>NW_027222392.1:2568333-5136666 GCF_041296265.1 Equus caballus | reverse complement strand
GCTCTCAGACACACCAGAACCACGTGCCGGAGACGCCGGAAGCACCTGCCGAGCATGCCGGAGCCACCTGCTCGACTCGCCAGAAACACCTGCCGGACACGCCAAAATCACCTGCCGGGTACGCCAGAACCACCTGGCGGACACTCCGAAACCACCTGTCGCGCATGCCGGAACCACCTCTCAGACGTGCCAGAACCCTGTGGCGGACAGTCCGGAATCACCTGTTGGGCATGCGCAACCACCTCTGAGACGTACCAGAACCACATGCCGTGCCGGCTGGAACAACCTACCGGACAGACCGGAATCACCTTTCGGGCATGCCGGAACCACCTGTCAGATGTGCCAGAAACAAGTGCCGGAGACGCCGGAAGCACCTGCCAAGCACGTTGGAACCACCTGCTCAACTCGCCTGAACCACCTGCCGGACATGCCAAAATCACCTGTCGACTATGCCAGAACCACTTGGCGAACACTCCGGAATCACTTGCCGGGCATGCAGGAACCACCTCTCAGACATGCCAGAACCCCGTGCCAATGACCCCGGAAGCACCAGCCGAGCACGCCGGAACCACCTGCTCGACTCGCCAGAACCACCTGCCGATCACGCAAAAATCACCTGCCGGCTACGCCACAACCAGTTGGTGAACACTTTGGAATCACCTGCCAGGCTTGCTGGAACCACCTGCCAGTCATGCCAAAATCACCTGCCAACTACGCCAGAACCGCTTGGCGGACACTGCGGAAACACCTGTCGGGCCGGCTGGAACCACATCTCAGACTGGCCAGAAACGTGTTCATGAGATGCTGGAACCACACCCCGAACAGACGGATACCACCTGCCAGAACCGCCTGAACCACCTGCTGAGCACGCCGGAACCACCTGCTCGACTCACCGGTACCACCTCCCTGACACGCCAAAATCACCTGCTGGGTATGCCAGAACCACTTGGCGGACACTCCGGAATCATCTGCCGGACATGCCGGAACCAGCTCTCAGACACACCAGAACCAAGTGCCGGAGACGCCGGAAGCACCTGCCGAGCATGCCGGAGCCACCTGCTCGACTCGCCAGAAACACCTGCCGGACACGCCAAAATCACCTGCTGGGTACGCCAGAACCACCTGGCGGACACTCCGAAATCACCTGTCGCGCATGCCGGAACCAGCTCTCAGACGTCCCGGAAGCACGTGCCGGACACGCCGGAATCACCTACCGGACAGACCGGAACCACCTGCCGAGCACGCCGGAGCCACCTGTTCGACTCGCTGGAACCACCTGCCGGACAGGCCAATATCAACTGCTGGCTATGCCAGAACCACCTGGGGGACGGTCCGGGATCACCTGCCAGCCATGGTGGAACCACCTCTCAGACGTACCAGAACCACCTGCCGGAGAAGCTGGAAACACGTCCTGGACAGTCTGGAACCACCTGAGTGCCAAGCCTGAACCACCTGCCGAGCACGGCGGAACCACCTGACGGACACGCCAAAATCACCTGCGGGCTACGCCACAACCACTTGGACGACTCTCCGAAATGACCTGCCGGGCATGTTGGAACCACCTCTCAGACGTGCCAGAAGAACGTGGCGGACAGTCCGGAATCACCTGTTGGGCATACGCAACCACCTCTGACACGTACCAGAACCACGTGCCGTGCACGCCGGAACCACCTACCGGACAGACCGGAATCAACTTTTGGGCATGCCGGAACCACCAGTCAGATGTGCCAGAAACACGTGCCGGAGACGCCGGAAGCACCTGCCGAGCACGTAGCAACCACGTGTTCAACTCGCCTGAACCACCTGCCGGACACGCCAAAATCACCTGCCCGCTACACCAGCACCACTTTGGGGACAAGCCGGAATCACGTGAGGGGCATGCCGGCACAGCCTCTCAGACTGAACCTCACGCCGGACACCACAGAACCACCTGCCGGACAGACCGGAACCACATGCCGGACACGCCGGAACCACCGGCTCGACCCGTCGGAACGACCGCGGGACATGCAAAATCACCTGCCGGCTACGCCGGAAACACTTGGCGAACACTCCGGAATCACCTGCCAGGCATGCCGGAACCACCTCTCACATATGCCAGAACCACGTGCCAATGAACCCGGAAGCACCTGCCGAGCACGCCGGAACCACCAGCTCGACTCGCCAGAACCACCTGCCGGACACGCAAAAATCACCTGCCGGCTACGCCACAACCAGTTGGGGAAGACTTTGGAATCACCTGCTGGGCTTTCTGGAAACACCTGCCGGTCATGCCAAAATCACCTGCCAACTACGCCAGTACCACTTGGCGGACTCTGTGGAAACACCTGTCGGGCAGGCCGGAACCACATCTCAGACGTGCCAGTACCATGTGCATGAGATGCTGGAACCACACCCCGAACAGACGGAAAACACCTGCCAGACCCGTCTGAACAAACTGCCAAGCACGCCGGAGCCACCTGCACGACTCGCCGGAACCACCTACCTCACATGCCAAAATCACCAACCGGGTATTCCAGAACCACTTGGTGGACACTCCGGAATCACTTGCCGGGCATGCAGGAACCACCTCTCAGACATGCCAGAACCCCGTGCCAATGACCCCGGAAGCACCAGCCGAGCACGCCGGAACCACCGGCTCGACCCGCCGGAACGACCGCTGGACATGCAAAATCACCTGCCGGCTACGCCGGAAACACTTGGCGAACACTCCGGAATCACCAGCCGGGCATGCCGGAACCACCTCTCAGATATGCCAGAACCACGTGCCAATGACCCCGGAAGCACCTGCCGAGCACGCCGGAACCACCTGCTCGACTCGCCAGAACCACCTGCCGGGCACGCAGAAATCACCTGCCGGCTACGCCACAACCAGTTGGGGAACACTTTGGAATCACCTGCCAGGCTTGCTGGAACCACCTGCCAGTCATGCCAAAATCACCTGCCAACTACGCCAGAACCGCTTGGCGGACACTGCGGAAACACCTGTCGGGCCGGCTGGAACCACATCTCAGACGTGCCAGAAACGTGTTCATGAGATGCTGGAACCACACCCCGAACAGACGGATACCACCTGCCAGAACCGCCTGAACCACCTGCCGAGCACGCCGGAGCCACCTTCTCGACTCGCCGGAAACACCTACTTGACATGCCCAAATCACCTGCTGGGTAGGCCAGAACCACTTGGCGAACACTCAGGAATCATCTGCCGGACATGCCGGAACCAGCTCTCAGAAACACCACAACCAAGTGCCGGAGACGCCGGAAGCACCTGCCGAGCATGCCGGAGCCACATGCTCGACTCGGCAGAAACACCTGCCGGACACGCCAAAATCACCTGCCGGGTACGCCAGAACCACCTGGCGGACACTCCGAAATCACCTGTCGCGCATGCCGGAACCACCTCTCAGACGTGCCGGAAGCACGTGCCGGACACGCCGGAATCACCTACCGGACAGACCGGAACCACCTGCTGAGCACGCCAGAGCGACCTGTTCGACTCGCTGGAACCACCTGCCGGACAGGCCAATATTAACCGCTGGCTATGCTAGAACCACCTGGGGGACGGTCCTGAATAACCTGCCAGCGATGGCGGAACCAGCTCTCAGACGTACCAGAACCACATGCCGGAGAAGCTGGAAACACGTCCTGGACAGTCTGGAACCACCTGCCGGCAAAGCCTGAACCACCTGCCGAGCACGGCGGAACCACCTGCTCAACTCGCCTGAACCACCTGCCGGAGACGCCAAAATCACCTGTCCGCTACACCAGCACCACTTCGTGGACAAGCCGGAATCACGTGAGGGGCATGCCGGCACAGCCTCTCAGACTGAACCTCGTGCCGGACACCACAGAACCACCTGCCGGACAGACCGGAACCACCTGCCGGACACGCCGGAACCACCGGCTCGACCCGCCGGAACGACCGCTGGACATGCAAAATCACCTGCCGGCTACGCCGGAAACACTTGGCGAACACTCCGGAATCACCTGCCGGGCATGCCGGAACCACCTCTCAGATATGCCAGAACCACGTGCCAATGACCCCGGAAGCACCTGCCGAGCACGCCGGAACCACCTGCTCGACTCGCCAGAACCACTTGCCGGACACGCAGAAATCACCTGCCGGCTACGCCACAACCAGTTGGGGAACACTTTGGAATCACCTGCCGGGCTTGCTGGAACCACCTGCTGGTCATGCCAAAATCACCTGCCAACTACGCCAGTACCACTTGGCGGACACTGTGGAAACACCTGTCGGGCCGGCCGGAACCACATCTCAGACGTGCCAGAACCATGTGCATGAGATGCTGGAACCACACCCCGAACAGACGGAAAACACCTGCCAGACCCGTCTGAACAACCTGCCGAGCAAGCCGGAGCCACCTGCTCGACGCGCCGGAACCACCTACCTGACATGCCCAAATCACCAGCCGGGTATGCCAGAACCACTTGGCGGACACTCCGGAATCATCTGCCGGACATGCCGGAACCAGCTCTCAGACACACCAGAACCACGTGCCGGAGACGCCGGAAGCACCTGCCGAGCATGCCGGAGCCACCTGTTCGACTCGCCAGAAACATCTGCGGGACACGCCAAAATCACCTGCCGGGTACGCCAGAACCACCTGGCAGACACTCCGAAATCACATGTTGCGCATGCCGGAACCACCTCTCAGATGTGCCGGAAGCACATGCCGGACACGCAGGGATCACCTACCGGACACACCGGAACCACCTGCCCAGCACGCCAGAGCCATTTGTTCGACTCGCTGGAACCACCTGCCGGACAGGCCAATATTAACCGCTGGCTATGCCAGAACCACCTGGGGGATGGTCCGGAATAACCTGCCAGCCAGGGCGGAACCACCTCTCAGACGTACCAGAACCACCTGCCGGAGAAGCTGGAAACACGTCCTGGACAGTCTGGAACCACCTGAGTGCCAAGCCTGAACCACCTGCCGAGCACGGCGGAACCACCTGACGGACACGCCAAAATCACCTGCGGGCTACGCCACAACCACTTGGACGACTCTCCGAAATGACCTGCCGGGCATGTTGGAACCACCTCTCAGACGTGCCAGAAGAACGTGGCGGACAGTCCGGAATCACCTGTTGGGCATACGCAACCACCTCTGACACGTACCAGAACCACGTGCCGTGCACGCCGGAACCACCTACCGGACAGACCGGAATCAACTTTTGGGCATGCCGGAACCACCAGTCAGATGTGCCAGAAACACGTGCCGGAGACGCCGGAAGCACCTGCCGAGCACGTAGCAACCACGTGTTCAACTCGCCTGAACCACCTGCCGGACACGCCAAAATCACCTGCCCGCTACACCAGCACCACTTTGGGGACAAGCCGGAATCACGTGAGGGGCATGCCGGCACAGCCTCTCAGACTGAACCTCACGCCGGACACCACAGAACCACCTGCCGGACAGACCGGAACCACATGCCGGACACGCCGGAACCACCGGCTCGACCCGTCGGAACGACCGCGGGACATGCAAAATCACCTGCCGGCTACGCCGGAAACACTTGGCGAACACTCCGGAATCACCTGCCAGGCATGCCGGAACCACCTCTCACATATGCCAGAACCACGTGCCAATGAACCCGGAAGCACCTGCCGAGCACGCCGGAACCACCAGCTCGACTCGCCAGAACCACCTGCCGGACACGCAAAAATCACCTGCCGGCTACGCCACAACCAGTTGGGGAAGACTTTGGAATCACCTGCTGGGCTTTCTGGAAACACCTGCCGGTCATGCCAAAATCACCTGCCAACTACGCCAGTACCACTTGGCGGACTCTGTGGAAACACCTGTCGGGCAGGCCGGAACCACATCTCAGACGTGCCAGTACCATGTGCATGAGATGCTGGAACCACACCCCGAACAGACGGAAAACACCTGCCAGACCCGTCTGAACAAACTGCCAAGCACGCCGGAGCCACCTGCACGACTCGCCGGAACCACCTACCTCACATGCCAAAATCACCAACCGGGTATTCCAGAACCACTTGGTGGACACTCCGGAATCACTTGCCGGGCATGCAGGAACCACCTCTCAGACATGCCAGAACCCCGTGCCAATGACCCCGGAAGCACCAGCCGAGCACGCCGGAACCACCGGCTCGACCCGCCGGAACGACCGCTGGACATGCAAAATCACCTGCCGGCTACGCCGGAAACACTTGGCGAACACTCCGGAATCACCAGCCGGGCATGCCGGAACCACCTCTCAGATATGCCAGAACCACGTGCCAATGACCCCGGAAGCACCTGCCGAGCACGCCGGAACCACCTGCTCGACTCGCCAGAACCACCTGCCGGGCACGCAGAAATCACCTGCCGGCTACGCCACAACCAGTTGGGGAACACTTTGGAATCACCTGCCAGGCTTGCTGGAACCACCTGCCAGTCATGCCAAAATCACCTGCCAACTACGCCAGAACCGCTTGGCGGACACTGCGGAAACACCTGTCGGGCCGGCTGGAACCACATCTCAGACGTGCCAGAAACGTGTTCATGAGATGCTGGAACCACACCCCGAACAGACGGATACCACCTGCCAGAACCGCCTGAACCACCTGCCGAGCACGCCGGAGCCACCTTCTCGACTCGCCGGAAACACCTACTTGACATGCCCAAATCACCTGCTGGGTAGGCCAGAACCACTTGGCGAACACTCAGGAATCATCTGCCGGACATGCCGGAACCAGCTCTCAGAAACACCACAACCAAGTGCCGGAGACGCCGGAAGCACCTGCCGAGCATGCCGGAGCCACATGCTCGACTCGGCAGAAACACCTGCCGGACACGCCAAAATCACCTGCCGGGTACGCCAGAACCACCTGGCGGACACTCCGAAATCACCTGTCGCGCATGCCGGAACCACCTCTCAGACGTGCCGGAAGCACGTGCCGGACACGCCGGAATCACCTACCGGACAGACCGGAACCACCTGCTGAGCACGCCAGAGCGACCTGTTCGACTCGCTGGAACCACCTGCCGGACAGGCCAATATTAACCGCTGGCTATGCTAGAACCACCTGGGGGACGGTCCTGAATAACCTGCCAGCGATGGCGGAACCAGCTCTCAGACGTACCAGAACCACATGCCGGAGAAGCTGGAAACACGTCCTGGACAGTCTGGAACCACCTGCCGGCAAAGCCTGAACCACCTGCCGAGCACGGCGGAACCACCTGCTCAACTCGCCTGAACCACCTGCCGGACACGCCAAAATCACCTGCCCGCTACACCAGCACCACTTCGGGGACAAGCCGGAATCACGTGAGGGGCATGCCGGCACAGCCTCTCAGACTGAACCTCGTGCCGGACACCACAGAACCACCTGCCGGACAGACCGGAACCACCTGCCGGACACGCCGGAACCACCGGCTCGACCCGCCGGAACGACCGCTGGACATGCAAAATCACCTGCCGGCTACGCCGGAAACACTTGGCGAACACTCCGGAATCACCTGCCGGGCATGCCGGAACCACCTCTCAGATATGCCAGAACCACGTGCCAATGACCCCGGAAGCACCTGCCGAGCACGCCGGAACCACCTGCTCGACTCGCCAGAACCACCTGCCGGACACGCAAAAATCACCTGCCGGCTACGCCACAACCAGTTGGGGAACACTTCGGAATCACCTGCCGGGCTTGCTGGAACCACCTGCCGGTCATGCCAAAATCACCTGCCAACTACGCCAGTACCACTTGGCGGACACTGTGGAAACACCTGTCGGGCCGGCCGGAACCACATCTCAGACGTGCCAGAACCATGTGCATGAGATGCTGGAACCACACCCCGAACAGACGGAAAACACCTGCCAGACCCGTCTGAACAACCTGCCGTGCACGCCGGAGCCACCTGCTCGACTCGCCGGAACCACCTACCTGACATGCCCACATCACCAGCCGGGTATGCCAGAACCACTTTGCGGACACTCCGGAATCATCTGCCGGACATGCCGGAACCAGCTCTCAGACACACCAGAACCACGTGCCGGAGACGCCGGAAGCACCTGCCGAGCATGCCGGAGCCACCTGCTCGACTCGCCAGAAACACCTGCCGGACACGCCAAAATCACCTGCCGGGTATGCCAGAACCACCTGGCGGACACTCCGAAATCACCTGTCGCGCATGCCGGAACCACCTCTCAGACGTGCCGGAAGCTCGTGCCGGACACGCCGGGATCACCTACCGGACAGACCGGAACCACCTGCCGAGCACGCCAGAGCCACTTGTTCGACTCGCTGGAACCACCTGCCAGACAGGCCAATATTAACCGCTGGCTATGCCAGAACCACCTGGGGGATGGTCCGGAATAACCTGCCAGCCATGGCGGAACCACCTCTCAGACGTACCAGAACCACCTGCCGGAGAAGCTGGAAACACGTCCTGGACAGTCTGGAACCACCTGCCGGCCAAGCCTGAACCACCTGCCGAGCACGGCGGAACCACCTGACGGACACGCCAAAATCACCTGCGGGCTACGCCAGAACCACTTGGACGACTCTCCGAAATGACCTGCCGGGCATGTTGGAACCACCTCTCAGACGTGCCAGAAGCACGTGGCGGACAGTCCGGAATCACCTGTTGGGCATACGCAACCACCTCTGAGACGTACCAGAACCACGTGCCGTGCATGCCGGAACCACCTACCGGACAGACCGGAATCAACTTTTGGGCATGCCGGAACCACCAGTCAGATGTGCCAGAAACACGTGCCGGAGACGCCGGAAGCACCTGCCGAGCACGTCGCAACCACCTGTTCAACTCGCCTGAACCACCTGCCGGACACGCCAAAATCACCTGCCCGCTACACCAGCACCACTTCGGGGACAAGCCGGAATCACGTGAGGGGCATGCCGGCACAGCCTCTCAGACTGAACCTCGTGCCAGACACCACAGAACCACCTGCCGGACAGACCGGAACCATCTGCCGAGCACGCCAGAGCGACCTGGTCGACTCGCTGGAACCACCGGCCGGACAGGCCAATATTAACCGCTGGCTATGCCAGAACCACCTGGGGGACGGTCCTGAATAACCTGCCAGCGATGGCGGAACCAGCTCTCAGACGTACCAGAACCACATGCCGGAGAAGCTGGAAACACGTCCTGGAAAGTCTGGAACCACCTGCCGGCCAAGCCTGAACCACCCGCCGGGCACGGCGGAACCACCTGCTCAACTCGCCTGAACCACCTGCCGGACACGCCAAAATCACCTGCCCGCTACACCAGCACCACTTCGGGGACAAGCCGGAATCACGTGAGGGGCATGCCGGCACAGACTCTCAGACTGAACCTCGTGCCGGACACCACAGAACCACCTGCCGGACAGACCGGAACCACCTGCCGGACACGCCGGAACCACCGGCTCGACCCGCCGGAACGACCGCTGGACATGCAAAATCACCTGCCGGCTACGCCGGAAACACTTGGCGAACACTCCGGAATCACCTGCCGGGCATGCCGGAACCACCTCTCAGATATGCCAGAACCACGTGCCAATGACCCCGGAAGCACCTGCCGAGCACGCCGGAACCACCTGCTCGACTCGCCAGAACCACCTGCCGGACACGCAGAAATCACATGCCGGCTACGCCACAACCAGTTGGGGAACACTTCGGAATCACCTGCCGGGCTTTCTGGAACCACCTGCCGGTCATGCCAAAATCACCTGCCAACTACGCCAGAACCGCTTGGCGGACACTGCGGAAACACCTGTCGGGCCGGCTGGAACCACATCTCAGACTTGCCAGAAACGTGTTCATGAGATGCTGGAACCACACCCCGAACAGACGGATACCACCTGCCAGAACCGCCTGAACCACCTGCTGAGCACGCCGGAACCACCTGCTCGACTCACCGGTACCACCTCCCTGACACGCCAAAATCACCTGCTGGGTATGCCAGAACCACTTGGCGGACACTCCGGAATCATCTGCCGGACATGCCGGAACCAGCTCTCAGACACACCAGAACCACGTGCCGGAGACGCCGGAAGCACCTGCCGAGCATGCCGGAGCCATCTGCTCGACTCGCCAGAAACACCTGCCGGACACACCAAAATCACCTGCCGGGTACGCCAGAACCACCTGGCGGACACTCCGAAATCACCTGTCGCGCATGCCGGAACCACCTCTCAGACGTGTCGGAAGCACGTGCCGGACACGCCGGAATAACCTACCGCACAGACCGGAACCACCTTCCGAGCACGCCGGAGCCACCTGTTCGACTCGCTGGAACGACCTGCCGGACAGGCCAATATCAACTGCTGACTATGCCAGAACCACCTGGGGGACGGTCCGGAATCACCTGCCAGCCATGGCGGAACCACCTCTCAGACGTACCATAGCCACCTGCCGGAGAAGCTGGAAACACGTCCTGGACAGTCTGGAACCACCTGCCGGCCAAGCCTGAACCACCTGCCAAGCACAACGGAACAACCTGCCTGACACGCCAAAATCACCTGCGTGTTATGCCAGAACCACTTGGAGGACTCTCCGGGATGACCTGCCGGGCATGCCGGAACCACCTCTCAGATATGCCAGAACCACGTGCCAATGACCCCGGAAGCACCTGCCGAGCACGCCGGAACCACCTGCTCAACTCGCCAGAACCACCTGCCGATCACGCAAAAATCATCTGCCGGCTACGCCACAACAAGTTGGGGAACACTTTGGAATCACCTGTCGGGCTTGCTGGAACCACCTGCTGGTCATGCCAAAATCACCTGCCAACTACGCCAGTACCACTTGGCGGACACTGTGGAAACACCTGTCGGGCCGGGCGGAACCACATCTCAGACGTGCCAGAACCATGTGCATGAGATGCTGCAACCACACACCGAACAGAGGGAAAACACCTGCCAGACCCGTCTGAACAACATGCCGAGCACGCCGGAGCCACCTGCTCGACTCGCCGGAACCACCTACCTGACAGGCCCAAATCACCAGCCGGGTATGCCAGAACCACTTGGCGGACACTCCGGAATCATCTGCCGGACATGCCGGAACCAGCTCTCAGACACACCAGAACCACGTGCCGGAGACGCCGGAAGCACCTGCCGAGCATGCCGGAGCCACCTGCTCGACTCGCCAGAAACACCTGCCGGACACGCCAAAATCACCTGCCGGGTACGCCAGAACCACCTGGCGGACACTCCGAAACCACCTGTCGCGCATGCCGGAACCACCTCTCAGACGTGCCGGAAGCACGTGCCGGACACGCCGGAATCACCTACCGGACAGACCGGAACCACCTGCCGAGCACGCCGGAGCCACCTGTTCCACTCGCTGGAACCACCTGCCGGACAGGCCAATATCAAATGCTGGCTATGCCAGAACCACCTGGGGGACGGTCCGGAATCGCCTGCCAGCCATGGCGGAACCACCTCTCAGACGTACCAGAACCACCTGCCGGAGAAGCTGGAAACACGTCCTGGACAGTCTGGAACCACCTGCCGGCCAAGCCTGAAACACCTGCCAAGCAAAGCAGAACATCCTGCCAGACACGCCAAAATCACCTGCGTGTTATGCCAGAACCACTTGGAGGACTCTCTGGGATGACCTGCCGGGCATGCCGGAACCACCTCTCAGACGTGCCAGAACCATGTGGCGGACAGTCCGGAATCACCTGTTGGGCATGCGCAACCACCTCTGAGACGTACCAGAACCACATGCCGTGCAGGCTGGAACCACCTACGGGACAGACCGGAATCACCTTTCGGGCATGCCGGAACCACCTGTCAGATGTGCCAGAAACACGTGCCGGAGACGCCGGAAGCACCTGCCAAGCACGTTGGAACCACCTGCTCAACTCGCCTGAACCACCTTCCGGACATGGCAAAATCACCTGCCGACTATGCCAGAACCACTTGGCGAACACTCCGGAATCACTTGCCGGGCATGCAGGAACCACCTCTCAGACATGCCAGAACCCCGTGCCAATGACCCCGGAAGCACCAGCCGAGCACGCCGGAACCACCTGCTCGACTCGCCAGAACCACCTGCCGATCACGCAAAAATCACCTGCCGGCTACGCCACAACCAGTTGGGGAACACTTTGGAATCACCTGACAGGCTTGATGGAACCGCCTGCCAGTCATGCCAAAATCACCTGCCCACTACGCCAGAACCGCTTGGCGGACACTGCGGAAACACCTGTCGGGCCGGCTGGAACCACATCTCAGACGTGCCAGAAACGTGTTCATGAGATGCTGGAACCACACCCCGAACAGACGGATACCACCTGCCAGAACCGCCTGAACCACCTGCTGAGCACGCCGGAACCACCTGCTCGACTCACCGGTACCACCTCCCTGACACGCCAAAATCACCTGCTGGGTATGCCAGAACCACTTGGCGGACACTCCGGAATCATCTGCCGGACATGCCGGAACCAGCTCTCAGACACACCAGAACCACGTGCCGGAGACGCCGGAAGCACCTGCCGAGCATGCCGGAGCCACCTGCTCGACTCGCCAGAAACACCTGCCGGACACACCAAAATCACCTGCCGGGTACGCCAGAACCACCTGGCGGACACTCCGAAATCACCTGTCGCGCATGCCGGAACCACCTCTCAGACGTGTCGGAAGCACGTGCCGGACACGCCGGAATAACCTACCGCACAGACCGGAACCACCTTCCGAGCACGCCGGAGCCACCTGTTCGACTCGCTGGAACGACCTGCCGGACAGGCCAATATCAACTGCTGACTATGCCAGAACCACCTGGGGGACGGTCCGGAATCACCTGCCAGCCATGGCGGAACCACCTCTCAGACGTACCATAGCCACCTGCCGGAGAAGCTGGAAACACGTCCTGGACAGTCTGGAACCACCTGCCGGCCAAGCCTGAACCACCTGCCAAGCACAACGGAACAACCTGCCTGACACGCCAAAATCACCTGCGTGTTATGCCAGAACCACTTGGAGGACTCTCCGGGATGACCTGCCGGGCATGCCGGAACCACCTCTCAGATATGCCAGAACCACGTGCCAATGACCCCGGAAGCACCTGCCGAGCACGCCGGAACCACCTGCTCAACTCGCCAGAACCACCTGCCGATCACGCAAAAATCATCTGCCGGCTACGCCACAACAAGTTGGGGAACACTTTGGAATCACCTGTCGGGCTTGCTGGAACCACCTGCTGGTCATGCCAAAATCACCTGCCAACTACGCCAGTACCACTTGGCGGACACTGTGGAAACACCTGTCGGGCCGGGCGGAACCACATCTCAGACGTGCCAGAACCATGTGCATGAGATGCTGCAACCACACACCGAACAGAGGGAAAACACCTGCCAGACCCGTCTGAACAACATGCCGAGCACGCCGGAGCCACCTGCTCGACTCGCCGGAACCACCTACCTGACAGGCCCAAATCACCAGCCGGGTATGCCAGAACCACTTGGCGGACACTCCGGAATCATCTGCCGGACATGCCGGAACCAGCTCTCAGACACACCAGAACCACGTGCCGGAGACGCCGGAAGCACCTGCCGAGCATGCCGGAGCCACCTGCTCGACTCGCCAGAAACACCTGCCGGACACGCCAAAATCACCTGCCGGGTACGCCAGAACCACCTGGCGGACACTCCGAAACCACCTGTCGCGCATGCCGGAACCACCTCTCAGACGTGCCGGAAGCACGTGCCGGACACGCCGGAATCACCTACCGGACAGACCGGAACCACCTGCCGAGCACGCCGGAGCCACCTGTTCCACTCGCTGGAACCACCTGCCGGACAGGCCAATATCAAATGCTGGCTATGCCAGAACCACCTGGGGGACGGTCCGGAATCGCCTGCCAGCCATGGCGGAACCACCTCTCAGACGTACCAGAACCACCTGCCGGAGAAGCTGGAAACACGTCCTGGACAGTCTGGAACCACCTGCCGGCCAAGCCTGAAACACCTGCCAAGCAAAGCAGAACATCCTGCCAGACACGCCAAAATCACCTGCGTGTTATGCCAGAACCACTTGGAGGACTCTCTGGGATGACCTGCCGGGCATGCCGGAACCACCTCTCAGACGTGCCAGAACCATGTGGCGGACAGTCCGGAATCACCTGTTGGGCATGCGCAACCACCTCTGAGACGTACCAGAACCACATGCCGTGCAGGCTGGAACCACCTACGGGACAGACCGGAATCACCTTTCGGGCATGCCGGAACCACCTGTCAGATGTGCCAGAAACACGTGCCGGAGACGCCGGAAGCACCTGCCAAGCACGTTGGAACCACCTGCTCAACTCGCCTGAACCACCTTCCGGACATGGCAAAATCACCTGCCGACTATGCCAGAACCACTTGGCGAACACTCCGGAATCACTTGCCGGGCATGCAGGAACCACCTCTCAGACATGCCAGAACCCCGTGCCAATGACCCCGGAAGCACCAGCCGAGCACGCCGGAACCACCTGCTCGACTCGCCAGAACCACCTGCCGATCACGCAAAAATCACCTGCCGGCTACGCCACAACCAGTTGGGGAACACTTTGGAATCACCTGACAGGCTTGATGGAACCGCCTGCCAGTCATGCCAAAATCACCTGCCCACTACGCCAGAACCGCTTGGCGGACACTGCGGAAACACCTGTCGGGCCGGCTGGAACCACATCTCAGACGTGCCAGAAACGTGTTCATGAGATGCTGGAACCACACCCCGAACAGACGGATACCACCTGACAGAACCGCCTGAACCACCTGCTGAGCACGCCGGAACCACCTGCTCGACTCCCCGGTACCACCTCCCTGACACGCCAAAATCACCTGCTGGGTATGCCAGAACCACTTGGCGGACACTCCGGAATCATCTGCCGGACATGCCGGAACCAGCTCTCAGACACACCAGAACCAAGTGTCGGAGACGCCGGAAGCACCTGCCGAGCATGCCGGAGCCACCTGCTCGACTCGCAGAAACACCTGCCGGACACGCCAAAATCACCTGCCGGGTACGCCAGAACCACCTGGCGGACACTCCGGAATCACCTGCCGCGCATGACGGAACCACCTCTCAGACGTGCCGGAAGCACGTGCCAGACACGCCGGAAACACCTACCGGACAGACCAGAAACACCTGCCAAGAACGCCGGAGCCACCTGTTCGAATCGCTGGAACCACCTGCCGGACAGGCCAATATCAACTGCTGGCTATGCCAGAACCACCTGGGGGACAGTCCGGGATCACCTGCCACCCATGGCGGAACCACCTCTCAGACGTACCAGAACCACCTGCCGGAGAAGCTGGAAACACGGCCTGGACAGACTGGAACCACGTGACGGCCATGCCTGAACCACCTGCCGAGCACGGCGGAACCACCTGCCGGACACGCCAAAATCACCTGCGGGCTACGCCAGAACCGCTTGGACGACTCTCCGAAATGACCTGCCGGGCATGTTGGAACCACCTCTCAGACGTGCCAGAAGCACGTGGCGGAAAGTCCGGAATCACCTGCTGGGCATACGCAACCACCTCTGACACGTACCAGAACCACGTGCCGTGCACGCCGGAACCACCTACCGGACAGACCGGAATCAACTTTTGGGCATGCCGGAACCACCAGTCAGGTGTGCCAGAAACACGTGCCGGAAACGCCGGAAGCACCTGCCGAGCACGTCGCAACCACCTGCTCAACTCGCCTGAACCACCTGCCGGACACGCGAAAATCACCTGCCCGCTACACCAGCACCACTTCGGGGACAAGCCGGAATCACGTGAGGGGCATGCCGGCACAGCCTCTCAGACTGAACCTCGTGCCGGACACCACAGATCCACCTGCCGGACAAACCGGAACCACCTGCCAGACATGCCGGAACCACCGGCTCGACCCGCCGGAACGACCGCTGGACATGCAAAATCACCTGCCGGCTACGCCGGAAACACTTGGCGAACACTCCGGAATCACCTGCCGGGCATGCCGGAACCACCTCTCAGATATGCCAGAACCACGTGCCAATGACCCCGGAAGCACCTGCCGAGCACGCCGGAACCACCTGCTCGACTCGCCAGAACCACCTGCCGGACACGCAAAAATCACCTGCCGGCTACGCCACAACCAGTTGGGGAACACTTCGGAATCACCTGCCGGGCTTGCTGGAACCACCTGCCGGTCATGCCAAAATCACCTGCCAACTACGCCAGTACCACTTGGCGGACACTGTGGAAACACCTGTCGGGCCGGCCGGAACCACATCTCAGACGTGCCAGAACCATGTGCATGAGATGCTGGAACCACACCCTGAACAGACGGAAAACACCTGCCAGACCCGTCTGAACAACCTGCCGAGCACGCCGGAGCCACCTACCTGACATGCCCAAATCACCAGCGGGGTATGCCAGAACCACTTGGCGGACACTCCGGAATCATCTGCCGGACATGCCGGAACCACCTCTCAGACGTGCCAGAAGCACGTGGCGGACAGTCCGGAATCACCTGTTGGGCATACGCAACCACCTCTGACACGTACCAGAACCACGTGCCGTGCACGCCGGAACCACCTACCGGACAGACCGGAATCAACTTTTGGGCATGCCGGAACCACCAGTCAGATGTGCCAGAAACACGGGCCGGAGACACCGGAAGCACCTGCCGAGCACGTCGCCACCACCTGCTCAGCTCGCCTGAACCACCTCCCGGACACGCCAAAATCACCTGCCCGCTACACCAGCACCACTTCGGGGACAAGCCGGAATCACGTGAGGGGCATGCCGGCACAGCCTCTCAGACTGAACCTCGTGCCGGACACCACAGAACCACCTGCCGGACAGACCGGAACCACCTGCCGGACACGCCGGAACCACCGGCTCGACCCGCTGGAACGACCGGTGGACATGCAAAATCACCTGCCGGCTACGCCGGAAACACTTGGCGAACACTCCGGAATCACCTGCCGGGCATGCCGGAACCACCTCTCAGATATGCCAGAACCACGTGCCAATGACCCCGGAAGCACCTGCCGAGCACGCCGGAACCACCTGCTCGACTCGCCAGAACCACCTGCCGGACACGCAAAAATCACCTGCCGGCTACGCCACAACCAGTTGGGGAACACTTCGGAATCACCTGCCGGGCTTGCTGGAACCACCTGCCGGTCATGCCAAAATCACCTGCCAACTACGCCAGTACCACTTGGCGGACACTGTGGAAACACCTGTCGGGCCGGCCGGAACCACATCTCAGACGTGCCAGAACCATGTGCATGAGATGCTGGAACCACACCCCGAACAGACGGAAAACACCTGCCAGACCCGTCTGAACAACCTGCCGAGCACGCCGGAGCCACCTGCTCGACTCGCTGGAACCTCCTACCTGACATGCCAAAATCACCAGCCGGGTATACCAGAACCACTTGGCGGACACTCCGGAATCATCTGCCGGACATGCCGGAACCAGCTCTCAGACACACCAGAACCACGTGCCGGAGACGCCGGAAGCACCTGCCGAGCATGCTGGAGCCACCTGCTCGACTCGCCGGAAGCACCTGCCGGACACGCCAAAATCACCTGCCGGGTACGCCAGAACCACCTGGCGGACACTCCGAAATCACCTGTCGCGCATGCCGGAACCACCTCTCAGACGTGCCGGAAGCACGTGCCGGACACGCCGGAATCACCTACCGGACAGACCGGAACCACCTGCCGAGCACGCCGGAGCCACCTGTTCGACTCGCTGGAACCACCTGCCGGACAGGCCAATGTCAACTGCTGGCTATGCCAGAACCACCTGGGGGACGGTCCGGAATCACCTGCCAGCCATGGCGGAACCACCTCTCAGACGTACCAGAACCACCTGCCGGAGAAGCTGGAAACACGTCCTGGACAGTCTGGAACCACCTGCCGGCCAAGCCTGAACCACCTGCCAAGCACAACGGAACAACCTGCCGGACACGCCAAAATCACCTGCGTGTTATGCCAGAACCACTTGGAGGACTCTCTGGGATGACCTGCCGGGCATGCCGGAACCACCTCTCAGACGTGCCAGAACCATGTGGCGGACAGTCCGGAATCACCTGTTGGGCATGCGCAACCACCTCTGAGACGTACCAGAACCACATGCCGTGCAGGCTGGAACCACCTACCGGACAGACCGGAATCACCTTTCGGGCATGCCGGAACCACCTGTCAGATGTGCCAGAAACACGTGCCGGAGACGCCGGAAGCACCTGCCAAGCACGTTGGAACCACCTGCTCAACTCGCCTGAACCACCTGCCGGACATGCCAAAATCACCTGCCGACTATGCCAGAACCACTTGGCGAACACTCCGGAATCACTTGCCGGGCATGCAGGAACCACCTCTCAGACATGCCAGAACCCCGTGCCAATGACCCCGGAAGCACCAGCCGAGCACGCCGGAACCACCTGCTCGACTCGCCAGAACCACCTGCCGATCACGCAAAAATCACCTGCCGGCTACGCCACACCAGTTGGTGAACACTTTGGAATCACCTGCCAGGCTTGCTGGAACCACCTGCCAGTCATGCCAAAATCACCTGCCAACTACGCCAGAACCGCTTGGCGCACACTGCGGAAGCACCTGTCGGGCCGGCTGGAACCACATCGCAGACGTGCCAGAAACGTGTTCATGAGATGCTGGAACCACACCCCGAACAGACGGATACCACCTGCCAGAACCGCCTGAACCACCTGCTGAGCACGCCGGAGCCACCTGCTCGACTCCCCCGTACCACCTCCCTGACACGCCAAAATCACCTGCTGGGTATGCCAGAACCACTTGGCGGACACTCCGGAATCATCTGCTGCACATGCCGGAACCAGCTCTCAGACACACCAGAACCAAGTGCCGGAGACGCCGGAAGCACCTGCCGAGCATGCCGGAGCCACCTGCTCGACTCGCCAGAAACACCTGCCGGACACGCCAAAATCACCTGCCGGGTACGCCAGAACCACCTGGCGGACACTCCGGAATCACCTGTCGCGCATGACGGAACCTCCTCTCAGACGTGCCGGAAGCACGTGCCAGACACGCCGGAAACACCTTCCGGACAGACCGGAACCACCTGCCAAGAACGCCGGAGCCACCTGTTCGACTCGCTGGAACCACCTGCCGGACAGGCCAATATCAACTGCTGGCTATGCCAGAACCCCCTGGGTACAGTCCGGGATCACCTGCCAGCCATGGTGGAACCACCTCTCAGACGTACCAGAACCACCTGCCGGAGAAGCTGGAAACACGTCCTGGACAGACTGGAACCACGTGACGGCCATGCTTGAACCACCTGCCGAGCACGGCGGAACCACCTGACGGACACGCCAAAATCGCCTGCGGGCTACGCCAGAACCACTTGGACGACTCTCCGAAATGACCTGCCGGGCATGTTGGAACCACCTCTCAGACGTGCCAGACGCACGTGGCGGACAGTCCGGAATCACCTGTTGGGCATACGCAACCACCTCTGAGACGTACCAGAACCACGTGCCGTGCACGCCGGAACCACCTACCGGACAGACCGGAATCAACTTTTGTTCATGCCGGAACCAACAGTCAGATGTGCCAGAAACATGTGCCGGAGACGCCGGAAGCACCTGCCGAGCACGTCACAACCACCTGCTCAACTCGCCTGAACCACCTGCCGGACACGCCAAAATCACCTGCCCGCTACACCAGCACCACTTCGGGGACAAGCCGGAATCACGTGAGGGGCATGCCGGCACAGCCTCTCAGACTGAACCTCGTGCCGGACACCACAGAACCACCTGCCGGACAGACCGGAACCACCTGCCGGACACGCCGGAACCACCGGCTCGACCCGCCGGAACGACCGCTGGACATGCAAAATCACCTGCCGGCTACGCCGGAAACACTTGGCGAACACTCTGGAATCACCTGCCGGGCATGCCGGAACCACCTCTCAGATATGCCAGAACCACATGCCAATGACCCCGGAAGCACCTGCCGAGCACGCCGGAACCACCTGCTCGACTCGCCAGAACCACCTGCGGGAAACGCAAAAATCACCGGCCGGCTACGCCACAACCAGTTGGGGAACACTTCGGAATCACCTGCCGGGCTTGCTGGAACCACCTGCCGGTCATGCCAAAATCACCTGCCAACTACGCCAGTACCACTTGGCGGACACTGTGGAAACACCTGTCGGGCCGGCCGGAACCACATCTCAGACGTGCCAGAACCATGTGCATGAGATGCTGGAACCACACCCCGAACAGACGGAAAACACCTGCCAGACACGTCTGAACAACCTGCTGAGCACGCCGGAGCCACCTACTCGACTCGCCGGAACCACCTACCTGACATGCCCAAATCACCAACCGGGTATGCCAGAACCACTTGGCGGACACTCCGGAATCATCTGCCGGACATGCCGGAACCAGCTCTCAGACACACCAGAACCACGTGCCGGAGACGCCGGAAGCACCTGCCGATCATGCCGGAGCCACCTGCTCGACTCGCCAGAAACACCTGCCGGACACGCCAAAATCACCTGCCGGGTACGCCAGAACCTCCTGTCGGACACTCCGAAATCACCTGTCGCGCATGCCGGAACCACCTCTCAGACGTGCCGGAAGCACGTGCCGGACACGCCGGAATCACCTACCGGACAGACCGGAAGCACCTCCCGAGCACGCCGGAGCCACCTGTTCCACTCGCTGGAACCACCTGCCGGACAGGCCAATATCAACTGCTGGCTACGCCAGAACCACCTGGGGGACGGTCCGGAATCGCCTGCCAGCCATGGCGGAACCACCTCTCAGACGTACCAGAACCACCTGCCGGAGAAGCTGGAAACACGTCCTGGACAGTCTGTAACCACCTGCCGGCCAAGCCTGAACCACCTGCCAAGCAGAACGGAACAACCTGCCAGACACGCCAAAATCACCTGCGTATTATGCCAGAACCACTTGGACGACTCTCCGAAATGACCTGCCGGGCATGTTGGAACCACCTCTCAGACGTGCCAGACGCACGTGGCGGACAGTCCGGAATCACCTGTTGGGCATACGCAACCACCTCTGACACGTACCAGAACCACGTGCCGTGAACGCCAGGACCACCTACCGGACAGACCGGAATCAACTTTTGGGAATGCCGGAACCACCAGTCAGATGTGCCAGAAACACATGCCGGAGACGCCGGAAGCACCTGCCGAGCACGTCGCAACCACCTGCTCAACTCGCCTGAACCACCTGCCGGACACGCCAAGATCACCTGCCCGCTACACCAGCACCACTTCGGGGACAAGCCGGAATCACGTGATGGGCATGCCGGCACAGCCTCTCAGACTGAACCTCGTGCCGGACACCACAGAACCACCTGCCGGACAGACCGGAACCACCTGCCGGACACGCCGGAACCACCGGCTCGACCCGCCGGAACGACCGCTGGACATGCAAAATCACCTGCCGGCTACGCCGGAAACACTTGGCGAACACTCCGGAATCAGCTGCCGGGCATGCCGGAACCACCTCTCAGATATGCCAGAACCACGTGCCAATGACCCCGGAAGCACCTGCCGAGCACGCAGGAACCACCTGCTCGACTCGCCAGAACCACCTGCCGGACACGCAGAAATCACCTGCCGGCTACGCCACAACCAGTTGGGGAAAACTTCGGAATCACCTGCCGGGCTTGCTGGATCCACCTGCCGGTCATGCCAAAATCACCTGCCAACTACGCCAGTACCACTTGGCGGACACTGTGGAAACACCTGTCGGGCCGGCCGGAACCACATCTCAGACGTGCCAGAACCATGTGCATGAGATGCTGGAACCACACCCCGAACAGACGGAAAACACCTGCCAGACCCGTCTGAACAACCTGCCGAGCACGCCGGAGCCACCTGCTCGACTCGCCGGAACCACCTACCTGACATGCCCAAATCACCAGCCGGGTATGCCAGAACCACTTGGCGGACACTCCGGAATCATCTGCCAGACATGCCGGAACCAGCTCTCAGACACCCCAGAACCACATGCCGGAGACGCCGCAAGCACCTGCCGAGCATGCCGGAGCCACCTGCTCGACTCGCCAGAAACACCTGCCGGACACGCCAAAATCACCTCCCGGGTACGCCAGAACCACCTGGCGGACACTCCGAAATCACCTGTCGCGCATGCCGGAACCACCTCTCAGACGTCCCGGAAGCACGTGCCGGACACGCCGGAATCACCTACCGGACAGACCGTAACCACCTGCCGAGCACGCCGCAGCCACCTGTTCGACTCGCTGGAACCACCTGCCGGACAGGCCAATATCAACTGCTGGCTATGCCAGGACCACCTGGGGGACGGTCCGGAATCACCTGCCAGCCATGGCGGAACCACCTCTCAGACGTACCAGAACCACCTGCCGGAGAAGCTGGAAACACGTCCTGGACAGACTGGAACCACGTGACTGCCATGCCTGAACCACCTGCCAAGCACAACGGAACAACCTTCCAGACACGCCAAAATCACCTGCGTGTTATGCCAGAACCACTTGGAGGACTCTCTGGGATGACCTGCCGGGCATGCCGGAACCACCTCTCAGACGTGCCAGAACAATGTGGCGGACAGTCCGGAATCACCTGTTGGGCATGCGCAACCACCTCTGAGACGTACCAGGACCTCATGCCGTGCAGGCTGGAACCACCTACCGGACAGACCGGAATCACCTTTCGGGCATGCCGGAACCACCTGTCAGATGTGCCAGAAACACGTGCCGGAGACGCCGGAAGCATCAGCCAAGCACGTTGGAACCACCTGCTCAACTCGCCTGAACCACCTGCCGGACATGCCAAAATCACCTGCCGACTATGCCAGAACCACTTGGCGAACACTCCGGAATCACTTGCCGGGCATGCAGGAACCACCTCTCAGACATGCCAGAACTCCGTGCCAATGACCCCGTAAGCACCAGCCGAGCACGCCGGAACCACCTGCTCGACTCGCCAGAACCAACTGCCGATCACGCAAAAATCACCTGCCGGCTACGCCACAGTCAGTTGGTGAAAACTTTGGAATCACCTGCCAGGATTGCTGGAACCACCTGCCGGTCATGCCAAAATCACCAGCCAACTACGCCAGAACCGCTTGGCGGACACTGCGGAAACACCTGTCGGGCCGGCTGGAACCACATCTCAGACGTGCCAGAAACGTGTTCATGAGATGCTGGAACCAAACCCCGAACAGACGGATACCACCGGCCAGAACCGACTGAACCACCTGCTGAGCACGCCGGAACCACCTGCTCGACTCACCGGTGCCACCTCCTGACACGCCAAAATCACCTGCTGGGTATGCCAGAACCACTTGGCGGACACTCCGGAATCATCTGCCGGACATGCCGGAACCAGCTCTCAGACACACCAGAACCAAGTGCCGGAGACGCCGGAAGCACCTGCCGAGCATGCCGGAGCCACATGCTCGACTCGCCAGAAACACCTGCCGGACACGCCAAAATCACCTGCCGGGTATGCCAGAACCACCTGGCGGACACTACGGAATCACCTGCCGCGCATGCCGGAACCACCTCTCAGACGTGCCGTAAGCACGTGCCAGACACGCCGGAAACACCTACCGGACAGACCGGAACCACCTGCCAAGAACGCCGGAGCCACCTGTTCGACTCGCAGGAACCACCTGCCGGACAGGCCAATATCAACTGCTGGCTATGCCAGAACCACCTGGGGGACAGTCCGGGATCACCTGCCAGCCATGGCAGAACCACCTCTCAGACGTACCAGAACCACCTGCCGGAGAAGCTGGAAACACGTACTGGACAGACTGGAACCACGTGATGGCCATGCCTGAACCACCTGCCGAGCACGGCGGAACCACCTGCCGGACACGCCAAAATCGCCTGCGGGCTACGCCAGAACCACTTGGACGACTCTCCGAAATGACCTGCCGGGCATGTTGGAACCACCTCTCAGACGTGCCAGAAGCACGTGGCGGACAGTCCGGAATAACCTGTTGGGCATACGCAACCACCTCTGAGACGTACCAGAACCACATGCCGTGCACGCCGGAACCACCTACCGGACAGACCGGAATCAACTTTTGGGCATGCCAGAACCAACAGTCAGATGTGCCAGAAACATGTGCCGGAGACGCCGGAAGCACCTGCCGAGCACGTCGCAACCACCTGCTCAACTCGCCTGAACCACCTGCCGGACACGCCAAAATCACCTGCCCGCTACACCAGCACCACTTCGGGGACAAGCCGGAATCACGTGAGGGGCATGCCGGCACAGCCTCTCAGACTGAACCTCGTGCCGGACACCACAGAACCACCTGCCGGACAGACCGGAACCACCTGCCGGACACGCCGGAACCACCGGCTCGACCCGCCGGAACGACCGCTGGACATGCAAAATCATCTGCCGGCTACGCCGGAAACACTTGGCGAACACTCCGGAATCACCTGCCGGGCATGCCGGAACCACCTCTCAGATATGCCAGAACCACGTGCCAATGACCCCGGAAGCACCTGCCGAGCACGCCGGAACCACCTGCTCGACTCGCCAGAACCACCTGCTGGACACGCAAAAATCACCTGCCGGCTACGCCACAACCAGTTGGGGAAAACTTCGGAATCACCTGCCGGGCTTGCTGGAACCACCTGCCGGTCATGCCAAAATCACCTGCCAACTACGCCAGTACCACTTGGCGGACACTGTGGAAACACCTGTCGGGCCGGCCGGAACCACATCTCAGACGTGCCAGAACCATGTGCATGAGATGCTGGAACCACACCCCGAACAGACGGAAAACATCTGCCAGACACGTCTGAACAAACTGCCGAGCATGCCGGAGCAACCTGCTCGACTCGCCGGGACCACCTAGCTGACATGCCCAAATCACCAGCCGGGTATGCCAGAACCACTTGGCGGACACTCCGGAATCATCTGCCAGACATGCCGGAACCAGCTCTCAGACACACCAGAACCACGTGCCGGAGACGCCGGAAGCACCTGCCGAGCATGCCGGAGCCACCTGCTCGACTCGCCAGAAACACCTGCCAGACACGCCAAAATCACCTCCTGGGTACGCCAGAACCATCTGGCGGACACTCCGAAATCACCTGTCGCGCATGTCGGAACCACCTCTCAGACGTGCCGGAAGCACGTGCCGGACACGCCGGAATCACCTACCGGACAGACCGGAACCACCTTCCGAGCACGCCGGAGCCACCTGTTCGACTCGCTGGAACCACCTGCCGGACAGGCCAATATCAACTGCTGGCTATGCCAGAACCACCTGGGGGACAGTCCGGGATCACCTGCCAGCCATGGCAGAACCACCTCTCAGACGTACCAGAACCACCTGCCGGAGAAGCTGGAAACACGTCCTGGACAGACTGGAACCACGTGACGGCCATGCCTCAACCACCTGCCGAGCACGGCGGAACCACCTGCCGGACACGCCAAAATCAACTGCGGGCTACGCCAGAACCACTTGGACGACTCTCCGAAATGACCTGCCGGGCATGTTGGAACCACCTCTCAGACGTGCCAGAAGCACGTGGCGGACAGTCCGGAATCACCTGTTGGGCATAGGCCACCACCTCTGACACGTACCAGAACCACGTGCCGTGCACGCCAGAACCACCTACCGGACAGACCGGAATCAACTTTTGGGCATGCCGGAACCACCAGTCAGATGTGCCAGAAACACGTGCCGGAGACGCCGGAAGCACCTGCCGAGCACGTCGCAACCACCTGCCGGACACGCCAAAATCACCTGCCCGCTACACCAGCACCACTTCGGGGACAAGCCGGAATCACGTGAGGGGCATGCCGGCACAGCCTCTCAGACTGAACCTCGTGCCGGACACCACAGAACCACCTGCCGGACAGACCGGAACCACCTGCCGGACACGCCGGAACCACCGGCTCGACCCGCCGGAACGACCGCTGGACATGCAAAATCACCTGCCGGCTACGCCCGAAACACTTGGCGAACACTCCGGAATCACCTGCCGGGCATGCCGGAACCACCTCTCAGATATGCCAGAACCACGTGCCAATGACCCCGGAAGCACCTGCCGAGCACGCCGGAACCACCTGCTCGACTCGCCAGAACCACCTGCCGGACACGCAGAAATCACCTGCCGGCTATGTCACAACCAGTTGGGGAAAACTTCGGAATCACCTGCCGGGCTTGCTGGAACCACCTGCCGGTCATGCCAAAATCACCTGCCAACTACGCCACTACCACTTGGCGGACACTGTGGAAACACCTGTCGGGCCGGACGGAACCACATCTCAGACATGCCAGAACCATGTGCATGAGATGCTGGAACCACACCCCGAACAGACGGAAAACACCTGCCAGACCCGTCTGAACAACCTGCCGAGCACGCCGGAGCCACCTGCTCGACTCGCCGGAACCACCTACCTGACATGCCCAAATCACCAGCCGGGTATGCCAGAACCACTTGGCGGACACTCCGGAATCATCTGCCAGACATGCCGGAACCAGCTCTCAGACACCCCAGAACCACATGCCGGAGACGCGGCAAGCACCTGCTGAGCATGCCGGAGCCACATGCTCGACTCGCCATAAACACCTGCCGGACACGCCAAAATCACCTGCCGGGTACGCCAGAACCACCTGGCGGACACTCCGAAATCACCTGTCGCGCATGCCGGAACCACCTCTCAGACGTGCCGGAAGCACGTGCCGGACACGCCGGAATCACCTACCGGACAGACCGGAACCACCTGCCGAGCACGCCGGAGCCACCTGTTCGACTCGCTGGAACCACATGCCGGACAGGCCAATATCAACTGCTGGCTATGCCAGGACCACCTGGGGGACGGTCCGGAATCACCTGCCAGCCATGGCGGAACCACCTCTCAGACGTACCAGAACCACCAGCCGGAGAAGCTGGAAACACTTCCTGGACAGACTGGAACCACGTGACGGCCATGCCTGAACCACCTGCCAAGCACAACGGAACAACCTGCCAGACACGCCAAAATCACCTGCGTGTTATGCCAGAACCACTTGGAGGACTCTCTGGGATGACATGCCGGGCATGCCGGAACCACCTCTCAGACGTGCCAGAACAATGTGGCGGACAGTCCGGAATCACCTGTTGGGCATGCGCAACCACCTCTGAGACGTACCAGAACCACATGCCGTGCAGGCTGGAACCACCTACCGGACAGACCGGAATCACCTTTCGGGCATGCCGGAACCACCTGTCAGATGTGCCAGAAACACGTGCCGGAGACGCCGGAAGCACCAGCCAAGCACGTTGGAACCACCTGCTCAACTCGCCTGAACCACCTGCCGGACATGCCAAAATCACCTGCCGACTATGCCAGAACCACTTGGCGAACACTCCGGAATCACTTGCCGGGCATGCAGGAACCACCTCTCAGACATGCCAGAACCCCGTGCCAATGACCCCGTAAGCACCAGCCGAGCACGCCGGAACCACCTGCTCGACTCGCCAGAACCACCTGCCGATCACGCAAAAATCACCTGCCGGCTACGCCACAGTCAGTTGGTGAACACTTTGGAATCACCTGCCAGGCTTGCTGGAACCAACTGCCGGTCATGCCAAAATCACCAGCCAACTACGCCAGAACCGCTTGTCGGACACTGCGGAAACACCTGTCGGGCCGGCTGGAACCACATCTCAGACGTGCCAGAAACGTGTTCATGAGATGCTGGAACCAAACCCCGAACAGACGGATACCACCGGCCAGAACCGCCTGAACCACCTGCTGAGCACGCCGGAACCACCTGCTCGACTCACCGGTACCACCTCCTGACACTCCAAAATCACCTGCTGGGTATGCCAGAACCACTTGGCGGACACTCCGGAATCATCTGCCGGACATGCCGGAACCAGCTCTCAGACACACCAGAACCAAGTGCCGGAGACGCCGGAAGCACCTGCCGAGCATGCCGGAGCCACCTGCTCGACTCGCCAGAAACACCTGCCGGACACACCAAAATCACCTGCCGGGTACGCCAGAACCACCTGGCGGACACTCCGGAATCACCTGCCGCGCATGCCGGAACCACCTCTCAGACGTGCCGGAAGCACGTGCCAGACACGCCGGAAACACGTACCGGACAGACCGGAACCACCTGCCAAGAACGCCGGAGCCTCCTGTTCGACTCGCTGGAACCACCTGCCGGACAGGCCAATATCAACTGCTGGCTATGCCAGAACCACCTGGGGGACAGTCCGGGATCACCTGCCACCCATGGCGGAACCACCTCTCAGACGTACCAGAACCACCTGCCGGAGAAGCTGGAAACACGGCCTGGACAGACTGGAACCACGTGACGGCCATGCCTGAACCACCTGCCGAGCACGGCGGAACCACCTGCCGGACACGCCAAAATCACCTGCGGGCTACGCCAGAACCACTTGGACGACTCTCCGAAATGACCTGCCGGGCATGTTGGAACCACCTCTCAGACGTGCCAGAAGCACGTGGCGGACAGTCCGGAATCACCTGTTGGGCATACGCAACCACCTCTGACACGTACCAGAACCACGTGCCGTGCACGCCGGAACCACCTACCGGACAGACCGGAATCAACTTTTGGGCATGCCGGAACCACCAGTCAGGTGTGCCAGAAACACGTGCCGGAGACGCCGGAAGCACCTGCCGAGCACGTCGCAACCACCTGCCAGACACGCCAAAATCACCTGCCCGCTACACCAGCACCACTTCGGGGACAAGCCGGAATCACGTGAGGGGCATGCCGGCACAGCCTCTGAGACTGAACCTCGTGCCGGACACCACAGAACCACCTGCCGGACAGACCGGAACCACCTGCCGGACATGCTGGAACCACCGGCTCGACCCGCCGGTACGACCGCTGGACGTGCAAAATCACCTGCCGGCTACGCCGGAAACACTTGGTGAACACTCCGGAATCACCTGCCGGGCATGCCGGAATCACCTCTCAGACATGCCAGAACCACGTGACAATGACCCCGGAAGCACCTGCCGAGCACGCCGGAACCACCTGCTCGACTCGCCAGAACCACCTGCCGGGCACGCAAAAATCACCTGCCGGCTACGCCACAACCAGTTGGGGAACACTTTGGAATCACCTGCCAGGCTTGCTGGAACCACCTGCCAGTCATGCCAAAATCACCTGCCAACTACGCCAGAAACGCTTGGCGGACACTGCGGAAACACCTGTCGGGCCGGCTGGAACCACATCTCAGACGTGCCAGAAACGTGTTCATGAGATGCTGGAACCACACCCCGAACAGACGGATACCACCTGCCAGAACCGCCTGAACCAACTGCCGAGCACGCCGGAGCCACCTGCTCGACTCGCCGGAAACACCTACTTGACATGCCCAAATCACCTGCTGGGTAGGCCAGAACCACTTGACGAAAACTCAGGAATCATCTGCCGGACATGCCGGAACCAGCTCTCAGAAACACCAGAACCAAGTGCCGGAGACGCCGGAAGCACCTGCCGAGCATGCCGGAGCCACCTGCTCGACTCGCCAGAAACACCTGCCGGACACGCCAAAATCACCTGCCCGCTACACCAGCACCACTTCGGGGACAAGCCGGAATCACGTGAGGGGCATGCCGGCACAGCCTCTCAGACTGAACCTCGTGCCGGACACCACAGAACCACCTGCCGGACAGACCGCAACCACCTGCCGGACACGCCGGAACCACCGGCTCGACCCGCCGGAACGACCGCTGGACATGCAAAATCACCTGCCGGCTACGCCGGAAACACTTGGCGAACACTCCGGAATCACCTGCCGGGCATGCCGGAACCACCTCTCAGATATGCCAGAACCACGTGCCAATGACCCCGGAAGCACCTGCCGAGCACGCCGGAACCACCTGCTCGACTCGCCAGAACCACCTGCCGGACACGCAGAAATCACCTGCCGGCTACGCCACAACCAGTTCGGGAACACTTTGGAATCACCTGCTGGGCTTGCTGGAACCACCTGCCGGTCATGCCAAAATCACCTGCCAACTACGCCAGTACCACTTGGCGGACACTGCGGAAACACCTGTCGGGCCGGCCGGAACCACATCTCAGACGTGCCAGAACCATGTGCATGAGATGCTGGAACCACACCCCGAACAGACGGAAAACACCTGCCAGACCCGTCTGAACAACCTGCCGAGCACGCCGGAGCCACCTGCCCGACTCGCCGGAACCACCTAGCTGACATGCCCAAATCACCAGCCGGGTATGCCAGAACCACTTGGCGGACACTCCGGAATCATCTGCCGGACATGCCGGAAGCAGCTCTCAGACACACCAGAACCACGTGCCGGAGACGCCGGAAGCACCTGCCGAGCATGCCGGAGCCACCTGTTCGACTCGCCAGAAACACCTGCGGGACACGCCAAAATCACCTGCCGGGTACGCCAGAACCACCTGGCGGACACTCCGAAATCACATGTTGCGCATGCCGGAACCACCTCTCAGACGTGCCGGAAGCACGTGCCGGAAACGCCGGGATCACCTACCGGACAGACCGGAACCACCTGCCGAGCACGCCAGAGCCATTTGTTCGACTCGCTGGAACCACCTGCCGGACAGGCCAATATTAACCGCTGGCTATGCCAGAACCACCTGGGGGATGGTCCGGAATCACCTGGCAGCCATGGCGGAACCACCTCTCAGACGTACCAGAACCACCTGCCGGAGAAGCTGGAAACACGTCCTGGACAGTCTGGAACCACCTGAGGGCCAAGCCTGAACCACCTTCCAAGCACGGCGGAACCACCTGACGGACATGCCAAAATCACCTGCGGGCTACGCCACAACCACTTGGACGACTCTCCGAAATGACCTGCCGGGCATGTTGGAACCACCTCTCAGACGTGCCAGAAGCACGTGGCGGACAGTCCGGAATCACCTGTTGGGCATACGCAACCACCTCTGACACGTACCAGAACCACGTGCCGTGCACGCCGGAACCACCTACCAGACAGACCGGAATCAACTTTTGGGCATGCCAGAACCAACAGTCAGATGTCCCAGAAACACGTGCCGGAGACGCCGGAAGCACCTGCCGAGCACGTCGAAACTACCTGTTCAACTCGCCTGAACCACCTGCCGGACACGCCAAAATCACCTGCCCGCTACACCAGCACCACTTCGGGGACAAGCCGGAATCACGTGAGGGGCATGCCGGCACAGCCTCTCAGACTGAACCTCGTGCCGGACACCACAGAACCACCTGCCGGACAGACCGGAACCACCTGCCGGACACCCCGGAACCACCGGCTCGACCCGCCGGAACGACCGCTGGACATGCAAAATCACCTGCTGGCTACGCCGGAAACACTTGGCGAACACTCCGGAATCACCTGCCGGGCATGCTGGAACCACCTCTCAGATATGCCAGAACCACGTGCCAATGACCCCGGAAGCACCTGCCGAGCACGCCGGAACCACCTGCTCGACTCGCCAGAACCACCTGCCGGGCACGCAGAAATCACCTGCCGGCTACGCCACAACCAGTTGGGGAACACTTCGGAATCACCTGCCGGGCTTGCTGGAACCACCTGCCGGGCATGCCAAAATCACCTGCCAACTACGCCAGTACCACTTGGCGGACACTGTGGAAACACCTGTCGGGCCGGCCGGAACCACATCTCAGACGTGCCAGAACGATGTGCATGAGATTCTGGAACCACACCCCGAACAGACGGAAAACACCTGCAAGACTCGTCTGAACAACCTGCTGAGCACACCGGAGCCACCTGCTCGACTCGCCGGAACCACCTACCTGACATGCCCAAATCACCAGCCGGGTATGCCAGAACCACTTGGCGGACACTCCGGAATCATCTGCCGGACATGCCGGAACCAGCTCTCAGACACACCAGAACCACGTGCCGGAGACGCCGGAAGCACCTGCCGAGCATGCCGGAGCCACCTGCTCGACTCGCCAGAAACACCTGCCGGACATGCAAAAATCACCTGCCGGGTACGCCAGAACCACCTGGCGGACACTCCGAAATCACCTGTCGCGCATGCCGGAACCACCTCTCAGACGTGCCGGAAGCATGTGCCGGACACGCCGGAATCACCTACCGGACAGACCGGAACCACCTGCCGAGCACGCCGGAGCCACCTGTTCGACTCGCTGGAACCACCTGCCGGACAGGCCAATATTAACTGCTGGCTATGCCAGAACCACCTGGGGGATGGTCCGGAAGCACCTGCCAGCCATGGCGGAACCACCTCTCAGACGTACCAGAACCACCTGCCTGAGAAGCTGGAAACACGTCCTGGACAGACTGGAACCACGTGACGGCCATGCCTGAACCACCGGCCGAGCACGGCGGAACCACCTGCCGGACACGCCAAAATCACCTGAGGGCTACGCCAGAACCACTTGGACGACTCTCCGAAATGACCTGCCGGGCATGTTGGAACCACCTCTCAGACGTGCCAGAAGCATGTGGCGGACAGCCCGGAATCACCTGTTGGGCATACGCAACCACCTCTGACACGTACCAGAACCACGTGCCGTGCACGCCGGAACCACATACCGGACAGACCGGAATCAACTTTTGGGCATGCCGGAACCACCAGTCAGATGTGCCAGAAACAGGTGCCGGAGACGCCGGAAGCACCTGCCGAGCACGTCGCAACCACCTGCCGGACACGCCAAAATCACCTGCCCGCTACACCAGCACCACTTCGGGGACAAGCCGGAATCACGTGAGGGGCATGCCGGCACAGCCTCTCAGACTGAACCTCGTGCCGGACACCACAGAACCACCTGCCGGACAGACGGAAACCACCTGCCGGACACGCCGGAACCACCGGCTCGACCCGCCGGAACGACCGCTGGACGTGCAAAATCACCTGCCGGCTACGCCGGAAACACTTGGCGAACACTCCGGAATCACCTGCCGGGCATGCCGGAACCACCTCTCAGATATGCCAGAACCACGTGCCAATGACCCCGGAAGCACCTGCCGAGCACGCCGGAACCACCTGCTCGACTCGCCAGAACCACCTGCCGGACACGCAAAAATCACCTGCCGGCTACGCCACAACAAGTTTGGGAACACTTCGGAATCACCTGCCGGGCTTGCTGGAACCACCTGCCGGTCATGCCAAAATCACCTGCCAACTACGCCAGTACCACTTGGCGGACACTGTGGAAACACCTGTCGGGCCGGCCGGAACCACATCTCAGACGTGCCAGAACCATGTGCATGAGATGCTGGAACCACACCCCGAACAGACGGAAAACACCTGCCAGACGCGTCTGAACAACCTGCCGAGCACGCCGGAGCCACCTGCCCGACTCGCCGGAACCACCTAGCTGACATGCCCAAATCACCAGCCGGGTATGCCAGAACCACTTGGCGGACACTCCGGAATCATCTGCCGGACATGCCGGAACCAGCTCTCAGACACACCAGAACCACGTGCCGGAGACGCCGGAAGCACCTGCCGAGCATGCCGGAGCCACCTGCTCGACTCGCCAGAATCACCTGCGGGACACGCCAAAATCAACTGCCGGGTACGCCAGAACCACCTGGCGGACACTCCGAAATCACATGTTGCGCATGCCGGAACCACCTCTCAGACGTGCCGGAAGCACGTGCCGGACACGCCGGGATCACCTACCGGACAGACCGGAACCACCTGCCGAGCACGCCAGAGCCATTTGTTCGACTCGCTGGAACCACCTGCCGGACAGGCCAATATTAACCGCTGGCTATGCCAGAACCACCTGGGGGATGGTCCGGAATAACCTGCCAGCCATGGCGGAACCACCTCTCAGAGGTACCAGAACCACCTGACGGAGAAGCTGGAAACACGTCCTGGACAGTCTGGAACCACCTGAGGGCCAAGCCTGAACCACCTTCCGAGCACGGCGGAACCACCTGACGGACACGCCAAAATCACCTGCGGGCTACGCCACAACCACTTGGACGACTCTCCGAAATGACCTGCCGGGCATGTTGGAACCAACTCTCAGACGTGCCAGAAGCACGTGGCGGACAGTCCGGAATCACCTGTTGGGCATACGCAACCACCTCTGACACGTACCAGAACCACGTGCCGTGCACGCCGTAACCACCTACCGGACAGACCGGAATCAACTTTTGAGCATGCCGGAACCACCAGTCAGATGTGCCAGAAACACGTGCCGGAGACGCCGGAAGCACCTGCCGAGCATGTCGGAACCACCTGCTCAACTCGCCTGAACCACCTGCCGGACACGCCAAAATCACCTGCCCGCTACACCAGCACCACTTCGGGGACAAGCCGGAATCACGTGAGGGGCATGCCGGCACAGCCTCTCAGACTGAACCTCACACCGGACACCACAGAACCACCTGCCGGACAGACCGGAACCACCTGCCGGACACGCCGGAACCACCGGCTCGACCCGCCGGAACGACCGCTGGACATGCAAAATCACCTGCCGGCTACGCCGGAAACACTTGGCGAACACTCCGGAATCACCTGCCGGGCATGCCGGAACCACCTCTCAGATATGCCAGAACCACGTGCCAATGACCCCGGAAGCACCTGCCGAGCACGCCGGAACCACCTGCTCGACTCGCCAGAACCACCTGCCGGGCACGCAGAAATCACCTGCCGGCTATGCCACAACCAGTTGGGGAACACTTTGGAATCACCTGCCAGGCTTGCTGGAACCACCTGCCAGTCATGCCAAAATCACCTGCCAACTACGCCAGAACCGCTTGGCGGACACTGCGGAAACACCTGTCGGGCCGGCTGGAACCACATCTCAGACGTGCCAGAAATGTGTTCATGAGATACTGGAACCACACCCCGAACAGACGGATACCACCTCCCAGAACCGCCTGAACCAACTGCCGAGCACGCCGGAGCCTCCTGCTCGACTCGCCGGAAACACCTACTTGACATGCCCAAATCACCTGCTGGGTATGCCAGAACCACTTGGCGAACACTCAGGAATCATCTGCCGGACATGCCGGAACCAGCTCTCAGAAACACCACAACCAAGTGCCGGAGACGCCGGAAGCACCTGCCGAGCATGCCGGAGCCACCTGCTCGACTCGCCAGAAACACCTGCCGGACACGCCAAAATCACCTGCCGGGTACGCCAGAACCACATGGCGGACACTCCGAAATCACCTGTCGCGCATGCCGGAACCACCTCTCAGACGTGCCGGAAGCACGTGCCGGACACGCCGGAATCACTTCACGGACAGACCAGAACCACCTGCCGAGCACGCCAGACCGACCTGTTCGACTCGATGGAACCACCTGCCGGACAGGCCAATATTAACCGCTGGCTATGCCAGAACCACCTGGGGGACGGTCCGGGATCACCTGCCAGCCATGGCGGAACCACCTCTCAGACGTACCAGAACCACCTGCCGGAGAAGCTGGAAACACGTCTTGGACAGTCTGGAACCACCTGCCGGCCAAGCCTGAACCACCTGCCGAGCACGGCGGAACCACCTGACGGACACGCCAAAATCACCTGCGGGCTACGCCACAACCACTTGGACGACTCTCCGAAATGACCTGCCGGGCATGTTGGAACCACCTCTCAGACGTGCCAGAAGAACGTGGCGGACAGTCCGGAATCACCTGTTGGGCATACGCAACCACCTCTGACACGTACCAGAACCACGTGCCGTGCACGCCGGAACCACCTACCGGACAGACCGGAATGAACTTTTGGGCATGCCGGAAGCACCAGTCAGATGTGCCAGAAACACGTGCCGGAGACGCCGGAAGCACCTGACGAGCACGTCGCAACCACCTGTTCAACTCGCCTGAACCACCTGCCGGACACGCCAAAATCACCTGCCCGCTACACCAGCACCACTTCGGGGACAAGCCGGAATCACGTGAGGGGCATGCCAGCACAGCCTCTCAGACTGAACCTCACGCCGGACACCACAGAACCACCTGCTGGACAGACCGGAACCACATGCCGGACACGCCGGAACCACCGGCTCGACCCGTCGGAACGACCGCGGGACATGCAAAATCACCTGCCGGCTACGCCGGAAACACTTGGCGAACACTCCGGAATCACCTGCCAGGCATGCCGGAACCACCTCTCACATATGCCAGAACCACGTGCCAATGAACCCGGAAGCACCTGCCAAGCACGCCGGAACCACCAGCTCGACTCGCCAGAACCACCTGCCGGACACGCAAAAATCACCTGCCGGCTACGCCACAACCAGTTGGGGAAGACTTCGGAATCACCTGCCGGGCTTGCTGGAAACACCTGCCGGTCATGCCAAAATCACCTGCCAACTACGCCAGTACCACTTGGCGGACTCTGTGGAAACACCTGTCGGGCAGGTCGGAACCACATCTCAGACGTGCCAGAACCATGTGCATGAGATGCTGGAACCAAACCCCGGACAGACGGAAAACACCTGCCAGACCCGTCTGAACAAACTGCCAAGCACGCCGGAGCCACCTGCACGACTCGCCGGAGCCACCTACCTCACATGCCAAAATCACCAACCGGGTATTCCAGAACCACTTGGCGGACACTCCGGAATCACTTGCCGGGCATGTAGGAACCACCTCTCAGACATGCCAGAACCCCGTGCCAATGACCCCGGAAGCACCAGCCGAGCACGCCGGAACCACCGGCTCGACCTGCCGGAACGACCGCTGGACATGCAAAATCACCTGCCGGCTACGCCGGAAACACTTGGCGAACACTCCGGAATCGCCAGCCGGGCATGCCGGCACCACCTCTCAGACATGCCAGAAACACGTGCCAATGAGCCCGGAAGCACCTGCCGAGCACGCCGGAACCACCTGCCCGACTCGCCAGAACCACCTGCCGGACATGCCAAAATCACCTGCCGGCTACGCCACAACCAGTTGGGGAACACTTTGGAATCACCTGACAGGCTTGCTGGAACCACCTGCCGGTCATGCCAAAATCACCTGCCAACTACGCCAGAACCGCTTGGCGGACACTGCGGAAACACCTGTCGGGCCGGCTGGAACCACATCTCTGACGTGCCAGAAACGCGTTCATGAGATGCTGGAACCACACCCCGAACAGTCGGATACCACCAGCCAGAACCACCTGAACCACCTGCTGAGCACGCCGGAACCACCTGCTCGACTCACTGGTACCACCTCCCTGACACGCCAAAATCACCTGCTGGGTATGCCAAAACCACTTGGCGGACACTCCGGAGTCATCTGCCGGACATGTCGGAACCAGCTCTCCCACACACCAGAACCAAGTGCCGGAGACGCCGGAAGCACATGCCGAGCATGAGGAAGCCACCTGCTCGACTCGCCAGAAACACCTGCCGGACACGCCAAAATCACCTGCCGGGTATTCCAGAACCACCTGGCGGACACTACGGAATCACCTGCCGCGCATGCCGGAACCACCTCTCAGACGTGCCGGAAGCACGTGCCAGACACGCCGGAAACACCTACCGGACAGACCGGAACCACCGGCCAAGAACGCCGGAGCCACCTGTTCGACTTGCTGGAACCACCTGCCGGACAGGCCAATATCAACTGCTGGCTATGCCAGAACCACCTGGGGGACAGTCCGGGATCACCTGCCAGCCATGGCGGAACCACCTCTCAGAGGTACCAGAACCACCTGCCGGAGAAGCTGGAAACACTTCCTGGACAGACTGGAACCACGTGACGGCCATGCCTGAACCACCTGCCGAGCACGGCGGAACACCTGCCGGACACGCCAAAATCACCTGCGGGCTACGCCAGAACCACTTGGACGACTCTCCGAAATGACCTGAAGGGCATGTTGGAACCACCTCTCAGAGGTGCCAGAAGCACGTGGCGGACAGTCCGGAATCACCTGTTGGGCATACGCAACCACCTCTGAGACGTACCAGAACCACGTGCCGTGCACGCCGGAACCACCTACCGGACAGACCGGAATCAACTTTTGGGCATGCCGGAACCACCAGTCAGATGTGCCAGAAACACGTGCCGGAGACGCCGGAAGCACCTGCCGAGCACGTCGCAACCACCTGCTCAATTCGCCTGAACCACCTGCCGGACACGCCAAAATCACCTGCCGACTATGCCAGAACCACTTGGCGAACACTCCGGAATCACTTGCCGGGCATGCAGGAACCACCTCTCAGACATGCCAGAACCCCGTGCCAATGACCCCGGAAGCACCAGCCGAGCACGCCGGAACCACCTGCTCGACTCGCCAGAACCACCTGCCGATCACGCAAAAATCACCTGCCGGCTACGCCACAATCAGTGGTGAACACTTTGGAATCACCTGCCAGGCTTGCTGGAACCACCTGCCGGTCATGCCAAAATCACCTGCCAACTACGCCAGAACCGCTTGGCGGACACTGCGGAAACACCTGTCGGGCCGGCCGGAACCACAACGCAGACGTGCCAGAAACGTGTTCATGAGATGCTGGAACCACACCCCGAACAGACGGATACCACCTGCCAGAACCGCCTGAACCACCTGCTGAGCACGCCGGAACCACCTGCTCGACTCACCGGTACCACCTCCCTGACACGCCAAAATCACCTGCTGGGTATGCCAGAACCACTTGGCGGACACTCCGGAATCATCTGCCGGACATGCCGGAACCAGCTCTCAGACACACCAGAACCAAGTGCCGGAGACGCCGGAAGCACCTGCCGAGCATGCCGGAGCCACCTGCTCGACTCGCCAGAAACACCTGCCGGACACGCCAAAATCACCTGCCGGGTACGCCAGAACCACCTGGCGGACACTCCGGAATCACCTGCCGCGCATGCCGGAACCACCTCTCAGACGTGCCGGAAGCACGTGCCAGACACGCCGGAAACACCTACCGGACAGACCGGAACCACCTGCCAAGAACGCCGGAGCCACCTGTTCGACTCGCTGGAACCACCTGCCGGACAGGCCAATATCAACTGCTGGCTATGCCAGAAGCACCTGGGGGACAGTCCGGGATCACCTGCCAGCCATGGCGGAACCACCTCTCAGACGTACCAGAACCACCAGCCGGAGAAGCTGGAAACACGTCCTGGACAGACTGGAACCACGTGACGGCCATGCCTGAACCACCTGCCGAGCACGGCGGAACCACCTGACGGACACGCCAAAATCACCTGCGGGCTATGCCAGAACCACTTGGACGACTCTCCGAAATGACCTGCCGGGCATGTTGGAACCACCTCTCAGATGTGCCAGAAGCACGTGGCGGACAGTCCGGAATCACCTGTTGGGCATACGCAACCACCTCTGACACGTACCAGAACCACGTGCCGTGCACGCCGGAACCACCTACCGGACAGACCGGAATGAACTTTTGGGCATGCCGGAAGCACCAGTCAGATGTGCCAGAAACACGTGCCGGAGACGCCGGAAGCACCTGCCGAGCACGTAGCAACCACCTGTTCAACTCGCCTGAACCACCTGCCGGACACGCCAAAATCACCTGCCCGCTACACCAGCACCACTTCGGGGACAAGCCGGAATCACGTGAGGGGCATGCCGGCACAGCCTCTCAGACTGAGCCTCACGCCGGACACCACAGAACCACCTGCCGGACAGACCGGAACCACATGCCGGACACGCCGGAACCACCGGCTCGACCCGTCGGAACAACCGCGGGACATGCAAAATCACCTGCCGGCTACGCCGGAAACACTTGGCGAACACTCCGGAATCACCTGCCAGGCATGCCGGAACCACCTCTCACATATGCCAGAACCACGTGCCAATGAACCCGGAAGCACCTGCCGAGCACGCCGGAACCACCAGCTCGACTCGCCAGAACCACCTGCCGGACACGCAAAAATCACCTGCCGGCTACGCCACAACCAGTTGGGGAAGACTTTGGAATCACCTGCTGGGCTTGCTGGAAACACCTGCCGGTCATGCCAAAATCACCTGCCAACTACGCCAGTACCACTTGGCGGACTCTGTGGAAACACCTGTCGGGCCGGCCGGAACCACATCTCAGACGTGCCAGAACCATGTGCATGAGATGCTGGAACCACACCCCGAACAGACGGAAAACACCTGCCAGACCCGTCTGAACAACCTGCCGAGCACGCCGGAGCCACCTGCTCGACTCGCCGGAACCACCTACCTGACATGCCCAAATCACCAGCCGGGTATGCCAGAACCACTTGGCGGACACTCCGGAATCATCTGCCGGACATGCCGGAACCAGCTCTCAGACACACCAGAACCACGTGCCGGAGACGCCGGAAGCACCTGCCGAGCATGCCGGAGACACCTGTTCGACTCGCCAGAAACATCTGCGGGACACGCCAAAATCACCTGCCGGGTACGGAAGAACCACCTGGCAGACACTCCGAAATCACATGTTGCGCATGCCGGAACCACCTCTCAGACGTGCCGGAAGCACGTGCCGGACACGCCGGGATCACCTACCGGACAGACCGGAACCACCTGCCGAGCACGCCAGAGCCATTTGTTCGACTCGCTGGAACCACCTGCCGGAGAGGCCAATATTAACCGCTGGCTATGCCAGAACCACCTGGGGGATGGTCCGGAATAACCTGCCAGCCATGGCGGAACCACCTCTCAGACGTACCAGAACCACCTGCCGGAGAAGCTGGAAACACGTCCTGGACAGTCTGGAACCACCTGAGGGCCAAGCCTGAACCACCTTCCGAGCACGGCGGAACCACCTGACGGACACGCCAAAATCACCTGCGGGCTACGCCACAACCACTTGGACGACTCTCCGAAATGACCTGCCGGGCATGTTGGAACCACCTCTCAGACGTGCCAGAAGAACGTGGCGGACAGTCCGGAATCACCTGTTGGGCATACGCAACCACCTCTGACACGTACCAGAACCACGTGCCGTGCACGCCGGAACCACCTACCGGACAGACCGGAATGAACTTTTGGGCATGCCGGAAGCACCAGTCAGATGTGCCAGAAACACGTGCCGGAGACGCCGGAAGCACCTGACGAGCACATAGCAACCACCTGTTCAACTCGCCTGGACCACCTGCCGGACACGCCAAAATCACCTGCCCGCTACACCAGCACCACTTCGGGGACAAGCCGGAATCACGTGAGGGGCATGCCGGCACAGCCTCTCAGACTGAACCTCACGCCGGACACCACAGAACCACCTGCCGGACAGACCGGAACCACATGCCGGACACGCCGGAACCACCGGCTCGACCCGTCGGAACGACCGCGGGACATGCAAAATCACCTGCCGGCTACGCCGGAAACACTTGGCGAACACTCCGGAATCACCTGCCAGGCATGCCGGAACCACCTCTCACATATGCCAGAACCACGTGCCAATGAACCCGGAAGCACCTGCCGAGCACGCCGGAACCACCAGCTCGACTCGCCAGAACCACCTGCCGGACACGCAAAAATCACCTGCCGGCTACGCCACAACCAGTTGGGGAAGACTTTGGAATCACCTGCTGGGCTTTCTGGAAACACCTGCCGGTCATGCCAAAATCACCTGCCAACTACGCCAGTACCTCTTGGCGGACTCTGTGGAAACACCTGTCGGGCAGGCCGGAACCACATCTCAGACGTGCCAGTACCATGTGCATGAGATGCTGGAACCACACCCCGAACAGACGGAAAACACCTGCCAGACCCGTCTGAACAACCTGCCGAGCACGCCGGAGCCACCTGCTCGACTCGCCGGAACCACCTACCTCACATGCCAAAATCACCAACCGGGTATTCCAGAACCACTTGGCGGACACTCCGGAATCACTTGCCGGGCATGCAGGAACCACCTCTCAGACATGCCAGAACCCCGTGCCAATGACCCCGGAAGCACCAGCCGAGCACGCCGGAACCACCGGCTCGACCCGCCGGAACGACCGCCGGACATGCAAAACCACCTGCCGGCTACGCCGGAAACACTTGGCGAACACTCCGGAATCACCAGCCGGGCATGCCGGAACCACCTCTCAGATATGCCAGAACCACGTGCCAATGACCCCGGAAGCACCTGCCGAGCATGCCGGAACCACCTGCTCGACTCGCCAGAACCACCTGCCGGGCACGCAGAAATCACCTGCCGGCTACGCCACAACCAGTTGGGGAACACTTCGGAATCACCTGCCGGGCTTGCTGGAACCACCTGCCGGTCATGCCAAAATCACCTGCCAACTACGCCAGTACCACTTGGCGGACACTGTGGAAACACCTGTCGGGCCGGCCGGAACCACATCTCAGACGTGCCAGAACCATGTGCATGAGATGCTGGAACCACACCCCGAACAGACGGAAAACACCTGCCAGACCCGTCTGAACAACCTGCCGAGCACGCCGGAGCCACCTGCTCGACTCGCCGGAACCACCTACCTGACATGCCCAAATCACCAGCCGGGTATGCCAGAACCACTTTGCGGACACTCCGGAATCATCTGCCGGACATGCCGGAACCAGCTCTCAGACACACCAGAACCACGTGCCGGAGACGCCGGAAGCACCTGCCGAGCATGCCGGAGCCACCTGCTCGACTCGCCAGAAACACCTGCCGGACACGCCAAAATCACCTGCCGGGTATGCCAGAACCACCTGGCGGACACTCCGAAATCACCTGACGCGCATGCCGGAACCACCTCTCAGACGTGCCGGAAGCTCGTGCCGGACACGCCGGGATCACCTACCGGACAGACCGGAACCACCTGCCGAGCACGCCAGAGCCACTTGTTCGACTCGCTGGAACCACCTGCCAGACAGGCCAATATTAACCGCTGGCTATGCCAGAACCACCTGGGGGATGGTCCGGAATAACCTGCCAGCCATGGCGGAACCACCTCTCAGACGTACCAGAACCACCTGCCGGAGAAGCTGGAAACACGTCCTGGACAGTCTGGAACCACCTGAGGGCCAAGCCTGAACCACCTGCCGAGCACGGCGGAACCACCTGACGGACACGCCAAAATCACCTGCGGGCTACGCCAGAACCACTTGGACGACTCTCCGAAATGACCTGCCGGGCATGTTGGAACCACCTCTCAGACGTGCCAGAAGCACGTGGCGGACAGTCCGGAATCACCTGTTGGGCATACGCAACCACCTCTGAGACGTACCAGAACCACGTGCCGTGCACGCCGGAACCACCTACCGGACAGACCGGAATCAACTTTTGGGCATGCCGGAACCACCAGTCAGATGTGCCAGAAACACGTGCCGGAGACGCCGGAAGCACCTGCCGAGCACGTCGCAACCACCTGTTCAACTCGCCTGAAACACCTGCCGGACACGCCAAAATCACCTGCCCGCTACACCAGCACCACTTCGGGGACAAGCCGGAATCACGTGAGGGGCATGCCGGCACAGCCTCTCAGACTGAACCTCGTGCCAGACACCACAGAACCACCTGCCGGACAGACCGGAACCATCTGCCGAGCACGCCAGAGCGACCTGGTCGACTCGCTGGAACCACCTGCCGGACAGGCCAATATTAACCGCTGGCTATGCCAGAACCACCTGGGGGACGGTCCTGAATAACCTGCCAGCGATGGCGGAACCAGCTCTCAGACGTACCAGAACCACATGCCGGAGAAGCTGGAAACACGTCCTGGACAGTCTGGAACCACCTGCCGGCCAAGCCTGAACCACCTGCCAAGCACAATGGAACAACCTGCCAGACACGCCAAAATCACCTGCGTGTTATGCCAGAACCACTTGGAGGACTCTCTGGGATGACCTGCTGGTCATGCCGGAACCACCTCTCAGACGTGCCAGAACCACGTGGCGGACAGTCCGGAATCACCTGTTGGGCATGCGCAACCACCTCTGAGACGTACCAGAACCACATGCCGTGCCGGCTGGAACCACCTACCGGACAGACCGGAATCACCTTTCGGGCATGCCGGAACCACCTGTCAGATGTGCCAGAAACACGTGCCGGAGACGCCGGAAGCACCTGCCAAGCACGTTGGAACCACCTGCTCAACTCGCCTGAACCACCTGCCGGACATGCCAAAATCACCTGCCGACTATGCCAGAACCACTTGGCGAACACTCCGGAATCACTTGCCGGGCATGCAGGAACCACCTCTCAGACATGCCAGAACCCCGTGCCAATGACCCCGGAAGCACCAGCCGAGCACGCCGGAACCACCTGCTCGACTCGCCAGAACCACCTGCCGATCACGCAAAAATCACCTGCCGGCTACGCCACAATCAGTGGTGAACACTTTGGAATCACCTGCCAGGCTTGCTGGAACCACCTGCCGGTCATGCCAAAATCACCTGCCAACTACGCCAGAACCGCTTGGCGGACACTGCGGAAACACCTGTCGGGCCGGCCGGAACCACAACGCAGACGTGCCAGAAACGTGTTCATGAGATGCTGGAACCACACCCCGAACAGACGGATACCACCTGCCAGAACCGCCTGAACCACCTGCTGAGCACGCCGGAACCACCTGCTCGACTCACCGGTACCACCTCCCTGACACGCCAAAATCACCTGCTGGGTATGCCAGAACCACTTGGCGGACACTCCGGAGTCATCTGCCGGACATGTCGGAACCAGCTCTCCCACACACCAGAACCAAGTGCCGGAGACGCCGGAAGCACATGCCGAGCATGAGGAAGCCACCTGCTCGACTCGCCAGAAACACCTGCCGGACACGCCAAAATCACCTGCCGGGTATTCCAGAACCACCTGGCGGACACTACGGAATCACCTGCCGCGCATGCCGGAACCACCTCTCAGACGTGCCGGAAGCACGTGCCAGACACGCCGGAAACACCTACCGGACAGACCGGAACCACCGGCCAAGAACGCCGGAGCCACCTGTTCGACTTGCTGGAACCACCTGCCGGACAGGCCAATATCAACTGCTGGCTATGCCAGAACCACCTGGGGGACAGTCCGGGATCACCTGCCAGCCATGGCGGAACCACCTCTCAGAGGTACCAGAACCACCTGCCGGAGAAGCTGGAAACACTTCCTGGACAGACTGGAACCACGTGACGGCCATGCCTGAACCACCTGCCGAGCACGGCGGAACACCTGCCGGACACGCCAAAATCACCTGCGGGCTATGCCAGAACCACTTGGACGACTCTCCGAAATGACCTGAAGGGCATGTTGGAACCACCTCTCAGAGGTGCCAGAAGCACGTGGCGGACAGTCCGGAATCACCTGTTGGGCATACGCAACCACCTCTGAGACGTACCAGAACCACGTGCCGTGCACGCCGGAACCACCTACCGGACAGACCGGAATCAACTTTTGGGCATGCCGGAACCACCAGTCAGATGTGCCAGAAACACGTGCCGGACACGCCGGAATCACCTACCGGACAGACCGGAACCACCTCCCGAGCACGCCGGAGCCACGTGTTCCACTCGCTGGAACCACCTGCCGGACAGGCCAATATCAACTGCTGGCTATGCCAGAACCACCTGGGGGACGGTCCGGACTCGCCTGCCAGCCATGGCGGAACCACCTCTCAGACGTACCAGAACCACCTGCCGGAGAAGCTGGAAACACGTCCTGGACAGTCTGGAACCACCTGCCGGCCAAGCCTGAACCACCTGCCAAGCAGAACGGAACAACCTGCCAGACACGCCAAAATCACCTGCGTGTTATGTCACAACCGCTTGGACGACTCTCCGAAATGACCTGCCGGGCATGTTGGAACCACCTCTCAGACGTGCCAGACGCACGTGGCGGACAGTCCGGAATCACCTGTTGGGCATACGCAACCACCTCTGACACGTACCAGAACCACGTGCCGTGCACGCCAGGACCACCTACCGGACAGACCGGAATCAACTTTTGGGCATGCCGGAACCACCAGTCAGATGTGCCAGAAACACGTGCCGGAGACGCCGGAAGCACCTGCCGAGCACGTCGCAACCACCTGCTCAATTCGCCTGAACCACCTGCCGGACACGCCAAAATCACCTGCCGACTATGCCAGAACCACTTGGCGAACACTCCGGAATCACTTGCCGGGCATGCAGGAACCACCTCTCAGACATGCCAGAACCCCGTGCCAATGACCCCGGAAGCACCAGCCGAGCACGCCGGAACCACCTGCTCGACTCGCCAGAACCACCTGCCGATCACGCAAAAATCACCTGCCGGCTACGCCACAATCAGTGGTGAACACTTTGGAATCACCTGCCAGGCTTGCTGGAACCACCTGCCGGTCATGCCAAAATCACCTGCCAACTACGCCAGAACCGCTTGGCGGACACTGCGGAAACACCTGTCGGGCCGGCCGGAACCACAACGCAGACGTGCCAGAAACGTGTTCATGAGATGCTGGAACCACACCCCGAACAGACGGATACCACCTGCCAGAACCGCCTGAACCACCTGCTGAGCACGCCGGAACCACCTGCTCGACTCACCGGTACCACCTCCCTGACACGCCAAAATCACCTGCTGGGTATGCCAGAACCACTTGGCGGACACTCCGGAATCATCTGCCGGACATGCCGGAACCAGCTCTCAGACACACCAGAACCAAGTGCCGGAGACGCCGGAAGCACCTGCCGAGCATGCCGGAGCCACCTGCTCGACTCGCCAGAAACACCTGCCGGACACGCCAAAATCACCTGCCGGGTACGCCAGAACCACCTGGCGGACACTCCGGAATCACCTGCCGCGCATGCCGGAACCACCTCTCAGACGTGCCGGAAGCACGTGCCAGACACGCCGGAAACACCTACCGGACAGACCGGAACCACCTGCCAAGAACGCCGGAGCCACCTGTTCGACTCGCTGGAACCACCTGCCGGACAGGCCAATATCAACTGCTGGCTATGCCAGAAGCACCTGGGGGACAGTCCGGGATCACCTGCCAGCCATGGCGGAACCACCTCTCAGACGTACCAGAACCACCAGCCGGAGAAGCTGGAAACACGTCCTGGACAGACTGGAACCACGTGACGGCCATGCCTGAACCACCTGCCGAGCACGGCGGAACCACCTGACGGACACGCCAAAATCACCTGCGGGCTATGCCAGAACCACTTGGACGACTCTCCGAAATGACCTGCCGGGCATGTTGGAACCACCTCTCAGATGTGCCAGAAGCACGTGGCGGACAGTCCGGAATCACCTGTTGGGCATACGCAACCACCTCTGACACGTACCAGAACCACGTGCCGTGCACGCCGGAACCACCTACCGGACAGACCGGAATCAACTTTTGGGCATGCCGGAACCACCAGTCAGATGTGCCAGAAACACGTGCCGGAGACGCCGGAAGCACCTGCCGAGCACGTCGCAACCACCTGCTCAACTCGCCTGAACCACCTGCCGGACATGCCAAAATCACCTGCCCGCTACACCAGCACCACTTCGGGGACAAGCCAGAATCACGTGAGGGGCATGCCGGCACAGCCTCTCAGAATGAACCTCGTGCCGGACACCACAGAACCACTTGCCGGACAGACCGAAACCACCTGCCGGACACGCCGGAACCACCGGCTCGACCCGCCGGAACGACCGCTGGACATGCAAAATCACCTGCCGGCTACGCCGGAAACGCTTGGCGAACACTCCGGAACCACCTGCCGGCAAAGCCTGAACCACCTGCCGAGCACGGCGGAACCACCTGCTCAACTCGCCTGAACCACCTGCCGGAGACGCCAAAATCACCTGCCCGCTACAACAGCACCACTTCGGGGACAAGCCGGAATCACGTGAGGGGCATGCCGGCACAGCCTCTCAGACTGAACCTCGTGCCGGACACCACAGAACCACCTGCCGGACAGACCGGAACCACCTGCCGGACACGCCGGAACCACCGGCTCGACCCGCCGGAACGACCGCTGGACATGCAAAATCACCTGCCGGCTACGCCGGAAACGCTTGGCGAACACTCCGGAATCACCTGCCGGGCATGCCGGAACCACCTCTCAGATATGCCAGAACCACGTGCCAATGACCCCGGAAGCACCTGCCGAGCACGCCGGAACCACCTGCTCGACTCGCCAGAACCACCTGCCGGACACGCAGAAATCACCTGCCGGCTACGCCACAACCAGTTGGGGAACACTTTGGAATCACCTGCCAGGCTTGCTGGAACCACCTGCCGGTCATGCCAAAATCACCTGCCAACTACGCCAGTACCACTTGGCGGACACTGTGGAAACACCTGTCGGGCCGGCCGGAACCACATCTCAGACGTGCCAGAACCATGTGCATGAGATGCTGGAACCACACCCCGAACAGACGGAAAACACCTGCCAGACCCGTCTGAACAACCTGCCGAGCACGCCGGAGCCACCTGCTCGACTCGCCGGAACCACCTACCTGACATGCCCAAATCACCAGCCGGGTATGCCAGAACCACTGGGCGGACACTCCGGAATCATCTGCCGGACATGCCGGAACCAGCTCTCAGACACACCAGAACCACGTGCCGAAGACGCCGGAAGCACCTGCCGAGCATGCCGGAGCCACCTGTTCGACTCGCCAGAAACATCTGCGGGACACGCCAAAATCACCTGCCGGGTACGCCAGAACCACCTGGCAGACACTCCGAAATCACATGTTGCGCATGCCGGAACCACCTCTCAGAAGTGCCGGAAGCACGTGCCGGACACGCCGGGATCACCTACCGGACAGACCGGAACCACCTGCCGAGCACGCCAGAGCCATTTGTTCGACTCGCTGGAACCACCTGCCGGACAGGCCAATATTAACCGCTGGCTATGCCAGAACCACCTGGGGGATGGTCCGGAATAACCTGCCAGCCATGGCGGAACCACCTCTCAGACGTACCAGAACCACCTGCCGGAGAAGCTGGAAACACGTCCTGGACAGTCTGGAACCACCTGAGGGCCAAGCCTGAACCACCTTCCGAGCACGGCGGAACCACCTGACGGACACGCCAAAATCACCTGCGGGCTACGCCACAACCACTTGGACGACTCTCCGAAATGACCTGCCGGGCATGTTGGAACCACCTCTCAGACGTGCCAGAAGAACGTGGCGGACAGTCCGGAATCACCTGTTGGGCATACGCAACCACCTCTGACACGTACCAGAACCACGTGCCGTGCACGCCGGAACCACCTACCGGACAGACCGGAATGAACTTTTGGGCATGCCGGAAGCACCAGTCAGATGTGCCAGAAACACGTGCCGGAGACGCCGGAAGCACCTGACGAGCACATAGCAACCACCTGTTCAACTCGCCTGGACCACCTGCCGGACACGCCAAAATCACCTGCCCGCTACACCAGCACCACTTCGGGGACAAGCCGGAATCACGTGAGGGGCATGCCGGCACAGCCTCTCAGACTGAACCTCACGCCGGACACCACAGAACCACCTGCCGGACAGACCGGAACCACATGCCGGACACGCCGGAACCACCGGCTCGACCCGTCGGAACGACCGCGGGACATGCAAAATCACCTGCCGGCTACGCCGGAAACACTTGGCGAACACTCCGGAATCACCTGCCAGGCATGCCGGAACCACCTCTCACATATGCCAGAACCACGTGCCAATGAACCCGGAAGCACCTGCCGAGCACGCCGGAACCACCAGCTCGACTCGCCAGAACCACCTGCCGGACACGCAAAAATCACCTGCCGGCTACGCCACAACCAGTTGGGGAAGACTTTGGAATCACCTGCTGGGCTTTCTGGAAACACCTGCCGGTCATGCCAAAATCACCTGCCAACTACGCCAGTACCTCTTGGCGGACTCTGTGGAAACACCTGTCAGGCAGGCCGGAACCACATCTCAGACGTGCCAGTACCATGTGCATGAGATGCTGGAACCACACCCCGAACAGACGGAAAACACCTGCCAGACCCGTCTGAACAAACTGCCAAGCACGCCGGAGCCACCTGCACGACTCGCCGGAACCACCTACCTCACATGCCAAAATCACCAACCGGGTTTTCCAGAACCACTTGGCGGACACTCCGGAATCACTTGCCGGGCATGCAGGAACCACCTCTCAGACATGCCAGAACCCCGTGCCAATGACCCCGGAAGCACCAGCCGAGCACGCCGGAACCACCGGCTCGACCCGCCGGAACGACCGCTGGACATGCAAAATCACCTGCCGGCTACGCCGGAAACACTTGGCGAACACTCCGGAATCACCAGCCGGGCATGCCGGAACCACCTCTCAGATATGCCAGAACCACGTGCCAATGACCCCGGAAGCACCTGCCGAGCATGCCGGAACCACCTGCTCGACTTGCCAGAACCACCTGCCGGGCACGCAGAAATCACCTGCCGGCTACGCCACAACCAGTTGGGGAACACTTTGGAATCACCTGCCGGGCTTGCTGGAACAACCTGCCGGTCATGCCAAAATCACCTGCCAACTACGCCAGTACCACTTGGCGGACACTGTGGAAACACCTGTCGGGCCGGCCGGAACCACATCTCAGACGTGCCAGAACCATGTGCATGAGATGCTGGAACCACACCCCGAACAGACGGAAAACACCTGCCAGACCCGTCTGAACAACCTGCCGAGCACGCTGGAGCCACCTGCTCGACTCGCCGGAACCACCTACCTGACATGCCCAAATCACCAGCCGGGTATGCCAGAACCACTTTGCGGACACTCCGGAATCATCTGCCGGACATGCCGGAACCAGCTCTCAGACACACCAGAACCACGTGCCGGAGACGCCGGAAGCTCCTGCCGAGCATGCCGGAGCCACCTGCTCGACTCGCCAGAAACACCTGCCGGACACGCCAAAATCACCTGCCGGGTATGCCAGAACCACCTGGCGGACACTCCGAAATCACCTGACGCGCATGCCGGAACCACCTCTCAGACGTGCCGGAAGCTCGTGCCGGACACGCCGGGATCACCTACCGGACAGACCGGAACCACCTGCCGAGCTCGCCAGAGCCACTTGTTCGACTCGCTGGAACCACTTGCCAGACAGGCCAATATTAACCGCTGGCTATGCCAGAACCACCTGGGGGATGGTCCGGAATAACCTGCCAGCCATGGCGGAACCACCTCTCAGACGTACCAGAACCACCTGCCGGAGAAGCTGGAAACACGTCCTGGACAGTCTGGAACCACCTGAGGGCCAAGCCTGAACCACCTGCCGAGCACGGCGGAACCACCTGACGGACACGCCAAAATCACCTGCGGGCTACGCCAGAACCACTTGGACGACTCTCCGAAATGACCTGCCGGGCATGTTGGAACCACCTCTCAGACGTGCCAGAAGCACGTGGCGGACAGTCCGGAATCACCTGTTGGGCATACGCAACCACCTCTGAGACGTACCAGAACCACGTGCCGTGCACGCCGGAACCACCTACCGGACAGACCGGAATCAACTTTTGGGCATGCCGGAACCACCAGTCAGATGTGCCAGAAACACGTGCCGGAGACGCCGGAAGCACCTGCCGAGCACGTCGCAACCACCTGCTCAACTCGCCTGAAACACCTGCCGGACACGCCAAAATCACCTGCCCGCTACACCAGCACCACTTCGGGGACAAGCCGGAATCACGTGAGGGGCATGCCGGCACAGCCTCTCAGACTGAACCTCGTGCCAGACACCACAGAACCACCTGCCGGACAGACCGGAACCATCTGCCGAGCACGCCAGAGCGACCTGGTCGACTCGCTGGAACCACCTGCCGGACAGGCCAATATTAACCGCTGGCTATGCCAGAACCACCTGGGGGACGGTCCTGAATAACCTGCCAGCGATGGCGGAACCAGCTCTCAGACGTACCAGAACCACATGCCGGAGAAGCTGGAAACACGTCCTGGACAGTCTGGAACCACCTGCCGGCCAAGCCTGAACCACCTGCCAAGCACAATGGAACAACCTGCCAGACACGCCAAAATCACCTGCGTGTTATGCCAGAACCACTTGGAGGACTCTCTGGGATGACCTGCTGGTCATGCCGGAACCACCTCTCAGACGTGCCAGAACCACGTGGCGGACAGTCCGGAATCACCTGTTGGGCATGCGCAACCACCTCTGAGACGTACCAGAACCACATGCCGTGCCGGCTGGAACCACCTACCGGACAGACCGGAATCACCTTTCGGGCATGCCGGAACCACCTGTCAGATGTGCCAGAAACACGTGCTGGAGACGCCGGAAGCACCTGCCAAGCACGTTGGAACCACCTGCTCAACTCGCCTGAACCACCTGCCGGACATGCCAAAATCACCTGCCGACTATGCCAGAACCACTTGGCGAACACTCCGGAATCACTTCCCGGGCATGCAGGAACCACCTCTCAGACATGCCAGAACCCCGTGCCAATGACCCCGGAAGCACCAGCCGAGCACGCCGGAACCACCTGCTCGACTCGCCAGAACCACCTGCCGATCACGCAAAAATCACCTGCCGGCTACGCCACAATCAGTGGTGAACACTTTGGAATCACCTGCCAGACTTGCTGGAACCACCTGCCGGTCATGCCAAAATCACCTGCCAACTACGCCAGAACCGCTTGGCGGACACTGCGGAAACACCTGTCGGGCCGGCCGGAACCACAACGCAGACGTGCCAGAAACGTGTTCATGAGATGCTGGAACCACACCCCGAACAGACGGATACCACCTGCCAGAACCGCCTGAACCACCTGCTGAGCACGCCGGAACCACCTGCTCGACTCACCGGTACCACCTCCCTGACATGCCAAAATCACCTGCTGGGTATGCCAGAACCACTTGGCGGACACTCCGGAATCATCTGCCGGACATGCCGGAACCAGCTCTCAGACACACCAGAACCAAGTGCCGGAGACGCCGGAAGCACCTGCCGAGCATGCCGGAGCCACCTGCTCGACTCGCCAGAAACACCTGCCGGACACGCCAAAATCACCTGCCGGGTACGCCAGAACCACCTGGCGGACACTCCGGAATCACCTGCCGCGCATGCCGGAACCACCTCTCAGACGTGCCGGAAGCACGTGCCAGACACGCCGGAAACACCTACCGGACAGACCGGAACCACCTGCCAAGAACGCCGGAGCCACCTGTTCGACTCGCTGGAACCACCTGCCGGACAGGCCAATATCAACTGCTGGCTATGCCAGAAGCACCTGGGGGACAGTCCGGGATCACCTGCCAGCCATGGCGGAACCACCTCTCAGACGTACCAGAACCACCAGCCGGAGAAGCTGGAAACACGTCCTGGACAGACTGGAACCACGTGACGGCCATGCCTGAACCACCTGCCGAGCACGGCGGAACCACCTGACGGACACGCCAAAATCACCTGCGGGCTATGCCAGAACCACTTGGACGACTCTCCGAAATGACCTGCCGGGCATGTTGGAACCACCTCTCAGACGTGCCAGAAGCACGTGGCGGACAGTCCGGAATCACCTGTTGGGCATACGCAACCACCTCTGAGACGTACCAGAACCACGTGCCGTGCACGCCGGAACCACCTACCGGACAGACCGGAATCAACTTTTGGGCATGCCGGAACCACCAGTCAGATGTGCCAGAAACACGTGCCGGAGACGCCGGAAGCACCTGCCGAGCACGTCGCAACCACCTGCTCAACTCGCCTGAACCACCTGCCGGACATGCCAAAATCACCTGCCCGCTACACCAGCACCACTTCGGGGACAAGCCAGAATCACGTGAGGGGCATGCCGGCACAGCCTCTCAGAATGAACCTCGTGCCGGACACCACAGAACCACCTGCCGGACAGACCGAAACCACCTGCCGGACACGCCGGAACCACCGGCTCGACCCGTCGGAACGACCGCTGGACATGCAAAATCACCTGCCGGCTACGCCGGAAACGCTTGGCGAACACTCCGGAATCACCTGCCGGGCTTGCTGGAACCACCTGCCGGTCATGCCAAAATCACCTGCCAACTACTCCAGTACCACTTGGCGGACACTGTGGAAACACCTGTCGGGCCGGCCGGAACCACATCTCAGACGTGCCAGAACCATGTGCATGAGATGCTGGAACCACACCCCGAACAGACGGAAAACACCTGCCAGACCCGTCTGAACAACCTGCCGAGCACGCCGGAGCCACCTGCTCGACTCGCCGGAACCACCTACCTGACATGCCGAAATCACCAGCCGGGTATGCCAGAACCACTTTGCGGACACTCCCGAATCATCCGCCGGAAATGCCGGAACCAGATCTCAGACACACCAGAACCACGTGCCGGAGACGCCGGAAGCACCTGCCGAGCATGCCGGAGCCACCTGCTCGACTCGCCAGAAACACCTGCCGGACACGCCAAAATCACCTGCCGGGTACGCCAGAACCACCTGGCGGACACTCCGAAATCACCTGTCGCGCATGCCGGAAACACCTCTCAGACGTGCCGGAAGCACGTGCCGGACACGCCGGAATCACCTACCGGACAGACCGGAACCACCTGCCGAGCACGCCGGAGCCACCTGTTCGACTCGCTGGAACCACCTGCCGGACAGGCCAATATCAACTGCTGGATATGCCAGAACCACCTGGGGGACGGTCCGGAATCACCTGCCAGCCATGGCGGAACCACCTCTCAGACGTACCAGAACCACCTGCTGGAGAAGCTGGAAACACGTCCTGGACAGTCTGGAACCACCTGCCGGCCAAGCCTGAACCACCTGCCAAGCACAATGGAACAACCTGCCAGACACGCCAAAACCACCTGCGTGTTATGCCAGAACCACTTGGAGGACTCTCTGGGATGACCTGCCGGGCATGCCGGAACCACCTCTCAGACGTGCAGGAACCATGTGGCGGACAGTCCGGAATCACCTGTTGGGCATGCGCAACCACCTCTGAGACGTACCAGAACCACATGCCGTGCAGGCTGGAACCACCTACCGGACAGACCGGAATCACCTTTCGGGCATGCCGGAGCCACCTGTCAGATGTGCCAGAAACACGTGCCGGAGACGCCGGAAGCACCTGCCGAGCATGCCGGAGCCCCCTGCTCGACTCGCCAGAAACACCTGCCGGACACCCCAAAATCACCTGCCGGGTATGCCAGAACCTCCTGGCGGACACTCCGGAACCACCTGCCGGACACGCCGGAACCACCGGCTCGACCTGCCAGAACGACCGCTGGACATGCAAAATCACCTGCCGGCTACGCCGGAAACACTTGGCGAACACTCCGGAATCACCTGCTGGGCATGCCGGAACCACCTCTCAGATATGCCAGAACCACGTGCCAATGACCCCGGAAGCACCTGCCGAGCATGCCGGAACCACCTGCTCGACTCGCCAGAACCACCTGCCGGACACGCAAAAATCACCTGCCGGCTACGCCACAACCAGTTGGGGAACACTTCGGAATCACCTGCCGGGCTTGCTGGAACCACCTGCCGGTCATGCGAAAATCACCTGCCTACTACACCAGTACCACTTGGCGGACACTGTGGAAACACCTGTCGGGCCGGCCGGATCACATCTCAGACGTGCTAGAAGCACGTGCCAGACACGCCGGAAACACCTACCGGACAGACCGGAACCACCTGCCAAGAACGCCGGAGCCACCTGTTCGACTCGCTGGAACCACCTGCCGGACAGGCCAATATCAACTGCTGGCTATGCCAGAACCACCTGGGGGACAGTCCGGGATCACCTGCCAGCCATGGCGGAACCACCTCTCAGACGTACCAGAACCACCTGCCGGAGAAGCTGGAAACACGTCCTGGACAGACTGGAACCACGTGACGGCCATGCTTGAACCACCTGCCGAGCACGGCGGAACCACCTGCCGGACACGCCAAAATCACCTGCGGGCTACGCCAGAACCACTTGGACGACTCTCCGAAATGACCTGCCGGGCATGTTGGAACCACCTCTCAGACGTGCCAGAAGAACGTGGCGGACAGTCCGGAATCACCTGTTGGGCATACGCAACCACCTCTGACACGAACCAGAACCACGTGCCGTGCACGCCGGAACCGCCTACCGGACAGACCGGAATCAACTTTTGGGCAAGCCGGAACCACCAGTCAGATGTGCCAGAAACACGTGCCGGAGACGCCGGAAGCACCTGCCGAGCACGTGGTAACCACCTGCTCAACTCGCCTGAACCACCTGTCGGACACGCCAAAATCACCTGCCCGCTACACCAGCACCACTTCGGGGACAAGCCAGAATCACGTGAGGGGCATGCCGGCACAGCCTCTCAGACTGAACCTCGTGCCGGACACCACAGAACCACCTGCCGGACACACCGGAACCACCTGCCGGACACGCCGGAACCACCGGCTCGACCCGCCGGAACGACCGCTGGACATGCAAACTCACCTGCCGGCTAAGCCGCAAACACTTGGCGAACACTCCGGAATCACCTGCCGGGCATGCCGGAACCACCTCTCAGATATGCCAGAACCACGTGCCAATGACCCCGGAGGCACCTGCCAAACACGCCGGAACCACCTGCTCGACTCGCCAGAACCACCTGCCGGACACGCAAAAATCACCTGCCGGCTACGCCACAACCAGTTGGGGAGCACTTCGGAATCACCTGCTGGGCTTGCTGGAACCACTGCCGGTCATGCCAAAATCACCTGCCAACTACGCCAGTAGCACTTGGCGGACACTGTGGAAACACCTGTCGGGCCGGCCGGAACCACATCTCAGATGTGCCAGAACCATGTGCATGAGATGCTGGAACCACACCCCGAACAGACGGAAAACACCTGCCAGACCCGTCTGAACAACCTGCCGAGCACGCCGGAGCCACCTGCTCGACTCGCCGGAACCACCTACCTGACATGGCCAAATCACCAGCCGGGTATGCCAGAACCACTTGGCGGACACTCCGGAATCATCTGCCGGACATGCCAGAACCAGCTCTCAGACACACCAGAACCACGTGCCGGAGACGCCGGAAGCACCTGCCGAGCATGCCGGAGCCACCTGCTCGACTCGCCAGAAACACCTGCCGGACACGCCAAAATCACCTCCCGGGTACGCCAGAACCACCTGGCGGACACTCCGAAATCACCTGTCGCGCATGCCGGAACCACCTCTCAGACGTGCCGGAAGCACGTGCCAGACACGCCGGAAACACCTACCGTACAGACCGGAACCACCTGCCAAGAACGCCGGAGCCACCTGTTCGACTCGCTGGAACCACCTGCCGGACAGGCCAATATCAACTGCTGGCTATGCCAGAACCACCTGGGGGACAGTCCGGGATCACCTGCCAGCCATGGCGGAACCACCTCTCAGACGTACCAGAACCACCTGCCGGAGAAGCTGGAAACACGTCCTGGACAGACTGGAACCACGTGACGGCCATGCCTGAACCAACTGCCGAGCACGGCGGAACCACCTGCCGGACACGCCAAAATCACCTGCGGGCTACGCCAGAACCACTTGGACGACTCTCCGAAATGACCTGCCGGGCATGTTGGAACCACCTCTCAGACGTGCCAGAAGCACGTGGCGGACAGTCCGGAATCACCTGTTGGGCATACGCAACCACCTCTGACACGTACCAGAACCACTTGCCGCGCACGCCGGAACCACCTACCGGACAGACCGGAATCAACTTTTGGGCATGCCGGAACCACCAGTCAGATGTGCCAGAAACACGTGCCGGAGACGCCGGAAGCACCTGCCGAGCACGTCGCAACCACCTGCTCAACTCGCCTGAACCACCTGCCGGACACGCCAAAATCACCTGCCCGCTACACCAGCACCACTTCGGGGACAAGCCGGAATCACGTGAGGGGCATGCCGGCACAGCCTCTCAGACTGAACCTCGTGCCGGACACCACAGAACCACCTGCCGGACAGACCGGAACCACCTGCCGGACACGCCGGAACCACCGGCTCGACCCGCCGGAACGACCGCTGGACATGCAAAATCACCTGCCGGCTACACCGGAAACACTTGTCGAACACTCCGGAATCACCTGCCGGGCATGCCGGAACCACCTCTCAGATATGCCAGAACCACGTGCCAATGACCCCGGAAGCACCTGCCGAGCACGCCGGAACCACCTGCTCGACTCGCCAGAACCACCTGCCGGACACGCAGAAATCACCTGCCGGCTACGCCACAACCAGTTGGGGAACACTTCGGAATCACCTGCCGGTCTTGCTGGAACCACCTGCCCGTCCTGCGAAAATCACCTGCCAACTACGCCAGTACCACTTGGCGGACACTGTGGAAACACCTGTCGGGCCGGCCGGAACCACATCTCAGACGTGCCAGAACCATGTGCATGAGATGCTGGAACCACACCCCGAACAGACGGAAAACACCTGCCAGACCCGTCTGAACAACCTGCCGAGCACGCCGGAGCCACCTGCTCGACTCGCCGGAACCACCTACCTGACATGCCCAAATCACCAGCCGGGTATGCCAGAACCACTTGGCGGACACTCCGGAATCATCTGCCGGACATGCCGGAACCAGCTCTCAGACACACCAGAACCACGTGCCGGAGACGCCGGAAGCACCTGCCGAGCATGCCGGAGCCACCTGCTCGACTCGCCAGAAACACCTGCCGGACACGCCAAAATCACCTGCCGGGTACGCCAGAACCACCTGGCGGACACTCCGAAATCACCTGTCGCGCATGCCGGAACCACCGCTCAGACGTTCCGGAAGCACGTGCCGGACATGCCGGAATCACCTACCGGACAGACCGGAACCACCTGCCGAGCACGCCGGAGCCACCTGTTCGACTCGCTGGAACCACCTGCCGGACAGGCCAATATCAACTGCTGGCTATGCCAGAACCACCTGGGGGACGGTCCGGAATCACCTGCCAGCCATGGCGGAACCACCTCTCAGACGTACCAGAACCACCTGCCGGAGAAGCTGGAAACACGTCCTGGACAGTCTGGAACCACCTGAGGGCCAAGCCTGAACCACCTTCCGAGCACGGCGGAACCACCTGACGGACACGCCAAAATCACCTGCGGGCTACGCCACAACCACTTGGACGACTCTCCGAAATGACCTGCCGGGCATGTTGGAACCACCTCTCAGACGTGCCAGAAGAACGTGGCGGACAGTTCGGAATCACCTGTTGGGCATACGCAACCACCTCTGACACGTACCAGAACCACGTGCCGTGCACGCCGGAACCACCTACCGGACAGACCGGAATGAACTTTTGGGCATGCCGGAAGCACCAGTCAGATGTGCCAGAAACACGTGCCGGAGACGCCGGAAGCACCTGACGAGCACATAGCAACCACCTGTTCAACTCGCCTGGACCACCTGCCGGACACGCCAAAATCACCTGCCCGCTACACCAGCACCACTTCGGGGACAAGCCGGAATCACGTGAGGGGCATGCCAGCACAGCCTCTCAGACTGAACCTCACGCCGGACACCACAGAACCACCTGCCGGACAGACCGGAACCACATGCCGGACACGCCGGAACCACCGGCTCGACCCGTCGGAACGACCGCGGGACATGCAAAATCACCTGCCGGCTACGCCGGAAACACTTGGCGAACACTCCGGAATCACCTGCCAGGCATGCCGGAACCACCTCTCACATATGCCAGAACCATGTGCCAATGAACCCGGAAGCACCTGCCGAGCACGCCGGAACCACCAGCTCGACTCGCCAGAACCACCTGCCGGACACGCAAAAATCACCTGCCGGCTACGCCACAACCAGTTGGGGAAGACTTTGGAATCACCTGCTGGGCTTTCTGGAAACACCTGCCGGTCATGCCAAAATCACCTGCCAACTACGCCAGTACCTCTTGGCGGACTCTGTGGAAACACCTGTCAGGCAGGCCGGAACCACATCTCAGACGTGCCAGTACCATGTGCATGAGATGCTGGAACCACACCCCGAACAGACGGAAAACACCTGCCAGACCCGTCTGAACAACCTGCCGAGCACGCTGGAGCCACCTGCTCGACTCGCCGGAACCACCTACCTGACATGCCCAAATCACCAGCCGGGTATGCCAGAACCACTTTGCGGACACTCCGGAATCATCTGCCGGACATGCCGGAACCAGCTCTCAGACACACCAGAACCACGTGCCGGAGACGCCGGAAGCTCCTGCCGAGCATGCCGGAGCCACCTGCTCGACTCGCCAGAAACACCTGCCGGACACGCCAAAATCACCTGCCGGGTACGCCAGAACCACCTGGCGGACACTCCGAAATCACCTGACGCGCATGCCGGAACCACCTCTCAGACGTGCCGGAAGCTCGTGCCGGACACGCCGGGATCACCTACCGGACAGACCGGAACCACCTGCCGAGCACGCCAGAGCCACTTGTTCGACTCGCTGGAACCACTTGCCAGACAGGCCAATATTAACCGCTGGCTATGCCAGAACCACCTGGGGGATGGTCCGGAATAACCTGCCAGCCATGGCGGAACCACCTCTCAGACGTACCAGAACCACCTGCCGGAGAAGCTGGAAACACGTCCTGGACAGTCTGGAACCACCTGAGGGCCAAGCCTGAACCACCTGCCGAGCACGGCGGAACCACCTGACGGACACGCCAAAATCACCTGCGGGCTACGCCAGAACCACTTGGACGACTCTCCGAAATGACCTGCCGGGCATGTTGGAACCACCTCTCAGACGTGCCAGAAGCACGTGGCGGACAGTCCGGAATCACCTGTTGGGCATACGCAACCACCTCTGAGACATACCAGAACCACGTGCCGTGCACGCCGGAACCACCTACCGGACAGACCGGAATCAACTTTTGGGCATGCCGGAACCACCAGTCAGATGTGCCAGAAACACGTGCCGGAGACGCCGGAAGCACCTGCCGAGCACGTCGCAACCACCTGCTCAACTCGCCTGAAACACCTGCCGGACACGCCAAAATCACCTGCCCGCTACACCAGCACCACTTCGGGGACAAGCCGGAATCACGTGAGGGGCATGCCGGCACAGCCTCTCAGACTGAACCTCGTGCCAGACACCACAGAACCACCTGCCGGACAGACCGGAACCATCTGCCGAGCACGCCAGAGCGACCTGGTCGACTCGCTGGAACCACCTGCCGGACAGGCCAATATTAACCGCTGGCTATGCCAGAACCACCTGGGGGACGGTCCTGAATAACCTGCCAGCGATGGCGGAACCAGCTCTCAGACGTACCAGAACCACATGCCGGAGAAGCTGGAAACACGTCCTGGACAGTCTGGAACCACCTGCCGGCCAAGCCTGAACCACCTGCCAAGCACAATGGAACAACCTGCCAGACACGCCAAAATCACCTGCGTGTTATGCCAGAACCACTTGGAGGACTCTCTGGGATGACCTGCTGGTCATGCCGGAACCACCTCTCAGACGTGCCAGAACCACGTGGCGGACAGTCCGGAATCACCTGTTGGGCATGCGCAACCACCTCTGAGACGTACCAGAACCACATGCCGTGCCGGCTGGAACCACCTACCGGACAGACCGGAATCACCTTTCGGGCATGCCGGAACCACCTGTCAGATGTGCCAGAAACACGTGCCGGAGACGCCGGAAGCACCTGCCAAGCACGTTGGAACCACCTGCTCAACTCGCCTGAACCACCTGCCGGACATGCCAAAATCCCCTGCCGACTATGCCAGAACCACTTGGCGAACACTCCGGAATCACTTGCCGGGCATGCAGGAATCACCTCTCAGACATGCCAGAACCCCGTGCCAATGACCCCGGAAGCACCAGCCGAGCACGCCGGAACCACCTGCTCGACTCGCCAGAACCACCTGCCGATCACGCAAAAATCACCTGCCGGCTACGCCACAATCAGTGGTGAACACTTTGGAATCACCTGCCAGGCTTGCTGGAACCACCTGCCGGTCATGCCAAAATCACCTGCCAACTACGCCAGAACCGCTTGGCGGACACTGCGGAAACACCTGTCGGGCCGGCCGGAACCACAACGCAGACGTGCCAGAAACGTGTTCATGAGATGCTGGAACCACACCCCGAACAGACGGATACCACCTGCCAGAACCGCCTGAACCACCTGCTGAGCACGCCGGAACCACCTGCTCGACTCACCGGTACCACCTCCCTGACATGCCAAAATCACCTGCTGGGTATGCCAGAACCACTTGGCGGACACTCCGGAATCATCTGCCGGACATGCCGGAACCAGCTCTCAGACACACCAGAACCAAGTGCCGGAGACGCCGGAAGCACCTGCCGAGCATGCCGGAGCCACCTGCTCGACTCGCCAGAAACACCTGCCGGACACGCCAAAATCACCTGCCGGGTACGCCAGAACCACCTGGCGGACACTCCGGAATCACCTGCCGCGCATGCCGGAACCACCTCTCAGACGTGCCGGAAGCACGTGCCAGACACGCCGGAAACACCTACCGGACAGACCGGAACCACCTGCCAAGAACGCCGGAGCCACCTGTTCGACTCGCTGGAACCACCTGCCGGACAGGCCAATATCAACTGCTGGCTATGCCAGAAGCACCTGGGGGACAGTCCGGGATCACCTGCCAGCCATGGCGGAACCACCTCTCAGACGTACCAGAACCACCAGCCGGAGAAGCTGGAAACACGTCCTGGACAGACTGGAACCACGTGACGGCCATGCCTGAACCACCTGCCGAGCACGGCGGAACCACCTGACGGACACGCCAAAATCACCTGCGGGCTATGCCAGAACCACTTGGACGACTCTCCGAAATGACCTGCCGGGCATGTTGGAACCACCTCTCAGACGTGCCAGAAGCACGTGGCGGACAGTCCGGAATCACCTGTTGGGCATACGCAACCACCTCTGAGACGTACCAGAACCACGTGCCGTGCACGCCGGAACCACCTACCGGACAGACCGGAATCAACTTTTGGGCATGCCGGAACCACCAGTCAGATGTGCCAGAAACACGTGCCGGAGACGCCGGAAGCACCTGCCGAGCACGTCGCAACCACCTGCTCAACTCGCCTGAACCACCTGCCGGACATGCCAAAATCACCTGCCCGCTACACCAGCACCACTTCGGGGACAAGCCAGAATCACGTGAGGGGCATGCCGGCACAGCCTCTCAGAATGAACCTCGTGCCGGACACCACAGAACCACCTGCCGGACAGACCGAAACCACCTGCCGGACACGCCGGAACCACCGGCTCGACCCGTCGGAACGACCGCTGGACATGCAAAATCACCTGCCGGCTACGCCGGAAACGCTTGGCGAACACTCCGGAATCACCTGCCGGGCTTGCTGGAACCACCTGCCGGTCATGCCAAAATCACCTGCCAACTACTCCAGTACCACTTGGCGGACACTGTGGAAACACCTGTCGGGCCGGCCGGAACCACATCTCAGACGTGCCAGAACCATGTGCATGAGATGCTGGAACCACACCCCGAACAGACGGAAAACACCTGCCAGACCCGTCTGAACAACCTGCCGAGCACGCCGGAGCCACCTGCTCGACTCGCCGGAACCACCTACCTGACATGCCGAAATCACCAGCCGGGTATGCCAGAACCACTTTGCGGACACTCCCGAATCATCCGCCGGAAATGCCGGAACCAGATCTCAGACACACCAGAACCACGTGCCGGAGACGCCGGAAGCACCTGCCGAGCATGCCGGAGCCACCTGCTCGACTCGCCAGAAACACCTGCCGGACACGCCAAAATCACCTGCCGGGTACGCCAGAACCACCTGGCGGACACTCCGAAATCACCTGTCGCGCATGCCGGAAACACCTCTCAGACGTGCCGGAAGCACGTGCCGGACACGCCGGAATCACCTACCGGACAGACCGGAACCACCTGCCGAGCACGCCGGAGCCACCTGTTCGACTCGCTGGAACCACCTGCCGGACAGGCCAATATCAACTGCTGGATATGCCAGAACCACCTGGGGGACGGTCCGGAATCACCTGCCAGCCATGGCGGAACCACCTCTCAGACGTACCAGAACCACCTGCTGGAGAAGCTGGAAACACGTCCTGGACAGTCTGGAACCACCTGCCGGCCAAGCCTGAACCACCTGCCAAGCACAATGGAACAACCTGCCAGACACGCCAAAACCACCTGCGTGTTATGCCAGAACCACTTGGAGGACTCTCTGGGATGACCTGCCGGGCATGCCGGAACCACCTCTCAGACGTGCAGGAACCATGTGGCGGACAGTCCGGAATCACCTGTTGGGCATGCGCAACCACCTCTGAGACGTACCAGAACCACATGCCGTGCAGGCTGGAACCACCTACCGGACAGACCGGAATCACCTTTCGGGCATGCCGGAGCCACCTGTCAGATGTGCCAGAAACACGTGCCGGAGACGCCGGAAGCACCTGCCGAGCATGCCGGAGCCCCCTGCTCGACTCGCCAGAAACACCTGCCGGACACCCCAAAATCACCTGCCGGGTATGCCAGAACCTCCTGGCGGACACTCCGGAACCACCTGCCGGACACGCCGGAACCACCGGCTCGACCTGCCAGAACGACCGCTGGACATGCAAAATCACCTGCCGGCTACGCCGGAAACACTTGGCGAACACTCCGGAATCACCTGCTGGGCATGCCGGAACCACCTCTCAGATATGCCAGAACCACGTGCCAATGACCCCGGAAGCACCTGCCGAGCATGCCGGAACCACCTGCTCGACTCGCCAGAACCACCTGCCGGACACGCAAAAATCACCTGCCGGCTACGCCACAACCAGTTGGGGAACACTTCGGAATCACCTGCCGGGCTTGCTGGAACCACCTGCCGGTCATGCGAAAATCACCTGCCTACTACACCAGTACCACTTGGCGGACACTGTGGAAACACCTGTCGGGCCGGCCGGATCACATCTCAGACGTGCTAGAAGCACGTGCCAGACACGCCGGAAACACCTACCGGACAGACCGGAACCACCTGCCAAGAACGCCGGAGCCACCTGTTCGACTCGCTGGAACCACCTGCCGGACAGGCCAATATCAACTGCTGGCTATGCCAGAACCACCTGGGGGACAGTCCGGGATCACCTGCCAGCCATGGCGGAACCACCTCTCAGACGTACCAGAACCACCTGCCGGAGAAGCTGGAAACACGTCCTGGACAGACTGGAACCACGTGACGGCCATGCTTGAACCACCTGCCGAGCACGGCGGAACCACCTGCCGGACACGCCAAAATCACCTGCGGGCTACGCCAGAACCACTTGGACGACTCTCCGAAATGACCTGCCGGGCATGTTGGAACCACCTCTCAGACGTGCCAGAAGAACGTGGCGGACAGTCCGGAATCACCTGTTGGGCATACGCAACCACCTCTGACACGAACCAGAACCACGTGCCGTGCACGCCGGAACCGCCTACCGGACAGACCGGAATCAACTTTTGGGCATGCCGGAACCACCAGTCAGATGTGCCAGAAACACGTGCCGGAGACGCCGGAAGCACCTGCCGAGCACGTGGTAACCACCTGCTCAACTCGCCTGAACCACCTGTCGGACACGCCAAAATCACCTGCCCGCTACACCAGCACCACTTCGGGGACAAGCCAGAATCACGTGAGGGGCATGCCGGCACAGCCTCTCAGACTGAACCTCGTGCCGGACACCACAGAACCACCTGCCGGACACACCGGAACCACCTGCCGGACACGCCGGAACCACCGGCTCGACCCGCCGGAACGACCGCTGGACATGCAAACTCACCTGCCGGCTAAGCCGCAAACACTTGGCGAACACTCCGGAATCACCTGCCGGGCATGCCGGAACCACCTCTCAGATATGCCAGAACCACGTGCCAATGACCCCGGAGGCACCTGCCAAACACGCCGGAACCACCTGCTCGACTCGCCAGAACCACCTGCCGGACACGCAAAAATCACCTGCCGGCTACGCCACAACCAGTTGGGGAGCACTTCGGAATCACCTGCTGGGCTTGCTGGAACCACTGCCGGTCATGCCAAAATCACCTGCCAACTACGCCAGTAGCACTTGGCGGACACTGTGGAAACACCTGTCGGGCCGGCCGGAACCACATCTCAGATGTGCCAGAACCATGTGCATGAGATGCTGGAACCACACCCCGAACAGACGGAAAACACCTGCCAGACCCGTCTGAACAACCTGCCGAGCACGCCGGAGCCACCTGCTCGACTCGCCGGAACCACCTACCTGACATGGCCAAATCACCAGCCGGGTATGCCAGAACCACTTGGCGGACACTCCGGAATCATCTGCCGGACATGCCAGAACCAGCTCTCAGACACACCAGAACCACGTGCCGGAGACGCCGGAAGCACCTGCCGAGCATGCCGGAGCCACCTGCTCGACTCGCCAGAAACACCTGCCGGACACGCCAAAATCACCTCCCGGGTACGCCAGAACCACCTGGCGGACACTCCGAAATCACCTGTCGCGCATGCCGGAACCACCTCTCAGACGTGCCGGAAGCATGTGCCAGACACGCCGGAAACACCTACCGGACAGACCGGAACCACCTGCCAAGAACGCCGGAGCCACCTGTTCGACTCGCTGGAACCACCTGCCGGACAGGCCAATATCAACTGCTGGCTATGCCAGAACCACCTGGGGGACAGTCCGGGATCACCTGCCAGCCATGGCGGAACCACCTCTCAGACGTACCAGAACCACCTGCCGGAGAAGCTGGAAACACGTCCTGGACAGACTGGAACCACGTGACGGCCATGCCTGAACCAACTGCCGAGCACGGCGGAACCACCTGCCGGACACGCCAAAATCACCTGCGGGCTACGCCAGAACCACTTGGACGACTCTCCGAAATGACCTGCCGGGCATGTTGGAACCACCTCTCAGACGTGCCAGAAGCACGTGGCGGACAGTCCGGAATCACCTGTTGGGCATACGCAACCACCTCTGACACGTACCAGAACCACTTGCCGCGCACGCCGGAACCACCTACCGGACAGACCGGAATCAACTTTTGGGCATGCCGGAACCACCAGTCAGATGTGCCAGAAACACGTGCCGGAGACGCCGGAAGCACCTGCCGAGCACGTCGCAACCACCTGCTCAACTCGCCTGAACCACCTGCCGGACACGCCAAAATCACCTGCCCGCTACACCAGCACCACTTCGGGGACAAGCCGGAATCACGTGAGGGGCATGCCGGCACAGCCTCTCAGACTGAACCTCGTGCCGGACACCACAGAACCACCTGCCGGACAGACCGGAACCACCTGCCGGACACGCCGGAACCACCGGCTCGACCCGCCGGAACGACCGCTGGACATGCAAAATCACCTGCCGGCTACGCCGGAAACACTTGGCGAACACTCCGGAATCACCTGCCGGGCATGCCGGAACCACCTCTCAGATATGCCAGAACCACGTGCCAATGACCCCGGAAGCACCTGCCGAGCACGCCGGAACCACCTGCTCGACTCGCCAGAACCACCTGCCGGACACGCAGAAATCACCTGCCGGCTACGCCACAACCAGTTGGGGAACACTTCGGAATCACCTGCCGGTCTTGCTGGAACCACCTGCCCGTCCTGCGAAAATCACCTGCCAACTACGCCAGTACCACTTGGCGGACACTGTGGAAACACCTGTCGGGCCGGCCGGAACCACATCTCAGACGTGCCAGAACCATGTGCATGAGATGCTGGAACCACACCCCGAACAGACGGAAAACACCTGCCAGACCCGTCTGAACAACCTGCCGAGCACGCCGGAGCCACCTGCTCGACTCGCCGGAACCACCTACCTGACATGCCCAAATCACCAGCCGGGTATGCCAGAACCACTTGGCGGACACTCCGGAATCATCTGCCGGACATGCCGGAACCAGCTCTCAGACACACCAGAACCACGTGCCGGAGACGCCGGAAGCACCTGCCGAGCATGCCGGAGCCACCTGCTCGACTCGCCAGAAACACCTGCCGGACACGCCAAAATCACCTGCCGGGTACGCCAGAACCACCTGGCGGACACTCCGAAATCACCTGTCGCGCATGCCGGAACCACCGCTCAGACGTTCCGGAAGCACGTGCCGGACATGCCGGAATCACCTACCGGACAGACCGGAACCACCTGCCGAGCACGCCGGAGCCACCTGTTCGACTCGCTGGAACCACCTGCCGGACAGGCCAATATCAACTGCTGGCTATGCCAGAACCACCTGGGGGACGGTCCGGAATCACCTGCCAGCCATGGCGGAACCACCTCTCAGACGTACCAGAACCACCTGCCGGGGAAGCTGGAAACACATCCTGGACAGACTGGAACCACGTGACGGCCATGCCTGAACCACCTGCCGAGCACGGCGGAACCACCTGCCGGACACGCCAAAATCACCTGCGGGCTACGCCAGAACCACTTGGACGACTCTCCGAAATGACCTGCCGGGCATGTTGGAACCACCTCTCAGACGTGCCAGAAGCACGTGCCGGACAGTCCGGAATCACCTGTTGGGCATACGCAACCACCTCTGAGACGTACCAGAACCACGTGCCGTGCACGCCGGAACCACCTACCGGACAGTCCGGAATCAACTTTTGGGCATGCCGGAACCACCAGTCAGATGTGCCAGAAACACGTGACGGAGACCCCGGAAGCACCTGCCGAGCACGTCGCAACCACCTGCTCAACTCGCCTGAACCACCTGCCGGACACGCCAAAATCACCTGCCCGCTACACCAGCACCACTTCGGGGACAAGCCGGAATCACGTGAGGGGCATGCCGGCACAGCCTCTCAGACTGAACCTCATGCCGGACACCACAGAACCACCTGCCGGACAGACCAGAACAACCTGCCGGACACGCCGGAACCACCGGCTCGACCCGACGGAACGACCGCTGGACATGCAAAATCACCTGCCGGCTACGCGGGAAACACTTGGCGAACACTCCGGAATCACCTGCCGGGCATGCCGGAACCACCTCTCAGATATGCCAGAACCACGTGCCAATGACCCCGGAAGCACCTGCCGAGCACGCCGGAACCACCTGCTCGACTCGCCAGAACCACCTGCCGGACACGCAAAAATCACCTGCCGGCTACGCCACAACCAGTTGGGGAACACTTCGGAATCACCTGCCTGGCTTGCTGGAACCACCTGCCGGTCGTGCGAAAATCACCTGCCTACTACGCCAGTACCACTTGGCGGACACTGTGGAAACACCTGTCGGGCCGGCCGGAACCACATCTCAGACGTGCCAGAACCATGTGCATGAGATGCTGGAACCACACCCCGAACAGACGGAAAACACCTGCCAGACCCGTCTGAACAACCTGCCGAGCACGCCGGAGCCACCTGCTCGACTCGCCGGAACCACCTACCTGACATGCCCAAATCACCAGCCGGGTATGCCAGAACCACTTGGCGGACACTCCGGAATCATCTGCCGGACATGCCGGAACCAGCTCTCAGACACACCAGAACCACGTGCCGGAGACGCCGGAAGCACCTGCCGAGCATGCCGGAGCCACCTGCTCGACTCGCCAGAAACACCTGCCGGGTACGCCAGAACCACCTGGCGGACACTCCGAAACCACCTGTCGCGCATGCCGGAACCACCTCTCAGATGTGCTGGAAGCACGTGCCGGACACGCCGGAATCACCTACCGGACAGACCGGAACCACCTGCCGAGCACGCCGGAGCCACCTGTTCGACTCGCTGGAACCACCTGCCGGACAGGCCAATATCAACTGCTGGCTATGCCAGAACCACCTGGGGGACGGTCCGGAATCACCTGCCAGCCATGGCGGAACCACCTCTCAGACGTACCAGAACCACCTGCCGGAGAAGCTGGAAACACGTCCTGGACAGTCTGGAACCACCTGCCGGCCAAGCCTGAACCTCCTGCCAAGCACAACGGAACAACCTGCCAGACACGCCAAAATCACCTGCGTGTTATGCCAGAACCACTTGGAGGACTCTCTGGGATGACCTGCCGGGCATGCCGGAACCACCTCTCAGACGTGCCAGAACCATGTGGCGGACAGTCCGGAATCACCTGTTGGGCATGCGCAACCACCTCTGAGACGTACCAGAACCACACGCCGTGCAGGCTGGAACCACCTACCGGACAGACCGGAATCACCTTTCGGGCATGCCGGAACCACCTGTCAGATGTGCCAGAAACACGTGCCGGAGACGCCGGATGCACCTGCCAAGCACGTTGGAACCACCTGCTCAACTCGCCTGAACCACCTGCCGGACATGCCAAAATCACCTGCCGACTATGCCAGAACCACTTGGCGAACACTCCGGAATCACTTGCCGGGCATGCAGGAACCACCTCTCAGACATGCCAGAACCCCGTGCCAATGACCCCGGAAGCACCAGCCGAGCACGCCGGAACCACCTGCTCGACTCGCCAGAACCACCTGCCGATCACGCAAAAATCACCTGCCGGCTACGCCACAACCAGTTGGTGAACACTTTCCAATCACCTGCCAGGCTTGCTGGAACCACCTGCCAGTCATGCCAAAATCACCTGCCAACTACGCCAGAACCGCTTGGCGGACACTGCGGAAACACCTGTCGGGCCGGCTGGAAACACATCTCGGACGTACCAGAAACGTGTTCATGAGATGCTGGAACCACACCCCGAACAGACGGATACCACCTGCCAGAACCGCCTGAACCACCTGCTGAGCACGCCGGAACCACCTGCTCGACTCACCGGTACCACCTCCCTGACACGCCAAAATCACCTGCTGGGTATGCCAGAACCACTTGGCGGACACTCCGGAATCAACTGCCGGACATGCCGGAACCAGCTCTCAGACACACCAGAAACAAGTGCCGGAGACGCCGGAAGCACCTGCCGAGCATGCCGGAGCCACCTGCTCGACTCGCCAGAAACACCTGCCGGACACGCCAAAATCACCTGCCGGGTATGCCAGAACCACCTGGCGGACACTCCGGAATCACCTGCCGCGCATGCCGGAACCACCTCTCAGACGTCCCGGAAGCACGTGCCAGACACGCCGGAAACACCTACCGGACAGACCGGAACCACCTGCCAAGAACGCCGGAGCCACCTGTTCGACTCGCTGGAACCACCTGCCGGACAGGCCAATATCAACTGCTGGCTATGCCAGAACCACCTGGGGGACGGTCCGGGATCACCTGCCAGCCATGGCGGAACCACCTCTCAGACGTACCAGAACCACCTGCCGGAGAAGCTGGAAACACGTCCTGGACAGACTGGAACCACGTGACGGCCATGCCTGAACCACCTGCCGAGCACGGCGGAACCACCTGCCGGACACGCCAAAATCACCTGCGGGCTACGCCAGAACCACTTGGACGACTCTCCGAAATGACCTGCCGGGCATGTTGGAACCACCTCTCAGACGTGCCAGAAGCACGTGGCGGACAGTCCGGAATCACCTGTTGGGCATACGCAACCACCTCTGAGACGTACCAGAGCCACGTGCCGTGCACGCCGGAACCACCTACCGGACAGACCGGAATCAACTTTTGGGCATGCCGGAACCACCAGTCAGATGTGCCAGAAACACGTGCCGGAGACGCCGGAAGCACCTGCCGAGCACGTCGCAACCACCTGCTCAACTCGCCTGAACCACCTGCCGGACACGCCAAAATCACCTGCCCGCTACAACAGCACCACTTCGGGGACAAGCCGGAATCACGTGAGGGGCATGCCGGCACAGCCTCTCAGACTGAACCACGTGCCGGACACCACAGAACCACCTGCCGGACAGACCGGAACCACCTGCCGGACACGCCGGAACCACCGGCTCGACCCGCCGGAACGACCGCTGGACGTGCAAAATCACCTGCCGGCTACGCCGGAAACACTTGGCGAACACTCCGGAATCACCTGCCGGGCATGCCGGAACCACCTCTCAGATATGCCAGAACCACGTGCCAATGACCCCGGAAGCACCTGCCGAGCACGCCGGAACCACCTGCTCGACTCGCCAGAACCACCTGCCGGACACGCAAAAATCACCTGCCGGCTACGCCACAACCAGTTGGGGTACACTTCGGAATCACCTGCCGGGCTTGCTGGAACCACCTGCCGGTCATGCCAAAATCACCTGCCAACTACGCCAGTACCACTTGGCGGACACTGTGGAAACACCTGTCGGGCCGGCCGGAACCACATCTCAGACGTGCCAGAACCATGTGCATGAGATGCTGGAACCACACCCCGAACAGATGGAAAACACCTGCCAGACCCGTCTGAACAACCTGCCGAGCACGTGGAGCCACCTGCTCGACTCGCCAGAACCACCTACCTGACATGCCCAAATCACCAGCCGGGTATGCCAGAACCACTTGGCGGACACTCCGGAATCATCTGCCGGACATGCCGGAACCAGCTCTCAGACACACCAGAACCACGTGCCGGAGTCGCCGGAAGCACCTGCCGAGCATGCCGGAGCCACCTGCTCGACTCGCCAGAAACACCTGCCGGACACGCCAAAATCACCTGCCGGGTACGCCAGAACCACCTGGCGGACACTCTGAAACCACCTGTCGCGCATGCCGGAACCACCTCTCAGATGTGCCGGAAGCACGTGCCGGACACGCCGGAATCACCTACCGGACAGACCGGAACCACCTGCCGAGCACGCCGGAGCCACCTGTTCGACTCGCTGGAACCACCTGCCGGACAGGCCAATATCAACTGCTGGCTATGCCAGAACCACCTGTGGGACGGTCCGGAATCACCTGCCAGTCATGGCGGAACCACCTCTCAGACGTACCAGAACCACCTGCCGGAGAAGCTGGAAACACGTCCTGGACAGTCTGGAACCACCTGCCGGCCAAGCCTGAGCCACCTGCCAAGCACAACGGAACAACCTGCCAGACACGCCAAAATCACCTGCGTGTTATGCCAGAACCACTTGGAGGACTCTCTGGGATGACCTGCCGGGCATGCCGGCACAGCCTCTCAGACTGAACCTCGTGCCGGACACCACAGAACCACCTGCCGGACAGACCGGAACCACCTGCCGCACACGCCGGAACCACCGGCTCGACCCGCCCTAACGACCGCTGGACATGCAAAATCACCTGCCGGCTACGCGGGAAACACTTGGCGAACACTCCGGAATCACCTGCCGGGCATGCCGGAACCACCTCTCAGATATGCCAGAACCACGTGCCAATGACCCCGGAAGCACATGCCGAGCACGCCGGAACCACCTGCTCGATTCGCCAGAACCAGCTGCCGGACACGCAGAAATCACCTGCCGGCTACGCCACAACCAGTTGGGGAACACTTCGGAATAACCTGCCGGGCTTGCTGGAACCACCTGCCGGTCATGCCAAAATCACCTGTCAGCTATGCCAGTACCACTTGGCGGACACTGTGGAAACACCTGTCGGGCCGGCCGGAACCACATCTCAGACGTGCCAGAACCATGTGCATGAGATGCTGGAACCACACCCCGAACAGACGGAAAACACCTGCCAGACCCGTCTGAACAACCTGCCGAGCACGCCGGAGCCACCTGCTCGACTCGCCGGAACCACCTACCTGACATGCCCAAATCACCAGTCGGGTATGCCAGAACCACTTGGCGGACACTCCGGAATCATCTGCCGGACATGCCGGAACCAGCTCGCAGACACACCAGAACCACGTGCCGGAGACGCCGCAAGCACCTGCCGAGCATCCTGGAGCCACCTGCTCGACTCGCCAGAAACACCTGCCGGACACGCCAAATTCACGTGCCAGGTACGCCAGAACCACCTGGCGGACACTGCGAAATCACCTGTCGCGCATGCCGGAACCACCTCTCAGACGTGCCGGAAGCACGTGCCAGACACGCCGGAATCACCTACCGGACAGACCGGAACCACCTGCCGAGCACGCTGGAGCCACCTGTTCGACTCGCTGGAACCACCTGCCGGACAGGCCAATATCAACTGCTGGCTATGCCAGAACCACCTGGGGGACGGTCCGGGATCACCTGTCAGCCATGGCGGAACCACCTCTCAGACGTACCAGAACCACCTGCCGGAGAAGCTGGAAACACGTCCTGGACAGTCTGGAACCACCTGCCGGCCAAGCCTGAACCACCTGCCAAGCACAACGGAACAACCTGCCAGACACGCCAAAATCACCTGCGTGTTATGCCAGAACTACTTGGAGGACTCTCTGGGATGACCTCCCGGGCATGCCGGAAACACCTCTCAGACGTGCCAGAACCATGTGGCGGACAGTCCGGAATCACCTGTTGGGCATGCGCAACCACCTCTGAGACGTACCAGAACCACATGCCGTGCAGGCTGGAACCACCTACCGGACAGACCGGAATCACATTTCGGGCATGCCGGAACCACCTGTCAGATGTGCCAGAAACACGTGCCGGAGACGCCGGAAGCACCTGCCAAGCACGTTGGAACCACCTGCTCAACTCGCCTGAACCACCTGCCGGACATGCCAAAATCACCTGCCGACTATGCCAGAACCACTTGGCGAACACTCCGGAATCACTTGCCGGGCATGCAGGAACCACCTCTCAGACATGCCAGAACCCCGTGCCAATGACCCCAGAAGCACCAGCCGAGCACGCCGGAACCACCTGCTCGACTCGCCAGAACCACCTGCCGATCACGCAAAAATCACCTGCCGGTTACGCCACAACCAGTTGGTGAACACTTTGGAATCACCTGCCAGGCTTGCTGGAACCACCTGCCAGTCATGCCAAAATCACCTGCCAACTACGCCAGAACCGCTTGGCAGACACTGCGGAAACACCTGTCGGGCCGGCTGGAACCACATCTCAGACGTGCCAGAAACGTGTTCATGAGATGCTGGAACCACACCCCGAACAGACGGATACCACCTGCCAGAACCGCCTGAACCACCTGCTGAGCACGCCGGAACCACCTGCTCGACTCACCAGTACCACCTCCCTGACACGCCAAAATCACCTGCTGGGTATGCCAGAACCACTTGGCGGACACTCCGGAATCATCTGCTGGACATGCCGGAACCAGCTCTCAGACACACCAGAACCAAGTGCCGGAGACGCCGGAAGCACCTGCCGTGCATGCCGGAGCCACCTGCACGACTCGCCAGAAACACCTGCCGGACACGCCAAAATCACCTGACGGGTACGCCAGAACCACCTGGCGGACACTCCGAATTCACCTGCCGCGCATGCCGGAACCACCTCTCAGACGTGCCGGAAGCACGTGCCAGACACGCCGGAAACACCTACCAGACAGACCGGAACCACCTGCCAAGAACGCCGGAGCCACCTGTTCGACTCGCTGAAACCACCTGCCGGACAGGCCAATATCAACTGCTGGCTATGCCAGAACCACCTGGGGGACAGTCCGGGATCACCTGCCAGCCATGGCGGAACCACCTCTCAGACGTACCAGAACCACCTGCCGGAGAAGCTGGAAACACGTCCTGGACAGACTGGAACCACGTGACGGCCATGCCTGAACCACCTGCCGAGCACGGCGGAACCACCTGCCGGACACGCCAAAATCACCTGCGGGCTACGCCAGAACTACTTGGACGACTCTCCGATATGACCTGCCGGGCATGTTGGAACCACCTCTCAGACGTGCCAGAAGCACGTGGCGGACAGTCCGGAATCACCTGTTGGGCATACGCAACCACCTCTGACACGTACCAGAACCACGTGCCGTGCACGCCGGAACCACCTACCCGACAGACCGGAATCAACTTTTGGGCATGCTGGAACCACCAGTCAGATGTGCCAGAAACACGTGCCGGAGACGCCGGAAGCACCTGCCGAGCACGTCGCAACCACCTGCTCAACTCGCCTGAACCACCTGCCGGACACGCCAAAATCACCTGCCCGCTACACCAGCACCACTTCGGGGACAAGCCGGAATCACGTGAGGGGCATGCCGGCACAGCCTCTCAGACTGAACCTCGTGCCGGACACCACAGAACCACCTGCCGGACAGACCGGAACCACCTGCCGGACACGCCGGAGCCACCAGCTCGACCCGCCGGAACGACGGCTGGACATGCAAAATCACCTGCCGGCTACGCCAGAAACACTTGGCGAACACTCCGGAATCACCTGCCGGGCATGCCGGAACCACCTCTCAGATATGCCAGAACCACGTGCCAATGACCCCGGAAGCACCTGCCGAGCACGCCGGAACCACCTGCTCGACTCGCCAGAACCACCTGCCGGACACGCAAAAATCACCTGCCGGCTACGCCACAACCAGTTGGGGAAGACTTTGGAATCACCTGCTGCGCTTGCTGGAAACACCTGCCGGTCATGCCAAAATCACCTGCCAACTACGTCAGTACCACTTGGCGGACACTGTGGAAACACCTGTCGGGCCGGCCGGAACCACATCTCAGACGTACCAAAACCATGTGCATGAGATGCTGGAACCACACCCCGAACAGACGGAAAACACCTGCCAGACCCGTCTGAACAACCTGCCGAGCACGCCGGAGCCACCTGCTCGACTCGCCGGAATCACCTACCTGACATGCCCAAATCACCAGTCGGGTATGCCAGAACCACTTGCCGGACACTCCGGAATCATCTGCCGGACATGCCGGAACCAGCTCGCAGACACACCAGAACCACGTGCGGAGACGCCGCAAGCACCTGCCGAGCATCCTGGAGCCACCTGCTCGACTCGCCAGAAACACCTGCCGGACACGCCAAATTCACGTGCCGGGTACGCCAGAACCACCTGGCGGACACTGCGAAATCACCTGTCGCGCATGCCGGAACCACCTCTCAGACGTGCCGGAAGCACGTGCCGGACACGCCGGAATCACCTACCGGACAGACCGGAACCACCTGCCGAGCACGCTGGAGCCAGCTGTTCGACTCGCTGGAACCACCTGCCGGACAGGCCAATATCAACTGCTGGCTATGCCAGAACCACCTGGGGGACGGTCCGGGATCACCTGTCAGCCATGGCGGAACCACCTCTCAGACGTACCAGAACCACCTGCCGGAGAAGCTGGAAACACGTCCTGGACAGTCTGGAACCACCTGCCGGCCAAGCCTGAACCACCTGCCAAGCACAACGGAACAACCTGCCAGACACGCCAAAATCACCTGCGGGCTACGCCAGAACCACTTGGACGACTCTCCGAAATGACCTGCCGGGCATGTTGGAACCACCTCTCAGACGTGCCAGAAGCACGTGGCGGACAGTCCGGAATCACCTGTTGGGCATACGCAACCACCTCTGACACGTACCAGAACCACGTGCCGTGCACGCCGGAACCACCTACCGGACAGACCGGAATCAACTTTTGGGCATGCCGGAACCACCAGTCAGATGTGCCAGAAACACATGCCGGAGACACCGGAAGCACCTGCCGAGAACGTCGCAACCACGTGTTCAACTCGCCTGAACCACCTGGCGGACACGCCAAAATCACCTGCCCGCTACACCAGCACCACTTCGGGGACAAGCTGGAATCACGTGAGGGGCATGCCGGCACAGCCTCTCAGACTGAACCTCGTGCCGGACACCACAGAACCACCTGCCGGACAGACCGGAACCACCTGCCGGACACGCCGGAACCACCGGCTCGACCCGCCGGAACGACCGCTGGACATGCAAAATCTCCTGCCGGCTACGCCGGAAACACTTGGCGAACACTCCGGAATCACCTGCCGGGCATGCCGGAACCACCTCTCAGATATGCCAGAACCACGTGCCAATGACCCCGGAAGCACCTGCCGAGCACGCCGGAACCACCTGCTCGACTCGCCAGAACCACCTGCCGGACACGCAAAAATCACCTGCCGGCTACGCCACAACCAGTTGGGGAACACTTCGGAATCACCTGCCGGGCTTGCTGGAACCACCTGCCGGTCATGCCAAAATCACCTGCCAACTACGCCAGTACCAGTTGGCGGACACTGTGGAAACACCTGTCGGGACGGCCGGAACCACCTCTCAGACGTGCCAGAACCATGTGCATGAGATGCTGGAACCACACCCCGAACAGACGGAAAACACCTGCCAGACCCGTCTGAAACCCCTGGCGAGCACGCCAGATCCACCTGCTCAACTAGCCGGAACCACCTTCCTGACACGCCAAAATCACCTGCCAGGTCTACCAGAACCACTTGGTGGATACTCCGGAATCATCTGCCGGAAATGCCAGAACCAGCCCTCTGACACACCAGAACCATGTGCCGGACACACCGGAAGCACCTGCTGATCATGCCTGAGCCACATGCTCGACTTGCAAGTAACACCTGCCTGACACGCCAAAATCACCTGCCGGGTACGCCAGAATCACGTGGTGGACACTCGGATTGACCGGTCAGGCATGCCGGAACCAACTCTCAGACGTGCCAGAACCTCGTGCCGGACACGCCAGAACCACCTGCCGGACAGACCGGAAACACCTGCCGGACACGCCGGAACCTCCGGCTAGACTTGCCGGAACCACCGCTGGACATGCAAAATGACCTGCTGGCTACGCCAGAACCACTTGGCGAACACTCCGGAATCACCTGTCAGGCATGCCGGAACCACCTCTCAGACTTGCCAGAACCAAATCCCGGACACTCCGGTATCACCTGCCGGGCATGCCGGAACCACCTCTCAGAGGTGCCAGATCCACATGCCGGACACTCCGGAATCACCTGCCGGGCATGCCGGAACCACCTCTCAGACGTGCCAGAACCTCGTGCCGGACACGCCAGAACCACCTGCCGGACAGACCGGAACCACCTGCCGGACACGCCGGAACCACCATTCGACTCGCCGGAACCACCGCCGGACATGCAAAATCACCTGCCGGCTACGCCAGAACCACTTTGCAAACACTCCCGAATCACCTGCCGGGCATGCCGGAACCACCTATCAGGCTTGCCAGAACCATGTTCCGGACACGCCGGAACCACCTGCCGAGTATGCCGGAACCACCTGACCCACTCCCCAGAACCACCTGCTGGACACGCCAGAATCACCTGCCGTCTATGTCACAACCACTCGGCAGACACTCTGGAACCACCTGCCGGGCATGCCGGAACCACCTCTCAGAGGTGCCAGAACCACATGCCGGACACTCCGGAATCACCTGCCGGGCATGCCGGAACCATCTCTCAGACGTGCCACAACCACGTGCCGGAGAGACCGGAAGCACCTGCCGAGCTCGCCGGAAACACCTGCTGGACATGCGAGAACCACCTGCCTGACAGGCCAAAATCATATGCCAGCTACGCCAAAACCACTTGGTGGACACTCCAGAATCACCTTGCGGGCATGCCGGGACCACGTCATGGAAAGACTGCAAACACCTGCCGGACCTGCCTGAACCACCTGCCGAGCACGCCGGAACCACCTGCTCGACTCACCAGAGCCACCTGCCGGACACACCAGAAACACCTGCAGGGTACGCCAGAACCACTTGGAGGACTCTCCGGGATCACCTGCCGGGCATGCCGGAACCACCTATCAGACTTGCCAGAACCATGTGCCGGACACCCCAGAACCACCTGCCGAGTATGCCGGAACTACCTGCTCCACTCCCCAGAACCAACTGCCGGACACGCCAAAATCACCTGCCGGCTACGCCAGAACCACTCGGCAGACACTCCGGAACCACCTCCAGGACAGACCTGAACCAGTTGCCTGACACGCCGGGACCACCTGCTTGAATCGCCAGAACCACCTGCCGGACACGCCAGAATCACCAGACGGCAACGCCACAACCACTTGTCGGACACTCCGGAATCAGCTGCCGGGCATGCTGGAACTACCTCTCAGAGGTGCCACAACCACATGCCGGAGATGGCGGAAGCACCTGCCGAGAATGCCAGAAGTTCCTGATCCACTCCCCAGAACCACCTGCCGGACACGCCAGAATCACCAGCCGGCTACGCCACAACCACTTGTCGCACACTCCGGAATCACCTGCCGGGCATGCTGGAACCACCTCTCAGAGGTGCCACAACCACATGTCGGAGACGGCGGAAGCACCTGCCTAGAATGCCGGAAGTTCCTGATCCACTCCCCAGAACCACCTGCCGGACACCCAAAAATCACCCGCCGGCTACGCCAGAACCACTTGGCGGACACTCCAGAATCACCTGCCGGGCATGCCAGCACAACCTCTCAGAAGTGCCAGAAGCACGTGCCGGACAGGCCGGAACCATCTCCCGGACAGACCGGAAACACAGGAAACACTCGCCGGAACCACCTGCTTGACTCACCGGTCCCACCTGCCGCTCACGCCAAAATCACCTGCCCGATACACCAGAACCACTTGGTGGACAAGCCGGAATCACGTGAAGGGCATGCCGACACAACCTCTCAGACGTGCCAGAACCTCGTGCCGGACACCCCAGAACCACCTGCTGGACAGACCGGAACCACCTGCCGGACACGCCAGAACCACTGGCTCGACTCGCCGGAACCATTGCCGGACATGCAAAATCACCTGCCGGCTACGCCAGAACCACTTGGCGAACACTCCAGAATCACCTGCCGGGCATGGCCGAACCACCTCTCAGACATGCCGGAACCACATGCCAATGACACCGGAAGCACCTGCCGAGCACGCCAGAACCACCTGCTCGACTCGCCAAAACCACCTGCTGGACACACCAAAATCACCTGCCGGCTACGCCACAACCATTTGGTGAACACTTCGGAATCACCTGCCGGGCTGGCTGGAACCGCCTGCCGGTCTCGCCAACATCACCTGCCAGCTATGACAGAACCACTTCGCGGACACCATGGAAACACCTGTCGGGCCGGCCGGAACCACCTCTCAGACGTGCCAGAACCATGTGCCTGAGATGCCGGAACCACACCCCGAACAGACGGAAAACACCTGCCAGACCCGCCTGAACCACCTGCCGAGCACGCCGGAACCACCTAATCGACTCTCCGGAACCACCTACCTGACACGCCAAAATCACCTGCCGGTATGCCAGAACCACTTGGTGGACACTCCGGAATCATCTGCCGGACATGCCAGAACCATCTCTCAGACACACCAGAACCACGTGCCGGACACGCCGGAAGCACGTGCTGAGCATGCCTGAGCCACATGCTCGACTTGCAAGAAACACCTGCCAGACACGCCAAAATCACCTGCCGTGTACGCCAGAACCACGTGGCGGACACTCCGGAATCACCTGTCGGGCATGCCGGAACCACCTCTCAGATGTGCCAGAACCTCGTGCCGGACACGCCAGAACCACCTGCCGGACAGACCGGAACCACCTGCTGGACACGCCGGAACCACCGGCTCGACTCGCCGGAACCACCGCCAGACATGCAAAATGACCTGCCGGCTATGCCAGAACCACTTGGCGAACACTCCGGAATCACCTGTCGGGCATGCCGGAACCACCTCTCAGACTTGCCAGAACCATGTTCCGGACACGCCGGTACCACCTTCCGAGTATGCCGGAACCACCTGATCTACTCCCCAGAACCACCTCCTGGACACGCCAGAATCACCTGCCAGATACGCCAAAACCACTCGGCAGACACTCCGGAACCACCTCCCGGGCATGCCGGAACCACCTCTCAGAGGTGCCAGAACGACATGCCGGACACTCCGGTATCACCTGCCGGGCATGCCGGAACCATCTCTCAGACGTGCTAGAACCATGTTCCGGACACGCCGGTACCACCTGCCGAGCTCGCCGGAACCACCTGCTGGACACGCCAAAATCACATGCCGGCTACGCCAGAACCACTCGGCAGACACTCCGGAATCAACTGCCGGGCTGGCTGGAACCACCTGCCGGTCACGCCAACATCACCTTTCAGCTACGCCAGAACCACTTGGCGGACACTCCCGAAACACCTGTTGGGCCGGCCGCAACCACCTCTCAGACGTGCCAGAACCCTGTGCCTGAGATGCCGGAACCACTCCCCGAACAGACCGAAACCACCTGCCAGACCCACCTGAACCCCCTGGTGAGCAGGCCTGATCCACCTGCTCAACTAGCCGGAACCACCTGCCTGAGATGCCAAAGTCACCTGCCAGGTATACCAGAACCACTTGGTGGACACTCCGGAATCATCTGCCGGACATGCCAGAACCAGCTCTCAGACACACCAGAACCACGTGACAGAGACGCCGGAAGCACCAGCTGAGCATGCCTGATCCACCTGCTCGACTCGCAAGAAACAGCTGTCGGACATGCCAAAATCACCTGCCGGGTACGCCAGAAACAGTTGGCGGACACTCCGGAATCACCTGCCATGCATGCCGGAACCACCTCTCAGACGTGCCAGAACCTCGTGCCGGACACGCCAGAACCACCTGCCGGACAGACCGGAAACACCTGCCGGACACGCCGGAACCTCCGGCTAGACTCGCCGGAACCACCGCTGGACATGCAAAATGACCTGCTGGCTACGCCAGAACCACTTGGCGAACACTCCGGAATCACCTGTCAGGCATGCCGGAACCACCTCTCAGACTTGCCAGAACCAAATCCCGGACACTCCGGTATCACCTGCCGGGCATGCCGGAACCACCTCTCAGAGGTGCCAGATCCACATGCCGGACAATCCGGAATCACCTGCCGGGCATGCCGGAACCACCTCTCAGACGTGCCAGAACCTCGTGCTGGACACGCCAGAACCACCTGCCGGACAGACCGGAACCACCTGCCGGACACACCGGAACCACCATTCGACTCGCCGGAACCACCGCCGGACATGCAAAATCACCTGCCGGCTACGCCAGAACCACTTTGCAAACACTCCCGAATCACCTGCCGGGCATGCCGGAACCACCTCTCAGACTTGCCAGAACCATGTTCCGGACACGCCGGAACCACCTGCCGAGTATGCCGGAACCACCTGACCCACTCCCCAGAACCACCTGCTGGACAGGCCAGAATCACCTGCCGTCTACGTCACAACCACTCGGCAGACACTCTGGAACCACCTGCCGGGCATGCCGGAACCACCTCTCAGAGGTGCCAGAACCACATGCCGGACACTCCGGAATCACCTGCCGGGCATGCCGGAACCATCTCTCAGACGTGCCACAACCACGTGCCGGAGAGATCGGAAGCACCTGCCGAGCTCGCCGGAAACACCTGCTGGACATGCGAGAACCACCTGCCTGACAGGCCAAAATCATATGCCAGCTACGCCAAAACCACTTGGTGGACACTCCAGAATCACCTTGCGGGCATGCCGGGACAACGTCATGGACAGACTGCAAACACCTGCCGGACCTGCCTGAACCACCTGCCGAGCACGCCGGAACCACCTGCTCGACTCACCAGAGCCACCTGCCGGACACACCAGAAACACCTGCAGGGTACGCCAGAACCACTTGGAGGACTCTCCGGGATCACCTGCCGGGCATGCCAGCACAACCTCTCAGAGGTGCCAGAAGCACGTGCCGGACAGGCCGGAACCATCTCCCGGACAGACCGGAAACACAGGAAACACTCGCCGGAACCACCTGCTTGACTTACCGGTCCCACCTGCCGGACACGCCAAAATCACCTGCCCGCTGCACCAGAACCACTTGGCTGACAAGCCGGAATCACGTGAAGGGCATGCCTACACAACCTCTCAGACGTGCCGGAACCTCGTGCAGGACACCCCAGAACCACCTGCCGGACACGCCGGAACCACCGGCTCGACTCGCCGGAACCACCGCCGGACATGCAAAATCACCTGCCGGCTACGCCAGAACCACTTGGCGAACACTCCGGAATCACCCACTGGGCATGCCGCAACGACGTCTCAGACATGCCACAACCACATGCCAATGACACCGGAAGCACCTGCCGAGCACGCCAGAACCACCTGCTCGACTCGCCAGAACCACCTGCCGGACACACCAAAATCACCTGCCGGCTACGCCACAACCAGTTGGTGAACACTTCGAAATCAACTGCCGGGCTGTCTGGAACCACCTGCGGTGACGCCAAAATCACGTGCCAGCTACGCCAGAACCACTTGGCAGACACGCCAAAATCACCTACCGGCTACGCCACAACCAGTTGTTGAACACTTCAGAATCACCTGCCGTTCTGGCTGGAACCACCTGCCGGTCATGCCAACATCACCTGCCAGCTACGCCAGAACCACTTGGCGGACACTCCGTAAACACCAGTCGTGCCGACCGCAAACACCTCTCAGCCGTGCCAGAACCATGTGCCTGAGATGCCGGAACCACACCCCGAACAGACCGAAACCACCTGCCAGACCCGCCTGAACCACCTGCCGAGCATGCCAGATCCACCTGCTGAGCATGCTGGAACAACCTGCTCGACTCGCTGGAGCCACCTGCCGGACATGCCAAAATCAGCTGCCGGCTATGCCAGAACCACTTGCCGGACACTCCAAAATCACCTGCCTGGCGTGCCGGAACCACCTCTCATACGTACCAGAACCACGTGCAGGAGATGCCGGAAGCACCTGCCGAGCATGCCAGAACCACCCGATCCACTCCCCAGAGCCACCTGCTGGACCCGCCTGAACCACCTGCTGGCTACGCGGGAACCACTTGGTGGACACTCCGGAATCACCTGCCGTGCATGCCGGAACCACCCCTCAGACGTGCCTGAAAAACGTGCCGGACACGCTGGAACCACCTCCCGGACTAACCGGAACCACCTTTCGGACATGCCTGAACCACCTTACGAGCAGGCTGGAACCACCTGCTCGACTCGCTGGAACCATCTGCTGGATACACCAAAATCACCTGCCGGCTACGGCAGAACCACTTGCTGACACTCTGGAATAACCTGCCATTCATCCCGGAACCGCCCCTCAGATGTGCCAGAACCACGTGCTGGACGCCCCGGACCACTTCCGTGAAAGACTGGAACCACCTGCTGAGCATTCTGGAAACACCTGCTCGACTCCCGGGAACCGCCTCTGGGGAAACTGTCATAGAAATGCAGGTAAAACGGCCTTTCTTGCCAGCCCTTAACTCGCCACTTTAGAACTTCTGCTTCTGCCACAATTGCACCTTGCCAACCAGGCTCAGACGAAATGCCTACATCTTCCCCTTAGGCAACAGGGGCGAAGCCCACATGATTGTGCTTCCACATGCTTAGCAGGAGCAGACAATAGGCTTTTTACAAACCGCCATTGTGCACTGGGTCAGAGAGTGTCAGAATGCACCTATGTCAGAAAGGGCCCTTTGCTCTCAGCCGTGCCCTCCATTGCTCTAGAGGTGGAAGGCACAAAGCACTGCCTCCATCCTTCAATGGGAGACAAGCCATAACCTGTCTTGCCTCCAGCTCTTTAGGAAGCTGACAAACAACTCGCTTGCCACAGTCCTGTTACAGCAGACCGGGGAACTTCTCATACAAAGGCAGCTCAAATGGCATTTCTTCCCAGCCCTTAACTCGCAGCTTTAGAACTTCTGCTTCTGCCGCAATTCCACCTTGCCAACCCAGCTCAGACAAAATGCCTACATCTTCCCCTTAACCAACTGGGCTGAGTCCCAAATGATTGTGCAACCATGTGTTTAGCAGGAGAGAGACAATACACTTTTCACCAACCACAGTTGACCACTGGTGGAGAGAGTGTCAGAAAACACCTATGTCAGAAAGGCCCCTTTCCTCTCAGTTTTGCCCTCCATTGCTCTAGACGCGGAATGCACAATGATTTGTCTCCACCGCTCTAGGGGCGACAAGCCACAGACCATCTTTCTTCCATCTCTTTAGGAAGTTGAGAACGAGCTCTCCTGACGCATAAAAAGGAATCATGCCCCTTAGATGCCAGAAAACCACGGGAGACATGCCAAAAACACCCTCCGCACACTCTCAAAGAACCACACATTCATGCCAGAACGACCCAACAGGCACACCAGAAGCACCCACGTTGCATGCCAGAACCACCTGTCACCACCTGCTGAACACAGTGGAACAACAATTCTGACACTGCAGAACCATCTCTTCAACATGCCAGCTGCACACAACAGACATGACAGAACCAGATTACAAACGCAGCACAACATGCCAGACACATTGGAAACACCTGATGGATATGCCGCAAACAGGTGCCAGAAACAGTGAAACCTCCTGCAGAGTATTTCAGAACAGGGGGCCAGAAATGCCACCAACACCTGTCTTAGAAGCCAGAGCCACGAGCCCAAAAACCAGGAAAGACCTGCTGGACATGCCAAAATAACCTGCTGGTGATGCCAGAACCACTTGGTGGAGACCCAGGAATCAGCTGCCAGGCTGCCTGAAGCACGTCGCAGACGTGCCAGAAACACATTACAGACATGCCATAAACACCTCCGGGACAGACCGTAAACACCTGCCCAACAAGCTTGGAACACCTCTCAGACGTACCAGAACCACTTGCCAGACAAGCTGGAAACATGTACTGCACAGACTGGAACCACGTGCTGAGCACGCCAGAACCACCTGCCGGACACGCCCAAATCACCTGACGGCTACGCCGGAAACACTTTGAATACAAGGCAGAATAATGTTTTGGGCATGATGGCACAAACTCTCAGACGTGCCAGAACCTCGTGCTGGACACCCCAGAACCACCTGCCGGGCATGCCAGCACAACCTCTCAGAAGTGCCAGAAGCATGTGCCGGACAGGCCGGAACCAGCTCCCGGACAGACCGGAAACACAGGAAACACTCGCCGGAAGCACCTGCTTGACTCACCGGTCCCACCTGCCAGACACGCCAAAATCATGTGCCCGCTACACCAGAACCACTTGGTGGACAAGCCGGAATCACGTGAAGGGCATGCCGACACAACCTCTCAGACGTGCCAGAACCTCGTGCCAGACACGCCAGAACCACCTGCCGGACAGACCGGAAACACCTGCTGGACACGCAAGAACCACTTAGCAGACACTCCGGAATCACATGCCAGGCATCCCGGAACCACCTCTCAGAGGTGCCAGAACCAAATGCCGGACACTCCGGTATCACCTGCCGGGCAGGCCGGAACAACCTCCCAGAGGTGCCAGAACCACATGTCGGACACTCCGGAATCACCTGCCAGGCATGCCGGAACCACCTGATCCACTCCCCAGAACCACCTGCTGGAAATGCCGGAATCACCTGACGGAGATGCCGGAACCACCGGCTCGACTCGCCGGAACCATTGCCGGACATGCAAAATCACCTGCCGGATACGCCAGAACCACTTGGCGAACACTCCAGATTCACCTGCCGCGCATGGCGTAACCACCTCTCAGACTTGCCAGAAGCATGTTCCAGACACGCCGGTACCACCTGCCGAGTGTGCCGGAACCACCTGATCCACTCCAGAGAACCACCTGCTGGACAGGCCAGAATCATTGGCCGGCTACGCCCGAACCACTCGGCGGACACTCCGGAACCACCTGCCGGGCATGCCGGAACCACCTCTCAGAGGTGCCAGAACCAAATGCCGGACACTCCGGTATCACCTGCCGGGCATGCCAGAACAACCTCTCAGAGGTGCCAGAACCACATGCCGGACACTCCGGAATCACCTGCTGGGCAAGCCGGAACCACCTGCTGGACATGCCGGAACCACCTGCCGGACATGCCGGAACCACCTGCCGGACATGCCGGAACCACCGGCTCGACTCTCCGGAACCATTGCCGGATATGCAAAATCACCTGCCAGCTACGGTAGAACCACTTGGCGAACACTCCGGAATCACCTGCCGGGCATGGCGGAACCACGTCTCAGACATGCCGGAACCACATGCCAATGACACCGGAAGCACCTGCCGAGCACACCAGAAACACCTGCTCGACTCGCCAAAACCACCTGCTGGACACGCCAAAATCACCTGCCGGCTACGCCACAACCATTTGGTGAACTCTTCGGAATCACCTGTCGGAAATGCCGGAACCACCTCTCAGACTTGCCAGAACCATGATCCGGACACGCCGGTACCACCTGCCGAGTATGCCGGAACCACCTGATCCACTCCACAGAACCACCTGCTGGACACGCCTGAATCACCTGCCGGCTACGCCAGAGCCACTCGGAAGACACTCCGGAACCACCTGCCGGGCATGCCGGAACCACCACTCAGAGGTGCCAGAACCACATGCCGGACACTCCGGAATCACCTGCCGGGCATGCCGGAACCATCTCTCAGACGTGCCAGAACCATGTTCCGGACGCGCCGGTACCACCTGCCGAGCTCGCCAGAACCTCCTGCTGGACACGCCAAAATCACATGCTGGCTATGCCAGAACCAATCAGCAGACACTCCTGAATCACCTGCCGGGCTGGCTGGAACCACCTGCCAGTCACGCCAACATCACCTTTCAGCTACGCCGGAAACACTTGGCGAACACTCCGGAATCCCCTGTCGGACATCCGGAACCACCTCTCAGACTTGCTAGAACCAAGTTCCGGACACGCCGGTACCACCTGCCGAGTATGCCGGAACCACCTGATCCACTCCCCAGAACCACCTGCTGGATACGCCAGAATCACCTGCCGGCTACTCCAGAACCACCCGGCAGACACTCCGTAACCAACGGCCGGGCATGCCGGAACCACCTCTCAGAGGTGCCAGAACCACATGCCGGACACTCCGGAATCACCTGCCGGGCATGCCGGAACCACATGCCGGACATGCCGGAACCACCGGCTCGAATCGCCGGAACCATTGCCGGACATGCAAAATCACCTGACGGCTACGCCAGAACCACTTGGCGAACACTCCAGAATCACCTGCCGGGCATGGCCGAACCACCTCTCAGACATGCCGGAACCACGTCCCAATGACACCGGAAGCACCTGACGAGCACGCCAGAACCACGTGCTTGACTCGCCAAAACCACCTGCTGGACACATTAAAATCACCTGCCGGCTACGCCACAACCCTTTGGTGAACTCTTCGGAATCACCTGCCGGGCTGGCTGGAACCACCTGCCAGTCACGCCAACATCACCTGCCAGCTATGCCAGAACCACTTGGCGGACACCATGGAAACACCTGTCGGGCCGGCCGGAACCACCTATCAGACGTGCCAGAACCATGTGCCTGAGATGCCGGAACCACACCCCGAACAGACCGAAACCACCTGCCAGACCCGCCTGAACCACCTGCCGAGCACGCCGGAACCACCTACTCGACTCGCTCGGACCACCTACCTGACACGCTAAAATCACCTGCCGGGTATGCCACAACCACTTGGTGGACACTCCGGAATCATCTGCCGGACATGCCAGAACCAGCTCTCAGACACACAAGAACCACGTGCCAGACACGCCGGAAGCACCTGCTGATCATGCCTGAGCCAAATGCTCGACTTGCAAGAAACACCTGCCAGACACGCCAAAATCACCTGCCGGGTACGCCAGAACCACGTGGCAGACACTCCGGAATCACCTGTCGGGCATGCCGGAACCAACTATCAGACGTGCCAGAACCTCGTGCCGGTCACGCCAGAGCCACCTGCCGGACAGACCGGAAACACCTGCTGGACACGCCGGAACCACCGGTTCGACTCCCCGGAACCACCGCCGGACAAGCAAAATGACCTGCCGGCTACGCCAGAACCACTTGGCGAACACTCTGGAATCACCTGTCGGGCATGCCGGAACCACCTCTCAGATTTGCCAGAACCAAGTTCCGGACATGCCGGTACCACGTGCCGAGTATGCCGGAACCACCTGATCCACTCCCCAGAACCACCTGCTGGACACCCCAGAATCACCTGCCGGCTACTCCAGAACCACTCGGCAGACACTCCGTAACCAACTGCCGGGCATGCCGGAACCACCTCTCAGAGGTGCCAGAACCACATGCCGGACACTCGGGTATCACCTGCCGGGCATGACGGAACCATCTCACAGACGTGCCAGACCATGTTCAGGACATGCCGGAACCACGTGCCGAGCTCGCCGGAACCACCTGCTGGACACGCCAAAATCACCTGCCGGCTACGCCTGAACCACTCGGCAGACACTCCGGAATCACCTGCCGGGCTGGCTGGAACCACCTGCCGGTCACGCCAACATCACCTTTCAGCTATGCCAGAACCACTTGGCGGACACTCCGGAAACACCTGTTGGGCCGGCCGCAACCACCTCTCAGACATGCCAGAACCATGTGCCTGAGATGCCAGAACCACTCCCCGAACAGACCGAAACCACCTGCCAGACCCACCTGAACCCCCTGGCGAGCACGCCTGATCCACCTGCTCAACTAGCCGGAACCACCTTCCTGACACGCCAAAATCACCTGCCAGGTATACCAGAACCACTTGGTGGACACTCCGGAGTCATCTGCCGGACATGCCAGAACCAGCTCTCAGACACAATAGAACCACGTGCCAGAGACGCCGGAAGCACCAGCTGAGCATGCCTGAGCCACCTGCTCGACTCGCAAGAAACACCTGTCGGACATGCCAAAATCACCTGCCGGGTACGCCAGAAACACTTGGCGGACGCTCCGGAATCACCTGTCGGGCGTGCCGGAACCACCTCTCAGACTTGCCAGAACCAAGTTCTGGACACGCCGGTACCACCTGCCGAGTATGCCGGAACCAGCTGATCCACTCCCCAGAACCACCTAGTGGACACGCCAAAATCAACTGCCGTCTACGCCAGAACCACTCGGCAGACACTCCGGAATCACATGCCAGGCTTTCCGGAACCACCTCTCAGAGGTGCCAGAAACAAATGCCGGACACACCGGTATCACCTGCCGGGCATGCCGGAACCACCTCTCAGAGGTGCCAGAACCACATGCCGGAAACTCCGGAATCACCTGCCGGGCATGCCGGAACCACGTGCTGGACATGCCGGAATCACCTGCCGGGCATGCCGGAACCACCTGCCGGACATACCGGAACCACCGGCTCGACTCGCCGGAATCATTGCCGGACATGGAAAATCACCTGCCGGCTACGCCAGAACCACTTGGCGAACACTCCGGAATCACCTGCCGGGCATGGCGGAAGCACCTCTCAGACATGCCGGAACCACATGCCAATGACACCGGAAGCACCTGCCGAGCACGCCAGAACCACCAGCTCGACTCGCCAAAACCACCCTCTGGACACGCCAAAATCACCTGCCGGCTACGTCAGAACCACTCAGCAGACACTCCGGAATCACATGGCAGGCATTCCGGAACCACCTCTCAGAGGTGCCAGAACCAAATGCCGGAGACTCCGGTATCACCTGCCGGGCATGCCGGAACCACCTCTCAGAGGTGCCAGAACCACATGCCGGACACTCCGGAATCACCTGCCGGGCATGCCGGAACCACCTGCCGGACATGCCGGAACCACCGGCTCGACTCGCCGGAACCATTGCCGGACATGCAAAATCACCTGCCGGCTACGCCAGAACCACTTGGCGAACACTCCGGAATCACCTGCCGGGCATGGCGGAACCACCTCTCAGACATGCCGGAACCACATGCCAATGACACCGGAAGCACCTGCCGAGCACGCCAGAACCACCTGCTCGACTCGCCAAAACCACCTGCTGGACACGCCAAAATCACTTTCCAGCTACACCACAACCATTTGGTGAGCACTTTGGAATCACCTGCCGGGCTGGCTGGAACCAGATGCCGGTCACGCCAACATCACCTGCTAGCTATGCCAGAACCACTTGGCGGACACCATGGAAACACCTGTCGGGCCGGCCGGAACCATCTATCAGACGTGCCAGAACCATGTGCCTGAGATGCCGGAACCACACCCCGAACAGACCGAAACCACCTGCCAGACCCGCCTGAACCACCTGCCAAGCACGCCGGAACCACCTACTTGACTCGCTGGAACCACCTACCTGACACGCTAAAATCACCTGCTGGGTATGCCACAACCACTTGGTGGACACTCCGGAATCATCTGCCGGACATGCCAGAACCAGCTCTCAGACACACCAGAACCACGTGCCAGACACGCCGGAAGCACCTGCTGAGCATGCCTGAGCCAAATGCTCGACTTGCAAGAAACACCTGCCAGACAAGCCAAAATCACCTGCCGGGTACGCCAAAACCACGTGGCGGACACTCTGGAATCACCTGTCGGGCATGCCGGAACCAACTCTCAGACGTGCCAGAACCTCGTGCTGGTCACGCCAGAACCACCTGCCGGACACGCCGAACCACCGGCTCGACTCGCCGGAACCACCGCCGGACATGCAAAATGACCTGCCGGCTACGCCAGAACCACTTGACGAACACTCCGTAATCACCTGTCGGGCATGCCGGAACCACCTCTCAGACTTGCCAGAACCATGTTCCGGACACGCCGGTACCACCTGCCGAGTATGCCGGAACCACCTGTTCCACTCCCCAGAACCACCTGCTGCACACGCCAGAATCACCTGCCGACTACGCCAGAACCACTCGGCAGACACTCCGGAATCACCTGCCGGGCATGCCGGAACCACCTCTCAGAGGTGCCAGAACCACATGCCGGACACTCCGGAATCACCTGCCGGGCATGCCGGAACCACCTCTCAGAGGTGCCAGAACAACATGCCAGACACTCCGGAATCACCTGCCTGGCATGCCGGGATCATCTCTCATACGTGCCAGAACCATGTTCCGGACACGCTGGTACCACCTGCCGAGCTCGCCGGAACCACCTGCTGGACACGCCAAAATCACCTGCCAGCTTCGCCAGAACCACACGGCAGACACTCCGGAATCACCTGCCGGGCTGGCTGAAACCACCTGCTGGTCACGCCAAGATCAGCTGACAGCTATGCCAGAACCACTTGGCGGACACCATGGAAACACCTGTCGGGCCGGCCGGAACCACCTCTCAGACGTGCCAGAACCATGAGCCTGAGATGCCGGAACCACTCCCCGAACAGACCGAAACCACCTGCCAGACACGCCTGAACCCCCTGGCGAGCACGCCTGATCCACCTGCTCAACTAGCCGGAACCAACTTCCTGACACGCCAAAATCCCCTGCCAGGTATACAAGAACCACTTGGTGGACACTCCGGAATCATCTGCCGGAGATGAGAGAACCAGCTCTCAGACACACCAGAACCACGTGCCAGAGACGCCGGAAGCACCAGCTGAGCATGCCTCAGCCACCTGCTCGACTCGCAACATACACCTGTCGGACAGGCGTAAAGCACCTGCCGGGTACGCCAGAAACACTTGGCGGACGCTCCGGAATCACCTGTCGGGCGTGCCGGAACCACCTCTCAGACTTGCCAGAACCATGTTCTGGACACGCCGGTACCACCTGCCGAGTATGCCGCAACCCGCTGATCCACTCCCCAGAACCACCTAGTGGACACGCCAAAATCAACTGCCGGCTACGCCAGAACCACTCGGCAGACACTCCGGAATCACATGCCAGGCATTCCGGAACCACCTCTCAGAGGTGCCAGAACCACATGCCGGACACTCCGGAATCACCTGCCGGGCATGCCGGAACCACCTGCAGGACATACCGGAACCACCGGCTCGACTCGCCGGAACCATTGCCGGACATGCAAAATCACCTGCCGGCTACGCCAGAACCACTTGGCGAACACTCCGGAATCACCTGTCGGGCATGCTGGAACCAACTCTCAGACGTGCCAGAACCTCGTGCCGGTCACGCCAGAACCACCCGCCGGACACGCCGGAACCACCGGCTCGACTCGCCAGAACCACCGCTGGCCATGCAAAATGACCAGCCGGCTACGCCAGAACCACTTGGCGAACACTCCGGAATCACCTGTCGGGCATGCCGGAACCGCCACACAGACTTGTCAGAACCATGTTCCGGACACGCCGGTACCACCTGCCGAGTATGCCGGAACCACCTGATCCACTCCCCACAACCACCAGATGGACACGCCAGAATCACCTGCCGACTACGCCAGAACCACTCGGCAGACACTCCGGAACCACCTGCCGGGAATGCCGGAACCACCTCTCAGAGGTGCCAGAACCACATGCCGGACACTCCGGAATCACCTGCCGGGCATGCCGGAACCACCTATCAGAAGTGACAGAACCACATGCCGGACACTCCGGAATCACCTGCCTGGCATGACGGAACCATCTCTCAGACGTGCCAGAACCATGTTCCGGACACGCTGGTACCAACTGCCGAGCTCCCAGGAACCAACTGCTGGACACGCCAGAATCACCTGCCGGCTACGCCAGAACCACACGGCAGACACTCCGGAATCACCTGCCGGGCTGGCTGGAACCACCTGCTGGTCACGCCAAAATCACCTTCCAGCTACGCCAGAACCACTTGGCGGACACTCCGGAAACACCTCTCCGGACGGCCGGAACCACCTCCCAGACGTGCCAGAACCATGAGCCTGAGATGCCGGAACCACTCCCCGAACAGACCGAAACCACCTGCCAGACCCGCCTGAACCCCCTGGCGAGCACGCCTGATCCACCTGCTCAACTAGCCGGAACCAACTTCCTGACATGCGAAAATCACCTGCCAGGTATACAAGAACCACTTGGTGGACACTCTGGAATCATCTGCCAGACATGCCAGAACCAGCTCTCAGACACACCAGAACCACGTGCCAGACACGCCGGAAGCACCAGCTGAGCATGCCTGAGCCACCTGCTCGACTCGCAAGATACACCTGTCTGACATGTCAAAATCACCAGCCGGGTACGCCAGAAACACTTGACGGACGCTCCGGAATCACCTGTCGGGCGTGCCAGAACCACCTCTCAGACTTGACAGAACCAAATGCCGGACACTCCGGTATCACCTGCCGGGCATGCCGGAACAACCTCTCAGAGGTGCCAGAACCAAATGCCGGACACTCCAGTATCACCTGCCGGGCATGCTGGAACCACGTGCTGGACATGCCGGAACCAACTGCCGGACATGCCGGAACCACCTGCCGGACATTCCGGAACCACCGGCTCGACTCGCCGGAACAATTGCCGGACATGCAAAATCACCTGCCGGCTACGCCAGAACCACTTGGCGAACACTCCGGTATCACCTGCCGGCCATGCCGGAACCACCTCTCAGAGGTGCCAGAACCACATGCCGGACACTCCGGAATCACCTGCCGGGCATGCCGGAACCACCTGCCGGACATACCGGAACCACTGGCTCGACTCGTCGGAACCATTGCCGGACATGCAAAATCACCTGCCGGCTATGCCTGAACCACTTGGGGAACACTCCGGAATCACATGCCGGGCATGGCGGAAGCACCTCTCAGACATGCCGGAACCACATGCCAATGACACCGGAAGCACCTGCCGAGCACGCCAGAACCACCTGCTCGACTCGCCAAAACCAACTGCTGGACACGCCAAAATCACCTGCCGGCTACGCCAGAACCACTCGGCAGACACTCCGGAATCACCTGCCGTGCTGGCTGGAACCACCTGCCGGTCACGCCAACATCACCTTTCATCTACGCCAGAACCACTTGGCGGACACTCCGGAAACACCAGTCGGGCCGGCCGCAACCACCTCTCAGACGTGCCAGAACCATGTGCCTGAGATGCCGGAACCACTCCCCGAACAGACCGAAACCACCTGCCAGACCCGCCTGAACCCCCTGGCGAGCACGCCTGATCCACCTGCTCAACTAGCCGGAACCACCTTCCTGACATGCCAAAATCACCTGCCAGGTATTCAAGAACCACTTGGTGGACACTCCGGAATCATCTGCCGGACATGCCAGAACCAGCTCTCAGACACACCAGATCCACGTACCAGAGACGCCAGAAGCACCAGCTGAGCATGCCTGAGCCACCTGCTCGACTTGCAAGAAACACCTGCCAGACACGCCAAAATCACCTGCCGGGTACGCCAGAACCACGTGGCGGACACTCCGGAATCACCTGTCGGGCATGCCGGAACCAACTCTCAGACGTGCCAGAACCTCGGGCTGGACACGCCAGTACCACCTGCCGGACAGACCGGAACAACCTGCTGGAGACGCCGGAACCAGTGGCTCGACTCGCCGGAACCACCGCCGGACATGCAAAATGACCTGCCGGCTACGCCAGAACCACTCGGCAGACACTCCGGAATCACCTGCCGGGCTGGCTGGAACCACCTGCAGGTCACGCCAACATCACCTGCCAGCTATGCCAGAACCACTTGGCGGACACCATGGAAACACCTGTCGGGCCGGCCAGAACCACCTCTCAGACGTGTCAGAACCATGTGCCTGAGATGCCGGAACCACACCCCGAACAGACCAAAACCACCTGCCAGACCCGCCTGAATCCCCTGGCGAGCACGCCTGATCCACCTGCTGAACTACCCGGAACCAACTTCCTGAAACGCCAAAATCACCTGCCAGGTATACCAGAACCACTTGGTGGACACTCCGGAGTCATCTGCCGGAGATGCCAGAACCAGCTCTCAGACACTCCAGAACCACGTGCCAGAGACGCTGGAAGCACCAGCTGAGCATGCCTGAGCCACCTGCTCGACTCGCAAGATACACCTGTCGGACATGCCAAAATCACCTGCCGGTTACGCCAGAAACACTTGGCGGACGCTCCGGAATTACCTGTCGGACGTGCCGGAACCACCTCTCAGACTTGCCAGAACCATGTACTGGACACGCAGGTACCACCTGCCGAGTATGCCGGAACCAGCTGATCCACTCCCCAGAACCATCTAGTGGACACGCCAAAATCAACTGCCGGCTACGCCAGAAACACTCGGCAGACACTCCGGAATCACATGCCAGGCATTCCGGAACCACCTCTCAGAGGTGCCAGAACCAAAATCCGGACACTCCGGTATCACCTGCCGGGAATGCCAGAACCACCTGTCAGAGGTGCCAGAACCACATGCCGGACACTCCGGAATCACCTGCCGGGCATGCTGGAACCACGTGCTCGACATGCCGGAACAACCTGCCGGACATGCCGGAACCACCGGCTCGACTCGCCGGAACCATTGCCGGACATGCAAAATCACCTGCCGGCTACCCCAGAACCACTTGGCGAACACTCCGGTATCACCTGCCGGGCATGCCGGAACCACCTCTCAGAGGTGCCAGAACCACATGCCGGACACTCCAGAATCACCTGCCGGGCATGCCGGAACCACCTGCCGGACATGCCGGAACCACCGGCTCGACTCGCCGGAACCATTGCCGGACATGCAAAATCACCTGACGGCTACGCCAGAACCACTTGGCGAACACTCCGGAATCACCTGCCGGGCATGGCGGAACCACCTCTCAGACATGCCGGAACCACATGCCAGTGACACCGGAAGCACCTGCCGAGCACGCCAGAACCACCTGCTCGACTCGCCAAAACCACCTGCTGGACACGCCAAAATCACCTGCCGGCTAGGCCACAACCTTTTGGTGAACTCTTCCGAATCACCTGCCGGGCTGGCTGGAACCACCTGCCGGTCACGCCAACATCACCTGCCAGCTATGCCAGAACCACTTGGCTGACACCATATAAACACCTGTCGGGCCGGCCCGAACCACCTATCAGACGTGCCAGAACCATGTGCCTGAGATGCCGGAACCACACCCCAAACAGACCGAAACCACCTGCCAGACCCGCCTGAACCACCTGCCCAGCACGCCGGAAGCACCTACTCGACTCGCTGGAACCACCTACCTGACACGCTAAAATCACCTGCCGGGTATGCCGCAACCACTTGGTGGACACTCCGGAATCATCTGCCGGACATGCCAGAACCAGCTCTCAGACACACCAGAACCACGTGCCAGACACGCCGGAAGCACCTGCTGAGCATGCCTGAGCCAAATGCTCGACTTGCAAGAAACACCTGCCAGACACGCCAAAATCACCTGCCGGGTATGCCAGAACCACGTGGCGGACACTCCGGAATCACCTGTCGGGCATGCCGGAACCAACTCTCAGAAGTGCCAGAACCTCGGGCTGGACACGCCAGAACCACCTGCCGGACAGACCGGAACCACCTGCTGGACACGCCGGAACCAGTGGCTCGACTCGCCGGAACCACCACCGGACATGCAAAATGACCTGCCGGCTACGCCAGAACCACTCGGCAGACACTCCGGAATCACCTGCCGGGCTGGCTGGCACCACCTGCCGTTCACGCCAACATCACCTGCCAGCTATGCCAGAACCACTTGGCGGACGCCATGGAAACACCTGTCGGGAGGGCCAGAACCACCTCTCAGACGTGTTAGAACCATCTGCCTGAGATGCCGGAACCACACCCCGAACAGACCGAAACCACCTGCCAGACCCGCCTGAACCCCCTGGCGAGCACGCCTGATCCACCTGCTCAACTAGCCGGAACCAACTTCCTGACATGCGAAAATCACCTGCCAGGTATACAAGAACCACTTGGTGGACACTCTGGAATCATCTGCCGGACATGCCAGAACCAGCTCTCAGACACACCAGAACCACGTGCCAGACACGCCGGAAGCACCAGCTGAGCATGCCTGAGCCACCTGCTCGACTCGCAAGATACACCTGTCTGACATGTCAAAATCACCAGCCGGGTACGCCAGAAACACTTGACGGACGCTCCGGAATCACCTGTCGGGCGTGCCAGAACCACCTCTCAGACTTGACAGAACCAAATGCCGGACACTCCGGTATCACCTGCCGGGCATGCCGGAACAACCTCTCAGAGGTGCCAGAACCAAATGCCGGACACTCCAGTATCACCTGCCGGGCATGTCGGAACCACCTCTCAGAGGTGCCTGAACCACATGCCGGACACTCCGGAATCACCTGCCGGGCATGCTGGAACCACGTGCTGGACATGCCGGAACCAACTGCCGGACATGCCGGAACCACCTGCCGGACATTCCGGAACCACCGGCTCGACTCGCCGGAACAATTGCCGGACATGCAAAATCACCTGCCGGCTACGCCAGAACCACTTGGCGAACACTCCGGTATCACCTGCCGGCCATGCCGGAACCACCTCTCAGAGGTGCCAGAACCACATGCCGGACACTCCGGAATCACCTGCCGGGCATGCCGGAACCACCTGCCGGACATACCGGAACCACTGGCTCGACTCGTCGGAACCATTGCCGGACATGCAAAATCACCTGCCGGCTATGCCTGAACCACTTGGGGAACACTCCGGAATCACATGCCGGGCATGGCGGAAGCACCTCTCAGACATGCCGGAACCACATGCCAATGACACCGGAAGCACCTGCCGAGCACGCCAGAACCACCTGCTCGACTCGCCAAAACCAACTGCTGGACACGCCAAAATCACCTGCCGGCTACGCCAGAACCACTCGGCAGACACTCCGGAATCACCTGCCGTGCTGGCTGGAACCACCTGCCGGTCACGCCAACATCACCTTTCATCTACGCCAGAACCACTTGGCGGACACTCCGGAAACACCAGTCGGGCCGGCCGCAACCACCTCTCAGACGTGCCAGAACCATGTGCCTGAGATGCCGGAACCACTCCCCGAACAGACCGAAACCACCTGCCAGACCCGCCTGAACCCCCTGGCGAGCACGCCTGATCCACCTGCTCAACTAGCCGGAACCACCTTCCTGACATGCCAAAATCACCTGCCAGGTATTCAAGAACCACTTGGTGGACACTCCGGAATCATCTGCCGGACATGCCAGAACCAGCTCTCAGACACACCAGATCCACGTACCAGAGACGCCAGAAGCACCAGCTGAGCATGCCTGAGCCACCTGCTCGACTTGCAAGAAACACCTGCCAGACACGCCAAAATCACCTGCCGGGTACGCCAGAACCACGTGGCGGACACTCCGGAATCACCTGTCGGGCATGCCGGAACCAACTCTCAGACGTGCCAGAACCTCGGGCTGGACACGCCAGTACCACCTGCCGGACAGACCGGAACAACCTGCTGGAGACGCCGGAACCAGTGGCTCGACTCGCCGGAACCACCGCCGGACATGCAAAATGACCTGCCGGCTACGCCAGAACCACTCGGCAGACACTCCGGAATCACCTGCCGGGCTGGCTGGAACCACCTGCAGGTCACGCCAACATCACCTGCCAGCTATGCCAGAACCACTTGGCGGACACCATGGAAACACCTGTCGGGCCGGCCAGAACCACCTCTCAGACGTGTCAGAACCATGTGCCTGAGATGCCGGAACCACACCCCGAACAGACCAAAACCACCTGCCAGACCCGCCTGAATCCCCTGGCGAGCACGCCTGATCCACCTGCTGAACTACCCGGAACCAACTTCCTGAAACGCCAAAATCACCTGCCAGGTATACCAGAACCACTTGGTGGACACTCCGGAGTCATCTGCCGGAGATGCCAGAACCAGCTCTCAGACACTCCAGAACCACGTGCCAGAGACGCTGGAAGCACCAGCTGAGCATGCCTGAGCCACCTGCTCGACTCGCAAGATACACCTGTCGGACATGCCAAAATCACCTGCCGGTTACGCCAGAAACACTTGGCGGACACTCCGGAATTACCTGTCGGACGTGCCGGAACCACCTCTCAGACTTGCCAGAACCATGTACTGGACACGCAGGTACCACCTGCCGAGTATGCCGGAACCAGCTGATCCACTCCCCAGAACCATCTAGTGGACACGCCAAAATCAACTGCCGGCTACGCCAGAAACACTCGGCAGACACTCCGGAATCACATGCCAGGCATTCCGGAACCACCTCTCAGAGGTGCCAGAACCAAAATCCGGACACTCCGGTATCACCTGCCGGGAATGCCAGAACCACCTGTCAGAGGTGCCAGAACCACATGCCGGACACTCCGGAATCACCTGCCGGGCATGCTGGAACCACGTGCTCGACATGCCGGAACAACCTGCCGGACATGCCGGAACCACCGGCTCGACTCGCCGGAACCATTGCCGGACATGCAAAATCACCTGCCGGCTACCCCAGAACCACTTGGCGAACACTCCGGTATCACCTGCCGGGCATGCCGGAACCACCTCTCAGAGGTGCCAGAACCACATGCCGGACACTCCAGAATCACCTGCCGGGCATGCCGGAACCACCTGCCGGACATGCCGGAACCACCGGCTCGACTCGCCGGAACCATTGCCGGACATGCAAAATCACCTGACGGCTACGCCAGAACCACTTGGCGAACACTCCGGAATCACCTGCCGGGCATGGCGGAACCACCTCTCAGACATGCCGGAACCACATGCCAGTGACACCGGAAGCACCTGCCGAGCACGCCAGAACCACCTGCTCGACTCGCCAAAACCACCTGCTGGACACGCCAAAATCACCTGCCGGCTAGGCCACAACCTTTTGGTGAACTCTTCCGAATCACCTGCCGGGCTGGCTGGAACCACCTGCCGGTCACGCCAACATCACCTGCCAGCTATGCCAGAACCACTTGGCTGACACCATATAAACACCTGTCGGGCCGGCCCGAACCACCTATCAGACGTGCCAGAACCATGTGCCTGAGATGCCGGAACCACACCCCAAACAGACCGAAACCACCTGCCAGACCCGCCTGAACCACCTGCCCAGCACGCCGGAAGCACCTACTCGACTCGCTGGAACCACCTACCTGACACGCTAAAATCACCTGCCGGGTATGCCGCAACCACTTGGTGGACACTCCGGAATCATCTGCCGGACATGCCAGAACCAGCTCTCAGACACACCAGAACCACGTGCCAGACACGCCGGAAGCACCTGCTGAGCATGCCTGAGCCAAATGCTCGACTTGCAAGAAACACCTGCCAGACACGCCAAAATCACCTGCCGGGTATGCCAGAACCACGTGGCGGACACTCCGGAATCACCTGTCGGGCATGCCGGAACCAACTCTCAGAAGTGCCAGAACCTCGGGCTGGACACGCCAGAACCACCTGCCGGACAGACCGGAACCACCTGCTGGACACGCCGGAACCAGTGGCTCGACTCGCCGGAACCACCACCGGACATGCAAAATGACCTGCCGGCTACGCCAGAACCACTCGGCAGACACTCCGGAATCACCTGCCGGGCTGGCTGGCACCACCTGCCGTTCACGCCAACATCACCTGCCAGCTATGCCAGAACCACTTGGCGGACGCCATGGAAACACCTGTCGGGAGGGCCAGAACCACCTCTCAGACGTGTTAGAACCATCTGCCTGAGATGCCGGAACCACACCCCGAACAGACCGAAACCACCTGCCAGACCCGCCTGAATCCCCTGGCGAGCACGCCTGATCCACCTGCTGAACTAGCCGGAACCAACTTCCTGAAACGCCAAAATCACCTGCCAGGTATACCAGAACCACTTGGTGGACACTCCGGAATCATCTGCCGGAGATGCCAGAACCAGCTCTCAGACACACCAGAACCACGTGCCAGAGACGCTGGAAGCACCAGCTGAGCATGCCTGAGCCACCTGCTCGACTCGCAAGATACACCTGTCGGACATGCCAAAATCACCTGCCGGTTACGCCAGACACACTTGGCGCACGCTCCGGAATTACCTGTCGGACGTGCCGGAACCACCTCTCAGACTTGCCAGAACCATGTACTGGACACGCGGGTACCACCTGCCGAGTATGCCGGAACCAGCTGATCCACTCCCCAGAACCATCTAGTGGACACGCCAAAATCAACTGCCGGCTAAGCCAGAACCACTCGGCAGACACTCCGGAATCACATGCCAGGCATTCCGGAACCACCTCTCAGAGGTGCCAGAACCAAATGCCGGACACTCCGGTATCACCTGCCGGGAATGCCGGAACCACCTCTCAGAGGTGCCAGAACCAGATGCCGGACACTCCGGAATCACCTGCCGGGCATGCTGGAACCACGTGCTGGACATGCCGGAACAACCTGCCGGACATGCCGGAACCACCGGCTCGACTCGCCGGAACCATTGCTGGACATGCAAAATCACCTGCCGGCTACGCCAGAACCACTTGGCGAACACTCCGGAATCACCTGCCGGGCATGGCGGAACCACCTCTCCGACATGCCGGAACCACATGCCAATGACACAGGAAGCACCTGACGAGCACGCCAGAACCACCTGCTCGACTCGCCAAAACCACCTGCTGGACACGCCAAAATCACCTTCCGGCTACGCCACAACCATTTGGTGAACTCTTCGGAATCACCTCCCGGGCTGGCTGGAACCACCTGCCGGTCACGCCAACATCACCTGCCAGCTATGCCAGACCCACTTGGCGGACACCATGGAAACACCTGTCGGGCCGGCCGGAACCACCTATCAGACGTGCCAGAACCATGTGCCTGAGATGCCGGAACCACACCCCGAACAGACCGAAACCACCTGCCAGATCAGCCTGAACCACCTGCCCAGCACGTTGGAACCACCTACACGACTCGCCGGAACCACCTACCTGACACGCTAAAATCACCTGCCGGGTATGCCACAACCACTTGGTGGACACTCCGGAATCATCTGCCGGACATGCCAGAAGCAGCTCTCAGACACACCAGAACCACGTGCCAGACACGCCGGAAGCACCTGCTGAGCATGCCTGAGCCAAATGCTCGACTTGCAAGAAACACCTGCCAGACACGCCAAAATCACCTGCCGTGTACGCCAGAACCACGTGGCGGACACTCCTGAATCACCTGTCGGGCATGCCGGAACCACCTCTCAGACTTGCCAGAACCATGTTCCGGACACGCCGGTACCACCTGCCGAGCTTGCCGGAACCACCTGCTGGACACGCCAAAATCACCTGCCGGCTACGCCAGAACCACACGGCAGACACTCCGGAATCACCTGCCGGGCTGGCTGGAACCACCTGCTGGTCACGCCAAAATCACCTTCCAGCTACGCCAGAACCACTTGGCGGACACTCCGGAAACACCTCTCCGGACGGCCGGAACCACCTCTCAGACGTGCCAGAACCATGTGCCTGAGATGCCGGAACCACTCCCCGAACAGACCGAAACCACCTGCCAGACCCGCCTAAACCCCCTGGCGAGCACGCCTGATCCACCTGCTCAACTAGCCGGAATCAACTTCCTGACACGCCAAAATCACCTGCGAGGTATTCAAGAACCACTTGGTGGACATTCCGGAATCATCTGCCGGACATGCCAGAACCAGCTCTCAGACACACCAGAACCATGTGCCAGAGACGCCGGAAGCACCAGCTGAGCATGCCTGAGCCACCTGCTCGACTCGCAAGATACACCTGTCGGACATGTCAAAATCACCTGCCGGGTACGCCAGAAACACTTGGCGGACGCTCCGGAATCACCTGTCGGGCGTGCCGGAACCACCTCTCAGACTTGCCAGAACCATGTTCTGGACACGCCGGTACCACCTGCCGAGCTCGCCGGAACCACCTGCTGGACACGCCAAAATCACCTGCCGGCTACGCCAGAACCACTCGGCAGACACTCCGGAATCACCTGCCGGGCTGGCTGGAACCACCTGCCGGTAACGCCAACATCACCTTTCAGCCACGCCAGAACCACTTGGCGGACACTCCAGAAACACCTGTCGGGCCGGCCGCAACCACCTCTCAGACATGCCAGAACCATGTGCCTGAGATTCCGGAACCACTCCCCGAACAGACCAAAACCACCTGCCAGACCCGCCTGAACCCCCTGGCGAGCACGCCGGATCCACCTGCTGAGCATGCCGGAACAACCTGCTCGACTCTCTGGAGCCACCTGCCACCTGCCGGACATGCCAAAATCAGCTGCCGGCTATGCCAGAACCACTTGCCGGACACTCCAAAATCACCTGTCTGGCGTGCCGGAACCACCTCTCATACGTACGAGAACCACGTGCAGGAGACGCCGGAAGCACCTGCCAAGCATGCCAGAACCACCTGATCCACTCCCCAGAACCACCTGCTGGACCCGCCTGAACCACCTGCCACCTACGCGGGAACCACTTGGCGGACACTCCGCAATCACCTGCCGTGCATGCCGGAACCACCCCCTCAGACGTGCCTGAAAAACGTGCCGGACACGCCGGAAACACCTCCCGGACTAACTGGAACCACCAGCTATGTCAGAAAGACCCCTTTGCTCTCAGCCGTGCCCTCCATTGCTCTAGACGTGGAATGCACAATGCACTGGATCCCCCCCTCAAGGGGCGACAAGCCACAGACCACCTTGCTTCCATCTCTTTAGGAAGCTGAGAAGGAATTTGCTTGCAACAGTGATCTTACAGAGTCCAGGGAACATCTCATACAAAGGCAGCTGAAATGCCGTTTCTTTTCCGCCCTTAAGTTGCCGATTTGGAACTTCTGTTTCTGCCACATTTCCACCTTGCCATCCGGGCTCCGACGAAATGCCTACATCTTCACCTTCAGCAACGGGGACGAGGCCCATATGACTGTGCTTCCACATGCTTAAAAGGAGAGAGACAGGCATTTTACAATCACGATTGTGCACTGGTGGAGAGAGTGTCAGAAAGCACCTATGTCAGAAAGGTCCCTTTGATCTCAGCCATGCCCTGAATTGCTCTAGAGGAGGAAGGCACAATGCACTGCCTCTGGCTCCACCCCTCAATGGCAGACGAACCACACACCTTCTTGCGTCCAGCTCTTTAGGACGCTGAGAAAGAACTCGCATTCCATAGTGCTCTTAGAGCGTCCAGGGAACATCTCATACAAAGGCAGCTGAACGCCGTTTCTTCCAGCACTTCACTCGCCGATCTGGAACATCTGCATGTGCCACATTTCCACCTTGTCAAGCCGGCTCAGACGAAATGCCTACAACTTCCCCTTAAGCAATGAGGACGAGGCCCGAATGATTGTGGTTCCACCTGCTTAGTAGGAGAGAGACAATAGGCTATTAACAAACCGCCCTTGAGCAATGGTTGGGGGAGTGTCAGAAAGCACCAATGTCAGAAAGGGCCCTTTGCTCTCAGCCGTGCCCTCCATTGCTCTAGAGGTGGAAGGCACAAAGCACTGCCTCCATCCTTCAATTGGAGACAAGCCATAAACTGTCTTGCCTCCAGCTCTTTAGGAAGCTGACAAACAACTCGCTTTCCACAGTCCTGTTACAGCAGACCAGGGAACTTCTCATACAAAGGCAGCTCAAATGGCATTTCTTCCCAGCCCTTCACTCGCAGCTTTAGGACTTCTGCTTCTGCCGCAATTCCACCTTGCCAACCCGGCTCAGACGAAATGCCTACATCTTCCCCTGAAGCACCTGGGCTGACTCCCAAATGATTGAGCGTCCACGTGCTTAGGAGGCGATAGATTGCACGCCTTTTTCCAACCACCATTGTGCACTGCTGGAGAGAGTGTCGGAAAGCAGCTATGTCAGAAAGACCCCTTTGCTCTCAGCCGTGCCCTTCATTGCTCTAGACGTGGAATGCACAATGCACTGGCTCCCCCCATCAAGGGGCGACAAGCCACAGACCATCTTCCTTCCATCTCTTTAGGAAGCTGAGCAAGAACTCGCTTTCAACAGTGCTCTTTCTATGTCCTGGCAACATCTCATACAAGGCAGCTGCTATGCCATTTCTTTTCAGCGCTTAACTCGCAGATTTGGAACTTCTGCTCCTGCCACATTTCCACCTTGCCAACCCGGCTCAGACGAAATGTCTACATCTTCCCCTTCAGCAACGGGGACGAGGCCCAGATGACTGTGCTTCCGCATGCTTAGCAGGAGCAGATAATAGGCTTTTTACAAACCGCCATTGTGCACTGGCTCAGAGAGTGTCAGAATGCACCTATGTCAGAAAGGGCCCTTTGCTCTCAGCCGTGCCCTCCATTGCTCTAGAGCTGGAAGGCACAAAGCACTGCCTCCATCCTTCAATGGGAGACAAGCCATCAACTGTCCTGCGTCCAGCTCTTTAGGAAGCTGGGAAAGCACTCGCATTCCACAGTGCTCTTACAGCGTCCTGGACACATCTCATACAAAGGCAGCTGAACACCGTGTCTTTTCATCCCTTAACTCACCAATCTGCAACATCTGCTTCTGCCGCATTTCCACCTTGCCAAAGCGGCTCAGACGAAATGCCTACATCTTCCCCTGAAGCAACTGTGCTGATTCCCAAATGATTGAGCATCCACATGCTTAGGGGGCGATAGACTGCATGCCTTTTTCCAACCACCATTATACACTGCTTACAGAGCGTCGGAAAGCAGCTATGTCAGAAAGGCCCCTTTGCTCTCAGCCATGCCCTCCATTGCTCTCGAGGTGGAAGGCACAAGGCACTGGTTCTGGATCCACCCCTCAATGGGAGACAAACCACATCTTGTCCTGCTTCCAGCTCTTTAGGAAGTGGAGAAAAAACTCCCTTTCCACAGTGCTCTTACAGCGTCCTGGGAACATCTCATACAAAGGAGGCTGAACACCATTTCTTTTCAGCACTTCACTCGCCTGTCTGGGACATCTGCACCCTGCACGTTTCCACCTTGGCATCCTGGCTCAGACGAAATGCCTACATCTTCCCCTTGAGCAATGGGGATGAGGCCCATATGATTGTGGTTCCACATGCTGAGGAGGAGAGAGACAATAGGCTTTTAACTAACCACGAATTGCAATGGTTGGGAGAGTGTCAGAAAGCACCAATGGCAGAAAGACCCCTTTACTCTCAGCCGTGCCCTGCATTGCTGTGGAGGTGGAAGGCTCAAATTACTGTCTCCATCCTTCAATGGGAGACAAGCCATAAACTGTCTTGCCTCCAGCTCTTTAAGAAGCTGAGAAAGAACTCCCTTTCCTCAGTGCTGTTACAGCATACGAGGAAACTCTCATACAGAGGCATCTCAAATGCCATTTCTTCCCAGTGCTTAACTGGCCGCTTTAGGACTTCTGCTTCTGCCACAGTTCCACCTTGCCAACCCGGCTCAGACGAAATGCCTACATCTTCCCCTTAAGCAACAGGGGCGATGCCCACCTGATTGTGCTTCCACATGCTTAGCAGGAGCAGACAATAGGCTTTATACAAACCGCCATTGTGCACTGGGTCAGAGAGTGTCAGAATGCACCTATGTCAGAAAGGGCCCTTTGCTCTCAGCCGTGCCCTCCATTGCTCTAGAGGTGGAAGGCACAAAGCACTGCCTCCATCCTTCAATGGGAGACAAGCCATAAACTGTCTTGCCTCCAGCTCTTTAGGAAGCTGACAAACAACTCGCTTGCCACAGTCCTGTTACAGCAGACTGGGAACTTCTCATACAAAGGCAGCTCAAATGGCATTTCTTCCCAGCCCTTAACTCGCAGCTTTAGAACTTCTGCTTCTGCCGCAATTCCACCTTGCCAACCCAGCTCAGACAAAATGCCTACATCTTCCCCTTAACCAACTGGGCTGAGTCCCAAATGATTGTTCAACCATGTGTTTAGCATGAGAGAGACAATACGCTTTTCACCAACCACAGTTGACCACTGGTGGAGAGAGTGCCAGAAAACACCTATGTCAGAAAGGCCCCTTTCCTCTCAGTTTTGCCCTCCATTGTTCTAGACGCGGAATGCACAATGCATTGGCTCCACCCCTCTAGGGGCGACAAGCCACAGACCATCTTTCTTCCATCTCTTTAGGAAGTTGAGAACGAGCTCTCCTGACGCATAAAAAGGAATCATGCCCCTTAGATGCCAGAAAACCCCGGGAGACATGCCAAAACCACCCTCCGCACACTCTCAAAGAACCACACATTCATGCCAGAACGACCCAACAGGCACACCAGTAGCACCCACGTTGCATGCCAGAACCACCTGTAACCACCTGCTGAACACAGTGGAACAACAATTCTGACACTGCAGAACCATCTCTTCAACATGCCAGCTGCACACAACAGACACGACAGAACCAGATTCCAAACGCAGCACAAAAACATGCCAGACACATTGGAAACACCTGATGGATATGCCGCAAACAGGTGCCAGAAACAGTGAAACCAGCTGCAGAGTATGTCAGAACCGGGGGCCAGAAATGCCACCAACACCTGTCTTACAAGCCAGAGCCACGAGCCCAAAAAGCAGGAAAGACCTGCTGGACATGCCAAAATATCCTGCTGGTGATGCCAGAACCACTTGGTGGACACCCAGGAATCAGCTCCCAGGCATGCCTGAAGCAGTCGCAGACGTGCCAGAAACACATTACAGACATGCCAGAAACACCTCCGGGACAGACCGTAACCACCTGCCCAACAAGCTGGAACCACCTCTCAGACGTACCAGAACCACTTGCCGGACAAGCTGGAAACATGTACTGCCCAGACTGGAACCACGTGCTGAGCACGCCAGTACCACCTGCCGGACACGCCAAAATCACCTGCCGGCTATGCCAGAACCACTTAGAATACAAGGCGGAATAATGTATTGGGCATGACGGCACAACCTCTCAGACGTGCCAGAACCTCGTGCTAGACACCCCAGAACCACCTGCCGGACAGACCGGAACCAACTGCCAGACACACCAGAACAAGCGGCTCGAGTTGCCGGAACCACCGCCGGACATGCAAAATCACCTGCCGACTATGCCAGAACCACTTGGCGAACACTCTGCAATCACCTGCCGGGCATGCCAGAACCACCTGTCAGACATGTCAGAACCACATGCCAATGACACCGGAAGCACCTGCCGAGCACGCCGGAACAACCTGCTCGACTCACCAGAAGCACCTGACGGACACGCAAAAATCACATGCCGGCTACGCCACAACCTGTTGGTGAACACTTCGGAATCACCTGCCGGGCTTGCTGGAACCACCTGCAGGTCACGCCAAAATCACCTGCCAACTATGCCAGAACCCCTTGGCGGAAACTCTGGAAACACCTCTCGCGTCGGCCGGATCCACTTCTCAGACGTGCCAGAACCAGGTGCCTGAGATGCCGGAACCACACCACGAACAGACGGAAACCACCTGCCAGACTCGCCTGAACCACCTGCCGAGCACCCCGGAACCACCTGATTGACTCCCCGGAACCACCTACCGGACACCCCAGAATCACCAGCTGGCTACGCCACAACCACTTGTCGGACACTCCGGAATCACCTGCCGAGAATGCTGGAACCACCTCTCAGAGGTGCCACAGCCACATGCTGGAGACGGCAGAAGCACCTGCCGAGAATGCCGGAAGTTCCTGCTCCACTCTCCAGAACCACCTGCTGGACACGACAAAATCACCTGCCAGCTATTCCAGAACCACTTGGTGGACACTCCAGAATCACCTGCCGGGCATGACAGCACAACCTCTCAGAAGTGCCAGAAGCATGTGCCGGACAGGCCGGAACCATCTCCCGGACAGACCGGAAACACAGGAAACACTCGCCGGAACCACCTGCTTGACTCACCGGTCCCACCTGCCGGACACGCCAAAATCACCTGCCCGCTACACCTGAACCGCTTGGCCGACAAGCCGGAAACACGTGAAGTGCATGGCGACACAACCTCTCAGACGTGCCAGAACCTCGTCCCGGACACACCAGCACCACCTGCTGGACAGACAGGAACCACCTGCTGGACAAGCCGGAACCACCGGCTCGTCTCGCCGGAACCATTGCCGGACATGCAAAATAACCTGCCGGCTACGCCAGAACCACTTGGCGAACACTCCGGAATCACCTGCTGGGCATGCCGGAACCACCTCTCAGACGTGCCAGAACCATCTTCCGGACACGCCGTAACCACCTGCCGAGTATGCCGGAACCACCTGATCCACGCCCCAGAACCACCTGCTGGACACGCCAGAATCACCTGCCAGCTGCGCCAGAAGCACTCGGCAGACACTTCGGAACCACCTGCCGGGCATGCCGGAACCACATCTCAGAGGTGCCAGAACCACATTCCGGACACTCCGGAATCACCTGCCGGGCATGCCGGAACCATCTCTCAGATGTGCCACAACCACGTGCTGGAGAGACCGGAAGCACCTGCCGAGTGCACCTGAACCACCTGCTGGACATGCCGGAACCACCTGCCGGACACGCCGGAACCACCGGCCCGACTCGCCAGAACCATTACCGGACATGCAAACTCACCTGCCGGCTACGCCAGAACCACTTGGCGAACACTCCGGAATCACCTGTCGGGCATGCCGGAACCACCTCTCAGACTTGCGAGAACCATGTTCTGGACATGCCGGTACCACCTGCCGAGTATGCCGGAACCAGCTGATCCACTCCCCAGAACCACCTAGTGGACACGCCACAATCACCTGCCGGGTACGCCAGATCCACCTGGCGGACACTACGGAAACACCTGCCTGGCATGCCGGAACAACCTCTCAGACGTGCCAGGAGCACGTGCTGGACATGCCGGAACGACCTATCGGACAGAACGGAACTAACTGCCAGACATGCCGGAACCACCTGCCGAACACACCACAGCCAGGTGCTCGACTCGACGGAACCACCTGCTGGACACACCGGAATCACCTTTTGGGCATGCCGGAACCACATGTCAGATGTGCCAGAAACACGTGCCGGAGACGCCGGAAGCACCTGCCGAGCACGTCGGAACCACCTGCTCAAGTCGCCTGAACCACCTGCGGGACACGCCAAAATCACCTGCCGGCTACGCCAAAACCACTTGGTGGACTCTCTGGAATCACCTGCCGGGCATCATAGAACCACCTCTCAGACGTGCCGGAACCACGTGCCGGACATGCCGGAACCACCTGCCGGACCTGCCTGAGCCACTGTCGAGCACGCCGGAACCACATGCTCGACTCGCTGGAACCACATGCTGGACTTGGCAAAATCACCTGCTGGCTACGCCATTACCAATTGGCGGACACTCCGGAATCCCCTGCCGTGCATGCCAGCACAACCTCTCAGAAGTGCCAGAAGCACGTGCCGGACAGGCCGGAACCATCGCCCGGACAGACCGGAACCACAGGAAACACTCGCCGGAACCACGTGCTTGACTCACCAGTCCCAACTGCTGGACACGCAAAAATCACCTGCCGGCTACACCAGAACCACTTGCGGGACAAGCTGCAATCACGTGAAGGGCATGCCCGCACAACATGTTAGACGTGGCAGAACCTCGTGCTGGACACCCCAGAACCACCTGCCGGACACACGGCAAACACCTGCCGGACAAGCCGGAACCACCGGCTCGACACGCTGGAAACACCGCCTGACATGCGAAATCACCTGCCGGCTACGCCAGAACAACTTGGCAAGCACTCCGGAAGCACCTGCCGAGCACGCCGGAACCACATGCTCAACTCGTCTGAACCACCTGCCGGACATGCCAAAATCACCTGCCGGCTACGCCCAAACCACTTGCTGGACTCTCTGGAATCATCTGCCGGGCATCATAGAACCACCTCTCAGACGTGCTGGAACAACGTGCTGGACACGCCGGATCCCCCTCCCCGTAAGACCGGAACCACCTGCCTGGCACGCCTGGACCACCTGCCGAGCACACCAGAACCACCTGCTTGACTCACAGGACCCACATGCCTGACACGCCAAAATGAGCTGACGGCTACGCCAGAACCACTTACCCAACACTACGGAATCACCTGCCTGGCATGCCAGAACCACCTCTCAGAAGTGCCAGAAGCACGTGCTGGACATGCCGGAACGACCTACTGGACAGACCAGAACCACCAGCCAGACATGCCGGAAACACCTGCCGAGCACGCCGGAGCCACCTGCTCGACTCGCCGGGACCACCTGCCAGACAGGCCAAAATCAACAGCTGGCTATGCGAGAACCACCTGGGGGACAGTCCGGAATCACCTGCCGGGCATGCAATAACCACCTCTCAGACGTACCAGAACCACGTGCCGCACAAGCTGGAAACACGTACTGGACAGACTGGAACCACCTGCCGGCCACGCCTGAACCACCTGCCGAGCACGACGGAACCACCTGCCGGACTTGCCAAAAACACCTGCGGGCTATGCCAGAACCACTTGGAGGACTCTCCGGGATGACGTGCCGGGCATGCTGGAACCACCTCCAGACGTGCCAGAACCACGTGGCGGACTGTCCAGAATCGCCTGTTGGGCATGCGCAACAACATCTGAGACGTTCCAGAACCACGTGCCGTACACGCCGGAACCACCTACCGGACACACCGGAATCAGCTTTCGGGCATGCCGGAAGCACCTGCTCAACTCGCCTGAAAAACCTGCCGGACATGCCAAAATCACCTGCCGGCTACGCCAAAACCACGTGGTGGACTCTCTGAATCACCTGCTGGGCATGATAGAACCACCTCTCAGACGTGCCAGAACCAATGCCGGACACGCCGGAACAACCTCCCGGACAGACCGGAACCCTCTGCCGGACCTGCCTGAACCAATTGTCGAGCACGCCGGAACCACATGCTCGACTCTCTGGAACCACATGCCGGACATGGCAAAATCACCTGCCGGCTACGCCAGAACCACTTGGCGATCACTCTGTAATCACCGGCCAGGCATGCCGGAACCACCTCTCAGACATGCCAGAACCACGTGCCAATGACACCGGAAGCACCTGCCGAGCACGCAGGAACCTCCTGCTCGACTCACCAGAACCACCTGCCGGAGACGCAAAAATCACCTGCCGTCTACGCCACAACCAGGTCTTGAACACTTCGCAATCACCTGCCAGACTTGCTGGAACCAACTGCAGATCATGCCAAAATGACCTGACAACTACGCCGGAACCTCTCGGCGGACACTGCAGAAACACCCGTCGGGCCGGCCGGAACGACATCTCAGACGTGACAGAACCATGTGCATGAGATGCCGGAACCACACCCCAAACAGACAGAAACCACCTACCAGACATGCCTGAACCACCTGCCAAGCACGCAGGAACCTCCTGGTCGACTCACCAGAACCACCTGCCGGAGACCCAAAAATCACCTCCCGTCTACGCCACAACCAGTTGGTGAACACTTCGCAATCACCTTCCGGGCTTGCTGGAACCACGTGCCGGGCATGCCGGAACCACCTCTCAGAGGTGCCAGAACCACATGCCGGACACTCCGGAATCACTTGCCGGGCATGCCGGAACCATCTCTCAGACGTGCCACAACCACGTGCAGGAGAGACCAGAAGCACCTGCCGAGCGCACCGGAAGCACCTGCTGGACATGCCAGAACCACCTGCCGGACAGGCCAAAATCATATGCCGGCTACGCCAAAACCACTTGGTGGACACCCCAAAATCACCTTGCGGGCATGCCAGAACCACGTCCTGGACAGACGGCAAACACCTGCCGGAGCTGCCGGAACCACCTGCCGAGCACGCCGGAACCACCTGCTCGACTCACCAGAGCCACCTGCCGGACACACCAGAAACACCTGCGGGGTACGCCAGAACCACTTGGAGGACTCTCCGGGATCACCTGCCGGGCATGCCGGAACCACCTCTCAGACGTGCCAGAACCATGTGCCAGACACGCCGGGAAAGCCTGCCGAGTATACCGGAACCACCTGCTCCACTCCCCAGAACCACCTGCTTGACACGCCAAAATCACCTGCCGGCTACGCCACAACCACTCGGCAGACACTCCGGAACCACCTCCACGACAGACTGGAACCACCTGCCGTACACGCCGGGACCACCTGCTTGACTCGCCACAACCACCTGCCGGACACGCCAGAATCACCAGCCGGCTACGCCAGCACCACTTGTTGGACACTCCAGAATCACCTGCCGGACATGCTGGAACCACCTCTCAGAGGTGCCACAACCACATGCTGGAGACGGCGGAAGCACGTACCGAGTTTGCCGGAAGTTCCTGATCCACTCCCCAGAACCACCTGCCGGACAGGCCGATATCACCTGCCGGCTATGCCAGAACCACTTGGCGGACACTCCAGAATCACCTGCCAGGCATGCCAGCACAAACTCTCAGAAGTGCCAGAAGCACGTGCCGGACAGGCCGGAACCATCTCCCGGACAGACCGGAAACACAGGAAACACTCGCCGGAACCACCTGCTTGACTCACCGGTCCCACCTTCTGGACATGCCAAAATCACCTGCCCGCTACACCAGAACCAATTGGCGGACAAGCCGGAATAACGTGAAGTGCATGGCGACTCAACCTCTCAGACGTGTCAGAACCTCGTGCCGGACACCCCAGAACCACCTGCCGGACAGACCGGAACCACCTGCCGGACACGCCGCAACCACCGGCTCGACTCGCCGGAACCACCGCTGGACATGCAAAATCACCTGCCGGCTACGCCAGAACCACTTGGCGAACATTCCGGAATCACCTGCCGGGCATGCTGGAATCACCTCTCAGACTTGCCAGAACCATGTTCCGGACACGCCGGTACCACCTGCCGAGTATGCCGGAACCACCTGATACACTCCCCAGAACCACCTGGTGGACACACCAGAAATACCTGCCGGCTACGCCAGAACCACTCGGCAGACACTCCGGAATCACCTGCCAGGCATGCCGGAACCACCACTCAGAGGTGCCAGAACCACATGCCGGACACTCCGGAATCACCTGCCGGGCATGCTGGAACCATCTCTCAGACGTGCCACAACCACGTGCCGGAGAAACCGGAAGCACCTACCGAGCTCGCCAGAATCACATAATGGACATGCCGGAACCACCTGCCTCATAGGCCAAAATCATTTGCCAGCTACGCCAAAACCACTTGGTGGACACTCCAGAATCACCTTGCGGGCATGCCGGGACCACGTCATGGACAGACTGCAAACACCTGCCGGACCTGCCTGAACCACCTGCCGAGCACGCCGGAAGCACCTGCTCGACTCACCAGAGCCACCTGCCGGACACACCAGAAACACCTGCAGGGTACGCCAGAACCACTTGGAGGACTCTCCGGGATCACCTGCCGGGCATGCCGGAACCACCTCTCAGACATGCCAGAAGCATGTGCCGGACACGCCGGAACCACCTGCCGAGTATGCCGGAACCACATGCTCCACTCCCCAGAACCACCTGCTGGACACGCCAAAATCACCTGCTGGCTACGCCAGAACCACTCAGCAGACACTCCAGAACCACCTCCAGGACAGACCGGAACCACTTGCCGGACACGCCAGAATCACCAGCCGGCTACGCCACAACCACTTGTCAGACACTCCGGAATCACCTGCCGGGCATGCTGGAACCACATCACAGAGGTGCCGCAAACACATGCCGGAGACGGCGGAAGCACCTGCCGAGAATGCCGGAAGTTACTGATCCACTCCCCATAGCCACCTGCTGGACACGCCAAAATCACCTGCCGGGTACGCCAGAACCACTTGGCGGACACTCCAGAATCACCTGCCGGTCATGCCAGCACAACCTCTCAGAAGTGCCAGAAGCACATGCCGGACAGGCCGGAACCATCTCCCGGACAGACCGGAAACACAGGAAGCACTCGCCGGAACCACCTGCTTGTCTCACCGGTCCCACCGCCGGACATGGAAAATCACCTGCCGGTTACGCCAGAGCCACTTGGCGAACACTCTGGAATCACCTGCCGGGCATGCCGGAACCACCTCTCAGACATGCCAGAACCATGTGCCTGAGATGCCGGAACCACACCCCGAACAGACCGAAGCTACCTGCCAGACCCGCCTGAACCACCTGCCGAGCACGCCGGAACCACCTGCTCGACTCGCCGGAACCACCTACCTGACACGCCAAAATCACCTGCCGGGTATGCCAGAACCACTTGGTGGACACTCAAGTATCATCCGCTGGACATGCCAGAACCAGCTCTCAGACACACCAGAACCACCTCTCAGACACACCAGAACCACGTGCCGGACACGCCGGAAGCACCAGCTGAGCATGCCTGAGCCACCTGCACGACTCGCAAGAAACACCTGCCGGACACGCCAAAATCACCTGCCGGGTACGCCAGAACCACTTGGCGGACTCTCCGGAATCACCTGTCGTTCATGCCGGAAGCACCTCTCAGACTTGCCAGAACCATGTTCCGGACACGCCGGTACCACCTGCCGAGTGTGCCAGAACCACCTGATCCACTCCCCAGAACCACCTGCTGGACACGCCAAAATCACCTGCCGGCTACGCCAGAACCACTCGGCAGAAAGTCCGGAATCACCTGCCGGCATGCCGGAACCACCTCTCAGATGTGCCAGAACCACGTGCAGGACACGCCGGAACCACCTGCCGAGCATGCAGGAACCACCTGCTCGACTCGCACGACCCACCTGCCGGACACGCAAAAATCACCTGCTGGCTATGCCAGAACCACTTGCCAGAATTTCCAGAATCACCTGCCGGGAATGCCGGACCCACCTCTCAAATGTGCCAAAATCAAGTGCCGGAGACGCCAGAAGCACCTGCCAAGCTAGCTGGAAGCACCTGCTTGAATCGTCGGAACCACCTGTGGGACACGCCAAAATCACCAGCCAGCTACGCCAGAAACACTTGGTGGACAATCCGGAATCAACTGCAGGACATGTCAGAAAAACCTGTCAGACGTGGTGGAACCACGTGCCGGGCACGGCGGAACCACCTCCCGGACAGACTGGAACCACCTACCGGACCTGCCTGAATCACCTGCTGAGCATGCCGGAACCACCTGCCGGACATGCCAAAATCACCTGCGGGCTAGGCCAGAACCACTTGGAGGACTGTCCGGGATCACCTGACGTGCATGCCAGTAACACCTCTCAGACGTACCAGAACCACGTGCGGGACACGCCGGAACCCACTACCGGACAGACCGGAACCACCTGCCGGACACGCCAGAATCACCTGCCGAGAACGCCGGAATCACCTGAACAGCTCGCCAGAAACACCTGCCGGACACGTCAAAATCACCTGCCGGACATGCCAAAATCACCTGCCAGCTACGCCAGAACCACTTGCCGGACACTCCAGAATCACCTGTCGGGCATGCCAGAACCACCTCTCAGACATGCCAGAACCACGTGCCAGAGACACTGGATGCACCAGCTGAGTACTCCGGAACCTCCTGCTCGACTCGCCGAAACCACCTGCCGGAGATGCCAAAATCACCTGCCGGCTAGGCCAGAACCACGTGGCGGACACTATGGAATCACCTGCAGGGCATGCCGGAACCACCTCTCAGACGTGCCAGAACCACATGTCGGACACTCCGGAATCACCTGCCGGGCATGCCAGAACCACCTCTCAGACGTGCCACAACCACGTGCCGGAGAGACCAGAAGCACCTGCCGAGCTCGCCGGAAACACCTGCTGGACACGCCAAAATCACGTGACGGCTACGCCAAAACCACTTGGTGGACACTCCAGAATCACCTTCCGAGCATGCTGGAACCATGTCATGGACAGACTGCAAACACCTGCCAGACCTGCCTGAACCACCTGCAGAGCACGCCGGAACCACCTGATCCACTCCCCAGAACCACCTGCCACACATGCCAAAATCAACTGCCGGCTGCGCCAGAACCACTTGGCACATACTCCAGAATCACATGCCGGTCATGCCGGAACCACCTCTCAAACGTGCAAGAACCACATACCGGAGACGCCGGAAGCACGTGCTGAGCATGCCAGAACCACCTGTGCCACTCCACAGAACCACCTGCCGGTCACGCCAAAATCACCTGCCGGCTACGCCAGAACCACTTGGCAAACACTCCGGAATCACATGCAGGGCATGCCGGAACCACCTCTCAGCCATGCCAGTACCACGTGCCAGAGACACCGGATGCACCTGCCGAGCACGCCAGAACCTCCTGCTCGCCTCGCCGGAACCACCTGCCAGAGATGCCAAAATCACCTGCCTGCTAGGCCAGAACCACGTGGCGCAATCTATGAAATCACATGCTGGGCATGCCGGAACGACCTCTCAGACGTGCCGGAAGCACGTGTGGGACACGCCAGAAGCACCTAATGGACAGACCGGAACCTCCTGGAGGACCCGCCTGAAAGACCTGCTTAGCACTCCGGAACAACCTGCTCGACTCATTCGAGCCACCTGCTGGAAATGCCAAAATCACCAGCCGGCTATGCCAGAACCACTTGACGGACACTCCGGAATCACCTGCAGGGCATGCCGGAACCACCGCTCAGATGTGCAAGAACCACATGCCGCAGACTCCGGAATCACGTGCCGGGCATGCCGAACCACCTCTCAAATCTGCCAAAATCAAGTGCCGGAGACGCCAGAAGCCCCTGCCGAGCTAGCCGGCAGCACCTTCTCGGATCATCGGAAGCACCTGTGGGACACACCAAAATCACCTGCCGGCTATGCCAGAACCACCTGCCGGCTACGCCAGAACCACTAGGCAGACACTCCAGAATCACCTGCCAGGCATGCCGGAACCACCACTCAGAGGTGCCAGAACCACATGCCGGAGACCCCGGAATCACCTGCCGGGCATGCCGGAACCACCTCTCAGAGGTGCCAGAACCACATGCCGGAGACTCCGGAATCACCTGCCGGGCATGCCGGAACCATCTCTCAGATGTGCCACAACCACGTGCCGGAGAGACCAGAAGCACCTGCCGAGCTCGCCGGAAACACCTGCTGGACATGCGAGAACCACCTGCCTGACAGGCCAAAATCATATGCCAGCTACGCCAAAACCACTTGGTGGACACTCCAGAATCACCTTGCGGGCATGCCGGGACCACGTCATGGACAGACTGCAAACACCTGCCGGACCTGCCTGAACCACCTGCCGAGCACGCCGGAAGCACCTGCTCGACTCACCAGAGCCACCTGCCGGACACACCAGAAACACCTGCAGGGTACGCCAGAACCACTTGGAGGACTCTCCGGGATCACCTGCCGGGCATGCCGGAACCACCTCTCAGACATGCCAGAAGCATGTGCCGGACACGCCGGAACCACCTGCCGAGTATGCCGGAACCACATGCTCCACTCCCCAGAACCACCTGCTGGACACGCCAAAATCACCTGCTGGCTACGCCAGAACCACTCAGCAGACACTCCAGAACCACCTCCAGGACAGACCGGAACCACTTGCCGGACACGCCAGAATCACCAGCCGGCTACGCCACAACCACTTGTCAGACACTCCGGAATCACCTGCCGGGCATGCTGGAACCACATCACAGAGGTGCCGCAAACACATGCCGGAGACGGCGGAAGCACCTGCCGAGAATGCCGGAAGTTACTGATCCACTCCCCATAGCCACCTGCTGGACACGCCAAAATCACCTGCCGGGTACGCCAGAACCACTTGGCGGACACTCCAGAATCACCTGCCGGTCATGCCAGCACAACCTCTCAGAAGTGCCAGAAGCACATGCCGGACAGGCCGGAACCATCTCCCGGACAGACCGGAAACACAGGAAGCACTCGCCGGAACCACCTGCTTGTCTCACCGGTCCCACCGCCGGACATGGAAAATCACCTGCCGGTTACGCCAGAGCCACTTGGCGAACACTCTGGAATCACCTGCCGGGCATGCCGGAACCACCTCTCAGACATGCCAGAACCATGTGCCTGAGATGCCGGAACCACACCCCGAACAGACCGAAGCTACCTGCCAGACCCGCCTGAACCACCTGCCGAGCACGCCGGAACCACCTGCTCGACTCGCCGGAACCACCTACCTGACACGCCAAAATCACCTGCCGGGTATGCCAGAACCACTTGGTGGACACTCAAGTATCATCCGCTGGACATGCCAGAACCAGCTCTCAGACACACCAGAACCACCTCTCAGACACACCAGAACCACGTGCCGGACACGCCGGAAGCACCAGCTGAGCATGCCTGAGCCACCTGCACGACTCGCAAGAAACACCTGCCGGACACGCCAAAATCACCTGCCGGGTACGCCAGAACCACTTGGCGGACTCTCCGGAATCACCTGTCGTTCATGCCGGAAGCACCTCTCAGACTTGCCAGAACCATGTTCCGGACACGCCGGTACCACCTGCCGAGTGTGCCAGAACCACCTGATCCACTCCCCAGAACCACCTGCTGGACACGCCAAAATCACCTGCCGGCTACGCCAGAACCACTCGGCAGAAAGTCCGGAATCACCTGCCGGCATGCCGGAACCACCTCTCAGATGTGCCAGAACCACGTGCAGGACACGCCGGAACCACCTGCCGAGCATGCAGGAACCACCTGCTCGACTCGCACGACCCACCTGCCGGACACGCAAAAATCACCTGCTGGCTATGCCAGAACCACTTGCCAGAATTTCCAGAATCACCTGCCGGGAATGCCGGACCCACCTCTCAAATGTGCCAAAATCAAGTGCCGGAGACGCCAGAAGCACCTGCCAAGCTAGCTGGAAGCACCTGCTTGAATCGTCGGAACCACCTGTGGGACACGCCAAAATCACCAGCCAGCTACGCCAGAAACACTTGGTGGACAATCCGGAATCAACTGCAGGACATGTCAGAAAAACCTGTCAGACGTGGTGGAACCACGTGCCGGGCACGGCGGAACCACCTCCCGGACAGACTGGAACCACCTACCGGACCTGCCTGAATCACCTGCTGAGCATGCTGGAACCACCTGCCGGACATGCCAAAATCACCTGCGGGCTAGGCCAGAACCACTTGGAGGACTGTCCGGGATCACCTGACGTGCATGCCAGTAACACCTCTCAGACGTACCAGAACCACGTGCGGGACACGCCGGAACCCACTACCGGACAGACCGGAACCACCTGCCGGACACGCCAGAATCACCTGCCGAGAACGCCGGAATCACCTGAACAGCTCGCCAGAAACACCTGCCGGACACGTCAAAATCACCTGCCGGACATGCCAAAATCACCTGCCAGCTACGCCAGAACCACTTGCCGGACACTCCAGAATCACCTGTCGGGCATGCCAGAACCACCTCTCAGACATGCCAGAACCACGTGCCAGAGACACTGGATGCACCAGCTGAGTACTCCGGAACCTCCTGCTCGACTCGCCGAAACCACCTGCCGGAGATGCCAAAATCACCTGCCGGCTAGGCCAGAACCACGTGGCGGACACTATGGAATCACCTGCAGGGCATGCCGGAACCACCTCTCAGACGTGCCAGAACCACATGTCGGACACTCCGGAATCACCTGCCGGGCATGCCAGAACCACCTCTCAGACGTGCCACAACCACGTGCCGGAGAGACCAGAAGCACCTGCCGAGCTCGCCGGAAACACCTGCTGGACACGCCAAAATCACGTGACGGCTACGCCAAAACCACTTGGTGGACACTCCAGAATCACCTTCCGAGCATGCTGGAACCATGTCATGGACAGACTGCAAACACCTGCCAGACCTGCCTGAACCACCTGCAGAGCACGCCGGAACCACCTGATCCACTCCCCAGAACCACCTGCCACACATGCCAAAATCAACTGCCGGCTGCGCCAGAACCACTTGGCACATACTCCAGAATCACATGCCGGTCATGCCGGAACCACCTCTCAAACGTGCAAGAACCACATACCGGAGACGCCGGAAGCACGTGCTGAGCATGCCAGAACCACCTGTGCCACTCCACAGAACCACCTGCCGGTCACGCCAAAATCACCTGCCGGCTACGCCAGAACCACTTGGCAAACACTCCGGAATCACATGCAGGGCATGCCGGAACCACCTCTCAGCCATGCCAGTACCACGTGCCAGAGACACCGGATGCACCTGCCGAGCACGCCAGAACCTCCTGCTCGCCTCGCCGGAACCACCTGCCAGAGATGCCAAAATCACCTGCCTGCTAGGCCAGAACCACGTGGCGCAATCTATGAAATCACATGCTGGGCATGCCGGAACGACCTCTCAGACGTGCCGGAAGCACGTGTGGGACACGCCAGAAGCACCTAATGGACAGACCGGAACCTCCTGGAGGACCCGCCTGAAAGACCTGCTTAGCACTCCGGAACAACCTGCTCGACTCATTCGAGCCACCTGCTGGAAATGCCAAAATCACCAGCCGGCTATGCCAGAACCACTTGACGGACACTCCGGAATCACCTGCAGGGCATGCCGGAACCACCGCTCAGATGTGCAAGAACCACATGCCGCAGACTCCGGAATCACGTGCCGGGCATGCCGAACCACCTCTCAAATCTGCCAAAATCAAGTGCCGGAGACGCCAGAAGCCCCTGCCGAGCTAGCCGGCAGCACCTTCTCGGATCATCGGAAGCACCTGTGGGACACACCAAAATCACCTGCCGGCTATGCCAGAACCACCTGCCGGCTACGCCAGAACCACTAGGCAGACACTCCAGAATCACCTGCCAGGCATGCCGGAACCACCACTCAGAGGTGCCAGAACCACATGCCGGAGACCCCGGAATCACCTGCCGGGCATGCCGGAACCACCTCTCAGAGGTGCCAGAACCACATGCCGGAGACTCCGGAATCACCTGCCGGGCATGCCGGAACCATCTCTCAGATGTGCCACAACCACGTGCCGGAGAGACCAGAAGCACCTGCCGAGCTCGCCGGAAACACCTGCTGGACATGCGAGAACCACCTGCCTGACAGGCCAAAATCATATGCCAGCTACGCCAAAACCACTTGGTGGACACTCCAGAATCACCTTGCGGGCATGCCGGGACCACGTCATGGACAGACTGCAAACACCTGCCGGACCTGCCTGAACCACCTGCCGAGCACGCCGGAAGCACCTGCTCGACTCACCAGAGCCACCTGCCGGACACACCAGAAACACCTGCAGGGTACACCAGAACCACTTGGAGGACTCTCCGGGATCACCTGCCGGGCATGCCGGAACCACCTCTCAGACATGCCAGAAGCATGTGCCGGACACGCCGGAACCACCTGCCGAGTATGCCGGAACCACATGCTCCACTCCCCAGAACCACCTGCTGGACACGCCAAAATCACCTGCTGGCTACGCCAGAACCACTCAGCAGACACTCCAGAACCACCTCCAGGACAGACCGGAACCACTTGCCGGACACGCCAGAATCACCAGCCGGCTACGCCACAACCACTTGTCAGACACTCCGGAATCACCTGCCGGGCATGCTGGAACCACATCACAGAGGTGCCGCAAACACATGCCGGAGACGGCGGAAGCACCTGCCGAGAATGCCGGAAGTTACTGATCCACTCCCCATAGCCACCTGCTGGACACGCCAAAATCACCTGCCGGGTACGCCAGAACCACTTGGCGGACACTCCAGAATCACCTGCCGGTCATGCCAGCACAACCTCTCAGAAGTGCCAGAAGCACATGCCGGACAGGCCGGAACCATCTCCCGGACAGACCGGAAACACAGGAAGCACTCGCCGGAACCACCTGCTTGTCTCACCGGTCCCACCGCCGGACATGGAAAATCACCTGCCGGTTACGCCAGAGCCACTTGGCGAACACTCTGGAATCACCTGCCGGGCATGCCGGAACCACCTCTCAGACATGCCAGAACCATGTGCCTGAGATGCCGGAACCACACCCCGAACAGACCGAAGCTACCTGCCAGACCCGCCTGAACCACCTGCCGAGCACGCCGGAACCACCTGCTCGACTCGCCGGAACCACCTACCTGACACGCCAAAATCACCTGCCGGGTATGCCAGAACCACTTGGTGGACACTCAAGTATCATCCGCTGGACATGCCAGAACCAGCTCTCAGACACACCAGAACCACCTCTCAGACACACCAGAACCACGTGCCGGACACGCCGGAAGCACCAGCTGAGCATGCCTGAGCCACCTGCACGACTCGCAAGAAACACCTGCCGGACACGCCAAAATCACCTGCCGGGTACGCCAGAACCACTTGGCGGACTCTCCGGAATCACCTGTCGTTCATGCCGGAAGCACCTCTCAGACTTGCCAGAACCATGTTCCGGACACGCCGGTACCACCTGCCGAGTGTGCCAGAACCACCTGATCCACTCCCCAGAACCACCTGCTGGACACGCCAAAATCACCTGCCGGCTACGCCAGAACCACTCGGCAGAAAGTCCGGAATCACCTGCCGGCATGCCGGAACCACCTCTCAGATGTGCCAGAACCACGTGCAGGACACGCCGGAACCACCTGCCGAGCATGCAGGAACCACCTGCTCGACTCGCACGACCCACCTGCCGGACACGCAAAAATCACCTGCTGGCTATGCCAGAACCACTTGCCAGAATTTCCAGAATCACCTGCCGGGAATGCCGGACCCACCTCTCAAATGTGCCAAAATCAAGTGCCGGAGACGCCAGAAGCACCTGCCAAGCTAGCTGGAAGCACCTGCTTGAATCGTCGGAACCACCTGTGGGACACGCCAAAATCACCAGCCAGCTACGCCAGAAACACTTGGTGGACAATCCGGAATCAACTGCAGGACATGTCAGAAAAACCTGTCAGACGTGGTGGAACCACGTGCCGGGCACGGCGGAACCACCTCCCGGACAGACTGGAACCACCTACCGGACCTGCCTGAATCACCTGCTGAGCATGCCGGAACCACCTGCCGGACATGCCAAAATCACCTGCGGGCTAGGCCAGAACCACTTGGAGGACTGTCCGGGATCACCTGACGTGCATGCCAGTAACACCTCTCAGACGTACCAGAACCACGTGCGGGACACGCCGGAACCCACTACCGGACAGACTGGAACCACCTGCCGGACACGCCAGAATCACCTGCCGAGAACGCCGGAATCACCTGAACAGCTCGCCAGAAACACCTGCCGGACACGTCAAAATCACCTGCCGGACATGCCAAAATCACCTGCCAGCTACGCCAGAACCACTTGCCGGACACTCCAGAATCACCTGTCGGGCATGCCAGAACCACCTCTCAGACATGCCAGAACCACGTGCCAGAGACACTGGATGCACCAGCTGAGTACTCCGGAACCTCCTGCTCGACTCGCCGAAACCACCTGCCGGAGATGCCAAAATCACCTGCCGGCTAGGCCAGAACCACGTGGCGGACACTATGGAATCACCTGCAGGGCATGCCGGAACCACCTCTCAGACGTGCCAGAACCACATGTCGGACACTCCGGAATCACCTGCCGGGCATGCCAGAACCACCTCTCAGACGTGCCACAACCACGTGCCGGAGAGACCAGAAGCACCTGCCGAGCTCGCCGGAAACACCTGCTGGACACGCCAAAATCACGTGACGGCTACGCCAAAACCACTTGGTGGACACTCCAGAATCACCTTCCGAGCATGCTGGAACCATGTCATGGACAGACTGCAAACACCTGCCAGACCTGCCTGAACCACCTGCAGAGCACGCCGGAACCACCTGATCCACTCCCCAGAACCACCTGCCACACATGCCAAAATCAACTGCCGGCTGCGCCAGAACCACTTGGCACATACTCCAGAATCACATGCCGGTCATGCCGGAACCACCTCTCAAACGTGCAAGAACCACATACCGGAGACGCCGGAAGCACGTGCTGAGCATGCCAGAACCACCTGTGCCACTCCACAGAACCACCTGCCGGTCACGCCAAAATCACCTGCCGGCTACGCCAGAACCACTTGGCAAACACTCCGGAATCACATGCAGGGCATGCCGGAACCACCTCTCAGCCATGCCAGTACCACGTGCCAGAGACACCGGATGCACCTGCCGAGCACGCCAGAACCTCCTGCTCGCCTCGCCGGAACCACCTGCCAGAGATGCCAAAATCACCTGCCTGCTAGGCCAGAACCACGTGGCGCAATCTATGAAATCACATGCTGGGCATGCCGGAACGACCTCTCAGACGTGCCGGAAGCACGTGTGGGACACGCCAGAAGCACCTAATGGACAGACCGGAACCTCCTGGAGGACCCGCCTGAAAGACCTGCTTAGCACTCCGGAACAACCTGCTCGACTCATTCGAGCCACCTGCTGGAAATGCCAAAATCACCAGCCGGCTATGCCAGAACCACTTGACGGACACTCCGGAATCACCTGCAGGGCATGCCGGAACCACCGCTCAGATGTGCAAGAACCACATGCCGCAGACTCCGGAATCACGTGCCGGGCATGCCGAACCACCTCTCAAATCTGCCAAAATCAAGTGCCGGAGACGCCAGAAGCCCCTGCCGAGCTAGCCGGCAGCACCTTCTCGGATCATCGGAAGCACCTGTGGGACACACCAAAATCACCTGCCGGCTATGCCAGAACCACCTGCCGGCTACGCCAGAACCACTAGGCAGACACTCCAGAATCACCTGCCAGGCATGCCGGAACCACCACTCAGAGGTGCCAGAACCACATGCCGGAGACCCCGGAATCACCTGCCGGGCATGCCGGAACCACCTCTCAGAGGTGCCAGAACCACATGCCGGAGACTCCGGAATCACCTGCCGGGCATGCCGGAACCATCTCTCAGATGTGCCACAACCACGTGCCGGAGAGACCAGAAGCACCTGCCGAGCTCGCCGGAAACACCTGCTGGACATGCGAGAACCACCTGCCTGACAGGCCAAAATCATATGCCAGCTACGCCAAAACCACTTGGTGGACACTCCAGAATCACCTTGCGGGCATGCCGGGACCACGTCATGGACAGACTGCAAACACCTGCCGGACCTGCCTGAACCACCTGCCGAGCACGCCGGAAGCACCTGCTCGACTCACCAGAGCCACCTGCCGGACACACCAGAAACACCTGCAGGGTACGCCAGAACCACTTGGAGGACTCTCCGGGATCACCTGCCGGGCATGCCGGAACCACCTCTCAGACATGCCAGAAGCATGTGCCGGACACGCCGGAACCACCTGCCGAGTATGCCGGAACCACATGCTCCACTCCCCAGAACCACCTGCTGGACACGCCAAAATCACCTGCTGGCTACGCCAGAACCACTCAGCAGACACTCCAGAACCACCTCCAGGACAGACCGGAACCACTTGCCGGACACGCCAGAATCACCAGCCGGCTACGCCACAACCACTTGTCAGACACTCCGGAATCACCTGCCGGGCATGCTGGAACCACATCACAGAGGTGCCGCAAACACATGCCGGAGACGGCGGAAGCACCTGCCGAGAATGCCGGAAGTTACTGATCCACTCCCCATAGCCACCTGCCGGACACGCCAAAATCACCTGCCGGGTACGCCAGAACCACTTGGCGGACACTGCGGAATCACCTGCCGGTCATGCCAGCACAACCTCTCCGAAGTGCCAGAAGCACATGCCGGACAGGCCGGAACCATCTCCCGGACAGACCGGAAACACAGGAAGCACTCGCCGGAACCACCTGCTTGTCTCACCGGTCCCACCGCCGGACATGGAAAATCACCTGCCGGTTACGCCAGAGCCACTTGGCGAACACCATGGAAACACCTGTCGGGCCGCCCGGAACCACCTCTCAGACGTGCCAGAACCATGTGCCTGAGATGCTCGAACCACACACCGAACAGACCGAAACCACCTGCCAGACCCGCCTGAACCACCTACCGAGCACACCGGAACCACCTACTCGACTCGCCGGAACCACCTACCTGACACGCCAAAATCACCTGCCGGGTTTGCCAGAACCACTTGGTGGACACTCCGGAATCATCTGCCGGACATGCCAGAACCAGCTCTCAGACACACCAGAACCACGTGCCGGACACGCCGGAAGCACCTGCTGAGCATGCCTGAGCCACATGGTCGAATTGCAAGAAACACCTGCCAGACAAGCAAAAATCACCTGCCGGGTACGCCAGAACCAAGTGGCGGACACTCCGGAATCACCTGTCGGGCATGCCCGAACCACCTCTCAGACGTGCCAGAAGCACATGCCAGACATGCCGGAACGACCTATCGGACAGAACAGAACCACCGGCTCAACTCGCCGGAACCACCACCGGACATGCAAAATCACCTGCCGGCTATGCCAGAACCACTTGGCGAACACTCCGGAATCACCTGTCGGGCTTGCTGGAACCACCTGCCGGTCACGCCAACATCACCTGCCAGCTACGCCAGAACCACTTGGCAGACACTCCAAAAACACCTGTCGGGCCGGCCGGAACCACCTCTCAGACGTGCCAGAACCATGTGCCTGAGATGCCGGAACCACACCCCGAACAGACCGAAACCACCTGCCAGACCTGCCTCAACCCCCTGGCGAGCACGCCTGATCCACCTGCTCAACTAGCCGGAACCACCTTCCTGACACGCCAAAATCACCTGCCGGGTATACCAGAACCACTTGCCGACACTCCGGAATAACCTGCCATTCATCCCGGAACCGCTCCTCAGATGTGCCAGAACCACGTGCTGTACGCCCCAGACCACTTCCGTGAAAGACTGGAACCACCTGCTGAGCAATCTGGAAACACCTGCTCGACTCGCGGGAACCGCCTCTGGGGAAACTGTCATAGAAATGCAGGTAAAACGGCCTTTCTTGCCAGCCCTTAACTCGCCACTTTAGAACTTCTGCTTCTGCCACAATTGCACCTTGCCAACCCGGCTCAGACGAAATGCCTACATCTTCCCCTGAATCACCTGGGCTGAGTCCCAAATGATTGAGCGTCCACGTGCTTAGGAGGCGATAGACTGCACGCCTTTTTCCAACCACCATTGTGCACTGCTGGAGAGAGTGTCGGAAAGCAGCTATGTCAGAAAGACCCCTTTGCTCTCAGCCGTGCCCTCCATTGCTCTAGACGTGGAATGCACAATGCACTGGCTCCCCCCCTCAAGGGGGGACAAGCCACAGACCACCTTGCTTCCATCTCTTTAGGAAGCTGAGAAGGAACTGGCTTTCAACAGTGATCTTACAGAGTCCAGGGAACATCTCATACAAACGCAGCTGAAACGCCGTTTCTTTTCAGCCCTTAACTTGCCGATTTGGAACTTCTGTTTCTGCCACATTTGCACCTTGCCATCCCGGCTCCGACGAAATGCCTACATCTTCCCCTTCAGCAACGGGGACGAGGCCCATATGACTGTGCTTCCACATGCTTAAGAGGAGAGAGACAGGCTTTTTACAATCACGATTGTGCACTGGTGGAGAGAGTGTCAGAAAGCACCTATGTCAGAAAGGTCCCTTTGATCTCAGCCATGCCCTGAATTGCTCTAGAGGAGGAAGGCACAATGCACTGCCTCTGGCTCCACCCCTCAATGGCAGACGAAACACACACCTTCTTGCGTCCAGCTCTTTAGGACGCTGAGAAAGAGCTCGCATTCCATAGTGCTCTTAGAGCGTCCAGGGAACATCTCATGCAAAGGCAGCTGAACGCTGTTTCTTCCAGCACTTCACTCGCTGATCTGGAACATCTGCATGTGACACATTTCCACCTTGTCAACCCGGCTCAGACGAAATGCCTACAACTTCCCCTTAAGCAATGGGGCCGAGGCCCGAACAATTGTGGTTCCACCTGCTTAGTAGGAGAGAGACAATAGGCTTTTAACCAACCGCCATTGAGCAATGGTTGGGGGAGTGTCAGAAAGCACCAATGTCAGAAAGGGCCCTTTGCTCTCAGCCGTGCCCTCCATTGCTCTAGAGGTGGAAGGCACAAAGCACTGCCTCCATCCTTCAATTGGAGACAAGCCAGCAACTGGCCAGCTTCCAGCTCTTTAGGAAGCTGAGAAAGAACTCGCTTTCCAAAGGGCTGTTACAGCTTATGACGAAACTCTCATACAGAGGCAGCTCAAATGCCAATTCCACAGTGCTCTTACAGCGTCCTGGGAACATCTCATACCAAGGCAGCTGAACGCCGTGTCTTTTCAGCCCTTAACTCGGCAATCTGCAACATCTGCTTCTGCCGCATTTCCACCTTGCCAACCCGGCTCAGAAGAAATGCCTACATCTTCCCCTTGAGCAATGGGGACGAGGCCCGGATGATTGTGGTTCCACATGCTGAGGAGGAGACAGACAATAGGCTTTGGACAAACCGCCTTTGAGCAATGGTTGGGGGTGTGTCAGGAAGCACCAATGTCAGAAAGGCCCTTTACTCTTGGCCATGCCCTCCATTCCTCTAGAGGCAGGAGGCACAAGCTACTGGCACCACCCATGAAGGGCATCAGAAAGCACCTATGGCAGAAATCCCCCTTTGCTCTCCGCCGTGCCCTCCATTGCTCTAGATGTGGAAGGCACAAAGCACTGCCTCCATCCTTCAATGGGAGACAAGCCATAAACTGTCTTGCCTCCAGCTCTTTAGGAAGCTGACAAACAACTCGCTTGCCAAAGTCCTGTTACAGCAGACCGGGGAATTTCTCATACAAAGGCAGCTCAAATGGCATTTCTTCCCAGCCCTTAACTCGCAGCTTTAGAACTTCTGCTTCTGCCGCAATGCCACCTTGCCAACCCCGCTCAGACAAAATGCCTACATCTTCCCCTTAAGCAACTGGGCTGAGTCCCAAATGATTGTGCAACCATGTCTTTAGCAGGAGAGGGACAATACACTTTTCACCAACCACAGTTGACCACTGGTGGAAAGATTGTCAGAAAACACCTATGTCAGAAAGGCCCCTTTCCTCTCAGCTTTGCCCTCCATTGCTCTAGACGCGGAATGCACAATGCATTGGCTCCACCCCTCTAGGGGCGACAAGCCACAGACCATCTTTCTTCCATCTCTTTAGGAAGTTGAGAACCAACTCTCCTGACGCATAAAAAGGAATCATGCCCCTTAGATGCCAGAAAACCCCAGGAGACATGCCAAAAACACCCTCCACACACTCTCAAAGAACCACACATTCATGCCAGAACGACCCAACAGGCACACCAGAAGCACCCACGTTGCATGCCAGAACCACCTGTATCCACCTGCTGAACACAGTGGAACAACAATTCTGACACTGCAGAACCATCTCTTCAACATGCCAGCTGCACACAACAGACACGACAGAACCAGATTCCAAACGGAGCACAACAACATGCCAGACACATTGGAAACACCTTATGGATATGCTGCAAACAGGTGCCAGAAACAGTGAAACCACCTGCGGAGTATGTCAGAACCGGGGGCCAGAAATGCCACCAACACCTGTCTTACAAGCCAGAGCCACGAGTCCAAAAAGCAGGAAAGACCTGCTGGACATTCCAAAATAAACTGCTGGTGATGCCAGAACCACTTGGTGGACACCCAGGAATCAGCTGCCAGGCATGCCTGAAGCACGTCACAGACGTGCCAGAACCACATTACAGACATGCCAGAAACACCTCCGGGACAGACCGTAACCACCTGCCCAACAAGCTGGAACCACCTCTCAGACGTACCAGAACCACTTGCCGGACAAGCTGGAAAGATGTACTGCACAGACTGGAACCACGTGCTGAGCACGCCAGGACCACCTGCCGGACACGCCAAAATCACCTACCGGCTACGCCAGAACCACTTTGAATGCAAGGCGGAATAATGTTTTGGGCATGACGGCACAACCTCTCAGACGTGCCAGAACCTCATGCTGGACACCCCAGAACCACCTGCCGGACACACCAAAATCACCTGCCGGCTACGCCAGAACCACTTGGCAGACACTCCAGAGTCACCTGCCAGGCATGCCAGCACAACCTCTCAGAAGTGCCAGAAGCACGTGCCGGACGGGCCGGAACCATCTCCCGGACAGACCGGAAACACAGGAAACACTCGCCCGTCCACCTGCTTGACTCACCGGTCCCACCTGCCGGACACGCCAAAATCACCTGCCCGCTACACCTGAACCACTTGGCGGACAAGCCGGAATCACGTGAAGTGCATGCCGACACAACCTTTCAGACGTGCCAGAACCTCGTGCCGGACACCACAGAACCACCTGCTGGACAGACCGGAACCACCTGCCGGACACAACGGGACCACCGGCTCGACTCGCCGGAACCATTGCCGGACATGCCAAATACCTGCCGGCTACACCAGAAACACTTGGCGAACACTCCGGAATCAGCTGCCGGGCATGGCGGAACCACCTCTCAGACATGCCGGAACCACATGCCAATGACACCGGAAGCACCTGCCGAGCACGCCAGAACCACCTGCTCGACTCGCCAGAAGCACTTGCTGGACACGCCAAAATCACCCGCCGGCTACGCCACAACCATTTGGTGAACACTTCGGAATCACCTGCCGGGCTGGCGGGAACCACCTGCCGGTCACGCCAACATCACCTTCCAGCTATGCCACAACCATTTGGCGGACTCTCCGGAAACACCTGTCGGGCCGGCCGGAACGACCTCTCAGACGGGCCAGAACCATGTGCCTGAGATGCCGGAACCACACCCCGAACAGACCGAAACCACCTGCCAGACCCGCCTGAACCCCCTGGCGAGCACGCCTGATCCACCTGCTCAACTAGCTGGAACCACCTTCCTGACACGCCAAAATCACCTGCCAGGTATACCAGAACCACTTGGTGGACACTCCGGAATCATCTGCCGGACATGCCAGAACCAGCTCTCAGACACACCAGAACCACGTGCCAGATACGCCGGAAGCACCAGCTGAGCATGCCTGAGCCACCTGCTCGACTCGCAAGAAACACCTGTCTGACATGTCAATATCACCTGCCGGGTACACCAGAACCACTTGGTGGACACTCCGGAATCACCTGTCGGGCATGCCGGAACCACCTGATCCACTCCCCAGAACCACCTGCTGGACACGCCAACATCACCTGCCGTCTAACCCAGAACCACTCGGCAGACACTCCGGAATCACCTGCCGGGCCTGCCGGAACCATCTCTCAGACGAGCCACACGCACCTGCCGGAGAGACCGGAAGCACCTGCCGAGCTCACCGGGACCACCTGCTGGACATGCAGGAACCACCTGCCTCACAGGCCAAAATCATATGCCGGCTACGCCAAAACCACTTGGTGGACACTCCAGAATCACCTTGCGGGCATTCCGGAACCACGTCATGGACAGACTGCAAACACCTGCCAGACCTGCCTGAACCACCTGCAGAGCAAGCCGGAACCACCTGCTCGACTCACTTGAGCCACCTTCCGGACACACCAGAAACACCTGTGGGGTACCCCAGAACCACTTGGAGGACTCTCTGGGATCACCTGCCGCGCATGCTGGAACCTCCTCACAGACGTGCCAGAACCATGTGTCGGACACACCGGAACCACCTGACTAGTATGCCGGAACCACCTGATCCACTCCCCAGAACCACCTGATGGACACGCCAAAATCACCTGCCGGCTACGCCTGAACCTCTCGGCTGACACTCCGGAACTACCTCCAGGACAGACCGGAACCACCTGCCTGATACGCCAGGACCACCTGCTTGACTCGCCAGAACCACCGCCGGACATGCCAGAATCACAAGTCAGCTATGCCACAACCACTTGTCGGACACTCCAGAATCACCTTTCGGGCATGCCAACACAACATCTCAGAAGTGTCAGAAGCACGTGTTGGACAGGCTGGAACCATCTCCCGGACAGGCCGAAAACACAGGAAACACTCGCCGGAACCACCTGCGTGACTAACCGGTCCCACCTGCCGGACACGCCAAAATCACCCGCCCGCTACACCAAAACCACTTGGCGGACAAGCAGGAATCACGTGAAGGGCATGCCAACACAACCTCTCAGACATGCCAGAACCTTGTGCCGGACACCCCAGAACCACCTGCTGGACAGACCGGAACCACCTGCCAGAACCGCCTGAACCACCTGCCGAGCATTCCAGAACCACCTGCTCGACTCGAGGGAACCACCTACCTGACACGCCAAAATCGCCTGCCAGCTGCGCCAGAACCACTTGGCACATACTCCAGAATCACATGCCGGTCATGCTGGAACCACCTCTCAACGTGCAAGAACGACATACCGGAGACGCCGGAAGCACGTGCTGAGCATGCCAGAACCACCTGTGCCACTCCACAGAACCACCTGCCGGTCACGCCAAAATCACCTGCCGGCTACGCCACAACCACTCGGCAGGAACTCCTGAACCACCTCCAGGACAGACCGGAACCACCTGCCGGACACGCCAGGACCACCTGCTTGACTCGCCAGAACCACCTGCCGGACACGCCAGAATCACCAGCTGGCGACGCCACAACCACTTGTCGCACAGTCCGGAATGACCTGCCGGGCATGCTGGAACCACCTCTCAGAGGTGCCACAACCACATGCCAGAGACGGCGGAAGCACCTGCCGAGAATGCTGGAAGTTCCTGATCCACTCCCCAGAACCACCTGCCGGACACGCCAAAATCACCTGCTGGGTATGCCAGAACAACATGGCGGACACTCCAGAATCAGCTGCCGGGCATGCCAGCACAACCTCTCAGAAGTGCCAGAACCATGTTCTGGACACGCCGGTACCACCTGCAGAGTATGCCGGAACCAGGTGATCCACTCCCCAGATCCACCTACTGGACACGCCAAAATCAACTGCAGGCTACGCCAGAACCACTCGGCAGACACCCCAGAATCACATGCCAGGCATTCCGGAACCACCTGTCAGAGGGCCCAGAACCACATGCCGGAGACTCTGGAATCACCTGCCGGGCATGCCGGATCCATCTCTCAGACGTGCCACAACCACGTGCCGGAGAGACCGGAAGCACCTGCCGAACTCGCCGGAACCACCTGCTGGACATGCTGGAACCACCTGCCTCAAACTCTAAAATCATATGCCGGCTATGCCAAAACCACTTGGTGGACACTCCAGAATCACCTTGCGGGAATGCCGGAACCACGTCATGGACAGACGGCAAAGACCTGCCGGACCTGCCGGAACCACCTGCCGAGCACACCGGAACCACCTGCTCGACTCAAGAGAACCACCTGCCGGACACACCAGAAACACCTGTGGGATACGCCAGAACCACTTGGAGGACTCTCCAGGATCACCTGCCGGGCATGCCGGAACCACCTCTCACACGTGCCAGAACCATGTGCCGGACACGCCGGAACCACCTGCCAAGTATGCCGGAACCACCTGCTCCACTCCCCAGAACCACCTGCTGGACACGCCCAAATCACCTGCCGGCTACACCAGAACCACTCGGCAGACACTCCGGAACCACCTCCAGGACAGACCGGAACCACCTGCCAGACACGCCGGGACCACCTGCTTGACTCGCCAGAACTACCTACCAGACATGCCAGAATCACCAGCCGGCTACGACACAACCACTTGTTGCACACTGCGGAATCACCTGCCGGGCATGCAGGAACCACCTCTCAGACGTGCCACAACCACATGCAGGAGATGGCGGAAGCACCTGCTGAGAATGCCGGAAGTTCCTGATCCACTCCCCAGAACCACCTGCCGGACACGCCAAAATCACCTGCCGGCTACGCCAGAACCACTTGGCGGACACTCCAGAATCACCTGCCGGGCATGCCAGCACAACCTCTCAGAAGTGCCAGAAGCACGTGCCGGACAGGCCGGAACCACCTGACGGACACGACGGACTCACCGACTCGACTCGCCGGAACCACCGCCGGACATGCAAAACAACTGCCGGCTACGCCAGAATCACGTGATGAACACTCCGGAATCACCTGCCGGGCATGCCGGAACCAACTCTCACACTTGCCAGAACCATGTTCCGGACACGCCGGTACGAAATTCCGAGTATGCCGGAACCACCAGATCCACTCCCCAGAACCACTTCCTGGATACGCCAGAATCACCTGCCGGCTACGCCAGTACCACTCGGCAGAGACTCCGGAATCACATCCCAGGCATTCCGGAACCACCTCTCAGACGTGCCAGAACCACATGCCGGAGACTCCGGAATCACCTGCCAGACATGCCGGAACCATCTCTCAGATGTGCCACAACCACGTACCGGAGAGACCGGAAGCACCTGCCGAGCTCGCCAGAACCACCTGCTGAACATGGGGAACCACCTGCCTCACAGGCCAAAATCATATGCCGGCTACACCAAAACCTCTTTGTGGACACTCCAGAATCACCTTGCGGGCATGCTGGAACCACGTCATGGACAGACGGCAAACACCTGCCGGACCTGCCGGAAACACCTGCCAAGCACGCCGGAACCACCTGCTCGACTCACCAGAGCCACCTGCCGGACACACCAGAAACACCTGCGGGGTACGCCAGAACCACTTGGAGGACTCTCCGGGATCACCTGCCGGGCATGCCGGAACCACCTCTCAGACATGCCAGAACCATGTGCCGGAAACGCCGGAACCACCTGCCGAGTATGCCAGAACCACCGGCTCGACTCGCTGGAACCACCGCGGGACACGCCAAAATCACATGCCGGCTACGCCAGAACCAGTTGGCGAACACTCCGGAATCACCTGCTGGGATTGCTGGAACCACCTGCCGGTCACGCCAACATCACCTGCCAGCTACGCCAGAACCACTTGGCGGACACTCCGGAAAAACCTGTCGGGCCGGCCGGAACCACCTCTCAGACGTGCCAGGACCATGTGCCTGAGATGCCGGAACCACACCCCGAACTGATGGAAACCACCTGCCAGACCCGCCTCAACCCCCTGGCGAGCACGCCTGATCCACCTGCTAAACTAGCGGGAACCACCTTCCTGAAATGCCAAAATCACCTGCCAGGTATACCAGAACCACTTGGTGGACACTCCGGAATCATCTGCTGGACATGTCAGAATCAGCTCTCAGACACACCAGAACCATGTGCCAGAGACGCCAGAAGAACCTGCTGAGCATGCCTGAGCCACCTGCTCGACTCGCAAGAAACACCTGTCGGACATGCCAAAATCACCTGCTGGGTATGCCAGAAACACTTGGCGGTCACTCCGGAATCACCTGCCGGGCATGCCGGAACCATCTCTCAGATGGGCCAGAACCATGTTCCAGACACGCCGATACCACCTGCCGAGCTCGTCGGAAGCACTTGCTGGACACGCCAAAATCACATACGGCTACACTAGAACCACTCGGCAGACACTCCGGAACCACCTCCAGGACAGACCGGAACCACCTGCCGGACATGCCGGGACAACCTGCTTGACTCGCCAGAACCACCAGCCAGACACGCCAGAATCACCAGCCGGCTACGCCACAACCACTTGGCGGACACTCCAGAATCACCTGCCGGGCATGCCAGCACAACCTCTCAGAAGTGCCAGAAGCACGTGCCGGACAGGGCGGAACCATCTCCCGGACAGACCGGAAACACAGGAAACACTCGCCCGAACCACCTGCTTGACTCACCGGTCCCACCTGCCCGACACGCCAAAATCACCTGCCCCCTAAACCAGAACCGCTTGGCGGACAAGCCGGAATCACGTGAACTGCATGACGACACAACCTCTCAGACGTGCCAGAACTTTGTTCCGGACACCCCAGAACCACCTGCCGGCCAGACCGGAACCACCTGCTGGACACGCTGGAACCACCGGCTTGACTCGCCGGGACCACCGCCGGACATGCAAAATCACCTGCCGGCTACGCCAGAACCACTTGGCGAACACTCCGGAATCACCTGCCGGGCATGCCAGAACCAGCTCTCAGACATGCTGGAACCACATGCCAATGACACCGGAAGCACCTGCCGAGCACGCCAGAACCACCTGCTCGACTTGCCAAAACCACCTGCTGGACACGCCAAAATCACCTGCCGGCTACGCCAGAACGATTTGGTGAACACTTCGGAATCACCAGTCGGACATGTCTTAAACAGCTCTCAGACACACCAGAACCACGTGCCGGACACGCCAACATCACCTGCCAGTTATGCCACAACCACTTGGCGGACACCATGGAAACACCTGTCGGGCCGGCCGGAACCACCTATCAGACGTGCTAGAACCATGTGCCTGAGATGCCGGAACCACACCCCGAACAGACCGAAACCACCTCCCAGACCCGCCTGAACCACCTGCCGAGCACGCCGGAACCACCTGCTCGACTCGCCGGAACCACCTACCTGACACGCCAAAATCACCTGCCAGGTATGCCAGAACCACTTGGTGGACACTCCGGAATCATCTGCCGGACATGCCAGAACCAGCTCTCAGACACACCAGAACCACGTGCCGGACACGCCGAAGCACCTGCTGAGCCTGCCTGAGCCACATGCTCGACTTGCAAGAAACACCTGCCAGACACGCCAAAATCACCTGCAGGGTACTCAAGAACCACGTGGCGGATACTCCGGAATCACCTGTCAGGCATGACGGAACCACCTGTCAAACGTGCCAGAACCTCGTGCCGGACACGCCAGAACCACCTGCCGGACACGCCAGAACCACCGGCTCGACTCGCAGAAACCAGCGCCGGACATGCAAAATCACCTGCCGGCAATGCCAGAACCACTTGGCGAACACTCCAGAATCACCTGCCGGGCATGACATAACCACCTCTCAGACTTGCCAGAACCATGTTCCTGACACGCCGGTACCACCTGCCGAGTATGCCGGAACCACCTGCTCCACTCCCCAGAACCACCTGCTGGACACACCAGAATCACCTGCCGGCTACGCCAGAACCACTCGGCAGACGCTCCGGAGCCACCTTCCGGGTATGCCGGAACCACCTCTCAGAGGTGCCAGAACCACATGCCGGACACTCCGGAATCGCCTGCCGGGCATTTCGGAACCATTTCTCAGACACGCCAGAACCATGTTCCGGACACGCCTGTACCACCTGCCGAGCTCGCCGGAAACACCTGCTGGACACGCAAAAATCACCTGCCGGCTACGCCAGAACCACTCAGCAGACACTCCGGAATCACCTGCTGGGATTGCTGGAACCACTTGCCGGTCACGCCCACATCACCTGCCAGCTACGCCAGAACCACTTGGTGGAAACTCCGGAAATAGCTGTCGGGTCGGCCGGAACCACCTCTCAGACGTGCCAGAACCATGTGCCTGAGATGCCGGAACCACACCCAGAACAGACCGAAACCACCTGCCAGACCCGCCTGAACAACCTGCCGAGCACGCCGGAACCACCTACTCGACTCGCCGGAACCACCTACCTGAAATGCCAAAATCACCTGCCGGGTATGCCAGAACCACCTGGTGAACACTCCGGAATCATCTGCCAGACATGCCAGAACCAGCTCTCAGACACACCAGAACCACGTGCCGGACACGCCGAAGCACCTGCTGAGCGTGCCAGAGCCACATGCTCGACTTGCAAGAAACACCTGCCAGACACGCCAAAATCACCTGCTGGGTACGCCAGAACCACGTGGCGGACACTCCAGAATCACCTGTTGGGCATGCCGGAACCACATCTCAGACGTTCCAGAACCTCGTACCGGACACGCCAGAGCCACCTGCTGGACAGACCGGAACCACCTGCCGGACACGCCGGAACCACCGGCTCGACTCGCCGGAACCACCGCCGGACATGGAAAATCACCTGCCGGCTACGCCAGAACCACTTGGCAAACACTCCGGAATCACCTGCTGGGCTTGCTGGAACCACCTGCCGGTCACGCCAACATCACCTGCCAGCTACGCCAGAACCACTTGGCAGACACTCCGGAAACACCTGCCGGGCATGCCGGAACCATCTCTCAGATGTGCCAGAACCATGTTCCAGACACGCCGATACCACCTGCCGAGCTTGCCGGAAGCACTTGCTGGACATGCCAAAATCACCTGCCGGCTACACCAGAACCACTCGGCAGACACTCCGGAACCACCTCCAGGACAGACCGGAACCACCTGCCGCACACGCCGGGACCACCTGCTTGACTCGCCAGAACGACCAGCCGGACACGCCAGAATCACCAGCCGGCTACACCACAACCACTTGTCGGACACTCCGGACTCACCTGCCGGGCATGCTGGAACCACCTCTCAGACATGCCAGAACCACATGCCAATGACAACGGAAGCACCTGCCGAGCACGCCGGAACCACCTGCTTGACTTGCCAGAACCACCTGCCGGTCACGCAAACATCACCTGCCAGCTACTCCAGAACCACTTGGCGGACACTCCGGAAACACCCGTCGGGCTGGCCGGAACCACCTCTCAGACGTGCCAGAACCTCGTGCCGGACACGCCAGAACCCCCTGCCGGACAGACCGGAACCACATGATGGACACGCTGGAACCACCGGCTCGACTCACCAGAGCCACCTGCCGGACACACCAGAAACACCTGCTGGGTACGCCAGAACCACTTGGAGGACTCTCCGAGATCACCTGCCAGGCATGCTGGAACCACCTCTCAGAGGTGCCAGAACCTCGGGCCGGACACCCCAGAACCACCTGCCAGACAGACCAGAACCACCTGCTGGACACGCCGGAACCACCGACTTGACTCGCCGGAACCCCCGCCGGACATGCAAAATCATCTGCGGGCTACGCCAGAACCACTTGGCGAACACTCCACAATCACCTGCCGGGCATGCCGGAACCACCTCTCAGACATCCCAGAACCACATGCCAATGACACCGGAAGCATCTGCCGAACACGCCGGATGAACCTGCTCGACTCGCCGGAACCACCTAACTGACACGCCAAAATCACCTGGTGCGTACGCCAGAACCACTTGGTGGACAATCCGGAATCATCTGCCGGAAATGCTAGAACCAGCTGTCAGACTCACCAGAACCACGTGCCGGACATGCCGGAAGCACCTGCTGAGCATTCCTGAGCCACCTGCTCGACTCGCCAGAAACACCTGCCAGACATGCCAAAATCACGTGCCGGGCATGGCAGAACCACCTCTCAGAGGTGCCAGAACCACATGCCAGAGACTCCGGAATCACCTGCCGGGCATGCCAGAACCATCTCTCAGAAGTGCCACAACCACGTGTCGGAGAGACCGGAAGCACCTGCCGAGCTCGCCGGAACCACCTGCTGTCCATGCTGGAACCACCTGCCTGACAGGCCAAAATCAAATGCCTGCTATGCCAAAACCACTTGTTGGACACTCCAGAATCACCTTGCGGGCATGCCGGAACCTCCTCATGGACAGACTGCAAACACCTGCCGGACCTGCCTGAACCACCTGCTGAGCACGCCGGAAGCACCTGCTCGACTCACCAGAGCCACCTGCCAGACACACCAGAAACACCTGTGGGGTACGCCAGAACCACTTGGAGGACTCTCCGGGATCACCTGCCGGGCATGCTGGAACCAACTCTCAGACGTGCCAGAACCATGTGCTGGACACACCGGAACCACCTGCCGAGTATGCCAGGACCTCCTGATCCACTCCCCAGAACCACCTGCTGGACACGCGAAAATCACCTTTCGGATACGCCAGAACCACTCGGCAGACACTCTGGAACCACCTCCAGGACAGACCGGAACCACCTGCCGGACACGCCGGGACCACCTGCTTGACTTGCCTGACCCCCTGCCAGACACGCCAAAATCACCAGCCGGCTCCACCACATCCACTTGTCGGACACTCCGGAATCACCTGCCGGGCATGCTGGAACCACCTCTCAGAGGTGCCACAACTACCTGCCGAGCACGCCGGAACCACCTGATCCACTCCCCAGAACTACCTGCTGGACATGCCAAAATCACCTGCCGGCTATGCCACAACCAGTTGGTGAACACTTCGGAATCACCTGTCGGGCTGCTGGAACCACCCGCCGGTCGCGCCAACATCACCTGCCAGCTACGCCAGAACCACTTGGTGGACACTCCGGAAACACCTGTCGGGCCGGCCGGAACCACCCTCAGACGTGCCAGCACCATGTCCTTGAGATGCCGGAACCACACCCCGCACAGACCGAAACCACCTGCCAGACCCACCTGAACCACCTGCCGTGCACTCCGGAACCAGCTGCTCAACTCACCATAGCCACCTGCCGGACACACCAGAAACACCTGCGGGGTACGCCAGAACCACTTGGCGGACTCTCCGGGATCACCCGCCGGGCATGCCGGATCCACCTCTCAGTCCTGTCAGAACCATGTACTGGACTCGCCAGAACCACCTGCCGAGGATGCCGGAACCACCTGATCCACTCTGCAGAACCACCTTCTGGACATGTCAGAATCACCTGCCGGCTACACCACAACCACTCGGCAGACACTCCGAAATCACATGCCGGGCATGCCGGAACCACCTCTCAGATATGCGAGAACGACGTGCCGGACACGCCGGAACCACCTGCAGAGCATGCAGGAACCACCTGCTCGACTCGCAGGACCCACCGCCGCACACGCAAAAATCACCTGCTGGCTATGCCAGAACCACTAGCCAGACTTTCCGGAATCACCTGCCGGGAATGCCGGACCCAACTCTCAAATGTGCAAAAATCAAGTACCGGAGAAGTCAGAAGCACCTGCCGAGCTAGCCGGAAGCACCTGCTCGAATCGTTGGAACCACCTGTGGGACACGCGAAAATCACCTGCCGGCTACGCCAGAACGACTTGGTGGACAATCCGGAATCACCTGCCAGACATGCCAGAACCACCTCCCGGACAGACAAGAACCACCTAGGGGACCTGCCTGAACCACCTGCAGAGCACACCGGAACCACCTGCTGGACACGCCAAAATCACCTGCCAGACACGCCAAAATCACCTGCCGACTACGCCAGAACAACTTGCGGGAGACTGCAAAATCACCTGTGGGGCATGCTGGAACCACCTCTCAGACGTGCCAGAACCATGTGGTGGACAGTCCGGAATCACCTGTTGGGCATGCGCAACCACCACTGAGACGTAACTCAACCACATGCCGTAGACGCCGGTACCACCTCCCGGACAGACCAGAATCACCTTTTGGGCATGCTGGAACCACATGTCAGATGCGCCAGAAACAAGTGCCAGAGACGCCGGAAGCACCTGCCGAGCACGTCGGAACCACCTGCTCAACTCGCCTGAACCACCTGCCAGACACGCCAAAATCACCTGCCGGGTATGCCAGAACTACCTAGCGGACACTCCGGAATCATGTGCCGTGCATGCCGGAACCGCCTCTCAGACGTGCCGGAAGCACGTGCCAGACACGCCGGAAACACCTACCAGACAGACCGGAACCACCTGCAATACGTGCCGGAACCACCTGCCGAGCACGCCTGAGCCACCTGCTCTACTCGCCAGAACCACCTGCCGGACACGCCAAAATGAAGTGCCGGCTACACCACAACCACTTACCCGACACTCCGGTATCACCTGCCTGGCATGCAAGAACCACCTCTCAGACGTGCCAGAAGCACGTGCCGGACATGCCGGAACGAACTATCAGACAGAACGGAACCACCTGCCAGACACACCGGAACCACCTGCCGAACACCCCACAGCCACCTCCTTGACTCGCTGGAACCACCTGCCGGACAGGCCCATATCAACTGCTGGCTATGCCAGAACCACCTGGGGGACAGTCCAGAATCACCTGCCAGCCATGGCGGAACCACCACTCAGACGTACCAGAACCACGTGCCAGACAAGCTGGAAACACGTACTGGAAAGACTGGAACCACCTGCCGGCCACACCTGAACCACCTGCCGAGCATGCCAGAACCACCTGCTCTACTTGCCAGAACCACCTACCGGACACGCCAAAATCACCTGCCTGCTAGGCCAGAACCACTTGTCGGAATCTCCGGGATCACCTGGCGGGCATGCCAGAACCATGTCTCAGACGTGCCAGAACCAATTGCCGGACACGCCGGAACCACCTCCCGGACATACAGGAACCACCTGCTGGACCTGCCTGAACCACCTGCCGAGCAGGCTGGAACCACCAGCAGAACATGCCAAAATCACCTGCCGGTTATGCCAGAATCACTTGGTGGACTCTCCGGGATCACCGGCCGGGCATGCCGGAACCACCTCTGAGACGTACCAGAACCACGTGCCAGACACGCCAGAACCACATCCTGGACAGCCTGGAACCACCTGCCGGACATGCCCGAACCTCCTGCTGAGAATGCCAGAAACACCTGCTCGGCTATGGGGAAAAACCTGCGGGGAAACTGTCATAGAAATGAAGGTCAAACGGCCTTTCTTGCCAGACCTTACCTCGCCACTTTAGAGCTTCTGCTTCTGCCACAATTCCACCTTGCCAACCCGGCTCAGACGAAATGCCTACATCATCCCCTTGAGCAATGGGGACCAGGCCCGGATGATTGTGGTTCCATATGCTGAAGTGGAGACAGACAATAGGCTTTTAACTAACCACCAAGTGCAATGGTTGGGAGAGTGTCAGAAAGCACCAATGGCAGAAAGACCCCTTTAATTTACTCTCAGCCGTGCCCTCCATTGCTCTAGAGGTGGAAGGCACAAAGCACTGTCTCCATCCTTCAATGGGAGACAAGCCATAAAATGTCTTGATTCCAGCTCTCTAGGAAGCTGAGAAAGAACTCGCTTTCCACAGTGACGTTATAGCATACGAGAAAACTCTCATACAAAGGCAGCTCAAACGCCATTTCTTCCCAGCACTTAACTCGCCACGTTAGGACTTCTGCGTCTGCCGCAATTCCACCTTTTCAACCCGGCTCAGACGAAATCACTACAGCTTCCCCTGAAACAATTGGGCTGTGTCCCAATGATTGAGCGTCCACGTGCTTAGGAGGCTATAGACTGTACGCCTTTTACCAACCACCATTGTGCACTGGTGGAGAGAGTGTCAGAAAGACCCCTTTGCTCGCAGCCGTGCCCTCTATTGCTGCAGACGTGGAATGCACAATGCACTGGCTCCACCCCTCAAGAGGCGACAAGCCACAGACCGTCTTGCTTCCATCTGTTTAGGAATCCTAGAAAGAAATCGCTTTCAACACTGCTCTTTCTGTGTCCTGGCAAGATCTCATACAAAGGCAGCTGATATGCCATTTCTTTTCAGCGCTTAGCTCGCCAATTTGGAACTTCAGCTTCTGCCAGATTTCCACCTTGCCAACCCGGCTCAGACGAAATGCCTACAGCTTCCCTTTCAGCAATGGAGATGATGCCCAGATGATTGTGCTTCCACATGCTTAGCAGGAGCAGACAATAGGCTTTTAACCAACCGCTCTTGAGCAATGGTTGCGGGAGAGTCAGAAAGCACCAATATCAGAAAGGCCCTTTACTGTCGGCCGTGCCCTCCATTCCTCTAGAGGTACGAAGCACAATGCACTGGCACCACCCCTGAAGGGCATCAGAAAGCACCTGTGGCAGAAAGCCCCCTTTGCTCTCAGCCCTGCCCTCCATTGCTCTGCAGGCGGAAGGCACAAAGCACTGCCACCATCCTTCAATGGGAGACAAGCCATAAACTGTCTTGCCTCCAGCTCTTTAGGAAGCTGATGAACAACTCGCTTTCCACAGTCCTGTTACAGCATACCAGGAACCTCTCATACAAAGGCAGCTCAAACGCCATTTTGTCCCAGCCCTTAACTCGCAGCTTTAGGACTTCTGCGTCTGCCGCAATTCCACCTTGCCAACCGGGCTCAGACGAAATGCCTACACCTTCCCCTGAAGCAACTGGGCTGATTCCCAAATGATTGAGCGTCCACGTTTTAAGGAGGTGATAGACTGCACGCCTTTTTCCAACCACCATTGTGCACTGCTGGAGAGAGTGTCGGAAAGCAGCTATGTCAGAAAGACCCCTTTGTTGTCAGCTGTGCCCTCCATTGCTCTAGAGCTGGAAGGCATAAATCACTGACTCCATCCTTCAATGGGAGACAAGCCATAAACTGTCTTGCTTCCAGCTCTTTAGGAAGCTGAGAAAGAACTCGCTTTCCACAGTGCTGTTACAGGATACGGGGAAATTCTCATACAAACGCAGATGAAACGCCCTTTCTTCCCAGCAATTAACTCGCCGCTTTAGGACTTCTGCTTCTGCCGCAATTCCATCCTGCCAACCAGGCTGAGACGAAATGCCTACATCATCCCTTGAAGCAACTGGGCTGAGTCCCCAATGATTGAGCGTCCACCTGCTTAGCAAACGATAGACTGTATGCCTTTTTCCAACCACCATTGTGCACTGGTGGACAGAATGTCGGAAAGCAGCTATGTCAGAAAGACCCCTTTGCTCTCAGCCGTGCCCAGCATTGCTGTAGACGTGGAATGCACAATGCACTTGCTCCACCCACACGGGGCCATAAGCCACAGACCATCTTCCTTCCATCTCTTTAGGAAGCTGAGAAAGAACTCGCTATCACCAGTGGTCTTTCTGTGTCCTGGCAACATCTCATACAACGGCAGCTGAAACACCATTTTTTCCCAGCCCTTAACTCGCAGCTTTAGGACTTCTGCTTCTGCGGCAATTCCACCTTGCCAACCCGGCTCAGACGAAATGCCTGATTCGTCTTCCCCTGAAGCAACTGGTCTGAGTCCCATATGATTGAGCGTCCACGTGCTTAGGAGCCGATAGACTGCACGCCTTTTTCCAACCATCATTGTGCACTGCTGGAGAGAGTGTTGGTAAGCAGCTATGTTAGAAAGGCACCTTTCCTCTCAGCCGTGCCCTCCTTTGCTCTAGAGGTGGAAGGCACAAGGCACTGGCTCTGGATCCACCCCTCAATGGGAGACAAACCACATCTTGCCCTGCTTCCAGCTCTTTAGGAAGCTGAGAAAAAACTCCCTTTCCACAGTGCTCTTACAGCATTCAGGGAAAATCTCACACAAAGGAGGAAGAACGCTATTTCTTTTCAGCACTTCACTCGCATTTGCATCCTGCGCATTTCCACCTTGCCAACCCGGCACAGACGAAATGCCTACATCTTCCTCTTGAGCAATGGTGACAAGGCCTGGATGATTGTGGTTCCACATGCTGAGGAGGAGAGAGACAATAGGCTTTTAACTAACCACCAAGTGCAATGGTTGGGAGAGTGTCAGAAAGCACCAATGGCAGAAAGACCCCTTTACTCTCAACCGTGCCCACCATTGCTGTACAGGTGGAAGGCGCAAAGCACTGCCTCCATCCTTCAATGGGAGACAAGCCATAAACGGTCTTGCCTCCAGCTCTTTAGGAAGCTGAGAAAGAACTCGCTTTCCAAAGTGCTGTACAGCATACGAGGAAACTCTCATATAAAGGCAGCTCAAACGCCATTTCTTCCCAGCCCTTAACTCGCCGCTATAGGACTTCTGCTTTTGCCGCAATTCCACCTTGCCAACCTGGCTCAGACGAAATGCCTACATCTTCCCCTGAAGCAATTGGGCTGAGTCCCAAATGATTGCGCGTCCACCTGCTTAGGAGGTGATAGAGTGTACACCTTTTTCGTACCACCATTGTGCACTGGTGGAGAGAGTGTCGGAATGCACCTATGTCAGAAAGGGCCCTTTGATCGCAGCCGTGCCCTCCATTGCTCTAGAGGTGGAAGGCACAAAGCACTGCCTCCATCCTTCAATTTAAGACAAGCCATAAACTGTCTTGCTTCCAGCTCTTTAGGAAGCTGGGAAAGCACTCGCATTCCACAGTGCTCTTACAGCATCCTGGGAGCATCTCATACAAAGACAACTTAACTTCGTGTCTTTTCAGCCCTTAAATCACCAATCTGCAACATCCGATTCTGCCAAATTTCCACCTTGCCAAACTGGCTCAGACGAAATGCCTACATCTTCCCCTTGAGCAATGGGAACGAGGCCCGGATGATTGTGGTTCCACATGCTGAGGAGACAGACAATAAGCTTTTAACCAACGGCCCTTGAGCAATGGTTGGGGGCGTGTGAGAAAGCACCAATGTCAGAAAGGCCCTTTACTCTGGGCCGTGCCCTCCATTCCTCTAGAGGCAGGAGGCACAAGGCACTGGCACCACCCCTGAAGGGTATCAGAATGCACCTATGGCAGAAAGCCCCCTTGGTCTAAGCCATGCCATCCATTGCTCTGCAGGTGGAAGGCACAAAGCACTGCCTCCAACCTTCAATGGGAAACAAGCCATAAACTGTCTTGCCTCCAATTCTTTAGGAAGCTGATGAACAACTCGCTTTCCACTGTCCTGTTACATCATACCAGGAAACTCTCATACAAAGGCTGCTCAAACGCCATTTATTCCCAGCGCTTAACTCACCGCTAAGGACTTCTGCTTCTGCCGCTATTCCACCTTGCCAACCCAGCTCAGAGGAAATGCCTACATCTTCCTGTTGAGCAATAGGGACGAGGCCTGGATGATTGTGCTTCCACATGCTGAGGAGGAGACAGACAATAAGCTTTTAACCAACCGCCCTTGTGCAATGGTTGGGGCAGTGTCAGAAACCAGCAATGTCAGAAAGGCCCTTTACTCTCGGTCATGCCCTCCATTCCTCTAGAGGTAGGAGGCACAAGGCAGTGGCACCACCCCTGAAGGTTATCAGAAAGCATCAATGGCAGAAAGCTCCCTTGGCTCTCAGCCATGCCCTCCATTGCTCTAGACGCGGAATGCACAATGCATTGGCTCCACTCCTCAAGGGGCCACAAGCGACAGACCATCTTTCTTCCATCTCTTTAGGAAGCTGAAAACAAACTCACCGGATGTATAAAAAGGAATCATGCCCCTTATGTGCCAGAAAACCCGGGGAGACATGCCAAAAACACCCTCCACTCACTCTCAAAGACCCACACATTCATGCCAGTATGACCCAACAGGCATACCAGAAACACCCACGTTGCATGCCAGAACCACCTGTAACCACCTGCTGGACACAGTGGAACAACGATTCTGACACTGCAGAGCCATCTCTTCAACATGCCAGCCGCACACAATGACATGACAGAACCAGATTCCAAACACAGCACAACGACATGCCAGACACATTGTAAACACCTGTTGGATATGCTGCAAACAGGTGTCAGAAACACTGAAACCAGCTAAGGTGTATGTAAGAATGGGGGCCAGAAATGCCACAAGCACCTGTCTTACAAGCCAGAGCCACGAGTCCAAAAAGCAGGAAAGACCTACTGGACACACCAAAATAGCCTGCCGGTGACACCAGAACCACTTGGCGGACACCGAGGAATCACCTGCTGGGCATGCCCGAAGCACCTCACAGACGTGCCAGAACCACGTGCCGGCCATGCTGGAACCAGCTCCTGGACAGACCAGAAGCACCTGCCGGACTCGCCAGAACCACTTGCCGAGCATGCAGGAACCACCTGCTCGACACGCAGGACCCACCTGCTGGACATGCCAAAATCACCTACCGGCTCCACCAGAACCACTTGGTGGACACTCTGGAATCTCCTGCGGGCATGCAGGAACCACCTCTCAAACTTGCCGCAACCACATTCCTGACACGCCGGAACCACCCCCCAAAAACACCAGAAGCACATGCCGAGCACACCGGAATAACCTGCTCAACTCGTTGGAACCATGTGCCGGACACGCCATAATCACCTGCTGGCTATGCCAGAACAACATGGCAGATACTCCGAAATCACCTGCCAGCCATGCCGGAACCACATCTCAGACATACCAGAACCACGTGCCGGACACGCAGGAACCATGTCCTGGACAGACTGGAACCACCTGCAGGACACCCCTGAACCAAGAGCCGAGCATGCCGGAACCACCGGCTTGACTCGCAGGACCCCCTAACGGACACGCCAAAATCACCTGCGGGCTGCGCCAGAACCACTTGTTGGACACTCTGGAATCACCTGCAGGGCGTGCCAGAACCACCTCTCAGAAGTGCCAGAACCACATGTCGGACACTACGGAATCACCTGCTGGGCATGCCGGAACCACCTGTGAGACGTGCCACAACCACATGCTGGAGAGACCGGAAGCACCTGCCTGACATGCCAAAATCACGTTCCGGCGATGCCAAAACTACTTGGTGGACACTCCAGAATCACCTTCCGAGCATGCTGGAACCACGTTATGGACAGACTGCAAACACCTGCCGGACCTGCCTGAACCACCTGCTGAGCACGCCGGAAAACCTGCTGGACACGTCGGAACCACCCGCCGGACACACCAAAAACACCTCCTGGTATGCCAGAATCACTTGCCGGACACTCCGGAATCACCTGTTGGGCATTCCGGAACTACCTCTCAGACGTGCCAGAACCACGTGAAACAGACACCGGATGCACCTTCTGAGCACGCCGGAACCTCCTACTCGACTCGCCGGGACCAACTGCCGGAGACACCAGAATCACCTGCCGGCTAGGCCAGAACCACGTGGAGGACTCTATGGAATCACCCGCCGGGCATGCCGGAACCACCTATCAGACGTGCCTGAAGCACATGCTGGACACACCGGAACCACCTACTGGACAGACCGGAACCACCTGCCGGACCCGCCTGAACCACCTGCTGAGCACGCCGAAAAAACCTGCTCGACTCGCTGGAGCCACCTGCTGGACACGCCAAAATCACCAGCCGGCTATGACAGAAGCACTTGCCAGACACTCTGGAATCACCTGCAGGGCACGCCGGAACCAGCTCTCAGACGTGCCAGGATCCACATGCCGCAGACTCCGGAATCACCTGCCGGGCATGCTGGAACAACCTCTCAGACGTGCCAGAACCACATGCCGCAGACTCCGGAATCACCTGCCGGTCATGCCACAACCACCCCTCTGACGTGCCACAACCACGTGCCGGAGAGACAGGAGGCACCTGCCGAGCTCGCCGGAACCACCTGCTGGACACGCCAGCACCACCTGCCTGACACGCCAAAATCACGTGCCAGCTATGCCAAAACCACTTGGTGGACACTCCAGAATCACCTTCCAGGCATGGCGGAAGCACCTCTCCGATGTGCCAGAACCACGTGGCGGACAGTCTGGAATCACCTGCTGGGCATGCGGGAACCACCTCTCAGACGTACTAGAACCACGTGTGGCACACGCAGTAACTCACTGCTGGACAGGCCGAAACCACCTGCAGGAAATGCCAGAATCACCTGCTGAGAACGCTGGAACCACCTGAACAGCTCGCCAGAAACACCTGCCGGACACGCCAACATCACCTGCCGGACACGACAAAATCACCTGCCGGCTATGCCAAACTACTTGGCGGACACCCCAGAACCACCTGCAGGACAGGCCAGAACCACCTGCTGTACCCCCCGGAACCACGTCCCGGACACACAGGAACAACCTGCCAGACACACGTGAACGACCAGCCCAGCTCGCCGGGACCACCTGCTCGAATCACCGGAACCACCTGCTGGACGTGCCAAAATCACCTGCCAGCTACGCCAGAACCACGTTGCGGACAGTCTGGGATCCCCTGCCGGGCATGCCAGAGCCAACTCTCAGACATGGCAGAACCATGTGCGGGACACGCCGAAAACACCTATAGGAAAGACTGGAACCACCTGCCAAAAACGCCTGAACCACCTGCTGAGCCCGCCAGAACCACAAGCTCGACTTGCTGGAAGCACCAGCCCAACACGCCCAAATCACCAGCCGGCTACGCCAGAACCACTTGTTGGATACTCCGGAATCACCTGCCGGGCATGCCGGAACCACCTCTCAGACAGGCCAAACCATGTGCCAAAGACACCGGAAGCACCTCCCGCGCAGATGGAACCACCTGCTCAACTCGCCTGAACCACTTGTTGGACACGCCAAAATCACCTGCCGGTTATGCCAGAACCACTTGGCAGACTCTCTGGAATCACATGCTGGGCATGCCAGAACCACTTCTCCTACGTGCCAGAACCATGTGCCTTACACGCTGGAACCACCTCCCGGACAGACGGGCACCACCTGCCGGACATGCCTGAACCACCTGCCAAGCACGCCGGAACCACCTGCCAGACATGCCAAAATCACCTGCGGGCTATGCCAGAACAACGTGGAGGACTCTCCGGGATCAACTGCCGGACATGCCGGAACCAGCTCTCGGACACACCAGAACCACGTGCCGGAGACGCCGGAAGCACCTGCCTAGCATGCCGCAGCAACCTGCTCGATTCGCCAGAAACACCTGCCGGACACGCCAAAATCACCTGCCGCGCATGCCGGAACCACCTCTCAGACATGCCAGAAGCACGTTCCGGACACGCCAGAAACACCTACCAGACAGACTGGAACCACCTGCCGAGCATGCCGGATCCACCTGCTCGACTTGCCGGAACCACCTACCTGACATGCCAAAATCACCTGCCGGCTATGCCAGAACCACTTGGCGGACACTCCGGAATCATCTGCTAGACATGCCGGAACCAGCTCTCAGACACACCATAACCATGTGCCAGAGATGCCGGAAGCACCTGCCGAGCATGCCGGAGCAACCTGCTCGACTCGCAAGAAACACCTGCCGGACACACCAAAATTACCTGCTGCGTACGCCAGAACCACCTGGCGGACACTCAGGAATCACCTGCCTCGCATGCCGGAATCACCTCTCAGACATGCTGGAAGCAGGTGCCGGACGCACCGGAAACACCTACCAGACAGACCGGACCCACCTGCCAGACATGCCAGAACCAGCTGCCGAGCACGCGGGAACCACCTGCTCTACTTGCAGGAACCATGTGCCAGACATGCCAAAATGAACTGGGGCTACACCAGAACCACTTACCCGACACTCCGGTATCACCTGCCTGGCATGCAAGAACCATCTCTCAGACGTGCCAGAAGCACGTGCCAGACATGCCGGAACAAACTATCGGGCAGAACGGAACCACCTGCCAGACACGCCGGAGCCACCTGCTCGACTCACCGGTACCACCTGCCGGACCGGCCACACTCAACAGCTGTCTATACAGGAACCACCTGGCAGACAGTCCGGAATCACCTACCGCGCATGCCAGAACCACCTATCAGACGTGCTGGAAGCACGTGCTGGACAGGCCGGAACGACCTACAGGACAGACCGGAACCACATGCTGGAACCGCCTGAACGACCTGCTGAGCACGCCGGAACAACCTAGTCGACTCGCTGGAGCCACCTGCTGGACACGCCAAAAGCACCAGCCAGAAATGCCAGAACCACTTACCAGACACTCTAGAATCACCTGCAGGGCATGCCGGAACCACCTCTCAGAAGTGCCAGAACCACATGTCGGACACTACGGAATCACCTGCCGGGCATGCCGGAACCACCTGTCACATGTGCCAGAAACACGTGCCGGAGATGCCGGAAGCACCTGCCGAGCACGCCAGAACCGCCTGCTCGACTCGCCAGAACCACCTGCCGGACACGCAAAAATCACCTGCCGGCTACGCCACAACCAGTTGGTGAACACTTCCCAATCACCTGCCGGGCTTGCTGGAACCACCTGCCGGTCATGCCAAAATCAACTGCCAACTACGCCAGAACCACGTGGTGGACACTGCAGAAACACCTGTCTGGCCGGCCGGAACCAAATCTCAGAAGTGCCAGAACCATGTGCATGAGATGCCGGAAGCACACCCCGAACAGACGGAACCACCTGCCAGACCTGCTTGAACGATGTGCCTAGCACGCTGGAACCACCTGCTGGACTCGCTGGAACCACCTACCTGAAATGCCAAAACCACCTGCCGGGTACGCTAGAACCACTTGGCGGACACTCCGGAATCATCTGCTGGACATGCCGGAACCAGCTCGCAGACACACCAGAACCACGTGCCGGGGACGCCAGAAGCACCCACCGAGCTTGCCGGAGACACCTGCTCAACTCACCAGAAACACCTGCCGGACATGCCAAAATCACCTGCCGGGTATGCCAGAACCACTTGGCGGACACTCCGGAATCACCTGTCCGGCATGCCGGAACCACCTCTCAGACTTGCCAGCACCATGTTCTGGACACGCCGGTACAACATTCCAAGTATGCCGGAACCACCTGATCCACTCACCAGAACCACCTGCAGGACACGCTAAAATCACCTGCTGGCTACGCCAGGACCACTCGGCAGACACTCCGGAATCACCTGCCGGGCCTGCCGGAACCACCTCTCAGAGGTGCCAGAACCACATGCCGGAGACTCCGGAATCACCTGCCGGGCATGCCGGAACCATCTCTCAGATGTGCCACAAGCACATGCCGGAGAGACCGCAAGCACCTGCCGAGCTCACCAGAACCATCTGCTGGACATGCCGGAACCACCTGCCTGACAGGCCAAAATCATATGCCGGCTACGCCAAAACCAATTGGTGGACACTCCAGAATCACCTTGCGGGCATGCCGGAACCACTTCATGGACAGACTGCAAATACCTGCTGGACCTGCCTGAACCACGTGCCGAGCACGCTGGAACGACCTGCTGGACTCACCAGAGCCACCTGCCTGACACACCAGAAACACCCACGGGTTACGCCAGAACCACTTGTAGGACTCTCCGGGATCACCAGCCAGGCATGCTGGAACCACATCTCAGACGTGCCAGAACCATGTGCCGGACACGCCGGAACCACCTGCCGAGTATGCCGGAACCACCTGATCCACTCCCCAGAACCATCTGCTGGATACGCCAAAATCACCTTCCGGCTACGCCAGAAACACTCGGCAGACACTCCGGAACCACCTCCAGGACAGACCGGAACCCCCTGCCGGACACGCCAGGACCACCTGCTTGACTCACCAGAACCACCTGCCAGACACGCCAAAATCACCAGCCGGCTACGCCACAATCACTTGTCAGACACTCCGGAATCACCTGCCGGGCATGCTGGAACCACCTCTCAGAGGTGCCACAATCACATGCCGGAGATGCCGGAAGCACCTGCCGAGAATGCCGGAAGTTCCTCATCCACTCCACAGAACCACCAGCCGGACACGCCAAAATCACCTGCCTGCTACACCAGAACCACTTGGCGGACAAGCCAGAATCACGTGAAGGGCATGCCGACACAACCTCTCAGACGTGCCAGAACCTCGTGCTGGACACCCCAGAACCACCTGCAGGACACACTGGAACCATCTGCCGGACACGCCGGAACCACCGGCTCGACTCGCCGGAACCACTGCCGGACACGCAAAATCACCTGCCAGCTATGCCACAACCAATTGGCGGACACTCCGGAAACACCCGTCGGGCCGGCCGGAAACACCTGCACGACTCCCCAGAACCACCTGCCGGACATGCGAAAATCACTTCTCGGGTACGCCACAACCAGTTGGTGGACACTTCGGAATCACCTGCCGGGCTGGCTGGAACCACCTGCCGGTCACGCCCACATCACCTGTCAGCTCCGCAAGAACCACTTGGCGGACACTCCAGAAACACCTGTCGAGCCCGCCGGAACCACCTCTCAGACGTGCCAGAACCATGTGCCTGAGATGTCGGAACCTCACCCCGAACAGACCGAAGCCACCAGCCACACCCGCCTAAACCACCTGCCGAGCACGCTGGAACCACCTGCACGACTCGCCGGAACCACCTACCTGACACGCCAAAATCACCTGCCGGCTATGCCAGAACCACTTGGGGAACACTCTGGAATCACCAGCCGGGCATGCCGGAACCACCTCTCAGACATGCCAGAAACACATGCCAATGACACCGGAAGGACCTGCCGAGCACGCCGGAACCACCTGCTCTACTCGCCAGAACCCCCTGCTGGACACGCCAAAATCACATGCCGGGTACGCCAGAACCACTTGGCGGACACTCCAGGATCACCTTTCGGGCATGCCAGAACCACCTCTCAGACTTGCCAGAACAATGTTCTGGACACGCCGGTACCACCTGCCGAGTATGCCGGAACCACCTGATACACTCTGCAGAACCACCTGCTTTGCATGCCAAAATCACCTGCCGGCTACGCCAGAACCACTCAGCAGACACTCCGGAACCATCTCCAAGATAGACCGGAACCACCTGCCTGACACGCCGGGACCACCTTTTTGACTCGCCAGAACCATCTGCCAGACACGCCAAAATCACCTGCCGGCTATGCCACAACGACTTGTCGGACACTCGGGAATCACCTGCCGGGCATGCTGGAACCACCTCTCAGAGGTGCCACGACCACATGCCGGAGACGGCGGAAGCACCTGCCGAGAATGCCGGAAGTTCCTGATCCATTCCACAGAACCACCTGCCAGACACTCCAAAATCACCGGCCGGCTACGCCAGAACCACTTGGCGGACACTCCAGAATCACCTGCCGGGCATGCCAGCACAGCCTCCGAGAAGTGCCAGAAGCATGTGCTGGACAGGCCGGAACCATCTCCCGGACAGACCGGAACCAAAGGAAACACTCGCCGGAGCAACCTGCTTGACTCACCGGTCCCACCTGCCGGACACGCCAATATCACCTGCCCGCTACAGCAGAACCACTTGGGGGACAAGCCGGAATCACGTGAAGGGCATGGCAACACAACCTCTCAGAAGTGCCAGAGCCTTGTGGCGGACACCACAGAACCACCTGCCAGACACACCGGTACCACCTGCCGGACACGTCGGAACCACTTGGCGAACACTGCGGAATCACCTGTCGGGCATGCCGGAACCACCTCTCAGACTTGCCAGAACCATGTTGCAGGCAGGCCGGTACCACATGCCCAGTATGCCGGAACCACTTGATCCACTCCCCAGAAATACCTGCTGGACCCGCCAAAATCACCTGCCAGCTACGCCAGAACCAATTGGCAGACACTCTGGAAACATCTGTCAGGCCGGGCGGAACCACCTGCACGAATCCCCAGAACCACCTGCCGGACATGCGAAAATCACTTGCCGGCTACGCCACAACCAGTTGGTGGAAACTTCGGAATCACCTGCAGGGCTGGCTGGAACCACCTGCCGGTCACGCCCACATCACCTCTCAGCTCCGCAAGAACCACTTGGCGGACACTCTGGAAACACATGTCGGGCCGGCCGGAACGACCTCTCAGATGTTCCAGAACCATGTGCCTGAGCTGCCGGAACCACACCCCAACAGACCGAAACCACCTGCCAGTCCCGCCTGAACCACCTGCCGAGCACGCCGGAACCACCTGCTCGACTAGCTGGAACCACCTACCTGACACGCCAAAATCACCAGCCAGGAATGCTGGAACCACCTCTCAGAGGTGCCAAACCACATGCCGGAGACTCCGGAATCACCTGCTGGGCATGCCGGAACCATCTCTCAAACATGCCACAACCACGTGCCAGAGAGACCGGAAGCACCTGCCGAACTCGCCGGAACCACCTGCTGGACATGCCGGAACCACCTACGTGACAGGGCAAAATCGTATGTCGGCTACGCCCAAACCACTTGGTGGACACTCCAGAATCACCTTGCGGTCATCCCACAACCACATCAGGGACAGACTGCAAACACCTACCGAACCTGACTGAACCATCTGCCGAGCTTGCCGGAACCACCTGCCAGTCACGCCAACATCACCTGCCAGCTACACCAGAATCTCTTGGCGGACACTCCGGAATCACCTGCCGGGCATGCAGGAACCACCTCTCAGAAGTGCCACAAACACATGCCGGAGACGGCGTAAGCACCTGACGAGAATGCCTGAAGTTCATGATCCACTCCACAGAACCACCAGACGGACACACCAAAATCACGTGCCGGCTACCCCAGAACCACTTGGCGGACAAGCTGGAATCACGTGAAGCGCATGCCGACACAACCTCTCAGATGTGCCAGAACCTCGTGCCGGACACCCAGAACAACCAGCCGGACACGCCGGAACCACCGGCTCAAGTCGCCGGAACCACCGTGGGACATGCAAAATCACCTGCCGGCTACGAAAGAACCATTTGGCAAACACTCCAGAATCACCTGCCGGGCATGCTGGAAACACCTCTCAGACATGCCAGAACCACATGCCAATGACACCAGAAGCACCTGCCGAGCACGCCGGAACCACCTGCTCGACTCGCCACAGCCACCTGCCGGACACGCCAAAATCACCTGCCAGGTACACCAGAACCACTCGGCGGACACTCTGGAGTCACCTGTCGGGCATGCCGGAACCACCTCTCAGAGGTGCCAGAACCACATACTGGACACTCCGGAATCACCTGTCGGGCATCCTGGAACCACCTCTCAGACTTGCCAGAACCATGTTCCGGACATGCCGGTACCACCTGCCGAGTATGCTGGAACCACCTTATCCACTCCCAAGAACCACTTGCTGGACACGCCAAAATCACCTGCCGGCTACGCCAGAACCACTCGTCAGACACTCCGCAACCACCTCTGGGACAGACCGGAACCACCTGCCGGACATGCCGGAACCACTGGCTCGACTCTCCGGAACCACCGCCAGACATGCAAAATCACCTGCCGGCTATGCCAGAACCACTTGGCGAACACTCTGGAATCACCTGTCGGGCATTCCGGAACCACCTCTCAGACTTGCCAGAACCATGTTGCGGACACGCCGGTACCACATGCCCAGTATGCCGAAACCACCTGATCCACTCCCCAGGAACACCTGCTGGACACACCAAAATCACCTGCCAGCTACACCAGAACCACTTGACGGACACTCCAGAAACACCTATTGTGCCAGCCGGAACCACCTCTCAGACGTGCCAGAACCATGTGCCTGAGATGCCGGAACCACACCCCGAACAGACCGAAACCACCTGCCAGACCCGCCTGAACCACCTGCCGAGCACGCCGGAACCACCTGCTCGACTCGCCAGAACCACCTGCCTGACACGCCAAAATCACTTGCCGGCTATGCCAGAACCACTTGTTGGACACTCAGAATCATCTGCCGGTCATGCCAGAACCAGCTCTCAGACACACCAGAACCACGTGCCGTAGATGCCGGAAGCACCTGCTGAGCATGCCTGAGCCACCTGCTCGACTCGCAAGAAACACCTGCTGGACACGCCAAAATCACCTGCTGGGTAGGCCAGAACCACGTGGTGCACACTCCGGAATCACCTGTTGGTCACGCCGGAACCACCTCTCAGACTTGCCAGAGACATGTTCCGGACACGCCGGTACCACCTGCCGAGTATGCCAGAACCACCTGATCCACTCCACAGAACCGCCTGCAGTACACGCCAAAATCACGTGCCGGCTATGCCAGAACCACTTGGCGGATACTCCAGTATCACCTGCCGGGCATGCCAGCACAACGTCTCAGAAGTGCCAGAAGCACGTGCTGGACAGGCTGGAACCATCTCCCGGACAGACCGGAACCACAGGAAACACTCGCCGGAACCACCTGCTTGATTCACCGGTCCCGCCTGACGGACATGCCAAAATCATCTGCCAACTACGCCAGAACCGCTTGGCGGACACTGCGGAAACACCTGTCGGGCCGGCCGGAATAACATCTCAGACGAGCCAGAACCATGTGCATGAGATGCCGGAACCACACCCCGAAGAGACGGAAACCACCTGCCAGACCCACCTGAACCACCTGCCGAGCACGCCGGAATGACCTGATCGACTCGCCAGAACCACCGACCTGACACGCCAAAATCACCTGCCGGGTATGCCAGAACCACTTGGCCTACACTCGGGAATCATCTGCCGGACATGCGGGAACCAGCTCTCAGACACACCAGAACCACATGCCGGAGATGCCGCAAGCACCTGCCGAGCATGCTGGAGCCACCTGCTCGACTCGACAGAAACAACTGCCAGACATGCCAAAATCACCTGCCCGCTACACCAGAACCACTTGGGGGACAAGCCGGAATCACGTGAAGGGCATGCCGGGACAACGTCTCAAACGTGCCAGAATCATGTGCCAGAAAGGCCAGAACCACATGCCTAGTACACCGGAAGCACCTGATCCACTCCCCAGAACCACCTGCCAGACACGCCCAAATCACATGCCGGCCATGCCAGTACCACTTGGCAGACTCTCTGCAATCACCTGCTGGGCATGGCGGAGCCAACTCTCAGATGTGCCGCAACCACGTACCAGACACGCCAGAACCACCTCACGGAGAGACAGAAATGACCTGCCGGACCCGACTGAACCACCAGCCGAGCATGCCAGAATCACCAGCTTCACTCGCCAGAAGCACCTACCGGACACGCCAAAATCACCTGCCTGCTACGCCAGAACCACTTGTCGGACTCTCCGGGATCACCTGGTGGGCATGCTGGAACCATGTTTCAGACGTGCCGGAACCAAATGCCGGACATGCCTGAACCACCTGCCGACCAGGCTGGAACCACCAGCCGAACATGCCAAAATCACCTGCTGGTTATGACAGAATCACTTGGAGGAATCTCCGGGATCACCGGCCAGGCATGCCGGAACCACCTCTGAGACTTACCAGAAGCACATGCCAGACACGCTGGAACCACCTCTCAGACATGCCAGAACCACATGCCAATGACACCGGAAGGACCTGCGGAGCACTCCGCAACCAACTCCAGGACATACAGGAACCACCTACTGGACACGCCGGGACCACCTGCTTGACTCGGCAGAACCACGTGCCGGACACGCCAAAATCACCAGCCGGCTACGCCACAACCACTTGTCGGACACTCCGGAATCACCTGCTGGGCATGCTGGAACCACCTCTCAGAGGTGCCACAAACACATGCCAGAGACGGCGGAAGCACCTGCCGAGAATGCCTGAAGTTCCTCCTCCACTCCACAGAACCGCCTGACGGACACGCCAAAATCTCCTGCCGGCTATGCCACAACCAGTTGGTGCACAATTCGGAATCACCTGCCGGGCTTGCTGGAACAACCTGCCGGTCACCCCAACATCACCTGCCAGCTACGGCAGAACCACTTGGCGGACACTCCAGAAACACCTGTCGGCCCGGCCGGAACCACCTCTCAGACGTGCCAGAACCATGTGCCTGAGATGCCGGAACCAAACCCTGAACAGACCGAAACCATCTGCCACACCCGCCTGAACCACCTGCCGAGCACGCCGGTACCACTTGCTCGACTCGCCGGAACCACCTACCTGACACGCCAAAATCACCTGCCGGCTATGCCAGAACCACTTGGCGAACACTCCGGAATCACCTGCCGGGCATGCCGGAACCACCTCTCAGACATTCCAGAACCACATGCCAATGACACTGGAAGGACCTGCCGAGCATGCCGGAATGACCTGCTCGACTCGCCAGAACCCCCTGGCGGACACACCAAAATCACCTGCCGGGTATGCCAGAACCACGTGGCGGACACCCCAGGATCACCTGCTGGGCATGCGAGCACAACCTCTCAGAAGTGCCAGAAGCACGTGAGGGCCAGGCCGGAACCATCTCCCGTACAGACCGGAACCACAGGAAACACTCGCCGGAGCAACCTGCCGGACACGCCAAAATCACCTGCCCGCTACACCAGAACCACTTGGCGGACATGCCGGAATCACGTGAAGGGCATGCCGACACAACGTCTCAGACGTGCCAGAACCTCGTGCCGGACACCCCAGAACAACCTGCCGGACACACCGGAACCACCTGCCGGACACGCCGGAACCACCGGCTCGACTCGCCGGAACCACCGCTGGACATGCAAAATCACCCGTCAGCTACGCCAGAACCACTTGGCGGACACTGCGGAAACACCTGTCGGGCCGGGCGGAAGCACCTCTCAGACGTGCCAGAACCATGTGCCTGAGATGCCGGAACCACACCCCAACAGAGGAAACCAGCTGCCAGACCTGCCTGAACCACCTGCCGAGCACGCCGGAACCACCTGCTCGACTCACCAGAGCCACCTGCCGGACACACCAGAAACACCTGCCGGCTACGCCAGAACCACTCAGCAGACACTCCGTAACCACCTCCAGGACAGACCGGAACCACCTGCCGGACACACCGGCACCACCTGCTTGACTCGCCAGCACCACCTGCCGGACACGCCAAAATCACCTGCCGGCTACGCCACAACCACTCGGCAGACACTCCGGAATCACCTGCCGGGCATGCCAGAACCACCTCTCAGAGGTGCCAGAACCACCTGCCGGAGACGCCGGGATCACCTGCTGGGCATGCCGGAACCATCTCTCAAATGTGCCGCAGCCACGTGCCGGAGAGACCGGAAGCACCTGCCGAACTCGCTGGAACCACCTGCTGGACATGACGGAACCACCTGCGTGACAAGCCAAAATCATATGCCGGCTAAGCCCAAACCCCTTGGTGGACACTCCAGAATCACCTTGCAGGCATGCCAGAACCACGTCATGGACAGACTGCAAAGACCTACCAAACTTGACTGAACCGCCTGCTGAGATTTCCGGAACCACCTGCCGGTCACACCAACATCACCTGCCAGCTACGCCAGAACAACTTGGCGGACACTCCGTAATCACCTGCCGCGCATGCTGGAACCACCTCTCAGAGGTGCCACAAACACATGCCGGACATGGCGTAAGCACCTGCCGAAAATGCCTGAAGTTCATGATCCACTCCAAAGAACCACATGCTGGACACGCCAAAGTAACCTGCCGGCTACGCCAGAATCACTTGGCGGACACTCCGTAATCACCTGCCGGGCATACCGGAACCACCTGCACGACTCCCCAGAACCACATGCCGGACATGCCAAAATCACCTGCCAGCTACGCCACAACCAGTTGGTGAACACGTCGGAATCACCTGCCGGGATTGCTGGAACCACCTGCCGGTCACGCCAACATCACCTGCCAGCTACGCCAGAAACACTTGGCGGACACTCCGGAAACACCTGTCGGGCCTGCCGGAACCACCTCTCAGACGTGCCAGAACCATGTGCCTGAGATGCCGGAACCACACCCTGAACAGACCGAAACCACCTTCCAGACCGCCTGAACCACCTGCCAAGCACGCCGGAACCACCTGCTCCACTCGCCGGAACCACCTACCTGACACACCAAAATCACCTGCCGGCTATGCCAGAAGCACTTGGCGAACACTCCGGAATCACCTGCCGGGCATGCCGGAACCACCTCTCAGACATGCCAGAACCACATGCCAATGACACCGGAAGGACCTGCCGAGCATGCCGGAACCACCTGCTCTACTCGCCAGAACCCCCTGCCGGACACGCCAAAATCACCTGCCAGGTATGCCAGAACCACTTGGCAGACACTCCGGAAACACCTCCAGGAGAGACCAGAATCACCTGCCGGACACGCCGGATCCACCGGCTCGACTCGCCGGAACCACTGCCGGACATGCAAAATCACCTGCCGGCTACACCAGAACCACTTGGCGATCACTCCAGAATCACCTGCCAGGCATGCCGGAACCACCTCTCAGACATGCCAGAACCACATGTCAATGGCACCGGAATCACCTGCCGAGCACGCTGGAAGCACCTGCTTGACTCTCCAGAGCCACCTGCCGGACACACCAGAAACACCTGCTGGCTACGCCAGAACCACTCGGCAGACACTCCGGAACCACCTCCAGGACAGACCGGATCCACCTGCCGGACACGCCGGCACCACCTGCCTGACTCGCCAGAACCACCAGCCGGACACGCCAAAATCACCTGCCGGCTACGCCAAACCACTAGGCAGACACTCTGGAATCACCTGCCGGGCATGCTGGAACCACCTCTCAGAGGTGCCACAACCACATGTCGGAGACGGCGGAAGCACCTGCGGAGAATTCCGGAAGTTCCTGATGCACTCCACAGAACCACCTGCCGGACACGCCAAAATCACCTGCCACTACGCCAGAACCACTCGGCGGACACTCCGGAATCACCTGTCGGGCATGACGGAACCACCTCTCAGAGGTGCAAGAACCACATCCCGGACACTCCAGAATCACCTGTCGGGCTTGCCGGAACCAACTCTCAGACTTACCAGAATCATGTTCCAGACATGCCGGTACCACCTGCCGAGTATGCCGGAACCACCTTATCCACTCCCCAGAACCACCTGCTGGACACGGTAAAATCACCTGCCGGATACACCACAACCACTCGTCAGACACTCCACAACCACCTCTAGGACAGACCGGAACCACCTGCCGGACAGACCAGAACCACCTTCTGGACAGACCGGAACCACTGGAAACACTTGCAGGAACCACCTGCTTGACTCACCGGTCCCACCTGCCGGACACGCCAAAATCACCGGCCCGCTACACCAGAACAACTTGGCGGACAAGCGGGAATCACATGAAGTGCATGCCGACACAACCTCTCGGACGTGCCAGAACCTCATGCCGGACACCCAAGAACCACCTGCCGGACACACCGGAACCACATGCTGGACACTGCGGAACCACCGGTTCAAGTTGCCGGAACCACCGCGGGACATGCAAAATCACCTGCCGGCTACACCAGAACCATTTGGCGAACACTCCGGAATCACCTGCCGGGCATGCCTGAACCACCTCTCAGACATGCCAGAACCACATGCCAATGACACCAGAAGCACCTGCCGAGCACGCCGGAACCACCTGCTCGACTCGCCACAGCCACCTGCCGGACACGCCAAAATCACCTGCCGGCTACGCCACAATCAGTTGGTGAACAATTCGGAATCACCTGCCGGGCTGGCTGGAACAACCTGCCGGTCACGCCAACATCACCTGCCAGCTATGCCAGAACCACTTGGCGGACACTCCGGAAACACGTGTCGGGCCGGCCGGAACCACCTCTCAGACATGCCAGAACCATGTGCCTGAGATGCCGGAACCACACCCCGAACAGACCGAAACCACCTGCCAGATCGGCCTGAACCACCTGCCGAGCATGACGGAACCTCCTGCTTGACTCGCAAGAAACACCTGCCGGACATGCCAAAATCATCTGCCGGGTACGCCAAAACCACTTGGCGGACACTCCAGAATTACCTGCCGGGCATGCCAGCACAACCTCTCAAAAGTGCAAGAAGCACATGCCGGGCAGGCCAGAACCACTCCCACACAGACCGAAACCACCTGTCAAACCCGCCTGAACCACCTGCCGAGCACGCCGGAACCACCTCCTCGACTCGCCGGAACCACCTACTTGACACGCCAAAATCACCTGCCGCGTATGCCAGAACCACTTGGTGGACACTCCGGAATCATCTGCCGGACATGCCAGACCCAGCTCTCAGACACACCAGAATCACGTGCCGGACACGCCGGAAGCACCTGCTGCGCATGCCTGAGCCACCTACTCGACTCGCAAGAAACACCTGCCGGACACACCAAAATCATCTGCGAGGTACGCAAGAACCACTTGGCGGACACTCCGGAATCACCTGTCGGGCATGCCGGAACCAACTCTCAGAGGTGCCAGAACCACATCCCGGACACTCCGGAATCACCTGTCGGGCATGGGGGAACCACGTCTCAGACTTGCCAGAAACATGTTCCGGACACGCCGGTACCACCTGCTGAGTATGACAGAACCACCTGCTCCACTCCACAGAACAGCCTTCCTGACACGCCAAAATCACGTGCCGGCTATGCCAGGACCACTTGGCGGACCAGCCGGAATCACGTGAAGGGCATGCTGACACAACCTCTCAGACGTGCCAGACCCATGTTCCGGACACGCCGGTACCACCTGCCGAGTATGCCGGAACCACCTGATGCACTCCCCAGAGCCACCTGCTGGACACGCCAAAATCACCTGCCAGCTACGCCAGAACCACTCAGCAGAAACTCCAGAAACACCTCCAGGACAGACCGGAACCACCTGCCGGACACGCCGGAACCACTGGCTCGACTCGCCGGAACCACCGCCGGACATGCAAAATCACCTGCCGGCTACGCCAGAACCACTTGGCGATCACTCCGGAATCACATGCCGGGCATGCCAGAACCACCTCTCAGACATGCCAGAACCACATGCCAATGGCACCGGAAGCACCTGCCGAGCATGCCGGAACCACCTGCTCGACTTGCCAGAACCACCTGCCGGACATGCCAAAATCACCTGCCGGCTATGCCACAACCAGTTGGTGAACACTTCGGAATCACCTGCCGGGCTGGCTGGAACCACCTGCCGGTCACGCCCACATTACGTGTCAGCTACGCCAGAACCACTTGGCGGACACTCCGGAATCACCTGTCGGGCCGGCCGGAACCACCTCTCAGACGTGCCAGAACCATGTGCCTGAGATGCCGGAACCACACCCCAACAGAGGAAACCAGCTGCCAGACCCTCCTGAACCACCTCCCGAGCACGCCGGAACCACCTGCTCGACTCGCTGGAACCACCTACCTGACACGCCAAAATCACCTGCTGGCTATGCCAGAACCACTTGGTGAACACTCCGGAATCACCAGCCGGGCATGCCGGAACCACCTCTCAACATGCCAGAACCACATGCCAATGACACTCGAAGGACCTGCTGAACACGCTGGAACCACCTGCTCGACTCGCCAGACCCACCTGCCAAACATGCCAAAATCACCTGCCGGCTAGGCCACAACCAGTTGGTGAACACCTCGGAATCACCTGCCGGGCTGGCTGGAACCACCTGCCGGTCACACCTTCATCACCTGCCAGCTAGGCCAGAACCACTTGGCGGACACTCCAGAAACACCGGTCGGGCCGGCTGTAACCACGTCTCAGACGAGCCAGAACCATGTGCCTGAGATGCCGTAACAACACCCCGAACAGACCGAAACACCTGCCAGACCCTCCTGAACCACCTGCCGAGCATGCCGGAACCACTTCCTCGACTCGCCGGAACCACCTACGTGACACGCCAAAATCACCTGCCGCCTATGCCAGAACCACTTGGTGGACACTCAGGAATCATCTGCAGGACATGCCAGAACCAGCTCTCAGACACACCAGAATCACGTGCCGGACACGCCGGAAGCACCTGCTGCGCATGCCTGAGCCACCTGCTCGACTCGCAAGAAACACCTGCCGGACACGCCAAAATCACCTGCCAGGTACGCCAGAACCACTCGGCGGACACTCCGGAATCACCTGTCGGGCATGCCGGAACCACCTCTCAGAGGTGCCAGAACCACATTCCGGACACTCCGGTATCACCTGTTGGGCATGCCGGAACCACCTCTCAGACTTGCCAGAACCATGTTCCGGACATGCCGGAACCACCGTATCCACTCCGCAGAACCACCTGCTGGACACGCCAAAATCACCTGCCGGCTACGCCAGAACCAGTCGTCAGACACTCCACAGCCACATCTAGGACAGACCGGAACCACCTGCCAGACACGCCAGAACCACTGGCTCAACTCTCTGGAACCACCGCCGGACATGCAAAATCACCTGCCGGCTACGCCAGAACCACTTGGCGAACACTCCGGAATCACCTGTCGGGCATGCCGGAACCACCTCTCAGACTTGTCAGAACCATGTTGCGGAAATGCCGGTACCACATGCCCAGTATGCCGGATCCACCTGATCCACTCCCTAAAAACACCTGCTGGACACGCCAAAATCACCTGCCCGCTACACGAGAACCACTTGGCGTACAAGCCGGAATCACTTGAAGGGCATGCTGACAAAACCTCTCAGACGTGCCGGAACCTCGTGCCGGACAACCCACAACCACCTGCTGGACAGACCAGAACCACCTGCCAGACACGCCGGAACCACTGGCTCGACTCGCCGGTACCAACGCCGGACATGCAAAATCACCTGCCGGCTACGCCAGAACCACTTGGCGGACACTCCGGAATCACCTGCTGGGCATGCCGGAACCACCTCTCAGACATGCCAGAACCACATGCCAATGACACCGGAAGCACCTGCCGAGCACACTGGAACCACCTGCTCGACTCGCCAGAACCACCTGCTGGACACACCCAAATCACCTGCCGGCTACGACTGAACCACTTGGCGGACACTGAGGAAACATCTGTAGGGCCGGCGGAACCACCTCTCAGACATGCCAGAACAATGTGACTGAGATGCCGGAACCACACCCTGAACACACCGAAACCACCTGCCAGACCCGCCTGAACCACCTCATGAGCACGCCTGAACCACCTGCTCGAATATCCTGAACCACCTACCTGACACGCGAAAATCACCTGCCGGGTATACCAGAACCACTTGGTGGACACTCCGGAATCATCTGCCGGACATGCCAGAACCAGATCTCAGACACACCAGGACCAAGTGCCGGAGACGCCAGAAGCACCTGCTGAGCATGCCTGAGCCACCTGCTCAACACGCAAGAAACACCTGCCGGACACGCCAAAATCACCTGCAGGCTACGCCAGAACCACTCGGCGGACACTCCGGAATCACCTGCCAGGCATGCCGGAGCCACCTCTCAGAGGTGCCGGAACCACATGCTGCAGAGTCCGGAATCACCTGCCTGGCATGGCGGAACCATCTCGCAGACGTGCCGCAACCACATGCCGGAGAGACCGGACTCACCTGCCGAGCTCGCCGGAACCACCTTCTGGACATGCTGGAACCACCTGCCTGACAGTCCAAAATCATACGCCGGCTACGCCACAACCACTTGTTGGACACTCCGGAATCACCTGCCGGGCATGCCGGAACCAGGTCATGGACAGACTGCAAACACCTGCCGGACCTGCCTGAACCACCTTCTGTGCATGCCGGAACCACCTGCTCGACTCACCAGAGCCACCTGCCGGACACACCAGAAACACCGGCGGGGTATGCCAGAACCACCTGGAGGACACTCCGGAATCACCTGCCGCACATGCCGGAACCACCTCTCAGACGTGCCGGAAGCACGTGCCGGACAGGTCAGAAACACCTACCGGACAGACTGGAACCACCTGCCTGACATGCCGGAACCACCTGCCGAGTACGCCAGAGTCACCTGTTCGACTCGCCAGAACCACCTGCCAGACAGGCCAAAATCAACAGCTGGCTATGCGGGAACCACCTGGCGGGCAGTCCGGAATCACCTGCCGGGCATGCAGGAACCACCTCTCAGACGTAACAGAACCACGAGCCTGACACGCTGGAATCACGTCCTGGACAGACTGGAACCACCTGCCGAGCATGCCGGAACCACCTGCTCGACTCGCAGGACACTTGTGAGGGACACGCCAAAGTGATCTGCTGTCTTCACCAGAACCACTTACCCGACACTCCGGAATCACCTGCCTGGCATGCCAGAACCACCTCTCACACGTGCCAGAAGCACATGCCGGACATGCCGGAACGACCTATTGGACAGAACAGAACCACCTGCCAGACACGCCTGAACCACCTGCTCGACTCGCCGGAATCACCTGCCGGACAGGCCAATATCAACTGCTGGCTATGCCAGAACCACCTGGGGGACAGTCCAGAATCACCTGCCAGCCATGGCGGAACCACCTCTCAGACGTACCAGAACGACGTGTCGGACAAGCTGGAAACACGTACTGGACAGACTGGAACCACGTGCCGGCCACGCCTGAATCACCTGCCGAGCACGACGGAACCACTTGCCGGACACGCCAAAATCACTGGCGGGCTGCGCCAGAACCACTTGGAGGACTCTCCAGGATGACCTGCTGGGCATGCTGGAACCACCTTTCAGACGTGCCAGAACCACGTGGCGGACAGTCCGGAATCACCTGTTGGGCAAGCGCAACCACCTCTGAGATGTACCAGAACCATGCGCCGTACACGCCGGAACCACCTACAGGACAGACCGGAATCACCTTTCGGGCATGCCGAAACCACCTGTCAGATGTGCCAGAAACACGTGCCGGAGACGCCGGAAGCACCTGCCGAGCACGTCGGAACCACCTGCACATCTCGCCCGAACCACCTGCCGGATATGCCAAAATCAACTGCCAGCTACGCCAAAACCACTTGGTGGACTCTCTGGAATCACCTGCCGGGCATGATAGAACCACCTCTCAGACGTGACAGAACGACGTGCTGGACACGCCGGAACCACCTGCCGGACAGACCGGAACCACCTGCCAGAGCTGCCTGCACCAACTGTCGAGCACACCAGAACCACACGCTCGACTCACTGGAACCACATGTCGGACATGGCAAAATCACCTGCTGGCTACACCAGAATCACTTGGCGGACACTCAGATATCACCTGCCCGGCATGCCAGCACAACCTCTCAGAAGTGCCAGAAGCACGTGCCGGACAGGCCGGAACCATCTCCCGGACAGTCCGGAACCACAGGAAACAATCGCCGGAACCACCTGCTTGACTCACTGGTCCCAACTGCTGGACATGCAAAAATCACCTGCAGGCTACACCAGAACCACTTGCGGGACAAGCTGCAATCACGTGAAGGGTATGCCGGCACAATATCTCAGACGTGCCAGAACCAGGTTCCGGACACCCCAGAGCCACCTGCCGGACACGCCGGAACCACCGGCTCAACCCGCCGGAACCACCGCCGGATATGCAAAATCACCTGCCGGCTACGCCAGAAACACATGGCGAACACTCCGGAATAACCTGCCGGGCATGCCGGAACCACCTCTCAGACGTGCCAGAACCACGTGCCAATGACACCGGATGCACCTGCCGAGCAGTCCGGAACCACCTGCCCGACTCGCCAGAACCATCTGCCAGACACGCAAAAATCACCTGCCGATTACGCCAGAATCACTTGGTGGACTCTTCGGGATCACCGGCCGGGCATGCCAGAACCACCTCTGAGACATACCAGAACCACGTGCCAGACACGCTGGAACCGCATCCTGGACACACTGGAACCACCTGCCGTACATGCCCGAACCTCCTGACGAGAATGCCAGAAACACCTGCTCGGCTCCCGGGAAAATCCTAAGGAGAAACTGTCATAGAAATGAAGGTCAAATGGCCTTTCTTGCCAGACCTTACTTCGCCAATTTAGAACTTCTGCTTCTGCCACAATTCCACCTTGCCAACCCGGCTCAGACGAAAGGCCTATATCTTCACCTTGAGCAATGGGGATGAGGCCCGGATGACTGAGGTTCCACATGCTGAGGAGGAGAGAGACAATAGGCTTTTAACTAACCACGAAGTGCAATGGTTGGGAGAGTGTCAGAAAGCACCAATGGCAGAAAGACCCCTTTACTCTCAGCAGTGCCCTCCATTGCTCTAGAGCAGGAGGGCAGAAAGGACTGCCTGAATCCTTCAATGGGAAACAAGCCATAAACTGTCTTGCTTCCAGCTCTTTAGGAAGCTGAGAATGAACTCGCTTTCCAAAGTGCTGTTAAAGCATATGAGGAAACACTGGTACAAAGGCAGCTCAAACGCAATTTCTTCCCAATGCTTAATTCGCCGCTTTAGGATTTCTGCTTCTGCCGCAATTCCACCTTGCCAAACCGGCGAGACGAAATGCCTACATCTTCCCCTTGAGCAATGGGGACGAGGCCCGGATGATTGTGGTTCCACATGCTGAGGAGGAGACAGACAATAGGCTTTTAACCAACAGCCCATGAGCAGTGGTTGGCGTAGTGTCAGAAAGCACCAATGTCAGAAAGGCCCTTTACTCTGGGCCGTGCCCTCCATTCCTCTAGAGGCAGGAGGCACAAGGCACTGGCACCACCCATGAAGGGTATCAGAAAGCACCTATGACAGAAAGTCCCCTTTGCTCTCTGCCGTGTCCTCCCTTGATCTCCAGGTGGAAGGCTCAAAGCACTGCCTCCGTCCTTCAATGGGAGACAAGCCATAAACTGTCTTCCCTCCAGCTCTTTAGGAAGCTGACAAACAACTCGCTTTCCACAGTCCTGTGACAGCATACCAGGAACCTCTCATACAAAGGCAGATCAAACGCCATTTATTCCCAGCCCTTAACTCGCCGCTTTAGGGCTTCTGCTTCTGTAGCAACCCAGCACCACCTTGCCAACCTGGCTCAGACGAAATGCCTGCATCTTCCGCTGAAGCAACTGGGCTGACTCCCATATGATTGAGCGTCCACGTGCTTAGGAGGCGATAGAATGCACACCTTTCTCCAACCACCATTTTGCACTGCTGGAGAGAGTTTCGGAAAGCAGCTATCTCAGAAAGGCCCATTTGCACTCAGCCGTGCTCTCCATTGCTGTGGAGGTGAAAGGCACAAGGCACTGGCTCTGGATCCACCCCTCAATGGGAGACAAACCACATCTTGTCCTGCTTCCAGCTCTTTAGGAAGCTGAGAAAAAACTCCCTTTCCACAGTGCTCTTACAGCGTCCTGGGAACATCTCATACAAAGGAGGCTGAACGACGTTTCTTTCCAGCACTTCACTCGCCGGTCTGAAACATCTGCATTCTGAACATTTCCACCTTGCCAACCCGACTCAGATGAAATGCCTACATCTTCCCCTTGAGCAATTGGGACGAGGCCCGGATGATTGTGGTTCCACATGCTGAGGAGGAGACAGACAATAGGCTTTTAACTAACCACCAAGTGCAACGGTTGGGAGAGTGTCAGAAAGCACCAATGGCAGAAAGACCCATTTACTTTACTCTCAGCCGTGACCTCCATTGCTCTGCAGGTGGAAGGCACAAAGCACTGCATCCATCCTTCAGTGGGAGACAAGCCATAAACTGTCTTCTCTCCAGCTCTTTAGGAAGCTGACGAACAACTCGCTTTCCACAGTCCTGTTACAGCATACCAGGAACCTCTCATACAAAGACAGCTCAAACGCCATTTTGTCCCAGCCCTTAACTCGCAGCTTTCAGACTTCTGCTTCTGCCACAATTCCACCTTTCCAACCCGGCTCAGGTGAAATGCCTACACCTTCTCCTGAAGCAACTGGGCTGAGTCCCAAATGATTTAGAGTTCACGTTTTTAGCAGGCAATGGACTGCACGCCTTTTTCCAACCACCATTGTGCACTGCTGGAGAGAGTGTCGGAAAGCAGCTATGTCAGAAAGACCCCTTTGCTCTCAGACGTGCCCTCCATTGCTGTAGACGTGGAATGCTCAATGCACGTGCTCCACCCCCAAGGGGTGACAAGACACAGACCATCTTCCTTCCATCTCTTTAGGAAGCTGAGAAAGAACTCGCTCTCTACAGTGCTCATTCTGTGTCCTGGCAACATCTCATACAAAGGCAGCTGATATGCTGTTTGTTTTCTGCGCTTAACTCGCTGATTTGGAATTTCTGCTTCTGCCAAATTTCCACCTTGCCAACCCGGCTCAGACGAAATGCCTATATCTTCCCCTTCGGCAACAGGAACGAGCCCCAAATGATTGTGCTTCCACATGCTTAGCAGGAGCAGACAATAGGCTTTTTACAAACTGCCATTGTGCACTGGTGCAGAGAGTGTCAGAATGCACCTATGTCAGAAAGGGCCCTTTGCTCTCAGCCGTGCCCTCCATTGCTCTAGAGGTGGAAGGCACAAAGCACTGCCTCCATCCTTCAATTTGAGACAAGATATAAAATGTCTTCCTTCCAGCTCTCTAGGAAGCTGAGAAAGAACTCGCTTTCCACAGTGCTGTTACAGCATACGAGGAAACTCTCATACAAAGGCAGTTCAAATGCCATTTCTTCCCAGCGCTTAACTTGCCGCTTTAGGACTTCTGCTGCAATTCCACCTTGCCAACCCGGCTCAGACGAAATGACTACATCTTCCCCTGAAGCAACTCGGCTGAGTCCCAAATGATTGTGCGTCCACATGCTTAGGAGGTGATAGACTGTATGCCTTTTTCCAACAACAATTGTGCACTGGTGGACAGAGTGTCAGAAAGCAGCTGTGTCAGAAAGACCCCTTTGCAGGCAGCCGTGCCCTCCATTGCTCTAGACGTGGAATGCACAATGCACTGGCTCCACCCCTCAAGGGGCGACAAGCCACAGACCATCATCCTTCCATCTCTTCTAATAGCTGAGAAAGAACTCCTTTTCAACAGTGCTCTTTCTGTGTCCTGGCAACATCTCATACAAAGGCACCTGATATGCCGTTTCTTTTCAGCGCTTAACTCACCGATTTGGAAGTTCTGCTTCTTCCAGATTTCCACCTTGCCAACCAGGCTCAGACAAAATGCCTACATCTTCCCCTCCAGCAGCGGGCACGAGGCCCAGATGATTGTGCTTCCACATGCTTAGCAGGAGCAGACAATAGGCTTTTTACAAACTGCCATTGTTCACTGGGTCAGAGAGTGTCAGAATGCACCTATGTCAGAAAGGACCCTTTGCTCTCAGCCGTGCCCTCCATTGCTCTAGAGGTGGAAGGCACAAAGCACTGCCTCCATCCTTCAATTGGAGACAAGCCATAAACTGTCCTGCTTCCAGCTCTTTAGGAAGCTGGGAAAGCACCCCCATTCCACAGTGCTCTTGCAGCATCCTGGGAACATCTCATACAAAGGCACCTGAACACCGTGTCTTTTCAGCCCTTAACTCGCCAATCTGCAACATCTGCTTCTGCTGCATTTCCACCTTGCCCACCCAGCTCAGACGAAATGCCTACATCTGCCCCTTGAGCAATGGGGACGAGGCCTGGATGATTGTGGTTCCACATGCTGAGGAGGAGACAGACAATAGGCTTTTAACCAACCGTCCATGAGCAATGGTTGGGGCAGTGTCAGAAACCACCAATTTCAGAGAGTCCCTTTACTCTTGGTCTTGCCCTCCATTCCTCTAGAGGTAGGAGGCACAAGGCACTGGCACCACCCCTGAAGGGTATCAGAAAGCACCAATGGCAGAAAGCCCCCTGGGCTCTCAGCCATGCCCTCCATTGCTCTGCAGGTGGAAAGCACAAAGCACTGCCTCTTTCCTTCAATGGGAGACAAGCCATAAACTGTCTTGCCTCCAGCTCTTTAGGAAGCTGAAAAGAACTCGCTTTCCACAGTGCTGTACAGCATACGAGGAAACTCTCATACAAAGTCAGCTCAAATGCCATTTCTTCCCAGCGCTTAACTCGCCGCTTTATGACTTTGGCTTCTGCCGCAGTTCTACCTTCCCAATCCGGCTCAGACGAAATGCCTACATCTTCCCCTGAAGCAACTGGGCTGAGTCCCAAATGATTTAGCATCCACCTGCTCAGGAGGCGATAGACTGTAAGCCTTTTTCCAAACACCATTGTGCACTGGTGGAGAGAGCGTCAGAATGCAGCTATGTCAGAAAGACCCTTTTGCCCTCAGCCATGCCCTCCATTGCTCTAGATTGGAATGCACAATGCATTGGCTCCACCCCTCAAGGGGCCACAAGCCACAGACCATCTTCCTTCCATCTCTTTAGGAAGCTGAGAACAAACTCACCTGACGTATAAAAAGGAATCATGCCCCTTATGTGCCAGAAAACCCCAGGAGACATACCAAAAACACCCTCTGCACACTCTCAAAGGGCCACACATTCATGCCAGTATGACCCAACAGGCATACCAGAAGCACCCACGTTGCATGCCGGAACCACCTGTAACCACCTGCCGGACACAGTGGAACAGCCATTCTGACACTGCAGAACCATCTCTTCAACATGCCAGCCGCACACAATGACATGACGGAACCAGATTCCAAACATAGCACAACGACATGCCAGACACATTGTAAATACCTGTTGGATATGCCACAAACAGGAGCCAGAAACACTGAAACCAGCTGAGGAGTATGAAAGAACGGGGGCCAGAAATGCCACAAGCATCTGTCTTACAAGCCAGAGCCACGAGCCCAAAAAGCAGGAAAGACCTGCTGGACACACCAAAATAAGCTGCCGGTGACGCCAGAACCACTTGGCGGACACCCAGGTATCACCTGCCGGGCACGCCTGAAGCGCCTCACAGACGTGCCAGAACCACATGCCGGCCGTGCTGGAACCAGCTCCCGGACAGACCAGAAGCATCTTCAGGACAACCCGGAACCACCTGCCACGCATGCTGGAACCACCTCTCACACATGCCAGAACCATGTGCCAATGACCCCTGAAGCACCTGCCGAGCATGCCGGAACCATCTGCTCGACTCGCCAGAACCACCTGCCAGACACGCCAAAATCACCTGCCGGCTACGCCAGAACCACTTGGCAGATACTCCGGAACCACCTCCAGGACAAACCGGAATCACCTGCCGGACACGCCGGGACCACCTGCTTGACTCGCCAGAACCACCTGCCAGACACGCCAAACTCACCTGCCGGCTATGCCACAGGCACTTGTCGGACACTCCAGAATCACCTGTTGGGCATGTTGGAACCACCTCTCAGTGGTGCCACAACCACATGCCGGAGACAGCGGAAGCACCTGCCGAGAATGCCGTAAGTTCCTGATCCACTCCCCAGAACCAGCTGCCGGACACGCCAAAATCACCTGCCGGCTACACCAGAACCACTTGGGGGACAAGCCAGAATCACGTGAGGGGCATGCCAGCACAGCCTCTCAGACGTGCCAGAACCTTGTGCCTGACACCACAGAACCACCTGCCAGACAGACCGGTACCACCTGCCGGACCTGCCTGAACCAACGGTCGAGCACGCTGGAACCACCAGCTCGACCAGCCGGAACCAACGCCGGACATGCAAAATCACCTGTTGGCTACGCCAGAACCACTTGTCGGACAGTCCAGAATCACCTGCCGGGCATGCCGGAACCACCTCTCAGAGGTGCCACAACCACATGCCGGAGACGGCGGAAGCACCTGCCGAGAATGCTGGAAGTTCCTGATCCACTCCACAGAACCACCAGCCGGACACGCCAAAATCACTTGCTGGCTACGCCAGAACCACTTGGCAGACACTCCAGAATCACTTGTCGGACATGCCAGCACAACCTCTCAGAAGTGCCAGAAGCACGTGCCGAACAGGCCGGAACCATCTCCCGGACAGACCGGAACCACCTGCCAGACAGACCAGAACCAAGGAAACACTCACAGGAACCACCTGCTTGACTCACCGGTCCCACCTGCCGGACATGCCAAAATCACCTGCCCGCTACACCAGAACCACTTGGCGGACAAGCTGGAATCACATGAAGGGCATGCCGACACAACCTCTCAGACGTGCCAGAACATCGTGCCATACACCCCAGAACCACCTGCCGGACAGACCGGAACCACCTTCCGGACACGCTGGAACCACCGGCTCGACTCGCCGGAACCACCGCGGGACATGCAAAATCACCTGCCGGCAACGCCAGAACCATTTGGCGAACACTCCGGAGTCACCTGCCGTGCACGCCGGAACCACCTGCTCGACTCGCCACAGCCACCTGCCTGACACACCAAAATCACGTGCCGGCTATGCCACAACCAGTTGGTGAACACTTCGGAATCACCTGCCGGGCTTGCTGGAACCACCTGCCGGTCACGCCAACATCACCTGTCAGCTCCACCAGAACCACTTGGCAGACACTCCGGAAACACCTGTCGGGCCGTCCAGAACCACCTCTCAGACGTGGCAGAACCATGTGCCTCAGATGCCGGAACCACACCCCAACAGACCAAAACCACCTGCCTGTCCCGCCTGAACCACCTGCCGAGCACGCCGGAACCACCTGCTCGACTCGCCGGAACCAACTACCTGACACGCCAAAATCACCTGCCGCCTATGCCAGAACCACTTGGCGAACACTCCGGAATCATCTGCCAGACATGCCAGAACCAGCTCTCAGACACACCAGAATCACGTGCCGGACACACCGAAGCACCTGCTGCGCATGCCTGAGCCACCTGCTCGACTCGCAAGAAACACCTGCCGGACACGCCAAAATCACCTGCCAGGTACGCCAGAACCACTCGACGGACACTCCAGAATCACCTGTCGGGCATGCCAGAACCACCTCTCAGAGGTGCCAGAACCACATCCCGGACACTCCGGAATCACCTGTCGTGCATGCCGGATCCACCTCTCAGACTTGCCAAAACAAGTTCCGGACACGCCGGTACCACCTGCAGAGTATGACAGAACCACCTGCTCCACTCCACAGAACCGCCTGCCGGACACGCCAAAATCACATGCCGGCTATGCCAGGGCCACTTGGCGGACACTCCAGAATAACCTGCCGGGCATGCCAGCACAACCTCTCAGAAGTGCCAGAAGCACGTGCCGGCCAGGCCGGAACCATCTCCCGGACAGACTGGAAACACAGGAAACACTCGCCAGAACCACCTGCTTGACTCACCGGTCCCACCTGCCGGACATGCCAAAATCACCAGCCTGCTACACCAGAACCACTTGGCGGACCAGCCGGAATCACGTGAAGGGCATGCTGACACAACCTCTCAGACTTGCCAGAACCATGTTCCAGAGACGCCGGTACCACCTACCGGACACAACGGAACCACCTGCCGGACACGCAAAAATCACCTGCTGGCTGTGCCAGAACCACTTGCTGGACTTTCTGGAATCAGCTGCCAGAAACGCCGGACCCACCTCTCAACTGTGCCGAAGTCAAGTGTCAGAGGCGCCAGAAGCACCTGCCGAGCTAGCCGGAAGCACCTGCTTGAATCGTCAGAACCACCTGTGGGACACGCCAGAATCACCTGCCGGCTACCCAAGAACCACTTGGTGGACAATCGGAATCACCTGCCGGACATGCCTGAACCACCTGTCAGACGTGCCGGAACCACGTGCCAGACACGCCGGAAACATCTCTCGGACATACCGGAACCACCTACCGTACCTGCCCGAACCACCTGACGAGCATGCCGGATCCACGTGCTGGACACGCCAAAATCACCTGCGGTCTAGGCCAGAACCACATGGAGGAGTCTCCGGGATCACCTGCCAGGCATGCCAGTACCACCACTCAGATGTGCCAGAACCACGTGGCGGAGAGTCCGGAATCACCTGCTGGGCATGCGGGCCCCACCTCTCAGACAAAGCAGAACCATGTGCGGCACACGCCGGGACCCACTACCGGACAGACCGGAACCACCGGCCGGACACGCCGGAATCACCTGCCGAGAACACCGGAACCACATGATCAGCTCACCTGAAACACCTGCCGGACACATCAAAATCATCTGCCGGACAGGCCAAAATCACCTGCTGGCTATGCCAGAACCACTTGCCGGACACTCCGGGATCACCTGTCGGGCATGCCAGAACCACCTCTCAGACGTGCCAGAAACACGTGCCAGAGACACTGGATGCACCTGCCGAGCACGCTGGAACCTCCTGCTCGACTCGCACGAACCACCTGCCAAAGATGACAAAATCACCTGCCGGCTAGGCCAGAACCACGTGGCCGACTCTATTGAATCACCCGCCGGTCATGCCAGAACCCCCTCTCAGACGTGCCGGAAGCACGTGCCGGACACGCCAGAACCACCTACTGGACAGACCAGAACCACCTGCCGGACCCGCCGGAACCACCTGCTGAGCATGCCGGAACAACCTGCTCGACTCTCTGGAGCCACCTGCCGGACATGCCAAAATCAGCTGCCGGCTATGTCAGAACCACTTGCCGGACACTCCAAAATCACCTGCCTGGCGTGCCGGAACAACCTCTCATGCGTACCAGAACCACGTGCAGGAGACGCCAGAAGCACCTGCCGAGCATGCCAGAACCACCTGATCCACTCCCCAGAACCACCTGCTGGACCCGCCTGAACCACCTGCCAGCTACGAGGGAACCACTTGGCGGACACTCCGGAATCACCTGCCGTGCATGCCAGAACCACCCCTCAGACGTGCCTGAAAAACGTGCCGGACACGCCGGAACCACCTCCCGGAGTAACCGGAACCACCTTTCGGACATGCCTGAACCACCTTACGAGCACGCTGGAACCACATGCTCGACTCGCTGGAACCATCTGCTGGATACACCAAAATCACCTGCCGGCTATGCCAGAACCACTTGCTGACACTCTGGAATAACCTGCCATTCATCCCGGAACCGCCCCTCAGATATGCCAGAACCACGTGCTGGACGCCACAGACCACTTCCGTGAAAGACTGGAACCACCTGCTGAGCATTCTGGAAACACCTGCTCGACTCCCGGGAACCACATCTGGGGAAAGTGTCATAGAAATGCAGGTAAAACGGCCTTTCTTGCCAGCCCTTAACTCGCCACTTTAGAACTTCTGCTTCTGCCACAATTGCACCTTGCCAACACGGCTCAGACGAAATGCCTACATCTTCCCCTGAAGCAACTGGGCTGAGTCCCAAATGATTGAGCGTCCACGTGCTTAGGAGGCGATAGACTGCACGCCTTTTTCCAACCACCATTGTGCACTGCTGGAGAGAGTGTCGGAAAGCAGCTATGTCAGAAAGACCCCTTTGCTCTCAGCCGTGCCCTTCATTGCTCTAGACGTGGAATGCACAATGCACTGGCTCCCCCCCTCAAGGGGGGACAAGCCACAGACCACCTTGCTTCCATCTCTTTAGGAAGCTGAGAAGGAACTCGCTTTCAACAGTGATCTTACAGAGTCCAGGGAACATCTCATACAAAGGCAGCTGAAACGCCGTTTCTTTTCAGCCCTTAACTTGCCGATTTGGAACTTCTGTTTCTGCCACATTTCTACCTTGCCATCCGGGCTGCGACGAAATGCCTACATCTTCCCCTTCAGCAACGGGGACGAGGCCCATATGACTGTGCTTCCACATGCTTAAGAGGAGAGAGACAGGCTTTTTACAATCACGATTGTGCACTGGTGGAGAGAGTGTCAGAAAGCACCTATGTCAGAAAGGTCCCTTTGATCTCAGCCATGCCCTGAATTGCTCTAGAGGAGGAAGGCTCAATGCACTGCCTCTGGCTCCACCCCTCAATGGCAGACGAACCACACACCTTCTTGTGTCCAGCTCTTTAGGACGCTGAGAAAGAGCTCGCATTCCATAGTGCTCTTAGAGCGTCCAGTGAACATCTCATACAAAGGCAACTGAATGCCGTTTCTTGCAGCACTTCACTCGCCGATCTGGAACATCTGCATGTGCCACATTTCCCCCTTGTCAACCCGGCTCAGACGAAATGCCTACAACTTCCCCTTAAGCAATGGGGACGAGGCCCGAATGATTGTGGTTTCACCTGCTTAGTAGGAGAGAGACAATAGGCTTTTAACCAACCGCCCTTGAGCAATGGTTGGGGGAGTGTCAGAAAGCACCATGTCAGAAAGGGCCCTTTGCTCTCAGCCGTGCCCTCCATTGCTCTAGAGGTGAAAGGCACAAAGCACTGCCTCCATCCTTCAATTGGAGACAAGCCAGCAACTCTCCTGCTTCCAGCTCTTTAGGAAGCTGGGAAAGCACTCGCATTCCACAGTGCTCTTACAGCGTCCTGGGAACATCTCATACCAAGGCAGCTGAACGCCGTGTCTTTTCAGCCCTTAACTCGCCAATCTGCAACATCCGCTTCTGCCGCATCTCCACCTTGCCAACCCGGCTCAGAAGAAATGCCTACATCTTCCCCTTGAGCAATGGGGACAAGGCCCGGATGATTGTGGTTCCACATGTTGAGGAGGAGACACACAATAGGCTTTGAACAAACCGCCTTTGAGCAATGGTTGGGGGAGTGTCAGAAAGCACCAATGTCAGAAAGGCCCTTTACTCTCGGCCGTGGCATCAATTCCTCTACAGGCAGGAGGCACAAGGCACTGGCACCACCCCTGCAGGGGATCAGAAAGCACCTGTGGCAGAAAGCCCCCTTTGCTCTCAGCCATGCCCTCCATTGCTTTAGAGGTGGAAGGCACAAAGCACTGCCTGCATCCTTCAATGGGAGACAAGCCATAAACTGTCTTGCCTCCAGCTCTTTAGGAAGCTGCCAAACAACTCGCTTTCCAAAGTCTAGTTACAGCATACCAGGAACCTCTCTTACAAAGGCAGCTCAAATGGTATTTCTTCCCAGCCCTTAATTCGCAGCTTTAGGACTCCTGCTTCTGCCGCAATTCCACCTTGCCAACCCGGCTAAGACGAAATGCCTACATCTTCCCCTGAAGCAACTGGGCTGAGTCCCAAATGATTGAGCGTCCACGTGCTTAGGAGGTGATAGACTGCACGCCTTTTTCCAACCAGCATTGTGCACTGCTGGAGAGAGTGTCGGAAAGCAGCTATGTCAGAAAGACCCCTTTGCTCTCAGCCGTGCCCTTCATTGCTCTAGACGTGGAATGCACAATGCACTGGTTCCCGCCCCCAAAGGGCGACAAGCCAAAGACCATCTTCCTTCCATCTCTTTAGGAAGCTGAGCAAGAACTCGCTTTCAACAGTGCTCTTTCAGTGTCCTGGCAACATCTCGTACAAAGGCAGCTGATATGCCATTTCTTTTCAGTGCTTAATTCGCAGATTTGGAACTTATGCTCCTGCCACATATCCACTTTGCCAACCCAGCTCAGACGAAATGTCTACATCTTCCCCTTCAGCAACGGGGACGAGGCCCAGATGACTGTGCTTCCGCATGCTTAGCAGGAGCAGACAATAGGCTTTTTACAAACCGCCATTGTGAACTGGGTCAGAGAGTGGCAGAATGCACCTATGTCAGAAAGGGCCCTTTGCTCTCAGCCGTGCCCTCCATTGCTCTAGAGGTGGAAGTCACAAAGCACTGCCTCCATCCTTCAATTGGAGACAAGCCAGCAACTGTCCTGCTTCCAGCTCTTTAGGAAGCTGGGAAAGCACTCGCATTCCACAGTTCTCTTACAGCGTCCTGGGAACGTCTCATAAAGAGGCAGCTGAACACCGTGTCTTTTCAGCCCTTAACTCACCAATCTGCAACATCTGCTTCTGCCGCATTTCCACCTTGCCAACCCAGCTCAGACGAAATGCCTACATCTTCCCCTGAAGCGACTGTGCTGATTCCCAAATGATTGAGCATCCACATGCTTAGGAGGTGATAAACTGCATGCCTTTTTACAACCACCATTTTACAGTGCTTAGAGAGCGTCGGAAAGCTGGTATGTCAGAAAGGCCCCTTTGCTCTCAGCCATGCCCTCCATTGCTCTCGAGGTGGAAGGCACAAGGCACTGGTTCTGGATCCACCCCTCAATGGGAGACAAACCACATCTTGTCCTGCTTCCAGCTCTTTAGGAAGTGGAGAAAAAACTCCCTTTCCACAGTGCTCTTTCAGCGTCCTGGGAACATCTCCTACAAAGGAGGCTGAACGCCCTTTCTTTTCAGCACTTCACTCGCCAGTCTGGAACATCTGCATCCTGCACGTTTCTACCTTGCCAACCCGGCTAAGACGAAATGCCTACATCTTCCCCTTGAGCAATGGGGATGAGGCCCATATGATTGTGGTTCCACATGCTGAGGAGTAGAGACACAATAGGCTTTTAACTAACCACGAAGTGCAATGGTTGCGAGAGTGTCCGAAAGCACCAATGGCAGAAAGACCCCTTTACTATCAGCCGTGCCCTCCATTGCTGTAGAGGTGGAAGGCACAAAGCACTGCCTCCATCCTTCAATGGGAGACAGGCCATAAACTGTCTTTCCTCCAGCTCTTTAGGAAGCTGAGAAAGAATTGGCTTTCCACAGGGCTGTTACAGCATACGAGGAAACTCTCATACCGAGGCAGCTCAAATGCCATTTCTTCCCAGGGCTTAACTGGCCGCTTTAGGACTTGTGCTTCTGCCACAGTTCCACCTTGCCAACCCGGCTCAGACGAAACGCCTACATCTTCCCCTGAAGCAACTGGGCTGAGTCCCAAATGATTGAGCGTCCACGTGCTTAGGAGCCGATAGACTGCACGCCTTTTTCCAACCACCATTGTGCACTGCTGGAGAGAGTGTCGGAAAGCAGCTATGTCAGAAAGACCCCTTTGCTCTTCAGCCGTGCCCTTCATTGCTCTAGATGTGGAATGCACAATGCACTGGCTCTCCCCCCCTCAAGTGGCGACAAGCCACAGACCATCTTCCTTCCGTCTCTTTAGGAAGCTGAGAAAGAACTCGCTTTCAACAGTGCTCTTTCTGTGTCCTGGCAACATCTCATAAAAAGGCAGCTGCTATGCCATTTCTTTTCAGCGCTTAATTGGCAGATTTGGAACTTCTGCTCCCGCCACATTTCCACCTTGCCAACCCGGCTCAGACGAAATGTCTACATCTTCCCCTTCAGCAACGGGGACGAGGCCCAGATGACTGTGCTTCTGCATGCTTAGCAGGAGCAGACAATAGGCTTTTTACAAATTGCCATTGTGCACTGGGTCAGAGAGTGTCTGAATGCACCTATGTCAGAAAGGGCCCTTTGCTCTCAGCCGTGCCCTCCATTGCTCTAGAGCTGGAAGGCACAAAGCACTGCCTCCATCCTTCAATTGGAGACAAGCCATCAACTGTCCTGCTTCCAGCTCTTTAGGAAGCTGGGAAAGCACTCGCATTCCACAGTGCTCTTACAGAGTCCTGGGAACGTCTCATACAAAGGCAGCTGAACACCGTGTCTTTTCAGCCCTTAACTCACCAATCTGCAACATCTGCTTCTGCCGCATTTCCACCTTGCCAACCCGGCTCAGACGAAATGCCTACATCTTCCCCTGAAGCAACTGTGCTGATTCCCTAATGATTGAGCATCCACATGCTTAGGAGGCGATAAACTGCATGCCTTTTTCCAACCACCATTTTACACTGCTTAGAGAGCGTCGGAAAGCAGGTATGTCAGAAAGGCCCCTTTGCTCTCAGCCATGCCCTCCATTGCTCTCGAGGTGGAAGGCACAGGGCACTGGTTCTGGATCCACCCCTCAATGGGAGACAAACCACATCTTGTCCTGCTTCCAGCTCTTTAGGAAGTGGAGAAAAATCTCCCTTTCCACAGTGCTCTTTCAGCGTCCTGGGAACATCTCATACAAAGGAGGCTGAACGCCGTTTCTTTTCAGCACTTCACTCGCCAGTCTGGGTCATCTGCATCCTGCACGTTTCCACCTTGCCAACCCGGCTCAGACGAAATGCCTACATCTTCCCCTTGAGCAATGGGGATGAGGCCCATATGATTGTGGTTCCACATGCTGAGGAGGAGAGACACGATAGGCTTTTAACTAACCACGAATTGCAATGGTTGGGAGAGTGTCAGAAAGCACCAATGGCAGAAAGACCCCTTTACTCTCAGCCGCGCCCTACATTGCTGTAGAGGTGGAAGGCACAAAGCACTGCCTCCATCCTTCAAGGGGAGACAAGCCATAAACTGTCTTGCCTCCAGCTCTTTAGGAAGCTGAGAAAGAACTCGGTTTCCACAGTGCTGTTACAGCATACGAGGAAACTCTCATACCGAGGCAGCTCAAATGCCATTTCTTCCCAGGGCTTAACTGGCCGCTTTAGGACTTCGGCTTCTGCCACAGTTCCACCTTGCCAACCCGGCTCTAGGCGAAATGCCTACATCTTACCCTTAAGCAACGGGGGCGAAGCCCACATGATTGTGCTTCCACATGCTTAGCAGGAGCAGACAATTGGCTTTTTACCAACCGCCTTTGTGCACTGGTTCAGAGAGTGTCAGAATGCACCTCTGTCAGAAAGGGCCCTTTGCTCTCAGCCGTGCCCTCCATTGCTCTAGAGGTGGAAGGCACAAAGCACTGCCTCCATCCTTCAATTGGAGACAAGCCATCAACTGTCTTGCCTCCAGCTCTTTAGGAAGCTGACAAACAACTCGCTTTCCACAGTCCTGTTATAGCACACCGGGCAACTTCTCATAAAAAGGCAGCTCAAATGGCATTTCTTCCCAGCCCTTAACTCGCAGCTTTAGGACTCCTGCTTCTTCCGGATTTCCACCTTGCCAACCCGGCTCAGACGAAATGCCTACACCTTAACCTGAAGCAACTGGGCTGAGTCCCAAATGATTGAGCGTCCAAGAGCTTAGGAGGCGATAGACTGCACGCCTTTTTCCAACCACCATTGTGCACTGCTGGAGAGAGTGTCGGAAAGCAGCTATGTCAGAAAGACCCCTTTGCTCTCAGCCGTGCCCTTCATTGCTCTAGACGTGGAATGCACAATGCACTGGCTCCCCCCCCTCAAGTGGCGACAAGCCACAGACCATCTTCCTTCCGTCTCTTTAGGAAGCTGAGAAAGAACTCGCTTTCAACAGTGCTCTTTCTGTGTCCTGGCAACATCTCATACAAAGGCAGCTGCTCTGCCATTTCTTTTCAGCGCTTAACTCGCAGATTTGGAACTTCTGCTCCTGCCACATTTCCACCTTGCCAACCCGGCTCAGATGAAATGTCTACATCTTCCCATTCAGCAACGGGTACGAGGCCCAGAAGACTTTCCTTCCGCATGCTTAGCAGGAGCAGACAATAGGCTTTTTACAAACCGCCATTGTGCACTGGGTCAGAGAGTGTCAGAATGCACCTATGTCAGAAAGGGCCTTTGCTCTCAGCCGTGCTCTCCATTGCTCTAGAGGTGGAAGGCACAAAGCACTGCCTCCATTATTCAATTGGAGACAAGCCATCAACTGTCCTGCTTCCAGCTCTTTAGGAAGCTGGGAAAGCACTCGCATTCCACAGTGCTCTTACAGCGTCCTGGGAACGTCTCATACAAAGGCAGCTGAACACCGTGTCTTTTCAGCCCTTAACTCACCAATCTGCAACATCTGCTTCTGCCGCATTTCCAGCTTGCCAACCCGGCTCAGACGAAATGCCTACATCTTCCCCTGAAGCAACTGTGCTGATTCCCAACTGATTGAGCATCCACATGCTTAGGAGGCGATAAACTGCATGCCTTTTTCCAACCACCATTTTACACTGCTTAGAGAGCGTCGGAAAGCAGCTATGTCAGAAAGGCCCCATTGCTCTCAGCCATCCCCTCCATTGCTCTAGAGGTGGAAGGCACAAGGCACTGGTTCTGGATCCACCCCTCAATGGGACACAAACCACATCTTTTCCTGCTTCCAGCTCTTTAGGAAGTGGAGATAAATCTCCCTTTCCACAGTGCTCTTTCTGCGTCCTGGGAACATCTCGTACAAAGGAGGCTGAACGCCGTTTCCTTTCAGCACTTCACTCGCCAGTATGGTACATTGCATCCTGCACATTTCGCCCGTGCAAACCAGGCTCAGAAGAAATGCCTACATCTTCCCCTTGAGCAATGGGGATGAGGCCCATATGATTGTGGTTCCACATGCTGAGGAGGAGAGAGACGATAGGCTTTTAACTAACCACGAAGTGCAATGGTTGGGAGAGTGTCAGAAAGCACCAATGGCAGAAAGACCCCTTTACTCTCAGCTGCGCCCTCCATTGCTGTGGAGGTGGAAGGCACAAAACACTGCCTCCATCCTTCAAGGGGAGACAAGCCATAAACTGTCTTGCCTCCAGCTCTTTAGGAAGCTGAGAAAGAACTCGCTTTCCACAGTGCTGTTACAGCATACGAGGAAACTCTCATACATAGGCAGCTCAAATGGCATTTCTTCCCAGGGCTTAAGTGGCCGCTTTAGGACTTGTGCTTCTGCCACAGTTCCACCTTGCCAACCCGGCTCAGACGAAATGCCTACATGTTCCCCTTAAGCAACGGGGGCGAAGCCCACATAATTGTGCTTCCACATGCTTAGCAGGAGCAGACAATTGGCTTTTTACCAACCGCCTTTGTGCACTGGTTCAGAGAGCGTCAGAATGCACCTCTGTCAGAAAGGGCCCTTTGCTCTCAGCCGTGCCCTCCATTGCTCTAGAGGTGGAAGGCACAAAGCACTGCCTTCATCCTTCAATTGGAGGAAAGCAATTAACTGTCCTGCCTCCAGCTCTATAGCAAGCTGACAAACAACTCGCTTTCCACAGTCCTGTTACAGCAGACCGGGGAACTTCTCATACAATGGCAGCTCAAATGGCATTTCTTCCCAGCCCTTAACTCGCAGCTTTAGGACTCCTGCTTCTGCCGCAATTCCACCTTGCCAACCCGGCTCAGACGAAGTGCCTACATCTTCCCCTGAAGCAACTGGGCTGAGTCCCAAATGATTGAGCGTCCACGTGCTTAGGAGGCGATAGACTGCACGCCTTTTTCCAACCAGCATTGTGCACTGCTGGAGAGAGTGTCGGAAAGCAGCTATGTCAGAAAGACCCCTTTGCTCTCAGCCGTGCACTTCATTGCTCTAGACGTGGAATGCACAATGCACTGGCTCCCCCCCCAAGGGGCGACAAGCCACAGACCATCTTCCTTCCGTCTCTTTAGGAAGCTGAGAAAGAACTCGCTTTCAACAGTGCTCTTTCTGTGTCCTGGCAACATCTCATGCAAAGGCAGCTGCTCTGCCATTTCTTTTCAGCGCTTAACTCGCAGATTTGGAACTTCTGCTCCTGCCACATTTCCACCTTGTCAACCCGGCTCAGACGAAATGTCTACATCTTCCCCTTCAGCAACGGGGACGAGGCCCAGATGACTGTGCTTCCGCATGCTTAGCAGGAGCAGACAATAGGCTTTTTCCAAACCGCCATTGTGCACTGGGTCAGAGAGTGTCAGAATGCACCTATGTCAGAAAGGGCCCTTTGCTCTCAGCCGTGCCCTCCATTGCTCTACAGGTGCAAGGCACAAAGCACTGCCTCCATCCTTCAATTGGAGACAAGCCATCAACTGTCCTGCTTCCAGCTCTTTAGGAAGCTGGGAAAGCAATCGCATTCCACAGTGCTCTTACAGAGTCCTGGGAAAGTCTCATACAAAGGCAGCTGAACACCGTGTCTTTTCAGCCCTTAACTCACCAATCTGCAACATCTGCTTCTGCCGCATTTCCACCTTGCCAACCCGGCTCAGAAGAAATGCCTACATCTTCCCCTGAAGCAACTGTGCTGATTTCCAAATGATTGAGCATCCACATGCTTCGGAGGCGATAAACTGCATGCCTTTTTCCAACCACCATTTTACACTGCTTAGAGAGCGTCGGAAAGCAGCTATGTCAGAAAGGCCCCTTTGCTCTCAGCCATGCCCTCCATTGCTCTCGAGGTGGAAGGCACAAGGCACTGGTTCTGGATCCACCCCTCAATGGGACACAAACCACACCTTGTCCTGCTTCCAGCTCTTTAGGAAGTGGAGAAAAAACTCCCTTTCCACAGTGCTCTTTCAGCGTCCAGGGAACATCTAATACAAAGGAGTCTGAACGCCATTTCCTTTCAGCACTTCACTCGGCAGTATGGGACATCTGCATCCTGCACGTTTCCACCTTGCCAACCCGGCTCAGACGAAATGCCTACATCGTCCCCTTGAGCAATGGGGATGAGGCCCATATGATTGTGGTTCCACATGCTGAGGAGGAGAGACAGGATAGGCTTTTAACTAACCACGAAGTGCAATGGTTGGGAGAGTGTCAGAAAGCACCAATGGCAGAAAGACCCCTTTACTCTCAGCCGCGCCATCCGTTGCTGTAGTGGTGGAAGGCACAAAGCACTGCCTCCATCCTTCAATGGGAGACAAGCCATAAACTGTCTTGCGTGCAGCTCTTTAGGAAGCTGAGAAAGAACTCGCTTTCCACAGTGCTGTTACAGCATAAGAGGAAACTCTCATACAAAGGCAGCTCAAATGGCATTTCTTCCCAGGGCTTAAGTGGCCGCTTTAGGACTTGTGCTTCTGCCACAGTTCCACCTTGCCAACCCGCCTCAGACGAAATGCCTACATCTTCCCCTTAAGCAACGGGGGCGAAGCCCACATAATTGTGCTTCCACATGCTTAGCAGGAGCAGACAATAGGCTTTTTACCAACCGCCTTTGTGCACTGGTTCAAAGAGTGTCAGAATGCACCTATGTCAGAAAGGGCCCTTTGCTCTCAGCCGTGCCCTCCATTGCTCTAGAGGTGGAAGGCACAAAGCACTGCCTTCATCCTTCAATTGGAGACAAGCCATCAACTGTCCTGCCTCCAGCTCTTTAGGAAGCTGACAAACAACTCGCTTTCCACAGTCCTGTTACAGCAGACCGGGGAACTTCTCATACAATGGCAGCTCAAATGGCATTTCTTCCCAGCCCTTAACTCGCAGCTTTAGGACTCCTGCTTCTGCCGCAATACCACCTTGCCAACCCGGCTCAGACGAAATGCCTACATCTTCCCCTGAAGCAACGGGGGCGAACCCCACATGATTGTGCTTCCACATGCTTAGCAGGAGCAGACAATAGGCTTTTTACAAACCGTCTTTGTGCACTGGGTCAGAGAGTGTCAGAATGCTCCTATGTCAGAAAGGGCCCTTTGCTCTCAGCCGTGCCCTCCATTGCTCTAGAGGTGGAAGGCACAAAGCACTGCCTCCATCCTTCAATTGGAGACAAGCCATCAACTGTCTTGCCTCCAGCTCTTTAGGAAGCTGACAAACAACTCGCTTTCAACAGTCCTGTTACAGCACACCGGGCACCTTCTCATACAAAGGCAGCTCAAATGGCATTTCTTCCTAGCCCTTCACTCGCAGCTTTAAGGACTCCTGCTTCTGCCGCAATTCCACCTTGCCAACCTGGCTCAGACGAAATGCCTACATCTTCCCCTGAAGCAACTGGGCTGAGTCCCAAATGATTGAGCGTCCAAGTGCTTAGGAGGCGATAGGCTGCACGCCTTTTTCCAACCACCATTGTGCACTGCTGGAGAGAGTGTCGGAAAGCAGCTATGTCAGAAAGACCCTTTTGCTCTCAGCCGTGCCCTTCATTGCTCTAGACGTGGAATGCACAATGCACTGGCTCCCCCCCCTCAAGGGGCGACAAGCCACAGACCATCTTCCTTCCGTCTCTTTAGGAAGCTGAGAAAGAACTCGCTTTCAACAGTGCTCTTTCTGTGTCCTGGCAACATCTCATACAAAGGCAGCTGCTATGCCATTTCTTTTCAGCTCTTAACTCGCAGATTTGGAACTTCTGCTCCTGCCCCATTTCCACCTTGCCAACCCGGCTCAGACGAAATGTCTACATCTTCCCCTTCAGCAACGGGGACGAGGCCCAGATGACTGTGCTTCCGCATGCTTAGCAGGAGCAGACAATAGGCTTTTTACAAACCGCCATTGTGCACTGGGTCAGAGAGTGTCAGAATGCACCTATGTCAGAAAGGGCCCTTTGCTCTCAGCCGTGCCCTCCATTGCTCTCGAGGTGGAAGGCACAAGGCACTGGTTCTGGATCCACCCCTCAATGGGAGACAAACCACATCTTGTCCTGCTTCCAGCTCTTTAGGTAGTGGAGAAAAAACTCCCTTTACACAGAGCTCTTTCAGCGTCCTGGGAACATCTCATACAAAGGAGGCTGAACGCCGTTTCTTTTCAGCACTTCACTCTCCAGTCTGGGACATCTGCATCCTGCACGTTTCCACCTTGCCAACCCGGCTCAGACGAAATGCCTAAATCTTCCCCTTGAGCAATGGGGATGAGGCCCATATGATTGTGGTTCCACATGCTGAGGAGGAGAGGGACGATAGGCTTTTAAGTAACCACCAAGTGCAATGGTTGGGAGAGTGTCAGAAAGCACCAATGGCAGAAAGACCCCTTTACTCTCAGCCGCGCCCTGCATTGCTGTAGAGGTGGAAGGCACAAAGCACTGCCTCCATCCTTCAAGGGGAGACAAGCCATAAACTGTCTTGCGTGCAGCTCTTTAGGAAGCTGAGAAAGAACTCGCTTTCCACAGTGCTGTTACAGCATACGAGGAAACTCTCATACCGAGGCAGCTCAAATGGCATTTCTTCCCAGGGCTCAACTGGCCGCTTTAGGACTTGTGCTTCTGCCACAGTTCCACCTTGCCAACCCGGCTCAGACGAAATGCCTACATCTTCCCCTGAAGCAACGGGGGCGAAGCCCACATGATTGTGCTTCCACATGCTTAGCAGGAGCAGACAATAGGCTTTTTACAAACCGCCTTTGTGCACTGGGTCAGAGAGTGTCAGAATGCTCCTATGTCAGAAAGGGCCCTTTGCTCTCAGCCGTGCCATCCATTGCTCTAGAGGTGGAAGGCACAAAGCACTGCCTCCATCCTTCAATTGCAGACAAGCCATCAACTGTCTTGCCTCCAGCTCTTTAGGAAGCTGACAAACAACTCGCTTTCCACAGTCCTGTTACAGCACACCATGCAACTTCTCATACAAAGGCAGCTCAAATGGCATTTCTTCCCAGCCCTTAACTCGCAGCTTTACGACTCCTGCTTCTGCCGCAATTTCACCTTGCCAACCCGGCTCAGGCGAAATGCCTACAACTTCCCGTGAAGCAACTGGGCTGAGTCCCCTATGATTGAGCGTCCACGTGCTTAGGAGGCGATAGACTGCACGCCTTTTTCCAACCACCATTGTGCACTGCTGGAGAGAGTGTCGGAAAGCAGCTATGTCAGAAAGGCCCCTTTGCTCTCAGCCGTGCCCTCCATTGCTGTAGAGGTGGAAGGCACAAAGCACTGCCTCCATCCTTCAATTGGAGACAAGCCATCAACTGTCCTGCTTCCAGCTCTTTGGGAAGCTGGGAAAGCACTCGCATTCCACAGTGCTCTTACAGCGTCCTGGGAACGTCTCATACAAAGGCAGCTGAACACCGTGTCTTTTCACCCATTAACTCACCAATCTGCAACATCTGCTTCTGCCACATTTCCACCTTGCCAACCCGGGTCAGACGAAATGCCTACATCTTCCCCTGAAGCAACTGTGCTGATTGCCAAATGATTGAGCATCCACATGCTTAGGAGGCGATCAACTGCATACCTTTTTCCAACCACCATTTTACACTGCTTAGAGAGCGTCGGAAGGCTGCTATGTCAGAAAGGCCCCTTTGCTCTCAGCCATGCCCTCCATTGCTCTAGAGGTGGAAGGCACAAAGCACTGCCTCCATCCTTCAATTGGAGACAAGCCATCAACTGTCTTGCCTCGAGCTCTTTAGGAAGCTGACAAACAACTCGCTTTCCACAGTCCTGTTACAGCACACCGGGCACGTGCTCATACAAAGGCAGCACAAATGGCATTTCTTCCCAGCCCTTAACTCGCAGCTTTAAGGACTCCTGCTTCTGCCGCAATTCCACCTTGCCAACCCGGCTCAGACCAAATGCCTACATCTTCCCCTGAAGCAACTGGGCTGAGTCCCAAATGATTGAGCGTCCAAGTGCTTAGGAGGCGATAGGCTGCACGCCTTTTTCCAACCACCATTGTGCACTGCTGGAGAGAGTGTCGGAAAGCAGCTATGTCAGAAAGACCCCTTTGCTCTCAGCCGTGCCCTTCATTGCTCTAGACGTGGAATGCACAATGCACTGGCTTCCCCCCCTCAAGGGGCGACAAGCCACAGACCATCTTCCTTCCGTCTCTTTAGGAAGCTGAGAAAGAACCCGCTTTCAACAGTGTTCTTTCTGTGTCCTGGCAACATCTCATACAAAGGCAGCTGCTGTGCCATTTCTTTTCGGCGCTTAACTCGCAGATTTGGAACTTCTGCTCCTGCCACATTTCCACCTTGCCAACCCGGCTCAGACGAAATGTCTACATCTTCCCCTTCAGCAACGGGGACGAGGCCCAGATGACTGTGCTTCCGCATGCTTAGCAGGAGCAGACAATAGGCTTTTTACAAACCGCCATTGTGCACTGGGTCAGAGACTGTCAGAATGCACCTATGTCAGAAAGGGCCCTTTGCTCTCAGCCGTGCCCTCCATTGCTCTACAGGTGGAAGGCACAAAGCACTGCCTCCATCCTTCAATTGGAGACAAGCCATCAACTGTCCTGCTTCCAGCTCTTTAGGAAGCTGGGAAAGCACTCGCATTCCAAAGTGCTCTTACAGCGTCCTGGGAACGTCTCATACAAAGGCAGCTGAACACCGTGTCTTTTCAGCCCTTAACTCACCAATCTGCAACATCTGCTTCTGCCGCATTTCCACCTTGCCAACCTGGCTCAGACGAAATGCCTACATCTTCCCCTGAAGCAACTGTGCTGATTCCCAAATGATTGAGCATCCACATGCTTAGGAGGCGATAAACTGCATGCCATTTTCCAACCACCATTTTACACTGCTTAGAGAGCGTCGGAAAGCAGCTATGTCAGAAAGGCCCCTTTGCTCTCAGCCATGCCCTCCATGGCTCTCGAGGTGGAAGGCACAAGGCACTGTTTCTGGATCCACCCCTCAATGGATGACAAACCACATCTTGTCCTGCTTCCAGCTCTTTAGGAAGCGGAGAAAAAACTCCCTTTCCACAGTGCTCTTTCAGCATCCTGGGAACATATCATACAAAGGAGGCTGAACGCCGTTTCTTTTCAGCACTTCACTCGCCAGTCTGGGACATCTGCATCCTGCACCTTTCCACCTTGCCAACCCGGCTCAGACGAAATGCCTACATCTTCCCCTTGAGCAATGGGGATGAGGCCCATATGATTGTGGTTCCACATGCTGAGGAGGAGAGAGACGATAGGCTTTTAACTAACCGCGAAGTGCAATGGTTGGGAGAGTGTCAGAAAGCACCAATGGCAGAAAGATCCCTTTACTCTCAGCCGCGCCCTCCATTGCTGTAGAGGTGGAAGGCACAAAGCACTGCCTCCATCCTTCAATGGGAGACAAGCCATAAACTGTCTTGCCTCCAGCTCTTTAGGAAGCTGAGAAAGAACTCGCCTTCCACAGTGCTGTTACAGCGTACGAGGAAACTCTCATACCGAGGCAGCTCAAATGCCATTTCTTCCCAGGGCTTAACTGGCCGCTTTAGGACTTGTGCTTCTGCCACAGTTCCACCTTGCCAACCCGGCTCAGACAAAATGCCTACATCTTCCCCTTAAGCAACGGGGGCGAAGCCCACATGATTGTGCTTCCACATGCTTAGCAGGAGCAGACAATAGGCTTTTTACAAACCGCCATTGTGCACTGGGTCAGAGACTGTCAGAATGCTCCTATGTCAGAAAGGGCCCTTTGCTCTCAGCCGTGCCCTCCATTGCTCTAGAGGTGGAAGGCACAAAGCACTGCCTCCATCCTTCAATTGCAGACAAGCCATCAACTGTCTTGCCTCCAGCTCTTTAGGAAGCTGACAAACAACTCGCTTTCCACAGTCCTGTTACCGCAGACCGGGGAACTTCTCATAGAAAGGCAGCTCAAATGGCATTTCTTCCCAGCCCTTAACTCGCAGGTTTAGAACTTCTGCTTCTGCCGCAATTCCACCTTGCCAACCCAGCTCAGACAAAATGCCTTCATCGTCCCCTTAAGCAACTGGGCTTAGTCCCAAATGATTGTGCAACCATGTGTTTAGCAGGAGAGAGACAATACGCTTTTCACCAACCACAGTTCACCACTGGTGGAGAGAGTGTCAGAAAACACCTATGTCAGAAAGGCCCCTTTCCTCTCAGTTTTGCCCTCCATTGCTCTAGACGTGGAATGCACAATGCATTGGCTCCACCCTTCAAGGGGCGACAAGCCACAGACCGTCTTTCTTCCGTCTCTTTAGGAAGTTGAGAACCAACTCACCTGACGCATAAAAAGGAATCATTCCCCTTAGATGCCTGAAAACCCCGGGAGACATGCCAAAAACACCCTCCGCACACTCTCAAAGAACCACACATTCATGGCAGAACGACCCAACTGGTACACCAGAAGCACCCACGTTGCATGCCAGAACCACCTGTAACCACCTGCTGAACACAGTGGAACAACAATTCTGACACTGCAGAACCATCTCTTCAACATGCCCGCTGCACACAACAGACACGACGGAACCAGATTCCAAACGCAGCACAATGACATGCCAGACACATTGGAAACACCTGATGGATATGCCGCAAACAGGTGCCAGAAACAGTGAAACCACCTGCGGAGTATGTCAGAACCGGGGGCCAGACATGCCACCAACACCTGTCTTACAAGCCAGAGCCACGAGCCCAAAAAGCAGGAAAGACCTGCTGGACATGCCAAAATATCCTGCTGGGGATGCCAGAACCACGTGGAGGACACCCAGGAATCACCTACCAGGCATGCCCAACGTGCCTCGCAGACGTGCCAGTACAACGTTCCGGACATCCCAGAAACACCTCCGGGACAGACCGGAACCACCTGCAAGACTAGCTGGAACCACCTCTCAGACGTACCAGAACCACTTGCCGGACAAGCTGGAAACATGTACTGCACAGACTGGAACCGCCTGCTGAGCACGCCGGAACCAGCTGCCGGACACGCCAAAATCACCTGCCGGCTACACCAGAACCACTTGGAGTACAAGACGGAATAATGTTTTGGGCATGATGGCACAACCTCTCAGACGTGCCAGAACCTCGTGCTGGACACCCCAGAACCACCTGCCGGACAGACCGGAACCACCTGCCGGACATGCCAGAACAAGCGGCTCGACTCGCCGGAACCACCGCCGGACATGCAAAATCACCTGCCGGCTATGCCAGAACCACTTGGAGAACACTCTGCAATCTCCTGCCGGGCATGCCGGAACCACCTCTCAGACATGCCAGACCCACATGCCTATGACACCGGATGCACCTGCCGAGCATGCCGGAACCACCTGCTCGACTCGCCAGAACCACCTAGCGGACAAGCCAAAATCACCTTCCGGCTGTGACACAACCACTTGGGGAACACTTCGGAATCACCTGCCAGGCTTGCTGGAACCACCTGCCAGTCATGCCAACATCACCTGCCAGCTAAGCCAGAACCACTTGGCGGAAACTCCGGAAACACCAGTCAGGCCGGCCGGAAAAACCTCTCAGACGTGCCAGAGCATTTGCCTGAGTTGCCAGAACCACACCCCGAGCAGACCGAAACCACCTGCCAGATACGCCTGAACCACCTGCCAAGCACGTCGGAACCACGTGCTCGACTTGCTGGAACCACCTGCTGGACACGCCAAAATAACTGCTGGCTATGCGAGAACCACCTGGCGGACAGTCCGGAATCACCTGCCGGGCATGCAGGAACCTCCTCTCAGACGTACCAGAACTGCATGCCGGACATGCTGGAACCACGTCCTGGACAGACTGGAACCACCTGGCGGACACGCCTGCACCACCTGACGAGCATGCCGGAAGCACCTGCTTGAATCGCAGGACCCACCTGCCAGACACACCAAAATGAACTGCGGGGTACACCAAAACCACTTACCGGAAACTCCGGAATCACCTACCGCGCATGCCTGAAACACCTCTCACACGTGCCGGAAGGACGTGCCGGACATGACGGAAACACCTACTGCACAGACAGGAACCACCTGCGAGACATGAGGGAACCACATGCCGAGCATGCCGGAGCCACCTGCTCGACTCTCAGGAACCACCTGCCGGACAGGCCAAAATCAACTGCCAGCTATGCCACAACCACCTGGGGGACAGTCCGCAATCAACTGCCACCCATGCCGGAACCACCTCTCAGACATACCAGAACCATGTGCCTGAAATGCCGGAAACACACCCCGAACAGACCGAAACCACATGCCAGACCCGTCCCGACCACCGGGCTAGCACCCCGGAACCTCCTGCTCGACTCGCCGGAGCCACCTTCCGGACACGCCAAAATCACCTGCCGGGTATACCAGAACCACTTGTTGGACACTCCTGAATCATCTGCTGGACATGCCAGAACCAGCTCTCAGACACACCAGAACCACGTGCCAGAGACGCCGGAAGCACCAGCTGCGCATGCCTGAGCCACCTGCTCGACTCGCAAGAAACACCTGTCGGACATGCCAAAATCACCTGCTGGGTACGCCAGAAACACTTGGCGGACACTCCGGAATCACCTGTCGGGCGTGCCGGAACCACCTCTCAGACTTGCCAGAACCATGTTCTGGACACGCAGGTACCACCTGCCAAGTATGCCGGAACCAGATGATCCACTCCCAAGAACGACCTACTGGACACGCCAAAATCAACTGCCGGCTATGCCAGAACCACTCGGCAGACACTCCGGAATCACATGCCAGGCCTTCCGGAACCACCTCTCAGAGGTGCCAGAACGACATGCCAGACACTCCGGAATCACCTGTTGGGCATGCCGAAAGCACCTCTCAGAGGTGCCAGAACCACATGCCGGAGACTCCGGAATCACCTGCTGGGCATGCCGGAACCATCTCTCAGACGTGCCGCAACCACGTGCCGGAGAGACCGGAAGCACCTGCCGAGCTCACCGGAACCACCTGCTGGACATGCCGGAACCACCTGCCTCACAGGCCAAAATCGTATGCCGGCTACGCCAAAACCACTTGGTGGACACTCCAGAATCACCTTGCGGGCATGCCGGAACCACGTCATGGACAGACGTCAAACACCTGCCGGACCTGCCGGAACCACCTGCCGAGCACGCCTGAACCACCTGCTCGACTCACCAGAGCCACCTGCCGGACACACCAGAAACACCTGCGGGGTACGCCAGAATCACTTGAAGGACTCTCCGGGATCACCTGTCGGGCATGCTGGAACCACCTCTGAGACATGCCAGAACCATGTGGCGGACACGCCAGGACCACCTGCTGAGTATGCCGGAACCACCTGCTCCACTCCCAAGAACCACCTGCTGGACACGCCAAAATCACCTGCCGGCTATGCCACAACCACTCGGCAGACGCTCCGGAACCACCTCCAAGACACACCGGAACCACCTGCCGGACACTCCGGGACCACCTGCTTGACTCGCCAGAACCCCCTCCAGACACGCCAGAATCACCAGCCGGCTATGCCACAACCGCTTGTTGGACACTCCGGAATCACCTGCCGGGCATGCTGGAACCACCTCTCAGAGGTGCCACAAACATGCTGGAGACGGCACAAGCACCTGCCGAGATGACGGAGGTTCCTACTCCACTACACAGAACCACCTGCCGGACACGCCAAGATCACCTGCCCGCTACGTCACAACCAAATGGCAGACAATCCAGAATCACCTGCCGGGCATGCCACACAAACTCTCAGAAGTCCCATAAGCAAGTGCTGGACAGGCCGGAACCATCTCCCCGACAGCCCGGAAACCCAGGAAACACTCGCCGGAACCACCTGCTTGACTCACTGGTCCCACCTGCCGGACACGCCAAAATCACCTGCCCGCTACACCAGAACCGCTTGGCGGACAAGCCGGAATCACGTGAAGGGCATGCCGACACAACCTCTCAGACGTGCCAGAACCTCGTGCCGGACACCCCAGAACCACCTGCTGGACAGACCGGAACCACCTGCTGGACACGCCGGAACCACGGGCTCGACTCGCCGGAGCCATTGCCGGACATGCAAAATCACCTGCCGGCTACGCCAGAACCACTTGGCAAACACTCCGGAATCACCTGCCAGGCATGGCGGAACCACCTCTTAGACATGCCGGAACCACATGCCAATGACACCGGAAGCACCTGCCGAGCACGTCAGAACCACCTGCTCGACTCTCCAAAACCACCTGCTGGACACGCCAAAATCACCTTCCGGCTACGCCAGAACCACTCGGCAGACACTCCGGAATCACCAGCCAGGCTTGCTGGAACCACCTGCCGGTCACGCCAACATCACCTGCCAGCTACGCCAGAACCACTAGGCGGACACTCCGGAAACACCTGTCGGGCCGGCCGGAACCACCTCTCAGACGTGCCAGAACCATCTGCCTGAGATGGCGGAACCACACCCTGAAGAGACCGAAACCACCTGCCAGACCCGCATGAACCCCCTGGTGAGCACACCTGATCCACCTGCTCAACTAGCCGGAACCGCCTTCCTGACACGCCAAAATCACCTACCAGGTATACCAGAACCACTTGGTGGACACTCCGGAATCATCTGCCGGACATGCCAGAACCAGCTCTCAGACACACCAGAACCACGTGCTAGAGACGCCGCAAGCACCTGCTGAGCATGCCTGAGCCACCTGCTCGACTCGCAAGAAACACCTGTCGGACATGCCAAAATCACCTGCCGGGTACGCCGGAAACACTTGGCGGACACTCCGGAATCACCTGTCGGGCATGCCGGAACCACCTCTCAGCCTTGTCAGAACCATGTGCTGGACACGCCGGTACCACCTGCCGAGTATGCAGGAACCAGCTGATCCACTCCCCAGAACCACCTGCTGGACACGCCAAAATCACCTGTCAGATACGCCAGAACCAGTCGGCAGACACTCTGGAACCACCTCCAGAACAGACCGGAACCACCTGCCGGACACGCCGGGACCACCTGCTTGACGCGCCAGAACCAACTGCCGGACACGCCAGAATCACCAGCCAGCTACGCCACAACCAGTTGTCGGACACTCCGCAATCACCTGCCGGGCATGCTGGAACCACCTCTCAGAGGTGCCACAACCACATGCCGGAGACGGCGGAAGCACCTGTCGAGAATGCCGGAAGTTCCTGATCCACTCCCCAGTACCAGCTGACGGACACGCCAAAATCACCTGCCGGCTATGCCAGAACCACTTGGCGGACACTCCAGAATCACCTGCCGGGCATGCCAGCACAACCTCTCAGAAGTGCCAGAAGCACGTGCCAGACAGGCCGGAAGCACCTGCTGAGCATGCCTGAGCCACATGCTCGACTTGCAAGAAACACCTGCCAGAAATGCCAAAATCACCTGCCGGGTACGGCACAACCACGTGGCGGACACTCCGTAATCACCAGTCGGGCATGCCGGAACCACCTCTCAGACGTGTCAGAACCTCGTGCCGGACACGCCTGAACCACCAGCCGGACACGCCGGAACCACCGGCTCGACTCGCCGGAACCACCGCCGGACATGCAAAATCACCTGCCGGCTACGCCAGAACCACTTGGCGAACACTCCGGAATCACCTGCTGGGCATGCCGGAACCACCTCTCAGACTTGCCAGAACCATGTTCCGCACACACCGGCACCAGCTGCCGAGTATGCCGGAACCACCTGATCCACTCCCCAGAATCTCCTGCTGGACACGCCAGAATCACCTGCCGGCTATGCCAGAACCACTCGGCAGACACTCCGCAACCATCTGCCGGGCATGCCGGAACCACCTCTCAGAGGTGAGAGAAACACATGCCGGACACTCCGGAATCACCTTGCGGGCATGCCGGAACCACCTCATGGACAGACGGCAAACACCTGCCGGACCTGCCGGAACCACCTGCCGAGCACACCGGAACGACCTGCTCGACTCACCAGAGCCACCTGCCGGACACACCAGAAACACCTGCGGGGTACGCCAGAACCACTTGGAGGACTCTCCGGGATCACCTGCTGGGCATGCCGGAACCACCTCTCAGATGTGCCAGAACCATGTGCCGGACACGCCGGAAGCACCTGCCGAGTATGCCGGAACCACCTGCTCCACTCCCCAGAACCACCTGCTGGACACGCCAAAATCACCTGCCGGCTACGCCAGAACCACTCGGCAGACAGTCCGGAACCACCTCCAGTACAGACCGGAACCACCTGCCGCACACGCCGGGACCACCTTCTTGACTCGCCAGAACCACCTGCCGGACACGCCAGAATCACCAGCCAGCTACGCCACAACCAGTTGTCGGATACTCCGCAATCACCTGCTGGGCATGCTGGAACCACCTCTCAGAGGTGCCACAACCGCATGCCGGAGACTGCGGAAGCACCTGTCGAGAATGCCGGAAGTTCCTGATCCACTCCCCAGTACCAGCTGCTGGACACGCCAAAATCACCTGCCGGCTATGCCAGAACCACTTGGCGGACACTCCAGAATCACCTGCCGGGCATGCTGGAACCACCTCTCAGAGGTGCCACAACTACTTGCCGAGCACGCTGGAACCACCTGATCCACTCCCCAGAACCACCTGCTGGACATGCCAAAATCACCTGCCGGCTATGCCACAACCAGTTGGTGAACACTTCGGAATCACCTGCCGGGCTGCTGGAACCACCTGCCGGTCACGCCAACATCACCTGCCAGCTACGCCAGAACCACTTGGCGGACACTCCGGAGACACCTGTCAGGCCGGCCGGAACCACCCTCAGACGTGCCAGCACCATGTGCCTGAGATGCCGGAACCACACCCCGCACAGACCGAAACCACCTGCCAGACCCGCCTGAACCACCTGCCGTGCACTCCGGAACCACCTGCTCAACTCACCAGAGCCACCTGCCGGACACACCAGAAACACCTGCGGGGTACGCCAGAACCACTTGGCGGACTCTCCGGGATCACCCGCCGGGCATGCCGGATCCACCTCTCAGTCCTGTCAGAACCATGTACTGGACTCGCCAGAACCACCTGCCGAGGATGCCGGAACCACCTGATCCACTCTGCAGAACCACCTTCTGGACATGTCAGAATCACCTGCCGGCTACACCACAACCACTCGGCAGACACTCCGAAATCACATGCCGGGCATGCTGGAACCACCTCTCAGATATGCGAGAACGACGTGCCGGACACGCCGGAACCACCTGCAGAGCATGCAGGAACCACCTGCTCGACTCGCAGGACCCACCGCTGCACACGCAAAAATCACCTGCTGGCTATGCCAGAACCACTAGCCAGACTTTCCGGAATCACCTGTCGGGAATGCCGGACCCAACTCTCAAATGTGCCAAAATCAAGTGCCGGAGAAGTCAGAAGCACCTGCCGAGCTAGCCGGAAGCACCTGTTCGAATCGTTGGAACCACCTGTGGGACACGCGAAAATCACCTGCCGGCTACGCCAGAACGACTTGGTGGACAATCCAGAATCACCTGCCCGACATGCCAGAACCACCTGTCAGACGTGCTGGAACCACGTGCCGGACATGCTGGAACCACCTCCCGGACAGACAAGAACCACCTTCGGGACCTGCCTGAACCACCTGCCGAGCACACCGGAACCACCTGCCGGACACGCCAAAATCACCTGCCAGACACGCCAAAATCACCTGCCGACTACACCAGAACAACTTGCGGGAGACTGCAAAATCACCTGTGGGGCATGCTGGAACCACCTCTCAGACGTGCCAGAACCATGTGGCGGACAGTCCGGAATCACCTGTTGGGCATGCGCAACCACCACTGAGACGTAACACAACCACATGCCGTAGACGCCGGTACCACCTCCTGGACAGCCCAGAATCAACTTTTGGGCATGCTGGAACCACATGTCAGATGCGCCAGAAACAAGTGCCGGAGACGCCGGAAGCACCTGCCGAGCACGTTGGAACCACCTGCTCAACTCGCCTGAACCACCTGCCAGACACGCCAAAATCACCTGCCCGGTACACCAGAACCACCTCGCGGACACTCCGGAATCACGTGCCGTGCATGCCGGAACCACCTCTCAGACGTGCCGGAAGCACGTGCTGGACATGCCGGAACGACCTATCAGACAGAAAGGAACCACCTGCCAGACACACCGGAACCACCTGCCGAACACCCCACAGCCACCTGCTCGACTCGCTGGAACCACCTGCCAGACAGGCCAATATCAACTGCTGGCTATGCCAGAACCACCTGGGGGACAGTCAAGAATCACCTGCCAGCCATGGCGGAACCACCACTCAGACGTACCAGAACCACGTGCCAGACAAGCTGGAAACACGTACTGGACAGACTGGAACCACCTGCCGGCCACGCCTGAACCACCTGCCGAGCATGCCAGAACCACCTGCTCTACTTGCCAGAACCACCTACCGGACACGCCAAAATCACCTGCCTGCTAGGCCAGAACCACTTGTCGGACTCTCCGGGATCACCTGGCGTGCATGCCAGAACCATGTCTCAGACGTGCCAGAACCAAGTGCCGGACACGCCGGAACCACCTCCCGGACATACCAGAACCACCTGCTGGACCTGCCTGAACCACCTGCCGAGCAGGCTGGAACCACCAGCCGAACATGCCAAAATCACCTGCCGGTTACGCCAGAATCACTTGGTGGACTCTCCGGGATCACCGGCCGGGCATGCCGGAACCACCTCTGAGACGTACCAGAAGCACGTGCCAGACACGCCGGAACCACATACTGGACAGACTGGAACCACCTGCCGGACATGCCCGAACCTCCTGCCGAGAATGCCAGAAACACCTGCTCGGCTATCGGGAAAAACCTATGGGGAAACTGTCATAGAAATGAAGGTCAAACGGCCTTTCTTGCCAGACCTTACCTCGCCACTTTAGAACTTCTGCTTCTGCCACAATTCCACCTTGCCAACCCGGCTCAGACGAAATGCCTACATCATCCCCTTGAGCAATGGGGACCAGGCCCGGATGATTGTGGTTCCACATGCTGAAGTGGAGACAGACAATAGGCTTTTAACTAACCACCAAGTGCAATGGTTGGGAGAGTGTCAGAAAGCACCAATGGCAGAAAGACCCCTTTAATTTACTCTCAGCCAAGCCCTCCATTGCTCTAGAGGTGGAAGGCACAAAACACTGTCTCCATCCTTCAATGGGAGACAAGCCATAAAATGTCTTGCTTCCAGCTCTCTAGGAAGCTGAGAAAGAACTCGCTTTCCACAGTGATGTTACAGCATACGAGGAAACTCTCACACAAAGGCAGCTCAAACGCCATTTCTTCCCAGCACTTAACACGCCACTTTTGGACTTCTGCTTCTGCCGCAATTCCACCTTGTCAACCCGGCTCAGACGAAATCACTACATCTTCCCCTGAAGCAATTGTGCTGTGTCCCAATGATTGAGCTTCCACGTGCTTAGGAGGCAAAGAATGTACGCCTTTTTCCAACCACCATTGTGCACTGGTGGAGAGAGTGTCAGAAAGACCCCTTTGCTCTCAGCCGTGCCCTCTATTGCTGTAGACGTGGAATGCACAATGCAATGGCTCCACCCCTCAAGAGGTGACAAGCCACAGACCGTCTTGCTTCCATCTCTTTAGGAATCCTAGAAAGAAATCGCTTTCAACACTGCTCTATCTGTGTCCTGGCAAGATCTCATACAAAGGCAGCTGATATGCCATTTCTTTTCAGCGCTTAGGTCGCCGATTTGGAACTTCAGCTTCTGCCAGATTTCCACCATGCCAACCCGGCTCAGACGAAATGCCTACAGCTTCCCTTTCAGCAATGGAGACGATGCCCAGATGATTGTCCTTCCACATGCTTAGCAGGAGCAGACAATAGGCTTTTAACCAACCGCTCTTGAGCAATGGCTGGGGGAGTGTCAGAAAGCACCAACTTCAGAAAGGCCCTTTACTCTCGGCCGTGCCCTCCATTCCTCTAGAGGTAGGAGGCACAATGCACTAGCACAACCCATGAAGTGTATCAGAAAGCACCTATGGCAGAAAGCCCCCTTGGCTCTCAGCCCTGCCCTCCATTGCTCTGCATGCGGAAGGCACAAAGCACTGCCTCCATCCTTCAATGGGAGACAAGCCATAAACTGTCTTGCCTCCAGCTCTTTAGGAAGCTGACGAACAACTCGCTTTCCACAGTCCTGTTACACCATACCAGGAACCTCTCATACAAAGACAGCTCAAATGCCATTTTGTCCCAGCCCTTAACTCGCAGCTTTAGGACTTCTGCTTCTGCTGCAATTCCACCTTGCCAACCGGGCTCAGACAAAATGCCTACACCTTCCCCTGAAGCAACTGGGCTGAGTCCCAAATGATTGAGCATCCACGTTTTTAGGAGGCAATGGACAGCACGCCCTTTTCCAACCACCATTGTGCACTGCTGGAGATAGTGTCGCAAAGCAGCTATGTCAGAAAGACCCCTTTGCTGTCAGCCGTGCCCTCCATTGCTCTAGAGCTGGAAGGCACAAATCACTGACTCCATCCTTCAATGGGAGACAAGCCATAAACTGTCTTGCTTCCAGCTCTTTAGGAAGCTGAGAAAGAACTCGCTTTCCACAGTGCTGTTACAGGATACGGGGAAATTCTCATACAAACGCAGATGAAACGCCCTTTCTTCCCAGCAATTAACTCGCCGCTTTAGGACTTCTGCTTCTGCCGCAATTCCACCTTGCCAACCAGGCTGAGACGAAATGCGTACATCTTCCCTTGAAGCAACTGGACTGAGTCCCCAATGATTGAGCGTCCACCTACTTAGCAAATGATAGACTTTACACCTTTTTCCAACCACCATTGTGCACTGGTGGACAGAGTGTCGGAAAGCAGCTATGTCAGAAAGACCCCTTTGCTCTCAGCCGTGCCCATCATTGCTGTAGACGTGGAATGCACAATGCACTTGCTCCACCCACACGGGGCGATAAGCCACAGACCATCTTCCTTCCATCTCTTTAGGAAGCTGAGAAAGAACTCGCATTCCTCATTGTTCTTACAGCATCCTGGGAACATCTCATACAAAGCAGCTGAATGCCATGTCTTTTCAGCCCTTAACTTGCCCATCTGCAACATCCGCTTCTGCCGCATTTCCACCTTGCCAACCCAGCTCAGACGATATGCCTACATCTTCCCCTTGAGCAATGGGGACGAGGCCCGGATGATTGTGGTTCCACATGCTGAGGAGGAGACAGAAAATAGGCTTTTAACCAACCGCCCTTGAGCAATGGTTGGGGCAGTGTCAGAAACCACCAATGTCAGAAAGTCCCTTTACTCTCGGTCGTGCCCTCCATTCCTCTAGAGGTAGGAGGCACAAGGCACTGGCACCACCCCTGATGGGTATCAGAAAGCACCTATGGCAGAAAGCTCCTTTGGCTCTCAGCGATGCCCTCCATTGCTCTAGACGTGGAATGTACAATGCATTGGCTCCACCCCTCAAAGGGCCACAAGCCACAGACCATCTTTCTTCCATCTCTTTAGGAAGCTGAAAAGAAACTCACCTGATGTATAAAAAGGAATCATGCCCCTTATGTGCCAGAAAACCCTGGGAGACATGCCAAAAACACCCTCCACTCACTCTCAAAGAGCCACACATTCATGCCAGTACGACCTAACAGGCATACCAGAAGCACCCACGTTGCATGCCAGAACAACCTGTAACCACCTGCCGGACACAGTGGAACAACGATTCTGAGACTGCAGAACCATCTCTTTAACATGCCAGCCGCACACAATGACATGACAGAACCAGATTCCAAACATAGCACAAGGACATGCCAGACACATTGTAAAGACCTGTTGGATATGATGCAAACAGGTGCCAGAAACACTGAAGCCAGCTGAGGAGTATGTAAGAACGGGGGCCAGAAATGCCACAAGCACCTGTCTTACAAGCCAGAGCCACGAGCCCAAAAAGCAGGAAAGACCTGCCAGGCACAACAAAATAGCCTGCTGGTGATGCCAGAACCACTTGGCGAACACCCAGGAATCACCTGCCGGGCACGCCCGAAGCACCTCACAGACGTGCCAGAACCACGTGCCGGCCATGCTGGAACCAGCTCCCGGACAGACCAGAAGCACCTGCCAGACACGCCGGAACCACTTGCCGAGCATGCAGGAACCACCTGCTCCACACGCAGGATCCACCTGCTGGACATGCCAAAATCACCCGCCGGCTCCACCAGAACCACTTGGTGGACACTCTGGAATCTCCTGCGGGCATGCAGGAACCACCTCTCAAACTTCCCGCAACCACATTCCTGACACGCCGGAACCACCCCCCAAAAACACCAGAAGCACATGCCGAGCACGCCGGAATAACCTGCTCGACTCGCTGGAACCATGTGCCGGACACGCCATAATCACCTGCTGGCTATGCCAGAACAACATGGCAGACAGTCCGAAATCACCTGCCAGCCATGCTGGAACCGCATCTCAGATATACCAGAACCACGTGCCGGACATGCAGGAACCATGTCCTGGACAGACTGGAACCACCTGCAGGACACCCCTGAACCAAGAGCCGAGCATGCCGGAACCACCGGCTCGACTCGCAGGACCCCCCTAACGGACACGCCAAAATCACCTGCAGGCTGCGCCAGAACCACTTGTCGGACACTCTGGAATCACCAGCAGGGCATGCCAGAACCACCTCTCAGAAGTGCCAGAACCACATGTCGGACACTACGGAATCACGTGCCGGGCATGCCGGAACCACCTGTGAGACGTGCCACAACCACGTGCTGGAGAGACTGGAAGCACCTGCCGAGCTCGCCAGAACCACCTGCCTGACATGCCAAAATTACGTTCCGGCTACGCCAAAACCACTTGGTGGACACTCCAGAATCATCTTCTGGGCATGCCGGAACCACGTCATGGACAGACTGCAAACACCTGCCGGATCTGCCTGAACCACCGGCCGAGCACGCCGGAAATACCTGCTCGACACGCCAGAACCACCTGCCGGACACACCAAAATCACCTCCGGGTACGCCAGAACCACTTGCCGGACACTCCAGAATCACCTGTTGGGTATGCCGGAACCACCTCTCAGACGTGCCAGAACCACGTGAAAGAGACACCGGATGCACCTGCTGAGCACGCTGAAACCTCCTGCTCGACTCGCCGGGACAACCTGCCGGAGACACCAAAATCACCTGCCAGCTACGCCAGAACCACGTTGGGGACAGTCTGGGATCCCCTGCCAGGCACGCCAGAACCAACTCTCAGACATGGCAGAACCATGTGTGGGACACGCCGAAAACACCTATAGGAAAGACTGGAACCACCTGCCAAAAACGCCTGAACCACCTGCTGAGCCCGCCAGAACCACAAACTCGACTTGCTGGAAACACCAGCCCAACACGCCCAAATCACCAGCCAGCTACGCCAGAACCACTTGTTGGATACTCCGGAATCACCTGCCGGGCATGCCGGAACCACCTCTCAGACAGGCCAAACCATGTGCCAAAGACACCGGAAGCACCTCCCGCGCAGACGGGACCACCTGATCAACTCGCCTGAACCACTTGTTGGACAAGCCAAAATCACCTGCAGGTTACGCCAGAACCACTTGGGGGACTCTCTGGAATCACCTGCTGGGCATGCCAGAACCACCTCTCCTACGTGCCAGAACCACGTGCCTTACACGCCGGAACCACCTCCCGGACAGACCCGCACCACCTGCCGGACATGCCTGAACCACCTGCCGAGCACGCCGGAACCACCTGCCAGACATGCCAAAATCACCTGCGGGCTATGCCAGAACAACTTGGAGGAATCTCCGGGATCAGCTGCCGGACATGCCAGAACCAGGTCTCAGACACACCAGAACCACGTGCCGGAGACGCCGGAAGCAGCTGCCGAGCATGGCGCAGCAACCTGCTCAACTCGGCAGAAACACCTGCAGGACACGCCAAAATCACCTGCCGGCTACGCCACAACCAGTTGGTGAACACTTCGGAATCACCTGCCGGGCTTGCTGGAACCACCTGCCTGTCATGCCAACATCACCTGCCAGCTACGCCAGAACCACTTGGCGGACACTCCGGAAACACCTGTCGGGCCGGCCGGAACCACCTCTCAGACGTGCCAGAACCATGTGCCTGAGATGACGGAACCACACCCCGAACAGACCGAAACCACCTGCCAGACCCGCCTGAACCGCTGCTAGCATGCCGGAACCACCTGCTCAACTCGCCGGAACCACCTACCTGACACGCCAAAATCACCTTCAGGGTATGCCAGAACCACTTGGTGGACACTCCGGAATCATCTGCTGGACATGCCAGAACCAGGTCTCAGACACACCAGAACCAGGTGCCGGACACGCCGGAAGCACCTGCTGAGCATGCCTGAGCCACCTGCTCGACTCGCAAGAAACACCTGCCGTACACGCCAAAATCACCTGCCGGGTACGCCAGAACCACTTGGTGGACACTCCGGCATCACCTTTCGGGCATGCCGGAACCACCTCTCAGACTTGCCAGAACCATGTTCCAGAAATGCCGGTACCACCTGCCAAGTATGCTGGAACCAACTTATCCACTCCCCAGAACCACCTGCTGGACACGGAATAATCACTTGCCGGCTGTGCCAGAACCACTCGTCAGACACTCCGCAACCACTTCTAGGACAGACCGGAACCACCTGCCGTACACACCGGAACCACTGGTTCGACTCTCCGGAAGCAATGCCGAACATGCAAAATCACCTGCCGGCTACACCAGAACCACTTGGCGGACACTCCGGAATCACCTGTCAGGCATGCCGGAACCACCTCTCAGACTTGCAGGAACCATGTTCCGGACATGCTGGTACCACATGCCCAGTATGCCGGAACCACCTGATCCACTCCCCAGGAACACCTGCTGGACACACCAAAATCACCTGTCGGCTACGCCAGAACGACTCGGCAGACACTCGGCAACCACCTCCAGGACAGACCGGAACCACCTGCCGGACATGCCAAAATAAGCAGCCGGCTATGCCACAACCACTTGTCAGACACTCCGAATCAAATGCCGGGCATGCTAGAAAAACCTGTCAGAGGTGCCACAACCACATGCCGGAGACGGCGGAAACACCTGCCGAGAATGCCGGAAGTTCCTGATGCACTCCACAGAACCACCTGCCGGACACGCCAAAATCACCTGCCGGCTACGCCACAACCACTTGGCGGACACTCCAGAATCACCTGCCGGCATGCCAGCACAACCTCTCAGAAGTGCCAGAAGCACGTGCCGGCCAGGCCGGAACCATCTCCCGGACAGACCAGAACAACAGGAAACACTCGCCGGAACCACCTGCTTGACTCACCGGTCCCACCTGCTGGACACGCGAAAATCACTTGCCGGCTACGACACAACCAGTTGAACACTTCGGAATCACCTGCCGGGCTGGCTGGAACCACCTGCCGGTCACGCCCACATCACATGTCAGCTCCGCCAGAACCACTTGGCGGACACTCCGGAATCACCTGTCGGGCATGCCAGAACAACCTCTCAGACATGCCAGAACCACATGCCAATGACACCGGAAGGAACTGCCGAGCACTCCGCAACCACCTCCAGGACATACCAGACCACCTACCGGACACGCCGGGACCACCGGCTTGACTCTCCAGAACCACTTGCCGGACATGCCAAAATCACCAGCCGGCTACACCAGAACCACTCGGCAGACAATCCAGAACCATCTCCGGGATAGCACGGAACCACCTGCCGCACACGCCGGGACCACCTGCTTGACTCTCCAGAACCACCTGCCGGACACACCAAAATCACCAGCTGGCTACGCCGCAACCACTTGTCAGACACTGCGGAATCACCTGCCGGGCATGCTGGAATCACCTGCCGGTCACGCCAACATCACCTGTCAGCTAGGCTAGAACCACTTGGCGGACACTACGGAAACTCCTGTCAGGCCGACCGGAAACAACTCTCAGTCGAGCCAGAACCATGTGCCTGAGATGCCGGAACCACACCCCGAACAGACCGAAACCACCTGCCAGACCCGCATGAACGACCTGCCAAGCACGCCGGAACCACCTCCTCGACTCGCCGGAACCACCTACCTGACACGCCAAAATCACCTGCCGGGTATGCCAGAACCACTTGGTGGACACTACGGAAACATTTGCCGGACATGCCAGAACCAGCTCTCAGGCACACCAGAACCACATGCCAGAGACGCCGGAAGCACCTGCTGAGCATGCCTGAGCCACCTGCTCGACTCGCAAGAAACACCTGTCGGACACGCCAAAATAACCTTCCGGCTGCGCCAGAACCACTTGGTGGACACTCCAGAATCACCTGCCGGGCATGCTGGAACCACCTCTCAGAGGTGCCACAACCACATGCCGGAGACGGCGGAAGCACCTGCCGAGAATGCCGGAAGTTCCTGATCCACTCCCCAGAACCACCTGCCGGACACGCCAAAATCACCTGCCGGCTACGCCAGAACCACTTGGCGGACACTCCAGAATCACCTGCCGGGCATGCCAGCACAACCTCTCAGAAGTGCCAGAAGCACTTGCCGGACAGGCCGGAACCATCTCCCGGACAGACCGGAAACACAGGAAACAATCGCCGGAACCACTTGCTTGACTCACCGGTCCAACCTGCTGGACATGCTAAAATCACCTGCCCGCTACACCAGAACCAGTTGGCGGACAAGCTTAAATCACGTCAAGGGCATGCCGACACAACCTCTCAGACGTGCCAGAACCTCGTGCCGGACACCCCAGAACCACCTGCCGGACAGACCGGAACCACCTGCTGGACACGCCGGAACCACTGGCTCGACTCGCCGGAACAACTGAGGGACATGCAAAATCACCTGCCGGCTACGCCAGAACCATTTGGCGAACACTCCGGAGTCACCTGCCGGGCATGCCAGCACAACCTCTCAGAAGTGCCAGAAGCACTTGCCGGACAGGCCGGAACCATCTCCCGGACAGACCGGAAACACAGGAAACAATCGCCGGAACCACTTGCTTGACTCACCGGTCCAACCTGCTGGACATGCCAAAATCACCTGCCCGCTACACCAGAACCAGTTGGCAGACAAGCTTAAATCACGTCAAGGGCATGCCGACACAACCTCTCAGACGTGCCAGAACCTCGTGCCGGACACCCCAGAACCACCTGCCGGACAGACCGGAACCACCTGCTGGACACGCCGGAACCACTGGGTCGACTCGCCGGAACAACCGAGGGACATGCAAAATCACCTGCCGGCTACGCCAGAACCATTTGGCGAACACTCCGGAGTCACCTGCCGGGCGTGCCAGAACCACCTGCTCGACTCCCCACAGCCACGTGCCTGACACGCCAAAATCACCTGCCGGCTATGCCACAACCAGTTGGTGAACACTTCGGAATCACCTGCCGGGCTTGCTGGAACCACCTGCCAGTCACGCCAACATGACCTACCAGCTACGCCAGAACCACTTGGCGGACACTCAGGAAACACCCGTTGGGCCGGCTGCAACCACCTCTCAGACGTGCCAGAACCATGTGCCTGAGATGCCGGAACCACACACTGAACACACCGAAACCACGTGCCAGATCGGCCTGAACCACCTGCCGATCATGATGGAACCTCCTGCTTGACTCACAAGAAACACCTGCTGGACACGCCAAAATGATCTGCCGGGTATGCCAGAACCACGTGGCGCACACTCCGGAATCACCTGCCGGGCATGCCGGAAACACCTCTCAGACATGCCAGAACCACACGCCAATGACACCGGAAGGATCTCCCGAGCACTCCGCATCCACCTCCAGGACATACCGGAACCACCTACCGGACACGCCGGCACCACCTGCTTGACTCGCCAGAACCACCTGCCGGACACACCAAAATCACCAGCTGGCTACGCCACAACCACTTGTCGGACACTCCGGAATCACCTGCCAGGCATGCTGGAACCACCTCTCAGAGGTGCCACAACCACATGCCGGAGACGGCGGAAGCACCTTCCGAGAATGCCAAAAGTTCATGATCCAGTCCACAGAACCGCCAGCCGGAAACGCCAAAATCACCTGCCGGCTACGCCAGAACCACTTGGCGGACACTCCAGAATCACCTGCCGGGCATGCCAGCACAACCTCTCAGAAGTGCCAGAAGCACGTGCCGGACAGGCCGGAACCATCTCCCGGACAGACCGAAAAAACAGGAAACACTTGCTGGAACCACCTGCTTGGCTCACCGGTCCCACTTGCCGGACACGCCAAAATCACCTGCCCGGTACACCAGAACCACTTGGCAGACAAGCCGGAATCACGTGAAGGGCATGCCGACACAACCTCTCAGACGTGCCAGAACCTCGTGCCGGACACCCCAGAACCACCTGCCGGACAGACCGGAACGACCTGCCGGACACGCCGGAACCACCGGCTCGACTCGCTGGAACCACCGCCAGAAATGAAAAATCACCTGCCGGCTACGCCAGAACCACTTGGTGATCACTCCAGAATCACCTGCCTGGCATGCCGGAACCACCTCTCAGACATGCCAGAACCACATGTAAATGGCACCGGAAGCACCTGCCGAGCACACCGGAACCACCAGCTCGAATCCCCAGAACCACCTGCCGGACATGCCCAAATCACCTGTAAGCTCCACCAGAACCACTTGGCGGACACTCCGGTAACACGTGTCGGGCCGGCCGGAACCACATCTCAGATGTGCCAGAAGCATGTGCCTGAGATGCCGGAACCACACCCCGAACACAACGAAACCACCTGCCAGACCCGACTGAACCACCTGCCGAGCACACCGGAACCACCTGCTCGACTCGCCGGAACCGCCTACCTGACATGCCAAAATTACCTGCCTGGTATGCCAGAACCACTTGGTTGACACTCCGGAATCACCTGTCCGGCATGCCAGAACTACCTCTCAGAGATGCCAGAACCACATGCCAATGACACTGTAAGCACCTGCTGAGCACACCGGAACCACCTGCATGACTTGTCAGAACCACGTGCCAGGCACACCAAAATCACCTGCCGGGTACGCCAGAACCACTTGGCGGACACTCCGGAATCACCTGTCGGGCATGCTGGAACCACCTCTCAGACTTGCCAGAACCGTGTTCCGGACACGCCGGTACCCCCTGCCGAGTATGCCGGAACCACCTGATCCACTCCCAAGAACCAAATGCTGGACAAGCTGGAACCACCTGCCTGACAGGCCAAATCATTTGCCGGCTACGCCAGAACCACTTGGCGGACACTCCAGAATCACCTGCAGGGCAGGCCAGCAGAACTTCTCAGAACTGCCAGAAGCACGTGCTGGACAGCGCAGAACCATCTGCCGGACAGACCGGAAAGACAGGAAACACTTGCTGGAACCACCCGCTTGACTCACCGGTCCCACCTGCCGAAAATGCAAAATCACCTGCCGGCTACGCCAGAACCACTTGGCGAACACTCCGGAATCACCTGCCGGGCATGCTGGAACCACATCTCAAACATGTCAGAACCACGTGCCAATGACACCGGAAGCACCTGCGGAGCACACCGGAACCACCTGCTCGACTCGCCAGAACCAAGTGCCGGACACGCCAAAATCACCAGCCGGTTACGGCACAACCACTTGTCGGACACTCCGGAATCACCTGCCGGGCATGCCGGAACCACCTGCACGACTCCCCAGAACCACCTGCCGGACATGCCAAAATCACTTGCCGGCTACGCCACAACCAGATGTTGAACACTTCGGAATCACCTGCCGGGCTGCCTGGAACCACCTGCCGGTGTCGCCCACATCAAATGTCAGCTCCGCCAGAACCACTTGGCGGACACTCTGGAAACACCTGTCGGGCCAGCCATAACCACCTCTCAGACGTGTCAGAACCATGTTCCTGAGATGCCGGAACCACACCGCAACAGACCGAAACCACCTGCCAGTCCCGCCTGAACCACCTGCGGAGCACGTCGGAACCACCTACTCGACTCGCCGGAACCACCTACCTGACACGCCAAAATCACCTGCCGGGTATGCCAGAACCACTTGGTGGACACTCCGGAATCATCTGCCGGACATGCCAGAACCAGCTCTCAGAAACAACAGAACCACGTGCCGGACACGCCGGAAGCACCTGCTGAGCATGCCTGAGCCACATGCTCGACTTGCAAGAAACACCTGCCAGACACGCCAAAATCACCTGCCGGGTATGCCAGAACCAGATGGCGGACACTCCGGAATCACCTGTCGGGCATGCCGGAACCACCTCTCAGACGTGTCAGAACCTTGTGCCGGACACGCCAGAACCACCTGACGGAGAGTCCGGAACCACCCGCCGGACACGCCGCAACCACCGGCTCCACTCGCCAGAACCACCGCCGGACATGCAAAATCACCTGCCGGCTACGCCAGAACCACTTGGCGAACACTCTGGAATCACATGCCGGAACAACCTCTCAGACTTGCGAGAACCATGTTCCGGACACGCTGGTACCACCTGCCGAGTATCCCGGAACCACCTGATCCACTCCACAAAACCACCTGCTGGACATGCGAGAATCACCTGCCGGCTACGCCAGAACCACTCGGCAGACACTCCGGAACCACCTGCCGGGCATGCCGGAACCACCTCTCAGAGGTGCCAGAACCACATGCGGGACACTCCGGAATCACCTGCAGGGCATGCCGGAACCATCTCTCAGACGTGCCAGAACCATGTTCCGGACACGCCGGTACCAGCTGCCGAGCTCCACGGAACCACCTGCTGGACACGCCAAAATCACCTGCCGGCTACGCTAGAACCACTCTGCAGAGACTCCGGAATCACCTGCCGGACTTGCTGGAACCACCAGCAGGTCACGCCAAATCACCTGCCAGCTACGCCAAAACCACTTGGCTGACACTCCAGAATCACCTGTCGGGCATGCCAGCACAACCACTCAGAAGTGCCAGAAGCACGTGCCGGACAGGCCAGAACCATATCCCGGACAGCCCGGTAACACAGGAAACACTCGCCGGAACCACCTGCTTGACTCACCATTCCCAGCTGCCGGACACGCCAAAATCACCTGCCCACTACACCAGAACCACTTGGCGGACACTCCGGAATCACCTGTCGGGCATGCCGGAACCACCTCACAGACGTGCCAGAACATCGTGCCGGACACGCCAGAACCACCTGCCAGACGGACCGGAACCACCTGCCGGACAAGCCGGAACCACCGGCTCGACTCACCAGAGCCACCTGCCGGACACACCAGAAACACCTGCGGGGTACGCCAGAACCACTTGGAGGACTCTCCGGGATAACCTGCCGGGCATGCCGGAACCACCTCTCAGACTTGCCAGAACCATGTTGTGGACACGCCGGTACCACCTGCCGAGCTTGCCGGAACCACCTGCTGGACACGCCAAAATCACCTGCTGGCTATGCCAGAACCACTTGCCGGACACTCCGGGATCACCTGTCGGGCATGCCAGAACCACCTCTCAGACGTGCCAGAACCACGTGCCAGAGACACTGGATGCATCTGCCGAGCACGCCGGTACCTCCTGCTCAACTCGCACGAACCACCTGCCGGAGATGACAAAATCACCTGCCGGCTAGGCCAGTACAACGTGGCCGACTCTACTGAATCACCCGCCGGGCATGCCAGAACCCCCTCTCAGACGTGCCGGAAGCATGTGCCGGACACGCCAGAACCGCCTACTGGACAGACCGGAACCACCTGCCGGACCCGCTGGAACCACCTGCTGAGCATGCCGGAACAACCTGCTCGACTTGCTGGAGCCACCTGCCGGACATGCCAAAATCAGCTGCTGGCTATGCCAGAACCACTTGCCGGGCACTCCAAAATCACCTGCCTGGCGTGCCGGAACCACCTCTCATACGTAGCAGAACCACGTGCAGGAGACGCCGGAAGCAACTGCCGAGCATGCCAGAACCACCTGATCCACTCCCCAGAACCACCTGCTGGACCCGCCTGAACCACCTGCCGGCTACGCGGAAACCACATGGCAGACACTCCGGAATCACCTGCCGTGCATGCCGGAACCACCCCTCAGACGTGCCTTAAAAACGTGCCGGACACGCCGGAACCACCTCCCGGACTAACCGGAACCACCTTTCGGACATGCCTGAACCACCTTATGAGCACGCTGGAACCACCTGCTCGACTCAGTGGAACCATCTGCTGGATACACCAAAATCACCTGCTGGCTACGCCAGAACAACTTGCCGACACTCCGGAATAACCTGCCATTCATCCCGGAACCGCCCCTCAGAGGTGCCAGAACCACGTGCTGGACGCCCCAGACCACTTCCGTGAAAGACTGGAACCACCTGCTGAGCATTCTGGAAACACCTGCTCGAATCCCGGGAACCGCCTCTGGGGAAACTGTCATAGAAATGCAGGTAAAACGGCCTTTCTTGCCAGCCCTTAACTCGCCACTTTAGAACTTATGCTTCTGCCACAATTGCACCTTGCCAACCCGGCTCAGACGAAATGCCTACATCTTCCCCTGAAGCAACTGGGCTGAGTCCCAAATCATTGAGCGTCCATGTGCTTAGGAGGCGATAGACTGCACGCCTTTTTCCAACCACCATTGTGCACTGCTGGAGAGAGTGTCGGAAAGCAGCTATGTCAGAAAGACCCCTTTGCTCTCAGCCGTGCCCTCCATTGCTCTAGACGTGGAATGCACAATGCACTGGCTCCCCCCTCAAGGGGCGACAAGTCACAGACCACCTTGCTTCCATCTCTTTAGGAAGCTGAGAAGGAACTCGCTTTCAACAGTGATCTTACAGAGCCCAGGGAACATCTCATACAAAGGCAGCTGAAACGCCGTTTCTTTTCACCCCTTAACTTGCCGATTTGGAACTTCTGTTTCTGCCACATTTCCACCTTGCCATCCGGGCTCCGACGAAATGCCTACATCTTCCCCTTCAGCAACGGGGACCATGCCCATATGACTGTGCTTCCACATGCTTAAGAGGAGAGAGACAGGCTTTTTACAATCACGATTGTGCACTGGTGGAGAGAGTGACAGAAAGCACCTATGTCAGAAAGGTCCCTTTGATCTCAGCCATGCCCTGAATTGCTCTAGAGGAGGAAGGCACAATGCACTGCCTCTGGCTCCACCCCTCAATGGCAGACGAACCACACACCATCTTGCGTCCAGCTCTTTAGGACGCTGAGAAAGAGCTCGCATTCCATAGTGCTCTTAGAGCGTCCAGGGAACATCTCATACATAGGCAGCTGAACGCCATTTCTTCCAGCACTTCACTCGCCGATCTGGGACATCTGCATGTGCCACATTTCCACCTTGTAAACCCGGCTCAGAAGAAATGCCTACAACTTCCCCTTAATCAATGGGGACGAGGCCCGAATGATTGTGGTTCCACATGCTGAGGAGGAGACAGACAATAGGCTTTGAACAAACCGCCTTTGAGCAATGGTTGGGGGAGTGTCAGAAAGCACCAATGTCAGAAAGGCCCTTTACTCTCAGCCGTGCCCTCCATTCCTCTAGAGGCAGGAGGCACAAGGCACTGGCACCACCCCTGAAGGGGATCAGAAAGCACCTATGGCAGAAAGCCCCCTTTGCTGTCAGCCGTGCCCTCCATTGCTCTGCAGGTGGAAGGCACAAAGCACTGCCTCCATCCTTCAATGGGAGACAAGCCATAAACTGTCTTGCCCCCAGCTCTTTAGGAAGCTGACAAACAACTCGCTTTCCAAACTCAAGTTACAGCACACCAGGAACCTCTCATACAAAGGCAGCTTAAATGGCATTTCTTCCCAGCCCTTCACTCGCAGCTTTAGGACTTCTGCTTCTGCCGCAATTCCACCTTGCCAACCCAGCTCAGACAAAATGCCTACATCTTCCCCTTAAGCAACTGGGCTGAGACCCAAATGATTGTGCAACCATGTGTTTAGCAGGAGAGAGACAATACGCTTTTCACCAACCACAGTTCACCACTGGTGGAGAGAGTGCCAGAAAACACCTATGTCAGAAAGGCCCCTTTCCTCTCAGTTTTGCCCTCCATTGCTCTAGACGTGGAATGCACAATGCATTGGCTCAACCCCTCTAGGGGCGACAAGCCACAGACCATCTTTCTTCCATCTCTTTAGGAAGTTGAGAACCAACTCACCTGACGCATAAAAAGGAATCATGCCCCTTAGATGCCAGAAAACCCTGGGAGACATACCAAAAACACCCTCCACACACTCTCAAAGAACCACACATTCATGGCAGAATGACCCAACTGGTACACCAGAAGCACCCACGTTGCATGCCAGAACCACCTGTAACCACCTGCTGAACACAGTGGAACAACAATTCTGACACTGCAGAACCATCTCTTCAACATGCCCGCTGCACACAACAGACACGACAGAACCAGATTCCAAACGCAGCACAATGACATGCCAGACACATTGGTAACACCTGATGGATATGCAACAAACAGGGGCGAGAAACAGTGAAACCACCTGCGGAGTATGTCAGAACCGGTGGCCAGAAATGGGACCAACACCTGTCTTACAAGCCAGAGCCACGAGCCCAAAAAGCAGGAAAGACCTGCTGCACATGCGAAAATAACCTGCTGGGGATGCCAGAACCACTTGGAGGACACCCAGGAATCACCTGCCAGGCATGCCCGACGCGCCTCGCAGACGTGCCAGAGCCACGTTCCGGACATGCCAGAAACACCTCCGGGACAGACTGGAACCACCTGCCAGACTAGCAGGAACCACCTCTCAGACGTACCAGAACCACTTGCCGGACAAGCTGGAAACATGTACTGCACAGACTGGAACAACCTGCTGAGCATGCCGAAACCAGCTGCCGGACACGCCAAAATCACCTGCCGGCTACACCAGAACCACTTGGAGTACAAGACGGAATAATGTTTTGGGCATGATGGCACAACCTCTCAGACGTGCCAGAACCTCGTGCTTGACACCCCAGAACCACCTGCCGGACAGACCGGAACCACCTGCCGGACACGCCAGAACAAGCGGCTCGACTCGCCGGAACCACCGCCGGACACGCAAAATCACCTGCCGGCTACGCCAGAACCACTTGGAGAACACTCTGCAATCTCCTGCCGGGCATGCCGGAACCACCTCTCAGACATGCCAGACCCACATGCCAATGACACCGGATGCACCTGCCGAGCATGCCGGAACCACCTGCTCGACTCGCCAGAAGCACCTGGTGGACAAGGGAAAATCACCTTCCGGCTGCGACGCAACTACTTGGGGAACACTTCGGAATCACCTGCCGGGCTTGCTGGAACAACTTGCCGGTCATGCCAACATCACCTGCCAGCTATGCCAGAACCACTTGGCGGAAACTCCGGAAACACCAGTCAGGCCGGCCGGAAACACCTCTCAAACGTGTCAGACCATTTGCCTGAGATGCCGGAACCACACCCCGACCAGACCGAAACCACCTGCCAGACCCGCCGGAACCACCTACTCGACTCGCCGGAACCACCTTCCTGACACGCCAAAATCAACTGCCGGGTATGCCAGAACCAGTTGGTGGACACTCCTGAATCATATGCCGGACATGCCAGAACCAGCTCTCAGACACACCAGAACCACGTGCCGGACACGCCGGAAGCACCTGCTGAGCATGCCTGAGCCACATGCTCGACTTGCAAGAAACATCTGCCAGACAGGCCAAAATCACCTGCCGGGTACGCCAGAACCACGTGGCGGACACTCCGGAATCACCTCTGGGGCATGCGGGAACCACCTCTCAGACGTGCCAGAACATCGTGCCAGACACGCCAGAATCACCTGCCGGACACACCGGAACCACCTGCCGGACACGCCGCAACCACCGGCTAGACTCGCCGGAACCACCGCCGGAAATGCAAAATCACCTGCCGGGTACGCCAGAACCACTTGGCGAACACTCCGGAATCACCTGCCGGGCATTCCGGAACCACCTCTCAGAGGTGCCAGAACCACATGCCGGACACTCCGGAATCACCTGTCGGGCATGCCGGAACCATCTCTCAGACGTGCCACAACCACGTGCCAGAGAGACCGGAAGCAACTGCCGAGCTTGCCGGAACCACCTGCTGGACATGCCGGAACCACCTGCCTCACAGGCCAAAATCATATGCCGGCTACGCCACAACCACTTGTCGGACACTCCGGAATCACCTGCCGGGCATGCTGGAACCAACTCTCAGAGGTGCCACAACCACTTGCCGGAGACGGCGGAAGCACCTGCCGAGAATGCCGGAAGTTCCTGATCCACTCCCCAGAACCACCTGCCGGACATGCCAATATCACGTGCCGGCTACGCCAGAACCATTTGTCGGACACTCCAGAATCACCTGCCGGGCATGGCTGCACAACCTCTCAGAAGTGACAGAAGCACGTGCCGGACAGGCCAGAACCATCTCCCGGACAGACCGGAAACACAGGAAGCACTCGCCGGAACCAACTGCTTGACTCACCGATCCCACCTGCCCTACATGCCAAAATCACCTGCCCGCTACACCAGAACTACTTGGCGGACAAGCCGGAATCACGTGAAGTGCATGCCGACACAACCTCTCAGACGTGCCAGAACCTCGTGCCGGACACCCCAGAACCACCTGCTGGACAGACCGGATCCACCTGCCGGACACGCCGAAACCACCAGCTCGACTCGCTGGAACCATTGCCGGACATGCAAAATCACCTGTCAGCTATGCCAGAACCACTTGGCGAACACTCCGGAATCACCTGCCGGGCATGGCGGAACCACCTCTCAGACATGCCGGAACCACATGCCAATGACACCGGAAGCACCTGCCGAGCACACCAGAACCACCTGCTCGACTTGCCAAAACCACCTGCTGGACACGCCAAAATCACCTGCCGGCTACGCCACAACCATTTGGTGAACACTTCGGAATCACCTGCCGGGCTGGCTGCAACCACCTGCCGGTCACGCCAACATCACCTGCCAGCTATGCCAGAACCACTTGGCGGACACCATGGAAACACCTGTCGGTACGGCGGGAACCACCTCTCAGAAGTGCCAGGACCATGTGCCTGAGATGCCGGAACCACACCCCGAACAGAGCGAAACCAGCTGCCAGACCCGCCTGAACCCCCTGGCGAGCACGCCTGATCCACCTGGTCAACTAGCCGGAACCACCTTTCTGACATGCCAAAATCACCTGCCAGGTATACCAGAACCACTTGGTGGACACTCCGGAATCATCCGCCGGACATGCCAGAACCAGCTCTCAGATATACGAGAACCAGGTGCCAGAGACGCCGTAAGCACCAGCTGAGCATGCCTTAGCCAACTGCTCGACTCGCAAGAAACACCTGTCGGTCATGGCAAAATCTCCTGCCGGGTACGCCAGAAACAAGCGGCGGACACTCCGGAATCACCTGTCGGGTATGCCGGAACCACCTCTCAGACGTGCCAGAAACTCGTGCCAGGACACGCCAGAACCACCTGCCGGACAGACCGGAACCACCTGCCGGACACGCCGGAACCACCGGCTCGACTCGCCAGAACCACCGCCAGACATGCAAAATCACGTGCCGGATACGCCAAAACCACTTGGCGAACACTCCGGAATCACCTGCCAGGCATGCCGGAACCACCTCTCAGACTTGCCAGAACCATGTTCCGGACACGCCGGTACCACCTGCCGAGTATGCCGGAACCACCTGGTCCGCTCCCCAAAACCACCTGCTGGACAAGCCAGAATCACCTGCCGGCTACGCGAGAACCACTCGGCAGACACTCCGGAACCACCTGCCGGGCATGCCAGAACGACCACTCAGAGGTGCCAGAACCACATGCCGGACACTCCGGAATCACCTGCCGGGCATGCCGGAACCATCTCTCAGAAGTGCCAGAACCATGTTCCAGACACTCCGGAATCACCTGCCGGGCTTGCTGGAACCACCTGCCGGTCACGCCAACATCACCTGCCAGCTACGCCAGAACCACTTGGCGGACACTCCGGAAACACCTGTAGGGCCTGCCGGAACCACCTCTCTGACGTGCCAGAAACATGTGCCTGAGATGCCGGAACCACACCACGACCAGACCGAAACCACCTGCCAGACCCGCCTGAACCCCCTGGCGAGCACGCCTGATCCACCTGCTCAACTAGCCGGAACCACATTCCTGACACGCCAAAACACCTTCCAGGTATATCAGAACCACTTGGTGGACACTCCGGAGTCAGCTGCCGGACATGCCAGAAACAGCTCTCAGACACACCAGAACCACGTGCCAGAGACGCCGGAAGCACCAGCTGAGCATGCCTGAGCCACCTGCTCGACTCGCAATAAACACCTGACGGACATGCCAAAATCACCTGCCGGGTACGCCAGAAACACTTGGAGGACACTCCGGAATCACCTGTCGGGCATGCCGCAACCACCTCTCAGACTTCCTAGAACCATGTTCTGGACACGCCGGTACCACCTGCCGAGTATGCCGGAACCAGATGATCCACTCCCCAGAACCACCTACTGGACCCGCCAGTATCAACTGCCGGCTACGCCAGAACCACTCGGCAGACACTCCGGAATCACACGCCAGGCATTCCGGAACCACCTCTCAGAGGTGCCAGAACCACATGCTGGAGACTCCGGAATCACGTGCCGGGCATGCCCGAACCACCTCTCAGAGGTGCCAGAACCACATGCCGGACACTCCGGAATCACCTGCCGGGCATGCCGGAACCATCTCTCAGACGTGCCAGAACCATGTTCCGGACGCGCCAGTACCACCTGCTGAGCTCACTGGAACCAACTGCGGGACACGCCAAAATCACCTGCCGGCTACGCCAGAACCACTTGGCAGACACTCCGGAATCACCTGCCGGGCTTGCTGGAACCACCTGCCGGTAACGCCAACATCACCTGACAGCTACGCCAGAACCACTTGGCGGACACTCCGGAATCACCTGTCGGGCATGCCGGAACCACCTCTCAGATTGCCAGAACCATGTTCTGGACACGCCGGTACCACCTGCCGAGTATGCTGGAACCAGCTGATCCACTCCCCAGAACCACATACTGGGCACGCCAAAATCAACTGCCGGCTATGCCAGAACCACTCGGCAGACACTCCGGAATCACATGCCAGGCATTCCTTAACCACCTCTCAGAGGTGCCAGAACCACATGCCGGACACTCCGGAATCACCTGCCGGGCATGCCGGAACCATCTCTCAGACGTGCCACAACCATGTGCCGGAGAGACCGGAAGCACCTGCCAAGCTCACCGGAACCACCTGCTGGACATGCCGGAACCACCTGCCTCACAGGCCAAAATCATATGCTGGCTACGCCAAAACCACTTGGTGGACACTCCAGAATCACCTTGCGGGCATGCCGGAACCACGTCATGGACAGACGGCAAACACCTGCCGGACCTGCCGGAACCACCTGCTGAGCACGCCGGAACCACCTGCTAGACTCACCAGAGCCAAATGCCGGACACACCAGAAACACCTGCGGGGTACGCCAGAACCACTTGGAGGACTCTCCGGGATCACCTGCCGGGCATGCCGGAACCACCTCTCAGACGTGCCAGAACCATGTGCCGCACACGCCGGAACCACCTGCCGTGTATGCCGGAACCACCTGCTCCACTCCCCAGAACCATCTGCTGGACTTGCCAAAATCACCTGCTGGCTATGCCAGAACCACTCGGCAGACACTCCGGAACCACCTCCAAGACAGACCGGAACCACCTGCCGGACACGCTGGGACCACCTGCTCAACTCGCCAAAAGTACCGTGTCGTGCCGGCTGGAACCACCTCTCAGACGTGCCAGAACCATGTGCCGGAAATGCCGTAGCCACACCCCGAACAGACTGAAACCACCTGCCAGACCCGCCTGAACCACCTGCCCAGCACGCTGTAAGCACCTACTCGACTCGCCGGAACCACCAACCTGACACGCCAAGATCACCTGCCGGGTATGCCAGAACCACTTGGTGGACACTCCGGAATCATCTGCCGGACATGCTAGAACCAGCTCTCAGACACACCAGAACCACGTGCCGGACACGCCGGAAGCACCTGCTGAGCATGCCTGAGCCACATGCTCGACTTGCAAGAAACACCTGCCAGACACGCCAAAGTCACCTGCCAGGTACGTCAGAACCACGTGGCGGACACTCCGGAATCACCTGCCGGGCATGCCGGAACCATCACTCAGACGTGCCAGAACCATGTTCCGGACACGCTGGGACCACCTGCTCGACTCGCCAAAATACCTGCTGGACACCCCAAAATCACCTGCTGGCTACACCACAACCATTTGGCGAACACTTCGGAATCACCTGCCGGGCTGGCTGCAACCACCTGCCGGTCACGCCAACATCACCTGCCAGCTATGCCAGAACCACTTGGCGGACACCATGGAAACACGTGTCGGGCCGGCTGGAACCACCTCTCAGACGTGCCAGAACCATGTGCCGGAGATGCCGGAACCACTCCCCGAACAGACCGAAACCACCTGCCAGACCCACCTGATCCCCCTGGTGAGCACGCCTGATCCACCTGCTCAACTAGCCGGAACCACCATCCCGACACGCCGAAATCACCTGCCAGGTATACCAGAACCACTTGGTGGATACTCCGGAATCATCTGCCGGACATGCCAGAACCACCTGCTCGACTCACCAAAACCACCTGCTGGACACGCCAAAATCACCTGCTGGGTACGCCACAACCATTTGGTGAACACTTCGGAATCACCTGCCGGGCTGGCTGCAACCACCTTCCGGTCACGCCAACATCACCTGCCAGCTATGCCAGGACCACTTGGCCGACACCATGGAAACACCTGTCGGGCCGGCCGGAACCACCTCTCAGACGTGCCAGAACCATGTGCCTGAGATGCCGGAACCACACCCCGAACAGACCGAAACCACCTGCCACACCCTCCTGAACCACCGGCTGAGCATGCCGAAAAAACCTGCTCGACTCACTGGAGCCACCTGCTGGACACGCCAACAGCACCAGCCGGCTATGCCAGAAGCACTTGCCAGACACTCTGGAATCACCTGCAGGGCATGCCGGAACCACCTCTCAGACGTGCCAGAACCACATGCCGCAGACTCCGGAATCACCTGCCGGTCATGCCACAACCACCCCTCTGACGTGCCACAACCACGTGCCGGAGATACAGGAGGCACCTGCCAAGCTCGCCGGAACCACCTGCTGGACACGCCAGCACCACCTGCCTGACACACCAAAAACACCTCCTGGTATGCCAGAATCACTTGCCGGACACTCCGGAATCACCTGTTGGGCATTCCAGAACTACCTCTCAGACGTGCCAGAACCACGTGAAACAGACACCGGATGCACCTTCTGAGCATGCCGGAACCTCCTACTCGACTCGCCGGGACCAACTGCCGGAGACACCAGAATCACCTGCCAGCTAGGCCAGAACCACGTGGAGGACTCTATGCAATCACCCGCCGGGCATGCCGGAACCACCTATCAGACGTGCCTGAAGCACATGCTGGACACACCGGAACCACCTACTGGACAGACCGGAACCACCTGCCGGACCCGCCTGAACCACCTGCTGAGCACGCCGAAAAAACCTGCTCGACTCGCTGGAGCCACCTGCTGGACACGCCAAAATCACCAGCCGGCTATGCCAGAAGCACTTGCCAGACACTCTGGAATCACCTGCAGGGCATGCCGGAATCACCTCTCAGACTTGCCAGAACCACATGCCGCAGACTCCGGAATCACCTGCCGGTCATGCCACAACAACCCCTCTGACTTGCCACAACCACGTGCCAGAGAGACAGGAGGCACCTGCCAAGCTCGCCGGAACCACCTGCTGGACACGCCAGCACCACCTGCCTGACATGCCAAAATCACGTGCCAGCTATGCCAAAACCACTTGGTGGACACTCCAGAATCACCTTCCGGGCATGCCGGAAGCACCTCTCCGATGTGCCAGAACCACGTGGCGGACAGTCCGGAATCACCTGCTGGGCATGCGGGAACCACCTCTCAGACGTACTAGAACCACGTGTGGCACACGCAGTAACTCACGGCCGGACAGGCCGAAACCTCCTGCGGGAAATGCCAGAATCACCTGCCGAGAACGCCGGAACCACCTGAACAGCTCGCCAGAAACACCTGCCGGACACGCCAACATCACCTGCCGGACACGCCAAAATCACCTGCCGGCTATGCCAAACTACTTGGCGGACACCCCAGAACCACCTGCCGGACAGGCCAGAACCACCTGCTGTACCCCCGGAACCACCTCCTGGACAGACAGGAACAACCTGCCAGACACACGTGAACGACCAGCCCAGCTCGGCGGGACCACCTGCTCGAATCACCGGAACCACATGCTGGACGTGCCAAAATCACCTGCCAGCTACGACAGAACCACGTTGGGGACAGTCTGGGATCCCCTGCCGGGCATGCCAGAACCAACTCTCAGACATGGCAGAACCATGTGCGGGACACGCCGAAAACACCTATAGGAAAGACTGGAACCACCTGCCAAAAACGCCTGAACCACCTGCTGAGCCCGCCAGAACCACAAGCTCGACTTGCTGGAAGCACCAGCCCAACACGACCAAATCACCAGCCGGCTACGCCAGAACCACTTGTTGGATACTCCGGAATCACCTGCCGGGCATGCCGGAACCACCTCTCAGACAGGCCAAACCATGTGCCAAAGACACCGGAAGCACCTCCCGCGCAGACGGGACCACCTGCTCAACTCGCCTGAACCACTTGTTGGACACGCCAAAATCACCCGCCGGTTACGCCAGAACCACTTGGCGGACTCTCTGGAATCACATGCTGGGCATGACAGAACCACTTCTCCCACGTGAGAGAACCATGTGCCTTACACGCCGGAACCACCTCCCGGACAGACCGGCACCACCTGCCGGACATGCCTGAACCACCTGCCGAGCACGCCGGAACCACCTGCCGGACATGCCAAAATCACCTGCGGGCTATGCCAGAACAACTTGGAGGACTCTCCGGGATCAGCTGCCGGACATGCCAGAACCAGCTCTCAGACACACCAGAACCACGTGACAGAGACGCCGGAAGCACCAGCTGAGCATGCCTGAGCCACCTGCTCGACTCGCAAGAAACACCTGTCGGACATGCCAAAATCACCTGCCGGTTAGGCCAGAAACACTTGGTGGACACTCCGGAATCACCTGTCGGGCATGCCGGAACCACCTCTCAGAGGTGCCAGAACCACATGCCGGACACTCCGGAATCACCTGCCAGGCATGCCGGAACCACCTCTCAGAGGTGCCAGAACCACATGCCGGACACTCCGGAATCACCTGCCGGGCATGCTGGAACCATCTCTCAGACGTGCCACAACCACGTGCCGGAGAGACCGGAAGCACCTGCCGAGCTCGCCAGAACCACCTGCTGGACATGCCGGAACCACCTGCCTCACAGGCCAAACTCATATGCCGGCTACACCAAAACCACTTGGTGGACACTCCAGAATCACCTTGCGGGCATGCCGGAACCACGTCTTGGACAGACGGCAAACACCTGCCGGACCTGCCGGAACCACCTGCCGAGCACACCGGAACGACCTGCTCGACTCACCAGAGCCATCTGCCGGACACACCAGAAACACCTGCGGGGTATGCCAGAACCACTTGTAGGACTCTCCGGGATCACCTGCCGGGCATGCCGGAACCACCTCTCAGATGTGCCAGAACCATGTGCCGGACACGCCGGAAGCAACTTCCGAGTATGCCGGAACCACCTGCTCCAATCCCCAGAACCACCTGCTGGACATGCCAAAATCACCTGCCGGCTACGCCAGAACCACTCGGCAGACACTCCGGAACCACCTCCAGGACAGACTGGAACCACCTGCCGGACACGCCCTGACCACCTGCTTGACTCGCCAGAAACACCTGCCGGACACGCCAGAATCACCAGCCGGCTACGGCACAACCACTTGTCAGACACTGTGGAATCACCTGCCGGGCGTGCTGGAATCACCTCTCAGAGGTGCCACAACCACATGCCGGAGACGGCGGAAGCACCTGCCGAGAATGCAGGAAGTTCCAGATCCACTCCCCAGAACCACCTGCCGGACACGCCAAAATCAACGGCTGGCTACGCCAGAACCACTTGGCGGACACTCCAGAATCACCTGCCGGGCATGCCAGCACAACCTCTCAGAAGTGCCAGAAGCATGTGCCGGACAGGCCGGAACCATCTCCCGGACAGACCGGAAACACAGCAAACACTCGCCGGAACCACCTGCTTGACTCACCGGTCCCACCTGCCGGAGACGCCAAAATCACCGGCCCGCTACACCAGATCCACTTGGCGGACAAGCTGGAATCACGTGAAGTGCATGCCGACACAACCTCTCAGACGTGCCAGAACCTCGTGCCGGACACCCCAGAACCACCTGCTGGACAGACCGCAACCACCTGCCGGACACGCCAGAACCACCGGCTCGACTCGCCGGAACCATTGCCGGACATGCAAAATCACCTGCCGGCTACGCCAGAACCACTTGGCGAACACTCCGGAATCACCTCCCGGGTATGGCGGAGCCACCTCTCAGACATGCCGGAAACACATGCCAATGACACCGGAAGCACCTGCCGAGCATGCCAGAACCACCTGCTCGACTCGCCAAAACCACCTGCTGGACAAGCCAAAATCACCTGCCGGCTATGCCACAACGATTTGGTGAACACTTCGGAATCACCTGCCGGGCTGTGTGGAACCACCTGCCGGTCACGCCAACATCACCTGCCAGCTATGCCAGAACCACTTGGCGGACACCATGGAAACACCTGTCAGGCCGGCCGGAACCACCTCTCAGACGTCCCAGAACCATGTGCCTGAGATGCCGGAACCACACCCCGAATAGACCGAAACCCCCTGCCAGACCCACCTGAACCACCTGCCGAGCACGCCGGAACCACCTACTCGACTCGCCGGAACCACCTACCTGACACGCCAAAATCACCTGCCGGGTATGCCAGAACCACTTGGTGGACACTCCGGAATCATCTGCTAGACATGCCAGAACCAGCTCTCAGACACACCAGAACCACGTGCTGGACACGCCGGAAGCACCTGCTGAGCATGCCTGAGCCACATGCTCGACTTGCAAGAAACACCTGCCAGACACGCCAAAATCACCTGCCAGATACGTCAGAACCACGTGGCGGACACTCCGGAATCACCTCTGGGGCATGCCAGAACCACCTCTCAGACGTGCCAGAACCTCGTGCCGGACACGCCAGAACCACCTGCCGGACAGACCGGAACCACTTGCCGGACATGCCGGAACCACCGGGTCGACTCGCCAGAACCGCCGCCGGACATGCAAAATCACCCGCCGGCTACGCCGGAACCACTTGGCGAACACTCCGGAATCACCTGCCGGGCATGCCGGAACCATCTCTCAGACTTGCCAGACCCGTGTTCCGGACACGCCGGTACCACCTGCCGAGTATGCCGGAACCACCTGATCCACTCCCCAGAACCACCTGCTGGACACTCCAGAATCACCTGCCGGCTACGCTAGAACCACTCGGCAGACACTCCGGAACCACCTGCCGGGCATGCCGGAACCACCACTCAGAGGTGCCAGAACCACATGCCGGACACTCCGGAATCACCTGCCGGGCATGCCGGAACCACCTCTCAGACTTGCCAGAACCATGTACCGCACACGCCGGTACCACGTGCCGAGTATGCCGGAACCACCTGATCCACTCCCCAGAACCACCTGCTGGACACGCCAGAATCACCTGCCGGCTACTCCTGAACCACTCGGCAGACACTCCGGAACCATCTCCGGGATAGACCGGAACCACCTGCCTGACACGCCGGGACCACCTGCTTGACTCTCCAGAACCACCTGCCGGACACACCAAAATCACCAGCTGGGTACGCCACAACCACTTGTCGGACACTCCGGAATCACCTGCCGGGCATGCTGGAACCACCTCTCAGAGGTGCCACAACCACATGCCAGAGATGGTGGAAGCACCTGCCGAGAATGCCGAAAGTTCATGATCCACTCCACAGAATGGCCAGCTGGACACGCCAAAATCACCTGCCGGCCACGCCAGAACCACTTGTCGGACACTCCAGAATCACCTTCCGGGCATGCCAGCACAACCACTCAGAAGTGAAAGAAGCACGTGCCGGACAGGCCGGAACCATCTCCCGGACAGACCGGAAACACAGGAAACACTCGCCGGAACCACCTGCTTGACTCACCGGTCCCACCTGCCGGACACGCCAAAATCAACTGCCGGGTATGCCAGAACCATTTGGTGGACACTCTGGAATCACCTGCCGGGCATGCCGGAACCACCTCTCAGACATGCCAGAACCATGTTCCGGACACGCCGGTACCACCTGCCAAGTATGCCGGAACCACCTGATCCACTCCCCAGAACCACCTGCTGGACACGCCAAAATCACCTGCCAGCTACGCAGAACCACTCGGCAGACACTCCGGAAACACCTCCAGGACAGACCGGAACCACCTGCCGGACACGCCGGATCCACCGGCTCGACTTGCCGGAACCACTGCCTGACATGCAAAATCACCTGCCGGCTACGCCAGAACCACTTGGTGATCACTCCGGAATCACCTGCTGCGCATGCCGGAACCACCTCTCAGACATGCCAGAACCACATGTCAATGGCACCGGAAGCACCTGCCGAGCACGCCGGAACCACCTGCTCGACTCACCAGAGCCACCTGCCGGACACACGAGAAACACCTGCTGGCTACGCCAGAACCACTCGGCAGACAATCCGGAACCACCTCCAGGACACACCGGAACCACCTGCCGGACACGCCAGCACCACCTGCTTGACTCGCCAGAAGCAAGAGCCGGACACGCCAAAATCACCTGCCGTCTACGCCAGAACCACTCGGCGGACACTCCGGAAGCACCTTTCGGGCATGCCGGAACCACCTCTCAGAGGTGCCAGAACCACATGCCGGAGACTCCGGGATCACCTGCTGGGCATGCCGGAACCAACTCTCAAACGTGCCACAAGTACGTGCCGGAGAGCCTGGAAACACCTGCCGAACTCGCCGGAACCTCCTGCTGGACATGCCGGAACCACCTGCGTGACAGGCCAAAATCATATGTCGGCTACGCCATAACCACTTGGTGGACACTCCAGAATCACCTTGCGGGCATGCCAGAACCACGTCATGGACAGACTGCAAACACCTACCGAACCTGACTGAACCACCTGCCGAGCTTGCCGGAACCACCTGCCGGTCACGCCAACATCAGCTGCCAGCTCGCCAGAACCACTTGTCGGACATTCCGGAATCGCCTGCCGGGCTTGCCGGAACCACCTCTCAGAGGTGCCAGAACCACAACACGGACACTCCGGAATCACCTGTCCGGCATGCCGGAACCACCTCTTAGACTAGCCAGAAACATGTTCCGTACACTCCGGTACCACCTTCCGAGTATGACAGAACCACCTGCTCCACTCCACAGAAAGACCTGCCAGACACGCCAAAATCACGTGCCGGCTATGCCAGGACCACTTGGCGGACACTCCAGAATCACCTGCCGGGCATGAAAGCACAACCTCTCAGAAGTGCCAGAAGCACGTGCTGGGCAGGCCGGAACCATCTACTGGGCAGAATGGAACCACAGGAATCTCTCGCTGGAGCAACCTGCCAGACACGCCAAAATCACCTGCCCGCTACACCAGAACCACTTGGCGGACAAGCTGGAATCACGTGAAGGGCATGCCAACACAACCTCTCAGACGTGCCAGAACCTCATGCCGTACACCCCAGAACAACCTGCCGGACAAACTGGAACCACCTGCCGGACACGCCAGAACCACCGGCTCAACTCGCTGGAACCACCTACCTAAAACGCCAAAATCACCTGCCGGGTAGCCAGAACCACTTGGTGGACACTCTGGAATCATCTGACGGACATGCCAGAACCAGCTCTCAGACACACCAGAATCACGTGCTGGACATGCCGGAAGCACCTGCTGCGCATGCCTGAGCCACCTGCTCGACTTGCAAGAAACACCTGCCAGACACGCCAAAATCACCTGCCAGGTACGCCACAACCACTCGGTGGACACTCCGGAATCACCTGTCGGGCATGCCGGAACCACCTCTCAGACTTGCCAGAAACATGTTCCGGACACGCCGGTACCACGTGCCGAGTATGCCAGAACCACCTGCTCCACTCCACAGAACCGCCTGCCGGACACGCCAAAATCACATGCCGGCTACGCCAGGACCACTTGGCGGACACTCCAGAATCACCTGCCGGGCATGCCAGCACAACCTCTCCGAAGTGCCAGAAGCACGTGACGGACAGGCTGGAACCATCTCCCGGACAGACCGGAACCACAGGAAACACTCGCCGGTGCAACCTGCTTGACTCACCGGTCCCACCTGCCGGATACGCCAAAATTACCTGCCACTACACCAGAACCTCTTGGCGGACAAGCCGGAATCACGTGAAGGGCATGCCGACACAACTTCTCAGACGTGCCAGAACCTCGTGCCAGACACCCCAGAACCACCTGCGGGACACACCGGAACCACCTGCCGGACACGCCGGAACCACCGGCTCGACTCACCAGAACCACCGCCGGACATGCAAAATCACCTGCCGGCCATGCCAGAACCACTTGGCGATCACTCCGGAATCACCTGCCGGGCATGCCGGAAGGACCTCTCAGACATGCCAGAACCACATGCCAATGACACCGGAAGAACCTGCCGAGCACGCCGGAACCACCTGCTCGACTCGCCAGAACCACCTACCTGACATGCCAAAATCACCTGCCGGGTACGCCAGAACCACTTGGTGGAGACCCCGGAATCATCTGCCGGACATGCCAGAACCAGCGCTCAGACACACAAGAATCACGTGCCGGACACGCCAGAAGCACAGGCTCGACTCGCCGGAACCACCGCGGGACATGCAAGATCACCTGCCGGCTACGCCAGAACCATTTGGGGAACACTCCGGAGTCACCTGCCGGTCATGACGGAACCACCTGCTCGACTCGCCACAGCCACCTGCCTGACACGCCAAAATCACCTGCCGGCTATGCCACAACCAGTTGGTGAACACTTCGGAATCACCTGCCGGGCTGGCTGCAACCACCTGCCGATCACGCCAACATCACCTGCCAGCTATGCCAGAACCACTTGGCGGACACCATGGAAACACCTGTCGGGCTGTCCGGAACCACCTCTCAGACGTCCCAGAACCATGTGCCTGAGATGCCAGAACCACACCCCGAACAGACGGAAAACACCTGCCAGACCCACCTGAACCACCTGCCGAGCACGCCGGAACCACCTACTCGACTCGCCGGAACCACCTACCTGACATGCCCAAATCACCGCCCGGGTATGCCAGAACCACTTGGTGGACACTCCGGAATCATCTGCTGGACATGCCAGAACGAGCTCTCAGACACACCAGAACCACGTGCCGGACACGCCGGAAGCACCTGCTGAGCATGCCTGAGCCACATGCTCGACTTGCAAGAAACACCTGCCAGACACGCCAAAATCACCTGCCAGGCACGTCAGAACCACGTGCCGGACACTCCGGAATCACCTGTTGGGCATGCCGGAACCCCCTCTCAGACGTGCCAGAACCTCGTGCCGGACACGCCAGAACCACCTGCCGAACAGACCGGAACCACCTGCCGGACACACCGGAACCACCGGGTTGACTCGCCGGAAACACCGCCGGACATGCAAAATCACCCGCCGGCTACGCCGGAACCACTTGGCGAACACTCCGGAATCACCTGCCGGGCATGCCGGAACCACCTCTCAGACTTGCCAGAACCATGTTCCGGACACGCCGGGACCACCTGCCGAGTATGCCGGAACCACCTGATCCACTCCCCAGAACCACCTGCTGGACACGCCAGAATCACCAGCCGGCTATGCAAGAACCACTCGGCAGACACTCCGGAACCACCTGCCGGGCATGCCGGAACCACCACTCAGAGGTGCCAGAACCACATGCCGGACACTCCGGAATCACCTGCCGGGCATGCCGGAACCATCTCTCAGACGTGCCAGAACCATGTTCCGGACACGCCGGTACCACCTGCTGAGCTCGCCGGAACCACCTGCTGGACATGCCAAAATCAACTGCCGGCTACGCCAGAACCACTCTGCAGACACTCCGGAATCACCTGCCGGGCTTGCTGGAACCACCTGCCGGTCACGCCAACATCACCTGCCAGCTATGCCAGAACCACTTGGGGGACACTCCGGAACCACCTCTCAGACGTGCCAGAACCATGTGCCTGAGATGCCGGAACCACACCCCGACCAGACCGAAACCACCTGCCAGACCCGCCTGAACCACCTGCCAAGCACGCCTGATCCACCTACTCAACTAGCCAGGACCACCTTCCTGACACGCCAAAATCACCTGCCAGGTATACCAGAACCACTTGGTGGACACTCTGGAATAATCTGCCGGACATGCCAGAACCAGCTCTCAGACACACCAGAACCACGTGCCAGAGAAGCCAGAAGCACCAGCTGAGCATGCCTGAGCCACCTGCTCGACTCGCAAGAAACACCTGTCGGACATGCCAAAATCACCTGCCGGGTACGCCGGAAACACTTGGTGGACACTCCGGTGCCCGGGTCCTGCCCCGGCGGAGTCCTGGTTCCTGAGGGATGGACGGCGTCGGCGCGATGAGGGAGGGGGAAAATAAAGGGGATGTGAGACTTGGGTTGCTGTTAGCAAGTCCGACTTTACTGTGCACAAGTGTCGTTTATATATTTTTCAGGATTAGTACAGAAATTGTTTTACAAATATTCTCAGAGAGATAAGGAAGTAAGAAACGAGCACAAGAATATTTATTAGCATTCCATTCTATAGAGCATAAGGTTAATGATCATCTTCTCTGCAATTAACTAGTGTTTGTTGTCTCTAAGCTAAAGGAGATAGGTACCTAGGCATCTGTTGTAATTCATGGTAAAGTTAAATCAAAGAGAGAAGGTCCAGGCCTCCGGACAGGGCAGCAGTCTGGTTACATCCTGGTGGAGCCATCCCTGCCTCCCTCAATCATTTACGCCATTAGTGTAGATGGTTAATGGGAACAAAAGGCGACTCCAGGGTGTCTTATCCCCAGGGCTATCTGCATTCTCAGCGGGCAGTTAAACATCTTTACTTTTTTGTGCCCTTTAGGGGGTGGAAGCATTCCTTTGTCTTTTAGATTGTAGAGCTAACGGTCCCTTAAGTACACTGCCAGAGAAAGTATCATATTGTTAGTAAAGCAAAGGGCTGAAAAGCTAAACTAAACTATATATCTTCAAGAATAAAAAAGAGAAATAAGTATACACATAACCTTGATAGAAAGCATGCATATAATTCAGAAAATATCAGGGGTGTCGGCCGGCCATTCTTCACCGAGGGGCATCCCTGCACCCCTCGGCCCTTCTACTCACCAATTATTTATTATTTATTGCTTTTAGGAGAAAACCTCTATAACATTTTAACAGAAAGCAGAAGGTCAAGAATAATATATAGATACTTCTTGATCATCCAATTAACCAGCAAAGTTAGAAGGACGATGCATATGTATATTTAGACAAAGAACTGGAGGGAGAAGAAACATTAACGAGATGGAGGCCATAAACCTAATTCGACATCTTATCTGGGCAGGATTCCTTTCTGATTGTCTCACATGGGACTGTGTGCTCCTCCATTAATTAACTGAAAAATATCTTGAAAGTTACCTGCAGGTGGTCACATTCTCTTACTATATCTAATTTTCCCGGGAGGTAGTGCCTTCCAAGCAGCCACCCAAAGGAGTGAAAACTGGAGGTTAAGATAGGAAGAGGAATGAAGGGGAATTAGAAGCAGCACAGGTTTCAGAACTATGTGAGGGGCTGGCCAGTTATTGTTCACCAAGGGGCGGCCCTGCACCCCTCAGCGTTAATCGGCTGGACCCTGTCAAACAGCCGATCAAATGATGTAGCCACGGCTCCCAGCACTCCAGAATCACCTGTCGGGCATGCCGGAACCACCTCTCAGAATTGCCAGAACCATGTTCTGGACACGCCGGTACCACCTGCTGAGTATGCCGGAACCAGCTGATCCACACCACAGAACCACCTACTGGACACGCCAAAATCACCTGCCAGCTACGCCACAAATACTCGGCAGACACTCCGGAATCACATGCCGTGCATTCCGGAACCACCTCTCACAGGTGCCAGAACCAAATGCCGGACACTCCGGTATCACCTGCCGGGCATGCCGGAACCACATCTCAGAGGTGCCAGAACCACATGCCGGACACTCCGGAATCACCTGTCGGGCATGCCGGAACCATCTCTCAGACGTGACACAACCACGTGCCGGAGAGACCGGAAGCACCTGCCGAGCTCGCCAGAACCACCTACTCGACTTGCCGGAACCACCTACCTGACACGCCAAAATCACCTGCCGGGTATGCCAGAACCACTTGGTGGACACTCCGGAATCATCTGCTGGACATGCGAGAACCAGCTCTCAGACACACCAGAACCACGTGCCGGACACGCCGGAAGCACCTGCTGAGCATGCCTGAGCCACATGCTCGACTTGCAAGAAACATCTGCCAGACAGGCCAAAATCACCTGCCAGGTACGTCAGAACCACGTGGCGGACACTCCGGAATCACCTGTCGGGCATGCCGGAACCCCCTCTCAGACGTGCCAGAACCTCGTGCCGGACACGCCAGAACCACCTGCCGAACAGACCGGAACCACCTGCCGGACACGCCGGAACCACCGGGTCGACTCGCCGGAAACACCGCCAGACATGCAAAATGACCCGCCGGCTACGCCGGAACCACTTGGCGAACAATCCGGAATCACCTTCCGGGCATGCCGGAACCACCTCTCAGACTTGCCAGAACCATGTTCCGGACACGCCGGGACCACCTGCCGAGTATGCCGGAACCACCTGATCCACTCCCCAGAACCACCTGCTGGACACGCCAGAATCACCTGCCGGCTACGCCAGAACCACTCGGCAGACACTCCGGAACCACCTGCCGGGCATGCCGGAACCACCACTCAGAGGTGCCAGAACCACATGCCGGACACTCCGGAATCACCTGCCGGGCATGCCGGAACCATCTCTCAGACGTGCCACAACCACGTGCCGGAGAGACCGGAAGCACCTGCCGAGCTCGCCGGAACCACCTGCTGGACATGCCGGAACCACCTGCCTCACAGGCCAAAATCATATGCCGGCTACGCCAAAACCACTTGGTGGACACTCCAGAATCACCTTGCGGGCATGCCAGAACCACGTCATGGACAGACGGCAAACACCTGCCGGACCTGCCGGAACCACCTGCCGAGCACACCGGAACGACATGCTCGACTCACCAGAGCCATCTGCCGGACACACCAGAAACACCTGCGGGGTACGCCAGAACCACTTGGAGGACTCTCCGGGATCACCTGCCGGGCATGCCGGAACCACGTCTCAGATGTGCCAGAACCATGTGCCGGACACGCCGCAAGCATCTGCCGAGTATGCCGGAACCACCTGCTCCACTCCCCAGAACCACCTGCTGGACACGCCAAAATCACCTGCCGGCTACGCCAGAACCACTCGGCAGACACTCCGGAACCACCTCCAGGACAGACCGGAACCACCTGCCGGACACGCCCTGACCATCTGCTTGACTCGCCAGAACCACCTGCCGGACATGCCAGAATCACCAGCCGGCTACGCCACAACCACTTGTCAGACACTGCGGAATCACCTGCCGGGCATGCTGGAACCACCTCTCAGAGGTGCCACAACCACATGCCGGAGACGGCGGAAGCACCTGCCGAGAATGCAGGAAGTTCCTGATCCACTCCCCAGAAGCACCAGCCGGACACGCCAAAATCATCTGCTGGCTACGCCAGAACCACTTGGCGGACACTCCAGAATCACCTGCCGGGCACGCCAGCACAACCTCTCAGAAGTGCCAGAAGCACGTGCCGGACAGGCCGGAACCATCTCCCGGACAGACCGGAAACACAGCAAACACTCGCCGGAACCACCTGCTTGACTCACCGGTCCCACCTGCCGGAGATGCCAAAATCACCTGCCCGCAACACCAGAACCACTTGGCGGACAAGCCGGAATCACGTGAAGTGCATGCCGACACAACCTCTCAGACGTGCCAGAACCTCGTGCCGGACACCCCAGAACCACCAGCTGGACAGACCGCAACCACCTGCCGGACACGCCGGAACCACCGGCTCGACTTGCCGGAACCATTGCCGGACATTCAAAATCACCTGCCAGCTACGCCAGAACCACTTGGCGAACACTCCGGAATCACCTGCCGGGTATGGCGGAGCCACCTCTCAGACATGCCGGAAACACATGCCAATGACACCGGAAGCACCTGCCGACCACGCCAGAACCACCTGCTCGACTCGCCAAAACCACCTGCTGGACACGCCAAAATCACCTGCCGGCTACGCCACAACCATTTGGTGAACACTTCGGAATCACCTGCCGGGCTGGCTGGTACCACCTGCCGGTCACGCCAACATCACCTGCCAGCTATGCCAGAACCACTTGGCGGACACCATGGAAACACCTGTCGGGCCGGCCGGAACCACCTCTCTGACGTGCCAGAACCATGTGCCTGAGATGCTGGAACCACACCCCGAACAAATCGAAACCCCCTGCCAGACCCACCTGAACCACCTGCCGAGCACGCCGGAACCACCTACTCGACTCGCCGGAACCACCTACCTGACACGCCAAAATCACCACCCGGGTATGCCAGAATCACTTGGTGGACACTCAGGAATCATCTGCTGGACATGCCAGAACCAGCTCTCAGACACACCAGAAACACGTGCCGGACATGCCGGAAGCACGTGCTGAGCATGCCTGAGCCACATGCTCGACTTGCAAGAAACACTTGCCAGACACGCCAAAATCACGTGCCAGGTATGTCAGAACCACGTGGCGGACACTCTGGAATCACCTGTCGGGCATGCCGGCACCACCTCTCAGACGTGCCAGAACCTCGTGCCGGACACGCCAGAACCACCTGATGAACAGACCGGAACCACCTGCCGGACACGCCGGAACCACCGGGTCAACTCGCCAGAACCACCGACGGACATGCAAAATCACCCGCCGGCTACACCGGAACCACTTGGCGAACACTCCGGAATCACCTGCCGGGCATGCCGGAACCACCTCTCAGACTTGCCAGAACCATGTTCCGGACACGCCGGTACCACCTGCCGAGTATGCCGGAACCACCTGATCCATTCCCCAGAACCACCTGCTGGACACGCCAGAATCACCTGCCGGCTACGCCAGAACCACTCGGCAGACACTCCGGAACCACCTGCCGGGCATGCCGCTACCACCACTCAGAGGTGCCGGAACCACATGCCGGACACTCCGGAATCACCTGCCGGGCATGCCGGAACCATCTCTCAGACGTGCCAGAACCATGTTCCGGGCTCGCCGGAACCACCTGCTGGACATGCCAAAATCAACTGCCGGCTACGCCAGAACCACGCGGCAGACACTCCGGAATCACCTGCCGGGCTGGCTGGAACCACCTGCCGGTCACGCCAACATCACCTGCCAGCTATTCCAGAACCACTTGGCGGACACCATGGAAACAGCTGTCGGGCCGGCCGGAACCACCTATCAGACGTGCCAGAACCATGTGCCTGAGATGCCGGAACCACACCCCGAACAGACCGAAACCAACTGCCAGACCCGCCTGAACCAAATGCCGAGCACGCCGGAACCACCTACTTGACTCGCTGGAACCACCTACCTGAAACGCTAAAATCACCTGCCGGGTATGCCACAACCACTTGGTGGACACTCCGGAATCATCTGCCGGACATGCCAGAACCAGCTCTCAGACAGACCAGAACCACGTGCCGGAAACGCCGGAAGCACCTGCTGATCATGCCTGAGCCACTTGCTCGGCTTGCAAGAAACACCTGCCAGACACGCCAAAATCACCTGCCGGGTACGCCAGAACCACGTGGCGGACACTCCGGAATCACCTGTCGGGCATGCCAGAACCAACTCTCAGACGTGCAAGAACCTCGTGGCGGACACGCCAGAACCACCTGCCGGAAAGACCGGAAACACCTGCTGGACACGCCGGAACCACTCGGCAGACACTCCGGAATCACATGCCAGGCATCCCTGAACCACCTCTCAGAGGTGCCAGAACCAAATGCCGGACACTCCGGTATCACCTGACGGGTATGCCGGAACTACCTCTCAGAGGTGCCAGAACCAAATGCCGAACACTCCGGTATAACCTGCCGGACATGCCGGAACCAACTCTCAGACGTGCCAGAACCTCGTGCCGGACACGCCAGAACCACCTGCCGGACAGACCGGAAACACCTGCCGGACACGCCGGAACCACCGGCTTGACTCGCCGGAACCACCGCTGGACATGCAAAATGACCTGCCGGCTACGCCAGAACCACTTGGCGAACACTCCGGAATCACCCGTCGGGCATGCCAGAACCACCTCTCAGACTTGCCAGAACCATGTTCCGGACACGCCGGTACCACCTGCCGAGTATGCCGGAACCACCTGATCCACTCCCCGGAAACACCTGCTGGACACGCCAGAATCACCTGCCCACTACGCCAGAACCACTCGGCAGACACACCGGAACCACCTGCCGGGAATGCCGGAACCATCTCTCAGACTTGCCAGAACCATGTTCCGGACACGCCGGTACCACCTGCCGAGCTCGCCGGAACCACCTGCTGGACACGCCAAAATCACCTGCGAGGTCTACCAGAACCACTTGGTGGACACTCAGGAATCATCTGCCGGACATGCCAGAACCAGCCCTCAGACACACCAGAACCACGTGCCAGAGACGCCGGAAGCACCAGCTGAGCATGCCTGAGCCACCTGCTCGACTCGCAAGAAACACCTGTCGGACATGCGAATATCACCTGCCGGGTACGCCAGAAACACTTGGCGGACACTCCGGAATCACCTGTCGGGCGTGCCGGAACCACCTCTCAGACTTGCCAGAACCATGTTCTGGACACGCCGGTACCACCTGCCGAGTAAGCCAGAACCAGCTGATCCACTCCCCAGAACCACCTAGTGGACATGCCAAAATCAACTGCCGGCTACGCCAGAACCACTCGGCAGACACTCCGGAATCACATGCCGTGCATTCCGGAACCACCTCTCACAGGTGCCAGAACCACATGCCGGACACTCCGGAATCACCTGCCGGGCATGCCGGAACCATCTCTCAGACGTGCCAGAACCATGTTCCGGACATGCCGGAACCACCTGCCGAGCTCGCCGGAACCACTTGCTGGACACGCCAAAATCACCTGCCGGCTACGCCAGAACAACTCGGCAGACACTCCGGAATCACATGCCGTGCATTCCGGAACCACCTCTCACAGGTGCCAGAACCAAATGGTGGACACTCCGGGATCACCAGCCGGGCATGCCGGAACCACCTCTCAGAGGTGCCAGAACCACATGCCGGACACTCCGGAATCACCTGCCGGGCATGCCGGAACAACCTGCTGGACATGCCGGAACCACCGGCTCGACCCGCCGGAACCATTGCCGGACATGCAAAATCACCTGCCGGCTACGCCAGAACCACTTGGCGAACATTCCGGGATCACCTGCCGGGCATGGCGCAACCACCTCTCAGACATGCCGGAACCACATGCCAATGACACCGGAGGCACCTGCCGAGCACGCCAGAACCACCTGCTCGACTCGCCAAAACCACCGGCTGGACACGCCAAAATCACCTGCCGGCTACGCCAGAACTACTCGGCAGACACTCCGGAATCACATGCCGGCCTGGCTGGAAGTACCTGCCGGTCACGCCAACATCACCTTGCAGCTACGCCAGAACCACTTGGCGGACACTCTGGAAACACCTGTCGGGCTGGCCGGAACCACCTCTCAGACGTGCCGGAACCATGTGCCTGAGATGCCGGAACCACTCCCCGAACAGACGGAAACCACCTGCCAGACCCGCCTGAACCCCCTGGCGAGCACGCCTGATCCACCTGCTCAACTAGCCGGAACCACCTTCCTGACACGCGAAAATCACCTGCCAGGTCTATCAGAACCACTTGGTGGACACTCCGGAATCATCTGCCGGACATGCCAGAACCAGCTCTCAGACACACCAGAACCACGTGCCAGAAGCACCAGCTGAGCATGCCTGAGCCACCTGCTCGACTCGCAAGAAACACCTGTCGGACATGCCAAAATCACCTGCCGGGTAAGCCAGAAACACTTGGCGGATGCTCCGGAATCACCTGTCGGGCGTGCCGGAACCACCTCTCAGACTTGCCAGAATCATGTTCTGGACACGTCGGTACCACCTGCCGAGTATGCCGGAACCAGCTGATCCACTCCCCAGAACCACGTATTGGACACGCCAAAATCAACTGCCGGCTTCGCCGGAACCACCGGCTCGACTCGCCGGAACCACCGCCGGACATGCAAAATGACCTGCCGGCTACGACAGAACCACTTGGCGAACACTCCGGAATCACCTGTCGGGCATGCCGGAACCACGTCTCAGACCTGCCAGAACCAAGTCCCGGACACGCCGGTACCACCTGCCGAGTATGCCGGAACCACCTGATCCACTCCCCAGAACCACCTGCTGGATACGCCAGAATCACCTGCCGGCTACTCCAGAACCACTCGGCAGACACTCCATAACCAACTGCCGGGCATGCCGGAAGCACCTCTCAGAGGTGCCAGAACCACATGCCGGACACTCCGGAATCACCTGCCGGGCATGCCGGAACCATCTCTCAGACGTGCCAGAACCATGTTCCGGACATGCCGGAACCACCTGCCGAGCTCGCCGGAACCACCTTCCTGACACGCCAAAATCACCTGCCAGGTATACCAGAACCACTTGGTGGACACTCCGGAATCATCTGCCGGACATGCCAGAACCAGCTCTCAGACACACCAGAAACACGTGCCAGAGACGCCGGAAGCACCAGCTGAGCATGCCTGAGCCACCTGCTCGACTCGCAAGAAACACCTGTCAGACATGCCAAAATCACCTGCCGGGTACGCCAGAAACACTTGGCGGACGCTCCGGAATCACCTGTCGGGCGTGCCGGAACCATCTCTCAGACGTGCCAGAACCATGTTCCGGACACGCCGGTACCACCTGTCGAGCTCGCCGGAACCGCATGCTGGACACGCCAAAATCACCTGCCGGCTACGCCAGAACCACTCAGCAGACACTCCGGAATCACCTGCCGGGCTGGCTGGAACCACCTGCCGGTCACGCCAACATCACCTTTCAGCTACGCCGGAACCAGATGGCGGACACTCGGGAAACACCTGTAGGGCCGGCCGGAACCACATCTCAGACGTGCCAGAGCCATGTGCCTGAGATGCCGGAACCACACTCCCGAACAGACCGAAACCACCTGCCAGACCCGCCTGAACACCCTGGCGAGCACGCCTGATCCACCTGCTCAACTAGCCGGAACCACCTTCCAGACACGCCAAAATCACCTGCCAGGTCTACCAGAACCACGTGGCGGACACTCCGGAATCACCTGCCTGCCATGCCGGAACCATCTCTCACACGTGCCAGAACAATGTTCCGGACACGCTGGTACAACCTGCCGAGCTCGCCGGAGCCACCTGCTGGACACACCAAAATCACGTGCCAGCTACGCCAGAACCACTCGGCAGACACTCCGGAATCACCTGCCGGGCTGGCTGGAACCACCTGCAGGTCACGCCAACATCACCTTTCAGCCACGCCAGAAACACTTGGCGGACACTCCGGAATCACCTGTCGGGAGTGCCGGAACCACCTCTCAGACTTGCCAGAACCATGTTTTGGACACGCCGGTAGCACCTGCCGAGTATGCCGGAACCAGCTGATCCACTCCCCAGAACCACCTAGTGGACACGCCAAAATCAACTGCCGGCTATGCCAGAACCACTCGGCAGACACTCCGGAATCACATGCCAGGCATTCCGGAACCACCTCTCAGAGGTGCCAGAACCAAATGCCGGACACTCCGGTATCACCTGCCGGGCATGCCGGAACCACCGGCTCGACTCACCGGAACCATTGCCGGACATGCAAAATCACCTGCCGGCTACGCCAGAACCACTTGGCGAACACTCCGGAATCATCTGCCGGGCATGGCGCAACCACCTCTCAGACATGCCGGAACCGCACGCCAATGACACCGGAAGCACGTGCCGAGCACGCCAGAACCACCTGCTCGACTCGCCAAAACCACCTGCTGGACACGCCAAAATCACCTGCCGGCTACGCCACAACCATTTGGTGAAGTCTTCGGAATCACCTGCCGGGCTGGCTGGAACCACCTGCCGGTCACGCCAACATCACCTGCCAGCTATGCCAGAACCACTTGGCGGACACCATGGAAACACCTTTCGGGCCGGCCGGAACCACCTATCAGACGTGCCAGAACCATGTTCTGGACACGCCGGTACCACCTGCCGAGTATGCCGGAACCAGCTGATCCACTCCCCAGAACCACCTCGTGGACACGCCAAAATCAACTGCCGGCTACGCCAGAACCACTCGGCAGACACTCCGGAACCAGCTCCGGGCATGCCAAAAACAGCTCTCAGAGGTGCCAGAACCACATGCCGGACACTCCGGAATCACCTGCCGGGCATGCCGGAACCATCTCTCAGACGTGCCAGAACCATGTCCCTGACACGCCGGTACCACCTGCCGAGCTCGCCCGAACCACCCGCTGGACACGCCAAAATCACCTGCCGGCTACGCCAGAACCACTCGGCAGACACTCCGGAATAACATGCCAGGCATTCCGGAACCACCTCTCAGAGGTGCCAGAACCACATGCCGGACACTCCGGAATCACCTGCCGGGCATGCCGGAACCATCTCTCAGACGTGCCACAACCACGTGCCGGAGAGACCGGAAGCACCTGACGAGCTCGCCGGAACAACCTGCTGGACATGCCTGAACCACCTGCCTCACAGGCCAAAATCATATGCTGGATACGCCAAAACCACTTGGCGGACACTCCAGAATCACCTGCCGGGCATGCCAGCACAACCTCTCAGAAGTGCCAGAAGCACGTGCCGGAAAGGCCGGAACCATCTCCCGGACAGACCGGAAACACAGGAAACACTCGCTGGAACCACCTGCTTGACTCACCGGTCCCACCTGCCGGACACACCAAAATCACCTGCCCGCTACACCAGAACTACTTGGCGGACAAGCCGGAATCACGTGAAGTGCATGGCAACACAACCTCTCAGACGTGCCAGAACCTCGTGCCGGACACACCAGAACCACATGCTGGACAGACCGGAACCACCTGCCGGGCATGCCAGAACCACCTCTCAGAGGTGCCAGAACCACATGCCGGACACTCCGGTATCACCTGCTGGGCATGCCGGAACCACCTCTCAGAGGTGCCAGAACCACATGCCGGACACTCCGGAATCACCTCCCGGGCATGCTGTAACCACGTGCTGGACAAGCCAGAACCACCTGCCGGACATGCCGGAACCACCTGCCGGACATGCCGGAACCAGTGGCTCGACTCGCCAAAACCACCTGCTGGACACGCCAAAATCACCTGCCGGGTACGCCAGAACCACTCGGCAGACACTCCGGAATCACCTGCCGGGCTTGCTGGAACCACCTGCCTGTCACGCCAACATCACCTGCCGGCTACGCCAGAACCACTTGGCGAGCACTCCGGAAGCACCTGCCGAGCACGCCGGAACCACCTGCTCAACTCGTCTGAACCACCTGCCGGACATGCCAAAATCACCTTCCGGCTACGCCAAAACCACTTGGTGGACTCTCTGGAATCACCTGCCGGGCATCATAGAACCACCTCTCAGACGTGCCGGAACAACGTGCCAGACACACCGGATCCCCCTCCCCGTAAGACCGGAACCACCTCTCAGAAGTGCCAGAAGCACGTGCCGGAGACGCCGGAAGAACCTGCCGAGCACGTCGGAACCACCTGCTGAAGTCGCCTGAACCACCTGCGGGACACGCCAAAATCACCTGCCGGCTACGCCAGAACCGCTCGGCAGACACTCCGGACCCACCTCCAGGACAGACCGGAACCACCTGCCGGACATGCCGGAACCACCTGCTTGACTCGCCAGAACCACCTGCCGGACATGCCAGAATCACCACCCGGCTACGCTACAACCACTTGTCGGACACTCCGGAATCACCTGCCAGGCATGCTGGAACCACCTCTCAGAGGTGCCACAACCACGTGCCGGAGACAGCGGAAGCACCTTCCGAGAATGCCGGAAGTGCCTGATCCACTCCCCAGAACCACCTGCCAGACATTCCAAAATCACCTGCCGGCTACGCCAGAAAAACTTGGCGGACACTCCAGAATCACCTGCCGGGCATGCCAGCACAACATCTCAGAAGTGCCAGAAGCACGTGCCGGACAGGCCGGAACCATCTCCCAGACAGACCGGAAACACAGGAAACACTCGCCGGAACCACCTGCTTGACTCACAGGTCCCACATACCGGACACGCAAAAATCACCTGCCCGCTACACCAGAACCAATTGGCAGACAAGCCGGAATCACGTGAAGTGCATGGCGACGCAACCTCTCAGACGTGCCAGAACCTCGTGCCGGACACACCAGAACCACCTGCTGGACAGACCGGAACCACCTGCCGGACATGCCGGAACCACCGGCTCGACTCGCTGGAACCATTTCCAGACATGCAAATCACCTGCCGGCTACGCCAGAACCACTTGGCGAACACTCCGAAATCACCTGCCGGGCATGCCGGAACCACCTCTCAGAGGTGAGAGAACCACATGCCGGACACTCCGGAATCACCTGCCGGGCATGCCGGAACCATCTCTCAGACGTGCCACAACCACGTGCCAGAGAGACCGGAAGCTCCTGCCGAGCTCGCCGGAACCACCTGCTGGACATGCCGGAACCGCCTGCCTCAAAGGCCAAAATCATATGCCGGCTACGCCAAACCCACTTGGTGGACACTCCAGAATCACCTTGCGGGCATGCCAGAACCAAGTCATGGACAGACGGCAAACACCTGCCGGACCTGCTGGAACCACCTTCCGAGCACTCCGGAACTACCTGCTCGACTCACCAAAGCCACCTGATGGACACACCAGAAACAACTGCGGGGTACGCCAGAACCACTTGGAGGACTCTTCGGGATCACCTGCCGGGCATGCCGGAACCACCTCTCATACGTGCCAGAACCATGTGCCGGACACGCCGGAACCAACAACCGAGTATGCCGGAACCAGCTGATCCACTCCCCAGAACGACCTACTGGACACGCCAAAATCAACTGCCGGGTACGCGAGAACCACGTGGCGGACACTCCGGAATCACCTGTCGGGCATGCCGGAACCAACTCTCAGACGTGCCAGAACCTCGTGCCGGACACGCCAGAACCAACTGCTGGAAAGAGCGGAAACACCTGCTGGACACGCCAGAACCACTTGGCAGACACTCCGGAATCACATGCCAGGCATCCCGGAACCACCTCTCAGAGGTGCCAGAACCAAATGCCGGACACTCCGGAATCGCCTCCCGGGCATGCCAGAACCAGCTCTCAGACACACCAGAACCACGAGCCAGACACGCCGGAAGCACCTGCTGAGCATGCCTGAGCCAAATGCTCGACTTGCCAGAAACACCTGCCAGACACGCCAAAATCACCTGCCGGGTACGCCAGAACCACGTGGCGGACACTCCGGAATCACCTGTCAGGCATGCCGGAACCAACTCTCAGATGTGCCAGAACCTCGTGCCGGTCACGCCAGAACCACCAGCCGGACAGACCAGAAACACCTGCTGGACACGCCGGAACCACCGGCTCGACTCGCCGGAACCACCACCGGACATGCAAAATGACCTGCCGGCTACGCCAGAACCACCTGGCGAACACTCCGGAATCACCTGTTGGGCATGTCGGAACCACCTCTCAGACTTGCCAGAACCAAGTTCCGGACACGCCGGTACCACCTGCCGAGTATGCCGGAACCACCTGATCCACTCCCCAGAACCACCTGCTGGATACGCCAGAATCACCTGCCGGCTACTCCAGAACCACTCGGCAGACACTCCGTAACGAACTGCCGGGCATGCCGGAACCACCTCTCAGAGGTGCCAGAACCACATGCCGGACACTCCGGAATCACCTGCCGGGCATGCCGGAACCATCTCTCAGACGTGCCAGAACCATGTTCCGGACATGCCGGAACCACCTGCCGAGCTCGCCGGAACCACTTGCTGGACACGCCAAAATCACCTGCCGGCTACGCCAGAACAACTCGGCAGACACTCCGGAATCACATGCCGTGCATTCCGGAACCACCTCTCACAGGTGCCAGAACCAAATGGTGGACACTCCGGGATCACCAGCCGGGCATGCCGGAACCACCTCTCAGAGGTGCCAGAACCACATGCCGGACACTCCGGAATCACCTGCCGGGCATGCCGGAACAACCTGCTGGACATGCCGGAACCACCGGCTCGACTCGCCGGAACCATTGCCGGACATGCAAAATCACCTGCCGGCTACGCCAGAACCACTTGGCGAACATTCCGGGATCACCTGCCGGGCATGGCGCAACCACCTCTCAGACATGCCGGAACCACATGCCAATGACACCGGAAGCACCTGCCGAGCACGCCAGAACCACCTGCTCGACTCGCCAAAACCACCGGGTGGACACGCCAAAATCACCTGCCGGCTACGCCAGAACTACTCGGCAGACACTCCGGAATCACATGCCGGCCTGGCTGGAAGTACCTGCCGGTCACGCCAACATCACCTTGCAGCTACGCCAGAACCACTTGGTGGACACTCCGGAAACACCTGTCAGGCCGGCCGGAACCACCTCTCAGACGTGCCGGAACCATGTGCCTGAGATGCCGGAACCACTCCCCGAACAGACGGAAACCACCTGCCAGACCCGCCTGAACCCCCTGGCGAGCACGCCTGATCCACCTGCTCAACTAGCCGGAACCACCTTCCTGACACGCGAAAATCACCTGCCATGTCTACCAGAACCACTTGGTGGACACTCCGGAATCATCTGCCGGACATGCCAGAACCAGCTCTCAGACACACCAGAACCACGTGCCAGAAACGCCGGAAGCACCAGCTGAGCATGCCTGAGCCACCTGCTCGACTCGCAAGAAACACCTGTCGGACATGCCAAAATCACCTGCCGGGTAAGCCAGAAACACTTGGCGGATGCTCCGGAATCACCTGTCGGGCGTGCCGGAACCACCTCTCAGACTTACCAGAATCATGTTCTGGACACGTCGGTACCACCTGCCGAGTATGCCGGAACCAGCTGATCCACTCCCCAGAACCACGTATTGGACACGCCAAAATCAACTGCCGGCTTCGCCGGAACCACCGGCTCGACTCGCCGGAACCACCGCCGGACATGCAAAATGACCTGCCGGCTACGACAGAACCACTTGGCGAACACTCCGGAATCACCTGTCGGGCATGCCGGAACCACGTCTCAGACCTGCCAGAACCAAGTCCCGGACACGCCGGTACCACCTGCCGAGTATGCTGGAACCACCTGATCCACTCCCCAGAACCACCTGCTGGATACGCCAGAATCACCTGCCGGCTACTCCAGAACCACTCGGCAGACACTCCATAACCAACTGCCGGGCATGCCGGAAGCACCTCTCAGAGGTGCCAGAACCACATGCCGGACACTCCGGAATCACCTGCCGGGCATGCCGGAACCATCTCTCAGACGTGCCAGAACCATGTTCCGGACATGCCGGAACCACCTGCCGAGCTCGCCGGAACCACCTTCCTGACACGCCAAAATCACCTGCCAGGTATACCAGAACCACTTGGTGGACACTCCGGAATCATCTGCCGGACATGCCAGAACCAGCTCTCAGACACACCAGAAACACGTGCCAGAGACGCCGGAAGCACCAGCTGAGCATGCCTGAGCCACCTGCTCGACTCGCAAGAAACACCTGTCAGACATGCCAAAATCACCTGCCGGGTACGCCAGAAACACTTGGCGGACGCTCCGGAATCACCTGTCGGGCGTGCCGGAACCATCTCTCAGACGTGCCAGAACCATGTTCCGGACACGCCGGTACCACCTGTCGAGCTCGCCGGAACCGCATGCTGGACACGCCAAAATCACCTGCCGGCTACGCCAGAACCACTCAGCAGACACTCCGGAATCACCTGCCGGGCTGGCTGGAACCACCTGCCGGTCACGCCAACATCACCTTTCAGCTACGCCGGAACCAGATGGCGGACACTCGGGAAACACCTGTAGGGCCGGCCGGAACCACATCTCAGACGTGCCAGAGCCATGTGCCTGAGATGCCGGAACCACACTCCCGAACAGACCGAAACCACCTGCCAGACCCGCCTGAACACCCTGGCGAGCACGCCTGATCCACCTGCTCAACTAGCCGGAACCACCTTCCAGACACGCCAAAATCACCTGCCAGGTCTACCAGAACCACGTGGCGGACACTCCGGAATCACCTGCCTGCCATGCCGGAACCATCTCTCACACGTGCCAGAACCATGTTCCGGACATGCCGGAACCACCTGCCGAGCTCGCCGGAGCCACCTGCTGGACACACCAAAATCACGTGCCAGCTACGCCAGAACCACTCGGCAGACACTCTGGAATCACCTGCCGGGCTGGCTGGAACCACCTGCAGGTCACGCCAACATCACCTTTCAGCCACGCCAGAAACACTTGGCGAACACTCCGGAATCACCTGTCGGGGGTGCCGGAACCACCTCTCAGACTTGCCAGAACCATGTTTTGGACACGCCGGTAGCACCTGCCGAGTATGCTGGAACCAGCTGATCCACTCCCCAGAACCACCTAGTGGACACGCCAAAATCACCTGCCAGGTCTACCAGAACCACTTGGTGGACACTCCGGAATCATCTGCCGGACATGCCAGAACCAGCTCTCAGACACACCAGAACCACGTGCCAGAGACGCCGGAAGCACCAGCTGATCATGCCTGAGCCACCTGCTCGACTCGCAAGAAACACCTGTCAGACATGCCAAAATCACCTGCCGGGTACGCCAGAAACACTTGGCGGACGCTCCGGAATCACCTGTCGGGCGTGCCGGAACCACCTCTCAGACTTGCCAGAACCATGTTCTGGACACGCCGGTACCACCTGCCAAGTATGCCGGAACCAGCTGATCCACTCCCCAGAACCACCTAGTGGACACGCCAAAATCAACTGCCGGCTACGCCAGAACCACTCGGCAGACACTCCGGAAGCACATGCCAGGCATTCCGGAACCACCTCTCAGAGGTGCCAGAACCAAATGCCGGAGACTCCGGTATCACCTACCGGGCTTCCTGGAGCCACCTCTCAGAGGTGCCAGAACCACATGCCGGACACTCCGGAATCACCTGCCGGGCATGCCGGATCCACCTGCTGGACATGCCGGGATCACCTGCCTGACATGCCGGAACCACCGGCTCGACTCTGCGTAACCATTGCCAGACATGCAAAATCACCTGCCGGCTACGCCAGAACCACTTGGCGAACACTCCGGAATCACCTGCCGGGAATGGCGGAACCAGCTCTCAGACATGCCAGAACCACATGCCAATGACACCGGAAGCACCTGCCGAGCACGCCAGAACCACCTGCTCGACTCGCCAAAACCACCCACTGGACACGCCAAAATGACCTGCCGGCTACGCCAGAACCACTTGGCGAACACTCCGGAATCAGCTGTCGGGCATGCCAGAACCACCTCTCAGACTTGCCAGAACCATGTTCCGGACACGCGGGTACCACCTGCCGAGTATGCCGGAACCACCTGATCCACTCCCCAGAACCACCTGCTGGCCACGCCAGAATCACATGCCGACTACGCGAGAACCACTCGGCAGACACTCCGGAACCACCTGCCGGGCATGCCGGAACCACCTCTCAGAGGTGCCAGAACCACATGCCGGACACTCTGGAATCACCTGCCGGGCATGCCGGAACCATCTCTCAGACGTGCCAGAACCATGTTCCGGACACGCCGGTACCACCTGCCGAGCTCGCCGGAACCATCTGCTGGACACGCCAAAATCACCTGCCGGCTACGCCAGAACCACTCGGCAGACACTCCGGAATCACCTGCCGGGCTGGCTGGAAACACCTGCCGGTCACACCAACATCATCTTTCAGCTACGCCAGAACCACGTGGCGGACACTCCGGAAACACCTGTCGGGCCGGCCGGAACCACCTCTCAGACGTGCCAGAACCATGTGCCTGAGATGACGGAACCACTCCCCGAACAGACCGAAACCACCTGCCAGACCCGCCTGAACCCCCTGGCGAGCACGCCTGATCCACCTGCTCAACTAGCCGGAACCACCTTCCTGACACGCCAAAATCACCTGCCAGGTATACAAGAACTACTTGGTGGACACTCCGGAATCATTTGCCGGACATGCCAGAACCAGCTCTCAGACACACCAGAACCACATGCCAGAGACGCCGGAAGCACCAGCAGAGCATGCCTGAGCCACCTGCTCGACTCGCAAGAAACACCTGTCCGACATGCCAAAACCACCTGCCGGGTACGCCAGAAACACTTGGCGGACTCTCCGGAATCACCTGTCGGGCATGCCAGAACCACCTCTCAGACCTGCCATAACCATGTTCTGCACACGCCGGTACCACCTGCCGAGTATGCCGGAACCACCTGATCCACTCCCCAGAACCACCTAGTGGACACGCCAAAATCAACTGCCGGCTACGCCAGAAGCACTCGGCAGACACTCCGGAATAACATGCCAGGCATTCCGGAACCACCTCTCAGAGGTGCCAGAACCACATGCCGGACACTCCGGAATCACCTGCCTGGCATCCCGGAACCATCTCTCAGACGTACCACAACCACGTGCCAGAGAGACCGGAAGCACCTGACGAGCTCGCGGGAACAACCTGCTGGACATGCCGGAACCACCTGCCTCACAGTCCAAAATCATATGCTGGATACGCCCAAACCACTTGGCGGACACTCCTGAATCACCTGCCGGGCATGAAAGCAGAACCTCTCAGAAGTGCCAGAAGCACGTGCTGGAAAGGCCGGAACCATCTCCCGGACAGACCGGAAACACAGGAAACACTCGCCGGAACCACCTGCTTGACTCACCGGTCCCACCTGCCGGACACACCAAAATCACCTGCCCGCTACACCAGAACCACTTGGCGGACAAGCCGGAATCACGTGAAGTGCATGGCGACACAACCTCTCAGACGTGCCAGAACCTCGTGCCGGACACACCAGAATCACCTGCTGGACAGACCGGAACCACCTGCCGGAAATGCCGGAACCACCGGCTCCACTCGCCGGAACCATTTCCGGACATGCAAATCACCTGCCGGCTACGCCAGAACCACTTGGCGAACACTCCGGAATCACCTGCCGGGCATGGCGGAACCACCTCTCAGACATGCCGGAACCACATGCCAATGACAGCGGAATCACCTGCCGGCTACGCCACAACCATTTGGTAACACTTTGGAATCACCTGCCGGGCTGGCTGGAACCACCTGCCAGTAACGCCAACATCACCTGCCAGCTATGCCAGAACCACTTGGCGGACACCATGGAAACACCTGTCGGGCCGGCCGGAACCACCTCTCAGACGTGCCAGAACCATGTGCCTGAGATGCCGGAACCACAACCCGAACAGACCGAAACCACCTGCCAGACACGCCTGAACAACCTGCCGAGCACGCTGGAACCACCTACTCGACGCGCCGGAACCACCTATCTGACACGCCAAAATCACCTTCCGGGAATGCCACAACCACTTGGTGGACACTACAGAATCATCTGCCGGACATGCCAGAACCAGCCCTCAGACACACCAGAACCACGTGCCAGATACGCCGGAAGCACCTGCTGATCATCCCTGAGACAAATGCTCGACTTGCAAGAAATACCTGCAAGACACGCCAAAATCACCTGCCGGGTATGCAAGAACCACGTGTCGGACACTCCGGAATCACCTGCCTGGCATGCCGGAACCATCTCTCACACGTGCCAGAACCATGTTCCGGACACGCTGGTACCACCTGCCGAGCTCGCCGGAACCACCTGCTGGACACGCCAAAATCACCTGCCGGCTACGCCAGAACCACTCGGCAGACACTCCGGAATCACCTGCCGGGCTGGCTGGAACCACCTTCCGGTCACGCCAACATCACCTTTCAGCTACGCCAGAACCACTTGGCGGACACTCCGGAAACACCTCTCTGGCCGGCCGGAACCACCTCTCAGACGTGCCAGAACCATGTGCCTGAGATGCCGGAACCACTCCCCGAACAGACCGAAACCACCTGCCAGACCCGCCTGAACCCCCTGGCGAGCACGCCTGATCCACCTGCTCAACTAGCCGGAACCGCCGTCCTGACACGCCAAAAACACCTGCCGGCTACGCCACAACCATTTGGTGAACTCTTCGGAATCACCTCCCGGGCTGGCTCCAGAACCACTCGGCAGACACTCCGGAACCACCTGCCGGGCATGGCGGAATCACCTCTCAGACATGCTGGAACCTCATGCCAATGACACCGGAAGCACCTGCCGAGCATGCCTGATCCACCTGCTCAAATAGCCAGAACCACCTTCCTGACACGCCAAAATCACCTGCCAGGTCTACCAGAACCACTTGGTGGACACTCCGGAATCATCTGCTGGACATGCCAGAACCAGCTCTCAGACACTCCAGAACCACGTGCCAGAGACGCCGGAAGCACCAGCAGATCATGCCTGAGCCACCTGCTCGACTCGCAAGAAACACCTGTCGGACATGCCGAAATCACCTGCCGGGTACGCCAGAAACACTTGGCGGACACTCCGGAATCACCTGCCGGGCATGCCGGAACCACCTCTCAGACTTGCCAGAACCATGTTCTGGACACGCCGGTACCACCTGCCGAGTATGCCAGAACCAGCTGATCCACTCCCCAGAACCACGTAGTGAACACGCCAAAATCAACTGCCGGCTACGCCAGAACCACTCGGCAGACACTCCGGAATCACATGCCAGGCATTCCGGAACCACCTCTCAGAGGTGCCAGAACCAAACGCCGGAGACTCGGGTATCACCTGCCGGGCATGCCGGAACCACCTGTCAGAGGTGCCACAACCACATGCTGGACACTCCGGAATCACCTGCCGGGCTTGCCGGAACCACGTCATGGACAGACGGCAAACACCTGCTGGACCTGCTGGAACCACCTGCCGAGCACGCCGGAACCACCTGCTCGACTCACCAGAGCCTCCTGCCGGACACACCAGAAACACCTGCGGGGTACGCCAGAACCACTTGGAGGACTCTCCGGGATCAACTGCCGGGCATGCCGGAACCACCTCTCAGACGTTGCAGAACCATCTTCCGTACACGCCGTTACCACCTGCCGAGTATGCCGGAAACACCTGATCCACTCCCCAGAACCACCTGCTGGACACGCCAGAATCACCTGCCAGCTATTCCAGAAGCACTCGGCAGACACTCCGGAACCACCTGCCGGGCATGCCGGAAACATCTCTCAGACATGCCGGAACCACGTGCCAATGACACCGGAAACACCTGCCGAGCACGCCAGAACACCAGCTCGACTCACCAAAACCACCTGCTGGACACGCCAAAATCACCTGCCGGCTACGCCACAACCATTTGGTGAACTCTTCGGAATCACCGGCCGGGCTGTGTGGAACCACCTGCCGGTCATGCCAACATCACCTGCTAGCTATGCCAGAACCACTTGGCGGACAACATGGAAACACCTGTCGGGCCGGCCGGAACCACCTATCAGACGTGCCAGAACCATGTGCCTGAGATGCTGGAAGACACCCCAAACAGCCCGAAACCACCTGCCAGACCCGCCTGAACCACCTGCCGAGCACGCCAGAACCACCTAATCGACTCGCCGGAACCACCTACCTGAGACGCCAAAATCACCTGCCGGGTATGCCAGAACAAGTTGGTGGACACTCTGGAATCATCTGCCGGACATGCCAGAACCAGCTCTCAGACACACCAGAACCACGTGCTGCACACGCCGGAAGCAGCTGCTGAGCATGCCTGAGCCACATGCTCGACTTGCAAGAAACACCTGCCAGACACGCCAAAATCACCTGCCGGGTACGCCAGAACCACTCGGCAGACACTCCGGAATCACCTGCTGGGCTGGCTGGAATCACCTGCCGGTCACGCCAACATCACCTGCCAGCTACGCCAGAACCACTTGGCGGACACTCCGGAAACACCTGTCGGGCCTGCCGGAACCACCTCTCAGACGTGCCAGAACCATGTGCCTGAGATGCCGCAACCACTCCCCGAACACACCGAAACCACCTGCCAGACCCGCCTGAACCCCCTGGATAGCAGGCCTGATCCACCTGCTCAACTAGCCGGAACCACCTTCCTGACACGCCGAAATCACCTGCCGGGTATACCAGAACCACTTGGTGGACACTCTGGACTCATCTGCCGGATATGCCAGAACCAGCTCTCAGACACGCCAGCACCACGTGCCGGACACACCAGAAGCACCTGCCGAGCATGCCGGACCCACCTGCTCGACTCGCCAGAAACGCCTGCCGGACACACCAAAATCACCTGTCGGGTATGCCAGATCCACCTGGCGGACACTCCGGAATCACGTGCCGCGCATGCCGGAACCACCACTCAGACGTGCCGGAAGCACGTGCCGGACACGCCGGAAACACATACCGGACAGACTGGAACCACCTGACAGACATGCCGGAACCACCTGCTCGACTCGTAGGAACCACCCGCCAGACAGGCCAAAATCAACAGCTGGCTATGCGGGAACCACCTGGCGTAGAGTCCGGAATCACCTGCCGTGCATGCAGGAGCCACCTCTCTGACGTAACAAAACCATGTGCCGGACACGCTGGAACCAAGTCCTGGACAGTCTGGACCACCTGCTGGCCACGCCTGAACCACCTTCCGAGCATGACGGAACCACCTGCCGGACATGCCAAAATCACCTGCGGGCTACGCCAGAACCACTTGGAGGACTCTCCGGGATGACCTGCCGGGCATGCTGGAACCACCTCTCAGACGTGCCAGAACCACGTGGCGGACTGTCCAGAATCGCCTGTTGGGCATGCGCAACCACCTCTGAGACCTACCAGAACCACGTGCCGTACACGCCGGAACCACCTACCGGACACACCGGAATCACCTTTTGGGCATGCCGGAACCACATGTCAGATGTGCCAGAAACACGTGCCGGAGACGCCGGAAGCACCTGCCGAGCACGTTGGAACCACCTGCTCAAGTCGCCTGAACCACCTGCGGGACACGCCAAAATCACCTGCCGGCTACGCCAAAACCATTTGGTGGACTCTCTGGAATCACCTGCCGGGCATCATAGAACCACCTCTCAGACGTGCCGGAACCACGTGCCGGACACGCTGGAACCACCTGCCGGACCTGCCTGAGCCAAATGTCGAGCACGCAGGAACCACATGCTCGAATCGCTGGAACCACATGCTGGACTTGGCAAAATCACCTGCCGGCTACGCCAGAACCAATTGGCGGACACTCCGGAATCCCCTGCTGTGCATGCCAGCACAACCTCTCAGAAGTGCCAGAAGCACGTGCCGGACAGGACGGAATGATCTCCCGGACAGACCGGAACCACAGGAAACACTCGCCGGAACCACGTGCTTGACTCACCAGTCCCAACTGCTGGACACGCAAAAATCACCTGCCGGCTACACCAGAACCACTTGCAGGACAAGCTGCAATCATGTGAAGGGCATGCCCGCACAACATGTCAGACGTGGCAGAACCTCGTGCCGGACACCCCAGAACCACCTGCCTGACACACGGCAAACACCTGCCGGACACGCCGGAACCACCGGCTCGACACGCCGGAAACACCGCCTGACATGCGAAATCACCTGCCGGCTACGCCAGAACCACTTGGCGAGCACTCCGGAAGCACCTGCCGAGCACGCCGGAACCACATGCTCAACTCGTCTGAACCACCTGCCGGACATGCCAAAATCACCTGCCGGCTACGACCAAACCACTTGCTGGACTCTCTGGAATCACCTGCCGGGCATCATAGAACCACCTCTCAGACGTGCTGGAACAACGTGCCGGACACTCCGGATCCCCCTCCCCGTAAGACTGGAACCACCTGCCAGGCACGCCTGGACCACCTGCCGAGCACACCAGAACCACCTGCTTGACTCACAGGACCCACATGCCTGACACGCCAAAATGAGCTGACGGCTACGCCAGAACCACTTACCCAACACTACGGAATCACCTGCCTGGCATGCCAGAACCACCTCTCACACGTGACAGAAGCACGTGCCGGACATGCCGGAACGAACTATCGGACAGAACGGAACCACCTGCCAGACACGCCGGAACCACCTGCCGAACACGCCACAGCCAGCTGCTCGACTCGCCGGAACCACATGCCGGACAGGCCAATATGAACTGCTGGCTATGCCAGAACCACCTGGGGGACAGTCCGGAATCACCTGCCAGCCATGGCGGAACCACCTCTCAGAAGTGCCAGAAGCACGTGCTGGACATGCCGGAACGACCTACTGGACAGACCAGAACCACAAGCCAGACATGCCGGAAACACCTGCCGAGCACGCCGGAGCCACCTGCTCGACTCGCCGGAACCACCTGCCACACAGGCCAAAATCAACAGCTGGCTATGTGGGAACCACCTGGGGGACAGTCCGGAATCACCTGCCGGGCATGCAATAACCACCTCTCAGACGTACCAGAACCACGTGCCGCACAAGCTGGAAACACGTACTGGACAGACTGGAACCACCTGCCGGCCAAGCCTGAACCACCTGCCGAGCACGACGGAACCACCTGCTGGACTCGCCAAAAACACCTGCGGGCTATGCCAGAACCACTTGGAGGACTCTCCGGGATGACCTGCCGGGCATGCCGGATCCACCTCTCAGAGGTGCCAGAACCACATGCCGGAGACTCCGGAATCACCTGCCGGGCATGCCGGAACCATCTCTCAGACGTGCCACAACCACGTGCTGGAGAGACCAGAAGCACCTGCCGAGCTCGCCGGAAACACCTGCTGGACATGCGAGAACCACCTGCCTGACAGGCCAAAATCATATGCCAGCTACGCCAAAACCACTTGGTGGACACTCCAGAATCACCTTGCGGGCATGCCGGGACCACGTCATGGACAGACAGCAAACACCTGCCGGACCTGCCTGAACCACCTGCCGAGCACGCCGGAAGCACCTGCTCGACTCACCAGAGCCACCTGCCGGACACACCAGAAACACCTGCAGGGTACGCCAGAACCACTTGGAGGACTCTCCGGGATCACCTGCCGGGCATGCCGGAACCACCTCTCAGACATGCCAGAAGCATGTGACGGACACGCCGGAACCACCTGCCGAGTATGCCGGAACCACGTGCTCCACTCCCCAGAACCACCTGCTGGACACGCCAAAATCACCTGCTGGCTACGCCAGAACCACTCAGCAGACACTCCAGAACCACCTCCAGGACAGACCGGAACCACTTGCCGGACACGCCAGAATCACCAGCCGGCTACGCCACAACCACTTGTCAGACACTCCGGAATCACCTGCCGGGCATGCTGGAACCACATCACAGAGGTGCCGCAAACACATGCCGGAGACGGCGGAAGCACCTGCCGAGAATGCCGGAAGTTACTGATCCACTCCCCAGAGCCACCTGCCGGACACGCCAAAATCACCTGCCGGGTACGCCAGAACCACTTGGCGGACACTGCGGAATCACCTGCCGGTCATGCCAGCACAACCTCTCAGAAGTGCCAGAAGCACATGCCGGACAGGCCGGAACCATCTCCCGGACAGACCGGAAACACAGGAAACACTCGCCGGAACCACCTGCTTGTCTCACCGGTCCCACCGCCGGACATGGAAAATCACCTGCCGGTTACGCCAGAGCCACTTGGCGAACACTCTGGAATCACCTGCCGGGCATGCCGGAACCACCTCTCAGACATGCCAGAACCAAGTGCCTGAGACGCCGGAACCACAACCCGAACAGACCGAAGCTACCTGCCAGACCCGCCTGAACCACCTGCCGAGCACGCCGGAACCACCTGCTCGACTCACCGGAACCACCTACCTGACACGCCAAAATCACCTGCCGGGTATGCCAGAACCACTTGGTGGACACTCAAGTATCATCTGCTGGACATGCCAGAACCAGCTCTCAGACACACCAGAACCACGTGCCGGACACGCCGGAAGCACCAGCTGAGCATGCCTGAGCCACCTGCTCGACTCGCAAGAAACACCTGCCGGACACGCCAAAATCACCTGCCGGGTACGCCAGAACCACTTGGCGGACTCTCCGGAATCACCTGTCGGGCATGCCGGAAGCACCTCTCAGACTTGCCAGAACCATGTTCCCGACACGCCGGCACCACCTGCCGAGTGTGCCGGAACCACCTGATCCACTCCCCAGAACCACCTGCTGGACACGCCAAAATCACCTGCCGGCTACGCCAGAACCACTCGGCAGAAAGTCCGGAATCACCTGCCGGCATGCCGGAACCACCTCTCAGACGTGCCAGAACCACGTGCAGGACACGCCGGAACCACCTGCCGAGCATGCAGGAACCACCTGCTCGACTCGCAGGACCCACCTGCCGGACACGCAAAAATCACCTGCTGGCTATGCCAGAACCACTTGCCAGACTTTCCAGAATCACCTGCCGGGAATGCCGGACCCACCTCTCAAATGTGCCAAAATCAAGTGCCGGAGACGCCAGAAGCACCTGCCAAGCTAGCTGGAAGCACCTGCTTGAATCGTCGGAACCACCTGTGGGACACGCCAAAATCACCAGCCAGCTACGCCAGAAACACTTGGTGGACAATCCGGAATCAACTGCACGACATGTCAGAAAAACCTGTCAGACGTGGTGGAACCACGTGCCGGGCACGGCGGAACCACCTCCCGGACAGACCGGAACCACCTACCGGACCTGCCTGAATCACCTGCTGAGCATGCCGGAACCACCTGCCGGACATGCCAAAATCACCTGCGGGCTAGGCCAGAACCACTTGGAGGACTGTCCGGGATCACCTGACGTGCATGCCAGTAACACCTCTCAGACGTACCAGAACCACGTGCGGGACACGCCGGAACCCACTACCGGACAGACCGGAACCACCTGCCGGACACGCCAGAATCACCTGCCGAGAACGTCGGAATCACCTGAACAGCTCGCCAGAAACACCTGCCGGACACGTCAAAATCACCTGCCGGACATGCCAAAATCACCTGCCAGCTACGCCAGAACCACTTGCCGGACACTCCAGAATCACCTGTCGGGCATGCCAGAACCACCTCTCAGACGTGCCAGAACCACGTGCCAGAGACACTGGATGCACCAGCTGAGTACTCCAGAACCTCCTGCTCGACTCGCCGAAACCACCTGCCGGCTAGGCCAGAACCACGTGGCGGACACTATGGAATCACCTGCAGGGCATGCCGGAACCACCTCTCAGACGTGCCAGAACCACATGTCGGACACTCCGGAATCACCTGCCGGGCATGCCAGAACCACCTCTCAGACGTGCCACAACCACGTGCCGGAGAGACCAGAAGCACCTGCCGAGCTCGCCGGAACCACCTGCTGGACACGCCGGAACCACCTGCCTGACACGCCAAAATCACGTGACGGCTACGCCAAAACCACTTGGTGGACACTCCAGAATCACCTTCCGAGCATGCTGGAACCACGTCATGGACAGACTGCAAACACCTGCCAGACCTGCCTGAACCACCTGCAGAGCACGCCGGAACCACCTGATCCACTCCCCAGAACCACCTGCCACACATGCCAAAATCAACTGCCGGCTGCGCCAGAACCACTTGGCACATACTCCAGAATCACATGCCGGTCATGCCGGAACCACCTCTCAAACGTGCAAGAACCACATACCGGAGACGCCGGAAGCACGTGCTGAGCATGCCAGAACCACCTGTGCCACTCCACAGAACCACCTGCCGGTCACGCCAAAATCACCTGCCGGCTACGCCAGAACCACTTGGCAAACACTCCGGAATCACATGCAGGGCATGCCGGAACCACCTCTCAGCCATGCCAGTACCACGTGCCAGAGACACCGGATGCACCTGCCGAGCACGCCAGAACCTCCTGCTCGACTCGCCGGAACCACCTGCCGGAGATGCCAAAATCACCTGCCGGCTAGGCCAGAACCACGTGGCGCAATCTATGAAATCACATGCTGGGCATGCCGGAACGACCTCTCAGACGTGCCGGAAGCACGTGTGGGACACGCCGGAAGCACCTAATGGACAGACCGGAACCTCCTGGAGGACCCGCCTGAAATACCTGCTTAGCACTCCGGAACAACCTGCTCGACTCATTCGAGCCACCTGCTGGAAATGCCAAAATCACCAGCCGGCTATGCCAGAACCACTTGACGGACACTCCGGAATCACCTGCAGGGCATGCCGGAACCACCGCTCAGATGTGCAAGAACCACATGCCGCAGACTCCGGAATCACGTGCCGGGCATGCCGGAACCACCTCTCAAATCTGCCAAAATCAAGTGCCGGAGACGCCAGAAGCACCTGCCGAGCTAGCCGGCAGCACCTTCTCGAATCATCGGAACCGCCTGTGGGACACACCAAAATCACCTGCCTGCTACATCAGAACCACTTGGTGGACAACCCGGAATCACCTGCCGGACATGCCAGAACCACCTGTCAGACGTGCCGGAACCACGTGCCGCACACGCCGGAACCAACTCCTGGACAGACCAGAACCACCTACCGGACCTGCCTGAACCACCTGCCGAGCATGAGGGAACCACCTGCCGGACACGCCAAAATCACCTGCCAGGTATACCAGAACCACTTGGTGGACACTCCGGAATCATCTGCCGGACATACCAGAACCAGCTCTCAGACACACCAGAACCACGTGCCAGAGACGCCGGAAGCACCTCCAGAGCATGCCTGAGCCACCTGCTCGACTCGCAAGAAACACCTGTCGGACACGCCAAAATCACCTGCCGGCTATGCCAGAACCACCTGCCGGCTACGCCAGAACCACTAGGCAGACACTCCGGAATCACCTGCCAGGCATGCCGGAACCACCTCTCAGAGGTGCCAGAACCACATGCCGGAGACTCCGGAATCACCTGCCGGGCATGCCGGAACCATCTCTCAGACGTGCCACAACCACGTGCCGGAGAGACCAGAAGCACCTGCCGAGCTCGCCGGAAACACCTGCTGGACATGCGAGAACCACCTGCCTGACAGGCCAAAATCATATGCCAGCTACGCCAAAACCACTTGGTGGACACTCCAGAATCAACTTCCGGGCATGCTGGGACCACGTCATGCACAGACTGCAAACACCTGCCGGACCTGCCTGAACCACCTGCCGAGCACGCCGGAAGCACCTGCTCGACTCACCAGAGCCACCTGCCGGACACACCAGAAACACCTGCAGGGTACGCCAGAACCACTTGTAGGACTCTCCGGGATCACCTGCCGGGCATGCCGGAACCACCTCTCAGACATGCCAGAAGCATGTGACGGACACGCCGGAACCACCTGCCGAGTATGCCGGAACCACGTGCTCCACTCCCCAGAACCACCTGCTGGACACGCCAAAATCACCTGCTGGCTACGCCAGAACCACTCAGCAGACACTCCAGAACCACCTCCAGGACAGACCGGAACCACTTGCCGGACACGCCAGAATCACCAGCGGGCTACGCCACAACCACTTGTCAGACACTCCGGAATCACCTGCCGGGCATGCTGGAACCACATCACAGAGGTGCCGCAAACACATGCCGGAGACGGCGGAAGCACCTGCCGAGAATGCCGGAAGTTACTGATCCACTCCCCAGAGCCACCTGCCGGACACGCCAAAATCACCTGCCGGGTACGCCAGAACCACTTGGCGGACACTCCGGAATCACCTGCCAGGCATGCCGGAACCACCTCTCAGAGGTGCCAGAACCACATGCCGGAGACTCCGGAATCACCTGCCGGGCATGCCGGAACCATCTCTCAGACGTGCCACAACCACGTGCCGGAGAGACCAGAAGCACCTGCCGAGCTCGCCGGAAACACCTGCTGGACATGCGAGAACCACCTGCCTGACAGGCCAAAATCATATGCCAGCTACGCCAAAACCACTTGGTGGACACTCCAGAATCAACTTCCGGGCATGCTGGGACCACGTCATGCACAGACTGCAAACACCTGCCGGACCTGCCTGAACCACCTGCCGAGCACGCCGGAAGCACCTGCTCGACTCACCAGAGCCACCTGCCGGACACACCAGAAACACCTGCAGGGTACGCCAGAACCACTTGTAGGACTCTCCGGGATCACCTGCCGGGCATGCCGGAACCACCTCTCAGACATGCCAGAAGCATGTGACGGACACGCCGGAACCACCTGCCGAGTATGCCGGAACCACGTGCTCCACTCCCCAGAACCACCTGCTGGACACGCCAAAATCACCTGCTGGCTACGCCAGAACCACTCAGCAGACACTCCAGAACCACCTCCAGGACAGACCGGAACCACTTGCCGGACACGCCAGAATCACCAGCCGGCTACGCCACAACCACTTGTCAGACACTCCGGAATCACCTGCCGGGCATGCTGGAACCACATCACAGAGGTGCCGCAAACACATGCCGGAGACGGCGGAAGCACCTGCCGAGAATGCCGGAAGTTACTGATCCACTCCCCAGAGCCACCTGCCGGACATGCCAAAATCACCTGCCGGGTACGCCAGAACCACTTGGCGGACACTGCGGAATCACCTGCCGGTCATGCCAGCACAACCTCTCAGAAGTGCCAGAAGCACATGCCGGACAGGCCGGAACCATCTCCCGGACAGACCGGAAACACAGGAAACACTCGCCGGAACCACCTGCTTGTCTCACCGGTCCCACCGCCGGACATGGAAAATCACCTGCCGGTTACGCCAGAGCCACTTGGCGAACACTCTGGAATCACCTGCCGGGCATGCCGGAACCACCTCTCAGACATGCCAGAACCATGTGCCTGAGATGCCGGAACCACAACCCGAACAGACCGAAGCTACCTGCCAGACCCGCCTGAACCACCTGCCGAGCACGCCGGAACCACCTGCTCGACTCACCGGAACCACCTACCTGACACGCCAAAATCACCTGCCGGGTATGCCAGAACCACTTGGTGGACACTCAAGTATCATCTGCTGGACATGCCAGAACCAGCTCTCAGACACACCAGAACCACGTGCCGGACACGCCGGAAGCACCAGCTGAGCATGCCTGAGCCACCTGCTCGACTCGCAAGAAACACCTGCCGGACACGCCAAAATCACCTGCCGGGTACGCCAGAACCACTTGGCGGACTCTCCGGAATCACCTGTCGGGCATGCCGGAAGCACCTCTCAGACTTGCCAGAACCATGTTCCCGACACGCCGGCACCACCTGCCGAGTGTGCCGGAACCACCTGATCCACTCCCCAGAACCACCTGCTGGACACGCCAAAATCACCTGCCGGCTACGCCAGAACCACTCGGCAGAAAGTCCGGAATCACCTGCCGGCATGCCGGAACCACCTCTCAGACGTGCCAGAACCACGTGCAGGACACGCCGGAACCACCTGCCGAGCATGCAGGAACCACCTGCTCGACTCGCAGGACCCACCTGCCGGACACGCAAAAATCACCTGCTGGCTATGCCAGAACCACTTGCCAGACTTTCCAGAATCACCTGCCGGGAATGCCGGACCCACCTCTCAAATGTGCCAAAATCAAGTGCCGGAGACGCCAGAAGCACCTGCCAAGCTAGCTGGAAGCACCTGCTTGAATCGTCGGAACCACCTGTGGGACACGCCAAAATCACCAGCCAGCTACGCCAGAAACACTTGGTGGACAATCCGGAATCAACTGCACGACATGTCAGAAAAACCTGTCAGACGTGGTGGAACCACGTGCCGGGCACGGCGGAACCACCTCCCGGACAGACCGGAACCACCTACCGGACCTGCCTGAATCACCTGCTGAGCATGCCGGAACCACCTGCCGGACATGCCAAAATCACCTGCGGGCTAGGCCAGAACCACTTGGAGGACTCTCCGGGATCACCTGACGTGCATGCCAGTAACACCTCTCAGACGTACCAGAACCACGATCGGGACACGCCGGAACCCACTACCGGACAGACCGGAACCACCTGCTGGACACGCCAGAATCACCTGCCGAGAAAGCCGGAATCACCTGAACCGCTCGCCAGAACCACTTGCCGGACACTCCAGAATCACCTGTCGGGCATGCCAGAACCACCTATCAGACGTGCCAGAACCATGTGCCTGAGATGCTGGAAGACACCCCAAACAGCCCGAAACCACCTGCCAGACCCGCCTGAACCACCTGCCGAGCACGCCAGAACCACCTAATCGACTCGCCGGAACCACCTACCTGAGACGCCAAAATCACCTGCCGGGTATGCCAGAACAAGTTGGTGGACACTCTGGAATCATCTGCCGGACATGCCAGAACCAGCTCTCAGACACACCAGAACCACGTGCTGCACACGCCGGAAGCAGCTGCTGAGCATGCCTGAGCCACATGCTCGACTTGCAAGAAACACCTGCCAGACACGCCAAAATCACCTGCCGGGTACGCCAGAACCACTCGGCAGACACTCCGGAATCACCTGCTGGGCTGGCTGGAATCACCTGCCGGTCACGCCAACATCACCTGCCAGCTACGCCAGAACCACTTGGCGGACACTCCGGAAACACCTGTCGGGCCTGCCGGAACCACCTCTCAGACGTGCCAGAACCATGTGCCTGAGATGCCGCAACCACTCCCCGAACACACCGAAACCACCTGCCAGACCCGCCTGAACCCCCTGGATAGCAGGCCTGATCCACCTGCTCAACTAGCCGGAACCACCTTCCTGACACGCCGAAATCACCTGCCGGGTATACCAGAACCACTTGGTGGACACTCTGGACTCATCTGCCGGATATGCCAGAACCAGCTCTCAGACACGCCAGCACCACGTGCCGGACACACCAGAAGCACCTGCCGAGCATGCCGGACCCACCTGCTCGACTCGCCAGAAACGCCTGCCGGACACACCAAAATCACCTGTCGGGTATGCCAGATCCACCTGGCGGACACTCCGGAATCACGTGCCGCGCATGCCGGAACCACCACTCAGACGTGCCGGAAGCACGTGCCGGACACGCCGGAAACACATACCGGACAGACTGGAACCACCTGACAGACATGCCGGAACCACCTGCTCGACTCGTAGGAACCACCCGCCAGACAGGCCAAAATCAACAGCTGGCTATGCGGGAACCACCTGGCGTAGAGTCCGGAATCACCTGCCGTGCATGCAGGAGCCACCTCTCTGACGTAACAAAACCATGTGCCGGACACGCTGGAACCAAGTCCTGGACAGTCTGGACCACCTGCTGGCCACGCCTGAACCACCTTCCGAGCATGACGGAACCACCTGCCGGACATGCCAAAATCACCTGCGGGCTACGCCAGAACCACTTGGAGGACTCTCCGGGATGACCTGCCGGGCATGCTGGAACCACCTCTCAGACGTGCCAGAACCACGTGGCGGACTGTCCAGAATCGCCTGTTGGGCATGCGCAACCACCTCTGAGACCTACCAGAACCACGTGCCGTACACGCCGGAACCACCTACCGGACACACCGGAATCACCTTTTGGGCATGCCGGAACCACATGTCAGATGTGCCAGAAACACGTGCCGGAGACGCCGGAAGCACCTGCCGAGCACGTTGGAACCACCTGCTCAAGTCGCCTGAACCACCTGCGGGACACGCCAAAATCACCTGCCGGCTACGCCAAAACCATTTGGTGGACTCTCTGGAATCACCTGCCGGGCATCATAGAACCACCTCTCAGACGTGCCGGAACCACGTGCCGGACACGCTGGAACCACCTGCCGGACCTGCCTGAGCCAAATGTCGAGCACGCAGGAACCACATGCTCGAATCGCTGGAACCACATGCTGGACTTGGCAAAATCACCTGCCGGCTACGCCAGAACCAATTGGCGGACACTCCGGAATCCCCTGCTGTGCATGCCAGCACAACCTCTCAGAAGTGCCAGAAGCACGTGCCGGACAGGACGGAATGATCTCCCGGACAGACCGGAACCACAGGAAACACTCGCCGGAACCACGTGCTTGACTCACCAGTCCCAACTGCTGGACACGCAAAAATCACCTGCCGGCTACACCAGAACCACTTGCAGGACAAGCTGCAATCATGTGAAGGGCATGCCCGCACAACATGTCAGACGTGGCAGAACCTCGTGCCGGACACCCCAGAACCACCTGCCTGACACACGGCAAACACCTGCCGGACACGCCGGAACCACCGGCTCGACACGCCGGAAACACCGCCTGACATGCGAAATCACCTGCCGGCTACGCCAGAACCACTTGGCGAGCACTCCGGAAGCACCTGCCGAGCACGCCGGAACCACATGCTCAACTCGTCTGAACCACCTGCCGGACATGCCAAAATCACCTGCCGGCTACGACCAAACCACTTGCTGGACTCTCTGGAATCACCTGCCGGGCATCATAGAACCACCTCTCAGACGTGCTGGAACAACGTGCCGGACACTCCGGATCCCCCTCCCCGTAAGACTGGAACCACCTGCCAGGCACGCCTGGACCACCTGCCGAGCACACCAGAACCACCTGCTTGACTCACAGGACCCACATGCCTGACACGCCAAAATGAGCTGACGGCTACGCCAGAACCACTTACCCAACACTACGGAATCACCTGCCTGGCATGCCAGAACCACCTCTCACACGTGACAGAAGCACGTGCCGGACATGCCGGAACGAACTATCGGACAGAACGGAACCACCTGCCAGACACGCCGGAACCACCTGCCGAACACGCCACAGCCAGCTGCTCGACTCGCCGGAACCACATGCCGGACAGGCCAATATGAACTGCTGGCTATGCCAGAACCACCTGGGGGACAGTCCGGAATCACCTGCCAGCCATGGCGGAACCACCTCTCAGAAGTGCCAGAAGCACGTGCTGGACATGCCGGAACGACCTACTGGACAGACCAGAACCACAAGCCAGACATGCCGGAAACACCTGCCGAGCACGCCGGAGCCACCTGCTCGACTCGCCGGAACCACCTGCCACACAGGCCAAAATCAACAGCTGGCTATGTGGGAACCACCTGGGGGACAGTCCGGAATCACCTGCCGGGCATGCAATAACCACCTCTCAGACGTACCAGAACCACGTGCCGCACAAGCTGGAAACACGTACTGGACAGACTGGAACCACCTGCCGGCCAAGCCTGAACCACCTGCCGAGCACGACGGAACCACCTGCTGGACTCGCCAAAAACACCTGCGGGCTATGCCAGAACCACTTGGAGGACTCTCCGGGATGACCTGCCGGGCATGCCGGATCCACCTCTCAGAGGTGCCAGAACCACATGCCGGAGACTCCGGAATCACCTGCCGGGCATGCCGGAACCATCTCTCAGACGTGCCACAACCACGTGCCGGAGAGACCAGAAGCACCTGCCGAGCTCGCCGGAAACACCTGCTGGACATGCGAGAACCACCTGCCTGACAGGCCAAAATCATATGCCAGCTACGCCAAAACCACTTGGTGGACACTCCAGAATCAACTTCCGGGCATGCTGGGACCACGTCATGCACAGACTGCAAACACCTGCCGGACCTGCCTGAACCACCTGCCGAGCACGCCGGAAGCACCTGCTCGACTCACCAGAGCCACCTGCCGGACACACCAGAAACACCTGCAGGGTACGCCAGAACCACTTGTAGGACTCTCCGGGATCACCTGCCGGGCATGCCGGAACCACCTCTCAGACATGCCAGAAGCATGTGACGGACACGCCGGAACCACCTGCCGAGTATGCCGGAACCACGTGCTCCACTCCCCAGAACCACCTGCTGGACACGCCAAAATCACCTGCTGGCTACGCCAGAACCACTCAGCAGACACTCCAGAACCACCTCCAGGACAGACCGGAACCACTTGCCGGACACGCCAGAATCACCAGCGGGCTACGCCACAACCACTTGTCAGACACTCCGGAATCACCTGCCGGGCATGCTGGAACCACATCACAGAGGTGCCGCAAACACATGCCGGAGACGGCGGAAGCACCTGCCGAGAATGCCGGAAGTTACTGATCCACTCCCCAGAGCCACCTGCCGGACACGCCAAAATCACCTGCCGGGTACGCCAGAACCACTTGGCGGACACTCCGGAATCACCTGCCAGGCATGCCGGAACCACCTCTCAGAGGTGCCAGAACCACATGCCGGAGACTCCGGAATCACCTGCCGGGCATGCCGGAACCATCTCTCAGACGTGCCACAACCACGTGCCGGAGAGACCAGAAGCACCTGCCGAGCTCGCCGGAAACACCTGCTGGACATGCGAGAACCACCTGCCTGACAGGCCAAAATCATATGCCAGCTACGCCAAAACCACTTGGTGGACACTCCAGAATCAACTTCCGGGCATGCTGGGACCACGTCATGCACAGACTGCAAACACCTGCCGGACCTGCCTGAACCACCTGCCGAGCACGCCGGAAGCACCTGCTCGACTCACCAGAGCCACCTGCCGGACACACCAGAAACACCTGCAGGGTACGCCAGAACCACTTGTAGGACTCTCCGGGATCACCTGCCGGGCATGCCGGAACCACCTCTCAGACATGCCAGAAGCATGTGACGGACACGCCGGAACCACCTGCCGAGTATGCCGGAACCACGTGCTCCACTCCCCAGAACCACCTGCTGGACACGCCAAAATCACCTGCTGGCTACGCCAGAACCACTCAGCAGACACTCCAGAACCACCTCCAGGACAGACCGGAACCACTTGCCGGACACGCCAGAATCACCAGCCGGCTACGCCACAACCACTTGTCAGACACTCCGGAATCACCTGCCGGGCATGCTGGAACCACATCACAGAGGTGCCGCAAACACATGCCGGAGACGGCGGAAGCACCTGCCGAGAATGCCGGAAGTTACTGATCCACTCCCCAGAGCCACCTGCCGGACATGCCAAAATCACCTGCCGGGTACGCCAGAACCACTTGGCGGACACTGCGGAATCACCTGCCGGTCATGCCAGCACAACCTCTCAGAAGTGCCAGAAGCACATGCCGGACAGGCCGGAACCATCTCCCGGACAGACCGGAAACACAGGAAACACTCGCCGGAACCACCTGCTTGTCTCACCGGTCCCACCGCCGGACATGGAAAATCACCTGCCGGTTACGCCAGAGCCACTTGGCGAACACTCTGGAATCACCTGCCGGGCATGCCGGAACCACCTCTCAGACATGCCAGAACCATGTGCCTGAGATGCCGGAACCACAACCCGAACAGACCGAAGCTACCTGCCAGACCCGCCTGAACCACCTGCCGAGCACGCCGGAACCACCTGCTCGACTCACCGGAACCACCTACCTGACACGCCAAAATCACCTGCCGGGTATGCCAGAACCACTTGGTGGACACTCAAGTATCATCTGCTGGACATGCCAGAACCAGCTCTCAGACACACCAGAACCACGTGCCGGACACGCCGGAAGCACCAGCTGAGCATGCCTGAGCCACCTGCTCGACTCGCAAGAAACACCTGCCGGACACGCCAAAATCACCTGCCGGGTACGCCAGAACCACTTGGCGGACTCTCCGGAATCACCTGTCGGGCATGCCGGAAGCACCTCTCAGACTTGCCAGAACCATGTTCCCGACACGCCGGCACCACCTGCCGAGTGTGCCGGAACCACCTGATCCACTCCCCAGAACCACCTGCTGGACACGCCAAAATCACCTGCCGGCTACGCCAGAACCACTCGGCAGAAAGTCCGGAATCACCTGCCGGCATGCCGGAACCACCTCTCAGACGTGCCAGAACCACGTGCAGGACACGCCGGAACCACCTGCCGAGCATGCAGGAACCACCTGCTCGACTCGCAGGACCCACCTGCCGGACACGCAAAAATCACCTGCTGGCTATGCCAGAACCACTTGCCAGACTTTCCAGAATCACCTGCCGGGAATGCCGGACCCACCTCTCAAATGTGCCAAAATCAAGTGCCGGAGACGCCAGAAGCACCTGCCAAGCTAGCTGGAAGCACCTGCTTGAATCGTCGGAACCACCTGTGGGACACGCCAAAATCACCAGCCAGCTACGCCAGAAACACTTGGTGGACAATCCGGAATCAACTGCACGACATGTCAGAAAAACCTGTCAGACGTGGTGGAACCACGTGCCGGGCACGGCGGAACCACCTCCCGGACAGACCGGAACCACCTACCGGACCTGCCTGAATCACCTGCTGAGCATGCCGGAACCACCTGCCGGACATGCCAAAATCACCTGCGGGCTAGGCCAGAACCACTTGGAGGACTCTCCGGGATCACCTGACGTGCATGCCAGTAACACCTCTCAGACGTACCAGAACCACGATCGGGACACGCCGGAACCCACTACCGGACAGACCGGAACCACCTGCTGGACACGCCAGAATCACCTGCCGAGAAAGCCGGAATCACCTGAACCGCTCGCCAGAACCACTTGCCGGACACTCCAGAATCACCTGTCGGGCATGCCAGAACCACCTCTCAGACGTGACAGAACCACGTGCCAGAGACACTGGATGCACCAGCTGAGTACTCCGGAACCTCCTGCTCGACTCGCCGAAACCACCTGCCGGAGATGCCAAAATCACCTGCCGGCTAGGCCAGAACCACGTGGCGGACACTATGGAATCACCTGCAGGGCATGCCGGAACCACCTCTCAGACGTGCCAGAACCACATGTCGGACACTGCGGAATCACCTGCCGGGCATGCCAGCACAACCTCTCAGAAGTGCCAGAAGCACATGCCGGACAGGCCGGAACCATCTCCCGGACAGACCGGAAACACAGGAAACACTCGCCGGAACCACCTGCTTGTCTCACCGGTCCCACCGCCGGACATGGAAAATCACCTGCCGGTTACGCCAGAGCCACTTGGCGAACACTCCGGAATCACCTGCCGGGCATGCCGGAACCACCTCTCAGACATGCCAGAACCACATGCCAATGACACCGGAAGCACCTGCCGAGCACGCCGGAACCACCTGCTCGACTCGCCACAGCCACCTGCCGGACACGCCAAAATCACCTGCCGGCTACGCCACAACCAGTTGCTGAGCAATTCGTAATCACCTGCCGGGCTGGCTGGAACAACCTGAAGGTCACGCCAACATCACCTGCCAGATACGCCAGAACCACTTGGCGGACACTCCGGAAACACCTGTCAGGCCGGACGGAACCACCTCTCAGACGTGCCAGAACCATGTGCCTGAGATGCCGGAACCACACCCCGAACAGACCAAAACCACCTGCCAGATCGGCCTGAACCACCTGCCGAGCATGATGGAACCTCCTGCTTGACTCGCAAGAAACACCTGCCGGACATGCCAAAATCATCTGCCAGGTACGCCAGAACCACTTGGCGGACACTCCAGAATCAGCTGCCGGGCATGCCATCACAGCCTCTCAAAAGTGCAAGAAGCACATGCCGGGCAGGCCGGAACCATCTCCCGCACAGACCCTAACCACAGGAAACACTCGCAGGAACGACCTCCTTGACTCACCGGTCCCACCTGCCGCACTCGCCAGAATCACCTGCCCGCTACATCAAAACCACTTGGCGGATAAGCCGGAATCACGTGAAGGGCATGCCGACACAACCTCTCAGACGAGACAGAACCTTGTGCCAGACACCCCAGAACCACCTGCCGGACAGTCCGGAACCACCTGCCGGACACGCCAGAACCAATGTCTCGACTCGCTGGAACCACCGCCGGACATGCAAAATCACCTCCCGGCTACGCCAGTATCATTTGGCGAACACTCCGCAATCACCTGCCGGGCATGCCGGAACCACCTGTCAGACATGCCAGAACCACATGCCAATGACACCGGAAGCACCTGCCGAGCACGCTGGAACCACCTGCTCGACTCGCCAGAACCGCCTGACAGAAACGCCAAAATCACCTGCCGGCTACACCACAACCAGTTGGTGAACACTTCGGAATCACCTGCCGGGCTTGCTGGAACCACCTGCCTGTCATGCCAACATCACCTGCCAGCTACGCCAGAACCACTTGGCGGACACTACGGAAACTCCTGTCAGGCCGACCGGAAACAACTCTCAGACGAGGCAGAACCATGTGCCTGAGATGCCGGAACCACACCCCGAACAGGCCGAAACCACCTGCCAGACCCGCCTGACACACCGGCCGAGCACGCCGGAACCTTCTGCTCGACTCGCCGGAACCACCTACCTGACAAGCCAAAATCACCTGAAGGGTATGCCAGAAACACTTGGTGGACACTCCAGAATCGTCTCCTGGACATGCCTGAACCAGCTCTCAGACAAACCAGAACCACGTGCTGGACACGCCGGAAGCACCAGCTGAGCATGCCTGAGCCACCTGCTCGACTCGCAAGAAACACCTGCTGGAGACACCAAAATCACCTGCCAGGTACGCCAGAACCACTTGGCGGACACTCCGGAATCACCTGTCGGGCATGCCGGAACCACCTGATCCACTCCCCAGAACCACCTGCTGGACACGCCAAAATCACCTGCTGTCTACCCCAGAACCACTCGGCAGACACTCCGGAATCACCTGCCGGGCCTGCCGGAACCATCTCTCAGACGTGCCACAAGCACATGACGGAGAGACCAGAAGCTCCTGCCGAACTCACCGGAACCACCTGCTGGACATGCCGGAACCACCTGCCTCACAGGCCAAAATCATATGCCGGCTACGCCAAAACCACTTGGTGGACACTCCAGAATCACCTTGCGGGCATTCCGGGACCACGTCATGGACAGACTGTAAACACCTGCAGGACATGCCTGAACCACCTGCCGAGCACGCAGGAACCACCTGCTCGACTCACTAGAGCCACCTCCTGGGCTCAACAGAAACACCTGCGGGGTACGCCAGAACCACTTGGAGGACTCTCTGGGATCACCTGCCGGGCATGGCAGAACCACCTCTCAGGCGTGGAAGAACCATGTGCCGGACACACCGGAACCACCTGCCTAGTATGCCGGAACCACCTGATCCACTCCCCAGAACCACCTGATGGACACGCCAAAATCACCTGCCGGCTACGCCTGAACCACTCGGCAGACACTACGGAACTACCTACAGGACAGACCGGAACCACCTGCCGGACACACCGGGACCACCTGCATGACTCGCCAGAACCACCGCCGGACACGCCAGAATCACAAGCCGGCTATGCCACAACCACTTGTCGGACACTCCAGAATCACCTTTCGGGCATGCCAGCACAACATCTCAGAAGTGCCAGAAGCACGTGCTAGACAGGGTCGAACCATCTCCTGGACAGACCGAAAACACAGGAAACACTCGCCGGAACCACCTGCGTGAATAACCAGTCCCACCTGCCGGACACGCCAAAATCACCTGCCCGCTACACCAGAACCACTTGGCGGACAAGCCGGAATCACGTGAAGTGCATGCCGACACAACCTCTCAGACGTGCCAGAACCTCGTGCCGGACACCCCAGAACCACCTGCTGGACAGACCGGAACCACCTGCCAGAACCGCCTGAACCACCTGCCGAGCAAGCCGGACCACCTGCTCGACTCGCCGGAACCACCTACCTGACACGCCAAAATCACCTGCCAGCTGTGCCAGAACCACTTGGCACACACTCCAGAATCACATGCCGGTCATGCCAGAACCACCTCTCAAACGTGCAAGAACCACATATTGGAGATGCTGGAAGCACGTGCCGAGCATGCCAGAACCACTTGTGCCACTCCACAGAACCACCTGCTGGACACACCAAAATCACATGCTGGCTACGCCAGAACCACTTGGCCGACACTTCGGAATCACCTGCCGCGCATGCCGGAACCACCTTCAAACATGCAAGAATCACATACCGGAGAAGCCGGAATCACCTGCCGCGCATGCCAGAACCACATCTCAGACGTGCCAGAACCACCTGCCTGACATGCCACAACCACGTGCCGGAGAGACCGGAAGCACCTGCTGAGCTCGCCGGAACCACCTGCTGGACACGCCGGAACCACCTGCCTGACATGCCAAAATCACGTGACGGCTATGCCAAACCCACTTGGTGGACACTCCAGAATCACCTTCCGAGCATGCTGGAACCACGTCATGGACAGACTGCAAACACCTGCCAGACCTGCCTGAACCACCTGCAGAGCACGCCGGAACCACCTGATCCACTCCCCAGAACCACCTGCCACACATGCCAAAATCAACTGCCGGCTGCGCCAGAACCACGTGGCACATACTCCAGAATCACATGCCGGTCATGCCGGAACCACCTCTCAAACGTGCAAGAACCACATACCGGAGACGCCGGAAGCACGTGCTGAGCATGCCAGAACCACCTGTGCCACTCCACAGAACCACCTGCCGGTCACGCCAAAATCACCTGCCGGCTACGCCACAACCACTCGGCAGGCACTCCCGAACCACCTCCAGGACAGACCGGAACCACCTGCCGGACACGCCAGGAACACCTGCTTGACTCGCCAGAACCACCTGCCGGACACGCCAGAATCACCAGCCGGCTACGCCACAACCACTTGTCGGACACTCCGGAATCACCTGCCGGGCATGCTGGAACCACCTCTCAGAGGTGTCACAACCACATGCCAGAGACGGCGGAAGCACATGCCGAGAATTCCGGAAGTTCCTGATCCACTCCCCAGAGCCACCTGCCGGACACGCCAAAATCACCTGCCGGCTACGCCAGAAGCACATGGCGGACTCCAGAATCAGCTGCCGGGCATGCCATCACAGCCTCTCAAAAGTGCAAGAAGCACATGCCGGGCAGGCCGGAACCATCTCCCGCACAGACCCTAACCACAGGAAACACTCGCAGGAACCACCTCCTTGACTCACCGGTCCCACCTGCCGCACTCGCCAGAATCACCTGCCCGCTACATCAAAACCACTTGGCGGATAAGCCGGAATCACGTGAAGGGCATGCCGACACAACCTCTCAGACGAGACAGAACCTTGTGCCAGACACCCCAGAACCACCTGCCGGACAGTCCGGAACCACCTGCCGGACACGCCGGAACCAATGGCTCGACTCGCTGGAACCACCGCCGGACATGCAAAATCACCTCCCGGCTACGCCAGTATCATTTGGCGAACACTCCGCAATCACCTGCCGGGCATGCCGGAACCACCTGTCAGACATGCCAGAACCACATGCCAATGACACCGGAAGCACCTGCCGAGCACGCTGGAACCACCTGCTCGACTCGCCAGAACCGCCTGACAGAAACGCCAAAATCACCTGCCGGCTACACCACAACCAGTTGGTGAACACTTCGGAATCACCTGCCGGGCTTGCTGGAACCACCTGCCTGTCATGCCAACATCACCTGCCAGCTACGCCAGAACCACTTGGCGGACACTACGGAAACTCCTGTCAGGCCGACCGGAAACAACTCTCAGACGAGGCAGAACCATGTGCCTGAGATGCCGGAACCACACCCCGAACAGGCCGAAACCACCTGCCAGACCCGCCTGACACACCGGCCGAGCACGCCGGAACCTTCTGCTCGACTCGCCGGAACCACCTACCTGACAAGCCAAAATCACCTGAAGGGTATGCCAGAAACACTTGGTGGACACTCCAGAATCGTCTCCTGGACATGCCTGAACCAGCTCTCAGACAAACCAGAACCACGTGCTGGACACGCCGGAAGCACCAGCTGAGCATGCCTGAGCCACCTGCTCGACTCGCAAGAAACACCTGCTGGAGACACCAAAATCACCTGCCAGGTACGCCAGAACCACTTGGCGGACACTCCGGAATCACCTGTCGGGCATGCCGGAACCACCTGATCCACTCCCCAGAACCACCTGCTGGACACGCCAAAATCACCTGCTGTCTACCCCAGAACCACTCGGCAGACACTCCGGAATCACCTGCCGGGCCTGCCGGAACCATCTCTCAGACGTGCCACAAGCACATGACGGAGAGACCAGAAGCTCCTGCCGAACTCACCGGAACCACCTGCTGGACATGCCGGAACCACCTGCCTCACAGGCCAAAATCATATGCCGGCTACGCCAAAACCACTTGGTGGACACTCCAGAATCACCTTGCGGGCATTCCGGGACCACGTCATGGACAGACTGTAAACACCTGCAGGACATGCCTGAACCACCTGCCGAGCACGCAGGAACCACCTGCTCGACTCACTAGAGCCACCTCCTGGGCTCAACAGAAACACCTGCGGGGTACGCCAGAACCACTTGGAGGACTCTCTGGGATCACCTGCCGGGCATGGCAGAACCACCTCTCAGGCGTGGAAGAACCATGTGCCGGACACACCGGAACCACCTGCCTAGTATGCCGGAACCACCTGATCCACTCCCCAGAACCACCTGATGGACACGCCAAAATCACCTGCCGGCTACGCCTGAACCACTCGGCAGACACTACGGAACTACCTACAGGACAGACCGGAACCACCTGCCGGACACACCGGGACCACCTGCATGACTCGCCAGAACCACCGCCGGACACGCCAGAATCACAAGCCGGCTATGCCACAACCACTTGTCGGACACTCCAGAATCACCTTTCGGGCATGCCAGCACAACATCTCAGAAGTGCCAGAAGCACGTGCTAGACAGGGTCGAACCATCTCCTGGACAGACCGAAAACACAGGAAACACTCGCCGGAACCACCTGCGTGAATAACCAGTCCCACCTGCCGGACACGCCAAAATCACCTGCCCGCTACACCAGAACCACTTGGCGGACAAGCCGGAATCACGTGAAGTGCATGCCGACACAACCTCTCAGACGTGCCAGAACCTCGTGCCGGACACCCCAGAACCACCTGCTGGACAGACCGGAACCACCTGCCAGAACCGCCTGAACCACCTGCCGAGCAAGCCGGACCACCTGCTCGACTCGCCGGAACCACCTACCTGACACGCCAAAATCACCTGCCAGCTGTGCCAGAACCACTTGGCACACACTCCAGAATCACATGCCGGTCATGCCAGAACCACCTCTCAAACGTGCAAGAACCACATATTGGAGATGCTGGAAGCACGTGCCGAGCATGCCAGAACCACTTGTGCCACTCCACAGAACCACCTGCTGGACACGCCAAAATCACATGCTGGCTACGCCAGAACCACTTGGCCGACACTTCGGAATCACCTGCCGCGCATGCCGGAACCACCTTCAAACATGCAAGAATCACATACCGGAGAAGCCGGAATCACCTGCCGCGCATGCCAGAACCACATCTCAGACGTGCCAGAACCACCTGCCTGACATGCCACAACCACGTGCCGGAGAGACCGGAAGCACCTGCTGAGCTCGCCGGAACCACCTGCTGGACACGCCGGAACCACCTGCCTGACATGCCAAAATCACGTGACGGCTATGCCAAACCCACTTGGTGGACACTCCAGAATCACCTTCCGAGCATGCTGGAACCACGTCATGGACAGACTGCAAACACCTGCCAGACCTGCCTGAACCACCTGCAGAGCACGCCGGAACCACCTGATCCACTCCCCAGAACCACCTGCCACACATGCCAAAATCAACTGCCGGCTGCGCCAGAACCACGTGGCACATACTCCAGAATCACATGCCGGTCATGCCGGAACCACCTCTCAAACGTGCAAGAACCACATACCGGAGACGCCGGAAGCACGTGCTGAGCATGCCAGAACCACCTGTGCCACTCCACAGAACCACCTGCCGGTCACGCCAAAATCACCTGCCGGCTACGCCACAACCACTCGGCAGGCACTCCCGAACCACCTCCAGGACAGACCGGAACCACCTGCCGGACACGCCAGGAACACCTGCTTGACTCGCCAGAACCACCTGCCGGACACGCCAGAATCACCAGCCGGCTACGCCACAACCACTTGTCGGACACTCCGGAATCACCTGCCGGGCATGCTGGAACCACCTCTCAGAGGTGTCACAACCACATGCCAGAGACGGCGGAAGCACATGCCGAGAATTCCGGAAGTTCCTGATCCACTCCCCAGAGCCACCTGCCGGACACGCCAAAATCACCTGCCGGCTACGCCAGAAGCACATGGCGGACTCCAGAATCAGCTGCCGGGCATGCCATCACAGCCTCTCAAAAGTGCAAGAAGCACATGCCGGGCAGGCCGGAACCATCTCCCGCACAGACCCTAACCACAGGAAACACTCGCAGGAACCACCTCCTTGACTCACCGGTCCCACCTGCCGCACTCGCCAGAATCACCTGCCCGCTACATCAAAACCACTTGGCGGATAAGCCGGAATCACGTGAAGGGCATGCCGACACAACCTCTCAGACGAGACAGAACCTTGTGCCAGACACCCCAGAACCACCTGCCGGACAGTCCGGAACCACCTGCCGGACACGCCGGAACCAATGTCTCGACTCGCTGGAACCACCGCCGGACATGCAAAATCACCTCCCGGCTACGCCAGTATCATTTGGCGAACACTCCGCAATCACCTGCCGGGCATGCCGGAACCACCTGTCAGACATGCCAGAACCACATGCCAATGACACCGGAAGCACCTGCCGAGCACGCTGGAACCACCTGCTCGACTCGCCAGAACCGCCTGACAGAAACGCCAAAATCACCTGCCGGCTACACCACAACCAGTTGGTGAACACTTCGGAATCACCTGCCGGGCTTGCTGGAACCACCTGCCTGTCATGCCAACATCACCTGCCAGCTACGCCAGAACCACTTGGCGGACACTACGGAAACTCCTGTCAGGCCGACCGGAAACAACTCTCAGACGAGGCAGAACCATGTGCCTGAGATGCCGGAACCACACCCCGAACAGGCCGAAACCACCTGCCAGACCCGCCTGACACACCGGCCGAGCACGCCGGAACCTTCTGCTCGACTCGCCGGAACCACCTACCTGACAAGCCAAAATCACCTGAAGGGTATGCCAGAAACACTTGGTGGACACTCCAGAATCGTCTCCTGGACATGCCTGAACCAGCTCTCAGACAAACCAGAACCACGTGCTGGACACGCCGGAAGCACCAGCTGAGCATGCCTGAGCCACCTGCTCGACTCGCAAGAAACACCTGCTGGAGACACCAAAATCACCTGCCAGGTACGCCAGAACCACTTGGCGGACACTCCGGAATCACCTGTCGGGCATGCCGGAACCACCTGATCCACTCCCCAGAACCACCTGCTGGACACGCCAAAATCACCTGCTGTCTACCCCAGAACCACTCGGCAGACACTCCGGAATCACCTGCCGGGCCTGCCGGAACCATCTCTCAGACGTGCCACAAGCACATGACGGAGAGACCAGAAGCTCCTGCCGAACTCACCGGAACCACCTGCTGGACATGCCGGAACCACCTGCCTCACAGGCCAAAATCATATGCCGGCTACGCCAAAACCACTTGGTGGACACTCCAGAATCACCTTGCGGGCATTCCGGGACCACGTCATGGACAGACTGTAAACACCTGCAGGACATGCCTGAACCACCTGCCGAGCACGCAGGAACCACCTGCTCGACTCACTAGAGCCACCTCCTGGGCTCAACAGAAACACCTGCGGGGTACGCCAGAACCACTTGGAGGACTCTCTGGGATCACCTGCCGGGCATGGCAGAACCACCTCTCAGGCGTGGAAGAACCATGTGCCGGACACACCGGAACCACCTGCCTAGTATGCCGGAACCACCTGATCCACTCCCCAGAACCACCTGATGGACACGCCAAAATCACCTGCCGGCTACGCCTGAACCACTCGGCAGACACTACGGAACTACCTACAGGACAGACCGGAACCACCTGCCGGACACACCGGGACCACCTGCTTGACTCGCCAGAACCACCGCCGGACACGCCAGAATCACAAGCCGGCTATGCCACAACCACTTGTCGGACACTCCAGAATCACCTTTCGGGCATGCCAGCACAACATCTCAGAAGTGCCAGAAGCACGTGCTAGACAGGGTCGAACCATCTCCTGGACAGACCGAAAACACAGGAAACACTCGCCGGAACCACCTGCGTGAATAACCAGTCCCACCTGCCGGACACGCCAAAATCACCTGCCCGCTACACCAGAACCACTTGGCGGACAAGCCGGAATCACGTGAAGTGCATGCCGACACAACCTCTCAGACGTGCCAGAACCTCGTGCCGGACACCCCAGAACCACCTGCTGGACAGACCGGAACCACCTGCCAGAACCGCCTGAACCACCTGCCGAGCAAGCCGGACCACCTGCTCGACTCGCCGGAACCACCTACCTGACACGCCAAAATCACCTGCCAGCTGTGCCAGAACCACTTGGCACACACTCCAGAATCACATGCCGGTCATGCCAGAACCACCTCTCAAACGTGCAAGAACCACATATTGGAGATGCTGGAAGCACGTGCCGAGCATGCCAGAACCACTTGTGCCACTCCACAGAACCACCTGCTGGACACGCCAAAATCACATGCTGGCTACGCCAGAACCACTTGGCCGACACTTCGGAATCACCTGCCGCGCATGCCGGAACCACCTTCAAACATGCAAGAATCACATACCGGAGAAGCCGGAATCACCTGCCGCGCATGCCAGAACCACATCTCAGACGTGCCAGAACCACCTGCCTGACATGCCACAACCACGTGCCGGAGAGACCGGAAGCACCTGCTGAGCTCGCCGGAACCACCTGCTGGACACGCCGGAACCACCTGCCTGACATGCCAAAATCACGTGACGGCTATGCCAAACCCACTTGGTGGACACTCCAGAATCACCTTCCGAGCATGCTGGAACCACGTCATGGACAGACTGCAAACACCTGCCAGACCTGCCTGAACCACCTGCAGAGCACGCCGGAACCACCTGATCCACTCCCCAGAACCACCTGCCACACATGCCAAAATCAACTGCCGGCTGCGCCAGAACCACGTGGCACATACTCCAGAATCACATGCCGGTCATGCCGGAACCACCTCTCAAACGTGCAAGAACCACATACCGGAGACGCCGGAAGCACGTGCTGAGCATGCCAGAACCACCTGTGCCACTCCACAGAACCACCTGCCGGTCACGCCAAAATCACCTGCCGGCTACGCCACAACCACTCGGCAGGCACTCCCGAACCACCTCCAGGACAGACCGGAACCACCTGCCGGACACGCCAGGAACACCTGCTTGACTCGCCAGAACCACCTGCCGGACACGCCAGAATCACCAGCCGGCTACGCCACAACCACTTGTCGGACACTCCGGAATCACCTGCCGGGCATGCTGGAACCACCTCTCAGAGGTGTCACAACCACATGCCAGAGACGGCGGAAGCACATGCCGAGAAATCCGGAAGTTCCTGATCCACTCCCCAGAGCCACCTGCCGGACACGCCAAAATCACCTGCCGGCTACGCCAGAAGCACATGGCGGACTCCAGAATCAGCTGCCGGGCATGCCAGCGCAACCTCTCCGAAGTGCCAGAACCATGTTCTGGACACGCCGGTACCACCTGCAGAGTATGCCGGAACCAGGTGATCCTCTCCCCAGATCCACATACTGGACACGCCAAAATCAACCGCCGGCTACGCCAGAAGCACTCGACAGACACTCCGGAATCACATGCCAGGCATTCCGGAACCACCTCTCAGACGGGCCAGAACCACATGCCGGAGACTCTGGAATCACCTGCCGGGCATGCTGGAACCACCTCTCAGACGTGCCAGAACCTCGTGCCGGACACGCCAGAACCACCGGCCGGACAGACCGGAACCACCTGCTGGACACTCCGGAACCACCGGCTCGACTCGCCGGAACCACCGCCGGACATGCAAAATCACCTTCCGGCTATGCCAGAACCACTTGGCGAACACTCCGGAATCACCTGCCGGGCATGCCAGCACAACCTCTCAGAAGTGCCAGAAGCACGTGCCGGACAGGCCGGAACCACCTGACGGACAAGACGGAACCACCGACTCGACTCGCCGGAACCACCGCCGGACATGCAAAATCACCTGCCGGCTACGCCAGAATCACGTGACGAACACTCCGGAATCACCTGCCGGGCATGCCGGAACCAACTCTCACACTTGCCAGAACCATGTTCCGGACACGCCGGTACGAATTTCCGAGTATGCCGGAACCACCAGATCCACTCCCCAGAACCACTTCCTGGACACGCCAGAATCACCTGCCGGCTACGCCAGTACCACTCGGCAGACACTCCGGAATCACATCCCAGGCATTCCGGAACCACCTCTCAGACGTGCCAGAACCACATGCCGGAGACTCCGGAATCACCTGCCAGACATGCCGGAACCATCTCTCAGACGTGCCACAACCACGTGCCGGAGGGACCGGAAGCACCTGCCGAGCTCGCCGGAACCACCTGCTGAACATGCCGGAACCACCTGCCTGACATGCCAAAATCACGTGACGGCTATGCCAAAACCACTTGGTGGACACTCCAGAATCACCTTGCGGGCATTCTGGAACCACGTCATGGACAGACGGCAAACACCTGCCGGACCTGCCGGAAACACCTGCCAAGCACGCCGGAACCACCTGCTCGACTCACCAGAGCCACCTGCCGGACACACCAGAAATACCTGCGGGGTACGCCAGAACCACTTGGAGGACTCTCCGGGATCACCTGCCGGGCATGCCGGAACCACCTCTCAGACATGCCAGAACCATGTGCCGGAAACGCCGGAACCACCTGCCGAGTATGCCAGAACCACCGGCTCGACTCGCTGGAACCACCGCGGGACACGCCAAAATCACATGCCGGCTACGCCAGAACCAGTTGGCGAACCCTCTGGAATCACCTGCCGGGATTGCTGGAACCACCTGCCGGTCACGCCAACATCACCTGCCAGCTACGCCAGAACCACTTGGCGGACACTCCGGAAAAACCTTTCGGGCCGGCCGGAACCACCTCTCAGACGTGCCAGAACCATGTGCCTGAGATGCCGGAACCACACCCCGAACTGACGGAAACCACCTGCCAGACCCGCCTCAACCCCCTGGCGAGCATGCCTGATCCACCTGCTCAACTAGCGGGAACCACCTTCCTGACACGCCAAAATCACCTGCCAGGTATACCAGAACCACTTGGTGGACACTCCGGAATCATCTGCTGGACATGTCAGAATCAGCTCTCAGACACACCAGAACCATGTGCCAGAGACGCCGGAAGAACCTGCTGAGCATGCCTGAGCCACCTGCTCGACTCGCAAGAAACACCTGTCGGACATGCCAAAATCACCTGCTGGGTATGCCAGAAACACTTGGCGGACACTCCGGAATCACCTGCCGGGCATGCCGGAACCATCTCTCAGATGGGCCAGAACCATGTTCCAGACACGCCGATACCACCTGCCGAGCTCGTCGGAAGCACTTGCTGGACACGCCAAAATCACATACGGCTACACCAGAACCACTCGGCAGACACTCCGGAACCACCTCCAGGACAGACCGGAACCACCTGCCGGACACGCCGGGACCACCTGCTTGACTCGCCAGTACCACCAGCCGGACACGCCAGAATCACCAGCCGGCTACGCCACAACCACTTGGCGGACACTCCAGAATCACCTGCCGGGCATGCCAGCACAACCTCTCAGAAGTGCCAGAAGCACGTGCCGGACAGGGCGGAACCATCTCCCGGACAGACCGGAAACACAGGAAACACTCGCCCGAACCACCTGCTTGACTCACCGGTCCCACCTGCCCGACACGCCAAAATCTCCTGCCCCCTAAACCAGAACCACTTGGCGCACAAGCCGGAATCACGTGAACTGCAACACGACACAACCTCTCAGACGTGCCAGAACTTCGTTCCGGACACCCCAGAACCACCTGCCGGACAGACCGGAACCACCTGCTGGACACACTGGAACCACCGGCTTGACTCGCAGGAACCAGCGCCGGACATGCAAATCACCTGCCGGCAACGCCAGAACCACTTGGCGAACACTCCGGAATCACCTGCCGGGCATGGCATAACCACCTCTCAGACTTGCCAGAACCATGTTCCTGACACGCCGGTACCACCTGCCGAGTATGCCGGAACCACCTGCTCCACTCCCCAGAACCACCTGCTGGACACACCAGAATCACCTGCCGGCTACGCCAGAACCACTCGGCAGACGCTCCGGAGCCACCTTCCGGGTATGCCGGAAGCACCTCTCAGAGGTGCCAGAACCACATGCCGGACACTCCGGAATCGCCTGCCGGGCATTTCGGAACCATTTCTCAGACACGCCAGAACCATGTTCCGGACACGCCTGTACCACCTGCCTAGCTCGCCGGAAACACCTGCTGGACACGCAAAAATCACCTGCCGGCTACGCCAGAACCACTCATCAGACACTCCGGAATCACCTGCTGGGATTGCTGGAACCACCTGCCGGTCACGCCCACATCACCTGCCAGCTACGCCAGAACCACTTGGCGGACACTCCGGAAATAGCTGTCGGGTCGGCTGGAACCACCTCTCAGACGTGCCAGAACCATGTGCCTGAGATGCCGGAACCACACCCCGAACAGACCGAAACCACCTGCAAGACCCGCCTGAACAACCTGCCGAGCACGCCGGAACCACCTACTCGACTCGCCGGAAGCACCTACCTGAAATGCCAAAATCACCTGCCGGGTATGCCAGAACCACCTGGTGAACACTCCGGAATCATCTGCCAGACATGCCAGAACCAGCTCTCAGACACACCAGAACCACGTGCCAGACACGCCGAAGCACCTGCTGAGCGTGCCAGAGCCACATGCTCGACTTGCAAGAAACACCTGCCAGACACGCCAAAATCACCTGCCGGGTACGCCAGAACCACGTGGCGGACACTCCAGAATCACCTGTTGGGCATGCCGGAACCACATCTCAGACGTTCCAGAACCTCGTACCGGACACGCCAGAGCCACCTGCTGGACAGACCGGAATCACCTGCCGGACACGCCGGAACCACCGGCTCGACTCGCCGGAACCACCGCCGGACATGCAAAATCACCTGCCGGCTACGCCAGAACCACTTGGCGAACACTCCGGAATCACCTGCCGGGCTTGCTGGAACCACCTGCCGGTCACGCCAACATCACCTGCCAGCTACGCCAGAACCACTTGGTGGACACTCCGGAAACACCTGCCGGGCATGCCGGAACCATCTCTCAGATGTGCCAGAACCATGTTCCAGACACGCCGATACCACCTGCCGAGCTTGCCGGAAGCACTTGCTGGACACGCCAAAATCACCTGCCGGCTACACCAGAACCACTCGGCAGACACTCCTGAACCACCTCCAGGACAGACTGGAACCACCTGCCGCACACGTCGGGACCACCTGCTTGACTCGCCAGAACGACCAGCCGGACACGCCAGAATCACCAGCCGGCTACACCACAACCACTTGTCGGACACTCCGGAATCACCTGCCGGGCATGCTGGAACCACCTCTCAGACATGCCAGAACCACATGCCAATGACACCGGAAGCACCTGCCGAGCACGCCGGAACCACCTGCTTGACTCGCCAGAACCACCTGCCGGTCACGCAAACATCACCTGCCAGCTACTCCAGAACCATTTGGCGGACACTCCGGAAACACCCGTCGGGCTGGCCGGAACCACCTGTCAGACGTGCCAGAACCTCGTGCCGGACACGCCAGAACCCCCTGCTGGACAGACCGGAACCACATGACGGACACGCCGGAACCACCGGCTCGACTCACCAGAGCCACCTGCCGGACACACCAGAAACACCTGCTGGGTACGCCAGAACCACTTGGAGGACTCTCCGAGATCACCTGCCAGGCATGCTGGAACTACCTCTCAGAGGTGCCAGAACCTCGGGCCAGACACCCCAGAACCACCTGCCAGACAGACCAGAACCACCTGCTGGACACGCCGGAACCACCGACTCGACTCGCCGGAACCCCCGCCGGACATGCAAAATCACCTGCGGGCTACGCCAGAACCACTTGGCGAAAACTCCACAATCACCTGCCGGGCATGCCGGAACCACCTCTCAGACATGCCAGAACCACATGCCAATGACACCGGAAGCATCTGCCGAACACGCCGGATGAACCTGCTCGACTCGCCGGAACCACCTAACTGACACGCCAAAATCACCTGGTGCGTACGCCAGAACCACTTGGTGGACACTCCGGAATCATCTGCCGGAAATGCTAGAACCAGCTGTCAGACGCACCAGAACCACGTGCCGGACACGCCGGAAGCACCTGCTGAGCATTCCTGAGCCACCTGCTCGACTCGCAAGAAACACCTACCGTATACGCCAAAATCATCTGCCGGGTACGACAGCACCATTTGGCGGACACTCTGGAATCACCTGTCGGGCATGCCGGAACCACCTCTCAGACTTGCCAGAACCATATTCCAGACACGCCGGTACCACCTGCCGAGTATTCCGGAACCACCTGATCCACTCCCCAGAACCACCTGCTGGCCATGCTGGAACCACCTGCCTGACAGGCCAAAATCATATGCCTGCTACGCCAAAACCACTTGTTGGACACTCCAGAATCACCTTGCGGGCATGCCGGAACCTCGTCATGGACAGACTGCAAACACCTGCCGGACCTGCCTGAACCACCTGCCGAGCATGCCGGAAGCACCTGCTCGACTCACCAGAGCCACCTGCCAGACACACCAGAAACACCTGTGGGGTACGCCAGAACCACTTGGAGGACTCTCCGGGATCACCTGCCGGGCATGCTGGAACCAACTCTCAGACGTGCCAGAACCATGTGCCGGACACACTGGAACCACCTGCCGAGTATGCCAGGACCTCCTGATCCACTCCCCAGAACCACCTGCTGGACACGCGAAAATCACCTTTCGGATACGCCAGAACCACTCGGCAGACACTCTGGAACCACCTCCAGGACAGACCCGAACCACCTGCCGGACACGCCGGGACCACCTGCTTGACTTGCCTGAACCACCTGCCAGACACGCCAAAATCACCAGCCGGCTCCACCACATCCACTTGTCGGACACTCCGGAATAACCTGCCGGGCATGCTGGAACCACCTCTCTGAGGTGCCACAACTACCTGCCGAGCACGCCGGAACCACCTGATCCACTCCCCAGAACTACCTGCTGGACATGCCAAAATCACCTGCCGGCTATGCCACAACCAGTTGGTGAACACTTCGGAATCACCTGTCGGGCTGCTGGAACCACCTGCCGGTCGCGCCAACATCACCTGCCAGCTACGCCAGAACCACTTGGTGGACACTCCGGAAACACCTGTCGGGCCGGCCGGAACCACCCTCAGACGTGCCAGCACCATGTCCTTGAGATGCCGGAACCACACCCCGCACAGACCGAAACCACCTGCCCGACCCACCTGAACCACCTGCCGTGCACTCCGGAACCAGCTGCTCAACTCACCAGAGCCACCTGCCGGACACACCAGAAACACCTGCGGGGTACGCCAGAACCACTTGGCGGACTCTCCGGGATCACCCGCCGGGCATGCCGGAACCACCTGTCAGACATGCCAGAACCACATGCCAATGACACCGGAAGCACCTGCCGAGCACGCCGGAACCACCTGCTCGACTCGCCACAGCCACCTGCCGGACACGCCAAAATCACCTGCCGGCTACGCCACAACCAGTTGCTGAGCAATTCGTAATCACCTGCCGGGCTGGCTGGAACAACCTGAAGGTCACGCCAACATCACCTGCCAGATACGCCAGAACCACTTGGCGGACACTCCGGAAACACCTGTCAGGCCGGACGGAACCACCTCTCAGACGTGCCATAACCATGTGCCTGAGATGCCGGAACCACACCCCGAACAGACCAAAACCACCTGCCAGATCGGCCTGAACCACCTGCCGAGCATGATGGAACCTCCTGCTTGACTCGCAAGAAACACCTGCCGGACATGCCAAAATCATCTGCCAGGTACGCCAGAACCACTTGGCGGACACTCCAGAATCACCTGCCGGGCATGCCATCACAGCCTCTCAAAAGTGCAAGAAGCACATGCCGGGCAGGCCGGAACCATCTCCCGCACAGACCCTAACCACAGGAAACACTCGCAGGAACCACCTCCTTGACTCACCGGTCCCACCTGCCGCACTCGCCAGAATCACCTGCCCGCTACATCAAAACCACTTGGCGGATAAGCCGGAATCACGTGAAGGGCATGCCGACACAACCTCTCAGACGAGACCTGCCTGACATGCCAAAATCACGTGACGGCTATGCCAAACCCACTTGGTGGACACTCCAGAATCACCTTCCGAGCATGCTGGAACCACGTCATGGACAGACTGCAAACACCTGCCAGACCTGCCTGAACCACCTGCAGAGCACGCCGGAACCACCTGATCCACTCCCCAGAACCACCTGCCACACATGCCAAAATCAACTGCCGGCTGCGCCAGAACCACGTGGCACATACTCCAGAATCACATGCCGGTCATGCCGGAACCACCTCTCAAACGTGCAAGAACCACATACCGGAGACGCCGGAAGCACGTGCTGAGCATGCCAGAACCACCTGTGCCACTCCACAGAACCACCTGCCGGTCACGCCAAAATCACCTGCCGGCTACGCCACAACCACTCGGCAGGCACTCCCGAACCACCTCCAGGACAGACCGGAACCACCTGCCGGACACGCCAGGAACACCTGCTTGACTCGCCAGAACCACCTGCCGGACACGCCAGAATCACCAGCCGGCTATGCCACAACCACTTGTCGGACACTCCGGAATCACCTGCCGGGCATGCTGGAACCACCTCTCAGAGGTGTCACAACCACATGCCAGAGACGGCGGAAGCACATGCCGAGAATTCCGGAAGTTCCTGATCCACTCCCCAGAGCCACCTGCCGGACACGCCAAAATCACCTGCCGGCTACGCCAGAAGCACATGGCGGACTCCAGAATCAGCTGCCGGGCATGCCATCACAGCCTCTCAAAAGTGCAAGAAGCACATGCCGGGCAGGCCGGAACCATCTCCCGCACAGACCCTAACCACAGGAAACACTCGCAGGAACCACCTCCTTGACTCACCGGTCCCACCTGCCGCACTCGCCAGAATCACCTGCCCGCTACATCAAAACCACTTGGCGGATAAGCTGGAATCACGTGAAGGGCATGCCGACACAACCTCTCAGACGAGACAGAACCTTGTGCCAGACACCCCAGAACCACCTGCCGGACAGTCCGGAACCACCTGCCGGACACGCCGGAACCAATGGCTCGACTCGCTGGAACCACCGCCGGACATGCAAAATCACCTCCCGGCTACGCCAGTATCATTTGGCGAACACTCCGCAATCACCTGCTGGGCATGCCGGAACCACCTGTCAGACATGCCAGAACCACATGCCAATGACACCGGAAGCACCTGCCGAGCACGCTGGAACCACCTGCTCGACTCGCCAGAACCGCCTGACAGAAACGCCAAAATCACCTGCCGGCTACACCACAACCAGTTGGTGAACACTTCGGAATCACCTGCCGGGCTTGCTGGAACCACCTGCCTGTCATGCCAACATCACCTGCCAGCTACGCCAGAACCACTTGGCGGACACTACGGAAACTCCTGTCAGGCCGACCGGAAACAACTCTCAGACGAGGCAGAACCATGTGCCTGAGATGCCGGAACCACACCCCGAACAGGCCGAAACCACCTGCCAGACCCGCCTGACACACCGGCCGAGCACGCCGGAACCTTCTGCTCGACTCGCCGGAACCACCTACCTGACAAGCCAAAATCACCTGAAGGGTATGCCAGAAACACTTGGTGGACACTCCAGAATCGTCTCCTGGACATGCCTGAACCAGCTCTCAGACAAACCAGAACCACGTGCTGGACACGCCGGAAGCACCAGCTGAGCATGCCTGAGCCACCTGCTCGACTCGCAAGAAACACCTGCTGGAGACACCAAAATCACCTGCCAGGTACGCCAGAACCACTTGGCGGACACTCCGGAATCACCTGTCGGGCATGCCGGAACCACCTGATCCACTCCCCAGAACCACCTGCTGGACACGCCAAAATCACCTGCTGTCTACCCCAGAACCACTCGGCAGACACTCCGGAATCACCTGCCGGGCCTGCCGGAACCATCTCTCAGACGTGCCACAAGCACATGACGGAGAGACCAGAAGCTCCTGCCGAACTCACCGGAACCACCTGCTGGACATGCCGGAACCACCTGCCTCACAGGCCAAAATCATATGCCGGCTACGCCAAAACCACTTGGTGGACACTCCAGAATCACCTTGCGGGCATTCCGGGACCACGTCATGGACAGACTGTAAACACCTGCAGGACATGCCTGAACCACCTGCCGAGCACGCAGGAACCACCTGCTCGACTCACTAGAGCCACCTCCTGGGCTCAACAGAAACACCTGCGGGGTACGCCAGAACCACTTGGAGGACTCTCTGGGATCACCTGCCGGGCATGGCAGAACCACCTCTCAGGCGTGGAAGAACCATGTGCCGGACACACCGGAACCACCTGCCTAGTATGCCGGAACCACCTGATCCACTCCCCAGAACCACCTGATGGACACGCCAAAATCACCTGCCGGCTACGCCTGAACCACTCGGCAGACACTACGGAACTACCTACAGGACAGACCGGAACCACCTGCCGGACACACCGGGACCACCTGCATGACTCGCCAGAACCACCGCCGGACACGCCAGAATCACAAGCCGGCTATGCCACAACCACTTGTCGGACACTCCAGAATCACCTTTCGGGCATGCCAGCACAACATCTCAGAAGTGCCAGAAGCACGTGCTAGACAGGGTCGAACCATCTCCTGGACAGACCGAAAACACAGGAAACACTCGCCGGAACCACCTGCGTGAATAACCAGTCCCACCTGCCGGACACGCCAAAATCACCTGCCCGCTACACCAGAACCACTTGGCGGACAAGCCGGAATCACGTGAAGTGCATGCCGACACAACCTCTCAGACGTGCCAGAACCTCGTGCCGGACACCCCAGAACCACCTGCTGGACAGACCGGAACCACCTGCCAGAACCGCCTGAACCACCTGCCGAGCAAGCCGGACCACCTGCTCGACTCGCCGGAACCACCTACCTGACACGCCAAAATCACCTGCCAGCTGTGCCAGAACCACTTGGCACACACTCCAGAATCACATGCCGGTCATGCCAGAACCACCTCTCAAACGTGCAAGAACCACATATTGGAGATGCTGGAAGCACGTGCCGAGCATGCCAGAACCACTTGTGCCACTCCACAGAACCACCTGCTGGACACGCAAAAATCACCTGCCGGCTACGCCAGAACCACTCAGCAGACACTCCGGAATCACCTGCTGGGATTGCTGGAACCACCTGCCGGTCACGCCCACATCACCTGCCAGCTACGCCAGGACCACTTGGCGGACACTCCGGAAATAGCTGTCGGGTCGGCTGGAACCACCTCTCAGACGTGCCAGAACCATGTGCCTGAGATGCCGGAACCACACCCCGAACAGACCGAAACCACCTGCAAGACCCGCCTGAACAACCTGCCGAGCACGCCGGAACCACCTACTCGACTCGCCAGAAGCACCTACCTGAAATGCCAAAATCACCTGCCGGGTATGCCAGAACCACCTGGTGAACACTCCGGAATCATCTGCCAGACATGCCAGAACCAGCTCTCAGACACACCAGAACCACGTGCCAGACACGCCGAAGCACCTGCTGAGCGTGCCAGAGCCACATGCTCGACTTGCAAGAAACACCTGCCAGACACGCCAAAATCACCTGCCGGGTACGCCAGAACCACGTGGCGGACACTCCAGAATCACCTGTTGGGCATGCCGGAACCACATCTCAGACGTTCCAGAACCTCGTACCGGACACGCCAGAGCCACCTGCTGGACAGACCGGAATCACCTGCCGGACACGCCGGAACCACCGGCTCGACTCGCCGGAACCACCGCCGGACATGCAAAATCACCTGCCGGCTACGCCAGAACCACTTGGCGAACACTCCGGAATCACCTGCCGGGCTTGCTGGAACCACCTGCCGGTCACGCCAACATCACCTGCCAGCTACGCCAGAACCACTTGGCGGACACTCCGGAAACACCTGCCGGGCATGCCGGAACCATCTCTCAGATGTGCCAGAACCATGTTCCAGACACGCCGATACCACCTGCCGAGCTTGCCGGAAGCACTTGCTGGACACGCCAAAATCACCTGCCGGCTACACCAGAACCACTCGGCAGACACTCCTGAACCACCTCCAGGACAGACTGGAACCACCTGCCGCACACGTTGGGACCACCTGCTTGACTCGCCAGAACGACCAGCCGGACACGCAAACATCACCTGCCAGCTACTCCAGAACCATTTGGCGGACACTCCGGAAACACCCGTCGGGCTGGCCGGAACCACCTGTCAGACGTGCCAGAACCTCGTGCCGGACACGCCAGAACCCCCTGCTGGGCAGACCAGAACCACATGACGGACACGCCGGAACCACCGGCTCGACTCACCAGAGCCACCTGCCGGACACACCAGAAACACCTGCTGGGTACGCCAGAACCACTTGGAGGACTCTCCGAGATCACCTGCCAGGCATGCTGGAACCACCTCTCAGAGGTGCCAGAACCTCGGGCCAGACACCCCAGAACCACCTGCCAGACAGACCAGAACCACCTGCTGGACACGCCGGAACCACCGACTCGACTCGCCGGAACCCCCGCCGGACATGCAAAATCACCTGCGGGCTACGCCAGAACCACTTGGCGAAAACTCCACAATCACCTGCCGGGCATGCCGGAAGCACCTCTCAGACATGCCAGAACCACATGCCAATGACACCGGAAGCATCTGCCGAACACGCCGGATGAACCTGCTCGACTCGCCGGAACCACCTAACTGACACGCCAAAATCACCTGGTGCGTACGCCAGAACCACTTGGTGGACACTCCGGAATCATCTGCCGGAAATGCTAGAACCAGCTGTCAGACGCACCAGAACCACGTGCCGGACACGCCGGAAGCACCTGCTGAGCATTCCTGAGCCACCTGCTCGACTCGCAAGAAACACCTGCCGTATACGCCAAAATCATCTGCCGGGTACGACAGCACCATTTGGCGGACACTCTGGAATCACCTGTCGGGCATGCCGGAACCACCTCTCAGACTTGCCAGAACCATATTCCGGACACGCCGGTACCACCTGCCGAGTATTCCGGAACCACCTGATCCACTCCCCAGAACCACCTGCTGGACATGCAAAAATCACCTGCCGGCTATGCCAGAACCACTCGGCAGACACTCCGGAATCACCTGCCGGGCATGCCGGAACCACCTCTCAGAGGTGCCAGAACCACATGCCACAGACTCCGGAATCACCTGCCGGGCATGCCGGAACCATCTCTCAGATGTGCCACAACCATGTGCCGGGGAGACCTGAAGCACCTGCCGAGCTCGCCGGAACCACCTGCTGGCCATGCTGGAACCACCTGCCTGACAGGCCAAAATCATATGCAGGCTATGCCAAAACCACTTGTTGGACACTCCAGAATCACCTTGCGGTCATGCCGGAACCTCGTCATGGACAGACTGCAAACACCTGCCGGAGCTGACTTAACCACCTGCCGAGCACGCCAGAACCACCTGCTCGACTCGCCAGAAACACCTGCCAGACATGCCAAAATCACGTGCCGGGCATGGCGGAACCACCTCTCAGAGGTGCCAGAACCACATGCCAGAGACTCCGGAATCACCTGCCGGGCATGCCAGAACCATCTCTCAGAAGTGCCACAACCACGTGTCGGAGAGACCGGAAGCACCTGCCGAGCTCGCTGGAACCACCTGCTGGCCATGCTGGAACCACCTGCCTGACAGGCCAAAATCATATGCCTGCTACGCCAAAACCACTTGTTGGACACTCCAGAATCACCTTGCGGGCATGCCGGAACCTCGTCATGGACAGACTGCAAACACCTGCCGGACCTGCCTGAACCACCTGCCGAGCATGCCGGAAGCACCTGCTCGACTCACCAGAGCCACCTGCCAGACACACCAGAAACACCTGTGGGGTACGCCAGAACCACTTGGAGGACTCTCCGGGATCACCTGCCGGGCATGCTGGAACCAACTCTCAGACGTGCCAGAACCATGTGCCGGACACACTGGAACCACCTGCCGAGTATGCCAGGACCTCCTGATCCACTCCCCAGAACCACCTGCTGGACACGCGAAAATCACCTTTCGGATACGCCAGAACCACTCGGCAGACACTCTGGAACCACCTCCAGGACAGACCCGAACCACCTGCCGGACACGCCGGGACCACCTGCTTGACTTGCCTGAACCACCTGCCAGACACGCCAAAATCACCAGCCGGCTCCACCACATCCACTTGTCGGACACTCCGGAATCACCTGCCGGGCATGCTGGAACCACCTCTCTGAGGTGCCACAACTACCTGCCGAGCACGCCGGAACCACCTGATCCACTCCCCAGAACTACCTGCTGGACATGCCAAAATCACCTGCCGGCTATGCCACAACCAGTTGGTGAACACTTCGGAATCACCTGTCGGGCTGCTGGAACCACCTGCCGGTCGCGCCAACATCACCTGCCAGCTACGCCAGAACCACTTGGTGGACACTCCGGAAACACCTGTCGGGCCGGTCGGAACCACCCTCAGACGTGCCAGCACCATGTCCTTGAGATGCCGGAACCACACCCCGCACAGACCGAAACCACCTGCCCGACCCACCTGAACCACCTGCCGTGCACTCCGGAACCAGCTGCTCAACTCACCAGAGCCACCTGCCGGACACACCAGAAACACCTGCGGGGTACGCCAGAACCACTTGGCGGACTCTCCGGGATCACCCGCCGGGCATGCCGGAACCACCTGTCAGACATGCCAGAACCACATGCCAATGACACCGGAAGCACCTGCCGAGCACGCCGGAACCACCTGCTCGACTCGCCACAGCCACCTGCCGGACACGCCAAAATCACCTGCCGGCTACGCCACAACCAGTTGCTGAGCAATTCGTAATCACCTGCCGGGCTGGCTGGAACAACCTGAAGGTCACGCCAACATCACCTGCCAGATACGCCAGAACCACTTGGCGGACACTCCGGAAACACCTGTCAGGCCGGACGGAACCACCTCTCAGACGTGCCAGAACCATGTGCCTGAGATGCCGGAACCACACCCCGAACAGACCAAAACCACCTGCCAGATCGGCCTGAACCACCTGCCGAGCATGATGGAACCTCCTGCTTGACTCGCAAGAAACACCTGCCGGACATGCCAAAATCATCTGCCAGGTACGCCAGAACCACTTGGCGGACACTCCAGAATCACCTGCCGGGCATGCCATCACAGCCTCTCAAAAGTGCAAGAAGCACATGCCGGGCAGGCCGGAACCATCTCCCGCACAGACCCTAACCACAGGAAACACTCGCAGGAACCACCTCCTTGACTCACCGGTCCCACCTGCCGCACTCGCCAGAATCACCTGCCCGCTACATCAAAACCACTTGGCGGATAAGCCGGAATCACGTGAAGGGCATGCCGACACAACCTCTCAGACGAGACAGAACCTTGTGCCAGACACCCCAGAACCACCTGCCGGACAGTCCGGAACCACCTGCTGGACACGCCGGAACCAATGTCTCGACTCGCTGGAACCACCGCCGGACATGCAAAATCACCTCCCGGCTACGCCAGTATCATTTGGCGAACACTCCGCAATCACCTGCCGGGCATGCCGGAACCACCTGTCAGACATGCCAGAACCACATGCCAATGACACCGGAAGCACCTGCCGAGCACGCTGGAACCACCTGCTCGACTCGCCAGAACCGCCTGACAGAAACGCCAAAATCACCTGCCGGCTACACCACAACCAGTTGGTGAACACTTCGGAATCACCTGCCGGGCTTGCTGGAACCACCTGCCTGTCATGCCAACATCACCTGCCAGCTACGCCAGAACCACTTGGCGGACACTACGGAAACTCCTGTCAGGCCGACCGGAAACAACTCTCAGACGAGGCAGAACCATGTGCCTGAGATGCCGGAACCACACCCCGAACAGGCCGAAACCACCTGCCAGACCCGCCTGACACACCGGCCGAGCACGCCGGAACCTTCTGCTCGACTCGCCGGAACCACCTACCTGACAAGCCAAAATCACCTGAAGGGTATGCCAGAAACACTTGGTGGACACTCCAGAATCGTCTCCTGGACATGCCTGAACCAGCTCTCAGACAAACCAGAACCACGTGCTGGACACGCCGGAAGCACCAGCTGAGCATGCCTGAGCCACCTGCTCGACTCGCAAGAAACACCTGCTGGAGACACCAAAATCACCTGCCAGGTACGCCAGAACCACTTGGCGGACACTCCGGAATCACCTGTCGGGCATGCCGGAACCACCTGATCCACTCCCCAGAACCACCTGCTGGACACGCCAAAATCACCTGCTGTCTACCCCAGAACCACTCGGCAGACACTCCGGAATCACCTGCCGGGCCTGCCGGAACCATCTCTCAGACGTGCCACAAGCACATGACGGAGAGACCAGAAGCTCCTGCCGAACTCACCGGAACCACCTGCTGGACATGCCGGAACCACCTGCCTCACAGGCCAAAATCATATGCGGGCTACGCCAAAACCACTTGGTGGACACTCCAGAATCACCTTGCGGGCATTCCGGGACCACGTCATGGACAGACTGTAAACACCTGCAGGACATGCCTGAACCACCTGCCGAGCACGCAGGAACCACCTGCTCGACTCACTAGAGCCACCTCCTGGGCTCAACAGAAACACCTGCGGGGTACGCCAGAACCACTTGGAGGACTCTCTGGGATCACCTGCCGGGCATGGCAGAACCACCTCTCAGGCGTGGAAGAACCATGTGCCGGACACACCGGAACCACCTGCCTAGTATGCCGGAACCACCTGATCCACTCCCCAGAACCACCTGATGGACACGCCAAAATCACCTGCCGGCTACGCCTGAACCACTCGGCAGACACTACGGAACTACCTACAGGACAGACCGGAACCACCTGCCGGACACACCGGGACCACCTGCTTGACTCGCCAGAACCACCGCCGGACACGCCAGAATCACAAGCCGGCTATGCCACAACCACTTGTCGGACACTCCAGAATCACCTTTCGGGCATGCCAGCACAACATCTCAGAAGTGCCAGAAGCACGTGCTAGACAGGGTCGAACCATCTCCTGGACAGACCGAAAACACAGGAAACACTCGCCGGAACCACCTGCGTGAATAACCAGTCCCACCTGCCGGACACGCCAAAATCACCTGCCCGCTACACCAGAACCACTTGGCGGATAAGCCGGAATCACGTGAAGTGCATGCCGACACAACCTCTCAGACGTGCCAGAACCTCGTGCCGGACACCCCAGAACCACCTGCTGGACAGACCGGAACCACCTGCCAGAACCGCCTGAACCACCTGCCGAGCAAGCCGGACCACCTGCTCGACTCGCCGGAACCACCTACCTGACACGCCAAAATCACCTGCCAGCTGTGCCAGAACCACTTGGCACACACTCCAGAATCACATGCCGGTCATGCCAGAACCACCTCTCAAACGTGCAAGAACCACATATTGGAGATGCTGGAAGCACGTGCCGAGCATGCCAGAACCACTTGTGCCACTCCACAGAACCACCTGCTGGACACGCCAAAATCACATGCTGGCTACGCCAGAACCACTTGGCCGACACTTCGGAATCACCTGCCGCGCATGCCGGAACCACCTTCAAACATGCAAGAATCACATACCGGAGAAGCCGGAATCACCTGCCGCGCATGCCAGAACCACATCTCAGACGTGCCAGAACCACCTGCCTGACATGCCACAACCACGTGCCGGAGAGACCGGAAGCACCTGCTGAGCTCGCCGGAACCACCTGCTGGACACGCCGGAACCACCTGCCTGACATGCCAAAATCACGTGACGGCTATGCCAAACCCACTTGGTGGACACTCCAGAATCACCTTCCGAGCATGCTGGAACCACGTCATGGACAGACTGCAAACACCTGCCAGACCTGCCTGAACCACCTGCAGAGCACGCCGGAACCACCTGATCCACTCCCCAGAACCACCTGCCACACATGCCAAAATCAACTGCCGGCTGCGCCAGAACCACGTGGCACATACTCCAGAATCACATGCCGGTCATGCCGGAACCACCTCTCAAACGTGCAAGAACCACATACCGGAGACGCCGGAAGCACGTGCTGAGCATGCCAGAACCACCTGTGCCACTCCACAGAACCACCTGCCGGTCACGCCAAAATCACCTGCCGGCTACGCCACAACCACTCGGCAGGCACTCCCGAACCACCTCCAGGACAGACCGGAACCACCTGCCGGACACGCCAGGAACACCTGCTTGACTCGCCAGAACCACCTGCCGGACACGCCAGAATCACCAGCCGGCTACGCCACAACCACTTGTCAGACACTCCGGAATCACCTGCCGGGCATGTTGGAACCACCTCTCAGAGGTGTCACAACCACATGCCAGAGACGGCGGAAGCACATGCCGAGAATTCCGGAAGTTCCTGATCCACTCCCCAGAGCCACCTGCCGGACACGCCAAAATCACCTGCCGGCTACGCCAGAAGCACATGGCGGACTCCAGAATCAGCTGCCGGGCATGCCAGCGCAACCTCTCCGAAGTGCCAGAACCATGTTCTGGACACGCCGGTACCACCTGCAGAGTATGCCGGAACCAGGTGATCCTCTCCCCAGATCCACATACTGGACACGCCAAAATCAACCGCCGGCTACGCCAGAAGCACTCGACAGACACTCCGGAATCACATGCCAGGCATTCCGGAACCACCTCTCAGAGGGGCCAGAACCACATGCCGGAGACTCTGGAATCACCTGCCGGGCATGCTGGAACCACCTCTCAGACGTGCCAGAACCTCGTGCCGGACACGCCAGAACCACCGGCCGGACAGACCGGAACCACCTGCCGGACACTCCGGAACCACCGGCTCGACTCGCCGGAACCACCGCCGGACATGCAAAATCACCTTCCGGCTATGCCAGAACCACTTGGCGAACACTCCGGAATCACCTGCCGGGCATGCCAGCACAACCTCTCAGAAGTGCCAGAAGCACGTGCCGGACAGGCCGGAACCACCTGACGGACAAGACGGAACCACCGACTCGACTCGCCGGAACCACCGCCGGACATGCAAAATCACCTGCCGGCTACGCCAGAATCACGTGACGAACACTCCGGAATCACCTGCCGGGCATGCCGGAACCAACTCTCACACTTGCCAGAACCATGTTCCGGACACGCCGGTACGAATTTCCGAGTATGCCGGAACCACCAGATCCACTCCCCAGAACCACTTCCTGGACACGCCAGAATCACCTGCCGGCTACGCCAGTACCACTCGGCAGACACTCCGGAATCACATCCCAGGCATTCCGGAACCACCTCTCAGACGTGCCAGAACCACATGCCGGAGACTCCGGAATCACCTGCCAGACATGCCGGAACCATCTCTCAGACGTGCCACAACCACGTGCCGGAGGGACCGGAAGCACCTGCCGAGCTCGCCGGAACCACCTGCTGAACATGCCGGAACCACCTGCCTCACAGGCCAAAATCATATGCCGGCTACCCCAAAACCACTTGGTGGACACTCCAGAATCACCTTGCGGGCATTCTGGAACCACGTCATGGACAGACGGCAAACACCTGCCGGACCTGCCGGAAACACCTGCCAAGCACGCCGGAACCACCTGCTCGACTCACCAGAGCCACCTGCCGGACACACCAGAAATACCTGCGGGGTACGCCAGAACCACTTGGAGGACTCTCCGGGATCACCTGCCGGGCATGCCGGAACCACCTCTCAGACATGCCAGAACCATGTGCCGGAAACGCCGGAACCACCTGCCGAGTATGCCAGAACCACCGGCTCGACTCGCTGGAACCACCGCGGGACACGCCAAAATCACATGCCGGCTACGCCAGAACCAGTTGGCGAACACTCCGGAATCACCTGCCGGGATTGCTGGAACCACCTGCCGGTCACGCCAACATCACCTGCCAGCTACGCCAGAACCACTTGGCGGACACTCCGGAAAAACCTTTCGGGCCGGCCGGAACCACCTCTCAGACGTGCCAGAACCATGTGCCTGAGATGCCGGAACCACACCCCGAACTGACGGAAACCACCTGCCAGACCCGCCTCAACCCCCTGGCGAGCATGCCTGATCCACCTGCTCAACTAGCGGGAACCACCTTCCTGACACGCCAAAATCACCTGCCAGGTATACCAGAACCACTTGGTGGACACTCCGGAATCATCTGCTGGACATGTCAGAATCAGCTCTCAGACACACCAGAACCATGTGCCAGAGACGCCGGAAGAACCTGCTGAGCATGCCTGAGCAACCTGCTCGACTCGCAAGAAACACCTGTCGGACATGCCAAAATCACCTGCTGGGTATGCCAGAAACACTTGGCGGACACTCCGGAATCACCTGCCGGGCATGCCGGAACCATCTCTCAGATGGGCCAGAACCATGTTCCAGACACGCCGATACCACCTGCCGAGCTCGTCGGAAGCACTTGCTGGACACGCCAAAATCACATACGGCTACACCAGAACCACTCGGCAGACACTCCGGAACCACCTCCAGGACAGACCGGAACCACCTGCCGGACACGCCGGGACCACCTGCTTGACTCGCCAGTACCACCAGCCGGACACGCCAGAATCACCAGCCGGCTACGCCACAACCACTTGGCGGACACTCCAGAATCACCTGCCGGGCATGCCAGCACAACCTCTCAGAAGTGCCAGAAGCACGTGCCGGACAGGGCGGAACCATCTCCCGGACAGACCGGAAACACAGGAAACACTCGCCCGAACCACCTGCTTGACTCACCGGTCCCACCTGCCCGACACGCCAAAATCACCTGCCCCCTAAACCAGAACCACTTGGCGCACAAGCCGGAATCACGTGAACTGCAACACGACACAACCTCTCAGACGTGCCAGAACTTCGTTCCGGACACCCCAGAACCACCTGCCGGACAGACCGGAACCACCTGCTGGACACACTGGAACCACCGGCTTGACTCGCAGGAACCAGCGCCGGACATGCAAATCACCTGCCGGCAACGCCAGAACCACTTGGCGAACACTCCGGAATCACCTGCCGGGCATGGCATAACCACCTCTCAGACTTGCCAGAACCATGTTCCTGACACGCCGGTACCACCTGCCGAGTATGCCGGAACCACCTGCTCCACTCCCCAGAACCACCTGCTGGACACACCAGAATCACCTGCCGGCTACGCCAGAACCACTCGGCAGACGCTCCGGAGCCACCTTCCGGGTATGCCGGAAGCACCTCTCAGAGGTGCCAGAACCACATGCCGGACACTCCGGAATCGCCTGCCGGGCATTTCGGAACCATTTCTCAGACACGCCAGAACCATGTTCCGGACACGCCTGTACCACCTGCCTAGCTCGCCGGAAACACCTGCTGGACACGCAAAAATCACCTGCCGGCTACGCCAGAACCACTCAGCAGACACTCCGGAATCACCTGCTGGGATTGCTGGAACCACCTGCCGGTCACGCCCACATCACCTGCCAGCTACGCCAGAACCACTTGGCGGACACTCCGGAAATAGCTGTCGGGTCGGCTGGAACCACCTCTCAGACGTGCCAGAACCATGTGCCTGAGATGCCGGAACCACACCCCGAACAGACCGAAACCACCTGCAAGACCCGCCTGAACAACCTGCCGAGCACGCCGGAACCACCTACTCGACTCGCCGGAAGCACCTACCTGAAATGCCAAAATCACCTGCCGGGTATGCCAGAACCACCTGGTGAACACTCCGGAATCATCTGCCAGACATGCCAGAACCAGCTCTCAGACACACCAGAACCACGTGCCAGACACGCCGAAGCACCTGCTGAGCGTGCCAGAGCCACATGCTCGACTTGCAAGAAACACCTGCCAGACACGCCAAAATCACCTGCCGGGTACGCCAGAACCACGTGGCGGACACTCCAGAATCACCTGTTGGGCATGCCGGAACCACATCTCAGACGTTCCAGAACCTCGTACCGGACACGCCAGAGCCACCTGCTGGACAGACCGGAATCACCTGCCGGACACGCCGGAACCACCGGCTCGACTCACCAGAGCCACCTGCCGGACACACCAGAAACACCTGCTGGGTACGCCAGAACCACTTGGAGGACTCTCCGAGATCACCTGCCAGGCATGCTGGAACCACCTCTCAGAGGTGCCAGAACCTCGGGCCAGACACCCCAGAACCACCTGCCAGACAGACCAGAACCACCTGCTGGACACGCCGGAACCACCGACTCGACTCGCCGGAACCCCCGCCGGACATGCAAAATCACCTGCGGGCTACGCCAGAACCACTTGGCGAAAACTCCACAATCACCTGCCGGGCATGCCGGAACCACCTCTCAGACATGCCAGAACCACATGCCAATGACACCGGAAGCATCTGCCGAACACGCCGGATGAACCTGCTCGACTCGCCGGAACCACCTAACTGACACGCCAAAATCACCTGGTGCGTACGCCAGAACCACTTGGTGGACACTCCGGAATCATCTGCCGGAAATGCTAGAACCAGCTGTCAGACGCACCAGAACCACGTGCCGGACACGCCGGAAGCACCTGCTGAGCATTCCTGAGCCACCTGCTCGACTCGCAAGAAACACCTGCCGTATACGCCAAAATCATCTGCCGGGTACGACAGCACCATTTGGCGGACACTCTGGAATCACCTGTCGGGCATGCCGGAACCACCTCTCAGACTTGCCAGAACCATATTCCGGACACGCCGGTACCACCTGCCGAGTATTCCGGAACCACCTGATCCACTCCCCAGAACCACCTGCTGGACATGCAAAAATCACCTGCCGGCTATGCCAGAACCACTCGGCAGACACTCCGGAATCACCTGCCGGGCATGCCGGAACCACCTCTCAGAGGTGCCAGAACCACATGCCACAGACTCCGGAATCACCTGCCGGGCATGCCGGAACCATCTCTCAGATGTGCCACAACCATGTGCCGGGGAGACCTGAAGCACCTGCCGAGCTCGCCGGAACCACCTGCTGGCCATGCTGGAACCACCTGCCTGACAGGCCAAAATCATATGCAGGCTATGCCAAAACCACTTGTTGGACACTCCAGAATCACCTTGCGGTCATGCCGGAACCTCGTCATGGACAGACTGCAAACACCTGCCGGAGCTGACTTAACCACCTGCCGAGCACGCCAGAACCACCTGCTCGACTCGCCAGAAACACCTGCCAGACATGCCAAAATCACGTGCCGGGCATGGCGGAACCACCTCTCAGAGGTGCCAGAACCACATGCCAGAGACTCCGGAATCACCTGCCGGGCATGCCAGAACCATCTCTCAGAAGTGCCACAACCACGTGTCGGAGAGACCGGAAGCACCTGCCGAGCTCGCCGGAACCACCTGCTGGCCATGCTGGAACCACCTGCCTGACAGGCCAAAATCATATGCCTGCTACGCCAAAACCACTTGTTGGACACTCCAGAATCACCTTGCAGGCATGCCGGAACCTCGTCATGGACAGACTGCAAACACCTGCCGGACCTGCCTGAACCACCTGCCGAGCATGCCGGAAGCACCTGCTCGACTCACCAGAGCCACCTGCCAGACACACCAGAAACACCTGTGGGGTACGCCAGAACCACTTGGAGGACTCTCCGGGATCACCTGCCGGGCATGCTGGAACCAACTCTCAGACGTGCCAGAACCATGTGCCGGACACACTGGAACCACCTGCCGAGTATGCCAGGACCTCCTGATCCACTCCCCAGAACCACCTGCTGGACACGCGAAAATCACCTTTCGGATACGCCAGAACCACTCGGCAGACACTCTGGAACCACCTCCAGGACAGACCCGAACCACCTGCCGGACACGCCGGGACCACCTGCTTGACTTGCCTGAACCACCTGCCAGACACGCCAAAATCACCAGCCGGCTCCACCACATCCACTTGTCGGACACTCCGGAATCACCTGCCGGGCATGCTGGAACCACCTCTCTGAGGTGCCACAACTACCTGCCGAGCACGCCGGAACCACCTGATCCACTCCCCAGAACTACCTGCTGGACATGCCAAAATCACCTGCCGGCTATGCCACAACCAGTTGGTGAACACTTCGGAATCACCTGTCGGGCTGCTGGAACCACCTGCCGGTCGCGCCAACATCACCTGCCAGCTACGCCAGAACCACTTGGTGGACACTCCGGAAACACCTGTCGGGCCGGCCGGAACCACCCTCAGACGTGCCAGCACCATGTCCTTGAGATGCCGGAACCACACCCCGCACAGACCGAAACCACCTGCCCGACCCACCTGAACCACCTGCCGTGCACTCCGGAACCAGCTGCTCAACTCACCAGAGCCACCTGCCGGACACACCAGAAACACCTGCGGGGTACGCCAGAACCACTTGGCGGACTCTCCGGGATCACCCGCCGGGCATGCCGGAACCACCTCTCAGACATGCCAGAACCACATGCCAATGACACCGGAAGCACCTGCCGAGCACGCCGGAACCACCTGCTCGACTCGCCACAGCCACCTGCCGGACACGCCAAAATCACCTGCCGGCTACGCCACAACCAGTTGCTGAGCAATTCGTAATCACCTGCCGGGCTGGCTGGAACAACCTGAAGGTCACGCCAACATCACCTGCCAGATACGCCAGAACCACTTGGCGGACACTCTGGAAACACCTGTCAGGCCGGACGGAACCACCTCTCAGACGTGCCAGAACCATGTGCCTGAGATGCCGGAACCACACCCCGAACAGACCAAAACCACCTGCCAGATCGGCCTGAACCACCTGCCGAGCATGATGGAACCTCCTGCTTGACTCGCAAGAAACACCTGCCGGACATGCCAAAATCATCTGCCAGGTACGCCAGAACCACTTGGCGGACACTCCAGAATCACCTGCCGGGCATGCCATCACAGCCTCTCAAAAGTGCAAGAAGCACATGCCGGGCAGGCCGGAACCATCTCCCGCACAGACCCTAACCACAGGAAACACTCGCAGGAACCACCTCCTTGACTCACCGGTCCCACCTGCCGCACTCGCCAGAATCACCTGCCCGCTACATCAAAACCACTTGGCGGATAAGCCGGAATCACGTGAAGGGCATGCCGACACAACCTCTCAGACGAGACAGAACCTTGTGCCAGACACCCCAGAACCACCTGCCGGACAGTCCGGAACCACCTGCCGGACACGCCGGAACCAATGGCTCGACTCGCTGGAACCACCGCCGGACATGCAAAATCACCTCCCGGCTACGCCAGTATCATTTGGCGAACACTCCGCAATCACCTGCCGGGCATGCCGGAACCACCTGTCAGACATGCCAGAACCACATGCCAATGACACCGGAAGCACCTGCCGAGCACGCTGGAACCACCTGCTCGACTCGCCAGAACCGCCTGACAGAAACGCCAAAATCACCTGCCGGCTACACCACAACCAGTTGGTGAACACTTCGGAATCACCTGCCGGGCTTGCTGGAACCACCTGCCTGTCATGCCAACATCACCTGCCAGCTACGCCAGAACCACTTGGCGGACACTACGGAAACTCCTGTCAGGCCGACCGGAAACAACTCTCAGACGAGGCAGAACCATGTGCCTGAGATGCCGGAACCACACCCCGAACAGGCCGAAACCACCTGCCAGACCCGCCTGACACACCGGCCGAGCACGCCGGAACCTTCTGCTCGACTCGCCGGAACCACCTACCTGACAAGCCAAAATCACCTGAAGGGTATGCCAGAAACACTTGGTGGACACTCCAGAATCGTCTCCTGGACATGCCTGAACCAGCTCTCAGACAAACCAGAACCACATGCTGGACACGCCGGAAGCACCAGCTGAGCATGCCTGAGCCACCTGCTCGACTCGCAAGAAACACCTGCTGGAGACACCAAAATCACCTGCCAGGTATGCCAGAACCACTTGGCGGACACTCCGGAATCACCTGTCGGGCATGCCGGAACCACCTGATCCACTCCCCAGAACCACCTGCTGGACACGCCAAAATCACCTGCTGTCTACCCCAGAACCACTCGGCAGACACTCCGGAATCACCTGCCGGGCCTGCCGGAACCATCTCTCAGACGTGCCACAAGCACATGACGGAGAGACCAGAAGCTCCTGCCGAACTCACCGGAACCACCTGCTGGACATGCCGGAACCACCTGCCTCACAGGCCAAAATCATATGCCGGCTACGCCAAAACCACTTGGTGGACACTCCAGAATCACCTTGCGGGCATTCCGGGACCACGTCATGGACAAACTGTAAACACCTGCAGGACATGCCTGAACCACCTGCTGAGCACGCAGGAACCACCTGCTCGACTCACTAGAGCCACCTCCTGGGCTCAACAGAAACACCTGCGGGGTACGCCAGAACCACTTGGAGGACTCTCTGGGATCACCTGCCGGGCATGGCAGAACCACCTCTCAGGCGTGGAAGAACCATGTGCCGGACACACTGGAACCACCTGCCTAGTATGCCGGAACCACCTGATCCACTCCCCAGAACCACCTGATGGACACGCCAAAATCACCTGCCGGCTACGCCTGAACCACTCGGCAGACACTACGGAACTACCTACAGGACAGACCGGAACCACCTGCCGGACACACCGGGACCACCTGCATGACTCGCCAGAACCACCGCCGGACACGCCAGAATCACAAGCCGGCTATGCCACAACCACTTGTCGGACACTCCAGAATCACCTTTCGGGCATGCCAGCACAATATCTCAGAAGTGCCAGAAGCACGTGCTAGACAGGGTCGAACCATCTCCTGGACAGACCGAAAACACAGGAAACACTCGCCGGAACCACCTGCATGAATAACCAGTCCCACCTGCCGGACACGCCAAAATCACCTGCCCGCTACACCAGAACCACTTGGCGGACAAGCCGGAATCACGTGAAGTGCATGCCGACACAACCTCTCAGACGTGCCAGAACCTCGTGCCGGACACCCCAGAACCACCTGCTGGACAGACCGGAACCACCTGCCAGAACCGCCTGAACCACCTGCCGAGCAAGCCGGACCACCTGCTCGACTCGCCGGAACCACCTACCTGACACGCCAAAATCACCTGCCAGCTGTGCCAGAACCACTTGGCACACACTCCAGAATCACATGCCGGTCATGCCAGAACCACCTCTCAAACGTGCAAGAACCACATATTGGAGATGCTGGAAGCACGTGCCGAGCATGCCAGAACCACTTGTGCCACTCCACAGAACCACCTGCTGGACACGCCAAAATCACATGCTGGCTACGCCAGAACCATTTGGCCGACACTTCGGAATCACCTGCCGCGCATGCCGGAACCACCTTCAAACATGCAAGAATCACATACCGGAGAAGCCGGAATCACCTGCCGCGCATGCCAGAACCACATCTCAGACGTGCCAGAACCACCTGCCTGACATGCCACAACCACGTGCCGGAGAGACCGGAAGCACCTGCTGAGCTCGCCGGAACCACCTGCTGGACACGCCGGAACCACCTGCCTGACATGCCAAAATCACGTGACGGCTATGCCAAACCCACTTGGTGGACACTCCAGAATCACCTTCCGAGCATGCTGGAACCACGTCATGGACAGACTGCAAACACCTGCCAGACCTGCCTGAACCACCTGCAGAGCACGCCGGAACCACCTGATCCACTCCCCAGAACCACCTGCCACACATGCCAAAATCAACTGCCGGCTGCGCCAGAACCACGTGGCACATACTCCAGAATCACATGCCGGTCATGCCGGAACCACCTCTCAAACGTGCAAGAACCACATACCGGAGACGCCGGAAGCACGTGCTGAGCATGCCAGAACCACCTGTGCCACTCCACAGAACCACCTGCCGGTCACGCCAAAATCACCTGCCGGCTACGCCACAACCACTCGGCAGGCACTCCCGAACCACCTCCAGGACAGACCGGAACCACCTGCCGGACACGCCAGGAACACCTGCTTGACTCGCCAGAACCACCTGCCGGACACGCCAGAATCACCAGCCGGCTACGCCACAACCACTTGTCGGACACTCCGGAATCACCTGCCGGGCATGCTGGAACCACCTCTCAGAGGTGTCACAACCACATGCCAGAGACGGCGGAAGCACATGCCGAGAATTCCGGAAGTTCCTGATCCACTCCCCAGAGCCACCTGCCGGACACGCCAAAATCACCTGCCGGCTACGCCAGAAGCACATGGCGGACTCCAGAATCAGCTGCCGGGCATGCCAGCGCAACCTCTCCGAAGTGCCAGAACCATGTTCTGGACACGCCGGTACCACCTGCAGAGTATGCCGGAACCAGGTGATCCTCTCCCCAGATCCACATACTGGACACGCCAAAATCAACCGCCGGCTACGCCAGAAGCACTCGACAGACACTCTGGAATCACATGCCAGGCATTCCGGAACCACCTCTCAGAGGGGCCAGAACCACATGCCGGAGACTCTGGAATCACCTGCCGGGCATGCTGGAACCACCTCTCAGACGTGCCAGAACCTCGTGCCGGACACGCCAGAACCACCGGCCGGACAGACCGGAACCACCTGCCGGACACTCCGGAACCACCGGCTCGACTCGCCGGAACCACCGCCGGACATGCAAAATCACCTTCCGGCTATGCCAGAACCACTTGGCGAACACTCCGGAATCACCTGCCGGGCATGCCAGCACAACCTCTCAGAAGTGCCAGAAGCACGTGCCGGACAGGCCGGAACCACCTGACGGACAAGACGGAACCACCGACTCGACTCGCCGGAACCACCGCCGGACATGCAAAATCACCTGCCGGCTACGCCAGAATCACGTGACGAACACTCCGGAATCACCTGCCGGGCATGCCGGAACCAACTCTCACACTTGCCAGAACCATGTTCCGGACACGCCGGTACGAATTTCCGAGTATGCCGGAACCACCAGATCCACTCCCCAGAACCACTTCCTGGACACGCCAGAATCACCTGCCGGCTACGCCAGTACCACTCGGCAGACACTCCGGAATCACATCCCAGGCATTCCGGAACCACCTCTCAGACGTGCCAGAACCACATGCCGGAGACTCCGGAATCACCTGCCAGACATGCCGGAACCATCTCTCAGACGTGCCACAACCACGTGCCGGAGGGACCGGAAGCACCTGCCGAGCTCGCCGGAACCACCTGCTGAACATGCCGGAACCACCTGCCTCACAGGCCAAAATCATATGCCGGCTACCCCAAAACCACTTGGTGGACACTCCAGAATCACCTTGCGGGCATTCTGGAACCACGCCATGGACAGACGGCAAACACCTGCCGGACCTGCCGGAAACACCTGCCAAGCACGCCGGAACCACCTGCTCGACTCACCAGAGCCACCTGCCGGACACACCAGAAATACCTGCGGGGTACGCCAGAACCACTTGGAGGACTCTCCGGGATCACCTGCCGGGCATGCCGGAACCACCTCTCAGACATGCCAGAACCATGTGCCGGAAACGCCGGAACCACCTGCCGAGTATGCCAGAACCACCGGCTCGACTCGCTGGAACCACCGCGGGACACACCAAAATCACATGCCGGCTACGCCAGAACCAGTTGGCGAACACTCCGGAATCACCTGCCGGGATTGCTGGAACCACCTGCCGGTCACGCCAACATCACCTGCCAGCTACGCCAGAACCACTTGGCGGACACTCCGGAAAAACCTTTCGGGCCGGCCGGAACCACCTCTCAGACGTGCCAGAACCATGTGCCTGAGATGCCGGAACCACACCCCGAACTGACGGAAACCACCTGCCAGACCCGCCTCAACCCCCTGGCGAGCATGCCTGATCCACCTGCTCAACTAGCGGGAACCACCTTCCTGACACGCCAAAATCACCTGCCAGGTATACCAGAACCACTTGGTGGACACTCCGGAATCATCTGCTGGACATGTCAGAATCAGCTCTCAGACACACCAGAACCATGTGCCAGAGACGCCGGAAGAACCTGCTGAGCATGCCTGAGCAACCTGCTCGACTCGCAAGAAACACCTGTCGGACATGCCAAAATCACCTGCTGGGTATGCCAGAAACACTTGGCGGACACTCCGGAATCACCTGCCGGGCATGCCGGAACCATCTCTCAGATGGGCCAGAACCATGTTCCAGACACGCCGATACCACCTGCCGAGCTCGTCGGAAGCACTTGCTGGACAAGCCAAAATCACATACGGCTACACCAGAACCACTCGGCAGACACTCCGGAACCACCTCCAGGACAGACCGGAACCACCTGCCGGACACGCCGGGACCACCTGCTTGACTCGCCAGTACCACCAGCCGGACACGCCAGAATCACCAGCCGGCTACGCCACAACCACTTGGCGGACACTCCAGAATCACCTGCCGGGCATGCCAGCACAACCTCTCAGAAGTGCCAGAAGCAAGTGCCGGACAGGGCGGAACCATCTCCCGGACAGACCGGAAACACAGGAAACACTCGCCCGAACCACCTGCTTGACTCACCGGTCCCACCTGCCCGACACGCCAAAATCACCTGCCCCCTAAACCAGAACCACTTGGCGCACAAGCCGGAATCACGTGAACTGCAACACGACACAACCTCTCAGACGTGCCAGAACTTCGTTCCGGACACCCCAGAACCACCTGCCGGACAGACCGGAACCACCTGCTGGACACACTGGAACCACCGGCTTGACTCGCAGGAACCAGCGCCGGACATGCAAATCACCTGCCGGCAACGCCAGAACCACTTGGCGAACACTCCGGAATCACCTGCCGGGCATGGCATAACCACCTCTCAGACTTGCCAGAACCATGTTCCTGACACGCCGGTACCACCTGCCGAGTATGCCGGAACCACCTGCTCCACTCCCCAGAACCACCTGCTGGACACACCAGAATCACCTGCCGGCTACGCCAGAACCACTCGGCAGACGCTCCGGAGCCACCTTCCGGGTATGCCGGAAGCACCTCTCAGAGGTGCCAGAACCACATGCCGGACACTCCGGAATCGCCTGCCGGGCATTTCGGAACCATTTCTCAGACACGCCAGAACCATGTTCCGGACACGCCTGTACCACCTGCCTAGCTCGCCGGAAACACCTGCTGGACACGCAAAAATCACCTGCCGGCTACGCCAGAACCACTCAGCAGACACTCCGGAATCACCTGCTGGGATTGCTGGAACCACCTGCCGGTCACGCCCACATCACCTGCCAGCTACGCCAGAACCACTTGGCGGACACTCCGGAAATAGCTGTCGGGTCGGCTGGAACCACCTCTCAGACGTGCCAGAACCATGTGCCTGAGATGCCGGAACCACACCCCGAACAGACCGAAACCACCTGCAAGACCCGCCTGAACAACCTGCCGAGCACGCCGGAACCACCTACTCGACTCGCCGGAAGCACCTACCTGAAATGCCAAAATCACCTGCCGGGTATGCCAGAACCACCTGGTGAACACTCCGGAATCATCTGCCAGACATGCCAGAACCAGCTCTCAGACACACCAGAACCACGTGCCAGACACGCCGAAGCACCTGCTGAGCGTGCCAGAGCCACATGCTCGACTTGCAAGAAACACCTGCCAGACACGCCAAAATCACCTGCCGGGTACGCCAGAACCACGTGGCGGACACTCCAGAATCACCTGTTGGGCATGCCGGAACCACATCTCAGACGTTCCAGAACCTCGTACCGGACACGCCAGAGCCACCTGCTGGACAGACCGGAATCACCTGCCGGACACGCCGGAACCACCGGCTCGACTCGCCGGAACCACCGCCGGACATGCAAAATCACCTGCCGGCTACGCCAGAACCACTTGGCGAACACTCCGGAATCACCTGCCGGGCTTGCTGGAACCACCTGCCGGTCACGCCAACATCACCTGCCAGCTACGCCAGAACCACTTGGCGGACACTCCGGAAACACCTGCCGGGCATGCCGGAACCATCTCTCAGATGTGCCAGAACCATGTTCCAGACACGCCGATACCACCTGCCGAGCTTGCCGGAAGCACTTGCTGGACACGCCAAAATCACCTGCCGGCTACACCAGAACCACTCGGCAGACACTCCTGAACCACCTCCAGGACAGACTGGAACCACCTGCCGCACACGTCGGGACCACCTGCTTGACTCGCCAGAACGACCAGCCGGACACGCCAGAATCACCAGCCGGCTACACCACAACCACTTGTCGGACACTCCGGAATCACCTGCCGGGCATGCCGGAACCATCTCTCAGATGTGCCAGAACCATGTTCCAGACACGCCGATACCACCTGCCGAGCTTGCCGGAAGCACTTGCTGGACACGCCAAAATCACCTGCCGGCTACACCAGAACCACTCGGCAGACACTCCTGAACCACCTCCAGGACAGACTGGAACCACCTGCCGCACACGTCGGGACCACCTGCTTGACTCGCCAGAACGACCAGCCGGACACGCCAGAATCACCAGCCGGCTACACCACAACCACTTGTCGGACACTCCGGAATCACCTGCCGGGCATGCTGGAACCACCTCTCAGACATGCCAGAACCACATGCCAATGACACCGGAGGCACCTGCCGAGCACGCTGGAACCACCTGCTTGACTCGCCAGAACCACCTGCCGGTCACGCAAACATCACCTGCCAGCTACTCCAGAACCATTTGGCGGACACTCCGGAAACACCCGTCGGGCTGGCCGGAACCACCTGTCAGACGTGCCAGAACCTCGTGCCGGACACGCCAGAACCCCCTGCTGGACAGACCAGAACCACATGACGGACACGCCGGAACCACCGGCTCGACTCACCAGAGCCACCTGCCGGACACACCAGAAACACCTGCTGGGTACGCCAGAACCACTTGGAGGACTCTCCGAGATCACCTGCCAGGCATGCTGGAACCACCTCTCAGAGGTGCCAGAACCTCGGGCCAGACACCCCAGAACCACCTGCCAGACAGACCAGAACCACCTGCTGGACACGCCGGAACCACCGACTCGACTCGCCGGAACCCCCGCCGGACATGCAAAATCACCTGCGGGCTACGCCAGAACCACTTGGCGAAAACTCCACAATCACCTGCCGGGCATGCCGGAACCACCTCTCAGACATGCCAGAACCACATGCCAATGACACCGGAAGCATCTGCCGAACACGCCGGATGAACCTGCTCGACTCGCCGGAACCACCTAGCTGACACGCCAAAATCACCTGGTGCGTACGCCAGAACCACTTGGTGGACACTCCGGAATCATCTGCCGGAAATGCTAGAACCAGCTGTCAGACGCACCAGAACCACGTGCCGGACACGCCGGAAGCACCTGCTGAGCATTCCTGAGCCACCTGCTCGACTCGCAAGAAACACCTGCCGTATACGCCAAAATCATCTGCCGGGTACGACAGCACCATTTGGCGGACACTCTGGAATCACCTGTCGGGCATGCCGGAACCACCTCTCAGACTTGCCAGAACCATATTCCGGACACGCCGGTACCACCTGCCGAGTATTCCGGAACCACCTGATCCACTCCCCAGAACCACCTGCTGGACATGCAAAAATCACCTGCCGGCTATGCCAGAACCACTCGGCAGACACTCCGGAATCACCTGCCGGGCATGCCGGAACCACCTCTCAGAGGTGCCAGAACCACATGCCACAGACTCCGGAATCACCTGCCGGGCATGCCGGAACCATCTCTCAGATGTGCCACAACCATGTGCCGGGGAGACCTGAAGCACCTGCCGAGCTCGCCGGAACCACCTGCTGGCCATGCTGGAACCACCTGCCTGACAGGCCAAAATCATATGCAGGCTATGCCAAAACCACTTGTTGGACACTCCAGAATCACCTTGCGGTCATGCCGGAACCTCGTCATGGACAGACTGCAAACACCTGCCGGAGCTGACTTAACCACCTGCCGAGCACGCCAGAACCACCTGCTCGACTCGCCAGAAACACCTGCCAGACATGCCAAAATCACGTGCCGGGCATGGCGGAACCACCTCTCAGAAGTGCCAGAACCACATGCCAGAGACTCCGGAATCACCTGCCGGGCATGCCAGAACCATCTCTCAGAAGTGCCACAACCACGTGTCGGAGAGACCGGAAGCACCTGCCGAGCTCGCCGGAACCACCTGCTGGCCATGCTGGAACCACCTGCCTGACAGGCCAAAATCATATGCCTGCTACGCCAAAACCACTTGTTGGACACTCCAGAATCACCTTGCGGGCATGCCGGAACCTCGTCATGGACAGACTGCAAACACCTGCCGGACCTGCCTGAACCACCTGCCGAGCATGCCGGAAGCACCTGCTCGACTCACCAGAGCCACCTGCCAGACACACCAGAAACACCTGTGGGGTACGCCAGAACCACTTGGAGGACTCTCCGGGATCACCTGCCGGGCATGCTGGAACCAACTCTCAGACGTGCCAGAACCATGTGCCGGACACACTGGAACCACCTGCCGAGTATGCCAGGACCTCCTGATCCACTCCCCAGAACCACCTGCTGGACACGCGAAAATCACCTTTCGGATACGCCAGAACCACTCGGCAGACACTCTGGAACCACCTCCAGGACAGACCCGAACCACCTGCCGGACACGCCGGGACCACCTGCTTGACTTGCCTGAACCACCTGCCAGACACGCCAAAATCACCAGCCGGCTCCACCACATCCACTTGTCGGACACTCCGGAATCACCTGCCGGGCATGCTGGAACCACCTCTCTGAGGTGCCACAACTACCTGCCGAGCACGCCGGAACCACCTGATCCACTCCCCAGAACTACCTGCTGGACATGCCAAAATCACCTGCCGGCTATGCCACAACCAGTTGGTGAACACTTCGGAATCACCTGTCGGGCTGCTGGAACCACCTGCCGGTCGCGCCAACATCACCTGCCAGCTACGCCAGAACCACTTGGTGGACACTCCGGAAACACCTGTCGGGCCGGCCGGAACCACCCTCAGACGTGCCAGCACCATGTCCTTGAGATGCCGGAACCACACCCCGCACAGACCGAAACCACCTGCCCGACCCACCTGAACCACCTGCCGTGCACTCCGGAACCAGCTGCTCAACTCACCAGAGCCACCTGCCGGACACACCAGAAACACCTGCGGGGTACGCCAGAACCACTTGGCGGACTCTCCGGGATCACCCGCCGGGCATGCCGGAACCACCTGTCAGACATGCCAGAACCACATGCCAATGACACCGGAAGCACCTGCCGAGCACGCCGGAACCACCTGCTCGACTCGCCACAGCCACCTGCCGGACACGCCAAAATCACCTGCCGGCTACGCCACAACCAGTTGCTGAGCAATTCGTAATCACCTGCCGGGCTGGCTGGAACAACCTGAAGGTCACGCCAACATCACCTGCCAGATACGCCAGAACCACTTGGCGGACACTCCGGAAACACCTGTCAGGCCGGACGGAACCACCTCTCAGACGTGCCAGAACCATGTGCCTGAGATGCGGGAACCACACCCCGAACAGACCAAAACCACCTGCCAGATCGGCCTGAACCACCTGCCGAGCATGATGGAACCTCCTGCTTGACTCGCAAGAAACACCTGCCGGACATGCCAAAATCATCTGCCAGGTACGCCAGAACCACTTGGCGGACACTCCAGAATCACCTGCCGGGCATGCCATCACAGCCTCTCAAAAGTGCAAGAAGCACATGCCGGGCAGGCCGGAACCATCTCCCGCACAGACCCTAACCACAGGAAACACTCGCAGGAACCACCTCCTTGACTCACCGGTCCCACCTGCCGCACTCGCCAGAATCACCTGCCCGCTACATCAAAACCACTTGGCGGATAAGCCGGAATCACGTGAAGGGCATGCCGACACAACCTCTCAGACGAGACAGAACCTTGTGCCAGACACCCCAGAACCACCTGCCGGACAGTCCGGAACCACCTGCCGGACACGCCGGAACCAATGGCTCGACTCGCTGGAACCACCGCCGGACATGCAAAATCACCTCCCGGCTACGCCAGTATCATTTGGCGAACACTCCGCAATCACCTGCCGGGCATGCCGGAACCACCTGTCAGACATGCCAGAACCACATGCCAATGACACCGGAAGCACCTGCCGAGCACGCTGGAACCACCTGCTCGACTCGCCAGAACCGCCTGACAGAAACGCCAAAATCACCTGCCGGCTACACCACAACCAGTTGGTGAACACTTCGGAATCACCTGCCGGGCTTGCTGGAACCACCTGCCTGTCATGCCAACATCACCTGCCAGCTACGCCAGAACCACTTGGCGGACACTACGGAAACTCCTGTCAGGCCGACCGGAAACAACTCTCAGACGAGGCAGAACCATGTGCCTGAGATGCCGGAACCACACCCCGAACAGGCCGAAACCACCTGCCAGACCCGCCTGACACACCGGCCGAGCACACCGGAACCTTCTGCTCGACTCGCCGGAACCACCTACCTGACAAGCCAAAATCACCTGAAGGGTATGCCAGAAACACTTGGTGGACACTCCAGAATCGTCTCCTGGAAATGCCTGAACCAGCTCTCAGACAAACCAGAACCACGTGCTGGACACGCCGGAAGCACCAGCTGAGCATGCCTGAGCCACCTGCTCGACTCGCAAGAAACACCTGCTGGAGACACCAAAATCACCTGCCAGGTACGCCAGAACCACTTGGCGGACACTCCGGAATCACCTGTCGGGCATGCCGGAACCACCTGATCCACTCCCCAGAACCACCTGCTGGACACGCCAAAATCACCTGCTGTCTACCCCAGAACCACTCGGCAGACACTCCGGAATCACCTGCCGGGCCTGCCGGAACCATCTCTCAGACGTGCCACAAGCACATGACGGAGAGACCAGAAGCTCCTGCCGAACTCACCGGAACCACCTGCTGGACATGCCGGAACCACCTGCCTCACAGGCCAAAATCATATGCCGGCTACGCCAAAACCACTTGGTGGACACTCCAGAATCACCTTGCGGGCATTCCGGGACCACGTCATGGACAGACTGTAAACACCTGCAGGACATGCCTGAACCACCTGCCGAGCACGCAGGAACCACCTGCTCGACTCACTAGAGCCACCTCCTGGGCTCAACAGAAACACCTGCGGGGTACGCCAGAACCACTTGGAGGACTCTCTGGGATCACCTGCCGGGCATGGCAGAACCACCTCTCAGGCGTGGAAGAACCATGTGCCGGACACACCGGAACCACCTGCCTAGTATGCCGGAACCACCTGATCCACTCCCCAGAACCACCTGATGGACACGCCAAAATCACCTGCCGGCTACGCCTGAACCACTCGGCAGACACTACGGAACTACCTACAGGACAGACCGGAACCACCTGCCGGACACACCAGGACCACCTGCATGACTCGCCAGAACCACCGCCGGACACGCCAGAATCACAAGCCGGCTATGCCACAACCACTTGTCGGACACTCCAGAATCACCTTTCGGGCATGCCAGCACAACATCTCAGAAGTGCCAGAAGCACGTGCTAGACAGGGTCGAACCATCTCCTGGACAGACCGAAAACACAGGAAACACTCGCCGGAACCACCTGCGTGAATAACCAGTCCCACCTGCCGGACACGCCAAAATCACCTGCCCGCTACACCAGAACCACTTGGCGGACAAGCCGGAATCACGTGAAGTGCATGCCGACACAACCTCTCAGACGTGCCAGAACCTCGTGCCGGACACCCCAGAACCACCTGCTGGACAGACCGGAACCACCTGCCAGAACCGCCTGAACCACCTGCCGAGCAAGCCGGACCACCTGCTCGACTCGCCGGAACCACCTACCTGACACGCCAAAATCACCTGCCAGCTGTGCCAGAACCACTTGGCACACACTCCAGAATCACATGCCGGTCATGCCAGAACCACCTCTCAAACGTGCAAGAACCACATATTGGAGATGCTGGAAGCACGTGCCGAGCATGCCAGAACCACTTGTGCCACTCCACAGAACCACCTGCTGGACACGCAAAAATCACCTGCCGGCTACGCCAGAACCACTCAGCAGACACTCCGGAATCACCTGCTGGGATTGCTGGAACCACCTGCCGGTCACGCCCACATCACCTGCCAGCTACGCCAGAACCACTTGGCGGACACTCCGGAAATAGCTGTCGGGTCGGCTGGAACCACCTCTCAGACGTGCCAGAACCATGTGCCTGAGATGCCGGAACCACACCCCGAACAGACCGAAACCACCTGCAAGACCCGCCTGAACAACCTGCCGAGCACGCCGGAACCACCTACTCGACTCGCCGGAAGCACCTACCTGAAATGCCAAAATCACCTGCCGGGTATGCCAGAACCACCTGGTGAACACTCCGGAATCATCTGCCAGACATGCCAGAACCAGCTCTCAGACACACCAGAACCACGTGCCAGACACGCCGGAGCACCTGCTGAGCGTGCCAGAGCCACATGCTCGACTTGCAAGAAACACCTGCCAGACACGCCAAAATCACCTGCCGGGTACGCCAGAACCACGTGGCGGACACTCCAGAATCACCTGTTGGGCATGCCGGAACCACATCTCAGACGTTCCAGAACCTCGTACCGGACACGCCAGAGCCACCTGCTGGACAGACCGGAATCACCTGCCGGACACGCCGGAACCACCGGCTCGACTCGCCGGAACCACCGCCGGACATGCAAAATCACCTGCCGGCTACGCCAGAACCACTTGGCGAACACTCCGGAATCACCTGCCGGGCTTGCTGGAACCACCTGCCGGTCACGCCAACATCACCTGCCAGCTACGCCAGAACCACTTGGCGGACACTCCGGAAACACCTGCCGGGCATGCCGGAACCATCTCTCAGATGTGCCAGAACCATGTTCCAGACACGCCGATACCACCTGCCGAGCTTGCCGGAAGCACTTGCTGGACACGCCAAAATCACCTGCCGGCTACACCAGAACCACTCGGCAGACACTCCTGAACCACCTCCAGGACAGACTGGAACCACCTGCCGCACACGTCGGGACCACCTGCTTGACTCGCCAGAACGACCAGCCGGACACGCCAGAATCACCAGCCGGCTACACCACAACCACTTGTCGGACACTCCGGAATCACCTGCCGGGCATGCTGGAACCACCTCTCAGACATGCCAGAACCACATGCCAATGACACCGGAGGCACCTGCCGAGCACGCTGGAACCACCTGCTTGACTCGCCAGAACCACCTGCCGGTCACGCAAACATCACCTGCCAGCTACTCCAGAACCATTTGGCGGACACTCCGGAAACACCCGTCGGGCTGGCCGGAACCACCTGTCAGACGTGCCAGAACCTCGTGCCGGACACGCCAGAACCCCCTGCTGGACAGACCGGAACCACATGACGGACACGCCGGAACCACCGGCTCGACTCACCAGAGCCACCTGCCGGACACACCAGAAACACCTGCTGGGTACGCCAGAACCACTTGGAGGACTCTCCGAGATCACCTGCCAGGCATGCTGGAACCACCTCTCAGAGGTGCCAGAACCTCGGGCCAGACACCCCAGAACCACCTGCCAGACAGACCAGAACCACCTGCTGGACACGCCGGAACCACCGACTCGACTCGCCGGAACCCCCGCCGGACATGCAAAATCACCTGCGGGCTACGCCAGAACCACTTGGCGAAAACTCCACAATCACCTGCCGGGCATGCCGGAACCACCTCTCAGACATGCCAGAACCACATGCCAATGACACCGGAAGCATCTGCCGAACACGCCGGATGAACCTGCTCGACTCGCCGGAACCACCTAACTGACACGCCAAAATCACCTGGTGCGTACGCCAGAACCACTTGGTGGACACTCCGGAATCATCTGCCGGAAATGCTAGAACCAGCTGTCAGACGCACCAGAACCACGTGCCGGACACGCCGGAAGCACCTGCTGAGCATTCCTGAGCCACCTGCTCGACTCGCAAGAAACACCTGCCGTATACGCCAAAATCATCTGCCGGGTACGACAGCACCATTTGGCGGACACTCTGGAATCACCTGTCGGGCATGCCGGAACCACCTCTCAGACTTGCCAGAACCATATTCCGGACACGCCGGTACCACCTGCCGAGTATTCCGGAACCACCTGATCCACTCCCCAGAACCACCTGCTGGACATGCAAAAATCACCTGCCGGCTATGCCAGAACCACTCGGCAGACACTCCGGAATCACCTGCCGGGCATGCCGGAACCACCTCTCAGAGGTGCCAGAACCACATGCCACAGACTCCGGAATCACCTGCCGGGCATGCCGGAACCATCTCTCAGATGTGCCACAACCATGTGCCGGGGAGACCTGAAGCACCTGCCGAGCTCGCTGGAACCACCTGCTGGCCATGCTGGAACCACCTGCCTGACAGGCCAAAATCATATGCAGGCTATGCCAAAACCACTTGTTGGACACTCCAGAATCACCTTGCGGTCATGCCGGAACCTCGTCATGGACAGACTGCAAACACCTGCCGGAGCTGACTTAACCACCTGCCGAGCACGCCAGAACCACCTGCTCGACTCGCCAGAAACACCTGCCAGACATGCCAAAATCACGTGCCGGGCATGGCGGAACCACCTCTCAGAGGTGCCAGAACCACATGCCAGAGACTCCGGAATCACCTGCCGGGCATGCCAGAACCATCTCTCAGAAGTGCCACAACCACGTGTCGGAGAGACCGGAAGCACCTGCCGAGCTCGCCGGAACCACCTGCTGGCCATGCTGGAACCACCTGCCTGACAGGCCAAAATCATATGCCTGCTATGCCAACACCACTTGTTGGACACTCCAGAATCACCTTGCGGGCATGCCGGAACCTCGTCATGGACAGACTGCAAACACCTGCCGGACCTGCCTGAACCACCTGCCGAGCATGCCGGAAGCACCTGCTCGACTCACCAGAGCCACCTGCCAGACACACCAGAAACACCTGTGGGGTACGCCAGAACCACTTGGAGGACTCTCCGGGATCACCTGCCGGGCATGCTGGAACCAACTCTCAGACGTGCCAGAACCATGTGCCGGACACACTGGAACCACCTGCCGAGTATGCCAGGACCTCCTGATCCACTCCCCAGAACCACCTGCTGGACACGCGAAAATCACCTTTCGGATACGCCAGAACCACTCGGCAGACACTCTGGAACCACCTCCAGGACAGACCCGAACCACCTGCCGGACACGCCGGGACCACCTGCTTGACTTGCCTGAACCACCTGCCAGACACGCCAAAATCACCAGCCGGCTCCACCACATCCACTTGTCGGACACTCCGGAATCACCTGCCGGGCATGCTGGAACCACCTCTCTGAGGTGCCACAACTACCTGCCGAGCACGCCGGAACCACCTGATCCACTCCCCAGAACTACCTGCTGGACATGCCAAAATCACCTGCCGGCTATGCCACAACCAGTTGGTGAACACTTCGGAATCACCTGTCGGGCTGCTGGAACCACCTGCCGGTCGCGCCAACATCACCTGCCAGCTACGCCAGAACCACTTGGTGGACACTCCGGAAACACCTGTCGGGCCGGTCGGAACCACCCTCAGACGTGCCAGCACCATGTCCTTGAGATGCCGGAACCACACCCCGCACAGACCGAAACCACCTGCCCGACCCACCTGAACCACCTGCCGTGCACTCCGGAACCAGCTGCTCAACTCACCAGAGCCACCTGCCGGACACACCAGAAACACCTGCGGGGTACGCCAGAACCACTTGGCGGACTCTCCGGGATCACCCGCCGGGCATGCCGGAACCACCTGTCAGACATGCCAGAACCACATGCCAATGACACCGGAAGCACCTGCCGAGCACGCCGGAACCACCTGCTCGACTCGCCACAGCCACCTGCCGGACACGCCAAAATCACCTGCCGGCTACGCCACAACCAGTTGCTGAGCAATTCGTAATCACCTGCCGGGCTGGCTGGAACAACCTGAAGGTCACGCCAACATCACCTGCCAGATACGCCAGAACCACTTGGCGGACACTCCGGAAACACCTGTCAGGCCGGACGGAACCACCTCTCAGACGTGCCAGAACCATGTGCCTGAGATGCGGGAACCACACCCCGAACAGACCAAAACCACCTGCCAGATCGGCCTGAACCACCTGCCGAGCATGATGGAACCTCCTGCTTGACTCGCAAGAAACACCTGCCGGACATGCCAAAATCATCTGCCAGGTACGCCAGAACCACTTGGCGGACACTCCAGAATCACCTGCCGGGCATGCCATCACAGCCTCTCAAAAGTGCAAGAAGCACATGCCGGGCAGGCCGGAACCATCTCCCGCACAGACCCTAACCACAGGAAACACTCGCAGGAACCACCTCCTTGACTCACCGGTCCCACCTGCCGCACTCGCCAGAATCACCTGCCCGCTACATCAAAACCACTTGGCGGATAAGCCGGAATCACGTGAAGGGCATGCCGACACAACCTCTCAGACGAGACAGAACCTTGTGCCAGACACCCCAGAACCACCTGCCGGACAGTCCGGAACCACCTGCCGGACACGCCGGAACCAATGGCTCGACTCGCTGGAACCACCGCCGGACATGCAAAATCACCTCCCGGCTACGCCAGTATCATTTGGCGAACACTCCGCAATCACCTGCCGGGCATGCCGGAACCACCTGTCAGACATGCCAGAACCACATGCCAATGACACCGGAAGCACCTGCCGAGCACGCTGGAACCACCTGCTCGACTCGCCAGAACCGCCTGACAGAAACGCCAAAATCACCTGCCGGCTACACCACAACCAGTTGGTGAACACTTCGGAATCACCTGCCGGGCTTGCTGGAACCACCTGCCTGTCATGCCAACATCACCTGCCAGCTACGCCAGAACCACTTGGCGGACACTACGGAAACTCCTGTCAGGCCGACCGGAAACAACTCTCAGACGAGGCAGAACCATGTGCCTGAGATGCCGGAACCACACCCCGAACAGGCCGAAACCACCTGCCAGACCCGCCTGACACACCGGCCGAGCACACCGGAACCTTCTGCTCGACTCGCCGGAACCACCTACCTGACAAGCCAAAATCACCTGAAGGGTATGCCAGAAACACTTGGTGGACACTCCAGAATCGTCTCCTGGACATGCCTGAACCAGCTCTCAGACAAACCAGAACCACGTGCTGGACACGCCGGAAGCACCAGCTGAGCATGCCTGAGCCACCTGCTCGACTCGCAAGAAACACCTGCTGGAGACACCAAAATCACCTGCCAGGTACGCCAGAACCACTTGGCGGACACTCCGGAATCACCTGTCGGGCATGCCGGAACCACCTGATCCACTCCCCAGAACCACCTGCTGGACACGCCAAAATCACCTGCTGTCTACCCCAGAACCACTCGGCAGACACTCCGGAATCACCTGCCGGGCCTGCCGGAACCATCTCTCAGACGTGCCACAAGCACATGACGGAGAGACCAGAAGCTCCTGCCGAACTCACCGGAACCACCTGCTGGACATGCCGGAACCACCTGCCTCACAGGCCAAAATCATATGCCGGCTACGCCAAAACCACTTGGTGGACACTCCAGAATCACCTTGCGGGCATTCCGGGACCACGTCATGGACAGACTGTAAACACCTGCAGGACATGCCTGAACCACCTGCCGAGCACGCAGGAACCACCTGCTCGACTCACTAGAGCCACCTCCTGGGCTCAACAGAAACACCTGCGGGGTACGCCAGAACCACTTGGAGGACTCTCTGGGATCACCTGCCGGGCATGGCAGAACCACCTCTCAGGCGTGGAAGAACCATGTGCCGGACACACCGGAACCACCTGCCTAGTATGCCGGAACCACCTGATCCACTCCCCAGAACCACCTGATGGACACGCCAAAATCACCTGCCGGCTACGCCTGAACCACTCGGCAGACACTACGGAACTACCTACAGGACAGACCGGAACCACCTGCCGGACACACCGGGACCACCTGCATGACTCGCCAGAACCACCGCCGGACACGCCAGAATCACAAGCCGGCTATGCCACAACCACTTGTCGGACACTCCAGAATCACCTTTCGGGCATGCCAGCACAACATCTCAGAAGTGCCAGAAGCACGTGCTAGACAGGGTCGAACCATCTCCTGGACAGACCGAAAACACAGGAAACACTCGCCGGAACCACCTGCGTGAATAACCAGTCCCACCTGCCGGACACGCCAAAATCACCTGCCCGCTACACCAGAACCACTTGGCGGACAAGCCGGAATCACGTGAAGTGCATGCCGACACAACCTCTCAGACGTGCCAGAACCTCGTGCCGGACACCCCAGAACCACCTGCTGGACAGACCGGAACCACCTGCCAGAACCGCCTGAACCACCTGCCGAGCAAGCCGGACCACCTGCTCGACTCGCCGGAACCACCTACCTGACACGCCAAAATCACCTGCCAGCTGTGCCAGAACCACTTGGCACACACTCCAGAATCACATGCCGGTCATGCCAGAACCACCTCTCAAACGTGCAAGAACCACATATTGGAGATGCTGGAAGCACGTGCCGAGCATGCCAGAACCACTTGTGCCACTCCACAGAACCACCTGCTGGACACGCAAAAATCACCTGCCGGCTACGCCAGAACCACTCAGCAGACACTCCGGAATCACCTGCTGGGATTGCTGGAACCACCTGCCGGTCACGCCCACATCACCTGCCAGCTACGCCAGGACCACTTGGCGGACACTCCGGAAATAGCTGTCGGGTCGGCTGGAACCACCTCTCAGACGTGCCAGAACCATGTGCCTGAGATGCCGGAACCACACCCCGAACAGACCGAAACCACCTGCAAGACCCGCCTGAACAACCTGCCGAGCACGCCGGAACCACCTACTCGACTCGCCGGAAGCACCTACCTTAAATGCCAAAATCACCTGCCGGGTATGCCAGAACCACCTGGTGAACACTCCGGAATCATCTGCCAGACATGCCAGAACCAGCTCTCAGACACACCAGAACCACGTGCCAGACACGCCGAAGCACCTGCTGAGCGTGCCAGAGCCACATGCTCGACTTGCAAGAAACACCTGCCAGACACGCCAAAATCACCTGCCGGGTACGCCAGAACCACGTGGCGGACACTCCAGAATCACCTGTTGGGCATGCCGGAACCACATCTCAGACGTTCCAGAACCTCGTACCGGACACGCCAGAGCCACCTGCTGGACAGACCGGAATCACCTGCCGGACACGCCGGAACCACCGGCTCGACTCGCCGGAACCACCGCCGGACATGCAAAATCACCTGCCGGCTACGCCAGAACCACTTGGCGAACACTCCGGAATCACCTGCCGGGCTTGCTGGAACCACCTGCCGGTCACGCCAACATCACCTGCCAGCTACGCCAGAACCACTTGGCGGACACTCCGGAAACACCTGCCGGGCATGCCGGAACCATCTCTCAGATGTGCCAGAACCATGTTCCAGACACGCCGATACCACCTGCCGAGCTTGCCGGAAGCACTTGCTGGACACGCCAAAATCACCTGCCGGCTACACCAGAACCACTCGGCAGACACTCCTGAACCACCTCCAGGACAGACTGGAACCACCTGCCGCACACGTCGGGACCACCTGCTTGACTCGCCAGAACGACCAGCCGGACACGCCAGAATCACCAGCCGGCTACACCACAACCACTTGTCGGACACTCCGGAATCACCTGCCGGGCATGCTGGAACCACCTCTCAGACATGCCAGAACCACATGCCAATGACACCGGAAGCACCTGCCGAGCACGCTGGAACCACCTGCTTGACTCGCCAGAACCACCTGCCGGTCACGCAAACATCACCTGCCAGCTACTCCAGAACCATTTGGCGGACACTCCGGAAACACCCGTCGGGCTGGCCGGAACCACCTGTCAGACGTGCCAGAACCTCGTGCCGGACACGCCAGAACCCCCTGCTGGACAGACCGGAACCACATGACGGACACGCCGGAACCACCGGCTCGACTCACCAGAGCCACCTGCCGGACACACCAGAAACACCTGCTGGGTACGCCAGAACCACTTGGAGGACTCTCCGAGATCACCTGCCAGGCATGCTGGAACCACCTCTCAGAGGTGCCAGAACCTCGGGCCAGACACCCCAGAACCACCTGCCAGACAGACCAGAACCACCTGCTGGACACGCCGGAACCACCGACTCGACTCGCCGGAACCCCCGCCGGACATGCAAAATCACCTGCGGGCTACGCCAGAACCACTTGGCGAAAACTCCACAATCACCTGCCGGGCATGCCGGAACCACCTCTCAGACATGCCAGAACCACATGCCAATGACACCGGAAGCATCTGCCGAACACGCCGGATGAACCTGCTCGACTCGCCGGAACCACCTAACTGACACGCCAAAATCACCTGGTGCGTACGCCAGAACCACTTGGTGGACACTCCGGAATCATCTGCCGGAAATGCTAGAACCAGCTGTCAGACGCACCAGAACCACGTGCCGGACACGCCGGAAGCACCTGCTGAGCATTCCTGAGCCACCTGCTCGACTCGCAAGAAACACCTGCCGTATACGCCAAAATCATCTGCCGGGTACGACAGCACCATTTGGCGGACACTCTGGAATCACCTGTCGGGCATGCCGGAACCACCTCTCAGACTTGCCAGAACCATATTCCGGACACGCCGGTACCACCTGCCGAGTATTCCGGAACCACCTGATCCACTCCCCAGAACCACCTGCTGGACATGCAAAAATCACCTGCCGGCTATGCCAGAACCACTCGGCAGACACTCCGGAATCACCTGCCGGGCATGCCGGAACCACCTCTCAGAGGTGCCAGAACCACATGCCACAGACTCCGGAATCACCTGCCGGGCATGCCGGAACCATCTCTCAGATGTGCCACAACCATGTGCCGGGGAGACCTGAAGCACCTGCCGAGCTCGCCGGAACCACCTGCTGGCCATGCTGGAACCACCTGCCTGACAGGCCAAAATCATATGCCTGCTACGCCAAAACCACTTGTTGGACACTCCAGAATCACCTTGCGGGCATGCCGGAACCTCGTCATGGACAGACTGCAAACACCTGCCGGACCTGCCTGAACCACCTGCCGAGCATGCCGGAAGCACCTGCTCGACTCACCAGAGCCACCTGCCAGACACACCAGAAACACCTGTGGGGTACGCCAGAACCACTTGGAGGACTCTCCGGGATCACCTGCCGGGCATGCTGGAACCAACTCTCAGACGTGCCAGAACCATGTGCCGGACACACTGGAACCACCTGCCGAGTATGCCAGGACCTCCTGATCCACTCCCCAGAACCACCTGCTGGACACGCGAAAATCACCTTTCGGATACGCCAGAACCACTCGGCAGACACTCTGGAACCACCTCCAGGACAGACCCGAACCACCTGCCGGACACGCCGGGACCACCTGCTTGACTTGCCTGAACCACCTGCCAGACACGCCAAAATCACCAGCCGGCTCCACCACATCCACTTGTCGGACACTCCGGAATCACCTGCCGGGCATGCTTGAACCACCTCACTGAGGTGCCACAACTACCTGCCGAGCACGCCGGAACCACCTGATCCACTCCCCAGAACTACCTGCTGGACATGCCAAAATCACCTGCCGGCTATGCCACAACCAGTTGGTGAACACTTCGGAATCACCTGTCGGGCTGCTGGAACCACCTGCCGGTCGCGCCAACATCACCTGCCAGCTACGCCAGAACCACTTGGTGGACACTCCGGAAACACCTGTCGGGCCGGCCGGAACCACCCTCAGACGTGCCAGCACCATGTCCTTGAGATGCCGGAACCACACCCCGCACAGACCGAAACCACCTGCCCGACCCACCTGAACCACCTGCCGTGCACTCCGGAACCAGCTGCTCAACTCACCAGAGCCACCTGCCGGACACACCAGAAACACCTGCGGGGTACGCCAGAACCACTTGGCGGACTCTCCGGGATCACCCGCCGGGCATGCCGGATCCACCTCTCAGTCCTGTCAGAACCATGTACTGGACTCGCCAGAACCACCTGCCGAGGATGCCGGAACCACCTGATCCACTCTGCAGAACCACCTTCTGGACATGTCAGAATCACCTGCCGGCTACACCACAACCACTCGGCAGACACTCCGAAATCACATTCCGGGCATGCCGGAACCACCTCTCAGATATGCGAGAACGACGTGACGGACACGCCGGAACCACCTGCAGAGCATGCAGGAACCACCTGCTCGACTCGCAGGACCCACCGCCGCACACGCAAAAATCACCTGCTGGCTATGCCAGAACCACTAGCCAGACTTTCTGGAATCACCTGCCGGGAATGCCGCACCCAACTCTCAAATGTGCCAAAATCAAGTACCGGAGAAGTCAGAAGCACCTGCCGAGCTAGCCGGAAGCACCTGCTCGAATCGTTGGAACCACCTGTGGGACACGCGAAAATCACCTGCCGGCTACGCCAGAACGACTTGGTGGACAATCCGGAATCACCTGCCAGACATGCCAGAACCACCTGTCAGACGTGCTGGAACCATGTGCCGGACATGCTGGAACCACCTCCCGGACAGACAAGAACCACCTACGGGACCTGCCTGAACCACCTGCCGAGCACACCGGAACCACCTGCTGGACACGCCAAAATCACCTGCCAGACACGCCAAAATCACCTGCCGACTACGCCAGAACAACTTGCGGGAGACTGCAAAATCACCTGTGGGGCATGCTGGAACCACCTCTCAGACGTGCCAGAACCATGTGGTGGACAGTCCGGAATCACCTGTTGGGCATGCGCAACCACCACTGAGACGTAACACAACCACATGCCGTAGACGCCGGTACCACCTCCCGGACAGACCAGAATCACCTTTTGGGCATGCTGGAACCACATGTCAGATGCGCCAGAAACAAGTGCCAGAGACGCCGGAAGCACCTGCCGAGCACGTCGGAACCACCTGCTCAACTCGCCTGAACCACCTGCCAGACACGCCAAAATCGCCTGCCGGGTACGCCAGAACCACCTAGCGGACACTCCGGAATCATGTGCCATGCATGCCGGAACCGCCTCTCAGACGTGCCGGAAGCACGTGCCAGACACGCCGGAAACACCTACCAGACAGACCGGAACCTCCTGCAAGACGTGCCGGAACCACCTGCCGAGCACGCCTGAGCCACCTGCTCGACTCGCCAGAACCACCAGCCGGACACGCCAAAATGAAGTGCCGGCTACACCAGAACCACTTACCCGACACTCCGGTATCACCTGCCTGGCATGCAAGAACCACCTCTCAGACGTGCCAGAAGCACGTGCCGGACATGCCGGAACGAACTATCAGACAGAACGGAACCACCTGCCAGACACACCGGAACCACCTGCCGAACACCCCACAGCCACCTGCTTGACTCGCTGGAACCACCTGCCAGACAGGCCCATATCAACTGCTGGCTATGCCAGAACCACCTGGGGGACAGTCCAGAATCACCTGCCAGCCATGACGGAACCACCACTCAGACGTACCAGAACCACGTGCCAGACAAGCTGGAAACACGTACTGGAAAGACTGGAACCACCTGCCGGCCACGCCTGAACCACCTGCCGAGCATGCCAGAACCACCTGCTCTACTTGCCAGAACCACCTACCGGACACGCCAAAATCACCTGCCTGCTAGGCCAGAACCACTTGTCGGAATCTCCGGGATCACCTGGCGGGCATGCCAGAACCATGTCTCAGACGTGCCAGAACCAATTGCCGGACACGCCGGAACCACCTCCCGGACATACAGGAACCACCTGCTGGACCTGCCTGAACCACCTGCCGAGCAGGCTGGAACCACCAGCTGAACATGCCAAAATCACCTGCCGGTTATGCCAGAATCACTTGGTGGACTCTCCGGGATAACCGGCCGGGCATGGCGGAACCACCTCTGAGACATACCAGAACCACTTGCCAGACACGCCAGAACCACATCCTGGACAGACTGGAACCACCGCCGGACATGCCCGAACCTCCTGCTGAGAATGCCAGAAACACCTGCTCGGCTATCGGGAAAAACCTACGGGGAAACTGTCATAGAAATGAAGGTCAAACGGCCTTTCGTGCCAGACATTACCTCGCCACTTTAGAGCTTCTGCTTCTGCCACAATTCCACCTTGCCAACCCGGCTCAGACGAAATGCCTACATCATCCCCTTGAGCAATGGGGACCAGGCCCGGATGATTGTGGTTCCACATGCTGAAGTGGAGACAGACAATAGGCTTTTAACTAACCACCAAGTGCAATGGTTGGGAGAGTGTCAGAAAGCACCAATGGCAGAAAGACCCCTTTAATTTACTCTCAGCCGTGCCCTCCATTGCTCTAGAGGTGGAAGGCACAAAGCACTGTCTCCATCCTTCAATGGGAGACAAGCCATAAAATGTCTTGCTTCCAGCTCTCTAGGAAGCTGAGAAAGAACTCGCTTTCCACAGTGACGTTATAGCATACGAGAAAACTCTCATACAAAGGCAGCTCAAATGCCATTTCTTCCCAGCACTTAACTCGCCACGTTAGGACTTCTGCGTCTGCCGCAATTCCACCTTTTCAACCCGGCTCAGACGAAATCACTACATCTTCCCCTGAAGCAATTGGGCTGTGTCCCAATGATTGAGCGTCCACGTGCTTAGGAGGCTATAGACTGTACGCCTTTTTCCAACCACCATTGTGCACTGGTGGAGAGAGTGTCAGAAAGACCCTTTTGCTCGCAGCCGTGCCCTCTATTGCTGCAGACGTGGAATGCACAATGCACTGGCTCCACCCCTCAAGAGGCGGCAAGCCACAGACCGTCTTGCTTCCATCTGTTTAGGAATCCTAGAAAGAAATCGCTTTCAACACTGCTCTTTCTGTGTCCTGGCAAGATCTCATACAAAGGCAGCTGATATGCCATTTCTTTTCAGAACTTAGCTCGCCGATTTGGAACTTCAGCTTCTGCCAGATTTCCACCTTGCCAACCCGGCTCAGACGAAATGCCTACAGCTTCCCTTTCAGCAATGGAGATGATGCCCAGATGATTGTGCTTCCACATGCTTAGCAGGAGCAGACGATAGGCTTTTAACCAACCGCTCTTGAGCAATGGTTGGGGGAGAGTCAGAAAGCACCAATATCAGAAAGGCCCTTTACTGTCGGCCGTGCCCTCCATTCCTCTAGAGGTACGAAGCACAATGCACTGGCACCACCCCTGAAGGGTATCAGAAAGCACCTATGGCAGAAAGCACCCTTTGCTCTCAGCCCTGCCCTCCATTGCTCTGCAGGCGGAAGGCACAAAGCACTGCCACCATCCTTCAATGGGAGACAAGCCATAAACTGTCTTGCCTCCAGCTCTTTAGGAAGCTGATGAACAACTCGCTTTACACAGTCCTGTTACAGCATACCAGGAACCTCTCATACAAAGGCAGCTCAAACGCCATTTTGTCCCAGCCCTTAACTCGCAGCTTTAGGACTTCTGCGTCTGCCGCAATTCCACCTTGCCAACCGGGCTCAGACGAAATGCCTACACCTTCCCCTGAAGCAACTGGGCTGATTCCCAAATGATTGAGCGTCCAGGTTTTTAGGAGGTGATAGACTGCGCGCCTTTTTCCAACCACCATTGTGCACTGCTGGAGAGAGTGTCGGAAAGCAGCTATGTCAGAAAGACCCCTTTGTTGTCAGCTGTGCCCTCCATTGCTCTAGAGCTGGAAGGCATAAATCACTGACTCCATCCTTCAATGGGAGACAAGCCATAAACTGTCTTGCTTCCAGCTCTTTAGGAAGCTGAGAAAGAACTCGCTTTCCACAGTGCTGTTACAGGATACGGGGAAATTCTCATACAAACGCAGATGAAACGCCCTTTCTTCCCAGCAATTAACTCGCCGCTTTAGGACTTCTGCTTCTGCCGCAATTCCATCTTGCCAACCAGGCTGAGACGAAATGCCTACATCTTCCCTTGAAGCAACTGGGCTGAGTCCCCAATAATTGAGCGTCCACCTGCTTAGCAAACGATAGACTGTATGCCTTTTTCCAACCACCATTGTGCACTGGTGGACAGAGTGTCAGAAAGCAGCTATGTCAGAAAGACCCCTTTGCTCTCAGCCGTGCCCAGCATTGCTGTAGACGTGGAATGCACAATGCACTTGCTCCACCCACACGGGGCCATAAGCCACAGACCATCTTCCTTCCATCTCTTTAGGAAGCTGAGAAAGAACTCGCTTTCACCAGTGGTCTTTCTGTGTCCTGGCAACATCTCATACAACGGCAGCTGAAACACCATTTTTTCCCAGCCCTTATTTCGCAGCTTTAAGACTTCTGCTTCTGCGGCAATTCCACCTTGCCAACCCGGCTCAGACGAAATGCCTGAATCGTCTTCCCCTGAAGCAACTGGTCTGAGTCCCATATGATTGAGCGTCCACGTGCTTAGGAGGCGATAGACTGCACGCCTTTTTCCAACCATCATTGTGCACTGCTGGAGAGAGTGTCGGTAAGCAGCTATGTTAGAAAGGCACCTTTCCTCTCAGCCGTGCCCTCCTTTGCTCTAGAGGTGGAAGGCACAAGGCACTGGCTCTGCATCCACCCCTCAATGGGAGACAAACCACATCTTGCCCTGCTTCCAGCTCTTTAGGAAGCTGAGAAAAAACACCCTTTCCACAGTGCTCTTACAGCATTCAGGGAAAATCTCACACAAAGGAGGAAGAACGCTATTTCTTTTCAGCACTTCACTCGCATTTGCATCCTGCGCATTTCCACCTTGCCAACCCGGCACAGACGAAATGCCTACATCTTCCTCTTGAGCAATGGTGACAAGGCCCGGATGATTGTGGTTCCACATGCTGAGGAGGAGAGACATGATAGGCTTTTAACTAACCACCAAGTGCAATGGTTGGGAGAGTGTCAGAAAGCACCAATGGCAGAAAGACCCCTTTACTCTCAGCCGTGCCCACCATTGCTGTACAGGTGGAAGGTGCAAAGCACTGCCTCCATCCTTCAATGGGAGACAAGCCATAAACTGTCTTGCCTCCAGCTCTTTAGGAAGCTGAGAAAGAACTCGCTTTCCAAAGTGCTGTACAGCATACGAGGAAACTCTCATACAAAGGCAGCTCAAACGCCATTTCTTCCCAGCCCTTAACTCGCTGCTATAGGACTTCTGCTTTTGCCGCAATTCCACCTTGCCAACCTGGCTCAGACGAAATGCCTACATCTTCCCCTGAAGCAATTGGGCTGAGTCCCAAATGATTGCGCGTCCACCTGCTTAGGAGGTGATAGAGTGTACACCTTTTTCGTACCACCATTGTGCACTGGTGGAGAGAGTGTCGGAATGCACCTATGTCAGAAAGGGCCCTTTGATCGCAGCCGTGCCCTCCGTTGCTCTAGAGGTGGACGGCACAAAGCACTGCCTCCATCCTTCAATTTAAGACAAGCCATAAACTGTCTTGCTTCCAGCTCTTTAGGAAGCTGGGAAAGCACTCGCATTCCACAGTGCTCTTACAGCATCCTGGGAGCATCTCATACACAGACAACTTAACTTCGTGTCTTTTCAGCCCTTAAATCACCAATCCGCAACATCCGATTCTGCCAAATTTCCACCTTGCCAAACGGGCTCAGACGAAATGCCTACATCTTCCCCTTGAGCAATGGGAACGAGGCCCGGATGATTGTGGTTCCACATGCTGAGGAGACAGACAATAAGCTTTTAACCAACGGCCCTTGAGCAATGGTTGGGGGCGTGTGAGAAAGCACCAATGTCAGAAAGGCCCTTTACTCTGGGCCGTGCCCTCCATTCCTCTAGAGGCAGGAGGCACAAGGCACTGGCACCACCCCTAAAGGGTATCAGAAAGCACCTATGGCAGAAAGCCCCCTTGGTCTAAGCCATGCCATCCATTGCTCTGCAGGTGGAAGGCACAAAGCACTGCCTCCAACCTTCAATGGGAAACAAGCCATAAACTGTCTTGCCTCCAATTCTGTAGGAAGCTGATGAACAACTCGCTTTCCACTGTCCTGTTACATCATACCAGGAAACTCTCATACAAAGGCTGCTCAAACGCCATTTATTCCCAGCGCTTAACTCACCGCTAAGGACTTCTGCTTCTGCCGCTATTCCACCTTGCCAACCCAGCTCAGAGGAAATGCCTACATCTTCCGGTTGAGCAATAGGGACGAGGCCTGGATGATTGTGCTTCCACATGCTGAGGAGGAGACAGACAATAGGCTTTTAACCAACCGCCCTTGTGCAATGGTTGGGGCAGTGTCAGAAACCAGCAATGTCAGAAAGGCCCTTTACTCTCGGTCATGCCCTCCATTCCTCTAGAGGTAGGAGGCACAAGGCAGTGGCACCACCACTGAAGGGTATCAGAAAGCATCAATGGCAGAAAGCTCCCTTGGCTCTCAGCCATGCCCTCCATTGCTCTAGACGCGGAATGCACAATGCATTGGCTCCACTCCTCAAGGGGCCACAAGCGACAGACCATCTTTCTTCCATCTCTTTAGGAAGCTGAAAACAAACTCACCTGATGTATAAAAAGGAATCATGCCCCTTATGTGCCAGAAAACCCGGGGAGACATGCCAAAAACACCCTCCACTCACTCTCAAAGACCCACACATTCATGCCAGTATGACCCAACAGGCATACCAGAAGCACCCACGTTGCATGCCAGAACCACCTGTAACCACCTGCTGGACACAGTGGAACAACGATTCTGACACTGCAGAGCCATCTCTTCAACATGCCAGCCGCACACAATGACATGACAGAACCAGATTCCAAACACAGCACAACGACATGCCAGACACATTGTAAACACCTGTTGGATATGCTGCAAACAGGTGTCAGAAACACTGAAACCAGCTAAGGAGTATGTAAGAATGGGGGCCAGAAATGCCACAAGCACCTGTCTTACAAGCCAGAGCCACGAGCCCAAAAAGCAGGAAAGACCTACTGGACACACCAAAATAACCTGCCGGTGACACCAGAACCACTTGGCGGACACCGAGGAATCATCTGCTGGGCATGCCCGAAGCACCTCACAGACATGCCAGAACCACGTGCCGGCCATGCTGGAACCAGCTCCTGGACAGACCAGAAGCACCTGCCGGACACGCCGGAACCACTTGCCGAGCATGCAGGAATCACCTGCTCGACACGCAGGACCCACCTGCTGGACATGCCAAAATCACCTACCGGCTCCACCAGAACCACTTGGTGGACACTCTGGAATCTCCTGCGGGCATGCAGAAACCACCTCTCAAACTTGCCGCAACCACATTCTTGACACGCCGGAACCACCCCCCAAAAACACCAGAAGCACATGCCGAGCACACCGGAATAACCTGCTCAACTCGTTGGAACCATGTGCCGGACACGCCATAATCACCTGCTGGCTATGCCAGAACAACATGGCAGATACTCCGAAATCACCTGCCAGCCATGCCGGAACCGCATCTCAGACATACCAGAACCACGTGCCGGACACGCAGGAACCATGTCCTGGACAGACTGGAACCACCTGCAGGACACCCCTGAACCAAGAGCCGAGCATGCCGGAACCACCGGCTTGACTCGCAGGACCCCCTAACGGACACGCCAAAATCACCTGCGGGCTGCGCCAGAACCACTTGTTGGACACTCTGGAATCACCTGCAGGGCGTGCCAGAACCACCTCTCAGAAGTGCCAGAACCACATGTCGGACACTATGGAATCACCTGCCGGGCATGCCGGAACCACCTGTGAGACGTGCCACAACCACATGCTGGGGAGACCGGAAGCACCTGCCTGCCATGCCAAAATCACGTTCCGGCAATGCCAAAACTACTTGGTGGACACTCCAGAATCAACTTCCTGGCATGCCGGAACCACGTCATGGACAGACTGCAAACACCTGCCGCACCTGCCTGAACCACCTGCCGAGCACGCCGGAAAACCTGCTGGACACGCCACAACCACCTGCCGGACACACCAAAAACACCTCCTGGTATGCCAGAATCACTTGCCGGACACTCCGGAATCACCTGTTGGGCATTCCGGAACTACCTCTCAGACGTGCCAGAACCACGTGAAACAGACATCGGATGCACCTTCTGAGCACGCCGGAACATCCTACTCGACTCGCCGGGACCAACTGCCGGAGACACCAGAATCACCTGCCGGCTAGGCCAGAACCACGTGGAGGACTCTATGGAATCACCCGCCGGGCATGCCGGAACCACCTATCAGACGTGCCTGAAGCACATGCTGGACACACCGGAACCACCTACTGGACAGACCGGAACCACCTGCCGGACCCGCCTGAACCACCTGCTGAGCACGCCGAAAAAACCTGCTCGACTCGCTGGAGCCACCTGCTGGACACGCCAAAATCACCAGCCGGCTATGCCAGAAGCACTTGCCAGACACTCTGGAATCACCTGCAGGGCTCGCCGGAACCAGTTCTCAGACGTGCCAGGATCCACATGCCGCAGACTCCGGAATCACCTGCCGGGCATGCTGGAACAACCTCTCAGACGTGCCAGAACCACATGCCGCAGACTCCGGAATCACCTGCCGGTCATGCCACAACCACCCCTCTGACGTGCCACAACCACGTGCCGGAGAGACAGGAGGCACCTGCCGAGCTCGCCGGAACCACCTGCTGGACACGCCAGCACCACCTGCCTGACACGCCAAAATCACGTGCCAGCTATGCCAAAACCACTTGGTGGACACTCCAGAATCACCTTCCAGGCATGGCGGAAGCACCTCTCCGATGTGCCAGAACCACGTGGCGGACAGTCCGGAATCACCTGCTGGGCATGCGGGAACCACCTCTCAGACGTACTAGAACCACGTGTGGCACACGCAGTAACTCACTGCCGGACAGGCCGAAACCACCTGCAGGAAATGCCAGAATCACCTGCCGAGAACGCCGGAACCACCTGAACAGCTTGCCAGAAACACCTGCCGGACACGCCAACATCACCTGCCGGACACGCCAAAATCACCTACCGGCTATGCCAAACTACTTGGCGGACACCCCAGAACCACCTGCAGGACAGGCCAGAACCACCTGCTGTACCCCCCGGAACCACGTCCCGGACAGACAGGAACAACCTGCCAGACACACGTGAACGACCAGCCCAGCTCGCCGGGACCACCTGCTCGAATCACCGGAACCACCTGCTGGACGTGCCAAAATCACCTGCCAGCTACGCCAGAACCACGTTGGGGACAGCCTGGGATCCCCTGCCGGGCATGCCAGAGCCAACTCTCAGACATGGCAGAACCATGTGCGGGACACACCGAAAACACCTATAGGAAAGACTGGAACCACCTGCCAAAAACGCCTGAACCACCTGCTGAGCCCGCCAGAACCACAAGCTCGACTTGCTGGAAGCACCAGCCCAACACGCCCAAATCACCAGCCGGCTACGCCAGAACCACTTGTTGGATACTCCGGAATCACCTGCCGGGCATGCCGGAACCACCTCTCAGACAGGCCAAACCATGTGCCAAAGACACCGGAAGCACCTCCCGCGCAGATGGGACCACCTGCTCAACTCGCCTGAACCACTTGTTGGACACGCCAAAATCACCTGCCGGTTATGCCAGAACCACTTGGCAGACTCTCTGGAATCACATGCTGGGCATGCCAGAACCACTTCTCCTACGTGCCAGAACCATGTGCCTTACACGCTGGAACCACCTCCCGGACAGACGGGCACCACCTGCCGGACATGCCTGAACCACCTGCCAAGCACGCCGGAACCACCTGCCAGACATGCCAAAATCACCTGCCGGCTATGCCAGAACCACTTGGCGGACACTCCGGAATCATCTGCCGGACATGCCGGAACCAGCTCTCAGACACACCAGAACCATGTGCCAGAGATGCCGGAAGCACCTGCCGAGCATGCCGGAGCAACCTGCTCGACTCACGAGAAACACCTGCCGGACACACCAAAATTACCTGCCGCGTATGCCAGAACCACCTGGCGGACACTCAGGAATCACCTGCCTCGCATGCCGGAATCACCTCTCAGACATGCTGGAAGCAGGTGCCGGACGCACCGGAAACACCTACCAGACAGACCGGACCCACCTGCCAGACATGCCAGAACCAGCTGCCGAGCACGCCGGAACCACCTGCTCTACTTGCAGGAACCATGTGCCAGACATGCCAAAATGAACTGGGGCTACACCAGAACCACTTACCCGACACTCCGGTATCACCTGCCTGGCATGCAAGAACCACCTCTCAGACGTGCCAGAAGCACGTGCCAGACATGCCGGAACGAACTATCGGGCAGAACGGAACCACCTGCCAGACACGCCGGAGCCACCTGCTCGACTCACCGGTACCACCTGCCGGACCGGCCACACTCAACAGCTGTCTATACAGGAAACACCTGGCAGACAGTCCGGAATCACCTACCGCGCATGCCAGAACCACCTATCAGACGTGCTGGAAGCAAGTGCCGGACAGGCCGGAACGACCTACAGGACAGACCGGAACCACATGCCGGAACCGCCTGAACGACCTGCTGAGCACGCCGGAACAACCTAGTCGACTCGCTGGAGCCACCTGCTGGACACGCCAACAGCACCAGCCGGCAATGCCAGAACCACTTACCAGACACTCTAGAATCACCTGCAGGGCATGCCGGAACCACCTCTCAGAAGTGCCAGAACCACATGTCGGACACTACGGAATCACCTGCCGGGCATGCCGGAACCACCTGTCACATGTGCCAGAAACACGTGCCGGAGATGCCGGAAGCACCTGCCGAGCACGCCAGAACCGCCTGCTCGACTCGCCAGAACCACCTGCCGGACACGCAAAAATCACCTGCCGGCTACGCCACAACCAGTTGGTGAACACTTCCCAATCACCTGCCGGGCTTGCTGGAACCACCTGCCGGTCATGCCAAAATCACCTGCCAACTACGCCAGAACCACTTGGTGGACACTGCAGAAACACCTGTCTGGCCGGCCGGAACCACATCTCAGACGTGCCAGAACCATGTGCATGAGATGCCGGAAGCACACCCCGAACAGACGGAACCACCTGCCAGACCTGCTTGAACGACGTGCCTAGCACGCTGGAACCACCTGCGGGACTCGCTGGAACCACCTACCTGACATGCCAAAACCACCTGCCAGGTATGCTAGAACCACTTGGCGGACACTCCACAATCATCTGCTGGACATGCCGGAACCAGCTCGCAGACACACCAGAACCACGTGCCGGGGACGCCAGAAGCACCCACCGAGCTTGCCGGAGACACCTGCTCAACTCACCAGAAACACCTGCCGGACATGCCAAAATCACCTGCCGGGTATGCCAGAACCACTTGGCGGACACTCCGGAATCACCTGCCGGGCCTGCCGGAACCACCTCTCAGAGGTGCCAGAACCACATGCCGGAGACTCCGGAATCACCTGCCGGGCATGCCGGAACCATCTCTCAGATGTGCCACAAGCACATGCCGGAGAGACCGCAAGCACCTGCCGAGCTCACCAGAACCATCTGCTGGACATGCCGGAACCACCTGCCTGACAGGCCAAAATCATATGCCGGCTACGCCAAAACCAATTGGTGGACACTCCAGAATCACCTTGCGGGCATGCCGGAACCACTTCATGGACAGACTGCAAATACCTGCTGGACCTGCCTGAACCACGTGCCGAGCACGCTGGAACGACCTGCTGGACTCACCAGAGCCACCTGCCTGACACACCAGAAACACCCACGGGTTACGCCAGAACCACTTGGAGGACTCTCCAGGATCACCTGCCAGGCATGCTGGAACCACCTCTCAGACGTGCCAGAACCATGTGCCGGACACGCCGGAACCACCTGCCGAGTATGCCGGAACCACCTGATCCACTCCCCAGAACCATCTGCTGGATACGCCAAAATCACCTTCCGGCTACGCCACAATCACTTGTCAGACACTCCGGAATCACCTGCCGGGCATGCTGGAACCACCTCTCAGAGGTGCCACAACCACATGCCGGAGATGCCGGAAGCACCTGCCGAGAATGCCGGAAGTTCCTCATCCACTCCACAGAACCACAGCCGGACACGCCAAAATCACCAGCCTGCTACATCAGAACAACTTGGCGGACAAGCCAGAATCACGTGAAGGGCATGCCGACACAACCTCTCAGACGTGCCAGAACCTCGTGCTGGACACCCCAGAACCACCTGCAGGACACACTGGAACCATCTGCCGGACACGCCGGAACCACCGGCTCGACTCGCCGGAACCACTGCCGGACATGCAAAATCACCTGCCAGCTACGCCACAACCAATTGGCGGACACTCCGGAAACACCTGTCGGGCCGGCCGGAAACACCTGCACGACTCCCCAGAACCACCTGCCGGACATGCGAAAATCACTTCTCGGCTATGCCACAACCAGTTGGTGGACACTTCGGAATCACCTGCCAGGCTGGCTGGAACCACCTGCCGGTCACGCCCACATCACCTGTCAGCTCCGCAAGAACCACTTGGCGGACACTCCAGAAACACCTGTCGAGCCCGCCAGAACCACCTCTCAGACGTGCCAGAACCATGTGCCTGAGATGCCGGAACCACACCCCGAACAGACCGAAGCCACCAGCCACACCCGCCTAAACCACCTGCCGAGCACGCCGGAACCACCTGCACGACTCGCCGGAACCACCTACCTGACACGCCAAAATCACCTGCCGGCTATGCCAGAACCACTTGGCGAACACTCTGGAATCACCAGCCGGGCATGCCGGAACCACCTCTCAGACATGCCAGAAACACATGCCAATGACACCGGAAGGACCTGCCGAGCATGCCGGAACCACCTGCTCTACTCGCCAGAACCCCCTGCCGGACACGCCAAAATCACATGCCGGGTACGCCAGAACCACTTGGCGGACACTCCAGGATCACCTTTCGGGCATGCCAGAACCACCTCTCAGACTTGCCAGAACAATGTTCCGGACACGCCGGTACCACCTGCCGAGTATGCCGGAACCACCTGATACACTCTGCAGAACCACCTGCTTTGCATGCCAAAATCACCTGCCGGCTACGCCAGAACCACTCAGCAGACACTCCGGAACCATCTCCAAGATAGACCGGAACCACCTGCCTGACACGCCGGGACCACCTGTTTGACTCGCCAGAACCACCTGCCAGACACGCCAAAATCACCTGCCGGCTACGCCACAACCACTTGTCGGACACTCGGGAATCACCTGCCGGGCAATGCTGGAACCACCTCTCAGAGGTGCCACAACCACATGCCGGAGACGGCGGAAGCACCTGCCGAGAATGCCAGAAGTTCCTGATCCATTCCACAGAACCACCTGCCGGACACTCCAAAATCATCGGCCGGCTACGCCAGAACCACTTGGCGGACACTCCAGAATCCCCTGCCGTGCATGCCAGCACAGCCTCCGAGAAGTGCCAGAAGCACGTGCTGGACAGGCCGGAACCATCTCCCGGACAGACCGGAACCAAAGGAAACACTCGCCGGAGCAACCTGCTTGACTCACCGGTCCCACCTGCCGGACACGCCAATATCACCTGCCCGCTACAGCAGAACCACTTGGGGGACAAGCCGGAATCACGTGAAGGGCATGCCAACACAACCTCTCAGAAGTGCCAGAGCCTTGTGGCGGACACCACAGAACCACCTGCCAGACACACCGGTACCACCTGCCGGACACGTCGGAACCACTTGGCGAACACTGCGGAATCACCTGTCGGGCATGCCGGAACCACCTCTCAGACTTGCCAGAACCATGTTGCGGGCAGGCCGGTACCACATGCCCAGTATGCCGGAACCACTTGATCCACTCCCCAGAAATACCTGCTGGACCCGCCAAAATCACCTGCCAGCTACGCCAGAACCAATTGGCGGACACTCTGGAAAAATCTGTCAGGCCGGGCGGAACCACCTGCACGAACCCCAGAACCACCTGCCGGACATGCGAAAATCACTTGCCGGCTACGCCACAACCAGTTGGTGGAAACTTCGGAATCACCTGCAGGGCTGGCTGGAACCACCTGCCGGTCACGCCAACATCACCTGTCAGCTCCGCAAGAACCACTTGGCGGACACTCTGGAAACACATGTCGGGCCGGCCGGAACGACCTCTCAGATGTTCCAGAACCATGTGCCTGAGATGCCGGAACCACACCCCAACAGACCGAAACCACCTGCCAGTCCCGCCTGAACCACCTGCCGAGCACGCCGGAACCACCTGCTCGACTAGCCGGAACCACCTACATGACACGCCAAAATCACCACCCGGGCATGCTGGAACCACCTCTCAGAGGTGCCAAACCACATGCCGGAGACTCCGGAATCACCTGCTGGGCATGCCGGAACCATCTCTCAAACATGCCACAACCACGTGCCAGAGAGACCGGAAGCACCTGCCGAACTCGCCGGAACCACCTGCTGGACATGCCGGAACCACCTACGTGACAGGGCAAAATCGTATGTCGGCTACGCCCAATCCACTTGGTGGACAATCCAGAATCACCTTGCGGTCATCCCAGAACCACATCAGTGACAGACTGCAAACACCTACCGAACCTGACTGAACCATCTGCCGAGCTTGCCGGAACCACCTGCCGGTCACGCCAACATCACCTGCCAGCTACGCCAGAATCACTTGGCGGACACTCCGGAATCACCTGCCGGGCATGCAGGAACCACCTCTCAGAAGTGCCACAAACACATGCCGGAGACGGCGTAAGCACCTGCCGAGAATGCCTGAAGTTCATGATCCACTCCACAGAACCACCAGACGGACACACCAAAATCACGTGCCGGCTACCCCAGAACCACTTGGCGGACAAGCTGGAATCACGTGAAGCGCATGCCGACACAACCTCTCAGACGTGCCAGAACCTCGTGCCGGACACCCAGAACAACCAGCCGGACACGCCGGAACCACCAGCTCAAGTCGCCGGAACCACCGTGGGACATGCAAAATCACCTGCCGGCTACGACAGAACCATTTGGCGAACACTCCAGAATCACCTGCCGGGCATGCCGGAAACACCTCTCAGACATGTCAGAACCACATGCCAATGACACCGGAAGCACCTGCCGAGCACGCTGGAACCACCTGCTCGACTCGCCACAGCCACCTGCCGGACACGCCAAAATCACCTGCCAGGTACGCCAGAACCACTCGGCGGACACTCCGGAATCACCTGTCGGGCATGCCGGAACCACCTCTCAGAGGTGCCAGAACCACATACTGGACACTCCGGAATCACCTGTCGGGCATCCTGGAACCACCTCTCAGACTTGCCAGAACCATGTTCTGGACATGCCGGTACCACCTGCCGAGTATGCTGGAACCACCTTATCCACTCCCAAGAACCACTTGATGGACACGCCAAAATCACCTGCCGGCTACGCCAGAACCACTCGTCAGACACTCCGCAACCACCTCTGGGACAGACCGGAACCACCTGCCGGACATGCCGGAACCACTGGCTCGACTCTCCGGAACCACCGCCAGACATGCAAAATCACCTGCCGGCTACGCCAGAACCACTTGGCGAACACTCCGGAATCACCTGTCGGGCATTCCGGAACCACCTCTCAGACTTGCCAGAACCATGTTGCGGACACGCCGGTACCACATGCCCAGTATGCCGAAACCACCTGATCCACTCCCCAGAAACACCTGCTGGAGACGCCAAAATCACCTGCCAGCTACACCAGAACTACTTGATGGACACTCCAGAAACACCTATTGTGCCAGCCGGAACCACCTCTCAGACGTGCCAGAACCATGTGCCTGAGATGCCGGAACCAAACCCCGAACAGACCGAAACCACCTGCCAGACACGCCTGAAACACCTGCCGAGCACGCCGGAACCACCTGCTCGACTCGCCGGAACCACCTGCCTGACACGCCAAAATCACTTGCCGGCTATGCCAGAACCACTTGTTGGACACTCAGAATCATCTGCCGGTCATGCCAGAACCAGCTCTCAGACACACCAGAACCACGTGCTGTAGACGCCGGAAGCACCTGCTGAGCATGCCTGAGCCACCTGCTCGACTCGCAAGAAACACCTGCTGGACACGGCAAAATCACCTGCTGGGTAGGCCAGAACCACGTGGTGCACACTCCGGAATCACCTGTTGGTCACGCCGGAACCACCTCTCAGACTTGCCAGAGACATGTTCCGGACACGCCGGTACCACCTGCCGAGTATGCCAGAACCACCTGATCCACTCCACAGAACCGCCTGCAGGACACGCCTAAATCACGTGCCGGCTATACCAGAACCACTTGGCGGACACTCCAGTATCACCTGCCGGGCATGCCAGCACAACCTCTCAGAAGTGCCAGAAGCACGTGCTGGACAGGCTGGAACCATCTCCCGGACAGACCGGAACCACAGGAAACACTCGCCGGAACCACCTGCTTGATTCACCGGTCCCGCCTGACGGACACGCCAAAATCATCTGCCAACTACGCCAGAACCACTTGGCGGACACTGCGGAAACACCTGTCGGGCCGGCCGGAATAACATCTCAGACGAGCCAGAACCATGTGCATGAGATGCCGGAACCACACCCCGAAGAGACGGAAACCACCTGCCAAACCCACCTGAACCACCAGCCGAGCACGCCGGAATGACCTGATCGACTCGCCAGAACCACCGACCTGACACGCCAAAATCACCTGCCGGGTATGCCAGAACCACTTGGCCTACACTCGGGAATCATCTGCCGGACATGCGGGAACCAGCTCTCAGACACACCAGAACCACGTGCCGGAGACGCTGCAAGCACCTGCCGAGCATGCTGGAGCCACCTGCTCGACTCGACGGAAACAACTGCCAGACATGCCAAAATCACCTGCCCGCTACACCAGAACCACTTGGGGGACAAGCCGGAATCACGTGAAGGGCATGCCGGCACAACGTCTCAAACGTGCCAGAATCATGTGCCAGAAAGGCCAGAACCACATGCCTAGTACACCGGAAGCACCTGATCCACTCCCCAGAACCACCTGCCAGACACGCCCAAATCACATGCCGGCCATGCCAGTACCACTTGGCAGACTCTCTGCAATCACCTGCTGGGCATGGCGGAGCCAACTCTCAGATGTGCCGCAACCACGTACCAGACACGCCAGAACCACCTCACGGAGAGACAGAAATGACCTGCCGGACCCGACTGAACCACCAGCCGAGCATGCCAGAATCACCAGCTTCACTCGCCAGAAGCACCTACCGGACACGCCAAAATCACCTGCCTGCTACGCCAGAACCACTTGTCGGACTCTCCGGGATCACCTGGTGGGCATGCTGGAACCATGTTTCAGACGTGCCGGAACCAAATGCCGGACATGCCTGAACCACCTGCCGACCAGGCTGGAACCACCAGCCGAACATGCCAAAATCACCTGCTGGTTATGACAGAATCACTTGGAGGAATCTCCGGGATCACCGGCCGGGCATGCCGGAACCACCTCTGAGACTTACCAGAAGCACATGCCAGACACGCTGGAACCACCTCTCAGACATGCCAGAACCACATGCCGATGACACCGGAAGGACCTGCAGAGCACTCCGCAACCAACTCCAGGACATACAGGAACCACCTACTGGACACGCCGGGACCACCTGCTTGACTCGGCAGAACCACGTGCCGGACACGCCAAACTCACCAGCCGGCTACGCCACAACCACTTGTCGGACGCTCCGGAATCACCTGCTGGGCATGCTGGAACCACCTCTCAGAGGTGCCACAACCACATGCCAGAGACGGCGGAAGCACCTGCCGAGAATGCCTGAAGTTCCTGCTCCACTCCACAGAACCGCCTGACGGACATGCCAAAATCTCCTGCCGGCTATGCCACAACCAGTTGGTGAACAATTCGGAATCACCTGCCGGGCTTGCTGGAACAACCTGCCGGTCACCACAACATCACCTGCCAGCTACGGCAGAACCACTTGGCGGACACTCCAGAAACACCTGTCGGGCCGGCCGGAACCACCTCTCAGACGTGCCAGAACCATGTGCCTGAGATGCCGGAACCAAACCCTGAACAGACCGAAACCATCTGCCACACCCGCCTGAACCACCTGCCGAGCACGCCGGGACCACCTGCTCGACTCGCCGGAACCACCTACCTGACACGCCAAAATCACCTGCCGGCTATGCCAGAACCACTTGGCGAACACTCCGGAATCACCTGCCGGGCATGCCGGAACCACCTCTCAGACATGCCAGAACCACATGCCAATGACACCGGAAGGACCTGCCGAGCATGCCGGAACGACCTGCTCGACTCGCCAGAACCCCCTGCCGGACACGCCAAAATCACCTGCTGGGTATGCCAGAACCACTTGGCGGACACTCCAGGATCACCTGCTGGGCATGCGAGCACAACCTCTCAGAAGTGCCAGAAGCACGTGAGGGCCAGGCCGGAACCATCTCCCGTACAGACCGGAGCCACAGGAAACACTCGCCGGAGCAACGTGCCGGACACGCCAAAATCACCTGCCCGCTACACCAGAACCACTTGGCGGACATGCCGGAATCACGTGAAGGACATGCCGACACAACCTCTCAGATGTGCCAGAACCTCGTGCCGGACACCCCAGAACAACCTGCCGGACACACCGGAACCACCTGCCGGACACGCCGGAACCACCGGCTCGACTCGCCGGAACCACCGCTGGACATGCAAAATCACCTGTCAGCTACGCCAGAACCACTTGGCGGACACTGCGGAAACACCTGTCGGGCCGGGCGGAAGCACCTCTCAGACTTGCCAGAACCATGTGCCTGAGATGCCAGAATCACACCCCAACAAATGGAAACCACCTGCCAGACCTGCCTGAACCACCTGCCGAGCACGCTGGAACCACCTGCTCGACTCACCAGAGCCACCTGTCCGACACACCAGAAACACCTGCCGGCTACGCCAGAACCACTCAGCAGACACTCCGTAACCACCTCCAGGACAGACCGGAACCACCTGCCGGACACACCGGCACCACCTGCTTGACTCGCCAGCACCACCTGCCGGACACGCCAAAATCACCTGCCGGCTACGCCACAACCACTCGGCAGACACTCCGGAATCACCTGCCGGGCATGCCAGAACCACCTCTCAGAGGTGCCAGAACCACCTGCCGGAGACGCCGGGATCACCTGCTGGGCATGCCGGAACCATCTCTCAAATGTGCCGCAGCCACGTGCCGGAGAGACCGGAAGCACCTGCCGAACTCGCTGGAACCACCTGCTGGACATGACGGAACCACCTGCGTGACAAGCCAAAATCATATGCCGGCTAAGCCCAAACCCCTTGGTGGACACTCCAGAATCACCTTGCAGGCATGCCAGAACCACGTCATGGACAGACTGCAAACACCTACCAAACTTGACTGAACCGCCTGCTGAGATTTCCGGAACCACCTGCCGGTCACGCCAACATCACCTGCCAGCTACACCAGAACAACTTGGCGGACACTCCGTAATCACCTGCCGCGCATGCTGGAACCACATCTCAGAGGTGCCACAAACACATGCCGGACATGGCGTAAGCACCTGCCGAAAATGCCTGAAGTTCATGATCCACTCCAAAGAACCACCTGCTGGACATGCCAAAGTAACCTGCCGGCTACGCCAGAATCACTTGGCGGACACTCCGTAATCACCTGCCGGGCATACCGGAACCACCTGCACGACTCCCCAGAACCACATGCCGGACATGCCAAAATCACCTGCCAGCTACGCCACAACCAGTTGGTGAACACGTCGGAATCACCTGCTGGGATTGCTGGAACCACCTGCCGGTCACGCCAACATCACCTGCCAGCTACGCCAGAAACACTTGGCGGACACTCCAGAAACACCTGCCGGGCCGGCCGGAACCACCTCTCAGACGTGCCAGAACCATGTGCCTGAGATGCCGGAACCACTCCCCGAACAGACCGAAACCACCTGCCAGACCGCCTGAACCACCTGCCAAGCACGCCGGAACCACCTGCTCCACTCGCCGGAACCACCTACCTGACACTCCAAAATCACCTGCCGGCTATGCCAGAAGCACTTGGCGAACACTCCGGAATCACCTGCCGGGCATGCCGGAACCACCTCTCAGACATGCCAGAACCACATGCCAATGACACCGGAAGGACCTGCCGAGCACGCCGGAACCACCTGCTCGACTCGCCAGAACCCCCTGCCGGACACGCCAAAATCACCTGCCGGGTACGCCAGAACCACTCGGCAGACGCTCCGGAAACACCTCCAGGAGAGACCGGAATCACCTGCCGGACACGCCGGATCCACCGGCTCGACTCGCCGGAACCACTGCCAGACATGCAAAATCACCTGCCGGCTACACCAGAACCACTTGGTGATCACTCCAGAATCACCTGCCAGGCATGCCAAAACCACCTCTCAGACATGCCAGAACCACATGTCAATGGCACCGGAAGCACCTGCCGAGCACGCTGGAAGCACCTGCTTGACTCTCCAGAGCCACCTGCCGGACACACCAGAAACACCTGCTGGCTACGCCAGAACCACTCGGCAGACACTCCAGAACCACCTCCAGGACAGACCGGATCCACCTGCCGGACACGCCGGCACCACCTGCTTGACTCGCCAGAACCACCAGCCGGACACGCCAAAATCACCTGCCGGCTATGCCAAACCGCTCGGCAGACACTCTGGAAACACCTGCCGGGCATGCTGGAACCACCTCTCAGAGGTGCCACAACCACATGCCGGAGACGGCGGAAGCACCTGTGGAGAATTCCGGAAGTTCCTGATCCACTCCACAGAACCACCTGCCGGACACGCCAAAATCACCTGCCCCTATGCCAGAACCACTCGGCGGACACTCCAGAATCACCTGTCGGGCATGACGGAACCACCTCTCAGAGGTGCCAGAACCACATCCCGGACACTCCAGAATCACCTGTCGGGCTTGCCGGAACCAACTCTCAGACTTGCCAGAACCATGTTCCGGACATGCCGGTACCACCTGCCGAGTATGCCGGAACCACCTTATCCACTCCCCAGAACCACCTGCTGGACACGGCAAAATCACCTGCCGGATACACCACAACCACTCGTCAGACACTCCACAACCACCTCTAGGACAGACCGGAACCACCTACCGGACAGACCAGAACCACCTTCCGGACAGACCGGAACCACTGGAAACACTCGCAGGAACCACCGGCTTGACTCACCGGTCCCACCAGCCGGACACGCCAAAATCACCGGCCCGCTACACCAGAACCACTTGGCGGACAAGCGGGAATCACATGAAGTGCATGCCGACACAACCTCTCAGACGTGCCAGAACCTCATGCCGGACACCCCAGAACCACCTGCCGGACACACCGGAAGCACATGCCGGACACTCAGGAACCACCAGTTCAAGTCGCAGGAACCACCACGGGACATGCAAACCACCTGCCGGCTACGCCAGAACCATTTGGCGAACACTCCGGAATCACCTGCCGGGCATGCCTGAACCACCTCTCAGACATGCCAGAACCACATGCCAATGACACCAGAAGCACCTGCCGAGCACGCCAGAACCACCTGCTCGACTCGCCACAGCCACCTGCCGGACACGCCAAAATCACCTGCCGGCTACGCCACAATCAGTTGGTGAACAATTCGGAATCACCTGCCGGGCTGGCTGGAACAACCTGCCGGTCACGCCAACATCACCTGCCAGCTATGCCAGAACCACTTGGCGGACACTCCGGAAACACGTGTCGGGCCGGCCGGAACCACCTCTCAGACATGCCAGAACCATGTGCCTGAGATGCCGGAACCACACCCCGAACAGACCGAAACCACCTGCCAGATCGGCCTGAACCACCTGCCGAGCATGACGGAACCTCCTGCTTGACTCGCAAGAAACACCTGCCGGACATGCCAAAATCATCTGCCGGGTACGCCAAAACCACTTGGCGGACACTCCAGAATTACCTGCCGGGCATGCCAGCACAACCTCTCAAAAGTGCAAGAAGCACATGCCGGGCAGGCCAGAACCACTCCCACACAGACCGAAACCACCTGTCAAACCCGCCTGAACCACCTGCCGAGCACGCCGGAACCACCTCCTCGACTCGCCGGAACCACCTACTTGACACACCAAAATCACCTGCCGCGTATGCCAGAACCACTTGGTGGACACTCCGGAATCATCTGCCGGACATGCCAGACCCAGCTCTCAGACACACCAGAATCACGTGCCGGACACGCCGGAAGCACCTGCTGCGCATGCCTGAGCCACCTACTCGACTCGCAAGAAACACCTGCCGGACACACCAAAATCATCTGTGAGGTACGCAAGAACCACTCGGCGGACACTCCGGAATCACCTGTCGGGCATGCCGGAACCACCTCTCAGAGGTGCCAGAACCACATCCCGGACACTCCGGAATCACCTGTCGGGCATGGGGGAACCCCGTCTCAGACTTGCCAGAAGCATGTTCCGGACACGCCGGTACCACCTGCCGAGTATGACAGAACCACCTGCTCCACTCCACAGAACAGCCTTCCGGACACGCCAAAATCACGTGCCGGCTATGCCAGGACCACTTGGCGGACCAGCCAGAATCACGTGAAGGGCATGCTGACACAACCTCTCAGACGTGCCAGAACCATGTTCCGGACACGCCGGTACCACCTGCCGAGTATGCCGGAACCACCTGATGCACTCCCCAGAGCCACCTGCTGGACACGCCAAAATCACCTGCCGGCTACGCCAGAACCACTTGGCAGAAACTCCGGACACACCTCCAGGACAGACCGGAACCACCTGCCGGACACGCCGGAACCACTGGCTCGACTCGCCGGAACCACCGCCGGAGATGCAAAATCACCTGCCGGCTACGCCAGAACCACTTGGCGATCACTCCGGAATCACATGCCAGGCATGCCCGAACCACCTCTCAGACATGCCAGAACCACATGTCAATGGCACCGGAAGCACCTGCCGAGCACGCCGGAACCACCTGCTCGACTTGCCAGAACCACCTGCCGGACATGCCAAAATCACCCGCCGGCTATGCCACAACCAGTTGGTGAACACTTCGGAATCACCTGCCGGGCTGGCTGGAACCACCTGCCGGTCACGCCCACATTACCTGTCAGCTACGCCAGAACCACTTGGCGGACACTCTGGAATCACCTGTTGGGCCGGCCGGAACCACCTCTCAGACGTGCCAGAACCATGTGCCTGAGATGCCGGAACCACACCCCAACAGAGGAAACCAGCTGCCAGACCCTCCTGAACCACCTCCCGAGCACGCCGGAACCACCTGCTCGACTCGCTGGAACCACCTACCTGACATGCCAAAATCACCTGCTGGCTATGCCAGAACCACTTGGTGAACACTCCGGAATCACCTGCCGGGCATGCCGGAACCACCTCTCAACATGCCAGAACCACATGCCAATGACACTCGAAGGACCTGCTGAACACGCTGGAACCACCTGCTCGACTCGCCAGAACCACCTGCCAAACATGCCAAAATCACCTGCCGGCTAGGCCACAACCAGTTGGTGAACACCTCGGAATCACCTGCCGGGCTGGCTGGAACCACCTGCCGGTCACACCTTCATCACCTGCCAGCTATGCCAGAACCACTTGGCGGACACTCCAGAAACACCTGTCGGGCCGGCTGTAACCACGTCTCAGACGAGCCAGAACCATGTGCCTGAGATGCCATAACAACACCCCGAACAGACCGAAACCACCTGCCAGACCCTCCTGAACCACCTGCTGAGCATGCCGGTCCCACTTCCTCGACTCGCTGGAACCACCTACGTGACACGCCAAAATCACCTGCCGGGTATGCCAGAACCACTTGGTGGACACTCAGGAATCATCTGCAGGACATGCCAGAACCAGCTCTCAGACACACCAGAATCACGTGCCGGACACGCCGGAAGCACCTGCTGCGCATGCCTGAGCCACCTGCTCGACTCACAAGAAACACCTGCCGGACACGCCAAAATCACCTGCCAGGTACGCCAGAACCACTCGGCGGACACTCCGGAATCACCTGTCGGGCATGCCGGAACCACCTCTCAGAGGTGCCAGAACCACATTCCGGACACTCCGGTATCACCTGTTGGGCATGCTGGAACCACCTCTCAGACTTGCCAGAACCATGTTCCGGACATGCCAGAACCACCGTATCCACTCCGCAGAACCACCTGCTGGACACGCCAAAATCACCTGCCGGCTACGCCAGAACCAGTCGTCAGACACTCCACAGCCACATCTAGGACAGACCGGAACCACCTGCCAGACACGCCAGAACCACTGGCTCAACTCTCTGGAACCACCGCCGGACATGCAAAATCACCTGCCGGCTACGCCAGAACCACTTGGCGAACACTCCGGAATCACCTGTCGGGCATGCCGGAACCACCTCTCAGACTTGTCAGAACCATGTTGCGGAAATGCCGGTACCACATGCCCAGTATGCCGGATCCACCTGATCCACTCCCTAAAAACACCTGCTGGACACGCCAAAATCACCTGCCCGCTACACGAGAACCACTTGGCGTACAAGCCGGAATCACTTAAAGGGCATGCTGACAAAACCTCTCAGACGTGCCGGAACCTCGTGCCGGACAACCCACAACCACCTGCTGGACAGACAAGAACCACCTGCCAGACACGCCGGAACCACTGGCTCGACTCGCCGGTATCAACGCCGGACATGCAAAATCACCTGCCGGCTACGCCAGAACCACTTGGCGGACACTCCGGAATCACCTGCCGGGCATGCCGGAACCAGCTCATGGACAGACTGCAAACACCTGCCGGACCTGCCTGAACCACCTCCTGTGCACGCCGGAACCACGTGCTCGACTCACCAGAGCCACCTGCCGGACACACCAGAAACACCGGCGGGGTATGCCAGAACCACCTGGAGGACACTCCGGAATCACCTGCCGCACATGCCGGAACCACCTCTCAGACGTGCCAGAAGCACGTGCCGGACAGGCCGGAAACACCTACCGGACAGACTGGAACCACCTGCCTGACATGCCGGAACCACCTGCCGAGTACGCCGGAGTCACCTGTTCGACTCGCCAGAACCACCTGCCAGACAGGCCAAAATCAACAGCTGGCTATGCGAGACCCACCTGGCGGGCAGTCCGGAATCACCTGCCGGGCATGCAGGAACCACCTCTCAGACGTCACAGAACCACGAGCCTGACACGCTGGAATCACGTCCTGGACAGACTGGAACCACCTGCCGAGCATGCCGGAACCACCTGCTCGACTCGCAGGACACTCGTGAGGGACACGCCAAAGTGATCTGCTGGCTTCACCAGAACCACTTACCCGACACTCCGGAATCAGCTGCCTGGCATGCCAGAACCACCTCTCACACGTGCCAGAAGCACATGCCGGACATGCCGGAACGACCTATTGGACAGAACAGAACCACCTGCCAGACACGCCTGAACCACCTGCTCGACTCGCCGGAATCACCTGCCGGACAGGCCAATATCAACTGCTGGCTATGCCAGAACCACCTGGGGGACAGTCCAGAATCACCTGCCAGCCATGGCGGAACCACCTCTCAGACGTACCAGAACGACGTGTCGGACAAGCTGGAAACACGTACTGGACAGACTGGAACCACGTGCCGGCCACGCCTGAACCACCTGCTGAGCACGACGGAATCACTTGCCGGACACGCCAAAATCACCGGCGGGCTGCGCCAGAACCACTTGGAGGACTCTCCAGGATGACCTGCTGGGCATGCTGGAACCACCTTTCAGACGTGCCAGAACCACGTGGCGGACAGTCCGGAATCACCTGTAGGGCAAGCGCAACCACCTCTGAGACGTACCAGAACCATGTGCCGTACACGCCGGAACCACCTACCGGACAGACCGGAATCACCTTTCGGCCATACCGAAACCACCTGTCAGATGTGCCAGAAACACGTGCCGGAGACGCCGGAAGCACCTGCCGAGCACGTCGGAACCACCTGCACATCTCGCCCGAACCACCTGCCGGATGTGCCAAAATCAACTGCCAGCTACGCCAAAACCACTTGGTGGACTCTCTGGAATCACCTGCCGGGCATGATAGAACCACCTCTCATACGTGACAGAACGACGTGCCGGACACGCCAGAACCACCTGCCGGACAGACCGGAACCACCTGCCAGAGCTGCCTGCACCAACTGTCGAGCACACCAGAACCACACGCTCGACTCACTGGAACCACATGCCGGACATGGCAAAATCACCTGCCGGCTACACCAGAATCACTTGGCGGACACTCAGATATCACCTGCCAGCATGCCAGCACAACCTCTCAGAAGTGCCAGAAGCACGTGCCGGACAGGCCGGAACCATCTCCCGGACAGTCCGGAACCACAGGAAACAATCGCTGGAACCACCTGCTTGACTCACTGGTCCCAACTGCTGGACACGCAAAAATCACCTGCAGGCTACACCAGAACCACTTGAGGGACAAGCTGCAATCACGTGAAGGGTATGCCCGCACAATATCTCAGACGTGCCAGAACCTCGTTCCGGACACCCCAGAACCACCTGCCGGACACGCCGGAACCACCGCCGGATATGCAAAATCACCTGCCGGCTATGCCAGAAACACTTGGCGAACACTCCGGAATAACCTGCCGGGCATGCCGGAACCACCTCTCAGACGTGCCAGAACCACGTGCCAATGACACCGGACGCACCTGCCGAGCAGGCCGGAACCACCTGCCCGACTCGCCAGAACCATCTGCCGGACATGCAAAAATCACCTGCCGATTACGCCAGAATCACTTGGTGGACTCTTCGGGATCACCGGCCGGGCATGCCAGAACCACCTCTGAGAGATACCAGAACCACGTGCCAGACACGCTGGAACCGCATCCTGGACACACTGGAACCACCTGCCGTACATGCCCGAACCTCCTGACGAGAATGCCAGAAACACCTGCTCGGCTCCCGGGAAAATCCTACGGGGAAACTGTCATAGAAATGAAGGTCAAACGGCCTTTCTTGCCAGACCTTACTTCGCCACTTTAGAACTTCTGCTTCTGCCACAATTCCACCTTGCCAACCCGGTTCAGGCGAAAGGCCTACATCTTCACCATGAGCAATGGGGATGAGGCCCGGATGACTGTGGTTCCACATGCTGAAGAGGAGAGAGACAATAGGCTTTTAACTAACCACGAAGTGCAATGGTTGGGAGAGTGTCAGAAAGCACCAATGGCAGAAAGACCCCTTTACTATCAGCAGTGCCCTCCATTGCTCTAGAGCAGGAAGGCAGAAAGGACTGCCTCCATCCTTCAATGGGAAACAAGCCCTAAACTGTCTTGCTTCCAGCTCTTTAGGAAGCTGAGAAAGAACTCGCTTTCCAAAGTGCTGTTAAAGCATATGAGGAAACACTGGTACAAAGGCAGCTCAAACGCAATTTCTTCCCAGTGCTTAACTCGCCGCTTTAGGATTTCTGCTTCTGCCGCAATTCCACCTTGCCAACCCGGCGAGACGAAATGCCTACATCTTCCCCTTGAGCAATGGGGACGAGACCCAGATGATTGTGGTTCCACATGCAGAGGAGGAGACAGACAATAGGCTTATAACCAACCGCCCATGAGCAGTGGTTGGCGTAGTGTCAGAAAGCACCAATGTCAGAAAGGCCCTTTACTCTGGGCCGTGCCCTCCATTCCTCTAGAGGCAGGAGGTACAAGGCACTGGCACCACCCCTGAAGGGTATCAGAAAGCACCTATGACAGAAAGTCCCCTTTGCTCTCTGCCGTGTCCTCCCTTGATCTGCAGGTGGAAGGCTCAAAGCACTGCCTCCGTCCTTCAATGGGAGACAAGCCATAAACTGTCTTCCCTCCAGCTCTTTAGGAAGCTGACAAACAACTCGCTTTCCACAGTCCTGTGACAGCATACCAGGAACCTCTCATACAAAGGCAGATCAAACGCCATTTATTCCCAGCCCTTAACTCGCCGCTTTAGGGCTTCTGCTTCTGTAGCAACACAGCACCACCTTGCCAACCTGGCTCAGACGAAATGCCTGCATCTTCCGCTGAAGCAACTGGGCTGACTCCCATATGATTGAGCGTCCACGTGCTTAGGAGGCGATAGAATGCACACCTTTCTCCAACCACCATTTGGCACTGCTGGAGAGAGTTTCGGAAAGCAGCTATCTCAGAAGGGCCCATTTGCACTCAGCCGTGCTCTCCATTGCTGTGGAGGTGGAAGGCACAAGGCACTGGATCTGGATCCACCCCTCAATGGGAGACAAACCACATCTTGTCCTGCTTCCAGCTCTTTAGGAAGCTGAGAAAAAACTCCCTATCCACAGTGCTCTTACAGCGTCCTGGGAACATCTCCTACAAAGGAGGCTGAACGACGTTTCTTTCCAGCACTTCACTCGCCGGTCTGAAACATCTGCATCCTGAACATTTCCACCTTGCCAACCCGGCTCAGATGAAATGCCTACATCTTCCCCTAGAGCAATTGGGACGAGGCCCGGATGATTGTGGTTCCACATGCTGAGGAGGAGACAGACAATAGGCTTTTAACTAACCACCAAGTGCAACGGTTGGGAGAGTGTCAGAAAGCACCAATGGCAGAAAGACCCATTTACTTTACTCTCAGCCGTGCCCTCCATTGCTCTGCAGGTGGAAGGCACAAAGCACTGCATCCATCCTTCAATGGGAGACAAGCCATAAACTGTCTTCTCTCCAGCTCTTTAGGAAGCTGACAAACAACTCGCTTTCCACAGTCCTGTTACAGCATACCAGGAACCTCTCATACAAAGACAGCTCAAACGCCATTTTGTCCCAGCCCTTAACTCGCAGCATTCAGACTTCTGCTTCTGCCACAATTCCACCTTTCCAACCCGGCTCAGACGAAATGCCTACACCTTCCCCTGAAGCAACTGGGCTGAGTTCCAAATGATTGAGCGTTCACGTTTTTAGCAGGCAATGGACTGCACGCCTTTTTCCAACCACCATTGTGCACTGGTGGAGAGAGTGTCGGAAAGCAGCTATGTCAGAAAGACCGCTTTGCTCTCAGCCGTGCCCTCCATTGCTGTAGACGTGGAAAGATCAATGCACGTGCTCCACCCCCAAGGGGTGACAAGACACAGACCATCTTCCTTCCATCTCTTTAGGAAGCTGAGGAAGAACTCGCTCTCTACAGTGCTCATTCTGTGTCCTGGCAACATCTCATACAAAGGCAGCTGATATGCTGTTTGTTTTCTGTGCTTAACTCGCTGATTTGGAATTCCTGCTTCTGCCAAATTTGCACCTTGCCAACCCGGCTCAGACGAAATGCCTATATCTTCCCCTTCGGCAACAGGAACAAGCCCCAAATGATTGTGCTTCCACATGCTTAGCAGGAGCAGACAATAGGCTTTTTACAAACCGCCATTGTGCACTGGTGCAGAGAGTGTCAGAATGCACCTATGTCAGAAAGGGCACTTTGCTCTCAGCCGTGCCCTCCATTGCTCTAGAGGTGGAAGGCACAAAGCACTGGCTCCATGCTTCAGTGGGAGACAAGCCATAAAATGTCTTGCTTCCAGCTCTCCAGGAAGCTGAGAAAGAACTCGCTTTCCACAGTGCTGTTACAGCATACGAGGAAACTCTCATACAAAGGCAGTTCAAATGCCATTTCTTCCCAGCGCTTAACTTGCCGCTTTAGGACTTCTGCTGCAATTCCACCTTGCCAACCCGGCTCAGAGGTAATGACTACATCTTCCCCTGAAGCAACTGGGCTGAGTCCCAAATGATTGTGCGTCCACATGCTTAGGAGGTGATAGACTGTATGCCTTTTTCCAACCACAATTGTGCACTGTTGGACAGAGTGTCAGAAAGCAGCTGTGTCAGAAAGACCCCTTTGCAGGCAGCCGTGCCCTCCCTTGCTCTAGACGTGGAATGCACAATGCACTGGCTCCACCCCTCAACGGGCGACAAGCCACAGACCATCATCCTTCCATCTCTTCTGATAGCTGAGAAAGAACTCCCTTTCAACAGTGCTCTTTCTGTGTCCTGGCAACATCTCATACAAAGGCACCTGATATGCCGTTTCTTTTCAGCGCTTAACTCACCGATTTGGAAGTTCTGCTTCTGCCAGATTTCCACCTTGCCAACCAGGCTCAGACAAATTGCCTACATCTTCCCCTCCAGCAGCGGGCATGTGGCCCAGATGATTGTGCTTCCACATGCTTAGCAGGAGCAGACAATAGGCTTTTTACAAACTGCCATTGTGCACTGGGTTAGAGAGTGTCAGAATGCACCTATGTCAGAAAGGGCCCTTTGCTCTCAGCCGTGACCTCCATTGCTCTAGAGGTGGAAGGCACAAAGCACTGCCTCCATCCTTCAATTGGAGACAAGCCATAAACTGTCCTCCTTCCAGCTCTTTAGGAAGCTGGGAAAGCACTAGCATTCCACAGTGCTCTTGCAGCATCCTGGGAACATCTCATACAAAGGCACCTGAACACCGTGTCTTTTCAGCCCTTAACTCGCCAATCTGCAACATCTGCTTCTGCTGCATTTCCACCTTGCCCACCCAGCTCAGACGAAATGCCTACATCTGCCCCTTGAGCAATGGGGACGAGGCCTGGATGATTGTGGTTCCACATGCTGAGGAGGAGACAGACAATAGGCTTTTAACCAGCCGTCCTTGAGCAATGGTTGGGGCAGTGTCAGAAACCACCAATTTCAGAAAGTCCCTTTACTCTTGGTCTTGCCCTCCATTCCTCTAGAGGTAGGAGGCACAAGGCACTGGCACCACCCCTGAAGGGTATCATAAAGCACCAATGGCAGAAAGCCCCCTGGGCTCTCAGCCATGCCCTCCATTGCTCTGCAGGTGGAAGGCACAAAGCACTGCCTCTTTCCTTCAATGGGAGACAAGCCATAAACTGTCTTGCCTCCAGCTCTTTAGGAAGCTGGGAAAGAACTCGCTTTCCACAGTGCTGTACAGCATACGAGGAAACTCTCATACAAAGTCAGCTCAACTGCCATTTCTTCCCAGCGCTTAACTCGCCGCTTTAGGACTTCGTCTTCTGCCGCAGTCCTACCTTGCCAACCTTGCTCAGACGAAATGCCTACATCTTCCCCTGAAGCAACTGGGCTGAGTCCCAAATGATTTAGCATCCACCTGCTCAGGAGGCGATAGACTGTAAGCCTTTTTCCAAACACCATTGTGCACTGGTGGAGAGAGCATCAGAATGCAGCTATGTCAGAAAGACCCTTTTGCCCTCAGCCATGCCCTCCATTGCTCTAGATTGGAATGCACAATGCATTGGCTCCACCCCTCAAGGGGCCACAAGCCACAGACCATCTTCCTTCCATCTCTTAAGGAAGCTGAGAACAAACTCACCTGACGTATAAAAAGGAATCATGCCCCTTATGTGCCAGAAAACCCCAGGAGACATGCCAAAAACACCCTCTGCACACTCTCAAAGGGCCACACATTCATGCCAGTATGACCCAACATGCATACCAGAAGCACCCACGTTGCATGCCGGAACCACCTGTTACCACCTGCCAGACACAGTGGTACAGCCATTCTGACACTGCAGAACCATCTCTTCAACATGCCAGCCGCACACAATGACATGACGGAACCAGATTCCAAACATAGCACAACGACATGCCAGACACATTGTAAACACCTGTTGGATATGCCACAAACAGGAGCCAGAAACACTGAAACCAGCTGAGGAGTATGAAAGAACGGAGGCCAGAAATGCCACAAGCATCTGTCTTACAAGCCAGAGCCACGAGCCCAAAAAGCAGGAAAGACCTGCTGGACACACCAAAATAACCTGCCGGTGACGCCAGAACCACTTGGCAGACACCCAGGTATCACCTGCCGGGCACGCCTGAAGCGCCTCACAGACGTGCCAGAACCACATGCCGGCCGTGCCGGAACCAGCTCCCGGACAGACCAGAAGCACCTTCAGGACACCCCGGAACCACCTGCCACGCATGCTGGAACTACCTCTCACACATGCCAGAACCATGTGCCAATGACCCCGGAACCACCTGCCGAGCATGCCGGAACCATCTGCTCGACTCGCCAGAACCACCTGCCGGACACGCCAAAATCACCTGCCGGCTACGCCAGAACCACTTGGCAGATACTCCGGAACCACCTCCTGGACAAACCGGAATCACCTGCCGGACACGCCGGGACCACCTGCTTGACTCGCCAGAACCACCTGCCAGACACGCCAAACTCTCCTGCTGGCTATGCCACAGCCACTTGTCGGATACTCCAGAATCACCTGTTGGGCATGTTGGAACCACCTCTCAGTGGTGCCACAACCACATGCCGGAGACAGCGGAAGCACCTGCCAAGAATGCCGTAAGTTCCTGATCCACTCCCCAGAACCAGCTGCCGGACACGCCAAAATCACCTGCCGGCTACGCCAGAACCACTTGGCGGACACTCCAGAATCACCTGCCGGGCATGACAGCACAACCTCTCCGAAGTGACAGAAGCATGTGCCGGACATGCCAGAACCATCTTCCGGACAGACCGTAACCACAGGAAACACTCGCCGGAACCACCTGCTTGACTCACCGGTCCCACCTGCCAGACACGCCAAAATCACCTGCCCGCTACACCAGAACCACTTGGGGGACAAGCCAGAATCACGTGAGGGGCATGCCGGCACAGCCTCTCAGACGTGCCAGAACCTTGTGCCGGACACCACAGAACCACCTGCCAGACAGACTGGTACCACCTGCCGGACCTGCCTGAACCAACTGTCGAGCATGCTGGAACCACCGGCTCGACCAGCCGGAACCAATGCCGGACATGCAAAATCACCTGTTGGCTACGCCAGAAACACTTGTCGGACAGTCCGGAATCACCTGCCGGGCATGCCGGAACCACCTCTCAGAGGTGCCACAACCACATGCCGGAGCCGGCGGAAGCACCTGCCGAGAATGCTGGAAGTTCCTGATCCACTCCACAGAACCACCAGCCGGACACGCCAAAATCACCTGCTGGCTACGCCAGAACCACTTGGCGGACACTCCAGAATCGCTTGTCGGGCATGCCAGCACAACCTCTCAGAAGTGCCAGAAGCACGTGCCGAACAGGCCAGAACCATCTCCCGGACAGATCGGAACCACCTGCCAGACAGACCAGAACCAAGGAAACACTCGCAGGAACCACCTGCTTGACTCACCGGTCCCACCTGCCGGACATGCCAAAATCACCTGCCCGCTACACCAGAACCACTTGGCGGACAAGCTGGAATCACATGAAGGGCATGCCGACACAACCTCTCAGACGTGCCAGAACGTCGTGCCGTACACCCCAGAACCACCTGCCGGACAGACCGGAACCACCTTCCGGACACGCCGGAACCACCGGCTCGACTCGCCGGAACCACCGTGGGACATGCAAAATCACCTGCCGGCAACGCCAGAACCATTTGGCGAACACTCCGGAGTCACCTGCCGCGCATGCCGGAACCACGTGCTCGACTCGCCACAGCCACCTGCCTGACACACCAAAATCACGTGCCGGCTATGCCACAACCAGTTGGTGAAGACTTCGGAATCACCTGCCGGGCTTGCTGGAACCACCTGCCGGTCACGCCAACATCACCTGTCAGCTCCACCAGAACCACTTGGCGGACACTCCGGAAACACCTGTCGGGCTGTCCAGAACCACCTCTCAGACGTGGCAGAACCATGTGCCTCAGATGCCGGAACCACACCCCAACACACCAAAACCACCTGCCAGTCCCGCCTGAACCACCTGCCGAGCACGCCGGAACCACCTGCTCGACTTGCCGGAACCACCTACCTGACACGCCAAAATCACCTGCCGCCTATGCCAGAACCACTTGGCGAACACTCCGGAATCATCTGCCAGACATGCCAGAACCAGCTCTCAGACACACCAGAATCATGTGCCGGACACACTGAAGCACCTGCTGCGCATGCCTGAGCCACCTGCTCGACTCGCAAGAAACACCTGCCGGACACGCCAAAATCACCTGCCAGGTACGCCAGAACCACTCGACGGACACTCCGGAATCACCTGTCGGGCATGCCGGAACCACCTCTCAGAGGTGCCAGAACCACATCCCGGACACTCCGGAATCACCTGTCGTGCATGCCGGATCCTCCTCTCAGACTTGCCAAAACAAGTTCCGGACACGCCGGTACCACCTGCAGAGTATGACAGCACCACCTGCTCCACTCCACAGAACCGCCTGCCGGACACGCCAAAATCACGTGCCGGCTATGCCAGGGCCACTTGGCGGACACTCCAGAATAACCTGCCGGGCATGCCAGCACAACCTCTCAGAAGTGCCAGAAGCACGTGCTGGCCAGGCCGGAACCATCTCCCGGACAGACCGGAAACACAGGAAACACTCGCCGGAACCACCTGCTTGACTCACCGGTCCCACCTGCCGGACATGCCAAAATCACCAGCCTGCTACACCAGAACCACTTGGCGGACCAGCCGGAATCACGTGAAGGGCATGCTGACACAACCTCTCAGACTTGCCAGAACCATGTTCCGGAGATGCCGGTACCACCTACCGGACACAACGGAACCACCTGCCGGATACGCAAAAATCACCTGCTGGCTGTGCCAGAACCACTTGCTGGACTTTCTGGAATCAGCTGCCGGAAATGCCGGACCCACCTCTCAACTGTGCCGAAGTCAAGTGTCGGAGGCGCCAGAAGCACCTGCCGAGCTAGCCGGAAGCACCTGCTCGAATCGTCGGAACCACCTGTGGGACACGCCAGAATCACCTGCCGGCTACCCAAGAACCACTTGGTGGACAATCCGGAATCACCTGCCGGACATGCCTGAACCACCTGTCAGACGTGCCAGAACCACGTGCCAGACACGCCGGAACCATCTCTCGGACATACCGGAACCACCTACCGTACCTGCCTGAACCACCTGACGAGCATGCCGGATCCACGTGCTGGACACGCCAAAATCACCTGCGGTCTAGGCCAGAACCACATGGAGGAGTCTCCGGGATCACCTGCCAGGCATGCCAGTACCACCACTCAGATGTGCCAGAACCACGTGGCGGAGAGTCCGGAATCACCTGCTGGGCATGCGGGCCCCACCTCTCAGACAATGCAGAACCATGTGCGGCACACGCCGGGACCCACTACCGGACAGACTGGAACCACCGGCCGGACACGCCAGAATCACCTGCCGAGAACACCGGAACCACATGATCAGCTCACCTGAAACACCTGCCGGACACATCAAAATCATCTGCCGGACAGGCCAAAATCACCTGCTGGCTATGCCAGAACCACTTGCCGGACACTCCGGGATCACCTGTCGGGCATGCCAGAACCACCTCTCAGACGTGCCAGAAACACGTGCCAGAGACACTGGATGCACCTGCCGAGCACACCGGAACCTCCTGCTCGACTCGCACGAACCACCTGCCAAAGATGACAAAATCACCTGCCGGCTAGGCCAGAACCACGTGGCCGACTCTATTGAATCACCCGCCGGTCATGCCAGAACCCCCTCTCAGACGTGCCGGAAGCACGTGCCGGACACGCCAGAACCACATACTGGACAGACCAGAACCACCTGCCGGACCCGCTGGAACCACCTGCTGAGCATGCCGGAACAACCTGCTCGACTCGCTGGAGCCACCTGCCGGACATGCCAAAATCAGCTGCCGGCTATGTCAGAACCACTTGCCGGACACTCCAAAATCACCTGCCTGGCGTGCCGGAACCACCTCTCATACATACCAGAACCACGTGCAGGAGACGCCAGAAGCACCTGCCGAGCATGCCAGAACCACCTGATCCACTCCCCAGAACCACCTGCGGGACCCGCCTGAACCACCTGCCAGCTACGCGGGAACCACTTGGCGGACACTCCGGAATCACCTGCCGTGCATGCCGGAACCACCCCTCAGACGTGCCTGAAAAACGTGCCGGACACGCCAGAACCACCTCCCGGACTAACCGGAACCACCTTTCGGACATGCCTGAACCACCTTACGAGCACGCTGGAACCACCTGCTCGACTCGCTGGAACCATCTGCTGGATACACCAAAATCACCTGCCGGCTATGCCAGAACCACTTGCTGACACTCCGGAATAACCTGCCATTCATCCCGGAACCGCCCCTCAGATGTGCCAGAACCACGTGCTGGACGCCCCAGACCACTTCCTTGAAAGACTGGAACCACCTGCTGAGCATTCTGGAAACACCTGCTCGACTCCCGGGAACCGCCTCTGGGGAAACTGTCACAGAAATGCAGGTAAAACGGCCTTTCTTGCCAGCCCTTAACTCGCCACTTTAGAACTTCTGCTTCTGCCACAATTGCACCTTGCCAACATGGCTCAGACGAAATGCCTACATCTTCCCCTGAAGCAACTGGGCTGAGTCCCAAACGATTGAGCGTCCACGTGCTTAGGAGGCGATAGACTGCACGCCTTTTTCCAACCACCATTGCGCACTGCTGGAGAGAGTGTCGGAAAGCAGCTATGTCAGAAAGACCCCTTTGCTCTCAGCTGTGCCCTCCATTGCTCTAGACGTGGAATGCACAATGCACTGGCTGCCCCCCTCAAGGGGGGACAAGCCACAGACCACCTTGCTTCCATCACTTTAGGAAGCTGAGAAGGAACTCGCTTTCAACAGTGATCTTACAGAGTCCAGGGAACATCTCATACAAAGGCAGCTGAAACGCCGTTTCTTTTCAGCCCTTAACTTGCCGATTTGGAACTTCTGTTTCTGCCACATTTCTACCTTGCCATCCGGGCTGCGACGAAATGCCTACATCTTCCCCTTCAGCAACGGGGACGAGGCCCATATGACTGTGCTTCCACATGCTTAAGAGGAGAGAGACAGGCTTTTTACAATCACGATTGTGCACTGGTGGAGAGAGTGTCAGAAAGCACCTATGTCAGAAAGGTCCCTTTGATCTCAGCCATGCCCTGAATTGCTCTAGAGGAGGAAGGCACAATGCACTGCCTCTGGCTCCACCCATCAATGGCAGACGAACCACACACCTTCTTGTGTCCAGCTCTTTAGGACGCTGAGAAAGAGCTCGCATTCCATAGTGCTCTTAGAGCGTCCAGTGAACATCTCATACAAAGGCAACTGAACGCCGTTTCTTGCAGCACTTCACTCGCCGATCTGGAACATCTCCATGTGCCACATTTCCACCTTGTCAACCCGGCTCAAATGAAATGCCTACAACTTCCCCTTAAGCAATGGGGACGAGGCCCGAATGATTGTGGTTTCACCTGCTTAGTAGGAGAGAGACAATAGGCTTTTAACCAACCGCCCTTGAGCAATGGTTGGGGGAGTGTCAGAAAGCACCATGTCAGAAAGGGCCCTTTGCTCTCAGCCGTGCCCTCCATTGCTCTAGAGGTGAAAGGCACAAAGCACTGCCTCCATGCTTCAATTGGAGACAAGCCAGCAACTGTCCTGCTTCCAGCTCTATAGGAAGCTGGGAAAGCACTCGCATTCCACAGTGCTCTTACAGCGTCCTGGGAAAATCTCACACCAAGGCAGCTGAACGCCGTGTCTTTTCAGCCCTTAACTCGCCAATCTGCAACATCCGCTTCTGCCGCATCTCCACCTTGCCAACACGGCTCAGAAGAAATGCCTACATCTTCCCCTTGAGCAATGGGGACGAGGCCCGGATGATTGTGGTTCCACATGTTGAGGAGGAGACAGACAATAGGCGTTGAACAAACCCCCTTTGAGCAATGGTTGGGGGAGTGTCAGAAAGCATCAATGTCAGAAAGGCCCTTTACTCTCGGCCATGCCATCAATTCCTCTAGAGGCAGGAGGCACAAGGCACTGGCACCAACCCTGAAGGGGATCAGAAAGCACCTGTGGCAGAAAGCCCCCTTTGCTCTCAGCCATGCCCTCCATTGCTCTAGAGGTGGAAGGCACAAAGCACTGCCTCCATCCTTCAATGGGAGACAAGCCATAAACTGTGTTGCCTCCAGCTCTTTAGGAAGCTGACAAACAACTCGCTTTCCAAAGTCTAGTTACAGCATACCAGGAACCTCTCATACAAAGGCAGCTCAAACGGTATTTCTTCCCAGCCCTTAACTCGCAGCTTTAGGACTCCTGCTTCTGCCGCAATTCCACCTTGCCAACCCGGCTCAGACGAAATGCCTACATCTTCCCCTGAAGCAACTGGGCTGAGTCCCAAATGATTGAGCAGCCAAATGCTTAGGAGGCGATAAACTGCATGCCTTTTTCCAACCACCATTTTACACTGCTTAGAGAGCGTCGGAAAGCAGCTATGTCAGAAAGGCCCCATTGCTCTCAGCCATGCCCTCCATTGCTCTCGAGGTGGAAGGCACAAGGCACTGGATCTGGATCCACCCCTGAATGGGAGACAAACCACATCTTGTCCTGCTTCCAGCTCTTTAGGAAGTGGAGAAAAAACTCCCTTTCCACAGTGCTCTTACAGCGTCCTGGGAACATCTCATACAAAGGAGGCTGAACTCCGTTTCTTTTCAGCACTTCACTCGCCAGTCTGGGACATCTGCATCCTGCACGTTTCCACCTTGCCAACCCGGCTCAGACGAAATGCCTACATCTTCCCCTTGAGCAATGGGGATGAGGCCCATAGGATTGTGGTTCCAGATGCTGAGGAGGAGAGAGACAATAGGCTTTTAACTAACCACGAAGTGCAACGGTTGGGAGAGTGTCAGAAAGCACCAATGGCAGAAAGACCCCTTTACTATCAGCCGCGCCCTCCATTGCTGTAGAGGTGGAAGGCACAAAGCACTGCCTCCATCCTTCAATGGGAGACAAGCCATAAACTGTCTTGCCTCCAGCTCTTTAGGAAGCTGGGAAAGAACTCGCTTTCCACAGTGCTGTTACAGCATACGAGGAAACTCTCATACAGAGGCAGCTCAAATGCCATTTCTTCCCAGTGCTTAACTGGCCGCTTTAGGACTTCCGCTTCTGCCACAGTTCCACCTTGCCAACCCGGCTCAGACGAAATGCCTACATCTTCCCCTTAAGCAACGGGGGCGAAGCCCACATGATTATGCTTCCACATGCTAACCAGGAGCAGAAAATAGGCTTTTTACAAACCGCCATTGTGCACTGGAACAGAGTGTCAGAATGCACCTATGTCAGAAAGGGCCCTTTGCTCTCAGCCGTGCCCTCCATTGCTCTAGAGGTGGAAGGCACAAAGCACTGCCTCCATCCTTCAATTGGAGACAAGCCAGGAACTGACCTGCTTCCAGCTCTTTAGGAAGCTGGGAAAGCACTCGCATTCCACAGTGCTCTTACAGCGTCCTGGGAACGTCTCATACAAGGGCAGCTGAACACCGTGTCTTTTCAGCCCTTAACTCACCAATCTGCAACATCTGCTTCTACCGCAATTCCGCCTTGCCAACCCGGCTCCGACGAAATGCCCACATCTTCCCCTGAAGCAACTGGGCTGAGTCCCAAATGATTGAGCGTCCACGTGCTTAGGAGGCGATAGAATGCACGCCTTTTTCCAACCAGCATTGCGCACTGCTGGAGAGAGTGTCGGAAAGCAGCTGTGTCAGAAAGACCCCTTTGCTCTCAGCCGTCCCCTTCATTGCTCTAGACGTGGAATGCACAATGCACTGGCTACCCCCCTCTAGGGGCGACAAGCCACAGACCATCTTCCTTCCATCTGTTTAGGAAGCTGAGCAAGAATTCCCTTTCAACAGGGCTCTTTCTGTGTCCTGGCAACATCTCATACAAAGGCAGCTGATATGCCATTTCTTTTGAGCGCTTAACTCGCAGATTTGGAACTTCTGCTCCTGCCACATTTCCACCTTGCCAACCCGGCTCAGACGAAATGTGTACATCTTCCCCTTCAGCAACGGGGACGAGGCCCAGATGACTGTGCTTCCGCATGCTTAGCAGGAGCAGACAATAGGCTTTTTACAAACCGCCATTGTGCACTGGGTCAGAGAGTGTCAGAATGCACCTATGTCAGAAAGGGCCCTTTGCTCTCAGCCATGCCCTCCATTGCTCTAGAGGTGGAAGGCACAAAGCACTGCCTCCATCCTTCAATTGGAGTCAAGCCAGCAACTGGCCTGCTTCCAGCTCTTTAGGAAGCTGGGAAAGCACTCGCATTCCACAGTGCTCTTACAGCGTATTGGGAACTTCTCATACAAAGGCAGCTGAACACCGTGTCTTTTCAGCCCTTAACTCACCAATCTGCAACATCTGCTTCTGCCGCATTTCCACCTTGCCAACCCGGCTCAGACGAAATGCCTACATCTTCCCCTGAAGCGACTGTGCTGATTCCGAAATGATTGAGCATCCACATGCTTAGGAGGCGATAAACTGCATGCCTTTGTCCAACCACCATTTTACTCTGCTTAGAGAGCGTCGGAAAGCAGCTATGTCAGAAAGGCCCCTTTGCTCTCAGCCATGCCCTCCATTGCTCTCGAGGTGGAAGGCACAAGGCACTGGTTCTGGATCCACCCCTCAATGGGAGACAAACCACATCTTGTCCTGCTTCCAGCTCTTTAGGAATTGGAGAGAAATCTCCCTTTCCACAGTGCTCTTACAGCGTCCTGGGAAAATCTCATACAAAGGAGGCTGAACGCTGTTTCTTTTCAGCACTTCACTCGCCAGTCTGGGACATCTGCATTCTGCACGTTTCCCCCTGGCCAACCCGGCTCAGACGAAATGCCTACAACTTCCCATTGAGCAATGGGGATGAGGCCCATAGGATTGTGGTTCCGCATGCTGAGGAGGAGAGAGACAATAGGCTTTTAATTAACCACGAAGTGCAACGGTTGGGAGAGTGTCAGAAAGCACCAATGGCAGAAAGACCCCTTTACTCTCAGCCGGGCCCTCCATTTCTGTAGAGGTGGAAGGCACAAAGCACTGCCTCCATCCTTCAATAGGAGACAAGCCATAAACTGTCTTGCCTCCAGCTCTTTAGGAAGCTGAGAAAGAACTCGCTTTCCACAGTGCTGTTACAGCATACGAGGAAACTCTCATACAGAGGCAGCTCAAAGGCCATTTCTTCCCAGTGCTTAACTGGCCTCTTTAGGACTTGCGCTTCTGCCACAGTTCCACCTTGCCAACCCAGCTAGGAGGAAATGCCTACATCTTCCCCTTAAGCAACGGGGGCGAAGCCCACATGATTGTGCTGCCACATGCTTAGCAGGAGCAGACAATAGGCTTTTTACAAACCCCCATTGTGCACTGGGTCAGAGAGTGTCAGAATGCACCTATGTCAGAAAGGGCCCTTTGCTCTCAGCCGTGCCCTCCATTGCTCTAGAGGTGGAAGGCACAAAGCACTGCCTCCATCTTTCAATTGGAGACAAGCCATAAACTGTCTTGCCTCCAGCTCTTTAGGAAGCTGACAAACAACTAGATTTCCACAGTCCTGTTACAGCAGACCGGGGAACTTCTCATACAAAGTCAGCTCAAATGGCATTTCTTCCCAGTCCTTAACTCGCAGCTTTAGGACTCCTGCTTCTGCCGCAATTCCACCTTGCCAACCCGGCTCCGACGAAATGCCTACATCTTCCCCAGAAGCAACTGGGCTGAGTCCCAAATGATTGAGCGTCCACGTTCTTAGGAGGCGATGGACTGCACGCCTTTTTCCAACCACCATTGTGCACTGCTGGAGAGAGTGTCGGAAAGCAGCTATGTCAGAAAGACCCCTTTGCTCTCAGCCGTGCCCTTCATTGATCTAGACGTGGAATGCACAATGCACTGTCTCGCCCCCTCAAGGGGCGACAAGCCACAGACCATCTTCCTTCCATCTATTTAGGAAGCTCAGCAAGAACTCACTTTCAACAGTGCTCTTTCTGTGTCCTGGTAACATCTCACACAAAGGCAGCTGATATGCCATTTCTTTTCAGCGCTTAACTCGCAGATTTGGAACTTCTGCTCCTGCCACATTTCCACCTTGCCTATCCGGCTCAGACGAAATGTCTACATCTTCCCCTTCAGCAACGGGGACGAGGCCCAGATGACTGTGCTTCCGCATGCTTAGCAGGAGCAGACATTAGGCTTTTTACAAACCGCCATTGTGCACTGGGTCATAGAGTGTCACAATGCACCTATGTCAGAAAGGGCCCTTTGCTCTCAGCCGTGCCCTCCATTGCCCTAGTGGTGGAAGGCACAAAGCACTGCCTCCATCCTTCAATTGGATACAAGCCAGGAACTGTCCTGCTTCCAGCTCTTTAGGAAGCTGGGAAAGCACTCGCATTCCATAGTGCTCTTGCAGCGTCCTGGGAACGTCTCATACAAAGGCAGCTGAACACCGTGTCTTTTCAGCCCTTAACTCACCAATCTGCTACATCTGCTTCTGCCGCATTTCCACCTTGCCAACCCGGCTCAGACGAAATGCCTACATCTTCCCCTGAAGCGACTGTGCTGATTCCCAAATGATTGAGCATCCACATGCTTAGGAGGCGATAAACTGCATGCCTTTTTCCAACCACCATTTTACACTGCTTAGAGAGCGTCGGAAAGCAGCTATGTCAGAAAGGCCCCTTTGCACTCAGCCATGCCCTCCATTGCTCTCGAGGTGGAAGGCACAAGGCACTGGTTCTGGATCCACCCCTCAATGGGAGACAAACCACATCTTGGCCTGCTTCCAGCTCTTTAGGAAGTGGAGAAAAATCTCCCTTTCCACAGTGCTCTTACAGCGTCCTGGGAACATGTCATGCGAAGGAGGCTGAACGCCGTTTCTTTTCAGCACTTCACTCGCCAGTCTAGGACATCTGCATCCTGCACGTTTCCACCTTGCCAACCCGGCTCAGACGAAATGCCTACATCATCCCCTTGAGCAATGGGGATGAGGCCCATAGGATTGTGGTTCCACATGCTGAGGAGGAGAGAGACAATAGGCTTTTAACTGACCAGGAAGTGCAACGGTTGGGAGAGTGTCAGAAAGCACCAATGGCAGAAACATCCCTTTACTCTCAGCCGCGCCCTCCATTGTTGTAGAGGTGGAAGGCACAAAGCACTGCCTCCATCCTTCAATGGGAGACAAGCCATAAACTGTCTTGCCTCCAGCTCTTTAGGAAGCTGGGAAAGAACTCGCTTTCCACAGTGCTGTTACAGCATACGAGGAAACTCTCATACAGAGGCAGCTCAAACGCCATTTCTTCCCAGGGCTTCACTGGCCGCTTTAGGACTTCCGCTTCTGCCACAGTTCCACCTTGCCAACCCGGCTCAGACGAAATGCCTACATCTTCCCCTTAAGCAACGGGGGCGAAGCCCACATGATTGTGCTGCCACATGCTTAGCAGGAGCAGACAATAGGCTTTTTACAAACCGCCATTGTGCACTGGGTCAGAGAGTGTCAGAATGCACCTATGTCAGAAAGGGCCCTTTGCTCTCAGCCGTGCCCTCCATTGCTCTAGAGGTGGAAGGCACAAAGCACTGCCTCCATCCTTCAATTGGAGACAAGCCATAAACTGTCTTGCCTCCAGCTCTTTAGGAAGCTGACAAACAACTCGCTTTCCACAGTCCTGTTACAGCCGACCGGGGAAATTCTCATACAAAGGCAGCTCAAATGGCATTTCTTCCCAGCCCTTAACTCGCAGCTTAGGACTCCTGCTTCTGCCGCAATTCCACCTTGCCAACCCGGCTCAGACGAAATGACTACATCTTCCCCAGAAGCAACTGGGCTGAGTCCCAAATGATTGAGCGTCCACGTGCTTAGGAGGCGATAGACTGCACGCCTTTTTCCAACCACCATTGTGCACTGCTGGAGAGAGTGTCGGAAAGCAGCTATGTCAGAAAGACGCCTTTGCTCTCAGCCGTGCCCTTCATTGCTCTAGACGTGGAATGCACAATGCACTGGCTCCCCCCCTCAAGGGGCGACAAGCCATAGGCCATCTTCCTTCCATCTCTTTAGGAAGCTGAGCAAGAACTCGCTTTCAACAGTGCTCTTTCGGTGTCCTGGCAACATCGCATATAAAGGCAGCTGATATGCCATTTCTTTTCAGCGCTTAACTCGCAGATTTGGAACTTCTGCTCCTGCCACATTTACACCTTGCCAACCCGGCTCAGACGAAATGTCTACATCTTCCCCTTCAGCAACGGGGACGAGGCCCAGATGACTGTGCTTCCGCATGCTTAGCAGGAGCAGACAATAGGCTTTTTACAAACCGCCATTCTGCACTGGGTCAGAGAGTGTCAGAATGCACCTATGTCAGAAAGGGCCCTTTGCTCTCAGCTGTGCCCTCCATTGCTCTAGAGGTGGAAGGCACAAAGCACTGCCTCCGTCCTTCAATTGGAGACAAGCTAGCAACCGTCCTGCTTCCAGCTCTTTAGGAAGCTGGGAAAGCACTCGCATTCCACAGTGCTCTTTCAGCGTCCTGGGAACGTCTAATACAAAGGCAGCTGAACATCGTGTCTTTTCAGCCCTCAACTCATCAATCTGCAACATCTGCTTCTGCTGCATTTCCACATTGCCAACCCGGCTCACACGAAATGCCTACATCTTCCCCTGAAGCGACTGTGCTGATTCCCAAATGATTGAGCATCCACATGCTTAGGAGGCGATAAACTGCATGCCTTTTTCCAACCACCATTTTACACTGCTTAGAGAGCGTCGGAAAGCAGCTATGTCAGAAAGGCCCCTTTGCTGTCAGCCATGCCCTCCATTGCTCTCGAGGTGGAAGGCACAAGGCACTGGTTCTGGATCCACCCCTCAATGGGAGACAAACCACATCTTGGCCTGCTACCAGCTCTTTAGGAAGTGGAGAAAAATCTCCCTTTCCACAGTGCTCTTACAGCGTCCTGGGAACATCTCATACAAAGGAGGCTGAACGCCGTTTCTTTTCAGCACTTCACTCGCCAGTCGGGGACATCTGCATGCTGCACGTTTCCACCTTGCCAACCCGGCTCAGACGAAATGCCTACATCTTCCCCTTGAGCAATGGGGATGAGGCCCATAGGATTGTGGTTCCACATGCTGAGGAGGTGAGAGACAATAGGCTTTTAACTAACCACGAACTGCAACGGTTGGGAGAGTGTCAGAAAGCACCAATGGCAGAAAGACCCCTTTACTCTCAGCCGAGCCCTCCATTGCTGTAGAGGTGGAAGGCACAAAGCACTGCCTCCATCCTTCAATGGGAGACAAGCCATAAACTGTCTTGCCTCCAGCTCTTTAGGAAGCTGGGAAAGAACTCGCTTTCCACAGTGCTGTTACAGCATACGAGGAAACTCTCATACAGAGGCAGCTCAAACGCCATTTCTTCCCAGGGCTTCACTGGCCGCTTTAGGACTTCCGCTTCTGCCACAGTTCCACCTTGCCAACCCGGCTCAGACGAAATGCCTACATCTTCCCCTTAAGCAACGGGGGCGAAGCCCACATGATTGTGCTGCCACATGCTTAGCAGGAGCAGACAATAGGCTTTTTACAAACCGCCATTGTGCACTGGGTCAGAGAGTGTCAGAATGCACCTATGTCAGAAAGGGCCCTTTGCTCTCAGCCGTGCCCTCCATTGCTCTAGAGGTGGAAGGCACAAAGCACTGCCTCCATCCTTCAATTGGAGACAAGCCATAAACTGTCTTGCCTCCAGCTCTTTAGGAAGCTGACAATCAACTCGCTTTCCACAGTCCTGTTACAGCCGACTGGGGAAATTCTCATACAAAGGCAGCTCAAATGGCATTTCTTCCCAGCCCTTAACTCGCAGCTTAGGACTCCTGCTTCTGCCGCAATTCCACCTTGCCAACCCGGCTCAGACGAAATGCCTACATCTTCCCCTGAAGCAACTGATCTGAGTCCCAAATGATTGAGCGTCCACGTGCTTAGGAGGCGATAGACTGCACGCCTTTTTCCAACCACCATTGTGCACTGCTGGAGAGAGTGTCGGAAAGCAGCTATGTCAGAAAGACGCCTTTGCTCTCAGCCGTGCCCTTCATTGCTCTAGACGTGGTATGCACAATGCACTGTCTCCCCCCCTCAAGGGGCGACAAGCCACAGACAATCTTCCTTCCATCTCTTTAGGAAGCTGAGCAAGAACTCGCTTTCAACAGTGCTCTTTCGGTGTCCTGGCAACATCGCATACAAAGGCAGCTGATGTGCCATTTCTTTTCAGCGCTTAACTCGCAGATTTGGAACTTCTGCTCCTGCCACATTTCCACCTTGCCAACCCGGCTCAGACGAAATGTCTACATCTTCCCCTTCAGCAATGGGGACGAGGCCCAGATGACTGTGCTTCCGCATGCTTAGCAGGAGCAGACAATAGGCTTTTTACAAACCGCCATTGTGCACTGGGTCAGAGAGTGTCACAATGCACCTATGTCAGAAAGGGCCCTTTGCTCTCAGCCGTGCCCTCCATTGCCCTAGAGGTGGAAGGCACAAAGCACTGCCTCCATCCTTCAATTGGATACAAGCCAGCAACTGTCCTGCTTCCAGCTCTTTAGGAAGCTGGGAAAGCACTCGCATTCCACAGTGCTCTTGCAGCGTCCTGGGAACATCTCATACAAAGGAGGCTGAACGCCGTTTCTTTTCAGCACTTCACTCGCCAGTCGGGGACATCTGCATGCTGCACGTTTCCACCTTGCCAACCCGGCTCAGACGAAATGCCTACATCTTCCCCTTGAGCAATGGGGATGAGGCCCATAGGATTGTGGTTCCACATGCTGAGGAGGAGAGAGACAATAGGCTTTTAACTAACCACGAAGTGCAACGGTTGGGAGAGTGTCAGAAAGCACCAATGGCAGAAAGACCCCTTTACTCTCAGCCGCGCCCTCCATTGCTGTAGAGGTGGAAGGCACAAAGCACTTCCTCCATCCTTCAATGGGAGACAAGCCATAAACTGTCTTGCCTCCAGCTCTTTAGGAAGCTGGGAAAGAACTCGCTTTCCACAGTGCTGTTACAGCATACGAGGAAACTCTCATACAGAGGCAGCTCAAACGCCATTTCTTCCCAGGGCTTCACTGGCCGCTTTAGGACTTCCGCTTCTGCCACAGTTCCACCTTGCCAACCCGGCTCAGACGAAATGCCTACATCTTCCCCTTAAGCAACGGGGCGAAGCTCACATGATTGTGCTGCCACATGCTTAGCAGGAGCAGACAATAGGCTTTTTACAAACCGCCATTGTGCACTGGGTCAGAGAGTGTCAGAATGCACCTATGTCAGAAAGGGCCCTTTGCTCTCAGCCGTGCCCTCCATTGCTCTAGAGGTGGAAGGCACAAAGCACTGCCTCCATCCTTCAATTGGAGACAAGCCATAAACTGTCTTGCCTCCAGCTCTTTAGGAAGCTGACAAACAACTCGCTTTCCACAGTCCTGTTACAGCCGACCGGGGAAATTCTCATACAAAGGCAGCTCAAATGGCATTTCTTCCCAGCCCTTAACTCGCAGCTTAGGACTCCTGCTTCTGCCGCAATTCCACCTTGCCAACCCGGCTCAGACGAAATGCCTACATCTTCCCCTGAAGCAACTGGGCTGAGTCCCAAATGATTGAGCGTCCACGTGCTTAGGAGGCGATAGACTGCACGCCTTTTTCCAACCACCATTGCGCACTGCTGGAGAGAGTGTAGGAAAGCAGCTATGTCAGAAAGACCCCTTTGCTCTCAGCCGTGCCCTTCATTGCTCTAGACGTGGAATGCACAATGCACTGGCTCCCCCCCTCAAGGGGCGACAAGCCACAGACCATCTTCCTTCCATCTCTTTAGGAAGCTGAGCAAGAACTCGCTGTCAGCAGTGCTCTTACTGTGTCCTGGCAACATCTCATACAAAGGCAGCTGATATGCCATTTCTTTTCAGCGCTTAACTCGCAGATTTGGAACTTCTGCTCCTGCCACATTTCCAGGTTCCCAACCCGGCTCAGACGAAATGTCTACATCTTCCCCTTCAGCAACGGGGACGAGGCCCATATGACTGTGCTTCCGCATGCTTAGCAGGAGCAGACAATAGACTTTTTACAAACCGCCATTGTGCACTGGGTCAGAGAGTGTCAGAATGCACCTATTTCAGAAAGGGACCTTTGCTCTCAGCCGTGCCCTCCATTGCTCTAGAGGTGGAAGGCACAAAGCACTGCCTCCATCCTTCAATTGGAGACAAGCCAGCAACTGGCTGCTTCCAGCTCTTTAGGAAGCTGGGAAAGCACTCGCATTCCACAGTGCTCTTACAGCGTCCTGGGAACGTCTCATACAAAGGCAGCTGAACACCGTGTCTTTTCAGCCCTTAACTCACCAACCTGCAACATCTGCTTCTGCCGCATTTCCACCTTGCCAACCCGGCTCAGACGAAATGCCTACATCTTCCCCTGAAGCGACTGTGCTGACTCCCAAATGATTGAGCATCCACATGCTTAGGAGGCGATAAACTGCATGCCTTTTTCCAACCACCATTTTACACTGTTTAGAGAGCGTCGGAAATCAGCTATGTCAGAAAGGCCCCTTTTCTCTCAGCCATGCCCTCCATTGCTCTCGAGGTGGAAGGCACAAGGCACTGGTTCTGGATCCACCCCTCAATGGGAGACAAACCACATCTTGTCCTGCTTCCAGCTCTTTAGAAATTGGAGAAAAATCTCCCTTTCCACAGTGCTCTTACAGCGTCCTGGGAACATCTCATACAAAGGAGGCTGAAGGCCGTTTCTCTTCCGCAGTTCACTCGCCAGTCTGGGACATCTGCATCCTGCACGTTTCCACCTTGCCAACCCGGCTCAGACGAAATGCCTACATCTTCCCCTTGAGCAATGGGGATGAGGCCCATAGGATTGTGGTTCCACATGCTGAGGAGGAGAGAGACAATAGGCTTATAACTAACCACGAAGTGCAATGGTTGGGAGAGTGTCAGAAAGCACCAATATCAGAAAGACCCCTTTACTCTCAGCCGCGCCCTCCATTGCTGTAGAGGTGGAAGGCACAAAGCACTGCCTCCATCCTTCAATGGGAGACAACCCATAAACTGTCTTGCCTCCAGCTCTTTAGGAAGCTGGGAAAGAGCTCGCTTTCCACAGTGCTGTTACAGCATACGAGGAAACTCTCATACAGAGGCAGCTCAAACGCCACTTCTTCCCAGGGCTTAACTGGCCTCTTTAGGACTTCCGCTTCTGCCACAGTTCCACCTTGCCAACCCGGCTCAGACGAAATGCCTACATCTTCCCCTTAAGCAACGGGGGCGAAGCCCACATGATTGTGCTGCCACATGCTTAGCAGGAGCAGACAATAGGCTTTTTACAAACCGCCATTGTGCACTGGGTCAGAGAGTGTCAGAATGCACCTATGTCAGAAAGGGCCCTTTGCTCTCAGCCGTGCCCTCCATTGCTCTAGAGGTGGAAGGCACAAAGCACTGCCTCCATCCTTCAATTGGAGACAAGCCATAAACTGTCTTGCCTCCAGCTCTTTAGGAAGCTGACAAACAACTCGCTTTCCACAGTCCTGTTACAGCAGACCGGGGAACTTCTCATACAAAGGCAGCTCAAATGGCATTTCTTCCCAGCCCTTAACTCGCAGCTTTAGGACTCCTGCTTCTGCCGCAATTCCACCTTGCCAACCCGGCTCAGACGAAATGCCTACATCTTCCCCTGAAGCAACTGGGCTGAGTCCCAAATGATTGAGCGTCCACGTGCTTAGGAGGCGATAGACTGCACGCCTTTTTCCAACCACCATTGCGCACTGCTGGAGAGAGTGTCGGAAAGCAGCTATGTCAGAAAGACCCCTTTCCTCTCAGCCGTGCCCTTCATTGCTCTAGACGTGGATGCAGAAGGCACTGGCTCCCCCCCCCAAGGGGCGACAAGCCACAGACCATCTTCCTTCCATCTCTGTAGGAAGCTGAGCAAGAACTCGCTTTCAACAGTGCTCTTTCTGTGTCCTGGCAACATCTCATACAAAGGCAGCTGATATGCCATTTCTTTTCAGCGCTTAACTCGCAGATTTGGAACTTCTGCTCCTGCCACATTTCCACCTTGCCAACCCGGCTCAGACGAAATGTCTACATCTTCCCCTTCAGCAACGGGGACGAGGTCCGTATGACTGTGCTTCCGCATGCTTAGCAGGAGCAGACAATAGGCATTTTACAAACCGCCATTGTGCACTGTGTCAGAGACTGTCAGAATGCACCTATGTCAGAAAGGGCCCTTTGCTCTCAGCCGTGCCCTCCATTGCTCTAGAGGTGGAAGGCACAAAGCACTGCCTCCATCCTTCAATTGGAGACAAGCCAGCAACTGTCCTGCTTCCAGCTCTTTAGGAAGCTGGGAAAGCACTCGCATTCCACAGTGCTCTTAGAGCGTCCTGGGAACGTCTCATACAAAGGCAGCTGAACACCGTGTCTTTTCAGCCCTTAACTCACCAATCTGCAACATCTGCTTCTGCCGCATTTCCACCTTGCCAACCCGGCTCAGACGAAATGCCTACATCTTCCCCTTAAGCAACGGGGGCGAAGCCCACATGATTGTGCTGCCACATGCTTAGCAGGAGCAGACAATAGGCTTTTTACAAACCGCCATTGTGCACTGGGTCAGAGAGTGTCAGAATGCACCTCTGTCAGCAAGGGCCCTTTGCTCTCAGCCGTGCCCTCCATTGCTCTAGAGGTGGAAGGCACAAAGCACTGCCTCCATCTTTCAATTGGAGACAAGCCATAAACTGTCTTGCCTCCAGCTCTTTAGGAAGCTGACAAACAACTAGATTTCCACAGTCCTGTTACAGCAGACCGGGGAACTTCTCATACAAAGTCAGCTCAAATGGCATTTCTTCCCAGTCCTTAACTCGCAGCTTTAGGACTCCTGCTTCTGCCGCAATTCCACCTTGCCAACCCGGCTCCGACGAAATGCCTACATCTTCCCCAGAAGCAACTGGGCTGAGTCCCAAATGATTGAGCGTCCACGTTCTTAGGAGGCGATGGACTGCACGCCTTTTTCCAACCACCATTGTGCACTGCTGGAGAGAGTGTCGGAAAGCAGCTATGTCAGAAAGACCCCTTTGCTCTCAGCCGTGCCCTTCATTGATCTAGACGTGGAATGCACAATGCACTGTCTCGCCCCCTCAAGGGGCGACAAGCCACAGACCATCTTCCTTCCATCTCTTTAGGAAGCTCAGCAAGAACTCACTTTCAACAGTGCTCTTTCTGTGTCCTGGTAACATCTCACACAAAGGCAGCTGATATGCCATTTCTTTTCAGCGCTTAACTCGCAGATTTGGAACTTCTGCTCCTGCCACATTTCCACCTTGCCTATCCGGCTCAGACGAAATGTCTACATCTTCCCCTTCAGCAACGGGGACGAGGCCCAGATGACTGTGCTTCCGCATGCTTAGCAGGAGCAGACATTAGGCTTTTTACAAACCGCCATTGTGCACTGGGTCATAGAGTGTCACAATGCACCTATGTCAGAAAGGGCCCTTTGCTCTCAGCCGTGCCCTCCATTGCCCTAGTGGTGGAAGGCACAAAGCACTGCCTCCATCCTTCAATTGGATACAAGCCAGGAACTGTCCTGCTTCCAGCTCTTTAGGAAGCTGGGAAAGCACTCGCATTCCATAGTGCTCTTGCAGCGTCCTGGGAACGTCTCATACAAAGGCAGCTGAACACCGTGTCTTTTCAGCCCTTAACTCACCAATCTGCTACATCTGCTTCTGCCGCATTTCCACCTTGCCAACCCGGCTCAGACGAAATGCCTACATCTTCCCCTGAAGCGACTGTGCTGATTCCCAAATGATTGAGCATCCACATGCTTAGGAGGCGATAAACTGCATGCCTTTTTCCAACCACCATTTTACACTGCTTAGAGAGCGTCGGAAAGCAGCTATGTCAGAAAGGCCCCTTTGCACTCAGCCATGCCCTCCATTGCTCTCGAGGTGGAAGGCACAAGGCACTGGTTCTGGATCCACCCCTCAATGGGAGACAAACCACATCTTGGCCTGCTTCCAGCTCTTTAGGAAGTGGAGAAAAATCTCCCTTTCCACAGTGCTCTTACAGCGTCCTGGGAACATGTCATGCGAAGGAGGCTGAACGCCGTTTCTTTTCAGCACTTCACTCGCCAGTCTAGGACATCTGCATCCTGCACGTTTCCACCTTGCCAACCCGGCTCAGACGAAATGCCTACATCATCCCCTTGAGCAATGGGGATGAGGCCCATAGGATTGTGGTTCCACATGCTGAGGAGGAGAGAGACAATAGGCTTTTAACTGACCAGGAAGTGCAACGGTTGGGAGAGTGTCAGAAAGCACCAATGGCAGAAACATCCCTTTACTCTCAGCCGCGCCCTCCATTGTTGTAGAGGTGGAAGGCACAAAGCACTGCCTCCATCCTTCAATGGGAGACAAGCCATAAACTGTCTTGCCTCCAGCTCTTTAGGAAGCTGGGAAAGAACTCGCTTTCCACAGTGCTGTTACAGCATACGAGGAAACTCTCATACAGAGGCAGCTCAAACGCCATTTCTTCCCAGGGCTTCACTGGCCGCTTTAGGACTTCCGCTTCTGCCACAGTTCCACCTTGCCAACCCGGCTCAGACGAAATGCCTACATCTTCCCCTTAAGCAACGGGGGCGAAGCCCACATGATTGTGCTGCCACATGCTTAGCAGGAGCAGACAATAGGCTTTTTACAAACCGCCATTGTGCACTGGGTCAGAGAGTGTCACAATGCACCTATGTCAGAAAGGGCCCTTTGCTCTCAGCCGTGCCCTCCATTGCTCTAGAGGTGGAAGGCACAAAGCACTGCCTCCATCCTTCAATTGGAGACAAGCCATAAACTGTCTTGCCTCCAGCTCTTTAGGAAGCTGACAAACAACTCGCTTTCCACAGTCCTGTTACAGCCGACCGGGGAAATTCTCATACAAAGGCAGCTCAAATGGCATTTCTTCCCAGCCCTTAACTCGCAGCTTAGGACTCCTGCTTCTGCCGCAATTCCACCTTGCCAACCCGGCTCAGACGAAATGACTACATCTTCCCCAGAAGCAACTGGGCTGAGTCCCAAATGATTGAGCGTCCACGTGCTTAGGAGGCGATAGACTGCACGCCTTTTTCCAACCACCATTGTGCACTGCTGGAGAGAGTGTCGGAAAGCAGCTATGTCAGAAAGACGCCTTTGCTCTCAGCCGTGCCCTTCATTGCTCTAGACGTGGAATGCACAATGCACTGGCTCCCCCCCTCAATGGGCGACAAGCCATAGGCCATCTTCCTTCCATCTCTTTAGGAAGCTGAGCAAGAACTCGCTTTCAACAGTGCTCTTTCGGTGTCCTGGCAACATCGCATACAAAGGCAGCTGATATGCCATTTCTTTTCAGCGCTTAACTCGCAGATTTGGAACTTCTGCTCCTGCCACATTTACACCTTGCCAACCCGGCTCAGACGAAATGTCTACATCTTCCCCTTCAGCAACGGGGACGAGGCCCAGATGACTGTGCTTCCGCATGCTTAGCAGGAGCAGACAATAGGCTTTTTACAAACCGCCATTCTGCACTGGGTCAGAGAGTGTCAGAATGCACCTATGTCAGAAAGGGCCCTTTGCTCTCAGCTGTGCCCTCCATTGCTCTAGAGGTGGAAGGCACAAAGCACTGCCTCCGTCCTTCAATTGGAGACAAGCTAGCAACCGTCCTGCTTCCAGCTCTTTAGGAAGCTGGGAAAGCACTCGCATTCCACAGTGCTCTTTCAGCGTCCTGGGAACGTCTAATACAAAGGCAGCTGAACATCGTGTCTTTTCAGCCCTCAACTCATCAATCTGCAACATCTGCTTCTGCTGCATTTCCACATTGCCAACCCGGCTCACACGAAATGCCTACATCTTCCCCTGAAGCGACTGTGCTGATTCCCAAATGATTGAGCATCCACATGCTTAGGAGGCGATAAACTGCATGCCTTTTTCCAACCACCATTTTACACTGCTTAGAGAGCGTCGGAAAGCAGCTATGTCAGAAAGGCCCCTTTGCTGTCAGCCATGCCCTCCATTGCTCTCGAGGTGGAAGGCACAAGGCACTGGTTCTGGATCCACCCCTCAATGGGAGACAAACCACATCTTGGCCTGCTACCAGCTCTTTAGGAAGTGGAGAAAAATCTCCCTTTCCACAGTGCTCTTACAGCGTCCTGGGAACATCTCATACAAAGGAGGCTGAACGCCGTTTCTTTTCAGCACTTCACTCGCCAGTCGGGGACATCTGCATGCTGCACGTTTCCACCTTGCCAACCCGGCTCAGACGAAATGCCTACATCTTCCCCTTGAGCAATGGGGATGAGGCCCATAGGATTGTGGTTCCACATGCTGAGGAGGTGAGAGACAATAGGCTTTTAACTAACCACGAACTGCAACGGTTGGGAGAGTGTCAGAAAGCACCAATGGCAGAAAGACCCCTTTACTCTCAGCCGAGCCCTCCATTGCTGTAGAGGTGGAAGGCACAAAGCACTGCCTCCATCCTTCAATGGGAGACAAGCCATAAACTGTCTTGCCTCCAGCTCTTTAGGAAGCTGGGAAAGAACTCGCTTTCCACAGTGCTGTTACAGCATACGAGGAAACTCTCATACAGAGGCAGCTCAAACGCCATTTCTTCCCAGGGCTTCACTGGCCGCTTTAGGACTTCCGCTTCTGCCACAGTTCCACCTTGCCAACCCGGCTCAGACGAAATGCCTACATCTTCCCCTTAAGCAACGGGGGCGAAGCCCACATGATTGTGCTGCCACATGCTTAGCAGGAGCAGACAATAGGCTTTTTACAAACCGCCATTGTGCACTGGGTCAGAGAGTGTCAGAATGCACCTATGTCAGAAAGGGCCCTTTGCTCTCAGCCGTGCCCTCCATTGCTCTAGAGGTGGAAGGCACAAAGCACTGCCTCCATCCTTCAATTGGAGACAAGCCATAAACTGTCTTGCCTCCAGCTCTTTAGGAAGCTGACAATCAACTCGCTTTCCACAGTCCTGTTACAGCCGACTGGGGAAATTCTCATACAAAGGCAGCTCAAATGGCATTTCTTCCCAGCCCTTAACTCGCAGCTTAGGACTCCTGCTTCTGCCGCAATTCCACCTTGCCAACCCGGCTCAGACGAAATGCCTACATCTTCCCCTGAAGCAACTGATCTGAGTCCCAAATGATTGAGCGTCCACGTGCTTAGGAGGCGATAGACTGCACGCCTTTTTCCAACCACCATTGTGCACTGCTGGAGAGAGTGTCGGAAAGCAGCTATGTCAGAAAGACGCCTTTGCTCTCAGCCGTGCCCTTCATTGCTCTAGACGTGGTATGCACAATGCACTGTCTCCCCCCCTCAAGGGGCGACAAGCCACAGACAATCTTCCTTCCATCTCTTTAGGAAGCTGAGCAAGAACTCGCTTTCAACAGTGCTCTTTCGGTGTCCTGGCAACATCGCATACAAAGGCAGCTGATGTGCCATTTCTTTTCAGCGCTTAACTCGCAGATTTGGAACTTCTGCTCCTGCCACATTTCCACCTTGCCAACCCGGCTCAGACGAAATGTCTACATCTTCCCCTTCAGCAATGGGGACGAGGCCCAGATGACTGTGCTTCCGCATGCTTAGCAGGAGCAGACAATAGGCTTTTTACAAACCGCCATTGTGCACTGGGTCAGAGAGTGTCACAATGCACCTATGTCAGAAAGGGCCCTTTGCTCTCAGCCGTGCCCTCCATTGCCCTAGAGGTGGAAGGCACAAAGCACTGCCTCCATCCTTCAATTGGATACAAGCCAGCAACTGTCCTGCTTCCAGCTCTTTAGGAAGCTGGGAAAGCACTCGCATTCCACAGTGCTCTTGCAGCGTCCTGGGAACGTCTCATACAAAGGCAGCTGAACACCGTGTCTTTTCAGCCCTTAACTCACCAATCTGCTACATCTGCTTCTGCCGCATTTGCACCTTGCCAACCCGGCTCACACGAAATGCCTACATCTTCCCCTCAAGCGACTGTGCTGATTCCCAAATGATTGAGCATCCACATGCTTAGGAGGCGATAAACTGCATGCCTTTTTCCAACCACCATTTTACACTGCTTAGAGAGCGTCGGAAAGCAGCTATGTCAGAAAGGCCCCTTTGCTCTCAGCCATGCCCTCCATTGCTCTCGAGCGGAAGGCACAAGGCACTGGTTCTGGATCCACCCCTCAATGGGAGACAAACCACATCTTGGCCTGCTTCCAGCTCTTTAGGAATTGGAGAAAAATCTCCCTTTCCACAGTGCTCTTACAGCGTCCTGGGAACATCTCATACAAAGGAGGCTGAACGCCGTTTCTTTTCAGCACTTCACTCGCCAGTCGGGGACATCTGCATGCTGCACGTTTCCACCTTGCCAACCCGGCTCAGACGAAATGCCTACATCTTCCCCTTGAGCAATGGGGATGAGGCCCATAGGATTGTGGTTCCACATGCTGAGGAGGAGAGAGACAATAGGCTTTTAACTAACCACGAAGTGCAACGGTTGGGAGAGTGTCAGAAAGCACCAATGGCAGAAAGACCCCTTTACTCTCAGCCGCGCCCTCCATTGCTGTAGAGGTGGAAGGCACAAAGCACTGCCTCCATCCTTCAATGGGAGACAAGCCATAAACTGTCTTGCCTCCAGCTCTTTAGGAAGCTGGGAAAGAACTCGCTTTCCACAGTGCTGTTACAGCATACGAGGAAACTCTCATACAGAGGCAGCTCAAACGCCATTTCTTCCCAGGGCTTCACTGGCCGCTTTAGGACTTCCGCTTCTGCCACAGTTCCACCTTGCCAACCCGGCTCAGACGAAATGCCTACATCTTCCCCTTAAGCAACGGGGCGAAGCTCACATGATTGTGCTGCCACATGCTTAGCAGGAGCAGACAATAGGCTTTTTACAAACCGCCATTGTGCACTGGGTCAGAGAGTGTCAGAATGCACCTATGTCAGAAAGGGCCCTTTGCTCTCAGCCGTGCCCTCCATTGCTCTAGAGGTGGAAGGCACAAAGCACTGCCTCCATCCTTCAATTGGAGACAAGCCATAAACTGTCTTGCCTCCAGCTCTTTAGGAAGCTGACAAACAACTCGCTTTCCACAGTCCTGTTACAGCCGACCGGGGAAATTCTCATACAAAGGCAGCTCAAATGGCATTTCTTCCCAGCCCTTAACTCGCAGCTTAGGACTCCTGCTTCTGCCGCAATTCCACCTTGCCAACCCGGCTCAGACGAAATGCCTACATCTTCCCCTGAAGCAACTGGGCTGAGTCCCAAATGATTGAGCGTCCACGTGCTTAGGAGGCGATAGACTGCACGCCTTTTTCCAACCACCATTGCGCACTGCTGGAGAGAGTGTAGGAAAGCAGCTATGTCAGAAAGACCCCTTTGCTCTCAGCCGTGCCCTTCATTGCTCTAGACGTGGAATGCACAATGCACTGGCTCCCCCCCTCAAGGGGCGACAAGCCACAGACCATCTTCCTTCCATCTCTTTAGGAAGCTGAGCAAGAACTCGCTGTCAGCAGTGCTCTTACTGTGTCCTGGCAACATCTCATACAAAGGCAGCTGATATGCCATTTCTTTTCAGCGCTTAACTCGCAGATTTGGAACTTCTGCTCCTGCCACATTTCCAGGTTCCCAACCCGGCTCAGACGAAATGTCTACATCTTCCCCTTCAGCAACGGGGACGAGGCCCATATGACTGTGCTTCCGCATGCTTAGCAGGAGCAGACAATAGACTTTTTACAAACCGCCATTGTGCACTGGGTCAGAGAGTGTCAGAATGCACCTATTTCAGAAAGGGACCTTTGCTCTCAGCCGTGCCCTCCATTGCTCTAGAGGTGGAAGGCACAAAGCACTGCCTCCATCCTTCAATTGGAGACAAGCCAGCAACTGGCTGCTTCCAGCTCTTTAGGAAGCTGGGAAAGCACTCGCATTCCACAGTGCTCTTACAGCGTCCTGGGAACGTCTCATACAAAGGCAGCTGAACACCGTGTCTTTTCAGCCCTTAACTCACCAACCTGCAACATCTGCTTCTGCCGCATTTCCACCTTGCCAACCCGGCTCAGACGAAATGCCTACATCTTCCCCTGAAGCGACTGTGCTGACTCCCAAATGATTGAGCATCCACATGCTTAGGAGGCGATAAACTGCATGCCTTTTTCCAACCACCATTTTACACTGTTTAGAGAGCGTCGGAAATCAGCTATGTCAGAAAGGCCCCTTTTCTCTCAGCCATGCCCTCCATTGCTCTCGAGGTGGAAGGCACAAGGCACTGGTTCTGGATCCACCCCTCAATGGGAGACAAACCACATCTTGTCCTGCTTCCAGCTCTTTAGAAATTGGAGAAAAATCTCCCTTTCCACAGTGCTCTTACAGCGTCCTGGGAACATCTCATACAAAGGAGGCTGAAGGCCGTTTCTCTTCCGCAGTTCACTCGCCAGTCTGGGACATCTGCATCCTGCACGTTTCCACCTTGCCAACCCGGCTCAGACGAAATGCCTACATCTTCCCCTTGAGCAATGGGGATGAGGCCCATAGGATTGTGGTTCCACATGCTGAGGAGGAGAGAGACAATAGGCTTATAACTAACCACGAAGTGCAATGGTTGGGAGAGTGTCAGAAAGCACCAATATCAGAAAGACCCCTTTACTCTCAGCCGCGCCCTCCATTGCTGTAGAGGTGGAAGGCACAAAGCACTGCCTCCATCCTTCAATGGGAGACAACCCATAAACTGTCTTGCCTCCAGCTCTTTAGGAAGCTGGGAAAGAGCTCGCTTTCCACAGTGCTGTTACAGCATACGAGGAAACTCTCATACAGAGGCAGCTCAAACGCCACTTCTTCCCAGGGCTTAACTGGCCTCTTTAGGACTTCCGCTTCTGCCACAGTTCCACCTTGCCAACCCGGCTCAGACGAAATGCCTACATCTTCCCCTTAAGCAACGGGGGCGAAGCCCACATGATTGTGCTGCCACATGCTTAGCAGGAGCAGACAATAGGCTTTTTACAAACCGCCATTGTGCACTGGGTCAGAGAGTGTCAGAATGCACCTATGTCAGAAAGGGCCCTTTGCTCTCAGCCGTGCCCTCCATTGCTCTAGAGGTGGAAGGCACAAAGCACTGCCTCCATCCTTCAATTGGAGACAAGCCATAAACTGTCTTGCCTCCAGCTCTTTAGGAAGCTGACAAACAACTCGCTTTCCACAGTCCTGTTACAGCAGACCGGGGAACTTCTCATACAAAGGCAGCTCAAATGGCATTTCTTCCCAGCCCTTAACTCGCAGCTTTAGGACTCCTGCTTCTGCCGCAATTCCACCTTGCCAACCCGGCTCAGACGAAATGCCTACATCTTCCCCTGAAGCAACTGGGCTGAGTCCCAAATGATTGAGCGTCCACGTGCTTAGGAGGCGATGGACTGCACGCCTTTTTCCAACCACCATTGCGCACTGCTGGAGAGAGTGTCGGAAAGCAGCTATGTCAGAAAGACCCATTTCCTCTCAGCCGTGCCCTTCATTGCTCTAGACGTGGATGCAGAAGGCACTGGCTCCCCCCCCCAAGGGGCGACAAGCCACAGACCATCTTCCTTCCATCTCTGTAGGAAGCTGAGCAAGAACTCGCTTTCAACAGTGCTCTTTCTGTGTCCTGGCAACATCTCATACAAAGGCAGCTGATATGCCATTTCTTTTCAGCGCTTAACTCGCAGATTTGGAACTTCTGCTCCTGCCACATTTCCACCTTGCCAACCCGGCTCAGACGAAATGTCTACATCTTCCCCTTCAGCAACGGGGACGAGGTCCGTATGACTGTGCTTCCGCATGCTTAGCAGGAGCAGACAATAGGCATTTTACAAACCGCCATTGTGCACTGTGTCAGAGACTGTCAGAATGCACCTATGTCAGAAAGGGCCCTTTGCTCTCAGCCGTGCCCTCCATTGCTCTAGAGGTGGAAGGCACAAAGCACTGCCTCCATCCTTCAATTGGAGACAAGCCAGCAACTGTCCTGCTTCCAGCTCTTTAGGAAGCTGGGAAAGCACTCGCATTCCACAGTGCTCTTAGAGCGTCCTGGGAACGTCTCATACAAAGGCAGCTGAACACCGTGTCTTTTCAGCCCTTAACTCACCAATCTGCAACATCTGCTTCTGCCGCATTTCCACCTTGCCAACCCGGCTCAGACGAAATGCCTACATCTTCCCCTTAAGCAACGGGGGCGAAGCCCACATGATTGTGCTGCCACATGCTTAGCAGGAGCAGACAATAGGCTTTTTACAAACCGCCATTGTGCACTGGGTCAGAGAGTGTCAGAATGCACCTCTGTCAGCAAGGGCCCTTTGCTCTCAGCCGTGCCCTCCATTGCTCTAGAGGTGGAAGGCACAAAGCACTGCCTCCATCCTTCAATTGGAGACAAGCCATAAACTGTCTTGCCTCCAGCTCTTTAGGAAGCTGACAAACAACTCGCTTTCCACAGTCCTGTTACAGCCGACCGGGGAAATTCTCATACAAAGGCAGCTCAAATGGCATTTCTTCCCAGCCCTTAACTCGCAGCTTAGGACTCCTGCTTCTGCCGCAATTCCACCTTGCCAACCCGGCTCAGACGAAATGCCTACATCTTCCCCTGAAGCAACTGGGCTGAGTCCCAAATGATTGAGCGTCCACGTGCTTAGGAGGCGATAGACTGCACGCCTTTTTCCAACCACCATTGTGCACTGCTGAAGAGAGTGTCGGAAAGCAGCTATGTCAGAAAGACGCCTTTGCTCTCAGCCGTGCCCTTCATTGCTCTCGAGGTGGAAGGCACAAGGCACTCGTTCTGGATCCACCCCTCAATGGGAGACAAACCACATCTTGGCCTGCTTCCAGCTCTTTTGGAAGTGGAGAGAAACTCCCTTTCCACAGTGCTCTTACAGCGTCCTGGGAACATCTCATACAAAGGAGGCTGAACGCCGTTTCTTTTCAGCACTTCACTCGCCAGTCTGGGACATCTGCATCCTGCACGTTTCCACCTTGCCAACCCGGCTCAGACGAAATGCCTACAACTTCCCCTTGAGCAATGGGGATGAGGCCCATAGGATTGTGGTTCCACATGCTGAGGAGGAGAGAGACAATAGGCTTTTAACTAACCACGAAGTGCAACGGTTGGGAGAGTGTCAGAAAGCACCAATGGCAGAAAGACCCCTTTACTCTCAGCCGCGCCCTCCATTGCTGTAGAGGTGGAAGGCACAAAGCACTGCCTCCATCCTTCAATGGGAGACCAGCCATAAACTGTCTTGCCTCCAGCTCTTTATTAAGTTGGGAAGGAACTCGCTTTCCACAGTGCTGTTACAGCATACGAGGAAACTCTCATACAGAGGCAGCTCAAACGCCATTTCTTCCCAGTGCTTAACTGGCCGCTTTAGGACTTCCGCTTCTGGCACAGTTCCACCTTGCCAACCCGGCTCAGACGAAATACCTACATCTTCCCCTTAAGCAACGGGGGCGAAGCCCACATGATTGTGCTGCCACATGCTTAGCAGGAGCAGACAATAGGCTTTTTACAAACCGCCCTTTTGCACTGGGTCAGAGAGTGTCAGAATGCACCTATGTCAGAAAGGGCCCTTTGCTCTCAGCGGTGCCCTCCATTGCTCTAGAGGTGGAAGGCACAAGGCACTGCCTCCATCCTTCAATTGGAGAAAGCCATAAACTGTCTTGCCTCCAGCTCTTTAGGAAGCCGACAAACAACTCGCTTTCCACAGTCCTGTTACAGCAGACCGGGGAACTTCTCATACAAAGGCAGCTCAAATGGCATTTCTTCCCAGCCCTTAACTCGCAGCTTTAGGACTCCTGCTTCTGCCGCAATTCCACCTTGCCAACCAGGCTCAGACGAAATGCCTACATCTTCCCCTGAAGCAACTGGGCTGAGTCCTTAATGATTGAGCGTCCACGTGCTTAGGAGGCGATAGACTGCACGCCTTTTTCCAACCACCATTGCGCACTGCTGGAGAGAGTGTAGGAAAGCAGCTATGTCAGAAAGACCCCTTTGCTCTCAGCCGTGCCCTTCATTGCTCTAGACGTGGAATGCACAATGCACTGGCTCCCCCCCTCAAGGGGCGACAAGCCACAGACCATCTTCCTTCCATCTCTTTAGGAAGCTGAGCAAGAACTCGCTGTCAGCAGTGCTCTTACTGTGTCCTGGCAACATCTCATACAAAGGCAGCTGATATGCCATTTCTTTTCAGCGCTTAACTCGCAGATTTGGAACTTCTGCTCCTGCCACATTTCCAGGTTGCCAACCCGGCTCAGACGAAATGTCTACATCTTCCGCTTCAGCAACGGGGACTAGGCCCAGATGACTGTGCTTCCGGATGCTTAGCAGGAGCAGACAATAGGCTTTTTACAAACCGCCATTGTGCACTGGGTCAGAGAGTTTCAGAATGCACCTATGTCAGAAAGGGCCCTTTGCTCTCAGCCGTGCCCTCCATTGCTCTTGAGGTGGAAGGCACAAAGCACTGCCTCCATCCTTCAATTGCAGACAAGCCAGCAACTGTCCTGCTTCCTGCTCTTTAGGAAGCTGGGAAAGCACTCGCATTCCACAGTGCTCTTACAGCGTCCTGGGAACGTCTCATACAAAGGCAGCTGAACACCGTGTCTTTTCAGCCCTTAACTCACCAATCTGCAACATCTGCTTCTGCCGCATTTCCACCTTGCCAACCCGGCTCAGACGAAATGCCTAAATCTTCCCCTCAAGCGACTGTGCTGATTCCCAAATGATTGAGCATCCACATGCTTAGGAGGCGATAAACTGCATGCCTTTTTCCAACCACCATTTTACACTGCTTAGAGAGCGTCGGAAAGCAGCTATGTCAGAAAGGCCCCTTTGCTCTCAGCCATGCCCTCCATTGCTCTCGAGCGGAAGGCACAAGGCACTGGTTCTGGATCCACCCCTCAATGGGAGACAACCCACACCTTGGCCTGCTTCCAGCTCTTTTGGAATTGGAGAAAAACCTCACTTTCCACAGTGCTCTTACAGCGTCCAGGGAACATCTCATACGAACGAGGCTGAACGCCGTTTGTTTTCAGCACTTCACTCCCCAGTCTGGGACATCTGCATCCTGGACGTTTCCACCTTGCCAACCTGGCTCAGACGAAATGCCTACATCTTCCCCTTGAGCAATGGGGATGAGGCCCATAGGATTGTGGTTCCACATGCTGAGGAGGAGAGAGACAATAGGCTTTTAACTAACCACGAAGTGCAACGGTTGGGAGAGTGTCAGAAGGCACCAATGGCAGAAAGACCCCTTTACTCTCAGCCGCGCCCTCCATTGCTGTAGAGGTGGAAGGCACAAAGCACTGCCTCCATCCTTCAATGGGAGACAAGCCATAAACTGTCTTGCCTCCAGCTCTTTAGGAATCTGGGAAAGAACTCGCTTTCCACAGTGCTGTTACAGCATACGAGGAAACTCTCATACAGAGGCAGCTCAAACGCCATTTCTTCCCAGTGCTTAACTGGCCGCTTTAGGACTTCCGCTTCTGCCACAGTTCCACCTTGCCAACCCGGCTCAGACGAAATGCCTACATCTTCCCCTTAAGCAACGGGGGCGAAGCCCACATGATTGTGCTTCCACATGCTTAGCAGGAGCAGACAATAGGCTTTTTACAAACCGCCATTGTGCACTGCGTCAGAGAGTGTCAGAATGCACCTATGTCAGAAACTGCCCGTTGCACTCAGCCGTGCCCTCCATTGCTCTAGAGGTGGAAGGCACAAAGCACTGCCTCCATCCTTCAATTGGAGACAAGCCATAAACTGTCTTGCCTCCAGCTCTTTAGGAAGCTGACAAACAACTCGCTTTCCACAGTCCTGTTACAGCCGACCGGGGAAATTCTCTTACAAAGGCAGCTCAAATGGCCTTTCTTCCCAGCCCTTAACTCGCAGCTTAGGACTCCTGCTTCTGCCGCAATTCCACCTTGCCAACCCGGCTCAGACGAAATGCCTACATCTTCCCCTGAAGCAACTGGGCTGAGTCCCAAATGATTGAGCGTCCACGTGCTTAGGAGGCGATAGACTGCACGCCTTTTTCCAAACACCATTGCGCACTGCTGGAGAGAGTGTCGGAAAGCAGCTATGTCAGAAAGACCCCTTTGCTCTCAGCCGTGCCCTTCATTGCTCTAGACGTGGAATGCACAATGCACTGGCTCCCCCCTCAAGGCGCGACAAGCCACAGACCATCTTCCTTCCATCTCTTTAGGAAGCTGAGCAAGAACTCGCTTTCAACAGTGCTCTTTCTGTGTCCTGGCAACATCTCATACAAAGGCAGCTGATATGCCATTTCTTTTCAGCGCTTAACTCGCAGATTTGGAACTTCTGCTCCTGCCACATTTCCACCTTGTCAACCCGGCTCAGACGAAATGTCTACATCTTCCCCTTCAGCAACGGGGACGAGGCCCAGATGACTGTGCTTCCACATGCTTAGCAGGAGCAGACAATAGGCATTTTACAAACCGCCATTGTGCACTGGGTCAGAGAGTGTCAGAATGCACCTATGTCAGAAAGGGCCCTTTGCTCTCAGCCGTGCCCTCCATTGCTCTAGAGGTGGAAGGCACAAAGCACTGCCTCCATCCTTCAATTGGAGACAAGCCAGCAACTGTCCTGCTTCCAGCTCTTTAGCAAGCTGGGAAAGAACTCGCATTCCACAGGGCTCTTACAGCGTCATGGGAACGTCTCATACAAAGGCAGCTGAACACCGTGTCTTTTCAGCCGTTCACTCACCAATCTGCAACATCTGCTTCTGCCGCATTTCCACCTTGCAACCCGGCTCAGACGAAATGCCTACATCTTCCCCTGAAGCGACTGTGCTGATTCCCAAATGATTGAGCGTCCACATGCTTAGGAGGCAATAAACTGCATGCTTTTTCCAACCACCATTTTACATTGCTTAGAGAGCGTCGGAAAGCAGCTATGTCAGAAAGGCCCCTTTGCTCTCAACCAGGCCCTCCATTGCTCTCGAGGCGGAAGGCACAAGGCACTGGTTCTGGATCCACCCCTCAATGGGAGACAAACCACATCCTGTCCTGCTTCCAGCTCTTTAGGAAGTGGAGAAGAAACTCCCTTTCCACAGTGCTCTTACAGCGTCCTGGGAACATCTCATACAAAGGAGGCTGAACGCCGTTTCTTTTCAGCACTTCACTCGCCAGTCTGACACATCTGCATCCTGCACGTTTCCACCTTGCCAACCCGGCTCAGACGAAATGCCTACATCTTCCCCTTGAGCAATGGGGATGAGGCCCATAGGATTGTGGTTCCACATGCTGAGGAGGTGAGAGACAATAGGCTTTTAACTAACCACGAACTGCAACGGTTGGGAGAGTGTCAGAAAGCACCAATGGCAGAAAGACCCCTTTACTCTCAGCCGAGCCCTCCATTGCTGTAGAGGTGGAAGGCACAAAGCACTGCCTCCATCCTTCAATGGGAGACAAGCCATAAACTGTCTTGCCTCCAGCTCTTTAGGAAGCTGGGAAAGAACTCGCTTTCCACAGTGCTGTTACAGCATACGAGGAAACTCTCATACAGAGGCAGCTCAAACGCCATTTCTTCCCAGGGCTTCACTGGCCGCTTTAGGACTTCCGCTTCTGCCACAGTTCCACCTTGCCAACCCCGCTCAGACGAAATGCCTACATCTTCCCCTTAAGCAACGGGGGCGAAGCCCACATGATTGTGCTGCCACATGCTTAGCAGGAGCAGACAATAGGCTTTTTACAAACCGCCATTGTGCACTGGGTCAGAGAGTGTCAGAATGCACCTCTGTCAGCAAGGGCCCTTTGCTCTCAGCCGTGCCCTCCATTGCTCTAGAGGTGGAAGGCACAAAGCACTGCCTCCATCCTTCAATTGGAGACAAGCCATAAACTGTCTTGCCTCCAGCTCTTTAGGAAGCTGACAAACAACTCGCTTTCCACAGTCCTGTTACAGCCGACCGGGGAAATTCTCATACAAAGGCAGCTCAAATGGCATTTCTTCCCAGCCCTTAACTCGCAGCTTAGGACTCCTGCTTCTGCCGCAATTCCACCTTGCCAACCCGGCTCAGACGAAATGCCTACATCTTCCCCTGAAGCAACTGGGCTGAGTCCCAAATGATTGAGCGTCCACGTGCTTAGGAGGCGATAGACTGCACGCCTTTTTCCAACCACCATTGTGCACTGCTGAAGAGAGTGTCGGAAAGCAGCTATGTCAGAAAGACGCCTTTGCTCTCAGCCGTGCCCTTCATTGCTCTCGAGGTGGAAGGCACAAGGCACTCGTTCTGGATCCACCCCTCAATGGGAGACAAACCACATCTTGGCCTGCTTCCAGCTCTTTTGGAAGTGGAGAGAAACTCCCTTTCCACAGTGCTCTTACAGCGTCCTGGGAACATCTCATACAAAGGAGGCTGAACGCCGTTTCTTTTCAGCACTTCACTCGCCAGTCTGGGACATCTGCATCCTGCACGTTTCCACCTTGCCAACCCGGCTCAGACGAAATGCCTACAACTTCCCCTTGAGCAATGGGGATGAGGCCCATAGGATTGTGGTTCCACATGCTGAGGAGGAGAGAGACAATAGGCTTTTAACTAACCACGAAGTGCAACGGTTGGGAGAGTGTCAGAAAGCACCAATGGCAGAAAGACCCCTTTACTCTCAGCCGCGCCCTCCATTGCTGTAGAGGTGGAAGGCACAAAGCACTGCCTCCATCCTTCAATGGGAGACCAGCCATAAACTGTCTTGCCTCCAGCTCTTTATTAAGTTGGGAAGGAACTCGCTTTCCACAGTGCTGTTACAGCATACGAGGAAACTCTCATACAGAGGCAGCTCAAACGCCATTTCTTCCCAGTGCTTAACTGGCCGCTTTAGGACTTCCGCTTCTGGCACAGTTCCACATTGCCAACCCGGCTCAGACGAAATACCTACATCTTCCCCTTAAGCAACGGGGGCGAAGCCCACATGATTGTGCTGCCACATGCTTAGCAGGAGCAGACAATAGGCTTTTTACAAACCGCCCTTTTGCACTGGGTCAGAGAGTGTCAGAATGCACCTATGTCAGAAAGGGCCCTTTGCTCTCAGCGGTGCCCTCCATTGCTCTAGAGGTGGAAGGCACAAGGCACTGCCTCCATCCTTCAATTGGAGAAAGCCATAAACTGTCTTGCCTCCAGCTCTTTAGGAAGCTGACAAACAACTCGCTTTCCACAGTCCTGTTACAGCAGACCGGGGAACTTCTCATACAAAGGCAGCTCAAATGGCATTTCTTCCCAGCCCTTAACTCGCAGCTTTAGGACTCCTGCTTCTGCCGCAATTCCACCTTGCCAACCAGGCTCAGACGAAATGCCTACATCTTCCCCTGAAGCAACTGGGCTGAGTCCTTAATGATTGAGCGTCCACGTGCTTAGGAGGCGATAGACTGCACGCCTTTTTCCAACCACCATTGCGCACTGCTGGAGAGAGTGTAGGAAAGCAGCTATGTCAGAAAGACCCCTTTGCTCTCAGCCGTGCCCTTCATTGCTCTAGACGTGGAATGCACAATGCACTGGCTCCCCCCCTCAAGGGGCGACAAGCCACAGACCATCTTCCTTCCATCTCTTTAGGAAGCTGAGCAAGAACTCGCTGTCAGCAGTGCTCTTACTGTGTCCTGGCAACATCTCATACAAAGGCAGCTGATATGCCATTTCTTTTCAGCGCTTAACTCGCAGATTTGGAACTTCTGCTCCTGCCACATTTCCAGGTTGCCAACCCGGCTCAGACGAAATGTCTACATCTTCCGCTTCAGCAACGGGGACTAGGCCCAGATGACTGTGCTTCCGGATGCTTAGCAGGAGCAGACAATAGGCTTTTTACAAACCGCCATTGTGCACTGGGTCAGAGAGTTTCAGAATGCACCTATGTCAGAAAGGGCCCTTTGCTCTCAGCCGTGCCCTCCATTGCTCTTGAGGTGGAAGGCACAAAGCACTGCCTCCATCCTTCAATTGCAGACAAGCCAGCAACTGTCCTGCTTCCTGCTCTTTAGGAAGCTGGGAAAGCACTCGCATTCCACAGTGCTCTTACAGCGTCCTGGGAACGTCTCATACAAAGGCAGCTGAACACCGTGTCTTTTCAGCCCTTAACTCACCAATCTGCAACATCTGCTTCTGCCGCATTTCCACCTTGCCAACCCGGCTCAGACGAAATGCCTAAATCTTCCCCTCAAGCGACTGTGCTGATTCCCAAATGATTGAGCATCCACATGCTTAGGAGGCGATAAACTGCATGCCTTTTTCCAACCACCATTTTACACTGCTTAGAGAGCGTCGGAAAGCAGCTATGTCAGAAAGGCCCCTTTGCTCTCAGCCATGCCCTCCATTGCTCTCGAGCGGAAGGCACAAGGCACTGGTTCTGGATCCACCCCTCAATGGGAGACAACCCACACCTTGGCCTGCTTCCAGCTCTTTTGGAATTGGAGAAAAACCTCACTTTCCACAGTGCTCTTACAGCGTCCAGGGAACATCTCATACGAACGAGGCTGAACGCCGTTTGTTTTCAGCACTTCACTCCCCAGTCTGGGACATCTGCATCCTGGACGTTTCCACCTTGCCAACCTGGCTCAGACGAAATGCCTACATCTTCCCCTTGAGCAATGGGGATGAGGCCCATAGGATTGTGGTTCCACATGCTGAGGAGGAGAGAGACAATAGGCTTTTAACTAACCACGAAGTGCAACGGTTGGGAGAGTGTCAGAAGGCACCAATGGCAGAAAGACCCCTTTACTCTCAGCCGCGCCCTCCATTTCTGTAGAGGTGGAAGGCACAAAGCACTGCCTCCATCCTTCAATGGGAGACAAGCCATAAACTGTCTTGCCTCCAGCTCTTTAGGAATCTGGGAAAGAACTCGCTTTCCACAGTGCTGTTACAGCATACGAGGAAACTCTCATACAGAGGCAGCTCAAACGCCATTTCTTCCCAGTGCTTAACTGGCCGCTTTAGGACTTCCGCTTCTGCCACAGTTCCACCTTGCCAACCCGGCTCAGACGAAATGCCTACATCTTCCCCTTAAGCAACGGGGGCGAAGCCCACATGATTGTGCTTCCACATGCTTAGCAGGAGCAGACAATAGGCTTTTTACAAACCGCCATTGTGCACTGCGTCAGAGAGTGTCAGAATGCACCTATGTCAGAAACTGCCCGTTGCACTCAGCCGTGCCCTCCATTGCTCTAGAGGTGGAAGGCACAAAGCACTGCCTCCATCCTTCAATTGGAGACAAGCCATAAACTGTCTTGCCTCCAGCTCTTTAGGAAGCTGACAAACAACTCGCTTTCCACAGTCCTGTTACAGCCGACCGGGGAAATTCTCTTACAAAGGCAGCTCAAATGGCCTTTCTTCCCAGCCCTTAACTCGCAGCTTAGGACTCCTGCTTCTGCCGCAATTCCACCTTGCCAACCCGGCTCAGACGAAATGCCTACATCTTCCCCTGAAGCAACTGGGCTGAGTCCCAAATGATTGAGCGTCCACGTGCTTAGGAGGCGATAGACTGCACGCCTTTTTCCAAACACCATTGCGCACTGCTGGAGAGAGGGTCGGAAAGCAGCTATGTCAGAAAGACCCCTTTGCTCTCAGCCGTGCCCTTCATTGCTCTAGACGTGGAATGCACAATGCACTGGCTCCCCCCCTCAAGTGGCGACAAGCCACAGACCATCTTCCTTCCATCTCTTTAGGAAGCTGAGCAAGAACTCGCTTTCAACAGTGCTCTTTCTGTGTCCTGGCAACATCTCATACAAAGGCAGCTGATATGCCATTTCTTTTCAGCGCTTAACTCGCAGATTTGGAACTTCTGCTCCTGCCACATTTCCACCTTGTCAACCCGGCTCAGACGAAATGTCTACATCTTCCCCTTCAGCAACGGGGACGAGGCCCAGATGACTGTGCTTCCACATGCTTAGCAGGAGCAGACAATAGGCATTTTACAAACCGCCATTGTGCACTGGGTCAGAGAGTGTCAGAATGCACCTATGTCAGAAAGGGCCCTTTGCTCTCAGCCGTGCCCTCCATTGCTCTAGAGGTGGAAGGCACAAAGCACTGCCTCCATCCTTCAATTGGAGACAAGCCAGCAACTGTCCTGCTTCCAGCTCTTTAGCAAGCTGGGAAAGAACTCGCATTCCACAGGGCTCTTACAGCGTCATGGGAACGTCTCATACAAAGGCAGCTGAACACCGTGTCTTTTCAGCCGTTCACTCACCAATCTGCAACATCTGCTTCTGCGGCATTTCCACCTTGCAACCCGGCTCAGACGAAATGCCTACATCTTCCCCTGAAGCGACTGTGCTGTTTCCCAAATGATTGAGCGTCCACATGCTTAGGAGGCAATAAACTGCATGCTTTTTCCAACCACCATTTTACATTGCTTAGAGAGCGTCGGAAAGCAGCTATGTCAGAAAGGCCCCTTTGCTCTCAACCAGGCCCTCCATTGCTCTCGAGGTGGAAGGCACAAGGCACTGGTTCTGGATCCACCCCTCAATGGGAGACAAACCACATCCTGTCCTGCTTCCAGCTCTTTAGGAAGTGGAGAAGAAACTCCCTTTCCACAGTGCTCTTACAGCGTCCTGGGAACATCTCATACAAAGGAGGCTGAACGCCGTTTCTTTTCAGCACTTCACTCGCCAGTCTGAGACATCTGCATCCTGCACGTTTCCACCTTGCCAACCCGGCTCAGACGAAATGCCTACATCTTCCCCTTGAGCAATGGGGATGAGGCCCATAGGATTGTGGTTCCACATGCTGAGGAGGTGAGAGACAATAGGCTTTTAACTAACCACGAACTGCAACGGTTGGGAGAGTGTCAGAAAGCACCAATGGCAGAAAGACCCCTTTACTCTCAGCCGAGCCCTCCATTGCTGTAGAGGTGGAAGGCACAAAGCACTGCCTCCATCCTTCAATGGGAGACAAGCCATAAACTGTCTTGCCTCCAGCTCTTTAGGAAGCTGGGAAAGAACTCGCTTTCCACAGTGCTGTTACAGCATACGAGGAAACTCTCATACAGAGGCAGCTCAAACGCCATTTCTTCCCAGGGCTTCACTGGCCGCTTTAGGACTTCCGCTTCTGCCACAGTTCCACCTTGCCAACCCGGCTCAGACGAAATGCCTACATCTTCCCCTTAAGCAACGGGGGCGAAGCCCACATGATTGTGCTGCCACATGCTTAGCAGGAGCAGACAATAGGCTTTTTACAAACCGCCATTGTGCACTGGGTCAGAGAGTGTCAGAATGCACCTCTGTCAGCAAGGGCCCTTTGCTCTCAGCCGTGCCCTCCATTGCTCTAGAGGTGGAAGGCACAAAGCACTGCCTCCATCCTTCAATTGGAGACAAGCCATAAACTGTCTTGCCTCCAGCTCTTTAGGAAGCTGACAAACAACTCGCTTTCCCCAGTCCTGTTACAGCCGACCGGGGAAATTCTCATACAAAGGCAGCTCAAATGGCATTTCTTCCCAGCCCTTAACTCGCAGCTTAGGACTCCTGCTTCTGCCGCAATTCCACCTTGCCAACCCGGCTCAGACGAAATGCCTACATCTTCCCCTGAAGCAACTGGGCTGAGTCCCAAATGATTGAGCGTCCACGTGCTTAGGAGGCGATAGACTGCACGCCTTTTTCCAACCACCATTGTGCACTGCTGAAGAGAGTGTCGGAAAGCAGCTATGTCAGAAAGACGCCTTTGCTCTCAGCCGTGCCCTTCATTGCTCTAGACGTGGTATGCACAATGCACTGTCTCCCCCCCTCAAGGCGCGACAAGCCACAGACCATCTTCCTTCCATCTCTTTAGGAAGCTGAGCAAGAACTCGCTTTCAACAGTGCTCTTTCGGTGTCCTGGCAACATCGCATACAAAGGCAGCTGATATGCCATTTCTTTTCAGCGCTTAACTCGCAGATTTGGAACTTCTGCTCCTGCCACATTTCCACCTTGCCAACGCGGCTCAGACGAAATGTCTACATCTTCCCCTTCAGCAACGGGGACGAGGCCCAGATGACTGTGCTTCCGCATGCTTAGCAGGAGCAGACAATAGGCTTTTTACAAACCGCCATTGTGCACTGGGTCAGAGAGTGTCACAATGCACCTATGTCAGAAAGGGCCCTTTGCTCTCAGCCGTGCCCTCCATTGCCCTAGAGGTGGAAGGCACAAAGCACTGCCTCCATCCTTCAATTGGAGACAAGCCAGCAACTGTCCTGCTTCCAGCTCTTTAGGAAGCTGGGAAAGCACTCGCATTCCACAGTGCTCTTGCAGCGTCCTGGGAACGTCTCATACAAAGGCAGCTGAACACCGTGTCTTTTCAGCCCTTAACTCACCAATCTGCTACATCTGCTTCTGCCGCATTTGCACCTTGCCAACCCGGCTCAGACGAAATGCCTACATCTTCCCCTGAAGCGACTCTGCTGATTCCCAAATGATTGAGCATCCACATGCTTAGGAGACGATAAACTGCATGCCTTTTTCCAACCACCATTTTACACTGCTTAGAGAGCGTCGGAAAGCAGCTATGTCAGAAAGGCCCCTTTGCTCTCAGCCATGCCCTCCATTGCTCTCGAGGTGGAAGGCACAAGGCACTGGTTCTGGATCCACCCCTCAATGGCAGACAAACCACATCTTGGCCTGCTTCCAGCTCTTTAGGAAGTGGAGAAAAATCTCCCTTTCCACAGTGCTCTTACAGCGTCCTGGGAACATCTCATACTAAGGAGACTGAACGCCGTTTCTTTTCAGCACTTCACTCGCCAGTCGGGGACATCTGCATGCTGCACGTTTCCACCTTGCCAACCCAGCTCAGACGAAATGCCTACATCTTCCCCTTGAGCAATGGGGATGAGGCCCATAGGATTGTGGTTCCAGATGCTGAGGAGGAGAGAGACAATAGGCTTTTAACTAACCACGAAGTGCAACGGTTGGGAGAGTGTCAGAAAGCACCAATGGCAGAAAGACACCTTTAGTCTCAGCCGCGCCCTCCATTGCTGTAGAGGTGGAAGGCACAAAGCACTGCCTCCATCCTTCAATGGGAGACAAGCCATAAACTGTCTTGCCTCCAGCTCTTTAGGAAGCTGGGAAAGAACTCGCTTTCCACAGTGCTGTTACTGCATATGAGGAAACTCTCATACAGAGGCACCTCAAACGCCATTTCTTCCCAGGGCTTCACTGGCCGCTTTAGGACTTCCGCTTCTGCCAACGTTCCACCTTGCCAACCCGGCTCAGACGAAATGCCTACATCTTCCCCTTAAGCAACGGGGGCCAAGCCCACATGATTGTGCTTCCACATGCTTAGCAGGAGCAGACAATAGGCTTTTTACAAACCGCCATTGCGCACTGGGTCAGAGAGTGTCAGAATGCACCTATGTCAGAAAGGGCCCTTTGCTCTCAGCCGTGCCCTCCATTGCTCTAGAGGTGGAAGGCACAAAGCACTGCCTCCATCCTTCAATTGGAGTCAAGCCATAAACTGTCTTGCCTCCAGCTCTTTAGGAAGCTGACAAACAACTCGCTTTCCACAGTCCTGTTACAGCCGACCGGGGAAATTCTCATACAAAGGCAGCTCAAATGGCATTTCTTCCCAGCCCTTAACTCGCAGCTTAGGACTCCTGCTTCTGCCGCAATTCCACCTTGCCAACACGGCTCAGACGAAATGCCTACATCTTCCCCTGAAGCAACTGGGCTGAGTCCCAAATGATTGAGCGTCCACGTGCTTAGGAGGCGATAGACTGCACGCCTTTCTCCAACCACCATTGTGCACTGCTGGAGAGAGTGTCGGAAAGCAGCTATGTCAGAAAGACCCCTTGGTCTCAGCTGTGCCCTTCATTGCTCTAGACGTGGAATGCACAATGCACTGGAACCCCCCCTCAAGGGGCGACAAGCCACAGACAATCTTCCTTCCATCTCTTTAGGAAGCTGAGCAAGAACTCGCTTTAAACGGTGCTCTTTCTGTGTCCTGGCAACAACTCATACAAAGGCAGCTGATATGCCATTTCTTTTCAGCGCTTAACTCGCAGATTTGGAACTTCTGCTCCTGCCACATTTCCACCTTGCCAACCCGGCTCAGACGAAATGTCTACATCTTCCCCTTCAGCAACAGGGACGAGGCCCAGATGACTGGGCTTCCGCATGCTTAGCAGGAGCAGACAATAGGCTTTTTACAAACCGCCATTCTGCACTGGGTCAGATAGTGTCAGAATGCACCTATGTCAGAAAGGGCCCTTTGCTCTCAGCCGTGCCCTCCATTGCTCTAGAGGTGGAAGGCACAAAGCACTGCCTCCATCCTTGAATTGGATACAAGCCAGCAACCGTCCTGCTTCCAGCTCTTTAGGAAGCTGGGAAAGCACTCGCATTCCACAGTGCTCTTTCAGCGTCCTGGGAACGTCTAATACAAAGGCAGCTGAACATCGTTTCTTTTCAGCCCTCAACTCATCAATCTGCAACATCTGCTTCTGCTGCATTTCCACATTGCCAACCTGGCTCACACGAAATGCCTACATCTTCCCCTGAAGCGACTGTGCTGATTCCCAAATGATTGAGCATCCACATGCTTAGGAGGCGATAAACTGCATGCCTTTTTCCAACCACCATTTTACACTGCTTAGAGAGCGTCGGAAAGCAGCTATGTCAGAAAGGCCCCTTTGCTGTCAGCCATGCCCTCCATTGCTCTCGAGGTGGAAGGCACAAGGCACTGGTTCTGGATCCACCCCTCAATGGGAGACAAACCACATCTTGGCCTGCTACCAGCTCTTTAGGAAGTGGAGAAAAATCTCCCTTTCCACAGTGCTCTTACAGCGTCCTGGGAACATCTCATACAAAGGAGGCTGAACGCCGTTTCTTTTCAGCACTTCACTCGCCAGTCGGGGACATCTGCATGCTGCACGTTTCCACCTTGCCAACCCGGCTCAGACGAAATGCCTACATCTTCCCCTTGAGCAATGGGGATGAGGCCCATAGGATTGTGGTTCCACATGCTGAGGAGTAGAGAGACAATAGGCTTTTAACTAACCACGAACTGCAACGGTTGGGAGAGTGTCAGAATGCACCAATGGCAGAAAGACCCCTTTAATCTCAGCCGAGCCCTCCATTGCTGTAGAGGTGGAAGGCACAAAGCACTGCCTCCATCCTTCAATGGGAGACAAGCCATAAACTGTCTTGCCTCCAGCTCTTTAGGAAGCTGGGAAAGAACTCGCTTTCCACAGTGCTGTTGCATCATACGAGGAAACTCTCATACAGAGGCAGCTCAAATGCCATGTCTTCCCAGGGCTTCACTGGCCGCTTTAGGACTTCCGCTTCTGCCACAGTTCCACCTTGCCAACCCGGCTCAGACGAAATGCCTACATCTTCCCCTTAAGCAACGGGGGCGAAGCCCACATGATTGTGCTGCCACATGCTTAGCAGGAGCAGACAATAGGCTTTTTACAAACCGCCATTGTGCACTGGGTCAGAGAGTGTCAGAATGCACCTATGTCAGAAAGGGCCCTTTGCTCTCAGCCGTGCCCTCCATTGCTCTAGAGGTGGAAGGCACAAAGCACTGCCTCCATCCTTCAATTGGAGACAAGCCATAAACTGTCTTGCCTCCAGCTCTTTAGGAAGCTGACAAACAACTCGCTTTCCACAGTCCTGTTACAGCCGACCGGGGAAATTCTCATACAACGGCAGCTCCAATGGCATTTCTTCCCAGCCCTTAACTCGCAGCTTAGGACTCCTGCTTCTGCCGCAATTCCACCTTGCCAACCCGGCTCAGACGAAATGCCTACATCTTCCCCTGAAGCAACTGGGCTGAGTCCCAAATGATTGAGCGTCCACGTGCTTAGGAGGCGATAGACTGCACGCCTTTTTACAACCACCATTGCGCACTGCTGGAGAGAGTGTCGGAAAGCAGCTATGTCAGAAAGACCCCTTTGCTCTCAGCCGTGCCCTTCATTGCTCTAGACGTGGAATGCACAATGCACTGGCTCCCCCCCTCAAGGGGCGACAAGCCACAGACCATCTTCCTTCCATCTCTTTAGGAAGCTGAGCAAGAACTCGCTTTCAACAGTGCTCTTTCTGTGTCCTGGCAACATCTCATACAAAGGCAGCTGATATGCCATTTCTTTTCAGCGCTTAACTCGCAGATTTGGAACTTCTGCTCCTGCCACATTTCCAGGTTCCCAACGCGGCTCAGACGAAATGTCTACATCTTCCCCTTCAGCAACGGGGACGAGGCCCATATGACTGTGCCTCCGCATGCTTAGCAGGAGCAGACAATAGGCTTTTTACAAACCGCCATTGCGCACTGGGTCAGAGAGTGTCAGAATGCACCTATTTCAGAAAGTGACCTTTGCTCTCAGCCGTGCCCTCCATTGCTCTAGAGGTGGAAGGCACAAAGCACTGCCTCCATCCTTCAATTGGAGACAAGCCAGCAACTGTTCTTCTTCCAGCTCTTTAGGAAGCTGGGAAAGCACTCGCATTCCACAGTGCTCTTACAGCGTCCTGGGAACGTCTCATACAAAGGCAGCTGAACACCGTGTCTTTTCAGCCCTTAACTCACCAACCTGCAACATCTGCTTCTGCCGCATTTCCACCTTGCCAACCCGGCTCAGACGAAATGCCTACATCTTCCCCTGAAGCGACTGTGCTGATTCCCAAATGATTGAGCATCCACATGCTTAGGAGGCGATAAACTGCATGCCTTTTTCCAACCACCATTTTACACTGTTTAGAGAGCGTCGGAAAGCAGCTATGTCAGAAAGGCCCCTTTGCTCTCAGCCATGCCCTCCATTGCTCTCGAGGTGGAAGGCACAAGGCACTGGTTCTGGATCCACCCCTCAATGGGAGACAAACCACATCTTGTCCTGCTTCCAGCTCTTTAGAAATTGGAGAAAAATCTCCCTTTCCACAGTGCTCTTACAGCGTCCTGGGAACATCTCATACAAAGGAGGCTGAACGCCGTTTCTCTTCAGCACTTCACTCGCCAGTCTGGGACATCTGCATCCTGCACGTTTCCACATTGCCAACCCGGCTCAGACGAAATGCCTACATCTTCCCCTTGAGCAATGGGGATGAGGCCCACAGGATTGTGGTTCCACATGCTGAGGAGGAGGGAGACAATAGGCTTATATCTAACCACGAAGTGCAATGGTTGGGAGAGTGTCAGAAAGCACCAATATCAGAAAGACCCCTTTACTCTCAGCCGCGCCCTCCATTGCTGTAGAGGTGGAAGGCACAAAGCACTGCCTCCATCCTTCAATGGGAGACAACCCATAAACTGTCTTGCCTCCAGCTCTTTAGGAAGCTGGGAAAGAGCTCGCTTTCCACAGTGCTGTTACAGCATACGAGGAAACTCTCATAAAGAGGCAGTTCAAACGCCACTTCTTCCCAGGGCTTAACTGGCCTCTTTAGGACTTCCGCTTCTGCCACAGTTCCACCTTGCCTACCCGGCTCAGACGAAATGCCTACATCTTCCCCTGAAGCAACTGGGCTGAGTCCCAAATGATTGAGCGTCCACGTGCTTAGGAGGCGATAGACTGCACGCCTTTTTCCAACCACCATTGCGCACTGCTGGAGAGAGTGTCGGAAAGCAGCTATGTCAGAAAGACCCCTTTGCTCTCAGCCGTGCCCTTCATTGCTCTAGACGTGGATGCACAAGGCACTGGCTCCCCCCCTCAAGGGGCGACAAGCCACAGACCATCTTCCTTCCATCTCTGTAGGAAGCTGAGCAAGAACTCGCTTTCAACAGTGCTCTTTCTGTGTCCTGGCAACATCTCATACAAAGGCAGCTGATATGCCATTTCTTTTCAGCGCTTAACTCGCAGATTTGGAACTTCTGCTCCTGCCACATTTCCACCTTGCCAACCCGGCTCAGACGAAATGTCTACAACTTCCCCTTCAGCAACGGGGACGAGGTCCGTATGACTGTGCTTCCGCATGCTTAGCAGGAGCAGACAATAGGCATTTTACAAACCGCCATTGTGCACTGGGTCAGAGAGTGTCAGAATGCACCTATGTCAGAAAGGGCCCTTTGCTCTCAGCCGTGCCCTCCATTGCTCTAGAGGTGGAACGCACACAGCACTGCCTCCATCCTTCAATTGGAGACAAGCCAGCAACTGTCCTGCTTGCAGCTCTTTAGGAAGCTGGGAAAGCACTCGCATTCCACAGTGCTCTTAAAGCGTCCTGGGAACGTCTCATACAAAGGCAGCTGAACACCGTGTCTTTTCAGCCCTTAACTCACCAATCTGCAACATCTGCTTCTGCCGCATTTCCACCTTGCCAACCTGGCTCAGACGAAATGCGTACATCTTCCCCTGAATCGACAGTGCTGTTTCCCAAATGATTGAGCATCCACATGCTTAGGAGGCGATAAACTGCATGCCTTTTTCCAACCACAATTTTACACTGCTTAGAGAGCGTCGGAAAGCAGCTATGTCAGAAAGGCCCCTTTGCTCTCAGCCATGCCCTCCATTGCTCTCGAGGTGGAAGGCACAAGGCACTCGTTCTGGATCCACCCCTCAATGGGAGACAAACCACACCTTGGCCTGCTTCCAGCTCTTTTGGAAGTGGAGAGAAACTCCCTTTGCACAGTGCTCTTACAGCGTCCTGGGAACATCTCATACAAAGGAGGCTGAGCCCCGTTTCTTTTCAGCACTTCACTCGCCAGTCTGGGACATCTGCATCCTGCACGTTACCACCTTGCCAACCCTGCTCAGACGAAATGCCTACAACTTACCCTTGAGCAATGGGGATGAGGCCCATAGGATTGTGGTTCCACATGCTGAGGAGGAGAGAGACAATAGGCTTTTAACTAACCACGAAGTGCAACGGTTGGGAGAGTGTCAGAAAGCACCAATGGCAGAAAGACCCCTTTACTCTCAGCCGCGCCCTCCATTGCTGTAGAGGTGGAAGGCACAAAGCACTGCCTCCGTCCTACAATGGGAGACCAGCCATAAACAGTCTTGCCTCCAGCTCTTTATTAAGTTGGGAAGGAACTCGCTTTCCACAGTGCTGTTACAACATACGAGGAAACTCTCATACAGAGGCAGCTCATACGCCATTTCTTCCCAGTGCTTAACTGGACGCTTTAGGACTTCCGCTTCTGCCACAGTTCCACATTGCCAACCCGGCTCAGACGAAATACCTACATCTTCCCCTTAAGCAACGGGGGCGAAGCCCACATGATTGTGCTGCCACATGCTTAGCAGGAGCAGACAATAGGCTTTTTACAAACCGCCCTTTTGCACTGGGTCAGAGAGTGTCAGAATGCACCTATGTCAGAAAGGGCCCTTTGCTCTCAGCGGTGCCCTCCATTGCTCTAGAGGTGGAAGGCACAAGGCACTGCCTCCATCCTTCAATTGGAGAAAGCCATAAACTGTCTTGCCTCCAGCTCTTTAGGAAGCCGACAAACAACTCGCTTTCCACAGTCCTGTTACAGCAGACCGGGGAACTTCTCATACAAAGGCAGCTCAAATGGCATTTCTTCCCAGCCCTTAACTCGCAGCTTTAGGACTCCTGCTTCTGCCGCAATTCCACCTTGCCAACCCGGCTCAGAAGAAATGCCTACATCTTCCCCTGAAGCAACTGGGCTGAGTCCTTAATGATTGAGCGTCCACGTGCTTAGGAGGCGATAGACTGCACGCCTTTTTCCAACCACCATTGCGCACTGCTGGAGAGAGTGTAGGAAAGCAGCTATGTCAGAAAGACCCCTTTGCTCTCAGCCGTGCCCTTCATTGCTCTAGACGTGGAATGCACAATGCACTGCCTCCCCCCCTCAAGGGGCAACAAGCCACAAACCATCTTCCTTCCATCTCTTTAGGAAGCTGAGCAAGAACTCGCTGTCAGCAGTGCTCTTACTGTGTCCTGGCAACATCTCATACAAAGGCAGCTGATATGCCATTTCTTTTCAGCGCTTAACTCGCAGATTTGGAACTTCTGCTCCTGCCACATTTCCACCTTGCCAACCCGGCTCAGACGAAATGTCTACATCTTCCGCTTCAGCAACGGGGACGAGGCCCAGATGACTGTGCTTCCGCATGCTTAGCAGGAGCAGACAATAGGCTTTTTACAAACCGCCATTGTGCACTGGGTCAGAGAGTGTCAGAATGCACCTATGTCAGAAAGGGCCCTTTGCTCTCAGCCGTGCCCTCCATTGCTCTAGAGTTGGAAGGCACAAAGCACTGCCTCCTTCCTTCAATTGGAGACAAGCCAGCAGCTGTCCTGCTTCCAGCTCTTTAGGAAGCTGGGAAAGCACTCGCATTCCACAGTGCTCTTACAGCGTCCTGGGAACGTCTCATACAAAGGCAGCTGAACACAGTGTCTTTTCAGCCCTTAACTCACCAATCTGCAATATCTGCTTCTGCCGCATTTGCACCTTGCCAACCCGGCTCAGACGAAATGCCTACATCTTCCCCTGAAGCGACTGTGCTGATTCCCAAATGATTGAGCATCCACATGCTTAGGAGTTGATAAACTGCATGCCTTTTTCCAACCACCATTTTACACTGCTTAGAGAGCGTCAGAAAGCAGCTATATCAGAAAGGCCCCTTTGCTCTCAGCCATGCCCTCCATTTCTCTCGAGGTGGAAGGCACAAGGCACTGGTTCTGGATCCACCCCTCAATGGGAGACAAATCACATCTTGGCCTGCTTCCAGCTCTTTGGGAAGTGGAGAAAAATCTCCCTTTCCACGGTGCTCTTACAGCGTCCTGGGAACATCTCATACAAAGGAGGCTGAACACCGTTTCTATTCAGCACTTCACTCGCCAGTCTGGGACATCTGCATCCTGCACGTTTCCACCTTGCCAACCCGGCTCAGACGAAATGCCTACATCTTCCCCTTGAGCAATGGGGATGAGGCCCATAGGATTGTGGTTCCACATGCTGAGGAGGACAGAGACAATAGGCTTTTAACTAACCACGAACTGCAACGGTTGGGAGAGTGTCAGAAAGCACCAATGGCAGAAAGACCCCTTTACTCACAGCCGCACCCTAAATTGCTGTAGAGGTGGAAGGCACAAAGCACTGCCTAAATCCTTCAATGGGAGACAAGCCATAAACTGTCTTGCGTCCAGCTCTTTAGGAAGCTGGGAAACAACTCGCTTTCCGCAGTGCTGTTACAGCATACGAGGAAACTCTCATACAGAGGCAGCTCAAACGCCATTTCTTCCCAGTGCTTAACTGGCCGCTTTAGGACTTCCGCTTCTGCCACAGTTCCACCTTGCCAACCAGGCTCAGACGAAATGCCTACATATTCCTTTTAAGCAACGGGGGCGTAGCCCACATGATTGTGCTTCCACATGCTTAGCAGGAGCAGACAATAGGCTTTTTACAAACCGCCATTGTGCACTGGGTCAGAGAGTGTCAGAATGCACCTATGTCAGAAAGGGCCCTTTGCTCTCAGCCGTGCCCTCCATTGCTCTAGAGGTGGAAGGCACAAAGCACTGCCTCCATCCTTCAATGGGAGACAAGCCATAAACTGTTTTGCCTCCAGCTCTTTAGGAAGCTGACAAACAGCTCACTTTCCACAGTCCTGTCAAAGCCGACCGGGGAAATTCTCATAGAAAGGCAGCTCAAATGGCATTTCTTCCCAGCCCTTAACTCGCAGCTTAGGACTCCTGCTTCTGCCGCAATTCCACCTTGCCAACCTGGCTCAGACGAAATGCCTACATCTTCCCCTGAAGCAACTGGTTTGAGTCCCAAATGATTGAGCGTCCACGTGCTTAGGAGGCGATAGACTGCACGCCTTTTTCCAACCACCATTGTGCACTGCTGGAGAGAGTGTCGGAAACCAGCTTTGTCAGAAAGACCCCTTTGCTCTCAGCCGTGCCCTTCATTGCTCTAGACGTGGAATGCACAAGGCACTGGCTCCCCCCCTCAAGGGGCGACAAGCCACAGACCATCTTCCTTCCATCTCTTTAGGAAGCTGAGCAAGAACTCGCTTTCGACAGTGCTCTTTCTGTGTCCTGGCAACATCACCTACAAAGGCAGCTGATATGCCATTTCTTTTCAGCGCTTAACTCGCAGATTTGGATCTTCTCCTCCTGCCACATTTCCAGGTTGCCAACCCGGCTCAGAGGAAATGTCTACATCTTCCCCTTCAGCAACGGTGACCAGGTCCATATGACTGTGCTTCCACATGCTTAGCAGGAGCAGACAATAGGCTTTTTACAAACCGCCATTGTGCACTGGGTCAGAGAGTGTCACAATGCACCTATGTCAGAAAGGGCCCTTTGCTCTCAGCCGTGCCCTCCATTGCTCTAGAGGTGGAAGGCACAAAGCACTGCCTCCATCCTTCAATTGGAGACAAGCCAGCAACTGGCTTGCTTCCAGCTCTTTAGGAAGCTGGGAAAGCACTCGCATTCCACAGTGCTCTTACAGCGTCCTGGGAACTTCTCATACAAAGGCAGCTGAACACCGTGTCTTTTCAGCCCTTAACTCACCAACCTGCAACATCTGCTTCTGCCGCATTTCCACCTTGCCAACCCGGCTCAGACGAAATGCTTACATCTTCCCCTGAAGCAACTGTGCTGATTCACAAATGATTGAGCATCCACATGCTTAGGAGGCGATAAACTGCATGCCTATTTGCAACCACCATTTTTGCACTGCTTACAGAGCTTCAGAAAGCAGCTATGTCAGAAAGGCCCCGTTGCTCTCAGCCATGCCCTCCATTGCTCTCGAGGTGGAAGGCACAAGGCACTGGTTCTGGATCCACCCCTCAATGGGAGACAAATCACATCTTGGCCTGCTTCCAGCTCTTTTGGAAGTGGAGAAGAAACTCCCTTTCCACAGTGCTCTTACAGCGTCCTGGGAACATCTCATACAAAGGAAGCTGAACGCCGTTTCTTTTCAGCACTTCACTCGGCAGTCTGGGACATCTGCATCCTGCACGTTTCCACCTTGCCAACGCGGCTCAGACGAAATGCCTACATCTTCCCCTTGAGCAATGGGGATGAGGCCCATAGGATTGTGGTTCCACATGCTGAGGAGGACAGAGACAATAGGCTTTTAACTAACCACGAAGTGCAACGGTTGGGAGAGTGTCTGAAAGCACCAATGGCAGAAAGACCCCTTTACTCTCAGCCACACCCTCCATTGCTGTAGAGGTGGAAGGCACAAAGCACTGCCTCCATCCTTCAATGGGAGACAAGCCATAAACTGTCTTGCCTCCAGCTCTTTAGGAAGCTGGGAAAGAACTCGCTTTCCACAGTGCTGTTGCATCATACGAGGAAACTCTCATACAGAGGCAGCTCAAATGCCATGTCTTCCCAGGGCTTCACTGGCCGCTTTAGGACTTCCGCTTCTGCCACAGTTCCACCTTGCCAACCCGGCTCAGACGAAATACCTACATCTTCCCATTAAGCAACGGGGGCGAAGCCCACATGATTGTGCTGCCACAAGCTTAGCAGGAGCAGACAATAGGCTTTTTACAAACTGCCACTGTGCACTGGGTCAGAGAGTGTCAGAATGCACCTATGTCAGAAAGGGCCCTTTGCTCTCAGCCGTGCCCTCCATTGCTCTAGAGGTGGAAGGCACAAAGCACTGCCTCCATCCTTCAATTGGAGACAAGCCATAAACTGTCTTGCCTCCAGCTCTTTAGGAAGGTGACAAACAACTCGCTTTCCACAGGCCTGTTACAGCAGACCGGGGAACTTCTCATACAAAGGCAGCTCAAATGGCATTTCTTCCCAGTCCTTAACTCGCAGCTTTAGGACTCCTGCTTCTGCTGCAATTCCACCTTGCCAACCCGGCTCAGAGGAAATGCCTACATCTTCCCCTGAAGCAACTGGGCTGAGTCCCAAATGATTGAGCGTCCACGTGCTTAGCAGGCGATAGACTGCACGCCTTTTTCCAACCACCATTGTGCACTGCTGGAGAGAGTGTAGGAAAGCAGCTATGTCAGAAAGACGCCTTTGCTCTCAGCCGTGCCCTTCATTGCTCTAGACGTTTAATGCACAAGGCACTGGCTCCCCCCCTCAAGGGGCGACAAGCCACAGAGCAACTTCCTTCCATCTCTTTAGGAAGCTGAGCATGAACTCGCTTTCAACAGTGCTCCTTCTGTGTCCTGGCAACATCTCATACAAAGGCAGCTGATATGCCATTTCTTTTCAGCGCTTAACTCGCAGATTTGGAACTTCTGCACCTGCCACATTTCCAGGTTGCCAACCCGGCTCAGACGAAATGCCTACAACTTCCCCTTGAGCAATGGCGATGAGGCCCATAGTATTTTGGTTCCACATGCGGAGGAGGAGAGAGACAAGAGGCTTTTAAATAACCACGAAGTGCAACGGTTGGGAGAGTGTCAGAAAGCACCAATGGCAGAAAGGCCCCTTTTCTCTCAGCCGCGCCCTCCATTGCTGTAGAGGTGGAAGGCACAAAGCACTGCCTCCATCCTTCAATGGGAGACAAGCCATAAACTGTCTTGCCTCCAGCTCTTTAGGAAGCTGGGAAAGAATTCGCTTTCCGCAGTGCTGTTACAGCATACGAGGAAACTCTCATAGAGAGGCAGCTCAAACGCCATTTCTTCCCAGGGCTTAACTGGCCTCTTTAGGACTTCCGCTTCTGCCAGAGTTCCACCTTGCCAACCCGGCTCAGACGAAATGCCTACATCTTCCCCTTAAGCAACGGGGGCGAAGCCCACATGATTGTGCTGCCACATGCTTCGCAGGAGCAGACAATAGGCTTTTTACAAACCGCCATTGTGCACTGGGTCAGAGAGTTTCAGAATGCACCTATGTCAGAAAGGGCCCATTGCTCTCAGCCGTGCCCTCCATTGCTCTAGAGGTGGAAGGCACAAAGCACTGCCTCCATCCTTCAATTGGAGACCAGCCAGCAACTGGCCTGCTTCCAGCTCTTGAGGAAGCTGGGAAAGCACTCGCATTCCACAGTGCTCTTACAGCGTCCTGGGTATGTCTCATACAAAGGCAGCAGAACACCGTGTCTTTTCATCCCTTAACTCACCAATCTGCAACATCTGCTTCTGCCGCCTTTCCACCTTGCCAACCCGGCTCAGAGGAAATGCCTACATCTTCACCTCAAGCGACTGTGCTGATTCCCAAATGATTGAGCATCCACATGCTTAGGAGGCGATAAACTGCATGCCTTTTTCCAACCACCATTTTACACTGCTTAGAGAGCGTCAGAAAGCAGCAATGTCAGAAAGGCCCATTGCTCTCAGCCATGCCCTCCATTGCTCTCGAGGTGGAAGGCATAAGGCAGTGGTTCTGGATCCACCCCACAATGGGAGACAAACCACATCTTGGCCTGCTTCCAGCTCTTTAGGAACTGGCGAAGAAACTCCCTTTCCAGAGTGCTCTTACAGCGTCCAGGGAACATCTCATACAAAGGAGGGTGAACGCCATTTCTTTTCTGCACTTCACTCGCCAGTCTGGGACATCTGCATCCTGCACGTTTCCACCTTGCCAACCCGGCTCAGACGAAATGCCTACATCTTCCCCTTGAGCAATGGGGATGAGGCCCATAGGATTGTGGTTCCACATGCTGAGGAGGAGAGAGACAATAGGCTTTTAACTAACCACGAAGTGCAATGGTTGGGAGAGTGTCAGAAAGCACCAATATCAGAAAGACCCCTTTACACTCAGCCATGCCCTCCTTTGCTGTAGAGGTGGAAGGCACAAAGCACTGCCTCCATCCTTCAAGGGGAGACAAGCCCTAAACTGTCTTGCCTCCAGCTCTTTAGGAAGCTGGGAAAGAACTCGCTTTCCACAGTGCTCTTACAGCATACGAGGAAGCTCTCATGCAGAGGCAGCTCAAACGCCATTTCTTCCCTGAGCTTAACTGGCCACTTTAGGACTTCCGCTTCTGCCACCGTTCCACCTTGCCAACCCGGCTCAGACGAAATGCCTACATCTTCCCCTTAAGCAACGGGGGCGAAGCCCACATGATTGTGCTGCCACATGCTTCGCAGGAGCAGACAATAGGCTTTTTAGAAACCGCCATTGTGCACTGGATCAGAGAGTGTCAGAATGCACCTATGTCAGAAAGGGCCCTTTGCTCTCAGCCGTGCCCTCCATTGCTCTAGAGGTGGAAGGCACAAAGCACTGCCTCCGTCCTTCAATTGGAGACAAGCCACAAACTGTCTTGCCTCCAGCTCTTTAGGAAGCTGACAAACAACTCGCTTTCCACAGTCCTGTTACAGCAGACAGGGGAAATTCTCATACTAAGGCAGCTCAAATGGCATTTCTTCCCAGCCCTTATTCGCAGCTTTAGGACTCCTGCTTCTGCCACAATTACACCTTGCCAACCCGGCTCAGACGAAATGCCTACATCTTCCCCTGAAGCAACTGGGCTGAGTCCCAAATGATTGAGCATCCACGTGCTTAGGAGTGGATGGACTGCACGCCTTTTTCCAACCACCATTTTACACTGCTTAGAGAGCGTCGGAAAGCAGCTATGTCAGAAAGGCCCCTTTGCTCTCAGCCATGCCCTCCATTGCTCTCGAGGTGGAAGGCACAAGGCACTGGTTCTGGATCCCCCCTCAATGGGAGACAAACCACATCTTGGCCTGCTTCCAGCTCTTTAGGAAGTGGAGAAAAAACTCCCTTTCCACAGTGCTCTTACAGCGTCCTGGGAACATCTCATACAAAGGAGGCTGAATGCCGTTTCTTTTCAGCACTTCACTCGCCAGTCTGGGACATCTGCATCCTGCACGTTTCCACCTTGCCAACCCGGCTCAGACGAAATGACTACAACTTCCCCTTGAGCAATGGGGATGAGGCCCATAGGATTGTGGTTCCACATGCTGAGGAGGAGAGAGACAATAGGCTTTTAACTAACCACGAAGTGCAATGGTTGGGAGAGTGTCAGAAAGCACCAATGGCAGAAAGGCCCCTTTACTCTCAGCCGCGCCCTCCTTTGCTGTACAGGTGGAAGGCACAAAGCACTGCCTCCATCCTTCAATGGGAGACAAGCCATAAACTGTCTTGCCTCCAGCTCTTTAGGAAGCTGGGAAAGAACTCGCTTTCCACAGTGCTGTTACAGCATACGAGGAAACTCTCATCCAGAGGCAGCTCAAACGCCATTTCTTCCCAGGGCTTAACTGGCCTCTTTAGGACTTCTGCTTCTGCCAAAGTTCCACCTTGCCAACCCGGCTCAGACGAAATGATTACATCTTCCCCTTAAGCAACGGGGGCGAAGCCCACATGATTGTGCTGCCACAAGCTTCGCAAGAGCAGACAATAGGCTTTTTACAAACCGCCATTGTGCACTGGGTCAGAGAGTGTCATAATGCACCTATGTCAGAAAGGGCCCTTTGCTCTCAGACGTGCCCTCCATTGCTCTAGAGGTGGAAGGCACAAAGCACTGCCTCCATCCTTCAATGGGAGACAAGCCATAAACTGTCTTGCCTCCAGCTCTTTAGGAAGCTGACATGCAACTCGCTTTCCACAGTCCTGTTACAGCAGACCGGGGAACTTCTCATACTAAGGCAGCTCAAATGGCATTTCTTCCCAGCCCTTAACTCGCAGTTTTAGGAATCCTGCTTCTGCCGCAATTCCACCTTGCCAACCCGGCTCAGACGAAATGCCTACATCTTCCCCTGAAGCAACTGGTTTGAGTCCCAAATGATTGAGCGACCACGTGCTTAGGAGGGGATAGACTGCACGCCTTTTTACAACCACCATTGTGCACTGCTGGAGAGAGTGTCGGAAAGCAGCTATGTCAGAAAGACCCCTTTGCTCTCAGCCGTGCCCTTCATTGCTCAAGACGTGGAATGCACAATGCACTGGCTCCCCCCCTCAAGGGGCGACAAGCCACAGACCATCTTCCTTCCATCTCTTTAGGATGCTGAGCAAGAACTCGCTTTCAACAGTGCTCTTTCAGTGTCCTGGCAACATCTCATACAAAGGCAGCTGATATGCCATTTCTTTTCAGCGCTTAACTCGCAGATTTGGAACTTCTGCTCCTGCCACATTTCCACCTTGCCAACCCGGCTCAGACGAAATGTCTACCTCTTCCCCTTCAGCAACGGGGACGAGGCCCAGATGACTGTGCTTCCGCATGCTTAGCAGGAGCAGACAATAGGCTTTTTACAAACCGCCATTGTGCACTGGGTCAGAGAGTGTCAGAATGCACCTATGTCAGAAAGGGCCCTTTGCTCTCAGCCGTGCCCTCCATTGCTCTAGAGGTGGAAGGCACAAAGCACTGCCTCCATCCTTCAATTGGAGACAAGCCAGCAACTGTCCTGCTTCCAGCTCTTTAGGAAGCTGGGAAAGCTCTCGCATTCCACAGTGCTCTTACAGCGTCCTGGGAACGTCTCATACAAAGGCAGCTGAACACCATGTCTTTTCAGCCCTTCACTCACCAATCTGCAACATCTGCTTCTGCCGCATTTCCACCTTGCCAACCCGGCTCAGACGAAATGCCTACATCTTCCCCTCAAGCGACTGTGCTGATTCCCAATTGATTGAGATCCACATTCTTAGGAGGCGATAAACTGCATGCCTTTTTCCAACCACCATTTTACACTGCTTAGAGAGCGTCGGAAAGCACCTATGTCAGAAAGGCCCCTTTGCTCTCAGCCATGCCCTCCATTGCTCTCGAGGTGAAAGGCACAAGCTACTGGTTCTGGATCCACCCCTCAATGGGAGACAAAACACATCTTGGCCTGCTCCCAGCTCTTTAGGAAGCGGAGAAGAAACTCCCTTTCCACAGTGCTCTGACAGCGTCCTGGGCACATCTCATACCAATGAGGCTGAACGCCCTTTCTTTTCAGCACTTCACTCGCCAGTCTGGGACATATGCATCCTGCACGTTTCCACCTTGCCAACCCGGCTCAGGTGAAATGCCGACATTTTCCCCTTGAGCAATGGGGATGAGGCCCATAGGATTGTGGTTCCACATGCTGAGGAGGAGAGAGACAATAGGCTTTTAACTAACCACGAAGTGCAACGGTTGGGAGAGTGTCAGAAAGCACCAATGGCAGAAAGACCCCTTTACTCTCAGCCGCGCCCTCCATTGCTGTAGACGTCGAAGGCACAAAGCACTGTCTCCATCCTTCAATGGGAGACAAGCCATAAACCGTCTTGCCTCCAGCTCTTTAGGAAGCTGGGAAACAACTCGCTTTCCACAGTGCTGTTACAGCATACGAGGAAACTCTCATACAGAGGCAGCTCAAACGCCATTTCTTCCCAGGGATTAAATGGCCGCTTTAGGACTTCCGCTTCTGCCACAGTTCCACCTTGCCAACACGGCTCAGACGAAATGCCTACATCTTCCCCTTAAGCAACGGGGGAGCAGCCCACATGATTGTGCTTCCACATGCTTAGCAGGAGCAGACAATAGGCTTTTTACAAACCGCCATTGTGCACTGGGTCAGAGAGTGTCAGAATGCACCTATGTCAGAAAGGGCCCTGTGCTCTCAGCCGTGCCCTCCATTGCTCTAGAGGTGGAAGGCACAAAGCACTGCCTCCATCCTTCAATTGGAGACAAGCCATAAACTGTCTTGCCTCCAGCTTTTTAGGAAGCTGACAAACAACTCGCTTTCCACAGTCCTGTTACAGCAGACCGGGGAACTTCTCATAAAAAGGCAGCTCAAGTGGCACTTCTTCCCAGCCCTTAACTCGCAGCTTAGGACTCCTGCTTCTCCCGCAATTCCACCTTGCCAACCCGGCTCAGACGAAATGCCTACATCTTCCCCTGAAGCAACTGGTTTGAGTCCCAAATGATGAGCGTCCACGTGCTTAGGAGGCGATAGACTGCACGCCTTTTTCCAACCACCATTGTGCACTGCTGGAGAGAGTGTCGGAAAGCAGCTATGTCAGAAAGACCCCTTTGCTCTCAGCCGTGCCCTTCATTGCTCTAGACGTGGAATGCACAATGCACTGGCTCCCCCCCTCAAGGGGCGACAAGCCACAGACCATCTTCCTTCCATCTCTTTAGGAAGCTGAGCAAGAACTCGCTTTCAACAGTGCTCTTTCTGTGTCCTGGCAACATCTCATACAAAGGCAGCTGATATGCCATTTCTTTTCAGCGCTTAACTCGCAGATTTGAAACTTCTGCTCCTGCAACATTTCCACCTTGCCAGCCCGGTTCAGACGAAATGTCTACCTCTTCCCCTTCAGAAACGGGGACGAGGCCCAGATGACTGTGCTTCCGCATGCTTAGCAGGAGCAGACAATAGGCTTTTTACAAACCGCCATTGTGCACTGGGTCAGAGAGTGTCAGAATGCACCTATGTCAGAAAGGGCCCTTTGCTCTCAGCCGTGCCCTCCATTGCTCTAGAGGTGGAAGGCACAAAGCACTGCCTCCATCCTTCAATTGGAGACAAGCCAGCAACTGTCCTGCTTCCAGCTCTTTAGGAAGCTGGGAAAGCACTCGCATTCCACAGTGCTCTTACAGCGTCCTGGGAACGTCTCATACAAAGGCAGCTGAACACCGTGTCTTTTCAGCCCTTAACTCAGCAATCTGCAACATCTGCTTCTGCCGCATTTCCACCTTGCCAACCCGGCTCAGAAGAAATGCCTACATCTTCCCCTGAAGCGACTGTGCTGATTCCGAAATGATTGAGCATCCACATGCTTAGGAGGCGATAAACTGCATGCCTTTTTCCAACCACCATTTTACACTGCTTAGAGAGCGTCGTAAACCAGCTATGTCAGAAAGGCCCCTTTGCTCTCTGCCATGCCCTCCCTTGCTCTCGAGGTGGAAGGCACAAGGCACTGGATCTGGATCCACCCCTCAATGGGAGACAAAACACATCTTGGCCTGCTTCCAGCTCTTTAGGAAGTGGAGAAAAAACTCCCTTTCCACAGTGCTCTTACAGCGCCCTGGGAACATCTCATACAAAGGAGGTTGAACGCCGTTTCTTTTCTGCACTTCCCTAGCCAGTCTGGGACATCTGCATCCTGCACGTTTCCACCTTGCCAACCAGGCTCAGACGAAATGCCTACAACTTCCCCTTGAGCAATATGGATGAGGCCCATAGGATTGTGGTTCCACATGCTGAGGAGGAGAGAGACAATAGGCTTTTAACTAACCACGAAGCGCAACGGTTGGGAGAGTGTCAGAAAGCACCAATGGCAGAAAGACCCCTTTAGTCTCAGCCGTGCCCTCCATTGCTCTAGAGGTGGAAGGCACAAAGCACTGCCTCCATCCTTCAATTGGAGACAAGCCACAAACTGTCTTGCCTCCAGCTCTTTAGGAAGCTGACAAACAACTCGCTTTCCACAGTCCTGTTACAGCAGACAGGGGAAATTCTCATACTAAGGCAGCTCAAATGGCATTTCTTCCCAGCCCTTATTCGCAGCTTTAGGACTCCTGCTTCTGCCACAATTACACCTTGCCAACCCGGCTCAGACGAAATGCCTACATCTTCCCCTGAAGCAACTGGGCTGAGTCCCAAATGATTGAGCGTCCACGTGCTTAGGAGGGGATGGACTGCACGCCTTTTTCCAACCACCATTTTACACTGCTTAGAGAGCGTCGGAAAGCAGCTATGTCAGAAAGGCCCCTTTGCTCTCTGCCATGCCCTCCCTTGTTCTCGAGGTGGAAGGCACAAGGCACTGGTTCTGGATCCACCCCTCAATGGGAGAGAAAACACATCTTGGCCTGCTTCCAGCTCTTTAGGAAGTGGAGAAAAAACTCCCTTTCCACAGTGCTCTTACAGCGCCCTGGGAACATCTCATACAAAGGAGGCTGAACGCCGTTTCTTTTCAGCACTTCACTCGCCAGTCTGGGACATCTGCATCCCGCACGTTTCCACCTTGCCAACCCGGCTCAGGCGAAATGCCTACATCTTCCCCTTGAGCAATGGGGATGAGGCCCATAGGATTGTGGTTCCACATGCTGAGGTGGAGAGAGACAATAGGCTTTTAACTAACCCCGAAGTGCAACTTTTGTGAGAGTGTCAGAAAGCACCAATGGCAGAAAGACCCCTTTACTCTCAGACGCGCCCTCCATTGCTGTAGAGGTGGAAGGCACAAAGCACTGCCTCCATCCTTCAATGGGAGACAAGACATAAACTGTCTTTCCTCCAGCTCTTTAGGAAGCTGGGAAAGAACTCGCTTTCCACAGTGCTGTTACAGCATATGAGGAAACTCTCATACAGAGGCAGCTCAAACGCCATTTCTTCCCAGTGCTTAACTGGCCGCTTTAGGACTTCCGCTTCTGCCACAGTTCCACCTTGCCAACCCGGCTCAGACGAAATGCCTACATCTTCCCCTTAAGCAACGGGGGCGAAGCCCACATGATTGTGCTGCCACATGCTTAGCAGGAGCAGACAATAGGCTTTTTACAAACCGCCATTGTGCACTGTGTCAGAGAGTGTCAGAATGCACCTATGTCAGAAAGGGCCCTTTGCTCTCAGCCGTGCCCTCCATTGCTCTAGAGGTGGAAGGCGCAAAGCACTGCCTCCATCCTTCAATTGGAGACAAGCCATCAACTGTCTTGCCTCCAGCTCTTTAGGAAGCTGACAAACAACTCGCTTTCCACAGTCCTGTTACAGCAGACCGGGGAACTTCTCATACAAAGGCAGCTCAAATGGCACTTCTTCCCAGCCCTTAACTCGCAGCTTAGGACTCCTGCTTCTGCCGCAATTCCACCTTGCCAACCCGGCTCAGACGAAATGCCTACATCTTCCCCTGAAGCAACTGGGCTGAGTCCCAAATGATTGAGCGTCCACGTGCTTAGGAGGAGATAGACTGCACGCCTTTTTCCAACCACCATTGTGCACTGCTGGAGAGAGTGTCGGAAAGCAGCTATGTCAGAAAGACCCCTTTGCTCTCAGCCGTGCCCTTCATTGCTCTAGACGTGGAATGCACAATGCACTGGCTCCCCCCCTCAAGGGGCGACAAGACACAGACCATCTTCCTTCCATCTCTTTAGGAAGCTGAGCAAGAACTGGCTTTCAACAGTGCTCTTTCTGTGTCCTGGCAACATCTCATAAAAAGGCAGCTGATATGCCATTTCTTTTCAGCGCTTAACTCGCAGATTTGGAACTTCTGCTCCTGCCACATTTCCAGGTTGCCAACCCGGCTCAGACGAAATGTCTACATCTTCCCCTTCAGCAACGGGGACGAGGCCCAGATGACTGTGCTTCCGCATGCTTAGCAGGAGCAGACAATAGGCTTTTTACAAACCGCCATGGTGCACTGGGTCAGAGAGTGTCAGAATGCACCTATGTCAGAAAGGGCCCTTTGCTCTCAGCCGTGCCCTCCATTGCTCTAGAGGTGGAAGGCACAAAGCACTGCCTCCATCCTTCAATTGGAGACAAGCCAGCAACTGTCCTGCTTCCAGCTCTTTAGGAAGCTGGGAAAGCACTCGCATTCCACAGTGCTCTTACAGCGTCCTGGGAACGTCTCATACAAAGGCAGCTGATCACCGTGTCTTTTCAGCCCTTAACTCACCAATCTGCAACATCTGCTTCTGCCGCATTTCCACCTTGCCAACCCGGCTCAGATGAAATGCCTACATCTTCCTCTCAAGCGACTGTGCTGATTCCCAAATGATTGAGCATCCACATGCTTAGGAGGCGATAAACTGCATGCCTTTTTCCAACCACCATTTTACACTGCTTAGAGAGCGTCGGAAAGCAGCTATGTCAGAAAGGCCCCTTTGCTCTCAGCCATGCCCTCCATTGCTCTCAAGGTGGAAGGCACAAGGCACTGGTTCTGGATCCACCCCTCAATGGGAGACAAACCACATCTTGGCCTGCTTCCAGCTCTTTAGGAAGTGGAGAAAAATCTCCCTTTCCACAGTGCTCTTACAGCGTCCTGGGAACATCTCATACAAAGGAGGCTGAACGCCGTTTCTTTTCAGCACTTCACTCGCCAGTCTGGAACATCTGCATCCTGCACGTTTCCACCTTGCGAACCCGGCTCAGACGAAATGCCTACAACTTCCCCTTGAGCAATGGGGATGAGGCCCATAGTATTTTGGTTCCACATGCGGAGGAGGAGAGAGACAATAGTCTTTTAACTAACCACGAATTGCAACGGTTGGGAAAGTGTCAGAAAGCACCAATGGCAGAAATGCCCCTTTAGTCTCAGCCGCGCCCTCCATTGCTGTAGAGGTGGAAGGCACAAAGCACTGCCTCCATCCTTCAATGGGAGACAAGACATAAACTGTCTTGCCTCCAGCTCTTTAGGAAGCTGGGAAAGAACTCGCTTTCCACAGTGCTGTTACAGCATACGAGGAAACTCTCATAGAGAGGCAGCTCAAACGCCATTTCTTCCCAGGGCTTAACTGGCCTCTTTAGGACTTCCGCTTCTGCCACAGTTCCACCTTGCCAACGCGGCTCAGACGAAATGCCTACATCTTCCCCTTAAGCAACGGGGGCGAAGCCCACAGGATTGTGCTGCCACATGCTTAGCAGGAGCAGACAATAGGCTTTTTACAAACCGCCATTGTGCACTGGGTCAGAGAGTGTCAGAATGCACCTATGTCAGAAAGGGCCCTTTGCTCTCAGCCGTGCCCTCCATTGCTCTAGAGGTGGAAGGCACAAAGCACTGCCTCCATCCTTCAATGGGAGACAAGCCATCAACTGTCTTGCCTCCAGCTCTTTAGGAAGCTGACAAACAACTCGCTTTCCACAGTCCTGTTACAGCACACCGGGGAACTTCTCATACAAAGGCAGCTCCAATGGTATTTCTTCCCAGCCCTTAACTCGCAGCTTAGGACTCCTGCTTCTGCCGCAATTCCACCTTGCCAACCTGGCTGATACGAAATGCCTACATCTTCCCCTGAAGCAACTGGGCTGAGTCCCAAATGATTGTGCGTCCACGTGCTTAGGAGGCGATAGAATGCACGCCTTTTTCCAACCACCATTGTGCACTGCTGGAGAGAGTGTCGGAAAGCAGCTATGTCAGAAAGACCCCTTTGCTCTCAGCCGTGCCCTTCATTGCTCCAGACGTGGAATGCACAATGCACTGGCTCCCCAACTCTAGGGGGGACAAGCCACAGACCATCTTCCTTCCATCTCTTTAGGAAGCTGAACAAGAACTCGCTTTCAACAGTGCTCTCTCTGTGTCCTGGCAACATCTCATACAAAGGCAGCTGATATGCCATTTCTTTTCAGCGCTTAACTCGCAGATTTGGAGCTTCTGCTCCTGCCACATTTCCACCTGGCCAACCCGGCTCACACGAAATGTCTACATCTTCCCCTTCAGCAACGGGGACGAGGCCCAGATGACTGTGCTTCCGCATGCTTAGCAGGAGCAGACAATAGTCTTTTTACAAACCGCCATTGTGCACTGGGTCAGAGAGTGTCAGAATGCACCTATGTCAGAAAGGGCCCTTTGCTCTGAGCCGTGCCCTCCATTGCTCTAGAGGTGGAAGGCACAAAGCACTGCCTCCATCCTTCAATTGGAGACAAGCCAGCAACTGTCCTGCTTCCAGCTCTTTAGGAAGCTGGGAAAGCACTCGCATTCCACAGTGCTCTTACAGCGTCCTGGGAACGTCTCATACAAAGGCAGCTGAACACCGTGTCTTTTCAGCCCTTAACTCACCAATCTGCAACATCTGCTTCTGCCGCATTTCCACCTTGCCAACCTGGCTCAGACGAAATGCCTACATCTTCCCCTGAAGCGACTGTGCTGATTCCCAAATGATTGAGCATCCACATGCTTAGGAGGCAATAAACTACATGCCTTTTTCCAACCACCATTTTACACTGCTTAGAGAGCGTCAGAAAGCAGCTATGTCAGAAAGACCCCTTTGCTCTCAACCAGGCCCTCCATTGCTCTCGAGGTGGAAGGCACAAGGCACTGGTTCTGGATTCACCCCTAAATGGGAGACAAACCACATCTTGTCCTGCTTCCAGCTATTTAGGAAGTGGAGAATAAACTCCCTCTCCACAGTGCTGTTACAGCGTCCTGGGAACATCTCATACAAAGGAGGCTGAACGCCGTTTCTTTTCAGCACTTCACTCGCCAGTCTGGGACATCTGCATCCTGCACGTTTCCACCTTGCCAACCCGGCTCAGACGAAATGCCTACATCTTCCCCTTGAGCAATGGGGATGAGGCTCATAGTATTTTGGTTCCACATGCGGAGGAGGAGAGAGACAATAGGCTTTTAACTAACCACGAAGTGCAACGGTTGGGAGAGTGTCAGAAAGCACCAATGGCAGAAAGGCCCCTTTTCTCTCAGCCGCGCCCTCCATTGCTGTAGAGGTGGAAGGCAGAAAGCACTGCCTCCATCCTTCAATGGGAGACAAGCCATAAACTGTCTTGCCTCCAGCTCTTTAGGAAGCTGGGAAAGAACTCGCTTTCCACAGTGCTGTTACAGCATACGAGGAAACTCTCATACAGAGGCAGCTCAAACGCCATTTCTTCCCTGTGCTTAACTGGCCGCTTTAGGACTTCCGCTTCTGCCACCGTTCCACCTTGCCAACCCGGCTCAGGCGAAATGCCTACATCTTCCCATTATGCAACGGGGGCGAAGTCCACATGATTGTGCTGCCACATGCTTCGCAGAAGCAGACAATAGGCTATTTACAAACCGCCATTGTGCACTGGGTCAGAGAGTGTCAGAATGCAACTATGTCAGAAAGGGCCCTTTGCTATCAGCCGTGCCCTCCATTGCTCTAGAGGTGGAAGGCACAAAGCACTGCCTCCATCCTTCAATTGGAGACAAGCCACAAACTGTCTTGCCTCCAGCTCTTTTTGAAGCTGACAAACAACTCTCTTTCCACAGTCCTGTTACAGCAGACCGGGGAACTTATCATACAAAGGCAGCTCCAATGGCATTTCTTCCCAGCCCTTAACTCGCAGCTTAGGACTCCTGCTTCCGCCGCATTTCCACCTTGCCAACCCGGCTCAGACGAAATGCCTACATCTTCCCCTGAAGCAACTGGGCTGAGTCCCAAATGATTGAGCGTCCACGTGCTTAGGAGGCGATAGACGGCACGCCTTTTTCCAACCACGATTGTGCACTGCTGGAGAGAGTGTCGGAAAGCAGCTATGTCAGAAAGACCCCTTTGCTCTCAGCCGTGCCCTTCATTGCTCTAGACGTGGAATGCACAATGCACTGGCTCCCCCCTCAAGGGGCGACAAGCCACAGACCATCTTCCTTCCATCTCTTTAGGAAGCTGAGCCAGAACTCGCTTTCAACAGTGCTCTTTCTGTGTCCTGGCAACATCTCATACAAAGGCAGCTGATATGCCATTTCTTTTCAGCGCTTAACTCGCAGATTTGGAACTTCTGCTCCTGCCACATTTCCACCTTGCCTACCCGGCTCAGACGAAATGTCTACATCTTCCCCTTCAGCAACAGGGACGAGGCCCAGATCACTGTGCTTCCGCATGCTTAGCAGGAGCAGACAATAGGCTTTTTACAAACCGCCATTGTGCACTGGGCCAGAGAGTGTCAGAATGCACCTATGTCGGAAAGGGCCCTTTGCTCTCAGCCGTGCCCTCCATTGCTGTAGAGGTGGAAGGCACAAAGCACTGCCTCCATCCTTCAATTGGAGACAAGCCAGCAACTGGCCTGCTTCCAGCTCTTGAGGAAGCTGGGAAAGCACTCGCATTCCACAGTGCTCTTACAGCGTCCTGGGAACGTCTCATACAAAGGCAGCTGAACACCGTGTCTTTTCAGCCCTTAACTCACCAATCTGCAACATCTGCTTCTGCCGCCTTTCCACCTTGCCAACCCGGCTCAGACGAAATGCCTACATCTTCCCCTGAAGCGACTGTGCTTATTCCGAAATGATTGAGCATCCACATGCTTAGGAGGCGATAAACTGCATGCCTTTTTCCAACCACCATTTTACACTGCTTAGAGAGCGTCGGAAAGCAGCTATGTCAGAAAGGCCCCTTTGCTCTCAGCCATGCCCTCCATTGCTCTCGAGGTGGAAGGCACAAGGCACTGGTTCTGGATCCACCCCTCAATGGGAGACAAAACACATCTTGGCCTGCTTCCTGCTCTTTAGGAAGTGGAGAAGAGACTCCCTTTCCACAGTGCTCTTACAGCGTCCTGGGAACATCTCATACAAAGGAGGCTGAACGCCGTTTCCTTTCAGCACGTCACTCGCCAGTCTGGGACATCTGCATCCTGCACGTTTCCACCTTGCCAACCCGGCTCAAACGAAATGCCTACAACTTCCCCTTGAGCAAAGGGGATGAGGCCCATAGGATTGTGGTTGCACATGCTGAGGAGGAGAGAGACAATAGGCTTTTAACTAACCACGAAGTGCAACGGTTGGGAGAGTGTCAGAAAGCACCAATGGCAGAAAGACCCCTTTAGTCTCAGCCGCGCCCTCCATTGCTGTAGAGGTGGAAGGCACAAAGCGCTGCCTCCATCCTTCAATGGGAGACAAGCCATAAACTGTCTTGCCTCCAGCTCTTTAGGAAGCTGAGAAAGAACTCGCTTTCCACAGTGCTGTTACAGCATATGAGGAAACTCTCATACAGAGACAGCTCAAACGCCATTTCTTCCCTGTGCTTAACTGGCCGCTTTAGGACTTCCGCTTCTGCCACCGTTCCACCTTGCCAACCCGGCTCAGACGAAATGCCTACATCTTCCCCTTATGCAACGGGGGCGAAGCCCACATGATTGTGCTGCCACATGCTTCGCAGAAGCAGACAATAGGCTATTTACAAACCGCCATTGTGCACTGGGTCAGAGAGTGTCAGAATGCACCTATGTCAGAAAGGGCCCTTTGCTCTCAGCCGTGCCTTCCATGGCTCTAGAGGTGGAAGACACAAAGCACTGCCTCCATCCTTCAATTGGAGACAAGCCACAAACTGCCTTGCCTCCAGCTCTTTAGGAAGCTGAGAAACAACTCACTTTCAACAGTCCTGATACAGCAGACAGGGGAACTTCTCATACTAAGGCAGCTCAAATGGCATTTCTTCCCAGCCCTTAACTCGAGGCTTTAGGACTCCTGCTTCTGCCACAATTCCACCTTGCCAACCCGGCTCAGACGTAATGCCTACATCTTCCCCTGAAGCAACTGGGCTGAGTCCCAAATGATTGAGCGTCCATGTGCTTAGGAGGCGATGGACTGGAGCCTTTTTCCAACCACCATTGTGCACTGCTGGAGAGAGTGTCGGAAAGCAGCTATGTCAGAAAGACCCCTTTGCTCTCAGCCGTGCCCTTCATTGCTCTAGACGTGGAATGCACAAAGCACTTGCTCCACCCCTCAAGGGGCGACAAGCCACAGACCATCTTCCTTCCATCTCTTTAGGAAGCTGAGCCAGAACTCGCTTTCAACAGTGCTCTTTCTGTGTCCTGGCAACATCTCATACAATGGCAGCTGATATGCATTTCTTTTCAGCGCTTAACTCGCAGATTTGGAACTTCTGCTCCTGCCACATTTCCAGGTTGCCAACCCGGCACAGACAAAATGTCTACATCTTCCCCTTCAGCAACGGGGACCAGGCCCAGATGACTGTGCTTCCACATGCTTAGCAGGAGCAGACAATAGGCTTTGTACAAACCGCCATTGTGCACTGGGTCAGAGAGTGTCAGAATGCACCTATGTCAGAAAGGGCCCTTTGCTCTCAGCCGTGCCCTCCATTGCTCTAGAGGTGGAAGGCACAAAGCACTGCCTCCATCCTTCAATTGGAGACAAGCCAGCAACTGTCCTGCTTCCAGCTCTTTAGGAAGCTGGGAAAGCACTCGCATTCCACAGTGCTCTTAGAGCGTCCTGGGAACGTCTCATACAAAGGCAGCTGAACACCGTGTCTTTTCAGCCCTTAACACACCAATCTGCAACATCTGCTTCTGCCGCATTTCCACCTTGCCAACCCGGCTCAGACGAAATGCCTACATCTTCCCCTGAAGCGACTGTGCTGATTCCCAAATGATTGAGCATCCACATGCTTAGGAGGCGATAAAATGCATGCCTTTTTCCAACCACCATTTTACACTGCCTAGAGAGCGTCGGAAAGCAGCTATGTCAGAAAGGCCCCTTTGCTCTCTGCCATGCCCTCCCTTGCTCTCGAGGTGGAAGGCACAAGTCACTGGTTCTGGATCCACCACTGAATGGGAGACAAAACACATCTTGGCCTGCTTCCAGCTCTTTAGGAAGTGGAGAAAAAACTCCCTTTCCACAGTGCTCTTACAGCGTCCTGGGAATATCTCATACAAAGGAGGCTGAACGCCGTTTCTTTTCAGCACTTCACTCGCCAGTCTGGGACATCTGCATCCTGCACGTTTCCACCTTGCCAACCCGGCTCAGGCGAAATGCCTACATCTTCCCCTTGAGCAATGGGGATGAGGCCCATAGGATTGTGGTTCCACATGCTGAGGAGGAGAGAGACAATAGGCTTTTAACTAACCACGAAGTGCAACGGTTGGGAGAGTGTCAGAAAGCACCAATGGCAGAAAGACCCCTTTACTCTCAGCTGCGCCCTCCATTGCTGTAGAGGTGGAAGGCACAAAGCACTGCCTCCATGCTTCAATGGGAGACCAGCCATAAACTGTCTTGCCTCCAGCTCTTCAGGAAGCTGGGAAAGAACTCGCTTTCCACAGTGCTGTTACAGCATACGAGGAAACTCTCATACAGAGGCAGCTCAAACGCCATTTCTTCCCAGTGCTTAACTGGCCGCTTTAGGACTTCCGCTTCTGCCACAGTTCCACCTTGCCAACCCGGCTCAGACGAAATGCCTACATCTTCCCCTTAAGCAACGGGGGCGAAGCCCACATGATTGTGCTGCCACATGCTTCGCAAGAGCAGACAATAGGCTTTTTACAAACCGCCATTGTGCACTGGGTCAGAGAGTGTCAGAATGCACCTATGTCAGAAAGGGCCCTTTGCTCTCAGCCGTGCCCTCCATTGCTCTAGAGGTGGAAGACACAAAGCACTGCCTCCATCCTTCAATTGGAGACAAGCCACAAACTGCCTTGCCTCCAGCTCTTTAGGAAGCTGAGAAACAACTCACTTTCAACAGTCCTGATACAGCAGACAGGGGAACTTCTCATACTAAGGCAGCTCAAATGGCATTTCTTCCCAGCCCTTAACTCGAGGCTTTAGGACTCCTGCTTCTGCCACAATTCCACCTTGCCAACCCGGCTCAGACGTAATGCCTACATCTTCCCCTGAAGCAACTGGACTGAGTCCCAAACGATTGAGCGTCCATGGGCTTAGGAGGCGATGGACTGGCGCCTTTTTCCAACCACCATTGTGCACTGCTGGAGAGAGTGTCGGAAAGCAGCTATGTCAGAAAGACCCCTTTGCTCTCAGCCGTGCCCTTCATTGCTCTAGACGTGGAATGCACAAAGCACTTGCTCCCCCCCTCAAGGGGCGACAAGCCACAGACCATCTTCCTTCCATCTCTTTAGGAAGCTGAGCCAGAACTCGCTTTCAACAGTGCTCTTTCTGTGTCCTGGCAACATCTCATACAAAGGCAGCTGATATGCCATTTCTTTTCAGCGCTTAACTCGCAGATTTGGAACTTCTGCTCCTGCCACATTTCCGGGTTGCCAACCCGGCACAGACAAAATGTCTACATCTTCCCCTTCAGCAACGGGGACCAGGCCCAGATGACTGTGCTTCCACATGCTTAGCAGGAGCAGACAATAGGCTTTGTACAAACCGCCATTGTGCACTGGGTCAGAGAGTGTCAGAATGCACCTATGTCAGAAAGGGCCCTTTGCTCTCAGCCGTGCCCTCCATTGCTCTAGAGGTGGAAGGCACACAGCACTGCCTCCATCCTTCAATTGGAGACAAGCCAGCAACTGTCCTGCTTCCAGCTCTTTAGGAAGCTGGGAAAGCACTCGCATTCCACAGTGCTCTTACAGCGTCCTGGGAACGTCTCATACAAAGGCAGCTGAACACCGTGTCTTTTCAGCCCTTAACTCACCAATCTGCAACATCTGCTTCTGCCGCATTTCCACCTTGCCAACCCGGCTCAGACGAAATGCCTACATCTTCCCCTGAAGCGACTGTGCTGATTCCCAAATGATTGAGCATCCGCATGCTTAGGAGGCGATAAAATGCATGCCTTTTTCCAACCACCATTTTACACTGCTTAGAGAGCGTCGGAAAGCAGCTATGTCAGAAAGGCCCCTTTGCTCTCTGCCATGCCCTCCCTTGCTCTCGAGGTGGAAGGCACAAGACACTGGTTCTGGATCCACCACTGAATGGGAGACAAAACACATCTTGGCCTGCTTCCAGCTCTTTAGGAAGTGGAGAAAAAACTCCCTTTCCACAGTGCTCTTACAGCGTCCTGGGAACATCTCATACAAAGGAGGCTGAACGCTGTTTCTTTTCAGCACTTCACTCGCCAGTCTGGGACATCTGCATCCTGCACGTTTCCACCTTGCCAACCCGGCTCAGGCGAAATGCCTACATCTTCCCCTTGAGCAATGGGGATGAGGCCCATAGGATTGTGGTTCCACATGCTGAGGTGGAGAGAGACAATAGGCTTTTAACTAACCCCGAAGTGCAACTTTTGTGAGAGTGTCGGAAAGCAGCTATGTCAGAAAGACCCCTTTGCTCTCAGCCGTGCCCTTCATTGCTCTAGACGTGGAATGCACAATGCACTGGCTCCCCCCCTCAAGGGGCGACAAGACACAGACCATCTTCCTTCCATCTCTTTAGGAAGCTGAGCAAGAACTGGCTTTCAACAGTGCTCTTTCTGTGTCCTGGCAACATCTCATAAAAAGGCAGCTGATATGCCATTTCTTTTCAGCGCTTAACTCGCAGATTTGGAACTTCTGCTCCTGCCACATTTCCAGGTTGCCAACCCGGCTCAGACGAAATGTCTACATCTTCCCCTTCAGCAACGGGGACGAGGCCCAGATGACTGTGCTTCCGCATGCTTAGCAGGAGCAGACAATAGGCTTTTTACAAACCGCCATGGTGCACTGGGTCAGAGAGTGTCAGAATGCACCTATGTCAGAAAGGGCCCTTTGCTCTCAGCCGTGCCCTCCATTGCTCTAGAGGTGGAAGGCACAAAGCACTGCCTCCATCCTTCAATTGGAGACAAGCCAGCAACTGTCCTGCTTCCAGCTCTTTAGGAAGCTGGGAAAGCACTCGCATTCCACAGTGCTCTTACAGCGTCCTGGGAACGTCTCATACAAAGGCAGCTGATCACCGTGTCTTTTCAGCCCTTAACTCACCAATCTGCAACATCTGCTTCTGCCGCATTTCCACCTTGCCAACCCGGCTCAGGCGAAATGCCTACATCTTCCTCTCAAGCGACTGTGCTGATTCCCAAATGATTGAGCATCCACATGCTTAGGAGGCGATAAACTGCATGCCTTTTTCCAACCACCATTTTACACTGCTTAGAGAGCGTCGGAAAGCAGCTATGTCAGAAAGGCCCCTTTGCTCTCAACCAGGCCCTCCATTGCTCTCGAGGTGGAAGGCACAAGGCACTGGTTCTGGATCCACCCCTCAATGGTAGACAAACCACATCTTGGCCTGCTTCCAGCTCTTTAGGAAGTGGAGAAGAAACTCCCTTTCCACAGTGCTCTTACAGCGTCCTGGGAACATCTCATACAAAGGAGGCTGAACGCCGTTTCTTTTCAGCACTTCACTCGCCAGTCTGGGACATCTGCATCCTGCACGTTTCCACCTTGCCAACCCGCCTCAGACGAAATGCCTACATCTTCCCCTTGAGCAATGGGGATGAGGCCCATAGGATTGTGGTTCCACATGCTGAGGAGGAGAGAGACAATAGGCTTTTAACTAACCATGAATTGCAATGGTTGGGTGAGTGTCAGAAAGCACCAATATCAGAAAGACCCCTTTACTCTCAGCTGCGCCCTCCATTGCTGTAGAGGTGGAAGGCACAAAGCACTGCCTCCATCCTTCAAGGGGAGACAAGCCCTAAACTGTCTTGCCTCCAGCTCTTTAGGAAGCTGGGAAAGAACTCGTTTTCCACAGTGCTCTTACAGCATACGAGGAAACTCTCATGCAGTGGCAGCTCCAACGCCATTTCTTCCCAGTGCTTAACTGGCCGCTTTAGGACTTCCGCTTCTGCCACCGTTCCACCTTGCCAACCCGGCTCAGACGAAATGCCTACATCTTCCCCTTAAGCAACGGGGGCGAAGCCCACATGATTGTGCGGCCACATGCTTCGCAGGAGCAGACAATAGGCTTTTTACAAACCGCCATTGTGCACTGGGTCAGAGAGTGTCACAATGCACCTATGTCAGAAAGGGCCCTTTGCTCTCAGCCGTGCCCTCCATTGCTCTAGAGGTGAAGGCACAAAGCACTGCCTCCATCCTTCAATTGGAGACAAGCCACAAACTGTCTTGCCTCCAGCTCTTTAGGAAGCTGACAAACAACTCGCTTTCAACAGTCCTGTTACAGCAGACAGGGGAACTTCTCATACTAAGGCAGCTCAAATGGCATTTCTTCCCAGCCCTTAACTCGTAGCTTTAGGACTACTGCTTCTGCCACAATTCCACCTTGCCAACCCGGCTCAGACGAAATGCCTACATCTTCCCCTGAAGCAACTGGGCTGAGTCCCAAATGATTGAGAGTCCACGTGCTTAGGAGGCGATGGACTGCACGCCTTTTTCCAACCACCATTGTGCACTGCTGAAGAGAGTGTCGGAAAGCAGCTATGTCAGAAAGACCCCATTGCTCTCAGCCGTGCCCTTCATTTCTCTAGAAGTGGAATGCACAAGGCACTGGCTCCCCCCCTAAAGGGGCGACAAGCCACAGACCAACTTCCTTCCATCTCTTTAGTAAGCTGAGCAAGAACTCGCTTTCAACAGTGCTCCTTCTGTGTCCTGGCAACATCTCATACAAAGGCAGCTGATATGCCATTTCTTTTCAGTGCTTAACTCGCAGTTTTGGAACTTCTGCTCCTGCCACATTTCCACCTTGACAACCCTGCTCAGACGAAATGTCTACATTTTCCCCTTCAGCAACGGGGACGAGGCCCAGATGACTGTGCTTCCGCATAATTAGCAGGAGCAGACAATAGGCTTTCTACAAACCGCCATTGTGCACTGGGTCAGAGAGTGTCAGAATGCACCTATGTCAGAAAGGGCCCTTTGCTCTCAGCCGTGCCCTCCATTGCTCTAGAGGTGGAAGGCACAAAGCACTGCCTCCATCCTTCAATTGGAGACAAGCCAGCAACTGTCCTGCTTCCAGCTCTTTAGGAAGCTGGGAAAGCACTCGCATTCCACAGTGCTCTTACAGCGTCCTGGGAACGTCTCATACAAAGGCAGCTGAACACCGTGTCTTTTCAGCCCTTAACTCACCAATCTGCAACATCTGCTTCTGCCGCATTTCCACCTTGCCAACCCGGCTCAGACGAAATGCCTACATCTTCCCCTCAAGCGACTGTGCTGATTCCCAAATGATTGAGCATCCACATGCTTAGGAGGCGATAAACTGCATGCCTTTTTCCAACCACCATTTTACACTGCTTAGAGAGCGTCGGAAAGCAGCTATGTCAGAAAGGCCCCTTTGCTCTCAGCCATGCCATCCATTGCTCTCGAGGTGGAAGGCACAAGGCACTGGTTCTGGATCCACCCCTCAATGGGAGACAAACCACATCTTGGCCTGCTTCCAGCTCTTTAGGAAGTGGAGAAAAATCTCCCTTTCCACAGTGCTCTTACAGCGTCCTGGGAACATCTCATACAAAGGAGGCTGAACGCCGTTTCTTTTCAGCACTTCACTCGCCAGTCTGGAACATCTGCATCCTGCACGTTTCCACCTTGCGAACCCGGCTCAGACGAAATGCCTACAACTTCCCCTTGAGCAATGGGGATGAGGCCCATAGTATTTTGGTTCCACATGCGGAGGAGGAGAGAGACAATAGTCTTTTAACTAACCACGAATTGCAACGGTTGGGAAAGTGTCAGAAAGCACCAATGGCAGAAATGCCCCTTTAGTCTCAGCCGCGCCCTCCATTGCTGTAGAGGTGGAAGGCACAAAGCACTGCCTCCATCCTTCAATGGGAGACAAGACATAAACTGTCTTGCCTCCAGCTCTTTAGGAAGCTGGGAAAGAACTCGCTTTCCACAGTGCTGTTACAGCATACGAGGAAACTCTCATAGAGAGGCAGCTCAAACGCCATTTCTTCCCAGGGCTTAACTGGCCTCTTTAGGACTTCCGCTTCTGCCACAGTTCCACCTTGCCAACGCGGCTCAGACGAAATGCCTACATCTTCCCCTTAAGCAACGGGGGCGAAGCCCACAGGATTGTGCTGCCACATGCTTAGCAGGAGCAGACAATAGGCTTTTTACAAACCGCCATTGTGCACTGGGTCAGAGAGTGTCAGAATGCACCTATGTCAGAAAGGGCCCTTTGCTCTCAGCCGTGCCCTCCATTGCTCTAGAGGTGGAAGGCACAAAGCACTGCCTCCATCCTTCAATGGGAGACAAGCCATCAACTGTCTTGCCTCCAGCTCTTTAGGAAGCTGACAAACAACTCGCTTTCCACAGTCCTGTTACAGCACACCGGGGAACTTCTCATACAAAGGCAGCGCCAATGGTATTTCTTCCCAGCCCTTAACTCGCAGCTTAGGACTCCTGCTTCTGCCGCAATTCCACCTTGCCAACCTGGCTGATACGAAATGCCTACATCTTCCCCTGAAGCAACTGGGCTGAGTCCCAAATGATTGTGCGTCCACGTGCTTAGGAGGCGATAGAATGCACGCCTTTTTCCAACCACCATTGTGCACTGCTGGAGAGAGTGTCGGAAAGCAGCTATGTCAGAAAGACCCCTTTGCTCTCAGCCGTGCCCTTCATTGCTCCAGACGTGGAATGCACAATGCACTGGCTCCCCAACTCTAGGGGGGACAAGCCACAGACCATCTTCCTTCCATCTCTTTAGGAAGCTGAACAAGAACTCGCTTTCAACAGTGCTCTCTCTGTGTCCTGGCAACATCTCATACAAAGGCAGCTGATATGCCATTTCTTTTCAGCGCTTAACTCGCAGATTTGGAGCTTCTGCTCCTGCCACATTTCCACCTGGCCAACCCGGCTCACACGAAATGTCTACATCTTCCCCTTCAGCAACGGGGACGAGGCCCAGATGACTGTGCTTCCGCATGCTTAGCAGGAGCAGACAATAGTCTTTTTACAAACCGCCATTGTGCACTGGGTCAGAGAGTGTCAGAATGCACCTATGTCAGAAAGGGCCCTTTGCTCTGAGCCGTGCCCTCCATTGCTCTAGAGGTGGAAGGCACAAAGCACTGCCTCCATCCTTCAATTGGAGACAAGCCAGCAACTGTCCTGCTTCCAGCTCTTTAGGAACCTGGGAAAGCACTCGCATTCCACAGTGCTCTTACAGCGTCCTGGGAACGTCTCATACAAAGGCAGCTGAACACCGTATCTTTTCAGCCCTTAACTCACCAATCTGCAACATCTGCTTCTGCCGCATTTCCACCTTGCCAACCTGGCTCAGACGAAATGCCTACATCTTCCCCTGAAGCGACTGTGCTGATTCCCAAATGATTGAGCATCCACATGCTTAGGAGGCAATAAACTACATGCCTTTTTCCAACCACCATTTTACACTGCTTAGAGAGCGTCAGAAAGCAGCTATGTCAGAAAGACCCCTTTGCTCTCAACCAGGCCCTCCATTGCTCTCGAGGTGGAAGGCACAAGGCACTGGTTCTGGATTCACCCCTAAATGGGAGACAAACCACATCTTGTCCTGCTTCCAGCTCTTTAGGAAGTGGAGAATAAACTCCCTCTCCACAGTGCTGTTACAGCGTCCTGGGAACATCTCATACAAAGGAGGCTGAACGCCGTTTCTTTTCAGCACTTCACTCGCCAGTCTGGGACATCTGCATCCTGCACATTTCCACCTTGCCAACCCGGCTCAGACGAAATGCCTACATCTTCCCCTTGAGCAATGGGGATGAGGCTCATAGTATTTTGGTTCCACATGCGGAGGAGGAGAGAGACAATAGGCTTTTAACTAACCACGAAGTGCAACGGTTGGGAGAGTGTCAGAAAGCACCAATGGCAGAAAGGCCCCTTTTCTCTCAGCCGCGCCCTCCATTGCTGTAGAGGTGGAAGGCAGAAAGCACTGCCTCCATCCTTCAATGGGAGACAAGCCATAAACTGTCTTGCCTCCAGCTCTTTAGGAAGCTGGGAAAGAACTCGCTTTCCACAGTGCTGTTACAGCATACGAGGAAACTCTCATACAGAGGCAGCTCAAACGCCATTTCTTCCCTGTGCTTAACTGGCCGCTTTAGGACTTCCGCTTCTGCCACCGTTCCACCTTCCCAACCCGGCTCAGGCGAAATGCCTACATCTTCCCATTATGCAACGGGGGCGAAGTCCACATGATTGTGCTGCCACATGCTTCGCAGAAGCAGACAATAGGCTATTTACAAACCGCCATTGTGCACTGGGTCAGAGAGTGTCAGAATGCAACTATGTCAGAAAGGGCCCTTTGCTATCAGCCGTGCCCTCCATTGCTCTAGAGGTGGAAGGCACAAAGCACTGCCTCCATCCTTCAATTGGAGACAAGCCACAAACTGTCTTGCCTCCAGCTCTTTTTGAAGCTGACAAACAACTCTCTTTCCACAGTCCTGTTACAGCAGACCGGGGAACTTATCATACAAAGGCAGCTCCAATGGCATTTCTTCCCAGCCCTTAACTCGCAGCTTAGGACTCCAGCTTCCGCCGCATTTCCACCTTGCCAACCCGGCTCAGACGAAATGCCTACATCTTCCCCTGAAGCAACTGGGCTGAGTCCCAAATGATTGAGCGTCCACGTGCTTAGGAGGCGATAGACGGCACGCCTTTTTCCAACCACGATTGTGCACTGCTGGAGAGAGTGTCGGAAAGCAGCTATGTCAGAAAGACCCCTTTGCTCTCAGCCGTGCCCTTCATTGCTCTAGACGTGGAATGCACAATGCACTGGCTCCCCCCTCAAGGGGCGACAAGCCACAGACCATCTTCCTTCCATCTCTTTAGGAAGCTGAGCCAGAACTCGCTTTCAACAGTGCTCTTTCTGTGTCCTGGCAACATCTCATACAAAGGCAGCTGATATGCCATTTCTTTTCAGCGCTTAACTCGCAGATTTGGAACTTCTGCTCCTGCCACATTTCCACCTTGCCTACCCGGCTCAGACGAAATGTCTACATCTTCCCCTTCAGCAACAGGGACGAGGCCCAGATCACTGTGCTTCCGCATGCTTAGCAGGAGCAGACAATAGGCTTTTTACAAACCGCCATTGTGCACTGGGCCAGAGAGTGTCAGAATGCACCTATGTCGGAAAGGGCCCTTTGCTCTCAGCCGTGCCCTCCATTGCTGTAGAGGTGGAAGGCACAAAGCACTGCCTCCATCCTTCAATTGGAGACAAGCCAGCAACTGGCCTGCTTCCAGCTCTTGAGGAAGCTGGGAAAGCACTCGCATTCCACAGTGCTCTTACAGCGTCCTGGGAACGTCTCATACAAAGGCAGCTGAACACCGTGTCTTTTCAGCCCTTAACTCACCAATCTGCAACATCTGCTTCTGCCGCATTTCCACCTTGCCAACCCGGCTCAGACGAAATGCCTACATCTTCCCCTGAAGCGACTGTGCTGATTCCGAAATGATTGAGCATCCACATGCTTAGGAGGCGATAAACTGCATGCCTTTTTCCAACCACCATTTTACACTGCTTAGAGAGCGTCGGAAAGCAGCTATGTCAGAAAGGCCCCTTTGCTCTCAGCCATGCCCTCCATTGCTCTCGAGGTGGAAGGCACAAGGCACTGGTTCTGGATCCACCCCTCAATGGGAGACAAAACACATCTTGGCCTGCTTCCTGCTCTTTAGGAAGTGGAGAAGAGACTCCCTTTCCACAGTGCTCTTACAGCGTCCTGGGAACATCTCATACAAAGGAGGATGAACGCCGTTTCCTTTCAGCACGTCACTCGCCAGTCTGGGACATCTGCATCCTGCAGGTTTCCACCTTGCCAACCCGGCTCAAACGAAATGCCTACAACTTCCCCTTGAGCAAAGGGGATGAGGCCCATAGGATTGTGGTTGCACATGCTGAGGAGGAGAGAGACAATAGGCTTTTAACTAACAACGAAGTGCAACGGTTGGGAGAGTGTCAGAAAGCACCAATGGCAGAAAGACCCCTTTAGTCTCAGCCGCGCCCTCCATTGCTGTAGAGGTGGAAGGCACAAAGCGCTGCCTCCATCCTTCAATGGGAGACAAGCCATAAACTGTCTTGCCTCCAGCTCTTTAGGAAGCTGAGAAAGAACTCGCTTTCCACAGTGCTGTTACAGCATATGAGGAAACTCTCATACAGAGACAGCTCAAACGCCATTTCTTCCCTGTGCTTAACTGGCCGCTTTAGGACTTCCGCTTCTGCCACCGTTCCACCTTGCCAACCCGGCTCAGACGAAATGCCTACATCTTCCCCTTATGCAACGGGGGCGAAGCCCACATGATTGTGCTGCCACATGCTTCGCAGAAGCAGACAATAGGCTATTTACAAACCGCCATTGTGCACTGGGTCAGAGAGTGTCAGAATGCACCTATGTCAGAAAGGGCCCTTTGCTCTCAGCCGTGCCTTCCATGGCTCTAGAGGTGGAAGACACAAAGCACTGCCTCCATCCTTCAATTGGAGACAAGCCACAAACTGCCTTGCCTCCAGCTCTTTAGGAAGCTGAGAAACAACTCACTTTCAACAGTCCTGATACAGCAGACAGGGGAACTTCTCATACTAAGGCAGCTCAAATGGCATTTCTTCCCAGCCCTTAACTCGAGGCTTTAGGACTCCTGCTTCTGCCACAATTCCACCTTGCCAACCCGGCTCAGACGTAATGCCTACATCTTCCCCTGAAGCAACTGGGCTGAGTCCCAAATGATTGAGCGTCCATGTGCTTAGGAGGCGATGGACTGGCGCCTTTTTCCAACCACCATTGTGCACTGCTGGAGAGAGTGTCGGAAAGCAGCTATGTCAGAAAGACCCCTTTGCTCTCAGCCGTGCCCTTCATTGCTCTAGACGTGGAATGCACAAAGCACTTGCTCCCCCCCTCAAGGGGCGACAAGCCACAGACCATCTTCCTTCCATCTCTTTAGGAAGCTGAGCCAGAACTCGCTTTCAACAGTGCTCTTTCTGTGTCCTGGCAACATCTCATACAATGGCAGCTGATATGCCATTTCTTTTCAGCGCTTAACTCGCAGATTTGGAACTTCTGCTCCTGCCACATTTCCAGGTTGCCAACCCGGCACAGACAAAATGTCTACATCTTCCCCTTCAGCAACGGGGACCAGGCCCAGATGACTGTGCTTCCACATGCTTAGCAGGAGCAGACAATAGGCTTTGTACAAACCGCCATTGTGCACTGGGTCAGAGAGTGTCAGAATGCACCTATGTCAGAAAGGGCCCTTTGCTCTCAGCCGTGCCCTCCATTGCTCTAGAGGTGGAAGGCACAAAGCACTGCCTCCATCCTTCAATTGGAGACAAGCCAGCAACTGTCCTGCTTCCAGCTCTTTAGGAAGCTGGGAAAGCACTCGCATTCCACAGTGCTCTTAGAGCGTCCTGGGAACGTCTCATACAAAGGCAGCTGAACACCGTGTCTTTTCAGCCCTTAACTCACCAATCTGCAACATCTGCTTCTGCCGCATTTCCACCTTGCCAACCCGGCTCACACGAAATGCCTACATCTTCCCCTGAAGCGACTGTGCTGATTCCCAAATGATTGAGCATCCACATGCTTAGGAGGCGATAAAATGCATGCCTTTTTCCAACCACCATTTTACACTGCCTAGAGAGCGTCGGAAAGCAGCTATGTCAGAAAGGCCCCTTTGCTCTCTGCCATGCCCTCCCTTGCTCTCGAGGTGGAAGGCACAAGACACTGGTTCTGGATCCACCCCTGAATGGGAGACAAAACACATCTTGGCCTGCTTCCAGCTCTTTAGGAAGTGGAGAAAAAACTCCCTTTCCACAGTGCTCTTACAGCGTCCTGGGAACATCTCATACAAAGGAGGCTGAACGCCGTTTCTTTTCAGCACTTCACTCGCCAGTCTGGGACATCTGCATCCTGCACGTTTCCACCTTGCCAACCCGGCTCAGGCGAAATGCCTACATCTTCCCCTTGAGCAATGGGGATGAGGCCCATAGGATTGTGGTTCCACATGCTGAGGAGGAGAGAGACAATAGGCTTTTAACTAACCACGAAGTGCAACGGTTGGGAGAGTGTCAGAAAGCACCAATGGCAGAAAGACCCCTTTACTCTCAGCTGCGCCCTCCATTGCTGTAGAGGTGGAAGGCACAAAGCACTGCCTCCATGCTTCAATGGGAGACCAGCCATAAACTGTCTTGCCTCCAGCTCTTCAGGAAGCTGGGAAAGAACTCGCTTTCCACAGTGCTGTTACAGCATACGAGGAAACTCTCATACAGAGGCAGCTTAAACGCCATTTCTTCCCAGTGCTTAACTGGCCGCTTTCGGACTTCCGCTTCTGCCACAGTTCCACCTTGCCAACCCGGCTCAGACGAAATGCCTACATCTTCCCCTTAAGCAACGGGGGCGAAGCCCACATGATTGTGCTTCCACATGCTTAGCAGGAGCAGACAATAGGCTTTTTACAAACCGCCATTGTGCACTGTGTCAGAGAGTGTCAGAATGCACCTATGTCAGAAAGGGCCCTTTGCTCTCAGCCGTGCCCTCCATTGCTCTAGAGGTGGAAGGCACAAAGCACTGCCTCCATCCTTCAATTGGAGACAAGCCACAAACTGTCTTGCCTCCAGCTCTTTTTGAAGCTGACAAACAACTCTCTTTCCACAGTCCTGTTACAGCAGACCGGGGAACTTATCATACAAAGGCAGCTCCAATGGCATTTGTTCCCAGCCCTTAACTCGCAGCTTAGGACTCCAGCTTCCCCCGCATTTCCACCTTGCCAACCCGGCTCAGACGAAATGCCTACATCTTCCCCTGAAGCAACTGGGCTGAGTCCCAAATGATTGAGCGTCCACGTGCTTAGGAGGCGATAGACGGCACGCCTTTTTCCAACCACGATTGTGCACTGCTGGAGAGAGTGTCGGAAAGCAGCTATGTCAGAAAGACCCCTTTGCTCTCAGCCGTGCCCTTCATTGCTCTAGACGTGGAATGCACAATGCACTGGCTCCCCCCTCAAGGGGCGACAAGCCACAGACCATCTTCCTTCCATCTCTTTAGGAAGCTGAGCCAGAACTCGCTTTCAACAGTGCTCTTTCTGTGTCCTGGCAACATCTCATACAAAGGCAGCTGATATGCCATTTCTTTTCAGCGCTTAACTCGCAGATTTGGAACTTCTGCTCCTGCCACATTTCCACCTTGCCAACCCGGCTCAGACGAAATGTCTACATCTTCCCCTTCAGCAACAGGGACGAGGCCCAGATCACTGTGCTTCCGCATGCTTAGCAGGAGCAGACAATAGGCTTTTTACAAACCGCCATTGTGCACTGGGCCAGAGAGTGTCAGAATGCAACTATGTCGGAAAGGGCCCTTTGCTCTCAGCCGTGCCCTCCATTGCTGTAGAGGTGGAAGGCACAAAGCACTGCCTCCATCCTTCAATTGGAGACAAGCCAGCAACTGGCCTGCTTCCAGCTCTTGAGGAAGCTGGGAAAGCACTCGCATTCCACAGTGCTCTTACAGCGTCCTGGGAACGTCTCATACAAAGGCAGCTGAACACCGTGTCTTTTCAGCCCTTAACTCACCAATCTGCAACATCTGCTTCTGCCGCATTTCCACCTTGCCAGCCCGGCTCAGACGAAATGCCTACATCTTCCCCTGAAGCGACTGTGCTGATTCCGAAATGATTGAGCATCCACATGCTTAGGAGGCGATAAACTGCATGCCTTTTTCCAACCACCATTTTACACTGCTTAGAGAGCGTCGGAAAGCAGCTATGTCAGAAAGGCCCCTTTGCTCTCAGCCATGCCCTCCATTGCTCTCGAGGTGGAAGGCACAAGGCACTGGTTCTGGATCCACCCCTCAATGGGAGACAAAACACATCTTGGCCTGCTTCCTGCTCTTTAGGAAGTGGAGAAGAAACTCCCTTTCCACAGTGCTCTTACAGCGTCCTGGGAACATCTCATACAAAGGAGGATGAACGCCGTTTCCTTTCAGCACGTCACTCGCCAGTCTGGGACATCTGCATCCTGCACGTTTCCACCTTGCCAACCCGGCTCAAACGAAATGCCTACAACTTCCCCTTGAGCAAAGGGGATGAGGCCCATAGGATTGTGGTTGCACATGCTGAGGAGGAGAGAGACAATAGGCTTTTAACTAACCACGAAGTGCAACGGTTGGGAGAGTGTCAGAAAGCACCAATGGCAGAAAGACCCCTTTAGTCTCAGCCGCGCCCTCCATTGCTGTAGAGGTGGAAGGCACAAAGCGCTGCCTCCATCCTTCAATGGGAGACAAGCCATAAACTGTCTTGCCTCCAGCTCTTTAGGAAGCTGAGAAAGAACTCGCTTTCCACAGTGCTGTTACAGCATAGGAGGAAACTCTCATACAGAGACAGCTCAAACGCCATTTCTTCCCAGGGCTTAACTGGCCGCTTTAGGACTTCCGCTTCTGCCACAGTTCCAAGTTGCCAACCCAGCTCAGACGAAATGCCTACATCTTCGCCTTAAACAACGGGGGTGAAGCCCACATGATTGTGCTGCCACATGCTTCGCAGGAGCAGACAATAGGCTTTTTACAAACCGCCATTGTGCACTGGGTCAGAGAGTGTCAGAATGCACCTATGTCAGAAAGGGCCCTTTGCTCTCAGCCGTGCCCTCCATTGCTCTAGAGGTGGAAGGCACAAAGCACTGCCTCCATCCTTCAATTGGAGACAAGCCATCAACTGTCTTGCGTCCAGCTCTTTAGGAAGCTGACAAACAACTCGCTTTCCACAGTCCTGTTACAGCAGACCGGGGAACTTCTCATACAAAGGCAGCTCAAATGGCATTTCTTCCCAGCCCTTAACTCGCAGCTTAAGCTCTCCTGCTTCTTCCGCAATTCCACCTGGCCAACCCGGCTCAGACGAAATGCCTACATCTTCCCCTCAAGCGACTGTGCTGATTCCCAAATGATTGAGCATCCACATGCTTAGGAGGCGATAAACTGTACGCCTTTTTCCAACCACCATTTTACACTGCTTAGAGAGCGTCAGAAAGCAGCTATGTCAGAAAGGCCCCTTTGCTCTCAGCCATGCCCTCCATTGCTCTCGAGGTGGAAGGCACAAGGCACTGGTTCTGGATCCACCCCTCAATGGGAGACAAACCACATCTTTTCCTGCTTCCAGCTCTTTAGGAAGTGGAGAAGAAACTCCCTTTCCACAGTGCTGTTACAGCGTCCTGGGAACATCTCATGCAAAGGAGGCTGAACGCCGTTTCTTTTCTGCACTTCACTCGTCAGTCTGGGACATCTGCATCCTGCACGTTTCCACCTTGCCAACCCGGCTCAAACGAAATGCCTACATCTTCCCCTTGAGCAATGGGGATGAGGCCCATAGGATTGTGGTTCCACATGTTGAGGAGGACAGAGACAATAGGCTTTTAACTAACCACGAAGTGCAACGGTTGGGAGAGTGTCAGAAAGCACCAATGGCAGAAAGACCCCTTTACTCTCAGCCACGCCCTCCATTGCTGTTGAGGTGGAAGGCACAAAGCACTGCCTCCATCCTTCAATGGGAGACAAGCCATAAACTGTCTTGCCTCCAGCTCTTTAGGAAGCTGGGAAAGAACTCGCTTTCCACAGTCCTGTTACAGCCGACCGGGGAACTTCTCATAAAAAGGCAGCTCAAGTGGCACTTCTTCCCAGCCCTTAACTCGCACCTTAGGACTCCTGCTTCTCCCGCAATTCCACCTTGCCAACCCGGCTCAGACGAAATGCCTACATCTTCCCCTGAAGCAACTGGTTTGAGTCCCAAATGATTGAGCGTCCACGTGCTTAGGAGGCGATAGACTGCACGCCTTTTTCCAACCACCATTGTGCACTGCTGGAGAGAGTGTCGGAAAGCAGCTATGTCAGAAAGACCCCTTTGCTCTCAGCCGTGCCCTTCATTGCTCTAGACGTGGAATGCACAATGCACTGGCTCCCCCCCTCAAGGGGCGACAAGCCACAGACCATCTTCCTTCCATCTCTTTAGGAAGCTGAGCAAGAACTCGCTTTCAACAGTGCTCTTTCTGTGTCCTGGCAACATCTCATTCAAAGGCAGCTGATATGACATTTCTTTTCAGCGCTTAACTCGCAGATTTGGAACTTCTGCTCCTGCCACATTTCCACCTTGCCAACGCGGCTCAGACGAAATGTCTACCTGTTCCCCTTCAGAAACGGGGACGAGGCCCAGATGACTGTGCTTCCGCATGCTTAGCAGGAGCAGACAATAGGCTTTTTACAATCCGCCATTGTGCACTGGGTCAGAGAGTGTCAGAATGCACCTATGTCAGAAAGGGCCCTTTGCTCTCAGCCGTGCCCTCCATTGCTCTAGAGGTGGAAGGCACAAAGCACTGCCTCCATCCTTCAATTGGAGACAAGCCAGCAACTGTCCTGCTTCCAGCTCTTTAGGAAGCTGGGAAAGCACTCGCATTCCACAGTGCTCTTACAGCGTCCTGGGAACGTCTCATACAAAGGCAGCTGAACACCGTGTCTTTTCAGCCCTTAACTCACCAATCTGCAACATCTGCTTCTGCCGCATTTCCACCTTGCCAACCCGGCTCAGACGAAATGCCTACATCTTCCCCTGAAGCGACTGTGCTGATTCCCAAATGATTGAGCATCCACATGCTTAGGAGGCGATAAAATGCATGCCTTTTTCCAACCACCATTTTACACTGCTTAGAGAGCGTCGGAAAGCAGCTATGTCAGAAATGCCCCTTTGCTCTCTGCCATGCCCTCCCTTGTTCTCGAGGTGGAAGGCACAAGGCACTGGTTCTGGATCCACCACTCAATGGGAGACAAAACACATCTTGGCCTGCTTCCAGCTCTTTAGGAAGTGGAGAAAAAACTCCCTTTCCACAGTGCTCTTACAGCGCCCTGGGAACATCTCATACAAAGGAGGCTGAACGCCGTTTCTTTTCAGCACTTCACTCGCCAGTCTGTGACATCTGCATCCTGCACGTTTCCACCTTGCCAACCCGGCTCAGGCGAAATGCCTACATCTTCCCCTTGAGCAATGGGGATGAGGCCCATAGGATTGTGGTTCCACATGCTGAGGAGGAGAGAGACAATAGGCTTTTAACTAACCACGGAGTGCAATGTTTGGGAGAGTGTCAGAAAGCACCAATGGCAGAAAGACCCCTTTACTCTCAGCCGCGCCCTCCATTGCTGTAGAGGTGGAAGGCACAAGGAACTGCCTCCATCCTTCAAAGGGAGACAAGCCATAAACTGTCTTGCCTCCAGCTCTTTAGGAAGCTTGGAAAGAACTCGCTTTCCACAGTGCTGTTACAGCATACGAGGAAACTCTCATACAGAGGCAGCTCAAACGCCATTTCTTCCGAGTTCTTAACTGGCCGCTTTAGGACTTCCGCTTCTGCCACAGTTCCAACTTGCCAACCCGGCTCAGACGAAATGCCTACAACTTCCCCTTAAGCAACGGGGGCGAAGCCCACATGATTGTGCTGCCACTTGCTTAGCAGGAGCAGACAATAGGCTTTTTACAAACCGCCATTGTGCACTGGGTCAGAGAGTGTCAGAATGCACCTATGTCAGAAAGGGACCTTTGCTCTCAGCCGTGCCCTCCATTGCTCTAGAGGTGGAAGGCACACAGCACTGCCTCCATCCTTCAATTGGAGACAAGCCAGCAACTGTCCTGCTTCCAGCTCTTTAGGAAGCTGGGAAAGCACTCGCATTCCACAGTGCTCTTAGAGCGTCCTGGGAACGTCTCATACAAAGGCAGCTGAACACCGTGTCTTTTCAGCCCTTAACTCACCAATCTGCAACATCTGCTTCTGCCGCATTTCCACCTTGCCAACCCGGCTCAGACGAAATGCCTACATCTTCCCCTGAAGCGACTGTGCTGATTCCCAAATGATTGAGCATCCACATGCTTAGGAGGCGATAAAATGCATGCCTTTTTCCAACCACCATTTTACACTGCTTAGAGAGCGTCGGAAAGCAGCTATGTCAGAAAGGCCCCTTTGCTCTCTGCCATGCCCTCCCTTGCTCTCGAGGTGGAAGGCACAAGACACTGGTTCTGGATCCACCCCTGAATGGGAGACAAAACACATCTTGGCCTGCTTCCAGCTCTTTAGGAAGGGGAGAAAAAACTCCCTTTCCACAGTGCTCTTACAGCGTCCTGGGAACATCTCATACAAAGGAGGCTGAACGCCGTTTCTTTTCAGCACTTCACTCGCCAGTCTGGGACATCTGCATCCTGCACGTTTCCACCTTGCCAACCCGGCTCAGGCGAAATGCCTACATCTTCCCCTTGAGCAATGGGGATGAGGCCCATAGGATTGTGGTTCCACATGCTGAGGAGGAGAGAGACAATAGGCTTTTAACTAACCACGAAGTGCAACGGTTGGGAGAGTGTCAGAAAGCACCAATGGCAGAAAGACCCCTTTTCTCTCAGCTGCGCCCTCCATTGCTGTAGAGGTGGAAGGCACAAAGCACTGCCTCCATGCTTCAATGGGAGACAAGCCATAAACTGTCTTGCCTCCAGCTCTTTAGGAAGCTGGGAAAGAACTCGCTTTCCACAGTGCTGTTACAGCATACGAGTAAACTCTCATACAGAGGCAGCTCAAACGCCATTTCTTCCCAGGGCTTCACTGGCCGCTTTAGGACTTCCGCTTCTGCCACAGTTCCACCTTGCCAACCTGGCTCAGACGAAATGCCTACATCTTCCCCTTAAGCAACGGGGGCGAAGCCCACATGATTGTGCTGCCACATGCTTCGCAGGAGCAGACAATAGGCTTTTTACAAACCGCCATTGTGCACTGGGTCAGAGAGTGTCAGAATGCACCTATGTCAGAAAGGGCCCTTTGCTCTCAGCCGTGCCCTCCATTGCTCTAGAGGTGGAAGGCACACAGCACTGCCTCCATCCTTCAATTGGAGACAAGCCATAAACTGTCTTGCCTCCAGCTCTTTAGGAAGCTGACAAACAACTCGCTTTCCACAGTCCTGTTACAGCCGACCGGGGAAATTCTCATACAAAGGCAGCTCAAATGGCATTTCTTCCCAGCGCTTAACTCGCAGCTTAGGACTCCTGCTTCTGCCGCAATTCCACCTTGCCAACCCGGCTCAGACGAAATGCCTACATCTTCCCCTGAAGCAACTGGGCTGAGTCCCAAATGATTGAGCGTCCACGTGCTTAGGAGGAGATAGACTGCACGCCTTTTTCCAACCACCATTGTGCACTGCTGGAGAGAGTGTCGGAAAGCAGCTATGTCAGAAAGACCCCTTTGCTCTCAGCCGTGCCCTTCATTGCTCTAGACGTGGAATGCACAATGCACTGGCTCCCCCCCTCAAGTGGCGACAAGCCACAGACCATCTTCCTTCCATCTCTTTAGGAAGCTGAGCAAGAACTCGCTTTCAACAGTGCTTTTTCTGTGTCCTGGCAACATCTCATACAAAGGCAGCTGATATGCCATTTCTTTTCAGCGCTTAACTCGCAGATTTGGAACTTCTGCTCCTGCCACATTTCCAGGTTCCCAACCCGGCTCAGACGAAAAGTCTACATCTTCCCCTTCAGCAACGGGGACGAGGCCCAGACGACTGTGCTTCCGCATGCTTAGCAGGAGCAGACCATAGGCATTTTACAAACCACCATTGTGCACTGGGTCAGAGAGTTTCAGAATGCACCTATGTCAGAAAGGGCCCTTTGCTCTCAGCCGTGCCCTCCATTGCTCTAGAGGTGGAAGGCACAAAGCACTGCCTCCATCCTTCAATTGGAGACAAGCCAGCAACCGTCCTGCTTCCAGCTCTTTAGGAAGCTGGGAAAGCACTCGCATTCCACAGTGCTCTTTCAGCGTCCTGGGAACGTCTAATACAAAGGCAGCTGAACATCGTGTATTTTCAGCCCTCAACTCATCAATCTGCAACATCTGCTTCTGCCGCATTTCCACTTTGCCAACCCGGCTCACACGAAATGCCTACATCTTCCCCTGAAGCGACTGTGCTGATTCCCAAATGATTGAGCATCCACATGCTTAGGAGGCGATAAACTGCATGCCTTTTTCCAACCACCATTTTACACTGCTTAGAGAGCGTCGTAAAGCGGCTATGTCAGAAAGGCCCCTTTGCTGTCAGCCATGCCCTCCATTGCTCTCGAGGTGGAAGGCACAAGGCAGTGGTTCTGGATCCACCCCTCAATGGGAGACAAACCACATCTTGGCCTGCTTCCAGCTCTTTACGAAGTGGAGAAAAATCTCCCTTTCCACAGTGCTCTTACAGCGTCCTGGGAACATGTCATACAAAGGAGGCTGAACGCCGTTTCTTTTCAGCACTTCACTCGCCAGTCGGGGACATCTGCATCCTGCACGTTTCCACCTTGCCAACCCGGCTCAGGCGAAATGCCTACATCTTCCCCTTGAGCAATGGGGATGAGGCCCATAGGATTGTGGTTCCACATGCTGAGGAGGAGAGAGACAATAGGCTTTTAACTAACCACGAAGTGCAACGGTTGGGAGAGTGTCAGAAAGCACCAATGGAAGAAAGACCCCTTTACTCTCAGCTGCGCCCTCCATTGCTGTAGAGGTGGAAGGCACAAAGCACTGCCTCCATGCTTCAATGGGAGACCAGCCATAAACTGTCTTGCCTCCAGCTCTTCAGGAAGCTGGGAAAGAACTCGCTTTCCACAGTGCTGTTACAGCATACGAGGAAACTCTCATACAGAGGCAGCTCAAACGCCATTTCTTCCCAGTGCTTAACTGGCCGCTTTAGGACTTCCGCTTCTGCCACAGTTCCACCTTGCCAACCCGGCTCAGACGAAATGCCTACATCTTCCCCTTAAGCAACGGGGGCGAAGCCCACATGATTGTGCTGCCACATGCTTCGCAAGAGCAGACAATAGGCTTTTTACAAACCGCCATTGTGCACTGGGTCAGAGAGTGTCAGAATGCACCTATGTCAGAAAGGGCCCTTTGCTCTCAGCCGTGCCCTCCATTGCTCTAGAGGTGGAAGGCACAAAGCACTGCCTCCATCCTTCAATTGGAGACAAGCCATAAACTGTCTTGCCTCCAGCTCTTTAGGAAGCTGACAAACAACACGCTTTCCACAGTCCTGGTACAGCAGACCGGGGAACTTCTCATACAAAGGCAGCTCAAATGGCACTTCTTCCCAGCCCTTAACTCGCACCTTAGGACTCCTGCTTCTGCCGCAATTCCACCTTGCCAACCCGGCTCAGACGAAATGCCTACATCTTCCCCTGAAGCAACTGGTTTGAGTCCCAAATGATTGAGCGTCCACGTGCTTAGGAGGAGATACACTGCACGCCTTTTTCCAACCACCATTGCGCACTGCTGGAGAGAGTGTCGGAAAGCAGCTATGTCAGAAAGACCCCTTTGCTCTCAGCCGTGCCCTTCATTGCTCTAGACGTGGAATGCACAATGCACTGGCTCCCCCCCTCAAGGGGCGACAAGCCACAGACCATCTTCCTTCCATCTCTTTAGGAAGCTGAGCAAGAACTCGCTTTCAACAGTGCTCTTTCTGTGTCCTGGCAACATCTCATTCAAAGGCAGCTGATATGCCATTTCTTTTCAGCGCTTAACTCGCAGATTTGGAACTTCTGCTCCTGCCACATTTCCACCTTGCCAACGCGGCTCAGACGAAATGTCTACCTCTTCCCCTTCAGAAACGGGGACGAGGCCCAGATGACTGTGCTTCCGCATGCTTAGCAGGAGCAGACAATAGGCTTTTTACAATCCGCCATTGTGCACTGGGTCAGAGAGTGTCAGAATGCACCTATGTCAGAAAGGGCCCTTTGCTCTCAGCCGTGCCCTCCATTGCTCTAGACGTGGAAGGCACAAAGCACTGCCTCCATCCTTCAATTGGAGACAAGCCAGCAACTGGCCTGCTTCCAGCTCTTTAGGAAGCTGGGAAAGCACTCACATTCCACAGTGCTCTTACAGCGTCCTGGGAACGTCTCATACAAAGGCAGCTGAACACCGTGTCTTTTCAGCCCTTAACTCACCAATCTGCAACATCTGCTTCTGCCGCATTTCCACCTTGCCAACCCGGCTCAGACGAAATGCCTACATCTTCCCCTGAAGCGACTGTGCTGATTCCCAAATGATTGAGCATCCACATGCTTAGGAGGCGATAAAATGCATGCCTTTTTCCAACCACCATTTTACACTGCTTAGAGAGCGTCGGAAAGCAGCTATGTCAGAAATGCCCCTTTGCTCTCTGCCATGCCCTCCCTTGTTCTCGAGGTGGAAGGCACAAGGCACTGGTTCTGGATCCACCACTCAATGGGAGACAAAACACATCTTGGCCTGCTTCCAGCTCTTTAGGAAGTGGAGAAAAAACTCCCTTTCCACAGTGCTCTTACAGCGCCCTGGGAACATCTCATACAAAGGAGGCTGAACGCCGTTTCTTTTCAGCACTTCACTCGCCAGTCTGGGACATCTGCATCCTGCAGGTTTCCACCTTGCCAACCCGGCTCAGGCGAAATGCCTACATCTTCCCCTTGAGCAATGGGGATGAGGCCCATAGGATTGTGGTTCCACATGCTGAGGAGGAGAGAGACAATAGGCTTTTAACTAACCACGAAGTGCAATGTTTGGGAGAGTGTCAGAAAGCACCAATGGCAGAAAGACCCCTTTACTCTCAGCCGCGCCCTCCATTGCTGTAGAGGTGGAAGGCACAAAGAACTGCCTCCATCCTTCAATTGGAGAGAGCCACAAACTGTCTTGCCTCCAGCTCTTTTTGAAGCTGACAAACAACTCTCTTTCCACAGTCCTGTTACAGCAGACCGGGGAACTTATCATACAAAGGCAGCTCCAATGGCATTTCTTCCCAGCCCTTAACTCGCAGCTTAGGACTCCAGCTTCCGCCGCATTTCCACCTTGCCAACCCGGCTCAGACGAAATGCCTACATCTTCCCCTGAAGCAACTGGGCTGAGTCCCAAATGATTGAGCGTCCACGTGCTTAGGAGGCGATAGACGGCACGCCTTTTTCCAACCACGATTGTGCACTGCTGGAGAGAGTGTCGGAAAGCAGCTATGTCAGAAAGACCCCTTTGCTCTCAGCCGTGCCCTTCATTGCTCTAGACGTGGAATGCACAATGCACTGGCTCCCCCCTCAAGGGGCGACAAGCCACAGACCATCTTCCTTCCATCTCTTTAGGAAGCTGAGCCAGAACTCGCTTTCAACAGTGCTCTTTCTGTGTCCTGGCAACATCTCATACAAAGGCAGCTGATATGCCATTTCTTTTCAGCGCTTAACTGGCAGATTTGGAACTTCTGCTCCTGCCACATTTCCACCTTGCCAACCCGGCTCAGACGAAATGTCTACATCTTCCCCTTCAGCAACAGGGACGAGGCCCAGATCACTGTGCTTCCGCATGCTTAGCAGGAGCAGACAATAGGCTTTTTACAAACCGCCATTGTGCACTGGGCCAGAGAGTGTCAGAATGCACCTATGTCGGAAAGGGCCCTTTGCTCTCAGCCGTGCCCTCCATTGCTGTAGAGGTGGAAGGCACAAAGCACTGCCTCCATCCTTCAATTGGAGACAAGCCAGCAACTGGCCTGCTTCCAGCTCTTTAGGAAGCTGGGAAAGCACTCGCATTCCACAGTGCTCTTACAGCGTCCTGGGAACGTCTCATACAAAGGCAGCTGAACACCGTGTCTTTTCAGCCCTTAACTCACCAATCTGCAACATCTGCTTCTGCCGCCTTTCCACCTTGCCAACCCGGCTCAGACGAAATGCCTACATGTTCCCCTGAAGCGACTGTGCTGATTCCGAAATGATTGAGCATCCACATGCTTAGGAGGCGATAAACTGCATGCCTTTTTCCAACCACCATTTTACACTGCTTAGAGATCGTCGGAAAGCAGCTATGTCAGAAAGGCCCCTTTGCTCTCAGCCATGCCCTCCATTGCTCTCGAGGTGGAAGGCACAAGGCACTGGTTCTGGATCCACCCCTCAATGGGAGACAAAACACATCTTGGCCTGCTTCCTGCTCTTTAGGAAGTGGAGAAGAAACTCCCTTTCCACAGTGCTCTTACAGCGTCCTGGGAACATCTCATACAAAGGAGGCTGAACGCCGTTTCCTTTCAGCACGTCACTCGCCAGTCTGGGACATCTGCATCCTGCACGTTTCCACCTTGCCAACCCGGCTCAAACGAAATGCCTACAACTTCCCCTTGAGCAAAGGGGATGAGGCCCATAGGATTGTGGTTGCACATGCTGAGGAGGAGAGAGACAATAGGCTTTTAACTAACCACGAAGTGCAACGGTTGGGAGAGTGTCAGAAAGCACCAATGGCAGAAACACCCCTTTATTCTCAGCCGCGCCCTCCATTGCTGTGGAGGTGGAAGGCACAAAGCGCTGCCTCCATCCTTCAATGGGAGACAAGCCATAAACTGTCTTGCCTCCAGCTCTTTAGGAAGCTGAGAAAGAACTCGCTTTCCACAGTGCTGTTACAGCATATGAGGAAACTCTCATACAGAGACAGCTCAAACGCCATTTCTTCCCAGGGCTTAACTGGCCGCTTTAGGACTTCCGCTTCTGCCACAGTTCCAAGTTGCCAACCCAGCTCAGACGAAATGCCTACATCTTCGCCTTAAACAACGGGGGCGAAGCCCACATGATTGTGCTGCCACATGCTTCGCAGGAGCAGACAATAGGCTTTTTACAAACCGCCATTGTGCACTGGGTCAGAGAGTGTCAGAATGCACCTATGTCAGAAAGGTCCCTTTGCTCTCAGCCGTGCCTTCCATTGCTCTAGAGGTGGAAGACACAAAGCACTTCCTCCATACTTCAATTGGAGACAAGCCACAAACTGTCTTGCCTCCAGCTCTTTAGGAAGCTGAGAAACAACTCACTTTCAACAGTCCTGATACAGCAGACAGGGGAACTTCTCATACTAAGGCAGCTCAAATGGCATTTCTTCCCAGCCCTTAACTCGAGGCTTTAGGACTCCTGCTTCTGCCACAATTCCACCTTGCCAACCCGGCTCAGACGTAATGCCTACATCTTCCCCTGAAGCAACTGGGCTGAGTCCCAAATGATTGAGCGTCCATGTGCTTAGGAGGCGATGGACTGGCGCCTTTTTCCAACCACCATTGTGCACTGCTGGAGAGAGTGTCGGAAAGCAGCTATGTCAGAAAGACCCCTTTGCTCTCAGCCGTGCCCTTCATTGCTCTAGACGTGGAATGCACAAAGCACTTGCTCCCCCCCTCAAGGGGCGACAAGCCACAGACCATCTTCCTTCCATCTCTTTAGGAAGCTGAGCCAGAACTCGCTTTCAACAGTGCTCTTTCTGTGTCCTGGCAACATCTCATACAAAGGCAGCTGATATGCCATTTCTTTTCAGCGCTTAACTCGCAGATTTGGAACTTCTGCTCCTGCCACATTTCCAGGTTGCCAACCCGGCACAGACAAAATGTCTACATCTTCCCATTCAGCAACGGGGACCAGGCCCAGATGACTGTGCTTCCACATGCTTAGCAGGAGCAGACAATAGGCTTTGTACAAACCGCCATTGTGCACTGGGTCAGAGAGTGTCAGAATGCACCTATGTCAGAAAGGGCCCTTTGCTCTCAGCCGTGCCCTCCATTGCTCTAGAGGTGGAAGGCACACAGCACTGCCTCCATCCTTCAATTGGAGACAAGCCAGCAACTGGCCTGCTTCCAGCTCTTTAGGAAGCTGGGAAAGCACTCGCATTCCACAGTGCTCTTACAGCGTCCTGGGAACGTCTCATACAAAGGCAGCTGAACACCGTGTCTTTTCAGCCCTTAACACACCAATCTGCAACATCTGCTTCTGCCGCATTTCCACCTTGCCAACCCGGCTCAGACGAAATGCCTACATCTTCCCCTGAAGCGACTGTGCTGATTCCCAAATGATTGAGCATCCACATGCTTAGGAGGCGATAAACTGCATGCCTTTTTCCAACCACCATTTTACACTGCTTAGAGAGCGTCGGAAAGCAGCTATGTCAGAAAGGCCCCTTTGCTCTCTGCCATGCCCTCCCTTGCTCTCGAGGTGGAAGGCACAAGACATTGGTTCTGGATCCACCCCTGAATGGGAGACAAAACACATCTTGGCCTGCTTCCAGCTCTTTAGGAAGTGGAGAAAAAACTCCCTTTCCACAGTGCTCTTACAGCGTCCTGGGAACATCTCATACAAAGGAGGCTGAACGCCGTTTCTTTTCAGCACTTCACTCGCCAGTCTGGGACATCTGCATCCTGCACGTTTCCACCTTGCCAACCCGGCTCAGGCGAAATGCCTACATCTTCCCCTTGAGCAATGGGGATGAGGCCCATAGGATTGTGGTTCCACATGCTGAGGAGGAGAGAGACAATAGGCTTTTAACTAACCACGAAGTGCAACGGTTGGGAGAGTGTCAGAAAGCACCAATGGCAGAAAGACCCCTTTACTCTCAGCTGCGCCCTCCATTGCTGTAGAGGTGGAAGGCACAAAGCACTGCCTCCATGCTTCAATGGGAGACCAGCCATAAACTGTCTTGCCTCCAGCTCTTCAGGAAGCTGGGAAAGAACTCGCTTTCCACAGTGCTGTTACAGCATACGAGGAAACTCTCATACAGAGGCAGCTCAAACGCCATTTCTTCCCAGTGCTTAACTGGCCGCTTTAGGACTTCCGCTTCTGCCACAGTTCCACCTTGCCAACCCGGCTCAGACGAAATGCCTACATCTTCCCCTTAAGCAACGGGGGCGAAGCCCACATGATTGTGCTGCCACATGCTTCGCAAGAGCAGACAATAGGCTTTTTACAAACCGCCATTGTGCACTGGGTCAGAGAGTGTCAGAAAGCACCTATGTCAGAAAGGGCCCTTTGCTCTCAGCCGTGCCCTCCATTGCTCTAGAGGTGGAAGGCACAAAGCACTGCCTCCATCCTTCAATTGGAGACAAGCCATAAACTGTCTTGCCTCCAGCTCTTTAGGAAGCTGACAAACAACACGCTTTCCACAGTCCTGGTACAGCAGACCGGGGAACTTCTCATACAAAGGCAGCTCAAATGGCACTTCTTCCCAGCCCTTAACTCGCACCTTAGGACTCCTGCTTCTGCCGCAATTCCACCTTGCCAACCCGGCTCAGACGAAATGCCTACATCTTCCCCTGAAGCAACTGGTTTGAGTCCCAAATGATTGAGCGTCCACGTGTTTAGGAGGAGATACACTGCACGCCTTTTTCCAACCACCATTGCGCACTGCTGGAGAGAGTGCCATAAAGCAGCTATGTCAGAAAGACCCCTTTGCTCTCAGCCGTGCCCTTCATTGCTCTAGACGTGGAATGCACAATGCACTGGCTCCCCCCCTCAAGTGGCGACAAGCCACAGACCATCTTCCTTCCATCTCTTTAGGAAGCTGAGCAAGAACTCGCTTTCAACAGTGCTCTTTCTGTGTCCTGGAAACATCTCATTCAAAGGCAGCTGATATGCCATTTCTTTTCAGCGCTTAACTCGCAGATTTGGAACTTCTGCTCCTGCCACATTTCCACCTTGCCAACGCGGCTCAGACGAAATGTCTACCTCTTCCCCTTCAGAAACGGGGACGAGGCCCAGATGACTGTGCTTCCGCATGCTTAGCAGGAGCAGACAATAGGCTTTTTACAATCCGCCATTGTGCACTGGGTCAGAGAGTGTCAGAATGCACCTATGTCAGAAAGGGCCCTTTGCTCTCAGCCGTGCCCTCCATTGCTCTAGAGGTGGAAGGCACAAAGCACTGCCTCCATCCTTCAATTGGAGACAAGCCAGCAACTGTCCTGCTTCCAGCTCTTTAGGAAGCTGGGAAAGCACTCGCATTCCACAGTGCTCTTACAGCGTCCTGGGAACGTCTCATACAAAGGCAGCTGAACACCGTGTCTTTTCAGCCCTTAACTCACCAATCTGCAACATCTGCTTCTGCCGCATTTCCACCGTGCCAACCCGGCTCAGACGAAATGCCTACATCTTCCCCTGAAGCGACTGTGCTGATTCCCAAATGATTGAGCATCCACATGCTTAGGAGGCGATAAAATGCATGCCTTTTTCCAACCACCATTTTACACTGCTTAGAGAGCGTCGGAAAGCAGCTATGTCAGAAATGCCCCTTTGCTCTCTGCCATGCCCTCCCTTGTTCTCGAGGTGGAAGGCACAAGGCACTGGTTCTGGATCCACCACTCAATGGGAGACAAAACACATCTTGGCCTGCTTCCAGCTCTTTAGGAAGTGGAGAAAAAACTCCCTTTCCACAGTGCTCTTACAGCGCCCTGGGAACATCTCATACAAAGGAGGCTGAACGCCGTTTCTTTTCAGCACTTCACTCGCCAGTCTGGGACATCTGCATCCTGCACGTTTCCACCTTGCCAACCCGGCTCAGACGAAATGCCTACATCTTCCCCTTGAGCAATGGGGATGATGCCCATAGGATTGTGGTTCCACATGCTGAGGAGGAGAGAGACAATAGGCTTTTAACTAACCACGAACTGCAACGGTTGGGAGAGTGTCAGAAAGCACCAATGGCAGAAAGACCCCTTTACTCTCAGCCGCGCCCTCCTTTGCTGTAGAGGTGGAAGGCACAAAGCACTGCCTCCATCCTTCAATGGGAGACAAGCCATAAACTGTCTTGCCTCCAGCTCTTTAGGAAGCTGGGAAAGAACTCGCTTTCCACAGTGCTGTTACAGCATACGAGTAAACTCTCATACAGAGGCAGCTCAAACGCCATTTCTTCCCAGGGCTTCACTGGCCGCTTTAGGACTTCCGCTTCTGCCACAGTTCCACCTTGCCAACCCGGCTCAGACGAAATGCCTACATCTTCCCCTTAAGCAACGGGGGCGAAGCCCACATGATTGTGCTGCCACATGCTTAGCAGGAGCAGACAATAGGCTTTTTACAAACCGCCATTGTGCACTGGGTCAGAGAGTGTCAGAATGCACCTATGTCAGAAAGGGCCCTTTGCTCTCAGCCGTGCCCTCCATTGCTCTAGAGGTGGAAGGCACACAGCACTGCCTCCATCCTTCAATTGGAGACAAGCCATAAACTGTCTTGCCTCCAGCTCTTTAGGAAGCTGACAAACAACTCGCTTTCCACAGTCCTGTTACAGCCGACCGGGGAAATTCTCATACAAAGGCAGCTCAAATGGCATTTCTTCCCAGCCCTTAACTCGCAGCTTAGGACTCCTGCTTCTGCCGCAATTCCACCTTGCCAACCCGGCTCAGACGAAATGCCTACATCTTCCCCTGAAGCAACTGGGCTGAGTCCCAAATGATTGAGCGTCCACGTGCTTAGGAGGAGATAGACTGCACGCCTTTTTCCAACCACCATTGTGCACTGCTGGAGAGAGTGTCGGAAAGCAGCTATGTCAGAAAGACCCCTTTGCTCTCAGCCGTGCCCTTCATTGCTCTAGACGTGGAATGCACAATGCACTGGCTCCCCCCCTCAAGTGGCGACAAGCCACAGACCATCTTCCTTCCATCTCTTTAGGAAGCTGAGCCAGAACTCGCTTTCAACAGTGCTCTTTCTGTGTCCTGGCAACATCTCATACAAAGGCAGCTGATATGCCATTTCTTTTCAGCGCTTAACTCGCAGATTTGGAACTTCTGCTCCTGCCACATTTCCAGGTTCCCAACCCGGCTCAGACGAAATGTCTACATCTTCCCCTTCAGCAACGGGGACGAGGCCCAGACGACTGTGCTTCCGCATGCTTAGCAGGAGCAGACCATAGGCATTTTACAAACCACCATTGTGCACTGGGTCAGAGAGTTTCAGAATGCACCTATGTCAGAAAGGGCCCTTTGCTCTCAGCCGTGCCCTCCATTGCTCTAGAGGTGGAAGGCACAAAGCACTGCCTCCATCCTTCAATTGGAGACAAGCCAGCAACCGTCCTGCTTCCAGCTCTTTAGGAAGCTGGGAAAGCACTCGCATTCCACAGTGCTCTTTCAGCGTCCTGGGAACGTCTAATACAAAGGCAGCTGAACATCGTGTATTTTCAGCCCTCAACTCATCAATCTGCAACATCTGCTTCTGCCGCATTTCCACTTTGCCAACCCGGCTCACACGAAATGCCTACATCTTCCCCTGAAGCGACTGTGCTGATTCCCAAATGATTGAGCATCCACATGCTTAGGAGGCGATAAAATGCATGCCTTTTTCCAACCACCATTGTACACTGCTTAGAGAGCGTCGTAAAGCGGCTATGTCAGAAAGGCCCCTTTGCTGTCAGCCATGCCCTCCATTGCTCTCGAGGTGGAAGGCACAAGGCAGTGGTTCTGGATCCACCCCTCAATGGGAGACAAACCACATCTTGGCCTGCTTCCAGCTCTTTACGAAGTGGAGAAAAATCTCCCTTTCCACAGTGCTCTTACAGCGTCCTGGGAACATGTCATACAAAGGAGGCTGAACGCCGTTTCTTTTCAGCACTTCACTCGCCAGTCGGGGACATCTGCATCCTGCACGTTTCCACCTTGCCAACCCGGCTCAGACGAAATGCCTACATCTTCCCCTTGAGCAATGGGGATGAGGCCCATAGGATTGTGGTTCCACATGCTGAGGAGGAGAGAGACAATAGGCTTTTAACTAACCACGAAGTGCAACGGTTGGGAGAGTGTCAGAAAGCACCAATGGCAGAAAGACCCCTTTACTCTCAGCTGCGCCCTCCATTGCTGTAGAGGTGGAAGGCACAAAGCACTGCCTCCATGCTTCAATGGGAGACCAGCCATAAACTGTCTTGCCTCCAGCTCTTCAGGAAGCTGGGAAAGAACTCGCTTTCCACAGTGCTGTTACAGCATACGAGGAAACTCTCATACAGAGGCAGCTCAAACGCCATTTCTTCCCAGTGCTTAACTGGCCGCTTTAGGACTTCCGCTTCTGCCACAGTTCCACCTTGCCAACCCGGCTCAGACGAAATGCCGACATCTTCCCCTTAAGCAACGGGGGCGAAGCCCACATGATTGTGCTGCCACATGCTTCGCAAGAGCAGACAATAGGCTTTTTACAAACCGCCATTGTGCACTGGGTCAGAGAGTGTCAGAATGCACCTATGTCAGAAAGGGCCCTTTGCTCTCAGCCGTGCCCTCCATTGCTCTAGAGGTGGAAGGCACAAAGCACTGCCTCCATCCTTCAATTGGAGACAAGCCATAAACTGTCTTGCCTCCAGCTCTTTAGGAAGCTGACAAACAGCACGCTTTGCACAGTCCTGGTACAGCAGACCGGGGAACTTCTCATACAAAGGCAGCTCAAATGGCACTTCTTCCCAGCCCTTAACTCGCACCTTAGGACTCCTGCTTCTGCCGCAATTCCACCTTGCCAACCCGGCTCAGACAAAATGCCTACATCTTCCCCTGAAGCAACTGGGCTGAGTCCCAAATGATTGAGCGTCCACGTGCTTAGGAGGCGATAGACTGCACGCCTTTTTCCAACCACCATTGTGCACTGCTGGAGAGAGTGTCGGAAAGCAGCTATGTCAGAAAGACCCCTTTGCTCTCAGCCGTGCCCTTCATTGCTCTAGACGTGGAATGCACAATGCACTGGCTCCCCCCCTCAAGTGGCGACAAGCCACAGACCATCTTCCTTCCATCTCTTTAGGAAGCTGAGCAAGAACTCGCTTTCAACAGTGCTCTTTCTGTGTCCTGGCAACATCTCATACAAAGGCAGCTGATATGCCATTTCTTTTCAGCGCTTAACTCGCAGATTTGGAACTTCTGCTCCTGCCACATTTCCAGGTTCCCAGCCCGGCTCAGACGAAATGTCTACATCTTCCCCTTCAGCAACGGGGAAGAGAGCCAGACGACTGTGCTTCCGCATGCTTAGCAGGAGCAGACCATAGGCATTTTACAAACCGCCATTGTGCACTGGGTCAGAGAGTTTCAGAATGCACCTACGTCAGAAAGGGCCCTTTGCTCTCAGCCGTGCCCTCCATTGCTCTAGAGGTGGAAGGCACAAATCACTGCCTCCATCCTTCAATTGGAGACAAGCCAGCAACCGTCCTGCTTCCAGCTCTTTAGGAAGCTGGGAAAGCACTCGCATTCCACAGTGCTCTTTCAGCGTCCTGGGAACGTCTAATACAAAGGCAGCTGAACATCGTGTATTTTCAGCCCTCAACTCATCAATCTGCAACATCTGCTTCTGCCGCATTTCCACTTTGCCAACCCGGCTCACACGAAATGCCTACATCTTCCCCTGAAGCGACTGTGCTGATTCCCAAATGATTGAGCATCCACATGCTTAGGAGGCGATAAACTGCATGCCTTTTTCCAACCACCATTTTACACTGCTTAGAGAGCGTCGTAAAGCGGCTATGTCAGAAAGGCCCCTTTGCTGTCAGCCATGCCCTCCATTGCTCTCGAGGTGGAAGGCACAAGGCAGTGGTTCTGGATCCACCCATCAATGGGAGACAAACCACATCTTGGCCTGCTTCCAGCTCTTTACGAAGTGGAGAAAAAACTCCCTTTCCACAGTGCTCTTACAGCGTCCTGGGAACATGTCATACAAAGGAGGCTGAACGCCGTTTCTTTTCAGCACTTCACTCGCCAGTCGGGGACATCTGCATCCTGCACGTTTCCACCTTGCCAACCCGGCTCAGACGAAATGCCTACATCTTCCCCTTGAGCAATGGGAATGAGGCCCATAGGATTGTGGTTCCACATGCTGAGGAGGAGAGAGACAATAGGCTTTTAACTAACCACGAACTGCAACGGATGGGAGAGTGTCAGAAAGAACCAATGGCAGAAAGACCCCTTTACTCTCAGCCGCGCCCTCCTTTGCTGTAGAGGTGGAAGGCACAAAGCACAGCCTCCATCCATCAATGGGAGACAAGCCATAAACTGTCTTGCCTCCAGCTCTTTAGGAAGCTGGGAAAGAACTCGCTTTCCACAGTGCTGTTACAGCATACGAGTAAACTCTCATACAGAGGCAGCTCAAACGCCATTTCTTCCCAGGGCTTCACTGGCCGCTTCAGGACTTCCGCTTCTGCCAGAGTTCCACCTTGCCAACCCGGCTCAGACGAAATGCCTACATCTTCCCCTTAAGCAACGGGGGCGAAGCCCACATGATTGTGCTGCCACATGCTTAGCAGGAGCAGACAATAGGCTTTTTACAAACCGCCATTGTGCACTGGGTCAGAGAGTGTCAGAATGCACCTATGTCAGAAATGGCCCTTTGCTCTCAGCCGTGCCCTCCATTGCTCTAGAGGTGGAAGGCACAAAGCACTGCCTCCATCCTTCAATTGGAGACAAGCCATAAACTGTCTGGCCTCCAGCTCTTTAGGAAGCTGACAAACAACTCGCTTTCCACAGTCCTGTTACAGCCGACCGGGGAAATTCTCATACAAAGGCAGCTCAAATGGCATTTCTTCCCAGCCCTTAACTCGCAGCTTAGGACTCCTGCTTCTGCCGAAATTCCACCTTGCCAACCCGGCTCAGACGAAATGCCTACATCTTCCCCTGAAGCAACTGGGCTGAGTCCCAAATGATTGAGCATCCACGTGCTTAGGAGGCGATAGACTGCACGCCTTTTTCCAACCACCATTGTGCACTGCTGGAGAGAGTGTCGGAAAGCAGCTATGTCAGAAAGACCCCTTTGCTCTCAGCCGTGCCCTTCATTGCTCTAGACGTGGAATGCACAATGCACTGGCTCCCCCCCTCAAGGGGCGACAAGCCACAGACCATCTTCCTTCCATCTCTTTAGGAAGCTGAGCCAGAACTCGCTTTCAACAGTGCTCTTTCTGTGTCCTGGCAACATCTCATACAAAGGCAGCTGATATGCCATTTCTTTTCAGCGCTTAACTCGCAGATTTGGAACTTCTGCTCCTGCCACATTTCCAGGTTGCCAACCCGGCTCAGACGAAATGTCTACATCTTCCCCTTCAGCAACGGGGACGAGGCCCAGATGACTGTGCTTCCGCATGCTTAGCAGGAGCAGACCATAGGCATTTTACAAACCGCCATTGTGCACTGGGTCAGAGAGTTTCAGAATGCACCTATGTCAGAAAGGGCCCTTTGCTCTCAGTTGTGCCCTCCATTGCTCTAGAGGTGGAAGGCACAAAGCTCTGCCTCCATCCTTCAATTAGAGACAAGCCAGCAGCTGTCCTGCTTCCAGCTCTTTAGGAAGCTGGGAAAGCACTCGCATTCCACAGTGCTCTTACAGCGTCCTGGGAACGTCTCATACAAAGGCAGCTGAACACCGTGTCTTTTCAGCCCTTACTCATCAATCTGCAACATCTGCTTCTGCCGCATTTCCACCTTGCCAACCCGGCTCAGACGAAATGCCTACATCTTCCCCTGAAGCGACTGTGCTGATTCCCAAATGATTGGGCATCCACATGCTTAGGAGTCTATAAACTGCATGCCTTTTCCAACCACCATTTTTCACTGCTTAGAGAGCGTCAGAAAGCAGCTATATCAGAAAGGCCACTTTGCTCTCAGCCATGCCCTCCATTGCTCTCGAGGTGGAAGGCTCAAGGCACTGGTTCTGGATCCACCCCTCAATGGGAGACAAACCACATCTTAGCCTGCTTCCAGCTCTTTAGGAAGTGGAGAAAAAACTCCCTTTCCACAGTGCTCTTACAGCGTCCTGGGAACATCTCATACAAAGGAGGCTGCACACCGTTTCTTTTCAGCACTTCACTCGCCAGTCTGGGACATCTGCATCCTGCACGTTTCCACCTTGCCAACCCGGCTCAGGCGAAATGCCTACAACTTCCCCTTGAGCAATGGGGATGAGGCCCATAGGATTGTGGTTCCACATGCTGAGGAGGAGAGAGACAATAGGCGTTCAACTAACCACGAAGTGCAACGGTTGGGATAGTGTCAGAAAGCACCAATGGCAGAAACACTCCTTTACTCTCAGCCGCGCCCTCCATTGCTGTAGAGGTGGAAGGCACAAAGCACTGCCTCCATCCTTCAATGGGAGACAAGCCATAAACTGTGTTGCCTCCAGCTCTTTAGGAAGCTGGGAAACAACTCGCTTTCCGCAGTGCTGTTACAGCATACGAGGAAACACTCATACAGAGGCAACTCAAAGGCCATTTCTTCCAAGTGCTTAACTGGAGGCTTTAGGAATTCCGCTTCTGCCACAGTTCCAACTTGCCAACCCGGCTCAGACGAAATACCTACATCTTCCCCTTAAGCAACGGGGGCGAAGCCCACAACATTGTGCTTCCACATGCTTTGCAGGAGCAGACAATAGGCTTTTTACAAACCGCCATTGTGCACTGTGCTAAAGAGTGTCAGAATGCACCTATGTCAGAAGGGGTCCTTTGCTCTCAGAAATGCCCTCCATTGCTCTAGAGGTGTAAGGCACAAAGCACTGCCTCCATCCTTCAATTGGAGACAAGCCATAAAATGTCTTGCCTCCAGCTCGTTAGGAAGCTGACAAACAACTCGCTTTCCACAGTCCTGTTACAGCAGACGGGTTAACTTCTCATACAAAGGCTGCTCAAATGGCATTTCTTCCCAGCCCTTAACTCGCAGCTTAGGACTCCTGCATCTGCCGCTATTCCACCTTGCCAACCCGGCTCAGACGAAATGCCTACATCTTCCCCTGAAGCAAATGGGCTGAGTCCCAAATGATTGAGCGTCCACGTGCTTAGGAGGCGATGGACTGCACGCCTTTTTCCAACCACCATTGTGCACTGCTGGAGAGAGTGTCGGAAAGCAGCTATGTCAGAAAGACCCCTTTGCTCTCAGCCGTGCCCTTCATTGCTCTAGACGTGGAATGCACAAGACACTGGCTCCCCCCTCAAGGGGCGACAAGCCACAGACCATCTTCCTTCCATCTCTTTAGGAAGCTGAGCAAGAACTCGCTTTCAACAGTGCTCTTTCTGTGTCCTGGCAACATCTCATACAAAGGCAGCTGATATGCCATTTCTTTTCAGCGCTTAACTCGCAGATTTGGAACTTCTGCTCCTGCCACATTTCCACCTTGCCAACCCGGCTCAGACAAAACGTCTACATCTTCCCCTTGAGCAACGGGGACGAGGCCCATAGGATTGTGGTTCCACATTCTGAGGAGGAGAGAGACAATAGGCTTTTAAGTAACCACGAAGTGCAACGGTTGGGAGAGTGTCAGAAAGCACCAATGGCAGAAAGACCCCTTTACTCTCAGCCGCGCCCTCCATTGCTGTAGAGGTGGAAGGCACAAAGCACTGCCTCCATCCTTCACTGGGAGACAAGCCATAAACTGTCTTGCCTCCAGCTCTTTAGGAAGCTGGGAAAGAACTCGCTTTCCACAGTGCTGTTACAGCATACGATGAAACTCTCATACAGAGGCAGCTAAAACGCCATTTCCTCCCAATGCTTAACTGGCCGCTTTAGGACTTCCGCTTCTGCCACAGTTCCACCTTGCCAACCCGGCTCAGACGAAATGCCTACATCTTCCCCTTAAGCAACGGGGACGAGGCCCAGATGATTGTGCTGCCACATGCTTAGCAGGAGCAGACAATAGGCTTTTTACAAACCGCCATTGTGCACTGGGTCAGAGAGTGTCAGAATGCACCTATGTCAGAAAGGGCCCTTTGCTCTCAGCCGTGCCCTCCATTGCTCTAGTGGTGGAAGGCACAAAGCACTGCCTCCATCCTTCAATTGGAGACAAGCCAGCAACTGGCCTGCTTGCAGCTCTTTAGGAAGCTGGGAAAGCACTCGCATTCCACAGTGCTCTTACAGCGTCCTGGGAACGTCTCATACAAAGGCAGCTGAACACCGTGTCTTTTCAGCCCTTAATTCACCAATGTGAAACATCTGCTTCTGCCGCTTTTCCACCTTCCCAACCCGGCTCAGACGAAATGCCTACATCTTCCCCTCAATCGACTGTGCTGATTCCAAAATGATTGAGCATCCACGTGCTTAGGAGGCGATAAACTGCATGCCTTTTTCCAACCACCATTTTACACTGCTTAGAGAGCGTCGGAAAGCAGCTATGTCAGAAAGGCCCCTTTGCTTTCAGCCATGCCCTCCATTGCTCTCGAGGTGGAAGGCACAAGGCACTGGTTCTGGATCCAACCCTCAATGGGAGACAAATCACATCTTGTCCTGTCTCCAGCTCTTTAGGAAGTGGAGAAAAAACTCCCTTTCCACAGTGCTCTTACAGCGTCCTGGGAACATCTCATACAAAGGAGGATGAACGCCGTTTCTTTTTAGCACTTCACTCGCCAGTCTGGGACATCTGCATCCTGCACGTTTCCACCTTGCCAACCCGGCTCAGGCGAAATGCCTACATCTTCCCCTTGAGCAATGGGGATGAGGCCCACAGGATTGTGGTTCCACATGCTGAGGAGGAGAGAGACAATAGGCTTTTAACTAACCACGAAGTGCAACGTTTGGGAGAGTGTCAGAAAGCACCAATGTCAGAAACACCCCTTTACTCTCAGCCGTGCCCTCCATTGCTGTACAGGTGGAAGGCACAAAGCACTGCCTCCATCCTTCAATGGGAGACAAGCCATAAACTGTCTTGCCTCCAGCTCTTTAGGAAGCTGGGAAACAACTCGCTTTCTGCAGTGCTGTTACAGCATACGAGGAAACTCTCATACAGAGGCAGCTCAACCGCCATTTCTTCCCTGTGCTTAACTGCCCGCTTTAGGACTTCCGCTTCTGCCACCGTTCCACCTTGCCAACCCGGCTCAGATGAAATGCCTACATCTTCCCCAAAAGCAACGGGGGCGAAGCCCACATGATTGTGCTGCCACATGCTTCGCCGGAGCAGACAAAAGGCTTTTTACAAACCGCCATTGTGCACTGGGTCAGAGAGTGTGAGAATGAACCTATGTCAGAAAGGGCCCTTTGCTCTCAACCTTGCCCTCCATTGCTCTAGAGGTGGAAGGCACAAAGCACTGCCTCCATCCTTCAATTGGAGACAAGCCACAAACTGTCTTGCCTCCAGCTCTTTAGGAAGCTGACAAAAAACTCGCTTTCCACAGTCCTGATACAGCAGACAGGGGAACTTCTCATACAAAGGCAGCTCAAATGGCACTTCTTCCCAGCCCTTAACTCACAGCTTTGGAACTCCTGCTTCTGCCGCAATTCCACCTTGCCAACCCGGCTCAGACGAAATGCCTACATCTTCCCCTGAAGCAACTGGGCTGAGTATTAAATGATTGAGCGTCCACGTGGTTAGGAGGCGATGGACTGCACGCCTTTTTCCAACCACCATTTTGCACTGCTGGAGAGAGTGTCGGAAAGCAGCTATGTCAGAAAGACCCCTTTGCTCTCAGCCGTGCCCTTCATTGCTCTAGACGTGGAATGCACAAAGCACTGGCTCCCCCCCTCAAGTGGCGACAAGCCACAGACCATCTTCCTTCCATCTCTTTAGGAAGCTGAGCCAGAACTCGCTTTCAACAGTGCTCTTTCTGTGTCCTGGCAACATCTCATACAAAGGCAGCTGATATGCCATTTCTTTTCAGCGCTTAACTCGCAGATTTGGAACTTCTGCTCCTGCCACATTTCCAGGTTGCCAACCCGGCTCAGACGGAATGTCTACATCTTCCCCTTCAGCAACGGGGACGAGGCCCAGATGACTGTGCTTCCGCATGCTTAGCAGGAGCAGACAATAGGCTTTTTACAAACCGCCATTGTGCACTGGGTCAGAGAGTGTCAGAATGCAACTATGTCAGAAAGGGCCCTTTGCTCTCAGCCGTGCCCTCCATTGCTCTAGAGGTGGAATGCACAATGCACTGCCTCCATCCTTCAATTGGAGACAAGCCAGCAACTGGCCTGCTTCCAGCTCTTTAGGAAGCTGGGAAAGCACTCGCATTCCACAGTGCTCTTAGAGCGTCCTGGGAACGTCTCATACAATGGCAGCTGAACACCGTGTCTTTTCAGCCCTTAACTCACCAATCTGCAACATCTGCTTCTGCCGCCTTTCCACCTTGCCAACCCGGCTCAGACGAAATGCCTACATATTCCCCTGAAGCGACTGTGCTGATTCCCAAATGATTGAGCATCCACATGCTTAGTAGGCGATAAACTGCATGCCTTTTTCCAACCACCATTTTACACTGCTTAGAGATCGTCGGAAAGCAGCTATGTCTGAAAGGCCCATTTGCTCCTAGCCATGCCCTCCATTGCTCTCGAGGTGGAAGGCACAAGGCACTGTTTCTGGATCCACCCCTCAAAGGGAGACAAACCACATCTTGTCCTGCTTCCAGCTCTTTAGGAAGCGGAGAAGAAACTCCCTTTCCACAGTGCTCTTACAGCGTCCTGGGAACATCTCATACAAAGGAGGCTGAACGCCGTTTCTTTTCATCACTTCGCTAGCCAGTCTGGGACATCTGCATCCTGCACGTTTCCACCTTGCCAACCCGGCTCAGGCGAAATGCCTACAACTTCCCCTTGAGCAATGGGGATGAGGCCCATAGGATTGTGGTTCCACATGCTGAGGAGGAGAGAGACAATAGGCGTTCAACTAACCACGAAGTGCAACGGTTGGGATAGTGTCAGAAAGCACCAATGGCAGAAACACTCCTTTACTCTCAGCCGCGCCCTCCATTGCTGTAGAGGTGGAAGGCACAAAGCACTGCCTCCATCCTTCAATGGGAGACAAGCCATAAACTGTGTTGCCTCCAGCTCTTTAGGAAGCTGGGAAACAACTCGCTTTCCGCAGTGCTGTTACAGCATACGAGGAAACACTCATACAGAGGCAACTCAAAGGCCATTTCTTCCAAGTGCTTAACTGGAGGCTTTAGGAATTCCGCTTCTGCCACAGTTCCAACTTGCCAACCCGGCTCAGACGAAATACCTACATCTTCCCCTTAAGCAACGGGGGCGAAGCCCACAACATTGTGCTTCCACATGCTTTGCAGGAGCAGACAATAGGCTTTTTACAAACCGCCATTGTGCACTGTGCTAAAGAGTGTCAGAATGCACCTATGTCAGAAGGGGTCCTTTGCTCTCAGAAATGCCCTCCATTGCTCTAGAGGTGTAAGGCACAAAGCACTGCCTCCATCCTTCAATTGGAGACAAGCCATAAAATGTCTTGCCTCCAGCTCTTTAGGAAGCTGACAAACAACTCGCTTTCCACAGTCCTGTTACAGCAGACGGGTTAACTTCTCATACAAAGGCTGCTCAAATGGCATTTCTTCCCAGCCCTTAACTCGCAGCTTAGGACTCCTGCATCTGCCGCAATTCCACCTTGCCAACCCGGCTCAGACGAAATGCCTACATCTTCCCCTGAAGCAAATGGGCTGAGTCCCAAATGATTGAGCGTCCACGTGCTTAGGAGGCGATGGACTGCACGCCTTTTTCCAACCACCATTGTGCACTGCTGGAGAGAGTGTCGGAAAGCAGCTATGTCAGAAAGACCCCTTTGCTCTCAGCCGTGCCCTTCATTGCTCTAGACGTGGAATGCACAAGACACTGGCTCCCCCCTCAAGGGGCGACAAGCCACAGACCATCTTCCTTCCATCTCTTTAGGAAGCTGAGCAAGAACTCGCTTTCAACAGTGCTCTTTCTGTGTCCTGGCAACATCTCATACAAAGGCAGCTGATATGCCATTTCTTTTCAGCACTTAACTCGCAGATTTGGAACTTCTGCTCCTGCCACATTTCCACCTTGCCAACCCGGCTCAGACAAAACGTCTACATCTTCCCCTTGAGCAACGGGGACGAGGCCCATAGGATTGTGGTTCCACATTCTGAGGAGGAGAGAGACAATAGGCTTTTAACTAACCACGAAGTGCAACGGTTGGGAGAGTGTCAGAAAGCACCAATGGCAGAAAGACCCCTTTACTCTCAGCCGCGCCCTCCATTGCTGTAGAGGTGGAAGGCACAAAGCACTGCCTCCATCCTTCACTGGGAGACAAGCCATAAACTGTCTTGCCTCCAGCTCTTTAGGAAGCTGACAAACAACTCGCTTTCCACAGTCCTGATACAGCAGACAGGGGAACTTCTCATACAAAGGCAGCTCAAATGGCACTTCTTCCCAGCCCTTAACTCACAGCTTTAGAACTCCTGCTTCTGCCGCAATTCCACCTTGCCAACCCGGCTCAGACGAAATGCCTACATCTTCCCCTGAAGCAACTGGGCTGAGTATTAAATGATTGAGCGTCCACGTGGTTAGGAGGCGATGGACTGCACGCCTTTTTCCAACCACCATTGTGCACTGCTGGAGAGAGTGTCGGAAAGCAGCTATGTCAGAAAGACCCCTTTGCTCTCAGCCGTGCCCTTCATTGCTCTAGACGTGGAATGCACAAAGCACTGGCTCCCCCCCTCAAGTGGCCACAAGCCACAGACCATCTTCCTTCCATCTCTTTAGGAAGCTGAGCCAGAACTCGCTTTCAACAGTGCTCTTTCTGTGTCCTGGCAACATCTCATACAAAGGCAGCTGATATGCCATTTCTTTTCAGCGCTTAACTCGCAGATTTGGAACTTCTGCTCCTGCCACATTTCCAGCTTGCCAACCCGGCTCAGACGGAATGTCTACATCTTCCCCTTCAGCAACGGGGACGAGGCCCAGATGACTGTGCTTCCGCATGCTTAGCAGGAGCAGACAATAGGCTTTTTACAAACCGCCATTGTGCACTGGGTCAGAGAGTGTCAGAATGCACCTATGTCAGAAAGGGCCCTTTGCTCTCAGCCGTGCCCTGCATTGCTCTAGAGGTGGAAGGCACAAAGCACTGCCTCCATCCTTCAATTGGAGACAAGCCAGCAACTGGCCTGCTTCCAGATCTTTAGGAAGCTGGGAAAGCACTCGCATTCCACAGTGCTCTTAGAGCGTCCTGGGAACGTCTCATACAATGGCAGCTGAACACCGTGTCTTTTCAGCCCTTAACTCACCAATCTGCAACATCTGCTTCTGCCGCCTTTCCACCTTGCCAACCCGGCTCAGACGAAATGCCTACATATTCCCCTGAAGCGACTGTGCTGATTCCCAAATGATTGAGCATCCACCTGCTTAGGAGGCGATAAACTGCATGCCTTTTTCCAACCACCATTTTACACTGCTTAGAGAGCGTCGGAAAGCAGCTATGTCAGAAAGGCCCCTTTGCTCTCAGCCTTGCCCTCCATTGCTCTCGAGGTGGAAGGCACAAGGCACTGGTTCTGGATCCACCCCTCAATGGGAGACAAAACACATCGTGGCCTGCTTCCAGCTCTTTAGGAAGTGGAGAAAAAACTCCCTTTCCACAGTGCTCTTACAGCGTCCTGGGAACATCTCATACAAAGCAGGTTGAACGCCGTTTCTTTTCAGCACTTCACTCGCCAGTCTGGGACATCTGCATCCTGCACGTTTCCACCTTGCCAACCCGGCTCAGACGAAATGCCTACATCTTCCCCGTGAGCAATGGGGATGAGACCCATAGGATTGTGGTTCCACATGCTGAGGAGGAGAGAGACAATAGGCTTTTAACTAACCACGAAGTGCAACGGTTGGGAGAGTGTCAGAAAGCACCAATGGCAGAAACACTCCTTTACTCTCAGCCGCGCCCTCCATTGCTTTAGAGGTGGAAGGCACAAAGCACTGTCTCCATCCTTCAATGGGAGACAAGCCATAAACTGTCTTGCCTCCAGCTCTTTAGGAAGCTGGGAAACAACTCGCTTTCCGCAGTGCTGTTACAGCATACGAGGAAACTCTCATACAGAGGCAGCTAAAACGCCATTTCTTCCCAGGGCTTCACTGGCCGCTTTAGGACTTCCGCTTCTGCCACAGTTCCACCTTGTCAACCCGGCTCAGACGAAATGCCTACATCTTCCCCTTAAGCAACGGGGGCGAAGCCCACATGATTGTGCTGCCACATGCTTAGCAGGAGCAGACAATAGGCTTTTTACAAACCGCCATTGTGCACTGGGTCAGAGAGTGTCAGAATGCACCTATGTCAGAAAGGGCCCTTTGCTCTCAGCCGTGCCCTCCATTGCTCTAGAGGTGGAAGGCACAAAGCACTGCCTCCATCCTTCAATTGGAGACAAGCCATAAACTGTCTTGCCTCCAGCTCTTTAGGAAGCTGACAAACAACTCGCTTTCCACAGGCCTGTTACAGCAGACCGGGGAACTTCTCATACAAAGGCAGCTCAAATGGCATATCTTCCCAGCCCTTAACTCGCAGCTTAGGACTCCTGCATCTGCCGCAATTCCACCTTGCCAACCCGCCTCAGACGAAATGCCTACATCTTCCCCTGAAGCAACTGGGCTGAGTCCCAAATGATTGAGCGTCCACGTGCTTAGGAGGCGATAGACTGCACGCCTTTTTCCAACCACCATTGCGCACTGCTGGAGAGAGTGTCGGAAAGCAGCTATGTCTGGAAGACCCCTTTGCTCTCAGCCGTGCCCTTCATTGCTCTAGACGTGGAATGCACAATGCACTGGCTCCCCCCCTCAAGGGGCGACAAGCCACAGACCATCTTCCTTCCATCTCTTTAGGAAGCTGAGCAAGAACTCGCTTTCAACAGTGCTCTTTCTGTGTCCTGGCAACATCTCATACAAAGGCAGCTGATATGCCATTTCTTTTCAGCTCTTAACTCGCAGATTTGGAACTTCTGCTCCTGCCACATTTCCACCTTGCCAACCCGGCTCAGACGAAATGTCTACATCTTCCCCTTCAGCAACGGGGACGAGGCCCAGATGACTGTGCTTCCGCATGCTTAGCAGGAGCAGACAATAGGCATTTTACAAACCGCCATTGTGCACTGGGTCAGAGAGTTTCAGAATGCACCTATGTCAGAAAGCGCCCTTTGCTCTCAGTTGTGCCCTCCATTGCTCTAGAGGTGGAAGGCACAAAGCTCTGCCTCCATCCTTCAATTGGAGACAAGCCAGCAGCTGTCCTGCTTCCAGCTCTTTAGGATGCTGGGAAAGCACTCGCATTCCACAGTGCTCTTACAGCGTTCTAGGAACGTCTCATACAAAGGCAGCTGAGCACCGTGTCTTTTCAGCCCTTAACTCACCAATCTGCAACATCTGCTTCTGCCGCATTTCCACCTTGCCAACCCGGCTCAGACGAAATGCCTACATCTTCCCCTGAAGCGACTGTGCTGATTCCCAAATGATTGAGCATCCACATGCTTAGGAGGCGATAAACTGCATGCCTTTTTCCAACCACCATTTTACACTGCTTAGAGTGCGTCGGAAAGCACCTATGTCACAAAGGCCCCTTTGCTCTCAGCCATGCCCTCCATTGCTCTCGAGGTGGAAGGCACAAGGCACTGGTTCTGGATCCACCCCTCAATGGGAGACAAACCACATCTTGGCCTGCTTCCAGCTCTTTAGGAAATGGAGACAAAACTCCCTTTCCACAGTGCTCTTACAGCGTCCTGGGAACATCACATACAAAGGAGGCTGAACGCCGTTTCTTTTCAGCACTTCACTAGCCAGTCTGGGACATCTGCATCCCGCACGTTTCCACCTTGCCAACCAGGCTCAAACGAAATGCCTACAACTTCCCCTTGAGCAATATGGATGAGGCCCATAGGATTGTGGTTCCACAAGCTGAGGAGGAGAGAGACAATAGGCTTTTAACTAACCACGAAGTGCAACGGTTGGGAGAGTGTCAGAAAGCACCAATGGCAGAAAGATCCCTTTAGTCTCAGCCGCGCCCTCCATTGCTGTAGAGGTGGAAGGCACAAAGCACATTCTCCATTCTTCAATTGCAGACAAGCCATAAACTGTCTGGCCTCCAGTTCTTTAGGAATCTGGAAAAGAACTCGCTTTCCACAGTGCTGTTACAGCATACTAGGAAACACTCATACAGAGGCAGCTCAAACTCCATTTCTTTCCAGTGCTTAACTGGCCGCTTTAGGACTTCCGCTTCTGCCACAGTTCCACCTTGCCAACCCGGCTCAGACGAAATGACTTCATATTCCCCTTAAGGAACGGGGGCGAAGCCCACATGATTGTGCTTCCACATGCTTAGCAGGAGCAGACAATAGGCTTTTTACAAACCGCCATTGTGCACTGGGTCAGAGAGTGTCAGAATGCACCTATGTCAGAAAGGGACCTTTGCTCTCAGCCGTGCCCTCCATTGCTCTAGAGGTGGAAGGCACAAAGCACTGCCTCCATCCTTCAATTGGAGACAAGCCATAAACTGTCTTGCCTCCAGCTCTTTAGGAAGCTGACAAACAACTCGCTTTCCACAGTCCTGTTACAGCCGACCGGGGAATTTCTCATACAAAGGCAGCTCCAATGGCATTTCTTCCCAGCCCTTAACTCGCAGCTTAGGACTCCTGCTTCTGCCGCAATTCCACCTTGCCAACCCGGCTCAGACGAAATGCCTACATCTTCCCCTTAAGCAACGGGGGCGAAGCCCACATGATTGTGCTGCCACATGCTTCGCAGGAGCAGACAATAGGCTTTTTACAAACCGCCATTGTGCACTGGGTCAGAGAGTGTCAGAATGCACCTAGGTCAGAAAGGGCCCTTTGCTCTCAGCCGTGCCCTCCATTGCTCTAGAGGTACAGGCACAAAGCACTGCCTCCATCCTTCAATTGGAGACAAGCCACAAACGGTCTTGCCTCCAGCTCTTTAGGAAGCTGACAAACAACTCGCTTTCAACAGTCCTAATACAGCAGACAGGGGAACTTCTCATACTAAGGCAGCTCAAATGGCATTTCTTCCCAGCCCTTAACTCGCAGCTTTAGGACTCCTGCTTCTGCCACAATTCCACCTTGCCAACTCGGCTCAGACGAAATGCCTACATCTTCCCCTGAAGCAAATGGGCTGAGTCCCAAATGATTGAGCGTCCACGTGCTTAGGAGGCGATGGACTGCACGCCTTTTTCCAACCACCATTGCGCACTGCTGGAGAGAGTGTCGGAAAGCACCTATGTCAGAAAGACCCCTTTGCTCTCAGCCGTGCCCTTCATTGCTCTAGACGTGGAATGCACAAGACACTGGCTCCCCCCTCAAGGAGCGACAAGCCACAGACCATCTTCCTTCCATCTCTTTAGGAAGCTGAGCAAGAACTCGCTTTCAACAGTGCTCTTTCTGTGTCCTGGCAGCATCTCATACAAAGGCAGCTGACATGCCATTTCTTTTCAGCGCTTAACTCGCAGATTTGGAACTTCTGCTCCTGCCACATTTCCACCTTGCCAACCCGGCTCAGACGAAATGTCTACCTCTTCCCCTTCAGCAACGGGGACGTGGCCCAGATGACTGTGCTTCCGCATGCTTAGCAGGAGCAGACAATAGGCTTTGTACAAACCGCCATTGTGCACTGGGTCAGAGAGTGTCAGAATGCACCTATGTCAGAAAGGGCCCTTTGCTCTCAGCCGTGCCCTCCATTGCTCTAGAGGTGGAATGCACAATGCACTGCCTCCATCCTTCAATTGGAGACAAGCCAGCAACTGGCCTGCTTCCAGCTCTTTAGGAAGCTGGGAAAGCACTCGCATTCCACAGTGCTCTTACAGCGTCCTGGGAACGTCTCATACAAAGGCAGCTGAACACCGTGTCTTTTCAGCCCTTAACTCACCAATCTGCAACATCTGCTTCTGCCGCATTTCCACCTTGCCAACCCGGCTCAGACGAAATGCCTACATCTTCCCCTGAAGCGACTGTGCTGATTCCCAAATGATTGAGCATCCACATGCTTAGGAGGCGATAAACTGCATGCCTTTTTCCAACCACCATTTTACACTGCTTAGAGTGCATCGGAAAGCACCTATGTCACAAAGGCCCCTTTGCTCTCAGCCATGCCCTCCATTGCTCTCGAGGTGGAAGGCACAAGGCACTGGTTCTGGATCCACCCCTCAATGGGAGACAAACCACATCTTGGCCTGCTTCCAGCTCTTTAGGAAATGGAGACAAAACTCCCTTTCCACAGTGCTCTTAAAGCGTCCTGGGAACATCACATACAAAGGAGGCTGAACGCCGTTTCTTTTCAGCACTTCACTAGCCAGTCTGGGACATCTGCATCCTGCACGTTTCCACCTTGCCAACCAGGCTCAAACGAAATGCCTACAACTTCCCCTTGAGCAATATGGATGAGGCCCATAGGATTGTGGTTCCACAAGCTGAGGAGGAGAGAGACAATAGGCTTTTAACTAACCACGAAGTGCAACGGTTGGGAGAGTGTCAGAAAGCACCAATGGCAGAAAGACCCCTTTAGTCTCAGCCGCGCCCTCCATTGCTGTAGAGGTGGAAGGCACAAAGCACATTCTCCATTCTTCAATTGCAGACAAGCCATAAACTGTCTGGCCTCCAGTTCTTTAGGAATCTGGAAAAGAACTCGCTTTCAACAGTGCTGTTACAGCATACTAGGAAACACTCAGACAGAGGCAGCTCAAACTCCATTTCTTTCCAGTGCTTAACTGGCCGCTTTAGGACTTCCGCTTCTGCCACAGTTCCACCTTGCCAACCCGGCTCAGACGAAATGACTTCATATTCCCCTTAAGGAACGGGGGCGAAGCCCACATGATTGTGCTTCCACATGCTTGGCAGGAGCAGACAATAGGCTTTTTACAAACCGCCATTGTGCACTGGGTCAGAGAGTGTCAGAATGCACCTATGTCAGAAAGGGCCCTTTGCTCTCAGCCGTGCCCTCCATTGCTCTAGAGGTGGAAGGCACAAAGCACTGCCTCCATCCTTCAATTGGAGACAAGCCATAAACTGTCTTGCCTCCAGCTCTTTAGGAAGCTGACAAACAACTCGCTTTCCACAGTCCTGTTACAGCCGACCGGGGAACTTCTCATACAAAGGCAGCTCCAATGGCATTTCTTCCCAGCCCTTAACTCGCAGCTTAGGACTCCTGCTTCTGCCGCAATTCCACCTTGCCAACCCGGCTCAGACGAAATGCCTACATCTTCCCCTGAAGCAAATGGTCTGAGTCCCAAATGATTGAGCGTCCACGTGCTTAGGAGGCGATAGACTGCACGCCTTTTTCCAACCACCATTGCGCACTGCTGGAGAGAGTGTCGGAAAGCAGCTATGTCAGAAAGACCCCTTTGCTCTCAGCCGTGCCCTTCATTGCTCTAGGCGTGGAATGCACAATGCACTGGCTCCCCCCCTCAAGGGGCGACAAGCCACAGACCATCTTCCTTCCATCTCTTTAGGAAGCTGAGCAAGAACTCGCTTTCAACAGTGCTCTTTCTGTGTCCTGGCAACATCTCATACAAAGTCAGCTGATATGCCATTTCTTTTCAGCGCTTAACTCGCAGATTTGGAACTTCTGCTCCCGCCACATTTCCACCTTGCCAAACCGGCTCAGGCGAAATGTCTACATCTTCCCCTTCAGCAACAGGGACGAGGCCCAGATGACTGTGCTTCCGCATGCTTAGCAGGAGCAGACAATAGGCTTTTTACAAACCGCCATTGTGCACTGTGTCAGAGAGAGTCCGAATGCACCTATGTTAGAAAGGGCCCTTTGCTCTGAGCCGTGCCCTCCATTTCTGTAGTGGAGGAAGGCACAAAGCACTGCCTCCATCCTTCAATTGGAGACAAGCCAGCAACTGGACTGCTTCCAGCTCTTGAGGAAGCTGGGAAAGCACTCGCATTCCACAGTGCTCTTACAGCGTCCTGGGAACGTCTCATACAAAGGCAGCTGAACACCGTGTCTTTTCAGCCCTTAACTCACCAATCTGCAACATCTGCTTCTGCCGCCTTTCCACCTTGCCAACCCGGCTCAGACGAAATGCCTACATCTTCCCCTGAAGCGACTGTGCTGATTCCGAAATGATTGAGCATCCACATGCTTAGGAGGCGATAAACTGCATGCATTTTTCCAACCACCATTTGACACTGCTTAGAGAGCGTCGGAAAGCAGCTATGTCAGAAAGGCCCCTTTGCTCTCAGCCATGCCCTCCATTGCGCTCGAGGTGCAAGGCACACGGCACTGGTTCTGGATCCACCCCTCAATTGGAGACAAACTACATCTTGGCCTGCTTACAGCTCTTTAGGAAGTGGAGGAAAAACTCCCTTTCCAAACTGCTCTTACAGCGTCCAGGGAACATCTCATACAAAGGAGGCTGAACGCCGTTTCTTTTCAGCACTTCACTCGCCAGTCTGGGACATCCGCATCCTGCACGTTTCCACCTTCCCAACCCGGCTCAGACGAATTGCCTACATCTTCCCCTTGAGCAATGGGGATGAGGCCCATAGGATTGTGGTTCCACATGCTGAGGAGGACAGAGACAATAGGCTTTTAATTAACCACGAAGTGCAAAGGTTCGGAGAGTGTCAGAAAGCACCAATGGCAAAAACACCCCTTTACTCTCAGCTGCGCCCTCCATTGTTGTAGAGATGGAAGGCACAAAGCACTGCCTCCATCCTTCAATGGGAGACAAGCCATAAACTGTCTTGCCTCCAGCTCTTTAGGAAGCTGACAAACAACTCGCTTTCCACAGTCATGTTACAGCAGACCGGGGAACTTCTCATACAAAGGCAGCTCAAATGGCATTTCTTCCCAGCCCTTAACTCGCAGCTTTAGGACTCCTGCTTCTGCCGCAATTCCACCTTGCCAACCCGGCTCAGACGACATGCCTACATCTTCCCCTGAAGCAACTGGGCTGAGTCCCAAATGATTGAGCGTCCACGTGCTTAGGAGGCGATAGACTGCACGCCTTTTTACAACCACCATTGTGCACTGCTGGAGAGAGTGTCGGAAAGCAGCTATGTCAGAAAGACCCCTTTGCTCTCAGCCGTGCCCTTCATTGCTCTAGACGTGGAATGCACAATGCACTGGCTCACCCCCTCAAGGGGCGACAAGCCACAGGCCATCTTCCTTCCATCTATTTAGGAAGCTGAGCAAGAACTCGCTTTCAACAGTGCTCTTTCTGTGTCCTGGCAACATCTCATACAAAGGGAGCTGATATGCCATTTCTTTTCAGCGCTTAACTCGCAAATTTGGAACTTCTGCTCCTGCCAGATTTCCACCTTGTCAACCCGGCTCAGACGAAATGTCTACATCTTCCCCTTCAGCAACGGGGACGAGGCCCAGATGACTGTGCTTCCTCATGCTTAGCAGGAGCAGACAATAGCCTTTTTACAAACCGCCATTGTGCACTGGGTAAGAGAGTGTGAGAATGCACCTATGTCAAAAAGGGCCCTTTGCTCTCAGCCGTGCCCTCCATTGCTCTAGAGGTGGAAGGCACAAAGCACTGCCTCCATCCTTCAATTGGAGACAAGCCATAAACTGTCTTGCCTCCAGCTCTTTAGGAAGTTGGGAAAGAACTAGCTTTCCACAGTGCTGTTACAGCATACGAGGAAACTCTCATACAGAGGCAGCTCAAACGCCATTTCTTCCCAGTGCTTAACTGGCCTCTTTAGGACTTCCGCTTCTGCCACAGTTCCACCTTGCCAACCCGGCTCAGACGAAATGCCTACATCTTCCCCTTAAGCAACGGGGGTGAAGCCCACATGATTGTGCTTCCACATGCTTTCCAGGAGTAAACAATACGCTTTTTACAAACCGCCATTGTGCACTGGGTCAAAGAGTGTCAGAATGCACCTATGTCAAAAGGGCTCCTTTGCTCTCAGCCATGCCCTCCATTGCTCTAGAGGTGGAAGGCACAAAGCACTGCCACCATCCTCCAATTGGAGACAAGCCATAAACTGTCTTGCCTCCAGCTCTTTAGGAAGCTGACAACTCGCTTTCCACAGTCCTGTTACAGCAGACCGGTTAAATTCTCATACAAAGGCTCCTCAAATGGCATTTCTTCCCAGCCATTAACTCGCAGCTTAGGACTCCTGCTTCTGCCGCAATTCCACCTTGCCAACCCGGCTCAGACGAAATGCCTACATCTTCCCCTGAAGCAACGGGGCTGAGTCCCAAATGATTGAGCGTCCACGTGCTTAGGAGGCGATAGACTGCACGCCTTTTTCCAACCACAATTGTGCACTGCTGGAGAGAGTGTCGGAAAGCAGCTATGTCAGAAAGACCCCTTTGCTCTCAGCCGTGCCCTTCATTGCTCTAGGCGTGGAATGCACAAGGCACTGGCTCCCAGCCTCAGGGGGCGACAAGCCACAGACCATCTTCCATCCATCTCTTTAGGAAGCTGAGCAAGAACTCGCTTTCAACAATGCTCTTTCTGTGTCCTGGCAACATCTCATACAAAGGCAGCTGATATGCCATTTCTTTTCAGCGCTTAACTCGCAGATTTGGAACTTCTGTTCCTGCCACATTTCCAGCTTGCCAACCCGGCTCAGACGAAATGTCTACATCTTCCCCTTCAGCAACGGGGACGAGGCCCAGATGACTTTGCTTCCTCATGCTTAGCAGGAGCAGACAATAGGCTTTTTACAAACCGCCATTGTGCACTGGGTCAGAGAGTGTCAGAATGCACCTATGTCAGAAAGGGCCCTTTGCTCTCACCTGTGCCCTCCATTGCTCTAGAGGTGGAAGGCACAAAGCACTGCCTCCATCCTTCAATTGGAGACAAGCCAGCAACTGTCCTGCTTCCAGCTCTTTAGAAAGCTGGGAAAGCACTCGCATTCCACAGAGCTCTTACAGCGTCCTTGGAACGTCTCATACAAAGGCAGCTGAACACCGTGTCTTTTCAGCCCTTAACTCACCAATCTGCAACATCTGCTTCTGCCGCTTTTCCACCTTCCCAGCCCGGCTCAGACGAAATTTCTACATCTTCCCCTCAAGCGACTGTGCTGATTCCCAAATGATTGAGCATCCACATGCTTGGGAGGCGATAAACTGCATGCGTTTTTCCAACCACCATTTTACACTGCTTAGAGAGCGTCGGAAAGCAGCTATGTCAGAAAGGCCCCTTTGCTCTCAGCCATGCCCTCCATTGCTCTGGAGGTGGAAGGCACAAGGCACTGGTTCTGGATCCACCCCTCAATGGGAGACAAACCACATCTTGGCCTGCTTCCAGCTCTTTAGGAAGTGGAGAAGAAACTCCCTTTCCACAGTGCTCTTACAGCGTCCTGGGAACATCTCATACAAAGGAGGCTGAACGCCGTTTCTTTTCAGCACTTCACTCGCCAGTCTGGGACATCTGCATCCTGCACGTTACCACCTTGCCAACCCGGCTCAGAAGAAATGCCTACCTATTCCCCTTGAGCAATGGGGATGAGGCCCATAGGATTGTGGTTCCACATGCTGAGGAGGAGAGAGACAATAGGCTTTTAACTAACAACGAAGTGCAACGGTTGGGAGAGTGTCAGAAAGCCCCAATAGCAGAAAGACCCCTTTACTCTCAGCCGCGCCCTCCATTGCTGTAGAGGTGGAAGGCACAAAGCACTGCCTCCATCCTTCAATGGGAGACAAGCCATAAACTGTCTTGCCTCCAGCTCTTTAGGAGGCTGGGAAAGAACTCGCTTTCCAAAGTGCTGTTACAGCATACGAGGAAAGTCTCATACAGAGGCAGCTCAAACGCCATTTCTTCCCATTGCTTAACTGGCCGCTTTAGGGCTTCCGCTTCTGCCACAGTTCCACCATGCCAACCCGGCTCAGACGAAATGCCTACATCTTCCCCTTAAGCAACGGGGGCGAAGCCCACATGATTGTGCTGCCACATGCTTAGCAGGAGCAGACAATAGGCTTTTTACATACCGCCATTGTGCACTGGGTCAGAGAGTGTCAGAATGCACCTATGTCAGAAAGGGCCCTTTGCTCTCAGCCGTGCCCTCCATTGCTCTAGAGGTGGAAGGTACAAAGCACTGCCTCCATCCTTCAATTGGAGACAAGCCATAAACTGTCTTGCCTCCAGCTCTTTAGGAAGCTGACAAACAACTCGCTTTCCACGGTCCTGTTACAGCAGACCCAGGAACTTATCATACAAAGGTCGCTCAAATGGCATTTCCTCCCAGCCCTTAAATCGCAGCTTAGGACTCCTTCTTCTGCCGCAATTCCACCTTGCCAACCCGGCTCAGACGAAATGCCTACATCTTCCCCTGAAGCAACTGGGCTGAGTCCCAAATGATTGAGCGTCCACGTGATTAGGTGGAGATAGACTGCACGCCTTTTCCCAACCACCATTGCGCACTGCTGGAGAGAGTGTCGGAAAGCAGCTATGTCAGAAAGACCCCTTTGCTCTCAGCCGTGCCCTTCATTGCTCTAGACGTGGAATGCACAATGCACTGGCTCCCCCCCTCAAGGGGCGACAAGCCACAGACCATCTTCCTTCCATCTCTTTAGGAAGCTGAGCAAGAACTCGCTTTCAACAGTGCTCTTTCTGTGTCCTGGCAACATCTCATACAAAGGCAGCTGATATGCCATTTCTTTTCAGCGCTTAACTCGCAGATTTGGAACTTCTGCTCCTGCCACATTTCCACCTTGCCAACCCCGCTCAGATGAAATGTCTACCTCTTCCCCTTCAGCAACGGGGACGAGGCAGAGATGACTGTGCTTCCACATGCTTAGCAGGAGCAGACAATAGGCTTTTTACAAACCGCCATTGTGCACTGGGTCAGAGAGTGTCAGAATGCACCTATGTCAGAAAGGGCCCTTTGCTCCCAGCCGTGCCCTCCGTTGCTCTAGCGGTGGAAGGCACAAAGCACTCCCTCCATCCTTCAATTGGAGACAAGCCAGCACCTGTCCTGCTTCCAGCTCTTTAGGAAGCTGGGAAAGCACTCGCATTCCACAGTGCTCTTACAGCGTCCTGGGAACGTCTCATACAAAGGCAGCTGAACACCGTGTCTCTTCAGCCCTTAACTCACCAATCTGCCACATCTGCTTCTGCCGCATTTCCACCTTGCCAACCCGGCTCAGACAAAATGCCTACATCTTCCCCTGAAGCGACTGTGCTGATTCCCACATGATTGAGCATCCACATGCTTAGGAGGCGATGAACTGCATGCCATTTTCCAACCACCATTTTACACTGCTTAGAGAGCGTCGGAAAGCAGCTATGTCAGAAAGGCCCCTTTGCTCTCAGCCATGCCCTCCATTGCTCTGGAGGTGGAAGGCACAAAACACTGGTTCTGGATCCACCCCTCAATGGGAGACAAACCACATCTTGGCCTGCTTCCAACTCTTTAGGAAGTGGAGAAAAATCTCCCTTTCCACAGTGCTCTTACAGCGTCCTGGGAACATCTCATACAAAGCAGGCTGAACGCCGTTTCTTTTCAGCACTTCACTCGCCAGTCTGGGACATCTGCATCCTGCACGTTTCCACCTTGCCAACCCGGCTCAGACGAAATGCCTACATCTTCCCCTTGAGAAATGGGGATGAGGACCATAGGATTGTGGTTCCACATGCTGAGGAGGAGAGAGACTATAGGCTTTTAACTAACCACGAAGTGCAACGGTTGGGAGAGTGTCAGAAAGCACCAATGGCAGAAAGACCCCTTTACTCTCAGCCACGCCCTCCATTGCTGTAGAGGTGGAAGGCAAAAAGCACTGGCTCCATCCTTCAATGGGAGACAAGCCATAAACTGTCTTGCCTCCAGCTCTTTAGGAAGCTGGGAAAGAACTCGCTTTCCACAGTGCTGTTACAGCATACGAGGAAACTCTCATACAGAGGCAGCTCAAACTCCATTTCTTTCCAGTGCTTAACTGGCCACTTTAGGGCTTCCGCTTCTGCCACAGTTCCACCTTGCCAACCCGGCTCAGACGAAATGCCTTCATCCTCCCCTTATGCAACGGGGCGAAGCCCACATGATTGTGCTTCCACATGCTTAGCAGGAGCAGACAATAGGCTTTTTACAAACCGCCATTGTGCACTGGGTCAGAGAGTGTCAGAATGCACCTATGTCAGAAAGGGCCCTTTGCTCTCAGCCGTGCCCTCCATTGCTCTAGTGGTGGAAGGCACAAAGCACTGCCTACATCCTTCAATTGGAGACAAGCCATAAACTGTCTTTCCTCCAGCTCTTTAGGAAGCTGACAAACAACTCGCTTTCCACAGTCCTGTTACAGCAGACCGGGGAACTTCTCATACAAAGTTCGCTCAAATGGCATTTCCTCCAAGCCCTTGACTCGCAGCTTAGGACTCCTGCTTCTGCCGCAATTCCACCTTGCCAACCCGGCTCAGACGAAACGCCTATATCTTCCCGTGAAGCAACTGGATTGAGGCCCAAATGATTGAGCGTCCACGTGCTTAAGAGGCGATAGACTGCACGCCTTTTTCCAACCACCATTGCACACTGCTGGACAGAGTGTCGGAAAGCAGCTATGTCAGAAAGACCCCTTTGCTCTCAGCCGTGCCCTTCATTGCTCTAGACGTGGAATGCACAATGCACTGGCTCCCCCCCTCAAGGGGCGACAAGCCACAGACCATCTTCCTTCCATCTCTTTAGGAAGCTGAGCAAGAACTCGCTTTCAACAGTGCTCTTTCTGTGTCCTGGCAACATCTCATACAAAGGCAGCTGATATGCCATTTCTTTTCAGCGCTTAACTCGCAGATTTGGAACTTCTGCTCCTGCCACATTTCCACATAGCCAACCCGGCTCAGACGAAATGTCTACCTCTTCCCCTTCAGCAACAGACGAGGCCCAGATGACTGTGCTTCCGCATGCTTAGCAGGAGCAGACAATAGGCTTTTTACAAACCGCCATTGTGCACTGGGTCAGAGAGTGTCAGAATGCACCTATGTCAGAAAGGGCCCTTTGCTCTCAGCCGTGCCCTCCATTGCTCTAGAGGTGGAAGGAACAAAGCACTGCCTCCATCCTTCAATTGGAGACAAGCCAGCAACTGTCCTGCTTCCAGCTCTTTAGGAAGCTGGGAAAGTACTCGCATTCCACAGTGCTCTTACAGCGTCCTGGGAACGTCTCATACAAAGGCAGCTGAACACCATGTCTTTTCAGCCCTTAACTCACCAATCTGCAACATCTGCCTCTGCCGCTTTTCCACCTTCCCAACCCGGCTCAGACGAAATGCCTACATCTTCCCCTGAAGCGACTGCGCTGATTCCCAAATGATTGAGCATCCACATGCTTAGGAGGCGATAAACTGCATGCCTTTTTGCAACCACCATTTTACACTGCTTAGAGAGCGTCGGAAAGCAGCTATGTCAGAAAGGCCCCTTTGCTCTCAGCCATGCCCTCCATTGCTCTCGAGGTGGAAGGCACAAGGCACTGGTTCTGGATACACCCTCAATGGGAGACAAACCACATCTTGTCCTGTCTCCAGCTCTTTAGGAAGTGGAGAAAAATCTCCCTTTCCACAGTGCTCTTACAGCGTCCTGGGAACATCTCATACAAAGGAGGCTGAACGCCGTTTCTTTTCAGCACTTCACTCGCCAGTCTGGGACATCTGCATCCTGCACGTTTCCACCTTGCCAACCCGGCTCAGACGAAATGCCTACCTCTTCCCCTTGAGCAATGGGGATGAGGCCCATAGGATTGTTTTTCCACATGCTGAGGAGGAGAGAGACCATAGGCTTTTAACTAACCACAAAGTGCAACGGTTGGGAGAGTGTCAGAAAGCACCAATGGCAGAAAGACCCCTTTACTCTCAGCTGCACCCTCCATTGCTGTAGAGGTGGAAGGCACAAAGCACTGCCTCCATCCTTCAATGGGAGACAACTCATAAACTGTCTTGCCTCCAGCTCTTTAGGAAGCTGGGAAGGAACTCGTTATCCACAGTGCAGTTAAAGCGTACGAGGAAACACTCATACAGAGGCAGCTCAAACGCCATTTCTTATCAGTGCATAATTGGCCGCTTTAGGACTTCCGCTTCTGCCACAGTTCCACCTTGCCAACCCGGCTCAGACGAAATACCTAAATCTTCCCCTTAAGCAACGGGGGCGAAGCCCACATGATTGTGCTGCCACATGCTTAGCAGGAGCAGACAATAGGCTTTTTACAAACCGCCATTGTGCACTGGGTCAGAGAGTGTCAGAATGCACATATGTCAGAAAGGGCCCTTTGCTCTCAGCCGTGCCCTCCATTGCTCTAGAGGTGAAGGCACAAAGCACTGGCTCCATCCTTCAATTGGAGACAAGCCATAAACTTTCTTGCCTCCAGCTATTTAGGAAGCTGACAAACAACTAGCTTTCCACAGTCCTGTTACAGCAGACCAGGGAACTTCTCATACAAAGGCAGCTCAAATGGCATTTCTTCCCAGCCCTTAACTCGCAGCTTTAGGACTCCTGCTTCTGCCGCAATTCCACCTTGCCAACCCGGCTCAGACGAAATGCCTACATCTTCCCCTCAATCAACTTGGCTGAGTCCCAAATGATTGAGCGTCCACGTGCTTAGGAGGCGATAGACTGCACGCCTTTTTCCAACCACCATTGTGCACTGCTGGAGAGAGTGTCGGAAAGCAGCTATGTCAGAAAGACCCCTTTGCTCTCAGCCGTGCCCTTCATTGCTCTAGACGTGGAATGCACAATGCACTGGCACCCCCCCTCAAGGGGCGACTAGCCACAGACCATCTTCCTTCCATCTCTTTAGGAAGCGGAGCAAGAAGTCGCTTTCAACAGTGCTCTTTCTGTGTCCTGGCAACATCTCATACAATGGCACCTGATATGCCATTTCTTTTCAGTGCTTAACTCGCAGATTTGGAACTTCTGCTCCTGCCACATTTCCAGCTTGCCTACCCGGCTCAGATGAAATGTCTACATCTTCCCCTTCCGCAACGGCGACGAGGCCCAGATCACTGTGCTTCCGCATGCTTAGCAGGAGCAGACAATAGGCTTTTTCCAAACCGCCATTGTGCACTGGGTCAGAGAGTTTCAAAATGCACCTATGTCAGAAAGGGCCCTTTGCTCTCAGCCGTGCCCTCCATTGCTCTAGAGCTGGAAGGCACAAAGCACTGCCTCCATCCTTCAATTGGAGACAAGCCAGCAACTGGCCTGCTTCCAGCTCTTTAGGAAGCTGGGAAAGCACTCGCATTCCACAGTGCTCTTACAGCGTCCTGGGAACGTCTCCTACAAAGGCAGCTGAACGCCGTGTCTTTTCAGCCCTTAACTCACCAAACTGCAACATCTGCTTCTGCCGCATTTCCACCTTGCCAACCCGGCTCAGACGAAACGCCTACATCTTCCCCTGAAGCGACTGTGCTGATTCCCAAATGATTGAGCATCCACATGCTTAGGAGGCGATAAACTGCATGCCTTTTTCCAACCACCATTTTACACTGCTTAGAGAGCGTCGGAAAGCAGCTATGTCAGAAGGGCCCCTTTGCTCTCAGCCATGCCCTCCATTGCTCTCGAGGTGGAAGGCACAAGGCACTGGTTCTGGATCCACCCCTCAATGGGAGACAAACCACATCTTGGCCTGCTTCCAGCTCTTTAGGAATTGGAGAAATATCTCCCTTTCCACAGTGCTCTTACAGCGTCCTGGGAACATCTCATACAAAGGAGGCTGAACGCCGTTTCTTTTCAGCACTTCACTCGCCAGTCTGGGACATCTGCATCCTGCACGTTTACACCTTGCCAACCCGGCTTAGATGAAATGCCTACATCTTCCCCTTGAGCAATGGGAATGAGGCCCAGAGGATTGTGGTTCCACATGCTGAGGAGGACAGAGACAATAGGCTTTTAACTAACCACGAAGTGCAATGGTTGGGAGAATGTCAGAAAGCACCAATGGCAGAAAGACCCCTTTACTCTCAGCCGCGCCCTCCATTGCAGTAGAGGTGGGAGGCAAAAAGCACTGCCTCCATCCTTCAAGGGGAGACAACTCATTAACTGTCTTGCCTCCAGCTCTTTAGGAAGCTGGGAAAGAACTCGCTTTCCACAGTGCTGTTACAGCATACGAGGAAACTCTCATACAGAGGCAGCTCAAACGGCATTTCTTCCCAGGGCTTAGCTGGCCTCTTTAGGACTTCCGCTTCTGCCAAAGTTCCACCTTGCCCACCCAGCTCAGACGAAATGTCTACATCTTCCCCTTAAGCAACGGGGGCGAAGCCCACATGATTGTGCTTCCACATTCTTCGCAGGAGCAGACAATAGGCTTTTTACAAACCGCCATTGTGCACTGGGTCAGAGAGTGTCAGAATGCACCTATGTCAGAAAGGGCCCTTTGCTCTCAGCCGTGCCCTCCATTGCTCTAGAGGTGGAAGGCACAAAGCACTGCCTCCATCCTTCAATTGGAGACAAGCCATAAACTGTCTTGCCTCCAGCTCTTTAGGAAGCTGACATAACACTCGCTTTCCATAGTCCTGTTACAGCAGACCGGGGAACTTCTCATACATAGGCAGCTCAAATGGCATTTCTTCCCTTCCCTTAACTCGCAGCTTTAGGACTACTGCTTCTTCCCCAATTCACCCTTGCCACCCCGGCTCAGACGAAATGCCCACATCTTCCCCTGAAGCAACTGGGCTGAGTCCCAAATGATTGAGCGTCCACGTGCTTAGGAGGCGATAGACTGCACGCCTTTTTCCAACCACCATTGTGCACTGCTGGAGAGAGTGTCGGAAAGCAGCTATGTCAGAAAGACCCCTTTGCTCTCAGCCGTGCACTTCATTGCTCTAGACGTGGAATGCACAATGCACTGGCTCCCCCCCTCAAGGGGCGACAAGCCACAGACCATCTTCCTTCCATCTCTTTAGGAATCTGAGCAAGAACTCGCTTTCAACAGTGCTCTTTCTGTGTCCTGGCAACATCTCATACAAAGGCAGCTGATATGCCATTTCTTTTCAGCGCTTAACTCGCAGATTTGGAACTTCTGCTCCTGCCACATTTCCACCTTGCCAACCCGGCTCAGAGGAAATGTCTACATCTTCCCCTTCAGCAACGGGGACGAGGCCCAGATGACTGTGCTTCCGCATGCTTAGCAGGAGCAGACAATAGGCTTTTTACAAACCGCCATTGTGCACTGGGTCAGAGAGTGTCAGAATGCACCCATGTCAGAAAGGGCCCTTTGCTCTCAGCCGTGCCCTCCATTGCTCTAGAGGTGGAAGGCACAAAGCACTGCCTCCATCCTTCAATTGGAGACAAGCCAGCAACTGTCCTGCTTCCAGCTCTTTCGGAAGCTGGGAAAGCACTCGCATTCCACAGTGCTCTTACAGCGTCCTGGGAACGTCTCATAAAAAGGCAGCTGAACACCGTGTCTTTTCAGCCCTTAACTCACCAATCTGCAACATCTGCTTCTGCCGCATTTCCACCTTGCCAACCCGGCTCAGACGAAATGCCTACATCTTCCCCTGAAGCGACTGTGCTGATTCCCAAATGATTGAGCATCCACATGCTTAGGAGGCGATAAACTGCATGCCTTTTTCCAACCACCATTTTACACTCCTTAGAGAGCTTCGGAAAGCAGCTATGTCAGAAAGGCCCCTTTGCTCTCAGCCATGCCCTCCATTGCTCTCGAGGTGGAAGGCACAAGGCACTGGTTCTGGATCCACCCCTCAATGGGAGACAAACAACATCTTGGCCTGCTTCCAGCTCTTTAGGAAGTGGAGAAAAAACTCACTTTCCACAGTGCTCTTACAGCGTCGTGGGAAAATCTCATACAAATGAGGCTGAACGCCGTTTCTTTTCAGCACTTCACTCGCCAGTCTGGGACATCTGCATCCTGCACGTTTCCACCTTGCCAACCTGGCTCAGACAAAATGCCTACAACTTCCCCTTGAGCAATGGGGATGAGGCCCATGGGATTGCGGTTCCACATGCAGACGAGGAGAGAGACAATAGGCTTTTAACTAACCACGAAGTACAACGCTTGGGAGAGTGTCAGAAGCACCAATGGCAGAAAGACCCCTTTACTCTCAGCCGCGCCCTCCATTGCTGTAGAGGTGGAAGGCACAAACCACTGCCTCCATCCTTCAATGGGAGACAAGCCATAAAGTTTCTTGCCTCCAGCTCTTTAGGAAGCTGTGAAAGAACTCGCTTTCCACAGTGCTGTTACAGCATACGAGGAAACTCTCATACAGAGGCAGCTCAAAAGTCATTCCTTCACAGGGCTAAACTGGCCGCTTTAGGACTTCCGCTTCTGCCACAGTTCCACCTTGCCAACCCGGCTCAGACGAAATGCCTACATCTTCCCCTGAAGCAACTGGGCTGAGTCCCAAATGATTGAGCTTCCACGTGCTTAGGAGGCGATGGACTGCACGCCTTTTTCCAACCACCATTGTGCACTGCTGGAGAGAGTTTCGGAAAGCAGCTATGTCAGAAAGACACCTTTGCTCTCAGCCGTGCCCTTCATTGCTCTAGACGTGGAATGCACAAAGCACTGGCTCCCCTCCTCAATGGGCGACAAGCCACAGACCATCTTCCTTCCATCTCTTTAGGAAGCTGAGCCAGAACTCGCTTTCAACAGTGCTCTTTCTGTGTCCTGGCAACATCTCATACAAAGGCAGCTGATATGCCATTTCTTTTCAGCGCTTAACTCGCAGATTTGGAACTTCTGCTCCTGCCACATTTCCAGGTGCCAACCCGGCTCAGACGAAATGTCTACATCTTCCCCTTCAGCAACGGGGACGAGGCCCAGATGACTGTGCTTCCGCATGCTTAGCAGGAGCAGACAATAGGCTTTTTACAAACCGCCATTGTGCACTGGGTCAGAGAGTGTCAGAATGCACCTATGTCAGAAAGGGCCCTTTGCTCTCAGCCGTGCCCTCCATTGCTCTAGAGGTGGAAGGCACAAAGCACTGCCTCCATCCTTCAATTGGAGACAAGCCAGCAACTGTCCTGCTTCCAGCTCTTTAGGAAGCTGGGAAAGCACTCCCATTCCACACTGCTCTTACAGCACCCTGGGAACGTCTCATACAAAGGCAGCTGAACACCGTGTCTTTTCAGCCCTTAACTCACCAATCTGCAACATCTGCTTCTGCCGCATTTCCACCTTGCCAACCCGGCTCAGACGAAATGCCTACATCTTCCCCTGAAGCGACTGTGCTGATTCCCAAATGATTGAGCATCCACATGCTTAGGAGGCGATAAACTGCCTGCCTTTTTACAACCACCATTTTACACTGCTTAGAGAGCGTCGGAAAGCAGCTATGTCAGAAAGGCCCCTTTGCTCTCAGCCATGTCCTCCATTGCTCTCGAGGTGGAAGGCACAAGGCACTGGTTCTGGATCCACCCCTCAATGTGAGACAAACCTCATCTTGGCCTGCTTCCAGCTCTTTTGGAAGTGGAGAAGAAACTCCCTTTCCACAGTGCTCTTACAGTGTCCTGGGAACATCTCATACAAAGGAGGCTGAACGCCGTTTCTGTTCAGCACTTCACTCGCCAGTCTGGGACATCTGCATCCTGCACGTTTCCACCTTGCCAACGCGTCTCAGACGAAATGCCTACATCTTCCCCTTGAGCAATGGGGATGAGGCCCATAGGATTGTGGTTCCACATGCTGAGGAGGACAGAGACAATAGGCTTTTAACTAACCACGAAGTGCAATGGTTGGGAGAGTGTCAGAAAGCACCAATGGCAGAAAGACCCCTTTACTCTCAGCCGCGCACTCCATTGCTGTATAGGTGGAAGGCACAAAGCACTGCCTCCATCCTTCAAGGGGAGACAAGCCATAAACTGTCTTGCCTCCAGCTCTTTAGGAAGCTGGGAAAGAACTTGCTTTCCACAGTGCCGTTACAGCACACGAGGAAACTCTCATACAGAGGCAGCTCAAACGCCATTTCTTCCCAGTGCTTAACTGGCCGCTTTAGGACTTCCGCTTCTGTCACAGTTCCACCTTGCCAACCCGGCTCAGACGAAATAGCTACATCTTCCCCTTAAGCAACGGGGGCGAAGCCCACATGATTGTGCTTCCACATGATTAGAAGGAGCAGACAATAGGCTTTTTACAAACCGCCATTGTGCACTGGGTCAGAGAGTGTCAGAATGCACCTATGTCAGAAAGGGCCCTTTGCTCTCAGCCGTGCCCTCCATTGCTCTAGAGGTGGAAGGCACAAAGCACTGCCTCCATCTTTCAATTGGAGACAAGCCATAAACTGTCTTTCCTCCAGCTCTTTAGGAAGCTGACAAACAACTCGCTTTCCACAGTCCTGTTACAGCAGACCGGGGAACTTCTCATACAAAGGCAGCTCAAATGGCATTTCTTCCCAGCCCTTAACTTGCAGCTTTAGGACTCCTGCTTCTGCCGCAATTCCACCTTGCCAACCCGGCTCAGTCGAAATGCCTACATCTTCTCCTGAACCAACTGGGCTGAGTCCCAAATGATTGAGCGTCCACGTGCTTAGAAGGCGATAGACTGCACGCCTTTTTCCAACCACCATTGCGCACTGCTGGAGAGAGTGTCGGAAAGCAGCTATGTCCGAAAGAACCCTTTGCTCTCAGCCGTGCCCTTCATTGCTCTAGACGTGGAATGCACAATGCACTGGCTCCCCCCCTCAAGGGGCGACAAGCCACAGACCATCTTCCTTCCATCTCTTTAGGAAGCTGAGCAAGAACTCGCTTTCAACAGTGCTCTTTCTGTGTCCTGGCAACATCTCATACAAAGGCAGCTGATATGCCATTTCTTTTCAGTGCTTAACTCGCAGATTTGGAACTTCTGCTCCTGCCACATTTCCACCTTGCCAACCCGGCTCAGACGAAATGTCTATATCTTCCCCTTCAGCAACGGGGACGAGGCCCAGATGACTGTGCTTCAGCATGCTTACCAGGAGCAGACAATGGGCTTTTTACAAACCGCCATTGTGCACTGGGTCAGAGAGTTTCAGAATGCACCTATGTCAGAAAGGGCCCTTTGCTCTCAGCCGTGCCCTCCATTGCTCTAGAGGTGGAAGGCACAAAACACTGCCTCCATCCTTCAATTGGAGACAAGCCAGCAACTGTCCTGCTTCCAGCTGTTTAGAAAGCTGGGAAAGCACTCGCATTCCACAGTGCTCTTGCAGCGTCCTGGGAACGTCTCATACAAAGACAGCTGAACACCGTGTCTTTTCAGCCCTTAACTCACCAATCTGCAACATGTGCTTCTGTCGCATTTCCACCTTGCCAACCCGGCTCAGACGAAATGCCTACATCTTCCCCTGAAGCGACTGTGCTGATTCCCAAATGATTGAGCATCCACTTGATTAGGAGGCGATAATCTGCATGCCTTTTTCCAACCACCATTTTACACTGCTTAGAGAGCGTCGTAAAGCAGCTATGTCAGAAAGGCCCCTTTGCTCTCAGCCATGCCCTCCATTGCTCTCGAGGTGGAAGGCTCATGGCACTGGTTGTGGATCCACCCTCAATGGGAGACAAACCACATCTTGTCCTGTCTCCAGCTCTTTAGGAAGTGGAGAAAAAACTCCCTTTCCACAGTGCTCTTACAGCGTCCTGGGAACATCTCATACAAAGGAGGCTGAACGCCGTTTCTTTTCAGCACTTCACTCGCCAGTCTGGGACATCTGCATCCTGCACGTTTCCACCTTGCCAACCCGGCTCAGACGAAATGGCTACATCTTCCCCTTGAGCAATGGGGATGAGGCCCACAGGATGGTGGTTCCACATGCTGAGGAGGAGAGAGACAATAGTCTTTTAACTAACCACGAAGTGCAACGGTTGGGAGAGTGTCAGAAATCACCAATGGCAGAAAGACCCCTTTACTCTCTGCCGCGCCCTCCATTGCTGTAGAGGTGGAAGGCACAAAGCACTGCCTCCATCCTTCAATGGGAGACAAGCCATAAACTGTCTTGCCTCCAGCTCTTTAGGAAGATGAGAAAGAACTCGCTATCCACAGTGCTGTTACTTCATACGAGGAAACTCTCATACAGAGGCAGCTCAAACGCCATTTCTTCCCAGTGCTTAACTAGCCGCTGTAGGACTTCCGCTTCTGCCACAGTTCCACCTTGCCAACCCGGCTCAGACGAAATAGCTACATCTTCCCCTTAAGCAACGGGGGCGAAGCCCACATGATTGTGCTTCCACATGATTAGAAGGAGCAGACAATAGGCTTTTTACAAACCGCCATTGTGCACTGGGTCAGAGAGTGTCAGAATGCACCTATGTCAGAAAGGGCCCTTTGCTCTCAGCCGTGCCCTCCATTGCTCTGGAGGTGGAAGGCACAAAGCACTGCCTCCATCCTTCAATTGGAGACAAGCCATAAACTGTCTTTCCTCCAGCTCTTTAGGAAGCTGACAAACAACTCGCTTTCCACAGTCCTGTTACAGCAGACCGGGGAACTTCTCATACAAAGGCAGCTCAAATGGCATTTCTTCCCAGCCCTTAACTTGCAGCTTTAGGACTCCTGCTTCTGCCGCAATTCCACCTTGCCAACCCGGCTCAGTCGAAATGCCTACATCTTCTCCTGAACCAACTGGGCTGAGTCCCAAATGATTGAGCGTCCACGTGCTTAGAAGGCGATAGACTGCACGCCTTTTTCCAACCACCATTGTGCACTGCTGGAGAGAGTGTCGGAAAGCAGCTATGTCAGAAAGACCCCTTTGCTCTCAGCCGTGCCCTTCATTGCTCTAGACGTGGAATGCACAAGGCACTGGCTCCCCCCCTATAGGGGCGACAAGCCACAGACCATCTTCCTTCCATCTCTTTAGGAAGCTGAGCAACAACTCGATTCCAACAGTGCTCTTTCTGTGTCCTGGCAACATCTCATACAAAGGCAGCTGCTATGCCATTTCTTTTCAGCGCTTAACTCGAAGATTTGGAACTTTTGCTCCTGCCACATTTCCACCTTGCCAACCCGGCTCCGACGAAATGCCTAAATCTTCCCCTGAAGCGACTGTGCTGATTCCCAAATGATTGAGCATCCACATGCTTAGCAGGCGATAAACTGCATGCCTTTTTCCAACCACCATTTTAAACTGCTTAGAGAGCGTCGGAAAGCAGCTATGTCAGAAAGGCCCCTTTGCTCTCAGCCATGCCCTCCATTGCTCTCGAGGTGGAAGGCACAAGGCACTGGTTGTGGATCCACCCTCAATGGGAGACAAACCACATCTTGTCCTGTCTCCAGCTCTTTAGGAAGTGGAGAAAAAACTCCCTTTCCACAGTGCTCTTACAGCGTCCTGGGAACATCTCATACAAAGGAGGCTGAACGCCGTTTCTTTTCAGCACTTCACTCGCCAGTCTGGGACATCTGCATCCTGCACGTTTCCACCTTGCCAACCCGGCTCAGACGAAATGGCTACATCTTCCCCTTGAGCAATGGGGATGAGGCCCACAGGATGGTGGTTCCACATGCTGAGGAGGAGAGAGACAATAGTCTTTTAACTAACCAAGAAGTGCAACGGTTGGGAGAGTGTCAGAAATCACCAATGGCAGAAAGACCCCTTTACTCTCAGCCGCTCCCTCCATTGCTGTAGAGGTGGAAGGCACAAAGCACTGCCTCCATCCTTCAATGGGAGACAAGCCATAAACTGTCTTGCCTCCAGCTCTTTAGGAAGATGAGAAAGAACTCGCTATCCACAGTGCTGTTACATCATACGAGGAAACTCTCATACAGAGGCAGCTCAAACGCCATTTCTTCCCAGTGCTTAACTGGCCGCTGTAGGACTTCCGCTTCTGCCACAGTTCCACCGTGCCAACCCGGCTCAGACGAAACAGCTACATCTTCCCCTTAAGCAATGGGGGCGAAGCCCACATGATTGTGCTGCCACATGATTAGAAGGAGCAGACAATAGGCTTTTTACAAACCGCCATTGTGCACTGGGCCAGAGAGTGTCAGAATGCACCTATGTCAGAAAGGGCCCTTTGCTCTCAGCCGTGCCCTCCATTGCTCTAGAGGTGGAAGGCACAAAGCACTGCCTCCATCCTTCAATTGGAGACAAGCCATAAACTGTCTTGCCTCCAGCTCTTTAGGAAGCTGACAAACAGCTCGCTTTCCACAGTCCTGTTACAGCAGACCGGGGAACTTCTCATACAAAGGCAGCTCAAATGGCATTTCTTCCCAGCCCTTAACTTGCAGCTTTAGGACTCCTGCTTCTGCCGCAATTCCACCTTGCCAACCCGGCTCAGACGAAATGCCTACATCTTCCCCTGAAGCAACAGGGCTGAGTGCCAAATGATTGAGCGTCCACGTGCTTAGGAGGCGATAGACTGCACGCCTTTTTCCAACCACCATTGTGCACTGCTGAAGAGAGCGTCGGAATGCAGCTATGTCAGAAAGATCCCTTTGCTCTCAGCCGTGCCCTTCATTGCTCTAGACGTGGAATGCACAATGCACTGGCTCCCCCCCTCAAGGGCGACAAGCCACAGACCATCTTCCTTCCATCTCTTTAGGAAGCTGAGCAAGAACTGGCTTTCAACAGTGCTCTTTCTGTGTCCTGGCAACATCTCATACAAAGGCAGCTGATATGCCATTTCTTTTCAGCGCTTAACTCGCAGATTTGAAACTTCTGCTCCTGCAACATTTCCACCTTGCCAGCCCGGTTCAGACGAAATGTCTACCTCTTCCCCTTCAGAAACGGGGACGAGGCCCAGATGACTGTGCTTCCGCATGCTTAGCAGGAGCAGACAATAGGCTTTTTACAAACCGCCATTGTGCACTGGGTCAGAGAGTGTCAGAATGCACCTATGTCAGAAAGGGCCCTTTGCTCTCAGCCGTGCCCTCCATTGCTCTAGAGGTGGAAGGCACAAAGCACTGCCTCCATCCTTCAATTGGAGACAAGCCAGCAACTGTCCTGCTTCCAGCTCTTTAGGAAGCTGGGAAAGCACTCGCATTCCACAGTGCTCTTACAGCGTCCTGGGAACGTCTCATACAAAGGCAGCTGAACACCGTGTCTTTTCAGCCCTTAACTCACCAATCTGCAACATCTGCTTCTGCCGCATTTCCACCTTGCCAACACGGCTCAGAAGAAATGCCTACATCTTCCCCTGAAGCGACTGTGCTGATTCCGAAATGATTGAGCATCCACATGCTTAGGAGGCGATAAACTGTATGCCTTTTTCCAACCACCATTTTACACTGCTTAGAGAGCGTCGTAAACCAGCTATGTCAGAAAGGCCCCTTTGCTCTCTGCCATGCCCTCCCTTGCTCTCGAGGTGGAAGGCACAAGGCACTGGATCTGGATCCACCCCTCAATGGGAGACAAAACACATCTTGGCCTGCTTCCAGCTCTTTAGGAAGTGGAGAAAAAACTCCCTTTCCACAGTGCTCTTACAGCGCCCTGGGAACATCTCATACAAAGGAGGCTGAACGCCGTTTATTTTCTGCACTTCCCTAGCCAGTCTGGGACATCTGCATCCTGCACGTTTCCACCTTGCCAACCAGGCTCAGACGAAATGCCTACAACTTCCCCTTGAGCAATAAGGATGAGGCCCATAGGATTATGGTTCCACATGCTGAGGAGGAGAGAGACAATAGGCTTTTAACTAACCACGAAGCGCAACGGTTGGGAGAGTGTCAGAAAGCACCAATGGCAGAAAGACCCCTTTAGTCTCAGCCGTGCCCTCCATTGCTGTAGAGGTGGAAGGCAGAAAGCACTGTCTCCATCATTCAATGAGAGACCAGCCATAAACTGTCTTGCCTCCAGCTCTTTAGGAAGCTGGGAAAAAACTCGCTTTCCACAGTGCTGTTACAGCATACGAGGAAACTCTCATACAGAGGCAGCTCAAACGCCATTTCTTCCCAGTTCTTAACTGGCCGCTTTAGGACTTCCGCTTCTGCCACAGTTCCACCTTGCCAACCCGGCTCAGACGAAATGCCTACATCTTCCTCTGAAGCAACTGGTTTGAGTCCCAAATGATTGAGCGTCCACGTGCTTAGGAGGCGATAGACTGCACGCCTTTTTCCAACCACAATTGCGCACTGCTGGAGAGAGTGTCGGAAAGCAGTTATGTCATAAAGACCCCTTTGCTCTCAGCCGTGCCCTTCATTGCTCTAGACGTGGAATGCACAATGCACTGGCTCCCCCCCTCAAGGGGCGACAAGCCACAGACAATCTTCCTTCCATCTCTTTAGGAAGCTGAGCAAGAACTCGCTATCAACAGTGCTCTTTCTGTGTCCTGGCAACATCTCATACAAAGGCAGCTGATATGCCATTTCTTTTCAGCGCTTAACTCGCAGATTTGGAACTTCTGCTCCTGCCACATTTCCACCTTGCCAACCCGGCTCAGACGAAATAGCTACATCTTCCCCTTAAGCAACGGGGGCGAAGCCCACATGATTGTGCTTCCACATGATTAGAAGGAGCAGACAATAGGCTTTTTACAAACCGCCATTGTGCACTGGGTCAGAGAGTGTCAGAATGCACCTATGTCAGAAAGGGCCCTTTGCTCTCAGCCGTGCCCTCCATTGCTCTGGAGGTGGAAGGCACAAAGCACTGCCTCCATCCTTCAATTGGAGACAAGCCATAAACTGTCTTTCCTCCAGCTCTTTAGGAAGCTGACAAACAACTCGCTTTCCACAGTCCTGTTACAGCAGACCGGGGAACTTCTCATACAAAGGCAGCTCAAATGGCATTTCTTCCCAGCCCTTAACTTGCAGCTTTAGGACTCCTGCTTCTGCCGCAATTCCACCTTGCCAACCCGGCTCAGTCGAAATGCCTACATCTTCTCCTGAACCAACTGGGCTGAGTCCCAAATGATTGAGCGTCCACGTGCTTAGAAGGCGATAGACTGCACGCCTTTTTCCAACCACCATTGTGCACTGCTGGAGAGAGTGTCGGAAAGCAGCTATGTCAGAAAGACCCCTTTGCTCTCAGCCGTGCCCTTCATTGCTCTAGACGTGGAATGCACAAGGCACTGGCTCCCCCCCTATAGGGGCGACAAGCCACAGACCATCTTCCTTCCATCTCTTTAGGAAGCTGAGCAACAACTCGATTCCAACAGTGCTCTTTCTGTGTCCTGGCAACATCTCATACAAAGGCAGCTGCTATGCCATTTCTTTTCAGCGCTTAACTCGAAGATTTGGAACTTTTGCTCCTGCCACATTTCCACCTTGCCAACCCGGCTCCGACGAAATGCCTAAATCTTCCCCTGAAGCGACTGTGCTGATTCCCAAATGATTGAGCATCCACATGCTTAGCAGGCGATAAACTGCATGCCTTTTTCCAACCACCATTTTAAACTGCTTAGAGAGCGTCGGAAAGCAGCTATGTCAGAAAGGCCCCTTTGCTCTCAGCCATGCCCTCCATTGCTCTCGAGGTGGAAGGCACAAGGCACTGGTTGTGGATCCACCCTCAATGGGAGACAAACCACATCTTGTCCTGTCTCCAGCTCTTTAGGAAGTGGAGAAAAAACTCCCTTTCCACAGTGCTCTTACAGCGTCCTGGGAACATCTCATACAAAGGAGGCTGAACGCCGTTTCTTTTCAGCACTTCACTCGCCAGTCTGGGACATCTGCATCCTGCACGTTTCCACCTTGCCAACCCGGCTCAGACGAAATGGCTACATCTTCCCCTTGAGCAATGGGGATGAGGCCCACAGGATGGTGGTTCCACATGCTGAGGAGGAGAGAGACAATAGTCTTTTAACTAACCAAGAAGTGCAACGGTTGGGAGAGTGTCAGAAATCACCAATGGCAGAAAGACCCCTTTACTCTCAGCCGCTCCCTCCATTGCTGTAGAGGTGGAAGGCACAAAGCACTGCCTCCATCCTTCAATGGGAGACAAGCCATAAACTGTCTTGCCTCCAGCTCTTTAGGAAGATGAGAAAGAACTCGCTATCCACAGTGCTGTTACATCATACGAGGAAACTCTCATACAGAGGCAGCTCAAACGCCATTTCTTCCCAGTGCTTAACTGGCCGCTGTAGGACTTCCGCTTCTGCCACAGTTCCACCGTGCCAACCCGGCTCAGACGAAACAGCTACATCTTCCCCTTAAGCAATGGGGGCGAAGCCCACATGATTGTGCTGCCACATGATTAGAAGGAGCAGACAATAGGCTTTTTACAAACCGCCATTGTGCACTGGGCCAGAGAGTGTCAGAATGCACCTATGTCAGAAAGGGCCCTTTGCTCTCAGCCGTGCCCTCCATTGCTCTAGAGGTGGAAGGCACAAAGCACTGCCTCCATCCTTCAATTGGAGACAAGCCATAAACTGTCTTGCCTCCAGCTCTTTAGGAAGCTGACAAACAGCTCGCTTTCCACAGTCCTGTTACAGCAGACCGGGGAACTTCTCATACAAAGGCAGCTCAAATGGCATTTCTTCCCAGCCCTTAACTTGCAGCTTTAGGACTCCTGCTTCTGCCGCAATTCCACCTTGCCAACCCGGCTCAGACGAAATGCCTACATCTTCCCCTGAAGCAACAGGGCTGAGTGCCAAATGATTGAGCGTCCACGTGCTTAGGAGGCGATAGACTGCACGCCTTTTTCCAACCACCATTGTGCACTGCTGAAGAGAGCGTCGGAATGCAGCTATGTCAGAAAGATCCCTTTGCTCTCAGCCGTGCCCTTCATTGCTCTAGACGTGGAATGCACAATGCACTGGCTCCCCCCCTCAAGGGCGACAAGCCACAGACCATCTTCCTTCCATCTCTTTAGGAAGCTGAGCAAGAACTGGCTTTCAACAGTGCTCTTTCTGTGTCCTGGCAACATCTCATACAAAGGCAGCTGATATGCCATTTCTTTTCAGCGCTTAACTCGCAGATTTGAAACTTCTGCTCCTGCAACATTTCCACCTTGCCAGCCCGGTTCAGACGAAATGTCTACCTCTTCCCCTTCAGAAACGGGGACGAGGCCCAGATGACTGTGCTTCCGCATGCTTAGCAGGAGCAGACAATAGGCTTTTTACAAACCGCCATTGTGCACTGGGTCAGAGAGTGTCAGAATGCACCTATGTCAGAAAGGGCCCTTTGCTCTCAGCCGTGCCCTCCATTGCTCTAGAGGTGGAAGGCACAAAGCACTGCCTCCATCCTTCAATTGGAGACAAGCCAGCAACTGTCCTGCTTCCAGCTCTTTAGGAAGCTGGGAAAGCACTCGCATTCCACAGTGCTCTTACAGCGTCCTGGGAACGTCTCATACAAAGGCAGCTGAACACCGTGTCTTTTCAGCCCTTAACTCACCAATCTGCAACATCTGCTTCTGCCGCATTTCCACCTTGCCAACACGGCTCAGAAGAAATGCCTACATCTTCCCCTGAAGCGACTGTGCTGATTCCGAAATGATTGAGCATCCACATGCTTAGGAGGCGATAAACTGTATGCCTTTTTCCAACCACCATTTTACACTGCTTAGAGAGCGTCGTAAACCAGCTATGTCAGAAAGGCCCCTTTGCTCTCTGCCATGCCCTCCCTTGCTCTCGAGGTGGAAGGCACAAGGCACTGGATCTGGATCCACCCCTCAATGGGAGACAAAACACATCTTGGCCTGCTTCCAGCTCTTTAGGAAGTGGAGAAAAAACTCCCTTTCCACAGTGCTCTTACAGCGCCCTGGGAACATCTCATACAAAGGAGGCTGAACGCCGTTTATTTTCTGCACTTCCCTAGCCAGTCTGGGACATCTGCATCCTGCACGTTTCCACCTTGCCAACCAGGCTCAGACGAAATGCCTACAACTTCCCCTTGAGCAATAAGGATGAGGCCCATAGGATTATGGTTCCACATGCTGAGGAGGAGAGAGACAATAGGCTTTTAACTAACCACGAAGCGCAACGGTTGGGAGAGTGTCAGAAAGCACCAATGGCAGAAAGACCCCTTTAGTCTCAGCCGTGCCCTCCATTGCTGTAGAGGTGGAAGGCAGAAAGCACTGTCTCCATCATTCAATGAGAGACCAGCCATAAACTGTCTTGCCTCCAGCTCTTTAGGAAGCTGGGAAAAAACTCGCTTTCCACAGTGCTGTTACAGCATACGAGGAAACTCTCATACAGAGGCAGCTCAAACGCCATTTCTTCCCAGTTCTTAACTGGCCGCTTTAGGACTTCCGCTTCTGCCACAGTTCCACCTTGCCAACCCGGCTCAGACGAAATGCCTACATCTTCCTCTGAAGCAACTGGTTTGAGTCCCAAATGATTGAGCGTCCACGTGCTTAGGAGGCGATAGACTGCACGCCTTTTTCCAACCACAATTGCGCACTGCTGGAGAGAGTGTCGGAAAGCAGTTATGTCATAAAGACCCCTTTGCTCTCAGCCGTGCCCTTCATTGCTCTAGACGTGGAATGCACAATGCACTGGCTCCCCCCCTCAAGGGGCGACAAGCCACAGACAATCTTCCTTCCATCTCTTTAGGAAGCTGAGCAAGAACTCGCTATCAACAGTGCTCTTTCTGTGTCCTGGCAACATCTCATACAAAGGCAGCTGATATGCCATTTCTTTTCAGCGCTTAACTCGCAGATTTGGAACTTCTGCTCCTGCCACATTTCCACCTTGCCAACCCGGCTCAGACGAAATGTCTACCTCTTCCCCTTCAGAAACGGGGACGAGGCCCAGATGACTGTGCTTCTGCATGCTTAGCAGGAGCAGACAATAGGCTTTTTACAAACCGCCATTGTGCACTGGGTCAGAGAGTGTCAGAATGCACCCATGTCAGAAAGGGCCCTTTGCTCTCAGCCGTGCCCTCCATTGCTCTAGAGGTGGGAGGCACAAAGCACTGCCTCCATCCTTCAATTGGAGACAAGCCAGCAACTGGCCTGCTTCCAGCTCTTTAGGAAGCTGGGAAAGCACTCGCATTCCACAGTGCACTTACAGCGTCCTGGGAACGTCTCATACAAAGGCAGCTGAACACCGTGTCTTTTCAGCCCTTAACTCACCAATCTGCAACATCTGCTTCTGTCGCATTTCCACCTTGCCAACCCGGCTCAGACGAAATGCCTACATCTTCCCCTGAAGCGACTGTGCTGATTCCCAAATGATTGAGCATCCACATGCTTAGGAGGCGATAAACTGCATGCCTTTTTCCAACCACCATTTTACACTGCTTAGAGAGCGTCGGAAAGCAGCTATGTCAGAAATGCCCCTTTGCTCTCTGCCATGCCCTCCCTTGTTCTCGAGGTGGAAGGCACAAGGCACTGGTTCTGGATCCACCCCTCAATGGGAGAGAAAACACATCTTGGCCTGCTTCCAGCTCTTTAGGAAGTGAAGAAAAAACTCCCTTTCCTCAGTGCTCTTACAGAGCCCAGGGAACATCTCATACAAAGGAGGCTGAACGCCGTTTCTTTTCAGCACTTCACTCGCCAGTCTGGGACATCTGCATCCTGCACGTTTCCACCATGCCAACCCGGCTCAGGCGAAATGCCTACATCTTCCCCTTGAGCAATGGGGATGAGGCCCATAGGATTGTGGTTCCACATGCTGAGGAGGAGAGAGACAATAGGCTTTTAACTAACCACGAAGTGCAACGGTTGGGAGAGTGTCAGAAAGCACCAATGGCAGAAAGACCCCTTTACTCTCAGCCACGCCCTCCATTGCTGTAGAGTTGGAAGGCACAAAGCACTGCCTCCATCCTTCAATGGGAGACAAGACATAAACTGTCTTTCCTCCAGCTCTTTAGGAAGCTGGGAAAGAACTCGCTTTCCACAGTGCTGTTACAGCATACGAGGAAACTCTCATACAGAGGCAGCTCAAACGCCATTTCTTCCCAGTGCTTAACTGGCCGCTTTAGGACTTCCGCTTCTGCCACAGTTCCACCTTGCCAACCCGGCTCAGACGAAATGCCTACATCTTCCCCTTAAGCAACGGGGGCGAAGCCCACATGATTGTGCTGCCACATGCTTAGCAGGAGCAGACAATAGGCTTTTTACAAACCGCCATTGTGCACTGGGTCAGAGAGTGTCAGAATGCACCTATGTCAGAAAGGGCCCTTTGCTCTCAGGCGTGCCCTCCATTGCTCTAGAGGTGGAAGGCACAAAGCACTGCCTCCATCCTTCAATTGGAGACAAGCCATAAACTGTCTTGCCTCCAGCTCTTTAGGAAGCTGACAAACAACTCGCTTTCCACAGTCCTGTTACAGCAGACCGGGGAACTTCTCATACAAAGGCAGCTCAAATGGCACTTCTTCCCAGCCCTTAACTCGCAGCTTAGGACTCCTGCTTCTGCCGCAATTCCACCTTGCCAACCCGGCTCAGACGAAATGCCTACATCTTCCCCTGAAGCAAATGGTCTGAGTCCCAAATGATTGAGCGTCCACGTGCTTAGGAGGCGATAGACTGCACGCCTTTTTCCAACCACCATTGTGCACTGCTGGAGAGAGTGTCGGAAAGCAGCTATGTCAGAAAGACCCCTTTGCTCTCAGCCGTGCCCTTCATTGCTCTAGACGTGGAATGCACAATGCACTGGCTCCCCCCCTCAAGGGGCGACAAGACACAGACCATCTTCCTTCCATCTCTTTAGGAAGCTGAGCAAGAACTCGCTTTCAACAGTGCTCTTTCTGTGTCCTGGCAACATCTCATAAAAAGGCAGCTGATATGCCATTTCTTTTCAGCGCTTAACTCGCAGATTTGGAACTTCTGCTCCTGCCACATTTCCAGGTTGCCAACCCGGCTCAGACGAAATGTCTACATCTTCCCCTTCAGCAACGGGGACGAGGCCCAGATGACTGTGCTTCCGCATGCTTAGCAGGAGCAGACAATAGGCTTTTTACAAACCGCCATTGTGCACTGGGTCAGAGAGTGTCAGAATGCACCTATGTCAGAAAGGGCCCTTTGCTCTCAGCCGTGCCCTCCATTGCTCTAGAGGTGGAAGGCACAAAGCACTGCCTCCATCCTTCAATTGGAGACAAGCCAGCAACTGGCCTGCTTCCAGCTCTTTCGGAAGCTGGGAAAGCACTCGCATTCCACAGTGCTCTTACAGCGTCCTGGGAACGTCTCATACAAAGGCAGCTGATCACCGTGTCTTTTCAGCCCTTAACTCACCAATCTGCAACATCTGCTTCTGCCGCATTTCCACCTTGCCAACCCGGCTCAGACGAAATGCCTACATCTTCCTCTCAAGCGACTGTGCTGATTCCCAAATGATTGAGCATCCACATGCTTAGGAGGCGATAAACTGCATGCCTTTTTCCAACCACCATTTTACACTGCTTAGAGAGCGTCGGAAAGCAGCTATGTCAGAAAGGCCCCTTGCTCTCAACCAGGCCCTCCATTGCTCTCGAGGTGGAAGGCACAAGGCACTGGTTCTGGATCCACCCCTCAATGGTAGACAAACCACATCTTGGCCTGCTTCCAGCTCTTTAGGAAGTGGAGAAGAAACTCCCTTTCCACAGTGCTCTTACAGCGTCCTGGGAACAGCTCATACAAAGGAGGCTGAACGCCGTTTCTTTTCAGCACTTCACTCGCCAGTCTGGGACATCTGCATCCTGCACGTTTCCACCTTGCCAACCCGCCTCAGACGAAATGCCTACATCTTCCCCTTGAGCAATGGGGATGAGGCCCATAGGATTGTGGTTCCACATGCTGAGGAGGAGAGAGACAATAGGCTTTTAACTAACCATGAAGTGCAATGGTTGGGTGAGTGTCAGAAAGCACCAATATCAGAAAGACCCCTTTACTCTCAGCCGCGCCCTCCATTGCTGTAGAGGTGGAAGGCACAAAGCACTGCCTCCATCCTTCAAGGGGAGACAAGCCCTAAACTGTCTTGCCTCCAGCTCTTTAGGAAGCTGGGAAAGAACTCGTTTTCCACAGTGCTCTTACAGCATACGAGGAAACTCTCATGCAGTGGCAGCTCCAACGCCATTTCTTCCCTGTGCTTAACTGGCCGCTTTAGGACTTCCGCTTCTGCCACCGTTCCACCTTGCCAACCCGGCTCAGACGAAATGCCTACATCTTCCCCTTAAGCAACGGGGGCGAAGCCCACATGATTGTGCGGCCACATGCTTCGCAGGAGCAGACAATAGGCTTTTTACAAACCGCCATTGTGCACTGGGTCAGAGAGTGTCAGAATGCACCTATGTCAGAAAGGGCCCTTTGCTCTCAGCCGTGCCCTCCATTGCTCTAGAGGTGAAGACACAAAGCACTGCCTCCATCCTTCAATTGGAGACAAGCCACAAACTGTCTTGCCTCCAGCTCTTTAGGAAGCTGACAAACAACTCGCTTTCAACAGTCCTGTTACAGCAGACAGGGGAACTTCTCATACTAAGGCAGCTCAAATGGCATTTCTTCCCAGCCCTTAACTCGTAGCTTTAGGACTACTGCTTCTGCCACAATTCCACCTTGCCAACCCGGCTCAGACGAAATGCCTACATCTTCCCCTGAAGCAACTGGGCTGAGTCCCAAATGATTGAGAGTCCACGTGCTTAGGAGGCGATGGACTGCACGCCTTTTTCCAACCACCATTGTGCACTGCTGAAGAGAGTGTCGGAAAGCAGCTATGTCAGAAAGACCCCATTGCTCTCAGCCGTGCCCTTCATTGCTCTAGAAGAGGAATGCACAAGGCACTGGCTCCCCCCCTAAAGGGGCGACAAGCCACAGACCATCTTCCTTCCATCTCTTTAGTAAGCTGAGCAAGAACTCGCTTTCAACAGTGCTCCTTCTGTGTCCTGGCAACATCTCATACAAAGGCAGCTGATATGCCATTTCTTTTCAGTGCTTAACTCGCAGATTTGGAACTTCTGCTCCTGCCACATTTCCACCTTGACAACCCTGCTCAGACGAAATGTCTACATCTTCCCCTTCAGCAACGGGGACGAGGCCCAGATGACTGTGCTTCCGCATGCTTAGCAGGAGCAGACAATAGGCTTTTTACAAACCGCCATTGTGCACTGGGTCAGAGAGTGTCAGAATGCACCTATGTCAGAAAGGGCCCTTTGCTCTCAGCCGTGCCCTCCATTGCTCTAGAGGTGGAAGGCACAAAGCACTGCCTCCATCCTTCAATTGGAGACAAGCCAGCAACTGTCCTGCTTCCAGCTCTTTAGGAAGCTGGGAAAGCACTCGCATTCCACAGTGCTCTTACAGCGTCCTGGGAACGTCTCATACAAAGGCAGCTGAACACCGTGTCTTTTCAGCCCTTAACTCACCAATCTGCAACATCTGCTTCTGCCGCATTTCCACCTTGCCAACCCGGCTCAGACGAAATGCCTACATCTTCCCCTGAAGCGACTGTGCTGATTCCCAAATGATTGAGCATCCACATGCTTAGGAGGCGATAAACTGCATGCCTATTTCCAACCACCATTTTACACTGCTTAGAGAGCGTCGGAAAGCAGCTATGTCAGAAAGGCCCCTTTGCTCTCAGCCATGCCCTCCATTGCTCTCGAGGTGGAAGGCACAAGGCACTGGTTCTGGATCCACCCCTCAATGGGAGACAAACCACATCTTGGCCTGCTTCCAGCTCTTTAGGAGGTGGAGAAAAATCTCCCTTTCCACAGTGCTCTTACAGCGTCCTGGGAACATCTCATACAAAGGAGGCTGAACGCCGTTTCTTTTCAGCACTTCACTCGCCAGTCTGGGACATCTGCATCCTGCACGTTTCCACCTTGCCAACCCGGCTCAGACGAAATGCCTACAACTTACCCTTGAGCAATGGGGATGAGGCCCATAGTATTTTGGTTCCACATGCGGAGGAGGAGAGAGACAATAGTCTTTTAACTAACCACGAATTGCAACGGTTGGGAAAGTGTCAGAAAGCACCAATGGCAGAAAGGCCCCTTTACTCTCAGCCGCGCCCTCCATTGCTGTAGAGGTGGAGGGCACAAAGCACTGCCTCCATCCTTCAATGGGAGACAAGACATAAACTGTCTTGCCTCCAGCTCTTTAGGAAGCTGGGAAAGAACTCGCTTTCCACAGTGCTGTTACAGCATACGAGGAAACTCTCATAGAGAGGCAGCTCAAACGCCATTTCTTCCCAGGGCTTAACTGGCCTCTTTAGGACTTCCGCTTCTGCCACAGTTCCACCTTGCCAACGCGGCTCAGACGAAATGCCTACATCTTCCCCTTAAGCAACGGGGGCGAAGCCCACAGGATTGTGCTGCCACATGCTTAGCATGAGCAGACAATAGGCATTTTACAAACCGCCATTGTGCACTGGGTCAGAGAGTGTCAGAATGCACCTATGTCAGAAAGGGCCCTTTGCTCTCAGCCGTGCCCTCCATTGCTCTAGAGGTGGAAGGCACAAAGCACTGCCTCCATCCTTCAATGGGAGACAAGCCATCAACTGTCTTGCCTCCAGCTCTTTAGGAAGCTGACAAACAACTCGCTTTCCACAGTCCTGTTACAGCACACCGGGGAACTTCTCATACAAAGGCAGCTCCAATGGTATTTCTTCCCAGCCCTTAACTCGCAGCTTAGGACTCCCGCTTCTGCCGCAATTCCACCTTGGCAACCCGGCTGATACGAAATGCCTACATCTTCCCCTGAAGCAACTGGGCTGAGTCCCAAATGATTGTGCGTCCACGTGCTTAGGAGGCGATAGAATGCACGCCTTTTTCCAACCACCATTGTGCACTGCTGGAGAGAGTGTCGGAAAGCAGCTATGTCAGAAAGACCCCTTTGCTCTCAGCCGTGCCCTTCATTGCTCCAGACGTGGAATGCACAATGCACTGGCTCCCCAACTCTAGGGGGGACAAGCCACAGAAAATCTTCCTTCCATCTCTTTAGGAAGATGAACAAGAACTCGCTTTCAACAGTGCTCTCTCTGTGTCCTGGCAACATCTCATACAAAGGCAGCTGATATGCCATTTCTTTTCAGCGCTTAACTCGCAGATTTGGAACTTCTGCTCCTGCCACATTTCCAGGTTGCCAACCCGGCTCAGACGAAATGTCTACATCTTCCCCTTCAGCAACGGGGACGAGGCCCAGATGACTGTGCTTCCGCATGCTTAGCAGGAGCAGACAATAGGCTTTTTACAAACCGCCATTGTGCACTGGGTCAGAGAGTGTCAGAATGCACCTATGTCAGAAAGGGCCCTTTGCTCTCAGCCGTGCCCTCCATTGCTCTAGAGGTGGAAGGCACAAAGCACTGCCTCCATCCTTCAATTGGAGACAAGCCAGCAACTGGCCTGCTTCCAGCTCTTTAGGAAGCTGGGAAAGCACTCGCATTCCACAGTGCTCTTACAGCGTCCTGGGAACGTCTCATACAAAGGCAGCTGATCACCGTGTCTTTTCAGCCCTTAACTCACCAATCTGCAACATCTGCTTCTGCCGCATTTCCACCTTGCCAACCCGGCTCAGACGAAATGCCTACATCTTCCTCTCAAGCGACTGTGCTGATTCCCAAATGATTGAGCATCCACATGCTTAGGAGGCGATAAACTGCATGCCTTTTTCCAACCACCATTTTACACTGCTTAGAGAGCGTCGGAAAGCAGCTATGTCAGAAAGGCCCCTTTGCTCTCAACCAGGCCCTCCCTGCTCTCGAGGTGGAAGGCACAAGGCACTGGTTCTGGATCCACCCCTCAATGGTAGACAAACCACATCTTGGCCTGCTTCCAGCTCTTTAGGAAGTGGAGAAGAAACTCCCTTTCCACAGTGCTCTTACAGCGTCCTGGGAACAGCTCATACAAAGGAGGCTGAACGCCGTTTCTTTTCAGCACTTCACTCGCCAGTCTGGGACATCTGCATCCTGCACGTTTCCACCTTGCCAACCCGCCTCAGACGAAATGCCTACATCTTCCCCTTGAGCAATGGGGATGAGGCCCATAGGATTGTGGTTCCACATGCTGAGGAGGAGAGAGACAATAGGCTTTTAACTAACCATGAAGTGCAATGGTTGGGTGAGTGTCAGAAAGCACCAATATCAGAAAGACCCCTTTACTCTCAGCCGCGCCCTCCATTGCTGTAGAGGTGGAAGGCACAAAGCACTGCCTCCATCCTTCAAGGGGAGACAAGCCATAAACTGTCTTGCCTCCAGCTCTTTAGGAAGCTGGGAAAGAACTCGTTTTCCACAGTGCTCTTACAGCATACGAGGAAACTCTCATGCAGTGGCAGCTCCAACGCCATTTCTTCCCTGTGCTTAACTGGCCGCTTTAGGACTTCCGCTTCTGCCACCGTTCCACCTTGCCAACCCGGATCAGACGAAATGCCTACATCTTCCCCTTAAGCAACGGGGGCGAAGCCCACATGATTGTGCGGCCACATGCTTCGCAGGAGCAGACAATAGGCTTTTTACAAACCGCCATTGTGCACTGGGTCAGAGAGTGTCACAATGCACCTATGTCAGAAAGGGCCCTTTGCTCTCAGCCGTGCCCTCCATTGCTCTAGAGGTGAAGACACAAAGCACTGCCTCCATCCTTCAATTGGAGACAAGCCACAAACTGTCTTGCCTCCAGCTCTTTAGGAAGCTGACAAACAACTCGCTTTCAACAGTCCTGTTACAGCAGACAGGGGAACTTCTCATACTAAGGCAGCTCAAATGGCATTTCTTCCCAGCCCTTAACTCGTAGCTTTAGGACTACTGCTTCTGCCACAATTCCACCTTGCCAACCCGGCTCAGACGAAATGCCTACATCTTCCCCTGAAGCAACTGGGCTGAGTCCCAAATGATTGAGAGTCCACGTGCTTAGGAGGCGATGGACTGCACGCCTTTTTCCAACCACCATTGTGCACTGCTGAAGAGAGTGTCGGAAAGCAGCTATGTCAGAAAGACCCCATTGCTCTCAGCCGTGCCCTTCATTGCTCTAGAAGTGGAATGCACAAGGCACTGGCTCCCACCCTAAAGGGGCGACAAGCCACAGACCATCTTCCTTCCATCTCTTTAGTAAGCTGAGCAAGAACTCGCTTTCAACAGTGCTCCTTCTGTGTCCTGGCAACATCTCATACAAAGGCAGCTGATATGCCATTTCTTTTCAGTGCTTAACTCGCAGATTTGGAACTTCTGCTCCTGCCACATTTCCACCTTGACAACCCTGCTCAGACGAAATGTCTACATCTTCCCCTTCAGCAACGGGGACGAGGCCCAGATGACTGTGCTTCCGCATAATTAGCAGGAGCAGACAATAGGCTTTTTACAAACCGCCATTGTGCACTGGGTCAGAGAGTGTCAGAATGCACCTATGTCAGAAAGGGCCCTTTGCTCTCAGCCGTGCCCTCCATTGCTCTAGAGGTGGAAGGCACAAAGCACTGCCTCCATCCTTCAATTGGAGACAAGCCAGCAACTGTCCTGCTTCCAGCTCTTTAGGAAGCTGGGAAAGCACTCCCATTCCACACTGCTCTTACAGCACCCTGGGAACGTCTCATACAAAGGCAGCTGAACACCGTGTCTTTTCAGCCCTTAACTCACCAATCTGCAACATCTGCTTCTGCCGCATTTCCACCTTGCCAACCCGGCTCAGACGAAATGCCTACATCTTCCCCTGAAGCGACTGTGCTGATTCCCAAATGATTGAGCATCCACATGCTTAGGAGGCGATAAACTGCCTGCCTTTTTACAACCACCATTTTACACTGCTTAGAGAGCGTCGGAAAGCAGCTATGTCAGAAAGGCCCCTTTGCTCTCAGCCATGTCCTCCATTGCTCTCGAGGTGGAAGGCACAAGGCACTGGTTCTGGATCCACCCCTCAATGTGAGACAAACCTCATCTTGGCCTGCTTCCAGCTCTTTTGGAAGTGGAGAAGAAACTCCCTTTCCACAGTGCTCTTACAGTGTCCTGGGAACATCTCATACAAAGGAGGCTGAACGCCGTTTCTGTTCAGCACTTCACTCGCCAGTCTGGGACATCTGCATCCTGCACGTTTCCACCTTGCCAACGCGTCTCAGACGAAATGCCTACATCTTCCCCTTGAGCAATGGGGATGAGGCCCATAGGATTGTGGTTCCACATGCTGAGGAGGACAGAGACAATAGGCTTTTAACTAACCACGAAGTGCAATGGTTGGGAGAGTGTCAGAAAGCACCAATGGCAGAAAGACCCCTTTACTCTCAGCCGCGCACTCCATTGCTGTATAGGTGGAAGGCACAAAGCACTGCCTCCATCCTTCAAGGGGAGACAAGCCATAAACTGTCTTGCCTCCAGCTCTTTAGGAAGCTGGGAAAGAACTTGCTTTCCACAGTGCCGTTACAGCACACGAGGAAACTCTCATACAGAGGCAGCTCAAACGCCATTTCTTCCCAGTGCTTAACTGGCCGCTTTAGGACTTCCGCTTCTGTCACAGTTCCACCTTGCCAACCCGGCTCAGACGAAATAGCTACATCTTCCCCTTAAGCAACGGGGGCGAAGCCCACATGATTGTGCTTCCACATGATTAGAAGGAGCAGACAATAGGCTTTTTACAAACCGCCATTGTGCACTGGGTCAGAGAGTGTCAGAATGCACCTATGTCAGAAAGGGCCCTTTGCTCTCAGCCGTGCCCTCCATTGCTCTAGAGGTGGAAGGCACAAAGCACTGCCTCCATCTTTCAATTGGAGACAAGCCATAAACTGTCTTTCCTCCAGCTCTTTAGGAAGCTGACAAACAACTCGCTTTCCACAGTCCTGTTACAGCAGACCGGGGAACTTCTCATACAAAGGCAGCTCAAATGGCATTTCTTCCCAGCCCTTAACTTGCAGCTTTAGGACTCCTGCTTCTGCCGCAATTCCACCTTGCCAACCCGGCTCAGTCGAAATGCCTACATCTTCTCCTGAACCAACTGGGCTGAGTCCCAAATGATTGAGCGTCCACGTGCTTAGAAGGCGATAGACTGCACGCCTTTTTCCAACCACCATTGCGCACTGCTGGAGAGAGTGTCGGAAAGCAGCTATGTCCGAAAGAACCCTTTGCTCTCAGCCGTGCCCTTCATTGCTCTAGACGTGGAATGCACAATGCACTGGCTCCCCCCCTCAAGGGGCGACAAGCCACAGACCATCTTCCTTCCATCTCTTTAGGAAGCTGAGCAAGAACTCGCTTTCAACAGTGCTCTTTCTGTGTCCTGGCAACATCTCATACAAAGGCAGCTGATATGCCATTTCTTTTCAGTGCTTAACTCGCAGATTTGGAACTTCTGCTCCTGCCACATTTCCACCTTGCCAACCCGGCTCAGACGAAATGTCTATATCTTCCCCTTCAGCAACGGGGACGAGGCCCAGATGACTGTGCTTCAGCATGCTTACCAGGAGCAGACAATGGGCTTTTTACAAACCGCCATTGTGCACTGGGTCAGAGAGTTTCAGAATGCACCTATGTCAGAAAGGGCCCTTTGCTCTCAGCCGTGCCCTCCATTGCTCTAGAGGTGGAAGGCACAAAACACTGCCTCCATCCTTCAATTGGAGACAAGCCAGCAACTGTCCTGCTTCCAGCTGTTTAGAAAGCTGGGAAAGCACTCGCATTCCACAGTGCTCTTGCAGCGTCCTGGGAACGTCTCATACAAAGACAGCTGAACACCGTGTCTTTTCAGCCCTTAACTCACCAATCTGCAACATGTGCTTCTGTCGCATTTCCACCTTGCCAACCCGGCTCAGACGAAATGCCTACATCTTCCCCTGAAGCGACTGTGCTGATTCCCAAATGATTGAGCATCCACTTGATTAGGAGGCGATAATCTGCATGCCTTTTTCCAACCACCATTTTACACTGCTTAGAGAGCGTCGTAAAGCAGCTATGTCAGAAAGGCCCCTTTGCTCTCAGCCATGCCCTCCATTGCTCTCGAGGTGGAAGGCTCATGGCACTGGTTGTGGATCCACCCTCAATGGGAGACAAACCACATCTTGTCCTGTCTCCAGCTCTTTAGGAAGTGGAGAAAAAACTCCCTTTCCACAGTGCTCTTACAGCGTCCTGGGAACATCTCATACAAAGGAGGCTGAACGCCGTTTCTTTTCAGCACTTCACTCGCCAGTCTGGGACATCTGCATCCTGCACGTTTCCACCTTGCCAACCCGGCTCAGACGAAATGGCTACATCTTCCCCTTGAGCAATGGGGATGAGGCCCACAGGATGGTGGTTCCACATGCTGAGGAGGAGAGAGACAATAGTCTTTTAACTAACCACGAAGTGCAACGGTTGGGAGAGTGTCAGAAATCACCAATGGCAGAAAGACCCCTTTACTCTCTGCCGCGCCCTCCATTGCTGTAGAGGTGGAAGGCACAAAGCACTGCCTCCATCCTTCAATGGGAGACAAGCCATAAACTGTCTTGCCTCCAGCTCTTTAGGAAGATGAGAAAGAACTCGCTATCCACAGTGCTGTTACTTCATACGAGGAAACTCTCATACAGAGGCAGCTCAAACGCCATTTCTTCCCAGTGCTTAACTAGCCGCTGTAGGACTTCCGCTTCTGCCACAGTTCCACCTTGCCAACCCGGCTCAGACGAAATAGCTACATCTTCCCCTTAAGCAACGGGGGCGAAGCCCACATGATTGTGCTTCCACATGATTAGAAGGAGCAGACAATAGGCTTTTTACAAACCGCCATTGTGCACTGGGTCAGAGAGTGTCAGAATGCACCTATGTCAGAAAGGGCCCTTTGCTCTCAGCCGTGCCCTCCATTGCTCTGGAGGTGGAAGGCACAAAGCACTGCCTCCATCCTTCAATTGGAGACAAGCCATAAACTGTCTTTCCTCCAGCTCTTTAGGAAGCTGACAAACAACTCGCTTTCCACAGTCCTGTTACAGCAGACCGGGGAACTTCTCATACAAAGGCAGCTCAAATGGCATTTCTTCCCAGCCCTTAACTTGCAGCTTTAGGACTCCTGCTTCTGCCGCAATTCCACCTTGCCAACCCGGCTCAGTCGAAATGCCTACATCTTCTCCTGAACCAACTGGGCTGAGTCCCAAATGATTGAGCGTCCACGTGCTTAGAAGGCGATAGACTGCACGCCTTTTTCCAACCACCATTGTGCACTGCTGGAGAGAGTGTCGGAAAGCAGCTATGTCAGAAAGACCCCTTTGCTCTCAGCCGTGCCCTTCATTGCTCTAGACGTGGAATGCACAAGGCACTGGCTCCCCCCCTATAGGGGCGACAAGCCACAGACCATCTTCCTTCCATCTCTTTAGGAAGCTGAGCAACAACTCGATTCCAACAGTGCTCTTTCTGTGTCCTGGCAACATCTCATACAAAGGCAGCTGCTATGCCATTTCTTTTCAGCGCTTAACTCGAAGATTTGGAACTTTTGCTCCTGCCACATTTCCACCTTGCCAACCCGGCTCCGACGAAATGCCTAAATCTTCCCCTGAAGCGACTGTGCTGATTCCCAAATGATTGAGCATCCACATGCTTAGCAGGCGATAAACTGCATGCCTTTTTCCAACCACCATTTTAAACTGCTTAGAGAGCGTCGGAAAGCAGCTATGTCAGAAAGGCCCCTTTGCTCTCAGCCATGCCCTCCATTGCTCTCGAGGTGGAAGGCACAAGGCACTGGTTGTGGATCCACCCTCAATGGGAGACAAACCACATCTTGTCCTGTCTCCAGCTCTTTAGGAAGTGGAGAAAAAACTCCCTTTCCACAGTGCTCTTACAGCGTCCTGGGAACATCTCATACAAAGGAGGCTGAACGCCGTTTCTTTTCAGCACTTCACTCGCCAGTCTGGGACATCTGCATCCTGCACGTTTCCACCTTGCCAACCCGGCTCAGACGAAATGGCTACATCTTCCCCTTGAGCAATGGGGATGAGGCCCACAGGATGGTGGTTCCACATGCTGAGGAGGAGAGAGACAATAGTCTTTTAACTAACCAAGAAGTGCAACGGTTGGGAGAGTGTCAGAAATCACCAATGGCAGAAAGACCCCTTTACTCTCAGCCGCTCCCTCCATTGCTGTAGAGGTGGAAGGCACAAAGCACTGCCTCCATCCTTCAATGGGAGACAAGCCATAAACTGTCTTGCCTCCAGCTCTTTAGGAAGATGAGAAAGAACTCGCTATCCACAGTGCTGTTACATCATACGAGGAAACTCTCATACAGAGGCAGCTCAAACGCCATTTCTTCCCAGTGCTTAACTGGCCGCTGTAGGACTTCCGCTTCTGCCACAGTTCCACCGTGCCAACCCGGCTCAGACGAAACAGCTACATCTTCCCCTTAAGCAATGGGGGCGAAGCCCACATGATTGTGCTGCCACATGATTAGAAGGAGCAGACAATAGGCTTTTTACAAACCGCCATTGTGCACTGGGCCAGAGAGTGTCAGAATGCACCTATGTCAGAAAGGGCCCTTTGCTCTCAGCCGTGCCCTCCATTGCTCTAGAGGTGGAAGGCACAAAGCACTGCCTCCATCCTTCAATTGGAGACAAGCCATAAACTGTCTTGCCTCCAGCTCTTTAGGAAGCTGACAAACAGCTCGCTTTCCACAGTCCTGTTACAGCAGACCGGGGAACTTCTCATACAAAGGCAGCTCAAATGGCATTTCTTCCCAGCCCTTAACTTGCAGCTTTAGGACTCCTGCTTCTGCCGCAATTCCACCTTGCCAACCCGGCTCAGACGAAATGCCTACATCTTCCCCTGAAGCAACAGGGCTGAGTGCCAAATGATTGAGCGTCCACGTGCTTAGGAGGCGATAGACTGCACGCCTTTTTCCAACCACCATTGTGCACTGCTGAAGAGAGCGTCGGAATGCAGCTATGTCAGAAAGATCCCTTTGCTATCAGCCGTGCCCTTCATTGCTCTAGACGTGGAATGCACAATGCACTGGCTCCCCCCCTCAAGGGCGACAAGCCACAGACCATCTTCCTTCCATCTCTTTAGGAAGCTGAGCAAGAACTGGCTTTCAACAGTGCTCTTTCTGTGTCCTGGCAACATCTCATACAAAGGCAGCTGATATGCCATTTCTTTTCAGCGCTTAACTCGCAGATTTGAAACTTCTGCTCCTGCAACATTTCCACCTTGCCAGCCCGGTTCAGACGAAATGTCTACCTCTTCCCCTTCAGAAACGGGGACGAGGCCCAGATGACTGTGCTTCCGCATGCTTAGCAGGAGCAGACAATAGGCTTTTTACAAACCGCCATTGTGCACTGGGTCAGAGAGTGTCAGAATGCACCTATGTCAGAAAGGGCCCTTTGCTCTCAGCCGTGCCCTCCATTGCTCTAGAGGTGGAAGGCACAAAGCACTGCCTCCATCCTTCAATTGGAGACAAGCCAGCAACTGTCCTGCTTCCAGCTCTTTAGGAAGCTGGGAAAGCACTCGCATTCCACAGTGCTCTTACAGCGTCCTGGGAACGTCTCATACAAAGGCAGCTGAACACCGTGTCTTTTCAGCCCTTAACTCACCAATCTGCAACATCTGCTTCTGCCGCATTTCCACCTTGCCAACACGGCTCAGAAGAAATGCCTACATCTTCCCCTGAAGCGACTGTGCTGATTCCGAAATGATTGAGCATCCACATGCTTAGGAGGCGATAAACTGTATGCCTTTTTCCAACCACCATTTTACACTGCTTAGAGAGCGTCGTAAACCAGCTATGTCAGAAAGGCCCCTTTGCTCTCTGCCATGCCCTCCCTTGCTCTCGAGGTGGAAGGCACAAGGCACTGGATCTGGATCCACCCCTCAATGGGAGACAAAACACATCTTGGCCTGCTTCCAGCTCTTTAGGAAGTGGAGAAAAAACTCCCTTTCCACAGTGCTCTTACAGCGCCCTGGGAACATCTCATACAAAGGAGGCTGAACGCCGTTTATTTTCTGCACTTCCCTAGCCAGTCTGGGACATCTGCATCCTGCACGTTTCCACCTTGCCAACCAGGCTCAGACGAAATGCCTACAACTTCCCCTTGAGCAATAAGGATGAGGCCCATAGGATTATGGTTCCACATGCTGAGGAGGAGAGAGACAATAGGCTTTTAACTAACCACGAAGCGCAACGGTTGGGAGAGTGTCAGAAAGCACCAATGGCAGAAAGACCCCTTTAGTCTCAGCCGTGCCCTCCATTGCTGTAGAGGTGGAAGGCAGAAAGCACTGTCTCCATCATTCAATGAGAGACCAGCCATAAACTGTCTTGCCTCCAGCTCTTTAGGAAGCTGGGAAAAAACTCGCTTTCCACAGTGCTGTTACAGCATACGAGGAAACTCTCATACAGAGGCAGCTCAAACGCCATTTCTTCCCAGTTCTTAACTGGCCGCTTTAGGACTTCCGCTTCTGCCACAGTTCCACCTTGCCAACCCGGCTCAGACGAAATGCCTACATCTTCCTCTGAAGCAACTGGTTTGAGTCCCAAATGATTGAGCGTCCACGTGCTTAGGAGGCGATAGACTGCACGCCTTTTTCCAACCACAATTGCGCACTGCTGGAGAGAGTGTCGGAAAGCAGTTATGTCATAAAGACCCCTTTGCTCTCAGCCGTGCCCTTCATTGCTCTAGACGTGGAATGCACAATGCACTGGCTCCCCCCCTCAAGGGGCGACAAGCCACAGACAATCTTCCTTCCATCTCTTTAGGAAGCTGAGCAAGAACTCGCTATCAACAGTGCTCTTTCTGTGTCCTGGCAACATCTCATACAAAGGCAGCTGATATGCCATTTCTTTTCAGCGCTTAACTCGCAGATTTGGAACTTCTGCTCCTGCCACATTTCCACCTTGCCAACCCGGCTCAGACGAAATAGCTACATCTTCCCCTTAAGCAACGGGGGCGAAGCCCACATGATTGTGCTTCCACATGATTAGAAGGAGCAGACAATAGGCTTTTTACAAACCGCCATTGTGCACTGGGTCAGAGAGTGTCAGAATGCACCTATGTCAGAAAGGGCCCTTTGCTCTCAGCCGTGCCCTCCATTGCTCTGGAGGTGGAAGGCACAAAGCACTGCCTCCATCCTTCAATTGGAGACAAGCCATAAACTGTCTTTCCTCCAGCTCTTTAGGAAGCTGACAAACAACTCGCTTTCCACAGTCCTGTTACAGCAGACCGGGGAACTTCTCATACAAAGGCAGCTCAAATGGCATTTCTTCCCAGCCCTTAACTTGCAGCTTTAGGACTCCTGCTTCTGCCGCAATTCCACCTTGCCAACCCGGCTCAGTCGAAATGCCTACATCTTCTCCTGAACCAACTGGGCTGAGTCCCAAATGATTGAGCGTCCACGTGCTTAGAAGGCGATAGACTGCACGCCTTTTTCCAACCACCATTGTGCACTGCTGGAGAGAGTGTCGGAAAGCAGCTATGTCAGAAAGACCCCTTTGCTCTCAGCCGTGCCCTTCATTGCTCTAGACGTGGAATGCACAAGGCACTGGCTCCCCCCCTATAGGGGCGACAAGCCACAGACCATCTTCCTTCCATCTCTTTAGGAAGCTGAGCAACAACTCGATTCCAACAGTGCTCTTTCTGTGTCCTGGCAACATCTCATACAAAGGCAGCTGCTATGCCATTTCTTTTCAGCGCTTAACTCGAAGATTTGGAACTTTTGCTCCTGCCACATTTCCACCTTGCCAACCCGGCTCCGACGAAATGCCTAAATCTTCCCCTGAAGCGACTGTGCTGATTCCCAAATGATTGAGCATCCACATGCTTAGCAGGCGATAAACTGCATGCCTTTTTCCAACCACCATTTTAAACTGCTTAGAGAGCGTCGGAAAGCAGCTATGTCAGAAAGGCCCCTTTGCTCTCAGCCATGCCCTCCATTGCTCTCGAGGTGGAAGGCACAAGGCACTGGTTGTGGATCCACCCTCAATGGGAGACAAACCACATCTTGTCCTGTCTCCAGCTCTTTAGGAAGTGGAGAAAAAACTCCCTTTCCACAGTGCTCTTACAGCGTCCTGGGAACATCTCATACAAAGGAGGCTGAACGCCGTTTCTTTTCAGCACTTCACTCGCCAGTCTGGGACATCTGCATCCTGCACGTTTCCACCTTGCCAACCCGGCTCAGACGAAATGGCTACATCTTCCCCTTGAGCAATGGGGATGAGGCCCACAGGATGGTGGTTCCACATGCTGAGGAGGAGAGAGACAATAGTCTTTTAACTAACCAAGAAGTGCAACGGTTGGGAGAGTGTCAGAAATCACCAATGGCAGAAAGACCCCTTTACTCTCAGCCGCTCCCTCCATTGCTGTAGAGGTGGAAGGCACAAAGCACTGCCTCCATCCTTCAATGGGAGACAAGCCATAAACTGTCTTGCCTCCAGCTCTTTAGGAAGATGAGAAAGAACTCGCTATCCACAGTGCTGTTACATCATACGAGGAAACTCTCATACAGAGGCAGCTCAAACGCCATTTCTTCCCAGTGCTTAACTGGCCGCTGTAGGACTTCCGCTTCTGCCACAGTTCCACCGTGCCAACCCGGCTCAGACGAAACAGCTACATCTTCCCCTTAAGCAATGGGGGCGAAGCCCACATGATTGTGCTGCCACATGATTAGAAGGAGCAGACAATAGGCTTTTTACAAACCGCCATTGTGCACTGGGCCAGAGAGTGTCAGAATGCACCTATGTCAGAAAGGGCCCTTTGCTCTCAGCCGTGCCCTCCATTGCTCTAGAGGTGGAAGGCACAAAGCACTGCCTCCATCCTTCAATTGGAGACAAGCCATAAACTGTCTTGCCTCCAGCTCTTTAGGAAGCTGACAAACAGCTCGCTTTCCACAGTCCTGTTACAGCAGACCGGGGAACTTCTCATACAAAGGCAGCTCAAATGGCATTTCTTCCCAGCCCTTAACTTGCAGCTTTAGGACTCCTGCTTCTGCCGCAATTCCACCTTGCCAACCCGGCTCAGACGAAATGCCTACATCTTCCCCTGAAGCAACAGGGCTGAGTGCCAAATGATTGAGCGTCCACGTGCTTAGGAGGCGATAGACTGCACGCCTTTTTCCAACCACCATTGTGCACTGCTGAAGAGAGCGTCGGAATGCAGCTATGTCAGAAAGATCCCTTTGCTCTCAGCCGTGCCCTTCATTGCTCTAGACGTGGAATGCACAATGCACTGGCTCCCCCCCTCAAGGGCGACAAGCCACAGACCATCTTCCTTCCATCTCTTTAGGAAGCTGAGCAAGAACTGGCTTTCAACAGTGCTCTTTCTGTGTCCTGGCAACATCTCATACAAAGGCAGCTGATATGCCATTTCTTTTCAGCGCTTAACTCGCAGATTTGAAACTTCTGCTCCTGCAACATTTCCACCTTGCCAGCCCGGTTCAGACGAAATGTCTACCTCTTCCCCTTCAGAAACGGGGACGAGGCCCAGATGACTGTGCTTCCGCATGCTTAGCAGGAGCAGACAATAGGCTTTTTACAAACCGCCATTGTGCACTGGGTCAGAGAGTGTCAGAATGCACCTATGTCAGAAAGGGCCCTTTGCTCTCAGCCGTGCCCTCCATTGCTCTAGAGGTGGAAGGCACAAAGCACTGCCTCCATCCTTCAATTGGAGACAAGCCAGCAACTGTCCTGCTTCCAGCTCTTTAGGAAGCTGGGAAAGCACTCGCATTCCACAGTGCTCTTACAGCGTCCTGGGAACGTCTCATACAAAGGCAGCTGAACACCGTGTCTTTTCAGCCCTTAACTCACCAATCTGCAACATCTGCTTCTGCCGCATTTCCACCTTGCCAACACGGCTCAGAAGAAATGCCTACATCTTCCCCTGAAGCGACTGTGCTGATTCCGAAATGATTGAGCATCCACATGCTTAGGAGGCGATAAACTGTATGCCTTTTTCCAACCACCATTTTACACTGCTTAGAGAGCGTCGTAAACCAGCTATGTCAGAAAGGCCCCTTTGCTCTCTGCCATGCCCTCCCTTGCTCTCGAGGTGGAAGGCACAAGGCACTGGATCTGGATCCACCCCTCAATGGGAGACAAAACACATCTTGGCCTGCTTCCAGCTCTTTAGGAAGTGGAGAAAAAACTCCCTTTCCACAGTGCTCTTACAGCGCCCTGGGAACATCTCATACAAAGGAGGCTGAACGCCGTTTATTTTCTGCACTTCCCTAGCCAGTCTGGGACATCTGCATCCTGCACGTTTCCACCTTGCCAACCAGGCTCAGACGAAATGCCTACAACTTCCCCTTGAGCAATAAGGATGAGGCCCATAGGATTATGGTTCCACATGCTGAGGAGGAGAGAGACAATAGGCTTTTAACTAACCACGAAGCGCAACGGTTGGGAGAGTGTCAGAAAGCACCAATGGCAGAAAGACCCCTTTAGTCTCAGCCGTGCCCTCCATTGCTGTAGAGGTGGAAGGCAGAAAGCACTGTCTCCATCATTCAATGAGAGACCAGCCATAAACTGTCTTGCCTCCAGCTCTTTAGGAAGCTGGGAAAAAACTCGCTTTCCACAGTGCTGTTACAGCATACGAGGAAACTCTCATACAGAGGCAGCTCAAACGCCATTTCTTCCCAGTTCTTAACTGGCCGCTTTAGGACTTCCGCTTCTGCCACAGTTCCACCTTGCCAACCCGGCTCAGACGAAATGCCTACATCTTCCTCTGAAGCAACTGGTTTGAGTCCCAAATGATTGAGCGTCCACGTGCTTAGGAGGCGATAGACTGCACGCCTTTTTCCAACCACAATTGCGCACTGCTGGAGAGAGTGTCGGAAAGCAGTTATGTCATAAAGACCCCTTTGCTCTCAGCCGTGCCCTTCATTGCTCTAGACGTGGAATGCACAATGCACTGGCTCCCCCCCTCAAGGGGCGACAAGCCACAGACAATCTTCCTTCCATCTCTTTAGGAAGCTGAGCAAGAACTCGCTATCAACAGTGCTCTTTCTGTGTCCTGGCAACATCTCATACAAAGGCAGCTGATATGCCATTTCTTTTCAGCGCTTAACTCGCAGATTTGGAACTTCTGCTCCTGCCACATTTCCACCTTGCCAACCCGGCTCAGACGAAATGTCTACCTCTTCCCCTTCAGAAACGGGGACGAGGCCCAGATGACTGTGCTTCTGCATGCTTAGCAGGAGCAGACAATAGGCTTTTTACAAACCGCCATTGTGCACTGGGTCAGAGAGTGTCAGAATGCACCCATGTCAGAAAGGGCCCTTTGCTCTCAGCCGTGCCCTCCATTGCTCTAGAGGTGGGAGGCACAAAGCACTGCCTCCATCCTTCAATTGGAGACAAGCCAGCAACTGGCCTGCTTCCAGCTCTTTAGGAAGCTGGGAAAGCACTCGCATTCCACAGTGCACTTACAGCGTCCTGGGAACGTCTCATACAAAGGCAGCTGAACACCGTGTCTTTTCAGCCCTTAACTCACCAATCTGCAACATCTGCTTCTGTCGCATTTCCACCTTGCCAACCCGGCTCAGACGAAATGCCTACATCTTCCCCTGAAGCGACTGTGCTGATTCCCAAATGATTGAGCATCCACATGCTTAGGAGGCGATAAACTGCATGCCTTTTTCCAACCACCATTTTACACTGCTTAGAGAGCGTCGGAAAGCAGCTATGTCAGAAATGCCCCTTTGCTCTCTGCCATGCCCTCCCTTGTTCTCGAGGTGGAAGGCACAAGGCACTGGTTCTGGATCCACCCCTCAATGGGAGAGAAAACACATCTTGGCCTGCTTCCAGCTCTTTAGGAAGTGAAGAAAAAACTCCCTTTCCTCAGTGCTCTTACAGAGCCCAGGGAACATCTCATACAAAGGAGGCTGAACGCCGTTTCTTTTCAGCACTTCACTCGCCAGTCTGGGACATCTGCATCCTGCACGTTTCCACCATGCCAACCCGGCTCAGGCGAAATGCCTACATCTTCCCCTTGAGCAATGGGGATGAGGCCCATAGGATTGTGGTTCCACATGCTGAGGAGGAGAGAGACAATAGGCTTTTAACTAACCACGAAGTGCAACGGTTGGGAGAGTGTCAGAAAGCACCAATGGCAGAAAGACCCCTTTACTCTCAGCCACGCCCTCCATTGCTGTAGAGTTGGAAGGCACAAAGCACTGCCTCCATCCTTCAATGGGAGACAAGACATAAACTGTCTTTCCTCCAGCTCTTTAGGAAGCTGGGAAAGAACTCGCTTTCCACAGTGCTGTTACAGCATACGAGGAAACTCTCATACAGAGGCAGCTCAAACGCCATTTCTTCCCAGTGCTTAACTGGCCGCTTTAGGACTTCCGCTTCTGCCACAGTTCCACCTTGCCAACCCGGCTCAGACGAAATGCCTACATCTTCCCCTTAAGCAACGGGGGCGAAGCCCACATGATTGTGCTGCCACATGCTTAGCAGGAGCAGACAATAGGCTTTTTACAAACCGCCATTGTGCACTGGGTCAGAGAGTGTCAGAATGCACCTATGTCAGAAAGGGCCCTTTGCTCTCAGGCGTGCCCTCCATTGCTCTAGAGGTGGAAGGCACAAAGCACTGCCTCCATCCTTCAATTGGAGACAAGCCATAAACTGTCTTGCCTCCAGCTCTTTAGGAAGCTGACAAACAACTCGCTTTCCACAGTCCTGTTACAGCAGACCGGGGAACTTCTCATACAAAGGCAGCTCAAATGGCACTTCTTCCCAGCCCTTAACTCGCAGCTTAGGACTCCTGCTTCTGCCGCAATTCCACCTTGCCAACCCGGCTCAGACGAAATGCCTACATCTTCCCCTGAAGCAAATGGTCTGAGTCCCAAATGATTGAGCGTCCACGTGCTTAGGAGGCGATAGACTGCACGCCTTTTTCCAACCACCATTGTGCACTGCTGGAGAGAGTGTCGGAAAGCAGCTATGTCAGAAAGACCCCTTTGCTCTCAGCCGTGCCCTTCATTGCTCTAGACGTGGAATGCACAATGCACTGGCTCCCCCCCTCAAGGGGCGACAAGACACAGACCATCTTCCTTCCATCTCTTTAGGAAGCTGAGCAAGAACTCGCTTTCAACAGTGCTCTTTCTGTGTCCTGGCAACATCTCATAAAAAGGCAGCTGATATGCCATTTCTTTTCAGCGCTTAACTCGCAGATTTGGAACTTCTGCTCCTGCCACATTTCCAGGTTGCCAACCCGGCTCAGACGAAATGTCTACATCTTCCCCTTCAGCAACGGGGACGAGGCCCAGATGACTGTGCTTCCGCATGCTTAGCAGGAGCAGACAATAGGCTTTTTACAAACCGCCATTGTGCACTGGGTCAGAGAGTGTCAGAATGCACCTATGTCAGAAAGGGCCCTTTGCTCTCAGCCGTGCCCTCCATTGCTCTAGAGGTGGAAGGCACAAAGCACTGCCTCCATCCTTCAATTGGAGACAAGCCAGCAACTGGCCTGCTTCCAGCTCTTTCGGAAGCTGGGAAAGCACTCGCATTCCACAGTGCTCTTACAGCGTCCTGGGAACGTCTCATACAAAGGCAGCTGATCACCGTGTCTTTTCAGCCCTTAACTCACCAATCTGCAACATCTGCTTCTGCCGCATTTCCACCTTGCCAACCCGGCTCAGACGAAATGCCTACATCTTCCTCTCAAGCGACTGTGCTGATTCCCAAATGATTGAGCATCCACATGCTTAGGAGGCGATAAACTGCATGCCTTTTTCCAACCACCATTTTACACTGCTTAGAGAGCGTCGGAAAGCAGCTATGTCAGAAAGGCCCCTTGCTCTCAACCAGGCCCTCCATTGCTCTCGAGGTGGAAGGCACAAGGCACTGGTTCTGGATCCACCCCTCAATGGTAGACAAACCACATCTTGGCCTGCTTCCAGCTCTTTAGGAAGTGGAGAAGAAACTCCCTTTCCACAGTGCTCTTACAGCGTCCTGGGAACAGCTCATACAAAGGAGGCTGAACGCCGTTTCTTTTCAGCACTTCACTCGCCAGTCTGGGACATCTGCATCCTGCACGTTTCCACCTTGCCAACCCGCCTCAGACGAAATGCCTACATCTTCCCCTTGAGCAATGGGGATGAGGCCCATAGGATTGTGGTTCCACATGCTGAGGAGGAGAGAGACAATAGGCTTTTAACTAACCATGAAGTGCAATGGTTGGGTGAGTGTCAGAAAGCACCAATATCAGAAAGACCCCTTTACTCTCAGCCGCGCCCTCCATTGCTGTAGAGGTGGAAGGCACAAAGCACTGCCTCCATCCTTCAAGGGGAGACAAGCCCTAAACTGTCTTGCCTCCAGCTCTTTAGGAAGCTGGGAAAGAACTCGTTTTCCACAGTGCTCTTACAGCATACGAGGAAACTCTCATGCAGTGGCAGCTCCAACGCCATTTCTTCCCTGTGCTTAACTGGCCGCTTTAGGACTTCCGCTTCTGCCACCGTTCCACCTTGCCAACCCGGCTCAGACGAAATGCCTACATCTTCCCCTTAAGCAACGGGGGCGAAGCCCACATGATTGTGCGGCCACATGCTTCGCAGGAGCAGACAATAGGCTTTTTACAAACCGCCATTGTGCACTGGGTCAGAGAGTGTCAGAATGCACCTATGTCAGAAAGGGCCCTTTGCTCTCAGCCGTGCCCTCCATTGCTCTAGAGGTGAAGACACAAAGCACTGCCTCCATCCTTCAATTGGAGACAAGCCACAAACTGTCTTGCCTCCAGCTCTTTAGGAAGCTGACAAACAACTCGCTTTCAACAGTCCTGTTACAGCAGACAGGGGAACTTCTCATACTAAGGCAGCTCAAATGGCATTTCTTCCCAGCCCTTAACTCGTAGCTTTAGGACTACTGCTTCTGCCACAATTCCACCTTGCCAACCCGGCTCAGACGAAATGCCTACATCTTCCCCTGAAGCAACTGGGCTGAGTCCCAAATGATTGAGAGTCCACGTGCTTAGGAGGCGATGGACTGCACGCCTTTTTCCAACCACCATTGTGCACTGCTGAAGAGAGTGTCGGAAAGCAGCTATGTCAGAAAGACCCCATTGCTCTCAGCCGTGCCCTTCATTGCTCTAGAAGAGGAATGCACAAGGCACTGGCTCCCCCCCTAAAGGGGCGACAAGCCACAGACCATCTTCCTTCCATCTCTTTAGTAAGCTGAGCAAGAACTCGCTTTCAACAGTGCTCCTTCTGTGTCCTGGCAACATCTCATACAAAGGCAGCTGATATGCCATTTCTTTTCAGTGCTTAACTCGCAGATTTGGAACTTCTGCTCCTGCCACATTTCCACCTTGACAACCCTGCTCAGACGAAATGTCTACATCTTCCCCTTCAGCAACGGGGACGAGGCCCAGATGACTGTGCTTCCGCATGCTTAGCAGGAGCAGACAATAGGCTTTTTACAAACCGCCATTGTGCACTGGGTCAGAGAGTGTCAGAATGCACCTATGTCAGAAAGGGCCCTTTGCTCTCAGCCGTGCCCTCCATTGCTCTAGAGGTGGAAGGCACAAAGCACTGCCTCCATCCTTCAATTGGAGACAAGCCAGCAACTGTCCTGCTTCCAGCTCTTTAGGAAGCTGGGAAAGCACTCGCATTCCACAGTGCTCTTACAGCGTCCTGGGAACGTCTCATACAAAGGCAGCTGAACACCGTGTCTTTTCAGCCCTTAACTCACCAATCTGCAACATCTGCTTCTGCCGCATTTCCACCTTGCCAACCCGGCTCAGACGAAATGCCTACATCTTCCCCTGAAGCGACTGTGCTGATTCCCAAATGATTGAGCATCCACATGCTTAGGAGGCGATAAACTGCATGCCTATTTCCAACCACCATTTTACACTGCTTAGAGAGCGTCGGAAAGCAGCTATGTCAGAAAGGCCCCTTTGCTCTCAGCCATGCCCTCCATTGCTCTCGAGGTGGAAGGCACAAGGCACTGGTTCTGGATCCACCCCTCAATGGGAGACAAACCACATCTTGGCCTGCTTCCAGCTCTTTAGGAGGTGGAGAAAAATCTCCCTTTCCACAGTGCTCTTACAGCGTCCTGGGAACATCTCATACAAAGGAGGCTGAACGCCGTTTCTTTTCAGCACTTCACTCGCCAGTCTGGGACATCTGCATCCTGCACGTTTCCACCTTGCCAACCCGGCTCAGACGAAATGCCTACAACTTACCCTTGAGCAATGGGGATGAGGCCCATAGTATTTTGGTTCCACATGCGGAGGAGGAGAGAGACAATAGTCTTTTAACTAACCACGAATTGCAACGGTTGGGAAAGTGTCAGAAAGCACCAATGGCAGAAAGGCCCCTTTACTCTCAGCCGCGCCCTCCATTGCTGTAGAGGTGGAGGGCACAAAGCACTGCCTCCATCCTTCAATGGGAGACAAGACATAAACTGTCTTGCCTCCAGCTCTTTAGGAAGCTGGGAAAGAACTCGCTTTCCACAGTGCTGTTACAGCATACGAGGAAACTCTCATAGAGAGGCAGCTCAAACGCCATTTCTTCCCAGGGCTTAACTGGCCTCTTTAGGACTTCCGCTTCTGCCACAGTTCCACCTTGCCAACGCGGCTCAGACGAAATGCCTACATCTTCCCCTTAAGCAACGGGGGCGAAGCCCACAGGATTGTGCTGCCACATGCTTAGCATGAGCAGACAATAGGCATTTTACAAACCGCCATTGTGCACTGGGTCAGAGAGTGTCAGAATGCACCTATGTCAGAAAGGGCCCTTTGCTCTCAGCCGTGCCCTCCATTGCTCTAGAGGTGGAAGGCACAAAGCACTGCCTCCATCCTTCAATGGGAGACAAGCCATCAACTGTCTTGCCTCCAGCTCTTTAGGAAGCTGACAAACAACTCGCTTTCCACAGTCCTGTTACAGCACACCGGGGAACTTCTCATACAAAGGCAGCTCCAATGGTATTTCTTCCCAGCCCTTAACTCGCAGCTTAGGACTCCCGCTTCTGCCGCAATTCCACCTTGGCAACCCGGCTGATACGAAATGCCTACATCTTCCCCTGAAGCAACTGGGCTGAGTCCCAAATGATTGTGCGTCCACGTGCTTAGGAGGCGATAGAATGCACGCCTTTTTCCAACCACCATTGTGCACTGCTGGAGAGAGTGTCGGAAAGCAGCTATGTCAGAAAGACCCCTTTGCTCTCAGCCGTGCCCTTCATTGCTCCAGACGTGGAATGCACAATGCACTGGCTCCCCAACTCTAGGGGGGACAAGCCACAGAAAATCTTCCTTCCATCTCTTTAGGAAGATGAACAAGAACTCGCTTTCAACAGTGCTCTCTCTGTGTCCTGGCAACATCTCATACAAAGGCAGCTGATATGCCATTTCTTTTCAGCGCTTAACTCGCAGATTTGGAACTTCTGCTCCTGCCACATTTCCAGGTTGCCAACCCGGCTCAGACGAAATGTCTACATCTTCCCCTTCAGCAACGGGGACGAGGCCCAGATGACTGTGCTTCCGCATGCTTAGCAGGAGCAGACAATAGGCTTTTTACAAACCGCCATTGTGCACTGGGTCAGAGAGTGTCAGAATGCACCTATGTCAGAAAGGGCCCTTTGCTCTCAGCCGTGCCCTCCATTGCTCTAGAGGTGGAAGGCACAAAGCACTGCCTCCATCCTTCAATTGGAGACAAGCCAGCAACTGGCCTGCTTCCAGCTCTTTAGGAAGCTGGGAAAGCACTCGCATTCCACAGTGCTCTTACAGCGTCCTGGGAACGTCTCATACAAAGGCAGCTGATCACCGTGTCTTTTCAGCCCTTAACTCACCAATCTGCAACATCTGCTTCTGCCGCATTTCCACCTTGCCAACCCGGCTCAGACGAAATGCCTACATCTTCCTCTCAAGCGACTGTGCTGATTCCCAAATGATTGAGCATCCACATGCTTAGGAGGCGATAAACTGCATGCCTTTTTCCAACCACCATTTTACACTGCTTAGAGAGCGTCGGAAAGCAGCTATGTCAGAAAGGCCCCTTTGCTCTCAACCAGGCCCTCCCTGCTCTCGAGGTGGAAGGCACAAGGCACTGGTTCTGGATCCACCCCTCAATGGTAGACAAACCACATCTTGGCCTGCTTCCAGCTCTTTAGGAAGTGGAGAAGAAACTCCCTTTCCACAGTGCTCTTACAGCGTCCTGGGAACAGCTCATACAAAGGAGGCTGAACGCCGTTTCTTTTCAGCACTTCACTCGCCAGTCTGGGACATCTGCATCCTGCACGTTTCCACCTTGCCAACCCGCCTCAGACGAAATGCCTACATCTTCCCCTTGAGCAATGGGGATGAGGCCCATAGGATTGTGGTTCCACATGCTGAGGAGGAGAGAGACAATAGGCTTTTAACTAACCATGAAGTGCAATGGTTGGGTGAGTGTCAGAAAGCACCAATATCAGAAAGACCCCTTTACTCTCAGCCGCGCCCTCCATTGCTGTAGAGGTGGAAGGCACAAAGCACTGCCTCCATCCTTCAAGGGGAGACAAGCCATAAACTGTCTTGCCTCCAGCTCTTTAGGAAGCTGGGAAAGAACTCGTTTTCCACAGTGCTCTTACAGCATACGAGGAAACTCTCATGCAGTGGCAGCTCCAACGCCATTTCTTCCCTGTGCTTAACTGGCCGCTTTAGGACTTCCGCTTCTGCCACCGTTCCACCTTGCCAACCCGGATCAGACGAAATGCCTACATCTTCCCCTTAAGCAACGGGGGCGAAGCCCACATGATTGTGCGGCCACATGCTTCGCAGGAGCAGACAATAGGCTTTTTACAAACCGCCATTGTGCACTGGGTCAGAGAGTGTCACAATGCACCTATGTCAGAAAGGGCCCTTTGCTCTCAGCCGTGCCCTCCATTGCTCTAGAGGTGAAGACACAAAGCACTGCCTCCATCCTTCAATTGGAGACAAGCCACAAACTGTCTTGCCTCCAGCTCTTTAGGAAGCTGACAAACAACTCGCTTTCAACAGTCCTGTTACAGCAGACAGGGGAACTTCTCATACTAAGGCAGCTCAAATGGCATTTCTTCCCAGCCCTTAACTCGTAGCTTTAGGACTACTGCTTCTGCCACAATTCCACCTTGCCAACCCGGCTCAGACGAAATGCCTACATCTTCCCCTGAAGCAACTGGGCTGAGTCCCAAATGATTGAGAGTCCACGTGCTTAGGAGGCGATGGACTGCACGCCTTTTTCCAACCACCATTGTGCACTGCTGAAGAGAGTGTCGGAAAGCAGCTATGTCAGAAAGACCCCATTGCTCTCAGCCGTGCCCTTCATTGCTCTAGAAGTGGAATGCACAAGGCACTGGCTCCCACCCTAAAGGGGCGACAAGCCACAGACCATCTTCCTTCCATCTCTTTAGTAAGCTGAGCAAGAACTCGCTTTCAACAGTGCTCCTTCTGTGTCCTGGCAACATCTCATACAAAGGCAGCTGATATGCCATTTCTTTTCAGTGCTTAACTCGCAGATTTGGAACTTCTGCTCCTGCCACATTTCCACCTTGACAACCCTGCTCAGACGAAATGTCTACATCTTCCCCTTCAGCAACGGGGACGAGGCCCAGATGACTGTGCTTCCGCATAATTAGCAGGAGCAGACAATAGGCTTTTTACAAACCGCCATTGTGCACTGGGTCAGAGAGTGTCAGAATGCACCTATGTCAGAAAGGGCCCTTTGCTCTCAGCCGTGCCCTCCATTGCTCTAGAGGTGGAAGGCACAAAGCACTGCCTCCATCCTTCAATGGGAGACAAGCCATCAACTGTCTTGCCTCCAGCTCTTTAGGAAGCTGACAAACAACTCGCTTTCCACAGTCCTGTTACAGCACACCGGGGAACTTCTCATACAAAGGCAGCTCCAATGGTATTTCTTCCCAGCCCTTAACTAGCAGCTTAGGACTCCTGCTTCTGCCGCAATTCCACCTTGCCAACCTGGCTGATACGAAATGCCTACATCTTCCCCTGAAGCAACTGGGCTGAGTCCCAAATGATTATGCGTCCACGTGCTTAGGAGGCGATAGAATGCACGCCTTTTTCCAACCACCATTGTGCACTGCTGGAGAGAGTGTCGGAAAGCAGCTATGTCAGAAAGACCCCTTTGCTCTCAGCCGTGCCCTTCATTGCTCCAGACGTGGAATGCACAATGCACTGGCTCCCCAAGTCTAGGGGGGACAAGCCACAGACCATCTTCCTTCCATCTCTTTAGGAAGATGAACAAGAACTCGCTTTCAACAGTGCTCTCTCTGTTTCCTGGCAACATCTCATACAAAGGCAGCTGATATGCCATTTCTTTTCAGCGCTTAACTCGCAGATTTGGAGCTTCTGCTCCTGCCACATTTCCACCTGGCCAACCCGGCTCACACGAAATGTCTACATCTTCCCCTTCAGCAACGGGGACGAGGCCCAGATGACTGTGCTTCCGCATGCTTAGCAGGAGCAGACAATAGGCTTTTTACAAACCGCCATTGTGCACTGGGTCAGAGAGTGTCAGAATGCACCTATGTCACAAAGGGCCCTTTGCTCTGAGCCGTGCCCTCCATTGCTCTAGAGGTGGAAGGCACAAAGCACTGCCTCCATCCTTCAATTGGACACAAGCCAGCAACTGTCCTGCTTCCAGCTCTTTAGGAAGCTGGGAAAGCACTCGCATTCCACAGTGCTCTTACAGCGTCCTGGGAACGTCTCATACAAAGGCAGATGAACAACGTGTCTTTTCAGCCCTTAACTCACCAATCTGCAACATCTGCTTCTGCCGCATTTCCACCTTGCCAACCTGGCTCAGACGAAATGCCTACATCTTCCCCTGAAGCGACTGTGCTGATTCCCAAATGATTGAGCATCCACATGCTTAGGAGGCGATAAACTACATGCCTTTTTCCAACCACCATTTTACACTGCTTAGAGAGCGTCAGAAAGCAGCTATGTCAGAAAGACCCCTTTGCTCTCAACCAGGCCCTCCATTGCTCTCGAGGTGGAAGGCACAAGGCACTGGTTCTGGATTCACCCCTAAATGGGAGACAAACCACATCTTGTCCTGCTTCCAGCTCTTTAGGAAGTGGAGAAGAAACACCCTCTCCACACTGCTGTTACAGCGTCCTGGGAACATCTCATACAAAGGAGGCTGAACGCCGTTTCTTTTCAGCACTTCACTCGCCAGTCTGGAACATCTGCATCCTGCACGTTTCCACCTTGCCAACCCGGCTCAGACGAAATGCCTACATCTTCCCCTTGAGCAATGGGGATGAGGCTCATAGTATTTTGGTTCCACATGCGGAGGAGGAGAGAGACAATAGGCTTTTAACTAACCACGAAGTGCAACGGTTGGGAGAGTGTCAGAAAGCACCAATGGCAGAAAGGCCCCTTTTCTCTCAGCCGCGCCCTCCATTGCTGTAGCGGTGGAAGGCAGAAAGCACTGCCTCCATCCTTCAATGGGAGACAAGCCATAAACTGTCTTGCCTCCAGCTCATTAGGAAGCTGGGAAAGAACTCGCTTTCCACAGTGCTGTTACAGCATACGAGGAAACTCTCATTCAGAGGCAGCTCAAACGCCATTTCTTCCCTGTGCTTAACTGGCCGCTTTAGGACTTCCGCTTCTGCCACCGTTCCACCTTGCCAACCCGGCTCAGACGAAATGCCTACATCTTCCCCTTATGCAACGGGGGCGAAGCCCACATGATTGTGCTGCCACATGCTTAGCAGGAGCAGACAATAGGCTTTTTACAAACCGCCATTGTGCACTGGGTCAGAGAGTGTCAGAATGCACCTATGTCAGAAAGGGCCCTTTGCTCTCAGCCGTGCCCTCCATTGCTCTAGAGGTGGAAGGCACAAAGCACTGCCTCCATCCTTCAATTGGAGAGAAGCCAGCAACTGGCCTGCTTCCAGCTCTTGAGGAAGCTGGGAAAGCACTCGCATTCCACAGTGCTCTTACAGCGTCCTGGGAATGTCTCATACAAAGGCAGCAGCACACCGTGTCTTTTCAGCCCTTAACTCACCAATCTGCAACATCTGCTTCTGCCGCCTTTCCACCTTGCCAACCCGGCTCAGACGAAATGCCGACATCTTCCCCTCAAGCGAATGTGCTGATTCCCAAATGATTGAGCATCCACATGCTTAGGAGGCGATGAACTGCATGCCTTTTTCCAACCACCATTTTACACTGCTTAGAGAGCGTCGTAAAGCAGCTATGTCAGAAAGGCCCCTTTGCTCTCAGCCATACCCTCCATTGCTCTCGAGGTGGAAGGCACAAGGCACTGGTTCTGCATCCACCCCTCAATGGGAGACAAACCACATCTTGGCCTGCTTCCAGCTCTTTAGGAAGTGGAGAAAAGACTCCCTTTCCACAGTGCTCTTACAGCGTCCTGGGAAAATCTCACACAAAGAAGGCTGAACGCCGTTTCTTTTCAGCACTTCACTCGCCAGTCTGGGACATCTGCATCCTGCACGTTTCCACCTTGCCAACCCGCCTCAGACGAAATGCCTACAACTTCCCCTTGAGCAATGGGGATGAGGCTCATAGTATTTTGGTTCCACATGCGGAGGAGGAGAGAGACAATAGGCTTTTAACTATCCACGAAGTGCAACGGTTGGGAGAGTGTCAGAAAGCACCAATGGCAGAAAGACCCCTTTAGTCTCAGCCGCGCCCTCCATTGCTGTAGAGGTGGAAGGCAGAAAGCACTGCCTCCATCCTTCAATGGGAGACAAGCCATAAACTGTCTTGCCTCCAGCTCTTTAGGAAGCTGGGAAAGAACTCGTTTTCCACAGTGCTGTTACTGCATACGAGGAAACTCTCATACAGAGGCAGCTCAAACGCCATTTCTTCCCTGTGCTTAACTGGCCGCTTTAGGACTTCCGCTTCTGCCACCGTTCCACCTTGCCAACCCGGCTCAGGCGAAATGCCTACATCTTCCCATTATGCAACGGGGGCGAAGCCCACATGATTGTGCTGCCACATGCTTCGCAGAAGCAGACAATAGGCTATTTAACAACCGCCATTGTGCACTGGGTCAGAGAGTGTCAGAATGCAACTATGTCAGAAAGGGCCCTTTGCTATCAGCCGTGCCCTCCATTGCTCTAGAGGTGGAAGGCACAAAGCACTGCCTCCATCCTTCAATTGGAGACAAGCCACAAACTGTCTTGCCTCCAGCTCTTTTTGAAGCTGACAAACAACTCTCTTTCCACAGTCCTGTTACAGCAGACCGGGGAACTTATCATACAAAGGCAGCTCCAATGGCATTTCTTCCCAGCCCTTAACTCGCAGCTTAGGACTCCAGCTTCCGCCGCATTTCCACCTTGCCAACCCGGCTCAGACGAAATGCCTACATCTTCCCCTGAAGCAACTGGGCTGAGTCCCAAAAGATTGAGCGTCCACGTGCTTAGGAGGCGACAGACGGCACGCCTTTTTCCAACCACGATTGTGCACTGCTGGAGAGAGTGTCGGAAAGCAGCTATGTCAGAAAGACCCCTTTGCTCTCAGCCGTGCCCTTCATTGCTCTAGACGTGGAATGCACAATGCACTGGCTCCCCCCTCAAGGGGCGACAAGCCACAGACCATCTTCCTTCCATCTCTTTAGGAAGCTGAGCCAGAACTCGCTTTCAACAGTGCTCTTTCTGTGTCCTGGCAACATCTCATACAAAGGCAGCTGATATGCCATTTCTTTTCAGCGCTTAACTCGCAGATTTGGAACTTCTGCTCCTGCCACATTTCCACCTTGCCAACCCGGCTCAGACGAAATGTCTACATCTTCCCCTTCAGCAAAAGGGACGAGGACCAGATCACTGTGCTTCCGCATGCTTAGCAGGAGCAGACAATAGGCTTTTTACAAACCGCCATTGTGCACTGGGCCAGAGAGTGTCAGAATGCACCTATGTCGGAAAGGGCCCTTTGCTCTCAGCCGTGCCCTCCATTGCTGTAGAGGTGGAAGGCACAAAGCACTGCCTCCATCCTTCAATTGGAGACAAGCCAGCAACTGGCCTGCTTCCAGCTCTTGAGGAAGCTGGGAAAGCACTCGCATTCCACAGTGCTCTTACAGCGTCCTGGGAACGTCTCATACAAAGGCAGCTGAACACCGTGTCTTTTCAGCCCTTAACTCACCAATCTGCAACATCTGCTTCTGCCGCCTTTCCACCTTGCCAACCCGGCTTAGACGAAATGCCTACATCTTCCCCTGAAGCGACTGTGCTGATTCCCAAATGATTGAGCATCCACATGCTTAGGAGGCGATAAACTGCATGCCTTTTTCCAACCACCATTTTACACTGCTTAGAGAGCGTCGGAAAGCAGCTATGTCAGAAAGGCCCCTTTGCTCTCAGCCATGCCCTCCATTGCTCTCGAGGTGGAAGGCACAAGGCACTGGTTCTGGATCCACCCCTCAATGGGAGACAAAACACATCTTGGCCTGCTTCCTGCTCTTTAGGAAGTGGAGAAGAAACTCCCTTTCCACAGTGCTCTTACAGCGTCCTGGGAACATCTCATACAAAGGAGGCTGAACGCCGTTTCCTTTCAGCACGTCACTCGCCAGTCTGGGACATCTGCATCCTGCACGTTTCCACCTTGCCAACCCGGCTCAAACGAAATGCCTACAACTTCCCCTTGAGCAAAGGGGATGAGGCCCATAGGATTGTGGTTGCACATGCTGAGGAGGAGAGAGACAATAGGCTTTTAACTAACCACGAAGTGCAACGGTTGGGAGAGTGTCAGAAAGCACCAATGGCAGAAAGACCCCTTTAGTCTCAGCCGCGCCCTCCATTGCTGTAGAGGTGGAAGGCACAAAGCGCTGCCTCCATCCTTCAATGGGAGACAAGCCATAAACTGTCTTGCCTCCAGCTCTTTAGGAAGCTGAGAAAGAACTCGCTTTCCACAGTGCTGTTACAGCATATGAGGAAACTCTCATACAGAGACAGCTCAAACGCTATTTCTTCCCAGGGCTTAACTGGCCGCTTTAGGACTTCCGCTTCTGCCACAGTTCCAAGTTGCCAACCCAGCTCAGACGAAATGCCTACATCTTCGCCTTAAACAACGGGGGCGAAGCCCACATGATTGTGCTGCCACATGCTTCGCAGGAGCAGACAATAGGCTTTTTACAAACCGCCATTGTGCACTGGGTCAGAGAGTGTCAGAATGCACCTATGTCAGAAAGGTCCCTTTGCTCTCAGCCGTGCCCTCCATTGCTCTAGAGGTGGAAGGCACAAAGCACTGCCTCCATCCTTCAATTGGAGACAAGCCATAAACTGTCTTGCCTCCAGCTCTTTAGAAAGCTGACAAACAACTCGCTTTCCACAGTCATGTTACAGCAGACCGGGGAACTTCTCATACAAAGGCAGCTCAAATGGCATTTCTTCCCATCCCTTAACTCGCAGCTTTAGGACTCCTGCTTCTGCCGCAATTCCACCTTGCCAACCCGGCTCAGACGAAATGCCTACATCTTCCCCTGAAGCAACTGGGCTGAGTCCCAAATGATTGAGCGTCCACGTGCTTAGGAGGCGATACACTGCACGCCTTTTTCCAACCACCATTTTTCACTGCTGGAGAGAGTGTCGGAAAGCAGCTATGTCAGAAAGACCCCTTTGCTCTCAGCCGTGCCCCTCATTGCTCTAGACGTGGAATGCACAAGCCACTGGCTCCCCCCCTCAAGGGGCGACAAGCCACAGACCAACTTCCTTCCATCTCTTTAGGAAGCTGAGCAAGAACTCGCTTTCAACAGTGCTCTTTCTGTGTCCTGGCAACATATCATACAAAGGCAGATGATATGCCATTTCTTTTCAGTGCTTAACTCGCAGATTTGGAACTTCTGCTTCTGCCACATTTCCAGCTTGCCAACCCGGCTCAGACGAAATGTCTACATCTTCCCCTTCAGCAACGGTGATGAGGCCCAGATGACTGTGCTTCCGCATGCTTAGCAGGAGCAGACAATAGGCTTTTTACAAACCGCCATTGTGCACTGGGTCAGAGAGTGTCAGAATGCACCTATGTCAGAAAGGGCCCTTTGCTCTCAGCCGTGCCCTCCATTGCTCTAGAGGTGGAAGGCACAAAGCACTGCCTCCTCCTTCAATGGGAGACAAGCCATAAACTGTCTTGCCTCCAGCTCTTTAGGAAGCTGACAAACAACTCGCTTTCCACAGTCCTGTTACAGCAGACCGGCTGAATTCTCATACAAAGGCAGCTCAAATGGCATTTCTTCCCAGCCCTTAACTCGCAGCTTAGGACTCCTGCTTCTGCTGCAATTCCACCTGGCCAACCCGGCTCAGACGAAATGCCTACATCTTCCCCTGAAGCAACTGGGCTGAGTCCCAAATGATTGAGCGTCTACGTGCTTAGGTGGCGATAGACTGCACGCCTTTTTCCAACCACCATTGTGCACTGCTGGAGAGACTGTCGGAAAGCAGCTATGTCAGAAAGATCCCTTTGCTCTCAGCCGTGCCCTTCATTGCTCTAGACGTGGAATGCACAATGCACTGGCTCTCCCCCTCAAGGGGCGACAAGCCACAGACCATCTTCCTTCCATCTCTTTAGGAAGCTGAGCAAGAACTCGCTTTCAACAGTGCTCTTTCTGTGTCCTGGCAACATCTCATACAAAGGCAGCTGATATGCCATTTCTTTTCAGCGCTTAACTCGCAGATTTGGAACTTCTGCTCCTGCCACATTTCCAGGTTGCCAACCCGGCACAGACAAAATGTCTACATCTTCCCCTTCAGCAACGGGGACCAGGCCCAGATGACTGTGCTTCCACATGCTTAGCAGGAGCAGACAATAGGCTTTGTACAAACCGCCATTGTGCACTGGGTCAGAGAGTGTCAGAATGCACCTATGTCAGAAAGGGCCCTTTGCTCTCAGCCGTGCCCTCCATTGCTCTAGAGGTGGAAGGCACAAAGCACTGCCTCCATCCTTCAATTGGAGAGAAGCCAGCAACTGGCCTGCTTCCAGCTCTTGAGGAAGCTGGGAAAGCACTCGCATTCCACAGTGCTCTTACAGCGTCCTGGGAATGTCTCATACAAAGGCAGCAGCACACCGTGTCTTTTCAGCCCTTAACTCACCAATCTGCAACATCTGCTTCTGCCGCCTTTCCACCTTGCCAACCCGGCTCAGACGAAATGCCTACATCTTACCCTCAAGCGACTGTGCTGATTCCCAAATGATTGAGCATCCACATGCTTAGGAGGCGATAAACTGCATGCCTTTTTCCAACCACCATTTTGCACTGCTTAGAGAGCGTCGTAAAGCAGCTATGTCAGAAAGGCCCCTTTGCTCTCAGCCATACCCTCCATTGCTCTCGAGGTGGAAGGCACAAGGCACTGGTTCTGCATCCACCCCTCAATGGGAGACAAACCACATCTTGGCCTGCTTCCAGCTCTTTAGGAAGTGGAGAAAAGACTCCCTTTCCACAGTGCTCTTACAGCGTCCTGGGAAAATCTCATACAAAGAAGTCTGAACGCCGTTTCTTTTCAGCACTCCACTCGCCAGTCTGGGACATCTGCATCCTGCACGTTTCCACCTTGCCAACCCGGCTCAGACGAAATGCCTACAACTTCCCCTTGAGCAATGGGGATGAGGCTCATAGTATTTTGGTTCCACATGCGGAGGAGGAGAGAGACAATAGGCTTTTAACTAACCACGAAGTGCAACGGTTGGGAGAGTGTCAGAAAGCACCAATGGCAGAAAGACCCCTTTACTCTCAGCCACGCCCTCCATTGATGTTGAGGTGAAAGGCACAAAGCACTGCCTCCATCCTTCAATGGGAGACAAGCCATAAACTGTCTTGCCTCCAGCTCTTTAGGAAGCTGGGAAAGAACTCGCTTTCCACAGTGCTGTTACAGCATACAAGGAATCTCTCATACAGAGGCAGCTCAAACGCCATTTCTTCCCTGTGCTTAACTGGCCGCTTTAGGACTTCCGCTTCTGCCACCGTTCCACCTTGCCAACCCGGCTCAGACGAAATGCCTACATCTTCCCCTTATGCAACGGGGGCGAAGCCCACATGATTGTGCTGCCACATGCTTCGCAGAAGCAGACAATAGGCTATTTACAAACCGCCATTGTGCACTGGGTCAGAGAGTGTCAGAATGCACCTATGTCAGAAAGGGCCCTTTGCTCTCAGCCGTGCCTTCCATTGCTCTAGAGGTGGAAGACACAAAGCACTGCCTCCATCCTTCAATTGGAGACAAGCCACAAACTGCCTTGCCTCCAGCTCTTTAGGAAGCTGAGAAACAACTCACTTTCAACAGTCCTGATACAGCAGACAGGGGAACTTCTCATACTAAGGCAGCTCAAATGGCATTTCTTCCCAGCCCTTAACTCGAGGCTTTAGGACTCCTGCTTCTGCCACAATTCCACCTTGCCAACCCGGCTCAGACGTAATGCCTACATCTTCCCCTGAAGCAACTGGGCTGAGTCCCAAATGATTGAGCGTCCATGTGCTTAGGAGGCGATGGACTGGCGCCTTTTTCCAACCACCATTGTGCACTGCTGGAGAGAGTGTCGGAAAGCAGCTATGTCAGAAAGACCCCTTTGCTCTCAGCCGTGCCCTTCATTGCTCTAGACGTGGAATGCACAAAGCACTTGCTCCCCCCCTCAAGGGGCGACAAGCCACAGACCATCTTCCTTCCATCTCTTTAGGAAGCTGAGCCAGAACTCGCTTTCAACAGTGCTCTTTCTGTGTCCTGGCAACATCTCATACAAAGGCAGCTGATATGCCATTTCTTTTCAGCGCTTAACTCGCAGATTTGGAACTTCTGCTCCTGCCACATTTCCAGGTTGCCAACCCGGCACAGACAAAATGTCTACATCTTCCCCTTCAGCAACGGGGACCAGGCCCAGATGACTGTGCTTCCACATGCTTAGCAGGAGCAGACAATAGGCTTTGTACAAACCACCATTGTGCACTGGGTCAGAGAGTGTCAGAATGCACCTATGTCAGAAAGGGCCCTTTGCTCTCAGCCGTGCCCTCCATTGCTCTAGAGGTGGAAGGCACACAGCACTGCCTCCATCCTTCAATTGGAGACAAGCCAGCAACTGTCCTGCTTCCAGCTCTTTAGGAAGCTGGGAAAGCACTCGCATTCCACTGTGCTCTTAGAGCGTCCTGGGAACGTCTCATACAAAGGCAGCTGAACACCGTGTCTTTTCAGCCCTTAACTCACCAATCTGCAACATCTGCTTCTGCCGCATTTCCACCTTGCCAACCCGGCTCAGACGAAATGCCTACATCTTCCCCTGAAGCGACTGTGCTGATTCCCAAATGATTGAGCATCCACATGCTTAGGAGGCGATAAAATGCATGCCTTTTTCCAACCACCATTTTACACTGCCTAGAGAGCGTCGGAAAGCAGCTATGTCAGAAAGGCCCCTTTGCTCTCTGCCATGCCCTCCCTTGCTCTCGAGGTGGAAGGCACAAGACACTGGTTCTGGATCCACCACTGAATGGGAGACAAAACACATCTTGGCCTGCTTCCAGCTCTTTAGGAAGTGGAGAAAAAACTCCCTTTCCACAGTGCTCTTACAGCGTCCTGGGAACATCTCATACAAAGGAGGCTGAACGCCGTTTCTTTTCAGCACTTCACTCGCCAGTCTGGGACATCTGCATCCTGCACGTTTCCACCTTGCCAACCCGGCTCAGGCGAAATGCCTACATCTTCCCCTTGAGCAATGGGGATGAGGCCCATAGGATTGTGGTTCCACATGCTGAGGAGGAGAGAGACAATAGGCTTTTAACTAACCACGAAGTGCAACGGTTGGGAGAGTGTCAGAAAGCACCAATGGCAGAAAGACCCCTTTACTCTCAGCTGCGCCCTCCATTGCTGTAGAGGTGGAAGGCACAAAGCACTGCCTCCATGCTTCAATGGGAGACCAGCCATAAACTGTCTTGCCTCCAGCTCTTCAGGAAGCTGGGAAAGAACTCGCTTTCCACAGTGCTGTTACAGCATACGAGGAAACTCTCATACAGAGGCAGCTCAAACGCCATTTCTTCCCAGTGCTTAACTGGCCGCTTTAGGACTTCCGCTTCTGCCACAGTTCCACCTTGCCAACCCGGCTCAGACGAAATGCCTACATCTTCCCCTTAAGCAACGGGGGCGAAGCCCACATGATTGTGCTGCCACATGCTTCGCAAGAGCAGACAATAGGCTTTTTACAAACCGCCATTGTGCACTGGGTCAGAGAGTGTCAGAATGCACCTATGTCAGAAAGGGCCCTTTGCTCTCAGCCGTGCCTTCCATTGCTCTAGAGGTGGAAGACACAAAGCACTGCCTCCATCCTTCAATTGGAGACAAGCCACAAACTGCCTTGCCTCCAGCTCTTTAGGAAGCTGAGAAACAACTCACTTTCAACAGTCCTGATACAGCAGACAGGGGAACTTCTCATACTAAGGCAGCTCAAATGGCATTTCTTCCCAGCCCTTAACTCGAGGCTTTAGGACTCCTGCTTCTGCCACAATTCCACCTTGCCAACCCGGCTCAGACGTAATGCCTACATCTTCCCCTGAAGCAACTGGGCTGAGTCCCAAATGATTGAGCGTCCATGTGCTTAGGAGGCGATGGACTGGCGCCTTTTTCCAACCACCATTGTGCACTGCTGGAGAGAGTGTCGGAAAGCAGCTATGTCAGAAAGACCCCTTTGCTCTCAGCCGTGCCCTTCATTGCTCTAGACGTGGAATGCACAAAGCACTTGCTCCCCCCCTCAAGGGGCGACAAGCCACAGACCATCTTCCTTCCATCTCTTTAGGAAGCTGAGCCAGAACTCGCTTTCAACAGTGCTCTTTCTGTGTCCTGGCAACATCTCATACAAAGGCAGCTGATATGCCATTTCTTTTCAGCGCTTAACTCGCAGATTTGGAACTTCTGCTCCTGCCACATTTCCAGGTTGCCAACCCGGCACAGACAAAATGTCTACATCTTCCCCTTCAGCAACGGGGACCAGGCCCAGATGACTGTGCTTCCACATGCTTAGCAGGAGCAGACAATAGGCTTTGTACAAACCGCCATTGTGCACTGGGTCAGAGAGTGTCAGAATGCACCTATGTCAGAAAGGGCCCTTTGCTCTCAGCCGTGCCCTCCATTGCTCTAGAGGTGGAAGGCACAAAGCACTGCCTCCATCCTTCAATTGGAGAGAAGCCAGCAACTGGCCTGCTTCCAGCTCTTGAGGAAGCTGGGAAAGCACTCGCATTCCACAGTGCTCTTACAGCGTCCTGGGAATGTCTCATACAAAGGCAGCAGCACACCGTGTCTTTTCAGCCCTTAACTCACCAATCTGCAACATCTGCTTCTGCCGCCTTTCCACCTTGCCAACCCGGCTCAGACGAAATGCCTACATCTTACCCTCAAGCGACTGTGCTGATTCCCAAATGATTGAGCATCCTCATGCTTAGGAGGCGATAAACTGCATGCCTTTTTCCAACCACCATTTTGCACTGCTTAGAGAGCGTCGTAAAGCAGCTATGTCAGAAAGGCCCCTTTGCTCTCAGCCATACCCTCCATTGCTCTCGAGGTGGAAGGCACAAGGCACTGGTTCTGCATCCACCCCTCAATGGGAGACAAACCACATCTTGGCCTGCTTCCAGCTCTTTAGGAAGTGGAGAAAAGACTCCCTTTCCACAGTGCTCTTACAGCGTCCTGGGAAAATCTCATACAAAGAAGGCTGAACGCGGTTTCTTTTCAGCACTCCACTCGCCAGTCTGGGACATCTGCATCCTGCACGTTTCCACCTTGCCAACCCGGCTCAGACGAAATGCCTACAACTTCCCCTTGAGCAATGGGGATGAGGCTCATAGTATTTTGGTTCCACATGCGGAGGAGGAGAGAGACAATAGGCTTTTAACTAACCACGAAGTGCAACGGTTGGGAGAGTGTCAGAAAGCACCAATGGCAGAAAGACCCCTTTACTCTCAGCCACGCCCTCCATTGCTGTTGAGGTGAAAGGCACAAAGCACTGCCTCCATCCTTCAATGGGAGACAAGCCATAAACTGTCTTGCCTCCAGCTCTTTAGGAAGCTGGGAAAGAACTCGCTTTCCACAGTGCTGTTACAGCATACAAGGAAACTCTCATACAGAGGCAGCTCAAACGCCATTTCTTCCCTGTGCTTAACTGGCCGCTTTAGGACTTCCGCTTCTGCCACCGTTCCACCTTGCCAACCCGGCTCAGACGAAATGCCTACATCTTCCCCTTATGCAACGGGGGCGAAGCCCACATGATTGTGCTGCCACATGCTTCGCAGAAGCAGACAATAGGCTATTTACAAACCGCCATTGTGCACTGGGTCAGAGAGTGTCAGAATGCACCTATGTCAGAAAGGGCCCTTTGCTCTCAGCCGTGCCTTCCATTGCTCTAGAGGTGGAAGACACAAAGCACTGCCTCCATCCTTCAATTGGAGACAAGCCACAAACTGCCTTGCCTCCAGCTCTTTAGGAAGCTGAGAAACAACTCACTTTCAACAGTCCTGATACAGCAGACAGGGGAACTTCTCATACTAAGGCAGCTCAAATGGCATTTCTTCCCAGCCCTTAACTCGAGGCTTTAGGACTCCTGCTTCTGCCACAATTCCACCTTGCCAACCCGGCTCAGACGTAATGCCTACATCTTCCCCTGAAGCAACTGGGCTGAGTCCCAAATGATTGAGCGTCCATGTGCTTAGGAGGCGATGGACTGGCGCCTTTTTCCAACCACCATTGTGCACTGCTGGAGAGAGTGTCGGAAAGCAGCTATGTCAGAAAGACCCCTTTGCTCTCAGCCGTGCCCTTCATTGCTCTAGACGTGGAATGCACAAAGCACTTGCTCCCCCCCTCAAGGGGCGACAAGCCACAGACCATCTTCCTTCCATCTCTTTAGGAAGCTGAGCCAGAACTCGCTTTCAACAGTGCTCTTTCTGTGTCCTGGCAACATCTCATACAAAGGCAGCTGATATGCCATTTCTTTTCAGCGCTTAACTCGCAGATTTGGAACTTCTGCTCCTGCCACATTTCCAGGTTGCCAACCCGGCACAGACAAAATGTCTACATCTTCCCCTTCAGCAACGGGGACCAGGCCCAGATGACTGTGCTTCCACATGCTTAGCAGGAGCAGACAATAGGCTTTGTACAAACCGCCATTGTGCACTGGGTCAGAGAGTGTCAGAATGCACCTATGTCAGAAAGGGCCCTTTGCTCTCAGCCGTGCCCTCCATTGCTCTAGAGGTGGAAGGCACACAGCACTGCCTCCATCCTTCAATTGGAGACAAGCCAGCAACTGTCCTGCTTCCAGCTCTTTAGGAAGCTGGGAAAGCACTCGCATTCCACAGTGCTCTTAGAGCGTCCTGGGAACGTCTCATACAAAGGCAGCTGAACACCGTGTCTTTTCAGCCCTTAACTCACCAATCTGCAACATCTGCTTCTGCCGCATTTCCACCTTGCCAACCCGGCTCAGACGAAATGCCTACATCTTCCCCTGAAGCGACTGTGCTGATTCCCAAATGATTGAGCATCCACATGCTTAGGAGGCGATAAAATGCATGCCTTTTTCCAACCACCATTTTACACTGCCTAGAGAGCGTCAGAAAGCAGCTATGTCAGAAAGGCCCCTTTGCTCTCTGCCATGCCCTCCCTTGCTCTCGAGGTGGAAGGCACAAGACACTGGTTCTGGATCCACCACTGAATGGGAGACAAAACACATCTTGGCCTGCTTCCAGCTCTTTAGGAAGTGGAGAAAAAACTCCCTTTCCACAGTGCTCTTACAGCGTCCTGGGAACATCTCATACAAAGGAGGCTGAACGCCGTTTCTTTTCAGCACTTCACTCGCCAGTCTGGGACATCTGCATCCTGCACGTTTCCACCTTGCCAACCCGGCTCAGGCGAAATGCCTACATCTTCCCCTTGAGCAATGGGGATGAGGCCCATAGGATTGTGGTTCCACATGCTGAGGAGGAGAGAGACAATAGGCTTTTAACTAACCACGAAGTGCAACGGTTGGGAGAGTGTCAGAAAGCACCAATGGCAGAAAGACCCCTTTACTCTCAGCTGCGCCCTCCATTGCTGTAGAGGTGGAAGTCACAAAGCACTGCCTCCATGCTTCAATGGGAGACAAGCCATAAACTGTCTTGCCTCCAGCTCTTCAGGAAGCTGGGAAAGAACTCGCTTTCCACAGTGCTGTTACAGCATACGAGGAAACTCTCATACAGAGGCAGCTCAAACGCCATTTCTTCCCAGTGCTTAACTGGCCGCTTTAGGACTTCCGCTTCTGCCACAGTTCCACCTTGCCAACCCGGCTCAGACGAAATGCCTACATCTTCCCCTTAAGCAACGGGGGCGAAGCCCACATGATTGTGCTGCCACTTGCTTAGCAGGAGCAGACAATAGGCTTTTTACAAACCGCCATTGTGCACTGGGTCAGAGAGTGTCAGAATGCACCTATGTCAGAAAGGGCCCTTTGCTCTCAGCCGTGCCCTCCATTGCTCTAGAGGTGGAAGGCACACAGCACTGCCTCCATCCTTCAATTGGAGACAAGCCAGCAACTGTCCTGCTTCCAGCTCTTTAGGAAGCTGGGAAAGCACTCGCATTCCACAGTGCTCTTACAGCGTCCTGGGAACGTCTCATACAAAGGCAGCTGAACACCGTGTCTTTTCAGCCCTTAACTCACCAATCTGCAACATCTGCTTCTGCCGCATTTCCACCTTGCCAACCCGGCTCAGACGAAATGCCTACATCTTCCCCTGAAGCGACTGTGCTGATTCCCAAATGATTGAGCATCCACATGCTTAGGAGGCGATAAAATGCATGCCTTTTTCCAACCACCATTTTACACTGCTTAGAGAGCGTCGGAAAGCAGCTATGTCAGAAAGGCCCCTTTGCTCTCTGCCATGCCCTCCCTTGCTCTCGAGGTGGAAGGCACAAGACACTGGTTCTGGATCCACCCCTGAATGGGAGACAAAACACATCTTGGCCTGCTTCCAGCTCTTTAGGAAGTGGAGAAAAAACTCCCTTTCCACAGTGCTCTTACAGCGTCCTGGGAACATCTCATACAAAGGAGGCTGAACGCCGTTTCTTTTCAGCACTTCACTCGCCAGTCTGGGACATCTGCATCCTGCACGTTTCCACCTTGCCAACCCGGCTCAGGCGAAATGCCTACATCTTCCCCTTGAGCAATGGGGATGAGGCCCATAGGATTGTGGTTCCACATGCTGAGGAGGAGAGAGACAATAGGCTTTTAACTAACCACGAAGTGCAACGGTTGGGAGAGTGTCAGAAAGCACCAATGGCAGAAAGACCCCTTTACTCTCAGCTGCGCCCTCCATTGCTGTAGAGGTGGAAGGCACAAAGCACTGCCTCCATGCTTCAATGGGAGACCAGCCATAAACTGTCTTGCCTCCAGCTCTTCAGGAAGCTGGGAAAGAACTCGCTTTCCACAGTGCTGTTACAGCATACGAGGAAACTCTCATACAGAGGCAGCTCAAACGCCATTTCTTCCCTGTGCTTAACTGGCCGCTTTAGGACTTCCGCTTCTGCCACCGTTCCACCTTGCCAACCCGGCTCAGGCGAAATGCCTACATCTTCCCATTATGCAACGGGGGCGAAGCCCACATGATTGTGCTGCCACATGCTTTGCAGAAGCAGACAATAGGCTATTTACAAACCGCCATTGTGCACTGGGTCAGAGAGTGTCAGAATGCAACTATGTCAGAAAGGGCCCTTTGCTATCAGCCGTGCCCTCCATTGCTCTAGAGGTGGAAGGCACAAAGCACTGCCTCCATCCTTCAATTGGAGACAAGCCACAAACTGTCTTGCCTCCAGCTCTTTTTGAAGCTGACAAACAACTCTCTTTCCACAGTCCTGTTACAGCAGACCGGGGAACTTATCATACAAAGGCAGCTCCAATGGCATTTCTTCCCAGCCCTTAACTCGCAGCTTAGGACTCCAGCTTCCGCCGCATTTCCACCTTGCCAACCCGGCTCAGACGAAATGCCTACATCTTCCCCTTAAGCAACTGGGCTGAGTCCCAAATGATTGAGCGTCCACGTGCTTAGGAGGCGATAGACGGCACGCCTTTTTCCAACCACGATTGTGCACTGCTGGAGAGAGTGTCGGAAAGCAGCTATGTCAGAAAGACCCCTTGGCTCTCAGCCGTGCCCTTCATTGCTCTAGACGTGGAATGCACAATGCACTGGCTCCCCCCTCAAGGGGCGACAAGCCACAGACCATCTTCCTTCCATCTCTTTAGGAAGCTGAGCCAGAACTCGCTTTCAACAGTGCTCTTTCTGTGTCCTGGCAACATCTCATACAAAGGCAGCTGATATGCCATTTCTTTTCAGCGCTTAACTCGCAGATTTGGAACTTCTGCTCCTGCCACATTTCCACCTTGCCAACCCGGCTCAGACGAAATGTCTACATCTTCCCCTTCAGCAACAGGGACGAGGCCCAGATCACTGTGCTTCCGCATGCTTAGCAGGAGCAGACAATAGGCTTTTTACAAACCGCCATTGTGCACTGGGCCAGAGAGTGTCAGAATGCACCTATGTCGGAAAGGGCCCTTTGCTCTCAGCCGTGCCCTCCATTGCTGTAGAGGTGGAAGGCACAAAGCACTGCCTCCATCCTTCAATTGGAGACAAGCCAGCAACTGGCCTGCTTCCAGCTCTTGAGGAAGCTGGGAAAGCACTCGCATTCCACAGTGCTCTTACAGCGTCCTGGGAACGTCTCCTACAAAGGCAGCTGAACACCGTGTCTTTTCAGCCCTTAACTCACCAATCTGCAACATCTGCTTCTGCCGCCTTTCCACCTTGCCAACCCGGCTCAGACGAAATGCCTACATCTTCCCCTGAAGCGACTGTGCTGATTCCGAAATGATTGAGCATCCACATGCTTAGGAGGCGATAAACTGCATGCCTTTTTCCAACCACCATTTTACACTGCTTAGAGAGCGTCGGAAAGCAGCTATGTCAGAAAGGCCCCTTTGCTCTCAGCCATGCCCTCCATTGCTCTCGAGGTGGAAGGCACAAGGCACTGGTTCTGGATCCACCCCTCAATGGGAGACAAAACACATCTTGGCCTGCTTCCTGCTCTTTAGGAAGTGGAGAAGAAACTCCCTTTCCACAGTGCTCTTACAGCGTCCTGGGAACATCTCATACAAAGGAGGATGAACGCCGTTTCCTTTCAGCACGTCACTCGCCAGTCTGGGACATCTGCATCCTGCACGTTTCCACCTTGCCAACCCGGCTCAAACGAAATGCCTACAACTTCCCCTTGAGCAAAGGGGATGAGGCCCATAGGATTGTGGTTGCACATGCTGAGGAGGAGAGAGACAATAGGCTTTTAACTAACCGCGAAGTGCAACGGTTGGGAGAGTGTCAGAAAGCACCAATGGCAGAAAGACCCCTTTAGTCTCAGCCGCGCCCTCCATTGCTGTAGAGGTGGAAGGCACAAAGCGCTGCCTCCATCCTTCAATGGGAGACAAGCCATAAACTGTCTTGCCTCCAGCTCTTTAGGAACCTGAGAAAGAACTCGCTTTCCACAGTGCTGTTACAGCATAGGAGGAAACTCTCATACAGAGACAGCTCAAACGCCATTTCTTCCCAGGGCTTAACTGGCCGCTTTAGGACTTCCGCTTCTGCCACAGTTCCAAGTTGCCAACCCAGCTCAGACGAAATGCCTACATCTTCGCCTTAAACAACGGGGGTGAAGCCCACATGATTGTGCTGCCACATGCTTCGCAGGAGCAGACAATAGGCTTTTTACAAACCGCCATTGTGCACTGGGTCAGAGAGTGTCAGAATGCACCTATGTCAGAAAGGGCCCTTTGCTCTCAGCCGTGCCCTCCATTGCTCTAGAGGTGGAAGGCACAAAGCACTGCCTCCATCCTTCAATTGGAAACAAGGCATCAACTGTCTTGCCTACAGCTCTTTAGGAAGCTGACAAACAACTCGCTTTCCACAGTCCTGTTACAGCAGACCGGGGAACTTCTCATACAAAGGCAGCTCAAATGGCATTTCTTCCCAGCCCTTAACTCGCAGCTTAAGGACTCCTGCTTCTTCCGCAATTCCACCTGGCCAACCCGGCTCAGACGAAATGCCTACATCTTCCCCTCAAGCGACTGTGCTGATTCCCAAATGATTGAGCATCCACATGCTTAGGAGGCGATAAACTGCACGCCTTTTTCCAACCACCATTTTACACTGCTTAGAGAGCGTCAGAAAGCAGCTATGTCAGAAAGGCCCCTTTGCTCTCAGCCATGCCCTCCATTGCTCTCGAGGTGGAAGGCACAAGGCACTGGTTCTGGATCCACCCCTCAATGGGAGACAAACCACATCTTGTCCTGCTTCCAGCTCTTTAGGAAGTGGAGAAGAAACTCCCTTTCCACAGTGCTCTTACAGCGTCCTGGGAACATCTCATGCAAAGGAGGCTGAACGCCGTTTCTTTTCTGCACTTCACTCGTCAGTCTGGGACATCTGCATCCTGCACGTTTCCACCTTGCCAACCCGGCTCAGGCGAAATGCCTACATCTTCCCCTTGAGCAATGGGGATGAGGCCCATAGGATTGTGGTTCCACATGCTGAGGAGGAGAGAGACAATAGGCTTTTAACTAACCACGAAGTGCAACGGTTGGGAGAGTGTCAGAAAGCACCAATGGCAGAAAGACCCCTTTACTCTCAGCTGCGCCCTCCATTGCTGTAGAGGTGGAAGGCACAAAGCACTGCCTCCATGCTTCAATGGGAGACCAGCCATAAACTGTCTTGCCTCCAGCTCTTCAGGAAGCTGGGAAAGAACTCGCTTTCCACAGTGCTGTTACAGCATACGAGGAAACTCTCATACAGAGGCAGCTCAAACGCCATTTCTTCCCAGTGCTTAACTGGCCGCTTTAGGACTTCCGCTTCTGCCACAGTTCCACCTTGCCAACCCGGCTCAGACGAAATGCCTACATCTTCCCCTTAAGCAACGGGGGCGAAGCCCACATGATTGTGCTGCCACATGCTTCGCAAGAGCAGACAATAGGCTTTTTACAAACCGCCATTGTGCACTGGGTCAGAGAGTGTCAGAATGCACCTATGTCAGAAAGGGCCCTTTGCTCTCAGCCGTGCCTTCCATTGCTCTAGAGGTGGAAGACACAAAGCACTGCCTCCATCCTTCAATTGGAGACAAGCCACAAACTGCCTTGCCTCCAGCTCTTTAGGAAGCTGAGAAACAACTCACTTTCAACAGTCCTGATACAGCAGACAGGGGAACTTCTCATACTAAGGCAGCTCAAATGGCATTTCTTCCCAGCCCTTAACTCGAGGCTTTAGGACTCCTGCTTCTGCCACAATTCCACCTTGCCAACCCGGCTCAGACGTAATGCCTACATCTTCCCCTGAAGCAACTGGGCTGAGTCCCAAATGATTGAGCGTCCATGTGCTTAGGAGGCGATGGACTGGCGCCTTTTTCCAACCACCATTGTGCACTGCTGGAGAGAGTGTCGGAAAGCAGCTATGTCAGAAAGACACCTTTGCTCTCAGCCGTGCCCTTCATTGCTCTAGACGTGGAATGCACAAAGCACTTGCTCCCCCCCTCAAGGGGCGACAAGCCACAGACCATCTTCCTTCCATCTCTTTAGGAAGCTGAGCCAGAACTCGATTTCAACAGTGCTCTTTCTGTGTCCTGGCAACATCTCATACAAAGGCAGCTGATATGCCATTTCTTTTCAGCGCTTAACTCGCAGATTTGGATCTTCTGCTCCTGCCACATTTCCAGGTTGCCAACCCGGCACAGACAAAATGTCTATATCTTCCCCTTCAGCAACGGGGACCAGGCCCAGATGACTGTGCTTCCACATGCTTAGCAGGAGCAGACAATAGGCTTTGTACAAACCGCCATTGTGCACTGGGTCAGAGAGTGTCAGAATGCACCTATGTCAGAAAGGGCCCTTTACTCTCAGCCGTGCCCTCCATTGCTCTAGAGGTGGAAGGCACACAGCACTGCCTCCATCCTTCAATTGGAGACAAGCCAGCAACTGGCCTGCTTCCAGCTCTTTAGGAAGCTGGGAAAGCACTCGCATTCCACAGTGCTCTTACAGCGTCCTGGGAACGTCTCATACAAAGGCAGCTGAACACCGTGTCTTTTCAGCCCTTAACTCACCAATCTGCAACATCTGCTTCTGCCGCATTTCCACCTTGCCAACCCGGCTCAGATGAAATGCCTACATCTTCCCCTGAAGCGACTGTGCTGATTCCCAAATGATTGAGCATCCACATGCTTAGGAGGCGATAAAATGCATGCCTTTTTCCAACCACCATTTTACACTGCTTAGAGAGCGTCGGAAAGCAGCTATGTCAGAAAGGCCCCTTTGCTCTCTGCCATGCCCTCCCTTGCTCTCGAGGTGGAAGGCACAAGACACTGGTTCTGGATCCACCACTGAATGGGAGACAAAACACATCTTGGCCTGCTTCCAGCTCTTTAGGAAGTGGAGAAAAAACTCCCTTTCCACAGTGCTCTTACAGCGTCCTGGGAACATCTCATACAAAGGAGGCTGAACGCCGTTTCTTTTCAGCACTTCACTCGCCAGTCTGGGACATCTGCATCCTGCACGTTTCCACCTTGCCAACCCGGCTCAGGTGAAATGCCTACATCTTCCCCTTGAGCAATGGGGATGAGGCCCATAGGATTGTGGTTCCACATGCTGAGGAGGAGAGAGACAATAGGCTTTTAACTAACCACGAAGTGCAACGGTTGGGAGAGTGTCAGAAAGCACCAATGGCAGAAAGACCCCTTTACTCTCAGCTGCGCCCTCCATTGCTGTAGAGGTGGAAGGCACAAAGCACTGCCTCCATGCTTCAATGGGAGACCAGCCATAAACTGTCTTGCCTCCAGCTCTTCAGGAAGCTGGGAAAGAACTCGCTTTCCACAGTGCTGTTACAGCATACGAGGAAACTCTCATACAGAGGCAGCTCAAACGCCATTTCTCCCCAGTGCTTAACTGGCCGCTTTAGGACTTCCGCTTCTGCCACAGTTCCACCTTGCCAACCCGGCTCAGACGAAATGCCTACATCTTCCCCTTAAGCAACGGGGGCGAAGCCCACATGATTGTGCTGCCACATGCTTCGCAAGAGCAGACAATAGGCTTTTTACAAACCGCCATTGTGCACTGGGTCAGAGAGTGTCAGAATGCACCTATGTCAGAAAGGGCCCTTTGCTCTCAGCCGTGCCTTCCATTGCTCTAGAGGTGGAAGACACAAAGCACTGCCTCCATCCTTCAATTGGAGACAAGCCACAAACTGCCTTGCCTCCAGCTCTTTAGGAAGCTGAGAAACAACTCACTTTCAACAGTCCTGATACAGCAGACAGGGGAACTTCTCATACTAAGGCAGCTCAAATGGCATTTCTTCCCAGCCCTTAACTCGAGGCTTTAGGACTCCTGCTTCTGCCACAATTCCACCTTGCCAACCCGGCTCAGACGTAATGCCTACATCTTCCCCTGAAGCAACTGGGCTGAGTCCCAAATGATTGAGCGTCCATGTGCTTAGGAGGCGATGGACTGGCGCCTTTTTCCAACCACCATTGTGCACTGCTGGAGAGAGTGTCGGAAAGCAGCTATGTCAGAAAGACCCCTTTGCTCTCAGCCGTGCCCTTCATTGCTCTAGACGTGGAATGCACAAAGCACTTGCTCCCCCCCTCAAGGGGCGACAAGCCACAGACCATCTTCCTTCCATCTCTTTAGGAAGCTGAGCCAGAACTCGCTTTCAACAGTGCTCTTTCTGTGTCCTGGCAACATCTCATACAAAGGCAGCTGATATGCCATTTCTTTTCAGCGCTTAACTCGCAGATTTGGAACTTCTGCTCCTGCCACATTTCCAGGTTGCCAACCCGGCACAGACAAAATGTCTACATCTTCCCCTTCAGCAACGGGGACCAGGCCCAGATGACTGTGCTTCCACATGCTTAGCAGGAGCAGACAATAGGCTTTGTACAAACCGCCATTGTGCACTGGGTCAGAGAGTGTCAGAATGCACCTATGTCAGAAAGGGCCCTTTGCTCTCAGCCGTGCCCTCCATTGCTCTAGAGGTGGAAGGCACACAGCACTGCCTCCATCCTTCAATTGGAGACAAGCCAGCAACTGGCCTGCTTCCAGCTCTTTAGGAAGCTGGGAAAGCACTCGCATTCCACAGTGCTCTTACAGCGTCCTGGGAACGTCTCATACAAAGGCAGCTGAACACCGTGTCTTTTCAGCCCTTAACTCACCAATCTGCAACATCTGCTTCTGCCGCATTTCCACCTTGCCAACCCGGCTCAGACGAAATGCCTACATCTTCCCCTGAAGCGACTGTGCTGATTCCCAAATGATTGAGCATCCACATGCTTAGGAGGCGATAAAATGCATGCCTTTTTCCAACCACCATTTTACACTGCTTAGAGAGCGTCGGAAAGCAGCTATGTCAGAAAGGCCCATTTGCTCTCTGCCATGCCCTCCCTTGCTCTCGAGGTGGAAGGCACAAGACACTGGTTCTGCATCCACCACTCAATCGGAGACAAAACACATCTTGGCCTGCTTCCAGCTCTTTAGGAAGTGGAGAAAAAACTCCCTTTCCACAGTGCTCTTACAGCGCCCTGGGAACATCTCATACAAAGGAGGCTGAACGCCGTTTCTTTTCAGCACTTCACTCGCCAGTCTGGGACATCTGCATCCTGCACGTTTCCACCTTGCCAACCCGGCTCAGGCGAAATGCCTACATCTTCCCCTTGAGCAATGGGGATGAGGCCCATAGGATTGTGGTTGCACATGCTGAGGAGGAGAGAGACAATAGGCTTTTAACTAACCACGAAGTGCAATGTTTGGGAGAGTGTCAGAAAGCACCAATGGCAGAAAAACCCCTTTACTCTCAGCCGCGCCCGCCATTGCTGTAGAGGTGGAAGGCACAAAGAACTGCCTCCATCCTTCAAAGGGAGACAAGCCATAAACTGTCTTGCCTCCAGCTCTTTAGGAAGCTGCGAAAGAACTCGCTTTCCACAGTGCTGTTACAGCATACGAGGAAACTCTCATACAGAGGCAGCTCAAACGCCATTTCATCCGAGTTCTTAACTGGCCGCTTTAGGACTTCCGCTTCTGCCACAGTTCCAACTTGCCAACCTGGCTCAGACGAAATGCCTACATCTTCCCCTTAAGCAACGGGGGCGAAGCCCACATGATTGTGCTGCCACTTGCTTAGCAGGAGCAGACAATAGGCTTTTTACAAACCGCCATTGTGCACTGGGTCAGAGAGTGTCAGAATGCACCTATGTCAGAAAGGGCCCTTTGCTCTCAGCCGTGCCCTCCATTGCTCTAGAGGTGGAAGGCACACAGCACTGCCTCCATCCTTCAATTGGAGACAAGCCAGCAACTGTCCTGCTTCCAGCTATTTAGGAAGCTGGGAAAGCACTCGCATTCCACAGTGCTCTTACAGCGTCCTGGGAACGTCTCATACAAAGGCAGCTGAACACCGTGTCTTTTCAGCCCTTAACTCACCAATCTGCAACATCTGCTTCTGCCGTATTTCCACCTTGCCAACCCGGCTCAGACGAAATGCCTACATCTTCCCCTGAAGCGACTGTGCTGATTCCCAAATGATTGAGCATCCACATGCTTAGGAGGCGATAAACTGCATGCCTTTTTCCAACCACCATTTTACACTGCTTAGAGAGCGTCGGAAAGCAGCTATGTCAGAAAGGCCCCTTTGCTCTCTGCCATGCCCTCCCTTGCTCTCGAGGTGGAAGGCACAAGACACTGGTTCTGGATCCACCCCTGAATGGGAGACAAAACACATCTTGGCCTGCTTCCAGCTCTTTAGGAAGTGGAGAAAAAACTCCCTTTCCACAGTGCTCTTACAGCGTCCTGGGAACATCTCATACAAAGGAGGCTGAACGCCGTTTCTTTTCAGCACTTCACTCGCCAGTCTGGGACATCTGCATCCTGCACGTTTCCACCTTGCCAACCCGGCTCAGGCGAAATGCCTACATCTTCCCCTTGAGCAATGGGGATGAGGCCCATAGGATTGTGGTTCCACATGCTGAGGAGGAGAGAGACAATAGGCTTTTAACTAACCACGAAGTGCAACGGTTGGGAGAGTGTCAGAAAGCACCAATGGCAGAAAGACCCCTTTACTCTCAGCTGCGCCCTCCATTGCTGTAGAGGTGGAAGGCACAAAGCACTGCCTCCATGCTTCAATGGGAGACCAGCCATAAACTGTCTTGCCTCCAGCTCTTCAGGAAGCTGGGAAAGAACTCGCTTTCCACAGTGCTGTTACAGCATACGAGGAAACTCTCATACAGAGGCAGCTCAAACGCCATTTCTTCCCAGTGCTTAACTGGCCGCTTTAGGACTTCCGCTTCTGCCACAGTTCCACCTTGCCAACCCGGCTCAGACGAAATGCCTACATCTTCCCCTTAAGCAACGGGGGCGAAGCCCACATGATTGTGCTGCCACATGCTTCGCAAGAGCAGACAATAGGCTTTTTACAAACCGCCATTGTGCACTGGGTCAGAGAGTGTCAGAATGCACCTATGTCAGAAAGGGCCCTTTGCTCTCAGCCGTGCCCTCCATTGCTCTAGAGGTGGAAGGCACAAAGCACTGCCTCCATCCTTCAATTGGAGACAAGCCATAAACTGTCTTGCCTCCAGCTCTTTAGGAAGCTGGCAAACAACACGCTTTCCACAGTCCTGGTACAGCAGACCGGGGAACTTCTCATACAAAGGCAGCTCAAATGGCACTTCTTCCCAGCCCTTAACTCGCACCTTAGGACTCCTGCTTCTGCCGCAATTCCACCTTGCCAACCCGGCTCAGACGAAATGCCTACATCTTCCCCTGAAGCAACTGGTTTGAGTCCCAAATGATTGAGCGTCCACGTGCTTAGGAGGAGATACACTGCACGCCTTTTTCCAACCACCATTGTGCACTGCTGGAGAGAGTGTCGGAAAGCAGCTATGTCAGAAAGACCCCTTTGCTCTCAGCCGTGCCCTTCATTGCTCTAGACGTGGAATGCACAATGCACTGGCTCCCCCCCTCAAGGGGCGACAAGCCACAGACCATCTTCCTTCCATCTCTTTAGGAAGCTGAGCAAGAACTCGCTTTCAACAGTGCTCTTTCTGTGTCCTGGCAACATCTCATTCAAAGGCAGCTGATATGCCATTTCTTTTCAGCGCTTAACTCGCAGATTTGGAACTTCTGCTCCTGCCACATTTCCACCTTGCCAACGCGGCTCAGACGAAATGTCTACCTCTTCCCCTTCAGAAACGGGGACGAGGCCCAGATGACTGTGCTTCCGCATGCTTAGCAGGAGCAGACAATAGGCTTTTTACAATCCGCCATTTTGCACTGGGTCAGAGAGTGTCAGAATGCACCTATGTCAGAAAGGGCCCTTTGCTCTCAGCCGTGCCCTCCATTGCTCTAGAGGTGGAAGGCACAAAGCACTGCCTCCATCCTTCAATTGGAGACAAGCCAGCAACTGTCCTGCTTCCAGCTCTTTAGGAAGCTGGGAAAGCACTCGCATTCCACAGTGCTCTTACAGCGTCCTGGGAACGTCTCATACAAAGGCAGCTGAACACCGTGTCTTTTCAGCCCTTAACTCACCAATCTGCAACATCTGCTTCTGCCGCATTTCCACCTTGCCAACCCGGCTCAGACGAAATGCCTACATCTTCCCCTGAAGCGACTGTGCTGATTCCCAAATGATTGAGCATCCACATGCTTAGGAGGCGATAAAATGCATGCCTTTTTCCAACCACCATTTTACACTGCTTAGAGAGCGTCGGAAAGCAGCTATGTCAGAAATGCCCCTTTGCTCTCTGCCATGCCCTCCCTTGTTCTCGAGGTGGAAGGCACAAGGCACTGGTTCTGGATCCACCACTCAATGGGAGACAAAACACATCTTGGCCTGCTTCCAGCTCTTTAGGAAGTGGAGAAAAAACTCCCTTTCCACAGTGCTCTTACAACGCCCTGGGAACATCTCATACAAAGGAGGCTGAACGCCGTTTCTTTTCAGCACTTCACTCGCCAGTCTGGGACATCTGCATCCTGCACGTTTCCACCTTGCCAACCCGGCTCAGGCGAAATGCCTACATCTTCCCCTTGAGCAATGGGGATGAGGCCCATAGGATTGTGGTTCCACATGCTGAGGAGGAGAGAGACAATAGGCTTTTAACTAACCACGAAGTGCAATGTTTGGGAGAGTGTCAGAAAGCACCAATGGCAGAAAGACCCCTTTACTCTCAGCTGCGCCCTCCATTGCTGTAGAGGTGGAAGGCACAAAGAACTGCCTCCATCCTTCAAAGGGAGACAAGCCATAAACTGTCTTGCCTCCAGCTCTTTAGGAAGCTGGGAAAGAACTCGCTTTCCACAGTGCTGTTACAGCATACGAGGAAACTCTCATACAGAGGCAGCTCAAACGCCATTTCTTCCGAGTTCTTAACTGGCCGCTTTAGGACTTCCGCTTCTGCCACAGTTCCAACTTGCCTACCCGGCTCAGACGAAATGCCTACATCTTCCCCTTAAGCAACGGGGGCGAAGCCCACATGATTGTGCTGCCACTTGCTTAGCAGGAGCAGACAATAGGCTTTTTACAAACCGCCATTGTGCACTGTGTCAGAGAGTGTCAGAATGCACCTATGTCAGAAAGGGCCCTTTGCTCTCAGCCGTGCCCTCCATTGCTCTAGAGTTGGAAGGCACAAAGCACTGCCTCCATCCTTCAATTGGAGAGAAGCCAGCAACTGGCCTGCTTCCAGCTCTTGAGGAAGCTGGGAAAGCACTCGCATTCCACAGTGCTCTTACAGCGTCCTGGGAATGTCTCATACAAAGGCAGCAGCACACCGTGTCTTTTCAGCCCTTAACTCACCAATCTGCAACATCTGCTTCTGCCGCCTTTCCACCTTGCCAACCCTGCTCAGACGAAATGCCTACATCTTACCCTCAAGCGACTGTGCTGATTCCCAAATGATTGAGCATCCACATGCTTAGGAGGCGATAAACTGCATGCCTTTTTCCAACCACCATTTTACACTGCTTAGAGAGCGTCGGAAAGCAGCTATGTCAGAAAGGCCCCTTTACTCTCAGCCATACCCTCCATTGCTCTCGAGGTGGAAGGCACAAGGCACTGGTTCTGCATCCACCCCTCAATGGGAGACAAACCACATCTTGGCCTGCTTCCAGCTCTTTAGGAAGTGGAGAAAAGACTCCCTTTCCACAGTGCTCTTACAGCGTCCTGGGAAAATCTCATACAAAGAAGTCTGAACGCCGTTTCTTTTCAGCACTCCACTCGCCAGTCTGGGACATCTGCATCCTGCACGTTTCCACCTTGCCAACCCGGCTCAGACGAAATGCCTACAACTTCCCCTTGAGCAATGGGGATGAGGCTCATAGTATTTTGGTTCCACATGCGGAGGAGGAGAGAGACAATAGGCTTTTAACTAACCACGAAGTGCAATGTTTGGGAGAGTGTCAGAAAGCACCAATGGCAGAAAGACCCCTTTACTCTCAGCCGCGCCCGCCATTGCTGTAGAGGTGGAAGGCACAAAGAACTGCCTCCATCCTTCAAAGGGAGACAAGCCATAAACTGTCTTGCCTCCAGCTCTTTAGGAAGCTGCGAAAGAACTCGCTTTCCACAGTGCTGTTACAGCATACGAGGAAACTCTCATACAGAGGCAGCTCAAACGCCATTTCATCCGAGTTCTTAACTGGCCGCTTTAGGACTTCCGCTTCTGCCACAGTTCCAACATGCCAACCTGGCTCAGACGAAATGCCTACATCTTCCCCTTAAGCAACGGGGGCGAAGCCCACATGATTGTGCTGCCACTTGCTTAGCAGGAGCAGACAATAGGCTTTTTACAAACCGCCATTGTGCACTGGGTCAGAGAGTGTCAGAATGCACCTATGTCAGAAAGGGCCCTTTGCTCTCAGCCGTGCCCTCCATTGCTCTAGAGGTGGAAGGCACACAGCACTGCCTCCATCCTTCAATTGGAGACAAGCCAGCAACTGTCCTGCTTCCAGCTCTTTAGGAAGCTGGGAAAGCACTCGCATTCCACAGTGCTCTTACAGCGTCCTGGGAACGTCTCATACAAAGGCAGCTGAACACCGTGTCTTTTCAGCCCTCAACTCACCAATCTGCAACATCTGCTTCTGCCGTATTTCCACCTTGCCAACCCGGCTCAGACGAAATGCCTACATCTTCCCCTGAAGCGACTGTGCTGATTCCCAAATGATTGAGCATCCACATGCTTAGGAGGCGATAAACTGCATGCCTTTTTCCAACCACCATTTTACACTGCTTAGAGAGCGTCGGAAAGCAGCTATGTCAGAAAGGCCCCTTTGCTCTCTGCCATGCCCTCCCTTGCTCTCGAGGTGGAAGGCACAAGGCACTGGTTCTGGATCCACCCCTGAATGGGAGACAAAACACATCGTGGCCTGATTCCAGCTCTTTAGGAAGTGGAGAAAAAACTCCCTTTCCACAGTGCTCTTACAGCGTCCTGGGAACATCTCATACAAAGGAGGCTGAACGCCGTTTCTTTTCAGCACTTCACTCGCCAGTCTGGGACATCTGCATCCTGCACGTTTCCACCTTGCCAACCCGGCTCAGGCGAAATGCCTACATCTTCCCCTTGAGCAATGGGGATGAGGCCCATAGGATTGTGGTTCCACATGCTGAGGAGGAGAGAGACAATAGGCTTTTAACTAACCACGAAGTGCAACGGTTGGGAGAGTGTCAGAAAGCACCAATGGCAGAAAGACCCCTTTACTCTCAGCTGCGCCCTCCATTGCTGTAGAGGTGGAAGGCACAAAGCACTGCCTCCATGCTTCAATGGGAGACCAGCCATAAACTGTCTTGCCTCCAGCTCTTCAGGAAGCTGGGAAAGAACTCGCTTTCCACAGTGCTGTTACAGCATACGAGGAAACTCTCATACAGAGGCAGCTCAAACGCCATTTCTTCCCAGTGCTTAACTGGCCGCTTTAGGACTTCCGCTTCTGCCACAGTTCCACCTTGCCAACCCGGCTCAGACGAAATGCCTACATCTTCCCCTTAAGCAACGGGGGCGAAGCCCACATGATTGTGCTGCCACATGCTTCGCAAGAGCAGACAATAGGCTTTTTACAAACCGCCATTGTGCACTGGGTCAGAGAGTGTCAGAATGCACCTATGTCAGAAAGGGCCCTTTGCTCTCAGCCGTGCCCTCCATTGCTCTAGAGGTGGAAGGCACAAAGCACTGCCTCCATCCTTCAATTGGAGACAAGCCATAAACTGTCTTGCCTCCAGCTCTTTGGGAAGCTGGCAAACAACACGCTTTCCACAGTCCTGGTACAGCAGACCGGGGAACTTCTCATACAAAGGCAGCTCAAATGGCACTTCTTCCCAGCCCTTAACTCGCACCTTTGGACTCCTGCTTCTGCCGCAATTCCACCTTGCCAACCCGGCTCAGACGAAATGCCTACATCTTCCCCTGAAGCAACTGGTTTGAGTCCCAAATGATTGAGCGTCCACGTGCTTAGGAGGAGATACACTGCACGCCTTTTTCCAACCACCATTGTGCACTGCTGGAGAGAGTGTCGGAAAGCAGCTATGTCAGAAAGACCCCTTTGCTCTCAGCCGTGCCCTTCATTGCTCTAGACGTGGAATGCACAATGCACTGGCTCCCCCCCTCAAGGGGCGACAAGCCACAGACCATCTTCCTTCCATCTCTTTAGGAAGCTGAGCAAGAACTCGCTTTCAACAGTGCTCTTTCTGTGTCCTGGCAACATCTCATTCAAAGGCAGCTGATATGCCATTTCTTTTCAGCGCTTAACTCGCAGATTTGGAACTTCTGCTCCTGCCACATTTCCACCTTGCCAACGCGGCTCAGACGAAATGTCTACCTCTTCCCCTTCAGAAACGGGGACGAGGCCCAGATGACTGTGCTTCCGCATGCTTAGCAGGAGCAGACAATAGGCTTTGTACAATCCGCCATTTTGCACTGGGTCAGAGAGTGTCAGAATGCACCTATGTCAGAAAGGGCCCTTTGCTCTCAGCCGTGCCCTCCATTGCTCTAGAGGTGGAAGGCACAAAGCACTGCCTCCATCCTTCAATTGGAGACAAGCCAGCAACTGTCCTGCTTCCAGCTCTTTAGGAAGCTGGGAAAGCACTCGCATTCCACAGTGCTCTTACAGCGTCCTGGGAACGTCTCATACAAAGGCAGCTGAACACCGTGTCTTTTCAGCCCTTAACTCACCAATCTGCAACATCTGCTTCTGCCGCATTTCCACCTTGCCAACCCGGCTCAGACGAAATGCCTACATCTTCCCCTGAAGCGACTGTGCTGATTCCCAAATGATTGAGCATCCACATGCTTAGGAGGCGATAAAATGCATGCCTTTTTCCAACCACCATTTTACACTGCTTAGAGAGCGTCGGAAAGCAGCTATGTCAGAAATGCCCCTTTGCTCTCTGCCATGCCCTCCCTTGTTCTCGAGGTGGAAGGCACAAGGCACTGGTTCTGGATCCACCACTCAATGGGAGACAAAACACATCTTGGCCTGCTTCCAGCTCTTTAGGAAGTGGAGAAAAAACTCCCTTTCCACAGTGCTCTTACAGCGCCCTGGGAACATCTCATACAAAGGAGGCTGAACGCCGTTTCTTTTCAGCACTTCACTCGCCAGTCTGGGACATCTGCATCCTGCACGTTTCCACCTTGCCAACCCGGCTCAGGCGAAATGCCTACATCTTCCCCTTGAGCAATGGGGATGAGGCCCATAGGATTGTGGTTCCACATGCTGAGGAGGAGAGAGACAATAGGCTTTTAACTAACCACGAAGTGCAATGTTTGGGAGAGTGTCAGAAAGCACCAATGGCAGAAAGACCCCTTTACTCTCAGCCGCGCCCTCCATTGCTGTAGAGGTGGAAGGCACAAAGAACTGCCTCCATCCTTCAAAGGGAGACAAGCCATAAACTGTCTTGCCTCCAGCTCTTTAGGAAGCTGGGAAAGAACTCGCTTTCCACAGTGCTGTTACAGCATACGAGGAAACTCTCATACAGAGGCAGCTCAAACGCCATTTCTTCCGAGTTCTTAACTGGCCGCTTTAGGACTTCCGCTTCTGCCACAGTTCCAACTTGCCTACCCGGCTCAGACGAAATGCCTACATCTTCCCCTTAAGCAACGGGGGCGAAGCCCACATGATTGTGCTGCCACTTGCTTAGCAGGAGCAGACAATAGGCTTTTTACAAACCGCCATTGTGCACTGTGTCAGAGAGTGTCAGAATGCACCTATGTCAGAAAGGGCCCTTTGCTCTCAGCCGTGCCCTCCATTGCTCTAGAGTTGGAAGGCACAAAGCACTGCCTCCATCCTTCAATTGGAGAGAAGCCAGCAACTGGCCTGCTTCCAGCTCTTGAGGAAGCTGGGAAAGCACTCGCATTCCACAGTGCTCTTACAGCGTCCTGGGAATGTCTCATACAAAGGCAGCAGCACACCGTGTCTTTTCAGCCCTTAACTCACCAATCTGCAACATCTGCTTCTGCCGCCTTTCCACCTTGCCAACCCTGCTCAGACGAAATGCCTACATCTTACCCTCAAGCGACTGTGCTGATTCCCAAATGATTGAGCATCCACATGCTTAGGAGGCGATAAACTGCATGCCTTTTTCCAACCACCATTTTACACTGCTTAGAGAGCGTCGGAAAGCAGCTATGTCAGAAAGGCCCCTTTGCTCTCAGCCATACCCTCCATTGCTCTCGAGGTGGAAGGCACAAGGCACTGGTTCTGCATCCACCCCTCAATGGGAGACAAACCACATCTTGGCCTGCTTCCAGCTCTTTAGGAAGTGGAGAAAAGACTCCCTTTCCACAGTGCTCTTACAGCGTCCTGGGAAAATCTCATACAAAGAAGGCTGAACGCCGTTTCTTTTCAGCACTTCACTCGCCAGTCTGGGACATCTGCATCCTGCACGTTTCCACCTTGCCAACCCGGCTCAGACGAAATGCCTACAACTTCCCCTTGAGCAATGGGGATGAGGCTCATAGTATTTTGGTTCCACATGCGGAGGAGGAGAGAGACAATAGGCTTTTAACTAACCACGAAGTGCAACGGTTGGGAGAGTGTCAGAAAGCACCAATGGCAGAAAGGCCTCTTTTCTCTCAGCCGCGCCCTCCATTGCTGTAGAGGTGGAAGGCAGAAAGCACTGCCTCCATCCTTCAATGGGAGACAAGCCATAAACTGTCTTGCCTCCAGCTCTTTAGGAAGCTGGGAAAGAACTCGTTTTCCACAGTGCTGTTACTGCATATGAGGAAACTCTCATACAGAGGCAGCTCAAACGCCATTTCTTCCCTGTGCTTAACTGGCCGCTTTAGGACTTCCGCTTCTGCCACCGTTCCACCTTGCAAACCCGGCTCAGGCGAAATGCCTACATCTTCCCATTATGCAACGGGGGCGAAGCCCACATGATTGTGCTGCCACATGCTTCGCAGAAGCAGACAATAGGCTTTTTACAAACCGCCATTGTGCACTGGGTCAGAGAGTGTCAGAATGCAACTATGTCAGAAAGGGCCCTTTGCTATCAGCCGTGCCCTCCATTGCTCTAGAGGTGGAAGGCACAAAGCACTGCCTCCATCCTTCAATTGGAGACAAGCCACAAACTGTCTTGCCTCCAGCTCTTTTTGAAGCTGACAAACAACTCTCTTTCCACAGTCCTGTTACAGCAGACCGGGGAACTTATCATACAAAGGCAGCTCCAATGGCATTTCTTCCCAGCCCTTAACTCGCAGCTTAGGACTCCAGCTTCCGCCGCATTTCCACCTTGCCAACCCGGCTCAGACGAAATGCCTACATCTTCCCCTGAAGCAACTGGGCTGAGTCCCAAATGATTGAGCGTCCACGTGCTTAGGAGGCGATAGACGGCACGCCTTTTTCCAACCACGATTGTGCACTGCTGGAGAGAGTGTCGGAAAGCAGCTATGTCAGAAAGACCCCTTTGCTCTCAGCCGTGCCCTTCATTGCTCTAGACGTGGAATGCACAATGCACTGGCTCCCCCCTCAAGGGGCGACAAGCCACAGACCATCTTCCTTCCATCTCTTTAGGAAGCTGAGCAAGAACTCGCTTTCAACAGTGCTCTTTCTGTGTCCTGGCAACATCTCATACAAAGGCAGCTGATATGCCATTTCTTTTCAGCGCTTAACTGGCAGATTTGGAACTTCTGCTCCTGCCACATTTCCACCTTGCCAATCCGGCTCAGACGAAATGTCTACATCTTCCCCTTCAGCAACAGGGACGAGGCCCAGATCACTGTGCTTCCGCATGCTTAGCAGGAGCAGACAATAGGCTTTTTACAAACCGCCATTGTGCACTGGGCCAGAGAGTGTCAGAATGCACCTATGTCGGAAAGGGCCCTTTGCTCTCAGCCGTGCCCTGCATTGCTGTAGAGGTGGAAGGCACAAAGCACTGCCTCCATCCTTCAATTGGAGACAAGCCAGCAACTGGCCTGCTTCCAGCTCTTGAGGAAGCTGGGAAAGCACTCGCATTCCACAGTGCTCTTACAGCGTCCTGGGAACGTCTCATACAAAGGCAGCTGAACACCGTGTCTTTTCAGCCCTTAACTCACCAATCTGCAACATCTGCTTCTGCCGCATTTCCACCTTGCCAACCCGGCTCAGGCGAAATGCCTACATCTTCCCCTGAAGCGACTGTGATGATTCCCAAATGATTGAGCATCCACATGCTTAGGAGGCGATAAACTGCATGCCTTTTTCCAACCACCATTTTACACTGCTTAGAGAGCGTCGGAAAGCAGCTATGTCAGAAAGGCCCCTTTGCTCTCAGCCATGCCCTCCATTGCTCTCGAGGTGGAAGGCACAAGGCACTGGTTCTGGATCCACCCCTCAATGGGAGACAAAACACATCTTGGCCTGCTTCCTGCTCTTTAGGAAGTGGAGACAAAACTCCCTTTCCACAGTGCTCTTACAGCGTCCTGGGAACATCTCATACAAAGGAGGCTGAACGCCGTTTCCTTTCAGCACGTCACTCGCCAGTCTGGGACATCTGCATCCTGCACGTTTCCACCTTGCCAACCCGGCTCAAACGAAATGCCTACAACTTCCCCTTGAGCAAAGGGGATGAGGCCCATAGGATTGTGGTTGCACATGCTGAGGAGGAGAGAGACAATAGGCTTTTAACTAACCACGAAGTGCAACGGTTGGGAGAGTGTCAGAAAGCACCAATGGCAGAAACACCCCTTTATTCTCAGCCGCGCCCTCCATTGCTGTAGAGGTGGAAGGCACAAAGCGCTGCCTCCATCCTTCAATGGGAGACAAGCCATAAACTGTCTTGCCTCCAGCTCTTTAGGAAGCTGAGAAAGAACTCGCTTTCCACAGTGCTGTTACAGCATATGAGGAAACTCTCATACAGAGACAGCTCAAACGCCATTTCTTCCCAGGGCTTAACTGGCCGCTTTAGGACTTCCGCTTGTGCCACAGTTCCAAGTTGCCAACCCAGCTCAGACGAAATGCCTACATCTTCGCCTTAAACAACAGGGGCGAAGCCCACATGATTGTGCTGCCACATGCTTCGCAGGAGCAGACAATAGGCTTTTTACAAACCGCCATTGTGCACTGGGTCAGAGAGTGTCAGAATGCACCTATGTCAGAAAGGGCCCTTTGCTCTCAGCCGTGCCTTCCATTGCTCTAGAGGTGGAAGACACAAAGCACTTCCTCCATCCTTCAATTGGAGACAAGCCACAAACTGTCTTGCCTCCAGCTCTTTAGGAAGCTGAGAAACAACTCACTTTCAACAGTCCTGATACAGCAGACAGGGGAACTTCTCATACTAAGGCAGCTCAAATGGCATTTCTTCCCAGCCCTTAACTCGAGGCTTTAGGACTCCTGCTTCTGCCACAATTCCACCTTGCCAACCCGGCTCAGACGTAATGCCTACATCTTCCCCTGAAGCAACTGGGCTGAGTCCCAAATGATTGAGCGTCCATGTGCTTAGGAGGCGATGGACTGGCGCCTTTTTCCAACCACCATTGTGCACTGCTGGAGAGAGTGTCGGAAAGCAGCTATGTCAGAAAGACCCCTTTGCTCTCAGCCGTGCCCTTCATTGCTCTAGACGTGGAATGCACAAAGCACTTGCTCCCCCCCTCAATGGGCGAAAGCCACAGACCATCTTCCTTCCATCTCTTTAGGAAGCTGAGCCAGAACTCGCTTTCAAAAGTGCTCTTTCTGTGTCCTGGCAACATCTCATACAAAGGCAGCTGATATGCCATTTCTTTTCAGCGCTTAACTCGCAGATTTGGAACTTCTGCTCCTGCCACATTTCCAGGTTGCCAACCCGGCACAGACAAAATGTCTACATCTTCCCCTTCAGCAACGGGGACCAGGCCCAGATGACTGTGCTTCCACATGCTTAGCAGGAGCAGACAATAGGCTTTGTACAAACCGCCATTGTGCACTGGGTCAGAGAGTGTCAGAATGCACCTATGTCAGAAAGGGCCCTTTGCTCTCAGCCGTGCCCTCCATTGCTCTAGAGGTGGAAGGCACACAGCACTGCCTCCATCCTGCAATTGGAGACAAGCCAGCAACTGTCCTGCTTCCAGCTCTTTAGGAAGCTGGGAAAGCACTCGCATTCCACAGTGCTCTTAGAGCGTCCTGGGAACGTCTCATACAAAGGCAGCTGAACACCGTGTCTTTTCAGCCCTTAACTCACCAATCTGCAACATCTGCTTCTGCCGCATTTCCACCTTGCCAACCCGGCTCAGACAAAATGCCTACATCTTCCCCTGAAGCGACTGTGCTGATTGCCAAATGATTGAGCATCCACATGCTTAGGAGGCGATAAAATGCATGCCTTTTTCCAACCACCATTTTACACTGCTTAGAGAGCGTCGGAAAGCAGCTATGTCAGAAAGGCCCCTTTGCTCTCTGCCATGCCCTCCCTTGCTCTAGAGGTGGAAGGCACAAGACACTGGTTCTGGATCCACCCCTGAATGGGAGACAAAACACATCTTGGCCTGCTTCCAGCTCTTTAGGAAGTGGAGAAAAAACTCCCTTTCCACAGTGCTCTTACAGCGTCCTGGGAACATCTCATACAAAGGAGGCTGAACGCCGTTTCTTTTCAGCACTTCACTCGCCAGTCTGGGACATCTGCATCCTGCACGTTTCCACCTTGCCAACCCGGCTCAGGCGAAATGCCTACATCTTCCCCTTGAGCAATGGGGATGAGGCCCATAGGATTGTGGTTCCACATGCTGAGGAGGAGAGAGACAATAGGCTTTTAACTAACCACGAAGTGCAACGGTTGGGAGAGTGTCAGAAAGCACCAATGGCAGAAAGACCCCTTTACTCTCAGCTGCGCCCTCCATTGCTGTAGAGGTGGAAGGCACAAAGCACTGCCTCCATGCTTCAATGGGAGACCAGCCATAAACTGTCTTGCCTCCAGCTCTTCAGGAAGCTGGGAAAGAACTCGCTTTCCACAGTGCTGTTACAGCATACGAGGAAACTCTCATACAGAGGCAGCTCAAACGCCATTTCTTCCCAGTGCTTAACTGGCCGCTTTAGGACTTCCGCTTCTGCCACAGTTCCACCTTGCCAACCCGGCTCAGACGAAATGCCTACATCTTCCCCTTAAGCAACGGGGGCGAAGCCCACATGATTGTGCTGCCACATGCTTCGCAAGAGCACACAATAGGCTTTTTACAAACCGCCATTGTGCACTGGGTCAGAGAGTGTCAGAATGCACCTATGTCAGAAAGGGCCCTTTGCTCTCAGCCGTGCCCTCCATTGCTCTAGAGGTGGAAGGCACAAAGCACTGCCTCCATCCTTCAATTGGAGACAAGCCATAAACTGTCTTGCCTCCAGCTCTTTAGGAAGCTGACAAACAACACGCTTTCCACAGTCCTGGTACAGCAGACCGGGGAACTTCTCATACAAAGGCAGCTCAAATGGCACTTCTTCCCAGCCCTTAACTCGCACCTTAGGACTCCTGCTTCTGCCGCAATTCCACCTTGCCAACCCGGCTCAGACGAAATGCCTACATCTTCCCCTGAAGCAACTGGTTTGAGTCCCAAATGATTGAGCGTCCACGTGCTTAGGAGGAGATACACTGCACGCCTTTTTCCAACCACCATTGCGCACTGCTGGAGAGAGTGTCGGAAAGCAGCTATGTCAGAAAGACCCCTTTGCTCTCAGCCGTGCCCTTCATTGCTCTAGACGTGGAATGCACAATGCACTGGCTCCCCCCCTCAAGGGGCGACAAGCCACAGACCATCTTCCTTCCATCTCTTTAGGAAGCTGAGCAAGAACTCGCTTTCAACAGTGCTCTTTCTGTGTCCTGGCAACATCTCATTCAAAGGCAGCTGATATGCCATTTCTTTTCAGCGCTTAACTCGCAGATTTGGAACTTCTGCTCCTGCCACATTTCCACCTTGCCAACGCGGCTCAGACGAAATGTCTACCTCTTCCCCTTCAGAAACGGGGACGAGGCCCAGATGACTGTGCTTCCGCATGCTTAGCAGGAGCAGACAATAGGCTTTTTACAATCCGCCATTGTGCACTGGGTCAGAGAGTGTCAGAATGCACCTATGTCAGAAAGGGCCCTTTGCTCTCAGCCGTGCCCTCCATTGCTCTAGAGGAGGAAGGCACAAAGCACTGCCTCCATCCTTCAATTGGAGACAAGCCAGCAACTGTCCTGCTTCCAGCTCTTTAGGAAGCTGGGAAAGCACTCGCATTCCACAGTGCTCTTACAGCGTCCTGGGAACGTCTCATACAAAGGCAGCTGAACACCGTGTCTTTTCAGCCCTTAACTCACCAATCTGCAACATCTGCTTCTGCCGCATTTCCACCTTGCCAACCCGGCTCAGACGAAATGCCTACATCTTCCCCTGAAGCGACTGTGCTGATTCCCAAATGATTGAGCATCCACATGCTTAGGAGGCGATAAAATGCATGCCTTTTTCCAACCACCATTTTACACTGCTTAGAGAGCGTCGGAAAGCAGCTATGTCAGAAATGCCCCTTTGCTCTCTGCCATGCCCTCCCTTGTTCTCGAGGTGGAAGGCACAAGGCACTGGTTCTGGATCCACCACTCAATGGGAGACAAAACACATCTTGGCCTGCTTCCAGCTCTTTAGGAAGTGGAGAAAAAACTCCCTTTCCACAGTGCTCTTACAGCGCCCTGGGAACATCTCATACAAAGGAGGCTGAACGCCGTTTCTTTTCAGCACTTCACTCGCCAGTCTGGGACATCTGCATCCTGCACGTTTCCACCTTGCCAACCCGGCTCAGGCGAAATGCCTACATCTTCCCCTTGAGCAATGGGGATGAGGCCCATAGGATTGTGGTTCCACATGCTGAGGAGGAGAGAGACAATAGGGTTTTAACTAACCACGAAGTGCAATGTTTGGGAGAGTGTCAGAAAGCACCAATGGCAGAAAGACCCCTTTACTCTCAGCCGCGCCCTCCATTGCTGTAGAGGTGGAAGGCACAAAGAACTGCCTCCATCCTTCAAAGGGAGACAAGCCATAAACTGTCTTGCCTCCAGCTCTTTAGGAAGCTGGGAAAGAACTCGCTTTCCACAGTGCTGTTACAGCATACGAGGAAACTCTCATACAGAGGCAGCTCAAACGCCATTTCTTCCGAGTTCTTAACTGGCCGCTTTAGGACTTCCGCTTCTGCCACAGTTCCACCTTGCCTACCCGGCTCAGACGAAATGCCTACATCTTCCCCTTAAGCAACGGGGGCGAAGCCCACATGATTGTGCTGCCACTTGCTTAGCAGGAGCAGACAATAGGCTTTTTACAAACCGCCATTGTGCACTGTGTCAGAGAGTGTCAGAATGCACCTATGTCAGAAAGGGCCCTTTGCTCTCAGCCGTGCCCTCCATTGCTCTAGAGTTGGAAGGCACAAAGCACTGCCTCCATCCTTCAATTGGAGAGAAGCCAGCAACTGGCCTGCTTCCAGCTCTTGAGGAAGCTGGGAAAGCACTCGCATTCCACAGTGCTCTTACAGCGTCCTGGGAATGTCTCATACAAAGGCAGCAGCACACCGTGTCTTTTCAGCCCTTAACTCACCAATCTGCAACATCTGCTTCTGCCGCCTTTCCACCTTGCCAACCCTGCTCAGACGAAATGCCTACATCTTACCCTCAAGCGACTGTGCTGATTCCCAAATGATTGAGCATCCACATGCTTAGGAGGCGATAAACTGCATGCCTTTTTCCAACCACCATTTTACACTGCTTAGAGAGCGTCGGAAAGCAGCTATGTCAGAAAGGCCCCTTTGCTCTCAGCCATACCCTCCATTGCTCTCGAGGTGGAAGGCACAAGGCACTGGTTCTGCATCCACCCCTCAATGGGAGACAAACCACATCTTGGCCTGCTTCCAGCTCTTTAGGAAGTGGAGAAAAGACTCCCTTTCCACAGTGCTCTTACAGCGTCCTGGGAAAATCTCATACAAAGAAGGCTGAACGCCGTTTCTTTTCAGCACTTCACTCGCCAGTCTGGGACATCTGCATCCTGCACGTTTCCACCTTGCCAACCCGGCTCAGGCGAAATGCCTACATCTTCCCCTTGAGCAATGGGGATGATGCCCATAGGATTCTGGTTCCACATGCTGAGGAGGAGAGAGACAATAGGCTTTTAACTAACCACGAACTGCAACGGTTGGGAGAGTGTCAGAAAGCACCAATGGCAGAAAGACCCCTTTACTCTCAGCCGCGCCCTCCTTTGCTGTAGAGGTGGAAGGCACAAAGCACTGCCTCCATCCTTCAATGGGAGACAAGCCATAAACTGTCTTGCCTCCAGCTCTTTAGGAAGCTGGGAAAGAACTCGCTTTCCACAGTGCTGTTACAGCATACGAGTAAACTCTCATACAGAGGCAGCTCAAACGCCATTGCTTCCCAGGGCTTCACTGGCCGCTTTAGGACTTCCGCTTCTGCCACAGTTCCACCTTGCCAACCCGGCTCAGACGAAATGCCTACATCTTCCCCTTAAGCAACGGGGGCGAAGCCCACATGATTGTGCTGCCACATGCTTAGCAGGAGCAGACAATAGGCTTTTTACAAACCGCCATTGTGCACTGGGTCAGAGAGTGTCAGAATGCACCTATGTCAGAAAGGGCCCTTTGCTCTCAGCCGTGCCCTCCATTGCTCTAGAGGTGGAAGGCACACAGCACTGCCTCCATCCTTCAATTGGAGACAAGCCATAAACTGTCTTGCCTCCAGCTCTTTAGGAAGCTGACAAACAACTCGCTTTCCACAGTCCTGTTACAGCCGACCGGGGAAATTCTCATACAAAGGCAGCTCAAATGGCACTTCTTCCCAGCCCTTAACTCGCAGCTTAGGACTCCTGCTTCTGCCGCAATTCCACCTTGCCAACCCGGCTCAGACGAAATGCCTACATCTTCCCCTGAAGCAACTGGGCTGAGTCCCAAATGATTGAGCGTCCACGTGCTTAGGAGGCGATAGACTGCACGCCTTTTTCCAACCACCATTGCGCACTGCTGGAGAGAGTGTCGGAAAGCAGCTATGTCAGAAAGACCCCTTTGCTCTCAGCCGTGCCCTTCATTGCTCTAGACGTGGAATGCACAATGCACTGGCTCCCCCCCTCAAGTGGCGACAAGCCACAGACCATCTTCCTTCCATCTCTTTAGGAAGCTGAGCAAGAACTCGCTTTCAACAGTGCTCTTTCTGTGTCCTGGCAACATCTCATACAAAGGCAGCTGATATGCCATTTCTTTTCAGCGCTTAACTCGCAGATTTGGAACTTCTGCTCCTGCCACATTTCCACCTTGCCAACGCGGCTCAGACGAAATGTCTACCTCTTCCCCTTCAGAAACGGGGACGAGGCCCAGATGACTGTGCTTCCGCATGCTTAGCAGGAGCAGACAATAGGCTTTTTACAATCCGCCATTGTGCACTGGGTCAGAGAGTGTCAGAATGCACCTATGTCAGAAAGGGCCCTTTGCTCTCAGCCGTGCCCTCCATTGCTCTAGAGGTGGAAGGCACAAAGCACTGCCTCCATCCTTCAATTGGAGACAAGCCAGCAACTGTCCTGCTTCCAGCTCTTTAGGAAGCTGGGAAAGCACTCGCATTCCACAGTGCTCTTACAGCGTCCTGGGAACGTCTCATACAAAGGCAGCTGAACACCGTGTCTTTTCAGCCCTTAACTCACCAATCTGCAACATCTGCTTCTGCCGCATTTCCACCTTGCCAACCCGGCTCAGACGAAATGCCTACATCTTCCCCTGAAGCGACTGTGCTGATTCCCAAATGATTGAGCATCCACATGCTTAGGAGGCGATAAAATGCATGCCTTTTTCCAACCACCATTTTACACTGCTTAGAGAGCGTCGGAAAGCAGCTATGTCAGAAATGCCCATTTGCTCTCTGCCATGCCCTCCCTTGTTCTCGAGTTGGAAGGCACAAGGCACTGGTTCTGGATCCACCACTCAATGGGAGACAAAACGCATCTTGGCCTGCTTCCAGCTCTTTAGGAAGTGGAGAAAAAACTCCCTTTCCACAGTGCTCTTACAGCGCCCTGGGAACATCTCATACAAAGGAGGCTGAACGCCGTTTCTTTTCAGCACTTCACTCGCCAGTCTGGGACATCTGCATCCTGCAGGTTTCCACCTTGCCAACCCGGCTCAGGCGAAATGCCTACATCTTCCCCTTGAGCAATGGGGATGAGGCCCATAGGATTGTGGTTCCACATGCTGAGGAGGAGAGAGACAATAGGCTTTTAACTAACCACGAAGTGCAATGTTTGGGAGAGTGTCAGAAAGCACCAATGGCAGAAAGACCCCTTTACTCTCAGCCGCGCCCTCCATTGCTGTAGAGGTGGAAGGCACAAAGAACTGCCTCCATCCTTCAAAGGGAGACAAGCCATAAACTGTCTTGCCTCCAGCTCTTTAGGAAGCTGGGAAAGAACTCGCTTTCCACAGTGCTGTTACAGCATACGAGGAAACTCTCATACAGAGGCAGCTCAAACGCCATTTCATCCGAGTTCTTAACTGGCCGCTTTAGGACTTCCGCTTCTGCCACAGTACCAACTTGCCAACCCGGCTCAGACGAAATGCCTACATCTTCCCCTTAATCAACGGGGGCGAAGCCCACATGATTGTGCTGCCTCTTGCTTAGCAGGAGCAGACAATAGGCTTTTTACAAACCGCCATTGTGCACTGGGTCAGAGAGTGTCAGAATGCACCTATGTCAGAAAGGGCCCTTTGCTCTCAGCTGTGCCCTCCATTGCTCTAGAGGTGGAAGGCACAAAGCACTGCCTCCATCCTTCAATTGGAGACAAGCCAGCAACCGTCCTGCTTCCAGCTCTTTAGGAAGCTGGGAAAGCACTCGCATTCCACAGTGCTCTTTCAGCGTCCTGGGAACGTCTAATACAAAGGCAGCTGAACATCGTGTATTTTCAGCCCTCAACTCATCAATCTGCAACATCTGCTTCTGCCGCATTTCCACTTTGCCAACCCGGCTCAGACGAAATGCCTACATCTTCCCCTGAAGCGACTGTGCTGATTCCCAAATGATTGAGCATCCACATGCTTAGGAGGCGATAAAATGCATGCCTTTTTCCAACCACCATTTTACACTGCTTAGAGAGCGTCGGAAAGCAGCTATGTCAGAAAGGCCCCTTTGCTGTCAGCCATGCTCTCCATTGTTCTCGAGGTGGAAGGCACAAGGCAGTGGTTCTGGATCCACCCCTCAATGGGAGACAAACCACATCTTGGCCTGCTTCCAGCTCTTTACGAAGTGGAGAAAAATCTCCCTTTCCACAGTGCTCTTACAGCGTCCTGGGAACATGTCATACAAAGGAGGCTGAACGCCGTTTCTTTTCAGCACTTCACTCGCCAGTCGGGGACATCTGCATCCTGCACGTTTCCACCTTGCCAACCCGGCTCAGACGAAATGCCTACATCTTCCCATTGAGCAATGGGGATGATGCCCATAGGATTCTGGTTCCACATGCTGAGGAGGAGAGAGACAATAGGCTTTTAACTAACCACGAACTGCAACGGTTGGGAGAGTGTCAGAAAGCACCAATGGCAGAAAGACCCCTTTACTCTCAGCCGCGCCCTCCTTTGCTGTAGAGGTGGAAGGCACAAAGCACTGCCTCCATCCTTCAATGGGAGACAAGCCATAAACTGTCTTGCCTCCAGCTCTTTAGGAAGCTGGGAAAGAACTCGCTTTCCACAGTGCTGTTACAGCATACGAGTAAACTCTCATACAGAGGCAGCTCAAACGCCATTGCTTCCCAGGGCTTAACTGGCCGCCTTAGGACTTCCGCTTCTGCCACAGTTCCACCTTGCCAACCCGGCTCAGATGAAATGCCTACATCTTCCCCTTAAGCAACGGGGGCGAAGCCCACATGATTGTGCTGCCACTTGCTTAGCAGGAGCAGACAATAGGATTTTTACAAACCGCCATTGTGCACTGGGTCAGAGAGTGTCAGAATGCACCTATGTCAGAAAGGGCCCTTTGCTCTCAGGCGTGCCCTCCGTTGCTTTAGAGCTGGAAGGCAAAAAGAACTGCCTCCATCCTTCAATGGGAGACAAGATATAAACTGTCTTGCCTCCAGCTCTTTAGGAAGCTGACAAACAACTCGCTTTCCACAGTCCTGTTACAGCAGACCGGGGAACTTCTCATACAAACTCAGCTCAAATGGCATTTCTCCCCAGCCCTTAACTCGCAGCTTTAGGACTCCTGCTTCTGCCGCAATTCCACCTTGCCAACCTGGCTCAGACGAAATGCCTACATCTTCCCCGGAAGCAAATGGGCTGAGTCCCAAATGATTGAGCGTCCACGTGCTTAGGAGGCGATGGACTGCACGCCTTTTTCCAACCACCATTGTGCACTGCTGGAGAGAGTGTCGGAAAGCAGCTATGTCAGAAAGACCCCTTTGCTCTCAGCCGTGCCCTTCATTGCTCTAGACGTGGAATGCACAAGACACTGGCTCCCCCCTCAAGGGGCGACAAGCCACAGACCATCTTCCTTCCATCTCTTTAGGAAGCTGAGCAAGAACTCGCTTTCAACAGTGCTCTTTCTGTGTCCTGGCAACATCTCATACAAAGGCAGCTGATATGCCATTTCTTTTCAGCGCTTAACTCGCAGATTTGGAACTTCTGCTCCTGCCACATTTCCACCTTGCCAACCCGGCTCAGACGAAATGTCTACCTCTTCCCCTTCAGCAACGGGGACGAGGCCCAGATGACTGTGCTTCCGCATGCTTAGCAGGAGCAGACAATAGGCTTTTTACAAACCGCCATTGTGCACTGGGTCAGAGAGTGTCAGAATGCAACTATGTCAGAAAGGGCCCTTTGCTCTCAGCCATGCCCTCCATTGCTCTAGAGGTGGAAGGCACAAAGCACTGCCTCCATCCTTCAATTGGAGACAAGCCAGCAACTGTCCTGCTTCCAGCTCTTTAGGAAGCTGGGAAAGCACTCGCATTCCAGAGTGCTCTTACAGCATCCTGCTAACGTCTCATACAAAGGCAGCTGAACACCGTGTCTCTTCAGCCCTTAACTCACCAATCTGCAACATCTGCTTCTGCCGCATTTCCACCTTGCCAACCTGGCTCAGACGAAATGCCTACATCTTACCCTGAAGCGACTGTGCTGATTCCCATATGATTGAGCATCCACATGCTTAGGAGGCGATAAACTGCATGCCTTTTTCCAACCACCATTTTACACTGCTTAGAGAGCGTCGGAAAGCAGCTATGTCTGAAAGGCCCATTTGCTCCTAGCCATGCCCTCCATTGCTCTCGAGGTGGAAGGCACAAGGCACTGTTTCTGGATCCACCCCTCAAAGGGAGACAAACCACATCTTGTCCTGCTTCCAGCTCTTTAGGAAGCGGAGAAGAAACTCCCTTTCCACAGTGCTCTTACAGCGTCCTGGGAACATCTCATACAAAGGAGGCTGAACGCCGTTTCTTTTCATCACTTCGCTAGCCAGTCTGGGACATCTGCATCCTGCACGTTTCCACCTTGCCAACCCGGCTCAGGCGAAATGCCTACAACTTCCCCTTGAGCAATGGGGATGAGGCCCATAGGATTGTGGTTCCACATGCTGAGGAGGAGAGAGACAATAGGCGTTCAACTAACCACGAAGTGCAACGGTTGGGATAGTGTCAGAAAGCACCAATGGCAGAAACACTCCTTTACTCTCAGCCGCGCCCTCCATTGCTGTAGAGGTGGAAGGCACAAAGCACTGCCTCCATCCTTCAATGGGAGACAAGCCATAAACTGTGTTGCCTCCAGCTCTTTAGGAAGCTGGGAAACAACTCGCTTTCCGCAGTGCTGTTACAGCATACGAGGAAACCCTCATACAGAGGCAACTCAAAGGCCATTTCTTCCAAGTGCTTAACTGGAGGCTTTAGGAATTCCGCTTCTGCCACAGTTCCAACTTGCCAACCCGGCTCAGACGAAATACCTACATCTTCCCCTTAAGCAACGGGGGCGAAGCCCACAACATTGTGCTTCCACATGCTTTGCAGGAGCAGACAATAGGCTTTTTACAAACCGCCATTGTGCACTGTGCTAAAGAGTGTCAGAATGCACCTATGTCAGAAGGGGTCCTTTGCTCTCAGAAATGCCCTCCATTGCTCTAGAGGTGTAAGGCACAAAGCACTGCCTCCATCCTTCAATTGGAGACAAGCCATAAAATTTCTTGCCTCCAGCTCTTTAGGAAGCTGACAAACAACTCGCTTTCCACAGTCCTGTTACAGCAGACGGGTTAACTTCTCATACAAAGGCTGCTCAAATGGCATTTCTTCCCAGCCCTTAACTCGCAGCTTAGGACTCCTGCATCTGCCGCAATTCCACCTTGCCAACCCGGCTCAGACGAAATGCCTACATCTTCCCCAGAAGCAAATGGGCTGAGTCCCAAATGATTGAGCGTCCACGTGCTTAGGAGGCGATGGACTGCACGCCTTTTTCCAACCACCATTGTGCACTGCTGGAGAGAGTGTCGGAAAGCAGCTATGTCAGAAAGACCCCTTTGCTCTCAGCCGTGCCCTTCATTGCTCTAGACGTGGAATGCACAAGACACTGGCTCCCCCCTCAAGGGGCGACAAGCCACAGACCATCTTCCTTCCATCTCTTTAGGAAGCTGAGCAAGAACTCGCTTTCAACAGTGCTCTTTCTGTGTCCTGGCAACATCTCATACAAAGGCAGCTGATATGCCATTTCTTTTCAGCGCTTAACTCGCAGATTTGGAACTTCTGCTCCTGCCACATTTCCACCTTGCCAACCCGGCTCAGACAAAACGTCTACATCTTCCCCTTGACCAACGGGGACGAGGCCCATAGGATTGTGGTTCCACATTCTGAGGAGGAGAGAGACAATAGGCTTTTAACTAACCAGGAAGTGCAACGGTTGGGAGAGTGTCAGAAAGCACCAATGGCAGAAAGACCCCTTTACTCTCAGCCGCGCCCTCCATTGCTGTAGAGGTGGAAGGCACAAAGCACTGCCTCCATCCTTCACTGGGAGACAAGCCACAAACTGTCTTGCCTCCAGCTCTTTAGGAAGCTGGGAAAGAACTCGCTTTCCACAGTGCTGTTACAGCATACGATGAAACTCTCATACAGAGGCAGCTAAAACGCCATTTCCTCCCAATGCTTAACTGGCCGCTTTAGGACTTCCGCTTCTGCCACAGTTCCACCTTGCCAACCCGGCTCAGACGAAATGCCTACATCTTCCCCTTAAGCAACGGGGACGAGGCCCAGATGACTGTGCTTCCGCATGCTTTGCAGGAGCAGACAATAGGCTTTGTACAAACCGCCATTGTGCACTGGGTCAGAGAGTGTCAGAATGCACCTATGTCAGAAAGGGCCCTTTGCTCTCAGCCGTGCCCTCCATTGCTCTAGTGGTGGAAGGCACAAAGCACTGCCTCCATCCTTCAATTGGAGACAAGCCAGCAACTGGCCTGCTTGCAGCTCTTTAGGAAGCTGGGAAAGCACTCGCATTCCACAGTGCTCTTACAGCGTCCTGGGAACGTCTCATACAAAGGCAGCTGAACACCGTGTCTTTTCAGCCCTTAATTCACCAATGTGAAACATCTGCTTCTGCCGCTTTTCCACCTTCCCAACCCGGCTCAGACGAAATGCCTACATCTTCCCCTCAATCGACTGTGCTGATTCCCAAATGATTGAGCATCCACGTGCTTAGGAGGCGATAAACTGCATGCCTTTTCCAACCACCATTTTACACTGCTTAGAGAGCGTCGGAAAGCAGCTATGTCAGAAAGGCCCCTTTGCTTTCAGCCATGCCCTCCATTGCTCTCGAGGTGGAAGGCACAAGGCACTGGTTCTGGATCCAACCCTCAATGGGAGACAAATCACATCTTGTCCTGTCTCCAGCTCTTTAGGAAGTGGAGAAAAAACTCCCTTTCCACAGTGCTCTTACAGCGTCCTGGGAACATCTCATACAAAGGAGGCTGAACGCCGTTTCTTTTTAGCACTTCACTCGCCAGTCTGGGACATCTGCATCCTGCACGTTTCCACCTTGCCAACCCGGCTCAGGCGAAATGCCTACATCTTCCCCTTGAGCAATGGGGATGAGGCCCACAGGATTGTGGTTCCACATGCTGAGGAGGACAGAGACAATAGGCTTTTAACTAACCACGAAGTGCAACGTTTGGGAGAGTGTCAGAAAGCACCAATGTCAGAAACACACCTTTACTCTCAGCCGTGCCCTCCACTGCTGTACAGGTGGAAGGCACAAAGCACTGCCTCCATCCTTCAATGGGAGACAAGCCATAAACTGTCTTGCCTCCAGCTCTTTAGGAAGCTGGGAAACAACGCGCTTTCCGCAGTGCTGTTACAGCATACGAGGAAACTCTCATACAGAGGCAGCTCAACCGCCATTTCTTCCCTGTGCTTAACTGCCCGCTTTAGGACTTCCGCTTCTGCCACCGTTCCACCTTGCCAACCCGGCTCAGATGAAATGCCTACATCTTCCCCAAAAGCAACGGGGGCGAAGCCCACATGATTGTGCTGCCACATGCTTCGCAGGAGCAGACAAAAGGCTTTTTACAAACCGCAATTGTGCACTGGGTCAGAGACTGTCAGAATGCACCTATGTCAGAAAGGGCCCTTTGCTGTCAGCCGTGCCCTCCATTGCTCTAGAGGTGAAGGCACAAAGCACTGCCTCCATCCTTCAATTGGAGACAAGCCTCAAACTGTCTTGCCTCCAGCTCTTTAGGAAGCTGACAAACAACTCGCTTTCAACAGTCCTGTTACAGCAGACAGGGGAAATTCTCATACTAAGGCAGCTCAAATGGCATTTCTTCCCAGCCCTTAACTCGCAGCTTTAGGACTCCTGCTTCTGCCACAATTCCTCCTTGCCAACCCGGCTCAGACGAAATGCCTACATCTTCCCGTGAAGCAACTGGGCTGAGTCCCAAATGATTGAGCGTACACGTGCTTAGGAGGCGATGGACTGCACGCCTTTTTCCAACCACCATTGTGCACTGATGGAGAGAGTGTCGGAAAGCAGCTATGTCAGAAAGACCCCTTTGCTCTCAGCCGTGCCCTTCATTGCTCTAGACGTGGAATGCACAATGCACTGGCTCCCCCCTCAAGGGGCGACAAGCCACAGACCATCTTCCTTCCATCTCTTTAGGAAGCTGAGCCAGAACTCGCTTTCAACAGTGCTCTTTCTGTGTCCTGGCAACATCTCATACAAAGGCAGCTGATATGCCATTTCTTTTCAGCGCTTAACTCGCAGATTTGGAACTTCTGCTCCTGCCACATTTCCAGGTTGCCAACCCGGCACAGGCAAAATGTCTACATCTTCCCCTTCAGCAACGGGGACGAGGCCCAGATGACTGCTTCCGCATGCTTAGCAGGAGCAGACAATAGGCTTTTTACAAACCGCCATTGTGCACTGGGTCAGAGAGTGTCAGAATGCACCTATGTCAGAAAGGGCCCTTTGCTCTCAGCCGTGCCCTCCGTTGCTCTAGAGGTGGAAGGCACAAAGCACTGCCTCCATCCTTCAATTGGAGACAAGCCAGCAACTGGCCTGCTTCCAGCTCTTTAGGAAGCTGGGAAAGCACTCGCATTCCACAGTGCTCTTACAGCGTCCTGGGAACGTCTCCTACAAAGGCAGCTGAACACCGTGTCTTTTCAGCCCTTAACTCACCAATCTGCAACATCTGCTTCTGCCGCATTTCCACCTTGCCAACCCGGCTCAGATGAAATGCCTACATCTTCCCCTGAAGCGACTGTGCTGATTCCCAAATGATTGAGCTTCCACATGCTTAGGAGGCGATAAACTGCATGCCTTTTTCCAACCACCATTTTACACTGCTTAGAGAGCGTCGGAAAGCAGCTATGTCAGAAAGGCCCCTTTGCTCTCAGCCTTGCCCTCCATTGCTCTCGAGGTGGAAGGCACAAGGCACTGGTTCTGGATCCACCCCTCAATGGGAGACAAACCACATCTTGTCCTGCTTCCAGCTCTTTAGGAAGTGGAGAAAAAACTCCCTTTCCACAGTGCTCTTACAGCACCCTGGGAACATCTCAAACAAAGGAGGCTGAACGCCGTTTCTTTTCAGCACTTCACTCGCCAGTCTGGTACATCTGCATCCTGCACGTTTCCACCTTGCCAACCCGGAAGACGAAATGCCTACATCTTCCCCTTGAGCAATGGGGATGAGGCCCATAGGATTGTGGTTCCACATGCTGAGGAGTAGAGAGACAATAGGCTTTTAACTAACCACGAAGTGCAACGGTTGGGAGAGTGTCAGAAAGCACCAATGGCAGAAAGACCCCTTTACTCTCAGCTGCGCCCTCCATTGCTGTAGAGGTGGAAGGCACAAAGCACTGCCTCCATGCTTCAATGGGAGACCAGCCATAAACTGTCTTGCCTCCAGCTCTTTAGGAAGCTGTGAAGGGACTCGGTTTCCACAGCGCTGTTACAGCATACGAGGAAACTCTCAAACAGAGGCAGCTCAAACGCCATTTCTTCCCTGTGCTTAACTGGCCGCTTTAGGACTTCCGCTTCTGCCACAGTTCCACCTTGCCAACCCGGCTCAGACGAAATGCCTACATCTTCCCCTTAAGCAACGGGGGCGAAGCCCACAGGATTGTGCTGCCACATGCTTAGCAGGAGCAGACAGTAGGCTTTTTACAAACCGAGATTGTGCACTGGGTCTGAGAGTGTCAGAATGCACCTATGTCAGAAAGGGCCCTTTGCTCTCAGCCGTGCCCTCCATTGCTCTAGATGTGGAAGGCACAAAGCACTGCCTCCATCCTTCAATTGGAGACAAGCCATAAACTGTCTTGCCTCCAGCTCTTTAGGAAGCTGACAAACAACTCGCTTTCCACAGTCCTGTTACAGCAGACCGGGGAACTTCTCATACAAAGGCAGCTCAAATGGCATTTCTTCCCAGCCCTTAACTTGCAGCTTAGGACTCCTGCTTCTACCGCAATTCCACCGTGCCAACCCGGCTCAGACGAAATGCCTACATCTTCCCCTGAAGCAACTGGGCTGAGTCCCAAATGATTGAGCGTCCATGTGCTTAGGAGGTGATAGAGCGCACGCCTTTTTCCAACCACCATTGCGCAATGCTGGAGAGAGTGTCGGAAAGCAGCTATGTCAGAAAGACCCCTTTGCTCTCAGCCGTGCCCTTCATTGCTCTAGACGTGGAATGCACAATGCGCTGGCTCCCCCCCTCAAGGGGCGATAAGCCACAGACCATCTTCCTTCCATCTCTTTAGGAAGCTGAGGCAGAACTCGCTTTCAACAGTGCTCTTTCTGTGTCCTGGCAACATCTCATACAAAGGCAGCTGATATGCCATTTCTTTTCAGCGCTTAACTCGCAGATTTGGAGCTTCTGCTCCTGCCACATTTCCAGGTTGCCAACCCGGCACAGACAAAATGTCTACATCTTCCCCTTCAGCAACGGGGACGAGACCCAGATGACTGTGCTTCCGCATGCTTAGCAGGAGCAGACAATAGGCTTTTTACAAACCTCCATTGTGCACTGGGTCAGAGAGTGTCAGAATGCACCTACGTCAGAAAGGGCCCTTTGCTCTCAGCCGTGCCCTCCATTGCTCTAGAGGTGGAAGGCACAAAGCACTGCCTCCATCCTTCAAGTGGAGACAAGCCAGCAACTGGCCTGCTTCCAGCTCTTGAGCAAGCTGGGAAAGCACTTGCATTCCACAGTACTCTTACAGCGTCCTGGGAACGTCTCATACAAAGGCAGCTGAACACCGTGTCTTTTCAGCCCTCAACTCATCAATCTGCAACATCTGCTTCTGCCGCATTTCCACCTTGCCAACCCGGCTCAGGCGAAATGCCTACATCTTCCCCTGAAGCGACTGTGATGATTCCCAAATGATTGAGCATCCACATGCTTAGGAGGCGATAAACTGCATGCCTTTTTCCAACCACCATTTAACACTGCTTAGAGAGCGTCGGAAAGCAGCTATGTCAGAAAGGCCCCTTTGCTCTCAGCCATGCCCTCCATTGCTCTCGAGGTGGAAGGCACAAGGCACTGGTTCTGGACCCACCCCTCAATGGGAGACAAACCACATCTTGGCCTGCTTCCAGCTCTTTTGGAAGTGGAGAAGAAATTCCCTTTCCACAGTGCTCTTACAGCGTCCTGGGAACATCTCATACAAAGGAGGCTGAACGCCGTTTCTTTTCAGCACTTCACTCGCCAGTCTGGGACATCTGCATCCTGCACGTTTCCACCTTGCCAACCCGGCTCAGACGAAATGCCTACAACTTCCCCTTGAGCAATGGGGATGAGGCCCATAGGATTGTGGTTCCACATGCTGAGGAGGACAGAGACAATAGGCTTTTAACTAACCACGAAGTGCAACGGTTGGGAGAGTGTCAGAAAGCACCAATGGCAGAAAGACCCCTTTACTCTCAGCCGCGCCCTCCATTGCTGTAGAGGTGGAAGGCACAAAGCACTGCCTCCATCCTTCAATGGGAGACCAGCCATAAACTGTCTTGCCTCCAGCTCTTTTGGAAGCTGGGAAGGAACTCGCTTTCCATAGTGCTGTTACAGCATATGAGGAAACTCTCATACAGAGGCAGCTCAAACGCCATTTCTTCCCAGTGCTTAACTGGCCGCTTTAGGTCTTCCGCTTCTGCCACAGTTCCACCTTGCCAACCCGGCTCAGACGAAATACCTACATCTTCCCCTTAAGCAACGGGGGCGAACCCCACATGATTGTGCTGCCACATGCTTAGCAGGAGCAGACAATAGGCTTTTTACAAACTGCCACTGTGCACTGGGTCAGAGACTGTCAGAATGCACCTATGTCAGAAAGGGCCCTTTGCTGTCAGCCGTGCCCTCCATTGCTCTAGAGGTGGAAGGCACAAAGCACTGCCTCCATCCTTCAATGCGAGAGAAGCCATAAACTGTCTTGCCTCCAGCTCTTTAGGAAGCTGACATACAACTCGCTTTCCACAGTCCTGTTACAGCAGACCGGGGAACTTCTCATAAAAAGGCAGCTCAAATGGCATTTCTTCCCAGCCCTTAACTCGCAGCTTTAGGACTCCTTCTTCTGCCGCAATTCCACCTTGCCAACCCGGCTCAGACGAAATGCCTACATCTTCCCCTGAAGCAACTGGTCTGAGTCGCAAATGATTGAGCGTCCTCGTGCTTAGGAGGCGATAGACTGCACGCCTTTTTCCAACCACCATTGTGCACTGCTGGATAGAGTGTCGGAAAGCAGCTATGTCAGAACGACCCCTTTGCTCTCAGCCGTGCCATTCATTGCTCTAGACGTGGAATGCACAAGGCACTGGCTCCCCCCCACAAGGGGCGACAATCCAGAGACCATCTTCCTTCCATCTCTTTAGGAAGCTGAGCAAGAACTCGCTTTCAACAGTGCTCTTTCTGTGTCCTGGCAACATCTCATACAAGGGCAGCTGATATGCCATTTCTTTTCAGCGCTTAACTCGCAGATTTGGAACTTCTGCTCCTGCCACATTTCCAGGTTGCCAACCCGGCTCAGACGAAATGTCTACATCTTCCCCTTCAGCAACGGGGTCGAGGCCCAGATGACTGTGCTTCCACATGCTTAGCAGGAGCAGACAATAGGCTTTTTACAAACCACCATTGTGCACTGGGTCAGAGAGTGTCCGAATGCACCTATGTCAGAAAGGGCCCTATGCTCTCAGCCGTGCCCTCCATTGCTCTAGAGGTGGAAGGCACAAAGCACTGCCTCCATCCTTCAATTGGAGACAAGCCAGCAACTGGCCTGCTTCCAGCTCTTGAGGAAGCTGGGAAAGCACTCGCATTCCACAGTGCTCTTACAGCGTCCTGGGAACGTCTCATACAAAGGCAGCTGAACACTGTGTCTTTTCAGCCCTTACCTCACCAATCTGCAACATCTGTTTCTGCCGCCTTTCCACCTTGCCAACCCGGCTCAGACGAAATGCCTACATCTTCCCCTGAAGCGACTGTGCTGATTCCGAAATGATTGAGCATCCACATGCTTAGGAGGCGATAAATTGCATGCCTTTTACCAACCACCATTTTACACTGCTTAGAGAGCGTCGGAAAGCAGCTATGTCAGAAAGGCCCCTTTGCTCTCAGCCTTGCCCTCCATTGCTCTCGAGGTGGAAGGCACAAGGCACTGTTTCTGGATCCAACCCTCAATGGGAGACAAAACACATCTTGGCCTGCTTCCAGCTCTTTAGGATGTGGAGAAAAAACTCCCTTTCCACAGTGCTCTTACAGCGTCCTGGGAACATCTCATACAAAGCAGGATGAACGCCGTTTCTTTTCAGCACTTCACTCGCCAGTCTGGGACATCTGCATCCTGCACGTTTCCACCTTGCCAACCCGGCTCAGGCGAAATGCCTACATCTTCCCCTTGAGCAATGGGGATGAGGCCCATAGGATTGTGGTTCCACATGCTGAGGAGGAGAGAGACAATAGGCTTTTAACAAACCACGATGTGCAACGGTTGGGAGAGTGTCAGAAAGCACCAATTGCAGAAACACCCCTTTACTCTCAGCTGCTCCCTCCATTGCTTTAGAGGTGGAAGGCACAAAGCACTGTCTCCATCCTTCAATGGGTGACAAGCCATAAACTGTCTTGCCTCCAGCTCTTTAGGAAGCTGGGAAACAACTCGCTTTCCGCAGTGCTGTTACAGCATACGAGGAAACTCTCATAAAGAGGCAGCTCAAACGCCATTTCTTCCCACTGCTTAACTGGCCGCTTTAGCACTTCCGCTTCTGGAACAGTTCCACCTTGCCAACCCGGCTCAGACGAAATGCCTACATCTTCCCCTTAAGCAACGGGGCGAAGCCCACATGATTGTGCTTCCACATGCTTTGCAGGAGCAGATAATTGACTTTTTACAAACCGCCATTGTGCACTGTGTTAAAGAGTGTCAGAATGCACCTATGTCAGAAGGGGTCCTTTGCTCTCAGCCATGCCCTCCATTGCTCTAGAAGTGGAAGGCACAAAGCACTGCCTCCATCCTTCAATTGGAGACAAGCCATAAACTGTCTTGCCTCCAGCTCTTTAGGAAGCTGACAAACAACTCGCTTTCCACAGTCCTGTTACAGCCGACCGGGGAACTTCTCATACAAAGGCAGCTCAAATGGCATTTCTTCCCAGCCCTTAACTCGCAGCTTTAGGACTCCAGCTTCTGCCGCAATTCCACCTTGCCATCCCGGATCAGACGAAATGCCTACATCTTCCCCTGAAGCAAATGGTCTGCGTCACAAATGATTGAGCGTCCACGTGCTTAAGTGGCGATAGACTGCACGCCTTTTTCCAACCACCATTGCGCATTGATGTAGAGAGTGTCGGAAAGCAGCTATGTCAGAAAGACCCCTTTGCTCTCAGCCGTGCCCTTCATTGCTCTAGACGTGGAATGCACAAGGCACTGGCTCCCCCCCTCAAGGGGCGACAAGCCACAGACCATCTTCCTTCCATCTCTTTAGGAAGCTGAGCAAGAACTCGCTTTCAACAGTGCTCTTTCTGTGTCCTGGCAACATCTCATACAAAGGCAGCTGATATGCCATTTCTTTTCAGCGCTTAACTCGCAGATTTGGAACTTCTGCTCCTGCCACATTTCCACCTTGCCAACCCGGCTCAGACGAAATGTCTACCTCTTCCCGTTCAGCAACGGGGACGAGGCCCAGATGACTGTGCTTCCGCATGCTTAGCAGGAGCAGACAATAGGCTTTTTACAAACCGCCATTGTGCACTGGGTCACAGAGTGTCAGAATGCAACTATGTCCGAAAGGGCCCTTTGCTCTCAGCCGTGCCCTCCATTGCTCTAGAGGTGGAAGGCACAAAGCACCGCCTCCATCCTTCAATTGGAGACAAGCCAGCAACTGTCCTGCTTCCAGCTCTTTAGGAAGCTGGGAAAGCACTCGCATTCCACAGTGCTCTTACAGTATCCTGCTAACGTCTCATACAAAGGCAGCTGAACACCGTGTCTCTTCAGCCCTTAACTCACCAATCTGCAACATCTGCTTCTGCCGCATTTCCACCTTGCCAACCTGGCTCAGATGAAATGCCTACATCTTACCCTGAAGCGACTGTGCTGATTCCCAAATGATTGAGCATCCACATGCTTAGGAGGCGATAAACTGCATGCCTTTTTCCAACCACCATTTTACACTGCTTAGAGAGCGTCGGAAAGCAGCTATGTCAGAAAGGCCCATTTGCTCCTAGCCATGCCCTCCATTTCTCTCGAGGTGGAAGGCACAAGGCACTGTTTCTGGATCCACCCCTCAAAGTGAGACAAACCACATCTTGTCCTGCTTCCAGCTCTTTAGGAAGTGGAGAAGAAACTCCCTTTCCACAGTGCTCTTACAGCGTCCTGGGAACATCTCATACAAAGGAGGCTGAACGCCGTTTCTTTTCAGCACTTCACTCGCCAGTCTGGGACATCTGCATCCTGCACGTTTCCACCTTACCAACCCGGCTCAGGCGAAATGCCTACAACTTCCCCTTGAGCAATGGGGATGAGGCCCATAGGATTGTGGTTCCACATGCTGAGGAGGAGAGAGACAATAGGCGTTCAACTAACCACGAAGTGCAACGGTTGGGATAGTGTCAGAAAGCACCAATGGCAGAAACACTCCTTTACTCTCAGCCGCGCCCTCCATTGCTGTAGAGGTGGAAGGCACAAAGCACTGTCTCCATCCTTCAATGGGAGACAAGCCATAAACTGTCTTGCATCCAGCTCTTTAGGAAGCTGGGAAACAACTCGCTTTCCGCAGTGCTGTTACATCATACGAGGAAACACTCATACAGAGGCAACTCAAAGGCCATTTCTTCCAAGTGCTTAACTGGAGGCTTTAGGACTTCCGCTTCTGCCAGAGTTCCAACTTGCCAACCCGGCTCAGACGAAATGCCTACATCTTCCCCTTAGCAACGGGGGCGAAGCCCACAACATTGTGCTTCCACATGCTTAGCAGGAGCAGACAATAGGCTTTTTACACACCGCCATTTTGCACTGTGCTAAAGAGTGTCAGAATGCACCTATGTCAGAAGGGGTCCTTTGCTCTCAGAAATGCCCTCCATTGCTCTAGAGGTGTAAGGCACAAAGCACTGCCTCCATCCTTCAATTGGAGACAAGCCATAAAATGTCTTGCCTCCAGCTCTTTGGGAAGCTGACAAACAACTCGCTTTCCACAGTCCTGTTACAGCAGACGGGTTAACTTCTCATACAAAGGCTGCTCAAATGGCATTTCTTCCCAGCCCTTAACTCGCAGCTTAGGACTCCTGCATCTGCCGCAAATCCACCTTGCTACCCGGCTCAGACGAAATGCCTACATCTTCCCCTGAAGCGACTGTGCTGATTCCCAAATGATTGAGCATCCACATGCTTAGGAGGCGATAAACTGCATGCCTTTTTCCAACCACCATTTTACACTGCTTAGAGAGCGTCGGAAAGCAGCTATGTCAGAAAGGCCCCTTTGCTCTCAGCCATGCCCTCCATTGCTCTCGAGGTGGAAGGCACAAGGCACTGGTTCTGGATCCACCCCTCAATGGGAGACAAACCACATCTTGGCCTGCTTCCAGCTCTTTAGGATGTGGAGAAAAAACTCCCTTTCCACAGTGCTCTTAGAGCGTCCTGGGAACATCACATACAAAGGAGGCTGAACGCCGTTTCTTTTCAGCACTTCATTCGCCAATCTGGGACATCTGCATCCTGCACGTTTCAACCTTGCCAACCCGGCTCAGACGAAATGCCTACAACTTCCCCTTGAGCAATATGGATGAGGCCTATAGGATTGTGGTTCCACATGCTGAGGAGGAGAGAGACAATAGGCTTTTAACTAACCACGAAGAGCAACGGTTGGGAGAGTGTCAGAAAGCACCAATGGCAGAAAGACCCCTTTACTCTCAGCCGCGCCCTCCATTGCTGTAGAGGTGGAAGGCACAAAGCACATTCTCCATCCTTCAATTGGAGACAAGCCATAAACTGTCTGGCCTCCAGTTCTTTAGGAATCTGGGAAAGAACTCGCTTTCCACAGTGCTGTTACAGCATACTAGGAAACACTCATACAGAGGCAGCTCAAACTCCATTTCTTTCCAGTGCTTAACTGGCCGCTTTAGGACTTCCGCTTCTGCCACAGTTCCACCTTGCCAACCCGGCTCAGACGAAATGACTTCATCTTCCCCTTAAGGAACGGGGGCGAAGCCCACATGATTGTGCTTCCACATGCTTAGCAGGAGCAGACAATAGGCTTTTTACAAACCGCCATTGTGCACTGGGTCAGAGAGTGTCAGAATGCACCTATGTCAGAAAGGGACCTTTGCTCTCAGCCGTGCCCTCCATTGCTCTAGAGGTGGAAGGCACAAAGCACTGCCTCCATCCTTCAATTGGAGACAAGCCATAAACTGTCTTGCCTCCAGCTCTTTAGGAAGCTGATAAACAACTAGCTTTGCACAGTCCTGTTACAGCAGACCGGGGATCTTCTCATACAAAGGCAGGTCAAATGGCATTTCTTCCCAGCCCTTAACTCGCAGCTTAGGACTCCTGCTTCTGCCGCAATTCCACCTTGCCAACCCGGCTCAGACGAAATGCCTACATCTTCCCCTGAATCAAATGGTCTGAGTCCCAAATGATTGAGCGTCCACGTGCTTAGGAGGCGATAGACTGCACGCCTTTTTCCAACCACAATTGCGCACTGCTGGAGAGAGTGTCGGAAAGCAGCTATGTCAGAAAGACCCCTTTGCTCTCAGCCGTGCCCTTCATTGCTCTAGACGTGGAATGCACAATGCACTGGCTCCCCCCCTCAAGGGGCGACAAGCCACAGACCATTTTCCTTCCATCTCTTTAGGAAGCTGAGCAAGTACTCGCTTTCAACAGTGCTCTTTCTGTGTCCTGGCAACATCTCATACAAAGGCAGCTGATATGCCATTTCTTTTCAGCGCTTAACTCACAGATTTGGAACTTCTGCTCCTGCCACATTTCCAGCTTGCCAACCCGGCTCAGACGAAATGTCTACCTCTTCCCCTTCAGCAACGGGGACGAGGCCCAGATGACTGTGCTTACGCATGCTTAGCAGGAGCAGACAATATGCTTTTTACAAACCACCATTGTGCACTGGGTCAGAGAGAGTCAGAATGCACCTATGTCAGAAAGGGCCCTTTGCTCTCAGCCGTGCCCTCCATTGCTCTAGAGGTGGAAGGCACAAAGCACTGCCTCCATCCTTCAATTGGAGACAAGCCATAAACTGTCCTGCTTCCAGCTCTTTAGGAATCTGGGAAAGCACTCGCATTCCACAGTGCTCTTACAGCGTCTTGGGAACGTCTCATACAAAGGCAGCTGAACACCGTGTCTTTTCAGCCCTTAACTCACCAATCTGCAACATCTGCTTCTGCCGCATTTCCACCTTGCCAACCCGGCTCAGACGAAATGCCTACATCTTCCCCTGAAGCGACTGTGCTGATTCCCAAATGATTGAGCATCCGCATGCTTAGGAGGCGATAAACTGCATGCCTTTTTCCAACCACCATTTTACACTGCTTAGAGAGCGTCGGAAAGCAGCTATGTCAGAAAGGCCCCTTTGCTCTCAGCCATGCCCTCCATTGCTCTCGAGGTGGAAGGCACAAGGCAGTGGTTCTGGATCCACCCCTCAATGGGAGACAAACCACATCTTGTCCTGCTCCCAGCTCTTTAGGAAGTGGAGAAGAAACTCCCTTTCCACAGTGCTCTTACAGCGTCCTGGGAACATCTCATACAAAGGAGGCTGAACGCCGTTTCTTTTCAGCACTTCACTCGCCAGTCTGGGACATCTGCATCCTGCACGTTTCCACCTTGCCAACCCGGCTCAGGCGAAATGCCTACATCTTCCCCTTGAGCAATGGGGATGAGGCCCATAGGATTGTGGTTCCACATGCTGAGGAGGAGAGAGACAATAGGCTTTTAACTAACCACGAAGTGCAACGGTTGGGAGAGTGTCAGAAAGCACCAATGGCAGAAAGACCCCTTTACTCTCAGCCGCGCCCTCCATTGCTGTAGAGGTGGAAGGCACAAAGCACTGTCTCCATCCTTCAATGGGAGTCAAGCCATAAACTGTCTTGCCTCCAGCTCTTTAGGAAGCTGGGAAGGAACTCGCTTTCCACAGTGCTGTTACAGCATACGAGGAAACTCTCATACAGAGGCAGGTCCAACGCCATTTCTTCCCAGTGCTTAACTGCCGCTTTAGGACTTCCGCTCCTGCCACAGTTCCACCTTGCCAACCAGGATCAGACGAAATGCCTACATCTTCCCATTAAGCAACGGGGGCGAAGCCCACATGATTGTGCTGCCACATGCTTTGCAGGAGCAGACAATAGTCTTTTTACAAACCGCCATTGTGCACTGTGTTAAAGAGTGTCAGAATGCACCTATGTCACAAGGGGTCCTTTGCTCTCAGCCATGCCCTCCATTGCTCTAGAGGTGGAAGGCACAAAGCACTGCCTCCATCCTTCAATTGGAGACAAGCCATAAAATGTCTTGCCTCCAGCTCTTTAGGAAGCTGACAAACAACTCGCTTTCCACAGTCCTCTTACAGCAGACCGGTTAACTTCTCATACAAAGGCTGCTCAAATGGCATTTCTTCCAAGCCCTTAACTCGCAGCTTAGGACTCCTGCTTCTGCCGCAATTCCACCTTGCCAACCCGGCTCAGATGAAATGCCTACATCCTCCCCTGAAGCAACGGGGCTGAGTCCCAAATGATTGAGCGTCCACGTGCTTAGGAGGCAATAGACTGCACGCCTTTTTCCAACCAGCATTGCGCACTGCTGGCGAGAGTGTCGGAAAGCAGCTATGTCAGAAAGACCCCTTTGCTCTCAGCCGTGCCCTTCATTGCTCTAGACGTGGAATGCACAATGCACTGGCTCACCCCTCAAGGGGCGACAATCCAGAGACAATCTTCCTTCCATCTCTTTAGGAAGCTGAGCAAGAACTCGCTTTCAACAGTGCTCTTTCTGTGTCCTGGCAGCATCTCATACAAAGGCAGCTGATATGCCATTTCTTTTCAGTGCTTAACTCGCAGATTTGGAACTTCTGCTCCTGCCACATTTCCACCTAGCTAACCCGGCTCAGACGAAATGTCTACCTCTTCTCCTTCAGCAACGGGGACGAGGCCCAGATGACTGTGCTTCCGCATGCTTAGCATTAGCAGACAATAGGCTTTTTACAAACCGCCATTGTGCACTGGGTCAGAGAGTGTCAGAATGCACCTATGTCATTAAGGGCCCTTTGCTCTCAGCCGTGCCCTCCATTGCTCTAGAGGTGGAAGGCACAAAGCACTGCCTCCATCCTTCAATTGGAGACAAGCCAGCAACCGTCCTGCTTCCAGCTCTTTAGGAAGCTGGGAAAGCACTCGCATTCCACAGTGCTCTTTCAGCGTCCTGGGAACGTCTAATACAAAGGCAGCTGAACATCGTGTATTTTCAGCCCTCAATTCATCAATCTGCAACATCTGCTTCTGCCGCATTTCCACTTTGCCAACCCGGCTCACACGAAATGCCTACATCTTCCCCTGAAGCGACTGTGCTGATTCCCAAATGATTGAGCATCCACATGCTTAGGAGGCGATAAGCTGCATGCCTTTTTCCAACCACCATTTTACACTGCTTAGAGAGCGTCGTAAAGCAGCTATGTCAGAAAGGCCCCTTTGCTTTCAGCCATGCCCTCCATTGCTCTCGAGGTGGAAGGCACAAGGCAGTGGTTCTGGATCCACCCCTCAATGGGAGACAAACCACATCTTGGCCTGCTTCCAGCTCTTTAGGAAGTGGAGAAAAATCTCCCTTTCCACAGTGCTCTTACAGCGTCCTGGGAACATGTCATACAAAGGAGGCTGAACGCCGTTTCTTTTCAGCACTTCACTCGCCAGTTGGGGACATCCGCATCCTGCACGTTTCCACCTTGCCAACCCGGCTCAGACGAAATGCCTACATCTTCCCCCTGAGCAATGGGGATGAGGCCCATAGGATTGTGGTCCCACATGCTGAGGAGGAGAGAGACAATAGTCTTTTAACTAACCACGAACTGCAACGGTTGGGAGAGTGTCAGAAAGCACCAATGGCAGAAAGACCCCTTTACTCTCAGCCGCGCCCTCCTTTGCTGTACAGGTGGAAGGCACAAAGCACTGCCTCCATCCTTCAATGGGAGACAAGCCATAAACTGTCTTGCCTCCAGCTCTTTAGGAAGCTGGGAAAGAACTCGCTTTCCACAGTGCTGTTACAGCATACGAGTAAACTCTCATACAGATGCAGCTCAAACGCCATTTCTTCCCAGGGCTTCACTGGCCGCTTTAGGACTTCCGCTTCTGCCACAGTTCCACCTTGTCAACCCGGCTCAGACGAAATGCCTACATCTTCCCCTTAAGCAACGGGGGCGAAGCCCACATGATTGTGCTGCCACATGCTTAGCAGGAGCAGACAATAGGCTTTTTACAAACCGCCATTGTGCACTGGGTCAGAGAGTGTCAGAATGCACCTATGTCAGAAAGGGCCCTTTGCTCTCAGCCGTGCCCTCCATTGCTCTAGAGGTGGAAGGCACAAAGCACTGCCTCCATCCTTCAATTGGAGACAAGCCATAAACTGTCTTGCCTCCAGCTCTTTAGGAAGCTGACAAACAACTCGCTTTCCACAGTCCTCTTACAGCCGACCAGGGAAATTCTCATACAAAGGCAGCTCAAATGGCATATCTTCCCAGCCCTTAACTCGCAGCTTAGGACTCCTGCATCTGCCGCAATTCCACCTTGCCAACCCGGCTCAGACGAAATGCCTACATCTTCCCCTGAAGCAACTGGGCTGAGTCCCAAATGATTGAGCGTCCACGTGCTTAGGAGGCGATAGACTGCACGCCTTTTTCCAACCACCATTGCGCACTGCTGGAGAGAGTGTCGGAAAGCAGCTATGTCTGGAAGACCCCTTTGCTCTCAGCCGTGCCCTTCATTGCTCTAGACGTGGAATGCACAATGCACTGGCTCCCCCCCTCAAGGGGCGACAAGCCACAGACCATCTTCCTTCCATCTCTTTAGGAAGCTGAGCAAGAACTCGCTTTCAACAGTGCTCTTTCTGTGTCCTGGCAACATCTCATACAAAGGCAGCTGATATGCCATTTCTTTTCAGCGCTTAACTCGCAGATTTGGAACTTCTGCTCCTGCCACATTTCCACCTTGCCAACCCGGCTCAGACGAAATGTCTACATCTTCCCCTTCAGCAACGGGGACGAGGCCCAGATGACTGTGCTTCCGCATGCTTAGCAGGAGCAGACAATAGGCATTTTACAAACCGCCATTGTGCACTGGGTCAGAGAGTTTCAGAATGCACCTATGTCAGAAAGCGCCCTTTGCTCTCAGTTGTGCCCTCCATTGCTCTAGAGGTGGAAGGCACAAAGCTCTGCCTCCATCCTTCAATTGGAGACAAGCCAGCAGCTGTCCTGCTTCCAGCTCTTTAGGATGCTGGGAAAGCACTCGCATTCCACAGTGCTCTTACAGCGTTCTAGGAACGTCTCATACAAAGGCAGCTGAGCACCGTGTCTTTTCAGCCCTTAACTCACCAATCTGCAACATCTGCTTCTGCTGCATTTCCACCTTGCCAACCCGGCTCAGACGAAATGCCTACATCTTCCCCTCAAGCGACTGTGGTGATTCCCAAATGATTGAGCATCCACATGCTTAGGAGGCGATAAACTGCATGCCTTTTTCCAACCACCATTTTACACTGCTTAGAGTGCGTAGGAAAGCACCTATGTCAGAAAGGCCCCTTTGCTCTCAGCCATGCCCTCCATTGCTCTCGAGGTGGAAGTCACAAGGCACTGGTTCTGGATCCACCCCTCAATGGGAGACAAACCACATCTTGGCCTGCTTCCAGCTCTTTAGGAAATGGAGACAAAACTCCCTTTCCACAGTGCTCTTACAACGTCCTGGGAACATCTCATACAAAGGAGGCTGAACGCCGTTTCTTTTCAGCACTTCACTAGCCAGTCTGGGACATCTGCATCCTGCACGTTTCCACCTTGCCAACCAGGCTCAGACGAAATGCCTACAACTTCCCCTTGAGCAATATGGATGAGGCCCATAGGATTGTGGTTCCACATGCTGAAGAGGAGAGAGACAATAGGCTTTTAACTAACCACGAAGTGCAACGGTTGGGAGAGTGTCAGAAAGCACCAATGGCAGAAAGACCCCTTTAGTCTCAGCCGCGCCCTCCATTGCTGTAGAGGTGGAAGGCACAAAGCACAGTCTCCATCCTTCAATTGGAGACAAGCCATAAACTGTCTTGCCTCCAGTTCTTTAGGAATCTGGGAAAGAACTCGCTTTCCACAGTGCTGTTACAGCATACGAGGAAACACTCATACAGAGGCAGCTCAAACGCCATTTCTTCCCAGTTCTTAACTGGCCGCTTTAGGACTTCCGCTTCTGCCACAGTTCCACCTTGCCAACCCGGCTCAGACGAAATGCCTACATCTTCCCCTTAAGCAACGGGGGCGAAGCCCACATGATTGTGCTTCCACATGCTTAGCAGGAGCTGACAATAGGCTTTTTACAAACCACCATTGTGCACTGGGTCAGAGAGTGTCAGAATGCACATATGTCAGGAAGGGCCCTTTGCTCTCAGCCGTGCCCTCCATTGCTCTAGAGGTGGAAGGCACAAAGCACTGCCTCCATCCTCCAATTGGAGACAAGCCATAAACTGTCTTGCCTCCAGCTCTTTAGGAAGCTGACAAACAACTCGCTTTCCACAGTCCTGTTACAGCAGACCGGGGAACTTCTCATACAAAGGCAGCTCCAATGGCATTTCTTCCCAGCCCTTAACTCGCAGCTTTAGGACTCCTGCTTCTGCCGCAATTCCACCTTGCCACCCTGGCTCAGACGAAATGCCTACATCTTCCCCTGAAGCAACTGGGCTGAGTCCCAAGTGATTGAGCGTCCACGTGCTTAGGAGGCGATAGACTGCACGCCTTTTTCCAACCACCATTGGGCAATGCTGGAGAGAATGTCGGAAAGCAGCTATGTCAGAAAGACCCCTTTGCTCTCAGCCGTGCCCTTCATTGCTTTAGACGTGGAATGCACAATGCACTGGCTTCCCCCATCAAGGGTCGTCAAGCCACAGACCATCTTCCTTCCATCTCTTTAGGAAGCTGAGCAAGAAATCACTTTCAATAGTGCTCTTTCTGTGAACTGGCAACATCTCATACAAAGGCAGCTGATATGCCATTTCTTTTCAGCGCTTAACTCGCAGATTTGGAACTTCTGGTCCTGCCACATTTCCACCTTGTCAACACGGCTCAGACGAAATGTCTACCTCTTCCCCATCAGCAACGGGGACGAGGCCCAGATGACTGTGCTTCTGCATGCTTAGCAGGAGCAGACAATAGGCTTTTTACAAACCGCCATTGTGCACTGGGTCAGAGAGTGTCAGAATGCACCTATGTCAGAAAGGGCCCTTTGCTCTCAGCCGTGCCCTCCATTGCTCTAGGGGTGCAAGGAACAAAGCACTGCCTCCATCCTTCATTTGGAGACAAGCCATAAACTGTCTTGCCTCCAGCTCTTTAGGAATCTGACAAACAACTCGCTTTCCACAGTCCTGTTACAGCAGACCGGGGAACTTCTCATACACATGCAGCTCAAATGGCATTTCTTCCCAGCCCTTAATTCGCAGCTTTAGGACTCCTGCTTCTGCCGCAATTCCACCTTGCCAACCCGGCTCAGACGAAATGCCTACATCTTCCCCTGAAGCAACTGGGCTGAGTCCAAAATGATTGAGAGTCCACGTGCTTAGGAGGGGATAGACTGCACGCCTTTTTCCAACCACCATTGTGCACTGCTGGAGAGAGTGTCGGAAAGCAGCTATGTCAGAAAGACCCCTTTGCTCTCAGCCGTGCCCTTCATTGCTCAAGACGTGGAATGCACAATGCGCTGGATCCCCCCCTCAAGGGGCGACAAGCCAAAGACCATCTTCCTTCCATCTCTTTAGGAAGCTGAGCAAGAACTCGCTTTCAACAGTGCTCTTTCTGTGTCCTGGCAACATCTCATACAAAGGCAGCTGATATGCCATTTCTTTTCAGCGCTTAACTCGCAGATTTGGAACTTCTGCTCCTGCCACATTTCCAGCTTGCCAACCCGGCTCAGACGAAATGTCTACATCTTCCCCTTCAGCAACGGGGACGAGGCCCAGATGACTGTGCTTCCGCATGCTTAGCAGGAGCAGACAATAGGCTTTTTACAAACCGCCATTGTGCACTGGGTCAGAGAGTGTCAGAATGCACCTATGTCAGAAAGGGCCCTTTGCTCTCAGCCATGCCCTCCATTGCTCTAGAGGTGGAAGGCACAAGGCACTGGTTCTGGATCCACCCCTCAATGGGAGACAAAACACATCTTGGCCTGCTCCCAAATCTTTAGGAAGCGGAGAAGAAACTCCCTTTCCACAGTGCTCTTACAGCGTCCTGGGAACATCTCATACCAAGGAGGCTGAACGTCGTTTCTTTTCAGCACTTCACTCGCCAGTCTGGGACAACTGCATCCTGCACGTTTCCACCTTGCCAACCCAGCTCAGGCGAAATGCCCACATCTTCCCCTTGAGCAATGGGGATGAGGCCCATAGGATTGTGGTTCCACATGCTGAGGAGGAGAGAGACAATAGGCTTTTAACTAACCACGAAATGCAACGGTTGGGAGAGTGTCAGAAAGCACCAATGGCAGAAAGACCCCTTTACTCTCAGCCGCGCCCTCCATTGCTGTAGAGGTGGAAGGCACAAAGCACTGTCTCCATCCTTCAATGGGAGGCAAGCCATAAAATGTCTTGCCTCCAGCTCTTTAGGAAGCTGGGAAAGAACTCGCTTTCCACAGTGCTGTAACAGCATACGAGGAAACTCTCATACAGAGGCAGCTCAAAGGCCATTTCTTCCCAGTGCTTAACTGGCCGCTTTAGGACTTCCGCTTCTGCCACAGTTTCACCTTGCCAACCCGGCTCAGACGAAATGCCTACATCTTCCCCTTAAGCAACTGGGGCGAAGCCCACATGATTGTGCTTCCACATGCTTAGCAGGAGCAGACAATAGGCTTTTTACAAACCGCCATTGTGCACTGGGTCAGAGAGTGTCAGAATGCACCTATGTCAGAAAGGGCCCTTTGCTCTCAGCCGTGCCCTCCATTGCTCTAGAGGTGGAAGGCACAAAGCACTGCCTCCATCCTTCAATTGGAGACAAGCCATAAACTGTCTTGCCTCCAGCTCTTTAGGAAGCTGAAACAACTCGCTTTCCACAGTCCTGTCACAGCAGACCGGGGAACTTCTCATACAAAGGCAGCTCAAGTGGCATTTCTTCCCAGCCCTTAACTCGCAGCTTAGGACTCCTGCTTCTGCCGCAATTCCACCTTGCCAACCCGGCTCAGACGAAATGCCTACATCTTCCCCTGAAGCAACTGGTTTGAGTCCCAAATGATTGAGCGTCCACGTGCTTAGGAGGCGATAGACTGCACGCCTTTTTCCAACCACATTTGCGCACTGCTGGAGAGAGCGTCGGAAAGCAGCTATGTCAGAAAGACCCCTTTGCTCTCAGGCGTGCCCTTCATTGCTCTAGACGTGGAATGCACAATGCACTGGCTCCCCCCCTCAAGGGGCGACAATCCAGAGACCATCTTCCTTCCATCTCTTTAGGAAGCTGAGCAAGAACTCGCTTTCAACAGTGCTCTCTCTGTCTCCTGGCAACATCTCATACAAAGGCAGCTGATATGCCATTTCTTTTCAGCGCTTAACTCGCAGATTTGGAACCTCTGCTCCTGCCACATTTCCACCTTGCCAACCTGGATCAGACAAAATGTCTACATCTTCCCCTTCAGCAACAGGGACGAGGCCCAGATGACTGTGCTTCCGCATGCTTAGCAGGAGCAGACAATAGGCTTTTTACAAACCGCCATTGTGCACTGGGTCAGAGAGTGTCAGAATGCACCTATGTCAGAAAGAGCACTTTGCTCTAAGCCATGCCCTCCATTGCTCTACAGGTGGAAGGCAGAAAGCACTGCCTCAATCCTTCAATTGGAGACAAGCCAGCAACTGTTCTGCTTCCAGCTCTTTAGGAAGCTGGGAAAGCAATCGCATTCCACAGTGCTCTTACAGCGTCCTGGGAACGTCTCATACAAAGGCAGCTGAACACCGTGTCTTTTCAGCCCTTAACTCACCAATCTGCAACATCTGCTTCTGCCGCATTTCCTCCTTGCCAACCCGGCTCAGAAGAAATGCCTACCTCTTCCCCTGAAGCAACTGTGCTGATTCCCAAATGATTGAGCATCCACCTGCTTAGGAGGCGATAAACTCCATGCCTTTTTCCAACCACCATTTTACACTGCTTAGAGAGCGTCGGAAAGCAGCTATGTCAGAAAGGCCCCTTTGCTCTCAGCCTTGCCCTCCATTGCTCTCGAGGTGGAAGGCACAAGGCACTGGTTCTGGATCCACCCCTCAATGGGAGACAAAACACATCGTGGCCTGCTTCCAGCTCTTTAGGAAGTGGAGAAAAAACTCCCTTTCCACAGTGCTCTTACAGCGTCCTGGGAACATCTCATACAAAGCAGGTTGAACGCCGTTTCTTTTCAGCACTTCACTCGCCAGTCTGGGACATCTGCATCCTGCACGTTTCCACCTTGCCAACCCGGCTCAGGCGAAATGCCTACATCTTCCCCTTGAGCAATGGGGATGAGACCCATAGGATTGTGGTTCCACATGCTGAGGAGGAGAGAGACAATAGGCTTTTAACTAACCACGAAGTGCAACGGTTGGGAGAGTGTCAGAAAGCACCAATGGCAGAAACACTCCTTTACTCTCAGCCGCGCCCTCCATTGCTTTAGAGGTGGAAGGCACAAAGCACTGTCTCCATCCTTCAATGGGAGACAAGCCATAAACTGTCTTGCCTCCAGCTCTTTAGGAAGCTGGGAAACAACTCGCTTTCCGCAGTGCTGTTACAGCATACGAGGAAACTCTCATACAGAGGCAGCTCAAACGCCATTTCTTCCCACTGCTTAACTGGCCGCTTTAGGACTTCCGCTTCTGGAACAGTTCCACCTTGCCAACCCGGCTCAGACGAAATGCCTACATCTTCCCCTTAAGCAACGGGGGCGAAGCCCACATGATTGTGCTTCCACATGCTTTGCAGGAGCAGATAATTGACTTTTTACAAACCGCCATTGTGCACTGTGTTAAAGAGTGTCAGAATGCTCCTATGTCAGAAGGGGTCATTTGCTCTCAGCCATGCCCTCCATTGCTTTAGAGGTGTAAGGCACAAAGCACTGCCTCCATCCTTCAATTGGAGACAAGCCATAAAATGTCTTGCCTCCAGCTCTTTAGGAAGCTGACAAACAACTCGCTTTCCACAGTCCTGTTACAGCAGACGGGTTAACTTCTCATACAAAGGCTGCTCAAATGGCATTTCTTCCCAGCCCTTAACTCGCAGCTTAGGACTCCTGCATCTGGCGCAATTCCACCTTGCCAACCCGGCTCAGACGAAATGCCTACATCTTCCCCTGAAGCAACTGGGCTGAGTCCAAAATGATTGAGCGTCCACGTGCTTAGGAGGCGATGGACTGCACGCCATTTTCCAACCACCATTGCGCACTGCTGGAGAGCGTGTCGGAAAGCAGCTATGTCAGAAAGACCCCTTTGCTCTCAGCCGTGCCCTTCATTGCTCTAGACGTGGACTGCACAATGCACTGGCTCCCCCCCTCAAGGGGCGACAATCCAGAGACCATATTCCTTCCATCTCTTTAGGAAGCTGAGCAAGAACTCGCTTTCAACAGTGTTCTTTCTGTGTCCTGGCAGCATCTCATACAAAGACAGCTGATATGCCATTACTTTTCAGCGCTTAACTCGCAGATTTGGAACTTCTGCTCCTGCCACATTTCCACCTTGCCAACCCGGCTCAGACGAAATGTCTACATCTTCCCCTTCAGCAACGGGGACGAGGCCCAGATGACTGTGCTTCCGCATGCTTAGCAGGAGCAGACAATAGGCTTTTTAAAAACCGCCATTGTGCACTGGGTCAGAGAGTGTCAGAATGCACCTATGTCAGAAAGGGCCCTTTGCTCTCAGACGTGCCCTCCATTGCTCTAGAGGTGGAATGCACAATGCACTGCCTCCATCCTTCAATTGGAGACAAGCCAGCAACTGGCCTGCTTCCAGCTCTTTAGGAAGCTGGGAAAGCACTCGCATTCCACAGTGCTGTTACAGCGTCCTAGGAACGTCTCATACAAAGGCAGCTGAACACCGTGTCTTTTCAGCCCTTAACTCACCAATCTGCAACATCTGCTTCTGCCGCATTTCCACCTTGCCAACCCGGCTCAGACGAAATGCCTACATCTTCCCCTGAAGCGACTGTGCTGATTCCCAAATGATTGAGCATCCACATGCTTAGGAGGCGATAAACTGCATGCCTTTTTCCAACCACCATTTTACACTGCTTAGAGTGCGTCGGAAAGCACCTATGTCACAAAGGCCCCTTTGCTCTCAGCCATGCCCTCCATTGCTCTCGAGGTGGAAGGCACAAGGCACTGGTTCTGGATCCACCCCTCAATGGGAGACAAACCACATCTTGGCCTGCTTCCAGCTCTTTAGGAAATGGAGACAAAACTCCCTTTCCACAGTGCTCTTACAGCGTCCTGGGAACATCACATACAAAGGAGGCTGAACGCCGTTTCTTTTCAGCACTTCACTAGTCAGTCTGGGACATCTGCATCCTGCACGTTTCCACCTTGCCAACCAGGCTCAAACGAAATGCCTACAACTTCCCCTTGAGCAATATGGATGAGGCCCATAGGATTGTGGTTCCACAAGCTGAGGAGGAGAGAGACAATAGGCTTTTAACTAACCACGAAGTGCAACGGTTGGGAGAGTGTCAGAAAGCACCAATGGCAGAAAGACCCCTTTAGTCTCAGCCGCGCCCTCCATTGCTGTAGAGGTGGAAGGCACAAAGCACATTCTCCATTCTTCAATTGCAGACAAGCCATAAACTGTCTGGCCTCCAGTTCTTTAGGAATCTGGGAAAGAACTCGCTTTCCACAGTGCTGTTACAGCATACTAGGAAACACTCATACAGAGGCAGCTCAAACTCCATTTCTTTCCAGTGCTTAACTGGCCGCTTTAGGACTTCCGCTTCTGCCACAGTTCCACCTTGCCAACCCGGCTCAGACGAAATGACTTCATATTCCCCTTAAGGAACGGGGGCGAAGCCCACATGTTTGTGCTTCCACATGCTTAGCAGGAGCAGACAATAGGCTTTTTACAAACCGCCATTGTGCACTGGGTCAGAGAGTGTCAGAATGCACCTATGTCAGAAAGGGCCCTTTGCTCTCAGCCGTGCCCTCCATTGCTCTAGAGGTGGAAGGCACAAAGCACTGCCTCCATCCTTCAATTGGAGACAAGCCATAAACTGTCTTGCCTCCAGCTCTTTAGGAAGCTGACAAACAACTCGCTTTCCACAGTCCTGTTACAGCCGACCGGGGAACTTCTCATACAAAGGCAGCTCCAATGGCATTTCTTCCCAGCCCTTAACTCGCAGCTTAGGACTCCTGCTTCTGCCGCAATTCCACCTTGCCAACCCGGCTCAGACGAAATGCCTACATCTTCCCCTGAAGCAACGGGGCTGAGTCCCAAATGATTGAGCGTCCACGTGCTTAGGAGGCGATAGACTGCACGCCTTTTTCCAACCACAATTGTGCACTGCTGGAGAGAGTGTCGGAAAGCAGCTATGTCAGAAAGACCCCTTTGCTCTCAGCCGTGCCCTTCATTGCTCTAGGCGTGGAATGCACAAGGCACTGGCTCCCAGCCTCAGGGGGCGACAAGTCACAGACCATCTTCCATCCATCTCTTTAGGAAGCTGAGCAAGAACTCGCTTTCAACAGTGCTCTTTCTGTGTCCTGGCAACATCTCATACAAAGGCAGCTGATATGCCATTTCTTTTCAGCGCTTAACTCGCAGATTTGGAACTTCTGCTCCTGCCACATTTCCACCTTGCCAACCCGGCTCAGACGAAATGTCTACATCTTCCCCTTCAGCAACGGGGACGAGGCCCAGATGACTGTGCTTCTGCATGCTTAGCAGGAGCAGACAATAGGTTTTTACAAACCGCAATTGTGCACTGGTTCAGAGAGTGTCAGAATGCACCTATGTCACAAAGGGCCCTTTTCTGTCAGCCGTGCCCTCCATTGCTCTAGAGGTGGAAGGCACAAAGCACTGCCTCCATCCTTCAATTGGAGACAAGCCAGCAACTGGCCTGCTTCCAGGTCTTGAGGAAGCTGGGAAAGCACTCGCATTCCACAGTGCTCTTACAGTGCCCTGGGAACGTCTCATACAAAGGCAGCTGAACACCGGTCTTTTCAGCCCTTAACTCACCAATCTGCAACATCTGATTCTGCCGCATTTCCACCTTGCCAAACCGGCTCAGACGAAATGCCTACATCTTCCCCTGAAGCGACTGTGCTGATTCCCAAATGATTGAGCATCCACATGCTTAGGAGGCGATAAACTGCATGCCTTTTTCCAACCACCATTTTACACTGCTTAGAGAGCGTCGGAAAGCAGCTATGTCAGAAAGGCCCCTTTGCTCTCAGCCATGCCCTCCATTGCTCTCGAGGTGGAAGGCACAAGGCACTGGTTCTGGATCCACCCCTCAATGGGAGACAAACCACACCTTGGCCTGTCTCCAGCTCTTTAGGAAGTGGAGAAAAAACTCCCTTTCCACAGTGCTCTTACTGCGTCCAGGGAACATCTCATAAAAAGGAGGCTGAACGCCGTTTCTTTTCAGCACTTCACTCGCCAGTCTGGGACATCTGCATCCTGCACGTTTCCCCCTTGCCAACTCGGCTCAGACGAAATGCCTACATCTTCCCTTTGAACAATGGGAATGAGGCCCATAGGATTGTGGTTCCACATGCTGAGGAGGAGAGAGACAATAGGGTTTTAACTAACCACGAAGTGCAACGGTTGGGAGAGTGTTAGAAAGCACCAATGACAGAAAGACCCCTTTACTCTCAGCCGTGCCCTCCATTGCTGTAGAGGTGGAAGGCACAAAGCACTGCCTCCATCCTTCACTGGGAGACAAGCGATAAACTGTCATGCCTCCAGCTCTTTAGGAAGCTGGGAAAGAACTCGCTTTCCACAGTCCTGTTACAGCAGACCGGGGAACTTCTCATACAATGGCAGCTCAAATGGCATTTCTTCCCAGCCCTTAACTCGCAGCTTTAGGACTCCTGCTTCTGCCGCAATTCCACCTTGCCAACCCGGCTCAGACGAAATGCCTACATCTTCCCCTGAAGCAACTGGGCTGAGTCCCAAATGATTGAGCGTCCACGTGCTTAGGAGGGGATAGACTGCACGCCTTTTTCCAACCACCATTGTGCACTGCTGGAGAGAGTGTCGGAAAGCAGCTATGTCAGAAAGACCCCTTTGCTCTCAGCCGTGCCCTTCATTGCTCTAGACGTGGAATGCACAATGCACTGGCACCCCCCTCAAGGGGCGACAAGCCACAGACCATCTTCCTTCCATCTCTTTAGGAAGCTGAGCAAGAACTCGCTTTCAACAGTGCTCTTTCTGTGTCCTGGCAACATCTCATACAAAGGCAGCTGATATGCCATTTCTTTTCAGCACTTAACTCGCAGATTTGGAACTTCTGCTCCTGCCACATTTCCACCTTGTCAACCCGGCTCAGACGAAATGTCTACATCTTCCCCTTCAGCAACGGGGACGAGGCCCAGATGACTTTGCTTCCTCATGCTTAGCAGGAGCAGACAATAGCCTTTTTACAAACCGCCATTGTGCACTGGGTCAGAGAGTGTCAGAATGCACTTATGTCAGAAAGGGCACTTTGCTCTCAGCCGTGCCCTCCATTGCTCTAGAGGTGGAAGGCACTAAGCACTGCCTCCATCCTTCAATTGGAGACAAGCCAGCAACTGGCCTGCTTCCAGCTCTTTAGGAAGCTGGGAAAGCACTCGCATTCCACAGTGCTCTTACAGCGTCCTGGGAACGTCTCATACAATGGCAGCTGAACACCGTGTCTTTTCAGCCCTTAATTCACCAATCTGCAACATCTGCTTCTGCCGCATTTCCACCTTGCCAACCCGGCTCAGACGAAATGCCTACATCTTCCCCTGAAGCGACTGTGCTGATTCCCAAATGATTGAGCATCCACATGCTTAGGAGGCGATAAACTGCATGCATTTTTCCAACCACCATTTTACACTGCTTAGAGAGCGTCGGAAAGCAGCTATGTCAGAAAGGCCCCTTTGCTCTCAGCCATGCCCTCCATTGCTCTCGAGGTGGAAGGCACAAGGCACTGGTTCTGGATCCACCCCTCAATGGGAGACAAACCACATCTTGGCCTGCTTCCAGCTCTTTTGGAAGTGGAGAAGAAACTCCCTTTCCACAGTGCTCTTACAGCGTCCTGGGAACATCTCATACAAAGGAGGCTGAACGCCGTTTCTTTTCAGCACTTCACTCGCCAGTCTGGGACATCTGTATCCTGCACGTGGCCACCTTGCCAACGCGGCTCATACGAAATGGCTACATCTTCCCCTTGAGCAATGGGGATGAGGCCCATAGGATTGTGGTTCCACATGCTGAGGAGGACAGAGACAATAGGCTTTTAACTAACCACGAAGTGCAACGGTTGGGAGAGTGTCAGAAAGCACCAATGGGAGAAAGACCCCTTTAATCTCAGCCGCGCCCTCCATTGCGCTACAGGTGGAAGGCACATAGCACTGCCTCCATCTTTCAATGGGAGACAAGCCATAAACTGTCTTGCCTCCAGCTCTTTTGGAAGCTGGGAAGGAACTCGCTTTCCACAGTGCTGTTACAGCATACGAGGAAACTCTCATACAGAGGCAGCTCAAACGCCATTTCTTCCCAGTGCTTAACTGGCCGCTTTAGGACTTCCGCTTCTGCCACAGTTCCACCTTGCCAACCCGGCTCAGGCGAAATACCTACATCTTCCCCTTAAGCAACGGGGGCGAAGCCCACACGATTGTGCTGCCACATGCTTAGCAGGAGAAGACAATAGGCTTTTTACAAACTGCCACTGTGCACTGGGTCAGAGAGTGTCAGAATGCACCTATGTCAGAAAGGGCCCTTTGCTCTCAGCCGTGCCCTCCATTGCTCTAGAGGTGGAAGGCACAAAGCACTGCCTCCATCCTTCAATTGGAGACAAGCCATAAACTGTCTTGCCTCCAGCTCTTTAGGAAGCTGACAAACAACTCGCTTTCCACAGGCCTGTTACAGAAGACCGGGGAACATCTCATACAAAGGCAGCTCAAATGGCATTTCTTCCCAGCCCTTAACTCGCAGCTTTAGGACTCCTGCTTCTGCCGCAATTCCTCCTTGCCAACCCGGCTCAGACGAAATGCCTACATCTTCCCCTGAATCAACTGGGCTGAGTCCCAAATGATTGAGCGTCCACGTGCTTAGGAGGCGATAGACTGCACGCCTTTTTCCAACCACCATTGTGCACTGCTGGAGAGAGTGTCGGAAAGCAGCTATGTCAGAAAGACCCCTTTGCTCTCAGCCGTGCCCTTCATTGCTCTAGACGTGGAATGCACAATGCACTGGCTCCCCCCCTGAAGGGGCGACAAGCCACAGACCAACTTCCTTCCATCTCTTTAGGAAGCTGAGCAAGAACTCGCTTTCAACAGTGCTCTTTTTGTGTCCTGGCAACATCTCATACAAAGGCAGCTGATATGCCATTTCTTTTCAGCGCTTAACTTGCAGATTTGGAACTTCTGCTCCTGCCACTTTTCCAGCTTGCCAACCTGGCTCAGACGAAATGTCTACATCTTCCCCTTCAGCAACGGGGACGAGGCCCATATGACTTTGCTTCCGCATGCTTAGCAGGAGCAGACAATAGGCTTTTTACAAACCGCCATTGTGCACTGGGTCAGAGAGTGTCAGAATGCACCTATGTCAGAAAGGGCCCTTTGCTCTCAGCCGTGCCCTGCATTGCTCTAGAGGTGGAAGGCACAAAGCACTGCCTCCATCCTTCAATTGGAGACAAGCCAGCAAGTGTCCTGCTTCCAGCTCTTTAGGAAGGTGGGAAAGCACTCGCATTCCACAGTGCTCTTACAGCGTCCTGGGAACGTCTCATACAAAGGCAGCTGAACACCGTGTCTTTTCAGCCCTTAACTCACCAATCTGCAACATCTGCTTCTGCCGCCTTTCCACCTTGCCAACACAGCTCAGACGAAATGCCTACATATTCCCCTGAAGCGACTGTGCTGATTCCCAAATGATTGAGCATCCACATGCTTGGGAGGCGATAAACTGCATGCCTTTTTCCAACCATCATTTGACACTGCTTAGAGAGCGTCAGAAAGCAGCTATGTCAGAAGGGCCCCTTTGCTCTCAGCCATGCCCTCCATTGCTCTCGAGGTGGAAGGCACAAGGCACTGGTTCTGGATCCACCCCTCAATGGGAGACAAACCACATCTTGGCCTGCTTCCTGCTCTTTAGGAAGTGGAGAAGAAACTCCCTTTCCACAGTGCTCTTACAGCGTCCTGGGAACATCTCATACAAAGGAGGCTGAACGCCATTTCTTTTCAGCACTTCACTCGCCAGGCTGGGACATCTGCATCCTGCACGTTTCCACCTTGCCAACCCGGCTCAGACGAAATGCCTTCAACTTCCCCTTGAGCAAAGGGGATGAGGCCCATAGGATTGTGGTTGCACATGCTGAGGAGGAGAGAGACAATAGGCTTTTACCTAACCACGAAGTGCAATGGTTGGGAGAGTGTCAGAAAGCACCAATGGCAGAAACACCCCTTTACTCTCAGCCGCGCCCTCCATTGCTGTAGAGGTGGAAGGCACAAAGCACTGCCTCCATCCTTCAATGGGAGACAAGCCATAAACTGTCTTGCCTCCAGCTCTTTAGGAAGCTGAGAAAGAACTCGCTTTCCACAGTGCTGTTACAGCATACGAGGAAACTCTCATACAGAGGCAGCTCAAACGCCATTTCTTCCCAGGGCTTAACTGGCCGCTTTAGGACTTCCGCTTCTGCCACAGTTCCACCTTGCCAACCCGGCTCAGACGAAATACCTACATCTTCCCCTTAAGCAACGGGGGCGAAGCCCACATGATTGTGCTGCCACATGCTTAGCAGGAGCAGACAATAGGCTTTTTACAAACTGCCACTGTGCACTGGGTCAGAGAGTGTCAGAATGCACCTATGTCAGAAAGGACCCTTTGCTCTCAGCCGTGCCCTCCATTGCTCTAGAGGTGGAAGGCACAAAGCACTGCCTCCATTCTTCAATTGGAGACAAGCCATAAACTGGCTTGCCTCCAGCTCTTTAGGAAGCTGACAAACAACTCGCTTTCCACAGTCCTGTTACAGCAGACCGGGGAACTTCTCATACAAAGGCAGCTCAAATGGCATTTCTTCCCAGCCCTTAACTAGCAGCTTTAGGACTCCTGCTTCTGCCGCAATTCCACCTTGCCAACCCGGCTCAGACGAAATGCCTACATCTTCCCCTGAAGCAACTGGGCTGAGTCCCAAATGATTGAGCGTCCACGTGCTTAGGAGGCGATAGACTGCACGCCTTTTTCCAACCACCATTGTGCACTGCTGGAGAGAGTGTCGGAAAGCAGCTATGTCAGAAAGACCCCTTTGCTCTCAGCCGTGCCCTTCATTGCTCTAGACGTGGAATGCACAATGCACTGGTTCCCCCACTCAAGGGGCGACAAGCCACAGACCATCTTCCTTCCATCTCTTTAGGAAGCTGAGCAAGAACTCGCTTTCAACAGTGCTCTTTCTGTGTCCTGGCAACATCTCATACAAAGGCAGCTGATATGCCATTTCTTTTCAGCACTTAACTCGCAGATTTGGAACTTCTGCTCCTGCCACATTTCCACCTTGCCAACCCGGCTCAGTCGAAATGTCTACATCTTCCCCTTCAGCAACAGGGATGAGGCCCAGATGACTGTGCTTCCGCATGCTAAGCAGGAGCAGACAATAGGCTTTTTACAAACCGCCATTGTGCACTGGGTCAGAGAGTGTCAGAATGCACCTATGTCAGAAAGGGCCCTTTGCTCTCAGCCGTGCCCTCCATTGCTCTAGAGGTGGAAGGCACAAAGCACTGCCTCCATCCTTCAATTGGAGACAAGCCAGCAACTGTCCTGCTTACAGCTCTTTAGGAAGCTGGGAAAGCACTCGCATTCCACAGTGCTCTTACAGCGTCCTGGGAACGTCTCATACAAAGGCAGCTGAACACCGTGTCTTTTCAGCCCTTAACTCACCAATCTGCAACATCTGCTTCTGCCGCATTTCCACCTTGCCAAACCGTCTCAGACGAAATGCCTACATCTTCCCCTCAAGCGACTGTGCTGATTCCCAAATGATTGAGCATCCACATGCTTAGGACGCGATAAACTGCCTGACTTTTTCCAACAACCATTTGACACTGCTTAGAGAGCGTCGGAAAGCAGCTATGTCAGAAAGGCCCCTTTGCTCTAAGCCATGCCCTCCATTGCTCTCGAGGTGGAAGGCACAAGGCACTGGTTCTGGATCCACCCCTCAATGGGAGACAAACCACATCTTGGCCTGCTTCCAGCTCTTTAGGAAGTGGAGAAATATCTCCCTTTCCACAGTGCTCTTACAGCGTCTTGGGAACATCTCATACAAAGGAGGCTGAATGCTGTTTCTTTTCAGCACTTAACTCGCCATTCTGTGACATCAGCATCCTGCAGGTTCCACCTTGCCAACCCCGCTCAGACGAAATGCCTACATCTTCCCCTTGAGCAATGGGGATGAGGCCCATAGGATTGTGGTTCCACATGCTGAGGAGGACAGAGACAATAGGCTTTTAACTAACCACGAAGTGCAACGGTTGGGAGAGTGTCAGAAAGCACCAATGGCAGAAAGACCCCTTTCCTCTCAGCCGCGCCCTCCATTGCTTTAGAGGTGGAAGGCACAAAGCACTGCCTCCATCCTTCAATGGGAGACCAACCATAAACTATCTTGCCTCCAGATCTTTACGAAGCTGGGAAGGAAATCGCTTTCCACAGTGCTGTTACAGCATAGGAGGAAACTCTCATACAGAGGCAGCTCCAACGCCATTTCTTCCCTGTGCTTAACTGGCCTCTTTAGGACTTCCGCTTCTGCCACATTTCCACCTTGCCAACCCGGCTCAGACGAAATGACTACATCTTCCACTTAAGCAACGGGGGCGAAGCCCACAGGATTGTGCTGCCAAATGCTTAGAAGGAGCAGACAATAGGCTTTTTACAAACCGCCATTGTGCACTGGGTCAGACAGTGTCAGAATGCACCTATGTCAGAAAGGGCCCTTTGCTCTCAGCCGTGCTCTCCATTGCTCTAGAGGTGGAAGGCACAAAGCACTGCCTCCATCCTTCAATTGGAGACAAGCCATAAACTGTCTTGCCTCCAGCTCTTTAGGAAGCTGACAAACAACTCGCTTTACACAGTCCTGTTACAGCAGACCGGGGAACTTCTCATACAAAGGCAGCTCAAATGGCATTTCTTCCCAGCCCTTAACTCGCAGCTTAGGACTCCTGCTTCTGCCGCAATTCCACCTTGCCAACCCGGCTCAGACGAAATGCCTACATCTTCCCCTGAAGCAACTGGGCTGAGTCCCAAATGATTGAGCGTCCACGTGCTTAGGAGGCGATAGACTGCACGCCTTTTTCCAACCACCATTGTGCACTGCTGGAGAGAGTGTCGGAAAGCAGCTATGTCAGAAAGACCCCTTTGCTCTCAGCCGTGCCTTCATTGCTCTAGACGTGGAATGCACAATGCACTGGCTCCCCCCCTCAAGGGGCGACAAGCCACAGACCATCTTCCATCCATCTCTTTAGGAAGGTGAGCAAGAACTCGCTTTCAACAGTGCTCTTTCTGTGTCCTGGCAACATCTCATACAAAGGCAGCTGATATGCCATTTCTTTTCAGCGCTTAACTCGCAGATCTGGAACTTCTGCTGATTCCCAAATTATTGAGCACCCACATGCTTAGGAGGCGATAAACTGCATGCCTTTTTCCAACCACCATTTTACATTGCTTAGAGAGCGTCGGAAAGCAGCTATGTCAGAAAGGCCCCTTTGCTCTCAGCCATGCCCTCCATTGCTCTCAAGGTGGAAGGCACAAGGCACTGGTTCTGGATCCACCCCTCAATGGGAGACAAACCACATCTTGGCCTGCTTCCAGCTCTTTAGGAAGTGGAGAAAAAACTCCCTTTCCACAGTGCTCTTACAGCGTCCATCTTCCTTCCATCTCTTTAGGAAGCTGAGCAAGAACTCGCTTTCAACAGTGCTCTTTCTGTGTCCTGGCAACATCTCATACAAAGGCAGCAGATATGCCATTTCTTTTCAGCGCTTAACTCGCAGATTTGGATCTTCTGCTCCTGCCACATTTCCAGGTTGCCAACCCGGCTCAGACATAATGTCTACATCTTCCCCTTCAGCAACGGGGATGAGGCACAGAAGATTGCGCTTCCGCATGCTTAGCAGGAGCAGACAATAGGCTTTTTACAAACCGCCATTGTGCACTGGGTCAGAGAGTGTCAGAATGCACTTATGTCAGAAAGGGCCCTTTGCTCTCAGCCGTGCCCTCCGTTGCTGTAGAGGTGGAGGGCACAAAGCACTGCCTCCATCCTTCAATTGGAGACAAGCCAGCAACTGTCCTGCTTCCAGCTCTTTAGGAAGCTGGGAAAGCACTCGCATTCCACAGTGCTCTTACAGCGTCCTGGGAACGTCTCATACAAAGGCAGCTGAACACCGTGTCTTTTCAGCCCTTAACTCACCAATCTGCAACATCTGCTTCCGCCGCATTTCCACCTTGCCAACCCGGCTCAGACGAAATGCCTACCTCTTCCCCTCAAGCGACTGTGCTGATTCCCAAATGATTGAGCATCCACATGCTTAGGAGGGGATAAACTGCATGCCTTTTTCCAACCACCATTTTACACTGCTTACAGAGCGTCGGAAAGCAGCTATGTCAGAAAGGCCCCTTTGCTCTCAGCCGTGCCCTCCATTGCTCTAGAGGTGGAAGGCACAACGCACTGACTCCATCCTTCAATGCGAGACAAGCCATAAACTGTCTTTCCTACAGCTCTTTAGGAAGCTGGGAAAGAACTCGCTTTCCACAGTGCTGTTACAGCATACGAGGAAACTCTCATACAGAGGCAGCTCCAACGCCATTTCTTCCCAGCGCTTAAATCGCAGCTTTAGGACTCCTGCTTCTGCCGCAATTCCACCTTGCCAACCCGGCTCAGACGAAATGCCTACATCTTCCCCTGAAGCAACTGGGCTGAGTCCCAAATGATTGAGCGTCCACGTGCTTAGGAGGCGATAGACTGCACGCCTTTTTCCAACCACCATTGTGCCATGCTGGAGAGAGTGTCGGAAAACAGCTATGTCAGAAAGACCCCTTTGCTCTCAGCCGTGCCCTTCATTGCTCTAGACGTGGAATGCACAATGCACTGGTTCCCCCACTCAAGGGGCGACAAGCCACAGACCATCTTCCTTCCATCTCTTTAGGAAGCTGAGCCAGAACTCGCTTTCAACAGTGCTCTTTCTGTGTCCTGGCAACATCTCATACAAAGGCAGCTGATATGCCATTTCTTTTCAGCGCTTAACTCGCAGATTTGGAACTTCTGCTCCTGCCACATTTCCAGCTTGCCAACCCGGCTCAGACGAAATGTCTACATCTTCCCCTTCAGCAATGGGGACGAGGCCCAGATGACTGTGCTTCCGCATGCTTAGCAGGAGCAGACAATAGGCTTTTTACAAACCGCCATTGTGCACTGGGTCAGAGAGTGTCAGAATGCACCTATGTCAGAAAGGGCCCTTTGCTCTCAGCCGTGCCCTGCATTGCTCTAGAGGTGGAAGGCACAAAGCACTGCCTCCATCCTTCAATTGGAGACAAGCCAGCAACTGTCCTGCTTACAGCTCTTTAGGAAGCTGGGAAAGAACTCGCTTTCCACAGTGCCGTTACAGCATACGAGGAAACTCTCATACAGAGGCAGCTCAAACGCCATTACTTCCCAGTGCTTAACTGGCCGCTTTAGGACTTCCGCTTCTGCCACAGTTCCACCTTGCCAACCCGGCTCAGATGAAATGCCTACATCTTCCCCTTAAGCAACGGGGGCGAAGCCCACATGATTGTGCTGCCACATGCTTAGCAGGAGCAGACAATAGGCTTTATACAAACCGCCATTCTGCACTGGGACAGACAGTGTCAGAATGCACCTATGTCAGAAAGGGCCCTTTGCTCTCAGCCGTGCCCTCCATTGCTCTAGAGGTGGAAGGCACAAAGCACTGCCTCCATCCTTCAATTGGAGACAAGCCATAAACTGTCTTGCCTCCAGCTCTTTAGGAAGCTGACAAACAACTCGCTTTCCACAGTCCTGTTACAGCAGACCGGGGAACTTCTCATACAAAGGCAGCTCAAATGGCATTTCTTCCCAGCCCTTAAATCGCAGCTTTAGGACTCCTGCTTCTGCCGCAATTCCACCTTGCCAACCCGGTTCAGACGAAATGCCTACATCTTCCCCTGAAGCAACTGGGCTGAGTCCCAAATGATTGAGCGTCCACGTGCTTAGGAAGCGATAGACTGCACGCCTTTTTCCAACCACAATTGCGCACTGCTGGAGAGAGTGTCGGAAAGCAGCTATGTCAGAAAGACCCCTTTGCTCTCAGCCCTGCCCTTCATTGCTCTAGACGTGGAATGCACAATGCACTGGCTCCCCCCCTCAAGGGGCGACAAGCCACAGACCATCTTCCTTCGATCTCTTTACGAAGCTGAGCAAGAACTCGCATTCCACAGTGCTCTTACAGGGTCCTGGGAACGTCTCATACAAAGGCAGCTGAACACCATGTCCTTTCAGCCCTTAACTCACCAACCTGCAACATCTGCTTCTGCCGCATTTCCACCTTGCCAACCCGGCTCAGACGAAATGCCTACATCTTCCCCTGAAGCGACTGTGCTGATTCCCAAATGATTGAGCATCCACATGCTTAGGAGGCGATAAACTGCAAGCCTTTTTCCAACCCCCATTTTACACTGCTTACAGAGCGTCGGAAAGCAGCTATGTCAGAAAGGCCCGTTTGCTCTCAGCCATGCCCTCCATTGCTCTCGAGGTGGAAGGCACAAGGCACTGGTTCTGGATCCACCCATCAATGGGAGACAAACCACATCTTGGCCTGCTTCCAGCTCTTTAGGAAGTGGAGGAGAAACTCCCTTTCCACTCTAATCTTACAGCGTCCTGGGAACATCTCATACAAAGGAGGCTGAACGCCATTTCTTTTCAGCACTTCACTCGCCAGTCTGGGACATCTGCATCCTGCACGTTTCCACCTTGCCAACCCGGCTCAGACGAATTGCCTACATCTTCCCCGTGAGCAATGGGGATGAGGCCCATAGGATTGTGGTTCCACATGCTGAGGAGGAGAGAGACAATAGGCTTTTAACTAACCACGAAGTGCAATGGTTCGGAGAGTGTCAGAAAGCACCAACGGCAAAAACACCCCTTTACTCTCAGCTGCGCCCTCCATTGTTGTAGAGATGGAAGGCACAAAGCACTGCCTCCATCCTTCAATGGGAGACAAGCCATAAACTGTCTTGCCTCCAGCTCTTTAGGAAGCTGGGAAAGAACTCGCTTCCCACAGTGCTGTTACAGCATATGAGGAATCTCTCATACAGAGGCAGCTCAAACGCCATTTCTTCCCAGGGCTTAACTGGCCGCTTTAGGACTTCCGCTTCTGCCACAGTTCCACCTTGCCAACCCGGGTCAGACGAAATGCCTACATCTTCCCCTTAAGCAACGGGGGTGAAGCCCTCATGATTGAGCTTCCACATGCTTTCCAGGAGTAGACAATAGGCTTTTTACAAACCGCCATTGTGCACTGGTTCAAAGAGTGTCAGAATGCCCCTATGTCAGAAGGGGTCCTTTGCTCTGAGCCATGCCCTCCATTGCTCTAGAGGTGGAAGGCACAAAGCACTGCCTCCATCCTCCAATTGGAGACAAGCCATAAACTGTCTTGCCTCCAGTTCTTTAGGAATCTGGGAAAGAACTCGCTTTCCACAGTGCTGTTACAGCATACTAGTAAACACTCATACAGAGGCAGCTCAAACTCCATTTCTTTCCAGTGCTTAACTGGCCGCTTTAGGACTTCCGCTTCTGCCACAGTTCCACCTTGCCAACCCGGCTCAGACGTAATGCCTACATCTTCCCCTGAAGCAACTGGGCTGAGTCCCAAATGATTGAGCGTCCATGTGCTTAGGAGGCGATGGACTGGCGCCTTTTTCCAACCACCATTGTGCACTGCTGGAGAGAGTGTCGGAAAGCAGCTATGTCAGAAAGACCCCTTTGCTCTCAGCCGTGCCCTTCATTGCTCTAGACGTGGAATGCACAAAGCACTTGCTCCCCCCCTCAAGGGGCGACAAGCCACAGACCATCTTCCTTCCATCTCTTTAGGAAGCTGAGCCAGAACTCGCTTTCAACAGTGCTCTTTCTGTGTCCTGGCAACATCTCATACAAAGGCAGCTGATATGCCATTTCTTTTCAGCGCTTAACTCGCAGATTTGGAACTTCTGCTCCTGCCACATTTCCAGGTTGCCAACCCGGCACAGACAAAATGTCTACATCTTCCCCTTCAGCAACGGGGACCAGGCCCAGATGACTGTGCTTCCACATGCTTAGCAGGAGCAGACAATAGGCTTTGTACAAACCGCCATTGTGCACTGGGTCAGAGAGTGTCAGAATGCACCTATGTCAGAAAGGGCCCTTTGCTCTCAGCCGTGCCCTCCATTGCTCTAGAGGTGGAAGGCACACAGCACTGCCTCCATCCTTCAATTGGAGACAAGCCAGCAACTGTCCTGCTTCCAGCTCTTTAGGAAGCTGGGAAAGCACTCGCATTCCACAGTGCTCTTACAGCGTCCTGGGAACGTCTCATACAAAGGCAGCTGAACACCGTGTCTTTTCAGCCCTTAACTCACCAATCTGCAACATCTGCTTCTGCCGCATTTCCACCTTGCCAACCCGGCTCAGACGAAATGCCTACATCTTCCCCTGAAGCGACTGTGCTGATTCCCAAATGATTGAGCATCCACATGCTTAGGAGGCGATAAAATGCATGCCTTTTTCCAACCACCATTTTACACTGCTTAGAGAGCGTCGGAAAGCAGCTATGTCAGAAAGGCCCATTTGCTCTCTGCCATGCCCTCCCTTGCTCTCGAGGTGGAAGGCACAAGACACTGGTTCTGCATCCACCACTCAATCGGAGACAAAACACATCTTGGCCTGCTTCCAGCTCTTTAGGAAGTGGAGAAAAAACTCCCTTTCCACAGTGCTCTTACAGCGTCCTGGGAACATCTCATACAAAGGAGGCTGAACGCCATTTCTTTTCAGCACTTCACTCGCCAGTCTGGGACATCTGCATCCTGCACGTTTCCACCTTGCCAACCCGGCTCAGGCGAAATGCCTACATCTTCCCCTTGAGCAATGGGGATGAGGCCCATAGGATTGTGGTTCCACATGCTGAGGAGGAGAGAGACAATAGGCTTTTAACTAACCACGAAGTGCAACGGTTGGGAGAGTGTCAGAAAGCACCAATGGCAGAAAGACCCCTTTACTCTCAGCTGCGCCCTCCATTGCTGTAGAGGTGGAAGGCACAAAGCACTGCCTCCATGCTTCAATGGGAGACCAGCCATAAACTGTCTTGCCTCCAGCTCTTCAGGAAGCTGGGAAAGAACTCGCTTTCCACAGTGCTGTTACAGCATACGAGGAAACTCTCATACAGAGGCAGCTCAAACGCCATTTCTTCCCAGTGCTTAACTGGCCGCTTTAGGACTTCCGCTTCTGCCACAGTTCCACCTTGCCAACCCGGCTCAGACGAAATGCCTACATCTTCCCCTTAAGCAACGGGGGCGAAGCCCACATGATTGTGCTGCCACATGCTTCGCAAGAGCAGACAATAGGCTTTTTACAAACCGCCATTGTGCACTGGGTCAGAGAGTGTCAGAATGCACCTATGTCAGAAAGGGCCCTTTGCTCTCAGCCGTGCCTTCCATTGCTCTAGAGGTGGAAGACACAAAGCACTGCCTCCATCCTTCAATTGGAGACAAGCCACAAACTGCCTTGCCTCCAGCTCTTTAGGAAGCTGAGAAACAACTCACTTTCAACAGTCCTGATACAGCAGACAGGGGAACTTCTCATACGAAGGCAGCTCAAATGGCATTTCTTCCCAGCCCTTAACTCGAGGCTTTAGGACTCCTGCTTCTGCCACAATTCCACCTTGCCAACCCGGCTCAGACGTAATGCCTACATCTTCCCCTGAAGCAACTGGGCTGAGTCCCAAATGATTGAGCGTCCATGTGCTTAGGAGGCGATGGACTGGCGCCTTTTTCCAACCACCATTGTGCACTGCTGGAGAGAGTGTCGGAAAGCAGCTATGTCAGAAAGACCCCTTTGCTCGCAGCCGTGCCCTTCATTGCTCTAGACGTGGAATGCACAAAGCACTTGCTCCCCCCCTCAAGGGGCGACAAGCCACAGACCATCTTCCTTCCATCTCTTTAGGAAGCTGAGCCAGAACTCGCTTTCAACAGTGCTCTTTCTGTGTCCTGGCAACATCTCATACAAAGGCAGCTGATATGCCATTTCTTTTCAGCGCTTAACTCGCAGATTTGGAACTTCTGCTCCTGCCACATTTCCAGGTTGCCAACCCGGCACAGACAAAATGTCTACATCTTCCCCTTCAGCAACGGGGACCAGGCCCAGATGACTGTGCTTCCACATGCTTAGCAGGAGCAGACAATAGGCTTTTTACAAACCGCCATTGTGCACTGGGTCAGAGAGTGTCAGAATGCACCTATGTCAGAAAGGGCCCTTTGCTCTCAGCCGTGCCCTCCATTGCTCTAGAGGTGGAAGGCACACAGCACTGCCTCCATCCTTCAATTGGAGACAAGCCAGCAACTGTCCTGCTTACAGCTCTTTAGGAAGCTGGGAAAGAACTCGCTTTCCACAGTGCCGTTACAGCATACGAGGAAACTCTCATACAGAGGCAGCTCAAACGCCATTACTTCCCAGTGCTTAACTGGCCGCTTTAGGACTTCCGCTTCTGCCACAGTTCCACCTTGCCAACCCGGCTCAGATGAAATGCCTACATCTTCCCCTTAAGCAACGGGGGCGAAGCCCACATGATTGTGCTGCCACATGCTTAGCAGGAGCAGACAATAGGCTTTATAAAAACCGCCATTGTGCACTGGGACAGACAGTGTCAGAATGCACCTATGTCAGAAAGGGCCCTTTGCTCTCAGCCGTGCCCTCCATTGCTCTAGAGGTGGAAGGCACAAAGCACTGCCTCCATCCTTCAATTGGAGACAAGCCATAAACTGTCTTGCCTCCAGCTCTTTAGGAAGCTGACAAACAACTCGCTTTCCACAGTCCTGTTACAGCAGACCGGGGAACTTCTCATACAAAGGCAGCTCAAATGGCATTTCTTCCCAGCCCTTAAATCGCAGCTTTAGGACTCCTGCTTCTGCCGCAATTCCACCTTGCCAACCCGGTTCAGACGAAATGCCTACATCTTCCCCTGAAGCAACTGGGCTGAGTCCCAAATGATTGAGCGTCCACGTGCTTAGGAAGCGATAGACTGCACGCCTTTTTCCAACCACAATTGCGCACTGCTGGAGAGAGTGTCGGAAAGCAGCTATGTCAGAAAGACCCCTTTGCTCTCAGCCCTGCCCTTCATTGCTCTAGACGTGGAATGCACAATGCACTGGCTCCCCCCCTCAAGGGGCGACAAGCCACAGACCATCTTCCTTCGATCTCTTTACGAAGCTGAGCAAGAACTCGCATTCCACAGTGCTCTTACAGGGTCCTGGGAACGTCTCATACAAAGGCAGCTGAACACCATGTCCTTTCAGCCCTTAACTCACCAACCTGCAACATCTGCTTCTGCCGCATTTCCACCTTGCCAACCCGGCTCAGACGAAATGCCTACATCTTCCCCTGAAGCGACTGTGCTGATTCCCAAATGATTGAGCATCCACATGCTTAGGAGGCGATAAACTGCAAGCCTTTTTCCAACCCCCATTTTACACTGCTTACAGAGCGTCGGAAAGCAGCTATGTCAGAAAGGCCCGTTTGCTCTCAGCCATGCCCTCCATTGCTCTCGAGGTGGAAGGCACAAGGCACTGGTTCTGGATCCACCCATCAATGGGAGACAAACCACATCTTGGCCTGCTTCCAGCTCTTTAGGAAGTGGAGGAGAAACTCCCTTTCCACTCTAATCTTACAGCGTCCTGGGAACATCTCATACAAAGGAGGCTGAACGCCATTTCTTTTCAGCACTTCACTCGCCAGTCTGGGACATCTGCATCCTGCACGTTTCCACCTTGCCAACCCGGCTCAGACGAATTGCCTACATCTTCCCCGTGAGCAATGGGGATGAGGCCCATAGGATTGTGGTTCCACATGCTGAGGAGGAGAGAGACAATAGGCTTTTAACTAACCACGAAGTGCAATGGTTCGGAGAGTGTCAGAAAGCACCAACGGCAAAAACACCCCTTTACTCTCAGCTGCGCCCTCCATTGTTGTAGAGATGGAAGGCACAAAGCACTGCCTCCATCCTTCAATGGGAGACAAGCCATAAACTGTCTTGCCTCCAGCTCTTTAGGAAGCTGGGAAAGAACTCGCTTCCCACAGTGCTGTTACAGCATATGAGGAAACTCTCATACAGAGGCAGCTCAAACGCCATTTCTTCCCAGGGCTTAACTGGCCGCTTTAGGACTTCCGCTTCTGCCACAGTTCCACCTTGCCAACCCGGGTCAGACGAAATGCCTACATCTTCCCCTTAAGCAACGGGGGTGAAGCCCTCATGATTGAGCTTCCACATGCTTTCCAGGAGTAGACAATAGGCTTTTTACAAACCGCCATTGTGCACTGGTTCAAAGAGTGTCAGAATGCCCCTATGTCAGAAGGGGTCCTTTGCTCTGAGCCATGCCCTCCATTGCTCTAGAGGTGGAAGGCACAAAGCACTGCCTCCATCCTCCAATTGGAGACAAGCCATAAACTGTCTTGCCTCCAGTTCTTTAGGAATCTGGGAAAGAACTCGCTTTCCACAGTGCTGTTACAGCATACTAGTAAACACTCATACAGAGGCAGCTCAAACTCCATTTCTTTCCAGTGCTTAACTGGCCGCTTTAGGACTTCCGCTTCTGCCACAGTTCCACCTTGCCAACCCGGCTCAGACGTAATGCCTACATCTTCCCCTGAAGCAACTGGGCTGAGTCCCAAATGATTGAGCGTCCATGTGCTTAGGAGGCGATGGACTGGCGCCTTTTTCCAACCACCATTGTGCACTGCTGGAGAGAGTGTCGGAAAGCAGCTATGTCAGAAAGACCCCTTTGCTCTCAGCCGTGCCCTTCATTGCTCTAGACGTGGAATGCACAAAGCACTTGCTCCCCCCCTCAAGGGGCGACAAGCCACAGACCATCTTCCTTCCATCTCTTTAGGAAGCTGAGCCAGAACTCGCTTTCAACAGTGCTCTTTCTGTGTCCTGGCAACATCTCATACAAAGGCAGCTGATATGCCATTTCTTTTCAGCGCTTAACTCGCAGATTTGGAACTTCTGCTCCTGCCACATTTCCAGGTTGCCAACCCGGCACAGACAAAATGTCTACATCTTCCCCTTCAGCAACGGGGACCAGGCCCAGATGACTGTGCTTCCACATGCTTAGCAGGAGCAGACAATAGGCTTTGTACAAACCGCCATTGTGCACTGGGTCAGAGAGTGTCAGAATGCACCTATGTCAGAAAGGGCCCTTTGCTCTCAGCCGTGCCCTCCATTGCTCTAGAGGTGGAAGGCACACAGCACTGCCTCCATCCTTCAATTGGAGACAAGCCAGCAACTGTCCTGCTTCCAGCTCTTTAGGAAGCTGGGAAAGCACTCGCATTCCACAGTGCTCTTACAGCGTCCTGGGAACGTCTCATACAAAGGCAGCTGAACACCGTGTCTTTTCAGCCCTTAACTCACCAATCTGCAACATCTGCTTCTGCCGCATTTCCACCTTGCCAACCCGGCTCAGACGAAATGCCTACATCTTCCCCTGAAGCGACTGTGCTGATTCCCAAATGATTGAGCATCCACATGCTTAGGAGGCGATAAAATGCATGCCTTTTTCCAACCACCATTTTACACTGCTTAGAGAGCGTCGGAAAGCAGCTATGTCAGAAAGGCCCATTTGCTCTCTGCCATGCCCTCCCTTGCTCTCGAGGTGGAAGGCACAAGACACTGGTTCTGCATCCACCACTCAATCGGAGACAAAACACATCTTGGCCTGCTTCCAGCTCTTTAGGAAGTGGAGAAAAAACTCCCTTTCCACAGTGCTCTTACAGCGTCCTGGGAACATCTCATACAAAGGAGGCTGAACGCCGTTTCTTTTCAGCACTTCACTCGCCAGTCTGGGACATCTGCATCCTGCACGTTTCCACCTTGCCAACCCGGCTCAGGCGAAATGCCTACATCTTCCCCTTGAGCAATGGGGATGAGGCCCATAGGATTGTGGTTCCACATGCTGAGGAGGAGAGAGACAATAGGCTTTTAACTAACCACGAAGTGCAACGGTTGGGAGAGTGTCAGAAAGCACCAATGGCAGAAAGACCCCTTTACTCTCAGCTGCGCCCTCCATTGCTGTAGAGGTGGAAGGCACAAAGCACTGCCTCCATGCTTCAATGGGAGACCAGCCATAAACTGTCTTGCCTCCAGCTCTTCAGGAAGCTGGGAAAGAACTCGCTTTCCACAGTGCTGTTACAGCATACGAGGAAACTCTCATACAGAGGCAGCTCAAACGCCATTTCTTCCCAGTGCTTAACTGGCCGCTTTAGGACTTCCGCTTCTGCCACAGTTCCACCTTGCCAACCCGGCTCAGACGAAATGCCTACATCTTCCCCTTAAGCAACGGGGGCGAAGCCCACATGATTGTGCTGCCACATGCTTCGCAAGAGCAGACAATAGGCTTTTTACAAACCGCCATTGTGCACTGGGTCAGAGAGTGTCAGAATGCACCTATGTCAGAAAGGGCCCTTTGCTCTCAGCCGTGCCTTCCATTGCTCTAGAGGTGGAAGACACAAAGCACTGCCTCCATCCTTCAATTGGAGACAAGCCACAAACTGCCTTGCCTCCAGCTCTTTAGGAAGCTGAGAAACAACTCACTTTCAACAGTCCTGATACAGCAGACAGGGGAACTTCTCATACGAAGGCAGCTCAAATGGCATTTCTTCCCAGCCCTTAACTCGAGGCTTTAGGACTCCTGCTTCTGCCACAATTCCACCTTGCCAACCCGGCTCAGACGTAATGCCTACATCTTCCCCTGAAGCAACTGGGCTGAGTCCCAAATGATTGAGCGTCCATGTGCTTAGGAGGCGATGGACTGGCGCCTTTTTCCAACCACCATTGTGCACTGCTGGAGAGAGTGTCGGAAAGCAGCTATGTCAGAAAGACCCCTTTGCTCTCAGCCGTGCCCTTCATTGCTCTAGACGTGGAATGCACAAAGCACTTGCTCCCCCCCTCAAGGGGCGACAAGCCACAGACCATCTTCCTTCCATCTCTTTAGGAAGCTGAGCCAGAACTCGCTTTCAACAGTGCTCTTTCTGTGTCCTGGCAACATCTCATACAAAGGCAGCTGATATGCCATTTCTTTTCAGCGCTTAACTCGCAGATTTGGAACTTCTGCTCCTGCCACATTTCCAGGTTGCCAACCCGGCACAGACAAAATGTCTACATCTTCCCCTTCAGCAACGGGGACCAGGCCCAGATGACTGTGCTTCCACATGCTTAGCAGGAGCAGACAATAGGCTTTGTACAAACCGCCATTGTGCACTGGGTCAGAGAGTGTCAGAATGCACCTATGTCAGAAAGGGCCCTTTGCTCTCAGCCGTGCCCTCCATTGCTCTAGAGGTGGAAGGCACACAGCACTGCCTCCATCCTTCAATTGGAGACAAGCCAGCAACTGTCCTGCTTCCAGCTCTTTAGGAAGCTGGGAAAGCACTCGCATTCCACAGTGCTCTTACAGCGTCCTGGGAACGTCTCATACAAAGGCAGCTGAACACCGTGTCTTTTCAGCCCTTAACACACCAATCTGCAACATCTGCTTCTGCCGCATTTCCACCTTGCCAACCCGGCTCAGACGAAATGCCTACATCTTCCCCTGAAGCGACTGTGCTGATTCCCAAATGATTGAGCATCCACATGCTTAGGAGGCGATAAAATGCATGCCTTTTTCCAACCACCATTTTACACTGCTTAGAGAGCGTCGGAAAGCAGCTATGTCAGAAAGGCCCATTTGCTCTCTGCCATGCCCTCCCTTGCTCTCGAGGTGGAAGGCACAAGACACTGGTTCTGCATCCACCACTCAATCGGAGACAAAACACATCTTGGCCTGCTTCCAGCTCTTTAGGAAGTGGAGAAAAAACTCCCTTTCCACAGTGCTCTTACAGCGCCCTGGGAACATCTCATACAAAGGAGGCTGAACGCCGTTTCTTTTCAGCACTTCACTCGCCAGTCTGGGACATCTGCATCCTGCACGTTTCCACCTTGCCAACCCGGCTCAGGCGAAATGCCTACAACTTCCCCTTGAGCAATGGGGATGAGGCCCATAGGATTGTGGTTCCACATGCTGAGGAGGAGAGAGACAATAGGCTTTTAACTAACCACGAAGTGCAACGGTTGGGAGAGTGTCAGAAAGCACCAATGGCAGAAAGACCCCTTTACTCTCAGCTGCGCCCTCCATTGCTGTAGAGGTGGAAGGCACAAAGCACTGCCTCCATGCTTCAATGGGAGACCAGCCATAAACTGTCTTGCCTCCAGCTCTTCAGGAAGCTGGGAAAGAACTCGCTTTCCACAGTGCTGTTACAGCATACAAGGAAACTCTCATACAGAGGCAGCTCAAACGCCATTTCTTCCCAGTGCTTAACTGGCCGCTTTAGGACTTCCGCTTCTGCCACAGTTCCACCTTGCCAACCCGGCTCAGACGAAATGCCTACATCTTCCCCTTAAGCAACGGGGGCGAAGCCCACATGATTGTGCTGCCACATGCTTCGCAAGAGCAGACAATAGGCTTTTTACAAACCGCCATTGTGCACTGGGTCAGAGAGTGTCAGAATGCACCTATGTCAGAAAGGGCCCTTTGCTCTCAGCCGTGCCTTCCATTGCTCTAGAGGTGGAAGACACAAAGCACTGCCTCCATCCTTCAATTGGAGACAAGCCACAAACTGCCTTGCCTCCAGCTCTTTAGGAAGCTGAGAAACAACTCACTTTCAACAGTCCTGATACAGCAGACAGGGGAACTTCTCATACGAAGGCAGCTCAAATGGCATTTCTTCCCAGCCCTTAACTCGAGGCTTTAGGACTCCTGCTTCTGCCACAATTCCACCTTGCCAACCCGGCTCAGACGTAATGCCTACATCTTCCCCTGAAGCAACTGGGCTGAGTCCCAAATGATTGAGCGTCCATGTGCTTAGGAGGCGATGGACTGGCGCCTTTTTCCAACCACCATTGTGCACTGCTGGAGAGAGTGTCGGAAAGCAGCTATGTCAGAAAGACCCCTTTGCTCTCAGCCGTGCCCTTCATTGCTCTAGACGTGGAATGCACAAAGCACTTGCTCCCCCCCTCAAGGGGCGACAAGCCACAGACCATCTTCCTTCCATCTCTTTAGGAAGCTGAGCCAGAACTCGCTTTCAACAGTGCTCTTTCTGTGTCCTGGCAACATCTCATACAAAGGCAGCTGATATGCCATTTCTTTTCAGCGCTTAACTCGCAGATTTGGAACTTCTGCTCCTGCCACATTTCCAGGTTGCCAACCCGGCACAGACAAAATGTCTACATCTTCCCCTTCAGCAACGGGGACCAGGCCCAGATGACTGTGCTTCCACATGCTTAGCAGGAGCAGACAATAGGCTTTGTACAAACCGCCATTGTGCACTGGGTCAGAGAGTGTCAGAATGCACCTATGTCAGAAAGGGCCCTTTGCTCTCAGCCGTGCCCTCCATTGCTCTAGAGGTGGAAGGCACACAGCACTGCCTCCATCCTTCAATTGGAGACAAGCCAGCAACTGTCCTGCTTCCAGCTCTTTAGGAAGCTGGGAAAGCACTCGCATTCCACAGTGCTCTTACAGCGTCCTGGGAACGTCTCATACAAAGGCAGCTGAACACCGTGTCTTTTCAGCCCTTAACTCACCAATCTGCAACATCTGCTTCTGCCGCATTTCCACCTTGCCAACCCGGCTCAGACGAAATGCCTACATCTTCCCCTGAAGCGACTGTGCTGATTCCCAAATGATTGAGCATCCACATGCTTAGGAGGCGATAAAATGCATGCCTTTTTCCAACCACCATTTTACACTGCTTAGAGAGCGTCGGAAAGCAGCTATGTCAGAAAGGCCCATTTGCTCTCTGCCATGCCCTCCCTTGCTCTCGAGGTGGAAGGCACAAGACACTGGTTCTGCATCCACCACTCAATCGGAGACAAAACACATCTTGGCCTGCTTCCAGCTCTTTAGGAAGTGGAGAAAAAACTCCCTTTCCACAGTGCTCTTACAGCGTCCTGGGAACATCTCATACAAAGGAGGCTGAACGCCGTTTCTTTTCAGCACTTCACTCGCCAGTCTGGGACATCTGCATCCTGCACGTTTCCACCTTGCCAACCCGGCTCAGGCGAAATGCCTACATCTTCCCCTTGAGCAATGGGGATGAGGCCCATAGGATTGTGGTTCCACATGCTGAGGAGGAGAGAGACAATAGGCTTTTAACTAACCACGAAGTGCAACGGTTGGGAGAGTGTCAGAAAGCACCAATGGCAGAAAGACCCCTTTACTCTCAGCTGCGCCCTCCATTGCTGTAGAGGTGGAAGGCACAAAGCACTGCCTCCATGCTTCAATGGGAGACCAGCCATAAACTGTCTTGCCTCCAGCTCTTCAGGAAGCTGGGAAAGAACTCGCTTTCCACAGTGCTGTTACAGCATACGAGGAAACTCTCATACAGAGGCAGCTCAAACGCCATTTCTTCCCAGTGCTTAACTGGCCGCTTTAGGACTTCCGCTTCTGCCACAGTTCCACCTTGCCAACCCGGCTCAGACGAAATGCCTACATCTTCCCCTTAAGCAACGGGGGCGAAGCCCACATGATTGTGCTGCCACATGCTTCGCAAGAGCAGACAATAGGCTTTTTACAAACCGCCATTGTGCACTGGGTCAGAGAGTGTCAGAATGCACCTATGTCAGAAAGGGCCCTTTGCTCTCAGCCGTGCCTTCCATTGCTCTAGAGGTGGAAGACACAAAGCACTGCCTCCATCCTTCAATTGGAGACAAGCCACAAACTGCCTTGCCTCCAGCTCTTTAGGAAGCTGAGAAACAACTCACTTTCAACAGTCCTGATACAGCAGACAGGGGAACTTCTCATACGAAGGCAGCTCAAATGGCATTTCTTCCCAGCCCTTAACTCGAGGCTTTAGGACTCCTGCTTCTGCCACAATTCCACCTTGCCAACCCGGCTCAGACGTAATGCCTACATCTTCCCCTGAAGCAACTGGGCTGAGTCCCAAATGATTGAGCGTCCATGTGCTTAGGAGGCGATGGACTGGCGCCTTTTTCCAACCACCATTGTGCACTGCTGGAGAGAGTGTCGGAAAGCAGCTATGTCAGAAAGACCCCTTTGCTCTCAGCCGTGCCCTTCATTGCTCTAGACGTGGAATGCACAAAGCACTTGCTCCCCCCCTCAAGGGGCGACAAGCCACAGACCATCTTCCTTCCATCTCTTTAGGAAGCTGAGCCAGAACTCGCTTTCAACAGTGCTCTTTCTGTGTCCTGGCAACATCTCATACAAAGGCAGCTGATATGCCATTTCTTTTCAGCGCTTAACTCGCAGATTTGGAACTTCTGCTCCTGCCACATTTCCAGGTTGCCAACCCGGCACAGACAAAATGTCTACATCTTCCCCTTCAGCAACGGGGACCAGGCCCAGATGACTGTGCTTCCACATGCTTAGCAGGAGCAGACAATAGGCTTTGTACAAACCGCCATTGTGCACTGGGTCAGAGAGTGTCAGAATGCACCTATGTCAGAAAGGGCCCTTTGCTCTCAGCCGTGCCCTCCATTGCTCTAGAGGTGGAAGGCACACAGCACTGCCTCCATCCTTCAATTGGAGACAAGCCAGCAACTGTCCTGCTTCCAGCTCTTTAGGAAGCTGGGAAAGCACTCGCATTCCACAGTGCTCTTACAGCGTCCTGGGAACGTCTCATACAAAGGCAGCTGAACACCGTGTCTTTTCAGCCCTTAACTCACCAATCTGCAACATCTGCTTCTGCCGCATTTCCACCTTGCCAACCCGGCTCAGACGAAATGCCTACATCTTCCCCTGAAGCGACTGTGCTGATTCCCAAATGATTGAGCATCCACATGCTTAGGAGGCGATAAAATGCATGCCTTTTTCCAACCACCATTTTACACTGCTTAGAGAGCGTCGGAAAGCAGCTATGTCAGAAAGGCCCATTTGCTCTCTGCCATGCCCTCCCTTGCTCTCGAGGTGGAAGGCACAAGACACTGGTTCTGCATCCACCACTCAATCGGAGACAAAACACATCTTGGCCTGCTTCCAGCTCTTTAGGAAGTGGAGAAAAAACTCCCTTTCCACAGTGCTCTTACAGCGTCCTGGGAACATCTCATACAAAGGAGGCTGAACGCCGTTTCTTTTCAGCACTTCACTCGCCAGTCTGGGACATCTGCATCCTGCACGTTTCCACCTTGCCAACCCGGCTCAGGCGAAATGCCTACATCTTCCCCTTGAGCAATGGGGATGAGGCCCATAGGATTGTGGTTCCACATGCTGAGGAGGAGAGAGACAATAGGCTTTTAACTAACCACGAAGTGCAACGGTTGGGAGAGTGTCAGAAAGCACCAATGGCAGAAAGACCCCTTTACTCTCAGCTGCGCCCTCCATTGCTGTAGAGGTGGAAGGCACAAAGCACTGCCTCCATGCTTCAATGGGAGACCAGCCATAAACTGTCTTGCCTCCAGCTCTTCAGGAAGCTGGGAAAGAACTCGCTTTCCACAGTGCTGTTACAGCATACGAGGAAACTCTCATACAGAGGCAGCTCAAACGCCATTTCTTCCCAGTGCTTAACTGGCCGCTTTAGGACTTCCGCTTCTGCCACAGTTCCACCTTGCCAACCCGGCTCAGACGAAATGCCTACATCTTCCCCTTAAGCAACGGGGGCGAAGCCCACATGATTGTGCTGCCACATGCTTCGCAAGAGCAGACAATAGGCTTTTTACAAACCGCCATTGTGCACTGGGTCAGAGAGTGTCAGAATGCACCTATGTCAGAAAGGGCCCTTTGCTCTCAGCCGTGCCTTCCATTGCTCTAGAGGTGGAAGACACAAAGCACTGCCTCCATCCTTCAATTGGAGACAAGCCACAAACTGCCTTGCCTCCAGCTCTTTAGGAAGCTGAGAAACAACTCACTTTCAACAGTCCTGATACAGCAGACAGGGGAACTTCTCATACGAAGGCAGCTCAAATGGCATTTCTTCCCAGCCCTTAACTCGAGGCTTTAGGACTCCTGCTTCTGCCACAATTCCACCTTGCCAACCCGGCTCAGACGTAATGCCTACATCTTCCCCTGAAGCAACTGGGCTGAGTCCCAAATGATTGAGCGTCCATGTGCTTAGGAGGCGATGGACTGGCGCCTTTTTCCAACCACCATTGTGCACTGCTGGAGAGAGTGTCGGAAAGCAGCTATGTCAGAAAGACCCCTTTGCTCTCAGCCGTGCCCTTCATTGCTCTAGACGTGGAATGCACAAAGCACTTGCTCCCCCCCTCAAGGGGCGACAAGCCACAGACCATCTTCCTTCCATCTCTTTAGGAAGCTGAGCCAGAACTCGCTTTCAACAGTGCTCTTTCTGTGTCCTGGCAACATCTCATACAAAGGCAGCTGATATGCCATTTCTTTTCAGCGCTTAACTCGCAGATTTGGAACTTCTGCTCCTGCCACATTTCCAGGTTGCCAACCCGGCACAGACAAAATGTCTACATCTTCCCCTTCAGCAACGGGGACCAGGCCCAGATGACTGTGCTTCCACATGCTTAGCAGGAGCAGACAATAGGCTTTGTACAAACCGCCATTGTGCACTGGGTCAGAGAGTGTCAGAATGCACCTATGTCAGAAAGGGCCCTTTGCTCTCAGCCGTGCCCTCCATTGCTCTAGAGGTGGAAGGCACACAGCACTGCCTCCATCCTTCAATTGGAGACAAGCCAGCAACTGTCCTGCTTCCAGCTCTTTAGGAAGCTGGGAAAGCACTCGCATTCCACAGTGCTCTTACAGCGTCCTGGGAACGTCTCATACAAAGGCAGCTGAACACCGTGTCTTTTCAGCCCTTAACACACCAATCTGCAACATCTGCTTCTGCCGCATTTCCACCTTGCCAACCCGGCTCAGACGAAATGCCTACATCTTCCCCTGAAGCGACTGTGCTGATTCCCAAATGATTGAGCATCCACATGCTTAGGAGGCGATAAAATGCATGCCTTTTTCCAACCACCATTTTACACTGCTTAGAGAGCGTCGGAAAGCAGCTATGTCAGAAAGGCCCATTTGCTCTCTGCCATGCCCTCCCTTGCTCTCGAGGTGGAAGGCACAAGACACTGGTTCTGCATCCACCACTCAATCGGAGACAAAACACATCTTGGCCTGCTTCCAGCTCTTTAGGAAGTGGAGAAAAAACTCCCTTTCCACAGTGCTCTTACAGCGCCCTGGGAACATCTCATACAAAGGAGGCTGAACGCCGTTTCTTTTCAGCACTTCACTCGCCAGTCTGGGACATCTGCATCCTGCACGTTTCCACCTTGCCAACCCGGCTCAGGCGAAATGCCTACAACTTCCCCTTGAGCAATGGGGATGAGGCCCATAGGATTGTGGTTCCACATGCTGAGGAGGAGAGAGACAATAGGCTTTTAACTAACCACGAAGTGCAACGGTTGGGAGAGTGTCAGAAAGCACCAATGGCAGAAAGACCCCTTTACTCTCAGCTGCGCCCTCCATTGCTGTAGAGGTGGAAGGCACAAAGCACTGCCTCCATGCTTCAATGGGAGACCAGCCATAAACTGTCTTGCCTCCAGCTCTTCAGGAAGCTGGGAAAGAACTCGCTTTCCACAGTGCTGTTACAGCATACAAGGAAACTCTCATACAGAGGCAGCTCAAACGCCATTTCTTCCCAGTGCTTAACTGGCCGCTTTAGGACTTCCGCTTCTGCCACAGTTCCACCTTGCCAACCCGGCTCAGACGAAATGCCTACATCTTCCCCTTAAGCAACGGGGGCGAAGCCCACATGATTGTGCTGCCACATGCTTCGCAAGAGCAGACAATAGGCTTTTTACAAACCGCCATTGTGCACTGGGTCAGAGAGTGTCAGAATGCACCTATGTCAGAAAGGGCCCTTTGCTCTCAGCCGTGCCTTCCATTGCTCTAGAGGTGGAAGACACAAAGCACTGCCTCCATCCTTCAATTGGAGACAAGCCACAAACTGCCTTGCCTCCAGCTCTTTAGGAAGCTGAGAAACAACTCACTTTCAACAGTCCTGATACAGCAGACAGGGGAACTTCTCATACGAAGGCAGCTCAAATGGCATTTCTTCCCAGCCCTTAACTCGAGGCTTTAGGACTCCTGCTTCTGCCACAATTCCACCTTGCCAACCCGGCTCAGACGTAATGCCTACATCTTCCCCTGAAGCAACTGGGCTGAGTCCCAAATGATTGAGCGTCCATGTGCTTAGGAGGCGATGGACTGGCGCCTTTTTCCAACCACCATTGTGCACTGCTGGAGAGAGTGTCGGAAAGCAGCTATGTCAGAAAGACCCCTTTGCTCTCAGCCGTGCCCTTCATTGCTCTAGACGTGGAATGCACAAAGCACTTGCTCCCCCCCTCAAGGGGCGACAAGCCACAGACCATCTTCCTTCCATCTCTTTAGGAAGCTGAGCCAGAACTCGCTTTCAACAGTGCTCTTTCTGTGTCCTGGCAACATCTCATACAAAGGCAGCTGATATGCCATTTCTTTTCAGCGCTTAACTCGCAGATTTGGAACTTCTGCTCCTGCCACATTTCCAGGTTGCCAACCCGGCACAGACAAAATGTCTACATCTTCCCCTTCAGCAACGGGGACCAGGCCCAGATGACTGTGCTTCCACATGCTTAGCAGGAGCAGACAATAGGCTTTGTACAAACCGCCATTGTGCACTGGGTCAGAGAGTGTCAGAATGCACCTATGTCAGAAAGGGCCCTTTGCTCTCAGCCGTGCCCTCCATTGCTCTAGAGGTGGAAGGCACACAGCACTGCCTCCATCCTTCAATTGGAGACAAGCCAGCAACTGTCCTGCTTCCAGCTCTTTAGGAAGCTGGGAAAGCACTCGCATTCCACAGTGCTCTTACAGCGTCCTGGGAACGTCTCATACAAAGGCAGCTGAACACCGTGTCTTTTCAGCCCTTAACTCACCAATCTGCAACATCTGCTTCTGCCGCATTTCCACCTTGCCAACCCGGCTCAGACGAAATGCCTACATCTTCCCCTGAAGCGACTGTGCTGATTCCCAAATGATTGAGCATCCACATGCTTAGGAGGCGATAAAATGCATGCCTTTTTCCAACCACCATTTTACACTGCTTAGAGAGCGTCGGAAAGCAGCTATGTCAGAAAGGCCCCTTTGCTCTCTGCCATGCCCTCCCTTGCTCTCGAGGTGGAAGGCACAAGACACTGGTTCTGCATCCACCACTCAATCGGAGACAAAACACATCTTGGCCTGCTTCCAGCTCTTTAGGAAGTGGAGAAAAAACTCCCTTTCCACAGTGCTCTTACAGCGTCCTGGGAACATCTCATACAAAGGAGGCTGAACGCCGTTTCTTTTCAGCACTTCACTCGCCAGTCTGGGACATCTGCATCCTGCACGTTTCCACCTTGCCAACCCGGCTCAGGCGAAATGCCTACATCTTCCCCTTGAGCAATGGGGATGAGGCCCATAGGATTGTGGTTCCACATGCTGAGGAGGAGAGAGACAATAGGCTTTTAACTAACCACGAAGTGCAACGGTTGGGAGAGTGTCAGAAAGCACCAATGGCAGAAAGACCCCTTTACTCTCAGCTGCGCCCTCCATTGCTGTAGAGGTGGAAGGCACAAAGCACTGCCTCCATGCTTCAATGGGAGACCAGCCATAAACTGTCTTGCCTCCAGCTCTTCAGGAAGCTGGGAAAGAACTCGCTTTCCACAGTGCTGTTACAGCATACGAGGAAACTCTCATACAGAGGCAGCTCAAACGCCATTTCTTCCCAGTGCTTAACTGGCCGCTTTAGGACTTCCGCTTCTGCCACAGTTCCACCTTGCCAACCCGGCTCAGACGAAATGCCTACATCTTCCCCTTAAGCAACGGGGGCGAAGCCCACATGATTGTGCTGCCACATGCTTCGCAAGAGCAGACAATAGGCTTTTTACAAACCGCCATTGTGCACTGGGTCAGAGAGTGTCAGAATGCACCTATGTCAGAAAGGGCCCTTTGCTCTCAGCCGTGCCTTCCATTGCTCTAGAGGTGGAAGACACAAAGCACTGCCTCCATCCTTCAATTGGAGACAAGCCACAAACTGCCTTGCCTCCAGCTCTTTAGGAAGCTGAGAAACAACTCACTTTCAACAGTCCTGATACAGCAGACAGGGGAACTTCTCATACGAAGGCAGCTCAAATGGCATTTCTTCCCAGCCCTTAACTCGAGGCTTTAGGACTCCTGCTTCTGCCACAATTCCACCTTGCCAACCCGGCTCAGACGTAATGCCTACATCTTCCCCTGAAGCAACTGGGCTGAGTCCCAAATGATTGAGCGTCCATGTGCTTAGGAGGCGATGGACTGGCGCCTTTTTCCAACCACCATTGTGCACTGCTGGAGAGAGTGTCGGAAAGCAGCTATGTCAGAAAGACCCCTTTGCTCGCAGCCGTGCCCTTCATTGCTCTAGACGTGGAATGCACAAAGCACTTGCTCCCCCCCTCAAGGGGCGACAAGCCACAGACCATCTTCCTTCCATCTCTTTAGGAAGCTGAGCCAGAACTCGCTTTCAACAGTGCTCTTTCTGTGTCCTGGCAACATCTCATACAAAGGCAGCTGATATGCCATTTCTTTTCAGCGCTTAACTCGCAGATTTGGAACTTCTGCTCCTGCCACATTTCCAGGTTGCCAACCCGGCACAGACAAAATGTCTACATCTTCCCCTTCAGCAACGGGGACCAGGCCCAGATGACTGTGCTTCCACATGCTTAGCAGGAGCAGACAATAGGCTTTGTACAAACCGCCATTGTGCACTGGGTCAGAGAGTGTCAGAATGCACCTATGTCAGAAAGGGCCCTTTGCTCTCAGCCGTGCCCTCCATTGCTCTAGAGGTGGAAGGCACACAGCACTGCCTCCATCCTTCAATTGGAGACAAGCCAGCAACTGTCCTGCTTCCAGCTCTTTAGGAAGCTGGGAAAGCACTCGCATTCCACAGTGCTCTTACAGCGTCCTGGGAACGTCTCATACAAAGGCAGCTGAACACCGTGTCTTTTCAGCCCTTAACTCACCAATCTGCAACATCTGCTTCTGCCGCATTTCCACCTTGCCAACCCGGCTCAGACGAAATGCCTACATCTTCCCCTGAAGCGACTGTGCTGATTCCCAAATGATTGAGCATCCACATGCTTAGGAGGCGATAAAATGCATGCCTTTTTCCAACCACCATTTTACACTGCTTAGAGAGCGTCGGAAAGCAGCTATGTCAGAAAGGCCCATTTGCTCTCTGCCATGCCCTCCCTTGCTCTCGAGGTGGAAGGCACAAGACACTGGTTCTGCATCCACCACTCAATCGGAGACAAAACACATCTTGGCCTGCTTCCAGCTCTTTAGGAAGTGGAGAAAAAACTCCCTTTCCACAGTGCTCTTACAGCGTCCTGGGAACATCTCATACAAAGGAGGCTGAACGCCGTTTCTTTTCAGCACTTCACTCGCCAGTCTGGGACATCTGCATCCTGCACGTTTCCACCTTGCCAACCCGGCTCAGGCGAAATGCCTACATCTTCCCCTTGAGCAATGGGGATGAGGCCCATAGGATTGTGGTTCCACATGCTGAGGAGGAGAGAGACAATAGGCTTTTAACTAACCACGAAGTGCAACGGTTGGGAGAGTGTCAGAAAGCACCAATGGCAGAAAGACCCCTTTACTCTCAGCTGCGCCCTCCATTGCTGTAGAGGTGGAAGGCACAAAGCACTGCCTCCATGCTTCAATGGGAGACCAGCCATAAACTGTCTTGCCTCCAGCTCTTCAGGAAGCTGGGAAAGAACTCGCTTTCCACAGTGCTGTTACAGCATACGAGGAAACTCTCATACAGAGGCAGCTCAAACGCCATTTCTTCCCAGTGCTTAACTGGCCGCTTTAGGACTTCCGCTTCTGCCACAGTTCCACCTTGCCAACCCGGCTCAGACGAAATGCCTACATCTTCCCCTTAAGCAACGGGGGCGAAGCCCACATGATTGTGCTGCCACATGCTTCACAAGAGCAGACAATAGGCTTTTTACAAACCGCCATTGTGCACTGGGTCAGAGAGTGTCAGAATGCACCTATGTCAGAAAGGGCCCTTTGCTCTCAGCCGTGCCTTCCATTGCTCTAGAGGTGGAAGACACAAAGCACTGCCTCCATCCTTCAATTGGAGACAAGCCACAAACTGCCTTGCCTCCAGCTCTTTAGGAAGCTGAGAAACAACTCACTTTCAACAGTCCTGATACAGCAGACAGGGGAACTTCTCATACGAAGGCAGCTCAAATGGCATTTCTTCCCAGCCCTTAACTCGAGGCTTTAGGACTCCTGCTTCTGCCACAATTCCACCTTGCCAACCCGGCTCAGACGTAATGCCTACATCTTCCCCTGAAGCAACTGGGCTGAGTCCCAAATGATTGAGCGTCCATGTGCTTAGGAGGCGATGGACTGGCGCCTTTTTCCAACCACCATTGTGCACTGCTGGAGAGAGTGTCGGAAAGCAGCTATGTCAGAAAGACCCCTTTGCTCTCAGCCGTGCCCTTCATTGCTCTAGACGTGGAATGCACAAAGCACTTGCTCCCCCCCTCAAGGGGCGACAAGCCACAGACCATCTTCCTTCCATCTCTTTAGGAAGCTGAGCCAGAACTCGCTTTCAACAGTGCTCTTTCTGTGTCCTGGCAACATCTCATACAAAGGCAGCTGATATGCCATTTCTTTTCAGCGCTTAACTCGCAGATTTGGAACTTCTGCTCCTGCCACATTTCCAGGTTGCCAACCCGGCACAGACAAAATGTCTACATCTTCCCCTTCAGCAACGGGGACCAGGCCCAGATGACTGTGCTTCCACATGCTTAGCAGGAGCAGACAATAGGCTTTGTACAAACCGCCATTGTGCACTGGGTCAGAGAGTGTCAGAATGCACCTATGTCAGAAAGGGCCCTTTGCTCTCAGCCGTGCCCTCCATTGCTCTAGAGGTGGAAGGCACACAGCACTGCCTCCATCCTTCAATTGGAGACAAGCCAGCAACTGTCCTGCTTCCAGCTCTTTAGGAAGCTGGGAAAGCACTCGCATTCCACAGTGCTCTTACAGCGTCCTGGGAACGTCTCATACAAAGGCAGCTGAACACCGTGTCTTTTCAGCCCTTAACTCACCAATCTGCAACATCTGCTTCTGCCGCATTTCCACCTTGCCAACCCGGCTCAGACGAAATGCCTACATCTTCCCCTGAAGCGACTGTGCTGATTCCCAAATGATTGAGCATCCACATGCTTAGGAGGCGATAAAATGCATGCCTTTTTCCAACCACCATTTTACACTGCTTAGAGAGCGTCGGAAAGCAGCTATGTCAGAAAGGCCCATTTGCTCTCTGCCATGCCCTCCCTTGCTCTCGAGGTGGAAGGCACAAGACACTGGTTCTGCATCCACCACTCAATCGGAGACAAAACACATCTTGGCCTGCTTCCAGCTCTTTAGGAAGTGGAGAAAAAACTCCCTTTCCACAGTGCTCTTACAGCGCCCTGGGAACATCTCATACAAAGGAGGCTGAACGCCGTTTCTTTTCAGCACTTCACTCGCCAGTCTGGGACATCTGCATCCTGCACGTTTCCACCTTGCCAACCCGGCTCAGGCGAAATGCCTACAACTTCCCCTTGAGCAATGGGGATGAGGCCCATAGGATTGTGGTTCCACATGCTGAGGAGGAGAGAGACAATAGGCTTTTAACTAACCACGAAGTGCAATGTTTGGGAGAGTGTCAGAAAGCACCAATGGCAGAAAGACCCCTTTACTCTCAGCCGCGCCCTCCTTTGCTGTAGAGGTGGAAGGCACAAAGAACTGCCTCCATCCTTCAAAGGGAGACAAGCCATAAACTGTCTTGCCTCCAGCTCTTTAGGAAGCTGGGAAAGAACTCGCTTTCCACGGTGCTGTTACAGCATACGAGGAAACTCTCATACAGAGGCAGCTCAAACGCCATTTCATCCGAGTTCTTAACTGGCCGCTTTAGGACTTCCGCTTCTGCCACAGTTCCAACTTGCCAACCCGGCTCAGACGAAATGCCTACATCTTCCCCTTAAGCAACGGGGGCGAAGCCCACATGATTGTGCTGCCACTTGCTTAGCAGGAGCAGACAATAGGCTTTTTACAAACCGCCATTGTGCACTGGGTCAGAGAGTGTCAGAAGGCACCTATGTCAGAAAGGGCCCTTTGCTCTCAGCCGTGCCCTCCATTGCTCTAGAGGTGGAAGGCACACAGCACTGCCTCCATCCTTCAATTGGAGACAAGCCAGCAACTGTCCTGCTTCCAGCTCTTTAGGAAGCTGGGAAAGCACTCGCATTCCACAGTGCTCTTAGAGCGTCCTGGGAACGTCTCATACAAAGGCAGCTGAACACCGTGTCTTTTCAGCCCTTAACTCACCAATCTGCAACATCTGCTTCTGTCGTATTTCCACCTTGCCAACCCGGCTCAGAAGAAATGCCTACATCTTCCCCTGAAGCGACTGTGCTGATTCCCAAATGATTGAGCATCCACATGCTTAGGAGGCGATAAAATGCATGCCTTTTTCCAACCACCATTTTACACTGCTTAGAGAGCGTCGGAAAGCAGCTATGTCAGAAAGGCCCCTTTGCTCTCTGCCATGCCATCCCTTGCTCTCGAGGTGGAAGGCACAAGACACTGGTTCTGGATCCACCCCTGAATGGGAGACAAAACACATCTTGGCCTGCTTCCAGCTCTTTAGGAAGTGGAGAAAAAACTCCCTTTCCACAGTGCTCTTACAGCGTCCTGGGAACATCTCATACAAAGGAGGCTGAACGCCGTTTCTTTTCAGCACTTCACTCGCCAGTCTGGGACATCTGCATCCTGCACGTTTCCACCTTGCCAACCCGGCTCAGGCGAAATGCCTACATCTTCCCCTTGAGCAATGGGGACGAGGCCCATAGGATTGTGGTTCCACATGCTGAGGAGGAGAGAGACAATAGGCTTTTAACTAACCACGAAGTGCAACGGTTGGGAGAGTGTCAGAAAGCACCAATGGCAGAAAGACCCCTTTACTCTCAGCTGCGCCCTCCATTGCTGTAGAGGTGGAAGGCACAAAGCACTGCCTCCATGCTTCAATGGGAGACCAGCCATAAACTGTCTTGCCTCCAGCTCTTCAGGAAGCTGGGAAAGAACTCGCTTTCCACAGTGCTGTTACAGCATACGAGGAAACTCTCATACAGAGGCAGCTCAAACGCCATTTCTTCCCAGTGCTTAACTGGCCGCTTTAGGACTTCCGCTTCTGCCACAGTTCCACCTTGCCAACCCGGCTCAGACGAAATGCCTACATCTTCCCCTTAAGCAACGGGGGCGAAGCCCACATGATTGTGCTGCCACATGCTTCGCAAGAGCAGACAATAGGCTTTTTACAAACCGCCATTGTGCACTGGGTCAGAGAGTGTCAGAATGCACCTATGTCAGAAAGGGCCCTTTGCTCTCAGCCGTGCCCTCCATTGCTCTAGAGGTGGAAGGCACAAAGCACTGCCTCCATCCTTCAATTGGAGACAAGCCATAAACTGTCTTGCCTCCAGCTCTTTAGGAAGCTGACAAACAACACGCTTTCCACAGTCCTGGTACAGCAGACCGGGGAACTTCTCATACAAAGGCAGCTCAAATGGCACTTCTTCCCAGCCCTTAACTCGCACCTTAGGACTCCTGCTTCTGCCGCAATTCCACCTTGCCAACCCGGCTCAGACGAAATGCCTACATCTTCCCCTGAAGCAACTGGTTTGAGTCCCAAATGATTGAGCGTCCACGTGCTTAGGAGGAGATACACTGCACGCCTTTTTCCAACCACCATTGTGCACTGCTGGAGAGAGTGTCGGAAAGCAGCTATGTCAGAAAGACCCCTTTGCTCTCAGCCGTGCCCTTCATTGCTCTAGACGTGGACTGCACAATGCACTGGCTCCCCCCCTCAAGGGGCGACAAGCCACAGACCATCTTCCTTCCATCTCTTTAGGAAGCTGAGCAAGAACTCGCTTTCAACAGTGCTCTTTCTGTGTCCTGGCAACATCTCATTCAAAGGCAGCTGATATGCCATTTCTTTTCAGCGCTTAACTCGCAGATTTGGAACTTCTGCTCCTGCCACATTTCCACCTTGCCAACGCGGCTCAGACGAAATGTCTACCTCTTCCCCTTCAGAAACGGGGACGAGGCCCAGATGACTGTGCTTCCGCATGCTTAGCAGGAGCAGACAATAGGCTTTTTACAATCCGCCATTGTGCACTGGGTCAGAGAGTGTCAGAATGCACCTATGTCAGAAAGGGCCCTTTGCTCTCAGCCGTGCCCTCCATTGCTCTAGAGGTGGAAGGCACACAGCACTGCCTCCATCCTTCAATTGGAGGCAAGCCAGCAACTGTCCTGCTTCCAGCTCTTTAGGAAGCTGGGAAAGCACTCGCATTCCACAGTGCTCTTACAGCGTCCTGGGAACGTCTCATACAAAGGCAGCTGAACACCGTGTCTTTTCAGCCCTTAACTCACCAATCTGCAACATCTGCTTCTGCCGCATTTCCACCTTGCCAACCCGGCTCAGACGAAATGCCTACATCTTCCCCTGAAGCGACTGTGCTGATTCCCAAATGATTTAGCATCCACATGCTTAGGAGGCGATAAAATGCATGCCTTTTTCCAACCACCATTTTACACTGCTTAGAGAGCGTCGGAAAGCAGCTATGTCAGAAAGGCCCATTTGCTCTCTGCCATGCCCTCCCTTGCTCTCGAGGTGGAAGGCACAAGACACTGGTTCTGGATCCACCCCTGAATGGGAGACAAAACACATCTTGGCCTGCTTCCAGCTCTTTAGGAAGTGGAGAAAAATCTCCCTTTCCACAGTGCTCTTACAGCGTCCTGGGAACATCTCATACAAAGCAGGATGAACGCCGTTTCTTTTCAGCACTTCACTCGCCAGTCTGGGACATCTGCATCCTGCACGTTTCCACCTTGCCAACCCGGCTCAGGCGAAATGCCTACATCTTCCCCTTGAGCAATGGGGATGAGGCCCATAGGATTGTGGTTCCACATGCTGAGGAGGAGAGAGACAATAGGCTTTTAACTAACCACGAAGTGCAACGGTTGGGAGAGTGTCAGAAAGCACCAATGGCAGAAAGACCCCTTTACTCTCAGCTGCGCCCTCCATTGCTGTAGAGGTGGAAGGCACAAAGCACTGCCTCCATGCTTCAATGGGAGACCAGCCATAAACTGTCTTGCCTCCAGCTCTTCAGGAAGCTGGGAAAGAACTCGCTTTCCACAGTGCTGTTACAGCATACGAGGAAACTCTCATACAGAGGCAGCTCAAACGCCATTTCTTCCCAGTGCTTAACTGGCCGCTTTAGGACTTCCGCTTCTGATACAGTTCCACCTTGCCAACCCGGCTCAGACGAAATGCCTACATCTTCCCCTTAAGCAACGGGGGCGAAGCCCACATGATTGTGCTTCCACATGCTTAGCAGGAGCAGACAATAGGCTTTTTACAAACCGCCATTGTGCACTGTGTCAGAGAGTGTCAGAATGCACCTATGTCAGAAAGGGCCCTTTGCTCTCAGCCGTGCCCTCCATTGCTCTAGAGGTGGAAGGCACAAAGCACTGCCTCCATCCTTCAATTGGAGAGAAGCCAGCAACTGGCCTGCTTCCAGCTCTTGAGGAAGCTGGGAAAGCACTCGCATTCCACAGTGCTCTTACAGCGTCCTGGGAATGTCTCATACAAAGGCAGCAGCACACCGTGTCTTTTCAGCCCTTAACTCACCAATCTGCAACATCTGCTTCTGCCGCCTTTCCACCTTGCCAACCCGGCTCAGACGAAATGCCTACATCTTACCCTCAAGCGACTGTGCTGATTCCCAAATGATTGAGCATCCACATGCTTAGGAGGCGATAAACTGCATGCCTTTTTCCAACCACCATTTTACACTGCTTAGAGAGCGTCGGAAAGCAGCTATGTCAGAAAGGCCCCTTTGCTCTCAGCCATACCCTCCATTGCTCTCGAGGTGGAAGGCACAAGGCACTGGTTCTGCATCCACCCCTCAATGGGAGACAAACCACATCTTGGCCTGCTTCCAGCTCTTTAGGAAGTGGAGAAAAGACTCCCTTTCCACAGTGCTCTTACAGCGTCCTGGGAAAATCTCATACAAAGAAGGCTGAACGCCGTTTCTTTTCAGCACTTCACTCGCCAGTCTGGGACATCTGCATCCTGCACGTTTCCACCTTGCCAACCCGGCTCAGACGAAATGCCTACAACTTCCCCTTGAGCAATGGGGATGAGGCTCATAGTATTTTGGTTCCACATGCGGAGGAGGAGAGAGACAATAGGCTTTTAACTAACCACGAAGTGCAACGGTTGGGAGAGTGTCAGAAAGCACCAATGGCAGAAAGGCCCCTTTTCTCTCAGCCGCGCCCTCCATTGCTGTAGAGGTGGAAGGCAGAAAGCACTGCCTCCATCCTTCAATGGGAGACAAGCCATAAACTGTCTTGCCTCCAGCTCTTTAGGAAGCTGGGAAAGAACTCGTTTTCCACAGTGCTGTTACTGCATACGAGGAAACTCTCATACAGAGGCAGCTCAAACGCCATTTCTTCCCTGTGCTTAACTGGCCGCTTTAGGACTTCCGCTTCTGCCACCGATCCACCTTGCCAACCCGGCTCAGGCGAAATGCCTACATCTTCCCATTATGCAACGGGGGCGAAGCCCACATGATTGTGCTGCCACATGCTTCGCAGAAGCAGACAATAGGCTATTTACAAACCGCCATTGTGCACTGGGTCAGAGAGTGTCAGAATGCAACTATGTCAGAAAGGGCCCTTTGCTATCAGCCGTGCCCTCCATTGCTCTAGAGGTGGAAGGCACAAAGCACTGCCTCCATCCTTCAATTGGAGACAAGCCACAAACTGTCTTGCCTCCAGCTCTTTTTGAAGCTGACAAACAACTCTCTTTTCACAGTCCTGTTACAGCAGACCGGGGAACTTATCATACAAAGGCAGCTCCAATGGCATTTCTTCCCAGCCCTTAACTCGCAGCTTAGGACTCCAGCTTCCGCCGCATTTCCACCTTGCCAACCCGGCTCAGACGAAATGCCTACATCTTCCCCTGAGGCAACTGGGCTGAGTCCCAAATGATTGAGCGTCCACGTGCTTAGGAGGCGATAGACGGCACGCCTTTTTCCAACCACGATTGTGCACTGCTGGAGAGAGTGTCGGAAAGCAGCTATGTCAGAAAGACCCCTTTGCTCTCAGCCGTGCCCTTCATTGCTCTAGACGTGGAATGCACAATGCACTGGCTCCCCCCTCAAGGGGCGACAAGCCACAGACCATCTTCCTTCCATCTCTTTAGGAAGCTGAGCCAGAACTCGCTTTCAACAGTGCTCTTTCTGTGTCCTGGCAACATCTCATACAAAGGCAGCTGATATGCCATTTCTTTTCAGCGCTTAACTCGCAGATTTGGAACTTCTGCTCCTGCCACATTTCCACCTTGCCAACCCGGCTCAGACGAAATGTCTACATCTTCCCCTTCAGCAACAGGGACGAGGCCCAGATCACTGTGCTTCCGCATGCTTAGCAGGAGCAGACAATAGGCTTTTTACAAACCGCCATTGTGCACTGTGCCAGAGAGTGTCAGAATGCACCTATGTCGGAAAGGGCCCTTTGCTCTCAGCCGTGCCCTCCATTGCTGTAGAGGTGGAAGGCACAAAGCACTGCCTCCATCCTTCAATTGGAGACAAGCCAGCAACTGGCCTGCTTCCAGCTCTTGAGGAAGCTGGGAAAGCACTCGCATTCCACAGTGCTCTTACAGCGTCCTGGGAACGTGTCATACAAAGGCAGCTGAACACCGTGTCTTTTCAGCCCTTAACTCACCAATCTGCAACATCTGCTTCTGACGCCTTTCCACCTTGCCAACCCGGCTCAGACGAAATGCCTACATCTTCCCCTGAAGCGACTGTGCTGATTCCGAAATGATTGAGCATCCACATGCTTAGGAGGCGATAAACTGCATGCCTTTTTCCAACCACCATTTTACACTGCTTAGAGAGCGTCGGAAAGCAGCTATGTCAGAAAGGCCCCTTTGCTCTCAGCCATGCCCTCCATTGCTCTCGAGGTGGAAGGCACAAGGCACTGGTTCTGGATCCACCCCTCAATGGGAGACAAAACGCATCTTGGCCTGCTTCCTGCTCTTTAGGAAGTGGAGAAGAAACTCCCTTTCCACAGTGCTCTTACAGCGTCCTGGGAACATCTCATACAAAGGAGGCTGAACGCCGTTTCCTTTCAGCACGTCACTCGCCAGTCTGGGACATCTGCATCCTGCACGTTTCCACCTTGCCAACCCGGCTCAAACGAAATGCCTACAACTTCCCCTTGAGCAAAGGGGATGAGGCCCATAGGATTGTGGTTGCACATGCTGAGGAGGAGAGAGACAATAGGCTTTTAACTAACCACGAAGTGCAACGGTTGGGAGAGTGTCAGAAAGCACCAATGGCAGAAACACCCCTTTATTCTCAGCCGCGCCCTCCATTGCTGTAGAGGTGGAAGGCACAAAGCGCTGCCTCCATCCTTCAATGGGAGACAAGCCATAAACTGTCTTGCCTCCAGCTCTTTAGGAAGCTGAGAAAGAACTCGCTTTCCACAGTGCTGTTACAGCATATGAGGAAACTCTCATACAGAGACAGCTCAAACGCCATTTCTTCCCAGGGCTTAACTGGCCGCTTTAGGACTTCCGCTTCTGCCACAGTTCCAAGTTGCCAACCCAGCTCAGACGAAATGCCTACATCTTCGCCTTAAACAACAGGGGCGAAGCCCACATGATTGTGCTGCCACATGCTTCGCAGGAGCAGACAATAGGCTTTTTAAAAACCGCCATTGTGCACTGGGTCAGAGAGTGTCAGAATGCACCTATGTCAGAAAGGTCCCTTTGCTCTCAGCCGTGCCTTCCATTGCTCTAGAGGTGGAAGACACAAAGCACTTCCTCCATCCTTCAATTGGAGACAAGCCACAAACTGTCTTGCCTCCAGCTCTTTAGGAAGCTGAGAAACAACTCACTTTCAACAGTCCTGATACAGCAGACAGGGGAACTTCTCATACTAAGGCAGCTCAAATGGCATTTCTTCCCAGCCCTTAACTCGAGGCTTTAGGACTCCTGCTTCTGCCACAATTCCACCTTGCCAACCCGGCTCAGACGTAATGCCTACATCTTCCCCTGAAGCAACTGGGCTGAGTCCCAAATGATTGAGCGTCCATGTGCTTAGGAGGCGATGGACTGGCGCCTTTTTCCAACCACCATTGTGCACTGCTGGAGAGAGTGTCGGAAAGCAGCTATGTCAGAAAGACCCCTTTGCTCGCAGCCGTGCCCTTCATTGCTCTAGACGTGGAATGCACAATGCACTTGCTCCCCCCCTCAAGGGGCGACAAGCCACAGACCATCTTCCTTCCATCTCTTTAGGAAGCTGAGCCAGAACTCGCTTTCAACAGTGCTCTTTCTGTGTCCTGGCAACATCTCATACAAAGGCAGCTGATATGCCATTTCTTTTCAGCGCTTAACTCGCAGATTTGGAACTTCTGCTCCTGCCACATTTCCAGGTTGCCAACCCGGCACAGACAAAATGTCTACATCTTCCCCTTCAGCAACGGGGACCAGGCCCAGATGACTGTGCTTCCACATGCTTAGCAGGAGCAGACAATAGGCTTTGTACAAACCGCCATTGTGCACTGGGTCAGAGAGTGTCAGAATGCACCTATGTCAGAAAGGGCCCTTTGCTCTCAGCCGTGCCCTCCATTGCTCTAGAGGTGGAAGGCACAAAGCACTGCCTCCATCCTTCAATTGGAGACAAGCCAGCAACTGTCCTGCTTCCAGCTCTTTAGGAAGCTGGGAAAGCACTCGCATTCCACAGTGCTCTTACAGCGTCCTGGGAACGTCTCATACAAAGGCAGCTGAACACCGTGTCTTTTCAGCCCTTAACTCACCAATCTGCAACATCTGCTTCTGCCGCATTTCCACCTTGCCAAGCCGGCTCAGACGAAATGCCTACATCTTCCCCTGAAGCGACTGTGCTGATTCCCAAATGATTGAGCATCCACATGCTTAGGAGGCGATAAAATGCATGCCTTTTTCCAACCACCATTTTACACTGCTTAGAGAGCGTCGGAAAGCAGCTATGTCAGAAAGGCCCCTTTGCTCTCTGCCATGCCCTCCCTTGTTCTCGAGGTGGAAGGCACAAGGCACTGGTTCTGGATCCACCACTCAATGGGAGACAAAACACATCTTGGCCTGCTTCCAGCTCTTTAGGAAGTGGAGAAAAAACTCCCTTTCCACAGTGCTCTTACAGCGCCCTGGGAACATCTCATACAAAGGAGGCTGAACGCCGTTTCTTTTCAGCACTTCACTCGCCAGTCTGGGACATCTGCATCCTGCACGTTTCCACCTTGCCAACCCGGCTCAGGCGAAATGCCTACATCTTCCCCTTGAGCAATGGGGATGAGGCCCATAGGATTGTGGTTCCACATGCTGAGGAGGAGAGAGACAATAGGCTTTTAACTAACCACGAAGTGCAATGTTTGGGAGAGTGTCAGAAAGCACCAATGGCAGAAAGACCCCTTTACTCTCAGCCGCGCCCTCCATTGCTGTAGAGGTGGAAGGCACAAAGAACTGCCTCCATCCTTCAAAGGGAGACAAGCCATAAACTGTCTTGCCTCCAGCTCTTTAGGAAGCTGGGAAAGAACTCGCTTTCCACAGTGCTGTTACTGCATACGAGGAAACTCTCATACAGAGGCAGCTCAAACGCCATTTCTTCCCTGTGCTTAACTGGCCGCTTTAGGACTTCCGCTTCTGCCACCGTTCCACCTTGCCAACCCGGCTCAGGCGAAATGCCTACATCTTCCCATTATGCAACGGGGGCGAAGCCCACATGATTGTGCTGCCACATGCTTCGCAAGAGCAGACAATAGGCTATTTACAAACCGCCATTGTGCACTGGGTCAGAGAGTTTCAGAATGCACCTATGTCAGAAAGGGCCCTTTGCTATCAGCCGTGCCCTCCATTGCTCTAGAGGTGGAAGGCACAAAGCACTGCCTCCATCCTTCAATTGGAGACAAGCCACAAACTGTCTTGCCTCCAGCTCTTTTTGAAGCTGACAAACAACTCTCTTTCCACACTCCTGTTACAGCAGACCGGGGAACTTATCATACAAAGGCAGCTCCAATGGCATTTCTTCCCAGCCCTTAACTCGCAGCTTAGGACTCCAGCTTCCGCCGCATTTCCACCTTGCCAACCCGGCTCAGACGAAATGCCTACATCTTCCCCTGAAGCAACTGGGCTGAGTCCCAAATGATTGAGCGTCCACGTGCTTAGGAGGCGATAGACGGCACGCCTTTTTCCAACCACGATTGTGCACTGCTGGAGAGAGTGTCGGAAAGCAGCTATGTCAGAAAGACCCCTTTGCTCTCAGCCGTGCCCTTCATTGCTCTAGACGTGGAATGCACAATGCACTGGCTCCCCCCTCAAGGGGCGACAAGCCACAGACCATCTTCCTTCCATCTCTTTAGGAAGCTGAGCCAGAACTCGCTTTCAACAGTGCTCTTTCTGTGTCCTGGCAACATCTCATACAAAGGCAGCTGATATGCCATTTCTTTTCACCGCTTAACTGGCAGATTTGGAACTTCTGCTCCTGCCACATTTCCACCTTGCCAACCCGGCTCAGACGAAATGTCTACATCTTCCCCTTCAGCAACAGGGACGAGGCCCAGATCACTGTGCTTCCGCATGCTTAGCAGGAGCAGACAATAGGCTTTTTACAAACCGCCATTGTGCACTGGGTCAGAGAGTGTCAGAATGCACCTATGTCGGAAAGGGCCCTTTGCTCTCAGCTGTGCCCTCCATTGCTGTAGAGGTGGAAGGCACAAAGCACTGCCTCCATCCTTCAATTGGAGACAAGCCAGCAACTGGCCTGCTTCCAGCTCTTGAGGAAGCTGGGAAAGCACTCGCATTCCACAGTGCTCTTACAGCGTCCTGGGAACGTCTCATACAAAGGCAGCTGAACACCGTGTCTTTTCAGCCCTTAACTCACCAATCTGCAACATCTGCTTCTGCCGCCTTTCCACCTTGCCAACCCGGCTCAGACGAAATGCCTACATCTTCCCCTGAAGCGACTGTGCTGATTCCGAAATGATTGAGCATCCACATGCTTAGGAGGCGATAAACTGCATGCCTTTTTCCAACCACCATTTTACACTGCTTAGAGATCGTCGGAAAGCAGCTATGTCAGAAAGGCCCCTTTGCTCTCAGCCATGCCCTCCATTGCTCTCGAGGTGGAAGGCACAAGGCACTGGTTCTGGATCCACCCCTCAATGGGAGACAAAACACATCTTGGCCTGCTTCCTGCTCTTTAGGAAGTGGAGAAGAAACTCCCTTTCCACAGTGCTCTTACAGCGTCCTGGGAACATCTCATACAAAGGAGGCTGAACGCCGTTTCCTTTCAGCACGTCACTCGCCAGTCTGGGACATCTGCATCCTGCACGTTTCCACCTTGCCAACCCGGCTCAAACGAAATGCCTACAACTTCCCCTTGAGCAAAGGGGATGAGGCCCATAGGATTGTGGTTGCACATGCTGAGGAGGAGAGAGACAATAGGCTTTTAACTAACCACGAAGTGCAACGGTTGGGAGAGTGTCAGAAAGCACCAATGGCAGAAACACCCCTTTATTCTCAGCCGCGCCCTCCATTGCTGTAGAGGTGGAAGGCACAAAGCGCTGCCTCCATCCTTCAATGGGAGACAAGCCATAAACTGTCTTGCCTCAAGCTCTTTAGGAAGCTGAGAAAGAACTCGCTTTCCACAGTGCTGTTACAGCATATGAGGAAACTCTCATACAGAGACAGCTCAAACGCCATTTCTTCCCAGGGCTTAACTGGCCGCTTTAGGACTTCCGCTTCTGCCACAGTTCCAAGTTGCCAACCCAGCTCAGACGAAATGCCTACATCTTCGCCTTAAACAACAGGGGCGAAGCCCACATGATTGTGCTGCCACATGCTTCGCAGGAGCAGACAATAGGCTTTTTAAAAACCGCCATTGTGCACTGGGTCAGAGAGTGTCAGAATGCACCTATGTCAGAAAGGTCCCTTTGCTCTCAGCCGTGCCTTCCATTGCTCTAGAGGTGGAAGACACAAAGCACTTCCTCCATCCTTCAATTGGAGACAAGCCACAAACTGTCTTGCCTCCAGCTCTTTAGGAAGCTGAGAAACAACTCACTTTCAACAGTCCTGATACAGCAGACAGGGGAACTTCTCATACTAAGGCAGCTCAAATGGCATTTCTTCCCAGCCCTTAACTCGAGGCTTTAGGACTCCTGCTTCTGCCACAATTCCACCTTGCCAACCCGGCTCAGACGTAATGCCTACATCTTCCCCTGAAGCAACTGGGCTGAGTCCCAAATGATTGAGCGTCCATGTGCTTAGGAGGCGATGGACTGGCGCCTTTTTCCAACCACCATTGTGCACTGCTGGAGAGAGTGTCGGAAAGCAGCTATGTCAGAAAGACCCCTTTGCTCGCAGCCGTGCCCTTCATTGCTCTAGACGTGGAATGCACAATGCACTTGCTCCCCCCCTCAAGGGGCGACAAGCCACAGACCATCTTCCTTCCATCTCTTTAGGAAGCTGAGCCAGAACTCGCTTTCAACAGTGCTCTTTCTGTGTCCTGGCAACATCTCATACAAAGGCAGCTGATATGCCATTTCTTTTCAGCGCTTAACTCGCAGATTTGGAACTTCTGCTCCTGCCACATTTCCAGGTTGCCAACCCGGCACAGACAAAATGTCTACATCTTCCCCTTCAGCAACGGGGACCAGGCCCAGATGACTGTGCTTCCACATGCTTAGCAGGAGCAGACAATAGGCTTTGTACAAACCGCCATTGTGCACTGGGTCAGAGAGTGTCAGAATGCACCTATGTCAGAAAGGGCCCTTTGCTCTCAGCCGTGCCCTCCATTGCTCTAGAGGTGGAAGGCACACAGCACTGCCTCCATCCTTCAATTGGAGACAAGCCAGCAACTGTCCTGCTTCCAGCTCTTTAGGAAGCTGGGAAAGCACTCGCATTCCACAGTGCTCTTAGAGCGTCCTGGGAACGTCTCATACAAAGGCAGCTGAACACCGTGTCTTTTCAGCCCTTAACTCACCAATCTGCAACATCTGCTTCTGCCGCATTTCCACCTTGCCAACCCGGCTCAGACGAAATGCCTACATCTTCCCCTGAAGCGACTGTGCTGATTCCCAAATGATTGAGCATCCACATGCTTAGGAGGCGATAAAATGCATGCCTTTTTCCAACCACCATTTTACACTGCTTAGAGAGCGTCGGAAAGCAGCTATGTCAGAAAGGCCCCTTTGCTCTCTGCCATGCCCTCCCTTGCTCTCGAGGTGGAAGGCACAAGACACTGGTTCTGGATCCACCCCTGAATGGGAGACAAAACACATCTTGGCCTGCTTCCAGCTCTTTAGGAAGTGGAGAAAAATCTCCCTTTCCACAGTGCTCTTACAGCGTCCTGGGAACATCTCATACAAAGCAGGATGAACGCCGTTTCTTTTCAGCACTTCACTCGCCAGTCTGGGACATCTGCATCCTGCACGTTTCCACCTTGCCAACCCGGCTCAGGCGAAATGCCTACATCTTCCCCTTGAGCAATGGGGATGAGGCCCATAGGATTGTGGTTCCACATGCTGAGGAGGAGAGAGACAATAGGCTTTTAACTAACCACGAAGTGCAACGGTTGGGAGAGTGTCAGAAAGCACCAATGGCAGAAAGACCCCTTTACTCTCAGCTGCGCCCTCCATTGCTGTAGAGGTGGAAGGCACAAAGCACTGCCTCCATGCTTCAATGGGAGACCAGCCATAAACTGCCTTGCCTCCAGCTCGTCAGGAAGCTGGGAAAGAACTCGCTTTCCACAGTGCTGTTACAGCATACGAGGAAACTCTCATACAGAGGCAGCTCAAACGCCATTTCATCCGAGTTCTTAACTGGCCGCTTTAGGACTTCCGCTTCTGCCACAGTTCCAACTTGCCAACCCGGCTCAGACGAAATGCCTACATCTTCCCCTTAAGCAACGGTGGCGAAGCCCACATGATTGTGCTGCCACTTGCTCAGCAGGAGCAGACAATAGGCTTTTTACAAACCGCCATTGTGCACTGGGTCAGAGAGTGTCAGAATGCACCTATGTCAGAAAGGGCCCTTTGCTCTCAGCCGTGCCCTCCATTGCTCTAGAGGTGGAAGGCACACAGCACTGCCTCCATCCTTCAATTGGAGACAAGCCAGCAACTGTCCTGCTTCCAGCTCTTTAGGAAGCTGGGAAAGCACTCGCATTCCACAGTGCTCTTACAGCGTCCTGGGAACGTCACATACAAAGGCAGCTGAACACCGTGTCTTTTCAGCCCTTAACTCACCAATCTGCAACATCTGCTTCTGCCGCATTTCCACCTTGCCAACCCGGCTCAGACGAAATGCCTACATCTTCCCCTGAAGCGACTGTGCTGATTCCCAAATGATTGAGCATCCACATGCTTAGGAGGCGATAAAATGCATGCCTTTTTCCAACCACCATTTTACACTGCTTAGAGAGCGTCGGAAAGCAGCTATGTCAGAAAGGCCCCTTTGCTCTCTGCCATGCCCTCCCTTGCTCTCGAGGTGGAAGGCACAAGACACTGGTTCTGGATCCACCCCTGAATGGGAGACAAAACACATCTTGGCCTGCTTCCAGCTCTTTAGGAAGTGGAGAAAAATCTCCCTTTCCACAGTGCTCTTACAGCGTCCTGGGAACATCTCATACAAAGCAGGATGAACGCCGTTTCTTTTCAGCACTTCACTCGCCAGTCTGGGACATCTGCATCCTGCACGTTTCCACCTTGCCAACCCGGCTCAGGCGAAATGCCTACATCTTCCCCTTGAGCAATGGGGATGAGGCCCATAGGATTGTGGTTCCACATGCTGAGGAGGAGAGAGACAATAGGCTTTTAACTAACCACGAAGTGCAACGGTTGGGAGAGTGTCAGAAAGCACCAATGGCAGAAAGACCCCTTTACTCTCAGCTGCGCCCTCCATTGCTGTAGAGGTGGAAGGCACAAAGCACTGCCTCCATGCTTCAATGGGAGACCAGCCATAAACTGTCTTGCCTCCAGCTCGTCAGGAAGCTGGGAAAGAACTCGCTTTCCACAGTGCTGTTACAGCATACGAGGAAACTCTCATACAGAGGCAGCTCAAACGCCATTTCATCCGAGTTCTTAACTGGCCGCTTTAGGACTTCCGCTTCTGCCACAGTTCCAACTTGCCAACCCGGCTCAGACGAAATGCCTACATCTTCCCCTTAAGCAACGGTGGCGAAGCCCACATGATTGTGCTGCCACTTGCTCAGCAGGAGCAGACAATAGGCTTTTTACAAACCGCCATTGTGCACTGGGTCAGAGAGTGTCAGAATGCACCTATGTCAGAAAGGGCCCTTTGCTCTCAGCCGTGCCCTCCATTGCTCTAGAGGTGGAAGGCACACAGCACTGCCTCCATCCTTCAATTGGAGACAAGCCAGCAACTGTCCTGCTTCCAGCTCTTTAGGAAGCTGGGAAAGCACTCGCATTCCACAGTGCTCTTACAGCGTCCTGGGAACGTCACATACAAAGGCAGCTGAACACCGTGTCTTTTCAGCCCTTAACTCACCAATCTGCAACATCTGCTTCTGCCGTATTTCCACCTTGCCAACCCGGCTCAGACGAAATGCCTACATCTTCCCCTGAAGCGACTGTGCTGATTCCCAAATGATTGAGCATCCACATGCTTAGGAGGCGATAAAATGCATGCCTTTTTCCAACCACCATTTTACACTGCTTAGAGAGCGTCGGAAAGCAGCTATGTCAGAAAGGCCCCTTTGCTCTCTGCCATGCCCTCCCTTGCTCTCGAGGTGGAAGGCACAAGACACTGGTTCTGGATCCACCCCTGAATGGGAGACAAAACACATCTTGGCCTGCTTCCAGCTCTTTAGGAAGTGGAGAAAAAACTCCCTTTCCACAGTGCTCTTACAGCGTCCTGGGAACATCTCATACAAAGGAGGCTGAACGCCGTTTCTTTTCAGCACTTCACTCGCCAGTCTGGGACATCTGCATCCTGCACGTTTCCACCTTGCCAACCCGGCTCAGGCGAAATGCCTACATCTTCCCCTTGAGCAATGGGGATGAGGCCCATAGGATTGTGGTTCCACATGCTGAGGAGGAGAGAGACAATAGGCTTTTAACTAACCACGAAGTGCAACGGTTGGGAGAGTGTCAGAAAGCACCAATGGCAGAAAGACCCCTTTACTCTCAGCTGCGCCCTCCATTGCTGTAGAGGTGGAAGGCACAAAGCACTGCCTCCATGCTTCAATGGGAGACCAGCCATAAACTGTCTTGCCTCCAGCTCTTCAGGAAGCTGGGAAAGAACTCGCTTTCCACAGTGCTGTTACAGCATACGAGGAAACTCTCATACAGAGGCAGCTCAAACGCCATTTCTTCCCAGTGCTTAACTGGCCGCTTTAGGACTTCCGCTTCTGCCACAGTTCCACCTTGCCAACCCGGCTCAGACGAAATGCCTACATCTTCCCCTTAAGCAACGGGGGCGAAGCCCACATGATTGTGCTGCCACATGCTTCGCAAGAGCAGACAATAGGCTTTTTACAAACCGCCATTGTGCACTGGGTCAGAGAGTGTCAGAATGCACCTATGTCAGAAAGGGCCCTTTGCTCTCAGCCGTGCCCTCCATTGCTCTAGAGGTGGAAGGCACAAAGCACTGCCTCCATCCTTCAATTGGAGACAAGCCACAAACTGTCTTGCCTCCAGCTCTTTTTGAAGCTGACAAACAACTCTCTTTTCACAGTCCTGTTACAGCAGACCGGGGAACTTATCATACAAAGGCAGCTCCAATGGCATTTCTTCCCAGCCCTTAACTCGCAGCTTAGGACTCCAGCTTCCGCCGCATTTCCACCTTGCCAACCCGGCTCAGACGAAATGCCTACATCTTCCCCTGAAGCAACTGGGCTGAGTCCCAAATGATTGAGCGTCCACGTGCTTAGGAGGCGATAGACGGCACGCCTTTTTCCAACCACGATTGTGCACTGCTGGAGAGAGTGTCGGAAAGCAGCTATGTCAGAAAGACCCCTTTGCTCTCAGCCGTGCCCTTCATTGCTCTAGACGTGGAATGCACAATGCACTGGCTCCCCCCTCAAGGGGCGACAAGCCACAGACCATCTTCCTTCCATCTCTTTAGGAAGCTGAGCCAGAACTCGCTTTCAACAGTGCTCTTTCTGTGTCCTGGCAACATCTCATACAAAGGCAGCTGATATGCCATTTCTTTTCAGCGCTTAACTCGCAGATTTGGAACTTCTGCTCCTGCCACATTTCCACCTTGCCAACCCGGCTCAGACGAAATGTCTACATCTTCCCCTTCAGCAACAGGGACGAGGCCCAGATCACTGTGCTTCCGCATGCTTAGCAGGAGCAGACAATAGGCTTTTTACAAACCGCCATTGTGCACTGTGCCAGAGAGTGTCAGAATGCACCTATGTCGGAAAGGGCCCTTTGCTCTCAGCCGTGCCCTCCATTGCTGTAGAGGTGGAAGGCACAAAGCACTGCCTCCATCCTTCAATTGGAGACAAGCCAGCAACTGGCCTGCTTCCAGCTCTTGAGGAAGCTGGGAAAGCACTCGCATTCCACAGTGCTCTTACAGCGTCCTGGGAACGTGTCATACAAAGGCAGCTGAACACCGTGTCTTTTCAGCCCTTAACTCACCAATCTGCAACATCTGCTTCTGCCGCCTTTCCACCTTGCCAACCCGGCTCAGACGAAATGCCTACATCTTCCCCTGAAGCGACTGTGCTGATTCCGAAATGATTGAGCATCCACATGCTTAGGAGGCGATAAACTGCATGCCTTTTTCCAACCACCATTTTACACTGCTTAGAGAGCGTCGGAAAGCAGCTATGTCAGAAAGGCCCCTTTGCTCTCAGCCATGCCCTCCATTGCTCTCGAGTTGGAAGGCACAAGGCACTGGTTCTGGATCCACCCCTCAATGGGAGACAAAACGCATCTTGGCCTGCTTCCTGCTCTTTAGGAAGTGGAGAAGAAACTCCCTTTCCACAGTGCTCTTACAGCGTCCTGGGAACATCTCATACAAAGGAGGCTGAACGCCGTTTCCTTTCAGCACGTCACTCGCCAGTCTGGGACATCTGCATCCTGCACGTTTCCACCTTGCCAACCCGGCTCAAACGAAATGCCTACAACTTCCCCTTGAGCAAAGGGGATGAGGCCCATAGGATTGTGGTTGCACATGCTGAGGAGGAGAGAGACAATAGGCTTTTAACTAACCACGAAGTGCAACGGTTGGGAGAGTGTCAGAAAGCACCAATGGCAGAAACACCCCTTTATTCTCAGCCGCGCCCTCCATTGCTGTAGAGGTGGAAGGCACAAAGCGCTGCCTCCATCCTTCAATGGGAGACAAGCCATAAACTGTCTTGCCTCCAGCTCTTTAGGAAGCTGAGAAAGAACTCGCTTTCCACAGTGCTGTTACAGCATATGAGGAAACTCTCATACAGAGACAGCTCAAACGCCATTTCTTCCCAGGGCTTAACTGGCCGCTTTAGGACTTCCGCTTCTGCCACAGTTCCAAGTTGCCAACCCAGCTCAGACGAAATGCCTACATCTTCGCCTTAAACAACAGGGGCGAAGCCCACATGATTGTGCTGCCACATGCTTCGCAGGAGCAGACAATAGGCTTTTTAAAAACCGCCATTGTGCACTGGGTCAGAGAGTGTCAGAATGCACCTATGTCAGAAAGGTCCCTTTGCTCTCAGCCGTGCCTTCCATTGCTCTAGAGGTGGAAGACACAAAGCACTTCCTCCATCCTTCAATTGGAGACAAGCCACAAACTGTCTTGCCTCCAGCTCTTTAGGAAGCTGAGAAACAACTCACTTTCAACAGTCCTGATACAGCAGACAGGGGAACTTCTCATACTAAGGCAGCTCAAATGGCATTTCTTCCCAGCCCTTAACTCGAGGCTTTAGGACTCCTGCTTCTGCCACAATTCCACCTTGCCAACCCGGCTCAGACGTAATGCCTACATCTTCCCCTGAAGCAACTGGGCTGAGTCCCAAATGATTGAGCGTCCATGTGCTTAGGAGGCGATGGACTGGCGCCTTTTTCCAACCACCATTGTGCACTGCTGGAGAGAGTGTCGGAAAGCAGCTATGTCAGAAAGACCCCTTTGCTCGCAGCCGTGCCCTTCATTGCTCTAGACGTGGAATGCACAATGCACTTGCTCCCCCCCTCAAGGGGCGACAAGCCACAGACCATCTTCCTTCCATCTCTTTAGGAAGCTGAGCCAGAACTCGCTTTCAACAGTGCTCTTTCTGTGTCCTGGCAACATCTCATACAAAGGCAGCTGATATGCCATTTCTTTTCAGCGCTTAACTCGCAGATTTGGAACTTCTGCTCCTGCCACATTTCCAGGTTGCCAACCCGGCACAGACAAAATGTCTACATCTTCCCCTTCAGCAACGGGGACCAGGCCCAGATGACTGTGCTTCCACATGCTTAGCAGGAGCAGACAATAGGCTTTGTACAAACCGCCATTGTGCACTGGGTCAGAGAGTGTCAGAATGCACCTATGTCAGAAAGGGCCCTTTGCTCTCAGCCGTGCCCTCCATTGCTCTAGAGGTGGAAGGCACAAAGCACTGCCTCCATCCTTCAATTGGAGACAAGCCAGCAACTGTCCTGCTTCCAGCTCTTTAGGAAGCTGGGAAAGCACTCGCATTCCACAGTGCTCTTACAGCGTCCTGGGAACGTCTCATACAAAGGCAGCTGAACACCGTGTCTTTTCAGCCCTTAACTCACCAATCTGCAACATCTGCTTCTGCCGCATTTCCACCTTGCCAAGCCGGCTCAGACGAAATGCCTACATCTTCCCCTGAAGCGACTGTGCTGATTCCCAAATGACTGAGCATCCACATGCTTAGGAGGCGATAAAATGCATGCCTTTTTCCAACCACCATTTTACACTGCTTAGAGAGCGTCGGAAAGCAGCTATGTCAGAAAGGCCCCTTTGCTCTCTGCCATGCCCTCCCTTGTTCTCGAGGTGGAAGGCACAAGGCACTGGTTCTGGATCCACCACTCAATGGGAGACAAAACACATCTTGGCCTGCTTCCAGCTCTTTAGGAAGTGGAGAAAAAACTCCCTTTCCACAGTGCTCTTACAGCGCCCTGGGAACATCTCATACAAAGGAGGCTGAACGCCGTTTCTTTTCAGCACTTCACTCGCCAGTCTGGGACATCTGCATCCTGCACGTTTCCACCTTGCCAACCCGGCTCAGGCGAAATGCCTACATCTTCCCCTTGAGCAATGGGGATGAGGCCCATAGGATTGTGGTTCCACATGCTGAGGAGGAGAGAGACAATAGGCTTTTAACTAACCACGAAGTGCAATGTTTGGGAGAGTGTCAGAAAGCACCAATGGCAGAAAGACCCCTTTACTCTCAGCCGCGCCCTCCATTGCTGTAGAGGTGGAAGGCACAAAGAACTGCCTCCATCCTTCAAAGGGAGACAAGCCATAAACTGTCTTGCCTCCAGCTCTTTAGGAAGCTGGGAAAGAACTCGCTTTCCACAGTGCTGTTACTGCATACGAGGAAACTCTCATACAGAGGCAGCTCAAACGCCATTTCTTCCCTGTGCTTAACTGGCCGCTTTAGGACTTCCGCTTCTGCCACCGTTCCACCTTGCCAACCCGGCTCAGGCGAAATGCCTACATCTTCCCATTATGCAACGGGGGCGAAGCCCACATGATTGTGCTGCCACATGCTTCGCAAGAGCAGACAATAGGCTATTTACAAACCGCCATTGTGCACTGGGTCAGAGAGTTTCAGAATGCACCTATGTCAGAAAGGGCCCTTTGCTATCAGCCGTGCCCTCCATTGCTCTAGAGGTGGAAGGCACAAAGCACTGCCTCCATCCTTCAATTGGAGACAAGCCACAAACTGTCTTGCCTCCAGCTCTTTTTGAAGCTGACAAACAACTCTCTTTCCACACTCCTGTTACAGCAGACCGGGGAACTTATCATACAAAGGCAGCTCCAATGGCATTTCTTCCCAGCCCTTAACTCGCAGCTTAGGACTCCAGCTTCCGCCGCATTTCCACCTTGCCAACCCGGCTCAGACGAAATGCCTACATCTTCCCCTGAAGCAACTGGGCTGATTCCCAAATGATTGAGCGTCCACGTGCTTAGGAGGCGATAGACGGCACGCCTTTTTCCAACCACGATTGTGCACTGCTGGAGAGAGTGTCGGAAAGCAGCTATGTCAGAAAGACCCCTTTGCTCTCAGCCGTGCCCTTCATTGCTCTAGACGTGGAATGCACAATGCACTGGCTCCCCCCTCAAGGGGCGACAAGCCACAGACCATCTTCCTTCCATCTCTTTAGGAAGCTGAGCCAGAACTCGCTTTCAACAGTGCTCTTTCTGTGTCCTGGCAACATCTCATACAAAGGCAGCTGATATGCCATTTCTTTTCACCGCTTAACTGGCAGATTTGGAACTTCTGCTCCTGCCACATTTCCACCTTGCCAACCCGGCTCAGACGAAATGTCTACATCTTCCCCTTCAGCAACAGGGACGAGGCCCAGATCACTGTGCTTCCGCATGCTTAGCAGGAGCAGACAATAGGCTTTTTACAAACCGCCATTGTGCACTGGGTCAGAGAGTGTCAGAATGCACCTATGTCGGAAAGGGCCCTTTGCTCTCAGCCGTGCCCTCCATTGCTGTAGAGGTGGAAGGCACAAAGCACTGCCTCCATCCTTCAATTGGAGACAAGCCACCAACTGGCCTGCTTCCAGCTCTTGAGGAAGCTGGGAAAGCACTCGCATTCCACAGTGCTCTTACAGCGTCCTGGGAACGTCTCATACAAAGGCAGCTGAACACCGTGTCTTTTCAGCCCTTAACTCACCAATCTGCAACATCTGCTTCTGCCGCCTTTCCACCTTGCCAACCCGGCTCAGACGAAATGCCTACATCTTCCCCTGAAGCGACTGTGCTGATTCCGAAATGATTGAGCATCCACATGCTTAGGAGGCGATAAACTGCATGCCTTTTTCCAACCACCATTTTACACTGCTTAGAGATCGTCGGAAAGCAGCTATGTCAGAAAGGCCCCTTTGCTCTCAGCCATGCCCTCCATTGCTCTCGAGGTGGAAGGCACAAGGCACTGGTTCTGGATCCACCCCTCAATGGGAGACAAAACACATCTTGGCCTGCTTCCTGCTCTTTAGGAAGTGGAGAAGAAACTCCCTTTCCACAGTGCTCTTACAGCGTCCTGGGAACATCTCATACAAAGGAGGCTGAACGCCGTTTCCTTTCAGCACGTCACTCGCCAGTCTGGGACATCTGCATCCTGCACGTTTCCACCTTGCCAACCCGGCTCAAACGAAATGCCTACAACTTCCCCTTGAGCAAAGGGGATGAGGCCCATAGGATTGTGGTTGCACATGCTGAGGAGGAGAGAGACAATAGGCTTTTAACTAACCACGAAGTGCAACGGTTGGGAGAGTGTCAGAAAGCACCAATGGCAGAAACACCCCTTTATTCTCAGCCGCGCCCTCCATTGCTGTAGAGGTGGAAGGCACAAAGCGCTGCCTCCATCCTTCAATGGGAGACAAGCCATAAACTGTCTTGCCTCCAGCTCTTTAGGAAGCTGAGAAAGAACTCGCTTTCCACAGTGCTGTTACAGCATATGAGGAAACTCTCATACAGAGACAGCTCAAACGCCATTTCTTCCCAGGGCTTAACTGGCCGCTTTAGGACTTCCGCTTCTGCCACAGTTCCAAGTTGCCAACCCAGCTCAGACGAAATGCCTACATCTTCGCCTTAAACAACAGGGGCGAAGCCCACATGATTGTGCTGCCACATGCTTCGCAGGAGCAGACAATAGGCTTTTTAAAAACCGCCATTGTGCACTGGGTCAGAGAGTGTCAGAATGCACCTATGTCAGAAAGGTCCCTTTGCTCTCAGCCGTGCCTTCCATTGCTCTAGAGGTGGAAGACACAAAGCACTTCCTCCATCCTTCAATTGGAGACAAGCCACAAACTGTCTTGCCTCCAGCTCTTTAGGAAGCTGAGAAACAACTCACTTTCAACAGTCCTGATACAGCAGACAGGGGAACTTCTCATACGAAGGCAGCTCAAATGGCATTTCTTCCCAGCCCTTAACTCGAGGCTTTAGGACTCCTGCTTCTGCCACAATTCCACCTTGCCAACCCGGCTCAGACGTAATGCCTACATCTTCCCCTGAAGCAACTGGGCTGAGTCCCAAATGATTGAGCGTCCATGTGCTTAGGAGGCGATGGACTGGCGCCTTTTTCCAACCACCATTGTGCACTGCTGGAGAGAGTGTCGGAAAGCAGCTATGTCAGAAAGACCCCTTTGCTCGCAGCCGTGCCCTTCATTGCTCTAGACGTGGAATGCACAATGCACTTGCTCCCCCCCTCAAGGGGCGACAAGCCACAGACCATCTTCCTTCCATCTCTTTAGGAAGCTGAGCCAGAACTCGCTTTCAACAGTGCTCTTTCTGTGTCCTGGCAACATCTCATACAAAGGCAGCTGATATGCCATTTCTTTTCAGCGCTTAACTCGCAGATTTGGAACTTCTGCTCCTGCCACATTTCCAGGTTGCCAACCCGGCACAGACAAAATGTCTACATCTTCCCCTTCAGCAACGGGGACCAGGCCCAGATGACTGTGCTTCCACATGCTTAGCAGGAGCAGACAATAGGCTTTGTACAAACCGCCATTGTGCACTGGGTCAGAGAGTGTCAGAATGCACCTATGTCAGAAAGGGCCCTTTGCTCTCAGCCGTGCCCTCCATTGCTCTAGAGGTGGAAGGCACACAGCACTGCCTCCATCCTTCAATTGGAGACAAGCCAGCAACTGTCCTGCTTCCAGCTCTTTAGGAAGCTGGGAAAGCACTCGCATTCCACAGTGCTCTTAGAGCGTCCTGGGAACGTCTCATACAAAGGCAGCTGAACACCGTGTCTTTTCAGCCCTTAACTCACCAATCTGCAACATCTGCTTCTGCCGCATTTCCACCTTGCCAACCCGGCTCAGACGAAATGCCTACATCTTCCCCTGAAGCGACTGTGCTGATTCCCAAATGATTGAGCATCCACATGCTTAGGAGGCGATAAAATGCATGCCTTTTTCCAACCACCATTTTACACTGCTTAGAGAGCGTCGGAAAGCAGCTATGTCAGAAAGGCCCCTTTGCTCTCTGCCATGCCCTCCCTTGCTCTCGAGGTGGAAGGCACAAGACACTGGTTCTGGATCCACCCCTGAATGGGAGACAAAACACATCTTGGCCTGCTTCCAGCTCTTTAGGAAGTGGAGAAAAAACTCCCTTTCCACAGTGCTCTTACAGCGTCCTGGGAACATCTCATACAAAGGAGGCTGAACGCCGTTTCTTTTCAGCACTTCACTCGCCAGTCTGGGACATCTGCATCCTGCACGTTTCCACCTTGCCAACCCGGCTCAGGCGAAATGCCTACATCTTCCCCTTGAGCAATGGGGATGAGGCCCATAGGATTGTGGTTCCACATGCTGAGGAGGAGAGAGACAATAGGCTTTTAACTAACCACGAAGTGCAACGGTTGGGAGAGTGTCAGAAAGCACCAATGGCAGAAAGACCCCTTTACTCTCAGCTGCGCCCTCCATTGCTGTAGAGGTGGAAGGCACAAAGCACTGCCTCCATGCTTCAATGGGAGACCAGCCATAAACTGTCTTGCCTCCAGCTCGTCAGGAAGCTGGGAAAGAACTCGCTTTCCACAGTGCTGTTACAGCATACGAGGAAACTCTCATACAGAGGCAGCTCAAACGCCATTTCATCCGAGTTCTTAACTGGCCGCTTTAGGACTTCCGCTTCTGCCACAGTTCCAACTTGCCAACCCGGCTCAGACGAAATGCCTACATCTTCCCCTTAAGCAACGGTGGCGAAGCCCACATGATTGTGCTGCCACTTGCTCAGCAGGAGCAGACAATAGGCTTTTTACAAACCGCCATTGTGCACTGGGTCAGAGAGTGTCAGAATGCACCTATGTCAGAAAGGGCCCTTTGCTCTCAGCCGTGCCCTCCATTGCTCTAGAGGTGGAAGGCACACAGCACTGCCTCCATCCTTCAATTGGAGACAAGCCAGCAACTGTCCTGCTTCCAGCTCTTTAGGAAGCTGGGAAAGCACTCGCATTCCACAGTGCTCTTACAGCGTCCTGGGAACGTCACATACAAAGGCAGCTGAACACCGTGTCTTTTCAGCCCTTAACTCACCAATCTGCAACATCTGCTTCTGCCGTATTTCCACCTTGCCAACCCGGCTCAGACGAAATGCCTACATCTTCCCCTGAAGCGACTGTGCTGATTCCCAAATGATTGAGCATCCACATGCTTAGGAGGCGATAAAATGCATGCCTTTTTCCAACCACCATTTTACACTGCTTAGAGAGCGTCGGAAAGCAGCTATGTCAGAAAGGCCCCTTTGCTCTCTGCCATGCCCTCCCTTGCTCTCGAGGTGGAAGGCACAAGACACTGGTTCTGGATCCACCCCTGAATGGGAGACAAAACACATCTTGGCCTGCTTCCAGCTCTTTAGGAAGTGGAGAAAAAACTCCCTTTCCACAGTGCTCTTACAGCGTCCTGGGAACATCTCATACAAAGGAGGCTGAACGCCGTTTCTTTTCAGCACTTCACTCGCCAGTCTGGGACATCTGCATCCTGCACGTTTCCACCTTGCCAACCCGGCTCAGGCGAAATGCCTACATCTTCCCCTTGAGCAATGGGGATGAGGCCCATAGGATTGTGGTTCCACATGCTGAGGAGGAGAGAGACAATAGGCTTTTAACTAACCACGAAGTGCAACGGTTGGGAGAGTGTCAGAAAGCACCAATGGCAGAAAGACCCCTTTACTCTCAGCTGCGCCCTCCATTGCTGTAGAGGTGGAAGGCACAAAGCACTGCCTCCATGCTTCAATGGGAGACCAGCCATAAACTGTCTTGCCTCCAGCTCTTCAGGAAGCTGGGAAAGAACTCGCTTTCCACAGTGCTGTTACAGCATACGAGGAAACTCTCATACAGAGGCAGCTCAAACGCCATTTCTTCCCAGTGCTTAACTGGCCGCTTTAGGACTTCCGCTTCTGCCACAGTTCCACCTTGCCAACCCGGCTCAGACGAAATGCCTACATCTTCCCCTTAAGCAACGGGGGCGAAGCCCACATGATTGTGCTGCCACATGCTTCGCAAGAGCAGACAATAGGCTTTTTACAAACCGCCATTGTGCACTGGGTCAGAGAGTGTCAGAATGCACCTATGTCAGAAAGGGCCCTTTGCTCTCAGCCGTGCCCTCCATTGCTCTAGAGGTGGAAGGCACAAAGCACTGCCTCCATCCTTCAATTGGAGACAAGCCATAAACTGTCTTGCCTCCAGCTCTTTAGGAAGCTGACAAACAACACGCTTTCCACAGTCCTGGTACAGCAGACCGGGGAACTTCTCATACAAAGGCAGCTCAAATGGCACTTCTTCCCAGCCCTTAACTCGCACCTTAGGACTACTGCTTCTGCCGCAATTCCACCTTGCCAACCCGGCTCAGACGAAATGCCTACATCTTCCCCTGAAGCAACTGGTTTGAGTCCCAAATGATTGAGCGTCCACGTGTTTAGGAGGAGATACACTGCACGCCTTTTTCCAACCACCATTGCGCACTGCTGGAGAGAGTGTCGTAAAGCAGCTATGTCAGAAAGACCCCTTTGCTCTCAGCCGTGCCCTTCATTGCTCTAGACGTGGAATGCACAATGCACTGGCTCCCCCCCTCAAGGGGCGACAAGCCACAGACCATCTTCCTTCCATCTCTTTAGGAAGCTGAGCAAGAACTCGCTTTCAACAGTGCTCTTTCTGTGTCCTGGCAACATCTCATTCAAAGGCAGCTGATATGCCATTTCTTTTCAGCGCTTAACTCGCAGATTTGGAACTTCTGCTCCTGCCACATTTCCACCTTGCCAACGCGGCTCAGACGAAATGTCTACCTCTTCCCCTTCAGAAACGGGGACGAGGCCCAGATGACTGTGCTTCCGCATGCTTAGCAGGAGCAGACAATAGGCTTTTTACAATCCGCCATTGTGCACTGGGTCAGAGAGTGTCAGAATGCACCTATGTCAGAAAGGGCCCTTTGCTCTCAGCCGTGCCCTCCATTGCTCTAGAGGTGGAAGGCACAAAGCACTGCCTCCATCCTTCAATTGGAGACAAGCCAGCAACTGTCCTGCTTCCAGCTCTTTAGGAAGCTGGGAAAGCACTCGCATTCCACAGTGCTCTTACAGCGTCCTGGGAACGTCTCATACAAAGGCAGCTGAACACCGTGTCTTTTCAGCCCTTAACTCACCAATCTGCAACATCTGCTTCTGCCGCATTTCCACCTTGCCAAGCCGGCTCAGACGAAATGCCTACATCTTCCCCTGAAGCGACTGTGCTGATTCCCAAATGATTGAGCATCCACATGCTTAGGAGGCGATAAAATGCATGCCTTTTTCCAACCACCATTTTACACTGCTTAGAGAGCGTCGGAAAGCAGCTATGTCAGAAAGGCCCCTTTGCTCTCTGCCATGCCCTCCCTTGTTCTCGAGGTGGAAGGCACAAGGCACTGGTTCTGGATCCACCACTCAATGGGAGACAAAACACATCTTGGCCTGCTTCCAGCTCTTTTGGAAGTGGAGAAAAAACTCCCTTTCCACAGTGCTCTTACAGCGCCCTGGGAACATCTCATACAAAGGAGGCTGAACGCCGTTTCTTTTCAGCACTTCACTCGCCAGTCTGGGACATCTGCATCCTGCACGTTTCCACCTTGCCAACCCGGCTCAGGCGAAATGCCTACATCTTCCCCTTGAGCAATGGGGATGAGGCCCATAGGATTGTGGTTCCACATGCTGAGGAGGAGAGAGACAATAGGCTTTTAACTAACCACGAAGTGCAACGGTTGGGAGAGTGTCAGAAAGCACCAATGGCAGAAAGACCCCTTTACTCTCAGCCGCGCCCTCCATTGCTGTAGAGGTGGAAGGCACAAAGAACTGCCTCCATCCTTCAAAGGGAGACAAGCCATAAACTGTCTTGCCTCCAGCTCTTTAGGAAGCTGGGAAAGAACTCGCTTTCCACAGTGCTGTTACAGCATACGAGGAAACTCTCATACAGAGGCAGCTCAAACGCCATTTCTTCCGAGTTCTTAACTGGCCGCTTTAGGACTTTCGCTTCTGCCACAGTTCCAACTTGCCAACCCGGCTCAGACGAAATGCCTACATCTTCCCCTTAAGCAACGGGGGCGAAGCCCACATGATTGTGCTGCCACTTGCTTAGCAGGAGCAGACAATAGGCTTTTTACAAACCGCCATTGTGCACTGGGTCAGAGAGTGTCAGAATGCACCTATGTCAGAAAGGGCCCTTTGCTCTCAGCCGTGCCCTCCGTTGCTCTAGAGGTGGAAGGCACAAAGCACTGCCTCCATCCTTCAATTGGAGACAAGCCAGCAACTGTCCTGCTTCCAGCTCTTTAGGAAGCTGGGAAAGCACTCGCATTCCACAGTGCTCTTACAGCGTCATGGGAACGTCTCCTACAAAGGCAGCTGAACACCGTGTCTTTTCAGCCCTTAACTCACCAATCTGCAACATCTGCTTCTGCCGCATTTCCACCTTGCCAACCCGGCTCAGATGAAATGCCTACATCTTCCCCTGAAGCGACTGTGCTGATTCCCAAATGATTGAGCTTCCACATGCTTAGGAGGCGATAAAATGCATGCCTTTTTCCAACCACCATTTTACACTGCTTAGACAGCGTCGGAAAGCAGCTATGTCAGAAAGGCCCCTTTGCTCTCAGCCTTGCCCTCCATTGCTCTCGAGGTGGAAGGCACAAGGCACTGGTTCTGGATCCACCCCTCAATGGGAGACAAACCACATCTTGTCCTGCTTCCAGCTCTTTAGGAAGTGGAGAAAAAACTCCCTTTCCACAGTGCTCTTACAGCACCCTGGGAACATCTCATACAAAGGAGGCTGAACGCCGTTTCTTTTCAGCACTTCACTCGCCAGTCTGGGACATCTGCATCCTGCACGTTTCCACCTTGCCAACCCGGCTCAGACGAAATGCCTACATCTTCCCCTTGAGCAATGGGGATGAGGCCCATAGGATTGTGGTTCCACATGCTGAGGAGTAGAGAGACAATAGGCTTTTAACTAACCACGAAGTGCAACGGTTGGGAGAGTGTCAGAAAGCACCAATGGCAGAAAGACCCATTTACTCTCAGCTGCGCCCTCCATTGCTGTAGAGGTGGAAGGCACAAAGCACTGCCTCCATGCTTCAATGGGAGACCAGCCATAAACTGTCTTGCCTCCAGCTCTTTAGGAAGCTGTGAAGGGACTCGGTTTCCACAGCGCTGTTACAGCATACGAGGAAACTCTCCTACAGAGGCAGCTCAAACGCCATTTCTTCCCTGTGCTTAACTGGCCGCTTTAGGACTTCCGCTTCTGCCACAGTTCCACCTTGCCAACCCGGCTCAGACGAAATGCCTACATCTTCCCCTTAAGCAACGGGGGCGAAGCCCACAGGATTGTGCTGCCACATGCTTAGCAGGAGCAGACAGTAGGCTTTTTACAAACCGAGATTGTGCACTGGGTCTGAGAGTGTCAGAATGCACCTATGTCAGAAAGGGCCCTTTGCTCTCAGCCGTGCCATCCGTTGCTCTAGAGGTGGAAGGCACAAAGCACTGCCTCCATCCTTCAATTGGAGACAAGCCATAAACTGTCTTGCCTCCAGCTCTTTAGGAAGCTGACAAACAACTCGCTTTCCACAGTCCTGTTACAGCAGAGCGGGGAACTTCTCATACAAAGGCAGCTCAAATGGCATTTCTTCCCAGCCCTTAACTCGCAGCTTTAGGACTCCAGCTTCTGCCGCAATTCCACCTTGCCATCCCGGATCAGACGAAATGCCTACATCTTCCCCTGAAGCAAATGGTCTGCGTCACAAATGATTGAGCGTCCACGTGCTTAGGAGGCGATAGACTGCACGCCTTTTTCCAACCACCATTGCGCATTGATGTAGAGAGTGTCGGAAAGCAGCTATGTCAGAAAGACCCCTTTGCTCTCAGCCGTGCCCTTCATTGCTCTAGACGTGGAATGCACAAGGCACTGGCTCCCCCCCTCAAGGGGCGACAAGCCACAGACCATCTTCCTTCCATCTCTTTAGGAAGCTGAGCAAGAACTCGCTTTCAACAGTGCTCTTTCTGTGTCCTGGCAACATCTCATACAAAGGCAGCTGATATGCCATTTCTTTTCAGCGCTTAACTCGCAGATTTGGAACTTCTGCTCCTGCCACATTTCCACCTTGCCAACCCGGCTCAGACGAAATGTCTACCTCTTCCCGTTCAGCAACGGGGACGAGGCCAAGATTACTGTGCTTCCGCATGCTTAGCAGGAGCAGACAATAGGCTTTTTACAAACCACCATTGTGCACTGGGTCAGAGAGTGTCAGAATGCAACTATGTCAGAAAGGGCCCTTTGCTCTCAGCCGTGCCCTCCATTGCTCTAGAGGTGGAAGGCACAAAGCACCACCTCCATCCTTCAATTGGAGACAAGCCAGCAACTGTCCTGCTTCCAGCTCTTTAGGAAGCTGGGAAAGCACTCGCATTCCACAGTGCTCTTACAGTATCCTGCTAACGTCTCATACAAAGGCAGCTGAACACCGTGTCTCTTCAGCCCTTAACTCACCAATCTGCAACATCTGCTTCTGCCGCATTTCCACCTTGCCAACCTGGCTCAGATGAAATGCCTACATCTTACCCTGAAGCGACTGTGCTGATTCCCAAATGATTGAGCATCCACATGCTTAGGAGGCGATAAACTGCATGCCTTTTTCCAACCACCATTTTACACTGCTTAGAGAGCGTCGGAAAGCAGCTATGTCAGAAAGGCCCATTTGCTCCTAGCCATGCCCTCCATTGCTCTCGAGGTGGAAGGCACAAGGCACTGTTTCTGGATCCACCCCTCAAAGTGAGACAAACCACATCTTGTCCTGCTTCCAGCTCTTTAGGAAGTGGAGAAGAAACTCCCTTTCCACAGTGCTCTTACAGCGTCCTGGGAACATCTCATACAAAGGAGGCTGAACGCCGTTTCTTTTCAGCACTTCACTCGCCAGTCTGGGACATCTGCATCCTGCACGTTTCCACCTTACCAACCCGGCTCAGGCGAAATGCCTACAACTTCCCCTTGAGCAATGGGGATGAGGCCCATAGGATTGTGGTTCCACATGCTGAGGAGGAGAGAGACAATAGGCGTTCAACTAACCACGAAGTGCAACGGTTGGGATAGTGTCAGAAAGCACCAATGGCAGAAACACTCCTTTACTCTCAGCCACGCCCTCCATTGCTGTAGAGGTGGAAGGCACAAAGCACTGTCTCCATCCTTCAATGGGAGACAAGCCATAAACTGTCTTGCATCCAGCTCTTTAGGAAGCTGGGAAACAACTCGCTTTCCGCAGTGCTGTTACAGCATACGAGGAAACACTCATACAGAGGCAACTCAAAGGCCATTTCTTCCAAGTGCTTAACTGGAGGCTTTAGGACTTCCGCTTCTGCCACAGTTCCAACTTGCCAACCCGGCTCAGGCGAAATGCCTACATCTTCCCCTTAGCAACGGGGGCGAAGCCCACAACATTGTGCTTCCACATGCGTAGCAGGAGCAGACAATAGGCTTTTTACACACCGCCATTTTGCACTGTACTAAAGAGTGTCAGAATGCACCTATGTCAGAAGGGGTCCTTTGCTCTCAGAAATGCCCTCCATTGCTCTAGAGGTGTAAGGCACAAAGCACTGCCTCCATCCTTCAATTGGAGACAAGCCATAAAATGTCTTGCCTCCAGCTCTTTAGGAAGCTGACAAACAACTCGCTTTCCACAGTCCTGTTACAGCCGACCGGGGAACTTCTCATACAAAGGCAGCTCCAATGGCATTTCTTCCCAGCCCTTAACTCGCAGCTTAGGACTCCTGCTTCTGCCGCAATTCCACCTTGCCAACCCGGCTCAGACGAAATGCCTACATCTTCCCCTGAAGCAACTGGGCTGAGTCCCAAATGATTGAGCGTCCACGTGCTTAGGATGCGATAGACTGCACGCCTTTTTCCAACCACCATTGTGCACTGCTGGAGAGAGTGTCGGAAAGCAGCTATGTCAGAAAGACCCCTTTGCTCTCAGCCGTGCCCTTCATTGCTCTAGACGTGGAATGCACAAGGCACTGGCTCCCCCCCTCAAGGTGCGACAAGCCACAGACCAACTTCCTTCCATCTCTTTAGGAAGCTGAGCCAGAACTCGCTTTCAACAGTGCTCTTTCTGTGTCCTATCAACATCTCATACAAAGGCAGCTGATATGCCATTTCTTTTCAGCGCTTAACTCGCAGATTTGGAACTTCTGCTCCTGCCACATTTCCAGGTTGCCAACCCGGCTCAGACGAAATGTCTACATCTTCCCCTCCAGCAACGGGGACGAGGCCCAGATGACTGTGCTTCTGCATGCTTAGCAGGAGCAGACAATAGGCTTTTTACAAACCGCCATTCTGCACTGGGTCAGAGAGTGTCAGAATGCACCTATGTCAGAAAGGGACCTTTGCTCTCAGCCGTGCCCTCCATTGCCCTTAGAGGTGGAAGGCACAAAGCACTGCCTCCATCCTTCAATTGGAGACAAGCCAGCAAGTGTCCTGCTTCCAGCTCTATAGGAAGCGGGGAAAGCACTCGCATTCCACAGTGCTCTTGCAGCGTCCTGGGAACGTCTCATACAAAGGCAGCTGAACACCGTGTCTTTTCAGCCCTTAACTCACCAACCTGCAACATCTGCTTCTGCCGCATTTCCACCTTGCCAACCCGGCTCAGACGAAATGCCTACATCTTCCCCTGAAGCGACTGTGCTGATTCCCAAATGATTGAGCATCCACATGCTTAGGAGGCGATAAACTGCACGCCTTTTTCCAACCACCATTTTACACTGCTTAGAGAGCGTCAGAAAGCAGCTATGTCAGAAAGGCCCCTTTGCTCTCAGCCATGACCTCCATTGCTCTCAAGGTGGAAGGCACAAGGCACTGGTTCTGGATCCACCCCTCAATGGGACACAAACCACATCTTGGCCTGCTTCCAGCTCTTTAGGAAGTGGAGAAAAAACTCCCTTTCCACTGTGCTCTTACAGCGTCCATCTTCCTTCCATATCTTTAGGAAGCTGAGCAAGAACTCGCTTTCAACAGTGCTCTTTCTGTGTCCTGGCATCATCTCATACAAAGGCAGCAGATATGCCATTTCTTTTCAGCGCTTAACTCGCAGATTTGGATCTTCTGCTCCTGCCACATTTCCAGGTTGCCAACCCGGCTCAGACATAATGTCTACATCTTCCCCTTCAGCAACGGGGAAGTGGCCCAGATGATTGTGCTTCCGCATGCTTAGCAGGAGCAGACAATAGGCTTTTTACAAACCGCCATTGTGCACTGGGTCAGAGAGTGTCAGAATGCACCAATGGCAGAAAGACCCCTTTGCTCTCAGCCGTGCCCTCCATTGCTGTAGAGGTGGAGGGCACAAAGCACTGCCTCCATACTTCAATTGGAGACAAGCCAGCAACTGTCCTGCTTACAGCTCTTTAGGAAGCTGGGAAAGCACTCGCATTCCACAGTGCTCTTACAGCGTCCTGGGAACGTCTCATACAAAGGCAGCTGAACACCGTGTCTTTTCAGCCCTTAACTCACCAATCTGCAACATCTGCTTCCGCCGCATTTCCACCTTGCCAACCCGGCTCAGACGAAATGCCTACCTCTTCCCCTGAGGCGACTGTGCTGATTCCCAAATGACTGAGCATCCACATGCTTAGGAGGGGATAAACTGCATGCCTTTTTCCAACCACCATTTTACACTGCTTACAGAGCGTCGGAAAGCAGCTATGTCAGAAAGGCCCCTTTGCTCTCAGCCATGCCCTCCATTGCTCTCGAGGTGGAAGGCACAAGGCACTGGTTCTGGATCCACTCCTCAATGGGAGACAAAACACATCTTGGCCTGTCTCCAGCTCTTTTTGAAGTGGAGAAAAAACTCCCTTTCCACAGTGCTCTTACAGCGTCCTGGGAACATTTCATACAAAGGAGGCTGAACGCCGTTTCTTTTCAGCACTTCACTCGCCAGTCTGGGACATCTGCATCCCGCACGTTTCCACCTTGCCAACCCGGCTCAGACGAAATACCTACATCTTCCCCTTGGACAATGGGGATGAGGCCCATAGGATAGTGGTTCCACATGCTGAGGTGGAGAGAGACAATAGGGTTTTAAATAACCACGAAGTGCAACGGTTGGGAGAGTGTCATAAAGCACCAATGGCAAAAAGACCCCTTTACTCTCAGACGTGCCCTCCATTGCTGTAGAGGTGGAAGGCACAACGCACTGCCTCCATCCTTCAATGGGAGACAAGCCATAAACTGTCTTGCCTCCAGCTCTTTAGGAAGCTGGGAAAGAACTCGCTTTCCACAGTGCTGTTACAGCATACGAGGAAACTCTCATACAGAGGCAGCTCCAACGCCATTTCTTCCCAGACCTTAACTCGCACCTTTAGGACTCCTGCTTCTGCCGCAATTCCACCTTGCCAACCCGGCTCAGACGAAATGCCTACATCTTCCCCTTAAGCAAAGGGGGCGAAGCCCACATGATTGTGCTGCCACATGCTTAGCAGGAGCAGACAATAGGCTTTTTAGAAACCGCCATTGTGCACTGGGTCAGAGAGTGTCAGAATGCACCTATGTCAGAAAGGGCCCTTTGCTCTCAGCCGTGCCCTCCATTGCTCTAGAGGTGGAAGGCACAAAGCACTGCCTCCATCCTTCAATTGGAGACAAGCCATAAACTGTCTTGCCTCCAGATCTTTAGGAAGCTGACAAACAACTCGCTTTCCACAGTCCTGTTACAGCAGACCGGGGAACTTCTCATACAAAGGCAGCTCAAATGGCATTTCTTCCAAGCCCTTAACTCGCAGCTTTAGGACTCCTGCTTCTGCCGCAATTCCACCTTGCCAACCCGGCTCAGACGAAATGCCTACATCTTCCCCTGAGGCAACTGGGCTGAGTCCCAAATGATTGAGCGTCCACGTGCTTAGGAGGCGATAGACTGCACGCCTTTTTCCAACCACCATTGTGCACTGCTGGAGAGAGTGTCGGAAAGCAGCTATGTCAGAAAGACCCCTTTGCTCTCAGCCGTGCCCTTCATTGCTCTAGACGTGGAATGCACAATGCACTGGCTCCCCCCCTCAAGGGGCGACAAGCCACAGACCATCTTCCTTCCATCTCTTTAGGAAGCTGAGCAAGAGCTCGCTTTCAACAGTGCTCTTTCTGTGTCCTGGCAATATCTCATACAAAGGCAGCTGATATGCCATTTCTTTTCAGCGCTTAACTCGCATATTTGGAACTTCTGCTCCTGCAACATTTCCAACTTGCCAACCCGGCTCAGACGAAATGTCTATATCTTCCCCTACAGCAACGGGGACGAGGCCCAGATGACTGTGCTTCCGCATACTTAGCAGGAGCAGACAATAGGCTTTTTACAAACCGCCATTGTGCACTGGGTCAGAGAGTGTCAGAATGCGCCTATGTCAGAAAGGGCCCTTTGCTCTCAGCCGTGCCCTGCATTGCTCTAGAGGTGGAAGGCACAAAGCACTGCCTCCATCCCTCAATTAGAGACAAGCCAGCAACTGTCCTGCTTCCAGCTCTTTAGGAAGCTGGGAAAGCACTCGCATTCCACAGTGCTCTTACAGCGTCCTGGGAACGTCTCATACAAAGGCAGCTGAACACCGTGTCTTTTCAGCCCTTAACTCACCAATCTGCAACATCTGCTTCTGCCGCATTTCCACCTTGCCAACCCGGCTCAGACGAAATGCCTACATCTTCCCCTGAAGCGATTGTGCTGATTCCCAAATGATTGAGCATCCACATGCTTAGGAGGCAATAAACTGCATGCCTTTTTCCAACCACCATTTTACACTGCTTAGAGAGCGTCGGAAAGCAGCTATGTCAGAAAGGCCCCTCTGCTCTCAGCCATGCCCTCCATTGCTCTCGAGGTGGAAGGCACAATGGACTGGTTCTGCATCCACCCCTCAATGGGAGACAAACCACATCTTGGCCTGCTTCCAGCTCTTTAGGAAGTGGAGAAAAAACTCCCTTTCCACAGTGCTCTTACAGCGTCCTGGGAACATCTCATACAAAGGAGGCTGAACGCCGTTTCTTTTCAGCACTTCACTCGCCAGTCTGGGACATCTGCATCCTGCACGTTTCCACCTTGCCAACCCGGCTCAGACGAAATGCCTACATCTTCCCCTTGAGCAATGGGGATGAGGCCCATAGGATTGTGGTTCCACATGCTGAGGAGGAAGAGACAATAGGCTTTTAACTAACCACGAAGTGCAACGGTTGGGAGAGTGTCAGAAAGCACCAATGGCAGAAAGACCCCTTTACTCTCAGCCGCGCCCTCCATTGCTGTAGAGGTGGAAGGCACAAACCACTGCCTCCATCCTTCAATGGGAGACAAGCCATAAACTGTCTTGCCTCCAGCTCTTTAGGAAGCTGGGAAGGAACTCGCTTTCCACAGTGCTGTTACAGCATACGAGGAAACTCTCATACAGAGGCAGCTCCAACGCCATTTCTTCCCTGTGCTTAACTGGCCGCTTTAGGACTTCCGCTTCTGCCACATTTCCACCTTGCCAACCCGGTTAGACGAAATGCCTACATCTTAGCCTTAAGCAACGGGGGCGAAGCCCACAGGATTGTGCTGCCACATGCTTAGAAGCAGCAGACAATAGGCTTTTTACAAACCGCCATTGTGCACAGGGTCAGAGAGTGTCAAAATGCACCTATGTCAGAAAGGGCCCTTTGCTCTCAGCCGTGCCCTCCATTGCTCTAGAGGTGGAAGGCACAAAGCACTGCCTCCATCCTTCAATTGGAGACAAGCCATAAACTGTCTTGCCTCCAGCTCTTTAGGAAGCTGATAAACAACTAGCTTTCCACAGTCCTGTTACAGCAGACCGGGGATCTTCTCATACAAAGGCAGCTCAAATGGCATTTCTTCCCAGCCCTTAACTCGCAGCTTAGGACTCCTGCTTCTGCCGCAATTCCACGTTGCCAACCCGGCTCAGACGAAATGCCTACATCTTCCCCTGAATCAAATGGTCTGAGTCCCAAATGATTGAGCGTCCACGTGCTTAGGAGGCAATAGACTGCACGCCTTTTTCCAACCACAATTGCGCACTGCTGGAGAGCGTGTCGGAAAGCAGCTATGTCAGAAAGACCCCTTTGCTCTCAGCCGTGCCCTTCATTGCTCTAGACGTAGAATGCACAATGCACTGGCTCCCCCCCTCAAGGGGCGACAAGCCACAGACCATTTTCCTTCCATCTCTTTTGGAAGCTGAGCAAGTACTCGCTTTAAACAGTGCTCTTTCTGTGTCCTGGCTACATCTCATACAAAGGCAGCTGATATGCCATTTCTTTTCAGCGCTTAACTCACAGATTTGGAACTTCTGCTCCTGCCACATTTCCAGCTTGCCAACCCGGCTCAGACGAAATGTCTACCTCTTCCCCTTCAGCAACGGGGACGAGGCCCAGATGACTGTGCTTACGCATGCTTAGCAGGAGCAGACAATATGCTTTTTACAAACCACCATTGTGCACTGGGTCAGAGAGTGTCAGAATGCACCTATGTCAGAAAGGGCCCTTTGCTCTCAGCCGTGCCCTCCATTGCTCTAGAGGTGGAAGGCACAAAGCACTGCCTCCATCCTTCAATTGGAGACAAGCCATAAACTGTCCTGCTTCCAGCTCTTTAGGAATCTGGGAAAGCAGTCGCATTCCACAGTGCTCTTACAGCGTCCTGGGAACGTCTCATACAAAGGCAGCTGAACACCGTGTCTTTTCAGCCCTTAACTCACCAATCTGCAACATCTGCTTCTGCCGCATTTCCACCTTGCCAACCCGGCTCAGACGAAATGCCTACATCTTCCCCTGAAGCGACTGTGCTGATTCCCAAATGATTGAGCATCCACATGCTTAGGAGGCGATAAACTGCATGCCTTTTTCCAACCACCATTTTACACTGCTTAGAGAGCGTCGGAAAGCAGCTATGTCAGAGAGGCCCCTTTGCTCTCAGCCATGCCCTCCATTGCTCTCGAGGTGGAAGGCACAAGGCAGTGGTTCTGGATCCACCCCTCAATGGGAGACAAACCACATCTTGTCCTGCTCCCAGCTCTTTAGGAAGTGGAGAAGAAACTCCCTTTCCACAGTGCTCTTACAGCGTCCTGGGAACATCTCATACAAAGGAGGCTGAACGCCGTTTCTTTTCAGCACTTCACTCGCCAGTCTGGGACATCTGCATCCTGCACGTTTCCACCTTGCCAACCCGGCTCAGGCGAAATGCCTACATCTTCCCCTTGAGCAATGGGGATGAGGCCCATAGGATTGTGGTTCCACATGCTGAGGAGGAGAGAGACAATAGGCTTTTAACTAACCACGAAGTGCAACGGTTGGGAGAGTGTCAGAAAGCACCAATGGCAGAAAGACCCCTTTACTCTCAGCCGCGCCCTCCCTTGCTGTAGAGGTGGAAGGCACAAAGCACTGTCTCCATCCTTCAATGGGAGTCAAGCCATAAACTGTCTTGCCTCCAGCTCTTTAGGAAGCTGGGAAGGAACTCGCTTTCCACAGTGCTGTTATAGCATACGAGGAAACTCTCATACAGAGGCAGCTCAAACGCCATTTCTTCCCAGTTCTTAACTGGCCGCTTTAGGACTTCCGCTTCTGCCACAGTTCCACCTTGCCAACCCGGCTCAGACGAAATGCCTACATCTTCCCCTTAAGCAACGGGGGCGAAGCCCACATGATTGTGCTTCCACATGCTTAGCAGGAGCTGACAATAGGCTTTTTACAAACCACCATTGTGCACTGGGTCAGAGAGTGTCAGAATGCACCTATGTCAGAAAGGGCCCTTTGCTCTCAGCCGTGCCCTCCATTGCTCTAGAGGTGGAAGGCACAAAGCACTGCCTCCATCCTCCAATTGGAGACAAGCCATAAACTGTCTTGCCTCCAGCTCTTTAGGAAGCTGACAAACAACTCGCTTTCCACAGTCCTGTTACAGCAGACCGGGTAACTTCTCATACAAAGGCAGCTCCAATGGCATTTCTTCCCAGCCCTTAACTCGCAGCTTTAGGACTCCTGCTTCTGCCGCAATTCCACCTTGCCACCCTGGCTCAGACGAAATGCCTACATCTTCCCCTGAAGCAACTGGGCTGAGTCCCAAGTGATTGAGCGTCCACGTGCTTAGGAGGCGATAGACTGCACGCCTTTTTCCAACCACCATTGGGCAATGCTGGAGAGAATGTCGGAAAGCAGCTATGTCAGAAAGACCCCTTTGCTCTCAGCCGTGCCCTTCATTGCTTTAGACGTGGAATGCACAATGCACTGGCTTCCCCCATCAAGGGTCGTCAAGCCACAGACCATCTTCCTTCCATCTCTTTAGGAAGCTGAGCAAGAAATCACTTTCAATAGTGCTCTTTCTGTGAACTGGCAACATCTCATACAAAGGCAGCTGATATGCCATTTCTTTTCAGCGCTTAACTCGCAGATTTGGAACTTCTGGTCCTGCCACATTTCCACCTTGTCAACACGGCTCAGACGAAATGTCTACCTCTTCCCCATCAGCAACGGGGACGAGGCCCAGATGACTGTGCTTCTGCATGCTTAGCAGGAGCAGACAATAGGCTTTTTACAAACCGCCATTGTGCACTGGGTCAGAGAGTGTCAGAATGCACCTATGTCAGAAAGGGCCCTTTGCTCTCAGCCGTGCCCTCCATTGCTCTAGGGGTGCAAGGAACAAAGCACTGCCTCCATCCTTCATTTGGAGACAAGCCATAAACTGTCTTGCCTCCAGCTCTTTAGGAATCTGACAAACAACTCGCTTTCCACAGTCCTGTTACAGCAGACCGGGGAACTTCTCATACACATGCAGCTCAAATGGCATTTCTTCCCAGCCCTTAATTCGCAGCTTTAGGACTCCTGCTTCTGCCGCAATTCCACCTTGCCAACCCGGCTCAGACGAAATGCCTACATCTTCCCCTGAAGCAACTGGGCTGAGTCCCAAATGATTGAGAGTCCACGTGCTTAGGAGGGGATAGACTGCACGCCTTTTTCCAACCACCATTGTGCACTGCTGGAGAGAGTGTCGGAAAGCAGCTATGTCAGAAAGACCCCTTTGCTCTCAGCCGTGCCCTTCATTGCTCAAGACGTGGAATGCACAATGCACTGGCTCCCCCCCTCAAGGGGCGACAAGCCACAGACCATCTTCCTTCCATCTCTTTAGGAAGCTGAGCAAGAACTCGCTTTCAACAGTGCTCTTTCTGTGTCCTGGCAACATCTCATACAAAGGCAGCTGATATGCCATTTCTTTTCAGCGCTTAACTCGCAGATTTGGAACTTCTGCTCCTGCCACATATCCACCTTGCCAACCCGGCTCAGACGAAATGTCTACATCTTCCCCTTCAGCAACGGGGACGAGGCCCAGATGACTGTGCTTCCGCATGCTTAGCAGGAGCAGACAATAGGCTTTTTACAAACCGCCATTGTGCACTGGGTCAGAGAGTGTCAGAATGCACCTATGTCAGAAAGGGCCCTTTGCTCTCAGCCGTGCCCTCCATTGCTCTAGAGGTGGAAGGCACAAGGCACTGGTTCTGGATCCACCCCTCAATGGGAGACAAAACACATCTTGGCCTGCTCCCAAATCTTTAGGAAGCAGAGAAGAAACTCCCTTTCCACAGTGCTCTTACAGCGTCCTGGGAACATCTCATACCAAGGAGGCTGAACGTCGTTTCTTTTCAGCACTTCACTCGCCAGTCTGGGACAACTGCATCCTGCACGTTTCCACCTTGCCAACCCGGCTCAGGCGAAATGCCCACATCTTCCTCTTGAGCAATGGGGATGAGGCCCATAGGATTGTGGTTCCACATGCTGAGGAGGAGAGAGACAATAGGCTTTTAACTAACCACGAAATGCAACGGTTGGGAGAGTGTCAGAAAGCACCAATGGCAGAAAGACCCCTTTACTCTCAGCCGCGCCCTCCATTGCTGTAGAGGTGGAAGGCACAAAGCACTGCCTCAATCCTTCAAGGGGAGACAAGCCATAAACTGTCTTGCCTCCAGCTCTTTAGGAAGCTGGGAAAGAACTCGCTTTCCACAGTGCTGTTACAGCATACGAGGAAACTCTCATACAGAGGCAGCTCAAAGGCCATTTCTTCCCAGTGCTTAACTGGCCGCTTTAGGACTTCCGCTTCTGCCACAGTTTCACCTTGCCAACCCGGCTCAGACGAAATGCCTACATCTTCCCCTTAAGCAACGGGGGCGAAGCCCACATGATTGTGCTGCCACATGCTTAGCAGGAGCAGACAATAGGCTTTTTACAAACCGCCATTGTGCACTGGGTCAGAGAGTGTCAGAATGCACCTATGTCAGAAAGGGCCCTTTGCTCTCAGCCGTGCCCTCCATTGCCCTTAGAGGTGGAAGGCACAAAGCACTGCCTCCATCCTTCAATTGGAGACAAGCCATAAACTGTCTTGCCTCCAGATCTTTAGGAAGCTGAAACAACTCGCTTTCCACAGTCCTGTCACAGCAGACCGGGGAACTTCTCATACAAAGGCAGCTCAAGTGGCATTTCTTCCCAGCCCTTAACTCGCAGCTTAGGACTCCTGCTTCTGCCGCAATTCCACCTTGCCAACCCGGCTCAGACGAAATGCCTACATCTTCCCCTGAAGCAACTGGTTTGAGTCCCAAATGATTGAGCTTCCACGTGCTTAGGAGGCGATAGACTGCACGCCTTTTTCCAACCACATTTGCGCACTGCTGGAGAGAGCGTCGGAAAGCAGCTATGTCAGAAAGACCCCTTTGCTCTCAGGCGTGCCCTTCATTGCTCTAGACGTGGAATGCACAATGCACTGGCTCCCCCCCTCAAGGGGCGACAATCCAGAGACCATCTTCCTTCCATCTCTTTAGGAAGCTGAGCAAGAACTCGCTTTCAACAGTGCTCTCTCTGTCTCCTGGCAACATCTCATACAAAGGCAGCTGATATGCCATTTCTTTTCAGCGCTTAACTCGCAGATTTGGAACTTCTGCTCCTGCCACATTTCCACCTTGCCAACCTGGATCACACAAAATGTCTACATCTTCCCCTTCAGCAACAGGGACGAGGCCCAGATGACTGTGCTTCCGCATGCTTAGCAGGAGCAGACAATAGGCTTTTTACAAACCGCCATTGTGCACTGGGTCAGAGAGTGTCAGAATGCACCTATGTCAGAAAGAGCACTTTGCTCTAAGCCATGCCCTCCATTGCTCTACAGGTGGAAGGCAGAAAGCACTGCCTCAATCCTTCAATTGGAGACAAGCCAGCAACTGTTCTGCTTCCAGCTCTTTAGGAAGCTGGGAAAGCAATCGCATTCCACAGTGCTCTTACAGCGTCCTGGGAACGTCTCATACAAAGGCAGCTGAACACCGTGTCTTTTCAGCCCTTAACTCACCAATCTGCAACATCTGCTTCTGCCGCATTTCCTCCTTGCCAACCCGGCTCAGAAGAAATGCCTACCTCTTCCCCTGAAGCAACTGTGCTGATTCCCAAATGATTGAGCATCCACCTGCTTAGGAGGCGATAAACTGCATGCCTTTTTCCAACCACCATTTTACACTGCTTAGAGAGCGTCGGAAAGCAGCTATGTCAGAAAGGCCCCTTTGCTCTCAGCCTTGCCCTCCATTGCTCTCGAGGTGGAAGGCACAAGGCACTGGTTCTGGATCCACCCCTCAATGGGAGACAAAACACATCGTGGCCTGCTTCCAGCTCTTTAGGAAGTGGAGAAAAAACTCCCTTTCCACAGTGCTCTTACAGCGTCCTGGGAACATCTCATACAAAGCAGTTTGAACGCCGTTTCTTTTCAGCACTTCACTCGCCAGTCTGGGACATCTGCATCCTGCACGTTTCCACCTTGCCAACCCGGCTCAGGCGAAATGCCTACATCTTCCCCGTGAGCAATGGGGATGAGACCCATAGGATTGTGGTTCCACATGCTGAGGAGGAGAGAGACAATAGGCTTTTAACTAACCACGAAGTGCAACGGTTGGGAGAGTGTCAGAAAGCACCAATGGCAGAAACACTCCTTTACTCTCAGCCGCGCCCTCCATTGCTTTAGAGGTGGAAGGCACAAAGCACTGTCTCCATCCTTCAATGGGAGACAAGCCATAAACTGTCTTGCCTCCAGCTCTTTAGGAAGCTGGGAAACAACTCGCTTTCCGCAGTGCTGTTACAGCATACGAGTCAACTCTCATACAGAGGCAGCTCAAATGCCATTTCTTCCCAGGGCTTCACTGGCCGCTTTAGGACTTCCGCTTCTGCCACAGTTCCACCTTGTCAACCCGGCTCAGACGAAATGCCTACATCTTTCCCTTAAGCAACGGGGGCGAAGCCCACATGATTGTGCTGCCACATGCTTCGCAGGAGCAGACAATAGGCTTTTTACAAACCGCCATTGTGCACTGGGTCAGAGAGTGTCAGAATGCACCTATGTCAGAAAGGGCCCTTTGCTCTCAGCCGTGCCCTCCATTGCTCTAGAGGTGGAAGGCACAAAGCACTGCCTCCATCCTCCAATTGGAGACAAGCCATAAACTGTCTTGCCTCCAGCTCTTTAGGAAGCTGACAAACAACTCGCTTTCCACAGTCCTGTTACAGCAGACCGGGTAACTTCTCATACAAAGGCAGCTCCAATGGCATTTCTTCCCAGCCCTTAACTCGCAGCTTTAGGACTCCTGCTTCTGCCGCAATTCCACCTTGCCACCCTGGCTCAGACGAAATGCCTACATCTTCCCCTGAAGCAACTGGGCTGAGTCCCAAGTGATTGAGCGTCCACGTGCTTAGGAGGCGATAGACTGCACGCCTTTTTCCAACCACCATTGGGCAATGCTGGAGAGAATGTCGGAAAGCAGCTATGTCAGAAAGACCCCTTTGCTCTCAGCCGTGCCCTTCATTGCTTTAGACGTGGAATGCACAATGCACTGGCTTCCCCCATCAAGGGTCGTCAAGCCACAGACCATCTTCCTTCCATCTCTTTAGGAAGCTGAGCAAGAAATCACTTTCAATAGTGCTCTTTCTGTGAACTGGCAACATCTCATACAAAGGCAGCTGATATGCCATTTCTTTTCAGCGCTTAACTCGCAGATTTGGAACTTCTGGTCCTGCCACATTTCCACCTTGTCAACACGGCTCAGACGAAATGTCTACCTCTTCCCCATCAGCAACGGGGACGAGGCCCAGATGACTGTGCTTCTGCATGCTTAGCAGGAGCAGACAATAGGCTTTTTACAAACCGCCATTGTGCACTGGGTCAGAGAGTGTCAGAATGCACCTATGTCAGAAAGGGCCCTTTGCTCTCAGCCGTGCCCTCCATTGCTCTAGGGGTGCAAGGAACAAAGCACTGCCTCCATCCTTCATTTGGAGACAAGCCATAAACTGTCTTGCCTCCAGCTCTTTAGGAATCTGACAAACAACTCGCTTTCCACAGTCCTGTTACAGCAGACCGGGGAACTTCTCATACACATGCAGCTCAAATGGCATTTCTTCCCAGCCCTTAATTCGCAGCTTTAGGACTCCTGCTTCTGCCGCAATTCCACCTTGCCAACCCGGCTCAGACGAAATGCCTACATCTTCCCCTGAAGCAACTGGGCTGAGTCCCAAATGATTGAGAGTCCACGTGCTTAGGAGGGGATAGACTGCACGCCTTTTTCCAACCACCATTGTGCACTGCTGGAGAGAGTGTCGGAAAGCAGCTATGTCAGAAAGACCCCTTTGCTCTCAGCCGTGCCCTTCATTGCTCAAGACGTGGAATGCACAATGCACTGGCTCCCCCCCTCAAGGGGCGACAAGCCACAGACCATCTTCCTTCCATCTCTTTAGGAAGCTGAGCAAGAACTCGCTTTCAACAGTGCTCTTTCTGTGTCCTGGCAACATCTCATACAAAGGCAGCTGATATGCCATTTCTTTTCAGCGCTTAACTCGCAGATTTGGAACTTCTGCTCCTGCCACATATCCACCTTGCCAACCCGGCTCAGACGAAATGTCTACATCTTCCCCTTCAGCAACGGGGACGAGGCCCAGATGACTGTGCTTCCGCATGCTTAGCAGGAGCAGACAATAGGCTTTTTACAAACCGCCATTGTGCACTGGGTCAGAGAGTGTCAGAATGCACCTATGTCAGAAAGGGCCCTTTGCTCTCAGCCGTGCCCTCCATTGCTCTAGAGGTGGAAGGCACAAGGCACTGGTTCTGGATCCACCCCTCAATGGGAGACAAAACACATCTTGGCCTGCTCCCAAATCTTTAGGAAGCAGAGAAGAAACTCCCTTTCCACAGTGCTCTTACAGCGTCCTGGGAACATCTCATACCAAGGAGGCTGAACGTCGTTTCTTTTCAGCACTTCACTCGCCAGTCTGGGACAACTGCATCCTGCACGTTTCCACCTTGCCAACCCGGCTCAGGCGAAATGCCCACATCTTCCTCTTGAGCAATGGGGATGAGGCCCATAGGATTGTGGTTCCACATGCTGAGGAGGAGAGAGACAATAGGCTTTTAACTAACCACGAAATGCAACGGTTGGGAGAGTGTCAGAAAGCACCAATGGCAGAAAGACCCCTTTACTCTCAGCCGCGCCCTCCATTGCTGTAGAGGTGGAAGGCACAAAGCACTGCCTCAATCCTTCAAGGGGAGACAAGCCATAAACTGTCTTGCCTCCAGCTCTTTAGGAAGCTGGGAAAGAACTCGCTTTCCACAGTGCTGTTACAGCATACGAGGAAACTCTCATACAGAGGCAGCTCAAAGGCCATTTCTTCCCAGTGCTTAACTGGCCGCTTTAGGACTTCCGCTTCTGCCACAGTTTCACCTTGCCAACCCGGCTCAGACGAAATGCCTACATCTTCCCCTTAAGCAACGGGGGCGAAGCCCACATGATTGTGCTGCCACATGCTTAGCAGGAGCAGACAATAGGCTTTTTACAAACCGCCATTGTGCACTGGGTCAGAGAGTGTCAGAATGCACCTATGTCAGAAAGGGCCCTTTGCTCTCAGCCGTGCCCTCCATTGCCCTTAGAGGTGGAAGGCACAAAGCACTGCCTCCATCCTTCAATTGGAGACAAGCCATAAACTGTCTTGCCTCCAGATCTTTAGGAAGCTGAAACAACTCGCTTTCCACAGTCCTGTCACAGCAGACCGGGGAACTTCTCATACAAAGGCAGCTCAAGTGGCATTTCTTCCCAGCCCTTAACTCGCAGCTTAGGACTCCTGCTTCTGCCGCAATTCCACCTTGCCAACCCGGCTCAGACGAAATGCCTACATCTTCCCCTGAAGCAACTGGTTTGAGTCCCAAATGATTGAGCTTCCACGTGCTTAGGAGGCGATAGACTGCACGCCTTTTTCCAACCACATTTGCGCACTGCTGGAGAGAGCGTCGGAAAGCAGCTATGTCAGAAAGACCCCTTTGCTCTCAGGCGTGCCCTTCATTGCTCTAGACGTGGAATGCACAATGCACTGGCTCCCCCCCTCAAGGGGCGACAATCCAGAGACCATCTTCCTTCCATCTCTTTAGGAAGCTGAGCAAGAACTCGCTTTCAACAGTGCTCTCTCTGTCTCCTGGCAACATCTCATACAAAGGCAGCTGATATGCCATTTCTTTTCAGCGCTTAACTCGCAGATTTGGAACTTCTGCTCCTGCCACATTTCCACCTTGCCAACCTGGATCACACAAAATGTCTACATCTTCCCCTTCAGCAACAGGGACGAGGCCCAGATGACTGTGCTTCCGCATGCTTAGCAGGAGCAGACAATAGGCTTTTTACAAACCGCCATTGTGCACTGGGTCAGAGAGTGTCAGAATGCACCTATGTCAGAAAGAGCACTTTGCTCTAAGCCATGCCCTCCATTGCTCTACAGGTGGAAGGCAGAAAGCACTGCCTCAATCCTTCAATTGGAGACAAGCCAGCAACTGTTCTGCTTCCAGCTCTTTAGGAAGCTGGGAAAGCAATCGCATTCCACAGTGCTCTTACAGCGTCCTGGGAACGTCTCATACAAAGGCAGCTGAACACCGTGTCTTTTCAGCCCTTAACTCACCAATCTGCAACATCTGCTTCTGCCGCATTTCCTCCTTGCCAACCCGGCTCAGAAGAAATGCCTACCTCTTCCCCTGAAGCAACTGTGCTGATTCCCAAATGATTGAGCATCCACCTGCTTAGGAGGCGATAAACTGCATGCCTTTTTCCAACCACCATTTTACACTGCTTAGAGAGCGTCGGAAAGCAGCTATGTCAGAAAGGCCCCTTTGCTCTCAGCCTTGCCCTCCATTGCTCTCGAGGTGGAAGGCACAAGGCACTGGTTCTGGATCCACCCCTCAATGGGAGACAAAACACATCGTGGCCTGCTTCCAGCTCTTTAGGAAGTGGAGAAAAAACTCCCTTTCCACAGTGCTCTTACAGCGTCCTGGGAACATCTCATACAAAGCAGTTTGAACGCCGTTTCTTTTCAGCACTTCACTCGCCAGTCTGGGACATCTGCATCCTGCACGTTTCCACCTTGCCAACCCGGCTCAGGCGAAATGCCTACATCTTCCCCGTGAGCAATGGGGATGAGACCCATAGGATTGTGGTTCCACATGCTGAGGAGGAGAGAGACAATAGGCTTTTAACTAACCACGAAGTGCAACGGTTGGGAGAGTGTCAGAAAGCACCAATGGCAGAAACACTCCTTTACTCTCAGCCGCGCCCTCCATTGCTTTAGAGGTGGAAGGCACAAAGCACTGTCTCCATCCTTCAATGGGAGACAAGCCATAAACTGTCTTGCCTCCAGCTCTTTAGGAAGCTGGGAAACAACTCGCTTTCCGCAGTGCTGTTACAGCATACGAGTCAACTCTCATACAGAGGCAGCTCAAATGCCATTTCTTCCCAGGGCTTCACTGGCCGCTTTAGGACTTCCGCTTCTGCCACAGTTCCACCTTGTCAACCCGGCTCAGACGAAATGCCTACATCTTTCCCTTAAGCAACGGGGGCGAAGCCCACATGATTGTGCTGCCACATGCTTCGCAGGAGCAGACAATAGGCTTTTTACAAACCGCCATTGTGCACTGGGTCAGAGAGTGTCAGAATGCACCTATGTCAGAAAGGGCCCTTTGCTCTCAGCCGTGCCCTCCATTGCTCTAGAGGTGGAAGGCACAAAGCACTGCCTCCATCCTTCAATTGGAGACAAGCCATAAACTGTCTTGCCTCCAGCTCTTTAGAAAGCTGACAAACAACTCGCTTTCCACAGTCCTCTTACAGCCGACCGGGGAAATTCTCATACAATGGCAGCTCAAATGGCATATCTTCCCAGCCCTTAACTCGCAGCTTAGGACTCCTGCATCTGCCGCAATTCCACCTTGCCAACCCGCCTCAGACGAAATGCCTACATCTTCCCCTGAAGCAACTGGGCTGAGTCCCAAAGGATTGAGCGTCCACGTGCTTAGGAGGCGATAGACTGCACGCCTTTTTCCAACCACCATTGCGCACTGCTGGAGAGAGTGTCGGAAAGCAGCTATGTCTGGAAGACCCCTTTGCTCTCAGCCGTGCCCTTCATTGCTCTAGACGTGGAATGCACAATGCACTGGCTCCCCCCCTCAAGGGGCGACAAGCCACAGACCATCTTCCTTCCATCTCTTTAGGAAGCTGAGCCAGAACTCGCTTTCAACAGTGCTCTTTCTGTGTCCTGGCAACATCTCATACAAAGGCAGCTGATATGCCATTTCTTTTCAGCGCTTAACTCGCAGATTTGGAACTTCTGCTCCTGCCACATTTCCACCTTGCCAACCCGGCTCAGACGAAATGTCTACATCTTCCCCTTCAGCAACGGGGACGAGGCCCAGATGACTGTGCTTCCGCATGCTTAGCAGGAGCAGACAATAGGCATTTTACAAACCGCCATTGTGCACTGGGTCAGAGAGTTTCAGAATGCACCTATGTCAGAAAGCGCCCATTGCTCTCAGTTGTGCCCTCCATTGCTCTAGAGGTGGAAGGCACAAAGCTCTGCCTCCATCCTTCAATTGGAGACAAGCCAGCAGCTGTCCTGCTTCCAGCTCTTTAGGATGCTGGGAAAGCACTCGCATTCCACAGTGCTCTTACAGCGTTCTAGGAACGTCTCATACAAAGGCAGCTGAGCACCGTGTCTTTTCAGCCCTTAACTCACCAATCTGCAACATCTGCTTCTGCTGCATTTCCACCTTGCCAACCCGGCTCACACGAAATGCCTACATCTTCCCCTCAAGCGACTGTGGTGATTCCCAAATGATTGAGCATCCACATGCTTAGGAGGCGATAAACTGCATGCCTTTTTCCAACCACCATTTTACACTGCTTAGAGTGCGTAGGAAAGCACCTATGTCAGAAAGGCCCCTTTGCTCTCAGCCATGCCCTCCATTGCTCTCGAGGTGGAAGTCACAAGGCACTGGTTCTGGATCCACCCCTCAATGGGAGACAAACCACATCTTGGCCTGCTTCCAGCTCTTTAGGAAATGGAGACAAAACTCCCTTTCCACAGTGCTCTTACAGCGTCCTGGGAACATCTCATACAAAGGAGGCTGAACGCCGTTTCTTTTCAGCACTTCACTAGCCAGTCTGGGACATCTGCATCCTGCACGTTTCCACCTTGCCAACCAGGCTCAGACGAAATGCCTACAACTTCCCCTTGAGCAATATGGATGAGGCCCATAGGATTGTGGTTCCACATGCTGAAGAGGAGAGAGACAATAGGCTTTTAACTAACCACGAAGTGCAACGGTTGGGAGAGTGTCAGAAAGCACCAATGGCAGAAAGACCCCTTTAGTCTCAGCCGCGCCCTCCATTGCTGTAGAGGTGGAAGGCACAAAGCACAGTCTCCATCCTTCAATTGGAGACAAGCCATAAACTGTATTGCCTCCAGTTCTTTAGGAATCTGGGAAAGAACTCGCTTTCCACAGTGCTGTTACAGCATACGAGGAAACACTCATACAGAGGCAGCTCAAACGCCATTTCTTCCCAGTTCTTAACTGGCCGCTTTAGGACTTCCGCTTCTGCCACAGTTCCACCTTGCCAACCCGGCTCAGACGAAATGCCTACATCTTCCCCTAAGCAACGGGGGCGAAGCCCACATGATTGTGCTTCCACATGCTTAGCAGGAGCTGACAATAGGCTTTTTACAAACCACCATTGTGCACTGGGTCAGAGAGTGTCAGAATGCACCTATGTCAGAAAGGGCCCTTTGCTCTCAGCCGTGCCCTCCATTGCTCTAGAGGTGGAAGGCACAAAGCACTGCCTCCATCCTCCAATTGGAGACAAGCCATAAACTGTCTTGCCTCCAGCTCTTTAGGAAGCTGACAAACAACTCGCTTTCCACAGTCCTGTTACAGCAGACCGGGGAACTTCCCATACAAAGGCAGCTCCAATGGCATTTCTTCCCAGCCCTTAACTCGCAGCTTTAGGACTCCTGCTTCTGCCGCAATTCCACCTTGCCAACCTGGCTCAGACGAAATGCCTACATCTTCCCCTGAAGCAACTGGGCTGAGTCCCAAGTGATTGTGCGTCCACGTGCTTAGGAGGCGATAGACTGCACGCCTTTTTCCAACCACCATTGGGCAATGCTGGAGAGAATGTCGGAAAGCAGCTATGTCAGAAAGACCCCTTTGCTCTCAGCCGTGCCCTTCATTGCTTTAGACGTGGAATGCACAATGCACTGGCTTCCCCCATCAAGGGTCGTCAAGCCACAGACCATCTTCCTTCCATCTCTTTAGGAAGCTGAGCAAGAAATCACTTTCAATAGTGCTCTTTCTGTGAACTGGCAACATCTCATAAAAAGGCAGCTGATATGCCATTTCTTTTCAGCGCTTAACTCGCAGATTTGGAACTTCTGGTCCTGCCACATTTCCACCTTGTCAACATGGCTCAGACGAAATGTCTACCTCTTCCCCATCAGCAACGGGGACGAGGCCCAGATGACTGTGCTTCTGCATGCTTAGCAGGAGCAGACAATAGGCTTTTTACAAACCGCCATTGTGCACTGGGTCAGAGAGTGTCAGAATGCACCTATGTCAGAAAGGGCCCTTTGCTCTCAGCCGTGCCCTCCATTGCTCTAGGGGTGCAAGGAACAAAGCACTGCCTCCATCCTTCATTTGGAGACAAGCCATAAACTGTCTTGCCTCCAGCTCTTTAGGAATCTGACAAACAACTCGCTTTCCACAGTCCTGTTACAGCAGACCGGGGAACTTCTCATACACATGCAGCTCAAATGGCATTTCTTCCCAGCCCTTAATTCGCAGCTTTAGGACTCCTGCTTCTGCCGCAATTCCACCTTGCCAACCCGGCTCAGACGAAATGCCTACATCTTCCCCTGAAGCAACTGGGCTGAGTCCCAAATGATTGAGAGTCCACGTGCTTAGGAGGGGATAGACTGCACGCCTTTTTCCAACCACCATTGTGCACTGCTGGAGAGAGTGTCGGAAAGCAGCTATGTCAGAAAGACCCCTTTGCTCTCAGCAGTGCCCTTCATTGCTCAAGACGTGGAATGCACAATGCACTGGCTCCCCCCCTCAAGGGGCGACAAGCCACAGACCATCTTCCTTCCATCTCTTTAGGAAGCTGAGCAAGAACTCGCTTTCAACAGTGCTCTTTCTGTGTCCTGGCAACATCTCATACAAAGGCAGCTGATATGCCATTTCTTTTCAGCGCTTAACTCGCAGATTTGGAACTTCTGCTCCTGCCACATATCCACCTTGCCAACCCGGCTCAGACGAAATGTCTACATCTTCCCCTTCAGCAACGGGGACGAGGCCCAGATGACTGTGCTTCCGCATGCTTAGCAGGAGCAGACAATAGGCTTTTTACAAACCGCCATTGTGCACTGGGTCAGAGAGTGTCAGAATGCACCTATGTCAGAAAGGGCCCTTTGCTTTCAGCCATGCCCTCCATTGCTCTAGAGGTGGAAGGCACAAGGCACTGGTTCTGGATCCACCCCTCAATGGGAGACAAAACACATCTTGGCCTGCTTCCAGCTCTTTAGGAAGTGGAGAAGAAACTCCCTTTCCACAGTGCTCTTACAGCGTCCTGGGAACATCTCATACCAAGGAGGCTGAACGTCGTTTCTTTTCAGCACTTCACTCGCCAGTCTGGGACATCTGCATCCTGCACGTTTCCACCTTGCCAACCCGGCTCAGGCGAAATGCCCACATCTTCCCCTTGAGCAATGGGGATGAGGCCCATAGGATTGTGGTTCCACATGCTGAGGAGGAGAGAGACAATAGGCTTTTAACTAACCACGAAATGCAACGGTGGGGAGAGTGTCAGAAAGCACCAATGGCAGAAAGACCCCTTTACTCTCAGCCGCGCCCTCCATTGCTGTAGAGGTGGAAGGCACAAAGCACTGTCTCCATCCTTCAATGGGAGACAAGCCATAAAATGTCTTGCCTCCAGCTCTTTAGGAAGCTGGGAAAGAACTCGCTTTCCACAGTGCTGTTACAGCATACGAGGAAACTCTCATACAGAGGCAGCTCAAAGGCCATTTCTTCCCAGTGCTTAACTGGCCGCTTTAGGACTTCCGCTTCTGCCACAGTTTCACCTTGCCAACCCGGCTCAGACGAAATGCCTACATCTTCCCCTTAAGCAACGGGGGCGAAGCCCACATGATTGTGCTGCCAAATGCTTAGCAGGAGCAGACAATAGGCTTTTTACAAACCGCCATTGTGCACTGGGTCAGAGAGTGTCAGAATGCACCTATGTCAGAAAGGGCCCTTTGCTCTCAGCCGTGCCCTCCATTGCTCTAGAGGTGGAAGGCACAAAGCACTGCCTCCATCCTTCAATTGGAGACAAGCCATAAACTGTCTTGCCTCCAGATCTTTAGGAAGCTGAAACAACTCGCTTTCCACAGTCCTGTCACAGCAGACCGGGGAACTTCTCATACAAAGGCAGCTCAAGTGGCATTTCTTCCCAGCCCTTAACTCGCAGCTTAGGACTCCTGCTTCTGCCGCAATTCCACCTTGCCAACCCGGCTCAGACGAAATGCCTACATCTTCCCCTGAAGCAACTGGTTTGAGTCCCAAATGATTGAGCGTCCACGTGCTTAGGAGGCGATAGACTGCACGCCTTTTTCCAACCACATTTGCGCACTGCTGGAGAGAGCGTCGGAAAGCAGCTATGTCAGAAAGACCCCTTTGCTCTCAGGCGTGCCCTTCATTGCTCTAGACGTGGAATGCACAATGCACTGGCTCCCCCCCTCAAGGGGCGACAAGCCACAGACCATCTTCCTTCCATCTCTTTAGGAAGCTGAGCAAGAACTCGCTTTCAACAGTGCTCTCTCTGTCTCCTGGCAACATCTCATACAAAGGCAGCTGATATGCCATTTCTTTTCAGCGCTTAACTCGCAGATTTGGAACTTCTGCTCCTGCCACATTTCCACCTTGCCAACCTGGATCACACAAAATGTCTACATCTTCCCCTTCAGCAACAGGGACGAGGCCCAGATGACTGTGCTTCCGCATGCTTAGCAGGAGCAGACAATAGGCTTTTTACAAACCGCCATTGTGCACTGGGTCAGAGAGTGTCAGAATGCACCTATGTCAGAAAGAGCACTTTGCTCTAAGCCATGCCCTCCATTGCTCTACAGGTGGAAGGCAGAAAGCACTGCCTCAATCCTTCAATTGGAGACAAGCCAGCAACTGTTCTGCTTCCAGCTCTTTAGGAAGCTGGGAAAGCAATCGCATTCCACAGTGCTCTTACAGCGTCCTGGGAACGTCTCATACAAAGGCAGCTGAACACCGTGTCTTTTCAGCCCTTAACTCACCAATCTGCAACATCTGCTTCTGCCGCATTTCCTCCTTGCCAACCCGGCTCAGAAGAAATGCCTACCTCTTCCCCTGAAGCAACTGTGCTGATTCCCAAATGATTGAGCATCCACCTGCTTAGGAGGCGATAAACTGCATGCCTTTTTCCAACCACCATTTTACACTGCTTAGAGAGCGTCGGAAAGCAGCTATGTCAGAAAGGCCCCTTTGCTCTCAGCCTTGCCCTCCATTGCTCTCGAGGTGGAAGGCACAAGGCACTGGTTCTGGATCCACCCCTCAATGGGAGACAAAACACATCGTGGCCTGCTTCCAGCTCTTTAGGAAGTGGAGAAAAAACTCCCTTTCCACAGTGCTCTTACAGCGTCCTGGGAACATCTCATACAAAGCAGGTTGAACGCCGTTTCTTTTCAGCACTTCACTCGCCAGTCTGGGACATCTGCATCCTGCACGTTTCCACCTTGCCAACCCGGCTCAGGCGAAATGCCTACATCTTCCCCGTGAGCAATGGGGATGAGACCCATAGGATTGTGGTTCCACATGCTGAGGAGGAGAGAGACAATAGGCTTTTAACTAACCACGAAGTGCAACGGTTGGGAGAGTGTCAGAAAGCACCAATGGCAGAAACACTCCTTTACTCTCAGCCGCGCCCTCCATTGCTTTAGAGGTGGAAGGCACAAAGCACTGTCTCCATCCTTCAATGGGAGACAAGCCATAAACTGTCTTGCCTCCAGCTCTTTAGGAAGCTGGGAAACAACTCGCTTTCCGCAGTGCTGTTACAGCATACGAGTAAACTCTCATACAGAGGCAGCTCAAATGCCATTTCTTCCCAGGGCTTCACTGGCCGCTTTAGGACTTCCGCTTCTGCCACAGTTCCACCTTGTCAACCCGGCTCAGACGAAATGCCTACATCTTCCCCTTAAGCAACGGGGGCGAAGCCCACATGATTGTGCTGCCACATGCTTCGCAGGAGCAGACAATAGGCTTTTTACAAACCGCCATTGTGCACTGGGTCAGAGAGTGTCAGAATGCACCTATGTCAGAAAGGGCCCTTTGCTCTCAGCCGTGCCCTCCATTGCTCTAGAGGTGGAAGGCACAAAGCACTGCCTCCATCCTTCAATTGGAGACAAGCCATAAACTGTCTTGCCTCCAGCTCTTTAGAAAGCTGACAAACAACTCGCTTTCCACAGTCCTCTTACAGCCGACCGGGGAAATTCTCATACAATGGCAGCTCAAATGGCATATCTTCCCAGCCCTTAACTCGCAGCTTAGGACTCCTGCATCTGCCGCAATTCCACCTTGCCAACCCGCCTCAGACGAAATGCCTACATCTTCCCCTGAAGCAACTGGGCTGAGTCCCAAAGGATTGAGCGTCCACGTGCTTAGGAGGCGATAGACTGCACGCCTTTTTCCAACCACCATTGCGCACTGCTGGAGAGAGTGTCGGAAAGCAGCTATGTCTGGAAGACCCCTTTGCTCTCAGCCGTGCCCTTCATTGCTCTAGACGTGGAATGCACAATGCACTGGCTCCCCCCCTCAAGGGGCGACAAGCCACAGACCATCTTCCTTCCATCTCTTTAGGAAGCTGAGCCAGAACTCGCTTTCAACAGTGCTCTTTCTGTGTCCTGGCAACATCTCATACAAAGGCAGCTGATATGCCATTTCTTTTCAGCGCTTAACTCGCAGATTTGGAACTTCTGCTCCTGCCACATTTCCACCTTGCCAACCCGGCTCAGACGAAATGTCTACATCTTCCCCTTCAGCAACGGGGACGAGGCCCAGATGACTGTGCTTCCGCATGCTTAGCAGGAGCAGACAATAGGCATTTTACAAACCGCCATTGTGCACTGGGTCAGAGAGTTTCAGAATGCACCTATGTCAGAAAGCGCCCTTTGCTCTCAGTTGTGCCCTCCATTGCTCTAGAGGTGGAAGGCACAAAGCTCTGCCTCCATCCTTCAATTGGAGACAAGCCAGCAGCTGTCCTGCTTCCAGCTCTTTAGGATGCTGGGAAAGCACTCGCATTCCACAGTGCTCTTACAGCGTTCTAGGAACGTCTCATACAAAGGCAGCTGAGCACCGTGTCTTTTCAGCCCTTAACTCACCAATCTGCAACATCTGCTTCTGCTGCATTTCCACCTTGCCAACCCGGCTCAGACGAAATGCCTACATCTTCCCCTCAAGCGACTGTGGTGATTCCCAAATGATTGAGCATCCACATGCTTAGGAGGCGATAAACTGCATGCCTTTTTCCAACCACCATTTTACACTGCTTAGAGTGCGTAGGAAAGCACCTATGTCAGAAAGGCCCCTTTGCTCTCAGCCATGCCCTCCATTGCTCTCGAGGTGGAAGTCACAAGGCACTGGTTCTGGATCCACCCCTCAATGGGAGACAAACCACATCTTGGCCTGCTTCCAGCTCTTTAGGAAATGGAGACAAAACTCCCTTTCCACAGTGCTCTTACAGCGTCCTGGGAACATCTCATACAAAGGAGGCTGAACGCCGTTTCTTTTCAGCACTTCACTAGCCAGTCTGGGACATCTGCATCCTGCACGTTTCCACCTTGCCAACCAGGCTCAGACGAAATGCCTACAACTTCCCCTTGAGCAATATGGATGAGGCCCATAGGATTGTGGTTCCACATGCTGAAGAGGAGAGAGACAATAGGCTTTTAACTAACCACGAAGTGCAACGGTTGGGAGAGTGTCAGAAAGCACCAATGGCAGAAAGACCCCTTTAGTCTCAGCCGCGCCCTCCATTGCTGTAGAGGTGGAAGGCACAAAGCACAGTCTCCATCCTTCAATTGGAGACAAGCCATAAACTGTCTTGCCTCCAGTTCTTTAGGAATCTGGGAAAGAACTCGCTTTCCACAGTGCTGTTACAGCATACGAGGAAACACTCATACAGAGGCAGCTCAAACGCCATTTCTTCCCAGTTCTTAACTGGCCGCTTTAGGACTTCCGCTTCTGCCACAGTTCCACCTTGCCAACCCGGCTCAGACGAAATGCCTACATCTTCCCCTAAGCAACGGGGGCGAAGCCCACATGATTGTGCTTCCACATGCTTAGCAGGAGCTGACAATAGGCTTTTTACAAACCACCATTGTGCACTGGGTCAGAGAGTGTCAGAATGCACCTATGTCAGAAAGGGCCCTTTGCTCTCAGCCGTGCCCTCCATTGCTCTAGAGGTGGAAGGCACAAAGCACTGCCTCCATCCTCCAATTGGAGACAAGCCATAAACTGTCTTGCCTCCAGCTCTTTAGGAAGCTGACAAACAACTCGCTTTCCACAGTCCTGTTACAGCAGACCGGAGAACTTCTCATACAAAGGCAGCTCCAATGGCATTTCTTCCCAGCCCTTAACTCGCAGCTTTAGGACTCCTGCTTCTGCCGCAATTCCACCTTGCCAACCTGGCTCAGACGAAATGCCTACATCTTCCCCTGAAGCAACTGGGCTGAGTCCCAAGTGATTGTGCGTCCACGTGCTTAGGAGGCGATAGACTGCACGCCTTTTTCCAACCACCATTGGGCAATGCTGGAGAGAATGTCGGAAAGCAGCTATGTCAGAAAGACCCCTTTGCTCTCAGCCGTGCCCTTCATTGCTTTAGACGTGGAATGCACAATGCACTGGCTTCCCCCATCAAGGGTCGTCAAGCCACAGACCATCTTCCTTCCATCTCTTTAGGAAGCTGAGCAAGAAATCACTTTCAATAGTGCTCTTTCTGTGAACTGGCAACATCTCATACAAAGGCAGCTGATATGCCATTTCTTTTCAGCGCTTAACTCGCAGATTTGGAACTTCTGGTCCTGCCACATTTCCACCTTGTCAACATGGCTCAGACGAAATGTCTACCTCTTCCCCATCAGCAACGGGGACGAGGCCCAGATGACTGTGCTTCTGCATGCTTAGCAGGAGCAGACAATAGGCTTTTTACAAACCGCCATTGTGCACTGGGTCAGAGAGTGTCAGAATGCACCTATGTCAGAAAGGGCCCTTTGCTCTCAGCCGTGCCCTCCATTGCTCTAGGGGTGCAAGGAACAAAGCACTGCCTCCATCCTTCATTTGGAGACAAGCCATAAACTGTCTTGCCTCCAGCTCTTTAGGAATCTGACAAACAACTCGCTTTCCACAGTCCTGTTACAGCAGACCGGGGAACTTCTCATACACATGCAGCTCAAATGGCATTTCTTCCCAGCCCTTAATTCGCAGCTTTAGGACTCCTGCTTCTGCCGCAATTCCACCTTGCCAACCCGGCTCAGACGAAATGCCTACATCTTCCCCTGAAGCAACTGGGCTGAGTCCCAAATGATTGAGAGTCCACGTGCTTAGGAGGGGATAGACTGCACGCCTTTTTCCAACCACCATTGTGCACTGCTGGAGAGAGTGTCGGAAAGCAGCTATGTCAGAAAGACCCCTTTGCTCTCAGCAGTGCCCTTCATTGCTCAAGACGTGGAATGCACAATGCACTGGCTCCCCCCCTCAAGGGGCGACAAGCCACAGACCATCTTCCTTCCATCTCTTTAGGAAGCCGAGCAAGAACTCGCTTTCAACAGTGCTCTTTCTGTGTCCTGGCAACATCGCATACAAAGGCAGCTGATATGCCATTTCTTTTCAGCGCTTAACTCGCAGATTTGGAACTTCTGCTCCTGCCACATATCCACCTTGCCAACCCGGCTCAGACGAAATGTCTACATCTTCCCCTTCAGCAACGGGGACGAGGCCCAGATGACTGTGCTTCCGCATGCTTAGCAGGAGCAGACAATAGGCTTTTTACAAACCGCCATTGTGCACTGGGTCAGAGAGTGTCAGAATGCACCTATGTCAGAAAGGGCCCTTTGCTTTCAGCCATGCCCTCCATTGCTCTAGAGGTGGAAGGCACAAGGCACTGGTTCTGGATCCACCCCTCAATGGGAGACAAAACACATCTTGGCCTGCTCCCAAATCTTTAGGAAGCGGAGAAGAAACTCCCTTTCCACAGTGCTCTTACAGCGTCCTGGGAACATCTCATACCAAGGAGGCTGAACGTCGTTTCTTTTCAGCACTTCACTCGCCAGTCTGGGACATCTGCATCCTGCACGTTTCCACCTTGCCAACCCGGCTCAGGCGAAATGCCCACATCTTCCCCTTGAGCAATGGGGATGAGGCCCATAGGATTGTGGTTCCACATGCTGAGGAGGAGAGAGACAATAGGCTTTTAACTAACCACGAAATGCAACGGTTGGAAGAGTGTCAGAAAGCACCAATGGCAGAAAGACCCCTTTACTCTCAGCCGCGCCCTCCATTGCTGTAGAGGTGGAAGGCACAAAGCACTGTCTCCATCCTTCAATGGGAGACAAGCCATAAAATGTCTTGCCTCCAGCTCTTTAGGAAGCTGGGAAAGAACTCGCTTTCCACAGTGCTGTTACAGCATACGAGGAAACTCTCATACAGAGGCAGCTCAAAGGCCATTTCTTCCCAGTGCTTAACTGGCCGCTTTAGGACTTCCGCCTCTCCCACAGTTTCACCTTGCCAACCCGGCTCAGACGAAATGCCTACATCTTCCCCTTAAGCAACGGGGGCGAAGCCCACATGATTGTGCTTCCACATGCTTAGCAGGAGCAGACAATAGGCTTTTTACAAACCGCCATTGTGCACTGGGTCAGAGAGTGTCAGAATGCACCTATGTCAGAAAGGGCCCTTTGCTCTCAGCCGTGCCCTCCATTGCTCTAGAGGTGGAAGGCACAAAGCACTGCCTCCATCCTTCAATTGGAGACAAGCCATAAACTGTCTTGCCTCCAGATCTTTAGGAAGCTGAAACAACTCGCTTTCCACAGTCCTGTCACAGCAGACCGGGGAACTTCTCATACAAAGGCAGCTCAAGTGGCATTTCTTCCCAGCCCTTAACTCGCAGCTTAGGACTCCTGCTTCTGCCGCAATTCCACCTTGCCAACCCGGCTCAGACGAAATGCCTACATCTTCCCCTGAAGCAACTGGTTTGAGTCCCAAATGATTGAGCGTCCACGTGCTTAGGAGGCGATAGACTGCACGCCTTTTTCCAACCACATTTGCGCACTGCTGGAGAGAGCGTCGGAAAGCAGCTATGTCAGAAAGACCCCTTTGCTCTCAGGCGTGCCCTTCATTGCTCTAGACGTGGAATGCACAATGCACTGGCTCCCCCCCTCAAGGGGCGACAAGCCACAGACCATCTTCCTTCCATCTCTTTAGGAAGCTGAGCAAGAACTCGCTTTCAACAGTGCTCTCTCTGTCTCCTGGCAACATCTCATACAAAGGCAGCTGATATGCCATTTCTTTTCAGCGCTTAACTCGCAGATTTGGAACTTCTGCTCCTGCCACATTTCCACCTTGCCAACCTGGATCAGACAAAATGTCTACATCTTCCCCTTCAGCAACAGGGACGAGGCCCAGATGACTGTGCTTCCGCATGCTTAGCAGGAGCAGACAATAGGCTTTTTACAAACCGCCATTGTGCACTGGGTCAGAGAGTGTCAGAATGCACCTATGTCAGAAAGAGCACTTTGCTCTAAGCCATGCCCTCCATTGCTCTACAGGTGGAAGGCAGAAAGCACTGCCTCAATCCTTCAATTGGAGACAAGCCAGCAACTGTTCTGCTTCCAGCTCTTTAGGAAGCTGGGAAAGCAATCGCATTCCACAGTGCTCTTACAGCGTCCTGGGAACGTCTCATACAAAGGCAGCTGAACACCGTGTCTTTTCAGCCCTTAACTCACCAATCTGCAACATCTGCTTCTGCCGCATTTCCTCCTTGCCAACCCGGCTCAGAAGAAATGCCTACCTCTTCCCCTGAAGCAACTGTGCTGATTCCCAAATGATTGAGCATCCACCTGCTTAGGAGGCGATAAACTGCATGCCTTTTTCCAACCACCATTTTACACTGCTTAGAGAGCGTCGGAAAGCAGCTATGTCAGAAAGGCCCCTTTGCTCTCAGCCTTGCCCTCCATTGCTCTCGAGGTGGAAGGCACAAGGCACTGGTTCTGGATCCACCCCTCAATGGGAGACAAAACACATCGTGGCCTGCTTCCAGCTCTTTAGGAAGTGGAGAAAAAACTCCCTTTCCACAGTGCTCTTACAGCGTCCTGGGAACATCTCATACAAAGCAGGTTGAACGCCGTTTCTTTTCAGCACTTCACTCGCCAGTCTGGGACATCTGCATCCTGCACGTTTCCACCTTGCCAACCCGGCTCAGGCGAAATGCCTACATCTTCCCCGTGAGCAATGGGGATGAGACCCATAGGATTGTGGTTCCACATGCTGAGGAGGAGAGAGACAATAGGCTTTTAACTAACCACGAAGTGCAACGGTTGGGAGAGTGTCAGAAAGCACCAATGGCAGAAACACTCCTTTACTCTCAGCCGCGCCCTCCATTGCTTTAGAGGTGGAAGGCACAAAGCACTGTCTCCATCCTTCAATGGGAGACAAGCCATAAACTGTCTTGCCTCCAGCTCTTTAGGAAGCTGGGAAACAACTCGCTTTCCGCAGTGCTGTTACAGCATACGAGTAAACTCTCATACAGAGGCAGCTCAAATGCCATTTCTTCCCACTGCTTAACTGGCCGCTTTAGGACTTCCGCTTCTGGAACAGTTCCACCTTGCCAACCCGGCTCAGACGAAATGCCTACATCTTCCCCTTAAGCAACGGGGGCGAAGCCCACATGATTGTGCTTCCACATGCTTTGCAGGAGCAGATAATTGACTTTTTACAAACCGCCATTGTGCACTGTGTTAAAGAGTGTCAGAATGCTCCTATGTCAGAAGGGGTCATTTGCTCTCAGCCATGCCCTCCACTGCTTTAGAGGTGTAAGGCACAAAGCACTGCCTCCATCCTTCAATTGGAGACAAGCCATAAAATGTCTTGCCTCCAGCTCTTTAGGAAGCTGACAAACAACTCGCTTTCCACAGTCCTGTTACAGCAGACGGGTTAACTTCTCATACAAAGGCTGCTCAAATGGCATTTCTTCCCAGCCATTAACTCGCAGCTTAGGACTCCTGCATCTGCCGCAATTCCACCTTGCCTACCCGGCTCAGACGAAATGCCTACATCTTCCCCTGAAGCAACTGGGCTGAGTCCAAAATGATTGAGCGTCCACGTGCTTAGGAGGCGATGGACTGCACGCCATTTTCCAACCACCATTGCGCACTGCTGGAGAGCGTGTCGGAAAGCAGCTATGTCAGAAAGACCCCTTTGCTCTCAGCCGTGCCCTTCATTGCTCTAGACGTGGAATGCACAATGCACTGGCTCCCCCAATCAAGGGGCGACAATCCAGAGACCATCTTCCTTCCATCTCTTTAGGAAGCTGAGCAAGAACTCGCTTTCAACAGTGCTCTTTCTGTGTCCTGGCAGCATCTCATACAAAGACAGCTGATATGCCATTACTTTTCAGCGCTTAACTCGCAGATTTGGAACTTCTGCTCCTGCCACATTTCCACCTTGCCAACCCGGCTCAGAGGAAATGTCTACATCTTCCCCTTCAGCAACGGGGACGAGGCCCAGATGACTGTGCTTCCGCATGCTTAGCAGGAGCAGACAATAGGCTTTTTACAAACCGCCATTGTGCACTGGGTCAGAGAGTGTCAGAATGCACCTATTTCAGAAAGCGCCCTTTGCTCTCAGCCGTGCCCTCCATTGCTCTAGAGGTGGAATGCACAATGCACTGCCTCCATCCTTCAATTGGAGACAAGCCAGCAACTGGCCTGCTTCCAGCTCTTTAGGAAGCTGGGAAAGCACTCGCATTCCACAGTGCTCTTACAGCGTCCTAGGAACGTCTCATACAAAGGCAGCTGAACACCGTGTCTTTTCAGCCCTTAACTCACCAATCTGCAACATCTGCTTCTGCCGCATTTCCACCTTGCCAACCCGGCTCAGACGAAATGCCTACATCTTCCCCTGAAGCGACTGTGCTGATTCCCAAATGATTGAGCATCCACATGCTTAGGAGGCGATAAACTGCATGCCTTTTTCCAACCACCATTTTACACTGCTTAGAGTGCGTCGGAAAGCACCTATGTCACAAAGGCCCCTTTGCTCTCAGCCATGCCCTCCATTGCTCTCGAGGTGGAAGGCACAAGGCACTGGTTCTGGATCCACCCCTCAATGGGAGACAAACCACATCTTGGCCTGCTTCCAGCTCTTTAGGAAATGGAGACAAAACTCCCTTTCCACAGTGCTCTTACAGCGTCCTGGGAACATCACATACAAAGGAGGCTGAACGCCGTTTCTTTTCAGCACTTCACTCGCCAGTCTGGGACATCTGCATCCCGCACGTTTCCACCTTGCCAACCAGGCTCAAACGAAATGCCTACAACTTCCCCTTGAGCAATATGGATGAGGCCCATAGGATTGTGGTTCCACAAGCTGAGGAGGAGAGAGACAATAGGCTTTTAACTAACCACGAAGTGCAACGGTTTGGAGAGTGTCAGAAAGCACCAATGGCAGAAAGACCCCTTTAGTCTCAGCCGCGCCCTCCATTGCTGTAGAGGTGGAAGGCACAAAGCACATTCTCCATTCTTCAATTGCAGACAAGCCATAAACTGTCTGGCCTCCAGTTCTTTAGGAATCTGGAAAAGAACTCGCTTTCCACAGTGCTGTTACAGCATACTAGGAAACACTCATACAGAGGCAGCTCAAACTCCATTTCTTTCCAGTGCTTAACTGGCCACTTTAGGACTTCCGCTTCTGCCACAGTTCCACCTTGCCAACCCGGCTCAGACGAAATGACTTCATATTCCCCTTAAGGAACGGGGGCGAAGCCCACATGATTGTGCTTCCACATGCTTAGCAGGAGCAGGCAATAGGCTTTTTACAAACCGCCATTGTGCACTGGGTCAGAGAGTGTCAGAATGCACCTATGTCAGAAAGGGCCCTTTGCTCTCAGCCGTGCCCTCCATTGCTCTAGAGGTGGAAGGCACAAAGCACTGCCTCCATCCTTCAATTGGAGACAAGCCATAAACTGTCTTGCCTCCAGCTCTTTAGGAAGCTGACAAACAACTCGCTTTCCACAGTCCTGTTACAGCCGACCGGGGAATTTCTCATACAAAGGCAGCTCCAATGGCATTTCTTCCCAGCCCTTAACTCGCAGCTTAGGACTCCTGCTTCTGCCGCAATTCCACCTTGCCAACCCGGCTCAGACGAAATGCCTACATCTTCCCCTTAAGCAACGGGGGCGAAGCCCACATGATTGTGCTGCCACATGCTTCGCAGGAGCAGACAATAGGCTTTTTACAAACCGCCATTGTGCACTGGGTCAGAGAGTGTCAGAATGCACCTATGTCAGAAAGGGCCCTTTGCTCTCAGCCGTGCCCTCCATTGCTCTAGAGGTACAGGCACAAAGCACTGCCTCCATCCTTCAATTGGAGACAAGCCACAAACTGTCTTGCCTCCAGCTCTTTAGGAAGCTGACAAACAACTCGCTTTCAACAGTCCTAATACAGCAGACAGGGGAACTTCTCATACTAAGGCAGCTCAAATGGCATTTCTTCCCAGCCCTTAACTCGCAGCTTTAGGACTCCTGCTTCTGCCACAATTCCACCTTGCCAACTCGGCTCAGACGAAATGCCTACATCTTCCCCTGAAGCAAATGGGCTGAGTCCCAAATGATTGAGCGTCCACGTGCTTAGGAGGCGATGGACTGCACGCCTTTTTCCAACCACCATTGCGCACTGCTGGAGAGAGTGTCGGAAAGCACCTATGTCAGAAAGACCCCTTTGCTCTCAGCCGTGCCCTTCATTGCTCTAGACGTGGAATGCACAATGCACTGGCACCCCCCTCAAGGGGCGACAAGCCACAGACCATCTTCCTTCCATCTCTTTAGGAAGCTGAGCAAGAACTCGCTTTCAACAGTGCTCTTTCTGTGTCCTGGCAACATCTCATACAAAGGCAGCTGATATGCCATTTCTTTTCAGCGCTTAACTCGCAGATTTGGAACTTCTGCTCCTGCCACATTTCCACCTTGTCAACCCGGCTCAGACGAAATGTCTACATCTTCCCCTTCAGCAACGGGGACGAGGCCCAGATGACTTTGCTTCCTCATGCTTAGCAGGAGCAGACAATAGCCTTTTTACAAACCGCCATTGTGCACTGGGTCAGAGAGTGTCAGAATGCACCTATGTCAGAAAGGGCACTTTGCTCTCAGCCGTGCCCTCCATTGCTCTAGAGGTGGAAGGCACTAAGCACTGCCTCGATCCTTCAATTGGAGACAAGCCAGCAACTGGCCTGCTTCCAGCTCTTTAGGAAGCTGGGAAAGCACTCGCATTCCACAGTGCTCTTAGAGCGTCCTGGGAACGTCTCATACAAAGGCAGCTGAACACCGTGTCTTTTCAGCCCTTAACTCACCAATCTGCAACATCTGCTTCTGCCGCATTTCCACCTTGCCAACCCGGCTCAGACGAAATGCCTACATCTTCCCCTCAAGCGACTGTGCTGATTCCCAAATGATTGAGCATCCACATGCTTAGGAGGCGATAAACTGCATGCATTTTTCCAACCACCATTTTACACTGCTTAGAGAGCGTCGGAAAGCAGCTATGTCAGAAAGGCCCCTTTGCTCTCAGCCATGCCCTCCATTGCTCTCGAGGTGGAAGGCACAAGGCACTGGTTCTGGATCCACCCCTCAATGGGAGACAAACCACATCTTGGCCTGCTTCCAGCTCTTTTGGAAGTGGAGAAGAAACTCCCTTTCCACAGTGCTCTTACAGCGTCCTGGGAACATCTCATACAAAGGAGGCTGAACGCCGTTTCTTTTCAGCACTTCACTCGCCAGTCTGGGACATCTGTATCCTGCACGTTGCCACCTTGCCAACGCGGCTCATACGAAATGGCTACATCTTCCCCTTGAGCAATGGGGATGAGGCCCATAGGATTGTGGTTCCACATGCTGAGGAGGACAGAGACAATAGGCTTTTAACTAACCACGAAGTGCAACGGTTGGGAGAGTGTCAGAAAGCACCAATGGGAGAAAGACCCCTTTAATCTCAGCCGCGCCCTCCATTGCGCTACAGGTGGAAGGCACAAAGCACTGCCTCCATCCTTCAAAGGGAGACAAGCCATAAACTGTCTTGCCTCCAGCTCTTTTGGAAGCTGGGAAGGAACTCGCGTTCCACAGTGCTGTTACAGCATACGAGGAAACTCTCATACAGAGGCAGCTCAAACGCCATTTCTTCCCAGTGCTTAACTGGCCGCTTTAGGACTTCCGCTTCTGCCACAGTTCCACCTTGCCAACCCGGCTCAGACGAAATACCTACATCTTCCCCTTAAGCAACGGGGGCGAAGCCCACATGATTGTGCTGCCACATGCTTAGCAGGAGAAGACAATAGGCTTTTTACAAACTGCCACTGTGCACTGGGTCAGAGAGTGTCAGAATGCACCTATGTCAGAAAGGGCCCTTTGCTCTCAGCCGTGCCCTCCATTGCTCTAGAGGTGGAAGGCACAAAGCACTGCCTCCATCCTTCAATTGGAGACAAGCCATAAACTGTCTTGCCTCCAGCTCTTTAGGAAGCTGACAAACAACTCGCTTTCCACAGGCATGTTACAGAAGACCGGGGAACATCTCATACAAAGGCAGCTCAAATGGCATTTCTTCCCAGCCCTTAACTCGCAGCTTTAGGACTCCTGCTTCTGCCACAATTCCTCCTTGCCAACCCGGCTCAGACGAAATGCCTACATCTTCCCCTGAATCAACTGGGCTGAGTCCCAAATGATTGAGCGTCCACGTGCTTAAGAGGCGATAGACTGCACGCCTTTTTCCAACCACCATTGTGCACTGCTGGAGAGAGTGTCGGAAAGCAGCTATGTCAGAAAGACCCCTTTGCTCTCAGCCGTGCCCTTCATTGCTCTAGACGTGGAATGCACAATGCACTGGCTCCCCCCCTGAAGGGGCGACAAGCCACAGACCAACTTCCTTCCATCTCTTTAGGAAGCTGAGCAAGAACTCGCTTTCAACAGTGCTCTTTTTGTGTCCTGGCAACATCTCATACAAAGGCAGCTGATATGCCATTTCTTTTCAGCGCTTAACTTGCAGATTTGGAACTTCTGCTCCTGCCACTTTTCCAGCTTGCCAACCTGGCTCAGACGAAATGTCTACATCTTCCCCTTCAGCAACGGGGACGAGGCCCATATGACTTTGCTTCCGCATGCTTAGCAGGAGCAGACAATAGGCTTTTTACAAACCGCCATTGTGCACTGGGTCAGAGAGTGTCAGAATGCACCTATGTCAGAAAGGGCCGTTTGCTCTCAGCCGTGCCCTCCATTGCTCTAGAGGTGGAAGGCACAAAGCACTGCCTCCATCCTTCAATTGGAGACAAGCCAGCAACTGGCCTGCTTACAGCTCTTTAGGAAGCTGGGAAAGCACTCGCATTCCACAGTGCTCTTACAGCCTCCTGGGAACGTCTCATACAAAGGCAGCTGAACACCGTGTCTTTTCAGCCCTTAACTCACCAATCTGCAACATCTGCTTCTGCCGCATTTCCACCTTGCCAAACTGTCTCAGACGAAATGCCTACATCTTCCCCTCAAGCGACTGTGCTGATTCCCAAATGATTGAGCATCCACATGCTTAGGAGGCGATAAACTGCATGCCTTTTTCCAACCACCATTTTACACTGCTTAGAGAGCGTCGGAAAGCAGCTATGTCAGAAAGGCCCCTTTGCTCTCAGCCATGCCCTCCATTGCTCTCGAGGTGGAAGGCACAAGGCACTGGTTCTGGATCCACCCCTCAATGGGAGACAAACCACACCTTGGCCTGTCTCCAGCTCTTTAGGAAGTGGAGAAAAAACTCCCTTTCCACAGTGCTCTTACTGCGTCCAGGGAACATCTCATAAAAAGGAGGCTGAACGCCGTTTCTTTTCAGCACTTCACTCGCCAGTCTGGGACATCTGCATCCTGCACGTTTCCCCCTTGCCAACTCGGCTCAGACGAAATGCCTACATCTTCCCCTTGAACAATGGGAATGAGGCCCATAGGATTGTGGTTCCACATGCTGAGGAGGAGAGAGACAATAGGGTTTTAACTAACCACGAAGTGCAACGGTTGGGAGAGTGTTAGAAAGCACCAATGGCAGAAAGACCCCTTTACTCTCAGCCGTGCCCTCCATTGCTGTAGAGGTGGAAGGCACAAAGCACTGCCTCCATCCTTCACTGGGAGACAAGCCATAAACTGTCATGCCTCCAGCTCTTTAGGAAGCTGGGAAAGAACTCGCTTTCCACAGTCCTGTTACAGCAGACCGGGGAACTTCTCATACAATGGCAGCTCAAATGGCATTTCTTCCCAGCCCTTAACTCGCAGCTTTAGGACTCCTGCTTCTGCCGCAATTCCACCTTGCCAACCCGGCTCAGACGAAATGCCTACCTCTTCCCCTGAAGCAACTGGGCTGAGTCCCAAATGATTGAGCGTCCACGTGCTTAGGAGGCGATAGACTGCACGCCTTTTTCCAACCACCATTGTGCACTGCTGGAGAGAGTGTCGGAAAGCAGCTATGTCAGAAAGACCCCTTTGCTCTCAGCCGTGCCCTTCATTGCTCTAGACGTGGAATGCACAATGCACTGGCACCCCCCTCAAGGGGCGACAAGCCACAGACCATCTTCCTTCCATCTCTTTAGGAAGCTGAGCAAGAACTCGCTTTCAACAGTGCTCTTTCTGTGTCCTGGCAACATCTCATACAAAGGCAGCTGATATGCCATTTCTTTTCAGCGCTTAACTCGCAGATTTGGAACTTCTGCTCCTGCCACATTTCCACCTTGTCAACCCGGCTCAGACGAAATGTCTACATCTTCCCCTTCAGCAACGGGGACGAGGCCCAGATGACTTTGCTTCCTCATGCTTAGCAGGAGCAGACAATAGCCTTTTTACAAACCGCCATTGTGCACTGGGTCAGAGAGTGTCAGAATGCACCTATGTCAGAAAGGGCACTTTGCTCTCAGCCGTGCCCTCCATTGCTCTAGAGGTGGAAGGCACTAAGCACTGCCTCGATCCTTCAATTGGAGACAAGCCAGCAACTGGCCTGCTTCCAGCTCTTTAGGAAGCTGGGAAAGCACTCGCATTCCACAGTGCTCTTAGAGCGTCCTGGGAACGTCTCATACAAAGGCAGCTGAACACCGTGTCTTTTCAGCCCTTAACTCACCAATCTGCAACATCTGCTTCTGCCGCATTTCCACCTTGCCAACCCGGCTCAGACGAAATGCCTACATCTTCCCCTCAAGCGACTGTGCTGATTCCCAAATGATTGAGCATCCACATGCTTAGGAGGCGATAAACTGCATGCATTTTTCCAACCACCATTTTACACTGCTTAGAGAGCGTCGGAAAGCAGCTATGTCAGAAAGGCCCCTTTGCTCTCAGCCATGCCCTCCATTGCTCTCGAGGTGGAAGGCACAAGGCACTGGTTCTGGATCCACCCCTCAATGGGAGACAAACCACATCTTGGCCTGCTTCCAGCTCTTTTGGAAGTGGAGAAGAAACTCCCTTTCCACAGTGCTCTTACAGCGTCCTGGGAACATCTCATACAAAGGAGGCTGAACGCCGTTTCTTTTCAGCACTTCACTCGCCAGTCTGGGACATCTGTATCCTGCACGTTGCCACCTTGCCAACGCGGCTCATACGAAATGGCTACATCTTCCCCTTGAGCAATGGGGATGAGGCCCATAGGATTGTGGTTCCACATGCTGAGGAGGACAGAGACAATAGGCTTTTAACTAACCACGAAGTGCAACGGTTGGGAGAGTGTCAGAAAGCACCAATGGGAGAAAGACCCCTTTAATCTCAGCCGCGCCCTCCATTGCGCTACAGGTGGAAGGCACAAAGCACTGCCTCCATCCTTCAAAGGGAGACAAGCCATAAACTGTCTTGCCTCCAGCTCTTTTGGAAGCTGGGAAGGAACTCGCGTTCCACAGTGCTGTTACAGCATACGAGGAAACTCTCATACAGAGGCAGCTCAAACGCCATTTCTTCCCAGTGCTTAACTGGCCGCTTTAGGACTTCCGCTTCTGCCACAGTTCCACCTTGCCAACCCGGCTCAGACGAAATACCTACATCTTCCCCTTAAGCAACGGGGGCGAAGCCCACATGATTGTGCTGCCACATGCTTAGCAGGAGAAGACAATAGGCTTTTTACAAACTGCCACTGTGCACTGGGTCAGAGAGTGTCAGAATGCACCTATGTCAGAAAGGGCCCTTTGCTCTCAGCCGTGCCCTCCATTGCTCTAGAGGTGGAAGGCACAAAGCACTGCCTCCATCCTTCAATTGGAGACAAGCCATAAACTGTCTTGCCTCCAGCTCTTTAGGAAGCTGACAAACAACTCGCTTTCCACAGGCCTGTTACAGAAGACCGGGGAACATCTCATACAAAGGCAGCTCAAATGGCATTTCTTCCCAGCCCTTAACTCGCAGCTTTAGGACTCCTGCTTCTGCCACAATTCCTCCTTGCCAACCCGGCTCAGACGAAATGCCTACATCTTCCCCTGAATCAACTGGGCTGAGTCCCAAATGATTGAGCGTCCACGTGCTTAAGAGGCGATAGACTGCACGCCTTTTTCCAACCACCATTGTGCACTGCTGGAGAGAGTGTCGGAAAGCAGCTATGTCAGAAAGACCCCTTTGCTCTCAGCCGTGCCCTTCATTGCTCTAGACGTGGAATGCACAATGCACTGGCTCCCCCCCTGAAGGGGCGACAAGCCACAGACCAACTTCCTTCCATCTCTTTAGGAAGCTGAGCAAGAACTCGCTTTCAACAGTGCTCTTTTTGTGTCCTGGCAACATCTCATACAAAGGCAGCTGATATGCCATTTCTTTTCAGCGCTTAACTTGCAGATTTGGAACTTCTGCTCCTGCCACTTTTCCAGCTTGCCAACCTGGCTCAGACGAAATGTCTACATCTTCCCCTTCAGCAACGGGGACGAGGCCCATATGACTTTGCTTCCGCATGCTTAGCAGGAGCAGACAATAGGCTTTTTACAAACCGCCATTGTGCACTGGGTCAGAGAGTGTCAGAATGCACCTATGTCAGAAAGGGCCGTTTGCTCTCAGCCGTGCCCTCCATTGCTCTAGAGGTGGAAGGCACAAAGCACTGCCTCCATCCTTCAATTGGAGACAAGCCAGCAACTGGCCTGCTTACAGCTCTTTAGGAAGCTGGGAAAGCACTCGCATTCCACAGTGCTCTTACAGCCTCCTGGGAACGTCTCATACAAAGGCAGCTGAACACCGTGTCTTTTCAGCCCTTAACTCACCAATCTGCAACATCTGCTTCTGCCGCATTTCCACCTTGCCAAACTGTCTCAGACGAAATGCCTACATCTTCCCCTCAAGCGACTGTGCTGATTCCCAAATGATTGAGCATCCACATGCTTAGGAGGCGATAAACTGCCTGACTTTTTCCAACAACCATTTGACACTGCTTAGAGAGCGTCGGAAAGCAGCTATGTCAGAAAGGCCCCTTTGCTCTAAGCCATGCCCTCCATTGCTCTCGAGGTGGAAGGCACAAGGCACTGGTTCCGGATCCACCCCTCAATGGGAGACAAACCACATCTTGGCCTGCTTCCAGCTCTTTAGGAAGTGGAGAAATATCTCCCTTTCCACAGTGCTCTTACAGCATCTTGGGAACATCTCATACAAAGGAGGCTGAATGCTGTTTCTTTTCAGCACTTAACTCGCCATTCTGTGACATCAGCATCCTCCACGTTTCCACCTTGCCAACCCCGCTCAGACGAAATGCCTACATCTTCCCCTTGAGCAATGGGGATGAGGCTCATAGTATTTTGGTTCCACATGCTGAGGAGGACAGAGACAATAGGCTTTTAACTAACCACGAAGTGCAACGGTTGGGAGAGTGTCAGAAAGCACCAATGGCAGAAAGACCCCTTTCCTCTCAGCCGCGCCCTCCATTGCTGTAGAGGTGGAAGGCACAAAGCACTGCCTCCATCCTTCAATGGGAGACCAACCATAAACTGTCTTGCCTCCAGATCTTTAGGAAGCTGGGAAGGAAATCGCTTTCCACAGTGCTGTTAAGCATAGGAGGAAACTCTCATACAGAGGCAGCTCCAACGCCATTTCTTCCCTGTGCTTAACTGGCCGCTTTAGGACTTCCGCTTCTGCCACATTTCCACCTTGCCAACCCGGCTCAGACGAAATGACTACATCTTCCACTTAAGCAACGGGGGCGAAGCCCACAGGATTGTGCTGCCAAATGCTTAGAAGGAGCAGACAATGGGCTTTTTACAAACCGCCATTGTGCACTGGGTCAGAGAGTGTCAGAATGCACCTATGTCAGAAAGGGCCCTTTGCTCTCAGCCGTGCTCTCCATTGCTCTAGAGGTGGAAGGCACAAAGCACTGCCTCCATCCTTCAATTGGAGACAAGCCATAAACTGTCTTGCCTCCAGCTCTTTAGGAAGCTGACAAACAACTCGCTTTACACAGTCCTGTTACAGCAGACCGGGGAACTTCTCATACAAAGGCAGCTCAAATGGCATTTCTTCCCAGCCCTTAACTCGCAGCTTAGGACTCCTGCTTCTGCCGCAATTCCACCTTGCCAACCCGGCTCAGACGAAATGCCTACATCTTCCCCTGAAGCAACTGGGCTGAGTCCCAAATGATTGAGCGTCCACGTGCTTAGGAGGCGATAGACTGCACGCCTTTTTCCAACCACCATTGTGCACTGCTGGAGAGAGTGTCGGAAAGCACCTATGTCAGAAAGACCCCTTTGCTCTCAGCCGTGCCTTCATTGCTCTAGACGTGGAATGCACAATGCACTGGCTCCCCCCCTCAAGGGGCGACAAGCCACAGACCATCTTCCATCCATCTCTTTAGGAAGCTGAGCAAGAACTCGCTTTCAACAGTGCTCTTTCTGTGTCCTGGCAACATCTCATACAAAGGCAGCTGATATGCCATTTCTTTTCAGCGCTTAACTCGCAGATCTGGAACTTCTGCTGATTCCCAAATTATTGAGCACCCACATGCTTAGGAGGCGATAAACTGCATGCCTTTTTCCAACCACCATTTTACATTGCTTAGAGAGCTTCGGAAAGCAGCTATGTCAGAAAGGCCCCTTTGCTCTCAGCCATGCCCTCCATTGCTCTCAAGGTGGAAGGCACAAGGCACTGGTTCTGGATCCACCCCTCAATGGGAGACAAACCACATCTTGCCCTGCTTCCAGCTCTTTAGGAAGTGGAGAAAAAACTCCCTTTCCACAGTGCTCTTACAGCGTCCATCTTCCTTCCATCTCTTTAGGAAGCTGAGCAAGAACTCGCTTTCAACAGTGCTCTTTCTGTGTCCTGGCAACATCTCATACAAAGGCAGCAGATATGCCATTTCTTTTCAGCGCTTAACTCGCAGATTTGGATCTTCTGCTCCTGCCACATTTCCAGGTTGCCAACCCGGCTCAGATGAAATGTCTACATCTTCCCCTTCAGCAACGGTGACGAGGCCCAGATGACTGGGCTTCTGCATGCTTAGCAGGAGCAGACAATAGGTTTTTACAAACCGCCATAGTGCACTGGGTCAGAGAGTGTCAGAATGCACCTATGTCAGAAAGGGCCCTTTGCTCTCAGCCGTGCCCTCCATTGCTGTAGAGGTGGAAGGCACAAAGCACTGCCTCCATCCTTCAATTGGAGACAAGCCAGCAACTGGCCTGCTTCCAGCTCTTTAGGAAGCTGGGAAAGCACTCGCATTCCACAGTGCTCTTACAGCGTCCTGGGAACGTCTCCTACAAAGGCAGCTGAACACCGTGTCTTTTCAGCCCTTAACTCACCAATCTGCAACATCTGCTTCTGCCGCATTTCCACCTTGCCAACCTGGCTCAAACGAAATGCCTACATCTTCCCCTGAAGCGACTGTGCTGATTCCCAAATGATTGAGCATCCACATGCTTAGGAGTCGATAAACTGCATGCCTGTTTCCAACCACCATTTTACACTGCTTACAGAGCGTCGGAAAGCAGCTATGTCAGAAAGGCCCCTTTGCTCTCAGCCATGCCCTCCATTGCTCTCAAGGTGGAAGGCACAAGGCACTGGTTCTGGATCCACCCCTCAATGGGAGACAAACCACATCTTGTCCTGTCTCCAGCTCTTTAGGAAGTGGAGAAAAAACTCCCTTTCCACAGTGCTCTTACAGCGTCCTGGGAACATCTCATACAAAGGAGGCTGAACGCCGTTTCTTTTCAGCACTTCACTCGCCAGTCTGGGACATCTGCATCCTGCACGTTTCCACCTTGCCAACCCGGCTCAGACGAAATGCCTACATCTTCCCCTTGAGCAATGGGGATGAGGCCCATAGGATGGTGGTTCCACATGCTGAGGAGGAGAGAGACAATAGGCTTTTAAATAACCACGAAGTGCAACGGTTGGGAGAGTGTCAGAAAGCACCAATGGCAGAAAGACCCCTTTACTCTCAGCCGCGCCCTCCATTGCTGTAGAGGTGGAAGGCACAAAGCACTGCCTCCATCCTTCAATGGGAGACAAGCCATAAAGTGTCTTGCCTCCAGCTCTTTAGGAAGCTGAGAAAGAACTCGCTTTCCACAGTGCTGTTACAGCATACGAGGAAACTCTCATACAGAGGCAGCTCAAACGCCATTTCTTCCCAGTGCTTAACTGGCCGCTTTAGGACTTCCGCTTCTGCCACAGTTCCACCTTGCCATCACGGCTCAGACGGAATGCCTACATCTTCCCCTTAAGCAAAGGGAGCGAAGCCCACATGATTGTGCTTCCACATGATTAGAAGGAGCAGACAATAGGCTTTTTACAAACCGACATTGTGCACTGGGTCAGAGAGTGTCAGAATGCACCTATGTCAGAAAGGGCCGTTTGCTCTCAGCCGTACCCTCCATTGCTCTAGAGGTGGAAGGCACAAAGCACTGCCTCCATCCTTCAATTGGAGACAAGCCATAAACTCTCCTGCTTCCAGCTCTTTAGGAAGCTGGGAAAGCACTCGCATTCCACAGTGCTCTTAGAGCATCCTGGGAACGTCTCATACAAAGGCAGCTGAACACCGTGTCTTTTCAGCCCTTAACTCACCAATCTGCAACTTCTGTTTCTGCCGCATTTCCACCTTGCCAACCCGGCTCAGACGAAATGCCTACATCTTCCCCTCAAGCGACTGTGCTGATTCCCAAATGATTGAGCATCCACATGCTTAGGAGGTGATAAACTGCATGCCTTTTTCCAACCACCATTTTACACTGCTTACAGAGCGTCGGAAAGCAGCTATGTCAGAAAGGCCCGTCTGCTCTCAGCCATGCCCTCCATTGCTCTCGATGTCGAAGGCACAAGGCACTGGTTCTGGATCCACCCTCAATGGGAGACAAGCCACATCTTTTCCTGTCTCCAGCTATTTAGGAAGTGGAGAAAAAACTCCCTTTCCACAGTGCTCTTACAGCGCCCTGGGAACATCTCATACAAAGGAGGCTGAACGCCGTTTCTTTTCAGCACTTCACTCGCCAGTCTGGGACATCTGCATCCTGCACGTTTCCACCTTGCCAACCCTGCTCAGACGAAATGCCTACAACTTCCCCTTGAGCAATGGGGATGAGGCCCATAGTATTTTGGTTCCACATGCGGAGGAGGAGAGAGACAATAGTCTTTTAACTAACCACGAATTGCAACGGTTGGGAAAGTGTCAGAAAGCACCAATGGCAGAAAGGCCCCTTTACTCTCAGCCGCGCCCTCCATTGCTGTAGAGGTGGAAGGCACAAAGCACTGCCTCCATCCTTCAATGGGAGACAAGACATAAACTGTCTTGCCTCCAGCTCTTTAGGAAGCTGGGAAAGAACTCGCTTTCCACAGTGCTGTTACAGCATACGAGGAAACTCTCATAGAGAGGCAGCTCAAACGCCATTTCTTCCCAGGGCTTAACTGGCCTCTTTAGGACTTCCGCTTCTGCCACAGTTCCACCTTGCCAACGCGGCTCAGACGAAATGCCTACATCTTCCCCTTAAGCAACGGGGGCGAAGCCCACAGGATTGTGCTGCCACATGCTTAGCATGAGCAGACAATAGGCTTTTTACAAACCGCCATTGTGCACTGGGTCAGAGAGTGTCAGAATGCACCTATGTCAGAAAGGGCCCTTTGCTCTCAGCCGTGCCCTCCATTGCTCTAGAGGTGGAAGGCACAAAGCACTGCCTCCATCCTTCAATGGGAGACAAGCCATCAACTGTCTTGCCTCCAGCTCTTTAGGAAGCTGACAAACAACTCGCTTTCCACAGTCCTGTTACAGCACACCGGGGAACTTCTCATACAAAGGCAGCTCCAATGGTATTTCTTCCTAGCCCTTAACTCGCAGCTTAGGACTCCTGCTTCTGCCGCAATTCCACCTTGCCAACCTGGATGATGCGAAATGCCTACATCTTCCCCTGAAGCAACTGGGCTGAGTCCCAAATGATTGTGCGTCCACGTGCTTAGGAGGCGATAGAATGCACGCCTTTTTCCAACCACCATTGTGCACTGCTGGAGAGAGTGTCGGAAAGCAGCTATGTCAGAAAGACCCCTTTGCTCTCAGCCGTGCCCTTCATTGCTCCAGACGTGGAATGCACAATGCACTGGCTCCCCAACTCTAGGGGGGACAAGCCACAGACCATCTTCCTTCCATCTCTTTAGGAAGCTGAACAAGAACTCGCTTTCAACAGTGCTCTCTCTGTGTCCTGGCAACATCTCATACAAAGGCAGCTGATATGCCATTTCTTTTCAGCGCTTAACTCGCAGATTTGGAGCTTCTGCTCCTGCCACATTTCCACCTGGCCAACCCGGCTCACACGAAATGTCTACATCTTCCCCTTCAGCAACGGGGACGAGGCCCAGATGACTGTGCTTCCGCATGCTTAGCAGGAGCAGACAATAGGCTTTTTACAAACCGCCATTGTGCACTGGGTCAGAGAGTGTCAGAATGCACCTATGTCAGAAAGGGCCCTTTGCTCTGAGCCGTGCCCTCCATTGCTCTAGAGGTGGAAGGCACAAAGCACTGCCTCCATCCTTCAATTGGGCACAAGCCAGCAACTGTCCTGCTTCCAGCTCTTTAGGAAGCTGGGAAAGCACTCGCATTCCACAGTGCTCTTACAGCGTCCTGGGAACGTCTCATACAAAGGCAGCTGAACACCGTGTCTTTTCAGCCCTTAACTCACCAATCTGCAACATCTGCTTCTGCCGCATTTCCACCATGCCAACCTGGCTCAGACGAAATGCCTACATCTTCCCCTGAAGCGACTGTGCTGATTCCCAAATGATTGAGCATCCACATGCTTAGGAGGCGATAAACTACATGCCTTTTTCCAACCACCATTTTACACTGCTTAGAGAGCGTCAGAAAGCAGCTATGTCAGAAAGACCCCTTTGCTCTCAACCAGGCCCTCCATTGCTCTCGAGGTGGAAGGCACAAGGCACTGGTTCTGGATTCACCCCTAAATGGGAGACAAACCACATCTTGTCCTGCTTCCAGCTCTTTAGGAAGTGGAGAAGAAACTCCCTCTCCACAGTGCTGTTACAGCGTCCTGGGAACATCTCATACAAAGGAGGCTGAACGCCGTTTCTTTTCAGCACTTCACTCGCCAGTCTGGGACATCTGCATCCTGCACGTTTCCACCTTGCCAACCCGGCTCAGACGAAATGCCTACATCTTCCCCTTGAGCAATGGGGATGAGGCTCATAGTATTTTGGTTCCACATGCGGAGGAGGAGAGAGACAATAGGCTTTTAACTAACCACGAAGTGCAACGGTTGGGAGAGTGTCAGAAAGCACCAATGGCAGAAAGGCCCCTTTTCTCTCAGCTGCGCCCTCCATTGCTGTACAGGTGGAAGGCACAAAGCACTGCCTCCATCCTTCAATGGGAGACAAGCCATAAACTGTCTTGCCTCCAGCTCTTTAGGAAGCTGGGAAAGAACTCGCTTTCCACAGTGCTGTTACAGCATATGAGGAAACTCTCATACAGAGGCAGCTCAAACGCCATTTCTTCCCTGTGCTTAACTGGCCGCTTTAGGACTTCCGCTTCTGCCACCGTTCCACCTTGCCAACCCGGCTCAGACGAAATGCCTACATCTTACCCTTATGCAACGGGGGCAAAGCCCACATGATTGTGCTGCCACATGCTTAGCAGGAGCAGACAATAGGCTTTTTACAAACCGCCATTGTGCACTGGGTCAGAGAGTGTCAGAATGCACCTATGTCAGAAAGGGCCCTTTGCTCTCAGCCGTGCCCTCCATTGCTCTAGAGGTGGAAGGCACAAAGCACTGCCTCCATCCTTCAATTGGAGACAAGCCAGCAACTGGCCTGCTTCCAGCTCTTGAGGAAGCTGGGAAAGCACTCGCATTCCACAGTGCTCTTACAGCGTCCTGGGAATGTCTCATACAAAGGCAGCAGCACACCGTGTCTTTTCAGCCCTTAACTCACCAATCTGCAACATCTGCTTCTGCCGCATTTCCACCTTGCCAACCCGGCTCAGACGAAATGCCGACATCTTCCCCTCAAGCGACTGTGCTGATTCCCAAATGATTGAGCATCCACATGTTTAGGAGGGGATGAACTGCATGCCTTTTTCCAACCACCATTTTACACTGCTTAGAGAGCGTCGTAAAGCAGCTATGTCAGAAAGGCCCCTTTGCTCTCAGCCATACCCTCCATTGCTCTCGAGGTGGAAGGCACAAGGCACTGGTTCTGCATCCACCCCTCAATGGGAGACAAACCACATCTTGGCCTGCTTCCAGCTCTTTAGGAAGTGGAGAAAAGACTCCCTTTCCACAGTGCTCTTACAGCGTGCTGGGAAAATCTCACACAAAGAAGGCTGAACGCCGTTTCTTTTCAGCACTTCACTCGCCAGTCTGGGACATCTGCATCCTGCACATTTCCACCTTGCCAACCCGGCTCAGACGAAATGCCTACAACTTCCCCTTGAGCAATGGGGATGAGGCTCATAGTATTTTGGTTCCACATGCGGAGGAGGAGAGAGACAATAGGCTTTTAACTAACCACGAAGTGCAACGGTTGGGAGAGTGTCAGAAAGCACCAATGGCAGAAAGGCCTCTTTTCTCTCAGCCGCGCCCTCCATTGCTGTAGAGGTGGAAGGCAGAAAGCACTGCCTCCATCCTTCAATGGGAGACAAGCCATAAACTGTCTTTCCTCCAGCTCTTTAGGAAGCTGGGAAAGAACTCGTTTTCCACAGTGCTGTTACTGCATACGAGGAAGCTCTCATACAGAGGCAGCTCAAACGCCATTTCTTCCCTGTGCTTAACTGGCCGCTTTAGGACTTCCGCTTCTGCCACCGTTCCACCTTGCCAACCCGGCTCAGGCGAAATGCCTACATCTTCCCATTATGCAACGGGGGCGAAGCCCACATGATTGTGCTGCCACATGCTTCGCAGAAGCAGACAATAGGCTATTTACAAACCGCCATTGTGCACTGGGTCAGAGAGTGTCAGAATGCAACTATGTCAGAAAGGGCCCTTTGCTATCAGCCGTGCCCTCCATTGCTCTAGAGGTGGAAGGCACAAAGCACTGCCTCCATCCTTCAATTGGAGACAAGCCACAAACTGTCTTGCCTCCAGCTCTTTTTGAAGCTGACAAACAACTCTCTTTCCACAGTCCTGTTACAGCAGACCGGGGAACTTATCATACAAAGGCAGCTCCAATGGCATTTCTTCCCAGCCCTTAACTCGCAGCTTAGGACTCCAGCTTCCGCCGCATTTCCACCTTGCCAACCCGGCTCAGACGAAATGCCTACATCTTCCCCTGAAGCAACTGGGCTGAGTCCCAAATGATTGAGCGTCCACGTGCTTAGGAGGCGATAGACTGCACGCCTTTTTCCAACCACGATTGTGCACTGCTGGAGAGAGTGTCGGAAAGCAGCTATGTCAGAAAGACCCCTTTGCTCTCAGCCGTGCCCTTCATTGCTCTAGACGTGGAATGCACAATGCACTGGCTCCCCCCTCAAGGGGCGACAAGCCACAGACCATCTTCCTTCCATCTCTTTAGGAAGCTGAGCCAGAACTCGCTTTCAACAGTGCTCTTTCTGTGTCCTGGCAACATCTCATACAAAGGCAGCTGATATGCCATTTCTTTTCAGCGCTTAACTCGCAGATTTGGAACTTCTGCTCCTGCCACATTTCCACCTTGCCAACCCGGCTCAGACGAAATGTCTACATCTTCCCCTTCAGCAACAGGGACGAGGCCCAGATCACTGTGCTTCCGCATGCTTAGCAGGAGCAGACAATAGGCTTTTTACAAACCACCATTGTGCACTGGGCCAGAGAGTGTCAGAATGCACCTATGTCGGAAAGGGCCCTTTGCTCTCAGCCGTGCCCTCCATTGCTGTAGAGGTGGAAGGCACAAAGCACTGCCTCCATCCTTCAATTGGAGACAAGCCAGCAACTGGCCTGCTTCCAGCTCTTGAGGAAGCTGGGAAAGCACTCGCATTCCACAGTGCTCTTACAGCGTCCTGGGAACGTCTCATACAAAGGCAGCTGAACACCGTGTCTTTTCAGCCCTTAACTCACCAATCTGCAACATCTGCTTCTGCCGCCTTTCCACCTTGCCAACCCGGCTCAGACGAAATGCCTACATCTTCCCCTGAAGCGACTGTGCTGATTCCGAAATGATTGAGCATCCACATGCTTAGGAGGCGATAAACTGCATGCCTTTTTCCAACCACCATTTTACACTGCTTAGAGAGCGTCGGAAAGCAGCTATGTCAGAAAGGCCCCTTTGCTCTCAGCCATGCCCTCCATTGCTCTCGAGGTGGAAGGCACAAGGCACTGGTTCTGGATCCACCCCTCAATGGGAGACAAAACACATCTTGGCCTGCTTCCTGCTCTTTAGGAAGTGGAGAAGAAACTCCCTTTCCACAGTGCTCTTACAGCGTCCTGGGAACATCTCATACAAAGGAGGCTGAACGCCGTTTCCTTTCAGCACGTCACTCGCCAGTCTGGGACATCTGCATCCTGCACGTTTCCACCTTGCCAACCCGGCTCAAACGAAATGCCTACAACTTCCCCTTGAGCAAAGGGGATGAGGCCCATAGGATTGTGGTTGCACATGCTGAGGAGGAGAGAGACAATAGGCTTTTAACTAACCACGAAGTGCAACGGTTGGGAGAGTGTCAGAAAGCACCAATGGCAGAAAGACCCCTTTAGTCTCAGCCGCGCCCTCCATTGCTGTAGAGGTGGAAGGCACAAAGCGCTGCCTCCATCCTTCAATGGGAGACAAGCCATAAACTGTCTTGCCTCCAGCTCTTTAGGAAGCTGAGAAAGAACTCGCTTTCCACAGTGCTGTTACAGCATATGAGGAAACTCTCATACAGAGACAGCTCAAACGCCATTTCTTCCCAGGGCTTAACTGGCCGCTTTAGGACTTCCGCTTCTGCCACAGTTCCAAGTTGCCAACCCAGCTCAGACGAAATGCCTACATCTTCGCCTTAAACAACGGGGGTGAAGCCCACATGATTGTGCTGCCACATGCTTCGCAGGAGCAGACAATAGGCTTTTTACAAACCGCCATTGTGCACTGGGTCAGACAGTGTCAGAATGCACCTATGTCAGAAAGGGCCCTTTGCTCTCAGCCGTGCCCTCCATTGCTCTAGAGGTGGAAGGCACAAAGCACTGCCTCCATCCTTCAATTGGAGACAAGCCATCAAGTGTCTTGCCTCCAGCTCTTTAGGAAGCTGACAAACAACTCGCTTTCCACAGTCCTGTTACAGCAGACCGGGGAACTTCTCATACAAAGGCAGCTCAAATGGCATTTCTTCCCAGCCCTTAACTCGCAGCTTAAGGACTCCTGCTTCTTCCGCAATTCCACCTGGCCAAGCCGGCTCAGACGAAATGCCTACATCTTCCCCTCAAGCGACTGTGCTGATTCCCAAATGATTGAGCATCCACATGCTTAGGAGGCGATAAACTGCACGCCTTTTTCCAACCACCGTTTTACACTGCTTAGAGAGCGTCAGAAAGCAGCTATGTCAGAAAGGCCCCTTTGCTCTCAGCCATGCCCTCCATTGCTCTCGAGGTGGAAGGCACAAGGCACTGGTTCTGGATCCACCCCTCAATGGGAGACAAACCACATCTTGTCCTGCTTCCAGCTCTTTAGGAAGTGGAGAAGAAACTCCCTTTCCACAGTGCTCTTACAGCGTCCTGGGAACATCTCATGCAAAGGAGGCCGAACGCCGTTTCTTTTCTGCACTTCACTCGTCAGTCTGGGACATCTGCATCCTGCACGTTTCCACCTTGCCAACCCGGCTCAGACGAAATGCCTACAACTTCCCCTTGAGCAATGGGGATGAGGCTCATAGTATTTTGGTTCCACATGCGGAGGAGGAGAGAGACAATAGGCTTTTAACTAACCACGAAGTGCAACGGTTGGGAGAGTGTCAGAAAGCACCAATGGCAGAAAGGCCCCTTTTCTCTCAGCCGCGCCCTCCATTGCTGTAGAGGTGGAAGGCAGAAATCACTGCCTCCATCCTTCAATGGGAGACAAGCCATAAACTGTCTTGCCTCCAGCTCTTTAGGAAGCTGGGAAAGAACTCGCTTTCCACAGTGCTGTTACAGCATACGAGGAAACTCTCATACAGAGGCAGCTCAAACGCCATTTCTTCCCTGTGCTTAACTGGCCGCTTTAGGACTTCCGCTTCTGCCACCGTTCCACCTTGCCAACCCGGCTCAGGCGAAATGCCTACATCTTCCCATTATGCAACGGGGGCGAAGCCCACATGATTGTGCTGCCACATGCTTCGCAGAAGCAGACAATAGGCTATTTACAAACCGCCATTGTGCACTGGGTCAGAGAGTGTCAGAATGCAACTATGTCAGAAAGGGCCCTTTGCTATCAGCCGTGCCCTCCATTGCTCTAGAGGTGGAAGGCACAAAGCACTGCCTCCATCCTTCAATTGGAGACAAGCCACAAACTGTCTTGCCTCCAGCTCTTTTTGAAGCTGACAAACAACTCTCTTTCCACAGTCCTGTTACAGCAGACCAGGGAACTTATCATACAAAGGCAGCTCCAATGGCATTTCTTCCCAGCCCTTAACTCGCAGCTTAGGACTCCAGCTTCCGCCGCATTTCCACCTTGCCAACCCGGCTCAGACGAAATGCCTACATCTTCCCCTGAAGCAACTGGGCTGAGTCCCAAATGATTGAGCGTCCACGTGCTTAGGAGGCGATAGACTGCACGCCTTTTTCCAACCACGATTGTGCACTGCTGGAGAGAGTGTCGGAAAGCAGCTATGTCAGAAAGACCCCTTTGCTCTCAGCCGTGCCCTTCATTGCTCTAGACGTGGAATGCACAATGCACTGGCTCCCCCCTCAAGGGGCGACAAGCCACAGACCATCTTCCTTCCATCTCTTTAGGAAGCTGAGCCAGAACTCGCTTTCAACAGTGCTCTTTCTGTGTCCTGGCAACATCTCATACAAAGGCAGCTGATATGCCATTTCTTTTCAGCGCTTAACTCGCAGATTTGGAACTTCTGCTCCTGCCACATTTCCACCTTGCCAACCCGGCTCAGACGAAATGTCTACATCTTCCCCTTCAGCAACAGGGACGAGGCCCAGATCACTGTGCTTCCGCATGCTTAGCAGGAGCAGACAATAGGCTTTTTACAAACCACCATTGTGCACTGGGCCAGAGAGTGTCAGAATGCACCTATGTCGGAAAGGGCCCTTTGCTCTCAGCCGTGCCCTCCATTGCTGTAGAGGTGGAAGGCACAAAGCACTGCCTCCATCCTTCAATTGGAGACAAGCCAGCAACTGGCCTGCTTCCAGCTCTTGAGGAAGCTGGGAAAGCACTCGCATTCCACAGTGCTCTTACAGCGTCCTGGGAACGTCTCATACAAAGGCAGCTGAACACCGTGTCTTTTCAGCCCTTAACTCACCAATCTGCAACATCTGCTTCTGCCGCCTTTCCACCTTGCCAACCCGGCTCAGACGAAATGCCTACATCTTCCCCTGAAGCGACTGTGCTGATTCCGAAATGATTGAGCATCCACATGCTTAGGAGGCGATAAACTGCATGCCTTTTTCCAACCACCATTTTACACTGCTTAGAGAGCGTCGGAAAGCAGCTATGTCAGAAAGGCCCCTTTGCTCTCAGCCATGCCCTCCATTGCTCTCGAGGTGGAAGGCACAAGGCACTGGTTCTGGATCCACCCCTCAATGGGAGACAAAACACATCTTGGCCTGCTTCCTGCTCTTTAGGAAGTGGAGAAGAAACTCCCTTTCCACAGTGCTCTTACAGCGTCCTGGGAACATCTCATACAAAGGAGGCTGAACGCCGTTTCCTTTCAGCACGTCACTCGCCAGTCTGGGACATCTGCATCCTGCACGTTTCCACCTTGCCAACCCGGCTCAAACGAAATGCCTACAACTTCCCCTTGAGCAAAGGGGATGAGGCCCATAGGATTGTGGTTGCACATGCTGAGGAGGAGAGAGACAATAGGCTTTTAACTAACCACGAAGTGCAACGGTTGGGAGAGTGTCAGAAAGCACCAATGGCAGAAAGACCCCTTTAGTCTCAGCCGCGCCCTCCATTGCTGTAGAGGTGGAAGGCACAAAGCGCTGCCTCCATCCTTCAATGGGAGACAAGCCATAAACTGTCTTGCCTCCAGCTCTTTAGGAAGCTGAGAAAGAACTCGCTTTCCACAGTGCTGTTACAGCATATGAGGAAACTCTCATACAGAGACAGCTCAAACGCCATTTCTTCCCAGGGCTTAACTGGCCGCTTTAGGACTTCCGCTTCTGCCACAGTTCCAAGTTGCCAACCCAGCTCAGACGAAATGCCTACATCTTCGCCTTAAACAACGGGGGCGAAGCCCACATGATTGTGCTGCCACATGCTTCGCAGGAGCAGACAATAGGCTTTTTACAAACCGCCATTGTGCACTGGGTCAGACAGTGTCAGAATGCACCTATGTCAGAAAGGGCCCTTTGCTCTCAGCCGTGCCCTCCATTGCTCTAGAGGTGGAAGGCACAAAGCACTGCCTCCATCCTTCAATTGGAGACAAGCCATCAAGTGTCTTGCCTCCAGCTCTTTAGGAAGCTGACAAACAACTCGCTTTCCACAGTCCTGTTACAGCAGACCGGGGAACTTCTCATACAAAGGCAGCTCAAATGGCATTTCTTCCCAGCCCTTAACTCGCAGCTTAAGGACTCCTGCTTCTTCCGCAATTCCACCTGGCCAAGCCGGCTCAGACGAAATGCCTACATCTTCCCCTCAAGCGACTGTGCTGATTCCCAAATGATTGAGCATCCACATGCTTAGGAGGCGATAAACTGCACGCCTTTTTCCAACCACCGTTTTACACTGCTTAGAGAGCGTCAGAAAGCAGCTATGTCAGAAAGGCCCCTTTGCTCTCAGCCATGCCCTCCATTGCTCTCGAGGTGGAAGGCACAAGGCACTGGTTCTGGATCCACCCCTCAATGGGAGACAAACCACATCTTGTCCTGCTTCCAGCTCTTTAGGAAGTGGAGAAGAAACTCCCTTTCCACAGTGCTCTTACAGCGTCCTGGGAACATCTCATGCAAAGGAGGCTGAACGCCGTTTCTTTTCTGCACTTCACTCGTCAGTCTGGGACATCTGCATCCTGCACGTTTCCACCTTGCCAACCCGGCTCAGACGAAATGCCTACAACTTCCCCTTGAGCAATGGGGATGAGGCTCATAGTATTTTGGTTCCACATGCGGAGGAGGAGAGAGACAATAGGCTTTTAACTAACCACGAAGTGCAACGGTTGGGAGAGTGTCAGAAAGCACCAATGGCAGAAAGGCCCCTTTTCTCTCAGCCGCGCCCTCCATTGCTGTAGAGGTGGAAGGCAGAAATCACTGCCTCCATCCTTCAATGGGAGACAAGCCATAAACTGTCTTGCCTCCAGCTCTTTAGGAAGCTGGGAAAGAACTCGCTTTCCACAGTGCTGTTACAGCATACGAGGAAACTCTCATACAGAGGCAGCTCAAACGCCATTTCTTCCCTGTGCTTAACTGGCCGCTTTAGGACTTCCGCTTCTGCCACCGTTCCACCTTGCCAACCCGGCTCAGACGAAATGCCTACATCTTCCCCTTATGCAACGGGGGCGAAGCCCACATGATTGTGCTGCCACATGCTTAGCAGGAGCAGACAATAGGCTTTTTACAAACCGCCATTTTGCACTGGGTCAGAGAGTATCAGAATGCACCTATGTCAGAAAGGGCCCTTTGCTCTCAGCCGTACCCTCCATTGCTCTAGAGGTGGAAGGCACATAGCACTGCCTCCATCCTTCAATTGGAGACAAGCCATAAACTGTCTTGCCTCCAGCTCTTTAGAAAGCTGACAAACAACTCGCTTTCCACAGTCATGTTACAGCAGACCGGGGAACTTCTCATACAAAGGCAGCTCAAATGGCATTTCTTCCCAGCCCTTAACTCGCAGCTTTAGGACTCCTGCTTCTGCCGCAATTCCACCTTGCCAACCCGGCTCAGACGAAATGCCTACATCTTCCCCTGAAGCAACTGGGCTGAGTCCCAAATGATTGAGCGTCCACGTGCTTAGGAGGCGATAGACTGCACGCCTTTTTCCAACCACCATTTTTCACTGCTGGAGAGAGTGTCAGAAAGCAGCTATGTCAGAAAGACCCCTTTGCTCTCAGCCGTGCCCCTCATTGCTCTAGACGTGGAATGCACAAGCCACTGGCTCCCCCCCTCAAGGGGCGACAAGCCACAGACCAACTTCCTTCCATCTCTTTAGGAAGCTGAGCAAGAACTCGCTTTCAACAGTGCTCTTTCTGTGTCCTGGCAACATATCATACAAAGGCAGATGATATGCCATTTCTTTTCAGTGCTTAACTCGCAGATTTGGAACTTCTGCTTCTGCCACATTTCCAGGTTGCCAACCCGGCTCAGACGAAATGTCTACATCTTCCCCTTCAGCAACGGTGACGAGGCCCAGATTACTGTGCTTCCGCATGCTTAGCAGGAGGAGACAATAGGCTTTTTACAAACCGCCATTGTGCACTGGGCCAGAGAGTGTCAGAATGCACCTATGTCGGAAAGGGCCCTTTGCTCTCAGCCGTGCCCTCCATTGCTGTAGAGATGGAAGGCACAAAGCACTGCCTCCATCCTTCAATTGGAGACAAGCCAGCAACTGGCCTGCTTCCAGCTCTTGAGGAAGCTGGGAAAGCACTCGCATTCCACAGTGCTCTTACAGCGTCCTGGGAACGTCTCATACAAAGGCAGCTGAACACCGTGTCTTTTCAGCCCTTAACTCACCAATCTGCAACATCTGCTTCTGCCGCCTTTCCACCTTGCCAACCCGGCTCAGACGAAATGCCTACATCTTCCCCTGAAGCGACTGTGCTGATTCCGAAATGATTGAGCATCCACATGCTTAGGAGGCGATAAACTGCATGCCTTTTTCCAACCACCATTTTACACTGCTTAGAGAGCGTCGGAAAGCAGCTATGTCAGAAAGGCCCCTTTGCTCTCAGCCATGCCCTCCATTGCTCTCGAGGTGGAAGGCACAAGGCACTGGTTCTGGATCCACCCCTCAATGGGAGACAAAACACATCTTGGCCTGCTTCCTGCTCTTTAGGAAGTGGAGAAGAAACTCCCTTTCCACAGTGCTCTTACAGCGTCCTGGGAACATCTCATACAAAGGAGGCTGAACGCCGTTTCCTTTCAGCACGTCACTCGCCAGTCTGGGACATCTGCATCCTGCACGTTTCCACCTTGCCAACCCGGCTCAAACGAAATGCCTACAACTTCCCCTTGAGCAAAGGGGATGAGGCCCATAGGATTGTGGTTGCACATGCTGAGGAGGAGAGAGACAATAGGCTTTTAACTAACCACGAAGTGCAACGGTTGGAGGGTGTCAGAAAGCACCAATGGCAGAAAGACCCCTTTAGTCTCAGCCGCGCCCTCCATTGCTGTAGAGGTGGAAGGCACAAAGCGCTGCCTCCATCCTTCAATGGGAGACAAGCCATAAACTGTCTTGCCTCCAGCTCTTTAGGAAGCTGAGAAAGAACTCGCTTTCCACAGTGCTGTTACTGCATACGAGGAAACTCTCATACAGAGACAGCTCAAACGCCATTTCTTCCCAGGGCTTAACTGGCCTCTTTAGGACTTCCGCTTCTGCCACAGTTCCAAGTTGCCAACCCAGCTCAGACGAAATGCCTACATCTTCGCCTTAAACAACGGGGGTGAAGCCCACATGATTGTGCTGCCACATGCTTCGCAGGAGCAGACAATAGGCTTTTTACAAACCGCCATTGTGCACTGGGTCAGAGAGTGTCAGAATGCACCTATGTCAGAAAGGGCCCTTTGCTCTCAGCCGTGCCCTCCATTGCTCTAGAGGTGGAAGGCACAAAGCACTGCCTCCATCCTTCAATTGGAGACAAGCCATCAACTGTCTTGCCTCCAGCTCTTTAGGAAGCTGACAAACAACTCGCTTTCCACAGTCCTGTTACAGCAGACCGGGGAACTTCTCATACAAAGGCAGCTCAAATGGCATTTCTTCCCAGCCCTTAACTCGCAGCTTAAGGACTCCTGCTTCTTCCGCAATTCCACCTGGCCAACCCGGCTCAGACGAAATGCCTACATCTTCCCCTCAAGCGACTGTGCTGATTCCCAAATGATTGAGCATCCACATGCTTAGGAGGCGATAAACTGCACGCCTTTTTCCAACCACCATTTTACACTGCTTAGAGAGCGTCAGAAAGCAGCTATGTCAGAAAGGCCCCTTTGCTCTCAGCCATGCCCTCCATTGCTCTCGAGGTGGAAGGCACAAGGCACTGGTTCTGGATCCACCCCTCAATGGGAGACAAACCACATCTTGTCCTGCTTCCAGCTCTTTAGGAAGTGGAGAAGAAACTCCCTTTCCACAGTGCTCTTACAGCGTCGTGGGAACATCTCATGCAAAGGAGGCTGAACGCCGTTTCTTTTCTGCACTTCACTCGTCAGTCTGGGACATCTGCATCCTGCACGTTTCCACCTTGCCAACCCGGCTCAAACGAAATGCCTACATCTTCCCCTTGAGCAATGGGGATGAGGCCCATAGGATTGTGGTTCCACATGTTGAGGAGGACAGAGACAATAGGCTTTTAACTAACCACGAAGTGCAACGGTTGGGAGAGTGTCAGAAAGCACCAATGGCAGAAATACCCCTTTACTCTCAGCCACGCCCTCCATTGCTGTTGAGGTGGAAGGCACAAAGCACTGCCTCCATCCTTCAATGGGAGACAAGCCATAAACTGTCATGCCTCCAGCTCTTTAGGAAGCTGGGAAAGAACTCGCTTTCCACAGTGCTGTTACAGCATACGAGGAAACTCTCATACAGAGGCAGCTCAAACGCCATTTCTTCCCTGTGCTTAACTGGCCGCTTTAGGACTTCCGCTTCTGCCACCGTTCCACCTTGCCAACCCGGCTCAGACGAAATGCCTACATCTTCCCCTTATGCAACGAGGGCGAAGCCCACATGATTGTGCTGCCACATGCTTCGCAGAAGCAGACAATAGGCTATTTACAAACCGCCATTGTGCACTGGGTCAGAGATTGTCAGAATGCACCTATGTCAGAAAGGTCCCTTTGCTCTCAGCCGTGCCTTCCATTGCTCTAGAGGTGGAAGACACAAAGCACTTCCTCCATCCTTCAATTGGAGACAAGCCACAAACTGTCTTGCCTCCAGCTCTTTAGGAAGCTGAGAAACAACTCACTTTCAACAGTCCTGATACAGCAGACAGGGGAACTTCTCATACTAAGGCAGCTCAAATGGCATTTCTTCCCAGCCCTTAACTCGAGGCTTTAGGACTCCTGCTTCTGCCACAATTCCACCTTGCCAACCCGGCTCAGACGTAATGCCTACATCTTCCCCTGAAGCAACTGGGCTGAGTCCCAAATGATTGAGCGTCCATGTTCTTAGGAGGCGATGGACTGGCGCCTTTTTCCAACCACCATTGTGCACTGCTGGAGAGAGCGTCGGAAAGCAGCTATGTCAGAAAGACCCCTTTGCTCTCAGCCGTGCCCTTCATTGCTCTAGACGTGGAATGCACAATGCACTGGCTCCCCCCCTCAAGGGGCGACAAGCCACAGACCATCTTCCTTCCATCTCTTTAGGAAGCTGAGCAAGAACTCGCTTTCAACAGTGCTCTTTCTGTGTCCTGGCAACATCTCATTCAAAGGCAGCTGATATGCCATTTCTTTTCAACGCTTAACTCGCAGATTTGGAACTTCTGCTCCTGCCACATTTCCACCTTGCCAACGCGGCTCAGACGAAATGTCTACCTCTTCCCCTTCAGAAACGGGGACGAGGCCCAGATGACTGTGCTTCCGCATGCTTAGCAGGAGCAGACAATAGGCTTTTTACAATCCGCCATTGTGCACTGGGTCAGAGAGTGTCAGAATGCACCTATGTCAGAAAGGGCCCTTTGCTCTCAGCCGTGCCCTCCATTGCTCTAGAGGTGGAAGGCACAAAGCACTGCCTCCATCCTTCAATTGGAGACAAGCCAGCAACTGTCCTGCTTCCAGCTCTTTAGGAAGCTGGGAAAGCACTCGCATTCCACAGTGCTCTTACAGCGTCCTGGGAACGTCTCATACAAAGGCAGCTGAACAACGTGTCTTTTCAGCCCTTAACTCACCAATCTGCAACATCTGCTTCTGCCGCATTTCCACCTTGCCAACCCGGCTCAGACGAAATGCCTACATCTTCCCCTGAAGCGACTGTGCTGATTCCCAAATGATTGAGCATCCACATGCTTAGGAGGCGATAAAATGCATGCCTTTTTCCAACCACCATTTTACACTGCTTAGAGAGCGTCGGAAAGCAGCTATGTCAGAAATGCCCCTTTGCTCTCTGCCATGCCCTCCCTTGTTCTCGAGGTGGAAGGCACAAGGCACTGGTTCTGGATCCACCACTCAATGGGAGACAAAACACATCTTGGCCTGCTTCCAGCTCTTTAGGAAGTGGAGAAAAAACTCCCTTTCCACAGTGCTCTTACAGCGCCCTGGGAACATCTCATACAAAGGAGGCTGAACGCCGTTTCTTTTCACCACTTCACTCGCCAGTCTGGGACATCTGCATCCTGCAGGTTTCCACCTTGCCAACCCGGCTCAGGTGAAATGCCTACATCTTCCCCTTGAGCAATGGGGATGAGGCCCATAGGATTGTGGTTCCACATGCTGAGGAGGAGAGAGACAATAGGCTTTTAACTAACCACGAACTGCAACGGTTGGGAGAGTGTCAGAAAGCACCAATGGCAGAAACACCCCTTTACTCTCAGCCGCGCCCTCCATTGCTGTAGAGGTGGAAGGCACAAAGCACTGCCTCCATCCTTCAATGGGAGACAAGCCATAAACTGTGTTGCCTCCAGCTCTTTAGGAAGCTGGGAAACAACTCGCTTTCCGCAGTGCTGTTACAGCATACGAGGAAACACTCATACCGAGGCAACTCAAAGGCCATTTCTTCCAAGTGCTTAACTGGAGGCTTTAGGAATTCCGCTTCTGCCACAGTTACAACTTGCCAACCCGGCTCAGACGAAATACCTACATCTTCCCCTTAAGCAACGGGGGCGAAGCCCACAACATTGTGCTTCCACATGCTTTGCAGGAGCAGACAATAGGCTTTTTACAAACCGCCATTGTGCACTGTGCTAAAGAGTGTCAGAATGCAACTATGTCAGAAGGGGTCCTTTGCTCTCAGAAATGCCCTCCATTGCTCTAGAGGTGTAAGGCACAAAGCACTGCCTCCATCCTTCAATTGGAGACAAGCCATAAAATGTCTTGCCTCCAGCTCTTTAGGAAGCTGACAAACAACTCGCTTTCCACAGTCCTGTTACAGCAGACGGGTTAACTTCTCATACAAAGGCTGCTCAAATGGCATTTCTTCCCAGCCCTTAACTCGCAGCTTAGGACTCCTGCATCTGCCGCAATTCCACCTTGCCAACCCGGCTCAGACGAAATGCCTACATCTTCCCCTGAAGCAAATGGGCTGAGTCCCAAATGATTGAGCGTCCACGTGCTTAGGAGGCGATGGACTGCACGCCTTTTTCCAACCACCATTTTGCACTGCTGGAGAGAGTGTCGGAAAGCAGCTATGTCAGAAAGACCCCTTTGCTCTCAGCCGTGCCCTTCATTGCTCTAGACGTGGAATGCACAAGACACTGGCTCCCCCCTCAAGGGGCGACAAGCCACAGACCATCTTCCTTCCATCTCTTTAGGAAGCTGACCAAGAACTCGCTTTCAACAGTGCTCTTTCTGTGTCCTGGCAACATCTCATACAAAGGCAGCTGATATGCCATTTCTTTTCAGCGCTTAACTCGCAGATTTGGAACTTCTGCTCCTGCCACATTTCCACCTTGCCAACCCGGCTCAGACAAAACGTCTACATCTTCCCCTTGAGCAACGGGGACGAGGCCCATAGGATTGTGGTTCCACATTCTGAGGAGGAGAGAGACAATAGGCTTTTAACTAACCACGAAGTGCAACGGTTGGGAGAGTGTCAGAAAGCACCAATGGCAGAAAGACCCCTTTACTCTCAGCCGCGCCCTCCATTGCTGTAGAGGTGGAAGGCACAAAGCACTGCCTCCATCCTTCACTGGGAGACAAGCCATAAACTGTCTTGCCTCCAGCTCTTTAGGAAGCTGGGAAAGAACTCGCTTTCCACAGTGCTGTTACAGCATACGAGGAAACTCTCATACAGAGGCAGCTAAAACGCCATTTCCTCCCAATGCTTAACTGGCCGCTTTAGGACTTCCGCTTCTGCCACAGTTCCACCTTGCCAACCCGGCTCAGACGAAATGCCTACATCTTCCCCTTAAGCAACGGGGACGAGTCCCAGATGACTGTGCTTCCGCATGCTTAGCAGGAGCAGACAATAGGCTTTGTACAAACCGCCATTGTGCACTGGGTCAGAGAGTGTCAGAATGCACCTATGTCAGAAAGGGCCCTTTGCTCTCAGACGTGCCCTCCATTGCTCTAGTGGTGGAAGGCACAAAGCACTGCCTCCATCCTTCAATTGGAGACAAGCCAGCAACTGGCCTGCTTGCAGCTCTTTAGGAAGCTGGGAAAGCACTCGCATTCCACAGTGCTCTTACAGTGTCCTGGGAACGTCTCATACAAAGGCAGCTGAACACAGTGTCTTTTCAGCCCTTAATTCACCAATGTGAAACATCTGCTTCTGCCGCTTTTCCACCTTCCCAACCCGGCTCAGACGAAATGCCTACATCTTCCTCTCAATCGACTGTGCTGATTCCCAAATAATTGAGCATCCACGTGCTTAGGAGGCGATAAACTGCATGCCTTTTTCCAACCACCATTTTACACTGCTTAGAGAGCGTCGGAAAGCAGCTATGTCAGAAAGGCCCCTTTGCTCTCAGCCATGCCCTCCATTGCTCTCGAGGTGGAAGGCACAAGGCACTGGTTCTGGATCCACCCCTCAATGGGAGACAAACCACATCTTGGCCTGCTTCCAGCTCTTTACGACGTGGAGAAAAATCTCCCTTTCCACAGTGCTCTTACAGCGTCCTGGGAACATGTCATACAAAGGAGGCTGAACGCCGTTTCTTTTCAGCACTTCACTCGCCAGTCGGGGACATCTGCATCCTGCACGTTTCCACCTTGCCAACCCGGCTCAGACGAAATGCCTACATCTTCCCCTTGAGCAATGGGGATGATGCCCATAGGATTCTGGTTCCACATGCTGAGGAGGAGAGAGACAATAGGCTTTTAACTAACCACGAACTGCAACGGTTGGGAGAGAGTCAGAAAGCACCAATGGCAGAAAGACCCCTTTACTCTCAGCTGCGCCCTCCATTGCTGTAGAGGTGGAAGGCACAAAGCACTGCCTCCATGCTTCAATGGGAGACCAGCCATAAACTGTCTTGCCTCCAGCTCTTTAGGAAGCTGTGAAGGGACTCGGTTTCCACAGCGCTGTTACAGCATACGAGGAAACTCTCATACAGAGGCAGCTCAAACGCCATTTCTTCCCTGTGCTTAACTGGCCGCTTTAGGACTTCCGCTTCTGCCACAGTTCCACCTTGCCAACCCGGCTCAGACGAAATGCCTACATCTTCCCCTTAAGCAACGGGGGCGAAGCCCACAGGATTGTGCTGCCACATGCTTAGCAGGAGCAGACAGTAGGCTTTTTACAAACCGAGATTGTGCACTGGGTCTGAGAGTGTCAGAATGCACCTATGTCAGAAAGGGCCCTTTGCTCTCAGCCGTGCCCTCCATTGCTCTAGATGTGGAAGGCACAAAGCACTGCCTCTATCCTTCTAATTGGAGACAAGCCATAAACTGTCTTGCCTCCAGCTCTTTAGGAAGCTGACAAACAACTCGCTTTCCACAGTCCTGTTACAGCAGACCGGGGAACTTCTCATACAAAGGCAGCTCAAATGGCATTTCTTCCCAGCCCTTAACTTGCAGCTTAGGACTCCTGCTTCTACCGCAATTCCACCTTGCCAACCCGGCTCAGACGAAATGCCTACATCTTCCCCTGAAGCAACTGGGCTGAGTCCCAAATGATTGAGCGTCCATGTGCTTAGGAGGTGATAGAGCGCACGCCTTTTTCCAACCACCATTGCGCAATGCTGGAGAGAGTGTCGGAAAGCAGCTATGTCAGAAAGACCCCTTTGCTCTCAGCCGTGCCCTTCATTGCTCTAGACGTGGAATGCACAATGCGCTGGCTACCCCCCTCAAGGGGCGATAAGCCACAGACCATCTTCCTTCCATCTCTTTAGGAAGCTGAGGCAGAACTCGCTTTCAACAGTGCTCTTTCTGTGTCCTGGCAACATCTCATACAAAGGCAGCTGATATGCCATTTCTTTTCAGCGCTTAACTCGCAGATTTGGAGCTTCTGCTCCTGCCACATTTCCAGGTTGCCAACCCGGCACAGACAAAATGTCTACATCTTCCCCTTCAGCAACGGGGACGAGACCCAGATGACTGTGCTTCCGCATGCTTAGCAGGAGCAGACAATAGGCTTTTTACAAACCTCCATTGTGCACTGGGTCAGAGAGTGTCAGAATGCACCTACGTCAGAAAGGGCCCTTTGCTCTCAGCCGTGCCCTCCATTGCTCTAGAGGTGGAAGGCACAAAGCACTGCCTCCATCCTTCAATTGGAGACAAGCCAGCAACTGGCCTGCTTCCAGCTCTTGAGCAAGCTGGGAAAGCACTCGCATTCCACAGTACTCTTACAGCGTCCTGGGAACGTCTCATACAAAGGCAGCTGAACACCGTGTCTTTTCAGCCCTTAACTCACCAATCTGCAACATCTGCTTCTGCCGCATTTCCACCTTGCCAACCCGGCTCAGGCGAAATGCCTACATCTTCCCCTGAAGCGACTGTGATGATTCCCAAATGATTGAGCATCCACATGCTTAGGAGGCGATAAACTGCATGCCTTTTTCCAACCACCATTTAACACTGCTTAGAGAGCGTCGGAAAGCAGCTATGTCAGAAAGGCCCCTTTGCTCTCAGCCATGCCCTCCATTGCTCTCGAGGTGGAAGGCACAAGGCACTGGTTCTGGATCCACCCTCAATGGGAGACAAACCACATCTTGTCCTGTCTCCAGCTCTTTAGGAAGTGGAGAAAAAACTCCCTTTCCACAGTGCTCTTACAGCGTCCTGGGAACATCACATACAAAGGAGGCTGAACGCCGTTTCTTTTCAGCACTTCACTAGCCAGTCTGGGACATCTGCATCCTGCACGTTTCCACCTTGCCAACCAGGCTCAAACGAAATGCCTACAACTTCCCCTTGAGCAATATGGATGAGGCCCATAGGATTGTGGTTCCACAAGCTGAGGAGGAGAGAGACAATAGGCTTTTAACTAACCACGAAGTGCAACGGTTGGGAGAGTGTCAGAAAGCACCAATGGCAGAAAGACCCCTTTAGTCTCAGCCGCGCCCTCCATTGCTGTAGAGGTGGAAGGCACAAAGCACATTCTCCATTCTTCAATTGCAGACAAGCCATAAACTGTCTGGCCTCCAGTTCTTTAGGAATCTGGAAAAGAACTCGCTTTCCACAGTGCTGTTACAGCATACTAGGAAACACTCATACAGAGGCAGCTCAAACTCCATTTCTTTCCAGTGCTTAACTGGCCGCTTTAGGACTTCCGCTTCTGCCACAGTTCCACCTTGCCAACCCGGCTCAGACGAAATGACTTCATATTCCCCTTAAGGAACGGGGGCGAAGCCCACATGATTGTGCTTCCACATGCTTAGCAGGAGCAGACAATAGGCTTTTTACAAACCGCCATTGTGCACTGGGTCAGAGAGTGTCAGAATGCACCTATGTCAGAAAGGGCCCTTTGCTCTCAGCCGTGCCCTCCATTGCTCTAGAGGTGGAAGGCACAAAGCACTGCCTCCATCCTTCAATTGGAGACAAGCCATAAACTGTCTTGCCTCCAGCTCTTTAGGAAGCTGACAAACAACTCGCTTTCCACAGTCCTGTTACAGCCGACCGGGGAACTTCTCATACAAAGGCAGCTCCAATGGCATTTCTTCCCAGCCCTTAACTCGCAGCTTAGGACTCCTGCTTCTGCCGCAATTCCACCTTGCCAACCCGGCTCAGACGAAATGCCTACATCTTCCCCTTAAGCAACGGGGGCGAAGCCCACATGATTGTGCTGCCACATGCTTCGCAGGAGCAGACAATAGGCTTTTTACAAACCGCCATTGTGCACTGGGTCAGAGAGTGTCAGAATGCACCTATGTCAGAAAGGGCCCTTTGCTCTCAGCCGTGCCCTCCATTGCTCTAGAGGTACAGGCACAAAGCACTGCCTCCATCCTTCAATTGGAGACAAGCCACAAACTGTCTTGCCTCCAGCTCTTTAGGAAGCTGACAAACAACTCGCTTTCAACAGTCCTAATACAGCAGACAGGGGAACTTCTCATACTAAGGCAGCTCAAATGGCATTTCTTCCCAGCCCTTAACTCGCAGCTTTAGGACTCCTGCTTCTGCCACAATTCCACCTTGCCAACTCGGCTCAGACGAAATGCCTACATCTTCCCCTGAAGCAAATGGGCTGAGTCCCAAATGAATGAGCGTCCACGTGCTTAGGAGGCGATGGACTGCACGCCTTTTTCCAACCACCATTGTGCACTGCTGGAGAGAGTGTCGGAAAGCACCTATGTCAGAAAGACCCCTTTGCTCTCAGCCGTGCCCTTCATTGCTCTAGACGTGGAATGCACAAGACACTGGCTCCCCCCTCAAGGGGCGACAAGCCCCAGACCATCTTCCTTCCATCTCTTTAGGAAGCTGAGCAAGAACTCGCTTTCAACAGTGCTCTTTCTGTGTCCTGGCAACATCTCATACAAAGGCAGCTGATATGCCATTTCTTTTCAGCGCTTAACTCGCAGATTTGGAACTTCTGCTCCTGCCACATTTCCACCTTGCCAACCCGGCTCAGACGAAATGTCTACCTCTTCCCCTTCAGCAACGGGGACGTGGCCCAGATGAATGTGCTTCCGCATGCTTAGCAGGAGCAGACAATAGGCTTTGTACAAACCGCCATTGTGCACTGGGTCAGAGAGTGTCAGAATGCACCTATGTCAGAAAGGGCCCTTTGCTCTCAGACGTGCCCTCCATTGCTCTAGAGGTGGAATGCACAATGCACTGCCTCCATCCTTCAATTGGAGACAAGCCAGCAACTGGCCTGCTTCCAGCTCTTTAGGAAGCTGGGAAAGCACTCGCATTCCACAGTGCTCTTACAGCGTCCTAGGAACGTCTCATACAAAGGCAGCTGAACACCGTGTCTTTTCAGCCCTTAACTCACCAATCTGCAACATCTGCTTCTGCCGCATTTCCACCTTGCCAACCCGGCTCAGACGAAATGCCTACATCTTCCCCTGAAGCGACTGTGCTGATTCCCAAATGATTGAGCATCCACATGCTTAGGAGGCGATAAACTGCATGCCTTTTTCCAACCACCATTTTACACTGCTTAGAGTGCGTCGGAAAGCACCTATGTCACAAAGGCCCCTTTGCTCTCAGCCATGCCCTCCATTGCTCTCGAGGTGGAAGGCACAAGGCACTGGTTCTGGATCCACCCCTCAATGGGAGACAAACCACATCTTGGCATGCTTCCAGCTCTTTAGGAAATGGAGACAAAACTCCCTTTCCACAGTGCTCTTACAGCGTCCTGGGAACATCACATACAAAGGAGGCTGAACGCCGTTTCTTTTCAGCACTTCACTAGCCAGTGTGGGACATCTGCATCCCGCACGTTTCCACCTTGCCAACCAGGCTCAAACGAAATGCCTACAACTTCCCCTTGAGCAATATGGATGAGGCCCATAGGATTGTGGTTCCACAAGCTGAGGAGGAGAGAGACAATAGGCTTTTAACTAACCACGAAGTGCAACGGTTGGGAGAGTGTCAGAAAGCACCAATGGCAGAAAGACCCCTTTAGTCTCAGCCGCGCCCTCCATTGCTGTAGAGGTGGAAGGCACAAAGCACATTCTCCATTCTTCAATTGCAGACAAGCCATAAACTGTCTGGCCTCCAGTTCTTTAGGAATCTGGAAAAGAACTCGCTTTCCACAGTGCTGTTACAGCATACTAGGAAACACTCATACAGAGGCAGCTCAAACTCCATTTCTTTCCAGTGCTTAACTGGCCGCTTTAGGACTTCCGCTTCTGCCACAGTTCCACCTTGCCAACCCGGCTCAGACGAAATGACTTCATATTCCCCTTAAGGAACGGGGGCGAAGCCCACATGATTGTGCTTCCACATGCTTAGCAGGAGCAGACAATAGGCTTTTTACAAACCGCCATTGTGCACTGGGTCAGAGAGTGTCAGAATGCACCTATGTCCGAAAGGGCCCTTTGCTCTCAGCCGTGCCCTCCATTGCTCTAGAGGTGGAAGGCACAAAGCACTGCCTCCATCCTTCAATTGGAGACAAGCCATAAACTGTCTTGCCTCCAGCTCTTTAGGAAGCTGACAAACAACTCGCTTTCCACAGTCCTGTTACAGCCGACCGGGGAATTTCTCATACAAAGGCAGCTCCAATGGCATTTCTTCCCAGCCCTTAACTCGCAGCTTAGGACTCCTGCTTCTGCCGCAATTCCACCTTGCCAACCCGGCTCAGACGAAATGCCTACATCTTCCCCTTAAGCAACGGGGGCGAAGCCCACATGATTGTGCTGCCACATGCTTCGCAGGAGCAGACAATAGGCTTTTTACAAACCGCCATTGTGCACTGGGTCAGAGAGTGTCAGAATGCACCTATGTCAGAAAGGGCCCTTTGCTCTCAGCCGTGCCCTCCATTGCTCTAGAGGTACAGGCACAAAGCACTGCCTCCATCCTTCAATTGGAGACAAGCCACAAACTGTCTTGCCTCCAGCTCTTTAGGAAGCTGACAAACAACTCGCTTTCAACAGTCCTAATACAGCAGACAGGGGAACTTCTCATACTAAGGCAGCTCAAATGGCATTTCTTCCCAGCCCTTAACTCGCAGCTTTAGGACTCCTGCTTCTGCCACAATTCCACCTTGCCAACTCGGCTCAGACGAAATGCCCACATCTTCCCCTGAAGCAAATGGGCTGAGTCCCAAATGATTGAGCGTCCACGTGCTTAGGAGGCGATGGACTGCACGCCTTTTTCCAACCACCATTGCGCACTGCTGGAGAGAGTGTCGGAAAGCACCTATGTCAGAAAGACCCCTTTGCTCTCAGCCGTGCCCTTCATTGCTCTAGACGTGGAATGCACAAGACACTGGCTCCCCCCTCAAGGGGCGACAAGCCCCAGACCATCTTCCTTCCATCTCTTTAGGAAGCTGAGCAAGAACTCGCTTTCAACAGTGCTCTTTCTGTGTCCTGGCAGCATCTCATACAAAGGCAGCTGATATGCCATTTCTTTTCAGCGCTTAACTCGCAGATTTGGAACTTCTGCTCCTGCCACATTTCCACCTTGCCAACCCGGCTCAGACGAAATGTCTATCTCTTCCCCTTCAGCAACGGGGACGTGGCCCAGATGACTGTGCTTCCGCATGCTTAGCAGGAGCAGACAATAGGCTTGATACAAACCGCCATTGTGCACTGGGTCAGAGAGTGTCAGAATGCACCTATGTCAGAAAGGGCCCTTTGCTCTCAGACGTGCCCTCCATTGCTCTAGAGGTGGAATGCACAATGCACTGCCTCCATCCTTCAATTGGAGACAAGCCAGCAACTGGCCTGCTTCCAGCTCTTTAGGAAGCTGGGAAAGCACTCGCATTACACAGTGCTCTTACAGCGTCCTAGGAACGTCTCATACAAAGGCAGCTGAACACCCTGTCTTTTCAGCCCTTAACTCACCAATCTGCAACATCTGCTTCTGCTGCATTTCCACCTTGCCAACCCGGCTCAGACGAAATGCCTACATCTTCCCCTGAAGCGACTGTGCTGATTCCCAAATGATTGAGCATCCACATGCTTAGGAGGCGATAAACTGCATGCCTTTTTCCAACCACCATTTTACACTGCTTAGAGTGCGTCGGAAAGCACCTATGTCACAAAGGCCCCTTTGCTCTCAGCCATGCCCTCCATTGCTCTCGAGGTGGAAGGCACAAGGCACTGGTTCTGGATCCACCCCTCAATGGGAGACAAACCACATCTTGGCCTGCTTCCAGCTCTTTAGGAAATGGAGACAAAACTCCCTTTCCACAGTGCTCTTACAGCGTCCTGGGAACATCACATACAAAGGAGGCTGAACGCCGTTTCTTTTCAGCACTTCACTAGCCAGTCTGGGACATCTGCATCCTGCACGTTTCCACCTTGCCAACCAGGCTCAAACGAAATGCCTACAACTTCCCCTTGAGCAATATGGATGAGGCCCTTAGGATTGTGGTTCCACAAGCTGAGGAGGAGAGAGACAATAGGCTTTTAACTAACCACGAAGTGCAACGGTTGGGAGAGTGTCAGAAAGCACCAATGGCAGAAAGACCCCTTTAGTCTCAGCCGCGCCCTCCATTGCTGTAGAGGTGGAAGGCACAAAGCACATTCTCCATTCTTCAATTGCAGACAAGCCATAAACTGTCTGGCCTCCAGTTCTTTAGGAATCTGGAAAAGAACTCGCTTTCCACAGTGCTGTTACAGCATACTAGGAAACACTCATACAGAGGCAGCTCAAACTCCATTTCTTTCCAGTGCTTAACTGGCCGCTTTAGGACTTCCGCTTCTGCCACAGTTCCACCTTGCCAACCCGGCTCAGACGAAATGACTTCATATTCCCCTTAAGGAACGGGGGCGAAGCCCACATGATTGTGCTTCCACATGCTTAGCAGGAGCAGACAATAGGCTTTTTACAAACCGCCATTGTGCACTGGGTCAGAGAGTGTCAGAATGCACCTATGTCAGAAAGGGCCCTTTGCTCTCAGCCGTGCCCTCCATTGCTCTAGAGGTGGAAGGCACAAAGCACTGCCTCCATCCTTCAATTGGAGACAAGCCATAAACTGTCTTGCCTCCAGCTCTTTAGGAAGCTGACAAACAACTCGCTTTCCACAGTCCTGTTACAGCCGACCGGGGAACTTCTCATACAAAGGCAGCTCCAATGGCATTTCTTCCCAGCCCTTAACTCGCAGCTTAGGACTCCTGCTTCTGCCGCAATTCCACCTTGCCAACCCGGCTCAGACGAAATGCCTACATCTTCCCCTTAAGCAACGGGGGCGAAGCCCACATGATTGTGCTGCCACATGCTTCGCAGGAGCAGACAATAGGCTTTTTTTTTTTTTTTTTTTTTTTTTTTTATTTTTTTTTATTAATGTTATGATAGATTACAACCTTGTGAGATTTCAGTTGTACATTTTTGTTAGTCATGTTGTGGGTACACCACTTCCCCCTCCGTACCCTCCCCCCACCCCCCCTTTTCCCTGGTAACCACCAATCAGATCTCCTTCTCAATATACTAATTTCCACCTATGAGTGGAGTCATATAGAGTTCGTCTTTCTCTGACTGACTTATTTCGCTTAACATAATACCCTCGAGGTCCATCCACATTGTTGTGAATGGGCCAATTTCGTCTTTTTTTATGGCTGAGTAGTATTCCATTGTGTATATATACCACATCTTCTTTATCCAATCATTAGTTTCTGGGCATGTAGGCTGGTTCCACGTCTTGGCTATTGTAAATAATGCTGCAATGAACATAGGGGTGCAACGGACTCTTGAGATATCTGATATCAGGTTCTTAGGATAGATACCCAGTAATGGGATGGCTGGGTCATAGGGTATTTCTATTTTTAACTTTTTGAGAAATCTCCATACTGTTTTCCATAGTGGCTGTACCAGTTTGCATTCCCACCAACAGTGTATGAGGGTTCCTCTTTCTCCACAACCCCTCCAACATTTGTCGTTCTTGGTTTTGGATGTTTTTGCCAATCTAACGGGGGTAAGGTGATATCTTAGTGTAGTTTTGATTTGCATTTCCCTGATGATTAGCGATGATGAACATCTTTTCATGTGTCTATTGGCCATATTCATATCTTCTTTTGAGAAATGTCTGTTCATGTCCTCTGCCCATTTTTTGATCGGGTTGTTTGTTTTTTTGTTGTTAAGCAGTGTGAGTTCTTTGTATATTATGGAGATTAACCCTTTGTCGGATAAGTGGCTTGTAAATATTTTTTCCCAATTAGTGAGCTGTTTTTTTGTTTCAATCCTGTTTTCCCTTGCCTTGAAGAAGCTCTTTAGTCTGATGAAGTCCCATTTGTTTATTCTTTCTATTGTTTCCCTCAACTGAGGAGTTACAGTGTCTGAAAAGATTCTTTTGAAACTGATGTCAAAGAGTGTACTGCCTATATTCTCTTCCAAAAGACTTATTGTCTCAGGCCTAATCTTTAGGTCTTTGATCCATTTTGAGTTTATTTTGGTGTGTGGAGAAAAAGAATGGTCAATTTTCAATCTTTTGCATGTGGCTGTCCAGTTTTCCCAGCACCATTTGTTGAAGAGACTTTCTTTTCTCCATTGTAGGCCCTCTGCTCCTTTGTCGAAGATTAGCTGTCCATAGATGTGTGGTTTTATCTCTGGGCTTTCAATTCTGTTCCATTGATCTGTGGACCTGTTTTTGTACCAGTACCATGCTGTTTTGATCACTGTAGCTTTGTAGTATGTTTTGAAATCGGGGATTGTGATTCCGCCGGCTTTGTTTTTCTTGCTCAGGATTGCTTTAGCAATTCGCGGTCTTTTGTTGCCCCATATGAATTTTAGGATTGTTTGTTCAATTTCTGTGAAGAATGTTCTTGGGATTCTGATTGGGATAGCATTGAATCTGTATATTGCTTTAGGTAGTATGGACATTTTAACTATGTTTATTCTTCCGATCCATGTGCAAGGGATGTCTTTCCATCTCTTTATGTCATCGCCTATTTCTTTCAAGAGAGTCTTGTAGTTTTCATTGTATAGATCCTTCACTTCCTTGGTTAAGTTTATCCCAAGGTATTTTATTCTTTTCGTTGCTATTGTGAATGGGATAGAGTTCTTGAGTTCTTTTTCTGTTAGTTTATTGTTAGTGTATAGAAATGCTACTGATTTATGCACGTTAATTTTATACCCTGCTACTTTGCTGTAGTTGTTGATTATTTCTAATAGTTTTTCTGTGGATTCTTTGGGGTTTTCTATGTATAAGATCATGTCGTCTGCAAACAACGAGAGTTTTACTTCTTCGTTACCTATTTGGATTCCTTTTATTTCTTTTTCCTGCCGAATTGCTCTGGCCAGCACCTCCAGAACTATGTTGAATAGGAGTGGTGAAAGTGGGCACCCTTGTCTTGTTCCTGTCCTCAGAGGGATGGCTTTCAGCTTTTGTCCATTGAGTATGATGTTGGCTGTGGGTCTATCATATATGGCCTTTATTATGTTGAGGTACTTTCCTTCTATACCCATTTTACTGAGGGTTTTTATCATAAATGGGTGTTGGATCTTGTCGAATGCTTTCTCTGCATCTATTGAGATGATCATGTGGTTTTTGGTTTTCATTTTGTTAATGTAGTGTATCACGTTGATTGACTTGCGGATGTTGAACCATCCCTGTGTCCCTGGTATAAATCCCACTTGATCATGGTGTATAATCTTTTTGATGTATTGCTGTAATCGGTTTGCCAAAATTTTGTTGAGGATTTTTGCATCTATGTTCATCAGTGATATCGGCCTGTAGTTCTCCTTCTTTGTGTTGTCCTTGTCAGGTTTGGGGATCAGAGTGATGTTGGCTTCATAGAATGTGTTAGGGAGTTCTCCATCTTTCTCAATTTTCTGGAACAGTTTGAGGAGAATAGGTATTAAGTCTTCTTTGAATGTTTGGTAGAATTCTCCAGAGAAGCCGTCTGGTCCTGGACTCTTGTTTTTGGGGAGGTTTTTGATTACCGTTTCTATTTCCTTACTTGTGATTGGTCTATTCAGATTCTCCATTTCTTCCTGATTCAGTTTGGGGAGATTGTAGGAGTCTAGGAATTTGTCCATTTCTTCCAGGTTGTTCAATTTGTTGGCATATAGTTTTTCATAGTATTCTCTTATGATCTCTTGTATTTCATTGGTATCTGTTGTGATTTCTCCTCTGTCATTCCTGATTTTATTAATTTGCGATTTCTCTCTTCTTTTCTTGGTGAGTCTGGCTAGGGGTTTGTCAATTTTGTTAATTCTTTCGAAGAACCAACTCTTTGTTTCATTGATCCTTTCTATTGTCTTTTTTGTTTCAATATCGTTTATTTCTGCTCTTATTTTTATTATTTCCCTCCTTCTACTGACTCTGGGCCTTGTTTGTTCTTCTTTTTCTAGTTCTGTTAGGTGTCGTTTGAGGTTGCTTACGTGAGCTTTTTCTTGTTTAGTGAGGTGAGCCTGTATTGCGATGAATTTCCCTCTTAGGACTGCTTTTGCTGCATCCCAAATGATTTGGTATGTCGTGTTCTCATTTTCATTTGTCTCCAGATAATATTTGATTTCTTCTTTAATTTCTTCAATGATCCATTGTTTGTTGAGAAGCGTGTTGTTTAGTCTCCACATTTTTGCACCTTTCTCTGCTTTTTTCTTGTAGTTGATTTCTAGTTTAATAGCGTTATGATCAGAAAAGATGCTTGATATTATTTCAACTCTCTTGTATTTATTGATGTTTGCTTTGGTTCCCAAAATATGGTCAATCCTTGAGAATGTTCCATGTGCACTTGAGAAGAATGTGTAACCTGCTGTTTTTGGATGAAGTGTTCTATATATATCTATTAAGTCCATCTGGTCTAATTTTTCATTTAATTCTATTATTTCCTTGTTGATTTTCTGTCTGGATGTTCTGTCCATTGGTGTTAATGGTGTGTTGAGGTCCCCTACTATTATTGTATTGTTGTTGATGTCTTCTTTTAGATCTATTAAGAGTTGCTTTACAAATTTTGGTGCTCCTGTGTTGGGTGCGTATATATTTATAAGTGTTATGTCTTCTTGGTGGAGAGTCCCTTTTATCATTATATACTGTCCCTCTTTGTCTTTCTTTATCTGTTTTGCTTTGAAATCTACCTTGTCTGATATTAGTATAGCGACACCTGCTTTCTTTTGTTCATTATTAGCTTGGAGTATTGTTCTCCATCCCTTCACTCTGAGTCTGTGTTTGTCTTTGGGGCTGAGGTGTGTTTCCTGGAGGCAGCATATTGTTGGATCTTGTTCTTTGATCCATCCTGCCACTCTGTGTCTTTTGATTGGGGAGTTCAATCCGTTTACATTTAGAGTGATTATTGAGACGTGGTGGCCTACCACTACCATTTTGTGTCTTGTTTTCCGGTTTTCTTCAGTTTCCTTTGTTTCTCGTCCCATGGTTTAATCTGTTCTGATGTAGAGCTGCTACTCTCTGTTGTTGTCCTTCTACTTATCTCCTCTGCTCTTGGTTTTGTAGTCCCTTTCCTTTTTTGGATTTTTCAGGAATGAGGGTTTTCCTGAGGATTTCCTGAAGAGGAGGTTTTGTGGCAATGAACTCCCTTAATTTTTGTTTATCTGGGAAAGTTTTTATTTCTCCATCGTATTTGAAGGATATTTTCGCTGGGTAGAGAATTCTCGGCTGTAGGTTTTTGTCCTTCAGATTTTTGAATATATCATTCCACTCTCTTCTAGCCTGTAAAGTTTCTGCTGAGAAATCTGCTGATAGCCTGATGGGGGTTCCTTTGTAGGTTAGTTTCTTTTGCCTGGCTGTCCTTAATATTTTCTCCTTGTCGTTGACTTTTGCTAGCTTCACTACTATATGGCGTGGAGTTGGTCTTCTTGCATTGATAAAGTTTGGAGATCTATTGGCTTCTGTCACCTGAAGATCCATCTCCCTCACCAGATTTGGGAAGTTCTCAGCCATTATTTCTTTGAATAGGTTTTCTGCCCCTTTCTCCTTCTCTTCTCCCTCTGGTATACCTATAATCCTTACGTTGCATCTCCTAATTGTGTCTGATAATTCTCGGAGAGTTTCTTCATTTCTTTTAAGTCTTGCTTCTCTCTCCTCCTCTGCCTGCAACAATTCTATATTGCCATCTTCCAAATTGCTAATTCTTTCCTCCATATTATCGGCCCTACTGTTCAGAGCATCTAGATTTTTCTTAATCTCCTCTATTGTGTTCTTCATTTCCAGTATTTCTGTTTGGTTCTTCTTTATCGTATCAAACTCTTTTGTGACATAGCTCCTGAACTCGTTGAGTTGTCGGTCAGAATTCTCTCTTAACTCAGTGAGTATTTTAATGATGGCTGTTTTGAAGTCATCATCATTTAGGTTATATATCTCATTTTCTTTGGGATTGTTTTCTGTGTATTTGTTACTTTCTTTCTGTTCTGGAGATTTGATGTATTTTTTCATATTGCTTGATGATGTTGATTTGTGCCTCCGCATGGAGATAGAGTTTAGTTGCTCCTTTCACTTGTTTCAGCTGCTGCGGTGGGGGGAGCAGCTGTTTATACTTCACCAACCAGGAACCCTGTCCGTAGTTGCTAACTGGGCCTGGGCCCCTCTTCGTAGCCACAGTGGCCCTTTGGATTCCCTCCTCTGCCGTGGGGGCCGTCACGGGGGGCTTCAGACTGCAGGTGCCTACTGTTGTTGCCCACCTAGATGCGCTCTCTCCTTGGGGTCTGCAACGGTGTTATGGGCTTTTCCAGCGGCCAGGGGTGGGATCACTTTTATTTGTCGCTCGGTTGCTGTCGGCACCCACCAAATCTCACTTGTCCTCTATGGGTCGCAGGAGAGCTATTGGCATCTTCTACAGTCTGTGGTTAGTACACCTAGCTATGCTGCTTTTGCCCTGGGGTCTTCCAGCCTTGTGGCTGGCGGCTGGGTGCCTTCTACTGGTGCTGTGCCGAGGCTTTCCCTAAGGCTTCTGTGAGCCTGTAGGGTTTCCCCCTAGGCTACTAAGCTGGGTCTCTGGAACTCTCTCCAGCCCCAGTCCTCTCCGAGATCTCCGGCAATCCCTAGCCTCACCTGGTGGGCAACGGCAGCTGGGGGTCGCCCCGCCCTCTGGGCTTCTCTCCGGGCCTCTGCCGGGAGCTCTGAATGCTCAGCGTGGCCCCTCTGCTACCGGCAGACAGAGAGTTTTGTCTGCTGCCCGGGCGGAGCTCCGGCGCTTCTCCACCGGATCGCCGGACCCGCCTTTGAAAGTTCCCCCGCCCCGGTCCTCTCCGAGATCTCCGGCAGTCCCTAGTCCCACGGGGCGGGCAACGGCAGCTGGGGGTCGCCCCGCCCTCTGGGCTTCTCTCCGGGCCTCTGCCGGGAGCTCTGAATGCTCAGCGTGGCCCCTCTGCTACCGGCAGACAGAGAGTTTTGTCTGCTGCCCGGGCGGAGCTCCGGCGCTTCTCCACCGGATCGCCGGACCCGCCTTTGAAAGTTCCCCCGCCCCGGTCCTCTCCGAGATCTCCGGCAGTCCCTAGTCCCACGGGGCGGGCAACGGCAGCTGGGGGTCGCCCCGCCCTCTGGGCTTCTCTCCGGGCCTCTGCCGGGAGCTCTGAATGCTCAGCGTGGCCCCTCTGCTACCGGCAGACAGAGAGTTTTGTCTGCTGCCCGGGCGGAGCTCCGGCGCTTCTCCACCGGATCGCCGGACCCGCCTTTGAAAGTTCCCCCGCCCCGGTCCTCTCCGAGATCTCCGGCAATCCCTAGTCCCACGGGGCGGGCAACGGCAGCTGGGGGTCGCCCCGCCCTCTGGGCTTCTGTCCGGGCTTGTGCCGGGAGCCCTGAGTGCTCAGCGTGGCCCCTCTGCTACCGGCAGACAGAGAGTTTTGTCTGCTGCCTGGGGGAGCTCCGGCACTTCCCCTCCGGGTCGCCGATCCGGCCTTTGAAAATTCCCCCGCCCCGGTCCTCTCCGAGATCTCCGGCAATCCCTAGTCCCACGGGGCGGGCAACGGCAGCTGGGGGTCGCCCCGCCCTCTGGGCTTCTCTCCGGGCCTCTGCCGGGAGCTCTGAATGCTCAGCGTGGCCCCTCTGCTACCGGCAGACAGAGAGTTTTGTCTGCTGCCCGGGCGGAGCTCCGGCGCTTCTCCACCGGATCGCCGGACCCGCCTTTGAAAGTTCCCCCGCCCCGGTCCTCTCCGAGATCTCCGGCAATCCCTAGTCCCACGGGGCGGGCAACGGCAGCTGGGGGTCGCCCCGCCCTCTGGGCTTCTGTCCGGGCTTGTGCCGGGAGCCCTGAGTGCTCAGCGTGGCCCCTCTGCTACCGGCAGACAGAGAGTTTTGTCTGCTGCCTGGGGGAGCTCCGGCACTTCCCCTCCGGGTCGCCGATCCGGCCTTTGAAAATTCCCCCGCCCCGGTCCTCTCCGAGATCTCCGGCAATCCCTAGTCCCACGGGTCGGGCAACGGCAGCTGGGGGTCGCCCCGCCCTCTGGGCTTCTGTCCGGGCCTCTGCAGGGAGCTCTGAATGCTCAGCGTGGCCCCTCTGCTACCGGCAGACAGAGAGTTTTGTCTGCTGCCTGGCGGAGCTCTGGCGCTTCCCCACCGGGTCGCCGGACCCGCCTTTGAAAGATCCCCCGCCCCGGTCCTCTCCGAGATCTCCGGCAATCCCTAGTCCCACGGGGCGGGCAACGGCAGCTGGGAGACCTCCGTGCCCACCGTGTCTCTCTCTGGGACCCTCCGGGCGCCCCGAGCACCAGGCCGGGTCTCCCCGCCAATGGCGGGGAGAGACTCTCCCCGCGGGCTCAGGTGTGCAACTCCAAAGTTTCCCTCTGCGTTTAGGAGTAATTGCGGGGGGTTTAAGTAGGGTTCTGGTCACCTGTTTCCACCGTCGCTCCTCTGTTGTGTTCTCGCTCCTGCCCTAGATGTGTGTGGATCCTCTGGGGGCGTCCGTTGGAAGAAAGCCGCTTGCGGGTACTAGGCTGCCCGTCGGGGTCGGAGAGTTTTCACCCATTTCCACATCCTCCCGGAGGAAAGTCCGTCCACCTTCCGATGTATAGTCGCGTGGGTGTCTCAGACGTCCTGAGATGCTGTCTGGATATCCTTTGTCAAGCGATAAGTGTCCAAATAATTGTAGACTCGAAGGGCGAGAGACAAAGAGGACTACTCACGGCGCCATCTTGGAAGAATCTCGACAATAGGCTTTTTACAAACCGCCATTGTGCACTGGGTCAGAGAGTGTCAGAATGCACCTATGTCAGAAAGGGCCCTTTGCTCTCAGCCGTGCCCTCCATTGCTCTAGAGGTACAGGCACAAAGCACTGCCTCCATCCTTCAATTGGAGACAAGCCACAAACTGTCTTGCCTCCAGCTCTTTAGGAAGCTGACAAACAACTCGCTTTCAACAGTCCTAATACAGCAGACAGGGGAACTTCTCATACTAAGGCAGCTCAAATGGCATTTCTTCCCAGCCCTTAACTCGCAGCTTTAGGACTCCTGCTTCTGCCACAATTCCACCTTGCCAACTCGGCTCAGACGAAATGCCTACATCTTCCCCTGAAGCAAATGGGCTGAGTCCCAAATGATTGAGCGTCCACGTGCTTAGGAGGCGATGGACTGCACGCCTTTTTCCAACCACCATTGCGCACTGCTGGAGAGAGTGTCGGAAAGCACCTATGTCAGAAAGACCCCTTTGCTCTCAGCCGTGCCCTTCATTGCTCTAGACGTGGAATGCACAAGACACTGGCTCCCCCCTCAAGGGGCGACAAGCCACAGACCATCTTCCTTCCATCTCTTTAGGAAGCTGAGCAAGAACTCGCTTTCAACAGTGCTCTTTCTGTGTCCTGGCAACATCTCATACAAAGGCAGCTGATATGCCATTTCTTTTCAGCGCTTAACTCGCAGATTTGGAACTTCTGCTCCTGCCACATTTCCACCTTGCCAACCCGGCTCAGACGAAATGTCTACCTCTTCCCCTTCAGCAACGGGGACGTGGCCCAGATGACTGTGCTTCCGCATGCTTAGCAGGAGCAGACAATAGGCTTTGTACAAACCGCCATTGTGCACTGGGTCAGAGAGTGTCAGAATGCACCTATGTCAGAAAGGGCCCTTTGCTCTCAGCCGTGCCCTCCATTGCTCTAGAGGTGGAATGCACAATGCACTGCCTCCATCCTTCAATTGGAGACAAGCCAGCAACTGGCCTGCTTCCAGCTCTTTAGGAAGCTGGGAAAGCACTCGCATTCCACAGTGCTCTTACAGCGTCCTAGGAACGTCTCATACAAAGGCAGCTGAACACCGTGTCTTTTCAGCCCTTAACTCACCAATCTGCAACATCTGCTTCTGCCGCATTTCCACCTTGCCAACCCGGCTCAGACGAAATGCCTACATCTTCCCCTGAAGCGACTGTGCTGATTCCCAAATGATTGAGCATCCACATGCTTAGGAGGCGATAAACTGCATGCCTTTTTCCAACCACCATTTTACACTGCTTAGAGTGCGTCGGAAAGCACCTATGTCACAAAGGCCCCTTTGCTCTCAGCCATGCCCTCCATTGCTCTCGAGGTGGAAGGCACAAGGCACTGGTTCTGGATCCACCCCTCAATGGGAGACAAACCACATCTTGGCCTGCTTCCAGCTCTTTAGGAAATGGAGACAAAACTCCCTTTCCACAGTGCTCTTACAGCGTCCTGGGAACATCACATACAAAGGAGGCTGAACGCCGTTTCTTTTCAGCACTTCACTAGCCAGTCTGGGACATCTGCATCCTGCACGTTTCCACCTTGCCAACCAGGCTCAAACGAAATGCCTACAACTTCCCCTTGAGCAATATGGATGAGGCCCATAGGATTGTGGTTCCACAAGCTGAGGAGGAGAGAGACAATAGGCTTTTAACTAACCACGAAGTGCAACGGTTGGGAGAGTGTCAGAAAGCACCAATGGCAGAAAGACCCCTTTAGTCTCAGCCGTGCCCTCCATTGCTGTAGAGGTGGAAGGCACAAAGCACATTCTCCATTCTTCAATTGGAGACAAGCCATAAACTGTCTGGCCTCCAGTTCTTTAGGAATCTGGGAAAGAACTCGCTTTCCACAGTGCTGTTACAGCATACTAGGAAACACTCATACAGAGGCAGCTCAAACTCCATTTCTTTCCAGTGCTTAACTGGCCGCTTTAGGACTTCCGCTTCTGCCACAGTTCCACCTTGCCAACCCGGCTCAGACGAAATGACTTCATATTCCCCTTAAGGAACGGGGGCGAAGCCCACATGATTGTGCTTCCACATGCTTAGCAGGAGCAGACAATAGGCTTTTTACAAACCGCCATTGTGCACTGGGTCAGAGAGTGTCAGAATGCACCTATGTCAGAAAGGGCCCTTTGCTCTCAGCCGTGCCCTCCATTGCTCTAGAGGTGGAAGGCACAAAGCACTGCCTCCATCCTTCAATTGGAGACAAGCCATAAACTGTCTTGCCTCCAGCTCTTTAGGAAGCTGACAAACAACTCGCTTTCCACAGTCCTGTTACAGCCGACCGGGGAACTTCTCATACAAAGGCAGCTCCAATGGCATTTCTTCCCAGCCCTTAACTCGCAGCTTAGGACTCCTGCTTCTGCCGCAATTCCACCTTGCCAACCCGGCTCAGACGAAATGCCTACATCTTCCCCTGAAGCAACGGGGCTGAGTCCCAAATGATTGAGCGTCCACGTGCTTAGGAGGCGACAGACTGCACGCCTTTTTCCAACCACAATTGTGCACTGCTGGAGAGAGTGTCGGAAAGCAGCTATGTCAGAAAGACCCCTTTGCTCTCAGCCGTGCCCTTCATTGATCTAGGCGTGGAATGCACAAGGCACTGGCTCCCAGCCTCAGGGGGCGACAAGCCACAGACCATCTTCCATCCATCTCTTTAGGAAGCTGAGCAAGAACTCGCTTTCAACAGTGCTCTTTCTGTGTCCTGGCAGCATCTCATACAAAGGCAGCTGATATGCCATTTCTTTTCAGCGCTTAACTCGCAGATTTGGAACTTCTGCTCCTGCCACATTTCCAGCTTGCCAACCCGGCTCAGACGAAATGTCTACATCTTCCCCTTCAGCAACGGGGACGAGGCCCAGATGACTGTGCTTCTGCATGCTTAGCAGGAGCAGACAATAGGTTTTTACAAACCGCAATTGTGCACTGGGTCAGAGAGTGTCAGAATGCACCTATGTCACAAAGGGCCCTTTTCTGTCAGCCGTGCCCTCCATTGCTCTAGAGGTGGAAGGCACAAAGCACTGCCTCCATCCTTCAATTGGAGACAAGCCAGCAACTGGCCTGCTTCCAGGTTTTGAGGAAGCTGGGAAAGCACTCGCATTCCACAGTGCTCTTACAGTGCCCTGGGAACGTCTCATACAAAGGCAGCTGAACACCGTGTCTTTTCAGCCCTTAACTCACCAATCTGCAACATCTGCTTCTGCCGCATTTCCACCTTGCCAAACCGGCTCAGACGAAATGCCTACATCTTCCCCTGAAGCGACTGTGCTGATTCCCAAATGATTGAGCATCCACATGCTTAGGAGGCGATAAACTGCATGCCTTTTTCCAACCACCATTTTACACTGCTTAGAGAGCGTCGGAAAGCAGCTATGTCAGAAAGGCCCCTTTGCTCTCAGCCATGCCCTCCATTGCTCTCGAGGTGGAAGGCACAAGGCACTGGTTCTGGATCCACCCCTCAATGGGAGACAAACCACACCTTGGCCTGTCTCCAGCTCTTTAGGAAGTGGAGAAAAAACTCCCTTTCCACAGTGCTCTTACAGCGTCCAGGGAACATCTCATAAAAAGGAGGCTGAACGCCGTTTCTTTTCAGCACTTCACTCGCCAGTCTGGGACATCTGCATCCTGCACGTTTCCCCCTTGCCAACTCGGCTCAGACGAAATGCCTACATCTTCCCCTTGAACAATGGGAATGAGGCCCATAGGATTGTGGTTCCACATGCTGAGGAGGAGAGAGACAATAGGGTTTTAACTAACCACGAAGTGCAACGGTTGGGAGAGTGTTAGAAAGCACCAATGACAGAAAGACCCCTTTACTCTCAGCCGTGCCCTCCATTGCTGTAGAGGTGGAAGGCACAAAGCACTGCCTCCATCCTTCACTGGGAGACAAGCCATAAACTGTCATGCCTCCAGCTCTTTAGGAAGCTGGGAAAGAACTCGCTTTCCACAGTGCTGTTACAGCATACGAGGAAACTCTCATACAGAGGCAGCTCAAACGCCATTTCTTCCCAGTGCTTAACTGGCCACTTTAGGACTTCCGCTTCTGCCACAGTTCCACCTTGCCAACCCGGCTCAGACGAAATACCTACATCTTCCCCTTAAGCAACGGGGGCGAAGCCCACATGATTGTGCTGCCACATGCTTAGTAGGAGAAGACAATAGGCTTTTTACAAACTGCCACTGTGCACTGGGTCAGAGAGTGTCAGAATGCACCTATGTCAGAAGGGCCCTTTGCTCTCAGCCGTGCCCTCCATTGCTCTAGAGGTGGAAAGAACAAAGCACTGCCTCCATCCTTCAATTGGAGACAAGCCATAAACTGTCTTGCCTCCAGCTCTTTAGGAAGCTGACAAACAACTCGCTTTCCACAGGCCTGTTACAGAAGACCGGGGAACATCTCATACAAAGGCAGCTCAAATGGCATTTCTTCCCAGCCCTTAACTCACAGCTTTAGGACTCCTGCTTCTGCCGCAATTCCTCCTTGCCAACCCGGCTCAGACGAAATGCCTACATCTTCCCCTGAATCAACTGGGCTGAGTCCCAAATGATTGAGCGTCCACGTGCTTAGGAGGCGATAGACTGCACGCCTTTTTCCAACCACCATTGTGCACTGCTGGAGAGAGTGTCGGAAAGCAGCTATGTCAGAAAGACCCCTTTGCTCTCAGCCGTGCCCTTCATTGCTCTAGACGTGGAATGCACAATGCACTGGCTCCCCCCCTGAAGGGGCGACAAGCCACAGACCAACTTCCTTCCATCTCTTTAGGAAGCTGAGCAAGAACTCGCTTTCAACAGTGCTCTTTTTGTGTCCTGGCAACATCTCATACAAAGGCAGCTGATATGCCATTTCATTTCAGTGCTTAACTTGCAGATTTGGAACTTCTGCTCCTGCCACTTTTCCAGCTTGCCAACCTGGCTCAGACGAAATGTCTACATCTTCCCCTTCAGCAACGGGGACGAGGCCCATATGACTTTGCTTCCGCATGCTTAGCAGGAGCAGACAATAGGCTTTTTACAAACCGCCATTGTGCACTGGGTCAGAGAGTGTCAGAATGCACCTATGTCAGAAATGGCCCTTTGCTCTCAGCCGTGCCCTGCATTGCTCTAGAGGTGGAAGGCACAAAGCACTGCCTCCATCCTTCAATTGGAGACAAGCCAGCAAGTGTCCTGCTTCCAGCTCTTTAGGAAGGTGGGAAAGCACTCGCATTCCACAGTGCTCTTACAGCGTCCTGGGAACGTCTCATACAAAGGCAGCTGAACACCGTGTCTTTTCAGCCCTTAACTCACCAATCTGCAACATCTGCTTCTGCCGCCTTTCCACCTTGCCAACCCGGCTCAGACGAAATGCCTACATATTCCCCTGAAGCGACTGTGCTGATTCCCAAATGATTGAGCATCCACATGCTTGGGAGGCGATAAACTGCATGCCTTTTTCCAACCATCATTTTACACTGCTTAGAGAGCGTCAGAAAGCAGCTATGTCAGAAGGGCCCCTTTGCTCTCAGCCATGCCCTCCATTGCTCTCGAGGTGGAAGGCACAAGGCACTGGTTCTGGATCCACCCCTCAATGGGAGACAAACCACGTCTTGGCCTGCTTCCTGCTCTTTAGGAAGTGGAGAAGAAACTCCCTTTCCACAGTGCTCTTACAGCGTCCTGGGAACATCTCATACAAAGGAGGCTGAACGCCATTTCTTTTCAGCACTTCACTCGCCAGTCTGGGACATCTGCATCCTGCACGTTTCCACCTTGCCAACCCGGCTCAGACGAAATGCCTTCAACTTCCCCTTGAGCAAAGGGGATGAGGCCCATAGGATTGTGGTTGCACATGCTGAGGAGGAGAGAGACAATAGGCTTTTACCTAACCACGAAGTGCAATGGTTGGGAGAGTGTCAGAAAGCACCAATGGCAGAAACACCCCTTTACTCTCAGCCGCGCCCTCCATTGCTGTAGAGGTGGAAGGCACAAAGCACTGCCTCCATCCTTCAATGGGAGACAAGCCATAAACTGTCTTGCCTCCAGCTCTTTAGGAAGCTGAGAAAGAACTCGCTTTCCACAGTGCTGTTACAGCATACGAGGAAACTCTCATACAGAGGCAGCTCAAACGCCATTTCTTCCCAGGGCTTAACTGGCCGCTTTAGGACTTCCGCTTCTGCCACAGTTCCACCTTGCCAACCCGGCTCAGACGAAATACCTACATCTTCCCCTTAAGCAACGGGGGCGAAGCCCACATGATTGTGATGCCACATGCTTCGCAGGAGCAGACAATAGGCTTTTTACAAACTGCCACTGTGCACTGGGTCAGAGAGTGTCAGAATGCACCTATGTCAGAAAGGGCCCTTAGATCTCAGCCGTGCCCTCCATTGCTCTAGAGGTGGAAGGCACAAAGCACTGCCTCCATCCTTCAATTGGAGACAAGCCATAAACTGTCTTGCCTCCAGCTCTTTAGGAAGCTGACAAACAACTCGCTTTCCACAGTCCTGTTACAGCAGACCGGGGAACTTCTCATACAAAGGCAGCTCAAATGGCATTTCTCCCCAGCCCTTAACTCGCAGCTTTAGGACTCCTGCTTCTGCCGCAATTCCACCTTGCCAACCCGGCTCAGACGAAATGCCTACATCTTCCCCTGAAGCAACTGGGCTGAGTCCCAAATGATTGAGCGTCCACGTGCTTAGGAGGCGATAGACTGCACGCCTTTTTCCAACCACCATTGTGCACTGCTGGAGAGAGTGTCGGAAAGCAGCTATGTCAGAAAGACCCCTTTGCTCTCAGCCATGCCCTCCATTGCTCTCAAGGTGGAAGGCACAAGGCACTGGTTCTGGATCCACCCCTCAATGGGAGACAAACCACATCTTGGCCTGCTTCCAGCTCTTTAGGAAGTGGAGAAAAAACTCCCTTTCCACAGTGCTCTTACAGCGTCCATCTTCCTTCCATCTCTTTAGGAAGCTGAGCAAGAACTCGCTTTCAACAGTGCTCTTTCTGTGTCCTGGCAACATCTCATACAAAGGCAGCAGATATGCCATTTCTTTTCAGCGCTTAACTCGCAGATTTGGATCTTCTGCTCCTGCCACATTTCCAGGTTGCCAACCCGGCTCAGACATAATGTCTACATCTTCCCCTTCAGCAACGGGGATGAGGCACAGAAGATTGCGCTTCCGCATGCTTAGCAGGAGCCGACAATAGGCTTTTTACAAACCGCCATTGTGCACTGGGTCAGAGAGTGTCAGAATGCACTTATGTCAGAAAGGGCCCTTTGCTCTCAGCCGTGCCCTCCATTGCTGTAGAGGTGGAGGGCACAAAGCACTGCCTCCATCCTTCAATTGGAGACAAGCCAGCAACTGGCCTGCTTCCAGCTCTTTAGGAAGCTGGGAAAGCACTCGCATTCCACAGTGCTCTTACAGCGTCCTGGGAACGTCTCATACAAAGGCAGCTGAACACCGTGTCTTTTCAGCCCTTAACTCACCAATCTGCAACATCTGCTTCCGCCGCATTTCCACCTTGCCAACCCGGCTCAGACGAAATGCCTACCTCTTCCCCTCAAGCGACTGTGCTGATTCCCAAATGATTGAGCATCCACATGCTTAGGAGGGGATAAACTGCATGCCTTTTTCCAACCACCATTTTACACTGCTTACAGAGCGTCGGAAAGCAGCTATGTCAGAAAGGCCCCTTTGCTCTCAGCCGTGCCCTCCATTGCTCTAGAGGTGGAAGGCACAACGCACTGACTCCATCCTTCAATGCGAGACAAGCCATAAGCTGTCTTTCCTCCAGCTCTTTAGGAAGCTGGGAAAGAACTCGCTTTCCACAGTGCTGTTACAGCATACGAGGAAACTCTCATACAGAGGCAGCTCCCACGCCATTTCTTCCCAGCCCTTAAATCGCAGCTTTAGGACTCCTGCTTCTGCCGCAATTCCACCTTGCCAACCCGGCTCAGACGAAATGCCTACATCTTCCCCTGAAGAAACTGGGCTGAGTCCCAAATGATTGAGCGTCCACGTGCTTAGGAGGCGATAGACTGCACGCCTTTTTCCAACCACCATTGTGCCCTGCTGGAGAGAGTGTCGGAAAACAGCTATGTCAGAAAGACCCCTTTGCTCTCAGCCGTGCCCTTCATTGCTCTAGACGTGGAATGCACAATGCACTGGTTCCCCCACTCAAGGGGCGACAAGCCACAGACCATCTTCCTTCCATCTCTTTAGGAAGCTGAGCCAGAACTCGCTTTCAACAGTGCTCTTTCTGTGTCCTGGCAACATCTCATACAAAGGCAGCTGATATGCCATTTCTTTTCAGCGCTTAACTCGCAGATTTGGAACTTCTGCTCCTGCCACATTTCCAGCTTGCCAACCCGGCTCAGACGAAATGTCTACATCTTCCCCTTCAGCAATGGGGACGAGGCCCAGATGACTGTGATTCCGCATGCTTAGCAGGAGCAGACAATAGGCTTTTTACAAACCGCCATTGTGCACTGGGTCAGAGAGTGTCAGAATGCACCTATGTCAGAAAGGGCCCTTTGCTCTCAGCCGTGCCCTCCATTGCTCTAGAGGTGGAAGGCACAAAGCACTGCCTCCATCCTTCAATTGGAGACAAGCCAGCAACTGTCCTGCTTACAGCTCTTTAGGAAGCTGGGAAAGAACTCGCTTTCCACAGTGCCGTTACAGCATACGAGGAAACTCTCATACAGAGGCAGCTCAAACGCCACTTCTTCCCAGTGCTTAACTGGCCGCTTTAGGACTTCCGCTTCTGCCACAGTTCCACCTTGCCAACCCGGCTCAGATGAAATGCCTACATCTTCCCCTTAAGCAACGGGGGCGAAGCCCACATGATTGTGCTGCCACATGCTTAGCAGGAGCAGACAATAGGCTTTATACAAACCGCCATTGTGCACTGGGACAGACAGTGTCAAAATGCACCTATGTCAGAAAGGGCCCTTTGCTCTCAGCCGTGCCCTCCATTGCTCTAGAGGTGGAAGGCACAAAGCACTGCCTCCATCCTTCAATTGGAGACAAGCCATAAACTGTCTTGCCTCCAGCTCTTTAGGAAGCTGACAAACAACTCGCTTTCCACAGTCCTGTTACAGCAGACCGGGGAACTTCTCATACAAAGGCAGCTCAAATGGCATTTCTTCCCAGCCCTTAAATCGCAGCTTTAGGACTCCTGCTTCTGCCGCAATTCCACCTTGCCAACCCGGTTCAGACGAAATGCCGACATCTTCCCCTGAAGCAACTGGGCTGAGTCCCAAATGATTGAGCGTCCACGTGCTTAGGAAGCGATAGACTGCACGCCTTTTTCCAACCACAATTGCGCACTGCTGGAGAGAGTGTCGGAAAGCAGCTATGTCAGAAAGACCCCTTTGCTCTCAGCCCTGCCCTTCATTGCTCTAGACGTGGAATGCACAATGCACTGGCTCCCCCCCTCAAGGGGCGACAAGCCACAGACCATCTTCCTTCGATCTCTTTACGAAGCTGAGCAAGAACTCGCTTTCAACAGTGCTCTTTCTGTGTCCTGGCAACATCTCATACAAAGGCAGCTGATATGCCATTTCTTTTCAGCCCTTAACTCACCAACCTGCAACATCTGCTTCTGCCGCATTTCCACCTTGCCAACCCGGCTCAGACGAAATGCCTACATCTTCCCCTGAAGCGACTGTGCTGATTCCCAAATGATTGAGCATCCACATGCTTAGGAGGCGATAAACTGCAAGCCTTTTTCCAACCCCCGTTTTACACTGCTTACAGAGCGTCGGAAAGCAGCTATGTCAGAAAGGCCCGTTTGCTCTCAGCCATGCCCTCCATTGCTCTCGAGGTGGAAGGCACAAGGCACTGGTTCTGGATCCACCCCTCAATGGGAGACAAACCACATCTTGGCCTGCTTCCAGCTCTTTAGGAAGTGGAGGAAAAACTCCCTTTCCACTCTAATCTTACAGCGTCCTGGGAACATCTCATACAAAGGAGGCTGAACGCCATTTCTTTTCAGCACTTCACTCGCCAGTCTGGGACATCTGCATCCTGCACGTTTCCACCTTGCCAACCCGGCTCAGACGAATTGCCTACATCTTCCCCTTGAGCAATGGGGATGAGGCCCATAGGATTGTGGTTCCACATGCTGAGGAGGAGAGAGACAATAGGCTTTTAACTAACCACGAAGTGCAATGGTTCGGAGAGTGTGAGAAAGCACCAACGGCAAAAACACCCCTTTACTCTCAGCTGCGCCCTCCATTGTTGTAGAGATGGAAGGCACAAAGCACTGCCTCCATCCTTCAATGGGAGACAAGCCATAAACTGTCTTGCCTCCAGCTCTTTAGGAAGCTGGGAAAGAACTCGCTTCCCACAGTGCTGTTACAGCATATGAGGAAACTCTCATACAGAGGCAGATCAAACGCCATTTCTTCCCAGGGCTTAACTGGCCGCTTTAGGACTTCCGCTTCTGCCACAGTTCCACCTTGCCAACCCGGGTCAGACGAAATGCCTACATCTTCCCCTTAAGCAACGGGGGTGAAGCCCTCATGATTGAGCTTCCACATGCTTTCCAGGAGTAGACAATAGGCTTTTTACAAACCGCCATTGTGCACTGGTTCAAAGAGTGTCAGAATGCCCCTATGTCAGAAGGGGTCCTTTGCTCTGAGCCATGCCCTCCATTGCTCTAGAGGTGGAAGGCACAAAGCACTGCCTCCATCCTCCAATTGGAGACAAGCCATAAACTGTCTTGCCTCCAGCTGTTTAGGAAGCTGACAAACAACTCGCTTACCACAGTCCTGTTACAGCAGACCGGTTAAATTCTCATACAAAGGCTGCTCAAATGGCATTTCTTCCCAGCCATTAACTCGCAGCTTAGGACTCCTGCTTCTGCCACAATTCCACCTTGCCAACCCGGCTCAGACGAAATGCCTACATCTTCCCCTGGAGCAACTGGGCTGAGTCCCAAATGATTGAGCGTCCATGTGCTTAGGAGCCGATAGACTGCACGCCTTTTTCCAACCACCATTTTGCACTGCTTGAGAGAGTGTCGGAAAGCAGCTATTTCAGAAAGACCCCTTTGCTCTCAGCCCTGCCCTTCATTGCTCTAGGCGTGGAATGCACAAGGCACTGCCTCCCCCCCTCAGGGGGCGACAAGCCACAGACCATCTTCCATCCATCTCTTTAGGAAGCTGAGCAAGGACTCGCTTTCAACAGTGCTCTTTCTGTGTCCTGGCAACATCTCATACAAAGGCAGCTGATATGCCATTTCTTTTCGGCGCTTAACTCGCAGATTTGGAACTTCTGCTCCTGCCACATTTCCAGCTTGCCAACCCGGCTCAGATGAAATGTCTACATCTTCCCCTTCAGCAACGGGGACGAGGCCCAGATGACTGGGCTTCTGCATGCTTAGCAGGAGCAGACAATAGGTTTTTACAAACCGCCATTGTGCACTGGGTCAGAGAGTGTCAGAATGCACCTATGTCAGAAAGGGCCCTTTGCTCTCAGCCGTGCCCTCCATTGCTCTAGAGGTGGAAGGCACAAAGCACTGCCTCCATCCTTCAATTGGAGACAAGCCAGCAACTGGCCTGCTTCCAGCTCTTTAGGAAGCTGGGAAAGCACTCGCATTCCACAGTGCTCTTACAGCCTCCTGGGAACGTCTCCTACAAAGGCAGCTGAACACCGTGTCTTTTCAGCCCTTAACTCACCAATCTGCAACATCTGCTTCTGCCGCATTTCCACCTTGCCAACCCGGCTCAAACGAAATGCCTACATCTTCCCCTGAAGCGACTGTGCTGATTCCCAATTGATTGAGCATCCACATGCTTAGGAGTCGATAAACTGCATGCCTGTTTCCAACCACCATTTTACACTGCTTACAGAGCGTCGGAAAGCAGCTATGTCAGAAAGGCCCCTTTGCTCTCAGCCATGCCCTCCATTGCTCTCGAGGTGGAAGGCACAAGGCACTGGTTCTGGATCCACTCCTCAAAACACATCTTGGCCTGTATCCAGCTCTTTAGGAAGTGGAGAAAAAGCTCCCTTTCCACAGTGCTCTTACAGCGTCCTGGGAACATTTCATACAAAGGAGGCTGAATGCCGTTTCTTTTCAGCACTTCACTCGCCAGTCTGGGACATCTGCATCCCGCACGTTTCCACCTTGCCAACCCGGCTCAGACGAAATGCCTACATCTTCCCCTTGAGCAATGGGGATGAGGCCCATAGGATTGTGGTTCCACATGCTGAGGAGGAAGAGACAATAGGCTTTTAACTAACCACGAAGTGCAACGGTTGGGAGAGTGTCAGAAAGCACCAATGGCAGAAAGACCCCTTTACTCTCAGCCGCGCCCTCCATTGCTGTAGAGTTGGAAGGCACAAAGCACTGCCTCCATCCTTCAATGGGAGACAAGCCATAAACTGTCTTGCCTCCAGCTCTTTAGGAAGCTGGGAAGGAACTCGCTTTCCACAGTGCTGTTACAGCATACGAGGAAACTCTCATACAGAGGCAGCTCCAACGCCATTTCTTCCCTGTGCTTAACTGGCCGCTTTAGGACTTCCGCTTCTGCCACAGTTCCACCTTGCCAACCCGGCTAAGGCGAAATTCCTACATCTTAGCTTTAAGCAACGGGGGCGAATCCCACAGGATTGTGCTGCCACATGCTTAGAAGGAGCAGACAATAGGCTTTTTACAAACCGCCATTGTGCACAGGGTCAGAGATTGTCAAAATGCACCTATGTCAGAAAGGGCCCTTTGCTCTCAGCCGTGCCCTCCATTGCTCTAGAGGTGGAAGGCACAAAGCACTGCCTCCATCCTTCAATTGGAGACAAGCCATAAACTGTCTTGCCTCCAGCTCTTTAGGAAGCTGATAAACAACTAGCTTTCCACAGTCCTGTTACAGCAGACCGGGGATCTTCTCATACAAAGGCAGCTCAAATGGCATTTCTTCCCAGCCCTTAACTCACAGCTTAGGACTCCTGCTTCTGCCGCAATTCCACCTTGCCAACCCGGCTCAGATGAAATGCCTACATCCTCCCCTGAAGCAACAGGGCTGAGTCCCAAATGATTGAGCGTCCACGTGCTTAGGAGGCAATAGACTGCACGCCTTTTTCCAACCAGCATTGCGCACTGCTGGCGAGAGTGTCGGAAAGCAGCTATGTCAGAAAGACCCCTTTGCTCTCAGCCATGCCCTTCATTTCTCTAGACGTGGAATGCAGAATGCACTGGCTCACCCCCTCAAGGGGCGACAAGCCACAGACCATCTTCCTTCCATGTCTTTAGGAAGCTGAGCAAGAACTCGCTTTCAACAGTGCTCTTTCTGTGTCCTGGCAACATCGCATACAAAGGCAGCTGATATGACATTTCTTTTCAGCACGTAACTCGCAGATTTGGAACTTCAGCTCCTGCCACATTTCCACCTTGCCAACCCGGCTCAAACGAAATGTCTAGATCTTCCCCTTCAGCAACGGGGACGAGGACCAGATGACTGTGCTTCCGCATGCTTAGCAGGAGCAGACAATAGGCTTTTTCCAAACCGCCATTGTGCACTGGGTCAGAGAGTGTCAGAATGCACCTATGTCAGAAAGGGCCGTTTGCTCTCAGCCGTGCCCTCCATTGCTCTAGAGGTGGAAGGCACAAAGCACTGCCTCCATCCTTCAATTGGAGACAAGCCAGCAACTGGCCTGCTTCCAGCTCTTTAGGAAGCTGGGAAAGCACTCGCATTCCACAGTGCTCTTACAGTGTCCTGGGAACGTCTCATACAAAGGCAGCTGAACACCGTGTCTTTTCAGCCCTTAACTCACCAATCTGCAACATCTGCTTCTGCCGCATTTCCACCTTGCCAACCCGGCTCAGACGAAATGCCTACATCTTCCCCTGAAGCGACTGTGCTGATTCCCAAATGATTGAGCATCCACATGCTTAGGAGGTGAGAAACTGCATGCCTGTTTCCAACCACCATTTTACACTGCTTAGAGAGCGTCGGAAAGCAGCTATGTCAGAAAGGCCCATTTGCTCTCAGCCATGCCCTCCCTTGCTCTCGAGGTGGAAGGCACAAGGCACTGGTTGTGGATCCACCCTCAATGGGAGACAAACCACATCTTGTCCTGTCTCCAGCTCTTTAGGAAGTGGAGAAAAAACTCCCTTTCCACAGTGCTCTTACAGCGTCCTGGGAACATCTCATACAAAGGAGGCTGAACGCCGTTTCTTTTCAGCACTTCACTCGCCAGTCTGGGACATCTGCATCCTGCACGTTTCCACCTTGCCAACCCGGCTCAGACGAAATGCCTACATCTTCCCCTTGAGCAATGGGGATGAGGCCCATAGGATGGTGGTTCCACATGCTGAGGAGGAGAGAGACAATAGGCTTTTAAATAACCACGAAGTGCAACGGTTGGGAGAGTGTCAGAAAGCACCAATGGCAGAAAGACCCCTTTACTCTCAGCCGCGCCCTCCATTGCTGTAGAGGTGGAAGGCACAAAGCACTGCCTCCATCCTTCAATGGGAGACAAGCCATAAACTGTCTTGCCTCCAGCTCTTTAGGAAGCTGAGAAAGAACTCGCTTTCCACAGTGCTGTTACAGCATACGAGGAAACTCTCATACAGAGGCAGCTCAAACGCCATTTCTTCCCAGTGCTTAACTGGCCGCTTTAGGACTTCCGCTTCTGCCACAGTTCCACCTTGCCATCACGGCTCAGACGGAATGCCTACATCTTCCCCTTAAGCAAAGGGAGCGAAGCCCACATGATTGTGCTTCCACATGATTAGAAGGAGCAGACAATAGGCTTTTTACAAACCGACATTGTGCACTGGGTCAGAGAGTGTCAGAATGCACCTATGTCAGAAAGGGCCGTTTGCTCTCAGCCGTACCCTCCATTGCTCTAGAGGTGGAAGGCACAAAGCACTGCCTCCATCCTTCAATTGGAGACAAGCCATAAACTGTCCTGCTTCCAGCTCTTTAGGAAGGTGGGAAAGCACTCGCATTCCACAGTGCTCTTACAGCGTCCTGGGAACGTCTCATACAAAGGCAGCTGAACACCGTGTCTTTTCAGCCCTTAACTCACCAATCTGCAACATCTGCTTCTGCCGCCTTTCCACCTTGCCAACCCGGCTCAGACGAAATGCCTACATATTCCCCTGAAGCGACTGTGCTGATTCCCAAATGATTGAGCATCCACATGCTTGGGAGGCGATAAACTGCATGCCTTTTTCCAACCATCATTTTACACTGCTTAGAGAGCGTCAGAAAGCAGCTATGTCAGAAGGGCCCCTTTGCTCTCAGCCATGCCCTCCATTGCTCTCGAGGTGGAAGGCACAAGGCACTGGTTCTGGATCCACCCCTCAATGGGAGACAAACTACGTCTTGGCCTGCTTCCTGCTCTTTAGGAAGTGGAGAAGAAACTCCCTTTCCACAGTGCTCTTACAGCGTCCTGGGAACATCTCATACAAAGGAGGCTGAACGCCATTTCTTTTCAGCACTTCACTCGCCAGTCTGGGACATCTGCATCCTGCACGTTTCCACCTTGCCAACCCGGCTCAGACGAAATGCCTTCAACTTCCCCTTGAGCAAAGGGGATGAGGCCCATAGGATTGTGGTTGCACATGCTGAGGAGGAGAGAGACAATAGGCTTTTACCTAACCACGAAGTGCAATGGTTGGGAGAGTGTCAGAAAGCACCAATGGCAGAAACACCCCTTTACTCTCAGCCGCGCCCTCCATTGCTGTAGAGGTGGAAGGCACAAAGCACTGCCTCCATCCTTCAATGGGAGACAAGCCATAAACTGTCTTGCCTCCAGCTCTTTAGGAAGCTGAGAAAGAACTCGCTTTCCACAGTGCTGTTACAGCATACGAGGAAACTCTCATACAGAGGCAGCTCAAACGCCATTTCTTCCCAGGGCTTAACTGGCCGCTTTAGGACTTCCGCTTCTGCCACAGTTCCACCTTGCCAACCCGGCTCAGACGAAATACCTACATCTTCCCCTTAAGCAACGGGGGCGAAGCCCACATGATTGTGATGCCACATGCTTAGCAGGAGCAGACAATAGGCTTTTTACAAACTGCCACTGTGCACTGGGTCAGAGAGTGTCAGAATGCACCTATGTCAGAAAGGGCCCTTTGCTCTCAGCCGTGCCCTCCATTGCTCTAGAGGTGGAAGGCACAAAGCACTGCCTCCATCCTTCAATTGGAGACAAGCCATAAACTGTCTTGCCTCCAGCTCTTTAGGAAGCTGACAAACAACTCGCTTTCCACAGTCCTGTTACAGCAGACCGGGGAACTTCTCATACAAAGGCAGCTCAAATGGCATTTCTCCCCAGCCCTTAACTCGCAGCTTTAGGACTCCTGCTTCTGCCGCAATTCCACCTTGCCAACCCGGCTCAGACGAAATGCCTACATCTTCCCCTGAAGCAACTGGGCTGAGTCCCAAATGATTGAGCGTCCACGTGCTTAGGAGGCGATAGACTGCACGCCTTTGTCCAACCACCATTGTGCACTGCTGGAGAGAGTGTCGGAAAGCAGCTATGTCAGAAAGACCCCTTTGCTCTCAGCCATGCCCTCCATTGCTCTCAAGGTGGAAGGCACAAGGCACTGGTTCTGGATCCACCCCTCAATGGGAGACAAACCACATCTTGGCCTGCTTCCAGCTCTTTAGGAAGTGGAGAAAAAACTCCCTTTCCACAGTGCTCTTACAGCGTCCATCTTCCTTCCATCTCTTTAGGAAGCTGAGCAAGAACTCGCTTTCAACAGTGCTCTTTCTGTGTCCTGGCAACATCTCATACAAAGGCAGCAGATATGCCATTTCTTTTCAGCGCTTAACTCGCAGATTTGGATCTTCTGCTCCTGCCACATTTCCAGGTTGCCAACCCGGCTCAGACATAATGTCTACATCTTCCCCTTCAGCAACGGGGATGAGGCACAGAAGATTGCGCTTCCGCATGCTTAGCAGGAGCCGACAATAGGCTTTTTACAAACCGCCATTGTGCACTGGGTCAGAGAGTGTCAGAATGCACTTATGTCAGAAAGGGCCCTTTGCTCTCAGCCGTGCCCTCCATTGCTGTAGAGGTGGAGGGCACAAAGCACTGCCTCCATCCTTCAATTGGAGACAAGCCAGCAACTGTCCTGCTTCCAGCTCTTTAGGAAGCTGGGAAAGCACTCGCATTCCACAGTGCTCTTACAGCGTCCTGGGAACGTCTCATACAAAGGCAGCTGAACACCGTGTCTTTTCAGCCCTTAACTCACCAATCTGCAACATCTGCTTCCGCCGCATTTCCACCTTGCCAACCCGGCTCAGACGAAATGCCTACCTCTTCCCCTCAAGCGACTGTGCTGATTCCCAAATGATTGAGCATCCACATGCTTAGGAGGGGATAAACTGCATGCCTTTTTCCAACCACCATTTTACACTGCTTACAGAGCGTCGGAAAGCAGCTATGTCAGAAAGGCCCCTTTGCTCTCAGCCGTGCCCTCCATTGCTCTAGAGGTGGAAGGCACAACGCACTGACTCCATCCTTCAATGCGAGACAAGCCATAAGCTGTCTTTCCTCCAGCTCTTTAGGAAGCTGGGAAAGAACTCGCTTTCCACAGTGCTGTTACAGCATACGAGGAAACTCTCATACAGAGGCAGCTCCCACGCCATTTCTTCCCAGCCCTTAAATCGCAGCTTTAGGACTCCTGCTTCTGCCGCAATTCCACCTTGCCAACCCGGCTCAGACGAAATGCCTACATCTTCCCCTGAAGAAACTGGGCTGAGTCCCAAATGATTGAGCGTCCACGTGCTTAGGAGGCGATAGACTGCACGCCTTTTTCCAACCACCATTGTGCCCTGCTGGAGAGAGTGTCGGAAAACAGCTATGTCAGAAAGACCCCTTTGCTCTCAGCCGTGCCCTTCATTGCTCTAGACGTGGAATGCACAATGCACTGGTTCCCCCACTCAAGGGGCGACAAGCCACAGACCATCTTCCTTCCATCTCTTTAGGAAGCTGAGCCAGAACTCGCTTTCAACAGTGCTCTTTCTGTGTCCTGGCAACATCTCATACAAAGGCAGCTGATATGCCATTTCTTTTCAGCGCTTAACTCGCAGATTTGGAACTTCTGCTCCTGCCACATTTCCAGCTTGCCAACCCGGCTCAGACGAAATGTCTACATCTTCCCCTTCAGCAATGGGGACGAGGCCCAGATGACTGTGATTCCGCATGCTTAGCAGGAGCAGACAATAGGCTTTTTACAAACCGCCATTGTGCACTGGGTCAGAGAGTGTCAGAATGCACCTATGTCAGAAAGGGCCCTTTGCTCTCAGCCGTGCCCTCCATTGCTCTAGAGGTGGAAGGCACAAAGCACTGCCTCCATCCTTCAATTGGAGACAAGCCAGCAACTGTCCTGCTTACAGCTCTTTAGGAAGCTGGGAAAGAACTCGCTTTCCACAGTGCCGTTACAGCATACGAGGAAACTCTCATACAGAGGCAGCTCAAACGCCATTTCTTCCCAGTGCTTAACTGGCCGCTTTAGGACTTCCGCTTCTGCCACAGTTCCACCTTGCCAACCCGGCTCAGATGAAATGCCTACATCTTCCCCTTAAGCAACGGGGGCGAAGCCCACATGATTGTGCTGCCACATGCTTAGCAGGAGCAGACAATAGGCTTTATACAAACCGCCATTGTGCACTGGGACAGACAGTGTCAGAATGCACCTATGTCAGAAAGGGCCCTTTGCTCTCAGCCGTGCCCTCCATTGCTCTAGAGGTGGAAGGCACAAAGCACTGCCTCCATCCTTCAATTGGAGACAAGCCATAAACTGTCTTGCCTCCAGCTCTTTAGGAAGCTGACAAACAACTCGCTTTCCACAGTCCTGTTACAGCAGACCGGGGAACTTCTCATACAAAGGCAGCTCAAATGGCATTTCTTCCCAGCCCTTAAATCGCAGCTTTAGGACTCCTGCTTCTGCCGCAATTCCACCTTGCCAACCCGGTTCAGACGAAATGCCGACATCTTCCCCTGAAGCAACTGGGCTGAGTCCCAAATGATTGAGCGTCCACGTGCTTAGGAAGCGATAGACTGCACGCCTTTTTCCAACCACAATTGCGCACTGCTGGAGAGAGTGTCGGAAAGCAGCTATGTCAGAAAGACCCCTTTGCTCTCAGCCCTGCCCTTCATTGCTCTAGACGTGGAATGCACAATGCACTGGCTCCCCCCCTCAAGGGGCGACAAGCCACAGACCATCTTCCTTCGATCTCTTTACGAAGCTGAGCAAGAACTCGCTTTCAACAGTGCTCTTTCTGTGTCCTGGCAACATCTCATACAAAGGCAGCTGATATGCCATTTCTTTTCAGCCCTTAACTCACCAACCTGCAACATCTGCTTCTGCCGCATTTCCACCTTGCCAACCCGGCTCAGTTGAAATGCCTACATCTTCCCCTGAAGCGACTGTGCTGATTCCCAAATGATTGAGCATCCACATGCTTAGGAGGCGATAAACTGCAAGCCTTTTTCCAACCCCCATTTTACACTGCTTACAGAGCGTCGGAAAGCAGCTATGTCAGAAAGGCCCGTTTGCTCTCAGCCATGCCCTCCATTGCTCTCGAGGTGGAAGGCACAAGGCACTGGTTCTGGATCCACCCCTCAATGGGAGACAAACCACATCTTGGCCTGCTTCCAGCTCTTTAGGAAGTGGAGGAAAAACTCCCTTTCCACTCTAATCTTACAGCGTCCTGGGAACATCTCATACAAAGGAGGCTGAACGCCATTTCTTTTCAGCACTTCACTCGCCAGTCTGGGACATCTGCATCCTGCACGTTTCCACCTTGCCAACCCGGCTCAGACGAATTGCCTACATCTTCCCCTTGAGCAATGGGGATGAGGCCCATAGGATTGTGGTTCCACATGCTGAGGAGGAGAGAGACAATAGGCTTTTAACTAACCACGAAGTGCAATGGTTCGGAGAGTGTGAGAAAGCACCAACGGCAAAAACACCCCTTTACTCTCAGCTGCGCCCTCCATTGTTGTAGAGATGGAAGGCACAAAGCACTGCCTCCATCCTTCAATGGGAGACAAGCCATAAACTGTCTTGCCTCCAGCTCTTTAGGAAGCTGGGAAAGAACTCGCTTCCCACAGTGCTGTTACAGCATATGAGGAAACTCTCATACAGAGGCAGATCAAACGCCATTTCTTCCCAGGGCTTAACTGGCCGCTTTAGGACTTCCGCTTCTGCCACAGTTCCACCTTGCCAACCCGGGTCAGACGAAATGCCTACATCTTCCCCTTAAGCAACGGGGGTGAAGCCCTCATGATTGAGCTTCCACATGCTTTCCAGGAGTAGACAATAGGCTTTTTACAAACCGCCATTGTGCACTGGTTCAAAGAGTGTCAGAATGCCCCTATGTCAGAAGGGGTCCTTTGCTCTGAGCCATGCCCTCCATTGCTCTAGAGGTGGAAGGCACAAAGCACTGCCTCCATCCTCCAATTGGAGACAAGCCATAAACTGTCTTGCCTCCAGCTGTTTAGGAAGCTGACAAACAACTCGCTTACCACAGTCCTGTTACAGCAGACCGGTTAAATTCTCATACAAAGGCTGCTCAAATGGCATTTCTTCCCAGCCATTAACTCGCAGCTTAGGACTCCTGCTTCTGCCACAATTCCACCTTGCCAACCCGGCTCAGACGAAATGCCTACATCTTCCCCTGGAGCAACTGGGCTGAGTCCCAAATGATTGAGCGTCCATGCTCTTAGGAGCCGATAGACTGCACGCCTTTTTCCAACCACCATTTTGCACTGCTTGAGAGAGTGTCGGAAAGCAGCTATTTCAGAAAGGCCCCTTTGCTCTCAGCCCTGCCCTTCATTGCTCTAGGCGTGGAATGCACAAGGCACTGCCTCCCCCCCTCAGGGGGCGACAAGCCACAGACCATCTTCCATCCATCTCTTTAGGAAGCTGAGCAAGGACTCGCTTTCAACAGTGCTCTTTCTGTGTCCTGGCAACATCTCATACAAAGGCAGCTGATATGCCATTTCTTTTCAGCGCTTAACTCGCAGATTTGGAACTTCTGCTCCTGCCACATTTCCAGCTTGCCAACCCGGCTCAGATGAAATGTCTACATCTTCCCCTTCAGCAACGGGGACGAGGCCCAGATGACTGGGCTTCTGCATGCTTAGCAGGAGCAGACAATAGGTTTTTACAAACCGCCATTGTGCACTGGGTCAGAGAGTGTCAGAATGCACCTATGTCAGAAAGGGCCCTTTGCTCTCAGCCGTGCCCTCCATTGCTCTAGAGGTGGAAGGCACAAAGCACTGCCTCCATCCTTCAATTGGAGACAAGCCAGCAACTGGCCTGCTTCCAGCTCTTTAGGAAGCTGGGAAAGCACTCGCATTCCACAGTGCTCTTACAGCCTCCTGGGAACGTCTCCTACAAAGGCAGCTGAACACCGTGTCTTTTCAGCCCTTAACTCACCAATCTGCAACATCTGCTTCTGCCGCATTTCCACCTTGCCAACCCGGCTCAAACGAAATGCCTACATCTTCCCCTGAAGCGACTGTGCTGATTCCCAAATGATTGAGCATCCACATGCTTAGGAGTCGATAAACTGCATGCCTGTTTCCAACCACCATTTTACACTGCTTACAGAGCGTCGGAAAGCAGCTATGTCAGAAAGGCCCCTTTGCTCTCAGCCATGCCCTCCATTGCTCTCGAGGTGGAAGGCACAAGGCACTGGTTCTGGATCCACTCCTCAAAACACATCTTGGCCTGTATCCAGCTCTTTAGGATGTGGAGAAAAAACTCCCTTTCCACAGTGCTCTTACAGCGTCCTGGGAACATTTCATACAAAGGAGGCTGAATGCCGTTTCTTTTCAGCACTTCACTCGCCAGTCTGGGACATCTGCATCCCGCACGTTTCCACCTTGCCAACCCGGCTCAGACGAAATGCCTACATCTTCCCCTTGAGCAATGGGGATGAGGCCCATAGGATTGTGGTTCCACATGCTGAGGAGGAAGAGACAATAGGCTTTTAACTAACCACGAAGTGCAACGGTTGGGAGAGTGTCAGAAAGCACCAATGGCAGAAAGACCCCTTTACTCTCAGCCGCGCCCTCCATTGCTGTAGAGGTGGAAGGCACAAAGCACTGCCTCCATCCTTCAATGGGAGACAAGCCATAAACTGTCTTGCCTCCAGCTCTTTAGGAAGCTGGGAAGGAACTCGCTTTCCACAGTGCTGTTACAGCATACGAGGAAACTCTCATACAGAGGCAGCTCCAACGCCATTTCTTCCCTGTGCTTAACTGGCCGCTTTAGGACTTCCGCTTCTGCCACAGTTCCACCTTGCCAACCCGGCTAAGGCGAAATTCCTACATCTTAGCTTTAAGCAACGGGGGCGAATCCCACAGGATTGTGCTGCCACATGCTTAGAAGGAGCAGACAATAGGCTTTTTACAAACCGCCATTGTGCACAGGGTCAGAGAGTGTCAAAATGCACCTATGTCAGAAAGGGCCCTTTGCTCTCTGCCGTGCCCTCCATTGCTCTAGAGGTGGAAGGCACAAAGCACTGCCTCCATCCTTCAATTGGAGACAAGCCATAAACTGTCTTGCCTCCAGCTCTTTAGGAAGCTGATAAACAACTAGCTTTCCACAGTCCTGTTACAGCAGACCGGGGATCTTCTCATACAAAGGCAGCTCAAATGGCATTTCTTCCCAGCCCTTAACTCACAGCTTAGGACTCCTGCTTCTGCCGCAATTCCACCTTGCCAACCCGGCTCAGATGAAATGCCTACATCCTCCCCTGAAGCAACAGGGCTGAGTCCCAAATGATTGAGCGTCCACGTGCTTAGGAGGCAATAGACTGCACGCCTTTTTCCAACCAGCATTGCGCACTGCTGGCGAGAGTGTCGGAAAGCAGCTATGTCAGAAAGACCCCTTTGCTCTCAGCCATGCCCTTCATTTCTCTAGACGTGGAATGCAGAATGCACTGGCTCACCCCCTCAAGGGGCGACAAGCCACAGACCATCTTCCTTCCATGTCTTTAGGAAGCTGAGCAAGAACTCGCTTTCAACAGTGCTCTTTCTGTGTCCTGGCAACATCGCATACAAAGGCAGCTGATATGACATTTCTTTTCAGCACGTAACTCGCAGATTTGGAACTTCAGCTCCTGCCACATTTCCACCTTGCCAACCCGGCTCAAACGAAATGTCTAGATCTTCCCCTTCAGCAACGGGGACGAGGACCAGATGACTGTGCTTCCGCATGCTTAGCAGGAGCAGACAATAGGCTTTTTCCAAACCGCCATTGTGCACTGGGTCAGAGAGTGTCAGAATGCACCTATGTCAGAAAGGGCCGTTTGCTCTCAGCCGTGCCCTCCATTGCTCTAGAGGTGGAAGGCACAAAGCACTGCCTCCATCCTTCAATTGGAGACAAGCCAGCAACTGGCCTGCTTCCAGCTCTTTAGGAAGCTGGGAAAGCACTCGCATTCCACAGTGCTCTTACAGTGTCCTGGGAACGTCTCATACAAAGGCAGCTGAACACCGTGTCTTTTCAGCCCTTAACTCACCAATCTGCAACATCTGCTTCTGCCGCATTTCCACCTTGCCAACCCGGCTCAGACGAAATGCCTACATCTTCCCCTGAAGCGACTGTGCTGATTCCCAAATGATTGAGCATCCACATGCTTAGGAGGTGATAAACTGCATGCCTGTTTCCAACCACCATTTTACACTGCTTAGAGAGCGTCGGAAAGCAGCTATGTCAGAAAGGCCCCTTTGCTCTCAGCCATGCCCTCCATTGCTCTCGAGGTGGAAGGCACAAGGCACTGGTTGTGGATCCACCCTCAATGGGAGACAAACCACATCTTGTCCTGTCTCCAGCTCTTTAGGAAGTGGAGAAAAAACTCCCTTTCCACAGTGCTCTTACAGCGTCCTGGGAACATCTCATACAAAGGAGGCTGAACGCCGTTTCTTTTCAGCACTTCACTCGCCAGTCTGGGACATCTGCATCCTGCACGTTTCCACCTTGCCAACCCGGCTCAGACGAAATGCCTACATCTTCCCCTTGAGCAATGGGGATGAGGCCCATAGGATGGTGGTTCCACATGCTGAGGAGGAGAGAGACAATAGGCTTTTAAATAACCACGAAGTGCAACGGTTGGGAGAGTGTCAGAAAGCACCAATGGCAGAAAGACCCCTTTACTCTCAGCCGCGCCCTCCATTGCTGTAGAGGTGGAAGGCACAAAGCACTGCCTCCATCCTTCAATGGGAGACAAGCCATAAACTGTCTTGCCTCCAGCTCTTTAGGAAGCTGAGAAAGAACTCGCTTTCCACAGTGCTGTTACAGCATACGAGGAAACTCTCATACAGAGGCAGCTCAAACGCCATTTCTTCCCAGTGCTTAACTCGCCGCTTTAGGACTTCCGCTTCTGCCACAGTTCCACCTTGCCATCACGGCTCAGACGGAATGCCTACATCTTCCCCTTAAGCAAAGGGAGCGAAGCCCACATGATTGTGCTTCCACATGATTAGAAGGAGCAGACAATAGGCTTTTTACAAACCGACATTGTGCACTGGGTCAGAGAGTGTCAGAATGCACCTATGTCAGAAAGGGCCGTTTGCTCTCAGCCGTACCCTCCATTGCTCTAGAGGTGGAAGGCACAAAGCACTGCCTCCATCCTTCAATTGGAGACAAGCCATAAACTGTCCTGCTTCCAGCTCTTTAGGAAGCTGGGAAAGCACTCGCATTCCACAGTGCTCTTACAGCATCCTGGGAACGTCTCATACAAAGGCAGCTGAACACCGTGTCTTTTCAGCCCTTAACTCACCAATCTGCAACTTCTGCTTCTGCCGCATTTCCACCTTGCCAACCCGGCTCAGACGAAATGCCTACATCTTCCCCTCAAGCGACTGTGCTGATTCCCAAATGATTGAGCATCCACATGCTTAGGAGGTGATAAACTGCATGCCTTTTTCCAACCACCATTTTACACTGCTTACAGAGCGTCGGAAAGCAGCTATGTCAGAAAGGCCCGTCTGCTCTCAGCCATGCCCTCCATTGCTCTCGATGTCGAAGGCACAAGGCACTGGTTCTGGATCCACCCTCAATGGGAGACAATCCACATCTTGTCCTGTCTCCAGCTATTTAGGAAGTGAAGAAAAAGTCCCTTTCCACAGTGCTCTTACAGCGTCCTGGGAACATCTCATACAAAGGAGGCTGAACGCCGTTTCTTTTCAGCACTTCACTCGCCAGTCTGGGATATCTGCATCCTGCACGTTTCCAACTTGCCAACACGGCTCAGACGAAATGCCTACATCTTCCCCTTGAGCAATGGGGATGAGGCCCATAGGATTGTGGTTCCCTATGCTGAGGAGGAGAGAGACTATAGGCTTTTAACTAACCACGAAGTGCAACTGTTGGGAGAGTGTCAGAAAGCACCAATGGCAGAAAGACCCCTTTACTCTCAGCCGCGCCCTCCATTGCTGTAGAGGTGGAAGGCACAAAGCACTGCCTCAATCCTTCAAGGGGAGACAAGCCATAAACTGTCTTGCCTCCAGCTCTTTAGGAAGCTGGGAAAGAACTCGCTTTCCACAGTGCTGTTACAGCTTACGAGGAAACTCTCATAAAGTGGCAGCTCAAACGCCACTTCTTCCCAGTGCTTAACTGGCCGCTTTAGGACTTCCGCTTCTGCCACAGTCCCACCTTGCCAACCGGGCTCAGACGAAATGCCTACATCTTCCCCTTCAGCAACGGGGGCGAAGCCCACATGATTGTGCTGCCACCTGCTTAGCAGGAGCAGACAATAGGCTTTTTTCAAACCGCCATTGTGCACTGGGTCAGAGAGTGTCAGAATGCACCTATGTCAGAAAGGGCCCTTTGCTCTCAGCCGTGCCCTCCATTGCTCTAGAGGTGGAAGGCACAAAGCACTGCCTCCATCCTTCAATTGGAGACAAGCCATAAACTGTCTTGCCTCCAGCTCTTTAGGAAGCTGACAAACAACTCGCTTTCCACAGTCCTTTTACAGCAGACCGGGGAACTTCTCATACAAAGGCAGCTCCAATTTCATTTCTTCCCAGCCCTTAGCTCGCAGCTTTAGGACTCCTGCTTCTGCCGCAATTCCACCTTGCCAACCCGGCTCAGACGAAATGCCTACATCTTCCCCTGAAGCAACTGGGCTGAGTCCCAAATGATTGAGCGTCCACGTGCTTAGGAGGCGATAGACTGCACGCCTTTTTCCAACCACCATTGTGCACTGCTGGAGAGAGTGTCGGAAAACAGCTATGTCAGAAAGACCCCTTTGCTCTCAGCCGTGCCCTTCATTGCTCTAGACGTGGAATGCACAATGCACTGGCTCCCCCCCTCAAGGGGCGACAAGCCACAGACCATCTTCCTTCCATGTCTTTAGGAAGCTGAGCAAGAACTCGCTTTCAACAGTGCTCTTTCTGTGTCCTGGCAACATCTCATACAAAGGCAGCTGATATGCCATTTCTTTTCAGCGCTTAACTCGCAGATTTGGAACTTCTGCTCCTGCCACATTTCCACCTTGCCAACCCGGCTCAGACGAAATGTCTACATCTTCCCCTTCAGCAACGGGGACGAGGCCCAGATGACTGTGCTTCCGCATGCTTAGCAGGAGCAGACAATAGGCTTTTTACAAACCGCCATTGTGCACTGGGTCAGAGAGTGTCAGAATGCACCTATGTCAGAAAGGGCCCTTTGCTCTCAGCCTTGCCCTCCATTGCTCTAGAGGTGGAAGGCACAAAGCACTGCCTCCTTCCTTCAATTGGAGACAAGCCAGCAACTGTCCTAATTCAAGCTCTTTATGAAGCTGGGAGAGCACTCGCATTCCACAGTGCTCTTACAGCGTCCTGGGAACGTCTCATACAAAGGCAGCTGAACACCGTGTCTTTTCAGCCCTTAACTCACCAATCTGCAACATCTGCTTCTGCCGCATTTCCACCTTGCCTACCCGGCTCAGACGAAATGCCTACATCTTCCCCTGAAGCGACTGTGCTGATTCCCAAATGATTGAGCATCCACATGCTTAGGAGGGGATAAACTGCATGCCTTTTTCCCACCACCATTTTACACTGCTTAGAGAGCGTCGGAAAGCAGCTATGTCAGAAAGGCCCCTTTGCTCTCAGCCATGCCCTCCATTGCTCTCGAGGTGGAAGGCACAAGGCACTGGTTCTGGATCCACCCCTCAATGGGAGACAAATCACATCTTGTCCTGTCTCCAGCTCTTTAGGAAGTGGAGAATAAACTCCCTTTCCACACTGCTCTTACAGCGTCCTGGGAACATCTCATACAAAGCAGGCTGAACGCCGTTTCTTTTCAGCACTTCACTCGCCAGTCTGGGATATCTGCATCCTGCACGTTTCCACCTTGCCAACCCGGCTCAGACGAAATGCCTACATCTTCCCCTTGAGCAATGGGGATGAGGCCCGTAGGATTGTGGTTCCACATGCTGAGGAGGAGAGAGACAATAGGCTTTTAACTAACCACGAAGTGCAACGGTTGGGAGAGTGTCAGAAAGCACCAATGGCAGAAAGACCCCTTTACTCTCAGCCGCGCCCTCCATTGCTGTAGAGTTGGAAGGCACAAAGCACTGCCTCCATCCTTCAATGGGAGACAAGCCATAAACTGTCTTGCCTCCAGCTCTTTAGGAAGCTGGGAAAGAACTCGCTTTCCACAGTGCTGTTACAGCATACGAGGAAACTCTCATACAGAGGCAGCTCAAACTCCATTTCTTTCCAGTGCTTAACTGGCCGCTTTAGGGCTTCCGCTTCTGCCACAGTTCCACCTTGCCAACCCGTCTCAGACGAAATGCCTTCATCTTCCCCTTAAGCAACGGGGGCGAGGCCCACATGATTGTGCTTCCACATGCTTAGCAGGAGCAGACAATAGGCTTTTTACAAACCGCCATTGTGCACTGGGTCAGAGAGTGTCAGAATGCACCTATGTCAGAAAGGGCCCTTTGCTCTCAGCCGTGCCCTCCATTGCTCTAGAGGTTGAAGGCAAAAAGCACTGCCTACATCCTTCAATTGGAGACAAGCCATAAACTGTCTTGCCTCCAGCTCTTTAGGAAGCTGACAAACAACTCGCTTTACACAGTCCTGTTACAGCAGACCGGGGAACTTCTCATACAAAGGTCGCTCAAATGGCATTTCCTCCCAGCCCTTGACTCGCAGCTTAGGACTCCTGCTTCTGCCGCAATTCCACCTTGACAACCCGGCTCAGACGAAATGCCTATATCTTCCCGTGAAGCAACTGGTTTGAGTCCCAAATGATTGAGCGTCCACGTGCTTAGGAGGCGATAGACTGCACGCCTTTTTCCAACCACCATTGCGCACTGCTGGACAGAGTGTCGGAAAGCAGCTATGTCAGAAAGACCCCTTTCCTCTCAGCCGTGCCCTTCATTGCTCTAGACGTGGAATGCACAATGCACTGGCTCCCCCCCTCAAGGGGCGATAAGCCACAGACCATCTTCCTTTCATCTCTTTATTAAGCTGAGCAAGAACTCGCTTTCAACAGTGCTCTTTCTGTGTCCTGGAAACATCTCATACAAAGGCAGCTGATATGCCATTTCTTTTCAGCGCTTAACTCGCAGATTTGGAACTTCTGCTCCTGCCACATTTCCACATAGCCAACCAGGCTCAGACGAAATGTCTACCTCTTCCCCTTCAGCAACAGGGACGAGGCCCAGATCACTGTGCTTCCGCATGCTTAGCAGGAGCAGACAATAGGCTTTTTACAAACCGCCATTGTGCACTGGGTCAGAGAGTGTCAGAATGCACCTATGTCAGAAAGGGCCCTTTGCTCTCACCTGTGCCCTCCATTGCTCTAGAGGTGGAAGGCACAAAGCACTGCCTCCATCCTTCAATTGGAGACAAGCCAGCAACTGTCCTGCTTCCAGCTCTTTAGAAAGCTGGGAAAGCACTCGCATTCCACAGTGCTCTTACAGCGTCCTGGGAACGTCTCATACAAAGGCAGCTGAACACCGTGTCTTTTCAGCCCTTAACTCACCAATCTGCAACATCTGCTTCTGCCGCTTTTCCACCTTCCCAGCCCGGCTCAGACGAAATTTCTACATCTTCCCCTCAAGCGACTGTGCTGATTCCCAAATGATTGAGCATCCACATGCTTGGGAGGCGATAAACTGCATGCGTTTTTCCAACCACCATTTTACACTGCTTAGAGAGCGTCGGAAAGCAGCTATGTCAGAAAGGCCCGTCTGCTCTCAGCCATGCCCTCCATTGCTCTGGAGGTGGAAGGCACAAGGCACTGGTTCTGGATCCACCCCTCAATGGGAGACAAACCACATCTTGGCCTGCTTCCAGCTCTTTAGGAAGTGGAGAAGAAACTCCCTTTCCACAGTGCTCTTACAGCGTCCTGGGAACATCTCATACAAAGGAGGCTGAACGCCGTTTCTTTTCAGCACTTCACTCGCCAGTCTGTGACATCTGCATCCTGCACGTTTCCACCTTGCCAACACGGGTCAGAAGAAATGCCTACCTATTCCCCTTGAGCAATGGGGATGAGGCCCATAGGATTGTGGTTCCACATGCTGAGGAGGAGAGAGACAATAGGCTTTTAACTAACAACGAAGTGCAACGGTTGGGAGAGTGTCAGAAAGCACCAAGAGCAGAAAGACCCCTTTACTCTCAGCCGCGCCCTCCATTGCTGTAGAGGTGGAAGGCACAAAGCACTGCCTCCATCCTTCAATGGGAGACAAGCCATAAACTGTCTTGCCTCCAGCTCTTTAGGAGGCTGGGAAAGAACTCGCTTTCCACAGTGCTGTTACAGCATACGAGGAAAGTCTCATACAGAGGCAGCTCAAACGCCATTTCTTCCCATTGCTTAACTGGCCGCTTTAGGGCTTCCGCTTCTGCCACAGTTCCACCATGCCAACCCGGCTCAGACGAAATGCCTTCATCTTCCCCTTAAGCAACGGGGGCGAAGCCCACATGATTGTGCTTCCACATGCTTAGCAGGAGCAGACAATAGGCTTTTTACATACCGCCATTGTGCACTGGGTCAGAGAGTGTCAGAATGCACCTATGTCAGAAAGGGCCCTTTGCTCTCAGCCGTGCCCTCCATTGCTCTAGAGGTGGAAGGCACAAAGCACTGCCTCCATCCTTCAATTGGAGACAAGCCATAAACTGTCTTGCCTCCAGCTCTTTAGGAAGCTGACAAACAACTCGCTTTCCACGGTCCTGTTACAGCAGACCCAGGAACTTATCATACAAAGGTCGCTCAAATGGCATTTCCTCCCAGCCCTTAAATCGCAGCTTAGGACTCCTGCTTCTGCCGCAATTCCACCTTGCCAACCCGGCTCAGACGAAATGCCTACATCTTCCCCTGAAGCAACTGGGCTGAGTCCCAAATGATTGAGCGTCCACGTGATTAGGTGGAGATAGACTGCACGCCTTATCCCAACCACCATTGCGCACTGCTGGAGAGAGTGTCGGAAAGCAGCTATGTCAGAAAGACCCCTTTGCTCTCAGCCGTGCCCTTCATTGCTCTAGACGTGGAATGCACAATGCACTGGCTCCCCCCCTCAAGGGGCGACAAGCCACAGACCATCTTCCTTCCATCTCTTTAGGAAGCTGAGCAAGAACTCGCTTTCAACAGTGCTCTTTCTGTGTCCTGGCAACATGTCATACAAAGGCAGCTGATATGCCATTTCTTTTCAGCGCTTAACTCGCAGATTTGGAACTTCTGCTCCTGCCACATTTCCACCTTGCCAACCCCGCTCAGATGAAATGTCTACCTCTTCCCCTTCAGCAACGGGGACGAGGCAGAGATGACTGTGCTTCCGCATGCTTAGCAGGAGCAGACAATAGGCTTTTTACAAACCGCCATTGTGCACTGGGTCAGAGAGTGTCAGAATGCACCTATGTCAGAAAGGGCCCTTTGCTCCCAGCCGTGCCCTCCGTTGCTCTAGCGGTGGAAGGCACAAAGCACTGCCTCCATCCTTCAATTGGAGACAAGCCAGCATCTGTCCTGCTTCCAGCTCTTTAGGAAGCTGGGAAAGCACTCGCATTCCACAGTGCTCTTACAGCGTCCTGGGAACGTCTCATACAAAGGCAGCTGAACACCGTGTCTCTTCAGCCCTTAACTCACCAATCTGCCACATCTGCTTCTGCCGCATTTCCACCTTGCCAACCCGGCTCAGACGAAATGCCTACATCTTCCCCTGAAGCGACTGTGCTGATTCCCAAATGATTGAGCATCCACTTGCTTAGGAGGCGATAATCTGCATGCCTTTTTCCAACCACCATTTTACACTGCTTAGACAGCGTCGTAAAGCAGCTATGTCAGAAAGGCCCCTTTGCTCTCAGCCATGCCCTCCATTGCTCTCGAGGTGGAAGGCACAAGGCACTGGTTGTGGATCCACCCTCAATGGGAGACAAACCACATCTTGTCCTGTCTCCAGCTCTTTAGGAAGTGGAGAAAAAACTCCCTTTCCACAGTGCTCTTACAGCGTCCTGGGAACATCTCATACAAAGGAGGCTGAACGCCGTTTCTTTTCAGCACTTCACTCGCCAGTCTGGGACATCTGCATCCTGCACGTTTCCACCTTGCCAACCCGGCTCAGACGGAATGGCTACATCTTCCCCTTGAGCAATGGGGATGAGGCCCACAGGATGGTGGTTCCACATGCTGAGGAGGAGAGAGACAATAGTCTTTTAACTAACCACGAAGTGCAACGGTTGGGAGAGTGTCAGAAAGCACCAATGGCAGAAAGACCCCTTTACTCTCTGCCGCGCCCTTCATTGCTGTAGAGGTGGAAGGCACAAAGCACTGCCTCCATCCTTCAATGGGAGACAAGCCATAAACTGTCTTGCCTCCAGCTCTTTAGGAAGATGAGAAAGAACTCGCTATCCACAGTGCTGTTACATCATACGAGGAAACTCTCATACAGAGGCAGCTCAAACGCCATTTCTTCCCAGTGCTTAACTAGCCGCTGTAGGACTTCCGCTTCTGCCACAGTTCCACCTTGCCAACCCGGCTCAGACGAAATAGCTACATCTTCCCCTTAAGCAACGGGGGCGAAGCCCACATGATTGTGCTTCCACATGATTAGAAGGAGCAGACAATAGGCTTTTTACAAACCGCCATTGTGCACTGGGTCAGAGAGTGTCAGAATGCACCTATGTCAGAAAGGGCCCTTTGCTCTCAGCCGTGCCCTCCATTGCTCTGGAGGTGGAAGGCACAAAGCACTGCCTCCATCTTTCAATTGGAGACAAGCCATAAACTGTCTTTCCTCCAGCTCTTTAGGAAGCTGACAAACAACTCGCTTTCCACAGTCCTGTTACAGCAGACCGGGGAACTTCTCATACAAAGGCAGCTCAAATGGCATTTCTTCCCAGCCCTTAACTTGCAGCTTTAGGACTCCTGCTTCTGCCGCAATTCCACCTTGCCAACCCGGCTCAGTCGAAATGCCTACATCTTCTCCTGAACCAACTGGGCTGAGTCCCAAATGATTGAGCGTCCACGTGCTTAGAAGGCGATAGACTGCACGCCTTTTTCCAACCACCATTGTGCACTGCTGGAGAGAGTGTCGGAAAGCAGCTATGTCAGAAAAACCCCTTTGCTCTCAGCCGTGCCCTTCATTGCTCTAGACGTGGAATGCACAAGGCACTGGCTCCCCCCCTCTAGGGGCGACAAGCCACAGACCATCTTCCTTCCATCTCTTTAGGAAGCTGAGCAACAACTCGCTTCCAACAGTGCTCTTTCTGTGTCCTGGCAACATCTCATACAAAGGCAGCTGCTATGCCATTTCTTTTCAGCGCTTAACTCGAAGATTTGGAACTTTTGCTCCTGCCACATTTCCACCTTGCCAACCCGGCTCAGACGAAATGCCTACATCTTCCCCTGAAGCGACTGTGCTGATTCCCAAATGATTGAGCATCCACATGCTTAGCAGGCGATAAACTGCATGCCTTTTTCCAACCACCATTTTACACTGCTTAGAGAGCGTCGGAAAGCAGCTATGTCAGAAAGGCCCCTTTGCTCTCAGCCATGCCCTCCATTGCTCTCGAGGTGGAAGGCACAAGGCACTGGTTGTGGATCCACCCTCAATGGGAGACAAACCACATCTTGTCCTGTCTCCAGCTCTTTAGGAAGTGGAGAAAAAACTCCCTTTCCACAGTGCTCTTACAGCGTCCTGGGAACATCTCATACAAAGGAGGCTGAACGCCGTTTCTTTTCAGCACTTCACTCGCCAGTCTGGGACATCTGCATCCTGCACGTTTCCACCTTGCCAACCCGGCTCAGACGAAATGGCTACATCTTCCCCTTGAGCAATGGGGATGAGGCCCACAGGATGGTGGTTCCACATGCTGAGGAGGAGAGAGACAATAGTCTTTTAACTAACCACGAAGTGCAACGGTTGGGAGAGTGTCAGAAATCACCAATGGCAGAAAGACCCCTTTACTCTCAGCCGCGCCCTCCATTGCTGTAGAGGTGGAAGGCACAAAGCACTGCCTCCATCCTTCAATGGGAGACAAGCCATAAACTGTCTTGCCTCCAGCTCTTTAGGAAGCTGGGAAGGAACTCGCTTTCCACAGTGCTGTTACAGCATACGAGGAAACTCTCATACAGAGGCAGCTCCAACGCCATTTCTTCCCTGTGCTTAACTCCCCGCTGTAGGACTTCCGCTTCTGCCACAGTTCCACCTTGCCAACCCGGCTCAGACGAAATAGCTACATCTTCCCCTTAAGCAACGGGGGCGAAGCCCACAAGATTGTGCTGCCACATGATTAGAAGGAGCAGACAATAGGCTTTTTACAAACCGCCATTGTGCACTGGGCCAGAGAGTATCAGAATGCACCTATGTCAGAAAGGGCCCTTTGCTCTCAGCCGTGCCCTCCATTGCTCTAGAGGTGGAAGGCACAAAGCACTGCCTACATCCTTCAATTGGAGACAAGCCATAAACTGTCTTGCCTCCAGCTCTTTAGGAAGCTGACAAACAGCTCGCTTTCCACAGTCCTGTTACAGCAGACCGGGGAACTTCTCATACAAAGGCAGCTCAAATGGCATTTCTTCCCAGCCCTTAACTTGCAGCTTTAGGACTCCTGCTTCTGCCGCAATTCCACCTTGCCAACCCGGCTCAGACGAAATGCCTACATCTTCCCCTGAAGCAACAGGGCTGAGCGCCAAATGATTGAGCGTCCACGTGCTTAGAAGGCGATAGACTGCACGCCTTTTTCCAACCACCATTGTGCACTGCTGAAGAGAGCGTCGGAATGCAGCTATGTCAGAAAGACCCCTTTGCTCTCAGCCGTGCCCTTCATTGCTCTAGACGTCGAATGCACAATGCACTGGCTCCCCCCCTCAAGGGCGACAAGCCACAGACCATCTTCCTTCCATCTCTTTAGGAAGCTGAGCAACAACTCGCTTTCAACAGTGCTTTTTCTGTGTCCTGGCAACATGTCCTACAAAGGCAGCTGATATGCCATTTCTTTTCAGCGCTGAACTCGCAGATTTGGAACTTCTGCTCCTGCCACATTTCCACATTGCCAACCCGGCTCAGACGAAATGTCTACATCTTCCCCTTCAGCAACGGGGAAGAGGCCCAGATGACTGTGCTTCCGCATGCTTAGCAGGAGCAGACAATAGGCTTTTTACAAACCGCCATAGTGCACTGGGTCAGAGAGTGTCAGAATGCACCTATGTCAGAAAGGGCCCTTTGCTCACAGGCGTGCCCTCCATCGCTCTAGTGGTGGAAGGCACAAAGCACTGCCTCCATCCTTCAATTGGAGACAAGCCAGCAACTGGACTGCTTCCAGCTCATTAGGAAGCTGGGAAAGCACTCGCATTCCACAGTGCTCTTACAGCGTCCTGGCAACGTCTCATACAAAGGCAGCTGAACACCGTGTCTTTTCAGCCCTTAACTCACCAATCTGCAACATCTGCTTCTGCCGCATTTCCACCTTGCCAACCCGGCTCAGACGAAATGCCTACATCTTCCCCTGAAGCGACTGTGCTGATTCCCAAATGATTGAGCATCCACATGCTTTGGAGGCCATAAACTGCATGCCTTTTTCCAACCACCATTTTACACTGCTTAGAGAGCGTCGGAAAGCAGCTATGTCAGAAAGGCCCCTTTGCTCTCAGCCATGCCCTCCATTGCTCTCGAGGTGGAAGGCACAAGGCACTGGTTCTGGATCCACCCTCAATAGGAGACAAGCCACATCTTGTCCTGTCTCCAGCTATTTAGGAAGTGAAGAAAAAGTCCCTTTCCGCAGTGCTCTTACAGCGTCCTGGGAACATCTCATACAAAGGAGGCTGAACGCCGTTTCTTTTCAGCACTTCACTCGCCAGTCTGTGACATCTGCATCCTGCACGTTTCCACCTTGCCAACCCGGGTCAGAAGAAATGCCTACCTATTCCCCTTGAGCAATGGGGATGAGGCCCATAGGATTGTGGTTCCACATGCTGAGGAGGAGAGAGACAATAGGCTTTTAACTAACAACGAAGTGCAACGGTTGGGAGAGTGTCAGAAAGCACCAAGAGCAGAAAGACCCCTTTACTCTCAGCCGCGCCCTCCATTGCTGTAGAGGTGGAAGGCACAAAGCACTGCCTCCATCCTTCAATGGGAGACAAGCCATAAACTGTCTTGCCTCCAGCTCTTTAGGAGGCTGGGAAAGAACTCGCTTTCCACAGTGCTGTTACAGCATACGAGGAAAGTCTCATACAGAGGCAGCTCAAACGCCATTTCTTCCCATTGCTTAACTGGCCGCTTTAGGGCTTCCGCTTCTGCCACAGTTCCACCATGCCAACCCGGCTCAGACGAAATGCCTTCATCTTCCCCTTAAGCAACGGGGGCGAAGCCCACATGATTGTGCTTCCACATGCTTAGCAGGAGCAGACAATAGGCTTTTTACATACCGCCATTGTGCACTGGGTCAGAGAGTGTCAGAATGCACCTATGTCAGAAAGGGCCCTTTGCTCTCAGCCGTGCCCTCCATTGCTCTAGAGGTGGAAGGCACAAAGCACTGCCTCCATCCTTCAATTGGAGACAAGCCATAAACTGTCTTGCCTCCAGCTCTTTAGGAAGCTGACAAACAACTCGCTTTCCACGGTCCTGTTACAGCAGACCCAGGAACTTATCATACAAAGGTCGCTCAAATGGCATTTCCTCCCAGCCCTTAAATCGCAGCTTAGGACTCCTGCTTCTGCCGCAATTCCACCTTGCCAACCCGGCTCAGACGAAATGCCTACATCTTCCCCTGAAGCAACTGGGCTGAGTCCCAAATGATTGAGCGTCCACGTGATTAGGTGGAGATAGACTGCACGCCTTATCCCAACCACCATTGCGCACTGCTGGAGAGAGTGTCGGAAAGCAGCTATGTCAGAAAGACCCCTTTGCTCTCAGCCGTGCCCTTCATTGCTCTAGACGTGGAATGCACAATGCACTGGCTCCCCCCCTCAAGGGGCGACAAGCCACAGACCATCTTCCTTCCATCTCTTTAGGAAGCTGAGCAAGAACTCGCTTTCAACAGTGCTCTTTCTGTGTCCTGGCAACATGTCATACAAAGGCAGCTGATATGCCATTTCTTTTCAGCGCTTAACTCGCAGATTTGGAACTTCTGCTCCTGCCACATTTCCACCTTGCCAACCCCGCTCAGATGAAATGTCTACCTCTTCCCCTTCAGCAACGGGGACGAGGCAGAGATGACTGTGCTTCCGCATGCTTAGCAGGAGCAGACAATAGGCTTTTTACAAACCGCCATTGTGCACTGGGTCAGAGAGTGTCAGAATGCACCTATGTCAGAAAGGGCCCTTTGCTCCCAGCCGTGCCCTCCGTTGCTCTAGCGGTGGAAGGCACAAAGCACTGCCTCCATCCTTCAATTGGAGACAAGCCAGCACCTGTCCTGCTTCCAGCTCTTTAGGAAGCTGGGAAAGCACTCGCATTCCACAGTGCTCTTACAGCGTCCTGGGAACGTCTCATACAAAGGCAGCTGAACACCGTGTCTCTTCAGCCCTTAACTCACCAATCTGCCACATCTGCTTCTGCCGCATTTCCACCTTGCCAACCCGGCTCAGACGAAATGCCTACATCTTCCCCTGAAGCGACTGTGCTGATTCCCAAATGATTGAGCATCCACTTGCTTAGGAGGCGATAATCTGCATGCCTTTTTCCAACCACCATTTTACACTGCTTAGACAGCGTCGTAAAGCAGCTATGTCAGAAAGGCCCCTTTGCTCTCAGCCATGCCCTCCATTGCTCTCGAGGTGGAAGGCACAAGGCACTGGTTGTGGATCCACCCTCAATGGGAGACAAACCACATCTTGTCCTGTCTCCAGCTCTTTAGGAAGTGGAGAAAAAACTCCCTTTCCACAGTGCTCTTACAGCGTCCTGGGAACATCTCATACAAAGGAGGCTGAACGCCGTTTCTTTTCAGCACTTCACTCGCCAGTCTGGGACATCTGCATCCTGCACGTTTCCACCTTGCCAACCCGGCTCAGACGGAATGGCTACATCTTCCCCTTGAGCAATGGGGATGAGGCCCACAGGATGGTGGTTCCACATGCTGAGGAGGAGAGAGACAATAGTCTTTTAACTAACCACGAAGTGCAACGGTTGGGAGAGTGTCAGAAAGCACCAATGGCAGAAAGACCCCTTTACTCTCTGCCGCGCCCTTCATTGCTGTAGAGGTGGAAGGCACAAAGCACTGCCTCCATCCTTCAATGGGAGACAAGCCATAAACTGTCTTGCCTCCAGCTCTTTAGGAAGATGAGAAAGAACTCGCTATCCACAGTGCTGTTACATCATACGAGGAAACTCTCATACAGAGGCAGCTCAAACGCCATTTCTTCCCAGTGCTTAACTAGCCGCTGTAGGACTTCCGCTTCTGCCACAGTTCCACCTTGCCAACCCGGCTCAGACGAAATAGCTACATCTTCCCCTTAAGCAACGGGGGCGAAGCCCACATGATTGTGCTTCCACATGATTAGAAGGAGCAGACAATAGGCTTTTTACAAACCGCCATTGTGCACTGGGTCAGAGAGTGTCAGAATGCACCTATGTCAGAAAGGGCCCTTTGCTCTCAGCCGTGCCCTCCATTGCTCTGGAGGTGGAAGGCACAAAGCACTGCCTCCATCTTTCAATTGGAGACAAGCCATAAACTGTCTTTCCTCCAGCTCTTTAGGAAGCTGACAAACAACTCGCTTTCCACAGTCCTGTTACAGCAGACCGGGGAACTTCTCATACAAAGGCAGCTCAAATGGCATTTCTTCCCAGCCCTTAACTTGCAGCTTTAGGACTCCTGCTTCTGCCGCAATTCCACCTTGCCAACCCGGCTCAGTCGAAATGCCTACATCTTCTCCTGAACCAACTGGGCTGAGTCCCAAATGATTGAGCGTCCACGTGCTTAGAAGGCGATAGACTGCACGCCTTTTTCCAACCACCATTGTGCACTGCTGGAGAGAGTGTCGGAAAGCAGCTATGTCAGAAAAACCCCTTTGCTCTCAGCCGTGCCCTTCATTGCTCTAGACGTGGAATGCACAAGGCACTGGCTCCCCCCCTCTAGGGGCGACAAGCCACAGACCATCTTCCTTCCATCTCTTTAGGAAGCTGAGCAACAACTCGCTTCCAACAGTGCTCTTTCTGTGTCCTGGCAACATCTCATACAAAGGAAGCTGCTATGCCATTTCTTTTCAGCGCTTAACTCGAAGATTTGGAACTTTTGCTCCTGCCACATTTCCACCTTGCCAACCCGGCTCAGACGAAATGCCTACATCTTCCCCTGAAGCGACTGTGCTGATTCCCAAATGATTGAGCATCCACATGCTTAGCAGGCGATAAACTGCATGCCTTTTTCCAACCACCATTTTACACTGCTTAGAGAGCGTCGGAAAGCAGCTATGTCAGAAAGGCCCCTTTGCTCTCAGCCATGCCCTCCATTGCTCTCGAGGTGGAAGGCACAAGGCACTGGTTCTGGATCCACCCTCAATGGGAGACAAACCACATCTTGTCCTGTCTCCAGCTCTTTAGGAAGTGGAGAAAAAACTCCCTTTCCACAGTGCTCTTACAGCGTCCTGGGAACATCTCATACAAAGGAGGCTGAACGCCGTTTCTTTTCAGCACTTCACTCGCCAGTCTGGGACATCTGCATCCTGCACGTTTCCACCTTGCCAACCCGGCTCAGACGAAATGGCTACATCTTCCCCTTGAGCAATGGGGATGAGGCCCACAGGATGGTGGTTCCACATGCTGAGGAGGAGAGAGACAATAGTCTTTTAACTAACCACGAAGTGCAACGGTTGGGAGAGTGTCAGAAATCACCAATGGCAGAAAGACCCCTTTACTCTCAGCCGCGCCCTCCATTGCTGTAGAGGTGGAAGGCACAAAGCACTGCCTCCATCCTTCAATGGGAGACAAGCCATAAACTGTCTTGCCTCCAGCTCTTTAGGAAGCTGGGAAGGAACTCGCTTTCCACAGTGCTGTTACAGCATACGAGGAAACTCTCATACAGAGGCAGCTCCAACGCCATTTCTTCCCTGTGCTTAACTCCCCGCTGTAGGACTTCCGCTTCTGCCACAGTTCCACCTTGCCAACCCGGCTCAGACGAAATAGCTACATCTTCCCCTTAAGCAACGGGGGCGAAGCCCACAAGATTGTGCTGCCACATGATTAGAAGGAGCAGACAATAGGCTTTTTACAAACCGCCATTGTGCACTGGGCCAGAGAGTATCAGAATGCACCTATGTCAGAAAGGGCCCTTTGCTCTCAGCCGTGCCCTCCATTGCTCTAGAGGTGGAAGGCACAAAGCACTGCCTACATCCTTCAATTGGAGACAAGCCATAAACTGTCTTGCCTCCAGCTCTTTAGGAAGCTGACAAACAGCTCGCTTTCCACAGTCCTGTTACAGCAGACCGGGGAACTTCTCATACAAAGGCAGCTCAAATGGCATTTCTTCCCAGCCCTTAACTTGCAGCTTTAGGACTCCTGCTTCTGCCGCAATTCCACCTTGCCAACCCGGCTCAGACGAAATGCCTACATCTTCCCCTGAAGCAACAGGGCTGAGCGCCAAATGATTGAGCGTCCACGTGCTTAGAAGGCGATAGACTGCACGCCTTTTTCCAACCACCATTGTGCACTGCTGAAGAGAGCGTCGGAATGCAGCTATGTCAGAAAGACCCCTTTGCTCTCAGCCGTGCCCTTCATTGCTCTAGACGTCGAATGCACAATGCACTGGCTCCCCCCCTCAAGGGCGACAAGCCACAGACCATCTTCCTTCCATCTCTTTAGGAAGCTGAGCAACAACTCGCTTTCAACAGTGCTTTTTCTGTGTCCTGGCAACATGTCCTACAAAGGCAGCTGATATGCCATTTCTTTTCAGCGCTGAACTCGCAGATTTGGAACTTCTGCTCCTGCCACATTTCCACATTGCCAACCCGGCTCAGACGAAATGTCTACATCTTCCCCTTCAGCAACGGGGAAGAGGCCCAGATGACTGTGCTTCCGCATGCTTAGCAGGAGCAGACAATAGGCTTTTTACAAACCGCCATAGTGCACTGGGTCAGAGAGTGTCAGAATGCACCTATGTCAGAAAGGGCCCTTTGCTCACAGGCGTGCCCTCCATCGCTCTAGTGGTGGAAGGCACAAAGCACTGCCTCCATCCTTCAATTGGAGACAAGCCAGCAACTGGACTGCTTCCAGCTCATTAGGAAGCTGGGAAAGCACTCGCATTCCACAGTGCTCTTACAGCGTCCTGGCAACGTCTCATACAAAGGCAGCTGAACACCGTGTCTTTTCAGCCCTTAACTCACCAATCTGCAACATCTGCTTCTGCCGCATTTCCACCTTGCCAACCCGGCTCAGACGAAATGCCTACATCTTCCCCTGAAGCGACTGTGCTGATTCCCAAATGATTGAGCATCCACATGCTTTGGAGGCCATAAACTGCATGCCTTTTTCCAACCACCATTTTACACTGCTTAGAGAGCGTCGGAAAGCAGCTATGTCAGAAAGGCCCCTTTGCTCTCAGCCATGCCCTCCATTGCTCTCGAGGTGGAAGGCACAAGGCACTGGTTCTGGATCCACCCTCAATAGGAGACAAGCCACATCTTGTCCTGTCTCCAGCTATTTAGGAAGTGAAGAAAAAGTCCCTTTCCGCAGTGCTCTTACAGCGTCCTGGGAACATCTCATACAAAGGAGGCTGAACGCCGTTTCTTTTCAGCACTTCACTCGCCAGTCTGGGACATCTGCATCCTGCATGGTTCCACCTTGCCAACCCGGCTCAGACGAAATGCCTACATCTTCCCCTTGAGCAATGGGGATGAGGCCCATATGATTGTGGTTCCACATGCTGAGGAGGAGAGGGACAATAGGCTTTTAACTAACCACGAAGTGCAACGGTTGGGAGAGTGTCAGAAAGCACCAATGGCAGAAACACCCCTTTACTCTCAGCCGCGCCCTCCATTGCTGTAGAGGTGGAAGGCACAAAGCACTGCCTCCGTCCTTCAATGGGAGACAAGCCATAAACTGTCTTGCCTCCAGCTCTTTAGGAAGCTGGGAAAGGACTCGCTTTCCACAGTGCTGTTACAGCATACGAGGAAACTCTCATACAGAGGCAGCTCAAACGCCATTTCTTCCCAGTGCTTAACTGGCCGCTTTAGGAATTCCGCTTCTGCCACTGTTCCACCTTGCCAACCCAGCTCAGACGAAATGCCTACATCTTCCCCTTAAGCAACGGGGGCGAAGCCCACATGATTGTGCTTCCACATGCTTAGCAGGAGCAGACAATAGGCTTTTTACAAACCTCCATTGTGCACTGGGACAGAGAGTGTCAGAATGCACCTATGTCAGAAAGGGCCTTTGCTCTCAGCCGTGCCATCCATTGCTCTAGAGGTGGAAGGCACAAAGCACTGCCTCCATCCTTCAATTGGAGTCAAGCCATAAACTGTCTTTCCTCCAGCTCTTTAGGAAGCTGACAAACAACTCGCTTTCCACAGTCCTGTTACAGCAGACCGGGGAACTTCTCATACAAAGGCATCTCAAATGGCATTTCTTCCCAGCCCTTAACTCGCAGCTTAGGACTCCAGCTTCTGGCGCAATTCCACCTTGCTAACCCGGCTCAGACGAAATGCCTACATCTTCCCATGAAGCAACGGGGCTGAGTCCCAAATGATTGAGCGTCCACGTGCTTAGGTGGCGATAGACTGCACGCCTTTTTCCAACCACCATTGCGCACTGCTGGAGAGAGTGTCGGAAAGCAGCTATGTCAGAAAGACCCCTTTGCTCTCAGCCGTGCCCTTCATTGCTCTAGACGTGGAATGCACAATGCACTTGCTCCCCCCCTCAAGGGGCGACAAGCCACAGACCATCTTCCTTCCATCTCTTTAGGAAGCTGAGAAACAACTCGCTTTCAACAGTGCTCTTTCTGTGTCCTGGCAACATCTCATACAAAGGCAGCTGATATGCCATTTCTTTTCCGTGCTGAACTCGCAGATTTGGAACTTCAGCTCCTGCAATATTTCCACCTTGCCAACCCGGCTCAGACGAAATGTCTACATCTTCCCCTGCAGCAACGGGGACGAGGCCCAGATGACTGTGCTTCCGCACGCTTAGCAGGAGCAGACAATAGGCTTTTTACAAACCGCCATTCTGCACGGGGTTTGAGAGTGTCAGAATGCACCTATGTCAGAAAGGGCCCTTTGCTCTCAGCCGTGCCCTCCATTGCCCTAGAGGTGGAAGGCACAAAGCACTGCCTCCATCCTTCAATTGGAGACAAGCCTGCAACTGTCCTGCTTCCAGCTCTTTAGAAAGCTGGGAAAGCACTCGCATTCCACAGTGCTCTTACAGCAACCTGGGAACGTCTCATACAAAGGCAGCTGAACACCGTGTCTTTTCAGCCCTTAACTCACCAATCTGCAACATCTGCTTCTGCCGCATTTCCACCTTGCCAACCCGGCTCAGACGAAATGCCTACATCTTCCCCTGAAGCGACTGTGCTGATTCCCAAATGATTGAGCATCCACATGCTTAGGAGGCGATAAACTGCATGCCTTTTTCCAACCACCATTTTACACTGCTTAGAGAGCGTCGGAAAGCAGCTATGTCAGAAAGGCCCCTTTGCTCTCAGCCATGCCCTCCATTGCTCTCGATGTGGAAGGCACAAGGCACTGGTTCTGGATCCACCCCTCAATGGGAGACAAACCACATCTTGGCCTGCTTCCAGCTCTTTAGGAAGTTGAGAAGAAACTCCCTTTCCACAGTGCTCTTACAGCGTCCTGGGAACATCTCATACAAAGGAGGCTGAACGCCGTTTCTTTTCTGCAATTCACTCGCCAGTCTGGAACATCTGCATCCTGCACGTTTCCACCTTGCCAACCCGGCTCCGACGAAATGCCTACATCTTCCCCTTGAGCAATGGGGATGAGGCCCATAGGATTGTGGTTCCACATGCTGAGGAGGAGAGAGACAATAGGCTTTTAACTAACCACGAAGTGCAACGGTTGGGAGAGTGTCAGAAAGCACCAATGGCAGAAAGACCCCTTTATTCTCAGCCGGGCCCTCCATTGCTGTAGAGTTGGGAGGAACAAAGCACTGCCTCCATCCTTCAATGGAAGACAAGCCATAAACTGTCTTGCCTCCAGCTCTTTAGGAAGCTGGGAAAGAACTCGCTTTCCACAGTGCTGTTACAGCATACGAGGAAACACTCATACAGAGGCAGCTCAAAGGTCATTTCTTCCCAGTGCTTAACTGGCCGCTTTAGGACTTCCGCTTCTGCCACAGTTCGACCTTGCCAACCCGGCTCAGATGAAATGCCTACATCTTCCCCTTAAGCAACGGGGGCGAAGCCCACATGATTGTGCTTCCACATGCTTAGCAGGAGCAGACAATAGGCTTTTTACAAACCGCCATTGTGCACTGTGCTAAAGAGTGTCAGAATGCACCTATGTCAGAAGGTGTCCTTTGCTCTCAGAAATGCCCTCCATTGCTCTAGAGGTGGAAGGCACAAAGCACGTGCCAATGACCCCGGAGGCACCTGCCGAGCATGCCTGAACCACCTGCTCGACTCGCCAGAACCACCTGCCGGACACGCAAAAATCACCTGCCGGCTATGCCACAACCAGTTGGGGAACACTTCGGAATCACCTGCCGGGCTTGCTGGAACCACCTGCCGGTCATGCCAAAATCACCTGCCAATTACGCCAGTACCACTTGGCGGACACTGTGGAAACACCTGTCGGGCCGGCCGGAACCACATCTCAGACGTGCCAGAACCATGTGCATGAGATGCTGGAACCACACCCCGAACAGACGGAAAACACCTGCCAGACCCGTCTGAACAACCTGCCGAGCACGCCGGAGCCACCTGCTCGACTCGCCAGAAACACCTGCCGGACACGCCAAAATCACCTGCTGGGTATGCCAGAACCACTTGGCGGACACTCCGGAATCATCTGCCGGACATGCCGCAACCAGCTCTCAGACACACCAGAACCAAGTGCCGGAGACGCCGGAAGCACCTGCCGAGCATGCCGGAGCCACCTGCTCGACTCGCCAGAAACACCTGCCGGACACGCCAACATCACCTGCCGGGTATGCCAGAACCACCTGGCGGACACTACGGAATCACCTGCCGCGCATGCCGGAAGCACGTGCCAGACACGCCGCAAACACCTACCGGACAGACCGGAACCACCTGCCAAGAACGCCGGAGCCACCTGTTCGACTCGCTGGAACCACCTGCCGGACAGGCCAATATCAACTGCTGGCTATGCCAGAACCACCTGGGGGACAGTCCGGGATCACTTGCCAGCCATGGCGGAACCACCTCTCAGACGTACCAGAACCACCTGCCGGAGAAGCTGGAAACACGTCCTGGACAGACTGGAACCACGTGACGGCCATGCCTGAACCACCTGCCGAGCACGGCGGAACCACCTGCCGGACACGCCAAAATCACCTGCGGGCTACGCCAGAACCACTTGGACGACTCTCCGAAATGACCTGCCGGGCATGTTGGAACCACCTCTCAGACGTGCCAGAAGCACGTGGCGGACAGTCCGGAATCACCTGTTGGGCATACGCAACCACCTCTGACACGTACCAGAACCACGTGCCGTGCACGCCGGTACCACCTACCGGACAGACCGGAATCATCTTTTGGGCATGCCGGAACCACCAGTCAGATGTGCCAGAAACACGTGCCGGAGACGCCGGAAGCACCTGCCGAGCACGTCGCAACCACCTGCTCAACTCGCCTGAACCACCTGCCGGACACTCCAAAATCACCTGCCCGCTACACCAGCACCACTTCGGGGACAAGCCGGAATCACGTGAGGGGCATGCCGGCACAGCCTCTCAGACTGAACCTCGTGCCGGACACCACAGAACCACCTGCCGGACAGACCGGAACCACCTGCCGGACACGCCGGAACCACCGGCTCGACCCGCAGGAATGACCTCTGGACATGCAAAACCAAGTGCCGGCTACGCCGGAAACACTTGGCGAACACTCCGGAATCACCTGCCGGGCATGCCGGAACCACCTCTCAGATATGCCAGAACCACGTGCCAATGACCCCGGAAGCACCTGCCGAGCACGCCGGAACCACCTGCTCGACTCGCCAGAACCACGTGCCGGACACGCAAAAATCACCTGCCGGCTATGCCACAACCAGTTGGGGAACACTTCGGAATCACCTGCCGGGCTTGCTGGAACCACCTGCCGGTCATGCCAAAATCATCTGCCAACTACGCCAGTACCACTTGGCGGACACTGTGGAAACACCTGTCGGGCCGGCCGGAACCACATCTCAGACGTGCCAGAACCATGTGCATGAGATGCTGGAACCACACCCCGATCAGACGGAAAACACCTGCCAGTCCCGTCTGAACAACCTGCCGAGCACGCCGGAGCCACCTGCTCGACTCTCCGGAACCACCTACCTGACATGCCCAAATCACCAGCCGGGTATGCCAGAACCACTTGGCGGACACTCCGGAATCATCTGCCGGACATGCCGGAACCCGCTCTCAGACACACCAGAACCACGTGCCGGAGACGCCGGAAGCACCTGCCGAGCATGCCGGAGCCACCTGCTCGACTCGCCAGAAACACCTGCTGGACACGCCAAAATCACCTGCCGGGTACGCCAGAACCACCTGGCGGACACTCCGAAATCACCTGTCGCGCATGCCGGAACCACCTCTCAGACGTGCCGGAAGCACGTGCCGGACACGCCGGAATCACCTACCGGACAGACCGGAACCACCTGCCGAGCACGCCGGAGCCACCTGTTCGACTCACTGGAACCACCTGCCAGACAGGCCAATATCAACTGCTGGCTATGCCAGAACCACCTGGGGGACGGTCCGGAATCACCTGCCAGCCATGGCGGAACCACCTCTCAGACGTACCAGAACCACCTGCCGGAGAAGCTGGAAACACGTCCTGGACAGTCTGGAACCACCTGCCGGCCAAGCCTGAACCACCTGCCAAGCACCACGGAACAACCTGCCAGACACGCCAAAATCACCTGCGTGTTATGCCAGAACCACTTGGTGGACTCTCAGGGATGACCTGCCGGGCATGCCGGAACCACCTCTCAGACGTGCCAGAACCATGTGGCGGAAAGTCCGGAATCACCTGTTGGGCATGCGCAACCACCTCTGAGACATACCAGAACCACATGCCGTGCAGGCTGGAACCACCTACCGGACAGACCGGAATCACCTTTCGGGCATGCCGGAACCACCTGTCAGATGTGCCAGAAACACGTGCCGGAGACGCCGGAAGCACCTGCCAAGCACGTTGGAACCACCTGCTCAACTCGCCTGAACCACCTGCCGGACATGCCAAAATCACCTGCCGACTATGCCAGAACCACTTGGCGAACACTCCGGAATCACTTGCCGGGCATGCAGGAACCACCTCTCAGACATGCCAGAACCCCGTGCCAGTGACCCCGGAAGCACGAGCCGAGCACGCCGGAACCACCTGCTCGACTCGCCAGAACCACCTGCCGATCACGCAAAAATCACCTGCCGGCTACGCCACAACCAGTTGGTGAACACTTTGGAATCACCTGCCAGTCTTGCTGGAACCACCTGCCAGTCATGCCAAAATCACCTGCCAACTACGCCAGAACCGCTTGGCGGACACTGCGGAAACACATGTCGGGCCGGCTGGAACCACATCTCAGACGTGCCAGAAACGTGTTCATGAGATGCTGGAACCACACCCCGAACAGACGGATACCACCTGCCAGAACAGCCTGAACCACCTGCTGAGCACGCCGGAACCACCTGCTCGACTCACCGGTACCACCTCCCTGACACGCCAAAATGACCTGCTGGGTATGCCAGAACCACTTGGCGGACACTCCAGAATCATCTGCCGGACATACCGGAACCAGCTCTCAGACACACCGGAACCAAGTGCCGGAGACGCCAGAAGCACCTGCCGAGCATGCCGGAGCCACCTGCTCGACTCGCCAGAAACACCTGCCGGACACGCCAAAATCACCTGCCGGGTATGCCAGAACCACCTGGTGGACACTACGAAATCACCTGCCGCGCATGCCGGAAGCACGTGCCAGACACGCCGGAAACACCTACCGGACAGACCGGAACCACCTGAAAAGAACGCCGGAGCCACCTGTTCGACTCGCTGGAACCACCTCCCGGACAGGCCAATATCAACTGCTGGCTATGCCAGAACCACCTGGGGGACAGTCCGGGATCACCTGCCAGCCATGGCGGAACCACCTCTCAGACGTACCAGAACCACCTGCCGGAGAAGCTGGAAACACGTCCTGGACAGACTGGAACCACGTGACGGCCATGCCTGAACCACCTGCCGAGCACGGCGGAACCACCTTCCGGACACGCCAAAATCACCTGCGGGCTACGCCAGAACCACTTGGACGACTCTCCGAAATGACCTGCCGGGCATGTTGGAACCACCTCTCACACGTGCCAGAAGCACGTGGCGGACAGTCCGGAATCACCTGTTGGGCATACGCAACCACCTCTGAGACGTACCAGAACCACATGCTGTGCAGGCTGGAACCACCTACCGGACAGACCGGAATCACCTTTCGGGCATGCCGGAACCACCTGTCAGATGTGCCAGAAGCACGTGCCGGAGACGCCGGAAGCACCTGCCGAGCACGTCGCAACCACCTGCTCAACTCGCCTGAACCACCTGCCGGACACGCCAAAATCACCTGCCCGCTTCACCAGCACCACTTCGGGGACAAGCCGGAATCACGTGAGGGGCATGCCGGCACAGCCTCTCAGACTGAACCTCGTGCCGGACACCACAGAACCACCTGCCGGACAGACCGGAACCACCTGCCGGACACGCCGGAACCACCGGCTCGACCCGCCGGAACGACCGCTGGACATGCAAACTCACCTGCCGGCTACGCCGGAAACACTTGGCGAACACTCCGGAATCACCTGCCGGGCATGCCGGAACCACCTCTCAGATATGCCAGAACCACGTGCCAATGACCCCTGAAGCACCTGCCGAGCACGCCGGAACCACCTGCTCGACTCGCCAGAACCACCTGCCGGACACGCAAAAATCACCTGCCGGCTACGCCACAACCAGTTGGGGAACACTTCGGAATCACCTGCCGGGCTTGCTGGAACCACCTGCCGGTCATGCCAAAATCACCTGCCAACTACGCCGTACCACTTGGCGGACACTGTGGAAACACCTGTCGGCCGGCCGGAACCACATCTCAGACGTGCCAGAACCATGTGCATGAGATGCTGGAACCACACCCAGAACAGACGGAAAACACCTGCCAGACCCGTCTGAACAACCTGCCGAGCACGCTGGAACCACCTGCTCGACTCGCCGGAACCACCTACCTGACATGCCCAAATCACCAGCCGGGTATACCAGAACCACTTGGCGGACACTCCGGAATCATCTGCCGGACATGCCGGAACCAGCTCTCAGACACACCAGAACCACGTGCCGGAGACGCCGGAAGCACCTGCCGAGCATGCCGGAGCCACCTGCTCGACTCGCCAGAAACACCTGCTGGACACGCCATAATCACCTGCCGGGTACGCCAGAACCACCTTGCGGACACTCCGAAATCACCTGTCGCGCATGCCGAAACCACCTCTCAGACGTGCCGGAAGCACGTGCCGGACACGCCGGAATCACCTACTGGACTGACCGGAACCACCTTTCGAGCACGCCACAGCCACCTGTTCGACTCGCTGGAACCACCTGCCGGACAGGCCAATATCAACTGCTGGCTATGCCAGAACCACCTGGGGGACGGTCCGGAATCGCCTGCCAGCCATGGCGGAACCACCTCTCGGACGTACCAGAACCACCAGCCGGAGAAGCTGGAAACACGTCCTGGACAGTCTGGAACCACCTGCCGGCCAAGCCTGAACCACCTGCCAAGCACAACAGAACAACCTGCCAGACACGCCAAAATCACCTGCGTGTTATGCCAGAACCACTTGGAGGACTCTCTGGGATGACCTGCCAGGCATGCCGGAACCACCTCTCAGACGTGCCAGAACCATGTGGCGGACAGTCCGGAATCACCTGTTGGGCATGCGCAACCACCTCTGAGACGTACCAGAACCACATGCCGTGCCGGCTGGAACCCCCTACCGGACAGACCGGAATCACCTTTCGGGGATGCCGGAACCACCTGTCAGATGTGCCAGAAACACGTGCCGGAGACGCCGGAAGCACCTGCCAAGCACGTTGGAACCACCTGCTCAACTCGCCTGAACCACCTGCCGGACATGCCAAAATCACCTGCCGACTATGCCAGAACCACTTGGCGAACACTCCGGAATCACTTGCCGGGCATGCAGGAACCACCTCTCAGACATGCCAGAACCCCGTGCCAATGACCCCGGAAGCACCAGCCGAGCACGCCGGAACCACCTGCTCGACTCGCCAGAACCACCTGCCGATCACGCAAAAATCACCTGCCGGCTACGCCACAGCCAGTTGGTGAACAATTTGGAATCACCTGCCAGGCTTGCTGGAACCACCTGCCAGTCATGCCAAAATCACCTGCCAAATACGCCAGAACCGCTTGGTGGACACTGCGGAAACACCTGTCGGGCCGACTGGAACCACATCTCAGACGTGCCAGAAACGTGTTCATGAGATGCTGGAACCACACCACGAACAGACAGATGCCACCTGCCAGAACCGCCTGAACCACCTGCCGAGCACGCCGGAACCACCTGCTCGACTCACCGGTACCACCTCCCTGACACGCCAAAATCACCTGCTGGGTATGCCAGAACCACTTGGCGGACACTCCGGAATCATCTGCCGGACATGCCGGAACCAGCTCTCAGACACAACAGAACCAAGTGCCGGAGACGCCGGAAGCACCTGCCGAGCATGCCGGAGCCACCTGCTCGACTCGCCAGAAACACCTGCCGGACACGCCAAAATCACCTGCCGGGTATGCCAGAACCACCTGGCGGACACTACGGAATCACCTGCCGCGCATGCCGGAAGCACGTGCCAGACACGCCGGAAACACCTACCGGACAGACCGGAACCACCTGCCAAGAACGCCGGAGCCACCTGTTCGACTCGCTGGAACCACCTGCCGGACATGCCAAAATCACCTGCCGACTATGCCAGAACCACTTGGCGAACACTCCGGAATCACTTGCCGGGCATGCAGGAACCACCTCTCAGACATGCCAGAACCCCGTGCCAATGACCCCGGAAGCACCAGCCGAGCACGCCGGAACCACCTGCTCGACTCGCCAGAACCACCTGCCGATCACGGAAAAATCACCTGCCAGCTACGCCACAGCCAGTTGGTGAACACTTGGAATCACCTGCCAGGCTTGCTGGAACCACCTGCCAGTCATGCCAAAATCACCTGACAACTACGCCAGAACCGCTTGGCGGACACTGCGGAAACACCTGTCGGGCCGGCTGGAACCACATCTCAGACGTGCCAGAAACGTGTTCATGAGATGCTGGAACCACACCCCGAACAGACAGATACCACCTGCCAGAACCGCCTGAACCACCTGCTGAGCACTCCGGAACCACCTGCTCGACTCACCGGTACCACCTCCCTGACACGCCAAAATCACCTGCTGGGTATGCCAGAACCACTTGGCGGACACTCCGGAATCATCTGCCGGACATGCCGGAACCAGCTCTCAGACACACCAGAACCAAGTGCCGGAGACGCCGGAAGCACCTGCCGAGCATGCCGGAGCCACCTGCTCGACTCGCCAGAAACACCTGCCGGACACGCCAAAATCACCTGCCGGGTATGCCAGAACCACCTGGCAGACACTACGGAATCACCTGCCGCGCATGCCGGAAGCACGTGCCAGACACGCCGCAAAAACCTACCGGACAGACCGGAACCACCTGCCTAGAACGCCGGAGCCACCTGTTCGTCTCGCTGGAACCACCTGCCGGACAGGCCAATATCAACTGCTGGCTATGCCAGAACCACCTGGGGGACAGTCCGGGATCACCTGCCACCCACGGCGGAACCACCTCTCAGAGGTACCATAACCACCTGCCGGAGAAGCTGGAAACACGTCCTGGACAGACTGGAACCACGTGACGGCCATGCCTGAACCACCTGCCGAGCAGGGCGGAACCACCTGCCGGACACGCCAAAATCACCTGCGGGCTACGCCAGAACCACTTGGACGACTCTCCGAAATGACCTACCGGGCATGTTGGAACCACCTCTCAGACGTGCCAGAAGCACGTGGCGGACAGTCCGGAATCACCTGTCGGGCATACGCAACCACCTCTGAGACGTACCAGAACCACGTGCCGTGCACGCCGGAACCACCTACGGGACAGACCGGAATCAAATTTTGGGCATGCCGGAACCACCAGTCAGATGTGCCAGAAACACGTGCCGGAGACGCCGGAAGCACCTGCCGAGCACGTCGCAACCACCTGCTCAACTCGCCTGAACCACCTGCCGGACACGCCAAAATCACCTGCCCGCTTCACCAGCACCACTTCGGGGACAAGCCGGAATCACGTGAGGGGCATGCCGGCACAGCCTCTCAGACTGAACCTCGTGCCGGACACCACAGAACCACCTGCCGGACAGACCGGAACCACCTGCCGGACACGCCGGAACCACCGGGTCGACCCGCCGGAACGACCGCTGGACATGCAACCTCACCTGCCGGCTACGGCGGAAACACTTGGCGAACACTCCGGAATCACCTGCCGGGCATGCCGGAACCACCTCTCAGATATGCCAGAACCGCGTGCCAATGACCCCTGAAGCACCTGCCGAGCACGCCGGAACCACCTGCTCGACTCGCCAGAACCACCTGCCGGACACGCAAAAATCACCTGCCGGCTACACCACAACCAGTTGCGGAACACTTTGGAATCACCTGCCAGGCTTGCTGGAACCACCTGCCAGTCATGCCAAAATCACCTGCCAACTACGCCAGAACCGCTTGGCGGACACTGCGGAAACACCTGTCGGGCCGGCTGGAACCACATCTCAGACGTGCCAGAAACGTGTTCATGCGATGCTGGAACCACACCCCGAACAGACGGATACCACCTGCCAGAACCGCCTGAACCACCTGCTGAGCACGCCGGAGCCACCTGCTCGACTCACCGGTACCACCTCCCTGACACGCCAAAATCACCTGCTGGGTATGCCAGAACCTCTTGGCGGACACTCCGGAATCATCTGCCGGACATGCCGGAACCAGCTGTCAGACACACCAGAACCAAGTGCCGGAGACGCCGGAAGCACGTGCCGAGCACGTCGCAACCACCTGCTCAACTCGCCTGAACCACCTGCCGGACACGCCAAAATCACCTGCCCGCTACACCAGCACCACTTCGGGGACAAGCCGGAATCACGTGAGGGGCATGCCGGCATAGCCTCTCATTCTGAACCTCGTGCCGGACACCACAGAACCACCTGCCGGACAGACCGGAACCACCTGCCGGACACGCCGGAACCACCGGCTCGACCCGCCGGAACGACCTCTGGACATGCAAACTCACCTGCCGGCTACGCCGGAAGCCCTTGGCGAACACTCCGGAATCACCTGCCAGGCACTCCGGAGCCACCTCTCAGATATGCCAGAACCACCTGCCGGACACGCAAAAATCACCTGCCGGCTACGCCACAACCAGTTGGGGAACACTTCGGAATCACCTGCCGGGCTTGCTGGAACCACCTGCCGGTCATGCCAAAATCACCTGCCAACTACGCCAGTACCACTTGGCGGACACTGTGGAAACACCTGTCGGGCCGGCCGGAACCACATCTCAGACGTGCCAGAACCATGTGCATGAGATGCTGGAACCACACCCCGAACAGACGGAAAACACCTGCCAGACCCGTTTGAACGACCTGCCGAGCACGCCGGAGCCACCTACCAGACATGCCCAAATCACCAGCCGGGTATGCCAGAACCACTTGGCGGACACTCCGGAATCATCTGCCGGACATGCCGGAACCAGCTTTCAGACGTGCCGGAAGCACGTGCCGGAGACGCCGGAATCACCTACCGGACAGACCGGAACCACCTGCCGAGCCCGCCGGAGCCACCTGTTCGACTCGCTGGAACCACCTGCCGGACAGGCCAATATCAACTGCTGGCTATGCCAGAACCACCTGGGGGACGGTCCGGAATCACCTGCCAGCCATGGCGGAACCACCTCTCAGACGTACCAGAACCACCTGCCGGAGAAGCTGGAAACACGTCCTGGACAGTCTGGAACCACCTGCCGGCCAAGCCTGAACCACCTGCCAAGCACAACGGAACAACCTGCCAGACACGCCAAAATCACCTGCGTGTTATGCCAGAACCACTTGGAGGACTCTCTGGGATGACCTGCCGGGCATGCCGGAACCACCTCTCAGACGTGCCAGAACCATGTGGCGGACAGTCCGGAATCACCTGTTGGGCATGCGCAACCACCTCTGAGACGTACCAGAACCACATGCCGTGCAGGCTGGAACCACCTACCGGACAGACCGGAATCACCTTTCGGGCATGCCGGAACCACCTGTCAGATGTGCCAGAAACACGTGCCGGAGACGCCGGAAGCACCTGCCAAGCACGTTGGAACCACCTGCTCAACTCGCCTGAACCACCTGCCGGACATGCCAAAATCACCTGCCGACTATGCCAGAACCACTTGGCGAGCACTCCGGAATCACTTGCCGGGCATGCAGGAACCACATCTCAGACATGCCAGAACCCCGTGCCAATGACCCCGGAAGCAGCAGCCGAGCACGCCAGAACCACCTGCTCGACTCGCCAGAACCACCTGCCGATCACGCAAAAATCACCTGCCGGCTACGCCACAACCAGTTGGTGAACACTTTGGAATCACCTGCCAGGCTTGCTGGAACCACCTGCCAGTCATGCCCAAATCACCTGCCAACTACGCCAGAACCGCTTGGCGGACACTCCGGAAACACCTGTCGGGCCAGCTGGAACCACATCTCAGACGTGCCAGAAACGTGTTCATGAGATGCTGGAACCACACCTCGAAATGACCTGCCGGGCATGTTGGAACCACCTCTCAGACGTGCCAGAAGCACGTGGCGGACAGTCCGGAATCACCTGTTGGGCATACGCAACCACCTCTGACACGTACCAGAACCACGTGCCGAGCACGCCGGAACCACCTACCGGACAGACCGGAATCAACTTTTGGGCATGCCGGAACCACCTGTCAGATGTGCCAGAAACACGTGCCGGAGACGCCGGAAGCACCTGCCGAGCACGTCGCAACCACCTGCTCAACTCGCCTGAACCACCTGCCGGACACGCCAAAATCACCTGCCCGCTACACCAGCACCACTTCGGGGACAAGCCGGAATCACGTGAGGGGCATGCCGGCACAGCCTCTCAGACTGAACCTCGTGCCGGACACCACAGAACCACCTGCCGGACAGACCGGAACCACCTGCCGAGCACGCCGGAGCCACCTGTTCGACTCGCTGGAACCACTTGCCGGACAGGCCAATATCAACTGCTGGCTATGCCAGAACCACCTGGCGGACGGTCCGGAATCACCTGCCAGCCATGGCGGAACCACCTCTCAGACGTACCAGAGCCACCTGCCGGAGAAGCTGGAAACACGTCCTGGACAGTCTGGAACCACCTGCCGGCCATGCCTGAACCACCTGCCAAGCACAACGGAACAACCTGCCAGACACGCCAAAATCACCTGCGTGTTATGCCAGAACCACTGGGAGGACTCTCTGGGATGACCTGCCGGGCATGCCGGAACCACCTCTCAGACGTGCCAGAACCATGTGGCGGACAGTCCGGAATCACCTGTTGGGCATGCGCAACCACCTCTGAGACGTACCAGAACCACATGCCGTGCAGGCTGGAACCACCTACCGGACAGACCGGAATCACCTTTCGGGCATGCCGGAACCACCTGTCAGATGTGCCAGAAACACGTGCCGGAGACGCCGGAAGCACCTGCCAAGCACGTTGGAACCACCTGCTCAACTCGCCTGAACCACCTGCCGGACATGCCAAAATCACCTGCCGACTATGCCAGAACCTCTTGCCGAACACTCCTGAATCACTTGCCGGGCATGCAGGTACCACCTCTCAGACATGCCAGAACCCCGTGCCAATGACCCCGGAAGCACCAGCCGAGCACGCCGGAACCACCTGCTCGACTCGCCAGAACCACCTGACGATCACGCAAAAATCATCTGCCGGCTACGCCACAACCAGTTGGTGAACACTTTGGAATCACCTGCCAGGGTTGCTGGAACCACCTGCCAGTAATGCCAAAATCACCTGCCAACTAAGCCAGAACCGCTTGGCGGACACTGCGAGAACACCTGTCGGGCCGGCTGAAACCACATCTCAGACGTGCCAGAAACGTGTTCATGAGATGCTGGAACCACACCCCGAACAGACGGATACCACCTGCCAGAACCGCCTGAACCACCTGCCGAGCACGCCATAACCACCTGCTCGACTCACCGGTACCACCTCCCTGACACGCCAAAATCACCTGCTGGGTATGCCAGAACCACTTGGCGGACACTCCGGAATCACCTGTCGGGCATACGCAACCACCTCTGACACGTACCAGAACCACGTGCCGTGCACGCCGGAACCACCTACCGGACAGACCGGAATCAACTTTTGGGCATGCCGGAACCACCATTCAAATGTGCCAGAAACACGTGCCGCAGACGCCGGAAGCACCTGCCGAGCACGTCGCAACCACCTGCTCAACTCGCCTGAACCACCTGCCGGACACGCCAAAATCACCTGCCCGCTACACCAGCACCACTTCGGGGACAAGCCGGAATCACGTGAGGGGCATGCCGGCACAGCCTCTCAGACTGAACCTCGTGCCGGACACCACAGAACCACCTGCCGGACAGACCGGAACCACCTGCCGGACACGCCGGAACCACCGGCTCGACCCGCCGGAACGACCGCTGGACATGCAAAATCACCTGCCGGCTACGCCGGAAACACTTGGCGAACACTCCGGAATCACCTGCCGGGCATGCCGGAACCACCTCTCAGATATGCCAGAACCACGTGCCAATGACCCCGGAAGCACCTGCCGAGCACGCCGGAACCACCTGCTCGACTCGCCAGAACCACCTGCCGGACACGCCAAAATCGCCTGCCGGCTACGCCACAACCAGTTGGGGAACACTTCGGAATCACCTGCCGGGCTTGCTGGAACCACCTGCCGGTCATGCCAAAATCACCTGCCAACTACGCCAGTACCACTTGGCGGACACTGTGGAAACACCTGTCGGGCCGGCCGGAACCACATCTCACACGTGCCAGAACCATGTGCATGAGATGCTGGAACCACACCCCGAACAGACGGAAAACACCTGCCAGACCCGTCTGAACAACCTGCCGAGCACGCCGGAGCCACCTGCACAACTCGCCGGAACCACCTACCTGACATGCCCAAATCACCAGCCGGGTATGCCAGAACCACGTGGCGGGCACTCCGGAATCATCTGCCGGACATGCCGGAACCAGCTCTCAGACACACCAGAACCACGTGCCGGAGACGCCGGAAGCACCTGCCGAGCATGCCGGAGCCACCTGCTCGACTCGCCAGAAACACCTGCCGGACACGCCAAAATCACCTGCCGGGTACGCCAGAACCACCTGGCTGACACTCCGAAACCACCTGTCGCGCATGCCGGAACCACCTCTCAGACGTGCCGGAAGCACGTGCCGGACACGCCGGAAGCACCTACCGGACAGACCGGAACCACCTGCCGAGCACGCCGGAGCCACCTGTTCGACTGGCTGGAACCACCTGCCGGACAGGCCAATATCAACTGCTGGCTATGCCAGAACCACCTGGGGGACAGTCCGGGAACACCTGCCAGCCAAGGCGGAACCACCTCTCAGACGTACCAGAACGACCTGCCGGAGAAGCTGGAAACACGTCCTGGACAGACTGGAACCACGTGACGGCCATGCCTGAACCACCTGCCGAGCACGGCGGAACCACCTGCAGGACACTCCGAAATCACCTGCGGGCTACGCCAGAACCACTTGGACGACTCTCCGAAATGACCTGCCGGGCATGTTGGAACCACCTCTCAGACGTGCCAGAAGCACGTGGCGGACAGTCCGGAATCACCTGTTGGGCATACGCAACCACCTCTGACACGTACCAGAACCATGTGCCGTGCACGCCGGTACCACCTACCGGACAGACCGGAATCAACTTTTGGGCATGCCGGAACCACCAGTCAGATGTGCCAGAAACACGTGCCGGAGACGCCGGAAGCACCTGCCGAGCACGTCGCAACCACCTGCTCAACTCGCCTGAACCACCTGCTGGACACGCCAAAATCACCTGCCCGCTACACCAGCACCACTTCGGGGACAAGCCGGAATCACGTGAGGGTCATGCCGGCACAGCCTCTCAGACTGAACCTCGTGCCGGACACCACAGAACCACCTGCTGGACAGACCGGAACCACCTGCCGGACACGCCGGAAACACCGGCTTGACCCGCTGGAACGACCGCTGGACATGCAAAATCACCTGCCGGCTACGCCGGAAACACTTGGCGAACACTCCGGAATCACCTGCCGGGCATGCCGGAACCACCTCTCAGATATGCCAGAACCACGTGCCAATGACCCCGGAAGCACCTGCCGAGCACGCCGGAAGCACCTGCTCGACTCGCCAGAACCACCTGCCGGACACGCAAAAATCACCTGCCAACTACGCCAGTGCCACTTGGCGGACACTGTGGAAACACCTGTCGGGCCGGCCGGAACCACATCTCAGACGTGCCAGAACCATGTGCATGAGATGCTGGAACCACACCCCGAACAGACGGAAAACACCTGCCAGAACCGCCTGAACCACCTGCTGAGCACGCCGGAACCAACTGCTCGACTCGCCGGAACCACCTACCTGACATGCCCAAATCACCAGCCGGGCATGTCAGAACCAGTTGGCAGACACTCCGGAATCATCTGCCGGACATGCCGGAACCAGCTCTCAGACACACCAGAACCAAGTGCCGGAGACGCCGGAAGCACCTGCCGAGCATGCCGGAGCCACCTGCTCGACTCGCCAGAAACACCTGCCGGACACGCCAAAATCACCTGCCGGGTATGCCAGAACCACCTGGCGGACACTATGGAGTCACCTGCCGCGCATGCCGGAAGCACGTGCCAGACACGACGGAAACACCTACCGGACAGACCGGAACCACCTGCCGAGCACGCCGGAGCCTCCTGTTCGACTCGCTGGAACCACCTCCCGGACAGGCCAATATCAACTGCTGGCTATGCCAGAACCACCTGGGGGATGGTCCGGAATCACCTGCCAGCCCTGGCGGAACCACCTCTCAGACGTACCAGAACCACCTGCCGGAGAAGCTGGAAACACGTCCTGGACAGTCTGGAACCACCTGCCGGCCAAGCCTGAACCACCTGCCAAGCACAACGGAACAACCTGCCAGACACGCCAAAATCAGCTGCGTGTTATGCCAGAACCACTTGGAGGACTCTCTCGGATGACCTGCCGGGCATGCCGGAACCACCTCTCAGACGTGACAGAACCATGTGGAGGACAGTCCGGAATGACCTGTTGGGCATGCGCAACCACCTCTGAGATGTACCAGAACCACATGCCGTGCAGGCTGGAACCACCCACCGGACAGACCGGAATCACCTTTCGGGCATGCCGGAACCACCTGTCAGATGTGCCAGAAACACGTGCCGGAGACGCCGGAAGCACCTGCCAAGCACGTTGGAACCACCTGCTCAACTCGCCTGAACCACCTGCCGGACATGCCAAAATCACCTGCCGACTATGCCAGAACCACTTGGTGAACACTCCGGAATCACTTGCCGGTCATGCAGGAACCACCTCTCAGACATGCCAGAACCCCGTGCCAATGACCCCGGAAGCACCAGCCGAGCACGCCGGAACCACCTGCTCGACTCGCCAGAACCACCTGCCGATCACGCAAAAATCACCTGCCGGCTACACCAGCACCACTTCGGGGACAAGCCGGAATCACGTGAGGGGCATGCCGGCACAGCCTCTCGGACTGAACCTCGTGCCGGACACCACAGAACCACCTGCCGGACAGACCGGAACCACCTGCCAAGAACGCCGGAGCCACCTGTTCGACTCGCTGGAACCACCTGCCGGACAGGCCAATATCAACTGCTGGCTATGCCAGAACCACCTGGGGGACAGTCCATGATCACCTGCCAGCCATGGCGGAACCACCTCTCAGACGTACCAGAACCACCTGCCGGAGAACCTGGAAACACGTCCTGGACAGACTGGAACCACGTGACGGCCATGCCTGAACCACCTGCCGAGCACGGCGGAACCACCTGCCGGACATGCCAAAATCACCTGCGGGCTACGCCAGAACCACTTGGACGACTCTCCTAAATGACGTGCCGGACATGTTGGAACCACCTCTCAGACGGGCCAGAAGCACGTGGCGGACAGTCCGGAATCACCTGTTGGGCATACGCAACCACCTCTGACACGTCCCAGAACCACGTGCCGTGCACGCCGGAACCACCTACCGGACAGACCGGAATCAACTCTTGGGCATGCCGGAACCACAAGTCAGATGTGCCAGAAACACGTGCCGGAGACGCCGGAAGCACCTGCCGAGCACGTCGCAACCACCTGCTCAACTCGCCTGAACCACCTGCCGGACACGCCAAAATCACCTGCCCGCTACACCAGCACCACTTCGGGGACAAGCCGGAATCACGTGAGGGGCATGCCGGCACAGCCTCTCAGACTGAACCTCGTGCCGGACACCACAGAACCACCTGCCGGACAGACCGGAACCACCTGCCGGACACGCCGGAACCACCGGCTCGACCCGTCGGAACGACCGCTGGACATGCAAAATCACCTGCCGGCTACGCCGGAAACACTTGGCGAAGACTCCGGAATCACCTGCCGGGCATGCCGGAACCACCTCTCAGATATGCCAGAACCACGTGCCAATGACCCCGGAAGCAACTGCCGAGCACGCCGGAACCACCTGCTCGACTAGCCAGAACCACCTGCCGGACACGCAAAAATCACCTGCCGGCTACGCCACAACCAGTTGGGGAACACTTCGGAATCACCTGCCGGGCTTGCTGGAACCACCTGCCGGTCATGCCAAAATCACCTGCCAACTACGCCAGTACCACTTGGCGGACACTGTGGAAACACCTGTCGGGCCGGCCGGAACCACATCTCACACGTGCCAGAACCATGTGCATGAGATGCTGGAACCACACCCCGAACAGACGGAAAACACCTGCCAGACCCGTCTGAACAACCTGCCGAGCATGCCGGAGCCACCTGCTCGACTCGCTGGAACCACCTACCTGACATGCCCAAATCACCAGCCGGGTATGCCAGAACCACTTGGCGGACACTCCGGAATCATCTGCCGGACATGCCGGAAACAGCTCTCAGACACACCAGAACCACGTGCCGGAGACGCCGGAAGCACCTGCCGAGCATGCCGGAGCCACCTGCTCGACTCGCCAGAAACACCTGCCGGACACGCCAAAATCACCTGCCGGGTACGCCAGAACCACCTGGCGGACACTCCGAAATCACCTGTCGCGCATGCCGGAAACACCTCTCAGACGTGCCGGAAGCACGTGCCGGACACGCCGGAATCACCTACCGGACAGACCGGAACCACCTGCCGCGCACGCCGGAGCCACCTCTTCGACTCGTTGGAACCACCTGCCGGACAGGCCAATATCAACTGCTGGCTATGCCAGAACCACCTGGGGGACGGTCCGGAATCACCTGCCAGCCATGGCGGAACCCCCTCTCAGACGTACCAGAACCACCTGCCGGAGAAGCTGGAAACACGTCCTGGACAGTCTGGAACCACCTGCCGGCCAAGCCAGAACCACCTGCCAAGCACAACGGAACAACCTGCCAGACACGCCAAAATCACATGCGTGCTATGCCAGAACCACTTGGAGGACTCTCTGGGATGACCTGCCGGGCATGCCGTAACCACCTCTCAGACGTGCCAGAAGCACGTGGCGGACAGTCCGGAATCACCTGTTGGGCATACGCAACCACCTCTGACACGTACCAGAACCACGTGCCGTGCACGCCGGAACCACCTACAGGACAGACCGGAATCACCTTTTGGGCATGCCGGAACCACCAGTCAGATGTGCCAGAAACACGTGCCGGAGACGCCGGAAGCACCTGCCGAGCACGTCGCAACCACCTGCTCAACTCGCCTGAACCACCTGCCGGACACGCCAAAATCACCTGCCCGCTACACCAGCACCACTTCGGGGACAAGCCGGAATCACGTGAGGGGCATGCCGGCACAGCCTCTCAGACTGAACCTCGTGCCGGACACCACAGAACCACCTGCCGGACAGACCGGAACCACCTGCCGGACACGCCGGAACCACCGGCTCGACCCGCCGGAACGACCGCTGGACATGCAAACTCACCTGCCGGCTACGCCGGAAACACTTGGCGAACACTCCGGAATCACCTCCCGGGCATGCCGGAACCACCTCTCAAGTATGCCAGAACCACGTGCCAATGACCCCGGAAGCACCTGCCGAGCACGCCGGAACCACCTGCTCGACTCGCCAGAACCACCTGCCGGACACGCAAAAATCACCTGCCGGCTACGCCACAACCAGTTGGGGAACACTTCGGAATCACCTGCCGGGCTTGCTGGAACCACCTGCCGGTCATGCCAAAATCACCTGCCAACTACGCCAGTACCACTTGGCGGACACTGTGGAAACACCTGTCGGGCCGGCCGGAGCCACATCTCAGACCTGCCAGAACCATGTGCATGAGATGCTGGAACCACACCCCGAACAGACGGAAAACACCTGCCAGACCCGTCTGAACAACCTGCCGAGCACGCCGGAGCCACCTGCTCGACTCGCCGGAACCACCTACCTGACATGCCCAAATCACCAGCCGGGTATGCCAGAACCACTTGGCGGACACTCCGGAATCATCAGCCGGACATGCCGGAACCAGCTGTCAGACACACCAGAACCACGTGCAGGAGACGCCGGAAGCACCTGCTGAGCATGCCGGAGCCACCTGCTCGACTCGCCAGAAACACCTGCCGGACACGCCAAAATCACCTGCCGGGTACGCCAGAACCACCTGGCGGACACTCCGAAACCACCTGTCGCGCATGCCGGAACCACCTCTCAGACCTGCCGGAAGCACGTGCCGGACACGCCGGAATCACCTACCGGACAGACCGGAACCACCTGCCGAGCACGCCGGAGCCACCTGTTCGACTCGCTGGAACCACCTGCCGGACAGGCCAATATCAACTGCTGGCTATGCCAGAACCACCTGGGGGACGGTCCGGAATCACCTGCCAGCCATGGCGGAACCACCTCTCAGACGTACCAGAACCACCTGCCGGAGAAGCTGGAAACACGTCCTGGACAGTCTGGAACCACCTGCCGGCCAAGCCTGAACCACCTGCCAAGCACAACGGAACAACCTGCCAGACACGCCAAAATCAGCTGCGTTTTATGCCAGAACCACTTGGAGGACTCTCTGGGATGACCTGCCGGGCATGCCGGAACCACCTCTCAGACGTGCCAGAACCATGTGGCGGACAGTCCGGAATCACCTGTTGGGCATGCGCAACCACCTCTGACACGTACCAGAACCACATGCCGTGCAGGCTGGAACCACCTACCGGACAGACCGGAATCACCTTTCGGGCATGCCGGAACCACCTGTCAGATGTGCCAGAAACACGTGCCGGAGACGCCGGAAGCACCTGCCAAGCACGTTGGAACCACCTGCTCAACTCGCCTGAACCACCTGCCGGACATGCCAAAATCACCTGCCGACTATGCCAGAACCACTTGGCGAACACTCCGGAATCACTTGCCGGGCATGCAGGAACCACCTCTCAGACATGCCAGAACCCCGTGCCAATGACCCCGGAAGCACCAGCCGAGCACGCCGGAACCACCTCCTCGACTCGCCAGAACCACCTGCCGATCACGCAAAAATCACCTGCCGGCTACGCCACAACCAGTTGGTGAACACTTTGGAATCACCTGCCAGGCTTGCTGGAACCACCTGCCAGTCATGCCAAAATCACCTGCCAACTACGCCAGAACCGCTTGGCGGACACTGCGGAAACACATGTCGGGCCGGCTGGAACCACATCTCAGACGTGCCAGAAACGTGTTCATGAGATGCTGGAACCACACCCCGAACAGACGGATACCACCTGCCAGAACCGCCTGAACCACCTGCCGAGCACGCCGGAACCACCTGCTCGACTCACCGGTACCACCTCCCTGACACGCCAAAATCACCTGCTGGGTATGCCAGAACCACTTGGCGGACACTCCGGAATCATCTGCCGGACATGCCGGAACCAGCTCTCAGACACACCAGAACCAAGTGCCGGAGACGCCGGAAGCACCTGCCGAGCATGCCGGAGCCACCTGCTCGACTCGCCAGAAACACCTGCCGGACACGCCAAAATCACCTGCCGGGTATGCCAGAACCACCTGGCGGACACTACGGAATCACCTGCCGCGCATGCCGGAAGCACGTGCCAGACACGCCGGAAACACCTACCGGACAGACCGGAACCACCTGCCGAGCACGCCGGAGCCACCTGTTCGACTCGCTGGAACCACCTGCCGGACAGGCCAATATCAACTGCTGGCTATGCCAGAACCACCTGGGGGACAGTCCGGGATCACCTGCCAGCCATGGCGGAACCACCTCTCAGACGTACCAGAACCACCTGCCGGAGAAGCTGGAAACACGTCCTGGACAGACTGGAACCACGTGACGGCCATGCCTGAACCACCTGCCGAGCACGGCGGAACCACCTGCCGGACACGCCAAAATCACCTGCGGGCTACGCCAGAACCACTTGACGACTCTCCGAAATGACCTGCCGGGCATGTTGGAACCACCTCTCAGACGTGCCAGAAGCACGTGGCGGACAGTCCGGAATCACCTGTTGGGCATACGCAACCACCTCTGAGACGTAACAGAACCACGTGCCGTGCACGCCGGAACCACCTACCGGACAGACCGGAATCAACTTTTGGGCATGCCGGAACCACCAGTCAGATGTGCCAGAAACACGTGCCGGAGACGCCGGAAGCACCTGCCGAGCACGTCGCAACCACCTGCTCAACTCGCCTGAACCACCTGCCGGACATGCCAAAATCACCTGCCCGCTACACCAGCACCACTTCGGGGACAAGCCGGAATCACGTGAGGGGCATATCAGCACAGCCTCTCGGACTGAACCTCGTGCCGGACACCACAGAACCACCTGCCGGACAGACCGGAACCACCTGCCGGACACGCCGGAACCTCCGGCTCGACCCGCCGGAACGACCTCTGGACATGCAAAATCACCTGCCGGCTACGCCGGAAACACTTGGCGAACACTCCGGAATCACCTGCCGGGCATGCCGGAACCACCTCTCAGATATGCCAGAACCACGTGCCAATGACCCCGGAAGCACCTGCCGAGCACGCCGGAACCACCTGCTCGACTCGCCAGAACCACCTGCCGGACACGCCAAAATCACCTGCCGGCTACGCCACAACCAGTTGGGGAACACTTCGGAATCACCTGCCGGGCTTGCTGGAACCACCTGCCGGTCATGCCAAAATCACCTGCCAACTACGCCAGTACCACTTGGCGGACACTGTGGAAACACCTGTCGGGCCGGCCGGAACCACATCTCCGACGTGCCAGAACCATGTGCATGAGATGCTGGAACCACACCCCGAACAGACGGAAAACATCTGCCAGACCAGTCTGAACAACCTGCCGAGCACGCCGGAGCCACCTGCTCGACTCGCCGGAACCACCTACCTGACATGCCCAAATCACCAGCCGGGTATGCCAGAACCACTTGGCGGACACTCCGGAATCATCTGCCGGACGTGCCGGAACCAGCTCTCAGACACACCAGAACCACGTGCCGGAGACGCCGGAAGCACCTGCCGAGCATGCCGGAGCCACCTGCTCGACTCGCCAGAAACACCTGCCGGACACGCCAAAATCACCTGCCGGGTACGCCAGAACCACCTGGCGGACACTCCGAAGTCACCTGTCCCGCATGCCGGAACCACCTCTCAGATGTGCCGGAAGCACGTGCCGGACACGCCGGAATCACCTACCGGACAGACCGGAACCACCTGCCGAGCACGCCGGAGCCACCTGTTCTACTCGCTGGAACCACCTGCCGGACAGGCCAATATCAACTGCTGGCTATGCCAGAACCACCTGGGGGACGGTCCGGAATCACCTGCCAGCCATGGCGGAACCACCTCTCAGACGTACCAGATCCACCTGCCGGAGAAGCTGGAAACACGTCCTGGACAGTCTGGAACCACCTGCCGGCCAAGCCTGAACCACCTGCCAAGCACAACGGAACAACCTGCCAGACACGCCAAAATCACCTGCGTGTTATGCCAGAACCACTTGGAGGACTCTCTGGGATGACCTGCCGGGCATGCCGGAACCACCTCTCAGACGTGCCAGAACCATGTGGCGGACAGTCCGGAATCACCTGTTGGGCATGCGCAACCACCTCTGACACGTACCAGAACCACATGCCGTGCAGGCTGGAACCACCTACCGGACAGACCGGAATCACCTTTCGGGCATGCCGGAACCACCTGTCAGATGTGCCAGAAACACGTGCCGGAGACGCCGGAAGCACCTGCCAAGCACGTTGGAACCACCTGCTCAACTCGCCTGAACCACCTGCCGGACATGCCAAAATCACCTGCCGACTATGCCAGAACCACTTGGCGAACACTCCGGAATCACTTGCCGGGCATGCAGGAACCACCTCTCAGACATGCCAGAACCCCGTGCCAATGACCCCGGAAGCACCAGCCGAGCACGCCGGAACCACCTCCTCGACTCGCCAGAACCACCTGCCGATCACGCAAAAATCACCTGCCGGCTACGCCACAACCAGTTGGTGAACACTTTGGAATCACCTGCCAGGCTTGCTGGAACCACCTGCCAGTCATGCCAAAATCACCTGCCAACTACGCCAGAACCGCTTGGCGGACACTGCGGAAACACATGTCGGGCCGGCTGGAACCACATCTCAGACGTGCCAGAAACGTGTTCATGAGATGCTGGAACCACACCCCGAACAGACGGATACCACCTGCCAGAACCGCCTGAACCACCTGCCGAGCACGCCGGAACCACCTGCTCGACTCACCGGTACCACCTCCCTGACACGCCAAAATCACCTGCTGGGTATGCCAGAACCACTTGGCGGACACTCCGGAATCATCTGCCGGACATGCCGGAACCAGCTCTCAGACACACCAGAACCAAGTGCCGGAGACGCCGGAAGCACCTGCCGAGCATGCCGGAGCCACCTGCTCGACTCGCCAGAAACACCTGCCGGACACGCCAAAATCACCTGCCGGGTATGCCAGAACCACCTGGCGGACACTACGGAATCACCTGCCGCGCATGCCGGAAGCACGTGCCAGACACGCCGGAAACACCTACCGGACAGACCGGAACCACCTGCCGAGCACGCCGGAGCCACCTGTTCGACTCGCTGGAACCACCTGCCGGACAGGCCAATATCAACTGCTGGCTATGCCAGAACCACCTGGGGGACAGTCCGGGATCACCTGCCAGCCATGGCGGAACCACCTCTCAGACGTACCAGAACCACCTGCCGGAGAAGCTGGAAACACGTCCTGGACAGACTGGAACCACGTGACGGCCATGCCTGAACCACCTGCCGAGCACGGCGGAACCACCTGCCGGACACGCCAAAATCACCTGCGGGCTACGCCAGAACCACTTGACGACTCTCCGAAATGACCTGCCGGGCATGTTGGAACCACCTCTCAGACGTGCCAGAAGCACGTGGCGGACAGTCCGGAATCACCTGTTGGGCATACGCAACCACCTCTGAGACGTAACAGAACCACGTGCCGTGCACGCCGGAACCACCTACCGGACAGACCGGAATCAACTTTTGGGCATGCCGGAACCACCAGTCAGATGTGCCAGAAACACGTGCCGGAGACGCCGGAAGCACCTGCCGAGCACGTCGCAACCACCTGCTCAACTCGCCTGAACCACCTGCCGGACACGCCAAAATCACCTGCCCGCTACACCAGCACCACTTCGGGGACAAGCCGGAATCACGTGAGGGGCATATCAGCACAGCCTCTCGGACTGAACCTCGTGCCGGACACCACAGAACCACCTGCCGGACAGACCGGAACCACCTGCCGGACACGCCGGAACCACCGGCTCGACCCGCCGGAACGACCTCTGGACATGCAAAATCACCTGCCGGCTACGCCGGAAACACTTGGCGAACACTCCGGAATCACCTGCCGGGCATGCCGGAACCACCTCTCAGATATGCCAGAACCACGTGCCAATGACCCCGGAAGCACCTGCCGAGCACGCCGGAACCACCTGCTCGACTCGCCAGAACCACCTGCCGGACACGCCAAAATCACCTGCCGGCTACGCCACAACCAGTTGGGGAACACTTCGGAATCACCTGCCGGGCTTGCTGGAACCACCTGCCGGTCATGCCAAAATCACCTGCCAACTACGCCAGTACCACTTGGCGGACACTGTGGAAACACCTGTCGGGCCGGCCGGAACCACATCTCCGACGTGCCAGAACCATGTGCATGAGATGCTGGAACCACACCCCGAACAGACGGAAAACATCTGCCAGACCAGTCTGAACAACCTGCCGAGCACGCCGGAGCCACCTGCTCGACTCGCCGGAACCACCTACCTGACATGCCCAAATCACCAGCCGGGTATGCCAGAACCACTTGGCGGACACTCCGGAATCATCTGCCGGACGTGCCGGAACCAGCTCTCAGACACACCAGAACCACGTGCCGGAGACGCCGGAAGCACCTGCCGAGCATGCCGGAGCCACCTGCTCGACTCGCCAGAAACACCTGCCGGACACGCCAAAATCACCTGCCGGGTACGCCAGAACCACCTGGCGGACACTCCGAAGTCACCTGTCCCGCATGCCGGAACCACCTCTCAGATGTGCCGGAAGCACGTGCCGGACACGCCGGAATCACCTACCGGACAGACCGGAACCACCTGCCGAGCACGCCGGAGCCACCTGTTCTACTCGCTGGAACCACCTGCCGGACAGGCCAATATCAACTGCTGGCTATGCCAGAACCACCTGGGGGACGGTCCGGAATCACCTGCCAGCCATGGCGGAACCACCTCTCAGACGTACCAGATCCACCTGCCGGAGAAGCTGGAAACACGTCCTGGACAGTCTGGAACCACCTGCCGGCCAAGCCTGAACCACCTGCCAAGCACAACGGAACAACCTGCCAGACACGCCAAAATCACCTGCGTGTTATGCCAGAACCACTTGGAGGACTCTCTGGGATGACCTGCCGGGCATGCCGGAACCACCTCTCAGACGTGCCAGAACCATGTGGCGGACAGTCCGGAATCACCTGTTGGGCATGCGCAACCACCTCTGACACGTACCAGAACCACATGCCGTGCAGGCTGGAACCACCTACCGGACAGACCGGAATCACCTTTCGGGCATGCCGGAACCACCTGTCAGATGTGCCAGAAACACGTGCCGGAGACGCCGGAAGCACCTGCCAAGCACGTTGGAACCACCTGCTCAACTCGCCTGAACCACCTGCCGGACATGCCAAAATCACCTGCCGACTATGCCAGAACCACTTGGCGAACACTCCGGAATCACTTGCCGGGCATGCAGGAACCACCTCTCAGACATGCCAGAACCCCGTGCCAATGACCCCGGAAGCACCAGCCGAGCACGCCGGAACCACCTCCTCGACTTGCCAGAACCACCTGCCGATCACGCAAAAATCACCTGCCGGCTACGCCACAACCAGTTGGTGAACACTTTGGAATCACCTGCCAGGCTTGCTGGAACCACCTGCCAGTCATGCCAAAATCACCTGCCAACTACGCCAGAACCGCTTGGCGGACACTGCGGAAACACATGTCGGGCCGGCTGGAACCACATCTCAGACGTGCCAGAAACGTGTTCATGAGATGCTGGAACCACACCCCGAACAGACGGATACCACCTGCCAGAACCGCCTGAACCACCTGCCGAGCACGCCGGAACCACCTGCTCGACTCACCGGTACCACCTCCCTGACACGCCAAAATCACCTGCTGGGTATGCCAGAACCACTTGGCGGACACTCCGGAATCATCTGCCAGACATGCCGGAACCAGCTCTCAGACACACCAGAACCAAGTGCCGGAGACGCCGGAAGCACCTGCCGAGCATGCCGGAGCCACCTGCTCGACTCGCCAGAAACACCTGCCGGACACGCCAAAATCACCTGCCGGGTATGCCAGAACCACCTGGCGGACACTACGGAATCACCTGCCGCGCATGCCGGAAGCACGTGCCAGACACGCCGGAAACACCTACCGGACAGACCGGAACCACCTGCCGAGCACGCCGGAGCCACCTGTTCGACTCGCTGGAACCACCTGCCGGACAGGCCAATATCAACTGCTGGCTATGCCAGAACCACCTGGGGGACAGTCCGGGATCACCTGCCAGCCATGGCGGAACCACCTCTCAGACGTACCAGAACCACCTGCCGGAGAAGCTGGAAACACGTCCTGGACAGACTGGAACCACGTGACGGCCATGCCTGAACCACCTGCCGAGCACGGCGGAACCACCTGCCGGACACGCCAAAATCACCTGCGGGCTACGCCAGAACCACTTGACGACTCTCCGAAATGACCTGCCGGGCATGTTGGAACCACCTCTCAGACGTGCCAGAAGCACGTGGCGGACAGTCCGGAATCACCTGTTGGGCATACGCAACCACCTCTGAGACGTAACAGAACCACGTGCCGTGCACGCCGGAACCACCTACCGGACAGACCGGAATCAACTTTTGGGCATGCCGGAACCACCAGTCAGATGTGCCAGAAACACGTGCCGGAGACGCCGGAAGCACCTGCCGAGCACGTCGCAACCACCTGCTCAACTCGCCTGAACCACCTGCCGGACATGCCAAAATCACCTGCCCGCTACACCAGCACCACTTCGGGGACAAGCCGGAATCACGTGAGGGGCATGCCGGCACAGCCTCTCGGACTGAACCTCGTGCCGGACACCACAGAACCACCTGCCGGACAGACCGGAACCACCTGCCGGACACGCCGGAACCACTGGCTCGACCCGCCGGAACGACCTCTGGACATGCAAAATCACCTGCCGGCTACGCCGGAAACACTTGGCGAACACTCCGGAATCACCTGCCGGGCATGCCGGAACCACCTCTCAGATATGCCAGAACCACGTGCCAATGACCCCGGAAGCACCTGCCGAGCACGCCGGAACCACCTGCTCGACTCGCCAGAACCACCTGCCGGACACGCCAAAATCACCTGCCGGCTACGCCACAACCAGTTGGGGAACACTTCGGAATCACCTGCCGGGCTTGCTGGAACCACCTGCCGGTCATGCCAAAATCACCTGCCAACTACGCCAGTACCACTTGGCGGACACTGTGGAAACACCTGTCGGGCCGGCCGGAACCACATCTCCGACGTGCCAGAACCATGTGCATGAGATGCTGGAACCACACCCCGAACAGACGGAAAACATCTGCCAGACCAGTCTGAACAACCTGCCGAGCACGCCGGAGCCACCTGCTCGACTCGCCGGAACCACCTACCTGACATGCCCAAATCACCAGCCGGGTATGCCAGAACCACTTGGCGGACACTCCGGAATCATCTGCTGGACGTGCCGGAACCAACTCTCAGACACACCAGAACCACGTGCCGGAGACACCGGAAGCACCTGCCGAGCATGCCGGAGCCACCTGCTCGACTCGCCAGAAACACCTGCCGGACACGCCAAAATCACCTGCCGGGTACGCCAGAACCACCTGGCGGACACTCCGAAGTCACCTGTCCCGCATGCCGGAACCACCTCTCAGATGTGCCGGAAGCACGTGCCGGACACGCCGGAATCACCTACCGGACAGACCGGAACCACCTGCCGAGCACGCCGGAGCCACCTGTTCTACTCGCTGGAACCACCTGCCGGACAGGCCAATATCAACTGCTGGCTATGCCAGAACCACCTGGGGGACGGTCCGGAATCACCTGCCAGCCATGGCGGAACCACCTCTCAGACGTACCAGATCCACCTGCCGGAGAAGCTGGAAACACGTCCTGGACAGTCTGGAACCACCTGCCGGCCAAGCCTGAACCACCTGCCAAGCACAACGGAACAACCTGCCAGACACGCCAAAATCACCTGCGTGTTATGCCAGAACCACTTGGAGGACTCTCTGGGATGACCTGCCGGGCATGCCGGAACCACCTCTCAGACGTGCCAGACCCATGTGGCGGACAGTCCGGAATCACCTGTTGGGCATGCGCAACCACCTCTGAGACGTACCAGAACCACATGCCGTGCAGGCTGGAACCACCTACCGGACAGACCGGAATCACCTTTCGGGCATGCCGGAACCACCTGTCAGATGTGCCAGAAACACGTGCCGGAGACGCCGGAAGCACCTGCCAAGCACGTTGGAACCACCTGCTCAACTCGCCTGAACCACCTGCCGGACATGCCAAAATCACCTGCCGACTATGCCAGAACCACTTGGCGAACACTCCGGAATCACTTGCCCGGCATGCAGGAACCACCTCTCAGACATGCCAGAACCCCGTGCCAATAACCCGGGAAGCACCAGCCGAGCACGCCGGAACCACCTGCTCGACTCGCCAGAACCACCTGCCGATCACGCAAAAATCACCTGCCGGCTACGCCACAACCAGTTGGTGAACATTTTGGAATCATCTGCCAGGCTTGCTGGAACCACCTGACAGTTATGCCATAATCACCTGACAACTACGCCAGAACCGCTTGGCGGACACTGCGGAAACACCTGTCGGGCGGGCTGGAACCACATCTCAGACGTGCCAGAAACGTGTTCATGAGATGCTGGAACCACACCCCGAACAGACGGATACCACCTGCCAGAACCGCCTGAACCACCTGCTGAGCACGCCGGAACCACCTGCTCGACTCACCGGTACCACCACCCTGACACATCAAAATCACCTGCTGGGTATGCCAGAACCACTTGGCGGACACTCCGGAATCATCTGCCGGACATGCCGGAACCAGCTCTCAGACACACCAGAACCAAGTGCCGGAGACGCCAGAAACACCTGCCGAGCATGCCGGGGCCACCTGCTCGACTCGCCAGAAACACCTGCCGGACATGCCAAAATCACCTGCTGGGTATGCCAGAACCACCTGGCGGACACTACGGAATCACCTGTCGCGCATGCCGGAACCACCTCTCAGACGTGCCGGAAGCACGTGCCGGACACGCCGGAAACACCTACCGGACAGACCGGAACCACCTGCCAAGAACGCCGGAGCCACCTGTTCGACTCGCTGGAACCACCTGCCGGACAGGCCAATATCAACTGCTGGCTATGCCAGAACCACCTGGGGGACCGTCCGGGATCACCTGCCAGCCATGGCGGAACCACCTCTCAGACGTACCGGAACCACCTGCCGGAGAAGCTGGAAACACGTCCTGGACAGACTGGAACCACGTGACGGCCATGCCTGAACCACCTGCCATACTCGCCAAAATCACCTGCGGGCTACGCCAGAAACACTTGGACGACTCTCCGAAATGACCTGCCGGGCATGTTGGAACCACCTCTCAGACGTGCCAGAAGCACGTGGCGGACAGTCCGGAATCACCTGTTGGGCATACGCAACCACCTCTGACACGTACCAGAACCACGTGCCGTGCACGCCGGAACCACCTACAAGACAGACCGGAATCAAATTTTGGGCATGCCGGAACCACCAGTCAGATGTGCCAGAAACACGTGCCGGAGACGCCGGAAGCACCTGCCGAGCACGTCGCAACCACCTGCTCAACTCGCCTGAACCACCTGCCGGACATGCCAAAATCACCTGCCCGCTACACCAGCACCACTTCGGGGACAAGCCGGAATCACGTGAGGGGCATGCCGGCACAGCCTCTCGGACTGAACCTCGTGCCGGACACCACAGAACCACCTGCCGGACAGACCGGAACCACCTGCCGGACACGCCGGAACCACCGTCTCGACCCGCCGGAACGACCGCTGGACATGCAAACTCACCTGCCGGCTACGCCGGAAACACTTGGCGAACACTCCGGAATCACCTGCCGGGCATGCCGGAACCACCTCTCAGATATGCCAGAACCACGTGCCAATGACCCCGGAAGCACCTGCCGAGCACGCCGGAACCACCTGCTCGACTCGCCAGAACCACCTGCCGGACACGCAAAAATCACCTGCCGGCTACGCCACAACCAGTTGGGGAACACTTCGGAATCACCTGCCGGGCTTGCTGGAACCACCTGCCGGTCATGCCAAAATCACCTGCCAACTACGCCAGTACCACTTGGCGGACACTGTGGAAACACCTGTCGGTCCGGCCGGAACCACATCTCAGACGTGCCAGAACCATGTGCATGAGATGCTGGAACCACACCCCGAAAAGACGGAAAACACCTGCCAGACCCGTCTGAACAACCTGCCGAGCACGCCTGAGCCACCTGCTCGACTCGCCGGAACCACCTACCTGACATGCCCAAATCACCAACCGGGTATGCCAGAACCACTTGGCGGACACTGCGGAATCATCTGCCGGACATGCCGGAACCAGCTCTCAGACACACCAGAACCACGTGCCGGAGATGCCGGAAGCACCTGCTGAGCATGCCCAAGCCACCTGCTCGACTCGCCAGAAACACCTGCCGGACACGCCAAAATCACCTGCCGGGTACGCCAGAACCACCTGGCGGACACTCCGAAACCACCTGTCGCGCATGCCGGAACCACCTCTCAGACGTGCCGGAAGCACGTGCCGGACACGCCGGAATCACCTACCGGACAGACCGGAACCACCTGCTGAGCACGCCGGAGCCACCTGTTCGACTCGCTGGAACCACCTGCCGGACAGGCCAATATCAACTGCTGGCTATGCCAGAACCACCTGGGGTCGGTCCGGAATCACCTGCCATCCATGGCGGAACCACCTGTCAGACGTACCAGAACCACATGCCGTGCAGGCTGCAACCACCTACCGGACAGACCGGAATCACCTTTCGGGCATGCCGGAACCACCTGTCAGATGTGCCAGAAACACGTGCCGGAGACGCCGGAAGCACCTGCCAAGCATGTTGGAACCACCTGCTCAACTCGCCTGAACCACCTGCCGGACATGCCAAAATCACCTGCCGACTATGCCAGAACCACTTGGCGAACACTCCGGAATCACTTGCCGGGCATGCAGGAACCACCTCTCAGACATGCCAGAACCCCGTGCCAATGACCCCGGAAGCACCAGCTGAGCACGCCGGAACCACCTGCTCGACTCGCCAGAACCACCTGCCGATCACGCAAAAATCACCTGCCGGCTACGCCACAACCAGTTGGTGAACACTTTGGAATCACCTGCCAGGCTTGCTGGAACCACCTGCCAGTCATGCCAAAATCACCTGCCAACTACGCCAGAACCGCTTGGCGGACACTGCGGAAACACCTGTCGGGCCGGCTGGAACCACATCTCAGACGTGCCAGAAACGTGTTCATGAGATGCTGGAACCACACCCCGAACAGACGGATACCACCTGCCAGAACCGCCTGAACCACCTGCTGAGCACGCCGGAACCACCTGCTCGACTCACCGGTACCACCTCCCTGACACACCAAAATCACCTCCTGGGTATGCCAGAACCACTTGGCGGACACTCCGGAATCATTCGCCGGACATGCCGGAACCAGCTCTCAGACACACCAGAACCAAGTGCCGGAGACGCCGGAAGCACCTACCGGACAGACCGGAACCACCTGCCGAGCACGCCGGAGCCACCTGTTCGACTCGCTGGAACCACCTGCCGGACAGGCCAATATCAACTGCTGGCTATGCCAGAACCACCTGGGGGACAGTCCGGGATCACCTGCCAGCCATGGCGGAACCACCTCTCAGACGTACCAGAACCACCTGCCGGAGAAGCTGGAAACACGTCCTGGACAGACTGGAACCACGTGACGGCCATGCCTGAACCACCTGCCGAGCACGGCGGAACCACCTGTCGGACACGCCAAAATCACCTGCGGGCTACGCCAGAACCACTTGGACGACTCTCCGAAATGACCTGCCGGGCATGTTGGAACCACCTCTCAGACGTGCCAGAAGCACGTGGCGGACAGTCCGGGATCACCTGTTGGGCATACGCAACCACCTCTGAGACGTACCAGAACCACGTGCCGTGCACGCCGGAATCACCTACCGGACAGACCGGAATCAACTTTTGGGCATGCCGGAACCACCAGTCAGATGTGCCAGAAACACGTGCCGGAGACGCCGGAAGCATCTGCCGAGCATGCCGGAGCCACCTGCTCGACTCGCCAGAAACACCTGCCGGACACGCCAAAATCACCTGCCGGGTATGCCAGAACCACCTGGCGGACAATACGGAATCACCTGCCGCGCATGCCGGAAGCACGAGCCAGACACGCCGGAAACACCTACCGGACAGACCGGAACCACCTGCCAAGAACTCCGGAGCCACCTGTTCGACTCGCTGGAACCACCTGCCGGACAGGCCAATATCAACTGCTGGCTATGCCAGAACCACCTGGGGGACAGTCCGGGATCACCTGCCAGCCATGGCGGAACCACCTCTCAGACGTACCAGAACCACCTGCCGGAGAAGCTGGAAACACGTCCTGGACAGACTGGAACCACGTGACGGCCATGCCTGAACCACCTGCCGAGCACGGCGGAACCACCTGCCGGAAACGCCAAAATCACCTGCGGGCTACGCCAGAACCACTTGGACGACTCTCCGAAATGACCTGCCGGGCATGTTGGAACCACCTCTCAGACGTGCCAGAAGCACGTGGCGGACAGTCCGGAATCACCTGTTGGGTATGCGCAACCACCTCTGAGACGTACCAAAACCACGTGCCGTGCACGCCGGAACCACCTACGGGACAGACCGAAATCAACTTTTGGGCATGCTGGAACCACCAGTCAGATGTGCCAGAAACACGTGCCGGAGACGCCGGAAGCACCTGCCGAGCACGTCGCAACCACCTGCTCAACTCTCCTGAACCACCTGCCGGACACGCCAAAATCACCTGCCCGCTACACCAGCACCACTTCGGGGACAAGCCGGAATCACGTGAGGGGCATGCCGGCACAGCCTCTCAGACTGAACCTCGTGCCGGACACCACAGAACCACCTGCCGGACAGACCGGAACCACCTGCCGGACACGCCGGAACCACCGGCTCGACCCGCCGGAACGACCGCTGGACATGCAAAATCACCTGCCGGCTACGCCGGAAACACTTGGCGAACACTCCGGAATCACCTGCCGGGCATGCCGGAACCACCTCTCAGATATGACAGAATCACGTGCCAATGACCCTGGAAGCACCTGCCGAGCACGCCGCAACCACCTGCTCAACTCGCCAGAACCACCTGCCGGACACGCAAAAATCACCTGCCGGCTACGCCACAACCAGTTGGGGAACACTTCGGAATCACCTGCCGGGCTTGCTGGAACCACCTTCCGGTCATGCCAAAATCACCTGCCAATTACGCCAGTACCACTTGGCGGACACTGTGGAAACACCTGTCGGGCCGGCCGGAACCACATCTCAGACGTGCCAGAACCATGAGCATGAGATGCTGGAACCAAACCCCGAACAGACGGAAAACACCTGCCAGACCCGTCTGAACAACCTGCCGAGCACGCCGGAGCCACCTGCTCGACTCGCCGGAACCACCTGCCGATCACGCAAAAATCACCTGCCGGCTACGCCACAACCAGTTGGTGAACACTTTGGAATCACCTGCCAGGCTTGCTGGAACCACCTGCCAGTCATGCCAAAATCACCTGCCAACTACGCCAGAACCGCTTGGCGGACACTGCGGAAACAACTGTCGGGCCGGCTGGAACCACATCTCAGACGTGCCAGAAACGTGTTCATGAGATGCAGGAACCACACCCCAAACAGACGGATACCACCTGCCAGAACCACCTGAACCACCTGCCGAGCACGCCGGAACCACCGGCTCGACCCGCCGGAACGACCGCTGGACATGCAAACTCACCTGCCGGCTACGCCGGAAACACTTGGCGAACACTCCGGAATCACCTGCCGGGCATGCCGGAACCACCTCTCAGATATGCCAGAACCACGTGCCAATGACCCCGGAAGCACCTGCCGAGCACGCCGGAACCACCTGCTCGACTCGCCAGAACCACCTGCCGGACACGCAAAAATCACCTGCCGGCTACGCCACAACCAGTTGGGGAACACTTCGGAATCACCTGCCGGGCATGCTGGAACCACCTGCCGGTCATGCCAAAATCACCTGCCAACTACGCCAGATCCGCTTGGCGGACACTGCGGAAACACCTGTCGGGCCGGCTGGAACCACATCTCAGACGTGCCAGAACCATGTGCATGAGATGCTGGAACCACACCCCGAACAGACGGAAAACACCTGCCAGACCCGTCTGAACCACCTGCTGAGCACGCCGGAACCACCTGCTCGACTCACCGGTACCACCTCCCTGACACGCCAAAATCACCTGCTGGGTATGCCAGAACCACTTGGCGGACACTCCGGAATCATCTGCCGGACATGCCGGAACCAGCTCTCAGACACACCAGAACCAAGTGCCGGAGACGCCGGAACAGCTGCCGAGCATGCCGGAGCCACCTGCTCGACTCGCCAGAAACACCTTCCGGACACGCCAAAATCACCTGCCGGGTATGCCAGAACCACCTGGCGGACACTACGGAATCACCTGCCGCGCATGCCAGAACCACCTCTCAGACGTGCCGGAAGCACGTGCCAGACACGCCGGAAACACCTACCGGACAGACCGGAACCACCTGCCAAGAACGCCGGAGCCACCTGTTCGACTCGCTGGAACCACCTGCCGGACAGGCCAATATCAACTGCTGGCTATGCCAGAACCACCTGGGGGACAGTCCGGGATCACCTGCCAGCCATGGCGGAACCACCTCTCAGACGTACCAGAACCACCTGCCGGAGAAGCTGGAAGCACGTCCTGGACAGACTGGAACCACGTGACGGCCATGCCTGAACCACCTGCCGAGCACGGCGGAACCACCTGCCGGACACGCCGAAATCAGCTGCGGGCTATGGCAGAACCACTTGGACGACTCTCCGAAATGACCTGCCGGGCATGTTGGAACCACCTCTCAGACGTGCCAGAAGCACGTGGCAGACAGTCCGGAATCACCTGTTGGGTATGCGCAACCACCTCTGAGACGTACCAAAACCACGTGCCGTGCACGCCAGAACCACCTACGGGACAGACCGAAATCAACTTTTGGGCATGCTGGAACCACCAGTCAGATGTGCCAGAAACACGTGCCGGAGACGCCGGAAGCACCTGCCGAGCACGTCGCAACCACCTGCTCAACTCGCCTGAACCACCTGCCGGACACGTCAAAATCACCTGCCCGCTACACCAGCACCACTTCGGGGACAAGCCGGAATCACGTGAGGGGCATGCCGGCACAGCCTCTCAGACTGAACCTCGTGCCGGACACCACAGAACCACCTGCCGGACAGACCGGAACCACCTGCCGGACACGCCGGAACCACTGGCTCGACCCGTCGGAACGACCGCTGGACATGCAAAATCACCTGCCGGCTACGCCGGAAACACTTGGCGAACACTCCGGAATCACCTGCCGGGCATGCCGGAACCACATCTCAGATATGCCAGAACCACGTGCCAATGACCCCGGAAGCACCTGCCGAGCACGCCGGAACCACCTGCTCGACTCGCCAGAACCACCTGCCGGACACGCAAAAATCACCTACCGGCTACGCCACAACCAGTTGGGGAACACTTCGGAATCACCTGCCGGGCTTGCTGGAACCACCTGCCGGTCATGCCAAAATCACCTGCCAACTACGCCAGTACCACTTGGCAGACACTGTGGAAACACCTGTCGGGCCGGCCGGAACCACATCTCAGACGTGCCAGAACCATGTGCATGAGATGCTGGAACCACACCCCGAACAGACGGAAAACACCTGCCAGACCCGTCTGAACAACCTGCCGAGCACGCCGGAGCCAGCTAACTGACATGCCCAAATCACCAGCCGGGTATGCCAGAACCACTTGGCGGACACTCCGGTATCATCTGCCGGACATGCCGGAACCAGCTCTCAGACACACCAGAACCACGTGCCCGAGACGCCGGAAGCACCTGCTGAGCATGCCGGAGCCACCTGCTCGACTCGCCAGAAACACCTGCCGGACACGCCAAAATCACCTGCCGGCTACGCCACAACCGGTGGGGGAACACTTCGGAATCACCTGCCGGGCTTGCTGGAACCACCTGCCGGTCATGCCAAAATCACCTGCCAACTACGCCAGATCCGCTTGGCGGACACTGCGGAAACACCTGTCGGGCCGGCTGGAACCACATCTCAGACGTGCCAGAACCATGTGCATGAGATGCTGGAACCACACCCCGAACAGACGGAAAACACCTGCCAGACCCGTCTGAACAACCTGCCGAGCACGCCGGAGCCACCTGTTCGACTCGCCGGAACCACCTACCTGACATGCCAAAATCACCAGCCGGGTATGCCAGAACCACTTGGCGGACACTCCGGAATCATCTGCCGGACATGCCGGAACCAGCTCTCAGACACACCAGAACCACGTGCCGGAGACGCCGGAAGCACCTGCCGAGCATGCCGGAGCCACCTGCTCGACTCGCCAGAAACACCTGCCGGACACGCCAAAATCACCTGCCGGGTACGCCATAACCACCTGGCGGACACTCCGAAATCACCTGTCGCGCATGCCGGAACCACCTCTCAGACGTGCCGGAAGCACGTGCCGGACACGTTGGAATCACCTACCGGAGAGACCGGAACCAACTGCCGAGCACGCCGGAGCCACCTGTTCGACTCGCTGGAACCACCTGCCGGACAGGCCAATATTAACTGCTGGCTATGCCAGAACCACCTGGGGGACGGTCCGGAATCACCTGCCAGCCATGGCGGAACCACCTCTCAGACGTACCAGAACCACCTGCCAGAGAAGCGGGAAACACGTCCTGGACAGTCTGGAACCACCTGCCGGCCAAGCCTGAACCACCTGCCAAGCACAACGGAACAACCTGCCAGACACGCCAAAATCACCTGCGTGTTATGCCAGAACCACTTGGAGGACTCTCTGGGATGACCTGCCGGGCATGCCGGAACCACCTCTCAGACGTGCCAGAACCATGTGGCGGACAGTCCGGAATCACCTGTTGGGCATGCGCAACCACCTCTGAGACGTACCAGAACCACATGCCGTGCAGGCTGGAACCACCTACCGGACAGACCGGAATCACCTTTCGGGCATGCCGGAACCACCTGTCAGATGTGCCAGAAACACGTGCCGGAGACGCCGGAAGCACCTGCCAAGCACGTTGGAACCACCTGCTCAACTCGCCTGAACCACCTGCCGGACATGCCAAAATCACCTGCCGACTATGCCAGAACCACTTGGCGAACACTCCGGAATCACTTGCCGGGCATGCAGGAACCACCTCTCAGACATGCCAGAACCCCGTGCCAATGACCCCGGAAGCACCAGCCGAGCACGCCGGAACCACCTGCTCGACTCGCCAGAACCACCTGCCGATCACGCAAAAATCACCTGCCGGCTACGCCACAACCAGTTGGTGAACACTTTGGAATCACCTGCCAGGCTTGCTGGAACCACCTGCCAGTCATGCCAAAATCACCTGCCAACTACGCCAGAACCGCTTGGCGGACACTGCGGAAACACCTGTCGGGCCGGCTGGAACCACATCTCAGACGTGCCAGAAACGTGTTCATGAGATGCTGGAACCACACCCCGAACAGACGGATACCACCTGCCAGAACCGCCTGAACCACCTGCTGAGCACGCCGGAACCACCTGCTCGACTCACCGGTACCACCTCCCTGACACGCCAAAATCACCTGCTGGGTATGCCAGAACCACTTGGCGGACACTCCGGAATCATCTGCCGGACATGCCGGAACCAGCTCTCAGACACACCAGAACCAAGTGCCGGAGACGCCGGAAGCACCTGCCGAGCATGCCGGAGCCACCTCCTCGACTCGCCAGAAACACCTGCCGGACACGCCAAAATCACCTGCCGGCTATGCCAGAACCACCTGGCGGACACTACGGAATCACCTGCCGCGCATGCCGGAACCACCTCTCAGACGTGCCGGAAGCACGTGCCAGACACGCCGGAAACACCTACCGGACAGACCGGAACCACCTGCCAAGAACGCCGGAGCCACCTGTCCGACTCGCTGGAACCACCTGCCGGACAGGCCAATATCAACTGCTGGCTATGCCAGAACCACCTGGGGGACAGTCGGGGATCACCTGCCAGCCATGGCGGAACCACCTCTCAGACGTACCAGAACCACCTGCCGGAGAAGCTGGAAACACGTCCTGGACAGACTGGAACCACGTGACGGCCATGCCTGAACCACCTGCCGAGCACGGCGGAACCACCTGCCGGACATGCCAAAATCACCTGCGGGCTACGCCAGAACCACTTGGACGACTCTCCTAAATGACGTGCCGGACATGTTGGAACCACCTCTCAGACGGGCCAGAAGCACGTGGCGGACAGTCCGGAATCACCTGTTGGGCATACGCAACCACCTCTGACACGTCCCAGAACCACGTGCCGTGCACGCCGGAACCACCTACCAGACAGACCGGAATCAACTCTTGGGCATGCCGGAACCACAAGTCAGATGTGCCAGAAACACGTGCCGGAGACGCCGGAAGCACCTGCCGAGCACGTCGCAACCACCTGCTCAACTCGCCTGAACCACCTGCCGGACACGCCAAAATCACCTGCCCGCTACACCAGCACCACTTCGGGGACAAGCCGGAATCACGTGAGGGGCATGCCGGCACAGCCTCTCAGACTGAACCTCGTGCCGGACACCACAGAACCACCTGCCGGACAGACCGGAACCACCTGCCGGACACGCCGGAACCACCGGCTCGACCCGTCGGAACGACCGCTGGACATGCAAAATCACCTGCCGGCTACGCCGGAAACACTTGGCGAAGACTCCGGAATCACCTGCCGGGCATGCCGGAACCACCTCTCAGATATGCCAGAACCACGTGCCAATGACCCCGGAAGCAACTGCCGAGCACGCCGGAACCACCTGCTCGACTAGCCAGAACCACCTGCCGGACACGCAAAAATCACCTGCCGGCTACGCCACAACCAGTTGGGGAACACTTCGGAATCACCTGCCGGGCTTGCTGGAACCACCTGCCGGTCATGCCAAAATCACCTGCCAACTACGCCAGTACCACTTGGCGGACACTGTGGAAACACCTGTCGGGCCGGCCGGAACCACATCTCACACGTGCCAGAACCATGTGCATGAGATGCTGGAACCACACCCCGAACAGACGGAAAACACCTGCCAGACCCGTCTGAACAACCTGCCGAGCATGCCGGAGCCACCTGCTCGACTCGCTGGAACCACCTACCTGACATGCCCAAATCACCAGCCGGGTATGCCAGAACCACTTGGCGGACACTCCGGAATCATCTGCCGGACATGCCGGAAACAGCTCTCAGACACACCAGAACCACGTGCCGGAGACGCCGGAAGCACCTGCCGAGCATGCCGGAGCCACCTGCTCGACTCGCCAGAAACACCTGCCGGACACGCCAAAATCACCTGCCGGGTACGCCAGAACCACCTGGCGGACACTCCGAAATCACCTGTCGCGCATGCCGGAAACACCTCTCAGACGTGCCGGAAGCACGTGCCGGACACGCCGGAATCACCTACCGGACAGACCGGAACCACCTGCCGCGCACGCCGGAGCCACCTCTTCGACTCGTTGGAACCACCTGCCGGACAGGCCAATATCAACTGCTGGCTATGCCAGAACCACCTGGGGGACGGTCCGGAATCACCTGCCAGCCATGGCGGAACCCCCTCTCAGACGTACCAGAACCACCTGCCGGAGAAGCTGGAAACACGTCCTGGACAGTCTGGAACCACCTGCCGGCCAAGCCAGAACCACCTGCCAAGCACAACGGAACAACCTGCCAGACACGCCAAAATCACATGCGTGCTATGCCAGAACCACTTGGAGGACTCTCTGGGATGACCTGCCGGGCATGCCGTAACCACCTCTCAGACGTGCCAGAAGCACGTGGCGGACAGTCCGGAATCACCTGTTGGGCATACGCAACCACCTCTGACACGTACCAGAACCACGTGCCGTGCACGCCGGAACCACCTACAGGACAGACCGGAATCACCTTTTGGGCATGCCGGAACCACCAGTCAGATGTGCCAGAAACACGTGCCGGAGACGCCGGAAGCACCTGCCGAGCACGTCGCAACCACCTGCTCAACTCGCCTGAACCACCTGCCGGACACGCCAAAATCACCTGCCCGCTACACCAGCACCACTTCGGGGACAAGCCGGAATCACGTGAGGGGCATGCCGGCACAGCCTCTCAGACTGAACCTCGTGCCGGACACCACAGAACCACCTGCCGGACAGACCGGAACCACCTGCCGGACACGCCGGAACCACCGGCTCGACCGGCCGGAACGACCGCTGGACATGCAAACTCACCTGCCGGCTACGCCGGAAACACTTGGCGAACACTCCGGAATCACCTCCCGGGCATGCCGGAACCACCTCTCAAGTATGCCAGAACCACGTGCCAATGACCCCGGAAGCACCTGCCGAGCACGCCGGAACCACCTGCTCGACTCGCCAGAACCACCTGCCGGACACGCAAAAATCACCTGCCGGCTACGCCACAACCAGTTGGGGAACACTTCGGAATCACCTGCCGGGCTTGCTGGAACCACCTGCCGGTCATGCCAAAATCACCTGCCAACTACGCCAGTACCACTTGGCGGACACTGTGGAAACACCTGTCGGGCCGGCCGGAGCCACATCTCAGACCTGCCAGAACCATGTGCATGAGATGCTGGAACCACACCCCGAACAGACGGAAAACACCTGCCAGACCCGTCTGAACAACCTGCCGAGCACGCCGGAGCCACCTGCTCGACTCGCCGGAACCACCTACCTGACATGCCCAAATCACCAGCCGGGTATGCCAGAACCACTTGGCGGACACTCCGGAATCATCAGCCGGACATGCCGGAACCAGCTGTCAGACACACCAGAACCACGTGCAGGAGACGCCGGAAGCACCTGCTGAGCATGCCGGAGCCACCTGCTCGACTCGCCAGAAACACCTGCCGGACACGCCAAAATCACCTGCCGGGTACGCCAGAACCACCTGGCGGACACTCCGAAACCACCTGTCGCGCATGCCGGAACCACCTCTCAGACCTGCCGGAAGCACGTGCCGGACACGCCGGAATCACCTACCGGACAGACCGGAACCACCTGCCGAGCACGCCGGAGCCACCTGTTCGACTCGCTGGAACCACCTGCCGGACAGGCCAATATCAACTGCTGGCTATGCCAGAACCACCTGGGGGACAGTCCGGGATCACCTGCCAGCCATGGCGGAACCACCTCTCAGACGTACCAGAACCACCTGCCGGAGAAGCTGGAAACACGTCCTGGACAGACTGGAACCACGTGACGGCCATGCCTGAACCACCTGCCGAGCACGGCGGAACCACCTGCCGTACACGCCAAAATCACCTGCGGGCTACGCCAGAACCACTTGACGACTCTCCGAAATGACCTGCCGGGCATGTTGGAACCACCTCTCAGACGTGCCAGAAGCACGTGGCGGACAGTCCGGAATCACCTGTTGGGCATACGCAACCACCTCTGAGACGTAACAGAACCACGTGCCGTGCACGCCGGAACCACCTACCGGACAGACCGGAATCAACTTTTGGGCATGCCGGAACCACCAGTCAGATGTGCCAGAAACACGTGCCGGAGACGCCGGAAGCACCTGCCGAGCACGTCGCAACCACCTGCTCAACTCGCCTGAACCACCTGCCGGACATGCCAAAATCACCTGCCCGCTACACCAGCACCACTTCGGGGACAAGCCGGAATCACGTGAGGGGCATATCAGCACAGCCTCTCGAACTGAACCTCGTGCCGGACACCACAGAACCACCTGCCGGACAGACCGGAACCACCTGCCGGACACGCCGGAACCTCCGGCTCGACCCGCCGGAACGACCTCTGGACATGCAAAATCACCTGCCGGCTACGCCGGAAACACTTGGCGAACACTCCGGAATCACCTGCCGGGCATGCCGGAACCACCTCTCAGATATGCCAGAACCACGTGCCAATGACCCCGGAAGCACCTGCCGAGCACGCCGGAACCACCTGCTCGACTCGCCAGAACCACCTGCCGGACACGCCAAAATCACCTGCCGGCTACGCCACAACCAGTTGGGGAACACTTCGGAATCACCTGCCGGGCTTGCTGGAACCACCTGCCGGTCATGCCAAAATCACCTGCCAACTACGCCAGTACCACTTGGCGGACACTGTGGAAACACCTGTCGGGCCGGCCGGAACCACATCTCCGACGTGCCAGAACCATGTGCATGAGATGCTGGAACCACACCCCGAACAGACGGAAAACATCTGCCAGACCAGTCTGAACAACCTGCCGAGCACGCCGGAGCCACCTGCTCGACTCGCCGGAACCACCTACCTGACATGCCCAAATCACCAGCCGGGTATGCCAGAACCACTTGGCGGACACTCCGGAATCATCTGCCGGACGTGCCGGAACCAGCTCTCAGACACACCAGAACCACGTGCCGGAGACGCCGGAAGCACCTGCCGAGCATGCCGGAGCCACCTGCTCGACTCGCCAGAAACACCTGCCGGACACGCCAAAATCACCTGCCGGGTACGCCAGAACCACCTGGCGGACACTCCGAAGTCACCTGTCCCGCATGCCGGAACCACCTCTCAGATGTGCCGGAAGCACGTGCCGGACACGCCGGAATCACCTACCGGACAGACCGGAACCACCTGCCGAGCACGCCGGAGCCACCTGTTCGACTCGCTGGAACCACCTGCCGGACAGGCCAATATCAACTGCTGGCTATGCCAGAACCACCTGGGGGACGGTCCGGAATCACCTGCCAGCCATGGCGGAACCACCTCTCAGACGTACCAGATCCACCTGCCGGAGAAGCTGGAAACACGTCCTGGACAGTCTGGAACCACCTGCCGGCCAAGCCTGAACCACCTGCCAAGCACAACGGAGCAACCTGCCAGACACGCCAAAATCACCTGCGTGTTATGCCAGAACCACTTGGAGGACTCTCTGGGATGACCTGCCGGGCATGCCGGAACCACCTCTCAGACGTGCCAGAACCATGTGGCGGACAGTCCGGAATCACCTGTTGGGCATGCGCAACCACCTCTGAGACGTACCAGAACCACATGCCGTGCAGGCTGGAACCACCTACCGGACAGACCGGAATCACCTTTCGGGCATGCCGGAACCACCTGTCAGATGTGCCAGAAACACGTGCCGGAGACGCCGGAAGCACCTGCCAAGCACGTTGGAACCACCTGCTCAACTCGCCTGAACCACCTGCCGGACATGCCAAAATCACCTGCCGACTATGCCAGAACCACTTGGCGAACACTCCGGAATCACTTGCCGGGCATGCAGGAACCACCTCTCAGACATGCCAGAACCCCGTGCCAATGACCCCGGAAGCACCAGCCGAGCACGCCGGAACCACCTCCTCGACTCGCCAGAACCACCTGCCGATCACGCAAAAATCACCTGCCGGCTACGCCACAACCAGTTGGTGAACACTTTGGAATCACCTGCCAGGCTTGCTGGAACCACCTGCCAGTCATGCCAAAATCACCTGCCAACTACGCCAGAACCGCTTGGCGGACACTGCGGAAACACATGTCGGGCCGGCTGGAACCACATCTCAGACGTGCCAGAAACGTGTTCATGAGATGCTGGAACCACACCCCGAACAGACGGATACCACCTGCCAGAACCGCCTGAACCACCTGCCGAGCACGCCGGAACCACCTGCTCGACTCACCGGTACCACCTCCCTGACACGCCAAAATCACCTGCTGGGTATGCCAGAACCACTTGGCGGACACTCCGGAATCATCTGCCGGACATGCCGGAACCAGCTCTCAGACACACCAGAACCAAGTGCCGGAGACGCCGGAAGCACCTGCCGAGCATGCCGGAGCCACCTGCTCGACTCGCCAGAAACACCTGCCGGACACGCCAAAATCACCTGCCGGGTATGCCAGAACCACCTGGCGGACACTACGGAATCACCTGCCGCGCATGCCGGAAGCACGTGCCAGACACGCCGGAAACACCTACCGGACAGACCGGAACCACCTGCCGAGCACGCCGGAGCCACCTGTTCGACTCGCTGGAACCACCTGCCGGACAGGCCAATATCAACTGCTGGCTATGCCAGAACCACCTGGGGGACAGTCCGGGATCACCTGCCAGCCATGGCGGAACCACCTCTCAGACGTACCAGAACCACCTGCCGGAGAAGCTGGAAACACGTCCTGGACAGACTGGAACCACGTGACGGCCATGCCTGAACCACCTGCCGAGCACGGCGGAACCACCTGCCGGACACGCCAAAATCACCTGCGGGCTACGCCAGAACCACTTGACGACTCTCCGAAATGACCTGCCGGGCATGTTGGAACCACCTCTCAGACGTGCCAGAAGCACGTGGCGGACAGTCCGGAATCACCTGTTGGGCATACGCAACCACCTCTGAGACGTAACAGAACCACGTGCCGTGCACGCCGGAACCACCTACCGGACAGACCGGAATCAACTTTTGGGCATGCCGGAACCACCAGTCAGATGTGCCAGAAACACGTGCCGGAGACGCCGGAAGCACCTGCCGAGCACGTCGCAACCACCTGCTCAACTCGCCTGAACCACCTGCCGGACACGCCAAAATCACCTGCCCGCTACACCAGCACCACTTCGGGGACAAGCCGGAATCACGTGAGGGGCATATCAGCACAGCCTCTCGGACTGAACCTCGTGCCGGACACCACAGAACCACCTGCCGGACAGACCGGAACCACCTGCCGGACACGCCGGAACCACCGGCTCGACCCGCCGGAACGACCTCTGGACATGCAAAATCACCTGCCGGCTACGCCGGAAACACTTGGCGAACACTCCGGAATCACCTGCCGGGCATGCCGGAACCACCTCTCAGATATGCCAGAACCACGTGCCAATGACCCCGGAAGCACCTGCCGAGCACGCCGGAACCACCTGCTCGACTCGCCAGAACCACCTGCCGGACACGCCAAAATCACCTGCCGGCTACGCCACAACCAGTTGGGGAACACTTCGGAATCACCTGCCGGGCTTGCTGGAACCACCTGCCGGTCATGCCAAAATCACCTGCCAACTACGCCAGTACCACTTGGCGGACACTGTGGAAACACCTGTCGGGCCGGCCGGAACCACATCTCCGACGTGCCAGAACCATGTGCATGAGATGCTGGAACCACACCCCGAACAGACGGAAAACATCTGCCAGACCAGTCTGAACAACCTGCCGAGCACGCCGGAGCCACCTGCTCGACTCGCCGGAACCACCTACCTGACATGCCCAAATCACCAGCCGGGTATGCCAGAACCACTTGGCGGACACTCCGGAATCATCTGCCGGACGTGCCGGAACCAGCTCTCAGACACACCAGAACCACGTGCCGGAGACGCCGGAAGCACCTGCCGAGCATGCCGGAGCCACCTGCTCGACTCGCCAGAAACACCTGCCGGACACGCCAAAATCACCTGCCGGGTACGCCAGAACCACCTGGCGGACACTCCGAAGTCACCTGTCCCGCATGCCGGAACCACCTCTCAGATGTGCCGGAAGCACGTGCCGGACACGCCGGAATCACCTACCGGACAGACCGGAACCACCTGCCGAGCACGCCGGAGCCACCTGTTCTACTCGCTGGAACCACCTGCCGGACAGGCCAATATCAACTGCTGGCTATGCCAGAACCACCTGGGGGACGGTCCGGAATCACCTGCCAGCCATGGCGGAACCACCTCTCAGACGTACCAGATCCACCTGCCGGAGAAGCTGGAAACACGTCCTGGACAGTCTGGAACCACCTGCCGGCCAAGCCTGAACCACCTGCCAAGCACAACGGAACAACCTGCCAGACACGCCAAAATCACCTGCGTGTTATGCCAGAACCACTTGGAGGACTCTCTGGGATGACCTGCCGGGCATGCCGGAACCACCTCTCAGACGTGCCAGAACCATGTGGCGGACAGTCCGGAATCACCTGTTGGGCATGCGCAACCACCTCTGACACGTACCAGAACCACATGCCGTGCAGGCTGGAACCACCTACCGGACAGACCGGAATCACCTTTCGGGCATGCCGGAACCACCTGTCAGATGTGCCAGAAACACGTGCCGGAGACGCCGGAAGCACCTGCCAAGCACGTTGGAACCACCTGCTCAACTCGCCTGAACCACCTGCCGGACATGCCAAAATCACCTGCCGACTATGCCAGAACCACTTGGCGAACACTCCGGAATCACTTGCCGGGCATGCAGGAACCACCTCTCAGACATGCCAGAACCCCGTGCCAATGACCCCGGAAGCACCAGACGAGCACGCCGGAACCACCTCCTCGACTCGCCAGAACCACCTGCCGATCACGCAAAAATCACCTGCCGGCTACGCCACAACCAGTTGGTGAACACTTTGGAATCACCTGCCAGGCTTGCTGGAACCACCTGCCAGTCATGCCAAAATCACCTGCCAACTACGCCAGAACCGCTTGGCGGACACTGCGGAAACACATGTCGGGCCGGCTGGAACCACATCTCAGACGTGCCAGAAACGTGTTCATGAGATGCTGGAACCACACCCCGAACAGACGGATACCACCTGCCAGAACCGCCTGAACCACCTGCCGAGCACGCCGGAACCACCTGCTCGACTCACCGGTACCACCTCCCTGACACGCCAAAATCACCTGCTGGGTATGCCAGAACCACTTGGCGGACACTCCGGAATCATCTGCCGGACATGCCGGAACCAGCTCTCAGACACACCAGAACCAAGTGCCGGAGACGCCGGAAGCACCTGCCGAGCATGCCGGAGCCACCTGCTCGACTCGCCAGAAACACCTGCCGGACACGCCAAAATCACCTGCCGGGTATGCCAGAACCACCTGGCGGACACTACGGAATCACCTGCCGCGCATGCCGGAAGCACGTGCCAGACACGCCGGAAACACCTACCGGACAGACCGGAACCACCTGCCGAGCACGCCGGAGCCACCTGTTCGACTCGCTGGAACCACCTGCCGGACAGGCCAATATCAACTGCTGGCTATGCCAGAACCACCTGGGGGACAGTCCGGGATCACCTGCCAGCCATGGCGGAACCACCTCTCAGACGTACCAGAACCACCTGCCGGAGAAGCTGGAAACACGTCCTGGACAGACTGGAACCACGTGACGGCCATGCCTGAACCACCTGCCGAGCACGGCGGAACCACCTGCCGGACACGCCAAAATCACCTGCGGGCTACGCCAGAACCACTTGACGACTCTCCGAAATGACCTGCCGGGCATGTTGGAACCACCTCTCAGACGTGCCAGAAGCACGTGGCGGACAGTCCGGAATCACCTGTTGGGCATACGCAACCACCTCTGAGACGTAACAGAACCACGTGCCGTGCACGCCGGAACCACCTACCGGACAGACCGGAATCAACTTTTGGGCATGCCGGAACCACCAGTCAGATGTGCCAGAAACACGTGCCGGAGACGCCGGAAGCACCTGCCGAGCACGTCGCAACCACCTGCTCAACTCGCCTGAACCACCTGCCGGACATGCCAAAATCACCTGCCCGCTACACCAGCACCACTTCGGGGACAAGCCGGAATCACGTGAGGGGCATATCAGCACAGCCTCTCGGACTGAACCTCGTGCCGGACACCACAGAACCACCTGCCGGACAGACCGGAACCACCTGCCGGACACGCCGGAACCACCGGCTCGACCCGCCGGAACGACCTCTGGACATGCAAAATCACCTGCCGGCTACGCCGGAAACACTTGGCGAACACTCCGGAATCACCTGCCGGGCATGCCGGAACCACCTCTCAGATATGCCAGAACCACGTGCCAATGACCCCGGAAGCACCTGCCGAGCACGCCGGAACCACCTGCTCGACTCGCCAGAACCACCTGCCGGACACGCCAAAATCACCTGCCGGCTACGCCACAACCAGTTGGGGAACACTTCGGAATCACCTGCCGGGCTTGCTGGAACCACCTGCCGGTCATGCCAAAATCACCTGCCAACTACGCCAGTACCACTTGGCGGACACTGTGGAAACACCTGTCGGGCCGGCCGGAACCACATCTCCGACGTGCCAGAACCATGTGCATGAGATGCTGGAACCACACCCCGAACAGACGGAAAACATCTGCCAGACCAGTCTGAACAACCTGCCGAGCACGCCGGAGCCACCTGCTCGACTCGCCGGAACCACCTACCTGACATGCCCAAATCACCAGCCGGGTATGCCAGAACCACTTGGCGGACACTCCGGAATCATCTGCTGGACGTGCCGGAACCAACTCTCAGACACACCAGAACCACGTGCCGGAGACACCGGAAGCACCTGCCGAGCATGCCGGAGCCACCTGCTCGACTCGCCAGAAACACCTGCCGGACACGCCAAAATCACCTGCCGGGTACGCCAGAACCACCTGGCGGACACTCCGAAGTCACCTGTCCCGCATGCCGGAACCACCTCTCAGATGTGCCGGAAGCACGTGCCGGACACGCCGGAATCACCTACCGGACAGACCGGAACCACCTGCCGAGCACGCCGGAGCCACCTGTTCTACTCGCTGGAACCACCTGCCGGACAGGCCAATATCAACTGCTGGCTATGCCAGAACCACCTGGGGGACGGTCCGGAATCACCTGCCAGCCATGGCGGAACCACCTCTCAGACGTACCAGATCCACCTGCCGGAGAAGCTGGAAACACGTCCTGGACAGTCTGGAACCACCTGCCGGCCAAGCCTGAACCACCTGCCAAGCACAACGGAACAACCTGCCAGACACGCCAAAATCACCTGCGTGTTATGCCAGAACCACTTGGAGGACTCTCTGGGATGACCTGCCGGGCATGCCGGAACCACCTCTCAGACGTGCCAGACCCATGTGGCGGACAGTCCGGAATCACCTGTTGGGCATGCGCAACCACCTCTGAGACGTACCAGAACCACATGCCGTGCAGGCTGGAACCACCTACCGGACAGACCGGAATCACCTTTCGGGCATGCCGGAACCACCTGTCAGATGTGCCAGAAACACGTGCCGGAGACGCCGGAAGCACCTGCCAAGCACGTTGGAACCACCTGCTCAACTCGCCTGAACCACCTGCCGGACATGCCAAAATCACCTGCCGACTATGCCAGAACCACTTGGCGAACACTCCGGAATCACTTGCCCGGCATGCAGGAACCACCTCTCAGACATGCCAGAACCCCGTGCCAATAACCCGGGAAGCACCAGCCGAGCACGCCGGAACCACCTGCTCGACTCGCCAGAACCACCTGCCGATCACGCAAAAATCACCTGCCGGCTACGCCACAACCAGTTGGTGAACATTTTGGAATCATCTGCCAGGCTTGCTGGAACCACCTGACAGTTATGCCATAATCACCTGACAACTACGCCAGAACCGCTTGGCGGACACTGCGGAAACACCTGTCGGGCGGGCTGGAACCACATCTCAGACGTGCCAGAAACGTGTTCATGAGATGCTGGAACCACACCCCGAACAGACGGATACCACCTGCCAGAACCGCCTGAACCACCTGCTGAGCACGCCGGAACCACCTGCTCGACTCACCGGTACCACCACCCTGACACATCAAAATCACCTGCTGGGTATGCCAGAACCACTTGGCGGACACTCCGGAATCATCTGCCGGACATGCCGGAACCAGCTCTCAGACACACCAGAACCAAGTGCCGGAGACGCCAGAAACACCTGCCGAGCATGCCGGGGCCACCTGCTCGACTCGCCAGAAACACCTGCCGGACATGCCAAAATCACCTGCTGGGTATGCCAGAACCACCTGGCGGACACTACGGAATCACCTGTCGCGCATGCCGGAACCACCTCTCAGACGTGCCGGAAGCACGTGCCGGACACGCCGGAAACACCTACCGGACAGACCGGAACCACCTGCCAAGAACGCCGGAGCCACCTGTTCGACTCGCTGGAACCACCTGCCGGACAGGCCAATATCAACTGCTGGCTATGCCAGAACCACCTGGGGGACCGTCCGGGATCACCTGCCAGCCATGGCGGAACCACCTCTCAGACGTACCGGAACCACCTGCCGGAGAAGCTGGAAACACGTCCTGGACAGACTGGAACCACGTGACGGCCATGCCTGAACCACCTGCCATACTCGCCAAAATCACCTGCGGGCTACGCCAGAAACACTTGGACGACTCTCCGAAATGACCTGCCGGGCATGTTGGAACCACCTCTCAGACGTGCCAGAAGCACGTGGCGGACAGTCCGGAATCACCTGTTGGGCATACGCAACCACCTCTGACACGTACCAGAACCACGTGCCGTGCACGCCGGAACCACCTACAAGACAGACCGGAATCAAATTTTGGGCATGCCGGAACCACCAGTCAGATGTGCCAGAAACACGTGCAGGAGACGCCGGAAGCACCTGCCGAGCACGTCGCAACCACCTGCTCAACTCGCCTGAACCACCTGCCGGACATGCCAAAATCACCTGCCCGCTACACCAGCACCACTTCGGGGACAAGCCGGAATCACGTGAGGGGCATGCCGGCACAGCCTCTCGGACTGAACCTCGTGCCGGACACCACAGAACCACCTGCCGGACAGACCGGAACCACCTGCCGGACACGCCGGAACCACCGTCTCGACCCGCCGGAACGACCGCTGGACATGCAAACTCACCTGCCGGCTACGCCGGAAACACTTGGCGAACACTCCGGAATCACCTGCCGGGCATGCCGGAACCACCTCTCAGATATGCCAGAACCACGTGCCAATGACCCCGGAAGCACCTGCCGAGCACGCCGGAACCACCTGCTCGACTCGCCAGAACCACCTGCCGGACACGCAAAAATCACCTGCCGGCTACGCCACAACCAGTTGGGGAACACTTCGGAATCACCTGCCGGGCTTGCTGGAACCACCTGCCGGTCATGCCAAAATCACCTGCCAACTACGCCAGTACCACTTGGCGGACACTGTGGAAACACCTGTCGGGCCGGCCGGAACCACATCTCAGACGTGCCAGAACCATGTGCATGAGATGCTGGAACCACACCCCGAAAAGACGGAAAACACCTGCCAGACCCGTCTGAACAACCTGCCGAGCACGCCGGAGCCACCTGCTCGACTCGCCGGAACCACCTACCTGACATGCCCAAATCACCAACCGGGTATGCCAGAACCACTTGGCGGACACTGCGGAATCATCTGCCGGACATGCCGGAACCAGCTCTCAGACACACCAGAACCACGTGCCGGAGACGCCGGAAGCACCTGCTGAGCATGCCCAAGCCACCTGCTCGACTCGCCAGAAACACCTGCCGGACACGCCAAAATCACCTGCCGGGTACGCCAGAACCACCTGGCGGACACTCCGAAACCACCTGTCGCGCATGCCGGAACCACCTCTCAGACGTGCCGGAAGCACGTGCCGGACACGCCGGAATCACCTACCGGACAGACCGGAACCACCTGCTGAGCACGCCGGAGCCACCTGTTCGACTCGCTGGAACCACCTGCCGGACAGGCCAATATCAACTGCTGGCTATGCCAGAACCACCTGGGGTCGGTCCGGAATCACCTGCCATCCATGGCGGAACCACCTGTCAGACGTACCAGAACCACATGCCGTGCAGGCTGCAACCACCTACCGGACAGACCGGAATCACCTTTCGGGCATGCCGGAACCACCTGTCAGATGTGCCAGAAACACGTGCCGGAGACGCCGGAAGCACCTGCCAAGCATGTTGGAACCACCTGCTCAACTCGCCTGAACCACCTGCCGGACATGCCAAAATCACCTGCCGACTATGCCAGAACCACTTGGCGAACACTCCGGAATCACTTGCCGGGCATGCAGGAACCACCTCTCAGACATGCCAGAACCCCGTGCCAATGACCCCGGAAGCACCAGCTGAGCACGCCGGAACCACCTGCTCGACTCGCCAGAACCACCTGCCGATCACGCAAAAATCACCTGCCGGCTACGCCACAACCAGTTGGTGAACACTTTGGAATCACCTGCCAGGCTTGCTGGAACCACCTGCCAGTCATGCCAAAATCACCTGCCAACTACGCCAGAACCGCTTGGCGGACACTGCGGAAACACCTGTCGGGCCGGCTGGAACCACATCTCAGACGTGCCAGAAACGTGTTCATGAGATGCTGGAACCACACCCCGAACAGACGGATACCACCTGCCAGAACCGCCTGAACCACCTGCTGAGCACGCCGGAACCACCTGCTCGACTCACCGGTACCACCTCCCTGACACACCAAAATCACCTCCTGGGTATGCCAGAACCACTTGGCGGACACTCCGGAATCATCCGCCGGACATGCCGGAACCAGCTCTCAGACACACCAGAACCAAGTGCCGGAGACGCCGGAAGCACCTACCGGACAGACCGGAACCACCTGCCGAGCACGCCGGAGCCACCTGTTCGACTCGCTGGAACCACCTGCCGGACAGGCCAATATCAACTGCTGGCTATGCCAGAACCACCTGGGGGACAGTCCGGGATCACCTGCCAGCCATGGCGGAACCACCTCTCAGACGTACCAGAACCACCTGCCGGAGAAGCTGGAAACACGTCCTGGACAGACTGGAACCACGTGACGGCCATGCCTGAACCACCTGCCGAGCACGGCGGAACCACCTGTCGGACACGCCAAAATCACCTGCGGGCTACGCCAGAACCACTTGGACGACTCTCCGAAATGACCTGCCGGGCATGTTGGAACCACCTCTCAGACGTGCCAGAAGCACGTGGCGGACAGTCCGGGATCACCTGTTGGGCATACGCAACCACCTCTGAGACGTACCAGAACCACGTGCCGTGCACGCCGGAATCACCTACCGGACAGACCGGAATCAACTTTTGGGCATGCCGGAACCACCAGTCAGATGTGCCAGAAACACGTGCCGGAGACGCCGGAAGCATCTGCCGAGCATGCCGGAGCCACCTGCTCGACTCGCCAGAAACACCTGCCGGACACGCCAAAATCACCTGCCGGGTATGCCAGAACCACCTGGCGGACAATACGGAATCACCTGCCGCGCATGCCGGAAGCACGAGCCAGACACGCCGGAAACACCTACCGGACAGACCGGAACCACCTGCCAAGAACTCCGGAGCCACCTGTTCGACTCGCTGGAACCACCTGCCGGACAGGCCAATATCAACTGCTGGCTATGCCAGAACCACCTGGGGGACAGTCCGGGATCACCTGCCAGCCATGGCGGAACCACCTCTCAGACGTACCAGAACCACCTGCCGGAGAAGCTGGAAACACGTCCTGGACAGACTGGAACCACGTGACGGCCATGCCTGAACCACCTGCCGAGCACGGCGGAACCACCTGCCGGAAACGCCAAAATCACCTGCGGGCTACGCCAGAACCACTTGGACGACTCTCCGAAATGACCTGCCGGGCATGTTGGAACCACCTCTCAGACGTGCCAGAAGCACGTGGCGGACAGTCCGGAATCACCTGTTGGGTATGCGCAACCACCTCTGAGACGTACCAAAACCACGTGCCGTGCACGCCGGAACCACCTACGGGACAGACCGAAATCAACTTTTGGGCATGCTGGAACCACCAGTCAGATGTGCCAGAAACACGTGCCGGAGACGCCGGAAGCACCTGCCGAGCACGTCGCAACCACCTGCTCAACTCTCCTGAACCACCTGCCGGACACGCCAAAATCACCTGCCCGCTACACCAGCACCACTTCGGGGACAAGCCGGAATCACGTGAGGGGCATGCCGGCACAGCCTCTCAGACTGAACCTCGTGCCGGACACCACAGAACCACCTGCCGGACAGACCGGAACCACCTGCCGGACACGCCGGAACCACCGGCTCGACCCGCCGGAACGACCGCTGGACATGCAAAATCACCTGCCGGCTACGCCGGAAACACTTGGCGAACACTCCGGAATCACCTGCCGGGCATGCCGGAACCACCTCTCAGATATGACAGAATCACGTGCCAATGACCCTGGAAGCACCTGCCGAGCACGCCGCAACCACCTGCTCAACTCGCCAGAACCACCTGCCGGACACGCAAAAATCACCTGCCGGCTACGCCACAACCAGTTGGGGAACACTTCGGAATCACCTGCCGGGCTTGCTGGAACCACCTTCCGGTCATGCCAAAATCACCTGCCAATTACGCTAGTACCACTTGGCGGACACTGTGGAAACACCTGTCGGGCCGGCCGGAACCACATCTCAGACGTGCCAGAACCATGAGCATGAGATGCTGGAACCAAACCCCGAACAGACGGAAAACACCTGCCAGACCCGTCTGAACAACCTGCCGAGCACGCCGGAGCCACCTGCTCGACTCGCCGGAACCACCTGCCGATCACGCAAAAATCACCTGCCGGCTACGCCACAACCAGTTGGTGAACACTTTGGAATCACCTGCCAGGCTTGCTGGAACCACCTGCCAGTCATGCCAAAATCACCTGCCAACTACGCCAGAACCGCTTGGCGGACACTGCGGAAACAACTGTCGGGCCGGCTGGAACCACATCTCAGACGTGCCAGAAACGTGTTCATGAGATGCAGGAACCACACCCCAAACAGACGGATACCACCTGCCAGAACCACCTGAACCACCTGCCGAGCACGCCGGAACCACCTGCTCGACTCACCGGTACCACCTCCCTGACACGCCAAAATCACCTGCTGGGTATGCCAGAACCACTTGGCGGACACTCCGGAATCACCTGTCGCGCATGACGGAACCACCTCTCAGACGTGCCGGAAGCACGTGCCAGACACGCCGGAAACACCTACCGGACAGACCGGAACCACCTGCCAAGAACGCCGGAGCCACCTGTTCGACTCGCTGGAACCACCTGCCGGACAGGCCAATATCAACTGCTGGCTATGCCAGAACCACCTGGGGGACAGTCCGGGATCACCTGCCAGCCATGGTGGAACCACCTCTCAGTCGTACCAGAACCACCTGCCGGAGAAGCTGGAAACACGTCCTGGACAGACTGGAACCACGTGACGGCCATGCCTGAACCACCTGCCGAGCACGGCGGAACCACCTGCCGGACACGCCAAAATCACCTGCGGGCTACGCCAGAACCACTTGGACGACTCTCCGAAATGACCTGCCGGGCATGTTGGAACCACCTCTCAGACGTGCCAGAAGCACGTGGCGGACAGTCCGGAATCACCTGTTGGGTATGCGCAACCACCTCTGAGACGTACCAAAACCACGTGCCGTGCACGCCGGAACCACCTACGGGACAGACCGAAATCAACTTTTGGGCATGCTGGAACCACCAGTCAGATGTGCCAGAAACACGTGCCGGAGACGCCGGAAGCACCTGCCGAGCACGTCGCAACCACCTGCTCAACTCGCCTGAACCACCTGCCGGACACGTCAAAATCACCTGCCCGCTACACCAGCACCACTTCGGGGACAAGCCGGAATCACGTGAGGGGCATGCCGGCACAGCCTCTCAGACTGAACCTCGTGCCGGACACCACAGGACCACATGCCGGACAGACCGGAACCACCTGCCGGACACGCCGGAACCACCGGCTCGACCCGCCGGAACGACCGCTGGACAGGCAAACTCACCTGCCGGCTACGCCGGAAACACTTGGCGAACACTCCGGAATCACCTGCCGGGCATGCCGGAACCACCTCTCAGATATGCCAGAACCACGTGCCAATGACCCCGGAAGCACCTGCCGAGCACGCCGGAACCACCTGCTCGACTCGCCAGAACCACCTGCCGGACACGCAAAAATCACCTACCGGCTACGCCACAACCAGTTGGGGAACACTTCGGAATCACCTGCCGGGCTTGCTGGAACCACCTGCCGGTCATGCCAAAATCACCTGCCAACTACGCCAGTACCACTTGGCAGACACTGTGGAAACACCTGTCGGGCCGGCCGGAACCACATCTCAGACGTGCCAGAACCATGTGCATGAGATGCTGGAACCACACCCCGAACAGACGGAAAACACCTGCCAGACCCGTCTGAACAACCTCCCGAGCACGCCGGAGCCAGCTAACTGACATGCCCAAATCACCAGCCGGGTATGCCAGAACCACTTGGCGGACACTCCGGTATCATCTGCCGGACATGCCGGAACCAGCTCTCAGACACACCAGAACCACGTGCCCGAGACGCCGGAAGCACCTGCTGAGCATGCCGGAGCCACCTGCTCGACTCGCCAGAAACACCTGCCGGACACGCCAAAATCACCTGCCGGCTACGCCACAACCGGTGGGGGAACACTTCGGAATCACCTGCCGGGCTTGCTGGAACCACCTGCCGGTCATGCCAAAATCACCTGCCAACTACGCCAGATCCGCTTGGCGGACACTGCGGAAACACCTGTCGGGCCGGCTGGAACCACATCTCAGACGTGCCAGAACCATGTGCATGAGATGCTGGAACCACACCCCGAACAGACGGAAAACACCTGCCAGACCCGTCTGAACAACCTGCCGAGCACGCCGGAGCCACCTGTTCGACTCGCCGGAACCACCTACCTGACATGCCAAAATCACCAGCCGGGTATGCCAGAACCACTTGGCGGACACTCCGGAATCATCTGCCGGACATGCCGGAACCAGCTCTCAGACACACCAGAACCACGTGCCGGAGACGCCGGAAGCACCTGCCGAGCATGCCGGAGCCACCTGCTCGACTCGCCAGAAACACCTGCCGGACACGCCAAAATCACCTGCCGGGTACGCCATAACCACCTGGCGGACACTCCGAAATCACCTGTCGCGCATGCCGGAACCACCTCTCAGACGTGCCGGAAGCACGTGCCGGACACGTTGGAATCACCTACCGGAGAGACCGGAACCAACTGCCGAGCACGCCGGAGCCACCTGTTCGACTCGCTGGAACCACCTGCCGGACAGGCCAATATTAACTGCTGGCTATGCCAGAACCACCTGGGGGACGGTCCGGAATCACCTGCCAGCCATGGCGGAACCACCTCTCAGACGTACCAGAACCACCTGCCAGAGAAGCGGGAAACACGTCCTGGACAGTCTGGAACCACCTGCCGGCCAAGCCTGAACCACCTGCCAAGCACAACGGAACAACCTGCCAGACACGCCAAAATCACCTGCGTGTTATGCCAGAACCACTTGGAGGACTCTCTGGGATGACCTGCCGGGCATGCCGGAACCACCTCTCAGACGTGCCAGAACCATGTGGCGGACAGTCCGGAATCACCTGTTGGGCATGCGCAACCACCTCTGAGACGTACCAGAACCACATGCCGTGCAGGCTGGAACCACCTACCGGACAGACCGGAATCACCTTTCGGGCATGCCGGAACCACCTGTCAGATGTGCCAGAAACACGTGCCGGAGACGCCGGAAGCACCTGCCAAGCACGTTGGAACCACCTGCTCAACTCGCCTGAACCACCTGCCGGACATGCCAAAATCACCTGCCGACTATGCCAGAACCACTTGGCGAACACTCCGGAATCACTTGCCGGGCATGCAGGAACCACCTCTCAGACATGCCAGAACCCCGTGCCAATGACCCCGGAAGCACCAGCCGAGCACGCCGGAACCACCTGCTCGACTCGCCAGAACCACCTGCCGATCACGCAAAAATCACCTGCCGGCTACGCCACAACCAGTTGGTGAACACTTTGGAATCACCTGCCAGGCTTGCTGGAACCACCTGCCAGTCATGCCAAAATCACCTGCCAACTACGCCAGAACCGCTTGGCGGACACTGCGGAAACACCTGTCGGGCCGGCTGGAACCACATCTCAGACGTGCCAGAAACGTGTTCATGAGATGCTGGAACCACACCCCGAACAGACGGATACCACCTGCCAGAACCGCCTGAACCACCTGCTGAGCACGCCGGAACCACCTGCTCGACTCACCGGTACCACCTCCCTGACACGCCAAAATCACCTGCTGGGTATGCCAGAACCACTTGGCGGACACTCCGGAATCATCTGCCGGACATGCCGGAACCAGCTCTCAGACACACCAGAACCAAGTGCCGGAGACGCCGGAAGCACCTGCCGAGCATGCCGGAGCCACCTCCTCGACTCGCCAGAAACACCTGCCGGACACGCCAAAATCACCTGCCGGGTATGCCAGAACCACCTGGCGGACACTACGGAATCACCTGCCGCGCATGCCGGAACCACCTCTCAGACGTGCCGGAAGCACGTGCCAGACACGCCGGAAACACCTACCGGACAGACCGGAACCACCTGCCAAGAACGCCGGAGCCACCTGTCCGACTCGCTGGAACCACCTGCCGGACAGGCCAATATCAACTGCTGGCTATGCCAGAACCACCTGGGGGACAGTCGGGGATCACCTGCCAGCCATGGCGGAACCACCTCTCAGACGTACCAGAACCACCTGCCGGAGAAGCTGGAAACACGTCCTGGACAGACTGGAACCACGTGACGGCCATGCCTGAACCACCTGCCGAGCACGGCGGAACCACCTGCCGGACACGCCAAAATCACCTGCGGGCTACGCCAGAACCACTTGGACGACTCTCCGAAATGACCTGCCGGGCATGTTGGAACCACCTCTCAGACGTGCCAGAAGCACGTGGCGGACAGTCCGGAATCACCTGTTGGGCATACGCAACCACCTCTGAGACGTACCAGAACCACGTGCCGTGCACGCCGGAACCACCTACCGGACAGACCGGAATCAACTTTTGGGCATGCCGGAACCACCAGTCAGATGTGCCAGAAACACGTGCCGGAGACGCCGGAAGCACCTGCCAAGCACGTTGGAACCACCTGCTCAACTCGCCTGAACCACCTGCCGGACACGCCAAAATCACCTGCCCGCTACACCAGCACCACTTTGGGACAAGCCGGAATCACGTGAGGGGCATGCCGGCACAGCCTCTCAGACTGAACCTCGTGCCGGACACCACAGGACCACCTGCCGGACAGACCGGAACCACCTGCGGGACACGCCGGAACCACCGGCTCGACCCGCCGGAACGACCGCTGGACATGCAAATATCACCTGCCGGCTAAGCCGGAAATACTTGGCGAACACTCCGGAATCACCTGCCGGGCATGCAGGAACCACCTCTCAGACATGCCAGAACCCCATGCCAATGACCCCGGAAGCACCAGCCGAGCACGCCGGAACCACCTGCTCGACTCGCCAGAACCACCTGCCGATCACGCAAAAATCACCTGCCGGCTACGCCACAACCGGTGGGGGAACACTTCGGAATCACCTGCCGGGCTTGCTGGAACCACCTGCCGGTCATGCCAAAATCACCTGCCAACTACGCCAGTACCACTTGGCGGACACTGTGGAAACACCTGTCGGGCCGGCCGGAACCAAATCTCAGACGTGCCAGAACCATGTGCATGAGATGCTGGAACCACACCCCGAACAGACGGAAAACACCTGCCAGACCCGTCTGAACAACCTTCCAAGCACGCCGGAGCCACCTGCTCGACTCGCCAGAAACACCTGCTGGACACGCCAAAATCACCTGCCGGGTACGCCAGAACCACCTGGCGGACACTCCGAAATCACCTGTCGCGCATGCCGGAACCACCTCTCAGACGTGCCGGAAGCACGTGCCGGACACGCCGGAATCACCTACCGGACAGACCGGAACCACCTGCCGAGCACGCCGGAGCCACCTGTTCGACTCGCTGGAACCACCTGCCGGACAGGCCAATATTAACTGCTGGCTATGCCAGAACCACCTGGGGGACGGTCCGGAATCACCTGCCAGCCATGGTGGAACCACCCCTCAGACGTACCAGAACCACCTGCCGGAGAAGCTGGAAACACGTCCTGGACAGACTGGAACCACGTGACGGCCATGCCTGAACCACCTGCCGAGCACAGCGGAACCACCTGCCGGACACGCCAAAATCACCTGCGGGCTACGCCAGAACCACTTGGACGACTCTCCGAAATGACCTGCCGGGCATGTTGGAACCACCTCTCAGACGTGCCAGAAGCACGTGGCGGACAGTCCGGAATCACCTGTTGGGCATGCGCAACCACCTCTGAGACGTACCAGAACCACGTGCCGTGCAGGCTGGAACCACCTACCGGAAAGACCGGAATCACCTTTCGGGCATGCCGGAACCACCTGTCAGATGTGCCAGAAACCCGTGCCGAAGACGACGGAAGCACCTGCCAAGCACTTTGGAACCACCTGCTCAACTCGCCTGAACCTCCTGCCAGACACGCCAAAATTACCTGCCCGCTACACCAGCACCACTTCGGGGATAAGCCGGAATCACGTGAGGGGCATGCCGGCACAGCCTCTCAGACTGAACCTCGTGCCGGACACCACAGAACCACCTGCCAGACAGACCGGAACCACCTGACGGACACGCCGGAACCACCGGCTCGACCCGCCGGAACGACCGCTGGACATGCAAAATCACCTGCCCGCTACGCCGGAAACACTTGGCGAACACTCCGGAATCACCTGCCGGGCATGCCGGAACCACCTCTCAGATATGCCAGAACCACGTGCCAATGACCCCGGAAGCACCTGCCGAGCACGCCGGAACCACCTGCTCGACTCGCCAGAACCACCTGCCGGACACGCAAAAATCACCTGCCGGCTACGCCACAACCGGTGGGGGAACACTTCGGAATCACCTGCCGGGCTTGCTGGAACCACCTGCCGGTCATGTCAAAATCACCTGCCAACTACGCCAGTACCACTTGGCGGACACTGTGGAAACACCTGTCGGGCCGGCCGGAACCACATCTCAGACGTGCCAGAACCATGTGCATGAGATGCTGGAACCACACCCGAACAGACGGAAAACACCTGCCAGACCCGTCTGAACAAGCTGCCGAGCACGCCGGAGCCACCTGCTCGACTCGCCGGAACCACCTACCTGACATGCCAAAATCACCAGCCGGGTATGCCAGAACCACTTGGCGGACACTCCGGAATCATCTGCCGGACATGCCGGAACCAGCTCTCAGACACACCAGAACCACGTGCCGGAGACGCCGGAAGCACCTGCCGAGCATGCCGGAGCCACCTGCTCGACTCGCCAGAAACACCTGCCGGACACGCCAAAATCACCTGCCGGGTACGCCAGAACCACCTGGCGGACACTCCGAAATCACCTGTCGCGCATGCCGGAACCACCTCTCAGACGTGCCGGAAGCACGTGCCGGACACGTTGGAATCACCTACCGGAGAGACCGGAACCAACTGCCGAGCACGCCGGAGCCACCTGTTCGACTCGCTGGAACCACCTGCCGGACAGGCCAATATTAACTGCTGGCTATGCCAGAACCACCTGGGGGACGGTCCGGAATCACCTGCCAGCCATGGCGGAACCACCTCTCAGACGTACCAGAACCACCTGCCAGAGAAGCTGGAAACACGTCCTGGACAGTCTGGAACCACCTGCCGGCCAAGCCTGAACCACCTGCCAAGCACAACGGAACAACCTGCCAGACACGCCAAAATCACCTGCGTGCTATGCCAGAACCACTTGGAGGACTCTCTGGGATGACCTGCCGGGCATGCCGGAACCACCTCTCAGACGTGCCAGAACCATGTGGCGGACAGTCCGGAATCACCTGTTGGGCATGCGCAACCACCTCTGAGACGTACCAGAACCACATGCCGTGCAGGCTGGAACCACCTACCGGACAGACCGGAATCAGCTTTCGGGCATGCCGGAACCACCTGTCAGATGTGCCAGAAACACGTGCCGGAGACGCCGGAAGCACCTGCCAAGCACGTTGGAACCACCTGCTCAACTCGCCTGAACCACCTGCCGGACATGCCAAAATCACCTGCCGACTATGCCAGAACCACTTGTCGAACACTCCGGAATCACTTGCCGGGCATGCAGGAACCACCTCTCAGACATGCCAGAACCCCGTGCCAATGACCCCGGAAGCACCAGCCGAGCACGCCGGAACCACCTGCTCGACTCGCCAGAACCACCTGCCGATCACGCAAAAATCACCTGCCGGCTACGCCACAACCAGTTGGTGAACACTTTGGAATCACCTGCCAGGCTTGCTGGAACCACCTGCCAGTCATGCCAAAATCACCTGCCAACTACGCCAGAACCGCTTGGCGGACACTGCGGAAACACCTGTCGGGCCGGCTGGAACCACATCTCAGACGTGCCAGAAACGTGTTCATGAGATGCTGGAACCACACCCCGAACAGACGGATACCACCTGCCAGAACCGCCTGAACCACCTGCTGAGCACGCCGGAACCACCTGCTCGACTCACCGGTACCACCTCCCTGACACGCCAAAATCACCTGCTGGGTATGCCAGAACCACTTGGCGGACACTCCGGAATCATCTGCCGGACATGCCGGAACCAGCTCTCAGACACACCAGAACCAAGTGCCGGAGACGCCGGAAGCACCTGCCGAGCATGCCGGAGCCACCTCCTCGACTCGCCAGAAACACCTGCCGGACACGCCAAAATCACCTGCCGGGTATGCCAGAACCACCTGGCGGACACTACGGAATCACCTGCCGCGCATGCCGGAACCACCTCTCAGACGTGCCGGAAGCACGTGCCAGACACGCCGGAAACACCTACTGGACAGACCGGAACCACCTGCCAAGAACGCCGGAGCCACCTGTCCGACTCGCTGGAACCACCTGCCGGACAGGCCAATATCAACTGCTGGCTATGCCAGAACCACCTGGGGGACAGTCGGGGATCACCTGCCAGCCATGGCGGAACCACCTCTCAGACGTACCAGAACCACCTGCCGGAGAAGCTGGAAACACGTCCTGGACAGACTGGAGCCACGTGACGGCCATGCCTGAACCACCTGCCGAGCACGGCGGAACCACCTGCCGGACACGCCAAAATCACCTGCGGGCTACGCCAGAACCACTTGGACGACTCTCCGAAATGACCTGCCGGGCATGTTGGAACCACCTCTCAGACGTGCCAGAAGCACGTGGCGGACAGTCCGGAATCACCTGTTGGGCATGCGCAACCACCTCTGAGACGTACCAGAACCACGTGCCGTGCACGCCGGAACCACCTACCGGACAGACCGGAATCAACTTTTGGGCATGCCGGAACCACCAGTCAGATGTGCCAGAAACACGTGCCGGAGACGCCGGAAGCACCTGCCAAGCACGTTGGAACCACCTGCTCAACTCGCCTGAACCACCTGCCGGACACGCCAAAATCACCTGCCCGCTACACCAGCACCACTTTGGGACAAGCCGGAATCACGTGAGGGGCATGCCGGCACAGCCTCTCAGACTGAACCTCGTGCCGGACACCACAGGACCACCTGCCGGACAGACCGGAACCACCTGCGGGACACGCCGGAACCACCGGCTCGACCCGCCGGAACGACCGCTGGACATGCAAATATCACCTGCCGGCTAAGCCGGAAACACTTGGCGAACACTCCGGAATCACCTGCCGGGCATGCCGGAACCACCTCTCAGATATGCCAGAACCAGGTGCCAATGACCCGGAAGCAACTGCCGAGCACGCCGGAACCACCTGCTCGACTCGCCAGAACCACCTGCCGGACACGCAAAAATCACCTGCCGGCTACGCCACAACCGGTGGGGGAACACTTCGGAATCACCTGCCGGGCTTGCTGGAACCACCTGCCGGTCATGCCAAAATCACCTGCCAACTACGCCAGTACCACTTGGCGGACACTGTGGAAACACCTGTCGGGCCGGCCGGAACCAAATCTCAGACGTGCCAGAACCATGTGCATGAGATGCTGGAACCACACCCCGAACAGACGGAAAACACCTGCCAGACCCGTCTGAACAACCTGCCAAGCACGCCGGAGCCACCTGCTCGACTCGCCAGAAACACCTGCTGGACACGCCAAAATCACCAGCCGGGTACGCCAGAACCACCTGGCGGACACTCCGAAATCACCTGTCGCGCATGCCGGAACCACCTCTCAGACGTGCCGGAAGCACGTGCCGGACACGCCGGAATCACCTACCGGACAGACCGGAACCACCTGCCGAGCACGCCGGAGCCACCTGTTCGACTCGCTGGAACCACCTGCCGGACAGGCCAATATTAACTGCTGGCTATGCCAGAACCACCTGGGGGACGGTCCGGAATCACCTGCCAGCCATGGTGGAACCACCCCTCAGACGTACCAGAACCACCTGCCGGAGAAGCTGGAAACACGTCCTGGACAGACTGGAACCACGTGACGGCCATGCCTGAACCACCTGCCGAGCACGGCGGAACCACCTGCCGGACACGCCAAAATCACCTGCGGGCTACGCCAGAACCACTTGGACGACTCTCCGAAATGACCTGCCGGGCATGTTGGAACCACCTCTCAGACGTGCCAGAAGCACGTGGCGGACAGTCCGGAATCACCTGTTGGGCATGCGCAACCACCTCTGAGACGTACCAGAACCACGTGCCGTGCAGGCTGGAACCACCTACCGGAAAGACCGGAATCACCTTTCGGGCATGCCGGAACCACCTGTCAGATGTGCCAGAAACCCGTGCCGAAGACGACGGAAGCACCTGCCAAGCACTTTGGAACCACCTGCTCAACTCGCCTGAACCTCCTGCCAGACACGCCAAAATTACCTGCCCGCTACACCAGCACCACTTCGGGGATAAGCCGGAATCACGTGAGGGGCATGCCGGCACAGCCTCTCAGACTGAACCTCGTGCCGGACACCACAGAACCACCTGCCAGACAGACCGGAACCAGCTGCCGGACACGCCGGAACCACCGGCTCGACCCGCCGGAACGACCGCTGGACATGCAAAATCACCTGCCGGCTACGCCGGAAACACTTGGCGAACACTCCGGAATCACCTGCCGGGCATGCCGGAACCACCTCTCAGATATGCCAGAACCACGTGCCAATGACCCCGGAAGCACCTGCCGAGCACGCCGGAACCACCTGCTCGACTCGCCAGAACCACCTGCCGGACACGCAAAAATCACCTGCCGGCTACGCCACAACCGGTGGGGGAACACTTCGGAATCACCTGCCGGGCTTGCTGGAACCACCTGCCGGTCATGTCAAAATCACCTGCCAACTACGCCAGTACCACTTGGCGGACACTGTGGAAACACCTGTCGGGCCGGCCGGAACCACATCTCAGACGTGCCAGAACCATGTGCATGAGATGCTGGAACCACACCCGAACAGACGGAAAACACCTGCCAGACCCGTCTGAACAACCTGCCGAGCACGCCGGAGCCACCTGCTCGACTCGCCGGAACCACCTACCTGACATGCCAAAATCACCAGCCGGGTATTCCAGAACCACTTGGCGGACACTCCGGAATCATCTGCCGGACATGCCGGAACCAGCTCTCAGACACACCAGAACCACGTGCCGGAGACGCCGGAAGCACCTGCCGAGCATGCCGGAGCCACCTGCTCGACTCGCCAGAAACACCTGCCGGACACGCCAAAATCACCTGCCGGGTACGCCAGAACCACCTGGCGGACACTCCGAAATCACCTGTCGCGCATGCCGGAACCACCTCTCAGACGTGCCGGAAGCACGTGCCGGACACGTTGGAATCACCTACCGGAGAGACCGGAACCAACTGCCGAGCACGCCGGAGCCACCTGTTCGACTCGCTGGAACCACCTGCCGGACAGGTCAATATTAACTGCTGGCTATGCCAGAACCACCTGGCGGACGGTCCGGAATCACCTGCCAGCCATGGCGGAACCACCTCTCAGACGTACCAGAAACACCTGCCAGAGAAGCTGGAAACACGTCCTGGACAGTCTGGAACCACCTGCCGGCCAAGCCTGAACCACCTGCCAAGCACAACGGAACAACCTGCCAGACACGCCAAAATCACCTGCGTGTTATGCCAGAACCACTTGGAGGACTCTCTGGGATGACCTGCCGGGCATGCCGGAACCACCTCTCAGACGTGCCAGAACCATGTGGCGGACAGTCCGGAATCACCTGTTGGGCATGCGCAACCACCTCTGAGACGTACCAGAACCACATGCCGTGCAGGCTGGAACCACCTACCGGACAGACCGGAATCAGCTTTCGGGCATGCCGGAACCACCTGTCAGATGTGCCAGAAACACGTGCCGGAGACGCCGGAAGCACCTGCCAAGCACGTTGGAACCACCTGCTCAACTCGCCTGAACCACCTGCCGGACATGCCAAAATCACCTGCCGACTATGCCAGAACCACTTGGCGAACACTCCGGAATCACTTGCCGGGCATGCAGGAACCACCTCTCAGACATGCCAGAACCCCGTGCCAATGACCCCGGAAGCACCAGCCGAGCACGCCGGAACCACCTGCTCGACTCGCCAGAACCACCTGCCGATCACGCAAAAATCACCTGCCGGCTACGCCACAACCAGTTGGTGAACACTTTGGAATCACCTGCCAGGCTTGCTGGAACCACCTGCCAGTCATGCCAAAATCACCTGCCAACTACGCCAGAACCGCTTGGCGGACACTGCGGAAACACCTGTCGGGCCGGCTGGAACCACATCTCAGACGTGCCAGAAACGTGTTCATGAGATGCTGGAACCACACCCCGAACAGACGGATACCACCTGCCAGAACCGCCTGAACCACCTGCTGAGCACGCCAGAACCACCTGCTCGACTCACCGGTACCACCTCCCTGACACGCCAAAATCACCTGCTGGGTATGCCAGAACCACTTGGCGGACACTCCGGAATCATCTGCCGGACATGCCGGAACCAGCTCTCAGACACACCAGAACCAAGTGCCGGAGACGCCGGAAGCACCTGCCAAGCATGCCGGAACCACCTCCTCGACTCGCCAGAAACACCTGCCAGACACGCCAAAATCACCTGCCGGGTATGCCAGAACCACCTGGCGGACACTACGGAATCACCTGCCGCGCATGCCGGAACCACCTCTCAGACGTGCCGGAAGCACGTGCCAGACACGCCGGAAACACCTACTGGACAGACTGGAACCACCTGCCAAGAACGCCGGAGCCACCTGTCCGACTCGCTGGAACCACCTGCCGGACAGGCCAATATCAACTGCTGGCTATGCCAGAACCACCTGGGGGACAGTCGGGGATCACCTGCCAGCCATGGCGGAACCACCCCTCAGACGTACCAGAACCACCTGCCGGAGAAGCTGGAAACACGTCCTGGACAGACTGGAGCCACGTGACGGCCATGCCTGAACCACCTGCCGAGCACGGCGGAACCACCTGCCGGACACGCCAAAATCACCTGCGGGATACGCCAGAACCACTTGGACGACTCTCCGAAATGACCTGCCGGGCATGTTGGAACCACCTCTCAGACGTGCCAGAAGCACGTGGCGGACAGTCCGGAATCACCTGTTGGGCATGCGCAACCACCTCTGAGACGTACCAGAACCACGTGCCGTGCAGGCTGGAACCACCTACGGGAAAGACCGGAATCACCTTTCGGGCATGCCGGAACCACCTGTCAGATGTGCCAGAAACCCGTGCCGAAGACGACGGAAGCACCTGCCAAGCACTTTGGAACCACCTGCTCAACTCGCCTGAACCTCCTGCCAGACACGCCAAAATTACCTGACCGCTACACCAGCACCACTTCGGGGATAAGCCGGAATCACGTGAGGGGCATGCCGGCACAGCCTCTCAGACTGAACCTCGTGCCGGACACCACAGAACCACCTGCCAGACAGACCGGAACCACCTGCCGGACACGCCGGAACCACCGGCTCGACCCGCCGGAACGACCGCTGGACATGCAAAATCACCTGCCGGCTACGCCGGAAACACTTGGCGAACACTCCGGAATCACCTGCCGGGCATGCCGGAACCACCTCTCAGATATGCCAGAACCACGTGCCAATGACCCCGGAAGCACCTGCCGAGCACGCCGGAACCACCTGCTCGACTCGCCAGAACCACCTGCCGGACACGCCAAAATCACCTGCCGGGTACGCCATAACCACCTGGCGGACACTCCGAAATCACCTGTCGCGCATGCCGGAACCACCTCTCAGACGTGCCGGAAGCACGTGCCGGACACGTTGGAATCACCTACCGGAGAGACCGGAACCAACTGCCGAGCACGCCGGAGCCACCTGTTCGACTCGCTGGAACCACCTGCCGGACAGGCCAATATTAACTGCTGGCTATGCCAGAACCACCTGGGGGACGGTCCGGAATCACCTGCCAGCCATGGCGGAACCACCTCTCAGACGTACCAGCACCACCTGCCAGAGAAGCTGGAAACACGTCCTGGACAGTCTGGAACCACCTGCCGGCCAAGCCTGAACCACCTGCCAAGCACAACGGAACAACCTGCCAGACACGCCAAAATCACCTGCGTGTTATGCCAGAACCACTTGGAGGACTCTCTGGGATGACCTGCCGGGCATGCCGGAACCACCTCTCAGACGTGCCAGAACCATGTGGCGGACAGTCCGGAATCACCTGTTGGGCATGCGCAACCACCTCTGAGACGTACCAGAACCACATGCCGTGCAGGCTGGAACCACCTACCGGACAGACCGGAATCACCTTTCGGGCATGCCGGAACCACCTGTCAGATGTGCCAGAAACACGTGCCGGAGACGCCGGAAGCACCTGCCAAGCACGTTGGAACCACCTGCTCAACTCGCCTGAACCACCTGCCGGACATGCCAAAATCACCTGCCGACTATGCCAGAACCACTTGGCGAACACTCCGGAATCACTTGCCGGGCATGCAGGAACCACCTCTCAGACATGCCAGAACCCCGTGCCAATGACCCCGGAAGCACCAGCCGAGCACGCCGGAACCACCTGCTCGACTCGCCAGAACCACCTGCCGATCACGCAAAAATCACCTGCCGGCTACGCCACAACCAGTTGGTGAACACTTTGGAATCACCTGCCAGGCTTGCTGGAACCACCTGCCAGTCATGCCAAAATCACCTGCCAACTACGCCAGAACCGCTTGGCGGACACTGCGGAAACACCTGTCGGGCCGGCTGGAACCACATCTCAGACGTGCCAGAAACGTGTTCATGAGATGCTGGAACCACACCCCGAACAGACGGATACCACCTGCCAGAACCGCCTGAACCACCTGCTGAGCACGCCGGAACCACCTGCTCGACTCACCGGTACCACCTCCCTGACACGCCAAAATCACCTGCTGGGTATGCCAGAACCACTTGGCGGACACTCCGGAATCATCTGCCGGACATGCCGGAACCAGCTCTCAGACACACCAGAACCAAGTGCCGGAGACGCCGGAAGCACCTGCCGAGCATGCCGGAGCCACCTCCTCGACTCGCCAGAAACACCTGCCGGACACGCCAAAATCACCTGCCGGGTATGCCAGAACCACCTGGCGGACACTACGGAATCACCTGCCGCGCATGCCGGAACCACCTCTCAGACGTGCCGGAAGCACGTGCCAGACACGCCGGAAACACCTACTGGACAGACCGGAACCACCTGCCAAGAACGCCGGAGCCACTTGTCCGACTCGCTGGAACCACCTGCCGGACAGGCCAATATCAACTGCTGGCTATGCCAGAACCACCTGGGGGACAGTCGGGGATCAACTGCCAGCCATGGCGGAACCACCTCTCAGACGTACCAGAACCACCTGCCGGAGAAGCTGGAAACACGTCCTGGACAGACTGGAGCCACGTGACGGCCATGCCTGAACCACCTGCCGAGCACGGCGGAACCACCTGCCGGACACGCCAAAATCACCTGCGGGATACGCCAGAACCACTTGGACGACTCTCCGAAATGACCTGCCGGGCATGTTGGAACCACCTCTCAGACGTGCCAGAAGCACGTGGCGGACAGTCCGGAATCACCTGTTGGGCATGCGCAACCACCTCTGAGACGTACCAGAACCACGTGCCGTGCAGGCTGGAACCACCTACGGGAAAGACCGGAATCACCTTTCGGGCATGCCGGAACCACCTGTCAGATGTGCCAGAAACCCGTGCCGAAGACGACGGAAGCACCTGCCAAGCACTTTGGAACCACCTGCTCAACTCGCCTGAACCTCCTGCCAGACACGCCAAAATTACCTGACCGCTACACCAGCACCACTTCGGGGATAAGCCGGAATCACGTGAGGGGCATGCCGGCACAGCCTCTCAGACTGAACCTCGTGCCGGACACCACAGAACCACCTGCCAGACAGACCGGAACCACCTGCCGGACACGCCGGAACCACCTGCTGGACACGTCGGAACCACCGGCTCGACCCGCCGGAACGACCTCTGGACATGCAAAATCACCTGCCGGCTACGCCGGAAACACTTGGCGAACACTCCGGAATCACCTGCCGGGCATGCCGGAACCACCTCTCAGATATGCCAGAACCACGTGCCAATGACCCCGGAAGCACCTGCCGAGCACGCCGGAACCACCTGCTCGACTCGCCAGAACCACCTGCCGGACACGCCAAAATCACCTGCCGGGTACGCCATAACCACCTGGCGGACACTCCGAAATCACCTGTCGCGCATGCCGGAACCACCTCTCAGACGTGCCGGAAGCACGTGCCGGACACGTTGGAATCACCTACCGGAGAGACCGGAACCAACTGCCGAGCACGCCGGAGCCACCTGTTCGACTCGCTGGAACCACCTGCCGGACAGGCCAATATTAACTGCTGGCTATGCCAGAACCACCTGGGGGACGGTCCGGAATCACCTGCCAGCCATGGCGGAACCACCTCTCAGACGTACCAGCACCACCTGCCAGAGAAGCTGGAAACACGTCCTGGACAGTCTGGAACCACCTGCCGGCCAAGCCTGAACCACCTGCCAAGCACAACGGAACAACCTGCCAGACACGCCAAAATCACCTGCGTGTTATGCCAGAACCACTTGGAGGACTCTCTGGGATGACCTGCCGGGCATGCCGGAACCACCTCTCAGACGTGCCAGAACCATGTGGCGGACAGTCCGGAATCACCTGTTGGGCATGCGCAACCACCTCTGAGACGTACCAGAACCACATGCCGTGCAGGCTGGAACCACCTACCGGACAGACCGGAATCACCTTTCGGGCATGCCGGAACCACCTGTCAGATGTGCCAGAAACACGTGCCGGAGACGCCGGAAGCACCTGCCAAGCACGTTGGAACCACCTGCTCAACGCGCCTGAACCACCTGCCGGACATGCCAAAATCACCTGCCGACTATGCCAGAACCACTTGGCGAACACTCCGGAATCACTTGCCGGGCATGCAGGAACCACCTCTCAGACATGCCAGAACCCCGTGCCAATGACCCCGGAAGCACCAGCCGAGCACGCCGGAACCACCTGCTCGACTCGCCAGAACCACCTGCCGATCACGCAAAAATCACCTGCCGGCTACGCCACAACCAGTTGGTGAACACTTTGGAATCACCTGCCAGGCTTGCTGGAACCACCTGCCAGTCATGCCAAAATCACCTGCCAACTACGCCAGAACCGCTTGGCGGACACTGCGGAAACACCTGTCGGGCCGGCTGGAACCACATCTCAGACGTGCCAGAAACGTGTTCATGAGATGCAGGAACCACACCCCGAACAGACGGATACCACCTGCCAGAACCGCCTGAACCACCTGCCGAGCACGCCGGAACCACCTGCTCGACTCACCGGTACCACATCCCTGACACGCCAAAATCACCTGCTGGGTATGCCAGAACCACTTGGCGGACACTCCGGAATCATCTGCCGGACATGCCGGAACCAGCTCTCAGACACACCAGAACCACGTGCCGGAGACGCCGGAAGCACCTGCCAAGCATGCCAGAGCCACCTGCTCGACTCGCCAGAAACGCCTGCCGAACACGCCAAAATCACCTGCCGGGTATGCCAGAACCACCTGGCGGACACTACGGAATCACCTGCCGCGCATGCCGGAGCCACCTCTCAGACGTGCCGGAAGCACGTGCCAGACACGCCGGAAACACCTACCGGACAGACCGGAACCACCTGCCAAGAACGCCGGAGCCACCTGTTCGACTCGCTGGAACCACCTGCCGGACAGGCCAATATCAACTGCTGGCTATGCCAGAACCACCTGGGGGACAGTCCGGGATCACCTGCCAGCCATGGCGGAACCACCTCTCAGACGTACCAGAACCACCTACCGGAGAAGCTGGAAACACGTCCTGGACAGCCTGGAACCACGTGACGGCCATGCCTGAACCACCTGCCGAGCACGGCGGAACCACCTGCCGGACACGCCAAAATCACCTGCGGTCTACGCCAGAACCACTTGGACGACTCTCCGAAATGACCTGCCGGGCATGTTGGAACCACCTCTCAGACGTGCCAGAAGCACGTGGCGGACAGTCCGGAATCACCTGTTGGGCATACGCAACCACCTCTGAGACGTACCAGAACCACGTGCCGTGCACGCCGGAACCACCTACCGGACAGACCGGAATCAACTTTTGGGCATGCCGGAACCACCAGTCAGATGTGCCAGAAACACGTGCCGGAGACGCCGGAAGCACCTGCCGAGCACGTCGCAACCACCTGCTCAACTCGCCTGAACCACCTGCCGGACATGCCAAAATCACCTGCCCGCTACACCAGCACCACTTCGGGGACAAGCCGGAATCACGTGAGGGGCATGCCGGCACAGCCTCTCAGACTGAACCTCGTGCCGGACACCACAGAACCACCTGCCGGACAGACCGGAACCACCTGCCGGACACGCCGGAACCACCGGCTCGACCCGCCGGAACGACCGCTGGACATGCAAACTCACCTGCCGGCTACGCCGGAAACACTTGGCGAACACTCCGGAATCACCTGCCGGGCATGCCGGAACCACATCTCAGATATGCCAGAACCACGTGCCAATGACCCCGGAAGCACCTGCCGAGCACGCCGGAACCACCTGCTCGACTCGCCAGAACCACCTGCCGGACACGCAAAAATCACCTGCCGGCTACGCCACAACCAGTTGGGGAACACTTCGGAATCACCTGCCGGGCTTGCTGGAACCACCTGCCGGTCATGCCACAATCACCTGCCAATTACGCCAGTACCACTAGGCGGACACTGTGGAATCACCTGTCGGGCCGGCCTGAACCACATCTCAGACGTGCCAGAACCATGTGCATGAGATGCTGGAACCACACCCCGAACAGACGGAAAACACCTGCCAGACCCGTCTGAACAACCTGCCGAGCACCTACCTGACATGCCCAAATCACCAGCCGGGTATGCCAGAACCACTTGGCGGACACTCCGGAATCATCTGCCGGACATGCCGGAACCAGCTCTCAGACACACCAGAACCAAGTGCCGGAGACGCCGGAAGCACCTGCCGAGCATGCCGGAGCCACCTGCTCGACTCGCCAGAAACACCTGCCGGACACGCCAAAATCACCTGCCGGGTATGCCAGAACCACCTGGCGGACACTCCGAAATCACCTGTCGCGCATGCCGGAACCACCTCTCAGACGTGCCGGAAGCACGTGCCGGACACGCCGGAATCACCTACCGGACAGACCGGAACCACCTGCCGAGCACGCCGGAGCCACCTGTTCGACTCGCTGGAACCACCTGCCAGAAAGGCCAATATCAACTGCTGGCTATGCCAGAACCACCTGTGGGACGGTCCGGAATCGCCTGCCAGCCATGGCGGAACCACCTCTCAGACGTACCAGAACCACCTGCCGGAGAAGCTGGAAACACGTCCTGGACAGTCTGGAACCACCTGCCGGCCAAGCCTGAACCACCTGCCAAGCACAACGGAACAACCTGCCAGACACGCCAAAATCACCTGCGTGTTATGCCAGAACCACTTGGAGGACTCTCTGGGATGACCTGCCGGGCATGCCGGAACCACCTCTCAGACGTGCCAGAACCATGTGGCGGACAGTCCGGAATCACCTGTTGGGCATGCGCAACCACCTCTGAGACGTACCAGAACCACATGCCGTGCAGGCTGGAACCACCTACCGGACAGACCGGAATCACCTTTCGGGCATGCCAGAACCACCTGTCAGATGTGCCAGAAACACGTGCCGGAGACGCCGGAAGCACCTGCCAAGCACGTTGGAACCACCTGCTCAACGCGCCTGAACCACCTGCCGGACATGCCAAAATCACCTGCCGACTATGCCAGAACCACTTGGCGAACACTCCGGAATCACTTGCCGGGCATGCAGGAACCACCTCTCAGACATGCCAGAACCCCGTGCCAATGACCCCGGAAGCACCAGCCGAGCACGCCGGAACCACCTGCTCGACTCGCCAGAACCACCTGCCGATCACGCAAAAATCACCTGCCGGCTACGCCACAACCAGTTGGTGAACACTTTGGAATCACCTGCCAGGCTTGCTGGAACCACCTGCCAGTCATGCCAAAATCACCTGCCAACTACGCCAGAACCGCTTGGCGGACACTGCGGAAACAACTGTCGGGCCGGCTGGAACCACATCTCAGACGTGCCAGAAACGTGTTCATGAGATGCAGGAACCACACCCCGAACAGACGGATACCACCTGCCAGAACCACCTGAACCACCTGCCGAGCACGCCGGAACCACCTGCTCGACTCACCGGTACCACATCCCTGACACCCCAAAATCACCTGCTGGGTATGCCAGAACCACTTGGCGGACACTCCGGAATCATCTGCCGGACATGCCGGAACCAGCTCTCAGACACACCAGAACCAAGTGCCGGAGACGCCGGAAGCACCTGCCGAGCATGCCGGAGCCACCTGCTCGACTCGCCAGAAACACCTGCCGGACACGCCAAAATCACCTGCGGGCTACGCCAGAACCACTTGGACGACTCTCCCAAATGTCCTGCCGGGCATGTTGGAACCACCTCTCAGACGTGCCAGAAGCACGTGGCGGACAGTCCGGAATCACCTGTTGGGCATACGCAACCACCTCTGACACGTACCAGAACCACGTGCCGTGCACGCCGGAACCACCTACCGGACAGACCGGAATCAACTTTTGGGCATGCTGGAACCACCAGTCAGATGTGCCAGAAACACGTGCCGGAGACGCCGGAAGCACCTGCCGAGCACGTCGCAACCACCTGCTCAACTCGCCTGAACCACCTGCCGGACATGCCAAAATCACCTGCCCGCTACACCAGCACCACTTCGGGGACAAGCCGGAATCACGTGAGGGGCATGCCGGCACAGCCTCTCAGACTGAACCTCGTGCCGGACACCACAGAACCACCTGCCGGACAGACCGGAACCACCTGCCGGACACGCCGGAACCACCGGCTCGACCCGCCGGAACGACCGCTGGACATGCAAACTCACCTGCCGGCTACGCCGGAAACACTTGGCGAACACTCCGGAATCACCTGCCGGGCATGCCGGAACCACATCTCAGATATGCCAGAACCACGTGCCAATGACCCCGGAAGCACCTGCCGAGCACGCCGGAACCACCTGCTCGACTCGCCAGAACCACCTGCCGGACACGCAAAAATCACCTGCCGGCTACGCCACAACCAGTTGGGGAACACTTCGGAATCACCTGCCGGGCTTGCTGGAACCACCTGCCGGTCATGCCACAATCACCTGCCAATTACGCCAGTACCACTAGGCGGACACTGTGGAATCACCTGTCGGGCCGGCCTGAACCACATCTCAGACGTGCCAGAACCATGTGCATGAGATGCTGGAACCACACCCCGAACAGACGGAAAACACCTGCCAGACCCGTCTGAACAACCTGCCGAGCACCTACCTGACATGCCCAAATCACCAGCCGGGTATGCCAGAACCACTTGGCGGACACTCCGGAATCATCTGCCAGACATGCCGGAACCAGCTCTCAGACACACCAGAACCAAGTGCCGGAGACGCCGGAAGCACCTGCCGAGCATGCCGGAGCCACCTGCTCGACTCGCCAGAAACACCTGCCGGACACGCCAAAATCACCTGCCGGGTATGCCAGAACCACCTGGCGGACACTCCGAAATCACCTGTCGCGCATGCCGGAACCACCTCTCAGACGTGCCGGAAGCACGTGCCGGACACGCCGGAATCACCTACCGGACAGACCGGAACCACCTGCCGAGCACGCCGGAGCCACCTGTTCGACTCGCTGGAACCACCTGCCAGAAAGGCCAATATCAACTGCTGGCTATGCCAGAACCACCTGTGGGACGGTCCGGAATCGCCTGCCAGCCATGGCGGAACCACCTCTCAGACGTACCAGAACCACCTGCCGGAGAAGCTGGAAACACGTCCTGGACAGTCTGGAACCACCTGCCGGCCAAGCCTGAACCACCTGCCAAGCACAACGGAACAACCTGCCAGACACGCCAAAATCACCTGCGTGTTATGCCAGAACCACTTGGAGGACTCTCTGGGATGACCTGCCGGGCATGCCGGAACCACCTCTCAGACGTGCCAGAACCATGTGGCGGACAGTCCGGAATCACCTGTTGGGCATGCGCAACCACCTCTGAGACGTACCAGAACCACATGCCGTGCAGGCTGGAACCACCTACCGGACAGACCGGAATCACCTTTCGGGCATGCCAGAACCACCTGTCAGATGTGCCAGAAACACGTGCCGGAGACGCCGGAAGCACCTGCCAAGCACGTTGGAACCACCTGCTCAACGCGCCTGAACCACCTGCCGACTATGCCAGAACCACTTGGCGAACACTCCGGAATCACTTGCCGGGCATGCAGGAACCACCTCTCAGACATGCCAGAACCCCGTGCCAATGACCCCGGAAGCACCAGCCGAGCACGCCGGAACCACCTGCTCGACTCGCCAGAACCACCTGCCGATCACGCAAAAATCACCTGCCGGCTACGCCACAACCAGTTGGTGAACACTTTGGAATCACCTGCCAGGCTTGCTGGAACCACCTGCCAGTCATGCCAAAATCACCTGCCAACTACGCCAGAACCGCTTGGCGGACACTGCGGAAACACCTGTCGGGCCGGCTGGAACCACATCTCAGACGTGCCGGAAACGTGTTCATGAGATGCAGGAACCACACCCCGAACAGACGGATACCACCTGCCAGAACCACCTGAACCACCTGCCGAGCACGCCGGAACCACCTGCTCGACTCACCGGTACCACATCCCTGACACGCCAAAATCACCTGCTGGGTATGCCAGAACCACTTGGCGGACACTCCGGAATCATCTGCCGGACATGCCGGAACCAGCTCTCAGACACACCAGAAACAAGTGCCGGAGACGCCGGAAGCACCTGCCGAGCATGCCGGAGCCACCTCCTCGACTCGCCAGAAACACCTGCCGGACACGCCAAAATCACCTGCCGGGTACGCCAGAACGACCTGGCGGAGACTCCGGAATCACCTGTCGCGCATGACGGAACCACCTCTCAGACGTGCCGGAAGCACGTGCCAGACACGCCGGAAACACCTCCCGGACAGACCGGAACCACCTGCCAAGAACGCCGGAGCCACCTGTTCGACTCGCTGGAACCACCTGCCGGACAGGCCAATATCAACTGCTGGCTATGCCAGAACCACCTGGGGGACAGTCCGGGATCACCTGCCAGCCATGGCGGAACCACCTCTCAGACGTACCAGAACCACCTGCCGGAGAAGCTGGAAACACGTCCTGGACAGCCTGGAACCACGTGACGGCCATGCCTGAACCACCTGCCGAGCACGGCGGAACCACCTGCCGGACACGCCAAAATCACCTGCGGTCTACGCCAGAACCACTTGGACGACTCTCCGAAATGACCTGCCGGGCATGTTGGAACCACCTCTCAGACGTGCCAGAAGCACGTGGCGGACAGTCCGGAATCACCTGTTGGGCATACGCAACCACCTCTGAGACGTACCAGAACCACGTGCCGTGCACGCCGGAACCACCTACCGGACAGACCGGAATCAACTTTTGGGCATGCCGGAACCACCAGTCAGATGTGCCAGAAACACGTGCCGGAGACGCCGGAAGCACCTGCCGAGCACGTCGCAACCACCTGCTCAACTCGCCTGAACCACCTGCCGGACATGCCAAAATCACCTGCCCGCTACACCAGCACCACTTCGGGGACAAGCCGGAATCACGTGAGGGGCATGCCGGCACAGCCTCTCAGACTGAACCTCGTGCCGGACACCACAGAACCACCTGCCGGACAGACCGGAACCACCTGCCGGACACGCCGGAACCACCGGCTCGACCCGCCGGAACGACCGCTGGACATGCAAACTCACCTGCCGGCTACGCCGGAAACACTTGGCGAACACTCCGGAATCACCTGCCGGGCATGCCGGAACCACATCTCAGATATGCCAGAACCACGTGCCAATGACCCCGGAAGCACCTGCCGAGCACGCCGGAACCACCTGCTCGACTCGCCAGAACCACCTGCCGGACACGCAAAAATCACCTGCCGGCTACGCCACAACCAGTTGGGGAACACTTCGGAATCACCTGCCGGGCTTGCTGGAACCACCTGCCGGTCATGCCACAATCACCTGCCAATTACGCCAGTACCACTAGGCGGACACTGTGGAATCACCTGTCGGGCCGGCCTGAACCACATCTCAGACGTGCCAGAACCATGTGCATGAGATGCTGGAACCACACCCCGAACAGACGGAAAACACCTGCCAGACCCGTCTGAACAACCTGCCGAGCACCTACCTGACATGCCCAAATCACCAGCCGGGTATGCCAGAACCACTTGGCGGACACTCCGGAATCATCTGCCGGACATGCCGGAACCAGCTCTCAGACACACCAGAACCAAGTGCCGGAGACGCCGGAAGCACCTGCCGAGCATGCCGGAGCCACCTGCTCGACTCGCCAGAAACACCTGCCGGACACGCCAAAATCACCTGCCGGGTATGCCAGAACCACCTGGCGGACACTCCGAAATCACCTGTCGCGCATGCCGGAACCACCTCTCAGACGTGCCGGAAGCACGTGCCGGACACGCCGGAATCACCTACCGGACAGACCGGAACCACCTGCCGAGCACGCCGGAGCCACCTGTTCGACTCGCTGGAACCACCTGCCAGAAAGGCCAATATCAACTGCTGGCTATGCCAGAACCACCTGTGGGACGGTCCGGAATCGCCTGCCAGCCATGGCGGAACCACCTCTCAGACGTACCAGAACCACCTGCCGGAGAAGCTGGAAACACGTCCTGGACAGTCTGGAACCACCTGCCGGCCAAGCCTGAACCACCTGCCAAGCACAACGGAACAACCTGCCAGACACGCCAAAATCACCTGCGTGTTATGCCAGAACCACTTGGAGGACTCTCTGGGATGACCTGCCGGGCATGCCGGAACCACCTCTCAGACGTGCCAGAACCATGTGGCGGACAGTCCGGAATCACCTGTTGGGCATGCGCAACCACCTCTGAGACGTACCAGAACCACATGCCGTGCAGGCTGGAACCACCTACCGGACAGACCGGAATCACCTTTCGGGCATGCCAGAACCACCTGTCAGATGTGCCAGAAACACGTGCCGGAGACGCCGGAAGCACCTGCCAAGCACGTTGGAACCACCTGCTCAACGCGCCTGAACCACCTGCCGGACATGCCAAAATCACCTGCCGACTATGCCAGAACCACTTGGCGAACACTCCGGAATCACTTGCCGGGCATGCAGGAACCACCTCTCAGACATGCCAGAACCCCGTGCCAATGACCCCGGAAGCACCAGCCGAGCACGCCGGAACCACCTGCTCGACTCGCCAGAACCACCTGCCGATCACGCAAAAATCACCTGCCGGCTACGCCACAACCAGTTGGTGAACACTTTGGAATCACCTGCCAGGCTTGCTGGAACCACCTGCCAGTCATGCCAAAATCACCTGCCAACTACGCCAGAACCGCTTGGCGGACACTGCGGAAACAACTGTCGGGCCGGCTGGAACCACATCTCAGACGTGCCAGAAACGTGTTCATGAGATGCAGGAACCACACCCCGAACAGACGGATACCACCTGCCAGAACCACCTGAACCACCTGCCGAGCACGCCGGAACCACCTGCTCGACTCACCGGTACCACATCCCTGACACCCCAAAATCACCTGCTGGGTATGCCAGAACCACTTGGCGGACACTCCGGAATCATCTGCCGGACATGCCGGAACCAGCTCTCAGACACACCAGAACCAAGTGCCGGAGACGCCGGAAGCACCTGCCGAGCATGCCGGAGCCACCTGCTCGACTCGCCAGAAACACCTGCCGGACACGCCAAAATCACCTGCGGGCTACGCCAGAACCACTTGGACGACTCTCCCAAATGTCCTGCCGGGCATGTTGGAACCACCTCTCAGACGTGCCAGAAGCACGTGGCGGACAGTCCGGAATCACCTGTTGGGCATACGCAACCACCTCTGACACGTACCAGAACCACGTGCCGTGCACGCCGGAACCACCTACCGGACAGACCGGAATCAACTTTTGGGCATGCTGGAACCACCAGTCAGATGTGCCAGAAACACGTGCCGGAGACGCCGGAAGCACCTGCCGAGCACGTCGCAACCACCTGCTCAACTCGCCTGAACCACCTGCCGGACATGCCAAAATCACCTGCCCGCTACACCAGCACCACTTCGGGGACAAGCCGGAATCACGTGAGGGGCATGCCGGCACAGCCTCTCAGACTGAACCTCGTGCCGGACACCACAGAACCACCTGCCGGACAGACCGGAACCACCTGCCGGACACGCCGGAACCACCGGCTCGACCCGCCGGAACGACCGCTGGACATGCAAACTCACCTGCCGGCTACGCCGGAAACACTTGGCGAACACTCCGGAATCACCTGCCGGGCATGCCGGAACCACATCTCAGATATGCCAGAACCACGTGCCAATGACCCCGGAAGCACCTGCCGAGCACGCCGGAACCACCTGCTCGACTCGCCAGAACCACCTGCCGGACACGCAAAAATCACCTGCCGGCTACGCCACAACCAGTTGGGGAACACTTCGGAATCACCTGCCGGGCTTGCTGGAACCACCTGCCGGTCATGCCACAATCACCTGCCAATTACGCCAGTACCACTAGGCGGACACTGTGGAATCACCTGTCGGGCCGGCCTGAACCACATCTCAGACGTGCCAGAACCATGTGCATGAGATGCTGGAACCACACCCCGAACAGACGGAAAACACCTGCCAGACCCGTCTGAACAACCTGCCGAGCACCTACCTGACATGCCCAAATCACCAGCCGGGTATGCCAGAACCACTTGGCGGACACTCCGGAATCATCTGCCAGACATGCCGGAACCAGCTCTCAGACACACCAGAACCAAGTGCCGGAGACGCCGGAAGCACCTGCCGAGCATGCCGGAGCCACCTGCTCGACTCGCCAGAAACACCTGCCGGACACGCCAAAATCACCTGCCGGGTATGCCAGAACCACCTGGCGGACACTCCGAAATCACCTGTCGCGCATGCCGGAACCACCTCTCAGACGTGCCGGAAGCACGTGCCGGACACGCCGGAATCACCTACCGGACAGACCGGAACCACCTGCCGAGCACGCCGGAGCCACCTGTTCGACTCGCTGGAACCACCTGCCAGAAAGGCCAATATCAACTGCTGGCTATGCCAGAACCACCTGTGGGACGGTCCGGAATCGCCTGCCAGCCATGGCGGAACCACCTCTCAGACGTACCAGAACCACCTGCCGGAGAAGCTGGAAACACGTCCTGGACAGTCTGGAACCACCTGCCGGCCAAGCCTGAACCACCTGCCAAGCACAACGGAACAACCTGCCAGACACGCCAAAATCACCTGCGTGTTATGCCAGAACCACTTGGAGGACTCTCTGGGATGACCTGCCGGGCATGCCGGAACCACCTCTCAGACGTGCCAGAACCATGTGGCGGACAGTCCGGAATCACCTGTTGGGCATGCGCAACCACCTCTGAGACGTACCAGAACCACATGCCGTGCAGGCTGGAACCACCTACCGGACAGACCGGAATCACCTTTCGGGCATGCCAGAACCACCTGTCAGATGTGCCAGAAACACGTGCCGGAGACGCCGGAAGCACCTGCCAAGCACGTTGGAACCACCTGCTCAACGCGCCTGAACCACCTGCCGACTATGCCAGAACCACTTGGCGAACACTCCGGAATCACTTGCCGGGCATGCAGGAACCACCTCTCAGACATGCCAGAACCCCGTGCCAATGACCCCGGAAGCACCAGCCGAGCACGCCGGAACCACCTGCTCGACTCGCCAGAACCACCTGCCGATCACGCAAAAATCACCTGCCGGCTACGCCACAACCAGTTGGTGAACACTTTGGAATCACCTGCCAGGCTTGCTGGAACCACCTGCCAGTCATGCCAAAATCACCTGCCAACTACGCCAGAACCGCTTGGCGGACACTGCGGAAACACCTGTCGGGCCGGCTGGAACCACATCTCAGACGTGCCGGAAACGTGTTCATGAGATGCAGGAACCACACCCCGAACAGACGGATACCACCTGCCAGAACCACCTGAACCACCTGCCGAGCACGCCGGAACCACCTGCTCGACTCACCGGTACCACATCCCTGACACGCCAAAATCACCTGCTGGGTATGCCAGAACCACTTGGCGGACACTCCGGAATCATCTGCCGGACATGCCGGAACCAGCTCTCAGACACACCAGAAACAAGTGCCGGAGACGCCGGAAGCACCTGCCGAGCATGCCGGAGCCACCTCCTCGACTCGCCAGAAACACCTGCCGGACACGCCAAAATCACCTGCCGGGTACGCCAGAACGACCTGGCGGAGACTCCGGAATCACCTGTCGCGCATGACGGAACCACCTCTCAGACGTGCCGGAAGCACGTGCCAGACACGCCGGAAACACCTCCCGGACAGACCGGAACCACCTGCCAAGAACGCCGGAGCCACCTGTTCGACTCGCTGGAACCACCTGCCGGACAGGCCAATATCAACTGCTGGCTATGCCAGAACCACCTGGGGGACAGTCCGGGATCACCTGCCAGCCATGGCGGAACCACCTCTCAGACGTACCAGAACCACCTGCCGGAGAAGCTGGAAACACGTCCTGGACAGACTGGAACCACGTGACGGCCATGCCTGAACCACCTGCCGAGCACGGCGGAACCACCTGCCGGACACGCCAAAATCACCTGCGGGCTACGCCAGAACCACTTGGACGACTCTCCCAAATGTCCTGCCGGGCATGTTGGAACCACCTCGCAGACGTGCCAGAAGCACGTGGCGGACAGTCCGGAATCACCTGTTGGGCATACGCAACCACCTCTGAGACGTACCAGAACCACGTGCCGTGCACGCCGGAACCACCTACCGGACAGACCCGAATCAACTTTTGGGCATGCCGGAACCACCAGTCAGATGTGCCAGAAACACGTGCCGGAGACGCCGGAAGCACCTGCCGAGCACGTCGCAACCACCTGCTCAACTCGCCTGAACCACCTGCCGGACACGCCAAAATCACCTGCCCGCTACACCAGCACCACTTCGGGGACAAGCCGGAATCACGTGAGGGGCATGCCGGCACAGCCTCTCAGACTGAACCTCGTGCCGGACACCACAGAACCACCTGCCGGTCAGACCGGAACCACCTGCCGGACACGCCGGAACCACCGGCTCGACCCGCCGGAACGACTGCTGGACATGCAAACTCGCCTGCCGGCTACGCCGGAAACACTTGGCGAACACTCCGGAATCACCTGGCGGGCATGCCGGAACCACCTCTCAGACGTGCCAGAACCATGCGGCGGACAGTCCGGGATCACCTGTTGGGCATGCGCAACCACCTCTGAGACGTACCAGAACCACGTGCCGTGCAGGCTGGAACCACCTACCGGACAGACCGGAATCAACTCTTGGGCATGCCTGAACCACCAGTCAGATGTGCCAGAAACACGTGCCGGAGACACCGGAAGCACCTGCCGAGCACGTCGCAACCACCTGCTCAACACGCCTGAACCACCTGACGGACACGCCAAAATCACCTGCCCGCTACTCCAGCACCACTTCGGGGACAAGCCGGAATCACGTGAGGGGCATGCCGGCACAGCCTCTCAGACTGAACCTCGTGCCGGACACCACAGAACCACCTGCCGTACAGATCGGAACCACCTGCCGGACACGCCGGATCCACCGGCTAGACCCGCCGGAACGACCGCTGGACATGCAAAATCACCTGCCGGCTAGGCCGGAAACACTTGGCGAACACTCTGGAATCACCTGCCGGGCATGCCGGAACCACCTGTCAGATATGCCAGAACCACGTGCCAATGACCCCGGAAGCACCTGCCGAGCACGCCGGAACCACCTGCTCGACTCGCCAGAACCACCTGCCGGACACGCAAAAATCACCTGCCGGCTACGCCACAACCGGTGGGGGAACACTTCGGAATCACCTGCCGGGCTTGCTGGAACCACCTGCCGGTCATGCCAAAATCACCTGCCAACTACGCCAGATCCGCTTGGCAGACACTGCGGAAACACCTGTCGGGCCGGCTGGAACCACATCTCAGACGTGCCAGAACCATGTGCATGAGATGCTGGAACCACACCCCGAACAGACGGATACCACCTGCCAGAACCGCCTGAACCACCTGCTGAGCACGCCGGAACCACCTGCTCGACTCACCGGTACCACCTCCCTGACGTGCCAAAATGACCTGCTGGGTATGCCAGAACCACTTGTCGGACACTCCGGAATCATCTGCCGGACATGCCGGAACCAGCTCTCAGACACACCAGAACCACGTGCCGGAGACGCCGGAAGCACCTGCCAAGCATGCCAGAGCCACCTGCTCGACTCGCCAGAAACGCCTGCCGAACACGCCAAAATCACCTGCCGGGTATGCCAGAACCACCTGGCGGACACTACGGAATCACCTGCCGCGCATGCCGGAGCCACCTCTCAGACGTGCCGGAAGCACGTGCCAGACACGCCGGAAACACCTACCGGACAGACCGGAACCACCTGCCAAGAACGCCGGAGCCACCTGTTCGACTCGCTGGAAGCACCTTCCGGACAGGCCAATATCAACTGCTGGCTATGCCAGAACCACCTGGGGGACAGTCCGGGATCACCTGCCAGCCATGGCGGAACCACCTCTCAGACGTACCAGAACCACCTGCCGGAGAAGCTGGAAACACGTCCTGGACAGCCTGGAACCACGTGACGGCTATGCCTGAACCACCTGCCGAGCACGGCGGAACCACCTGCCGGACACGCCAAAATCACCTGCGGGCTACGCCAGAACCACTTGGACGACTCTCCGAAATGACCTGCCGGGCATGTTGGAACCACCTCTCAGACGTGCCAGAAGCACGTGGCGGACAGTCCGGAATCACCTGTTTGGCATGCGCAACCACCTCTGAGACGTACCAGAACCACGTGCCGTGCAGGCTGGAACCACCTACCGGAAAGACCGGAATCACCTTTCAGGCATGCCGGAACCACCTGTCAGATGTGCCAGAAACCCGTGCCGAAGACGACGGAAGCACCTGCCAAGCACTTTGGAACCACCTGCTCAACTCGCCTGAACCTCCTGCCGGACACGCCAAAATTACCTGCCCGCTACACCAGCACCACTTCGGGGATAAGCAGGAATCACGTGAGGGGCATGCCGGCACAGCCTCTCAGACTGAACCTCGTGCCGGACACCACAGAACCACCTGCCAGACAGACCGGAAACACCTGCCGGACACGCTGGAACCACCGGCTCGACCCGCCGGAACGACCGCTGGACATGCAAAATCACCTTCCGGCTACGCCGGAAACACTTGGCGAACACTCCGGAATCACCTGCCGGGCATGGCGGAACCACCTCTCAGATATGCCAGTACCCCGTGCCAAAGACCCCGGAAGCACCTGCCGAGCACGCCGGAACCACCTGCTCGACTCGCCAGAACCACCTGCCGGACACGCAAAAATCACCTGCCGGCTACGCCACAACCGGTGGGGGAACACTTCGGAATCACCTGCCGGGCTTGCTGGAACCACCTGCCGGTCATGCCAAAATCACCTGCCAACTACGCCAGTACCACTTGGCGGACACTGTGGAAACACCTGTCGGGCCGGCCGGAACCACATCTCAGACGTGCCAGAACCATGTGCATGAGATGCTGGAACCACACCCGAACAGACGGAAAACACCTGCCAGACACGTCTTAACAACCTGCCGAGCACGCCGGAGCCACCTGCTCGACTCGCCGGAACCACCTACCTGACATGCCAAAATCACCAGCCGGGTATGCCAGAACCACTTGGCGGACACTCCGGAATCATCTGCCGGACATGCCGGAACCAGCTCTCAGACACACCAGAACCACGTGCCGGAGACGCCGGAAGCACCTGCCGAGCATGCCGGAGCCACCTGCTCGACTCGCCAGAAACACCTGCCGGACACGCCAAAATCACCTGCCGGGTACGCCAGAACCACCTGGCGGACACTCCGAAATCACCTGTCGCTCATGCCGGAACCACCTCTCAGACGTGCCGGAAGCACGTGCCGGACACGCCGGAATCACCTACCGGACAGACCGGAACCACCTGCCGAGCACGCCGGAGCCACATATTCGACTCGCTGGAACCACCTGCCGGACAGGCCAATATCAACTGCTGGCTATGCCAGAACCACCTAGGGGACGGTCCGGAATCACCTGCCAGCCATGGCGGAACCACCTCTCAGACGTACCAGAACCACCTGCCGGAAAAGCTGGAAACACGTCCTGGACAGTCTGGAACCACCTGCCGGCCAAGCCTGAACCACCTGCCAAGCACAACGGAACAACCTGCCAGACACGCCAAAATCACCTGCGTGTTATGCCAGAACCACTTGGAGGACTCTCTGGGATGACCTGCCGGGCATGCCGGAACCACCTCTCAGACGTGCCAGAACCATGTGGCGGACAGTCCGGAATCACCTGTTGGGCATGCGCAACCACCTCTGAGACGTACCAGAACCACATGCCGTGCAGGCTGGAACCACATACCGGACACACCGGAATCACCTTTCGGGTATGCCGGAACCACCTGTCAGATGTGCCAGAAACACGTGCCGGAGACGCCGGAAGCACGTGCCAAGCACGTTGGAACCACCTGCTCAACTCGCCTGAACCACCTGCCGGACATGCCAAAATCACCTGCCGACTATGCCAGAACCACTTGGCGAACACTCCGGAATCACTTGCCGGGCATGCAGGAACCACCTCTCAGACATGCCAGAACCCCGTGCCAATGACCCCGGAAGCACCAGCCGAGCACGCCGGAACCACCTGCTCGACTCGCCAGAACCACCTGCCGATCACGCAAAAATCACCTGCCGGCTACGCCACAACCAGTTGGTGAACACTTTGGAATCACCTGCCAGGCTTGCTGGAACCACCTGCCAGTCATGCCAAAATCACCTGCCAACTACGCCAGAAGCGCTTTGCGGACACTGCGGAAACACCTGTCGGGCCGGCTGGAACCACATCTCAGACGTGCCAGAAACGTGTTCATGAGATGCTGGAATCACACCCCGAACAGACGGATACCACCTGCCAGAACCGCCTGAACCACAAGCTGAGCACGCCGGAAGCACCTGCTCGACTCACCGGTACCACCTCCCTGACACGCCAAAATCACCTGCTGGGTATGCCAGAACCACTTGGCGGACACTCCGGAATCATCTGCCGGACATGCCGGAACCAGCTCTCAGACACACCAGAAACAAGTGCCGGAGACGCCGGAAGCACCTGCCGAGCATGCCGGAGCCACCTGCTCGACTCGCCAGAAACACCTGCCGGAAACGCCAAAATCACCTGCCGGGTATGCCAGAACCACCTGGCGGACACTACGGAATCACCTGCCGCGCACGCAGTAAGCACGTGCCAGACACGCCGCAAACACCTACCGGACAGACCGGAACCACCTGCCGAGCACGCCGGAGCCACCTGTTCGACTCGCTGGAACCACCTGCCGGACAGGCCAATATCAACTGCTGGCTATGCCAGAACCACCTGGGGGACGGTCCGGAATCACCTGCCAGCCATGGCGGAACCACCTCTCAGACGTACCAGAACCACCTGCCGGAGAAGCTGGAAACACGTCCTGGACAGTCTGGAACCACCTGCCGGCCAAGCCTGAACCACCTGCCAAGCACAACGGAACAACCTGCCAGACACGCCAAAATCACCTGCGTGTTATGCCAGAACCACTTGGAGGACTCTCTGGGATGACCTGCCGGGCATGCCGGAACCACCTCTCAGACGTGAAAGAACCATGTGGCGGACAGACCGGAATCACCTGTTGGGCATGCGCAACCACCTCTGAGACGTACCAGAACCACATGCCGTGCAGGCTGGAACCACCTACTGGACAGACGGGAATCACCTTTCGGGCATGCCGGAACCACCTGTCAGATGTGCCAGAAACACGTGCCGGAGACGCCGGAAGCACGTGCCAAGCACGTTGGAACCACCTGCTCAACTCGCCTGAACCACCTGCCGGACATGCCAAAATCACCTGCTGACTATGCCAGAACCACTTGGCGAACACTCCGGAATCACTTGCCGGGCATGCAGGAACCACCTCTCAGACATGCCAGAACCCCGTTCCAATGACCCCGGAGGCACCAGCCGAGCACGCCAAAACCACCTGCTCGACTCGCCTGAACCACATCCCTGACATGCCAAAATCACGTGGTGGGTATGCCAGAACCACCTGGCGGAAACTACGGAATCACCTGCCGCGCATGCCGGAACCACCTCTCAGACGTGCCGGAACCATGTGCATGAGATGCTGGAACCACACCCCGAACAGACGGATACCACCTGCCAGAACCGCCTGAGCCACCTGCTGAGCACGCCGGAACCACCAGCTCGACTCACCGGTACCACCTCCCTGACACGCCAAAATCACCTGCTGGGTATGCCAGAACCACTTGGCGGACACTCCGGAATCATCTGCCGGACATGCCGGAACCAGCTCTCAGACACACCAGAACCAAGTGCCGGAGACGCCGGAAGCACCTGCCGAGTATGCCGGAGCCACCTGCTCGACTCGCCAGAAACACCTGCCGGACACGCCAAAATCACCTGCCGGGTACGCCAGAACCACCTGGCGGACACTACGGAATCACCTGCCGCGCATGCCGGAACCACCTCTCAGACGTGCCGGAAGCACGTGACAGACACGCCGGAAACACCTACCTGACAGACCGGAAACACCTGCCAAGAACGCCGGAGCAACCTGTTCGACTCGCTGGAACCACCTGCCGGACAGGCCAATATCAAATGCTGGCTATGCCAGAACCACCTGGGGTCAGTCCGGGATCACCTGCCAGCCATGGCGGAACCACATCTCAGACGTACCAGAACCACCTGCCGGAGAAGCTGGAAACACGTCCTGGACAGACTGGAACCACGTGACGTCCATGCCTGAACCACCTGCCGAGCATGGCGGAATCACCTGCCGGACACGCCAAAATGACCTGCCTGCTACACCAGCACCACTTCGGGGACAAGCCGGAATCCCGTGAGGGGCATGCCGGCACAGCCTCTCAGACTGAACCTCGTGCCGGACACCACAGAACCACCTGCCGGACAGACCAGAACCACCTGCCGGACACGCCGGAACCACCGGCTCGACCCGCCGGAACGACCGCTGGACGTGCAAAATCACCTGCCGGCTACGCCGGCAACACTTGGCGAACACTCCGGAATCACCTGCCGGGCATGCCGGAACCACCTCTCAGATATGCCAGAACCACGTGCCAATGACCCCGGAAGCACCTGCCGAGCACGCCGGAACCACCTGCTCGACTCGCCGGAACCACCTGCCGGACACGCAAAAATCACCTGCCGGCTACGCCACAACCAGTTGGGGAACACTTTGGAATCACCTGCCGGGCTTGCTGGAACCACCCCCCGGTCATGCCAAAATCACCTGCCAACTATGCCAGTACCACTTGGCGGACACTGTGGAAACACCTGTCGGGCCGGCCGGAACCACATCTCAGACGTACCAGAACCATGTGCATGAGATGCTGGAACCACACCCCGAACAGACGGAAAACACCTGCCAGACCCGTCTGAACAACCGGCCGTGCACGCCGGAGGCACCTGATCGACTCGCCGGAACCACCTACCTGACATGCCCAAATCACCAGCCGGGTATGCCAGAACCACTTGGCGGACACTCCGGAATCATCTGCCGGACATGCCGGAACCAGCTCTCAGACACACCAGAACCACGTGCCGGAGACGCCGGAAGCAACTGCCGAGCATGCCGGAGCCACCTGCTCGACTCGCCAGAAACACCTGCCGGACACGCCAAAATCACCTGCGGGCTACGCCAGAACCACTTGGACCACTCTCCGAAATGACCTGCCGGGCATGTTGGAACCACCTCTCAGACGTGCCAGAAGCACGTGGCGGACAGTCCGGAATCACCTGTTGGGCATACGCAACCACCTCTGAGACGTACCAGAACCACGTGCCGTGCACGCCGGAACCACCTACCGGACAGACCGGAATCACCTTTTCGGCATGCCGGAACCACCAGTCAGATGTGCCAGAAACACGTGCCGGAGACGCCGGAAGCACCTGCCGAGCACGTCGCAACCACCTGCTCAACTCGCCTGAACCACCTGCCGGACACGCCAAAATCACCTGCCCGCTACACCAGCACCACTTCGGGGACAAGCCGGAATCACGTGAGGGGCATGCCGGCACAGCCTCTCAAACTGAACCCTGTGCCGGACACCACAGAACCACCTGCCGGACAGACCGGAACCACGTGCTGGACACGCCGGAACCACCGGCTCGACCCGCCGGAACGACCGCTGGACGTGCAAAATCACCTGCCGGCTACGCCGGAAACACTTGGCGAACACTCCGGAATCACCTGCCGGGCATGCCGGAACCACCTCTCAGATATGCCAGAACCACGTGCCAATGACCCCGGAAGCACCTGCCGAGCACGCCGGAACCACCTGCTCGACTCGCCGGAACCACCTACCTGACATGCCCAAATCACCTGCTGGGTATGTCAGAACCCCTTGGCGGACACTCCGGAATCATCTGCCGGACATGCCGGAACCAGCTCTCAGACACACCAGAACCACGTGCCGGAGATGCCGCAAGCACCTGCCGAGCATGCCCGAGCCACCTGCTCGACTCACCAGAAACACCTGCCGGACACGCCAAAATCACCTGCCGGGTACGCCAGAATCACCTGGCGGATACTCTGAAATCACCTGTTGCGCATGCCGGAACCACCTGCTCGACTCGCCAGAACCACCTGCCGATCACGCAAAAATCACCTGCCGGCTACGCCACAACCAGTTGGTGAACACTTTGGAATCACCTGCCAGGCTTGCTGGAACCACCTGCCAGTCATGCCAAAATCGCCTGCCAACTACGCCAGAACCGCTTGGCGGACACTGCGGAAACACCTGTCGGGCCGGCTGGAACCACATCTCAGACGTGCCACAAACGTGTTCATGAGATGCTGGAACCACACCCCGAACAGACGGATACCACCTGCCAGAACCGCCTGAACCACCTGCTGAGCACGCCGGAACCACCTGCTCGACTCACCGGTGCCACCTCCCTGACACGCCAAAATCACCTGCTGGGTATGCCAGAACCACTTGGCGGACACTCCGGAATCATCTGCCGGACATGCCGGAACCAGCTCTCAGACACACCAGAACCAAGTGCCGGAGACGCCGGAAGCACCTGCCGAGCATGCCTGAGCCACCTGCTGGACTCGCCAGAAACACCTGCCGGAAACGCCAAAATCACCTGCCGGGTATGCCAGAACCACCTGGCGGACACTACGGAATCACCTGCCGCGCATGCCGGAAACACGTGCCAGACACGCCGGAAACACCTACCGGACAGACCGGAATCACCTACCGAGCACGCCGGAGCCACCTGTTCGACTCGCTGGAACCACCTGCCGGACAGGCCAATATCAACTGCTGGCTATGCCAGAACCACCTGGGGGACGGTCCGGAATCACCTGCCAGCCATGGCGGAACCACCTCTCAGACGTACCAGAACCACCTGCCGGAGAAGCTGGAAACACGTCCTGGACAGTCTGGAACCACCTGCCGGCCAAGCCTGAACCACCTGCCGAGCACGGCGGAACCACCTGCCGGACACGACAAAATCACCTTCGGGCTACGCCAGAACCACTTGGACGAGTCTCCGAAATGACCTGCCGGGCATGTTGGAACCACCTCTCAGACGTGCCAGAAGCACGTGGCGGACAGTCCGGATTCACCTGTTGGGCATACGCAACCACCTCTGAGACGTACCAGAACCACGTGCCGTGCACGCCAGAACCACCTACCGGACAGATCGGAATCACCTTTTGGGCATGCCGGAACCACCAGTCAGATGTGCCAGAAACACGTGCCGGAGACGCCGGAAGCACCTGCCGAGCACGTCGAAACCACATGCTCAACTCGCCTGAACCACCTGCCGGACACGCCAAAATCACCTGCCCGCTACACCAGCACCACTTCGGGGACAAGCCGGAATCACGTGAGGGGCATGCCGGCACAGCCTCTCAGACTGAACCTCGTGCCGGACACCACAGAACCACCTGCCGGACAGACCGGAACCACCTGCCGGACACGCCGGAACCACCGGCTCGACCCGCAGGAACGAACGCTGGACGTGCAAAATCACGTGCCGGCTACGCCGGAAACACTTGGCGAACACTCCGGAATCACCTGCCGGGCATGCCGGAACCACCTCTCAGATATGCCAGAACCACGTGCCAATGACCCCGGAAGCACCTGCTGAGCACGCCGGAACCACCTGCTCGACTCGCCAGAACCACCTGCCGGACACGCAAAAATCACCTGCCGGCTACGCCACAACCATTGGGGAACACTTCGGAATCACCTGCCTGGCTTGCTGGAACCACCTCCCGGTCATGCCAAAATCACCTGCCAACTACGCCAGTACCACTTGGCGGACACTGAGGAAACACCTGTCGGGCCGGCTGGAACCACATCTCACACGTGCCAGAACCATGTGCATGAGATGCTTGAACCACACACCGAACAGACGGAAAACACCTGCCAGAACCGTCTGAACAACCTGCCGAGCACGCCGGAGCCACCTGCTCGACTCGCCGGAACCACCTACCTGACATGCCCAAATCACCAGCCGGGTATGCCAGAACCACTTGGCGGACACTCCGGAATCATCTGCCGGACATTCCGGAACCAGCTCTCTGACACACCAGAACCACGTGCCGGAGACGCCGGAAGCACCTGCCGAGCATGCCGGAGCCACCTGCTCGACTCGCCAGAAACACCTGCCGGACACGCCAAAATCACCTGCCGGGTACGCCAGAACCATCTGGCGGACACTACGGAATCACCTGCCGCGCATGCCGGAACCACCTCTCAGATCTGCCGGAAGCACGTGCCAGACACGCCGCAAACACCTACCGGACAGACCGGAACCACCTTCCAAGAACGCCGGAGCAACCTGTTCGACTCGCTGGAACCACCTGCCGGACAGGCCAATATCAAATGCTGGCTATGCCAGAACCACCTGGGGTCAGTCCGGGATCACCTGCCAGCCATGGCGGAACCACATCTCAGACGTACCAGAACCACCTGCCGGAGAAGCTGGAAACACGTCCTGGACAGACTGGAACCACGTGACGTCCATGCCTGAACCACCTGCCGAGCACGGCGGAATCACCTGCCGGACACGCCAAAATGACCTGCCCGCTACACCAGCACCACTTCGGGGACAAGCCGGAAACCCGTGAGGGGCATGCCGGCACAGCCTCTCAGACTGAACCTCGTGCCGGACACCACAGAACCACCTGCCGGACAGACCGGAACCACCTGCCGGACATGCCGGAACCACCGGCTCGACCCGCCGGAACGACCGCTGGAAATGCAAAATCACCTGCCGGCTACGCCGGAAACACTTGGCGAACACTCCGGAATCACCTGCCGGGCATGCCGGAACCACCTCTCAGATATGCCAGAACCACGTGCCAATGACCCCGTAAGCACATGCCGAGCACGCCGGAACCACCTGCTCGACTCGCCAGAACCACCTGCCGGACAGGCAAAAATCACCTGCCGGCTACGCCACAACCAGTTGGGGAACACTTCGGAATCACATGCCGGGCTTGCTGGAACCACCTCCCGGTCATGCCAAAATCACCTGCCAACTACGCCAGTACCACTTGGGGGACACTGTGGAAACACCTGTCGGGCCGGCCGGAACCACATCTCAGACGTGCCACAACCATGTGCATGAGATGCTGGAACCACACCCCGAACAGACGGAAAACACCTGCCAGACCCGTCTGCACAACCTGCCGAGCATGCCGGAGGCACCTGCTCGACTCGCCGGAACCACCTACCTGACATGCCCAAATCACCAGCCGGGTATGCCAGAACCACTTGGCGGACACTCCGGAATCATCTGCCGGACATGCCGGAACCAGCTCTCAGACACACCAGAACCACGTGCCGGAGACGCCGGAAGCACCTGCCGAGCATGCCGGAGCCACCTGCTCGACTCGCCAGAAACACCTGCCGGACACGCCAAAATCACCTGCCGGGTACGCCAGAACCACCTTGCGGACACTCCGAAATCACCTGTCGCGCATGCCGGAACCACATCTCAGAAGTGCCGGAAGCCCGTGCCGGACACGCCGGAATCACCTAGCGGACAGACCGGAACCACCTGCCGAGCACGCCGGAGCCACCTGTTCGACTCGCTGGAACCACCTGCCGGACAGGCCAATATCAACTGCTGGCTATGCCAGAACCACCTGGGGGACAGTCCGGGATCACCTGCCACCCATGGCGGAACCACCTCTCAGACGTACCAGAACCACCTGCCGGAGAAGCTGGAAACACGTCCTGGACAGACTGGAACCACGTGACGACCATGCCTGAACCACCTGCCGAGCGCGGCGGAACCACCTGCCGGACACGCCAAAATCACCTGCGGGCTACGCCAGAACCACTTGGACGACTCTCCCAAATGACCTGCCGGGCATGTTAGAACCACCTCGCAGACGTGCCAGAAGCACGTGGCGGACAGTCCGGAATCACCTGTTGGGCATACGCAACCACCTCTGACACGTACCAGAACCACGCGCCGTGCACGCCGGAACCACCTACCGGACAGACCGGAATCAACTTTTGGGCATGCCGGAACCACCAGTCAGATGTGCCAGAAACACGTGCCGGAGACGCCGGAAGCACCTGCCGAGCACGTCGCAACCACCTGCTCAACTCGCCTGAACCACCTGCCGGACACGCCAAAATCACCTGCCCGCTACACCAGCACCACTTCGGGGACAAGCCGGAATCACGTGAGAGGCATGCCGGCACAGCCTCTCAGACTGAACCTCGTGCCGGACACCACAGAACCACCTGCCGGACAGACCGGAACCACCTGCCGGACACGCCGGAACCACCGGCTCGACACGCCGGAACGACCGCTGGACATGCAAACTCGCCTGCCGGCTACGCCGGAAACACTGGGCGAACACTCCGGAATCACCTGGCGGGCATGCCGGAACCACCTCTCAGACGTGCCAGAACCATGCGGCGGACAGTCCGGGATCACCTGTTGGGCATGCGCAACCACCTCTGATTCGTACCAGAACCACATGCCGTGCAGGCTGGAACCACCTACCGGACAGACCGGAATCACATTTCGGGCATGCCGGAACCACCTGTCAGATGTGCCAGAAACACGTGCCGGAGACGCCGGAAGTACCTGCCAAGCACGTTCGAACCACCTGCTCAACTCGCCTGAACCACCTGCCGGACATGCCAAAATCACCTGCCGACTATGCCAGAACCACTTGGCGAACACTCCAGAATCACTTGCCGGGCATGCAGGAACCACCTCTCAGACATGCCAGAACCCCGTGCCAATGACCCCGGAAGCACCAGCCGAGCACGCCGGAACCACCTGCTCGACTCGCCAGAACCACCTTCCGATCACGCAAAAATCACCTGCCGGCTACGCCACAACCAGTTGGTGAACACTTTGGAATCGCCTGCCAGGCTTGCTGGAACCACCTGCCAGTCATGCCAAAATCACCTGCCAACTACGCCAGAACCGCTTGGCGGACACTGCGGAAACACCTGTCGGGCCGGCTGGAACCACATCTCAGACGTGCCAGAAACGTGTTCATGAGATGCTGGAACCACACCCCGAACAGACGGATACCACCTGCCAGAACCGCCTGAACCACCTGCTGAGCACGCCGGAACCACCTGCTCGACTCACCGGTGCCACCTCCCTGACGCGCCAACATCACCTGCTGGGTATGCCAGAACCACTTGGCGGACACTCCGGAACCATCTGCCGGACATTCCGGAACCAGCTCTCAGACACACCAGAACCAAGTGCCGGAGACGCCGGAAGCACCTGCCGAGCATGCCGGAGCCACCTGCTCGACTCGCCAGAAACACCTGCCGGACACGCCAAAATCACCTGCCGGGTATGCCAGAACCACCTGGCGGACACTACGGAATCACCTGCCGCTCATGCCGGAAACACGTGCCAGACACGCCGGAAACACCTACCGGAGAGACCGGAACCACCTGCCAAGAACGCCGGAGCCACCTGTTCGACTCGCTGGAACCACCTGCCGGACAGGCCAATATCAACTGCTGGCTATGCCAGAACCACCTGGGGGACAGTCCGGGATCACCTGCCAGCCACGGCGGAACCACCACTCAGACGTACCAGAACCACCTGCCGGAGAAGCTGGAAACACGTCCTGGACAGACTGGAACCACGTGACGGCCATGCCTGAACCACCTGCCGAGCACGGCGGAACCACCTGCCGGACACGCCAAAATCACCTGCGGGCTACGTCAGAACCACTTGGACGACTCTCCGAAATGACCTGCTGGGCATGTTGGAACCACCTCTCAGACGTGCCAGAAGCATGTGGCGGACAGTCCGGAATCACCTGTTGGGCATACGCAACCACCTCTGACACGTACCAGAACCACGTGCCGTGCACGCCGGAACCACCTACCGGACAGACCGGAATCAACTTTTGGGCAAGCGGGAACCACCAGTCAGATGTGCCAGAAACACGTGCCGGAGACGCCGGAAGCACCTGCCGAACACGTCGCAACCACCTGCTCAAATCGCCTGAACCACCTGCCGGACACGCCAAAATCACCTGCCCGCTACACCAGCACCACTTCGGGGACAAGCCGGAATCACGTGAGGGGCATGCCGGCACAGCCTCTCAGACTGAACCTAGTGCCGGACACCACAGAACCACCTGCCGGACAGACCGGAACAACCTGCCGGACACGCCGGAACCACCGGCTCGACCCGCCGGAACGACCGCTGGACGTGCAAAATCACCTGCCGGCTACGCCGGAAACACTTGGCGAACACTCCGGAATCACCTGCCGGGCATGCCGGAACCACCTCTCAGATATGCCAGAACCACGTGCCAATGACCCCGGAAGCACCTGCTCAGCATGCCGGAACCACCTGCTCGACTCGCCAGAACCACCTGCCGGACACGCAAAAATCACCTGCCGGCTACGCCACAACCAGTTGGGGAACACTTCGGAATCACCTGCCGGGCTTGCTGGAACCACCTGCCGGTCATGCCAAAATCACCTGCCAACTACGCCAGTACCACTTGGCGGACACTGTGGAAACACCTGTCGGGCCGGCCGGAACCACATCTCAGACGTGCCAGAACCATGTGGCGGACAGTCCGGAATCACCTGTTGGGCATGCGCAACCACCTCTGAGACGTAACAGAACCACATGCGGTGCAGGCTGGAACCACCTACCGGACAGACCGGAATCACCTTTCGGGTATGCCGGAACCACCTGTCAGATGTGCCAGAAACACGTGCCGGAGACGCCGGAAGCACCTGCCAAGCACGTTGGAACCACCTGCTCAACTCGCCTGAACCACCTGCCGGACATGCCAAAATCACCTGCCGACTATGCCAGAACCACTTGGCGAAAACTCCGGAATCACGTGCCGGGCATGCAGGAACCACCTCTCAGACATGCCAGAAGCCCGTGCCAATGACCCCGGAAGCACCTGCCGAGCACGCCGGAACCACCTGTTCGACTCGCCAGAACCACCTGCCGGACACGCAAAAATCACCTGCCGGCTACGCCACAACCAGTTGGGGAACACTTCGGAATCACCTGCCGGGCTTGCTGGAACCACCTGCCGGTCATGCCAAAATCACCTGCCAACTACGCCAGTACCACTTGGCGGACACTGTGGAAACACCTGTCGGGCCGGCCGGAACCACATCTCAGACGTGCCACAACCATGTGCATGAGATGCTGGCACCACACCCCGAACAGACGGAAAACACCTGCCAGACCCGTCTGAACAACCTGCCGAGCACACAGGAGCCACCTGCTCGACTCGCCGGAACCACCTACCTGACATGCCAAAATAACCAGCCGGGTATGCCAGAACCACTTGGCGGACACTCCGGAATCATCTGTCAGACATGCCGGAAGCAGCTCTCAGACACACCAGAAACACGTGCCGGAGACGCCGGAAGCACCTGCCGAGCACGTCGCAACCACCTGCTCAACTCGCCTGAACCACCTGCCGGACACGCCAAAATCACCTGCCCGCTACACCAGCACCACTTCGGGGACAAGCCGGAATCACGTGAGGGGCGTGCCGGCACAGCCTCTCAGACTGAACCTCGTGCCGGACACCAGAGAACCACCTGCCGGACAGACCGGAACCACCTGCCGGACACGCCGGAACCACCGGCTCGACCCGCCGGAACGACCGCTGGACGTGCAAACTCACCTGCCGGCTACGCCGGAAACACTTGGCGAACACTCCGGAATCACCTCCCGGGCATGCCGGAACCACCTCTCAAGTATGCCAGAACCACGTGCCAATGACCCTGGAAGCACCTGCCGAGCACGCCGGAACCACCTGCTCGACTCGCCAGAACCACCTGCCGGACACGCCAAAATCACCTGCCGGCTACGCCACAACCAGTTGGGGAACACTTCGGAATCACCTGCCGGGCTTGCTGGAACCACCTGCCGGTCATGCCAAAATCACCTGCCAACTACGCCAGTACCACTTGGCGGACACTGTGGAAACACCTGTCGGGCCGGCCGGAGCCACATCTCAGACGTGCCAGAACCATGTGCATGAGATGCTGGAACCACACCCCGAACAGACGGAAAACACCTGCCAGACCCGTCTGAACAACCTGCCGAGCACGCCGGAGCCACCTGCTCGACTCCCCGGAACCACATACCTGACATGCCCAAATCACCAGCCGGGTATGCCAGAACCACTTGGCGGACACTCCGGAAGCATCTGCCGGACATGCCGGAACCAGCTTTCAGACACACCAGAACCACGTGCCGGAGACGCCGGAAGCACCTGCTGAGCATGCCGGAGCCACCTGCTCGACTCGCCAGAAACACCTGCCGGACACGCCAAAATCACCTGCCGGGTACGCCAGAACCACCTGGCGGACACTCCGAAACCACCTGTCGCGCATGCCGGAACCACCTCTCAGACCTGCCGGAAGCACGTGCCGGACACGCCGGAATCACCTACCGGACAGACCGGAACCACCTGCCGAGCACGCCGGAGCCACCTGTTCGACTCGCTGGAACCACCTGCCGGACAGGCCAATATCAACTGCTGGCTATGCCAGAACCACCTGGGGGACGGTCCGGAATCACCTGCCAGCCATGGCGGAACCACCTCTCAGACGTACCAGAACCACCTGCCGGAGAAGCTGGAAACACGTCCTGGACAGTCTGGAACCACCTGCCGGCCAAGCCTGAACCACCTGCCAAGCACAACGGAACAACCTGCCAGACACGCCAAAATCAGCTGCGTTTTATGCCAGAACCACTTGGAGGACTCTCTGGGATGACCTGCCGGGCATGCCGGAACCACCTCTCAGACGTGCCAGAACCATGTGGCGGACAGTCCGGAATCACCTGTTGGGCATGCGCAACCACCTCTGACACGTACCAGAACCACATGCCGTGCAGGCTGGAACCACCTACCGGACAGTCCGGAATCACCTTTCGGGCATGCCGGAACCACCTGTCAGATGTGCCAGAAACACGTGCCGGAGACGCCGGAAGCACCTGCCAAGCACGTTGGAACCACCTGCTCAACTCGCCTGAACCACCTGCTGGACATGCCAAAATCACCTGCCGACTATGCCAGAACCACTTGGCGAACACTCCGGAATCACTTGCCGGGCCTGCAGGAACCACCTCTCAGACATGCCAGAACCCCGTGCCAATGACCCCGGAAGCACCAGCCGAGCACGCCGGAACCACCTCCTGGACTCGCCAGAACCACCTGCCGATCACGCAAAAATCACCTGCCGGCTACGCCACAACCAGTTGGTGAACACTTTGGAATCACCTGCCAGGCTTGCTGGAACCACCTGCCAGTAATGCCAAAATCACCTGCCAACTACGCCAGAACCGCTTGGCGGACACTGCGGAAACACCTGTCGGGCCGGCTGGAACCACCTCTCAGACGTGCCAGAAACGTGTTCATGAGATGCTGGAACCACACCCCGAACAGACGGATACCACCTGCCAGAACCGCCTGAACCACTTGCCGAGCACGCCGGAACCACCTGCTCGACTCACCGGTACCACCTCCCTGACACGCCAAAATCACCTGCTGGGTATGCCAGAACCACTTGGCGGACACTCCGGAATCACCTGCCGTGCATGCCGGAACCACCTCTCAGACGTGCCGGAAGCACGTGCCGGACACGCCGGAAACACCTACCGGACAGACCGGAACCACCTGCCAAGAACGCCGGAGCCACCTGTTCGACTCGCTGGAACCACCTGCCGGACAGGCCAATTGCAACTGCTGGCTATGCCAGAACCACCTGGGGGACCGTCCGGGATCACCTGCCAGCCATGGCGGAACCACCTCTCAGACGTACCAGAACCACCTGCCGGAGAAGCTGGAAACACGTCCTGGACAGACTGGAACCACGTGACGGCCATGCCTGAACCACCTGCCATACTCGCCAAAATCACCTGCGGGCTACGCCAGAACCACTTGGACGACTCTCCGAAATGACCTGCCGGGCATGTTGGAACCACCTCTCAGACGTGCCAGAAGCACGTGGCGGACAGTCCGGAATCACCTGTTGGGCATACGCAACCACCTCTGACACGTACCAGAACCACGTGCCGTGCACGCCGGAACCACCTACAGGACAGACCGGAATCAACTTTTGGGCATGCCGGAACCACCTGTCAGATGTGCCAGAAACACGTGCCGGAGACGCCGGAAGCACCTGCCGAGCACGTCGCAACCACCTGCTCAACTCGCCTGAACCACCTGCCGGACACGCCAAAATCACCTGCCCGCTACACCAGCACCACTTCGGGGACAAGCCGGAATCACGTGAGGGGCGTGCCGGCACAGCCTCTCAGACTGAACCTCGTGCCGGACACCAGAGAACCACCTGCCCGACAGACCGGAACCACCTGCCGGACACGCCGGAACCACCGGCTCGACCCGCCGGAACGACCGCTGGACATGCAAACTCACCTGCCGGCTACGCCGGAAACACTTGGCGAACACTCCGGAATCACCTCCCGGGCATGCCGGAACCACCTCTCAAGTATGCCAGAACCACGTGCCAATGACCCTGGAAGCACCTGCCGAGCACGCCGGAACCACCTGCTCGACTCGCCAGAACCACCTGCCGGACACGCCAAAATCACCTGCCGGCTACGCCACAACCAGTTGGGGAACACTTCGGAATCACCTGCCGGGCTTGCTGGAACCACCTGCCGGTCATGCCAAAATCACCTGCCAACTACGCCAGTACCACTTGGCGGACACTGTGGAAACACCTGTCGGGCCGGCCGGAGCCACATCTCAGACGTGCCAGAACCATGTGCATGAGATGCTGGAACCACACCCCGAACAGACGGAAAACACCTGCCAGACCCGTCTGAACAACCTGCCGAGCACGCCGGAGCCACCTGCTCGACTCCCCGGAACCACATACCTGACATGCCCAAATCACCAGCCGGGTATGCCAGAACCACTTGGCGGACACTCCGGAAGCATCTGCCGGACATGCCGGAACCAGCTGTCAGACACACCAGAACCACGTGCCGGAGACGCCGGAAGCACCTGCTGAGCATGCCGGAGCCACCTGCTCGACTCGCCAGAAACACCTGCCGGACACGCCAAAATCACCTGCCGGGTACGCCAGAACCACCTGGCGGACACTCCGAAACCACCTGTCGCGCATGCCGGAACCACCTCTCAGACCTGCCGGAAGCACGTGCCGGACACGCCGGAATCACCTACCGGACAGACCGGAACCACCTGCCGAGCACGCCGGAGCCACCTGTTCGACTCGCTGGAACCACCTGCCGGACAGGCCAATATCAACTGCTGGCTATGCCAGAACCACCTGGGGGACGGTCCGGAATCACCTGCCAGCCATGGCGGAACCACCTCTCAGACGTACCAGAACCACCTGCCGGAGAAGCTGGAAACACGTCCTGGACAGTCTGGAACCACCTGCCGGCCAAGCCTGAACCACCTGCCAAGCACAACGGAACAACCTGCCAGACACGCCAAAATCAGCTGCGTTTTATGCCAGAACCACTTGGAGGACTCTCTGGGATGACCTGCCGGGCATGCCGGAACCACCTCTCAGACGTGCCAGAACCATGTGGCGGACAGTCCGGAATCACCTGTTGGGCATGCGCAACCACCTCTGACACGTACCAGAACCACATGCCGTGCAGGCTGGAACCACCTACCGGACAGTCCGGAATCACCTTTCGGGCATGCCGGAACCACCTGTCAGATGTGCCAGAAACACGTGCCGGAGACGCCGGAAGCACCTGCCAAGCACGTTGGAACCACCTGCTCAACTCGCCTGAACCACCTGCTGGACATGCCAAAATCACCTGCCGACTATGCCAGAACCACTTGGCGAACACTCCGGAATCACTTGCCGGGCCTGCAGGAACCACCTCTCAGACATGCCAGAACCCCGTGCCAATGACCCCGGAAGCACCAGCCGAGCACGCCGGAACCACCTCCTGGACTCGCCAGAACCACCTGCCGATCACGCAAAAATCACCTGCCGGCTACGCCACAACCAGTTGGTGAACACTTTGGAATCACCTGCCAGGCTTGCTGGAACCACCTGCCAGTAATGCCAAAATCACCTGCCAACTACGCCAGAACCGCTTGGCGGACACTGCGGAAACACCTGTCGGGCCGGCTGGAACCACCTCTCAGACGTGCCAGAAACGTGTTCATGAGATGCTGGAACCACACCCCGAACAGACGGATACCACCTGCCAGAACCGCCTGAACCACCTGCCGAGCACGCCGGAACCACCTGCTCGACTCACCGGTACCACCTCCCTGACACGCCAAAATCACCTGCTGGGTATGCCAGAACCACTTGGCGGACACTCCGGAATCACCTGCCGTGCATGCCGGAACCACCTCTCAGACGTGCCGGAAGCACGTGCCGGACACGCCGGAAACACCTACCGGACAGACCGGAACCACCTGCCAAGAACGCCGGAGCCACCTGTTCGACTCGCTGGAACCACCTGCCGGACAGGCCAATTGCAACTGCTGGCTATGCCAGAACCACCTGGGGGACCGTCCGGGATCACCTGCCAGCCATGGCGGAACCACCTCTCAGACGTACCAGAACCACCTGCCGGAGAAGCTGGAAACACGTCCTGGACAGACTGGAACCACGTGACGGCCATGCCTGAACCACCTGCCATACTCGCCAAAATCACCTGCGGGCTACGCCAGAACCACTTGGACGACTCTCCGAAATGACCTGCCGGGCATGTTGGAACCACCTCTCAGACGTGCCAGAAGCACGTGGCGGACAGTCCGGAATCACCTGTTGGGCATACGCAACCACCTCTGACACGTACCAGAACCACGTGCCGTGCACGCCGGAACCACCTACAGGACAGACCGGAATCAACTTTTGGGCATGCCGGAACCACCTGTCAGATGTGCCAGAAACACGTGCCGGAGACGCCGGAAGCACCTGCCGAGCACGTCGCAACCACCTGCTCAACTCGCCTGAACCACCTGCCGGACACGCCAAAATCACCTGCCCGCTACACCAGCACCACTTCGGGGACAAGCCGGAATCACGTGAGGGGCGTGCCGGCACAGCCTCTCAGACTGAACCTCGTGCCGGACACCAGAGAACCACCTGCCGGACAGACCGGAACCACCTGCCGGACACGCCGGAACCACCGGCTCGACCCGCCGGAACGACCGCTGGACATGCAAACTCACCTGCCGGCTACGCCGGAAACACTTGGCGAACACTCCGGAATCACCTCCCGGGCATGCCGGAACCACCTCTCAAGTATGCCAGAACCACGTGCCAATGACCCTGGAAGCACCTGCCGAGCACGCCGGAACCACCTGCTCGACTCGCCAGAACCACCTGCCGGACACGCCAAAATCACCTGCCGGCTACGCCACAACCAGTTGGGGAACACTTCGGAATCACCTGCCGGGCTTGCTGGAACCACCTGCCGGTCATGCCAAAATCACCTGCCAACTACGCCAGTACCACTTGGCGGACACTGTGGAAACACCTGTCGGGCCGGCCGGAGCCACATCTCAGACGTGCCAGAACCATGTGCATGAGATGCTGGAACCACACCCCGAACAGACGGAAAACACCTGCCAGACCCGTCTGAACAACCTGCCGAGCACGCCGGAGCCACCTGCTCGACTCCCCGGAACCACATACCTGACATGCCGAAATCACCAGCCGGGTATGCCAGAACCACTTGGCGGACACTCCGGAAGCATCTGCCGGACATGCCGGAACCAGCTGTCAGACACACCAGAACCAAGTGCCGGAGACGCCGGAAGCACATGCCGAGCACGTCGCAACGACCTGCTCAACTCGCCTGAACCACCTGCCGGACACGCCAAAATCACCTGCCCGCTACACCAGCACCACTTCGGGGACAAGCCGGAATCACGTGAGGGGCATGCCGGCATAGCCTCTCATTCTGAACCTCGTGCCGGACACCACAGAACCACCTGCCGGACAGACCGGAACCACCTGCCGGACACGCCGGAACCACCGGCTCGACCCGCCGGAACGACCTCTGGACATGCAAACTCACCTGCCGGCTACGACGGAAGCCCTTGGCGAACAATCCGGAATCACCTGCCGGGCACTCCGGAACCACCTCTCAGATATGCCAGTACCACCTGCCGGAGTCTCAATAATCACCTGCCGGCTACGCCACAACCAGTTGGGGAACACTTCGGAATCACCTGCCGGGCTTGCTGGAACCACCTGCCGGTCATGCCAAAATCACCTGCCAACTACGCCAGTACCACTTGGCGGACACTGTGGAAACACCTGTCGGGCCGGCCGGAACCACATCTCAGACGTGCCAGAACCATGTGCATGAGATGCTGGAACCACACCCCGAACAGACGGAAAACTCTTGCCAGACCCGTCTGAACAACCTGCCGAGCACGCCGGAGCCACCTGCTCGACTCGCCGGAACCACCTACCTGACATGCCAAAATCACCAGCCGGGTATGCCAGAACGACATCGCGAACACTCCGGAATCACTTGCCGGGCATGAAGGAACCACCTCTCAGACATGCCAGAACCCCGTACCAATGACCCCGGAAGCACCAGCCGAGCACGCCGGAACCACCTGCTCGACTCGCCAGAACCACCTGCCGATCACGCAAAAATCACCTGCCGGCTACACCACAACCAGTTGCGGAACACTTTGGAATCACCTGCCAGGCTTGCTGGAACCACCTGCCAGTCATGCCAAAATCACCTGCCAACTACGCCAGAACCGCTTGGCGGACACTGCGGAAACACCTCTCGGGCAGGCTGGAACCACATCTCAGACGTGCCAGAAACGTGTTCATGAGATGCTGGAACCACACCCCGAACAGACGGATACCACCTGCCAGAACCGCCTGAACCACCTGATGAGCACGCCGGAACCACCTGCTCGACTCACCGGTACCACCTCCCTGACACGCCAAAATCACCTGCTGGGTATGCCAGAACCACTTGGCGGACACTCCGGTATCATCTGCCGGACATGCCGGAACCAGCTCTCAGACACACCAGAACCAAGTGCCGGAGACGCCGGAAGCACCTGCCGAGCATGCCGGAGCCACCTGCTCGACTCGCCAGAAACACCTGCCGGACACGCCAAAATCACCTGCCGGGTATGCCAGAACCACCTGGCGGACACTACGGAATCACCTGCCGCGCATGCCGGAACCACCTCTCAGACGTGCCGGAAGCACGTGCCAGACAAGCCGGAAACACCTACCGGACAGACCGGAACCACCTGCCAAGAACGCCGGAGCCACCTGTTCGACTCGCTGGAACCACCTGCCGGACAGGCCAATTGCAACTGCTGGCTATGCCAGAACCACCTGGGGGAGAGTCCGGGATCACCTGCCAGCCATGGCGGAACCACCTCTCAGACGTACCAGAACGACCTGCCGGAGAAGCTGGAAACACGTCCTGGACAGACTGGAAACACGTGACGGCCATGCCTGAACCACCTGCCATACTCGCCAAAATCACCTGCGGGCTACGCCAGAACCACTTGGACGACTCTCCAAAATGACCTGCCGGGCATGTTGGAACCACCTCTCAGACGTGCCAGAAGCACGTGGCGGACAGTCCGGAATCACCTGTTGGGCATGCGCAACCACCTCTGAGACGTACCAGAACCACATGCCGTGCAGGCTGGAACCACCTAATGGACAGACCGGAATCACCTTTCGGGCATGCCGGAACCACCTGTCAGATGTGCCAGAAACACGTGCCGGAGACGCCGGAAGCACCTGCCAAGCACGTTGGAACCACCTGCTCAACTCGCCTGAACCACCTGCCGGACATGCCAAAATCACCTGCCGACTATGCCAGAACCAGTTGGCGAACACTCCGGAATCACTTGCCGGGCATGCAGGAACCACCTCTCAGACATGCCAGAACCCCGTGCCAATGACCCCCGAAGCACCAGCCGAGCACGCCGGAACCACCTGCTCGACTCGCCAAAACCACCTGCCGATCACGCAAAAATCACCTGCCGGCTACGCCACAACCAGTTGGTGAACACTTTGGAATCACCTGCCAGGCTTGCTGGAACCACCTGCCAGTCATGACAAAATCACCTGCCAACTACGCCAGAACCGCTTGGCGGACACTGCGGAAACACCTGTCGGGCCGGCTGGAACCACATCTCAGACGTGCCAGAAACGTGTTCATGAGATGCTGGAACCACAGCCCGAACAGACGGATACCACCTGCCAGAACCGCCTGAACCACCTGATGAGCACGCCGGAACCACCTGCTCGACTCACCGGTACCACCTCCCTGACACGCCAAAATCACCTGCTGGGTATGCCAGAACCACTTGGCGGACACTCCGGAATCATCTGCCGGACATGCCGGAACCAGCTCTCAGACACACGAGAACCAAGTGCTGGAGACACCGGAAGCAGCTGCCGAGCATGCCGGAGCCACCTGCTCGACTCGCCAGAAACACCTGCCGGACACGCCAATATCACCTGCCGGGTATGCCAGAACCACGTGGCGGACACTACGGAATCACCTGCCGCGCATGCCGGAACCACCTCTCAGACGTGCCGGAAGCTCGTGCCGGACACGCAGGAAACACCTACCGGATAGACCGGAACCACCTGCCAAGAACGCCGGAGCCACCTGTTCGACTCGCTGGAACCACCTGCCGGACAGGCCAATATCAACTGCTGGCTATGCCAGAACCACCTGGGGGACGGTCCGGGATCACCTGCCAGCCATGGCGGAACCACCTCTCAGACGTACCAGAACCACCTGCCGGAGAAGCTGGAAACACGTCCTGGACAGTCTGGAACCACCTGCCGGCCAAGCATGAACCACCTGCCAAGCACAACGGAACAACCTGCCAGACACGCCAAAATCACCTGCGTGTTGTGCCAGAAGCACTTGGAGGACTCTCTGCGATGACCTGCCGGGCATGCCGGAACCACCTCTCAGACGTGCCAGAACCATGCGGCGGACAGTCCGGAATCACCTGTTGGGCATGCGCAACCACCTCTGAGACGTACCAGAACCACATGCCGTGCAGGCTGGAACCACCTAATGGACAGACCGGAATCACCTTTCGGGCATGCCGGAACCACCTGTCAGATGTGCCAGAAACACGTGCCGGAGACGCCGGAAGCACCTGCCAAGCACGTTGGAACCACCTGCTCAACTCGCCTGAACCACCTGCCGGACATGCCAAAATCACCTGCCGACTATGCCAGAACCAGTTGGCGAACACTCCGGAATCACTTGCCGGGCATGCAGGAACCACCTCTCAGACATGCCAGAACCCCGTGCCAATGACCCCCGAAGCACCAGCCGAGCACGCCGGAACCACCTGCTCGACTCGCCAGAACCACCTGCCGATCACGCAAAAATCACCTGCCGGCTACGCCACAACCAGTTGGTGAACACTTTGGAATCACCTGCCAGGCTTGCTGGAACCACCTGCCAGTCATGACAAAATCACCTGCCAACTACGCCAGAACCGCTTGGCGGACACTGCGGAAACACCTGTCGGGCCGGCTGGAACCACATCTCAGACGTGCCAGAAACGTGTTCATGAGATGCTGGAACCACAGCCCGAACAGACGGATACCACCTGCCAGAACCGCCTGAACCACCTGATGAGCACGCCGGAACCACCTGCTCGACTCACCGGTACCACCTCCCTGACACGCCAAAATCACCTGCTGGGTATGCCAGAACCACTTGGCGGACACTCCGGAATCATCTGCCAGACATGCCGGAACCAGCTCTCAGACACACCAGAACCAAGTGCTGGAGACACCGGAAGCAGCTGCCGAGCATGCCGGAGCCACCTGCTCGACTCGCCAGAAACACCTGCCGGACACGCCAATATCACCTGCCGGGTATGCCAGAACCACGTGGCGGACACTACGGAATCACCTGCCGCGCATGCCGGAACCACCTCTCAGACGTGCCGGAAGCACGTGCCGGACACGCAGGAAACACCTACCGGATAGACCGGAACCACCTGCCAAGAACGCCGGAGCCACCTGTTCGACTCGCTGGAACCACCTGCCGGACAGGCCAATATCAACTGCTGGCTATGCCAGAACCACCTGGGGGACAGTCCGGGATCACCTGCCAGCCATGGCGGAACCACCTCTCAGACGTACCAGAACCACCTGCCGGAGAAGCTGGAAACACGTCCTGGACAGACTGGAACCACGTGACGGCCATGCCTGAACCACCTGCCGAGCACGGCGGAACCACCTGCCGGACACGCCAAAATCACCTGCGGGCTACGCCAGAACCACTTGGACGACTCTCCGAAATGACCTGCCGGGCATGTTGGAACCACCTCTCAGACGTGCCAGAAGCACGTGGCGGACAGTCCGGAATCACCTGTTGGGCATACGCAGCCACCTCTGACACGTACCAGAACCACGTGCCGTGCACGCCGGAACCACCCTCCGGACAGACCGGAATCAACTTTTGGGCATGCCGGAACCACCAGTCAGATGTGCCAGAAACACGTGCCGGAGACGCCGGAAGCACCTGCCGAGCACGTCGCAACCACCTGCTCAACTCGCCTGAACCACCTGCCGGACACGCCAAAATCACCTGCCCGCTACACCAGCACCACTTCGGGGACAAGCCGGAATCACGTGAGGGGCATGCCGGCACAGCCTCTCAGACTGAACCTCGTGCCGGACACCACAGAACCACCTGCCGGACAGACCGGAAACACCTGCCGGGCACTCCGGAACCACCGGCTCGACCCTCCGGAACGACCGCTGGACGTGCAAAATCACCTGCCGGCTACGCCGGAAACACTTGGCGAACACTCCGGAATCACCTGCCGGGCATGCCGGAACCACCTCTCAGATATGCCAGAACCACGTGCCAATGACCCCGGAAGCACCTGCTGAGCACGCCGGAACCACCTGCTCGACTCGCCAGAACCACCTGCCGGACACGCAAAAATCACCTGCCGGCTCCGCCACAACCAGTTGGGGAACACTTCGGAATCACCTGCCGGGCTTGCTGGAACCACCTGCCGGTCATGCCAAAATCACCTGCCAACTACGCCAGTACCACTTGGCGGACACTGTGGAAACACCTGTCAGCCGGCCGGAACCACATCTCAGACGTGCCAGAACCATGTGCATGAGATGCTGGAACCACACCCTGAACAGACGGAAAACACCTGTCAGACCCGTCTGAAGAACCTGCCGAGCACGCCGGAGCCACCTGCTCGACTCGCCGGAACCACCTACCTGACATGCCCAAATCACCAGCCGGATATGCCAGAACCACTTGCGGACACTCCGGAATCATCTGCCGGACATGCCGGAACCAGCTCTCAGACACACCAGAACCACGTGCCGGAGACGCCGGAAGCACCTGCCGAGCATGCCGGAGCCACCTGCTCGACTCGCCAGAAACACCTGCCGGACACGCCAAAATCACCTGCCGGGTACGCCAGTACCACCTGGCGGACACTCCGAAATCACCTGTCGCGCATGCCGGAAACACCTCTCAGACGTGCCGGAAGCACGTGCCGGACACGCCGGAATCACCTACCGGACAGACCGGAACCACCTGCCGAGCACGCCGGAGCCACCTCTTCGACTCGTTTGAACCACCTGCCGGACAGGCCAATATCAACTGCTGGCTATGCCAGAACCACCTGGGGGACGGTCCGGAATCACCTGCCAGCCATGGCGGAACCACCTCTCAGACGTACCAGAACCACCTGCCGGAGAAGCTGGAAACACGTCCTGGACAGTCTGGAACCACCTGCCGGCCAAGCCTGAACCACCTGCCAAGCACAACGGAACAACCTGCCAGACACGCCAAAATCACATGCGTGTTATGCCAGAACCACTTGGAGGACTCTCTGGGATGACCTGCCGGGCATGCCGGAACCACCTCTCAGAAGTGCCAGAACCATGTGGCGGACAGTCCGGAATCACCTGTTGGGCATGCGCAACAACCTCTGAGACGTACCAGAACCACATGCCGTGCAGGCTGGAACCACCTACCGGACAGACCGGAATCACCTTTCGGGCATGCCGGAACCACCTGTCAGATGTGCCAGAAACACGTGCCGGAGACGCCGGAAGCACCTGCCGAGCACGTCGCAACCACCTGCTCAACTCGCCTGAACCACCTGCCGGACACGCCAAAATCACCTGCCCGCTACACCAGCACCACTTCGGGGACAAGCCGGAAACACGTGAGGGGCATGCCGGCACAGCCTCTCAGTCTGAACCTCGTGCCGGACACCACAGAACCACCTGCCGGACAGACCGGAACCACCTGCCGGACACGCCGGAACCACCGGCTCGACCCGCCGGAACGACCTCTGGACATGCAAACTCACCTGCCGGCTACGCCGGAAACACTTGGCGAACACTCCGGAATCACCTGCCGGGCATGCCAGAACCACCTCTCAGATATGCCAGAACCACGTGCCAATGACCCCGGAAGCACCTGCCGAGCACGCCGGAACCACCTGCTCGACTCGCCAGAACCACCTGCCGGACACGCAAAAATCACCTGCCGGCTACGCCACAACCAGTTGGGGAACACTTCGGAATCACCTGCCGGGCTTGCTGGAACCACCTGCCGGTCATGCCAAAATCACCTGCCAACTACGCCAGTACCACTTGGCGGACACTGTGGAAACACCTGTCGGGCCGGCCGGAACCACATCTCAGACGTGCCAGAACCATGTGCATGAGATGCTGGAACCACACCCCGAACAGACGGAAAACTCTTGCCAGACCCGTCTGAACAACCTGCCGAGCACGCCGGAACCACCTGCTCGACTCGCCGGAACCACCTACCTGACATGCCCAAATCACCAGCCGGGTATGCCAGAACCACTTGGCGAACACTCCGGAATCACTTGCCGGGCATGCAGGAACCACCTCTCAGACATGCCACAACCCCGTACCAATGACCCCGGAAGCACCAGCCGAGCACGCCGGAACCACCTGCTCGACTCGCCAGAACCACCTGCCGATCACGCAAAAATCACCTGCCGGCTACACCACAACCAGTTGCGGAACACTTTGGAATCACCTGCCAGGCTTGCTGGAACCACCTGCCAGTCATGCCAAAATCACCTGACAACTACGCCAGAACCGCTTGGCGGACACTGCGGAAACACCTCTCGGGCCGGCTGAAACCACATCTCAGACGTGCCAGAAACGTGTTCATGAGATGCTGGAACCACACCCCGAACAGACGGATACCACCTGCCAGAACCGCCTGAACCACCTGCTGAGCACGCCGGAACCACCTGCTCGACTCACCGGTACCACCTCCCTGACACGCCAAAATCACCTGCTGGGTATGCCAGAACCACTTGGCGGACACTCCGGAATCATCTGCCGGACATGCCAGAACCAGCTCTCAGACACACCAGAACCAAGTGCCGGAGACGCCGGAAGCACCTGCCGAGCATGCCAGAGCCACCTGCTCGACTCGCCAGAAACACCTGCCGGACACGCCAAAATCACCTGCCGGGTATGCCAGAACCACCTGGCGGACACTACGGAATCACCTGCCGCGCATGCCGGAACCACCTCTCAGACGTGCCGGAAACACGTGCCAGACAAGCTGGAAACACCTACCGGACAGACCGGAACCACCTGCCAAGAACGCCGGAGCCCACTGTTCGACTCGCTGGAACCACCTGCCGGACAGGCCAATTGCAACTGCTGGCTATGCCAGAACCACCTGGGGGACAGTCCGGGACCAACTGCCAGCCACGGCGGAACCACCTCACAGACGTACCAGAACGACCTGCCGGAGAAGCTGGAAACACGTCCTGGACAGACTGGAACCACGTGACGGCCATGCCTGAACCACCTGCCATACTCGCCAAAATCACCTGCGGGCTACACCAGAACCACTTGGACGACTCTCCGAAATGACCTGCCGGGCATGTTGGAACCACCTCTCAGACGTGCCAGAAGCACGTGGCGGACAGTCCGGAATCACCTGTTGGGCATACGCAACCACCTCTGACACGTACCAGAACCACGTGCCGTGCACGCCGGAACCACCTACCGGACAGACCGGAATCAACTCTTGGGCATGCCGGAACCACCAGTCAGATGTGCCAGAAACACGTGCCGGAGACGCCGGAAGCACCTGCCAAGCACGTCGCAACCACCTGCTCAACTCGCCTGAACCACCTGCCGGACACGCCAAAATCACCTGCCCGCTACACCAGCACCACTTCGGGGACAAGCCGGAATCACGTGAGGGGCATGCTGGCACAGACTCTCGGACTGAACCTCGTGCCGGACACCACAGAACCACCTGCCGGACAGACCGGAACCACCTGCCGGACACGCCGGAACCACCGGCTCGACCCGCCGGAACGACCGCTGGACGTGCAAACTCACCTGCCGGCTACGCCGGAAACACTTGGCGAACACTCCGGAATCACCTGCCGGGCATGCCGGAACCACCTCTCAGATATGCCAGAACCACGTGCCAATGACCCCGGAAGCACCTGCCGAGCACGCCGGAACCACCTGCTCGATTCGCCAGAACCACCTGCCGGACACGCCAAAATCACCTGCCAGCTACGCCACAACCAGTTGGGGAACACTTCGGAATCACCTGCCGGGCTTGCTGGAACCACCTGCCGGTCATGCCAAAATCACCTGCCAACTACGCCAGTACCACTTGGCGGACACTGTGGAAACACCTGTCGGGCCGGCCGGAACCACATCTCAGACGTGCCAGAACCATGTGCATGAGATGCTGGAACCACACCCCGAACAGACGGAAAACACCTGCCAGACCCGTCTGAACAACCTGCCGAGCACGCCGGAGACACCTGCTCGACTCGCCGGAACCACCTACCTGACATGCCCAAATCACCAACCGGGTATGCCAGAACCACTTGGCGGACACTGCGGATTCATCTGACGGACATGCCGGAAGCAGCTCTCAGACACACCAGAACCACGTGCCGGAGACGCCGGAAGCACCTGCTGAGCATGCCGGAGCCACCTGCTCGACTCGCCAGAAACACCTGCCGGACACGCCAAAATCACCTGCCGGGTACGCCAGAACCACCTGGCGGACACTCCGAAACCACCTGTCGCGCAGGCCGGAACCACCTTTCAGACGTGCCGGAAGCACGTGCCGGACACGCCGGAAGCACCTACCGGACAGACCGGAACCACCTGCCGAGCACGCCGGAGCCACCTGTTCGACTGGCTGGAACCACCTGCCGGACAGGCCAATATCAACTGCTGGCTATGCCAGAACCACCTGGGGGACGGTCCGGAATCACCTGCCAGCCATGGCGGTACCACCTCTCAGACGTACCAGAACCACCTGCCGGAGAAGCTGGAAACACGTCCTGGACAGTCTGGAACCACCTGCCGGCCAAGCATGAACCACCTGCCAAGCACAACGGAACAACCTGCCAGACACGCCAAAATCACCTGCGTGTTGTGCCAGAAGCACTTGGAGGACTCTCTGGGATGACCTGCCGGGCATGCCGGAAACACCTCTCAGACGTGCCAGAACCATGTGGCGGACAGTCCGGAATCACCTGTTGGGCATGCGCAACCACCTCTGAGACGTACCAGAACCACATGCCGTGCACGCTGGAACCACCTACCGGACAGACCGGAATCACCTTTCGGGCATGCCGGAACCACCTGTCTGATGTGCCAGAAACACGTGCCCGAGACGCCGGAAGCACCTGCCAAGCACGTTGGAACCATCTGCTCAACTCGCCTGAACCACCTGCCGGACATGCCAAAATCACCTGCCGACTATGCCAGAACCACTTGGCGAACACTCCGGAATCACTTGCCGGGCATGCAGGAACCACCTCTCAGACATGCCAGAACCCCGTGCCAATGACCCCGGAAGCACCAGCCGAGCACGCCGGAACCACCTGCTCGACTCGCCAGAACCACCTGCCGATCACGCAAAAATCACCTGCCTGCTACACCACAACCAGTTGCGGAACACTTTGGAATCACCTGCCAGGCTTGCTGGAACCACCTGCCAGTCATGCCAAAATCACCTGCCAACTACGCCAGAACCGCTTGGCGGACACTGCGGAAACACCTGTCGGGCCGGCTGGAACCACATCTCAGACGTGCCAGAAACGTGTTCATGAGATGCTGGAACCACACCCCGAACAGACGGATACCACCTGCCAGAACCGCCTGAACCACCTGCTGAGCACGCCGGAGCCACCTGCTCGACTCACCGGTACCACCTCCCTGACACGCCAAAATCACCTGCTGGGTATGCCAGAACCACTTGGTGGACACTCCGGAATCATCTGCCGGACATGCCGGAACCAGCTGTCAGACACACCAGAACCAAGTGCCGGAGACGCCGGAAGCACATGCCGAGCACTTCGCAACCACCTGCTCAACTCGCCTGAACCACCTGCCGGACACGCCAAAATCACCTGCCCGCTACACCAGCACCACTTCGGGGACAAGCCGGAATCACGTGAGGGGCATGCCGGCATAGCCTCTCATTCTGAACCTCGTGCCGGACACCACAGAACCACCTGAAGGACAGACCGGAACCACCTGCCGGACACGCCGGAACCACCGGCTCGACCCGCCGGAACGACCTCTGGACATGCAAACTCACTTGCCGGCTACGACGGAAGCCCTTGGCGAACAATCCGGAATCACCTGCCGGGCACTCCGGAACCACCTCTTAGATATGCCAGAACCACCTGCCGGACACTCAATAATCACCTGCTGGCTACGCCACAACCAGTTGGGGAACACTTCGGAATCACCTGCCGGGCTTGCTGGAACCACCTGCCGGTCATGCCAAAATCACCTGCCAACTACGCCAGTACCACTTGGCGGACACTGTGGAAACACCTGTCGGGCCGGCCGGAACCACATCTCAGACGTGCCAGAACCATGTGCATGAGATGCTGGAACCACACCCTGAACAGACGGAAAACACCTGTCAGACCCGTCTGAAGAACCTGCCGAGCACGCCGGAGCCACCTGCTCGACTCGCCGGAACCACCTACCTGACATGCCCAAATCACCAGCCGGATATGCCAGAACCACTTGCGGACACTCCGGAATCATCTGCCGGACATGCCGGAACCAGCTCTCAGACACACCAGAACCACGTGCCGGAGACGCCGGAAGCACCTGCCGAGCATGCCGGAGCCACCTGCTCGACTCGCCAGAAACACCTGCCGGACACGCCAAAATCACCTGCCGGGTACGCCAGTACCACCTGGCGGACACTCCGAAATCACCTGTCGCGCATGCCGGAAACACCTCTCAGACGTGCCGGAAGCACGTGCCGGACACGCCGGAATCACCTACCGGACAGACCGGAACCACCTGCCGAGCACGCCGGAGCCACCTCTTCGACTCGTTTGAACCACCTGCCGGACAGGCCAATATCAACTGCTGGCTATGCCAGAACCACCTGGGGGACGGTCCGGAATCACCTGCCAGCCATGGCGGAACCACCTCTCAGACGTACCAGAACCACCTGCCGGAGAAGCTGGAAACACGTCCTGGACAGTCTGGAACCACCTGCCGGCCAAGCCTGAACCACCTGCCAAGCACAACGGAACAACCTGCCAGACACGCCAAAATCACATGCGTGTTATGCCAGAACCACTTGGAGGACTCTCTGGGATGACCTGCCGGGCATGCCGGAACCACCTCTCAGAAGTGCCAGAACCATGTGGCGGACAGTCCGGAATCACCTGTTGGGCATGCGCAACAACCTCTGAGACGTACCAGAACCACATGCCGTGCAGGCTGGAACCACCTACCGGACAGACCGGAATCACCTTTCGGGCATGCCGGAACCACCTGTCAGATGTGCCAGAAACACGTGCCGGAGACGCCGGAAGCACCTGCCGAGCACGTCGCAACCACCTGCTCAACTCGCCTGAACCACCTGCCGGACACGCCAAAATCACCTGCCCGCTACACCAGCACCACTTCGGGGACAAGCCGGAAACACGTGAGGGGCATGCCGGCACAGCCTCTCAGTCTGAACCTCGTGCCGGACACCACAGAACCACCTGCCGGACAGACCGGAACCACCTGCCGGACACGCCGGAACCACCGGCTCGACCCGCCGGAACGACCTCTGGACATGCAAACTCACCTGCCGGCTACGCCGGAAACACTTGGCGAACACTCCGGAATCACCTGCCGGGCATGCCAGAACCACCTCTCAGATATGCCAGAACCACGTGCCAATGACCCCGGAAGCACCTGCCGAGCACGCCGGAACCACCTGCTCGACTCGCCAGAACCACCTGCCGGACACGCAAAAATCACCTGCCGGCTACGCCACAACCAGTTGGGGAACACTTCGGAATCACCTGCCGGGCTTGCTGGAACCACCTGCCGGTCATGCCAAAATCACCTGCCAACTACGCCAGTACCACTTGGCGGACACTGTGGAAACACCTGTCGGGCCGGCCGGAACCACATCTCAGACGTGCCAGAACCATGTGCATGAGATGCTGGAACCACACCCCGAACAGACGGAAAACTCTTGCCAGACCCGTCTGAACAACCTGCCGAGCACGCCGGAACCACCTGCTCGACTCGCCGGAACCACCTACCTGACATGCCCAAATCACCAGCCGGGTATGCCAGAACCACTTGGCGAACACTCCGGAATCACTTGCCGGGCATGCAGGAACCACCTCTCAGACATGCCACAACCCCGTACCAATGACCCCGGAAGCACCAGCCGAGCACGCCGGAACCACCTGCTCGACTCGCCAGAACCACCTGCCGATCACGCAAAAATCACCTGCCGGCTACACCACAACCAGTTGCGGAACACTTTGGAATCACCTGCCAGGCTTGCTGGAACCACCTGCCAGTCATGCCAAAATCACCTGACAACTACGCCAGAACCGCTTGGCGGACACTGCGGAAACACCTCTCGGGCCGGCTGAAACCACATCTCAGACGTGCCAGAAACGTGTTCATGAGATGCTGGAACCACACCCCGAACAGACGGATACCACCTGCCAGAACCGCCTGAACCACCTGCTGAGCACGCCGGAACCACCTGCTCGACTCACCGGTACCACCTCCCTGACACGCCAAAATCACCTGCTGGGTATGCCAGAACCACTTGGCGGACACTCCGGAATCATCTGCCGGACATGCCAGAACCAGCTCTCAGACACACCAGAACCAAGTGCCGGAGACGCCGGAAGCACCTGCCGAGCATGCCAGAGCCACCTGCTCGACTCGCCAGAAACACCTGCCGGACACGCCAAAATCACCTGCCGGGTATGCCAGAACCACCTGGCGGACACTACGGAATCACCTGCCGCGCATGCCGGAACCACCTCTCAGACGTGCCGGAAACACGTGCCAGACAAGCTGGAAACACCTACCGGACAGACCGGAACCACCTGCCAAGAACGCCGGAGCCCACTGTTCGACTCGCTGGAACCACCTGCCGGACAGGCCAATTGCAACTGCTGGCTATGCCAGAACCACCTGGGGGACAGTCCGGGACCAACTGCCAGCCACGGCGGAACCACCTCACAGACGTACCAGAACGACCTGCCGGAGAAGCTGGAAACACGTCCTGGACAGACTGGAACCACGTGACGGCCATGCCTGAACCACCTGCCATACTCGCCAAAATCACCTGCGGGCTACACCAGAACCACTTGGACGACTCTCCGAAATGACCTGCCGGGCATGTTGGAACCACCTCTCAGACGTGCCAGAAGCACGTGGCGGACAGTCCGGAATCACCTGTTGGGCATACGCAACCACCTCTGACACGTACCAGAACCACGTGCCGTGCACGCCGGAACCACCTACCGGACAGACCGGAATCAACTCTTGGGCATGCCGGAACCACCAGTCAGATGTGCCAGAAACACGTGCCGGAGACGCCGGAAGCACCTGCCAAGCACGTCGCAACCACCTGCTCAACTCGCCTGAACCACCTGCCGGACACGCCAAAATCACCTGCCCGCTACACCAGCACCACTTCGGGGACAAGCCGGAATCACGTGAGGGGCATGCTGGCACAGACTCTCGGACTGAACCTCGTGCCGGACACCACAGAACCACCTGCCGGACAGACCGGAACCACCTGCCGGACACGCCGGAACCACCGGCTCGACCCGCCGGAACGACCGCTGGACGTGCAAACTCACCTGCCGGCTACGCCGGAAACACTTGGCGAACACTCCGGAATCACCTGCCGGGCATGCCGGAACCACCTCTCAGATATGCCAGAACCACGTGCCAATGACCCCGGAAGCACCTGCCGAGCACGCCGGAACCACCTGCTCGATTCGCCAGAACCACCTGCCGGACACGCCAAAATCACCTGCCAGCTACGCCACAACCAGTTGGGGAACACTTCGGAATCACCTGCCGGGCTTGCTGGAACCACCTGCCGGTCATGCCAAAATCACCTGCCAACTACGCCAGTACCACTTGGCGGACACTGTGGAAACACCTGTCGGGCCGGCCGGAACCACATCTCAGACGTGCCAGAACCATGTGCATGAGATGCTGGAACCACACCCCGAACAGACGGAAAACACCTGCCAGACCCGTCTGAACAACCTGCCGAGCACGCCGGAGACACCTGCTCGACTCGCCGGAACCACCTACCTGACATGCCCAAATCACCAACCGGGTATGCCAGAACCACTTGGCGGACACTGCGGATTCATCTGACGGACATGCCGGAAGCAGCTCTCAGACACACCAGAACCACGTGCCGGAGACGCCGGAAGCACCTGCTGAGCATGCCGGAGCCACCTGCTCGACTCGCCAGAAACACCTGCCGGACACGCCAAAATCACCTGCCGGGTACGCCAGAACCACCTGGCGGACACTCCGAAACCACCTGTCGCGCAGGCCGGAACCACCTTTCAGACGTGCCGGAAGCACGTGCCGGACACGCCGGAAGCACCTACCGGACAGACCGGAACCACCTGCCGAGCACGCCGGAGCCACCTGTTCGACTGGCTGGAACCACCTGCCGGACAGGCCAATATCAACTGCTGGCTATGCCAGAACCACCTGGGGGACGGTCCGGAATCACCTGCCAGCCATGGCGGTACCACCTCTCAGACGTACCAGAACCACCTGCCGGAGAAGCTGGAAACACGTCCTGGACAGTCTGGAACCACCTGCCGGCCAAGCATGAACCACCTGCCAAGCACAACGGAACAACCTGCCAGACACGCCAAAATCACCTGCGTGTTGTGCCAGAAGCACTTGGAGGACTCTCTGGGATGACCTGCCGGGCATGCCGGAAACACCTCTCAGACGTGCCAGAACCATGTGGCGGACAGTCCGGAATCACCTGTTGGGCATGCGCAACCACCTCTGAGACGTACCAGAACCACATGCCGTGCACGCTGGAACCACCTACCGGACAGACCGGAATCACCTTTCGGGCATGCCGGAACCACCTGTCTGATGTGCCAGAAACACGTGCCCGAGACGCCGGAAGCACCTGCCAAGCACGTTGGAACCATCTGCTCAACTCGCCTGAACCACCTGCCGGACATGCCAAAATCACCTGCCGACTATGCCAGAACCACTTGGCGAACACTCCGGAATCACTTGCCGGGCATGCAGGAACCACCTCTCAGACATGCCAGAACCCCGTGCCAATGACCCCGGAAGCACCAGCCGAGCACGCCGGAACCACCTGCTCGACTCGCCAGAACCACCTGCCGATCACGCAAAAATCACCTGCCTGCTACACCACAACCAGTTGCGGAACACTTTGGAATCACCTGCCAGGCTTGCTGGAACCACCTGCCAGTCATGCCAAAATCACCTGCCAACTACGCCAGAACCGCTTGGCGGACACTGCGGAAACACCTGTCGGGCCGGCTGGAACCACATCTCAGACGTGCCAGAAACGTGTTCATGAGATGCTGGAACCACACCCCGAACAGACGGATACCACCTGCCAGAACCGCCTGAACCACCTGCTGAGCACGCCGGAGCCACCTGCTCGACTCACCGGTACCACCTCCCTGACACGCCAAAATCACCTGCTGGGTATGCCAGAACCACTTGGTGGACACTCCGGAATCATCTGCCGGACATGCCGGAACCAGCTGTCAGACACACCAGAACCAAGTGCCGGAGACGCCGGAAGCACATGCCGAGCACTTCGCAACCACCTGCTCAACTCGCCTGAACCACCTGCCGGACACGCCAAAATCACCTGCCCGCTACACCAGCACCACTTCGGGGACAAGCCGGAATCACGTGAGGGGCATGCCGGCATAGCCTCTCATTCTGAACCTCGTGCCGGACACCACAGAACCACCTGAAGGACAGACCGGAACCACCTGCCGGACACGCCGGAACCACCGGCTCGACCCGCCGGAACGACCTCTGGACATGCAAACTCACTTGCCGGCTACGACGGAAGCCCTTGGCGAACAATCCGGAATCACCTGCCGGGCACTCCGGAACCACCTCTTAGATATGCCAGAACCACCTGCCGGACACTCAATAATCACCTGCTGGCTACGCCACAACCAGTTGGGGAACACTTCGGAATCACCTGCCGGGCTTGCTGGAACCACCTGCCGGTCATGCCAAAATCACCTGCCAACTACGCCAGTACCACTTGGCGGACACTGTGGAAACACCTGTCGGGCCGGCCGGAACCACATCTCAGACGTGCCAGAACCATGTGCATGAGATGCTGGAACCACACCCCGAACAGACGGAAATCTCTTGCCAGACCCGTCTGAACAACCTGCCGAGCACGCCGGAGCCACCTGCTCGACTCGCCGGAACCACCTACCTGACATGCCAAAATCACCAGCCGGGTATGCCAGAACCACTTGGCGAACACTCCGGAATCACTTGCCGGGCATGCAGGAACCACCTCTCAGACATGCCAGAACCCCGTACCAATGACCCAGGAAGCACCAGCCGAGCACGCCGGAACCACCTGCTCGACTCGCCAGAACCACCTGCCGATCACGCAAAAATCACCTGCCGGCTACACCACAACCAGTTGCGGAACACTTTGGAATCACCTGCCAGGCTTGCTGGAACCACCTGCCAGTCATGCCAAAATCACCTGCCAACTACGCCAGAACCGCTTGGCGGACACTGCGGAAACACCTCTCGGGCCGGCTGGAACCACATCTCAGACGTGCCAGAAACGTGTTCATGAGATGCTGGAACCACACCCCGAACAGACGGATACCACCTGCCAGAACCGCCTGAACCACCTGCTGAGCACGCCGGAACCACCTGCTCGACTCACCGGTACCACCTCCCTGACACGCCAAAATCACCTGCTGGGTATGCCAGAACCACTTGGCGGACACTCCGGAATCATCTGCCGGACATGCCAGAACCAGCTCTCAGACACACCAGAACCAAGTGCCGGAGACGCCGGAAGCACCTGCCGAGCATGCCGGAGCCACCTGCTCGACTCGCCAGAAACACCTGCCGGACACGCCAAAATCACCTGCCGGGTATGCCAGAACCACCTGGCGGACACTACGGAATCACCTGCCGCGCATGCCGGAACCACCTCTCAGACGTGCCGGAAGCACGTGCCAGACAAGCCGGAAACACCTACCGGACAGACCGGAACCACCTGCCAAGAACGCCGGAGCCACCTGTTCGACTCGCTGGAACCACCTGCCGGACAGGCCAATTGCAACTGCTGGCTATGCCAGAACCACCTGGGGGACAGTCCGGGATCACCTGCCAGCCACGGCGGAACCACCTCTCAGACGTACCAGAACGACCTGCCGGAGAAGCTGGAAACACGTCCTGGACAGACTGGAACCACGTGACGGCCATGCCTGAACCACCTGCCATACTCGCCAAAATCACCTGCGGGCTACGCCAGAACCACTTGGACGACTCTCCGAAATGACCTGCCGGGCATGTTGGAACCACCTCTCAGACGTGCCAGAAGCACGTGGCGGACAGTCCGGAATCACCTGTTGGGCATACGCAACCACCTCTGACACGTACCAGAACCACGTGCCGTGCACGCCGGAACCACCTACCAGACAGACCGGAATCAACTCTTGGGCATGCCGGAACCACCAGTCAGATGTGCCAGAAACACGTGCCGGAGACGCCGGAAGCACCTGCCGAGCACGTCGCAACCACCTGCTCAACTCGCCTGAACCACCTGCCGGACACGCCAAAATCACCTGCCCGCTACACCAGCACCACTTCGGGGACAAGCCGGAATCACGTGAGGGGAATGCCGGCACAGCCTCTCGGACTGAACCTCGTGCCGGACACCACAGAACCACCTGCCGGACAGACCGGAAACACCTGCCGGGCACTCCGGAACCACCGGCTCGACCCTCCGGAACGACCGCTGGACGTGCAAAATCACCTGCCGGCTACGCCGGAAACACTTGGCGAACACTCCGGAATCACCTGCCGGGCATGCCGGAACCACCTCTCAGATATGCCAGAACCACGTGCCAATGACCCCGGAAGCACCTGCCGAGCACGCAGGAACCACCTCCTCGACTCGCCAGAACCACCTGCCGGACACGCAAAAATCACCTGCCGGCTACGCCACAACCAGTTGGGGAACACTTCGGAATCACCTGCCGGGCATGCCGGAACCACCTCTCAGATATGCCAGAACCACGTGCCAATGACCCCGGAAGCACCTGCCGAGCACGCCGGAACCACCTGCTCGACTCGCCCGAACCACCTGCCGGACACGCAAAAATCACCTGCCGGCTACGCCACAACCAGTTGGGGAACACTTCGGAATCACCTGCCGGGCTTGCTGGAACCACCTGCCGGTCATGCCAAAATCACCTGCCAACTACGCCAGTACCACTTGGCGGACACTGTGGAAACACCTGTCGGGCCGGCCGGAACCACATCTCACACGTGCCAGAACCATGTGCATGAGATGCTGGAACCACACCCCGAACAGACGGAAAACACCTGCCAGACCCGTCTGAACAACCTGCCGAGCACGCCGGAGCCACCTGCTCGACTCGCCGGAACCACCTACCTGACATGCCCAAATCACCAGCCGGGTATGCCAGAACCACTTGGCGGACACTTCGGAATCATCCTCCGGACATGCCGGAACCAGCTCTCAGACACACCAGAACCACGTGCCAGAGACGCCGGAAGCACCTGCCGAGCATGCCGGAGCCACCTGCTCGACTCGCCAGAAACACCTGCCGGACACGCCAAAATCACCTGCCGGGTACGCCAGAACCACCTGGCCGACACTCCGAAATCACCTGTCGCGCATGCCGGAACCACCTCTCAGACGTGCCGGAAGCAGGTGCCGGACACGCCGTAATCACCTACCGGACAGACCGGAACCACCTGCCGAGCACGCCGGAGCCACCTGTTCGACTCGCTGGAACCACCTGCCGGAAAGGCCAATATCAACTGCTGGCTATGCCAGAACCAGCTGGGGGACGGTCCGGAATCACCTGCCAGCCATGGCGGAACCACCTCTCCGACGTACCAGAACCACCTGCCGGAGAAGCTGGAAACACGTCCTGGACAGTCTGGAACCACCTGCCGGCCAAGCCTGAACCACCTGCCAAGCACAACGGAACAACCTGCCAGACACGCCAAAATCACCTGCGTGTTATGCCAGAACCACTTGGAGGACTCTCTGGGATGACCTGCCGGGCATGCCGGAACCACCTCTCAGACGTGCCAGAACCATGTGGCGGTCAGTCCGGAATCACCTGTTGGGCATGCGCAACCACCTCTGAGACGTACCAGAACCACATGCCGTGCAGGCTGGAACCACCTACCGGACAGACCGGAATCAGCTTTCGGGCATGCCGGAACCACCTGTCAGATGTGCCAGAAACACGTGCCGGAGACGCCGGAAGCACCTGCCGAGCACGTCGCAACCACCTGCTCAACTCGCCTGAACCACCTGCCGGACACGCCAAAATCACCTGCCCGCTACACCAGCACCACTTCGGGGACAAGCCGGAATCACATGAGGGGCATGCCGGCACAGCCTCTCGGACTGAACCTCGTGCCGGACACCACAGAACCACCTGCCGGACAGACCGGAACCACCTGCCGGACACGCCGGAACCACCGGCTCGACCCGCCGGAACGACCGCTGGACATGCAAAATCACCTGCCGGCTACGCCGGAAACACTTGGCGAACACTCCGGAATCACCTGCCGGGCATGCCGGAACCACCTCTCAGATATGCCAGAACCACGTGCCAATGACCCCGGAAGCACCTGCCGAGCACGCCGGAACCACCTGCTCGACTCGCCAGAACCACCTGCCGGACACGCAAAAATCACCTGCCGGCTACGCCACAACCAGTTGGGGAACACTTCGGAATCACCTGCCGGGCTTGCTGGAACCACCTGCCGGTCATGCCAAAATCACCTGCCAACTACGCCAGTACCACTTGGCGGACACTGTGGAAACACCTGTCGGGCCGGCCGGAACCACATCTCACACGGGCCAGAACCATGTGCATGAGATGCTGGAACCACACCCCGAACAGACGGAAAACACCTGCCAGACCCGTCTGAACAACCTGCCGAGCACGCCGGAGCCACCTGCTCGACTCGCCGGAACCACCTACTGACATGCCCAAATCACCAGCCGGGTATGCCAGAACCACTTGGCGGACACTCCGGAATCATCTGCCGGACATGCCGGAACCAGCTTTCAGACACACCAGAACCACGTGCCGGAGACGCCGGAAGCACCTGCCGAGCATGCCGGAGCCACCTGCTCGACTCGCCAGAAACACCTGCCGGACACGCCAAAATCACCTGCCGGGTACGCCAGAACCACCTGGCGGACACTCCGAAACCACCTGTCGCGCATGCCGGAACCACCTCTCAGACGTGCCGGAAGCACGTGCCGGACACGCCGGAATCACCTACCGGACAGACCGGAACCACCTGCCGAGCACGCCGGAGCCACCTGTTCGACTCGCTGGAACCACCTGCCGGACAGGCCAATATCAACTGCTGGCTATGCCAGAACCACCTGGGGGACGGTCCGGAATCACCTGCCAGCCATGGCGGAACCACCTCTCAGACGTACCAGAACCACCTGCCGGAGAAGCTGGAAACACGTCCTGGACAGACTGGATCCACGTGACGGCCATGCCTGAACCACCTGCCATACTCGCCAAAATCACCTGCGGGCTACGCCAGAACCACTTGGACGACTCTCCGAAATGACCTGCCGGGCATGTTGGAACCACCTCTCAGACGTGCCAGAAGCACGTGGCGGACAGTCCGGAATCACCTGTTGGGCATACGCAACCACCTCTGACACGTACCAGAACCGCGTGCTGTGCACGCCGGAACCACCTACCGGACAGACCGGAATCAACTTTTGGGCATGCCGGAAGCACCAGTCAGATGTGCCAGAAACACGTGCCGGAGACGCCGGAAGCACCTGCCGAGCACGTCGCAACCACCTGCTCAACTCGCCTGAACCACCTGCCGGACACGCCAAAATCACCTGCCCGCTACACCAGCACCACTTCGGGGACAAGCCGGAATCACATGAGGGGCATGCCGGCACAGCCTCTCAGACTGAACCTCGTGCCGGACACCACAGAACCACCTGCCGGACAGACCGGAACCACCTGCCGGACACGCCGGAACCACCGGCTCGACCCGCCGGAACGACCGCTGGACATGCAAACTCACCTGCCGGCTACGCCGGAAACACTTGGCGAACACTCCGGAATCACCTGCCGGGCATGCCGGAACCACCTCTCAGATATGCCAGAACCACGTGCCAATGACCCCGGAAGCACCTGCCGAGCACGCCGGAACCACCTGCTCGACTCGCCAGAACCACCTGCCGGACACGCAAAAATCACCTGCCGGCTACGCCACAACCAGTTGGGGAACACTTCGGAATCACCTGCCGGGCTTGCTGGAACCACCTGCCGGTCATGCCAAAATCACCTGCCAACTACGCCAGTACCACTTGGCGGACACTGTGGAAACACCTGTCGGGCCGGCCGGAACCACATCTCACACGTGCCAGAACCATGTGCATGAGATGCTGGAACCACACCCCGAACAGACGGAAAACACCTGCCAGACCCGTCTGAACAACCTGCCGATCATGCCGGAGGCACCTGCTCGACTCGCCGGAACCACCTACCTGACATGCCCAAATCACCAGCCGGGTATGCCAGAACCACTTGGCGGACACTCCGGAATCATCTGCCGGACATGCCGGAACCAGCGCTCAGACACACCAGAACGACGTGCCGGAGACGCCGGAAGCACCTGCCGAGCATGCCGGAGCCACCTGCTCGACTCGCCAGAAACACCTGCCGGACACGCTAAAATCACCTGCCGGGTACGCCAGAACCACCTGGCGGACACTCCGAAATCACCTGTCGCGCATGCCGGAACCACCTCTCAGACGTTCCGGAAGCACGTGCCGGACATGCCGGAATCACCTACCGGACAGACCGGAAGCACCTGCCGCGCACGCCGGAGCCATATGTTCGACTCGCTGGAACCACCTGCCGGACAGGCCAATATCAACTGCTGGCTATGTCAGGACAACCTGGGGTCGGTCCGGAATCACCTGCCAGCCATGGCGGAACCACCTGTCAGACGTACCAGAACCACCTGCCGGAGAACCTGGAAACACGTCCTGCACAGTCTGGAACCACCTGCCGGCCAAGCCTGAACCACCTGCCAAGCACAACGGAACAACCTGCCAGACACGCCAAAATCACCCGCGTGTTGTGCCAGAAGCACTTGGAGGACTCTCTGCGATGACCTGCCGGGCATGCCGGAACCACCTCTCAGACGTGCCAGTACCATGCGGCGGACAGTCCGGAATCACCTGTTGGGCATGCGCAAACACCTCTGAGACGTACCAGAACCACATGCCGTGCAGGCTGGAACCACCTAATGGACAGACCGGAATCACCTTTCGGGCATGCCGGAACCACCTGTCAGATGTGCCAGAAACACGTGCCGGAGACGCCGGAAGCACCTGCCAAGCACGTTGGAACCACCTGCTCAACTCGCCTGAACCACGTGCCGGACATGCCAAAATCACCTGCCGACTATGCCAGAACCACTTGGCGAACACTCCGGAATCACTTGCCGGGCATGCAGGAACCACCTCTCAGACATGCCAGAACCCCGTGCCAATGACCCCGGAAGCACCAGCCGAGCACGCCGGAACCACCTGCTCGACTCGCCAGTACCACCTGCCGATCACGCAAAAATCACCTGCCGGCCACGCCACAACCAGTTGGTGAACACTTTGGCATCACCTGCCAGGCTTGCTGGAACCACCTGCCATTCATGCCAAAATCACCTGCCAACTACGCCAGAACCGCTTGGCGGACACTGCGGAAACACCTGTCGGGCCGGCTGAAACCACATCTCAGACGTGCCAGAAACGTGTTCATGAGATGCTGGAACCACACCCCGAACAGACGGATACCACCTGCCAGAACAGCCTGAACCACCTGCCGAGCACGCCGGAACCACCTGCTCGACTCACCGGTACCACCTCCCTGACACGCCAAAATCACCTGCTGGGTATGCCAGAACCACTTGGCGGACACTCCGGAATCATCTGCCGGACATGCCGGAACCAGATCTCAGACACACCAGAACCAAGTGCCGGAGACGCCGGAATCACCTGCCGAGCATGCCGGAGCCACCTGCTCGACTCGCCAGAAACACCTGCCGGACACGCCAAATCACCTGCCGGGTATGCCAGAACCACCTGGCGGACACTACGGAATCACCGGCCGCGCATGCCGGAAGCACGTGCCAGACACGCCGCAAACACCTACCGGACAGACCGGAACAACCTGCCAAGAACGCCGGAGCCACCTGTTCGAATCGCTGGAACCACCTGCCGGACAGACCAATATCAACTGCTGGCTATGCCAGAACCACCTGGGGGACAGTCCGGGATCACCTGCCAGCCATGGCGGAACCACCTCTCAGACGTACCAGAACCACCTGCCGGAGAAGCTGGAAACACGTCCTGGACAGACTGGAACCATGTGACGGCCATGCCTGAACCACCTGCCGGACACGCCGAAATCACCTGCAGGCTACGCCAGAACCACTTGGACGACTCTCCGAAATGACCTGCCGGGCATGTTGGAACCACCTCTCAGACGTGCCAGAAGCACGTGGCGGACAGTCCGGAATCACCTGTTGGGCATACGCAACCACCTCTGACACGTACCAGAACCACGTGCCGTTCACGCCGGAACCACCTACCGGACAGACTGGAATCAACTTTCGGGCATGCCGGAACCACCAGTCAGATGTGTCAGAAATACGTGCCGGAGACGCCGGAAGCACCTGCCGAGCACGTCGCAACCACCTGCTCAACTCGCCTGAACCACCTGCCGGACACGCCAAAATCACCTGCCCGCTACACCAGCACCACTTCGGGGACAAGCCGGAATCACGTGAGGGGCATGCCGGCACAGCCTCTCAGACTGAACCTCGTGCCGGACACCACAGAACCACCTGCCGGACAGACCGGAACCACCTGCCGGACACGCCGGAACCACCGGCTCGACCCGCCGGAACGACCGCTGGACATGCAAACTCACCTGCCGGCTGCGCCGGAAACACTTGGCGAACACTCCGGAATCACCTGCTGGGCATGCCGGAACCACCTCTCAGATATGCCAGAACCACGTGCCAATGACCCCGGAAGCACCTGCCGAGCACGCCGGAACCACCTGCTCGACTCGCCAGAACCACCTGCCGGACACGCAAAAATCACCTGCCGGCTACGCCACAACCAGTTGGGGAACACTTCGGAATCACCTGCCGGGCTTGCTGGAACCACCTGCCGGTCATGCCAAAATCACCTGCCAACTACGCCAGTACCACTTGGCGGACACTGTGGAAACACCTGTCGGGCCGGCCGGAACCACATCTCACACGTGCCAGAACCATGTGCATGAGATGCTGGAACCACACCCCGAACAGACGGAAAACACCTGCCAGACCCGTCTGAACAACCTGCCGAGCACGCCGGAGCCACCTGCTCGACTCGCCGGAACCACCTACCTGACATGCCCAAATCACCAGCCGGGTATGCCAGAACCACTTGGCGGACACTCCGGAATCATCTGCCGGACATTTCGGAACCAGCGCTCAGACACACCAGAACCACGTGCCGGAGACGCCGGAAGCACCTGCCGAGCATGCCGGAGCCACCTGCTCGACTCGCCAGAAACACCTGCCGGACACGCCAAAATCACCTGCCGGGTACGCCAGAACCACCTGGCGGACACTCCGAAATCACCTGTCGCGCATGCCGGAACAACCTCTCAGACGTGCTGGAAGCACGTGCCGGACACGCCGGAATCACCCACCGGACAGACCGGATGCACCTGCCGCGCACGCCGGAGCCATATGTTCGACTCGCTGGAACCACCTGCCGGACAGGCCAATATCAACTGTTGGCTATGCCAGGACAACCTGGGGTCGGTCCGGAATCACCTGCCAGCCATGGCGGAACCACCTTTCAGACGTACCAGAACCACCTGTCGGAGAACCTGGAAACACGTCCTGCACAGTCTGGAACCACATGCCGGCCAAGCCTGAACCACCTGCCAAGCACAACGGAACAACCTGCCAGACACGCCAAAATCACCTGCGTGTTATGCCAGAACCACTTGGAGGACTCTCTGGGATGACCTGCCGGGCATGCCGGAACCACCTCTCAGACGTGCCAGAACCATGTGGCGGACAGTCCGGAATCACCTGTTGGGCATGCGCAACCACCTCTGAGACGTACCAGAACCACATGCCGTGCAGTCTGGAACCACCTAATGGACAGACCGGAATCACCTTTTGGGCATGCCGGAACCACCTGTCAGATGTGCCAGAAACACGTGCCGGAGACGCCGGAAGCACCTCCCAAGCACGTTGGAACCACCTGCTCAACTCGCCTGAACCACCTGCCAGACATGCCAAAATCACCTGCCGACTATGCCAGAACCACTTGGCGAACACTCCGGAATCACTTGCCGGGCATGCAGGAACCACCTCTCAGACATGCCAGAACCCCGTGCCAATGACCCCGGAAGCACCAGCCGAGCACGCCGGAACCACCTGCTCGACTCGCCAGAACCACCTGCCGATCACGCAAAAATCACCTGCCGGCTACGCCACAACCAGTTGGTGAACACTTTGGAATCACCTGCCAGGCTTGCTGGAACCACCTGCCAGTCACGCCAAAATCACCTGCCAACTACGCCAGAACCGCTCGGCGGACACTGCGGAAAAACCTGTTGGGCCGGCTGGAACCACATCTCAGACGTGCCAGAAACGTGTTCATGAGATGCTGGAACCACACCCCGAACAGACGGATACCACCTGCCAGAACCGCCTGAACCACCTGCTGAGCACGCCGGAACCACCTGCTCGACTCACCGGTACCACCTCCCTGACACGCCAAAATCACCTGCTGGGTATGCCAGAACCACTTGGCGGAAACTCCGGAATCATCTGCCGAACATGCCGGAACCAGCTCTCAGACACACCAGAACCACGTGCCGGAGACGCCGGAAGCACCTGCCGAGCATGCCGGAGCCACCTGCTCGACTAGCCAGAAACACCTGCCGGACACGCCAAAATCACCTGCCGGGTACGCGAGAACCACCTGGCAGACACTTCGAAACCACCTGTCGCGCATGCCGGAACCACCTCTCAGACGTGCCGGAAGCACGTGCCGGACACGCCGGAATCATACCTGACAGACCGGAACCACCTGCCAAGCACGCCGGAGACACCTTTTCGACTCGCTGGAACCACCTGCCGGACAGGCCAATATCAACTGCTGGCTATGCCAGAACCACCTGTGGGACAGTCCGGAATCACCTGCCAGCCATGGCGGAACCACCTCTCAGATGTACCAGAACCACCTCCCAGAGAAGCTGGAAACACGTCCTGGACAGACTGGAACCACGTGACGGCCATGCCTGAACCACCTGCCGAGCACGGCGGAACCACCTGCCGGACACGCCAAAATCACCTGCGGGCTACGCCAGAACCACTTGGACGACTCTCCGAAATGACCTGCCGGGCATGTTGGAACCACCTCTCAGATGTGCCAGAAGCACGTGGCACACAGTCCGGAATCACCTGTTGGGCATACGCAACCACCTCTGAGACGTACCAGAACCACGTGCCGTGCACGCCGGAACCACCTACCGGACAGACCGGAATCAACTTTTGGGCATGCCGGAACCACCAGTCAGATGTGCCAGAAACACGTGCCGGAGACGCTGGAAGCACCTGCCGAGCACGTCGCAACCACCTGCTCAACTCGCCTGAACCACCTGCCGGACACGCCAAAATCACCTGCCCGCTACACCAGCACCACTTCGGGGACAAGCCGGAATCACGTGAGGGGCATGCCGGCACAGACTCTCAGACTGAACCTCGTGCCGGACACCACAGAACCACCTGCCGGACAGACCGAACCACCTGCCGGACACGCTGGAACCACCGGCTCGACCCGCCGGAACGACCACTGGACATGCAAAATCACCTGCCGGCTACACCGGAAACACTTGGCGAACACTCCGGAATCACCTGCCGGGCATGCCGGAACCACCTCTCAGATATGCCAGAACCACGTGCCAATGACCCCGGAAGCACCTGCCGAGCACGCCGGAACCACCTGCTCGACTCGCCAGAACCACCTGCCGGACACGCAAAAATCACCTGCTGGCTACGCCACAACCAGTTGGGGAACACTTCGGAATCACCTGCCGGGCTTGCTGGAACCACCTGCCGGTCATGCCAAAATCACCTGCCAACTACGCCAGTACCACTTGGCGGACACTGTGGAAACACCTGTCGGGCCGGCCGGAACCACATCTCAGACGTGCCACAACCATGTGCATGAGATGCTGGAACCACACCCCGAACAGACGGAAAACACCTGCCAGACCCGTCTGAACAACCTGCCGAGCACGCCGGAGGCACCTGCTCGACTCGCCGGAACCACCTACCTGACATGCCCAAATCACCAGCCGGGTATGCCAGAACCACTTGGCGGACACTCCGGAATCATCTGCTGGACATGCCGGAACCAGCTCTCAGACACACCAGAACCACGTGCCGGAGACGCCGGAAGCACCTGCCGAGCATGCCGGAGCCACCTGCTCGACTCGCCAGAAACACCTGTCGGACACGCCAAAATCAGCTGCCGGGTACCTCAGAACCACCTGGCGGACACTCCGAAATCACCTGTCGCGCATGCCGGAACCACCTCTCAGACGTGCCGGAACCACGTGCCGGACACGCCGGAATCACCTACCGGACAGACCGGAAGCACCTGCCGCGCACGCCGGAGCCATCTGTTCGACTCGCTGGAACCACCTGCCGGACAGGCCAATATCAACTGCTGGCTATGCCAGAACCACCTGAGGTCGGTCCGGAATCACCTGCCAGCCATGGTGGAACCACCTCTCAGACGTACCAGAACCACCTGCCGGAGAAGCTGGAAACACGTCCTGGACAGTCTGGAACCACCTGCCGGCCAAGCCTGAACCACCTGCCAAGCACAACAGAACAACCTGCCAGACACGCCAAAATCACCTGCGTGTTATGCCAGAACCACTTGGAGGACTCTCTGGGATGACCTGACGGGCATGCCGGAACCACCTCTCAGACGTGCCAGAACCATGTGGCGGACAGTCCGGAATCACCTGTTGGGCATGCGCAACCACATCTGAGACGTACCAGAACCACATGCCGTGCAGGCTGGAACCACCTACCGGACAGACCAGAATCACCTTTCGGGCATGCCGGAACCACCTGTCAGATGTGCCAGAAACACGTGACGGAGACGCCGGAAGCACCTGCCACGCACGTTGGAACCACCTGCTCAACTCGCCTGAACCACCTGCCAGACATGCCAAAATCACCTGCCGACTATGCCAGAACCACTTGGCGAACACTCCGGAATCACTTGCCGGGCATGCAGGAACCACCTCTCTGACGTGCCGGAAGCACGTGCCGGACACGCCGGAAACACCCACCGGACAGACCGGAACCACCTGCCAAGAACGCCGGAGCCACCTGTTCGACTCGCTGGAACCACCTGCCGGACAGGCCAATATCAACTGCTGGCTATGCCAGAACCACCTGGGGGACGGTCCGGAATCACCTGCCAGCCAGGGTGGAACCACCTCTCTGAAGTACCAGAACCACCTGCCGGAGAAGCTGGAAACACGTCCTGGACAGACTGGAACCACGTGACGGCCATGCCTGAACCACCTGCCGAGCACGGCGGAACCACCTGCCGGACACGCCAAAATCACCAGCCGGGTATGCCAGAACCACTTGGCGGACACGCCGGAATCAGCTGCTGGACATGCAGGAACCAGCTCTCAGACACACCACAACCACGTGCCGGAGACGCCGGAAGCACCTGCCGAGCATGACGGAGCCACCTGCTCGACTCGCCAGAAACACCTGCCGGACACGCCAAAATCGCCTGCCGGGTACCACAGAACCACCTGGCGGACACTCCGAAATCACCTGTCGCGCATGCCGGAACAACCTCTCAGACGTGCCGGAAGCACGTGATAGACACGCCGGAAACACATACCGGACAGACCGGAACCACCTGCCAAGAACACCGGAGCCACCTGTTCGACTCGCTGGAACAACCTGCCGGACAGGCCAATATCAACTGCTGGCTATGCCAGAACGACCTGGGGGACAGTCCGGGATCACCTGCCAGCCATGGCGGAACCACCTCTCAGACGTACCAGAACCGCATGCCGGAGAAGCTGGAAACACGTCCTGGACAGACTGCAACCACGTGACGGCCATGCCTGAACCACCTGCCGAGCACGGCGGAACCACCTGCCGGACACGCCGAAATCACCTGCGGGCTACGCCAGAACCAGTTGGGGAACACTTTGGAATCACCTGCCAGGCTTGCTGGAACCACCTGCCAGTCATGCTAAAATCACCTGCCAACTACGCCAGAAACGCTTGGCGGACACTGCGGAAACACCTGTCGGGCCGGCTGGAACCACATCTCAGACGTGCCAGAAACGTGTTCATGAGATGCTGGAACCACACCCCGAACAGACGGATACCACCTGCCAGAACCGCCTGAACCACCTGCTGAGCACGCCGGAACCACCTGCTCGACTCACCGGTACCACCTCCCTGACACGCCAAAATCACCTGCTGGGTATGCCAGAACCACTTGGCGGACACTCCGGAATCATCTGCCGGACATGCCGGAACCAGCTCTCAGACACACCAGAACCAAGTGCCGGAGACGCCGGAAGCACCTGCCGAGCATGCCGGAACCACCTCTCAGACGTGCCGGAAGCACGTGCCAGACAACCCGGAAACACCTACCGGACAGACCGGAACCACCTGCCAAGAACGCCGGAGCCACCTGTTCGACTCGCTGGAACCACCTGCCGGACAGGCCAATATCAACTGCTGGCTATGCCAGAAACACCTGGGGGACGGTCTGGGATCACCTGCCAGCCATGGCGGAACCACCTCTCAGACGTACCAGAACCACCTGCCGGAGAAGCTGGAAACACGTCCTGGACAGACTGGATCCACGTGACGGCCATGCCTGAAACACCTGCCATACTCGCCAAAATCACCTGCGGGCTACGCCAGAACCACTTGGACGACTCTCCGAAATGACCTGCCGGGCATGTTGGAACCACCTCTCAGATGTGCCAGAAGCACGTGGCACACAGTCCGGAATCACCTGTTGGGCATACGCAACCACCTCTGACACGTACCAGAACCACGTGCCGTGCACGCCGGAACCACCTACCGGACAGACCGGAATCAACTTTTGGGCATGCCGGAACCACCAGTCAGATGTGCCAGAAACACGTGCCGGAGACGCTGGAAGCACCTGCCGAGCACGTCGCAACCACCTGCTCAACTCCCCTGAGCCACCTGCCGGACACGCCAAAATCACCTGCCCGCTACACCAGCACCACTTCGGGGACAATCCGGAATCACGTGAGGGGCATGCCGGCACAGCCTCTCAGACTGAACCTCGTGCCGGACACCACAGAACCACCTGCCGGACAAACCGAACCACCTGCCGGACACGCCGGAACCACCGGCTCGACCCGCCGGAACGACCGCTGGACATGCAAAATCACCTGCCGGCTACACCGGAAACACTTGGCGAACACTCCGGAATCACCTGCCGGGCATGCCGGAACCACCTCTCAGATATGCCAGAACCACGTGCCAATGACCACGGAAGCACCTGCCGAGCACGCCGGAACCACCTGCTCGACTCGCCAGAACCACCTGCCGGACACGCAAAAATCACCTGCCGGCTACGCCACAACCAGTTGGGGAACACTTCGGAATCACCTGCCGGGCTTGCTGGAACCACCTGCCGGTCATGCCAAAATCACCTGCCAACTACGCCAGTACCACTTGGCGGACACTGTGGAAACACCTGTCGGGCCGGCCGCAACCACATCTCAGACGTGCCAGAACCATGTGCATGAGATGCTGGAACCACACCCCGAAAAGACGGAAAACACCTGCCAGACCCGTCTGAACAAGCTTCCGAGCACGCCGGAGCCACCTGCTCGACTCGCCGGAAACACCTACCTGACATGCCAAAAAACCAGCAGGGTATGCCAGAACCACTTGGCGGACACTCCGGAACCATCTGCCGGACATGCCGGAACCAGCTCTCAGACACACCAGAACCACGTGCCGGAGACGCCGGAAGCACCTGCCGAGCATGCCGGAGCCACCTGCTCGACTCGCCAGAAACACCTGCTGGACACGCCAAAATCACCTGCCGGGTACGCCAGAACCACCTGGCGGACATTCCGAAATCACCTGTCGCGCATGCCGGAATCACCTCTCAGACGTGCCGGAAGCACGTGCCGGACACGCCGGAATCACCTACCGGACAGACCGGAACCACATGCCGAGCACGCCGCAGCCAACTGTTCGACTCGCTGGAACCACCTGCCGGACAGGCCAATATCAACTGCTGGCTATGCCAGAACCACCTAGGGGACAGACCGGAATCACCTTTCGGGCATGCCGGAACCACCTGTCAGATGTGCCAGAAACACGTGCCGGAGACGCCGGAAGCACCTACCAAGCAAGTTGGAACCACCTGCTCAACTCGCCTGGACCACCTGCCGGACATGCCAAAATCACCTGGCGACTATGCCAGAACCACTTGGCGAACACTCCGGAATCACTTGCCGGGCATGCAGGAACCACCTCTCAGACATGCCAGAACCCCGTGCCAATGACCCCGGAAGCACCAGCCGAGCACGCCGGAACCACCTGCTCGACTCGCCAGAACAACCTGCCAATCACGCAAAAATCACCTGCCGGCTACGCCACAACCAGTTGGGGAACACTTTGGAATCACCTGCCAGGCTTTCTGGAACCACCTGCCAGTCATGCTAAAATCACCTGCCAACTACGCCAGAACCGCTTGGCGGACACTGCGGAAACACCTGTCGGGCCGGCTGGAACCACATCTCAGACGCGCCAGAAACGTGTTCATGAGATGCTGGAACCACACCCCGAACAGACGGATACCACCTGCCAGAACCGCCTGAACCACCTGCTGAGCACGCCGGAACCACCTGCTCGACTCACCGGTACCACCTCCCTGACACGCCAAAATCACCTGCTGGGTATGCCAGAACCACTTGGAGGACACTCCGGAATCATCTGCCGGACATGCCGGAACCAGCTCTCAGACACACCAGAACCAAGTGCCGGAGACGCCGGAAGCACCTGCCGAGCATGCCGGAGCCACCTGCTCGACTCGCCAGAAACACCTGCCGGACACGCCAAAATCACCTGCCGGGTATGCCAGAACCACCTGGCGGACACTACGGAATCACCTGCCGCGCACGCCGGAAGCACGTGCCAGACACGCCGCAAACACCTACCGGACAGACCGGAACCACCTGCCGAGCACGCCGGAGCCACCTGTTCGACTCGCTGGAACCACCTGCCGGACAGGCCAATATCAACTGCTGGCTATGCCAGAACCACCTAGGGGACGGTCCGGAATCACCTGCCAGCCATGGCGGAACCACCTCTCAGACGTACCAGAACCACCTGCCGGAGAAGCTGGAAACACGTCCTGGACAGTCTGGAACCACCTGCCGGCCAAGCCTGAACCACCTGCCAAGCACAACGGAACAACCTGCCAGACACGCCAAAATCACCTGCGTGTTATGCCAGAACCACTTGGAGGACTCTCTGGGATGACCTGCCGGGCATGCCGGAACCACCTCTCAGACGTGAAAGAACCATGTGGCGGACAGACCGGAATCACCTGTTGGGCATGCGCAACCACCTCTGAGACGTACCAGAACCACATGCCGTGCAGGCTGGAACCACCTACCGGACAGACGGGAATCACCTTTCGGGCATGCCGGAACCACCTGTCAGATGTGCCAGAAACACGTGCCGGAGACGCCGGAAGCACCTGCCAAGCACGTTGGAACCACCTGCTCAACTCGCCTGAACCACCTGCCGGACATGCCAAAATCACCTGCCGACTATGCCAGAACCACTTGGCGAACACTCCGGAATCACTTGCCGGGCATGCAGGAACCACCTCTCAGACATGCCAGAACCCCGTGCCAATGACCCCGGAAGCACCAGCCGAGCACGCCGGAACCACCTGCTCGACTCGCCTGAACCACCTCCCTGACATGCCAAAATCACGTGGTGGGTATGCCAGAACCACCTGGCGGAAACTACGGAATCACCTGCCGCGCATGCCGGAACCACCTCTCAGACGTGCCGGAACCATGTGCATGAGATGCTGGAACCACACCCCGAAAAGACGGATACCACCTGCCAGAACCGCCTGAGCCACCTGCTGAGCACGCCGGAACCACCAGCTCGACTCACCGGTACCACCTCCCTGACACGCCAAAATCACCTGACGGGTATGCCAGAACCACCTGGCGGACACTACGGGATCACCTGCCGCGCATGCCGGAACCACCTCTCAGACGTGCCGGAAGCACGTGCCAGACACGCCGGAAACACCTACCTGACAGACCGGAACCACCTGCCAAGAACGCCGGAGCAACCTGCTCGACTCGCTGGAACCACCTGCCGGACAGGCCAATATCAAATGCTGGCTATGCCAGAACCACCTGGGGTCAGTCCGGGATCACCTGCCAGCCATGGCGGAACCACATCTCAGACGTACCAGAACCACCTGCCGGAGAAGCTGGAAACACGTCCTGGACAGACTGGAACCACGTGACGGCCATGCCTGAACCACCTGCCGAGCATGGCGGAATCACCTGCCGGACACGCCAAAATGACCTGCCCGCTACACCAGCACCACTTAGGGGACAAGCCGGAATCCCGTGAGGGGCATGCCGGCACAGCCTCTCAGACTGAACCTCGTGCCGGACACCACAGAACCACCTGCCGGACAGACCAGAACCACCTGCCGGACACGCCGGAACCACCGGCTCGACCCGCCGGAACGACCGCTGGACGTGCAAAATCACCTGCCGGCTACGCCGGCAACACTTGGCGAACACTCCGGAATCACCTGCCGGGCATGCCGGAACCACCTCTCAGATATGCCAGAACCAGGTGCCAATGACCCCGGAAGCACCTGCCGAGCACGCCGGAACCACCTGCTCGACTCGCCAGAACCACCTGCCGGACACGCAAAAATCACCTGCCGGCTACGCCACAACCAGTTGGGGAACACTTCGGAATCACCTGCCGGGCTTGCTGGAACCACCTCCCGGTCATGCCAAAATCACCTGCCAACTATGCCAGTACCACTTGGCGGACACTGTGGAAACACCTGTCGGGCCGGCCGGAACCACATCTCAGACGTGCCAGAACCATGTGCATGAGATGCTGGAACCACACCCCGAACAAGCGGAAAACACCTGCCAGACCCGTCTGAACAACCAGCCGTGCACGCCGGAGGCACCTGCTCGACTCGCCGGAACCACCTACCTGACATGCCCAAATCACTAGCCGGGTATGCCAGAACCACTTGGCGGACACTCCGGAATCATCTGCCAGACATGCCGGAACCAGCTCTCAGACACACCAGAACCACGTGCCGGAGACGCCGGAAGCACCTGCCGAGCATGCCGGAGCCACCTGCTCGACTCGCCAGAAACACCTGCCGGACACGCCAAAATCACCTGCTGGGTACGCCAGAACCACCTGGCGGACACTCCGAAATCACCTGTCGCGCATGCCGGAACCACCTCTCAGACGTGCAGGAAGCACGTGCCGGACAAGCCGGAATCACCTAGCGGACAGACCGGAACCACCTGCCGAGCACGCCGGAGCCACCTGTTCGACTCGCTGGAACCACCTGCCGGACAGGCCTATATCAACTGCTGGCTATGCCAGAACCACCTGGGGGACGGTCCGGAATCACCTGCCAGCCATGGCGGAACCACCTCTCAGACGTACCAGAACCACCTGCCGGAGAAGCTGGAAACACGTCCTGGACAGTCTGGAACCACCTGCCAGCCAAGCCTGATCCACCTGCCGAGCACGGCGGAACCACCTGCCGGACACGCCAAAATCACCTGCGGGCTACGCCAGAACCACTTGGACGACTCTCCGAAATGACCTGCCGGGCATGTTGGAACCACCTCTCAGACGTGCCAGAAGCACGTGGCGGACAGTCCGGAATCACCTGTTGGGCATACGCAACCACCTCTGAGACGTACCAGAACCACGTGCCGTGCACGCCGGAACCACCTACCGGACAGACCGGAATCACCTTTTCGGCATGCCGGAACCACCAGTCAGATGTGCCAGAAACACGTGCCGGAGACGCCAGAAGCACCTGCCGAGCACGTCGCAACCACCTGCTCAACTCGCCTGAACCACCTGCCGGACACGCCAAAATCACCTGCCCGCTACACCAGCACCACTTCGGGGACAAGCCGGAATCACGTGAGGGGCATGCCGGCACAGCCTCTCAAACTGAACACTGTGCTGGACACCACAGAACCACCTGCCGGACAGACCGGAACCACCTGCCGGACACGCCGGAACCACCGGCTCGACCCGCCGGAACGACCGCTGGACGTGCAAAATCACCTGCCGGCTACGCCGGAAACACTTGGCGAACACTCCGGAATCACCTGCCGGGCAGGCCGGAACCACCTCTCAGATATGCCAGAACCACGTGCCAATGACCCCGGAAGCACCTGCCGAGCACGCCGGAACCACCTGCTCGACTCGTCGGAACCACCTACCTGACATGCCCAAATCACCTGCTGGGAATGTCAGAACCACTTGGCGGACACTCCGGAATCATCTGCCGGACATGCCGGAACCAGCTCTCAGACACACCAGAACCACGTGCCGGAGACGCCGGAAGCACATGCCGAGCATGCCGGAGCCACCTGCTCGACTCACCAGAAACACCTGCCGGACACGCCAAAATCACCTGCCGGGTACGCCAGAATCACCTGGCGGATACTCTGAAATCACCTGTCGCGCATGCCGGAACCACCTCTCACACGTGCCAGAAGCACGTGCTGGACACGCCGGAATCACCTACCGGACAGACCGGAACCACCTGCCGAGCACGCCGGAGCCACCTGTTCGACTCCCTGGAACCACCTGCCGGACAGGCCTATATCAACTGCTGGCTATGCCAGAACCACCTGGGGGACGGTCCGGAATCACCTGCCAGCCATGGCGGAACCACCTCTCAGACGTACCAGAACCACCTGCCGGAGAAGCTGGAAACACGTCCTGGACAGTCTGGAACCACCTGCCGGCCATGCCTGAACCACCTGCCAAGCACAACGGAACAACCTGCCAGACACGCCAAAATCACCTGCGTGTTATGCCAGAACCACTTGCAGGACTCTCTGGGATGACCTGCCGGGCATGCCGGAACCACCTCTCAGACGTGCCAGAACCATGTGGCGGACAGTCCGGAATCACCTGTTGGGCATGCGCAACCACCTCTGAGACGTACCAGAACCACATGCCGTGCAGGCTGGAACCACCTACCGGACAGACCGGAATCACCTTTCGGGCATGGCGGAACCACCAGTCAGATGTGCCAGAAACACGTGCCGGAGACGCCGGAAGCACCTGCCAAGCACGTTGGAACCACCTGCTCAACTCGCCTGAACCACCTGCCGGACATGCCAAAATCACCTGCCGACTATGCCAGAACCACTTGGCGAACACTCCGGAATCACTTGCCGGGCATGCAGGAACCACCTCTCAGACATGCCAGAACCCTGTGTCAATGACCCCGGAAGCACTAGCTGAGCACGCCGGAACCACCTGCTCGACTCGCCAGAACCACCTGCCGGACACGCAAAAATCACCTGCCGGCTACGCCACAACCAGTAGGTGAACACTTTGGAATCACCTGCCAGGCTTGCTGGAACCACCTGCCAGTCATGCCAAAATCACCTGCCAACTACGCCAGAACCGCTTGGCGGACACTGCGGAAACACCTCTCGGGCCGGCTGGAACCACATTTCAGACGTGCCAGAAACGTGTTCATGAGATGCTGGAACCACACCCCGAACAGACGGATACCACCTGCCAGAACCGCCTGAACCAGCTGCTGAGCACGCCGGAACCACCTGCTCGACTCACCGGTACCACCTCCCTGACATGCCAAAATCACCTGCCGACTATGCCAGAACCACTTTGCGGACACTCCGGAATCATCTGCCCGACATGCCGGAACCAGCTCTCAGACACACCAGAACCAAGTGCCGGAGACGCCGGTAGCACCTGCCGAGCATGCCGGAGCCACATGCTCGACTCGCCAGAAACACCTGCCGGACACGCCAAAATCACCTGCCGGGTACGCCAGAACCACCTGGCGGACACTCCGAAATCACCTGTCGCGCATGCCGGAACCACCTCTCACACGTGCCGGAAGCACGTGCCGGACACGCCGGAATCACCTAGCGGACAGACCGGAACCACCTGCCGAGCATGCCGGAGCCACCTGTTCGACTCGCTGGAACCACCTGCCGGACAGGCCAATATCAACTGCTGGCTATGCCAGAACCACCTGGGGGACAGTCCGGGATCACCTGCCACCCATGGCGGAACCACCTCTCAGACGTACCAGAACCACCTGCCGGAGAAGCTGGAAACACGTCCTGGACAGACTGGAACCACGTGACGGCCATGCCTGAACCACCTGCCGAGCACGGCGGAACCACCTGCTGGACACGCCAAAATCACCTGCAGGCTACGCCAGAACCACTTGGACGACTCTCCCAAATGACCTGCCGGGCATGTTAGAACCACCTCGCAGACGTGCCAGAAGCACGTGGCGGACAGTCCGGAATCACCTGTTGGGCATACGCAACCACCTCTGACACGTACCAGAACCACGTGCCGTGCACGCCGGAACCACCTACCGGACAGACCGGAATCAACTTTTGGGCATGCCGGAACCACCAGTCAGATGTGCCAGAAACACGTGCCGGAGACGCCGGAAGCACCTGCCGAGCACGTCGCAACCACCTGCTCAACTCGCCTGAACCACCTGCCGGACACGCCAAAATCACCTGCCCGCTACACCAGCACCACTTCGGGGACAAGCCGGAATCACGTGAGGGGCATGCCGGCACAGCCTCTCAGACTGAACCTCGTGCCGGACACCACAGAACCACCTGCCGGACAGACCGGAACCACCTGCCGGACACGCCGGAACCACCGGCTCGACCCGCCGGAACGACCGCTGGACATGCAAACTCGCCTGCCGGCTACGCCGGAAACACTTGGCGAACACTCCGGAATCACCTGGCGGGCATGCCGGAACCACCTCTCAGACGTGCCAGAACCATGCGGCGGACAGTCCAGGATCACCTGTTGGGCATGCGCAACCACCTCTGATTCGTACCAGAACCAGATGCCGTGCAGGCTGGAACCACCTACCGGACAGACCGGAATCACCTTTCGGGCATGCCGGAACCACCTGTCAGATGTGCCAGAAACACGTGCCGGAGACGCCGGAAGCACCTGCCAAGCACGTTGGAACCACCTGCTCAACTCGCCTGAACCACCTGCCGGACATGCCAAAATCACCTGCCGACTATGCCAGAACCACTTGGCGAACACTCCGGAATCACTTGCCGGGCATGCAGGAACCACCTCTCAGACACAGCAGAACCACGTGCCGGAGACGCCGGAAGCACCTGCCGAGCATGCCGGAGCCACCTGCTCGACTCGCCAGAAACACCTGCCGGACATGCCAAAATCACCTGCCAACTACGCCAGTACCACTTGGCGGACACTGTGGAAACACCTGTCGGGCCGGCCGGAACCACATCTCAGACGTGCCAGAACCATGTGCATGAGATGCTGGAACCACACCCCGAACAGACGGAAAACACCTGCCAGACCCGTCTGAACAACCTGCCGAGCACGCCGGAGCCACCTGCTCGACTCGCCGGAACCACCTACCTGACATGCCCAAATCACCAGCCGGGTATGCCAGAACCACTTGGCGGACACTCCGGAATCATCTGCCGGACATGCCGGAACCAGGTCTCAGACACACCAGAACCACATGCCAGAGACGCCGGAAGCACCTGCCGAGCATGCCGGAGCCACCTGCTCGACTCGCCAGAAACACCTGCCGGACACGCCAAAATCACCTGCCGGGTACGCCACAACCACCTGGCGGACACTCCGAAATCACCTGTCGCTCATGCCGGAACCACCTCTCAGACGTGCCGGAAGCACGTGCCGGACACGCCGGAATCACCTACCGGACAGACCGGAACCACCTGCCGAGCAAGCCGGAGCCACCTGTTCGACTCGCTGGAACCACCTGCCGGACAGGCCAATATCAACTGCTGGCTATGCCAGAACCACCTAGGGGACGGTCCGGAATCACCTGCCAGCCATGGCGGAACCACCTCTCAGACGTACCAGAACCACCTGCCGGAGAAGCTGGAAACACGTCCTGGAGAGTCTGGAACCACCTGCCGGCCAAGCCTGAACCACCTGCCAAGCACAACGGAACAACCTGCCAGACACGCTAAAATCACCTGCGTGTTATGCCAGAACCACTTGGAGGACTCTCTGGGATGACCTGCCGGGCATGCCGGAACCACCTCTCAGACGTGCCAGAACCATGTGGCGGACAGTCCGGAATCACCTGTTGGGCATGCGCAACCACCTCTGAGACGTACCAGAACCACATGCCGTGCAGGCTGGAACCACCTACCGGACAGACCGGAATCAGCTTTCGGGCATGCTGGAACCACCAGTCAGATGTGCCAGAAACACGTGCCGGAGACGCCGGAAGCACCTGCCAAGCACGTTGGAACCACCTGCTCAACTCGCCTGAACCACCTGCCGGACATGCCAAAATCACCTGCTGACTATGCCAGAACCACTTGGCGAACACTCCGGAATCACTTGCCGGGCATGCAGGAACCACCTCTCAGACATGCCAGAACCCCGTGCCAATGACCCCGGAAGCACCAGCCGAGCACGCCGGAACCACCTGCTCGACTCGCCAGAACCACATGCCGATCACGCAAAAATCACCTGCCGGCTACGCCACAACCAGTTGGTGAACACTTTGGAATCACCTGCCAGGCTTGCTGGAACCACCTGCCGGTCATGCCAAAATCACCAGCCAACTACGCCAGTACCACTTGGCGGTAACTGTGGAAAAACCTGTCGGGCCGGCCGGAACCACATCTCAGACGTGCCAGAACCATGTGCATGAGATGCTGGAACCACACCCCGAACAGACGGAAAACACCTGCCAGACCCGTCTGAACAACCTGCCGAGCATGCCGGAGCCACCTGCTCGACTCGCTGGAACCACCTACCTGACATGCCCAAATCACCAGCCGGGTATGCCAGAACCACTTGGCGGACACTCCGGAATCATCTGCCGGACATGCCGGAACCAGCTCTCAGACACAGCAGAACCACGTGCCGGAGACGCCGGAAGCACCTGCCGAGCATGCCGGAGCCACCTGCTCGACTCGCCAGAAACACCTGCCGGACACGCCAAAATCACCTGCCGGGTACGCCAGAACCACCTGGCGGACACTCCGAAATCACCTGTCGCGCATGCCGGAACCACCTCTCAGACGTGCCGGAAGCCTGTGCCGGACACGCCGGAATCACCTAGCGGACAGACCGGAACCACCTGCTGAGCACGCCGGAGCCACCTGTTCGACTCGCTGGAACCACCTGCCGGACAGGCCTATATCAACTGCTGGCTATGCCAGAACCACCTGGGGGACAGTCCGGGATCACCTGCCAGCCATGGCGGAACCACCTCTCAGACGTACCAGAACCACCTGCCGGAGAAGCTGGAAACACGTCCTGGACAGACTGGAACCACGTGACGGCCATGCCTGAACCACCTGCCGAGCACGGCGGAACCACCTGCCGGACACGCCAAAATCACCTGCGGGCTACGCCAGAACCACTTGGACGACTCTCCCAAATGACCTGCTGGGCATGTTGGAACCACCTCGCAGACGTGCCAGAAGCACGTGGCGGACAGTCCGGAATCACCTGTTGGGCATACGCAACCACCTCTGACACGTACCAGAACCACGTGCCGTGCACGCCGGAACCACCTACCGGACAGACCGGAATCAACTTTTGGGCATGCCGGAACCACCAGTCAGATGTGCCAGAAACGCGTGCCGGAGACGCCGGAAGCACCTGCCGAGCACGTCGCAACCACCTGCTCAACTCGCCTGAACCACCTGCCGGACACGCCAAAATCACCTGCCCGCTACACCAGCACCACTTCGGGGACAAGCCGGAATCACGTGAGGGGCATGCCGGCACAGCCTCTCAGACTGAACCTCGTGCCGGACACCACAGAACCACCTGCCGGACAGACCGGAACCACCTGCCGGACACGCCGGAACCACCGGCTCGACCCGCCGGAACGACCGCTGGACATGCAAACACGCCTGCTGGCTACGCCGGAAACACTTGGCGAACACTCCGGAATCACCTGGCGGGCATGCCGGAACCACCTCTCAGACGTGCCAGAACCATGGGGCGGACAGTCCGGGATCACCTGTTGGGCATGCGCAACCACCTCTGATTCGTACCAGAACCACATGCCGTGCAGGCTGGAACCACCTACCGGACAGACCGGAATCACCTTTCGGGCATGCCGGAACCACCTGTCAGATGTGCCAGAAACACGTGCCGGAGATGCCGGAAGCACCTGCCAAGCACGTTGGAACCACCTGCTCAACTCGACTGAACCACCTGCCGGACATGCCAAAATCACCTGCCGACTATGCCAGAACCACTTGGCGAACACTCCGGAATCACTTGCCGGGCATGCAGGAACCACCTCTCAGACATGCCAGAACCCCGTGCCAATGACCCCGGAAGCACCAGCCGAGCACGCCGGAACCACCTGCTCGACTCGCCAGAACCACCTGCCGATCACGCAAAAATCACCTGCCGGCTACGCCACAACCAGTTGGTGAACACTTTGGAATCACCTGCCAGGCTTGCTGGAACCACCTGCCAGTCATGCCAAAATCACCTGCCAACTACGCCAGAACTGCGTGGCGGACACTGCGGAAACACCTGTCGGGCCGGCTGGAACCACATCTCAGACGTGCCAGAAACGTGTTCATGAGATGCTGGAACCACACCCCGAACAGACGGATACCACCTGCCAGAACCGCCTGAACCACCTGCTGAGCACGCCGGAACCACCTGCTCGACTCACCGGTGCCACCTCACTGACACGCCAAAATCACCTGCTGGGTATTCCAGAACCACTTGGCGGACACTCCGGAATCATCTGCCGGACATGCCGGAACCAGCTCTCAGACACACCAGAACCAAGTGCCGGAGACGCCGGAAGCACCTGCCGAGCATGCCGGAGCCACCTGCTGGACTCGCCAGAAACACCTGCCGGAAACGCCAAAATCACCTGCCGGGTATGCCAGAACCACCTGGCGGACACTACGGAATCACCTGCCGCGCATGCCGGAAACACGTGCCAGACACGCCGGAAACACCTACCGGACAGACCGGAATCACCTGCCGAGCACGCCAGAGCCACCTGTTCGACTCGCTGGAACCACCTGCCGGACAGGCCAATATCAACTGCTGGCTATGCCAGAACCACCTGGGGGACGGTCCGGAATCACCTGCCAGCCATGGCGGAACCACCTCTCAGACGTACCAGAACCACCTGCCGGAGAAGCTGGAAACACGTCCTGGACAGTCTGGAACCACCTGCCGGCCAAGCCTGAACCACCTGCCGAGCACGGCGGAACCACCTGCCGGACACGACAAAATCACCTGCGGGCTACGCCAGAACCACTTGGACGACTCTCCGAAATGACCTGCCGGGCATGTTGGAACCACCTCTCAGACGTGCCAGAAGCACGTGGCGGACAGTCCGGATTCACCTGTTGGGCATACGCAACCACCTCTGAGACGTACCCGAACCACGTGCCGTGCACGCCGGAACCACCTACCGGACAGATCGGAATCACCTTTTGGGCATGCCGGAACCACCAGTCAGATGTGCCAGAAAAACTTGCCGGAGACGCCGGAAGCACCTGCCGAGCACGTCGCAACCACCTGCTCAACTCGCCTGAACCACCTGCCGGACACGCCAAAATCACCTGCCCGCTACACCAGCACCACTTCGGGGACAAGCCGGAATCACGTGAGGGGCATGCCGGCACAGCCTCTCAGACTGAACCTCGTGCCGGACACCACAGAACCACCTGCCGGACAGACCGGAACCACCTGCCGGACACGCCGGAACCACCGGCTCGACCCGCCGGAACGACCGCTGGACGTGCAAAATCACCTGCCGGCTACGCCGGAAACACTTGGCGAACACTCCGGAATCACCTGCCGGGCAGGCCGGAACCACCTCTCAGATATGCCAGAACCACGTGCCAATGACCCCGGAAGCACCTGCCGAGCACGCCGGAACCACCTGCTCGACTCGTCGGAACCACCTACCTGACATGCCCAAATCACCTGCTGGGAATGTCAGAACCACTTGGCGGACACTCCGGAATCATCTGCCGGACATGCCGGAACCAGCTCTCAGACACACCAGAACCACGTGCCGGAGACGCCGGAAGCACATGCCGAGCATGCCGGAGCCACCTGCTCGACTCACCAGAAACACCTGCCGGACACGCCAAAATCACCTGCCGGGTACGCCAGAATCACCTGGCGGATACTCTGAAATCACCTGTCGCGCATGCCGGAACCACCTCTCACACGTGCCGGAAGCACGTGCTGGACACGCCGGAATCACCTACCGGACAGACCGGAACCACCTGCCGAGCACGCCGGAGCCACCTGTTCGACTCCCTGGAACCACCTGCCGGACAGGCCTATATCAACTGCTGGCTATGCCAGAACCACCTGGGGGACGGTCCGGAATCACCTGCCAGCCATGGCGGAACCACCTCTCAGACGTACCAGAACCACCTGCCGGAGAAGCTGGAAACACGTCCTGGACAGTCTGGAACCACCTGCCGGCCATGCCTGAACCACCTGCCAAGCACAACGGAACAACCTGCCAGACACGCCAAAATCACCTGCGTGTTATGCCAGAACCACTTGCAGGACTCTCTGGGATGACCTGCCGGGCATGCCGGAACCACCTCTCAGACGTGCCAGAACCATGTGGCGGACAGTCCGGAATCACCTGTTGGGCATGCGCAACCACCTCTGAGACGTACCAGAACCACATGCCGTGCAGGCTGGAACCACCTACCGGACAGACCGGAATCACCTTTCGGGCATGGCGGAACCACCAGTCAGATGTGCCAGAAACACGTGCCGGAGACGCCGGAAGCACCTGCCAAGCACGTTGGAACCACCTGCTCAACTCGCCTGAACCACCTGCCGGACATGCCAAAATCACCTGCCGACTATGCCAGAACCACTTGGCGAACACTCCGGAATCACTTGCCGGGCATGCAGGAACCACCTCTCAGACATGCCAGAACCCTGTGTCAATGACCCCGGAAGCACTAGCTGAGCACGCCGGAACCACCTGCTCGACTCGCCAGAACCACCTGCCGGACACGCAAAAATCACCTGCCGGCTACGCCACAACCAGTAGGTGAACACTTTGGAATCACCTGCCAGGCTTGCTGGAACCACCTGCCAGTCATGCCAAAATCACCTGCCAACTACGCCAGAACCGCTTGGCGGACACTGCGGAAACACCTCTCGGGCCGGCTGGAACCACATTTCAGACGTGCCAGAAACGTGTTCATGAGATGCTGGAACCACACCCCGAACAGACGGATACCACCTGCCAGAACCGCCTGAACCAGCTGCTGAGCACGCCGGAACCACCTGCTCGACTCACCGGTACCACCTCCCTGACATGCCAAAATCACCTGCCGACTATGCCAGAACCACTTTGCGGACACTCCGGAATCATCTGCCCGACATGCCGGAACCAGCTCTCAGACACACCAGAACCAAGTGCCGGAGACGCCGGTAGCACCTGCCGAGCATGCCGGAGCCACATGCTCGACTCGCCAGAAACACCTGCCGGACACGCCAAAATCACCTGCCGGGTACGCCATAACCACCTGGCGGACACTCCGAAATCACCTGTCGCGCATGCCGGAACCACCTCTCACACGTGCCGGAAGCACGTGCCGGACACGCCGGAATCACCTAGCGGACAGACCGGAACCACCTGCCGAGCATGCCGGAGCCACCTGTTCGACTCGCTGGAACCACCTGCCGGACAGGCCAATATCAACTGCTGGCTATGCCAGAACCACCTGGGGGACAGTCCGGGATCACCTGCCACCCATGGCGGAACCACCTCTCAGACGTACCAGAACCACCTGCCGGAGAAGCTGGAAACACGTCCTGGACAGACTGGAACCACGTGACGGCCATGCCTGAACCACCTGCCGAGCACGGCGGAACCACCTGCCGGACACGCCAAAATCACCTGCGGGCTACGCCAGAACCACTTGGACGACTCTCCCAAATGACCTGCCGGGCATGTTAGAACCACCTCGCAGACGTGCCAGAAGCACGTGGCGGACAGTCCGGAATCACCTGTTGGGCATACGCAACCACCTCTGACACGTACCAGAACCACGTGCCGTGCACGCCGGAACCACCTACCGGACAGACCGGAATCAACTTTTGGGCATGCCGGAACCACCAGTCAGATGTGCCAGAAACACGTGCCGGAGACGCCGGAAGCACCTGCCGAGCACGTCGCAACCACCTGCTCAACTCGCCTGAACCACCTGCCGGACACGCCAAAATCACCTGCCCGCTACACCAGCACCACTTCGGGGACAAGCTGGAATCACGTGAGGGGCATGCCGGCACAGCCTCTCAGACTGAACCTCGTGCCGGACACCACAGAACCACCTGCCGGACAGACCGGAACCACCTGCCGGACACGCCGGAACCACCGGCTCGACCCGCCGGAACGACCGCTGGACATGCAAACTCGCCTGCCGGCTACGCCGGAAACACTTGGCGAACACTCCGGAATCACCTGGCGGGCATGCCGGAACCACCTCTCAGACGTGCCAGAACCATGCGGCGGACAGTCCAGGATCACCTGTTGGGCATGCGCAACCACCTCTGATTCGTACCAGAACCAGATGCCGTGCAGGCTGGAACCACCTACCGGACAGACCGGAATCACCTTTCGGGCATGCCGGAACCACCTGTCAGATGTGCCAGAAACACGTGCCGGAGACGCCGGAAGCACCTGCCAAGCACGTTGGAACCACCTGCTCAACTCGCCTGAACCACCTGCCGGACATGCCAAAATCACCTGCCGACTATGCCAGAACCACTTGGCGAACACTCCGGAATCACTTGCCGGGCATGCAGGAACCACCTCTCAGACACAGCAGAACCACGTGCCGGAGACGCCGGAAGCACCTGCCGAGCATGCCGGAGCCACCTGCTCGACTCGCCAGAAACACCTGCCGGACATGCCAAAATCACCTGCCAACTACGCCAGTACCACTTGGCGGACACTGTGGAAACACCTGTCGGGCCGGCCGGAACCACATCTCAGACGTGCCAGAACCATGTGCATGAGATGCTGGAACCACACCCCGAACAGACGGAAAACACCTGCCAGACCCGTCTGAACAACCTGCCGAGCACGCCGGAGCCACCTGCTCGACTCGCCGGAACCACCTACCTGACATGCCCAAATCACCAGCCGGGTATGCCAGAACCACTTGGCGGACACTCCGGAATCATCTGCCGGACATGCCGGAACCAGGTCTCAGACACACCAGAACCACATGCCAGAGACGCCGGAAGCACCTGCCGAGCATGCCGGAGCCACCTGCTCGACTCGCCAGAAACACCTTCCGGACACGCCAAAATCACCTGCCGGGTACGCCACAACCACCTGGCGGACACTCCGAAATCACCTGTCGCTCATGCCGGAACCACCTCTCAGACGTGCCGGAAGCACGTGCCGGACACGCCGGAATCACCTACCGGACAGACCGGAACCACCTGCCGAGCAAGCCGGAGCCACCTGTTCGACTCGCTGGAACCACCTGCCGGACAGGCCAATATCAACTGCTGGCTATGCCAGAACCACCTAGGGGACGGTCCGGAATCACCTGCCAGCCATGGCGGAACCACCTCTCAGACGTACCAGAACCACCTGCCGGAGAAGCTGGAAACACGTCCTGGAGAGTCTGGAACCACCTGCCGGCCAAGCCTGAACCACCTGCCAAGCACGGCGGAACCACCTGCCGGACACGCCAAAATCACCTGCGGGCTACGCCAGAACCACTTGGACGACTCTCCCAAATGACCTGCCGGGCATGTTAGAACCACCTCGCAGACGTGCCAGAAGCACGTGGCGGACAGTCCGGAATCACCTGTTGGGCATACGCAACCACCTCTGACACGTACCAGAACCACGTGCCGTGCACGCCGGAACCACCTACCGGACAGACCGGAATCAACTTTTGGGCATGCCGGAACCACCAGTCAGATGTGCCAGAAACACGTGCCGGAGACGCCGGAAGCACCTGCCGAGCACGTCGCAACCACCTGCTCAACTCGCCTGAACCACCTGCCGGACACGCCAAAATCACCTGCCCGCTACACCAGCACCACTTCGGGGACAAGCCGGAATCACGTGAGGGGCATGCCGGCACAGCCTCTCAGACTGAACCTCGTGCCGGACACCACAGAACCACCTGCCGGACAGACCGGAACCACCTGCCGGACACGCCGGAACCACCGGCTCGACCCGCCGGAACGACCGCTGGACATGCAAACTCGCCTGCCGGCTACGCCGGAAACACTTGGCGAACACTCCGGAATCACCTGGCGGGCATGCCGGAACCACCTCTCAGACGTGCCAGAACCATGGGGCGGACAGTCCGGGATCACCTGTTGGGCATGCGCAACCACCTCTGATTCGTACCAGAACCACATGCCGTGCAGGCTGGAACCACCTACCGGACAGACCGGAATCACCTTTCGGGCATGCCGGAACCACCTGTCAGATGTGCCAGAAACACGTGCCGGAGACGCCGGAAGCACCTGCCAAGCACGTTGGAACCACCTGCTCAACTCGCCTGAACCACCTGCCGGACATGCCAAAATCACCTGCCGACTATGCCAGAACCACTTGGCGAACACTCCGGAATCACTTGCCGGGCATGCAGGAACCACCTCTCAGACATGCCAGAACCCCATGCCAATGACCCCGGAAGCACCAGCCGAGCACGCCGGAACCACCTGCTCGACTCGCCAGAACCACCTGCCGATCACGCAAAAATCACCTGCCGGCTACGCCACAATCAGTTGGTGAACACTTTGGAATCACCTGCCAGGCTTGCTGGAACCACCTGCCAGTCATGCCAAAATCACCTGCCAACTACGCCAGAACCGCTTGGCGGACACTGCGGAAACACCTGTCGGGCCGGCTGGAACCACATCTCAGACGTGCCAGAAACGTGTTCATGAGATGCTGGAACCACACCCCGAACAGACGGATACCACCTGCCAGAACCGCCTGAACCACCTGCTGAGCACGCCGGAACCACCTGCTCGACTCACCGGTGCCACCTCCCTGACGCGCCAAAATCACCTGCTGGGTATGCCAGAACCACTTGGCGGACACTCCGGAACCATCTGCCGGACATGCCGGAACCAGCTCTCAGACACACCAGAACCAAGTGCCGGAGACGCCGGAAGCACCTGCCGAGCATGCCGGAGCCACCTGCTCGACTCGCCAGAAACACCTGCCGGAAACGCCAAAATCACCTGCCGGGTATGCCAGAACCACCTGGCGGAAACTACGGAATCACCTGCCGCGCATGCCGGAAACACGTGCCAGACACGCCGGAAACACCTACCGGACAGACCGGAACCACCTGCCAAGAACGCCGGAGTCACCTGTTCGACTCGCTGGAACCACCGGCCGGACAGGCCAATATCAACTGCTGGCTATGCCAGAACCACCTGGGGGACAGTCCGGGATCACCTGCCAGCCACGGCAGAACCACCACTCAGACGTACCAGAACCACCTGCCGGAGAAGCTGGAAACACGTCCTGGACAGACTGGAACCACGTGACGGCCATGCCTGAACCACCTGCCGAGCACGGCGGAACCACCTGCCGGACTCGCCAAAATCACCTGCGGGCTACGCCAGAACCACTTGGACGACTCTCCGAAATGACCTGCCGGGCATGTTGGAACCACCTCTCAGACGTGCCAGAAGCACGTGGCGGACAGTCCGGAATCACCTGTTGGGCATACGCAACCACCTCTGACACGTACCAGAACCACGTGCCGTGCACGCCGGAACCACCTACCGGACAGACCGGAATCAACTTTTGGGCAAGCGGGAACCACCAGTCAGATGTGCCAGAAACACGTGCCGGAGACGCCGGAAGCACCTGCCGAACACGTCGCAACCACCTGCTCAACTCGCCTGAACCACCTGCCGGACACGCCAAAATCACCTGCCCGCTACACCAGCACCACTTCGGGGACAAGCCGGAATCACGTGAGGAGCATGCCGGCACAGCCTCTCAGACTGAACCTAGTGCCGGACACCACAGAACCACCTGCCGGACAGACCGGAACAACCTGCCGGACACGCCGGAACCACCGGCTCGACCCGCCGGAACGACCGCTGGACGTGCAAAATCACCAGCCGGCTACGCCGGAAACACTTGGCGAACACTCCGGAATCACCTGCCGGGCATGCCGGAACCACCTCTCAGATATGCCAGAACCACGTGCCAATGACCCCGGAAGCACCTGCTGAGCACGCCGGAACCACCTGCTCGACTCGCCAGAACCACCTGCCGGACACGCAAAAATCACCTGCCGGCTACGCCACAACCAGTTGGGGAACACTTCGGAATCACCTGCCGGGCTTGCTGGAACCACCTGCCGGTCATGCCAAAATCACCTGCCAACTACGCCAGTACCACTTGGCGGACACTGTGGAAACAACTGTCGGGCCGGCCGGAACCACATCTCAGACGTGCCAGAACCATGTGGCGGACAGTCCGGAATCACCTGTTGGGCATGCGCAACCACCTCTGAGACGTACCAGAACCACATGCCGTGCAGGCTGGAACCACCTACCGGACAGACCGGAATCACCTTTCGGGTATGCCGGAACCACCTGTCAGATGTGCCAGAAACACGTGCCGGAGACGCCGGAAGCACCTGCCAAGCACGTTGGAACCACCTGCTCAACTCGCCTGAACCACCTGCCGGTCATCCCAAAATCACCTGCCAACTACGCCAGTACCACTTGGCGGACACTGTGGAAACACCTGTCGGGCCGGCCGGAACCACATCTCAGACTTGCCAGAACCATGTGCATGAGATGCTGGAACCACACCCCGGACAGAAGGAAAACACCTGCCAGACCCGTCTGAACAACCGGCCGAGCACGCTGGAGGCACCTGCTCGACTCGCCGGAACCACCTCCCTGACATGCCCAAATCACCAGCCGGGTATGCCAGAACCACTTGGCGGACACTCCGGAATCATCTGCCGGACATGCCGGAACCAGCTCTCAGACACACCAGAACCACGTGCCGGAGACGCCGGAAGCACCTGCCGAGCATGCCGGAGCCACCTGCTCGACTCGCCAGAAACACCTGCCGGACACGCCAAAATCACCTGCCGGGTATGCCAGAAACACCTGGCGGACACTACGGAATCACCTGCCGCGCATGCCGGAACCACCTCTCAGACGTGCCGGAAGCACGTGCCAGACACGCCGGAAACACCTACCGGACAGACCGGAACCACCTGCCAAGAACGCCGGAGCCACCTGTTCGACTCGCTGGAACCACCTGCCGGACAGGCCAATATCAACTCCTGGCTATGCCAGAACCACCTGGGGGACAGTCCGGGATCACCTGCCAGCCATGGCGGAACCACCTCTCAGACGTACCGGAACCACCTGCCGGAGAAGCTGGAAACACGTCCTGGACAGACTGGAACCACGTGACGGCCATGCCTGAACCACCTGCCGAGCACGGCGGAACCACCTGCCGGACACGCCAAAATCACCTGCGGGCTACGCCAGAACCACTTGGACGACTCTCCGAAATGACCTGCCGGGCATGTTGGAACCACCTCTCAGACGTGCCAGAAGCACGTGGCGGACAGTCCGGAATCACCTGTTGGGCATACGCAACCACCTCTGAGACGTACCAGAACCACGTGCCGTGCACGCCGGAACCACCTACCGGACAGACCGGAATCAACTTTTGGGCATGCCGGAACCACCAGTCAGATGTGCCAGAAACACGTGCCGGAGACGCCGGAAGCACCTGCCGAGCACGTCGCAACCACCTGCTCAACTCGCCTGAACCACCTGCCGGACACGCCAAAATCACCTGCCCGCTACACCAGCACCACTTCGGGGACAAGCCGAATCACGTGAGGGGCATGGCGGCACAGCCTCTCAGACTGAACCTCGTGCCGGACACCACAGAACCACCTGCCGGACAGACCGGAACCACCTGCCGGACACGCCGGAACCACCGGCTCGACCCGCCGGAACGACAGCTGGACATGCAAAATCACCTGCCGGCTACGCCGGAAACACTTGGCGAACACTCCGGAATCACCTGCCGGGCATGCCGGAACCACCTCTCAGATATGCCAGAACCACGTGCCAATGACCCCGGAAGCACCTGCCGAGCACGCCGGAACCACCTGCTCGACTCGCCACAACCACCTGCCGGACACACAAAAATCACCTGCCGGCTACGCCACAACCAGTTGGGGAACACTTCGGAATCACCTGCCGGGCTTGCTGGAACCACCTCCCGGTCATGCCAAAATCACCTGCCAACTACGCCAGTACCACTTGGCGGACACTGTGGAAACACCTGTCGGGCCGGCCGGAACCACATCTCAGACGTGCCAGAACCATGTGCATGAGATGCTTGAACCACACCCCGAACAGACGGAAAACACCTGCCAGACCCGTCTGAACAACCTGCCGAGCACGCCGGAGCCACCTGCTCGACTCGCCGGAACCACCTACCTGACATGCCCAAATCACCAGCCGGGTATGCCAGAACCACTTGGCGGACACTCCGGAATCACCGGCCGGACATGCCGGAACCAGCTCTCTGACACACCAGAACCACGTGCCGGAGACGCCAGAAGCACGTGCCGAGCATGCCGGAGCCACCTGCTCGACTCGCCAGAAACACCTGCCGGACACGCCAAAATCACCTGCCGGGTACGCCAGAACCACCTGGCGGACACTACGGAATCACCTGCCGCGCATGCCGGAACCACCTCTCAGATCTGCCAGAAGCACGTGCCAGACACGCCGGAAACACCTACCGGACAGACCGGAACCACCTGCCAAGAACGCCGGAGCAACCTGTTCGACTCGCTGGAACCACCTGCCGGACAGGCCAATATCAAATGCTGGCTATGCCAGAACCACCTGGGGGACAGTCCGGGATCACCTGCCAGCCATGGCGGAACCACATCTCAGACGTACCAGAACCACCTGCCGGAGAAGCTGGAAACACGTCCTGGACAGACTGGAACCACGTGACGTCCATGCCTGAACCACCTGCCGAGCACGGCGGAATCACCTGCCGGACACGCCAAAATGACCTGCCCGCTACAACAGCACCACTTCGGGGACAAGCCGGAATCCCGTGAGGGGCATGCCGGCACAGCCTCTCAGACTGAACCTCGTGCCGGACACCACAGAACCACCTGTCGGACAGACCGGAACCACCTGCCGGACACGCCGGAACCACCGGCTCGACCCGCCGGAACGACCGCTGGACGTGCAAAATCACCTGCCGGCTACGCCGGAAACACTTTGCGAACACTCCGGAATCACCTGCCGGGCATGCCGGAACCACCTCTCAGATATGCCAGAACCACGTGCCAATGACCCCGGAAGCACATGCCGAGCACGCCGGAACCACCTGCTCGACTCGCCAGAACCACCTGCCGGACACGCAAAAATCACCTGCCGGCTACGCCACAACCAGTTGGGGAACACTTCGGAATCACCTGCCGGGCTTGCTGGAACCACCTGCCGGTCATGCCAAAATCACCTGCCAACTACGCCAGTACCACTTGGGGGACACTGTGGAAACACCTGTCGGGCCGGCCGGAACCACATCTGAGACGTGCCAGAAACGTGTTCATGAGATGCTGGAACCACACCCCGAACAGACGGATACCACCTGCCAGAACCGCCTGAACCACCTGCCGAGCACGCCGCAAGCACCTGCTCGACTCACCGGTACCACCTCCCTGACACGAAAAAATCACCTGCTGGGTATGCCAGAACCACTTGGCGGACACTCCGGAATCATCTGCCGGACATGCCGGAACCAGCTCTCAGACACACCAGAACCAAGTGCCGGAGACGCCGGAAGCACCTGCCGAGCATGCCGGAGCCACCTGCTCGACTCGCCAGAAACACCTTCCGGACACGCCAAAATCACCTGCCGGGTATGCCAGAACCACCTGGCGGACACTACGGAATCACCTGCCGCGCATTCCGGAACCACCTCTCAGACGTGCCGGAAGCACGTGCCAGACACACCGGAAACACCTACCGGACAGACCGGAACCACCTGCCAAGAACGCAGGAGCCACCTGTTCGACTCGCTGGAACCACCTGCCGGACAGGCCAATATCAACTGCTGGCTATGCCAGAACCACCTGGGGGACAGTCCGGGATCACCTGCCAGCCATGGCGGAACCACCTCTCAGACGTACCAGAACCACTTGCCGGAGAAGCTGGAAACACGTCCTGGACAGACTGGAACCACCTGCCGGCCAAGCCTGAACCACCTGCCAAGCACAACGGAACAACCTGCCAGACACGCCAAAATCACCTGCGTGTTATGCCAGAACCACTTGGAGGACTCTCTGGGATGACCTGCCGGGCATGCCGGAACCACCTCTCAGACGTGCCAGAACCATGTGGCGGACAGTCCGGAATCACCTGTTGGGCATGCGCAACCACCTCTGAGACGTACCAGAACCACATGCCGTGCAGGCTGGAACCACCTACCGGACAGACCGGAATCACCTTTCGGGCATGCCAGAACCACCAGTCAGATGTGCCAGAAACACGTGCCGGAGACGCCGGAGCACCTGCCAAGCACGTTGGAACCACCTGCTCAACGCGCCTGAACCACCTGCCGGACATGCCAAAATCACCTGCCGACTATGCCAGAACCACTTGGCCAACACTCCGGAATCACTTGCCGGGCATGCAGGAACCACCTCTCAGACATGCCAGAACCCCGTGCCAATGACCCCGGAGCACCAGACGAGCACGCCGGAACCACCTGCTCGACTCGCCAGAACCACCTGCCGATCACGCAAAAATCACCTGCCGGCTACGCCACAACCAGTTGGTGAACACTTTGGAATCACCTGCCAGGCTTGCTGGAACCACCTGCCAGTCATGCCAAAATCACCTGCCAACTACGCCAGAACCGCTTGGCGGACACTGCGGAAACAACTGTCGGGCCGGCTGGAACCACATCTCAGATGTGCCAGAAACGTGTTCATGAGATGCAGGAACCACACCCCGAACAGACGGATACCACCTGCCAGAACCACCTGAACCACCTGCCGAGCACGCCGGAACCACCTGCTCGACTCACCGGTACCACCTCCCTGACACGCCAAAATCACCTGCTGGGTATGCCAGAACCACTTGGCGGACACTCCGGAATCATCTGCCGGACATGCCGGAACCAGCTCTCAGACACACCACAACCAAGTGCCGGAGACGCCGGAAGCACCTGCCGAGCATGCCGGAGCCACCTGCTCGACTCGCCAGAAACACCTGCCGGACACGCCAAAATCACCTGCCGGGTACGCCAGAACCACCTGGCGGAGACTCCGGAATCACCTGTCGCGCATGACGGAACCAACTCTCAGACGTGCCGGAAGCACGTGCCAGACACGCCGGAAACACCTACCGGACAGACCGGAACCACCTGCCAAGAACGCCGGAGCCACCTGTTCGACTCGCTGGAACCACCTGCCGGACAGGCCAATATCAACTGCTGGCTATGCCAGAAACACCGGGGGGACAGTCCGGGATCACCTGCCAGCCATGGCGGAACCACCTCTCAGACGTACCAGAACCACCTGCCGGAGATGCTGGAAACACGTCCTGGACAGCCTGGAACCACGTGACGACTATGCCTGAACCACCTGCCGAGCACGGCGGAACCACCTGCCGGACACGCCAAAATCACCTGCGGGCTACGCCAGAACCACTTGGACGACTCTCCGAAATGACCTGCCGGGCATGTTGGAACCACCTCTCAGACGTGCCAGAAGCACGTGGCGGACAGTCCGGAATGACCTGTTGGGCATGCGCAACCACCTCTGAGACGTACCAGAACCACGTGCCGTGCAGGCTGGAACCACGTACCGGAAAGACCGGAATCACCTTTCGGGCATGCCGGAACCACCTGTCAGATGTGCCAGAAACACGTGCCGAAGACGACGGAAGCACCTGCCAATCACTTTGGAACCACCTGCTCAACTCGCCTGAACCTCCTGCCAGACACGCCAAAATTAGCTGCCCGCTACACCAGCACCACTTCGGGGATAAGCCGGAATCACGTGAGGGGCATGCCGGCACAGCCTCTCAGACTGAACCTCGTGCCGGACACCACAGAACCACCTGCCAGACAGACCGGAAACACCTGCCGGACACGCCGGAACCACCGGCTCGACCCGCCGGAACGACCGCTGGACATGCAAAATCACCTTCCGGCTACGCCGGAAACACTTGGCGAACACTCCGGAATCACCTGCCGGGCATGCCGGAACCACCTCTCAGATATGCCAGAACCACGTGCCAATGACCCCGGAAGCACCTGCCGAGCACGCCGGAACCACCTGCTCGACTCGCCAGAACCACCTGCCGGACACGCAAAAATCACCTGCCGGCTACGCCACAACCGGTGGGGGAACACTTCGGAATCACCTGCCGGGCTTGCTGGAACCACCTGCCGGTCATGCCAAAATCACCTGCCAACTACGCCAGTACCACTTGGCGGACACTGTGGAAACACCTGTCGGGCCGGCCAGAACCACATCTCAGACGTGCCAGAACCATGTGCATGAGATGCTGGAACCACACCCGAACAGACGGAAAACACCTGCCAGACCCGTCTTAACAAACTGCCGAGCACGCCGGAGCCACCTGCTCGACTCGCCGGAACCACCTACCTGACATGCCAAAATCACCAGCCGGGTATGCCAGAACCACTTGGCGGACACTCCGGAATCATCTGCCGGACATGCCGGAACCAGCTCTCAGACACACAAGAACCACGTGCCGGAGACGCCGGAAGCACCTGCCGAGCATGCCGGAGCCACCTGCTCGACTCGCCAGAAACACCTGCCGGACACGCCAAAATCACCTGCCGGGTACGCCATAACCACCTGGCGGACACTCCGAAATCACCTGTCGCGCATGCCGGAACCACCTCTCAGACGTGCCGGAAGCACGTGCCGGACACGTTGGAATCACCTACCGGAGAGACCGGAACCACCTGCCAAGAACGCCGGAGCCACCTGTTCGACTCGCTGGAACCACCTGCCGGACAGGCCAATATTAACTGCTGGCTATGCCAGAACCACCTGGGGGACGCTCTGGAATCACCTGCCAGCCATGGCGGAACCACCTCTCAGACGTACCAGAACCACCTGCCGGAGAAGCTGGAAACACGTCCTGGACAGTCTGGAACCACCTGCCGGCCAAGCCTGAACCACCTGCCAAGCACAACGGAACAACCTGCCAGACACGCCAAAATCACCTGCGTGTTATGCCAGAACCACTTGGAGGACTCTCTGGGATGACCTGCCGGGCATGCCGGAACCACCTCTCAGACGTGCCAGAACCATGTGGCGGACAGTCCGGAATCACCTGTTGGGCATGCGCAACCACCTCTGAGACGTACCAGAACCACATGCCGTGCAGGCTGGAACCACCTACCGGACAGACCGGAATCACCTTTCGGGCATGCCGGAACCACCTGTCAGATGTGCCAGAAACACGTGCCGGAGACGCCGGAAGCACCTGCCAAGCACGTTGGAACCACCTGCTCAACTCGCCTGAACCACCTGCCGGACATGCCAAAATCACCTGCCGACTATGCCAGAACCACTTGGCGAACACTCCGGAATCACTTGCCGGGCATGCAGGAACCACCTCTCAGACATGCCAGAACCCCGTGCCAATGACCCCGGAAGCAACAGCCGAGCACGCCGGAACCACCTGCTCGACTCGCCAGAACCACCTGCCGATCACGCAAAAATCACCTGCCGGCTACGCCACAACCAGTTGGTGAACACTTTGGAATCACCTGCCAGGCTTGCTGGAACCACCTGCCAGTCATGCCAAAATCACCTGCCAACTACGCCAGAACCGCTTGGCGGACACTGCGGAAACACCTGTCGGGCCGGCTGGAACCACATCTCAGACGTGCCAGAAACGTGTTCATGAGATGCTGGAACCACACCACGAACAGACGGATACCACCTGCCAGAACCGCCTGAACCACCTGCTGAGCACGCCGGAACCACCGGCTCGACCCGCCGGAACGACCGCTGGACATGCAAATATCACCTGCCGGCTATGCCGGAAACACTTGGCGAACACTCCGGAATCACCTGCCGGGCATGCCGGAACCACCTCTCAGATATGCCAGAACCAGGTGCCAATGACCCCGGAAGCAACTGCCGAGCACGCCGGAACCACCTGCTCGACTCGCCAGAACCACCTGCCGGACACGCAAAAATCACCTGCCGGCTACGCCACAACAGGTGGGGGAACACTTCGGAATCACCTGCCGGGCTTGCTGGAACCACCTGCCGGTCATGCCAAAATCACCTGCCAACTATGCCAGTATCACCTGGCGGACACTGTGGAAACACCTGTCGGGCCGGCCGGAACCAAATCTCAGACGTGCCAGAACCATGTGCATGAGATGCTGGAACCACACCCCGAACAGACGGAAAACACCTGCCAGACCCGTCTGAACAACCTGCCAAGCACGCCGGAGCCACCTGCTCGACTCGCCAGAAACACCTGCTGGACACGCCAAAATCACCTGCCGGGTACGCCAGAACCACCGGCGGACACTCCGAAATCACCTGTCGCGCATGCCGGAACCACCTCTCAGACGTGCCGGAAGCACGTGCCGGACACGCCGGAATCACCTACCGGACCGACCGGAACCACCTGCCGAGCACGCCGGAGCCACCTGTTCGACTCGCTGGAACCACCTGCCGGACAGGCCAATATTAACTGCTGGCTATGCCAGAACCACCTGGGGGACGGTCCGGAATCACCTGCCAGCCATGGTGGAACCACCCCTCAGACGTACCAGAACCACCTGCCGGAGAAGCTGGAAACACGTCCTGGACAGACTGGAACCACGTGACGGCCATGCCTGAACCACCTGCCGAGCACGGCGGAACCACCTGCCGGACACGCCAAAATCACCTGCGGGCTATGCCAGAACCACTTGGACGACTCTCCAAAATGACCTGCCGGGCATGTTGGAACCACCTCTCAGATGTGCCAGAAGCACGTGGCGGACAGTCCGGAATCACCTGTTGGGCATGCGCAACCACCTCTGAGACGTACCAGAACCACATGCCGTGCAGGCTGGAACCACCTACCGGAAAGACCGGAATCACCTTTCGGGCATGCCGGAACCACCTGTCAGATGTGCCAGAAACACGTGCCGAAGACGACGGAAGCACCTGCCAAGCACTTTGGAACCACCTGCTCAACTCGCCTGAACCTCCTGCCAGACACGCCAAAATTACCTGCCCGCTACACCAGCACCACTTCGGGGATAAGCCGGAATCACGTGAGGGGCATGCCGGCACAGCCTCTCAGACTGAACCTCGTGCCGGACACCACAGAACCACCTGCCAGACAGACCGGAACCACCTGCCGGACACGCTGGAACCACCGGCTTGACCCGCCGGAACGACCGCTGGACATGCAAAATCACCTGCCGGCTACGCCGGAAACACTTGGCGAACACTCCGGAATCACCTGCCGGGCATGCCGGAACCACCTCTCAGATATGCCAGAACCACGTGCCAATGACCCCGGAAGCACCTGCCGAGCACGCCGGAACCACCTGCTCGACTCGCCAGAACCACCTGCCGGACACGCAAAAATCACCTGCCGGCTACGCCACAACCAGTTGGGGAACACTTCGGAATCACCTGCCGGGCTTGCTGGAACCACCTGCCGGTCATGCCAAAATCACCTGCCAACTACGCCAGTACCACTTGGGGGACACTGTGGAAACACCTGTCGGGCCGACCGGAACCACATCTCAGACGTGCCAGAACCATGTGCATGAGATGCTGGAACCACACCCCGAACAGACGGAAAACACCTGCCAGACCCGTCTGAACAACCTGCCGAGCACGCCGGAGCCACCTGCTCGACTCGCCGGAACCACCTACCTGACATGCCCAAATCACCAGCCGGGTATGCCAGAACCACTTGGCGGACACTCCGGAATCATATGCCGGACATGCCGGAACCAGCTCTCAGACACACCAGAACCACATGCCGGAGACGCCGGAAGCACCTGCCGAGCATGCAGGAGCCACCTGCTCGACTCGCCAGAAACACCTGCCGGACACGCCAAAATCACCTGCCGGGTACGCCAGAACCACCTGGCGGACACTCCGAAACCACCTGTCGCGCATGCCGGAACCACCTCTCAGACGTGCAGGAAGCACGTGCCGGACACGCCGGAATCACCTACCGGACAGACCGGAACCACCTGCCGAGCACGCCGGAGCCACCTGTTCGACTCGCTGGAACCACCTGCCGGACAGGCCAATATCAACTGCTGGCTATGCCAGAACCACCTTGGGGACGGTCCGGAATCACCTGCCAGCCATGGCGGAACCACCTCTCAGACGTACCAGAACCACCTGCCGGAGAAGCTGGAAACACGTCCTGGACAGACTGGAACCACGTGACGGCCATGCCTGAACCACCTGCCGAGCACGGCGGAACCACCTGCCGGACACGCCAAAATCACCTGCGGGCTACGCCAGAACCACTTGGACGACTCTCCAAAATGACCTGCCGGGCATGTTGGAACCACCTCTCAGACGTGCCAGAAGCACGTGGCGGACAGTCCGGAATCACCTGTTGGGCATACGCAACCACCTCTGAGACGTACCAGAACCACGTGCCGTGCACGCCGGAACCACCTACCGGACAGACCGGAATCAACTTTTGGGCATGCCGGAACCACCAGTCAGATGTGCCAGAAACACGTGCCGGAGACGCCGGAAGCACCTGCCGAGCACGTCGCAACCACCTGCTCAACTCGCCTGAACCACCTGCCGGACATGCCAAAATCACCTGCCGACTATGCCAGAACCACTTGGCGAACACTCCGGAATCACTTGCCGGGCATGCAGGAACCACCTCTCAGACATGCCAGAACCCCGTGCCAATGACCCCGGAAGCACCAGCCGAGCACGCCGGAACCACCTGCTCGACTCCCCAGAACCACCTGCCGATCACGCCAAAATCACCTGCCGGGTATGCCAGAACCACCTGGCGGACACTACGGAATCACCTGCCGCGCATGCCGGAACCACCTCTCAGACGTGCCGGAAGCACGTGCCAGACACGCCGGAAACACCTACCGGACAGACCGGAACCACCTGCCGAGCACGCCGGAGCCACCTGTTCGACTCGCTGGAACCACCTGCCGGACAGGCCAATATCAACTGCTGGCTATGCCAGAACCACCTGGGGGACTGTCCGGGATCACCTGCCAGCCATGGAGGAACCACCTCTCAGACGTACCAGAACCACCTGCCGGAGAAGCTGGAAACACGTCCTGGACAGACTGGAACCACGTGACGGCCAGGCCTGAACCACCTGCCGAGCACGGCGGAACCACCTGCCGGACACGCCAAAATCACCTGCGGGCTACGCAACAACCAGTTGGTGAACACTTTGGAACCACCTGCCAGTCATGCCAAAATCACCTGCCAACTACGCCAGAACCGCTTGGCGGACACTGCGGAAACACCTGTCGGGCCGGCTGGAACCCCATTCAGACGTGCCAGAAACGTGTTCATGAGATGCTGGAACCACACCCCGAACAGACGGATACCACCTGCCAGAACCGCCTGAACCACCTGCCGAGCACGCCGGAACCACCTGCTCGACTCACCCGTACCACCTCACTGACACGCCAAAATCACCTGCTGGGTATGCCAGAACCACTTGGTGGACACTCCGGAATCATCTGCCGGACATGCCGGAACCAGCTCTGAGACACACCAGAACCAAGTGCCGGAGACGCCGGAAGCATCTGCCGAGCATGCCGGAGCCACCTGCTCGACTCGCCAGAAACACCTGCCGGACACGCCAAAATCACCTGCCGGGTATGCCAGAACCACATGGCGGACACTACGGAATCACCTGTCGCGCATGCCGGAACCACCTCTCACATGTGCCGGAAGCACGTGCCGGACACGCCGGAATCACCTAGCGGACAGACCGGAACCACCTGCCGAGCACGCCGGAGCCACCTGTTCGACTCGCTGGAACCACCTGCCGGACAGGCCAATATTAACTGCTGGCTGTGCCAGAACCACCTGGGGGACGGTCCGGGATCACCTGCCAGCCATGGCGGAACCACCTCTCAGACGTAACAGAACCACCTGCCGGAGAAGCTGGAAACACGTCCTGGACAGTCTGGAACCACGTGACGGCCATGCCTGAACCACCTGCCGAGCACGGCGGAACCACCTGCCGGACACGCCAAAATCACCTGCGGGCTACGCCAGAACCACTTGGACGACTCTCCCAAATGACCTGCCGGGCATGTTGGAACCACCTCGCAGACGTGCCAGAAGCACGTGGCGGACAGTCCGGAATCACCTGTTGGGCATACGCAACCACCTCTGACACGTACCAGAACCACGTGCCGTGCACGCCGGAACCACCTACTGGACAGACCGGAATCAACTTTTGGGCATGCCGGAACCACCAGTCAGATGTGCCAGAAACACGTGCCGGAGACGCCGGAAGCACCTGCCGAACACGTCGCAACCACCTGCTCAACTCGCCTGAACCACCTGCCGGACACGCCAAAATCACCTGCCCGCTACACCAGCACCACTTCGGGGACAAGCCGGAATCACGTGAGGGGCATGCCGGCACAGCCTCTCAGACTGAACCTCGTGCCGGACACCACAGAACCACCTGCCGGACAGACCGGAACCACCTGCCGGACACGCCGGAACCACCGGCTCGACCCGCCGGAACGACCGCTGGACATGCAAACTCGCCTGCCGGCTACGCCGGAAACACTTGGCGAACACTCCGGAATCACCTGGCGGGCATGCCGGAACCACCTCTCAGACGTGCCAGAACCATGCGGCGGACAGTCCGGGATCACCTGTTGGGCATGCGCAACCACCTGTGATTTGTACCAGAACCACATGCCGTGCAGGCTGGAACCACCTACCGGACAGACCGGAATCACCTTTCGGGCATGCCGGAACCACCTGTCAGATGTGCCAGAAACACGTGCCGGAGACGCCGGAAGCACCTGCCAAGCACGTTGGAACCACCTGCTCAACTCGCCTGAACCACCTGCCTGACATGCCTAAATCACCTGCCGACTATGCCAGAACCACTTGGCGAACACTCCGGAATCACTTGCCGGGCATGCAGGAACCACATCTCAGACACAGCAGAACCACGTGCCGGAGACGCCGGAAGCACCTGCCGAGCATGCCGGAGCCACCTGCTCGACTCGCCAGAAACACCTGCCGGACACGCCAAAATCACCTGCCGGGTACGCCAGAACCACCTGGCGGACACTCCGAAATCACCTGTCGCTCATGCCGGAACCACCTCTCAGACGTGCCGGAAGCACGTGCCGGACACGCCGGAATCACCTACTGGACAGACCGGAACCACCTGCTGAGCACGCCGGAGCCACCTGTTCGACTCACTGGAACCACCTGCCGGACAGGCCAATATCAACTGCTGGCTATGCCAGAACCACCTAGGGGACGGTCCGGAATCACCTGCCAGCCATGGCGGAACCACCTCTCAGACGTACCAGAACCACCGGCCGGAGAAGCTGGAAACACGTCCTGGACAATCTGGAACCACCTGCCGGCCAAGCCTGAACCACCTGCCAAGCACAACGGGACAACCTGCCAGACACGCCAAAATCACCTGCGTGTTATGCCAGAACCACTTGGAGGACTCTCTGGGATGACCTGCCGGGCATGCCGGAACCACCTCTCAGACGTGCCAGAACCATGTGGCGGACAGTCCGGAATCACCTGTTGGGCATGCGCAACCACCTCTGAGACGTACCAGAACCACATGCCGTGCAGGCTGGAACCACCTACCGGACAGACCGGAATCAGCTTTCGGGCATGCCGGAACCACCTGTCAGATGTGCCAGAAACACGTGCCGGAGACGCCGGAAGCACCTGCCAAGCACGTTGGAACCACCTGCTCAACTCGCCTGAACCACCTGCCGGACATGCCAAAATCACCTGCCGACTATGCCAGAACCACTTGGCGAACACTCCGGAATCACTTGCCGGGCATGCAGGAACCACCTCTCAGACATGCCAGAAACCCGTGCCAATGACCCCGGAAGCACCAGCCGAGCACGCCGGAACCACCTGCTCGACTCGCCAGAACCACCTGCCGGACACGCAAAAATCACCTGCCGGCTACGCCACAACCAGTTGGTGAACACTTTGGAATCACCTGCCAGGCTTGCTGGAACCACCTGCCGGTCATGCCAAAATCACCTGCCAACTACGCCAGTACCACTTGGAGGACACTGTGGAAACACCTGTCGGGCTGGCCGGAACCACATCTCAGACGTGCCAGAACCATGTGCATGAGATGCTGGAACCACACCCCGAACAGACGGAAAACACCTGCCAGACCCGTCTGAACAACCTGCCGAGCACGCCGGAGCCACCTGCTCGACTCGCTGGAACCACCTACCTGACATGCCCAAATCACCAGCCGGGTATGCCAGAACCACTTGGTGGACACTCCGGAATCATCTGCCGGACATGCCGGAACCAGCTCTCAGACACAGCAGAACCACGTGCCGGAGACGCCGGAAGCACATGCCGAGCATGCCGGAGCCACCTGCTCGACTCGCCAGAAACACCTGCCGGACACGCCAAAATCACCTGCCGGGTACGCCAGAACCACCTGGCGGACACTACGGAATCACCTGCCGCGCATGCCGGAAACACGTGCCAGACACGCCGGAAACACCTACCGGACAGACCGGAACCACCTGCCAAGAACGCCGGAGCCACCTGTTCGACTCGCTGGAACCACCTGCCGGACAGGCCAATATCAACTGCTGGCTATGCCAGAACCACCTGGGGGACAGTCCGGGATCACCTGCCAGCCACGGCGGAACCACCACTCAGACGTACCACAACCACCTGCCGGAGAAGCTGGAAACACGTCCTGGACAGACTGGAACCACGTGACGGCCATGCCTGAACCACCTGCCGAGCACGGCGGAACCACCTGCCGGACACGCCAAAATCACCTGCGGGCTACGCCAGAACCACTTGGACGACTCTCCGAAATGACCTGCCGGGCATGTTGGAACCACCTCTCAGACGTGCCAGAAGCACGTGGCGGACAGTCCGGAATCACCTGTTGGGCATACGCAACCACCTCTGAGACGTACCAGAACCACGTGCCGTGCACGCCGGAACCACCTACCGGACAGACCGGAATCAACTTTTGGGCAAGCGGGAACCACCAGTCAGATGTGCCAGAAACACGTGCGGGAGACGCCGGAAGCACCTGCCGAACACGTCGCATCCACCTGCTCAACTCGCCTGAACCACCTGCCGGACACGCCAAAATCACCTGCCCGCTACACCAGCACCACTTCGGGGACAAGCCGGAATCACGTGAGGGGCATGCCGGCACAGCCTCTCAGACTGAACCTCGTGCCGGACACCACAGAACCACCTGCCGGACTGACTGGAACCACCTGCCAGACACGCCGGAACCACCGGCTCGACCCGCCGGAACGACGGCTGGACATGCAAACTCACCTGCCGGCTACGCCGGAAACACTTGGCGAACACTCCGGAATCACCTGCCGGGCATGCCGGAACCACCTCTCAGATATGCCAGAACCACGTGCCAATGACTCCGGAAGCACCTGCCGAGCACGCCGGAACCACCTCCTCAACTCGCCAGAACCACCTGCCGATCACGCAAAAATCACCTGCCGGCTATGCCACAACCGGTGGGGGAAAACTTCGGAATCACCTGCCGGGCTTGCTGGAACCACCTGCCGGTCATGCCAAAATCACCTGCCAACTACGCAAGATCCGCATGGCGGACACTGCGGAAACACCTGTCGGGCCGGCTGGAACCACATCTCAGACGTGCCAGAACCATGTGCATGAGATGCTGGAACCACACCCCGAACAGACGGAAAACACCTGCCAGACCCGTCTGAACAACCTGCCGAGCACGCCGGAGCCACCTGCTCGACTCGCCGGAACCACCTACCTGACATGCCAAAATCACCAGCCGGTTATGCCAGAACCACTTGGCGGACACTCCGGAATCATCTGTCAGACATGCCGGAACCAGCTCTCAGACACACCAGAACCACGTGCCGGAGACGCCGGAAGCACCTGCCGAGCATGCCGGAGCCACCTGCTCGACTCGCCAGAAACACCTGCCGGACACGCCAAAATCACCTGCCGGGTACGCCAGAACCAGCTGGCGGACACTCCGAAATCACCTGTCGCGCATGCCGGAACCACCTCTCAGACGTGCCGGAAGCACGTGCCGGACACGCCGGAATCACCTACCGGACAGACCAGAACCACCTGCCGAGCAGGCCGGACCCACCTGTTCGACTCGCTGGAACCACCTGCCGGACAGGCCTATATCAACTGCTGGCTATGCCAGAACCACCTGGGGGACAGTCCGGGATCACCTGCCAGCCATGGCGGAACCACCTCTCAGACGTACCAGAACCACCTGCCGGAGAAGCTGGAAACACGTCCTGGACAGACTGGAACCACGTGACGGCCATGCCTGAACCACCTGCCGAGCACGGCGGAACCACCTGCCGGACACGCCAAAATCACCTACGTGTTATCCCAGAACCACTTGGAGGACTCTCTGGGATGACCTGCCGGGCATGCCGGAACCACCTCTTAGACGTGCCAGAACCATGTGGCGGACAGTCCGGAATCACCTGTTGGGCATGCGCAACCACCTCTGAGACGTACCAGAACCACATGCCGTGCAGGCTGGAACCACCTACCGGACAGACCGGAATCACCTTTCGAGCATGCCGGAACCACCTGTCAGATGTGCCAGAAACACGTGCCGGAGACGCCGGAAGCACCTGCCAAGCACGTTGGAACCACCTGCTCAACTCGCCTGAACCACCTGCCGGACATGCCAAAATCATCTGCCGACTATGCCAGAACCACTTGGCGAACACTCCGGAATCACTTGCCGGGCATGCAGGAACCACCTCTCAGACATGCCAGAACCCCGTGCCAATGACCCCGGAAGCACAGCCGCACGCCGGAACCACCTGCTCGACTCGCCAGAACCACCTGCCGATCATGCAAAAATCACCTGCCGGCTACGCCACAACCAGTTGGTGAACACTTTGTAATCACCTGCCAGGCTTGCTGGAACCACCTGCCAGTCATGCCAAAATCACCTGCCAACTACGCCAGAACCGCTTGGCGGACACTGCGGAAACACCTGTCGGGCCGGCTGGAACCACATCTCAGACGTGCCAGAAACGTGTTCATGAGATGCTGGAACCGCACCCCGAACAGACGGATACCACCTGCCAAAACCGCCTGAACCACCTGCTGAGCACGCCGGAACCACCTGCTCGACTCGCCAGAAACACCTGCCGGACACGCCAAAATCACCTGCCGGGTATGCCAGAACCACCTGGCGGACACTACGGAATCACCTGTCGCGCATGCCGGAACCACCTCTCAGACGTGCCGGAAGCACGTGCCAGACACGCCGGAAACACCTACCGGACAGACCGGAACCACCGGCCAAGAACGCCGGAGCCACCTGTTCGACTCGCTGGAACCACCTGCCGGATAGGCCAATATGAACTGCTGGCTATGCCAGAACCACCTGGGGGACAGTCCGGGATCACCTGCCAGCCATGGCGGAACCACCTCTCAGGCGTACCAGAACCACCTGCCGGAGAAGCTGGAAACACGTCCTGGACAGACTGGAACCACGTGACGGCCATGCCTGAACCACCTGCCGAGCACGGCGGAACCACCTGCCGGACACGCCAAAATCACCTGCGGGCTACGCCAGAACCACTTGGACGACTCTCCGAAATGACCTGCCGGGCATGTTGGAACCACCTCTCAGACGTGCCAGAAGCACGTGGCGGACAGTCCGGAATCACCTGTTGGGCATACGCAACCACCTCTGAGACGTACCAGAACCACGTGCCGTGCACGCCGGAACCACCTACCGGACAGACCGGAATCAACTTTTGGGCATGCCGGAACCACCAGTCAGATGTGCCAGAAACACGTGCCGGAGACGCCGGAAGCACCTGCCGAGCACGTCGCAACCACCTGCTCAACTCGCCTGAACCACCTGCCGGACACGCCAAAATCACCTGCCCGCTACACCAGCACCACTTCGGGGACAAGCCGGAATCACGTGAGGGGCATGCCGGCACAGCCTCTCAGACTGAACCTCGTGCCGGACACCAAAGTACCACCTGCCGGACAGACCGGAACCACCTGCCGGACACGCCGGATCCACCGGCTCGACCCGCCGGAACGACCGCTGGACATGCAAAATCACCTGCCGGCTACGCCGGAAACACTTGGCGAACACTCTGGAATCACCTGCCGGGCATGCCGGAACCACCTGTCAGATATGCCAGAACCACGTGCCAATGACCCCGGAAGCACCTGCCGAGCACGCCGGAACCACCTGCTCGACTCGCCAGAACCACCTGCCGGACACGCAAAAATCACCTGCCGGCTATGCCACAACCGGTGGGGGAAAACTTCGGAATCACCTGCCGGGCTTGCTGGAACCACCTGCCGGTCATGCCAAAATCACCTGCCAACTACGCCAGATCCGCTTGGCGGACACTGCGGAAACACCTGTCGGGCCGGCTGGAACCACATCTCAGACGTGCCAGAACCATGTGCATGAGATGCTGGAACCACACCCCGAACAGACGGAAAACACCTGCCAGACCCGTCTGAACAACCTGCCGAGCACGCCGGAGCCACCTGCTCGACTCGCCGGAACCACCTACCTGACATGCCAAAATCACCAGCCGGTTATGCCAGAACCACTTGGCGGACACTCCGGAATCATCTGTCAGACATGCCGGAACCAGCTCTCAGACACACCAGAACCACGTGCCGGAGACGCCGGAAGCACCTGCCGAGCATGCCGGAGCCACCTGCTCGACTCGCCAGAAACACCTGCCGGACACGCCAAAATCACCTGCCGGTTACGCCAGAACCAGCTGGCGGACACTCCGAAATCACCTGTCGCGCATGCCGGAACCACCTCTCAGACGTGCCGGAAGCACGTGCCGGACACGCCGGAATCACCTACCGGACAGACCAGAACCACCTGCCGAGCACGCCGGACCCACCTGTTCGACTCGCTGGAACCACCTGCCGGACAGGCCTATATCAACTGCTGGCTATGCCAGAACCACCTGGGGGACAGTCCGGGATCACCTGCCAGCCATGGGGGAACCACCTCTCAGACGTACCAGAACCACCTGCCGGAGAAGCTGGAAACACGTCCTGGACAGACTGGAACCACGTGACGGCCATGCCTGAACCACCTGCCGAGCACGGCGGAACCACCTGCCGGACACGCCAAAATCACCTACGTGTTATGCCAGAACCACTTGGAGGACTCTCTGGGATGACCTGCCGGGCATGCCGGAACCACCTCTTAGACGTGCCAGAACCATGTGGCGGACAGTCCGGAATCACCTGTTGGGCATGCGCAACCACCTCTGAGACGTACCAGAACCACATGCCGTGCAGGCTGGAACCACCTACCGGACAGACCGGAATCACCTTTCGAGCATGCCGGAACCACCTGTCAGATGTGCCAGAAACACGTGCCGGAGACGCCGGAAGCACCTGCCAAGCACGTTGGAACCACCTGCTCAACTCGCGTGAACCACCTGCCGGACATGCCAAAATCACCTGCCGACTATGCCAGAACCACTTGGCGAACACTCCGGAATCACTTGCCGGGCATGCAGGAACCACCTCTCAGACATGCCAGAAACCCGTGCCAATGACCACGGAAGCACAGCCGAGCACGCCGGAACCACCTGCTCGACTCGCCAGAACCACCTGCCGATCACGCAAAAATCACCTGCCGGCTACGCCACAACCAGTTGGTGAACACTTTGGAATCACCTGCCAGGCTTGCTGGAACCACCTGCCAGTCATGCCAAAATCACCTGCCAACTACGCCAGAACCGCTTGTCGGACACTGCGGAAACACCTGTCGGGCCGGCTGGAACCACATCTCAGACGTGCCAGAAACGTGTTCATGAGATGCTGGAACGACACCCCGAACAGACGGATACCACCTGCCAGAACCGCCTGAACCACCTGCTGAGCACGCCGGAACCACCTGCTCGACTCGCCAGCAACAGCTGCCGGACACGCCAAGATCACCTGCCGGGTATGCCAGAACCAACTGGCGGACACTACGGAATCACCTGTCGCGCATGCCGGAACCACCTCTCAGACGTGCCGGAAGCACGTGCCAGACACGCCGGAAACACCTACCGGACAGACCGGAATCAACTTTTGGGCATGCCGAACCACCAGTCAGATGTGCCAGAAACACGTGCCGGAGACGCCGGAAGCACCTGCCGAGCACGTCGCAACCACCTGCTCAACTCGCCTGAACCACCTGCCGGACACGCCATAATCACCTGCCCGCTACACCAGCACCACTTCGGGGACAAGCCGGAATCACGTGAGGGGCATGCCGGCACAGCCTCTCAGACTGAACCTCGTGCCGGACACCACAGAACCACCTGCCGGACAGATCGGAACCACCTGCCGGACACGCCGGATCCACCGGCTCGACCCGCCCGAACGACCGCTGGACATGCAAACTCACCTGCCGGCTATGCCGGAAACACTTGGCGAACACTCCGGAATCACCTGCCGGGCATGCCGGAACCACCTCTTAGACGTGCCAGAACCATGTGGTGGACAGTCCGGAATCACCCGTTGGGCATGCGCCACCACCTCTGAGACGTACCAGAACCACATGCCGTGCAGGCTGGAACCACCTACCGGACAGACCGGAATCACCTTTCGGGCATGCCGGAACCACCTGTCAGATGTGCCAGAAACACGTGCCGGAGACGCCGGAAGCACCTGCCAAGCACGTTGGAACCACCAGCTCAACTCGCCTGTACCACCTGCCGGACATGCCAAAATCACCTGCCGACTATGCCAGAACCTCTTGGCAAACACTCCTGAATCACTTGCCGGGCATGCAGGAACCACCTCTCAGACATGCCAGAACCCTGTTCCAATGACCCCGGAAGCACCAGCCGAGCACGCCGGAACCACCTGCTCGACTCGCCAGAACCACCTGCCGATCACGCAAAAATCACCTGCCGGCTACGCCACAACCAGTTGGTGAACACTTTGGAATCACCTGCCAGGCTTGCTGGAACCACCTGCCAGTCATGCCAAAATCACCTGCCAACTACGCCAGAACCGCTTGGCGGACACTGTGGAAACACCAGTCGGGCCGGCTGGAACCACATCTCAGACGTGCCAGCAACGTGTTCATGTGATGCTGGAACCACACACCGAACAGACGGATACCACCTGCCAGAACCGCCTGAACCACCTGCTGAGCACGCCGGAACCACCTGCTCGACTCACCGGTACCACCTCCCTGACACGCCAAAATGACCTGCTGGGTATGCCAGAACCACTTGGCGGACACTCCGGAATCATCTGCCGGACATGCCGGAACCAGCTCTCAGACACACCAGAACCAAGTGCCGGAGACGCCGGAAGCACCTGCCGAGCATGCCGGAGCCACCTGCTCGACTCGCCAGAAACACCTGCCGCACACGCCAAAATCACCTGCCGGGTATGCCAGAACCACCAGGCGGACACTCCGAAATCACCTGCCACGCATGCCGGAACCACCTCTCAGACGTGCCGGTAGCACGTGCCAGACACGCCGGAAACACCTACCGGACAGACCGGAACCACCTGCCAAGAACGCCGGACCCACCTGTTCGACTCGCTGGAACCACCTTCCGGACAGGCCAATATCAACTGCTGGCTATGCCAGAACCACCTGGGGGACAGTCCGGGATCACCTGCCAGCCATGGCGGAACCACCTCTCAGACGTACCAGAACCACCTGCCGGAGAAGCTGGAAACACGTCCTGGACAGCCTGGAACCACGTGACGGCTATGCCTGAACCACCTGCCGAGCACGGCGGAACCACCTGCCGGACACGCCAAAATCACCTGCGGGCTACGCCAGAACCACTTGGACGACTCTCCGAAATGACCTGCCGGGCATGTTGGAACCACCTCTCAGACGTGCCAGAAGCACGTGGCGGACAGTCCGGAATGACCTGTTGGGCATGCGCAACCACCTCTGAGACGTACCAGAACCACGTGCCGTGCAGGCTGGAACCACCTACCGGAAAGACCGGAATCACCTTTCGGGCATGCCGGAACCACCTGTCAGATGTGCCAGAAACACGTGCCGAAGACGACGGAAGCACCTGCCAATCACTTTGGAACCACCTGCTCAACTCGCCTGAACCTCCTGCCAGACACGCCAAAATTACCTGCCCGCTACACCAGCACCACTTCGGGGATAAGCAGGAATCACGTGAGGGGCATGCCGGCACAGCCTCTCAGACTGAACCTCGTGCCGGACACCACAGAACCACCTGCCAGACAGACCGGAAACACCTGCCGGACACGCCGGAACCACCGGCTCGACACGCCGGAACGACCGCTGGACATGCAAAACCACCTTCCGGCTACGCCGGAAACACTTGGCGAACACTCCGGAATCACCTGCCGGGCATGCCGGAACCACCTCTCAGATATGCCAGAACCACGTGCCAATGACCCCGGAAGCACCTGCCGAGCACGCCGGAACCACCTGCTCGACTCGCCAGAACCACCTGCCGGACACGCAAAAATCACCTGCCGGCTACGCCACAACCGGTGGGGGAACACTTCGGAATCACCTGCCGGGCTTGCTGGAACCACCTGCCGGTCATGCCAAAATCACCTGCCAACTACGCCAGTACCACTTGGCGGACACTGTGGAAACACCTGTCGGGCCGGCCGGAACCACATCTCAGACGTGCCAGAACCATGTGCATGAGATGCTGGAACCACACCCGAACAGACGGAAAACACCTGCCAGACCCGTCTGAACAACCTGCCGAGCACGCCGGAGCCACCTGCTCGACTCGCCGGAACCACCTACCTGACATGCCCAAATCACCAGCCGGGTATGCCAGAACCACTTGGCGGACACTCCGGAATCATCTGCCGGACATGCCGGAACCAGCTCTCAGACACACCAGAACCACGTGCCGGAGACGCCGGAAGCACCTGCCGAGCATGCCGGAGCCACCTGCTCGACTCGCCAGAAACACCTGCCGGACACGCCAAAATCACCTGCCGGGTACGCCATAACCACCTGGCGGACACTCCGAAATCACCTGTCGCGCATGCCGGAACCACCTCTCAGACGTGCCGGAAGCACGTGCCGGACACGTTGGAATCACCTACCGGAGAGACCGGAACCAACTGCCGAGCACGCCGGAGCCACCTGTTCGACTCGCTGGAACCACCTGCCGGACAGGCCAATATTAACTGCTGGCTATGCCAGAACCACCTGGGGGACGGTCCGGAATCACCTGCCAGCCATGGCGGAACCACCTCTCAGACGTACCAGAACCACCTGCCGGAGAAGCTGGAAACACGTCCTGGACAGTCTGGAACCACCTGCCGGCCAAGCCTGAACCACCTGCCAAGCACAACGGAACAACCTGCCAGACACGCCAAAATCACCTGCGTGTTATGCCAGAACCACTTGGAGGACTCTCTGGGATGACCTGCCGGGCATGCCGGAACCACCTCTCAGACGTGCCAGAACCATGTGGCGGACAGTCCGGAATCACCTGTTGGGCATGCGCAACCACCTCTGAGACGTACCAGAACCACATGCCGTGCAGGCTGGAACCACCTACCAGACAGACCGGAATCACCTTTCGGGCATGCCGGAACCACCTGTCAGATGTGCCAGAAACACGTGCCGGAGACGCCGGAAGCACCTGCCAAGCACGTTGGAACCACCTGCTCAACTCGCCTGAACCACCTGCCGGACATGCCAAAATCACCTGCCGACTATGCCAGAACCACTTGGCGAAAACTCCGGAATCACTTGCCGGGCATGCAGGAACCACCTCTCAGACATGCCAGAACCCCGTGCCAATGACCCCGGAAGCAACAGCCGAGCACGCCGGAACCACCTGCTCGACTCGCCAGAACCACCTGCCGATCACGCAAAAATCACCTGCCGGCTACGCCACAACCAGTTGGTGAACACTTTGGAATCACCTGCCAGGCTTGCTGGAACCACCTGCCAGTCATGCCAAAATCACCTGCCAAGTACGCCAGAACCGCTTGGCGGACACTGCGGAAACACCTGTCGGGCCGGCTGGAACCACATCTCAGACGTGCCAGAAACGTGTTCATGAGATGCTGGAACCACACCCCGAACAGACGTATACCACCTGCCAGAACCGCCTGAACCACCTGCTGAGCACGCCGGAACCACCTGCTCGACTCACCGGTACCACCTCCCTGACACGCCAAAATCACCTGCTGGGTATGCCAGAACCACTTGGCGGACACTCCGGAATCATCTGCCGGACATGCCGGAACCAGCTCTCAGACACACCAGAACCAAGTGCCGGAGACGCCGGAAGCACCTGCCGAGCATGCCGGAGCCACCTCCTCGACTCGCCAGAAACACCTGCCGGACACGCCAAAATCACCTGCCGGGTATGCCAGAACCACCTGGCGGACACTACGGAATCACCTGCCGCGCATGCCGGAACCACCTCTCAGACGTGCCGGAAGCACGTGCCAGACACGCCGGAAACACCTACCGGACAGACCGGAACCACCTGCCAAGAACGCCGGAGCCACCTGTCCGACTCGCTGGAACCACCTGGCGGAGAGGCCAATATCAACTGCTGGCTATGCCAGAACCACCTGGGGGACTGTCGGGGATCACCTGCCAGCCATGGCGGAACCACCTCTCAGACGTACCAGAACCACCTGCCGGAGAAGCTGGAAACACGTCCTGGACAGACTGGAGCCACGTGACGGCCATGCCTGAACCACCTGCCGAGCACGGCGGAACCACCTGCCGGACACGCCAAAATCACCTGCGGGCTACGCCAGAACCACTTGGACGACTCTCCGAAATGACCTGCCGGGCATGTTGGAACCACCTCTCAGACGTGCCAGAAGCACGTGGCGGACAGTCCGGAATCACCTGTTGGGCATACGCAACCACCTCTGAGACGTACCAGAACCACGTGCCGTGCACGCCGGAACCACCTACCGGACAGACCGGAATCAACTTTTGGGCATGCCGGAACCACCAGTCAGATGTGCCAGAAACACGTGCCGGAGACGCCGGAAGCACCTGCCAAGCACGTTGGAACCACCTGCTCAACTCGCCTGAACCACCTGCCGGACACGCCAAAATCACCTGCCCGCTACACCAGCACCACTTTGGGACAAGCCGGAATCACGTGCGGGGCATGCCGGCACAGCCTCTCAGACTGAACCTCGTGCCGGACACCACAGGACCACCTGCCGGACACACCGGAACCACCTGCCGGACACGCCGGAACCACCGGCTCGACCCGCCGGAACGACCGCTGGACATGCAAATATCACCTGCCGGCTATGCCGGAAACACTTGGCGAACACTCCGGAATCACCTGCCGGGCATGCCGGAACCACCTCTCAGATATGCCAGAACCAGGTGCCAATGACCCCGGAAGCAACTGCCGGGCACGCCGGAACCACCTGCTCGACTCGCCAGAACCACCTGCCGGACACGCAAAAATCACCTGCCGGCTACGCCACAACCGGTGGGGGAACACTTCGGAATCACCTGCCGGGCTTGCTGGAACCACCTGCCGGTCATGCCAAAATCACCTGCCAACTACGCCAGTACCACTTGGCGGACACTGTGGAAACACCTGTCGGGCCGGCCGGAACCACATCTCAGACGTGCCAGAACCATGTGCATGAGATGCTGGAACCACACCCGAACAGACGGAAAACACCTGCCAGACCCGTCTTAACAACCTGCCGAGCACGCCGGAGCCACCTGCTCGACTCGCCGGAACCACCTACCTGACATGCCAAAATCACCAGCCGGGTATGCCAGAACCACTTGGCGGACACTCCGGAATCATCTGCCGGACATGCCGGAACCAGCTCTCAGACACACCAGAACCATGTGCCGGAGACGCCGGAAGCACCTGCCGAGCATGCCGGAGCCACCTGCTCGACTCGCCAGAAACACCTGCCGGACACGCCAAAATCACCTGCCGGGTACGCCATAACCACCTGGCGGACACTCCGAAATCACCTGTCGCGCATGCCGGAACCACCTCTCAGACGTGCCGGAAGCACGTGCCGGACACGTTGGAATCACATACCGGAGAGACCGGAACCAACTGCCGAGCACGCCGGAGCCACCTGTTCGACTCGCTGGAACCACCTGCCGGACAGGCCAATATTAACTGCTGGCTATGCCAGAACCACCTGGGGGACGGTCCGGAATCACCTGCCAGCCATGGCGGAACCACCTCTCAGACGTACCAGAACCACCTGCCGGAGAAGCTGGAAACACGTCCTGGACAGTCTGGAACCACCTGCCGGCCAAGCCTGAACCACCTGCCAAGCACAACGGAACAACCTGCCAGACACGCCAAAATCACCTGCGTGTTATGCCAGAACCACTTGGAGGACTCTCTGGGATGACCTGCCGGGCATGCCGGAACCACCTCTCAGACGTGCCAGAACCATGTGGCGGACAGTCCGGAATCACCTGTTGGGCATGCGCAACCACCTCTGAGACGTACCAGAACCACATGCCGTGCAGGGGGGAACCACCTACCGGACAGACCGGAATCACCTTTCGGGCATGCCGGAACCACCTGTCAGATGTGCCAGAAACACGTGCCGGAGATGCCAGAAGCACCTGCCAAGCACGTTGGAACCACCTGCTCAACTCGCCTGAACCACCTGCCGGACATGCCAAAATCACCTGCCGACTATGCCAGAACCACTTGGCGAACACTCCGGAATCACTTGCCGGGCATGCAGGAACCACCTCTCAGACATGCCAGAAACCCGTGCCAATGACCCCGGAAGCACCAGCCGAGCACGCCGGAACCACCTGCTCGACTCGCCAGAACCACCTGCCGATCACGCAAATATCACCTGCCGGCTACGCCACAACCAGTTGGTGAACACTTTGGAATCACCTGCCAGGCTTGCTGGAACCACCTGCCAGTCATGCCAAAATCACCTGCCAACTACGCCAGAACCGCTTGGCGGACACTGCGGAAACACCTGTCGGGCCGGCTGGAACCACATCTCAGACGTGCCAGAAACGCGTTCATGAGATGCTGGAACCACACCCCGAACAGACGGATACCACCTGCCAGAACCGCCTGAACCACCTGCTGAGCACGCCGGAACCACCTGCTCGACTCACCGGTACCACCTCACTGACACGCCAAAATGACCTGCTGGGTATGCCAGAACCACTTGGCGGACACTCCGGAATCATCTGCCGGACATGCCGGAACCAGCTCTCAGACACACCACAACCAAGTGCCGGAGACGCCGGAAGCACCTGCCGAGCATGCCGGAGCCACCTCCTCGACTCGCCAGAAACACCTGCCGCACACGCCAAAATCACCTGCCGGGTATGCCAGAACCACCTGGCGGACACTACGGAATCACCTGCCGCGCATGCCGGAACCACCTCTCAGACGTGCCGGAAGCACGTGCCAGACACGCCGGAAACACCTACCGGACAGACCGGAACCACCTGCCAAGAACGCCGGAGCCACCTGTCCGACTCGCTGGAACCACCTGCCGGACAGGCCAATATCAACTGCTGGCTATGCCAGAACCACCTGGGGGACAGTCGGGGATCACCTGCCAGCCATGGCGGAACCATCTCTCAGACGTACCAGAACCACCTGCCGGAGATGCTGGAAACACGTCCTGGACAGACTGGAGCCACGTGACGGCCATGCCTGAACCACCTGCCGAGCACGGCGGAACCACCTGCCGGACACGCCAAAATCACCTGCGGGCTACGCCAGAACCACTTGGACGACTCTCCGAAATGACCTGCCGGGCATGTTGGAACCACCTCTCAGACGTGCCAGAAGCACGTGGCGGACAGTCCGGAATCACCTGTTGGGCATACGCAACCACCTCTGAGACGTACCAGAACCACGTGCCGTGCACGCCGGAACCACCTACCGGACAGACCGGAATCAACTTTTGGGCATGCCGGAACCACCTGTCAGATGTGCCAGAAACACGTGCCGGAGACGCCGGAAGCACCTGCCAAGCACGTTGGAACCACCTGCTCAAATCGCCTGAACCACCTGCCGGACACGCCAAAATCACCTGCCCGCTACACCAGCACCACTTCGGGGACAAGCCGGAATCACGTGAGGGGCATGCCGGCACAGCCTCTCAGACTGAACCTCGTGCCGGACACCACAGGACCACCTGCCGGACACACCGGAACCACCTGCCGGACACGCCGGAACCACCGGCTCGACCCGCCGGAACGACCGCTGGACATGCAAATATCACCTGCCAGCTATGCCGGAAACACTTGGCGAACACTCCGGAATCACCTGCCGGGCATGCCGGAACCACCTCTCAGATATGCCAGAACCAGGTGCCAATGACCCCGGAAGCAACTGCCGAGCACGCCGGAACCACCTGCTCGACTCGCCAGAACCACCTGCCGGACACGCAAAAATCACCTGCCGGCTACGCCACAACAGGTGGGGGAACACTTCGGAATTACCTGCCGGGCTTGCTGGAACCACCTGCCGGTCATGCCAAAATCACCTGCCAACTACGCCAGTACCACTTGGCGGACACTGTGGAAACACCTGTCGGGCCGGCCGGAACCAAATCTCAGACGTGCCAGAACCATGTGCATGAGATGCTGGAACCACACCCCGAACAGACGGAAAACACCTGCCAGACCCGTCTGAACAACCTGCCAAGCACGCCGGAGCCACCTGCTCGACTCGCCAGAAACACCTGCTGGACACGCCAAAATCACCTGCCGGGTACGCCAGAACCACCTGGCGGACACTCCGAAATCACCTGTCGCGCATGCCGGAACCACCTCTCAGACGTGCCGGAAGCACGTGCCGGACACGCCGGAATCACCTACCGGACAGACCGGAACCACCTGCCGAGCACGCCGGAGCCACCTGTTCGACTCGCTGGAACCACCTGCCGGACAGGCCAATATCAACTGCTGGCTATGCCAGAACCACCTGGGGGACGGTCCGGAATCACCTGCCAGCCATGGTGGAACCACCCCTCAGACGTACCAGAACCACCTGCCGGAGAAGCTGGAAACACGTCCTGGACAGACTGGAACCACGTGACGGCCATGCCTGAACGACCTGCCGAGCACGGCGGAACCACCTGCCGGACACGCCAAAATCACCTGCGGGCTACGCCAGAACCACTTGGACGACTCTCCGAAATGACCTGCCGGGCATGTTGGAACCACCTCTCAGACGTGCCAGAAGCACGTGGTGGACAGTCCGGAATCACCTGTTGGGCATGCGCAACCACCTCTGAGACGTACCAGAACCACGTGCCGTGCAGGCTGGAACCACCTACCGGAAAGACCGGAATCACCTTTCGGGCATGCCGGAACCACCTGTCAGATGTGCCAGAAACACGTGCCGAAGATGACGGAAGCACCTGCCAAGCACTTTGGAACCACCTGCTCAACTCGCCTGAACCTCCTGCCAGACACGCCAAAATTACCTGCCCGCTACACCAGCACCACTTCGGGGATAAGCCGGAATCACGTGAGGGGCATGCCGGCACAGCCTCTCAGACTGAACCTCGTGCCGGACACCACAGAACCACCTGCCAGACAGACCGGAAACACCTGCCGGACACGCCGGAACCACCGGCTCGACCCGCCGGAACGACCGCTGGACATGCAAAATCACCTGCCGGCTACGCCGGAAACACTTGGCGACCACTCCGGAATCACCTGCCGGGCATGCCGGAACCACCTCTCAGATATGCCAGAACCACGTGCCAATGACCCCGGAAGCACCTGCCGAGAACGCCGGAACCACCTGCTCGACTCGCCAGAACCACCTGCCGGACACGCAAAAATCACCTGCCGGCTACGCCACAACCGGTGGGGGAACACTTCGGAATCACCTGCCGGGCTTGCTGGAACCACCTGCCGGTCATGCCAAAATCACCTGCCAACTACGCCAGTACCACTTGGCGGACACTGTGGAAACACCTGTCGGGCCGGCCGGAACCACATCTCAGACGTGCCAGAACCATGTGCATGAGATGCTGGAACCACACCCGAACAGACGGAAAACACCTGCCAGACCCGTCTTAACAACCTGCCGAGCACGCCGGAGCCACCTGCTCGACTCGCCGGAACCACCTACCTGACATGCCAAAATCACCAGCCGGGTATGCCAGAACCACTTGGCGGACACTCCGGAATCATCTGCCGGACATGCCGGAACCAGCTCTCAGACACACCAGAACCATGTGCCGGAGACGCCGGAAGCACCTGCCGAGCATGCCGGAGCCACCTGCTCGACTCGCCAGAAACACCTGCCGGACACGCCAAAATCACCTGCCGGGTACGCCATAACCACCTGGCGGACACTCCGAAATCACCTGTCGCGCATGCCGGAACCACCTCTCAGACGTGCCGGAAGCACGTGCCGGACACGTTGGAATCACATACCGGAGAGACCGGAACCAACTGCCGAGCACGCCGGAGCCACCTGTTCGACTCGCTGGAACCACCTGCCGGACAGGCCAATATTAACTGCTGGCTATGCCAGAACCACCTGGGGGACGGTCCGGAATCACCTGCCAGCCATGGCGGAACCACCTCTCAGACGTACCAGAACCACCTGCCGGAGAAGCTGGAAACACGTCCTGGACAGTCTGGAACCACCTGCCGGCCAAGCCTGAACCACCTGCCAAGCACAACGGAACAACCTGCCAGACACGCCAAAATCACCTGCGTGTTATGCCAGAACCACTTGGAGGACTCTCTGGGATGACCTGCCGGGCATGCCGGAACCACCTCTCAGACGTGCCAGAACCATGTGGCGGACAGTCCGGAATCACCTGTTGGGCATGCGCAACCACCTCTGAGACGTACCAGAACCACATGCCGTGCAGGCTGGAACCACCTACCGGACAGACCGGAATCACCTTTCGGGCATGCCGGAACCACCTGTCAGATGTGCCAGAAACACGTGCCGGAGATGCCAGAAGCACCTGCCAAGCACGTTGGAACCACCTGCTCAACTCGCCTGAACCACCTGCCGGACATGCCAAAATCACCTGCCGACTATGCCAGAACCACTTGGCGAACACTCCGGAATCACTTGCCGGGCATGCAGGAACCACCTCTCAGACATGCCAGAAACCCGTGCCAATGACCCCGGAAGCACCAGCCGAGCACGCCGGAACCACCTGCTCGACTCGCCAGAACCACCTGCCGATCACGCAAATATCACCTGCCGGCTACGCCACAACCAGTTGGTGAACACTTTGGAATCACCTGCCAGGCTTGCTGGAACCACCTGCCAGTCATGCCAAAATCACCTGCCAACTACGCCAGAACCGCTTGGCGGACACTGCGAAAACACCTGTCGGGCCGGCTGGAACCACATCTCAGACGTGCCAGAAACGCGTTCATGAGATGCTGGAACCACACCCCGAACAGACGGATACCACCTGCCAGAACCGCCTGAACCACCTGCTGAGCACGCCGGAACCACCTGCTCGACTCACCGGTACCACCTCACTGACACGCCAAAATGACCTGCTGGGTATGCCAGAACCACTTGGCGGACACTCCGGAATCATCTGCCGGACATGCCGGAACCAGCTCTCAGACACACCAGAACCAAGTGCCGGAGACGCCGGAAGCACCTGCCGAGCATGCCGGAGCCACCTCCTCGACTCGCCAGAAACACCTGCCGCACACGCCAAAATCACCTGCCGGGTATGCCAGAACCACCTGGCGGACACTACGGAATCACCTGCCGCGCATGCCGGAACCACCTCTCAGACGTGCCGGAAGCACGTGCCAGACACGCCGGAAACACCTACCGGACAGACCGGAACCACCTGCCAAGAACGCCGGAGCCACCTGTCCGACTCGCTGGAACCACCTGCCGGACAGGCCAATATCAACTGCTGGCTATGCCAGAACCACCTGGGGGACAGTCGGGGATCACCTGCCAGCCATGGCGGAACCATCTCTCAGACGTACCAGAACCACCTGCCGGAGAAGCTGGAAACACGTCCTGGACAGACTGGAGCCACGTGACGGCCATGCCTGAACCACCTGCCGAGCACGGCGGAACCACCTGCCGGACACGCCAAAATCACCTGCGGGCTACGCCAGAACCACTTGGACGACTCTCCGAAATGACCTGCCGGGCATGTTGGAACCACCTCTCAGACGTGCCAGAAGCACGTGGCGGACAGTCCGGAATCACCTGTTGGGCATACGCAACCACCTCTGAGACGTACCAGAACCACGTGCCGTGCACGCCGGAACCACCTACCGGACAGACCGGAATCAACTTTTGGGCATGCCGGAACCACCTGTCAGATGTGCCAGAAACACGTGCCGGAGACGCCGGAAGCACCTGCCAAGCACGTTGGAACCACCTGCTCAAATCGCCTGAACCACCTGCCGGACACGCCAAAATCACCTGCCCGCTACACCAGCACCACTTCGGGGACAAGCCGGAATCACGTGAGGGGCATGCCGGCACAGCCTCTCAGACTGAACCTCGTGCCGGACACCACAGGACCACCTGCCGGACACACCGGAACCACCTGCCGGACACGCCGGAACCACCGGCTCGACCCGCCGGAACGACCGCTGGACATGCAAATATCACCTGCCAGCTATGCCGGAAACACTTGGCGAACACTCCGGAATCACCTGCCGGGCATGCCGGAACCACCTCTCAGATATGCCAGAACCAGGTGCCAATGACCCCGGAAGCAACTGCCGAGCACGCCGGAACCACCTGCTCGACTCGCCAGAACCACCTGCCGGACACGCAAAAATCACCTGCCGGCTACGCCACAACAGGTGGGGGAACACTTCGGAATTACCTGCCGGGCTTGCTGGAACCACCTGCCGGTCATGCCAAAATCACCTGCCAACTACGCCAGTACCACTTGGCGGACACTGTGGAAACACCTGTCGGGCCGGCCGGAACCAAATCTCAGACGTGCCAGAACCATGTGCATGAGATGCTGGAACCACACCCCGAACAGACGGAAAACACCTGCCAGACCCGTCTGAACAACCTGCCAAGCACGCCGGAGCCACCTGCTCGACTCGCCAGAAACACCTGCTGGACACGCCAAAATCACCTGCCGGGTACGCCAGAACCACCTGGCGGACACTCCGAAATCACCTGTCGCGCATGCCGGAACCACCTCTCAGACGTGCCGGAAGCACGTGCCGGACACGCCGGAATCACCTACCGGACAGACCGGAACCACCTGCCGAGCACGCCGGAGCCACCTGTTCGACTCGCTGGAACCACCTGCCGGACAGGCCAATATCAACTGCTGGCTATGCCAGAACCACCTGGGGGACGGTCCGGAATCACCTGCCAGCCATGGTGGAACCACCCCTCAGACGTACCAGAACCACCTGCCGGAGAAGCTGGAAACACGTCCTGGACAGACTGGAACCACGTGACGGCCATGCCTGAACGACCTGCCGAGCACGGCGGAACCACCTGCCGGACACGCCAAAATCACCTGCGGGCTACGCCAGAACCACTTGGACGACTCTCCGAAATGACCTGCCGGGCATGTTGGAACCACCTCTCAGACGTGCCAGAAGCACGTGGCGGACAGTCCGGAATCACCTGTTGGGCATGCGCAACCACCTCTGAGACATACCAGAACCACGTGCCGTGCAGGCTGGAACCACCTACCGGAAAGACCGGAATCACCTTTCGGGCATGCCGGAACCACCTGTCAGATGTGCCAGAAACACGTGCCGAAGACGACGGAAGCACCTGCCAAGCACTTTGGAACCACCTGCTCAACTCGCCTGAACCTCCTGCCAGACACGCCAAAATTACCTGCCCGCTACACCAGCACCACTTCGGGGATAAGCCGGAATCACGTGAGGGGCATGCCGGCACAGCCTCTCAGAGTGAACCTCGTGCCGGACACCACAGAACCACCTGCCAGACAGACCGGAACCACCAGACGGACACGCCGGAACCACCGGCTCGACCCGCCGGAACGACCGCTGGACATGCAAAATCACCTGCCGGCTACGCCGGAAACACTTGGCGAACACTCCGGAATCACCTGCCGGGCATGCCGGAACCACCTCTCAGATATGCCAGAACCACGTGCCAATGACCCCGGAAGCACCTGCCGAGCACGCCGGAACCACCTGCTCGACTCGCCAGAACCACCTGCCGGACACGCAAAAATCACCTGCCGGCTACGCCACAACCAGTTGGGGAACACTTCGGAATCACCTGCCGGGCTTGCTGGAACCACCTGCCGGTCATGCCAAAATCACCTGCCAACTACGCCAGTACCACTTGGGGGACACTGTGGAAACACCTGTCGGGCCGGCCGGAACCACATCTCAGACGTGCCAGAACCATGTGCATGAGATGCTGGAACCACACCCCGAACAGACGGAAAACACCAGCCAGACCCGTGTGAACAACCTGCCGAGCACGCCGGAGCCACCTGCTCGACTCGCCGGAACCACCTACCTGACATGCCAAAATCACCAGCCGGGTACGCCAGAACCACCTGGCGGACACTGCGGAATCATCTGCCGGACATGCCGGAACCAGCTCTCAGACACCCCAGAACCACGTGCCGGAGATGCCGGAAGCACCTGCCGAGCATGCCGGAGCCACCTGCTCGACTCGCCAGAAACACCTGCCGGACACGCCAAAATCACCTGCCGGGTACGCCAGAACCACCTGGCGGACACTCCGAAATCACCTGTCGCGCATGCCGGAACCACCTCTCAGACGTGCCGGAAGCACGTGCCGGACACGCCGGAATCACCTAGCGGACAGACCGGAACCACCTGCCGAGCACGCCGGAGCCACCTGTTCGACTCGCTGGAACCACCTGCCGGACAGGCCAATATCAACTGCTGGCTATGCCAGAACCACCTGGGGTCGGTCCGGAATCACCTGCCAGCCATGGCGGAACCACCTATCAGACGTACCAGAACCACCTGCCGGAGAAGCTGGAAACACGTCCTGGACAGTCTGGAACCACCTGCCGGCCAAGCCTGAACCACCTGCCAAGCACAACGGAACAACCTGCCAGACACGCCAAAATCACCTGCGTGTTATGCCAGAACCACTTAGAGGACTCTCTGGGATGACATGCCGGGCATGCCGGAACCACCTCTCAGACGTGCCAGAACCATGTGGCGGACAGTCCGGAATCACCTGTTGGGCATGCGCAACCACCTCTGAGACGTACCAGAACCACATGCCGTGCAGGCTGGAACCACCTACCGGACAGACCGGAATCACTTTTCGGGCATGCCGGAACCACCTGTCAGATGTGCCAGAAACACGTGCCGGAGACGCCGGAAGCACCTGCCAAGCACGTTGGAACCACCTGCTCAACTCGCCTGAACCACCTGCCGGACATGCCAAAATCACCTGCCGACTATGCCAGAACCACTTGGCGAACACTCCGGAATCACTTGCCGGGCATGCAGGAACCACCTCTCAGATATGCCAGAAGCACGTGCCAATGACCCCGGAAGCAACAGCCGAGCACGCCGGACCCACCTTCTCGAGACGCCAGAACCATCTGCCGATCACGCAAAAATCACCTGCCGGCTACGCCACAACCAGTTGGTGAACACTTTGGAATCACCTGCCAGGCTTGCTGGAACCACCTGCCAGTCATGCCAAAATCACCTGCCAACTACGCCAGAACCGCTTGGCGGACACTGCGGAAACACCTGTCGGGCCGGCTGGAACCACATCTCAGACGTGCCACAAACGTCTTCATGAGATGCTGGAACCACAACCCGAACAGACGGATACCACCTGCCAGAACCGCCTGAACCACCTGCTGAGCACGCCGGAACCACCTGCTCGACTCACCGGTACCACCTCCCTGACACGCCAAAATCACCTGCTGGGTATGCCAGAACCACTTGGCGGACACTCCGGAATCATCTGCCGGACATGCCGGAACCAGCTCTCAGACACACCAGAACCAAGTGCCGGAGACGCCGGAAGCACCTGCCGAGCATGCCGGACCCACCTGCTCGACTCGCCAGAAACACCTGCCGGACACGCCAAAATCACCTGCCGGGTACGCCAGAACCACCTGGCGGAGACTCCACAATCACCTGTCGCGCATTCCGGAACCACCTCTCAGACGTGCCGGAAGCACGTGCCAGACACGCCGGAAACACCTACCGGACAGACCGGAACCACCTGCCAAGAACGCCGGAGCCACCTGTGCGACTCGCTGGAACCACCTGCCGGACAGGCCAATATCAACTGCTGGCTATGCCAGAACCACCTGGGGGACAGTCCGGGATCACCTGCCAGCCATGGCGGAACCACCTCTCAGACGTACCAGAACCACTTGCCGGAGAAGCTGGAAACACGTCCTTGACAGACTGGAACCACGTGACGGCCATGCCTGAACCACCTGCCGAGCACGGCGGAACCACCTGCCGGACACGCCGAAATCACCTGCGGGCTACGCCAGAACCACTTGGACGACTCTCCGAAATGACCTGCCGGGCATGTTGTAACCACCTCTCAGACGTGCCAGAAGCACGTGGCAGACAGTCCGGAATCACATGTTGGGCATGCGCAACCACCTCTGAGACGTACCTGAACCACGTGCCATGCATGCCGGAACCACCTACCGGACAGACCGGAATCAACTTTTGGGCATGCCGGAACCACCAGTCAGATGTGCCAGAAACACGTGCCGGAGACGCCGGAAGCACCTGCCGAGCACGTCGCAACCACCTGCTCAACTCGCCTGAACCACCTGCCGGACATGCCAAAATCACCCGCCCGCTACACCAGCACCACTTCGGGGACAAGCCGGAATCACGTGAGGGGCATGCCGGCACAGCCTCTCAGACTGAACCTCGTGCCGGACACCACAGAACCACCTGCCGGACAGACCGGAACCACCTGCCGGACACGCCGGAACCACCGGCTCGACCCGCCGGAACGACCGCTGGACATGCAAACTCACCTGCCGGCTACGCCGGAAACACTTGGCGAACACTCCGGAATCACCTGCCGGGCATGCCGGAACCACCTCTCAGATATGCCAGAACCACGTGCCAATGACCCCGGAAGCACCTGCCGAGCACGCCGGAACCACCTGCTCGACTCGCCAGAACCACCTGCCGGACACGCAAAAATCACCTGCCGGCTACGCCGCAACCAGTTGGGGAACACTTCGGAATCACCTGCCGGGCTTGCTGGAACCACCTGCCGGTCATGCCAAAATCACCTGCCAACTACGCCAGTACCACTTGGCGGACACTGTGGAAACACCTGTCGGGCCGGCCGGAACCACATCTCAGACGTGCCAGAACCATGTGCATGAGATGCTGGAACCACACCCCGAACAGACGGAAAACACCTGCCAGACCCGTCTGAACAACCTGCCGAGCACGCCGGAGCCACCTGCTCGACTCGCCGGAACCACCTACCTGACATGCCAAAATCACCAGCCGGGTATGCCAGAACCACTTGGCGGGCACTCTGGAATCATCTGCCGGACATGCCGGAACCAGCTCTCAGACACACCAGAACCACGTGCCGGAGACGCCGGAAGCACCTGCCGAGCATGCCTGAGCCACCTGCTCGACTCGCCAGAAACACCTGCCGGACACGCCAAAATCACCTGCCGGGTACGCCAGAACCACCTGGCGGACACTCCGAAATCACCTGTCGCGCATGCCGGAACCACCTCTCAGACGTGCCGGAAGCACGTGCCGGACACGCCGGAATCACCTACCGGACAGACCGGAACCACCTGCCGAGCACGCCGGAGCCACCTGTTCGACTCGCTGGAACCACCTGCCGGACAGGCCAATATTAACTGCTGGCTATGCCAGAACCACCGGGGGGACGGTCCGGAATCACCTGCCAGCCTTGGCGGAACCACCTCTCAGACGTACCAGAACCACCTGCCGGAGAAGCTGGAAACACGTCCTGGACAGTCTGGAACCACCTGCCGGCCAAGCCTGAACCACATGCCAAGCACAACGGAACAACCTGCCAGACACGCCAAAATCACCTGCGTGTTATGCCAGAACCACTTGGAGGACTCTCTGGGATGACCTGCCGGGCATGCCGGAACCACCTCTCAGACGTGCCAGAACCATGTGGCGGACAGTCCGGAATCACCTGTTGGGCATGCGCAACCACCTCTGAGACGTACCAGAACCACATGCCGTGCAGGCTGGAACCACCTACCGGACAGACCGGAATCACCTTTCGGGCATGCCGGAACCACCTGTCAGATGTGCCAGAAACACGTGCCGGAGACGCCGGAAGCACCTGCCAAGCACGTTGGAACCACCTGCTCAACTCGCCTGAACCACCTGCCGGACATGCCAAAATCACCTGCCGACTATGCCAGAACCACTTGGCGAACACTCCGGAATCACTTGCCGGGCATGCAGGAACCACCTCTCAGACATGCCAGAACCCCGTGCCAATGACCCCGGAAGCACAGCCGAGCACGCCGGAACCACCTGCTCGACTCGCCAGAACCACCTGCCGATCACGCAAAAATCACCTGCCGGCTACGCCACAACCAGTTGGTGAACACTTTGGAATCACCTGCCAGGCTTCCTGGAACCACCTGCCAGTCATGCCAAAATCACCTGACAACTACGCCAGAACCGCTTGGCGGACAATGCGGAAACACCTGTCGGGCCGGCTGGAACCACATCTCAGACGTGCCAGAAACGTGTTCATGAGATGCTGGAACCACACCCCGAACAGACGGATACCACCTGTCAGAACCGCCTGAACCACCTGCTGAGCACGCCGGAACCACCTGCTCGACTCACCGGTACCACCTCCCTGACACGCCAAAATGACCTGCTGGGTATGCCAGAACCACTTGGCGGACACTCCGGAATCATCTGCCGGACATGCCGGAACCAGCTCTCAGACACACCAGAACCAAGTGCCGGAGACGCCGGAAGCACCTGCCGAGCATGCCGGAGCCACCTCCTCGACTCGCCAGAAACACCTGCCGGACACGCCAAAATCACCTGCCGGGTATGCCAGAACCACCTGGCGGACACTACGGAATCACCTGCCGCGCATGCCGGAAACACCTCTCAGACGTGCCGGAAGCACGTGCCAGACACGCCGGAAACACCTACCGGACAGACCGGAACCACCTGCCAAGAACGCCGGAGCCACCTGTCCGACTCGCTGGAACCACCTGCCGGACAGGCCAATATCAACTGCTGGCTATGCCAGAACCACCTGGGGGACAGTCGGGGATCACCTGCCAGCCATGGCGGAACCACCTCTCAGACGTACCAGAACCACCTGCCGGAGAAGCTGGAAACACGTCCTGGACAGACTGGAGCCACGTGACGGCCATGCCTGAACCACCTGCCGAGCACGGCGGAACCACCTGCCGGACACGCCAAAATCACCTGCGGGCTACGCCAGAACCACTTGGACGACTCTCCGAAATGACCTGCCGGGCATGTTGGAACCACCTCGCAGACGTGCCAGAAGCACGTGGCGGACAGTCCGGAATCACCTGTTGGGCATACGCAACCACCTCTGAGACGTACCAGAACCACGTGCCGTGCACGCCGGAACCACCTACCGGACAGACCGGAATCAACTTTTGGGCATGCCGGAACCACCAGTCAGATGTGCCAGAAACACGTGCCGGAGACGCCGGAAGCACCTGCCAAGCACGTTGGAACCACCTGCTCAACTCGCCTGAACCACCTGCCGGACACGCCAAAATCACCTGCCCGCTACACCAGCACCACTTTGGGACAAGCCGGAATCACGTGAGGGGCATGCCGGCACAGCCTCTCAGACTGAACCTCGTGCCGGACACCATTGGACCACCTGCCGGACACACCGGAACCACCTGCCAGACACGCCGGAACCACCGGCTCGACCCGCCGGAACGACCGCTGGACATGCAAATATCACCTGCCGGCTATGCCGGAAACACTTGGCGAACACTCCGGAATCACCTGCCGGGCATGCCGGAACCACCTCTCAGATATGCCAGAACCAGGTGCCAATGACTCCGGAAGCAACTGCCGAGCACGCCGGAACCACCTGCTCGACTCGCCAGAACCACCTGCCGGACACGCAAAAATCACCTGCCGGCTACGCCACAACCGGTGGGGGAACACTTCGGAATCACATGCCGGGCTTGCTGGAACCACCTGCCGGTCATGCCAAAATCACCTGCCAACTACGCCAGTACCACTTGGCGGACACTGTGGAAACACCTGTCGGGCCGGCCGGAACCAAATCCCAGACGTGCCAGAACCATGTGCATGAGATGCTGGAACCACACCCCGAACAGACGGAAAACACCTGCCAGACCCGTCTGAACAACCTGCCAAGCACGCCGGAGCCACCTGCTCGACTCGCCAGAAACACCTGCTGGACACGCCAAAATCACCTGCCGGGTACGCCAGAACCACCTGGCGGACACTCCGAAATCACCTGTCACGCATGCCGGAACCACCTCTCAGACGTGCCGGAAGCACGTGCCGGACACGCCGGAATCACCTACCGGACAGACCGGAACCACCTGCCGAGCACGCCGGAGCCACCTGTTCGACTCGCTGGAACCACCTGCCGGACAGGCCAATATTAACTGCTGGCTATGCCAGAACCACCTGGGGGACGGTCCGGAATCACCTGCCAGCCATGGTGGAACCACCCCTCAGACGTACCAGAACCACCTGCCGGAGAAGCTGGAAACACGTCCTGGACAGACTGGAACCACGTGACGGCCATGCCTGAACCACCTGCCGAGCACGGCGGAACCACCTGCCGGACACGCCAAAATCACCTGCGGGCTACGCCAGAACCACTTGGACGACTCTCCGAAATGACCTGCCGGGCATGTTGGAACCACCTCTCAGACGTGCCAGAAGCACGTGGCGGACAGTCCGGAATCACCTGTTGGGCATGCGCAACCACCTCTGAGACGTACCAGAACCACGTGCCGTGCAGGCTGGAACCACCTACCGGAAAGACCGGAATCACCTTTCGTGCATGCCGGAACCACCTGTCAGATGTGCCAGAAACACGTGCCGAAGACGACGGAAGCACCTGCCAAGCACTTTGGAACCACCTGCTCAACTCGCCTGAACCTCCTGCCAGACACGCCAAAATTACCTGCCCGCTACACCAGCACCACTTCGGGGATAAGCCGGAATCACGTGAGGGGCATGCCGGCACAGCCTCTCAGACTGAACCTCGTGCCGGACACCACAGAACCACCTGCCAGACAGACCGGAACCACCTGCCGGACACGCCGGAACCACCGGCTCGACCTGCCGGAACGACCGCTGGACATGCAAAATCACCTGCCGGCTACGCCGGAAACACTTGGCGAACACTCCGGAATCACCTGCCGGGCATGCCGGAACCACCTCTCAGATATGCCAGAACCACGTGCCAATGACCCCGGAAGCACCTGCCGAGCACGCCGGAACCACCTGCTCGACTCGCCAGAACCACCTGCCGGACACGCAAAAATCACCTGCCGGCTACGCCACAACCGGTGGGGGAACACTTCGGAATCACCTGCCGGGCTTGCTGGAACCACCTGCCGGTCATGCCAAAATCACCTGCCAACTACGCCAGTACCACTTGGGGGACACTGTGGAAACACCTGTCGGGCCGGCCGGAACCACATCTCAGACGTGCCAGAACCATGTGCATGAGATGCTGGAACCACACCCCGAACAGACGGAAAACACCAGCCAGACCCGTCTGAACAACCTGCCGAGCACGCCGGAGCCACCTGCTCGACTCGCCGGAACCACCTACCTGACATGCCAAAATCACCAGCCGGGTATGCCAGAACCACTTGGCGGACACTGCGGAATCATCTGCCGGACATGCCGGAACCAGCTCTCAGACACCCCAGAACCACGTGCCGGAGATGCCGGAAGCACCTGCCGAGCATGCCGGAGCCACCTGCTCGACTCGCCAGAAACACCTGCCGGACACGCCAAAATCACCTGCCGGGTACGCCAGAACCACCTGGCGGACACTCCGAAATCACCTGTCGCGCATGCCGGAACCACCTCTCAGACGTGCCGGAAGCACGTGCCGGACACGCCGGAATCACCTACCGGACAGACCGGAACCACCTGCCGAGCACGCCGGAGCCACCTGTTCGACTCGCTGGAACCACCTGCCGGACAGGCCAATATTAACTGCTGGCTATGCTAGAACCACCTGGGGAACGGTCCGGAATCACCTGCCAGCCATGGCGGAACCACCTCTCAGACGTACCAGAACCACCTGCCGGAGAAGCTGGAAACACGTCCTGGACAGTCTGGAACCACCTGCCGGCCAAGCCTGAACCACCTGCCAAGCACAACGGAACAACCTGCCAGACACGCCAAAGTCACCTGCGTGTTATGCCAGAACCACTTGGAGGACTCTCTGGGATGACCTGCCGGGCATGCCGGAACCACCTCTCAGACGTGCCAGAAGCACGTGGCGGACAGTCCGGAATCACCTGTTGGGCATGCGCAACCACCTCTGAGACGTACCAGAACCACATGCCGTGCAGGCTGGAACCACCTACCGGACAGACCGGAATCACCTTTCGGGCATGCCGGAACCACCTGTCAGATGTGCCAGAAACACGTGCCGGAGACGCCGGAAGCACCTGCCAAGCACGTTGGAACCACCTGCTCAACTCGCCTGAACCACCTGCCGGACATGCCAAAATCACCTGCCGACTATGCCAGAACCACTTGGCGAACACTCCGGAATCACTTGCCGGGCATGCAGGAACCACCTCTCAGACATGCCAGAACCCCGTTCCAATGACCCCGGAAGCACCAGCTGAGCACGCCGGAACCACCTGCTCGACTCGCCAGAACCACCTGCCGATCACGCAAAAATCACCTGCCGGCTACGCCACAACCAGTTGGTGAACACTTTGGAATCACCTGCCAGGCTTGCTGGAACCACCTGCCAGTCATGCCAAAATCACCTGACAACTACGCCAGAACCGCTTGGCGGACACTGCGGAAACACCTGTCGGGCCGGCTGGAACCACATCTCAGACGTGCCAGAAACGTGTTCATGAGATGCTGGAACCACACCCCGAACAGACGGATACCACCTGCCAGAACCGCCTGAACCACCTGCTGAGCACGCCGGAACCACCTGCTCGACTCACCGGTACCACCTCCTTGACACGCCCAAATCACCTGCTGGGTATGCCAGAACCACTTGGCGGACACTCCGGAATCATCTGCCAGACATGCCGGAACCAGCTCTCAGACACACCAGAACCAAGTGCCGGAGACGCCGGAAGCACCTGCCGAGCATGCTGGAGCCACCTGCTCGACTCGCCAGAAACACCTGCCGGACACGCCAAAATCACCTGCCGGGTATGCCAGAACCACCTGGCGGACACTACGGAATCACCTGCCGCGCATGCCGGAACCACCTCTCAGACGTGCCGGAAGCACGTGCCAGACACGCCGGAAACACCTACCGGACAGACCGGAACCACCTGCCAAGAACGCCGGAGCCACCTGTTCGACTCGCTGGAACCACCTGCCGGACAGGCCAATATCAACTGCTGGCTATGACAGAACCACCTGGGGGACAGTCCGGGATCACCTGCCAGCCATGGCGGAACCACCTCTCAGACGTACCAGAACCACCTGCCGGAGAAGCTGGAAACACGTCCTGGACAGACTGGAACCACGTGACGGCCATGCCTGAACCACCTGCCGAGCACGGCGGAACCACCTGCCGGACACGCCAAAATCACCTGCGGGCTACGCCAGAACCACTTGGACGACTCTCCGAAATGACCTGCCGGGCGTGTTGGAACCACCTCTCAGACGTGCCAGAAGCACGTGGTGGACAGTCCGGAATCACTTGTTGGGCATGCGCAACCACCTCTGAGACGTACCAGAACCACGTGCCGTGCAGGCTGGAACCACCTACCGGAAAGACCTGAATCACCTTTCGGGCATGCAGGAACCACCTGTCAGATGTGCCAGAAACACGTGCCGAAGACGACGGAAGCATCTGCCAAGCACGTTGGAACCACCTGCTCGACTCGCCTGAACCACCTGCCGGACACGCCAAAATCACTTGCCCGCTACACCAGCACCACTTCGGGGACAAGCCGGAATCACGTGAGGGGCATGCTGGCACAGCCTCTCAGACTGAACCTCGTGCCGGACACCACAGAACCACCTGCCGGACAGACCGGAACCACCTGCCGGACACGCCGGAACCACCGGCTCGACCCGCCGGAACCACCGCTGGACATCAAAATCACCTGCCGGCTTCGCCGGAATCACTTGCCGAACACTCCGGAATCACCTGCTGGGCATGCCGGAACCACCTCTCAGATATGCCAGAACCACGTGCCAATGACCCCGGAAGCACCTGCCGAGCACGCCGGAACCACCTGCTCGCCTCGCCAGAACCACCTGCCGGACACGCAAAAATCACCTGCCGGCTACGCCACAACCGGTGGGGGAACACTTCGGAATCACCTGCCGGGCTTGCTGGAACCACCTGCCGGTCATGCCAAAATCACCTGCCAACTACGCCAGTACCACTTGGCGGACACTGTGGAAACACCTGTCGGGCCGGCCAGAACCACATCTCACACGTGCCAGAACCATGTGCATGAGATGCTGGAACCACACCCCGAACAGACGGAAAACACCTGCCAGACCCGTCTGAACAACCTGCCAAGCACGCCGGAGCCACCTGCTCGACTCGCCAGAAACACCTGCTGGACACGCCAAAATCACCTGCCGGGTACGCCAGAACCACCTGGCGGACACTCCGGAATCATCTGCCGGACATGCCGGAACCAGCTCTCAGACACACCAGAACCAAGTGCCGGAGATGCCGGAAGCACCTGCCGAGCATGCCGGAGCCACCTCCTCGACTCGCCAGAAACACCTGCCGGACACGCCAAAATCACCTGCCGGGTATGCCAGAACCACCTGGCGGACACTACGGAATCACCTGCCGCGCATGCCGGAACCACCTCTCAGACGTGCCGGAAGCACGTGCCAGACACGCCGGAAACACCTACCGGACAGACCGGAACCACCTGCCAAGAACGCCGGAGCCACCTGTTCGACTCGCTGGAGCCACCTGCCGGACAGGCCAATATCAACTGCTGGCTATGCCAGAACCACCTTGGGGACGGTCCGGAATCACCTGCCACCCATGGCGGAACCACCTCTCAGAGGAACCAGAACCACCTGCCGGAGAAGCTGGAAACACGTCCTGGACAGACTGGAACCACGTGACGGCCATGCCTGAACCACCTGCCGAGCACGGCGGAACCACCTGCCGGACACGCCAAAATCACCTGCGGGCTACGCCACAACCAGTTGGTGAACACTTTGGAACCACCTGCCAGTCATGCCAAAATCACCTGCCAACTACGCCAGAACCGCTTGGCGGACACTGCGGAAACACCTGTCGGGCCGGCTGGAACCACATCTCAGACGTGCCAGAAACGTGTTCATGAGATGCTGGAACCACAGCCCGAACAGACGGATACCACCTGCCAGAACCGCCTGAACCACCTGCCGAGCACGCCGGAACCACCTGCTCGACTCACCGGTACCACCTCACTGACACGCCAAAATCACCTGCTGGGTATGCCAGAACCACTTGGCGGACACTCCGGAATCATCTGCCGGACATGCCGGAACCAGCTCTCAGACACACCAGAACCAAGTGCCGGAGACGCCGGAAGCACCTGCCGAGCATGCCGGAGCCACCTGCTCGACTCGCCAGAAACACCTGCCGGACACGCCAAAATCACCTGCCGGGTACGCCAGAACCACCTGGCGGACACTCCGAAATCACCTGTCGCTCATGCCGGAACCACCTCTCAGACGTGCCGGAAGCACGTGCCGGACACGCCGGAATCACCTACTGGACAGACCGGAACCACCTGCTGAGCACGCCGGAGCCACCTGTTCGACTCGCTGGAACCACCTGCCGGACAGGCCAATATCAACTGCTGGCTATGCCAGAACCACCTAGGGGACGGTCCGGAATCACCTGCCAGCCATGGCGGAACCACCTCTCAGACGTACCAGAACCACCTGCCGGAGAAGCTGGAAACACGTCCTGGACAGTCTGGAACCACCTGCCGGCCAAGCCTGAACCACCTGCCAAGCACAACGGAACAACCTGCCAGACACGCCAAAATCACCTGTGTGTTATGCCAGAACCACTTGGAGGACTCTCTGGGATGACCTGCCGGGCATGCCGGAACCACCTCTCAGACGTGCCAGAACCATGTGGCGGACAGTCCGGAATCACCTGTTGGGCATGCGCAACCACCTCTGAGACGTACCAGAACCACATGCCGTGCAGGCTGGAACCACCTACCGGACAGACCGGAATCAGCTTTCGGGCATGCCGGAACCACCTGTCAGATGTGCCAGAAACACGTGCCGGAGACGCCGGAAGCACCTGCCAAGCACGTTGGAACCACCTGCTCAACTCGCCTGAACCACCTGCCGGACATGCCAAAATCACCTGCCGACTATGCCAGAACCACTTGGCGAACACTCCGGAATCACTTGCCGGGCATGCAGGAACCACCTCTCAGACATGCCAGAACCCCGTGCCAATGACCCCGGAAGCACCAGCCGAGCACGCCGGAACCACCTGCTCGACTCGCCAGAACCACCTGCCGGACACGCAAAAATCACCTGCCGGCTACGCCACAACCAGTTGGTGAACACTTTGGAATCACCTGCCAGGCTTGCTGGAACCACCTGCCGGTCATGCCAAAATCACCTGCCAACTACGCCAGTACCACTTGGAGGACACTGTGGAAACACCTGTCGGGCTGGCCGGAACCACATCTCAGACGTGCCAGAACCATGTGCATGAGATGCTGTAACCACACCCCGAAAAGACGGAAAACACCTGCCAGACCCGTCTGAACAACCTGCCGAGCACGCCGGAGCCACCTGCTCGACTCGCTGGAACCACCTACCTGACATGCCCAAATCACCAGCCGGGTATGCCAGAACCACTTGGCGGACACTCCGGAATCATCTGCCGGACATGCCGGAACCAGCTCTCAGACACAGCAGAACCACGTGCCGGAGACGCCGGAAGCACATGCCGAGCATGCCGGAGCCACCTGCTCGACTCGCCAGAAACACCTGCCGGACACGCCAAAATCACCTGCCGGGTACGCCAGAACCACCTGGCGGACACTCCGAAATCACCTGTCGCTCATGCCGGAACCACCTCTCAGACGTGCCGGAAGCACGTGCCGGACACGCCGGAATCACCTACCGGACAGACCGGAACCACCTGCCGAGCACGCCGGAGCCACCTGTTCGACTCGCTGGAACCACCTGCCGGACAGGCCAATATCAACTGCTGGCTATGCCAGAACCACCTGGGGGACAGTCCGGGATCACCTGCCAGCCATGGCGGAACCACCTCTCAGACGTACCAGAACCACCTGCCGGAGAAGCTGGAAACACGTCCTGGACAGACTGGAACCACGTGACGGCCTTGCCTGAACCACCTGCCGAGCACGGCGGAACCACCTGCCGGACACGCCAAAATCACCTGCGGGCTACGCCAGAACCACTTGGACGACTCTCCCAAATGTCCTGCCGGGCATGTTGGAACCACCTCGCAGACGTGCCAGAAGCACGTGGCGGACAGTCCGGAATCACCTGTTGGGCATACGCAACCACCTCTGACACGTACCAGAACCACGTGCCGTGCACGCCGGAACCACCTACCGGACAGACCGGAATCAACTTTTGGGCATGCCGGAACCACCAGTCAGATGTGCCAGAAACACGTGCCGGAGACGCCGGAAGCACCTGCCGAGCACGTCGCAACCACCTGCTCAACTCGCCTGAACCACCTGCCGGACACGCCAAAATCACCTGCCCGCTACACCAGCACCACTTCGGGGACAAGCCGGAATCACGTGAGGGGCATGCCGGCACAGCCTCTCAGACTGAACCTCGTGCCGGACACCACAGAACCACCTGCCGGACAGACCGGAACCACCTGCCGGACACGCCGGAACCACCGGCTCGACACGCCGGAACGACCGCTGGACATGCAAACTCGCCTGCCGGCTACGCCGGAAACACTTGGCGAACACTCCGGAATCACCTGGCGGGCATGCCGGAACCACCTCTCAGACGTGCCAGAACCATGCGGCGGACAGTCCGGGATCACCTGTTGGGCATGCGCAACCACCTCTGATTCGTACCAGAACCACATGCCGTGCAGGCTGGAACCACCTACCGGACAGACCGGAATCAGCTTTCGGGCATGCCGGAACCACCTGTCAGATGTGCCAGAAACACGTGCCGGAGACGCCGGAAGCACCTGCCGAGCATGCCGGAGCCACCTGCTCGACTCGCCAGAAACACCTGCCGGACACGCCAAAATCACCTGCCGGGTATGCCAGAACCATCTGGCGGACACTACGGAATCACCTGTCGCGCATGCCGGAACCACCTCTCACATGTGCCGGAAGCACGTGCCGGACAGGCCGGAATCACCTAGCGGACAGACCGGAACCACCTGCCGAGCACGCCGGAGCCACCTTTTCGACTCGCTGGAACCACCTGCTGGACAGGCCAATATTAACTGCTGGCTATGCCAGAACCACCTGGGGGACGGTCCGGGATCACCTGCCAGCCATGGCGGAACCACCTCTCAGACGTACCAGAACCACCTGCCGGAGAAGCTGGAAACACGTCCTGGACAGACTGGAACCACGTGACGGCCATGCCTGAACCACCTGCCGAGCGCGGCGGAACCACCTGCCGGACACGCCAAAATCACCTGCGGGCTACGCCAGAACCACTTGGACGACTCTCCCAAATGACCTGCCGGGCATGTTGGAACCACCTCGCAGACGTGCCAGAAGCACGTGGCGGACAGTCCGGAATCACCTGTTGGGCATACGCAACCACCTCTGACACGTACCAGAACCACGTGCCGTGCACGCCGGAACCACCTACCGGACAGACCGGAATCAACTTTTGGGCATGCCGGAACCACCAGTCAGATGTGCCAGAAACACGTGCCGGAGACGCCGGAAGCACCTGCCGAGCACGTCGCAACCACCTGCTCAACTCGCCTGAACCACCTGCCGGACACGCCAAAATCACCTGCCCGCTACACCAGCACCACTTCGGGGACAAGCCGGAATCACGTGAGGGGCATGCCGGCACAGCCTCTCAGACTGAACCTCGTGCCGGACACCACAGAACCACCTGCCGGACAGACCGGAACCACCTGCCGGACACGCCGGAACCACCGGCTCGACCCGCCGGAACGACCGCTGGACATGCAAACTCGCCTGCCGGCTACGCCGGAAACACTTGGCGAACACTCCGGAATCACCTGGCGGGCATGCCGGAACCACCTCTCAGACGTGCCAGAACCATGCGGCGGACAGTCCGGGATCACCTGTTGGGCATGCGCAACCACCTCTGATTCGTACCAGAACCACATGCCGTGCAGGCTGGAACCACCTACCGGACAGACCGGAATCAGCTTTCGGGCATGCCGGAACCGCCTGTCAGATGTGCCAGAAACACGTGCCGGAGACGCCGCAAGCACCTGCCAAGCACGTTGGAACCACCTGCTCAACTCGCCTGAACCACCTGCCGGACATGCCAAAATCACCTGCCGACTATGCCAGAACCACTTGGCGAACACTCCGGAATCACTTGCCGGGCATGCAGGAACCACCTCTCAGACATGCCAGAACCCCGTGCCAATGACCCCGGAAGCACCAGCCGAGCACGCCGGAACCACCTGCTCGACTCGCCAGAACCACCTGCCGGACACGCAAAAATCACCTGCCGGCTACGCCACAACCAGTTGGTGAACACTTTGGAATCACCTGCCAGGCTTGCTGGAACCAACTGCCGGTCATGCCAAAATCACCTGCCAACTACGCCAGTACCACTTGGAGGACACTGTGGAAACACCTGTCGGGCTGGCCGGAACCACATCTCAGACGTGCCAGAACCATGTGCATGAGATGCTGGAACCACACCCCGAACAGACGGAAAACACCTGCCAGACCCGTCTGAACAACCTGCCGAGCACGCCGGAGCCACCTGCTCGACTCGCTGGAACCACCTACCTGACATGCCCAAATCACCAGCCGGGTATGCCAGAACCACTTGGCGGACACTCCGGAATCATCTGCCGGACATGCCGGAACCAGCTCTCAGACACAGCAGAACCACGTGCCGGAGACGCCGGAAGCACATGCCGAGCATGCCGGAGCCACCTGCTCGACTCGCCAGAAACACCTGCCGGACACGCCAAAATCACCTGCCGGGTACGCCAGAACCACCTGGCGGACACTCCGAAATCACCTGTCGCTCATGCCGGAACCGCCTCTCAGACGTGCCGGAAGCACGTGCCGGACACGCCGGAATCACCTACCGGACAGACTGGAACCACCTGCCGAGCACGCCGGAGCCACCTGTTCGACTCGCTGGAACCACCTGCCGGACAGGCCAATATCAACTGCTGGCTATGCCAGAACCACCTGGGGGACAGTCCGGGATCACCTGCCAGCCATGGCGGAACCACCTCTCAGACGTACCAGAACCACCTGCCGGAGAAGCTGGAAACACGTCCTGGACAGACTGGAACCACGTGACGGCCATGCCTGAACCACCTGCCGAGCACGGCGGAAATACCTGCCGGACACGCCAAAATCACCTGCGGGCTACGCCAGAACCACTTGGACGACTCTCCCAAATGTCCTGCCGGGCATGTTGGAACCACCTCGCAGACGTGCCAGAAGCACGTGGCGGACAGTCCGGAATCACCTGTTGGGCATACGCAACCACCTCTGACACGTACCAGAACCACGTGCCGTGCACGCCGGAACCACCTACCGGACAGACCGGAATCAACTTTTGGGCATGCCGGAACCACCAGTCAGATGTGCCAGAAACACGTGCCGGAGACGCCGGAAGCACCTGCCGAGCACGTCGCAACCACCTGCTCAACTCGCCTGAACCACCTGCCGGACACGCCAAAATCACCTGCCCGCTACACCAGCACCACTTCGGGGACAAGCCGGAATCACGTGAGGGGCATGCCGGCACAGCCTCTCAGACTGAACCTCGTGCCGGACACCACAGAACCACCTGCCGGACAGACCGGAACCACCTGCCGGACACGCCGGAACCACCGGCTCGACCCGCCGGAACGACCGCTGGACATGCAAACTCGCCTGCCGGCTACGCCGGAAACACTTGGCGAACACTCCGGAATCACCTGGCGGGCATGCCGGAACCACCTCTCAGACGTGCCAGAACCATGCGGCGGACAGTCCGGGATCACCTGTTGGGCATGCGCAACCACCTCTGATTCGCACCAGAACCACATGCCGTGCAGGCTGGAACCACCTACCGGACAGACCAGAATCACCTTTCGGGCATGCCGGAACCGCCTGTCAGATGTGCCAGAAACACGTGCCGGAGACGCCGCAAGCACCTGCCAAGCACGTTGGAACCACCTGCTCAACTCGCCTGAACCACCTGCCGGACATGCCAAAATCACCTGCCGACTATGCCAGAACCACTTGGCGAACACTCCGGAATCACTTGCCGGGCATGCAGGAACCACCTCTCAGACATGCCAGAACCCCGTGCCAATGACCCCGGAAGCACCAGCCGAGCACGCCGGAACCACCTGCTCGACTCGCCAGAACCACCTGCCGATCATGCAAAAATCACCTGCCGGCTACGCCACAACCAGTTGGTGAACACTTTGGAATCACCTGCCAGGCTTGCTGGAACCACCTGCCGGTCATGCCAAAATCACCTGCCAACTACGCCAGAACCGCTTGGCGGACACTGCGGAAACACCTGTCGGGCCGGCTGGAACCACATCTCAGACGTGCCAGAAACGTGTTCATGAGATGCTGGAACCACACCCCGAACAGACGGATACCACCTGCCAGAACCGCCTGAACCACCTGCTGAGCACGCCGGAACCACCTGCTCGACTCACCGGTGCCACCTCCCTGACACGCCAAAATCACCTGCTGGGTATGCCAGAACCACTTGGCGGACACTCCGCAATCATCTGCCGGACGTGCCGGAACCAGCTCTCAGACACACCAGAACCAAGTGCCGGAGACGCCGGAAGCACCTGCCGAGCATGCCGGAGCCACCTGCTCGACTCGCCAGAAACACCTGCCGGAAACGCCAAAATCACCTGCCGGGTATGCCAGAACCACCTGGCGGACACTACGGAATCACCTGCCGCGCATGCCGGAAACACGTGCCAGACACGCCGGAAACACCTACCGGACAGACCGGAACCACCTGCCAAGAACGCCGGAGCCACCTGTTCGACTCGCTGGAACCACCTGCCGGACAGGCCAATATCAACTGCTGGCTATGCCAGAACCACCTGGGGGACAGTCCGGGATCACCTGCCAGCCACGGCGGAACCACCACTCAGACGTACCAGAACCACCTGCCGGAGAAGCTGGAAACACGTCCTGGACAGACTGGAACCACGTGACGGCCATGCCTGAACCACCTGCCGAGCACGGCGGAACCACCTGCCGGACACGCCAAAATCACCTGCCGACTATGCCAGAACCACTTGGCGAACACTCCGGAATCACTTGCCGGGCATGCAGGAACCACCTCTCAGACATGCCAGAACCCCGTGCCAATGACCCCGGAAGCACTAGCCGAGCACGCCGGAACCACCTGCTCGCCTCGCCAGAACCACCTGCCGGACACGCAAAAATCACCTGCCGGCTACGCCACAACCAGTTGGTGAACACTTTGGAATCACCTGCCAGGCTTGCTGGAACCACCTGCCGGTCATGCCAAAATCACCTGCCAACTACGCCAGTACCACTTGGAGGACACTGTGGAAACACCTGTCGGGCTGGCCGGAACCACATCTCAGACGTGCCAGAACCATGTGCATGAGATGCTGGAACCACACCCCGAACAGACGGAAAACACCTGCCAGACCCGTCTGAACAACATGCCGAGCACGCCGGAGCCACCTGCTCGACTCGCTGGAACCACCTACCTGACATGCCCAAATCACCAGCCGGGTATGCCAGAACCACTTGGCGGACACTCCGGAATCATCTGCCGGACATGCCGGAACCAGCTCTCAGACACAGCAGAACCACGTGCCGGAGACGCCGGAAGCACATGCCGAGCATGCCGGAGCCACCTGCTCGACTCGCCAGAAACACCTGCCGGACACGCCAAAATCACCTGCCGGGTACGCCAGAACCACCTGGCGGACACTCCGAAATCACCTGTCGCTCATGCCGAAACCACCTCTCAGACGTGCCGGAAGCACGTGCCGGACACGCCGGAATCACCTACCGGACAGACTGGAACCACCTGCCGAGCACGCCGGAGCCACCTGTTCGACTCGCTGGAACCACCTGCCGGACAGGCCAATATCAACTGCTGGCTATGCCAGAACCACCTGGGGGACAGTCCGGGATCACCTGCCAGCCATGGCGGAACCACCTCTCAGACGTACCAGAACCACCTGCCGGAGAAGCTGGAAACACGTCCTGGACAGACTGGAACCACGTGACGGCCATGCCTGAACCACCTGCCGAGCACGGCGGAACCACCTGCCGGACACGCCAAAATCACCTGCGGGCTACGCCAGAACCACTTGGACGACTCTCCCAAATGTCCTGCCGGGCATGTTGGAACCACCTCGCAGACGTGCCAGAAGCACGTGGCGGACAGTCCGGAATCACCTGTTGGGCATACGCAACCACCTCTGACACGTACCAGAACCACGTGCCGTGCACGCCGGAACCACCTACCGTACAGACCGGAATCACCTTTTCGGCATGCCGGAACCACCAGTCAGATGTGCCAGAAACACGTGCCGGAGACGCCGGAAGCACCTGCCGAGCACGTCGCAACCACCTGCTCAACTCGCCTGAACCACCTGCCGGACACGCCAAAATCACCTGCGGGCTACGCCACAACCAGTTGGTGAACACTTTGGAACCACCTGCCAGTCATGCCAAAATCACCTGCCAACTACGCCAGAACCGCTTGGCGGACACTGCGGAAACACCTGTCGGGCCGGCTGGAACCACATCTCAGACGTGCCAGAAACGTGTTCATGAGATGCTGGAACCACAGCCCGAACAGACGGATACCACCTGCCAGAACCGCCTGAACCACCTGCCGAGCACGCCGGAACCACCTGCTCGACTCACCGGTACCACCTCACTGACACGCCAAAATCACCTGCTGGGTATGCCAGAACCACCTGGCGGACACTCCGAAATCACCTGTCGCGCATGCCGGAACCACCTCTCACATGTGCCGGAAGCACGTGCCGGACACGCCGGAATCACCTAGCGGACAGACCGGAACCACCTGCCGAGCACGCCGGAGCCACCTGTTCGACTCGCTGGAACCACCTGCCGGACAGGCCAATATTAACTGCTGGCTATGCCAGAACCACCTGGGGGACGGTCCGGGATCTCCTGCCAGCCATGGCGGAACCACCTCTCAGACGTAACAGAACCACCTGCCGGAGAAGCTGGAAACACGTCCTGGACAGTCTGGAACCACGTGACGGCCATGCCTGAACCACCTGCCGAGCACGGCGGAACCACCTGCCGGACACGCCAAAATCACCTGCGGGCTACGCCAGAACCACTTGGACGACTCTCCCAAATGACCTGCCGGGCATGTTGGAACCACCTCGCAGACGTGCCAGAAGCACGTGGCGGACAGTCCGGAATCACCTGTTGGGCATACGCAACCACCTCTGACACGTACCAGAACCACGTGCCGTGCACGCCGGAACCACCTACCGGACAGACCGGAATCAACTTTTGGGCATGCCGGAACCACCAGTCAGATGTGCCAGAAACACGTGCCGGAGACGCCGGAAGCACCTGCCGAGCACGTCGCAACCACCTGCTCAACTCGCCTGAACCACCTGCCGGACACGCCAAAATCACCTGCCCGCTACACCAGCACCACTTCGGGGACAAGCCGGAATCACGTGAGGGGCATGCCGGCACAGCCTCTCAGACTGAACCTCGTGCCGGACACCACAGAACCACCTGCCGGACAGACCGGAACCACCTGCCGGACACGCCGGAACCACCGGCTCGACCCGCCGGAACGACCGCTGGACATGCAAACTCGCCTGCCGGCTACGCCGGAAACACTTGGCGAACACTCCGGAATCACCTGGCGGGCATGCCGGAACCACCTCTCAGACGTGCCAGAACCATGCGGCGGACAGTCCGGGATCACCTGTTGGGCATGCGCAACCACCTCTGATTTGTACCAGAACCACATGCCGTGCAGGCTGGAACCACCTACCAGACAGACCAGAATCACCTTTCGGGCATGCCGGAACCACCTGTCAGATGTGCCAGAAACACGCGCCGGAGACGCCGGAAGCACCTGCCAAGCATGTTGGAACCACCTGCTCAACTCGCCTGAACCACCTGCCTGACATGCCAAAATCACCTGCCGACTATGCCAGAACCACTTGGCGAACACTCCGGACTCACTTGCCGGGCATGCAGGAACCACATCTCAGACACAGCAGAACCACGTGCCGGAGACGCCGGAAGCACCTGCCGAGCATGCCGGAGCCACCTGCTCGACTCGCCAGAAACACCTGCCGGACACGCCAAAATCACCTGCCGGGTACGCCAGAACCACCTGGCGGACACTCCGAAATCACCTGTCGCTCATGCCGGAACCACCTCTCAGACGTGCCGGAAGCACGTGCCGGACACGCCGGAATCACCTACTGGACAGACCGGACCCACCTGCCGAGCACGCCGGAGCCACCTGTTCGACTCGCTGGAACCACCTGCCGGACAGGCCAATATCAACTGCTGGCTATGCCAGAACCACCTAGGGGACGGTCCGGAATCACCTGCCAGCCATGGCGGAACCACCTCTCAGACGTACCAGAACCACCTGCCGGAGAAGCTGGAAACACGTCCAGGACAGTCTGGAACCACCTGCCGGCCATGCCTGAACCACCTGCCAAGCACAACGGAACAACCTGCCAGACACGCCAAAATCACCTGCGTGTTATGCCAGAACCACTTGGAGGACTCTCTGGGATGACCTGCCGGGCATGCCGGAACCACCTCTCAGACGTGCCAGAACCATGTGGCGGACAGTCCGGAATCACCTGTTGGGCATGCGCAACCACCTCTGAGACGTACCGGAACCACATGCCGTGCAGGCTGGAACCACCTACCGGACAGACCGGAATCAGCTTTCGGGCATGCCGGAACCACCAGTCAGATGTGCCAGAAACACGTGCCGGAGACGCCAGAAGCACCTGCCAAGCACGTTGGAACCACCTGCTCAACTCGCCTGAACCACCTGCCGGACATGCCAAAATCACCTGCCGACTATGCCAGAACCACTTGGCGAACACTCCGGAATCACTTGCCGGGCATGCAGGAACCACCTCTCAGACATGCCAGAACCCCGTGCCAATGACCCCGGAAGCACCAGCCGAGCACGCCGGAACCACCTGCTCGACTCGCCAGAACCACCTGCCGGACACGCAAAAATCACCTGCCGGCTACGCCACAACCAGTTGGTGAACACTTTGGAATCACCTGCCAGGCTTGCTGGAACCACCTGTCGGTCATGCCAAAATCACCTGCCAACTACACCAGTACCACTTGGAGGACACTGTGGAAACACCTATCGGGCCGGCCGGAACCACATCTCAGACGTGCCAGAACCATGTGCATGAGATGCTGGAACCACACCCCGAACAGACGGAAAACACCTGCCAGACCCGTCTGAACAACCTGCCGAGCACGCCGGAGCCACCTGCTCGACTCGCTGGAACCACCTACCTGACATGGCCAAATCACCAGCTGGGTATGCCAGAACCACTTGGCGGACACTCCGGAATCATCTGCCGGACATGCCGGAACCAGCTCTCAGACACAGCAGAACCACGTGCCGGAGACGCCGGAAGCACATGCCGAGCATGCCGGAGCCACCTGCTCGACTCGCCAGAAACACCTGCCGGACACGCCAAAATCACCTGCCGGGTACGCCAGAACCACCTGGCGGACACTCCGAAATCACCTGTCGCTCATGCCGGAACCACCTCTCAGACGTGCCGGAAGCACGTGCCGGACACGCCGGAATCACCTACCGGACAGACCGGAACCACCTGCCGAGCACGCCGGAGCCACCTGTTCGACTCGCTGGAACCACCTGCCGGACAGGCCAATATCAACTGCTGGCTATGCCAGAACCACCTGGGGGACAGTCCGGGATCACCTGCCAGCCATGGCGGAACCACCTCTCAGACGTACCAGAACCACCTGCCGGAGAAGCTGGAAACACGTCCTGGACAGACTGGAACCACGTGACGGCCATGCCTGAACCACCTGCCGAGCACGGCGGAACCACCTGCCGGACACGCCAAAATCACCTGCGGGCTACGCCAGAACCACTTGGACGACTCTCCCAAATGTCCTGCCGGGCATGTTGGAACCACCTCGCAGACGTGCCAGAAGCACGTGGCGGACAGTCCGGAATCACCTGTTGGGCATACGCAGCCACCTCTGACACGTACCAGAACCACGTGCCGTGCACGCCGGAACCACCTACCGGACAGACCGGAATCAACTTTTGGGCATGCCGGAACCACCAGTCAGATGTGCCAGAAACACGTGCCGGAGACGCCGGAAGCACCTGCCGAGCACGTCGCAACCACATGCTCAACTCGCCTGAACCACCTGCCGGACACGCCAAAATCACCTGCCCGCTACACCAGCACCACTTCGGGGACAAGCCGGAATCACGTGAGGGGCATGCCGGCACAGCCTCTCAGACTGAACCTCGTGCCGGACACCACAGAACCACCTGCCGGACAGACCGGAACCACCTGCCGGACACGCCGGAACCACCGGCTCGACCCGCCGGAACGACCGCTGGACATGCAAACTCGCCTGCCGGCTAGGCCGGAAACACTTGGCGAACACTCCGGAATCACCTGGCGGGCATGCCGGAACCACCTCTCAGACGTGCCAGAACCATGCGGCGGACAGTCCGGGATCACCTGTTGGGCATGCGCAACCACCTCTGATTCGTACCAGAACCACATGCCGTGCAGGCTGGAACCACCTACCGGACAGACCGGAATCACCTTTCGGGCATGCCGGAACCACCTGTCAGATGTGCCAGAAACACGTGCCGGAGACGCCGCAAGCACCTGCCAAGCACGTTGGAACCACCTGCTCAACTCGCCTGAACCACCTGCCGGACATGCCAAAATCACCTGCCGACTATGCCAGAACCACTTGGCGAACACTCCGGAATCACTTGCCGGGCATGCAGGAACCACCTCTCAGACATGCCAGAACCCCGTGCCAATGACCCCGGAAGCACCAGCCGAGCACGCCGGAACCACCTGCTCGACTCGCCAGAACCACCTGCCGGACACGCAAAAATCACCTGCCGGCTACGCCACAACCAGTTGGTGAACACTTCGGAATCACCTGCCAGGCTTGCTGGAACCACCTGCCGGTCATGCCAAAATCACCTGCCAACTACGCCAGTACCACTTGGCGGACACTGTGGAAACACCTGTCGGGCCGGCCGGAACCACATCTCAGACGTGCCAGAACCATGTGCATGAGATGCTGGAACCACAGCCCGAACAGACGGAAAACACCTGCCAGACCCGTCTGAACATCCTGCCGAGCACGCCGGAACCACCTGCTCGACTCACCGGTACCACCTCCCTGACACGCCAAAATCACCTGCTGGGTATGCCAGAACCACTTGGCGGACACTCCGGAATCATCTGCCGGACATGCCGGAACCAGCTCTCAGACACACCAGAACCAAGTGCCGGAGACGCAGGAAGCACCTGCCGAGCATGCCGGAGCCACCTGCTCGACTCGCCAGAAACACCTGCCGGACACGCCAAAATCACCTGCCGGGTATGCCAGAACCACCTGGCAGACACTACGGAATCACCTGCCGCGCATGCCGGAAGCACGTGCCAGACACGCCGCAAACACCTACCGGACAGACCGGAGCCACCTGCCAAGAACGCCGGAGCCACCTGTTCGACTCGCTGGAACCACCTGCCGGACAGGCCAATATCAACTGCTGGCTATGCCAGAACCACCTGGGGGACAGTCCGGGATCACCTGCCAGCCATGGCGGAACCACCTCTCAGACGTACCAGAACCACCTGCCGGAGAAGATGGAAACACGTCCTGGACAGACTGGAACGACGTGACGGCCATGCCTGAACCACCTGCCGAGCACGGCGGAACCACCTGCCGGACACGCCAAAATCACCTGCGGGCTACGCCAGAACCACTTGGACGACTCTCCGAAATGACCTGCCGGGCATGTTGGAACCACCTCTCAGACGTGCCAGAAGCACGTGGCGGACAGTCCGGAATCACCTGTTGGGCATACGCAACCACCTCTGACACGTACCAGAACCACGTGCCGTGCACGCCGGAACCACCTACCGGACAGACCGGAATCAACTTTTGGGCAAGCGGGAACCACCAGTCAGATGTGCCAGAAACACGTGCCGGAGACGCCGGAAGCACCTGCCGAACACGTCGCAACCACCTGCTCAACTCGCCTGAACCACCTGCCGGACACGCCAAAATCACCTGCCCGCTACACCAGCACCACTTCGGGGACAAGCCGGAATCACGTGAGGGGCATGCCGGCACAGCGCCTCAGACTGAACCTAGTGCCGGACACCACAGAACCACCTGCCGGACAGACCGGAACAACCTGCCGGACACGCCGGAACCACCGGCTCGACCCGCCGGAACGACCGCTGGACGTGCAAAATCACCTGCCGGCTACGCCGCAAACACTTGGCGAACACTCCGGAATCACCTGCCGGGCATGCCGGAACCACCTCTCAGATATGCCAGAACCACGTGCCAATGACCCCGGAAGCACCTGCTGAGCACGCCGGAACCACCTGCTCGACTCGCCAGAACCACCTGCCGGACACGCAAAAATCACCTGCCGGCTACGCCACAACCAGTTGGGGAACACTTCGGAATCGCCTGCCGGGCTTGCTGGAACCACCTGCCGGTCATGCCAAAATCACCTGCCAACTACGCCAGTACCACTTGGCGGACACTGTGGAAACACCTGTCGGGCCGGCCGGAACCACATCTCAGACGTGCCAGAACCATGTGGCGGACAGTCCGGAATCACCTGTTGGGCATGCGCCACCACCTCTGAGACGTACCAGAACCACATGCCGTGCAGGCTGGAACCACCTACCGGACAGACCGGAATCACCTTTCGGGTATGCCGGAACCACCTGTCAGATGTGCCAGAAACACGTGCCGCAGACGCCGGAAGCACCTGCCAAGCACGTTGGAACCACCTGCTCAACTCACCTGAACCACCTGCCGGACATGCCAAAATCACCTGCCGACTATGCCAGAACCACTTGGCGAAAACTCCGGAATCACGTGCCGGGCATGCAGGAACCACCTCTCAGACATGCCAGAACCCCGTGCCAATGACCCCGGAAGCACCTGCCGAGCACGCCGGAACCACCTGTTCGACTCGCCAGAACCACCTGCCGGACACGCAAAAATCACCTGCCGGCTACGCCACAACCAGTTGGGGAACACTTCGGAATCACCTGCCGGGCTTGCTGGAACCACCTGCCGGTCATCCCAAAATCACCTGCCAACTACGCCAGTACCACTTGGCGGACACTGTGGAAACACCTGTCGGGCCGGCCGGAACCACATCGCAGACTTGCCAGAACCATGTGCATGAGATGCTGGAACCACACCCCGGACAGAAGGAAAACACCTGCCAGACCCGTCTGAACAACCGGCCGAGCACGCTGGAGGCACCTGCTCGACTCGCCGGAATCACCTACCTGACATGCCCAAATCACCAGCCGGGTATGCCAGAACCACTTGGCGGACACTCCGGAATCATCTGCCGGACATGCCGGAACCAGCTCTCAGACACACCAGAACCACGTGCCGGAGACGCCGGAAGCACCTGCCGAGCATGCCGGAGCCACCTGCTCGACTCGCCAGAAACACCTGCCGGACACGCCAAAATCACCTGCCGGGTACGCCAGAACCACCTGGCGGACACTCCGAAATCACCTGTCGCGCATGCCGGAACCACCTCTCAGACGTGCCGGAAGCACGTGCCGGACACGCCGGAATCACCTACCGGACAGACCGGAACCACCTGCACAGCACGCCGGAGCCACCTGTTCGACTCGCTGGAACCACCTGCCGGACAGGCCAATATCAACTGCTGGCTATGCCAGAACCACCTGGGGGACGGTCCGGAATCACCTGCCAGCCATGGTGGAACCACCTCTCAGACGTAGCAGAACCACCTGCCGGAGAAGCTGGAAACACGTCCTGGACAGTCTGGAACCACCTGCCGGCCAAGCCTGAACCACCTGCCGAGCACGGCGGAACCACCTGCCGGACACGCCAAAATCACCTGCGGGCTACGCCAGAACCACTTGGACGACTCTCCGAAATGACCTGCCGGGCATGTTGGAACCACCTCTCAGACGTGCCAGAAGCACGTGGCGGACCGTCCGGAATCACCTGTTGGGCATACGCAACCACCTCTGAGACGTACCAGAACCACGTGCCGTTCACGCCGGAACCACCTACCGGACAGATCGGAATCAACTTTTGGGCATGCCGGAACCACCTGTCAGATGTGCCAGAAACACGTGCCGGAGACGCCGGAAGCACCTGCCGAGCACGTCGCAACCACCTGCTCAACTCGCCTGAACCACCTGCCCGACACGCCAAAATCACCTGCCCGCTACACCAGCACCACTTCGGGGACAAGCCGGAATCACGTGAGGGGCATGCCGGCACAGCCTCTCAGACTGAACCTCGTGCCGGACACCACAGAACCACCTGCCGGACAGACCGGAACCAACTGGCGGACACGCCGGAACCACCAGCTCGACCCGCCGGAACGACCGCTGGACATGCAAACTCACCTGCCGGCTACGCCGGAAACACTTGGCGAACACTCCGGAATCACCTGCCGGGCATGCCGGAACCACCTCTCAGATATGCCAGAACCACGTGCCAATGACCCCGGAAGCTCCTGCCGAGTACGCCGGAAGCACCTGCTCGACTCGCCAGAACCACCTGCCGGACACGCGAAAATCACCTGCCGGCTACGCCACAACCAGTTGGGGAACACTTCGGAATCACCTGCCGGGCTTGCTGGAACCACCTGCCTGTCATGCCAAAATCACCTGCCAACTACGCCAGTACCACTTGGCGGACACTGTGGAAACACCTGTCGGGCCGGCCGGAACCACATCTCAGACGTGCCAGAACCATGTGCATGAGATGCTGGAACCACACCCCGAACAGACGGAAAACACCTGCCAGACCCGTCTGAACAACCTGCCGAGCACGCCGGAGCCACCTGCTCGACTCGCCGGAACCACCTACCTGACATGCCAAAATCACGAGCCGGGTATGCGAGAACCACTTGGCGGACACTCCGGAATCATCTGCCGGACATGCTGGAACCAGCTCTCAGACACAGCAGAACCACGTGCCGGAGACGCCGGAAGCACCTGCCGAGCACGCCGGAGCCACCTGCTCGACTCGCCAGAAACACCTTCCGGACACGCCAAAATCACCTGCCGGGTACGCCAGAACCACCTGGCGGACACTCCGAAATCACCTGTCGCGCATGCCGGAACCACATCTCAGACGTGCCGGAAGCACGTGCCGGACACGCCGGAATCACCTACCGGACAGACCGGAACCACCTGCCGAGCACGCCGGAGCCACCTGTTCGACTCGCTGGAACCACCTGCCGGACAGGCCAATATCAACTGCTGGCTATGCCAGAACCACCTGGGGGACGGTCTGGAATCACCTGCCAGCCATGGCGGAACCACCTCTCAGACGTACCAGAACCACCTGCCGGAGAAGCTGGAAACACGTCCTGGACATTCTGGAACCACCTGCCGGCCAAGCCTGAACCACCTGCCAAGCACAACGGAACAACCTGCCAGACACGCCAAAATCACCTGCGTGTTATGCCAGAACCACTTGGAGGACTCTCTGGGATGACCTGCCGGGCATGCCGGAACCACCTCTCAGACGTGCCAGAACCATGTGGCGGACAGTCCGGAATCACCTGTTGGGCATGCGCAACCACCTCTGAGACGTACCAGAACCACATGCCGTGCAGGCTGGAACCACCTACCGGACAGACCGGAATCACCTTTCGGGCATGCCGGAACCACCTGTCAGATGTGCCAGAAACACGTGCCGGAGACGCCGGAAGCACCTGCCAAGCACGTTGGAACCACCTGCTCAACTCGCCTGAACCACCTGCCGGACATGCCAAGATCACCTGCCGACTATGCCAGAACCACTTGGCGAACACTCCGGAATCACTTGCCGGGCATGCAGGAACCACCTCTCAGACATGCCAGAACCCCGTGTCAATGACCCCGGAAGCACCAGCTGAGCACGCCGGAACCACCTGCTCGACTCGCCAGAACCACCTGCCCGACATGCAAAAATCACCTGCCGGCTACGCCACAACCAGTTGGTGAACACTTTGGAACCACCTGCCAGTCATGCCAAAATCACCTGCCAACTACGCCAGAACCGCTTGGCGGACACTGCGGAAACACCTGTCGGGCCGGCTGGAACCACATCTCAGACGTGCCAGAAACGTGTTCATGAGATCCTGGAACCACACCCCGAACAGACGGATACCACCTGCCAGAACCGCCTGAACCACCTGCTGAGCACGCCGGAACCACCTGCTCGACTCACCGGTACCACCTCCCTGACACGCCAAAATCACCTGCTGGGTATGCCAGAACCACTTGGCGGACACTCTGGAATCATCTGCCGGACATGCCGGAACCAGCTCTCAGGCACACCAGAACCAAGTGCCGGAGACACCGGAAGCACCTGCCGAGCATGCCGGAGCCACCTGCTCGACTCGCCAGAAACACCTGCCGGACACGCCAAAATCACCTGCCGGGTATGCCAGAACCACCTGGCGGACACTAAGGAATCACCTGCCGCGCATGCCGGAACCACCTCTCAGACGTGCCAGAAGCACGTGGCGGACAGTCCGGAATCACCTGTTGGGCATACGCAACCACCTCTGAGACGTACCAGAACCACGTGCCGTGCACGCCGGAACCACCTACCGGACAGACCGGAATCAACTTTTGGTCATGCCGGAACCACCAGTCAGATGTGCCAGAAACACGTGCCGGAGACGCCGGAAGCACCTGCCGAGCACGTCGCAACCACCTGCTCAACTCGCCTGAACCACCTGCCGGACACGCCAAAATCACCTGCCCGCTACACCAGCACCACTTCGGGGACAAGCCGGAATCACGTGAGGGGCATGCCGGCACAGCCTCTCAGACTGAACCTCGTGCCGGACACCACAGAACCACCTGCCGGACAGACCGGAACCACCTGCCGGACACGCCGGAACCACCGGCTCGACCCGCCGGAACGACCGCTGGACATGCAAAATCACCTGCCGGCTACGCCGGAAACACTTGGCGAACACTCCGGAATCACCTGCCGGGCATGCCGGAACCACCTCTCAGATATGCCAGAGCCACGTGACAATGACCCCGGAAGCTCCTGCCGAGCACGCCGGAAGCACCTGCTCGACTCGCCAGAACCACCTGCCGGACACGCAAAAATCAACTGCCGGCTACGCCACAACCAGTTGGGGAACACTTCGGAATCACCTGCCGGGCTTGCTGGAACCACCTGCCGGTCATGCCATAATCACCTGCCAACTACGCCAGTACCACTTGGCGGACACTGTGGAAACACCTGTCGGGCCAGCCGGAACCACATCTCAGACGTGCCACAACCATGTGCATGAGATGCTGGAACCGCACCCCGAACAGACGGAAAACACCTGCCAGACCCGTCTGAACAACCTGCCGAGCACGCCGGAGCCACCTGCTCGACTCGCCGGAACCACCTACCTGACATGACCAAATCACGAGCCGGGTATGCCAGAACCACTTGGCGGACACTCCGGAATCATCTGCCGGACATGCCGGAACCAGCTCTCAGACACAGCAGAACCACGTGCCGGAGACGCCGGAAGCACCTGCCGAGCACGCCGGAGCCACCTGCTCGACTCGCCAGAAACACCTTCCGGACACGCCAAAATCACCTGCCGGGTACGCCAGAACCACCTGGCGGACACTCCGAAATCACCTGTCGCGCATGCCGGAACCACCTCTCAGACGTGCCGCAAGCACGTGCCGGACACGCCGGAATCACCTACCGGACAGACCGGAACCACCTGCCGAGCACGCCGGAGCCACCTGTTCGACTCGCTGGAACCACCTGCCGGACAGGCCAATATCAACTGCTGGCTATGCCAGAACCACCTGGGGGACGGTCTGGAATCACCTGCCAGCCATGGCGGAACCACCTCTCAGACGTACCAGAACCACCTGCCGGAGAAGCTGGAAACACGTCCTGGACATTCTGGAACCACCTGCCGGCCAAGCCTGAACCACCTGCCAAGCACAACGGAACAACCTGCCAGACACGCCAAAATCACCTGCGTGTTATGCCAGAACCACTTGGAGGACTCTCTGGGATGACCTGCCGGGCATGCCGGAACCACCTCTCAGACGTGCCAGAACCATGTGGCGGACAGTCCGGAATCACCTGTTGGGCATGCGCAACCACCTCTGAGACGTACCAGAACCACATGCCGTGCAGGCTGGAACCACCTACCGGACAGACCGGAATCACCTTTCAGGCATGCCGGAACCACCTGTCAGATGTGCCAGAAACACGTGCCGGAGACGCCGGAAGCACCTGCCAAGCACGTTGGAACCACCTGCTCAACTCGCCTGAACCACCTGCCGGACATGCCAAGATCACCTGCCGACTATGCCAGAACCACTTGGCGAACACTCCGGAATCACTTGCCGGGCACGCAGGAACCACCTCTCAGACATGCCAGAACCCCGTGTCAATGACCCCGGAAGCACCAGCTGAGCACGCCGGAACCACCTGCTCGACTCGCCAGAACCACCTGCCCGACATGCAAAAATCACCTGCAGTCTACGCCACAACCAGTTGGTGAACACTTTGGAACCACCTGCCAGTCATGCCAAAATCACCTGCCAACTACGCCAGAACCGCTTGGCGGACACTGTGGAAACACCTGTCGGGCCGGCTGGAACCACATCTCAGACGTGCCAGAAACGTGTTCATGAGATGCTGGAACCACACCCCGAACAGACGGATACCACCTGCCAGAACCGCCTGAACCACCTGCTGAGCACGCCGGAACCACCTGCTCGACTCACCGGTACCACCTCCCTGACACGCCAAAATCACCTGCTGGGTATGCCAGAACCACTTGGCGGACACTCCGGAATCATCTGCCGGACATGCCGGAACCAGCTCTCAGGCACACCAGAACCAAGTGCCGGAGACACCGGAAGCACCTGCCGAGCATGCCGGAGCCACCTGCTCGACTCGCCAGAAACACCTGCCGGACACGCCAAAATCACCTGCGGGGTATGCCAGAACCACCTGGCGGACACTAAGGAATCACCTGCCGCGCATGCCAGAACCACCTCTCAGACGTGCCAGAAGCACGTGGCGGACAGTCCGGAATCACCTGTTGGGCATACGCAACCACCTCTGAGACGTACCAGAACCACGTGCCGTGCACGCCGGAACCACCTACCGGACAGACCGGAATCAACTTTTGGTCATGCCGGAACCACCAGTAAGATGTGCCAGAAACACGTGCCGGAGACGCCGGAAGCACCTGCCGAGCACGTCGCAACCACCTGCTCAACTCGCCTGAACCACCTGCCGGACACGCCAAAATCACCTGCCCGCTACACCAGCACCACTTCGGGGACAAGCCGGAATCACGTGAGGGGCATGCCGGCACAGCCTCTCAGACTGAACCTCGTGCCGGACACCACAGAACCACCTGCCGGACAGACCGGAACCACCTGCCGGACACGCCGGAACCACCGGCTCGACCCGCCGGAACGACCGCTGGACATGCAAAATCACCTGCCGGCTACACCGGAAACACTTGGCGAACACTCCGGAATCACCTGCCGGGCATGCCGGAACCACCTCTCAGATATGCCAGAACCACGTGCCAATGACCCCGGAAGCTCCTGCCGAGCACGCCGGAAGCACCTGCTCGACTCGCCAGAACCACCTGCCGGACACGCAAAAATCACCTGCCGGCTACGCCACAACCAGTTGGGGAACACTTCGGAATCACCTGCCGGGCTTGCTGGAACCACCTGCCGGTCATGCCAAAATCACCTGCCAACTACGCCAGTACCACTTGGCGGACACTGTGGAAACACCTGTCGGGCCGGCCGGAACCACATCTCAGACGTGCCACAACCATGTGCATGAGATGCTGGAACCACACCCCGAACAGACGGAAAACACCTGCCAGACCCGTCTAAACAACCTGCCGAGCACGCCGGAGCCACCTGCTCGACTCGCCGGAACCACCTACCTGACATGCCCAGATCACCAGCCGGGTATGCCAGAACCACTTGGCGGACACTGCGGAATCATCTGCCGGACATGCCGGAACCAGCTCTCAGACACACCAGAACCACGTGCCGGAGACGCCGGAAGCACCTGCCGAGCATGCCGGAGCCACCTGCTCGACTCGCCAGAAACACCTGCCGGACACGCCAAAATCACCTGCCGGGTACGCCAGAACCACCTGGCGGACACTCCGAAATCACCTGTCGCGCATGCCGGAACCACCTCTCAGACGTGCCGGAAGCACGTGCCGGACACGCCGGAATCACCTACCGGACAGACCGGAACCACCTGCCGAGCACGCCGGAGCCACCTGTTCGACTCGCTGGAACCACCTGCCAGACAGGCCGATATTAACTGCTGGCTATGCCAGAACCACCTGGGGGACGGTCCGGAATCACCTGCCAGCCATGGCGGAACCACCTCTCAGATGTACCAGAACCACCTGCCGGAGAAGCTGGAAACACGTCCTGGACAGTCTGGAACCACCTGCCGGCCAAGCCTGAACCACCTGCCAAGCACAACGGAACAACCTGCCAGACACGCCAAAATCACCTGCGTGTTATGCCAGAACCACTTGGAGGACTCTCTGGGATGACCTGCCGGGCATGCCGGAACCACCTCTCAGACGTGCCAGAACCATGTGGCGGACAGTCCGGAATCACCTGTTGGGCATGCGCAACCACCTCTGAGACGTACCAGAAACACATGCCGTGCAGGCTGGAACCACCTACCGGACAGACGGGAATCGCCTTTCGGGCATGCCGGAACCACCTGTCAGATGTGCCAGAAACACGTGCCAATGACCCCGGAAGCACCTGCCGAGCACGCCGGAACCACCTGCTCGACTCGCCAGAACCACCTGCCGGACACGCAAAAATCACCTGCCGGCTACGCCACAACCGGTGGGGTAACACTTTGGAATCACCTGCCGGGCTTGCTGGAACCACCTGCCAGTCATGCCAAAATCACCTGCCAATTTCGCCAGAACCGCTTGGCGGACAATGCGGAAACACCTGTCGGGCCGGCTGGAACCACATCTCAGACGTGCCAGAAACGTGTTCATTAGATGCTGGAACCACACCCCGAACAGTCGGATACCACCTGCCAGAACCGCCTGAACCACCTGCTGAGCACGCCGGAACCACCTGCTCGACTCACCGGTAGCACCTCCCTGACACGCCAAAATCACCTGCTGGGTATGCCAGAAGCACTTGGCGGACACTCCGGAATCATCTGCCGGACATGCCGGAACCAGCTCTCAGACACACCAGAACCAAGTGCCGGAGACGCCGGAAGCACCTGCTGAGCATGCCGGAGCCACCTGCTCGACTCGCCAGAAACACCTGCCGGACACGCCAAAATCACCTGCCGGGTATGCCAGAACCACCTGGCGGACACTACGGAATCACCTGCTGCGCATGCCGGATCCACCTCTCAGACGTGCCGGAAGCACGTGCCGGACACGCCAGAAACACCTACCGGACAGAACGGAACCACCTGCCAAGAATGCCGGAGCCACCTGTTCGACTCGCTGGAACCACCTGCCGGACAGGCCAATATCAACTGCTGGCTATGCCAGAACCACCTGGGGGACAGTCCGGGATCACCTGCCAGCCATGGCGGAACCACCTCTCAGACGTACCAGAACCACCTGCCGGAGAAGCTGGAAACACGTCCTAGACAGACTGGAACCACGTGATGGCCATGCCTGAACCACCTGCCGAGCACGGCGGAACCACCTGCCGGACACGCCAAAATCACCTGCGGGCTACGCCAGAACCACTTGGACGACTCTCCGAAATGACCTGCCGGGCATGTTGGAACCACCTCTCAGACGTGCCAGAAGCACGTGGCGGACAGTCCGGAATCACCTGTTGGGCATACGCAACCACCTCTGAGACGTACCAGAACCACGTGCCGTGCACGCCGGAACCACCTACCGGACAGACCGGAATCCACTTTTGGGCATGCCGGAACCACCAGTCAGATGTGCCAGAAACACGTGCCGGAGACGCCGGAAGCACCTGCCGAGCACGTCGCAACCACCTGCTCAACTCGCCTGAACCACCTGCCGGACACGCCAAAATCACCTGCCCGCTACACCAGCACCACTTCGGGGACAAGCCGGAATCACGTGAGGGTCATGCCGGCACAGCCTCTCAGACTGAACCTCGTGCCGTACACCACAGAACCACCTGCCGGACAGACCGGAACCACCTGCCGGACACGCCGGAACCACCGGCTCGACCCGCCGGATCGACCGCTGGACATGCAACATCACCTGCCGGCTACGCCGGAAACACTTGGCGAACACTCCGGAATCACCTGCCGGGCATGCCGGAACCACCTCTCAGATATGCCAGAACCACGTGCCAATGACCCCGGAAGCACCTGCCGAGCACGCCGGAACCACCTGCTTGACTCGCCAGAACCGCCTGCCAGACACGCAAAAATCACCTGCCGTCTACGCCACAACCGGTGGGGGAACACTTCGGAATCACCTGCCGGGCTTGCTGGAACCACCTGCCGGTCATGCCAAAATCACCTGCCAACTACGCCAGTACCACTTGGCGGACACTGTGGAAACACCTGTCGGGCCGGCCGGAACCACATCTCAGACGTGCCAGAACCATGTGCATGAGATGCTGGAACCACACCCCGAACAGACGGAAAACACCTGCCAGACCCGTCTTAACAACCTGCCGAGCACGCCGGAGCCACCTGCTCGACTCGCCGGAACCACCTACCTGACATGCCCAGATCACCAGCCGGGTATGCCAGAACCACTTGGCGGACACTGCGGAATCATCTGCCGGACATGCCGGAACCAGCTCTCAGACACACCAGAACCACGTGCCGGAGACGCCGGAAGCACCTGCCGAGCATGCCGGAGCCACCTGCTCGACTCGCCAGAAACACCTGCCGGACACGCCAAAATCACCTGCCGGGTACGCCAGAACCACCTGGCGGACACTCCGAAATCACCTGTCGCGCATGCCGGAACCACCTCTCAGACGTGCCGGAATCACCTACCGGACAGACCGGAACCACCTGCCGAGCACGCCGGAGCCACCTGTTCGACTCGCTGGAACCACCTGCCAGACAGGCCGATATTAACTGCTGGCTATGCCAGAACCACCTGGGGGACGGTCCGGAATCACCTGCCAGCCATGGCGGAACCACCTCTCAGATGTACCAGAACCACCTGCCGGAGAAGCTGGAAACACGTCCTGGACAGTCTGGAACCACCTGCCGGCCAAGCCTGAACCACCTGCCAAGCACAACGGAACAACCTGCCAGACACGCCAAAATCACCTGCGTGTTATGCCAGAACCACTTGGAGGACTCTCTGGGATGACCTGCCGGGCATGCCGGAACCACCTCTCAGACGTGCCAGAACCATGTGGCGGACAGTCCGGAATCACCTGTTGGGCATGCGCAACCACCTCTGAGACGTACCAGAACCACATGCCGTGCAGGCTGGAACCACCTACCGGACAGACGGGAATCACCTTTCGGGCATGCCGGAACCACCTGTCAGATGTGCCAGAAACACGTGCCGGAGACGCCGGAAGCACCTGCCAAGCACGTTGGAACCACCTGCTCAACTCGCCTGAACCACCTGCCGGACATGCCAAAATCACCAGCCGACTATGCCAGAACCACTTGGCGAACACTCCGGAATCACTTGCCGGGCATGCAGGAACCACCTCTCAGACATGACAGAACCCCGTGCCAATGACCCCGGAAGCACCAGCCGAGCACGCCGGAACCACCTGCTCGGCTCGCCAGAACCACCTGCCGATCACGAAAAAATCACCTGCCGGCTACGCCACAACCAGTTGGTGAACACTTTGGAATCACCTGCCAGGCTTGCTGGAACCACCTGCCAGTCATGCCAAAATCACCTGCCAACTACGCCAGAACCTCTTGGCGGACACTGCGGAAACACCTGTCGGGCCGGCCGGAACCACATCACAGTCGTGGCAGAAACGTGTTCATGAGATGCTGGAACCACACCCCGAACAGACGGATACCACCTGCCAGAACCGCCTGAACCACCTGCTGAGCACGCCGGAACCACCTGCTCGACTCACCGGTACCACCTCCCTGACACGCCAAAATCACCTGCTGGGTATGCCAGAACCACTTGGCGGACACTCCGGAATCATCTGCCGGACATGCCGGAACCAGCTCTCAGACACACCAGAACCATGTGCCGGAGACGCCGGAAGCACCTGCCGAGCATGCCGGAGCCACCTGCTCGACTCGCCAGAAACACCTGCCGGACACGCCAAAATCACCTGCCGGGTATGCCAGAACCACCTGGCGGACACTACGGAATCACCTGCCGCGCATGAGGGAACCACCTCTCAGACGTGCCGGAAGCACGTGCCAGACACGCCGGAAACACCTACCGGACAGACCGGAACCACCTGCCAAGAACGCCGGAGCCACCTGTTCGACTCGCTGGAACCACCTGCCGGACAGGCCAATATCAACTGCTGGCTATGCCAGAACCACCTGGGGGACAGTCCGGGATCACCTGCCAGCCATGGCGGAACCACCTCTCAGACGTACCAGAACCACCTGCCGGAGAAGCTGGAAACACGTCCTGGACAGACTGGAACCACGTGACGGCCAGGCCTGAACCACCTGCTGAGCACGGCGGAACCACCTGCCGGACACGCAAAAATCACCTGCGGGCTACGCCAGAACCACTTGGACGACTCTCCGAAATGACCTGCCGGGCATGTTGGAACCACCTCTCAGACGTGCCAGAAGCACGTGGCGGACAGTCCGGAATCACCTGTTGGGCATGCGCAACCACCTCTGAGACGTACCAGAACCACGTGCCGTGCAGGCTGGAACCACCTACTGGAAAGACCGGAATCACCTTTCAGGCATGCCGGAACCACCTGTCAGATGTGCCAGAAACACGTGCCGAAGACGACGGAAGCATCCCCCAAGCACGTTGGAACCACCTGCTCAACTCGCCTGAACCACCTGCCGGACACGCCAAAATCACTTGCCCGCTACACCAGCACCACTTCGGGGACAAGCCGGAATCACGTGAGGGGCATGCCGGCACAGCCTCTCAGACTGAACCTCGTGCCGGACACCACAGAACCACCTGCCGGACAGACCGGAACCACCTGCCGGACACGCCGGAACCACAGGCTCGACCCGCCGGAACGACCGCTGGACATCAAAATCACCTGCCGGCTATGCCGGAATCACTTGGCGAACACTCCGGAATCACCTGCTGGTCATGCCGGAACCACCTCTCAGATATGCCAGAACCACGTGCCAATGACCCCGGAAGCACCTGCCGAGCACGCCGGAACCACCTGCTCGACTCGCCAGAACCACCTGCCGGACACGCAAAAATCACCTGCCGGCTACGCCACAACCGGTGGGGGAACTCTTTGGAATCACCTGCCGGGCTTGCTGGAACCACCTGCCGGTCATGCCAAAATCACCTGCCAATTTCGCCAGAACCGCTTGGCGGACAATGTGGAAACACCTGTCGGGCCGGCTGGAACCACATCTCAGACGTGCCAGAAACGTGTTCATTAGATGCTGGAACCACACCCCGAACAGACGGATACCACCTGCCAGAACCGCCTGAACCACCTGCTGAGCACGCCGGAACCACCTGCTCGACTCACCGGTACCACCTCCCTGACACGCCAAAATCACCTGCTGGGTATGCCAGAAGCACTTGGCGGACACTCCGGAATCATCTGCCGGACATGCCGGAACCAGCTCTCAGACACACCAGAACCAAGTGCCGGAGACGCCGGAAGCACCTGCTGAGCATGCCGGAGCCACCTGCTCGACTCGCCAGAAACACCTGCCGGACACGCCAAAATCACCTGCCGGGTATGCCAGAACCACCTGGCGGACACTACGGAATCACCTGCTGCGCATGCCGGATCCACCTCTCAGACGTGCCGGAAGCACGTGCCGGACACGCCAGAAACACCTACCGGACAGAACGGAACCACCTGCCAAGAATGCCGGAGCCACCTGTTCGACTCGCTGGAACCACCTGCCGGACAGGCCAATATCAACTGCTGGCTATGCCAGAACCACCTGGGGGACAGTCCGGGATCACCTGCCAGCCATGGCGGAACCACCTCTCAGACGTACCAGAACCACCTGCCGGAGAAGCTGGAAACACGTCCTGGACAGACTGGAACCACGTGATGGCCATGCCTGAACCACCTGCCGAGCACGGCGGAACCACCTGCCGGACACGCCAAAATCACCTGCGGGCTACGCCAGAACCACTTGGACGACTCTCCCAAATGACCTGCCGGGCATGTTGGAACCACCTCTCAGACGTGCCAGAAGCACGTGGCGGACAGTCCGGAATCACCTGTTGGGCATACGCAACCACCTCTGAGACGTACCAGAACCACGTGCCGTGCACGCCGGAACCACCTACCGGACAGACCGGAATCCACTTTTGGGCATGCCGGAACCACCAGTCAGATGTGCCAGAAACACGTGCCGGAGACGCCGGAAGCACCTGCCGAGCACGTCGCAACCACCTGCTCAACTCGCCTGAACCACCTGCCGGACATGCCAAAATCACCTGCCCGCTACACCAGCACCACTTCGGGGACAAGCCGGAATCACGTGAGGGTCATGCCGGCACAGCCTCTCAGACTGAACCTCGTGCCGTACACCACAGAACCACCTGCCGGACAGACCGGAACCACCTGCCGGACACGCCGGAACCACCGGCTCGACCCGCCGGATCGACCGCTGGACATGCAACATCACCTGCCGGCTACGCCGGAAACACTTGGCGAACACTCCGGAATCACCTGCCGGGCATGCCGGAACCACCTCTCAGATATGCCAGAACCACGTGCCAATGACCCCGGAAGCACCTGCCGAGCACGCCGGAACCACCTGCTTGACTCGCCAGAACCGCCTGCCAGACACGCAAAAATCACCTGCCGTCTACGCCACAACCGGTGGGGGAACACTTTGGAATCACCTGCCGGGCTTGCTGGAACCACCTGCCGGTCATGCCAAAATCACCTGCCAACTACGCCAGTACCACTTGGCGGACACTGTGGAAACACCTGTCGGGCCGGCCGGAACCACATCTCAGACGTGCCAGAACCATGTGCATGAGATGCTGGAACCACACCCCGAACAGACGGAAAACACCTGCCAGACCCGTCTTAACAACCTGCCGAGCACGCCGGAGCCACCTGCTCGACTCGCCGGAACCACCTACCTGACATGCCCAGATCACCAGCCGGGTATGCCAGAACCACTTGGCGGACACTGCGGAATCATCTGCCGGACATGCCGGAACCAGCTCTCAGACACACCAGAACCACGTGCCGGAGACGCCGGAAGCACCTGCCGAGCATGCCGGAGCCACCTGCTCGACTCGCCAGAAACACCTGCCGGACACGCCAAAATCACCTGCCGGGTACGCCAGAACCACCTGGCGGACACTCCGAAATCACCTGTCGCGCATGCCGGAACCACCTCTCAGACGTGCCGGAAGCACGTGCCGGACACGCCGGAATCACCTACCGGACAGACCGGAACCACCTGCCGAGCACGCCGGAGCCACCTGTTCGACTCGCTGGAACCACCTGCCAGACAGGCCGATATTAACTGCTGGCTATGCCAGAACCACCTGGGGGACGGTCCGGAATCACCTGCCAGCCATGGCGGAACCACCTCTCAGATGTACCAGAACCACCTGCCGGAGAAGCTGGAAACACGTCCTGGACAGTCTGGAACCACCTGCCGGCCAAGCCTGAACCACCTGCCAAGCACAACGGAACAACCTGCCAGACACGCCAAAATCACCTGCGTGTTATGCCAGAACCACTTGGAGGACTCTCTGGGATGACCTGCCGGGCATGCCGGAACCACCTCTCAGACGTGCCAGAACCATGTGGCGGACAGTCCGGAATCACCTGTTGGGCATGCGCAACCACCTCTGAGACGTACCAGAACCACATGCCGTGCAGGCTGGAACCACCTACCGGACAGACGGGAATCACCTTTCGGGCATGCCGGAACCACCTGTCAGATGTGCCAGAAACACGTGCCGGAGACGCCGGAAGCACCTGCCAAGCACGTTGGAACCACCTGCTCAACTCGCCTGAACCACCTGCCGGACATGCCAAAATCACCTGCCGACTATGCCAGAACCACTTGGCGAACACTCCGGAATCACTTGCCGGGCATGCAGGAACCACCTCTCAGACATGACAGAACCCCGTGCCAATGACCCCGGAAGCACCAGCCGAGCACGCCGGAACCACCTGCTCGGCTCGCCAGAACCACCTGCCGATCACGAAAAAATCACCTGCCGGCTACGCCACAACCAGTTGGTGAACACTTTGGAATCACCTGCCAGGCTTGCTGGAACCACCTGCCAGTCATGCCAAAATCACCTGCCAACTACGCCAGAACCGCTTGGCGGACACTGCGGAAACACCTGTCGGGCCGGCCGGAACCACATCACAGTCGTGGCAGAAACGTGTTCATGAGATGCTGGAACCACACCCCGAACAGATGGATACCACCTGCCAGAACCGCCTGAACCACCTGCTGAGCACGCCGGAACCACCTGCTCGACTCACCGGTGCCACCTCCCTGACACGCCAAAATCACCTGCTGGGTATGCCAGAACCACTTGGCGGACACTCCGGAATCATCTGCCGGACATGCCGGAACCAGCTCTCAGACACACCAGAACCAAGTGCCGGAGACGCCGGAAGCACCTGCCGAGCATGCCGGAGCCACCTGCTCGACTCGCCAGAAACACCTGCCGGACACGCCAAAATCAACTGCCGGGTATGCCAGAACCACCTGGCGGACACTACGGAATCACCTGCCGCGCATGAGGGAACCACCTCTCAGACGTGCCGGAAGCACGTGCCAGACACGCCGGAAACACCTACCGGACAGACCGGAACCACCTGCCAAGAACGCCGGAGCCACCTGTTCGACTCGCTGGAACCACCTGCCGGACAGGCCAATATCAACTGCTGGCTATGCCAGAACCACCTGGGGGACAGTCCGGGATCACCTGCCAGCCATGGCGGAACCACCTCTCAGACGTACCAGAACCACCTGCCGGAGAAGCTGGAAACACGTCCTGGACAGACTGGAACCACGTGACGGCCAGGCCTGAACCACCTGCCGAGCACGGCGGAACCACCTGCCGGACACGCAAAAATCACCTGCGGGCTACGCCAGAACCACTTGGACGACTCTCCGAAATGACCTGCCGGGCATGTTGGAACCACCTCTCAGACGTGCCAGAAGCACGTGGCGGACAGTCCGGAATCACCTGTTGGGCATGCGCAACCACCTCTGAGACGTACCAGAACCACGTGCCGTGCAGGCTGGAACCACCTACTGGAAAGACCGGAATCACCTTTCAGGCATGCCGGAACCACCTGTCAGATGTGCCAGAAACACGTGCCGAAGACGACGGAAGCATCCCCCAAGCACGTTGGAACCACCTGCTCAACTCGCCTGAACCACCTGCCGGACACGCCAAAATCACTTGCCCGCTACACCAGCACCACTTCGGGGACAAGCCGGAATCACGTGAGGGGCATGCCGGCACAGCCTCTCAGACTGAACCTCGTGCCGGACACCACAGAACCACCTGCCGGACAGACCGGAACCACCTGCCGGACACGCCGGAACCACAGGCTCGACCCGCCGGAACGACCGCTGGACATCAAAATCACCTGCCGGCTATGCCAGAATCACTTGGCGAACACTCCGGAATCACCTGCTGGTCTTGCCGGAACCACCTCTCAGATATGCCAGAACCACGTGCCAATGACCCCGGAAGCACCTGCCGAGCACGCCGGAACCACCTGCTCGACTCGCCAGAACCACCTGCCGGACACGCAAAAATTACCTGCCGGCGACGCCACAACCGGTGGGGGAACACTTTGGAATCACCTGCCGGGCTTGCTGGAACCACCTGCCGGTCATGCCAAAATCACCTGCCAATTTCGCCAGAACCGCTTGGCGGACAATGCGGAAACACCTGTCGGGCCGGCTGGAACCACATCTCAGACGTGCCAGAAACGTGTTCATTAGATGCTGGAACCACACCCCGAACAGACGGATACCACCTGCCAGAACCGCCTGAACCACCTGCTGAGCACGCCGGAACCACCTGCTCGACTCACCGGTAGCACCTCCCTGACACGCCAAAATCACCTGCTGGGTATGCCAGAAGCACTTGGCGGACACTCCGGAATCATCTGCCGGACATGCCGGAACCAGCTCTCAGACACACCAGAAACACGTGCCGGAGACGCCGGAAGCACCTGCCGAGCATGCCGGAGCCACCTGCTCGACTCGCCAGAAACACCTTCCGGACACGCCAAAATCACCTGCCGGGTACGCCAGAACCACCTGGCGGACACTCCGAAATCACCTGTCGCGCATGCCGGAACCACCTCTCAGACGTGCCGGAAGCACGTGCCAGACACGCCGGAATCACCTACCGGACAGACCGGAAACACCTGCCGAGCACGCCGGAGCCACCTGTTCGACTCGCTGGAACCACCTGCCGGACAGGCCAATATTAACTGCTGGCTATGCCAGAACCACCTGGGGGACGGTCCGGAATCACCTGCCAGCCATGGCGGAACCACTTCTCAGACGTACCAGAACCACCTGCCGCAGAAGCTGGAAACACGTCCTGGACAGTCTGGAACCACCTGCCGGCCAAGCCTGAACCACCTGCCAAGCACAACGGAACAACCTGCCAGACACGCCAAAATCACCTGCGTGTTATGCCAGAACCACTTGGGGGACTCTCTGGGATGACCTGCCGGGCATGCTGAAACCACCTCTCAGACGTGCCAGAAGCACGTGGCGGACAGTCCGGAATCACCTGTTGTGCATGTGCAACCACCTCTGAGTCGTACCAGAACCACATGCCGTGCAGGATGGAACCACCTACCAGACAGACCGGAATCACCTTTCGGGCATGCCGGAACCACCTGTCAGATGTGCCAGAAACACGTGCCAGAGACGCCGGAAGCACCTGCCAAGCACGTTGGAACCACCTGCTCAACTCGCCTGAACCACCTGCCGGACATGCCAAAATCACCTGCCGACTATGCCAGAACCACTTGGCGAACACTCCGGAATCACTTGCCGGGCATGCAGGAACCACCTCTCAGACATGCCAGAACCCAGTGCCAATGACCCCGGAAGCACCAGCCGAGCACGCCGGAACCACCTGCTCGACTCGCCAGAACCACCTGCCGATCACGCAAAAATCACCTGCCGGCTACGCCACAACCAGTTGGTGAACACTTTGGAATCACCTGCCAGGCTTGCTGGAACCACCTGCCAGTCATGCCAAAATCACCTGCCAACTACGCCAGAACCGCTTGGCGGACACTGCGGAAACACCTGTCGGGCCGGCTGGAACCACATCTCAGACGTGCCAGAAACGTGTTCATGAGATGCTGGAACCACACCCCGAACAGACGGATACCACCTGCCAGAACCGCCTGAACCACCTGCTGAGCACGCCGGAACCACCTGCTCGACTCACCGGTACCACCTCATTGACACGCCAAAATCACCTTCTGGGTATGCCAGAACCACTTGGCGGACACTCCGGAATCATCTGCCGGACATACCGGAACCAGCTCTCAGACACACCAGAACCAAGTGCCGGAGACGCCGGAAGCACCTGCCGAGCATGCCGGAGCCACCAGCTCGACTCGCCAGAAACACCTGTCGGACACGCCAAAATCACCTGCCGGGTATGCCAGAACCACCTGGCGGACACTACGGAATCACCTGCCGCGCATGCCGGAACCACCTCTCAGACGTGCCGGAAGCACGTGCCAGACACGCCGGAAACACCTACCGGACAGACCGGAACCACCTGCCGAGCACGCCGGAGCCACCTGTTCGACTCGCTGGAACCACCTGCCGGACAGGCCAATATCAACTGCTGGCTATGCCAGAACCACCTGGGGGACAGTCCGGGATCACCTACCAGCCATGGTGGAACCACCTCTCAGACGTACCAGAACCACCTGCCGGAGAAGCTGGAAACACGTCCTGGACAGACTGGAACCACGTGACGGCCAGGCCTGAACCACATGCCGAGCACGGCGGAACCACCTGCCGGACACGCCAAAATCACCTGCGGGCTACGCCAGAACCACTTGGACGACTCTCCGAAATGACCTGCCGGGCATGATGGAACCACCTCTCAGACGTGCCAGAAGCACGTGGCGGACAGTCCGGAATCACCTGTTGGGCATGCGCAACCACCTCTGAGACGTACCAGAACCACGTGCCGTGCAGGCTGGAACCACCTACCGGAAAGACCGGAATCATCTTTCGGGCATGCCGGAACCACCAGTCAGATGTGCCAGAAACACGTGCCGAAGACGACGGAAGCACCTGCCAAGCACGTTGGAACCACCTGCTCAACGCGCCTGAACCACCTGCCGGACACGCCAAAATCAATTTCCCGCTACACCACCACCACTTCGGGGACAAGCCGGAATCACGTGAGGGGAATGCCGGCACAGCCTCTCAGACTGAACCTCGTGCCGGACACCACAGAAACACCTGCCGGACAGACCGGAACCAGCTGCCGGTCACGCCGGTACCACCGGCTCCACCCGCCGGAACGACCGCTGGACATGCAAAAATCACCTGCCGGCTATGCCAGAAACACTTGGCGAACACTCCGGAATCACCTGCCGGGCATGCCGGAACCACCTCTCAGATATGCCAGAACCACGTGCCAATGACCCCGGAAGCATCTGCCGAGCACACCGGAACCACCTGCTCGACTCGCCAGAACCACCTGCCGGACACGCAAAAATCACCTGCCGGCTACGCCACAACCGGTGGGGGAACACTTCGGAATCACCTGCCGGGCTTGCTGGAAACACCTGCCAGTCATGCCAAAATCACCTGCCAACTACGCCAGTACCACTTGGCCGACACTGTGGAAACACCTGTCGGGCCGGCCGGAACCACATCTCAGACGTGCCAGAACCATGTGCGTGAGATGCTGGAACCACACCCCGAACAGACGGAAAACACCTGCCAGACCCGTCTGAACAACCTGCCAAGCACGCCGGAGCCACCTGCTCGACTCGCCGGAACCACCTACCTGACATGCCAAAATCACCAGCCGGGTATGCCAGAACCACTTGGCGGACACTCCGGAATCATCTGCCGGACATGCCGGAACCAGCTCTCAGACACACCAGAACCACGTGCCGGAGACGCCGGAAGCACCTGCCGAGCATGCCGGAGCCACCTGCTCGACTCGCCCGAAACACCTGCTGGACACGCCAAAATCGCCTGCCGGGTATGCCAGAACCACCTGGCGGACACTACGGAATCACCTGCCGCGCATGCCAGAACCACCTCTCAGACGTGCCGAAAGCACGTGCCAGACACGCCGGAAACACCTACCGGACAGACCGGAACCACCTGCCAAGAACGCCGGAGCAACCTGTTCGACTCGCTGGAACCACCTGCCGGACAGGCCAATATCAACTCCTGGCTATGCCAGAACCACCTGGGGGACAGTCCGGGATCACCTGCCAGCCATGGCGGAACCACATCTCAGACGTACCAGAACCACCTGCTGGAGAAGCTGGAAACACGTCCAGGACAGACTGGAACCACGTGACGTCCATGCCTGAACCACCTGCCGAGCACGGCGGAATCACCTGCCGGACACGCCAAAATGACCTGCCCGCTACACCAGCACCACTTCGGGGACAAGCCGGAATCCCGTGAGGGGCATGCCGGCACAGCCTCTCAGACTGAACCTCGTGCCGGACACCACAGAACCACCTGTCGGACAGACCGGTACCACCTCCCTGACACGCCAAAATCACCTGCCGGGTACGCCAGAACCACCTGGCGGACACTACGGAATCACCTGCCGAGCATGCCGGAGCCACCTGCTCGACTCGCCAGAAACACCTGCCGGACACGCCAAAATCACCTGCCGGGTACGCCAGAACCACCTGGCGGACACTACGGAATCACCTGCCGCGCATGCCGGAAGCACGTGCCAGACACGCCGGAAACACCTACCGGACAGACCGGAACCACCTGCCGGACACGCCGGAACCACCAGCTCGACCCGCCGGAACGACCGCTGGACATGCAAAATCACCTGCCCGCTACGCCGGATACACTTGACGAACATTCCGGAATCACCTGGCGGGCATGCCGGAACCACCTCTCAGATATGCCAGAACCACATGCCAATGACCCCGGAAGCACCTGCCGAGCATGCCGGAGCCACCTGCTCGACTCGCCAGAACCACCTGCCGGACACGCCAAAATCACCTGCCGGGTACGCCAGAACCACCTGGCGGACACTCCGAAATCACCTGTCGCGCATGCCGGAACCACCTCTCAGACGTGCCGGAAGCACGTGCCGGACACGCCGGAATCACCTACCGGACAGACCGGAACCATCTGCCAAGCACGCCGGAGCCACCGGTTCGACTCGCTGGAACCACCTGCCGGACAGGCCAATATTAACTGCTGGCTATGCCAGATCAACCTGGGGGACGGTCCGGAATCACCTGCCAGCCATGGTGGAACCACCTCTCAGACGTACCAGAACCACCTGCCGGAGAAGCTGGAAACACGTCCTGGACAGTCTGGAACCACCTGCCAGCCAAGCCTGATCCACCTGCCGAGCACGGCGGAACCACCTGCCAGACACGCCAAAAGCACCTGCGTGTTATGCCAGAACCACTTGGAGGACTCTCTGGGATGACCTGCCGGGCATGCCGGAACCACCTCTCAGACGTGCCAGAACCATGTGGCGGAGAGTCCGGAATCACCTGTTGGGCATGCGCAACCACCTCTGAGACGTACCAGAACCACATGCCGTGCAGGCTGGAACCACCTACCGGACAGACCGGAATCACATTTCGGGCATGCCGGAACCACCTGTCTGATGTGCCAGAAACACTTGCCGGAGACGCCGGAAGCACTTGCCAAGCACGTTGGAGCCACCTGCTCAACTCGCCTGAACCACCTGCCGGACATGCCAAAATCACCTGCCGACTATGCCAGAACCACTGGGCGAACACTCCGGAATCGCTTGCCGGGCATGCAGGAACCACTTCTCAGACATGCCAGAACCCCGTGCCAATGACCCCGGAAGCACAGCCGAGCACGCCGGAACCACCTGCTCGACTCGCCAGAACCACCTGCCGATCACGCAAAAATCACCTGCCGGCTATGCCACAACCATTTGGTGAACACTTTGGAATCACCTGCCAGGCTTGCTGGAACCACCTGCCAGTCATGCCAAAATCACCTGCCAACTACGCCAGAACCGCATGGCGGACACTGCGGAAACACCTGTCGGGCCGGCTGGAACCACATCTCAGACGTGCCAGAAACGTGTTCATGAGATGCTGGAACCACACCCCGAGCAGACGGATACCACCTGCCAGAACCGCCTGAACCACCTGCTGAGCACGCCAGAACCACCTGCTCGACTCACCGGTACCACCTCCCTGACACGCCAAAATCACCTGCTGGGTATGCCAGAACCACTTGGCGGACACTCCGGAATCATCAGCCGGATATGCCGGAACCAGCTCTCAGACACACCAGAACCAAGTGCCGGAGACGCCGGAAGCACCTGCCGAGCATGCCAGAGCCACCTGCTAGACTCGCCAGAAACACCTGCCGGACACGCCAAAATCACCTGCCGGGTATGCCAGAACCACCTGGCGGACACTACGGAATCACCTGCCGCGCATGCCGGAACCACCTCTCAGACGTGCCGGAAGCACGTGCCAGACACGCCGGAAACACCTACCGGACAGACCGGAACCACCTGCCAAGAACGCCGGAGCAACCTGTTCGACTCGCTGGAACCACCTGCCGGACAGGCCAATATCAACTCCTGGCTATGCCAGAACCACCTGGGGGACAGTCCGGGATCACCTGCCAGCCATGGCGGAACCACCTCTCAGACGTACCAGAACCACCTGCCGGAGAAGCTGGATACACGTCCTGGACAGACTGGAACCACGTGACGGCCATGCCTGAACCACCTGCCGAGCACGGCGGAACCACCTGCCGGACACGCCAAAATCACCTGCGGGCTACGCCAGAACCACTTGGACGACTCTCCGAAATGAAATGCCGGGCATGTTGGAACCACCTCTCAGACGTGCCAGAAGCACGTGGCGGACAGTCCGGAATCACCTGTTGGGCATACGCAACCACCTCTGAGACGTACCAGAACCACGTGCCGTGCACGCCGGAACCACCTACCGGACAGACCGGAATCAACTTTTGGGCATGCCGGAACCACAAGTCAGATGTGCCAGAAACACGTGCCGGAGACTCCGGAAGCACCTGCCGAGCACGTCGCAACCACCTGCTCAACTCGCCTGAACCACCTGCCGGACACGCCAAAATCACCTGCCCGCTACACCAGCACCACTTCGGGGACAAGCCGAATCACGTGAGGGGCATGGCGGCACAGCCTCTCAGACTGAACCTCGTGCCGGACACCACAGAACCACCTGCCGGACAGACCGGAACCACCTGCCGGACACGCCGGAACCACCGGCTCGACCCGCCGGAACGACCGCTGGACATCAAAATCACCTGCCCGCTACGCGGGAAACACTTGGCAAACACTCCGGAATCACCTGCCGGGCATGCCGGAACCACCTCTCAGATATGCCAGAACCACGTGCCAATGACCCCGGAAGCACCTGCCGAGCACGCCGGAACCACCTGCTCGACTCGCCAGAACCACCTGCCGGACACGCAAAAATCACCTGCCGGCTACGCCACAACCAGTTGGGGAACACTTCGGAATCACCTGCCGGGCTTGCTGGAACCACCTGCCGGTCATGCCAAAATCACCTGCCAACTACGCCAGTACCACTTGGCGGACACTGTGGAAACACCTGTCGGGCCGGCCGGAACCACATCTCAGACGTGCCAGAACCATGTGCATGAGACGCTGGAACCACACCCCGAACATCCGGAAAACACCTGCCAGACCCGTCTGAACAACCTGCCGAGCACGCCGGAGCCACCTGCTCGACTCGCCGTAACCACCTACCTGACATGCCAAAATCACCAGCCGGGTATGCCAGAACCACTTGGCGGACACTCCGGAATCATCTGCCGGACATGCAGGAACCACCTCTCAGACGTGCCGGAAGCACGTGCCGGACATGCCGGAATCACCTACCGGAGAGACGGGAACCAGCTGCCGAGCACGCCGGAGCCACCTGTTCGACTCGCTGGAACCACCTGCCGGACAGGCCAATATCAACTGCTGGCTATGCCAGAACCACCTGGGGGACGGTCCGGAATCACCTGCCAGCCATGGCGGAACCACCTCTCAGACGTAAAAGAACCACCTGCCGGAGGAGCTGGAAACACGTCCTGGACAGTCTGGAACCACCTGCCGGCCAAGCCTGAACCACCTGCCAAGCACAACGGAACAACCTGCCAGACACGCCAAAATCACCTGCGTGTTATGCCAGAACCACTTGGAGGACTCTCTGGGATGACCTGCCGGGCATGCCGGAACCACCTCTCAGACGTGCCAGAACCATGTGGCGGACAGTCCGGAATCACCTGTTGGGCATGCGCAACCACCTCTGAGACGTACCAGAACCACATGCCATGCAGGCTGGAACCACCTACCGGACAGACCGGAATCACCTTTCGGGCATGCCGGAACCACCTGTCAGATGTGCCAGAAACACGTGCCGGAGACGCCGGAAGCACCTGCCAAGCACGTTGGAACCACCTGCTCAACTCGCCTGAACCACCTGCCGGACATGCCAAAATCACCTGCCGACTATGCCAGATCCACTTGGCGAACACTCCGGAATCACTTGCCGGGCATGCAGGAACCACCTCTCAGACATGCCAGAACCCCGTGCCAATGACCCCGGAAGCACCAGCCGAGCACGCCGGAACCACCTGCTCGACTCGCGAGAACCACCTGCCGATCACGCAAAAATCACCTGCCGGCTACGCCACAACCAGTTGGTGAACACTTTGGAATCACCTGCCAGGCTTGCTTGAACCACCTGCCAGTCATGCCCAAATCACCTGCCAATTACGCCAGAACCGCTTGGCGGACACTGCGGAAACACCTGACGGGCCGGCTGGAACCACATCTCAGACGTGCCAGAAACGTGTTCATGAGATGCTGGAACCACACCCCGAACAGACGGATACCACCTGCCAGAACCGCCTGAACCAGCAGCCGAGCACGCCGGAACCACCTGCTCGACTCGCCAGAACCACCTGCCCGACATGCAAAAATCACCTGCCGGCTACGCCACAACCAGTTGGTGAACACTTTGGAACCACCTGCCAGTCATGCCAAAATCACCTGCCAACTACGCCAGAACCGCTTGGCGGACACTGCGGAAACACCTGTCGGGCCGGATGGAACCACATCTCAGACGTGCCAGAAACGTGTTCATGAGATGCTGGAACCACACCCCGAACAGACGGATACCACCTGCCAGAACCGCCTGAACCACCTGCCGAGCACGACGGAAGCACCTGCTCGACTCACCGGTACCACCTCACTGACACGCCAAAATCACCTGCTGGGTATGCCAGAACCACTTGGCGGACACTCCGGAATCATCTGCCGGACATGCCGGAACCAGCTCTCAGACACACCAGAACCAAGTGCTGGAGACGCCGGAAGCACCTGCCGAGCATGCCGGAGCCACCTGCTCGACTCGCCAGAAACACCTGCCGGACACGCCAAAATCACCTGCCGGGTATGCCAGAACCACGTGGCGGACACTACGGAATCACCTGCCGCGCATGCCGGAACCACGTGCCAGACACGCCGGAAACACCTACCGGACAGACCGGAACCACCTGCCAAGAACGCCGGAGCCACCTGTTCGACTCGCTGGAACCTCCTGCCGGACAGGCCAATATCAACTGCTGGCTATGCCAGAACCACCTGGGGGACAGTCCGGGATCACCTGCCAGCCATGGCGGAACCACCTCTCAGACGTACCAGAACCACCTGCCGGAGAAGCTGGAAACACGTCCTGGACAGACTGGAACCACGTGACGCCCATGCCTGAACCACCTGCCGAGCACAGGGAAACCACCTGCCGGACACACCAAAATCACCTGCGGGCTACGCCAGAACCACTTGGGAGACTCTCCGAAATGACCTGCCGGGCATGTTGGAACCACCTGCTCGACTCGCCAGAAACACCTGCCGGACACGCCAAAATCACCTGCCGGGTATGCCAGAACCACCTGGCGGACACTAAGGAATCACCTGCCGCGCATGCCGGAACCACCTCTCAGACGTGCCAGAAGCACGTGGCGGACAGTCCGGAATCACCTGTTGGGCATACGCAACCACCTCTGAGACGTACCAGAACCACGTGCCGTGCACGCCGGAACCACCTACCGGACAGACCGGAATCAACTTTTGGTCATGCCGGAACCACCAGTCAGATGTGCCAGAAACACGTGCCGGAGACGCCGGAAGCACCTGCCGAGCACGTCGCAACCACCTGCTCAACTCGCCTGAACCACCTGCCGGACACGCCAAAATCACCTGCCCGCTACACCAGCACCACTTCGGGGACAAGCCGGAATCACGTGAGGGGCATGCCGGCACAGCCTCTCAGACTGAACCTCGTGCCGGACACCACAGAACCACCTGCCGGACAGACCGGAACCACCTGCCGGACACGCCGGAACCACCGGCTCGACCCGCCGGAACGACCGCTGGACATGCAAAATCACCTGCCGGCTACGCCGGAAACACTTGGCGAACACTCCGGAATCACCTGCCGGGCATGCCGGAACCACCTCTCAGATATGCCAGAACCACGTGACAATGACCCCGGAAGCTCCTGCCGAGCACACCGGAAGCACCTGCTCGACTCGCCAGAACCACCTGCCGGACACGCAAAAATCACCTGCCGGCTACGCCACAACCAGTTGGGGAACACTTCGGAATCACCTGCCGGGCTTGCTGGAACCACCTGCCGGTCATGCCAAAATCACCTGCCAACTACGCCAGTACCACTTGGCGGACACTGTGGAAACACCTGTCGGGCCGGCCGGAAACACATCTCAGACGTGCCACAACCATGTGCATGAGATGCTGGAACCACACCCCGAACAGACGGAAAACACCTGCCAGACCCGTCTGAACAACCTGCCGAGCACGCCGGAGCCACCTGCTCGACTCGCCGGAACCACCTACCTGACATGACCAAATCACGAGCCGGGTATGCCAGAACCACTTGGCGGACACTCCGGAATCATCTGCCGGACATGCCGGAACCAGCTCTCAGACACAGCAGAACCACGTGCCGGAGACGCCGGAAGCACCTGCCGAGCACGCCGGAGCCACCTGCTCGACTCGCCAGAAACACCTGCCGGACACGCCAAAATCACCGGCCGGGTACGCCAGAACCACCTGGCGGACACTCCGAAATCACCTGTCGCGCATGCCGGAACCACCTCTCAGACGTGCTGGAAGCACGTGCCGGACACGCCGGAATCACCTACCGGACAGACCGGAACCACCTGCCGAGCACGCCGGAGCCACCTGTTCGACTCGCTGGAACCACCTGCCGGACAGGCCAATATCAACTGCTGGCTATGCCAGAACCACCTGGGGGACGGTCTGGAATCACCTGCCAGCCATGGCGGAACCACCTCTCAGACGTACCAGAACCACCTGCCGGAGAAGCTGGAATCACGTCCTGGACATTCTGGAACCACCTGCCGGCCAAGCCTTAACCACCTGCCAAGCACAACGGAACAACCTGCCAGACACGCCAAAATCACCTGCGTGTTATGCCAGAACCACTTGGAGGACTCTCTGGGATGACCTGCCGGGCATGCCGGAACCACCTCTCAGACGTGCCAGAACCATGTGGCGGACAGTCCGGAATCACCTGTTGGGCATGCGCAACCACCTCTGAGACGTACCAGAACCACATGCCGTGCAGGCTGGAACCACCTACCGGACAGACCGGAATCAGCTTTCGGGCATGCCGGAACCACCTGTCAGATGTGCCAGAAACACGTGCCGGAGACGCCGGAAGCACCTGCCAAGCACGTTGGAACCACCTGCTCAACTCGCCTAAACCACCTGCCGGACATGCCAAGATCACCTGCCGACTATGCCAGAACCACTTGGCGAACACTCCGGAATCACTTGCCGGGCACGCAGGAACCACCTCGCAGACATGCCAGAACCCCGTGTCAATGACCCCGGAAGCACCAGCTGAGCACGCCGGAACCACCTGCTCGACTCGCCAGAACCACCTGCCCGACATGCAAAAATCACCTGCCGGCTACGCCACAACCAGTTGGTGAACACTTTGGAACCACCTGCCAGTCATGCCAAAATCACCTGCCAACTACGCCAGAACCGCTTGGCGGACACTGCGGAAACACCTGTCGGGCCGGCTGGAACCACATCTCAGACGTGCCAGAAACGTGTTCATGAGATCCTGGAACCACACCCCGAACAGACGGATACCACCTGCCAGAACCGCCTGAACCACCTGCTGAGCACGCCGGAACCACCTGCTCGACTCACCGGTGCCACCTCCCTGACACGCCAAAATCACCTGCTGGGTATGCCAGAACCACTTGGCGGACACTCCGGAATCATCTGCCGGACATGCCGGAACCAGCTCTCAGGCACACCAGAACCAAGTGCCGGAGACACCGGAAGCACCTGCCGAGCATGCCGGAGCCACCTGCTCGACTCGCCAGAAACACCTGCCGGACACGCCAAAATCACCTGCCGGGTACGCCAGAACCACCTGGCGGACACTCCGAAATCACCTGTCGCGCATGCCGGAACCACCTCTCAGACGTGCCGGAAGCACGTGCCGGACACGCCGGAATCTCCTACCGGACAGACCGGAACCACCTGCCGAGCACGCCGGAGCCACCTGTTCGACTCGCTGGAACCACCTGCCGGACAGGCCAATATTAACTGCTGGCTATGCCAGAACCACCTGGGGGACGGTCCGGAATCACCTACCAGCCATGGCGCAACAACGTGTCAGACGTAGCAGAACCACCTGCCGGAGAAGCTGGAAACACGTCCTGGACAGTCTGGAACCACCTGCCAGTCATGCCAAAATCACATGCCAACTACGCCAGAACCGCTTGGCGGACACTGCGGAAACACCTGTCGGGCCGGCTGGAACCACATCTCAGACGTGCCAGAAACGTTTCATGAGATGCTGGAACCACACCCCGAACAGACGGATACCACCTGCCAGAACCGCCTGAACCACCTGCTGAGCACGCCGGAACCACCTGCTCGACTCACCGGTACCACCTCCCTGACACGCCAAAATCACCTGCTGGGTATGCCAGAACCACTTGGCGAACACTCCGGAATCATCTGCCGGACATGCCGGAACCAGCTCTCAGACACACCAGAACCAAGTGCTGGAGACGCCGGAAGAACCTGCCGAGCATGCCGGAGCCACCTGCTCGACTCGCCAGAAACACCTGTCGGACACGCCAAAATCACCTGCCGGGTATGCCAGAACCACCTGGCGGACACTACGGAATCACCTGCCGCGCATGCCGGAACCACCTCTCAGACGAGCCGGAAGCACGTGCCAGACACGCCGGAAACACCTACCGGACAGACCGGAACCTCCTGCCGAGCACGCCGGAGCCACCTGTTCGACTCGCTGGAACCACCTGCCGGACAGGCCAATATCAACTGCTGGCTATGCCAGAACCACCTGGGGGACAGTCCGGGATCACCTGCCAGCCATGGCGGAACCACCTCTCAGACGTACCAGAACCACCTGCCGGAGAAGCTGGAAACACGTCCTGGACAGACTGGAACCACGTAACGGCCAGGCCTGAACCACCTGCCGAGCACGGCGGAACCACCTGCCGGACACGCCAAAATCACCTGCGGGCTACGCCAGAAACACTTGGACGACTCTCCGAAATGACCTGCCGGGCATGTTGGAACCACCTCTCAGACGTGCCAGAATCACGTGGCGGACAGTCCGGAATCACCTGTTGGGCATGCGCAACCACCTCTGAGACGTACCAGAACCACGTGCCGTGCAGGCTGGAACCACCTACCGGAAAGACCGGAATCACCTTTCGGGCATGCCGGAACCACCAGTCAGATGTGCCAGAAACACGTGACGGGGACGCCGGAAGCACCTGCCGAGCACGTCGCAACCACGTGCTCAACTCGCCTGAACCACCTGCCGGACACGCCAAAATCACCTGCCCGCTACACCAGCACCACTTCGGGGACAAGCCGGAATCACGTGAGCGGCATGCCGGCACAGCCGCTCAGACTGAACCTCGTGCCGGACACCACAGAACCACCTGCCGGACAGACCGGAACCACCTGCCGGACACGCCGGAACCACCGGCTCGACCCGCCGGAACGACCGCTGGACATGCAAAATCACCTGCCGGCTACGCCGGAAACACTTGGCGAACACTCCGGAATCACCTGCCGGGCATGCCGGAACCACCTCTCAGATATGCCAGAACCACGTGCCAATGACCCCGGAAGCACCTGCCGAGCACGCCGGAACCACCTGCTCGACTCGCCAGAACCACCTGCCGGACACGCAAAAATCACCTGCCGGCTACGCCACAACCGGTGGGGGAACACTTCGGAATCACCTGCCGGGCTTGCTGGAACCACCTGCCGGTCATGCCAAAATCACCTGCCAACTACGCCAGTACCACTTGGCGGACACTGTGGAAACACCTGTCGGGCCGGCCGGAACCACATCTCAGACGTGCCAGAACCATGTGCATGAGATGCTGGAACCACACCCCGAACAGACGGGTAACACCTGCCAGACCCGTCTGAACAACCTGCCGAGCACGCTGGAGCCACCTGCTCGACTCGCCGGAACCACCTACCTGACATGCCCAGATCACCAGCCGGGTATGCCAGAACCACTTGGCGGACACTCCGGAATCATCTGCCGGACATGCGGGAACCAGCTCTCAGACACACCAGAACCACGTGCCGGAGACGCCGGAAGCACCTGCCGAGCATGCCGGAGCCACCTGCTCGACTCGCCAGAAACACCTGCTGGACACGCCAAAATCACCTGCCGGGTACGCCAGAACCACCTGGCGGACACTCCGAAATCACCTGTCGCGCATGCCGGAACCACCTCTCAGACGTGCCGGAAGGACGTGCCAGACACGCCGGAAACACCTACCGGACAGACCGGAACCACCTGCCGAGCATGCCGGAGCCACCTGTTCGACTCGCTGGAACCACCTGCCGGACAGGCCAATATCAACTGCTGGCTATGCCAGAACCACCTGGGGGACGGTCCGGGATCACCTGCCAGCCATGGAGGAACCACCTCTCAGACGTACCAGAACCACCTGCCGGAGAAGCTGGAAACACGTCCTGGACAGACTGGAACCCTGTGACGGCCAGGCCTGAACCACCTGCCGAGCACAGTGGAACCACCTGCCGGACACGCCAAAATCACCTGCGGGCTACGCCACAACCAGTTGGTGAACACTTTGGAACCACCTGCCAGTCATGCCAAAATCACCTGCCAACTACGCCAGAACCGCTTGGCGGACACTGCGGAAACACCTGTCGGGCCGGCTGGAACCACATCTCAGACGTGCCAGAAACGTGTTCATGAGATGCTGGAACCACAGCCCGAACAGACGGATACCACCTGCCAGAACCGCCTGAACCACCTGCCGAGCACGCCGGAACCACCTGCTCGACTCACCGGTACCACCTCACTGACACGCCAAAATCACCTGCTGGGTATGCCAGAACCACTTGGCGGACACTCCGGAATCATCTGCCGGACATGCCGGAACCAGCTCTCAGACACACCAGAACCAAGTGCCGGAGACGCCGGAAGCACCTGCCGAGCATGCCGGAGCCACCTGCTCGACTCGCCAGAAACACCTGCCGGACACGCCAAAATCACCTGCCGGGTATGCCAGAACCACCTGGCGGACACTCCGAAATCACCTGTCGCGCATGCCGGAACCACCTCTCACATGTGCCGGAAGCACGTGCCGGACACGCCGGAATCACCTAGCGGACAGACCGGAACCCCTGCCGAGCACGCCGGAGCCACCTGTTCGACTCGCTGGAACCACCTGCCGGACAGGCCAATATTAACTGCTGGCTATGCCAGAACCACCTGGGGGACGGTCCGGGATCTCCTGCCAGCCATGGCGGAACCACCTCTCAGACGTAACAGAACCACCTGCCGGAGAAGCTGGAAACACGTCCTGGACAGTCTGGAACCACGTGACGGCCATGCCTGAACCACCTGCCGAGCACGGCGGAACCACCTGCCGGACACGCCAAAATCACCTGCGGGCTACGCCAGAACCACTTGGACGACTCTCCCAAATGACCTGCCGGGCATGTTGGAACCACCTCGCAGACGTGCCAGAAGCACGTGGCGGACAGTCCGGAATCACCTGTTGGGCATACGCAACCACCTCTGACACGTACCAGAACCACGTGTCGTGCACGCCGGAACCACCTGCTGGACAGACCGGAATCAACTTTTGGGCATGCCGGAACCACCAGTCAGATGTGCCAGAAACACGTGCCGGAGACGCCGGAAGCACCTGCCGAGCACGTCGCAACCACCTGCTCAACTCGCCTGAACCACCTGCCGGACACGCCAAAATCACCTGCCCGCTACACCAGCACCACTTCGGGGACAAGCCGGAATCACGTGAGGGGCATGCCGGCACAGCCTCTCAGACTGAACCTCGTGCCGGACACCACAGAACCACCTGCCGGACAGACCGGAACCACCTGCCGGACACGCCGGAACCACCGGCTCGACCCGCCGGAACGACCGCTGGACATGCAAACTCGCCTGCCGGCTACGCCGGAAACACTTGGCGAACACTCCGGAATCACCTGGCGGGCATGCCGGAACCACCTCTCAGACGTGCCAGAACCATGCGGCGGACAGTCCGGGATCACCTGTTGGGCATGCGCAACCACCTCTGATTTGTACCAGAACCACATGCCGTGCAGGCTGGAACCACCTACCGGACAGACCGGAATCACCTTTCGGGCATGCCGGAACCACCTGTCAGATGTGCCAGAAACACGTGCCGGAGACGCCGGAAGCACCTGCCAAGCACGTTGGAACCACCTGCTCAACTCGCCTGAACCACCTGCCTGACATGCCAAAATCACCTGCCGACTATGCCAGAACCACTTGGCGAACACTCCGGAATCACTTGCCGGGCATGCAGGAACCACATCTCAGACACAGCAGAACCACGTGCCGGAGACGCCGGAAGCACCTGCCGAGCATGCCGGAGCCACCTGCTCGACTCGCCAGAAACACCTGCCGGACACGCCAAAATCACCTGCCGGGTACGCCAGAACCACCTGGCGGACACTCCGAAATCACCTGTCGCTCATGCCGGAACCACCTCTCAGACGTGCCGGAAGCACGTGCCGGACACGCCGGAATCACCTACTGGACAGACCGGAACCACCTGCCGAGCACGCCGGAGCCACCTGTTCGACTCGCTGGAACCACCTGCCGGACAGGCCAATATCAACTGCTGGCTATGCCAGAACCACCTAGGGGACGGTCCGGAATCACCTGCCAGCCATGGCGGAACCACCTCTCAGACGTACCAGAACCACCTGCCGGAGAAGCAGGAAACACGTCCTGGACAGTCTGGAACCACCTGCCGGACAAGCCTGAACCACCTGCCAAGCACAACGGAACAACCTGCCAGACACGCCAAAATCACCTGTGTGTTATGCCAGAACCACTTGGAGGACTCTCTGGGATGACCTGCCGGGCATGCCGGAACCACCTCTCAGACGTGCCAGAACCATGTGGCGGACAGTCCGGAATCACCTGTTGGGCATGCGCAACCACCTCTGAGACGTACCAGAACCACATGCCGTGCAGGCTGGAACCACCTACCGGACAGACCGGAATCAGCTTTCGGGCATGCCGGAACCACCTGTCAGATGTGCCAGAAACACGTGCCGGCGACGCCGGAAGCACCTGCCAAGCACGTTGGAACCACCTGCTCAACTCGCCTGAACCACCTGCCGGACATGCCAAAATCACCTGCCGACTATGCCAGAACCACTTGGCGAACACTCCGGAATCACTTGCCGGGCATGCAGGAACCACCTCTCAGACATGCCAGAACCCCGTGCCAATGACCCCGGAAGCACCAGCCGAGCACGCCGGAACCACCTGCTCGACTCGCCAGAACCACCTGCCGGACACGCAAAAATCACCTGCCGGCTACGCCACAACCAGTTGGTGAACACTTTGGAATCACCTGCCAGGCTTGCTGGAACCACCTGCCGGTCATGCCAAAATCACCTGCCAACTACGACAGTACCACTTGGAGGACACTGTGGAAACACCTGTCGGGCTGGCCGGAACCACATCTCAGACGTGCCAGAACCATGTGCATGAGATGCTGGAACCACACCCCGAACAGACGGAAAACACCTGCCAGACCCGTCTGAACAACCTGCCGAGCACGCCGGAGCCACCTGCTCGACTCGCTGGAACCACCTACCTGACATGCCCAAATCACCAGCCGGGTATGCCAGAACCACTTGGCGGACACTCCGGAATCATCTGCCGGACATGCCGGAACCAGGTCTCAGACACACCAGAACCACGTGCCGGAGACGCCGGAAGCACCTGCCGAGCATGCCGGAGCCACCTGCTCGACTCGCCAGAAACACCTGCCTGACACGCCAAAATCACCTGCCGGGTACGCCAGAACCACCTGGCGGACACTCCGAAATCACCTGTCGCTCATGCCGGAACCACCTCTCAGACGTGCCGGAAGCACGTGCCGGACACGCCGGAATCACCTACCGGACAGACCGGAACCACCTGCCGAGCACGCCGGAGCCACCTGTTCGACTCGCTGGAACCACCTGCCGGACAGGCCAATATCAACTGCTGGCTATGCCAGAACCACCTGGGGGACAGTCCGGGATCACCTGCCAGCCATGGCGGAACCACCTCTCAGACGTACCAGAACCACCTGCCGGAGAAGCTGGAAACACGTCCTGGACAGACTGGAACCACGTGACGGCCATGCCTGAACCACCTGCCGAGCACGGCGGAACCACCTGCCGGACACGCCAAAATCACCTGCGGGCTACACCAGAACCACTTGGACGACTCTCCCAAATGTCCTGCCGGGCATGTTGGAACCACCTCGCAGACGTGCCAGAAGCACGTGGCGGACAGTCCGGAATCACCTGTTGGGCATACGCAGCCACCTCTGACACGTACCAGAACCACGTGCCGTGCACGCCGGAACCACCTACCGGACAGACCGGAATCAACTTTTGGGCATGCCGGAACCACCAGTCAGATGTGCCAGAAACACGTGCCGGAGATGCCGGAAGCACCTGCCGAGCACGTCGCAACCACCTGCTCAACTCGCCTGAACCACCTGCCGGACACGCCAAAATCACCTGCCCGCTACACCAGCACCACTTCGGGGACAAGCCGGAATCACGTGAGGGGCATGCCGGCACAGCCTCTCAGACTGAACCTCGTGCCGGACACCACCGAACCACCTGCCGGACAGACCGGAACCACCTGCCGGACACGCCGGAACCACTGGCTCGACCCGCCGGAACGACCGCTGGACATGCAAACTCGCCTGCCGGCTACGCCGGAAACACTTGGCGAACACTCCGGAATCACCTGGCGGGCATGCCGGAACCACCTCTCAGACGTGCCAGAACCATGCGGCGGACAGTCCGGGATCACCTGTTGGGCATGCGCAACCACCTCTGATTCGTACCAGAACCACATGCCGTGCAGGCTGGAACCACCTACCGGACAGACCGGAATCACCTTTCGGGCATGCCGGAACCACCTGTCAGATGTGCCAGAAACACGTGCCGGAGACGCCGCAAGCACCTGCCAAGCACGTTGGAACCACCTGCTCAACTCGCCTGAACCACCTGCCGGACATGCCAAAATCACCTGCCGACTATGCCAGAACCACTTGGCGAACACTCCGGAATCACTTGCCGGGCATGCAGGAACCACCTCTCAGACATGCCAGAACCCCGTGCCAATGACCCTGGAAGCACCAGCCGAGCACGCCGGAACCACCTGCTCGACTCGCCAGAACCACCTGCCGATCATGCAAAAATCACCTGCCGGCTACGCCACAACCAGTTGGTGAACACTTTGGAATCACCTGCCAGGCTTGCTGGAACCACCTGCCAGTCATGCCAAAATCACCTGCCAACTACGCCAGAACCGCTTGGCGGACACTGCGGAAACACCTGTCGGGCCGACTGGAACCACATCTCAGACGTGCCAGAAACGTGTTCATGAGATGCTGGAACCACACCCCGAACAGACGGATACCACCTGCCAGAACCGCCTGAACCACCTGCTGAGCACGCCGGAACCACCTGCTCGACTCACCGGTGCCACCTCCCTGACACGCCAAAATCACCTGCTGGGTATGCCAGAACCACTTGGCGGACACTCCGCAATCATCTGCCGGACGTGCCGGAACCAGCTCTCAGACACACCAGAACCAAGTGCCGGAGACGCCGGAAGCACCTGCCGAGCATGCCGGAGCCACCTGCTCGACTCGCCAGAAACACCTGCCGGAAACGCCAAAATCACCTGCCGGGTATGCCAGAACCACCTGGCGGACACTACGGAATCACCTGTCGCGCATGCCGGAAACACGTGCCAGACACGCCGGAAACACCTACCGGACAGACCGGAACCACCTGCCAAGAACGCCGGAGCCACCTGTTGGACTCGCTGGAACCACCTGCAGGACAGGCCAATATCAACTGCTGGCTATGCCAGAACCACCTGGGGGACAGTCCGGGATCACCTGCCAGCCACGGCGGAACCACCACTCAGACGTACCAGAACCACCTGCCGGAGAAGCTGGAAACACGTCCTGGACAGACTGGAACCACGTGACGGCCATGCCTGAACCACCTGCTGAGCACGGCGGAACCACCTGCCGGACACGCCAAAATCACCTGCGGGCTACGCCAGAACCACTTGGACGACTCTCCGAAATGACCTGCCGGGCATGTTGGAACCACCTCTCAGACGTGCCAGAAGCACGTGGCGGACAGTCCGGAATCACCTGTTGGGCATACGCAACCACCTCTGAGACGTACCAGAACCTCGCGCCGTGCACACCGGAACCACCTACCGGAGAGACCGGAATCAACTTTTGGGCAAGCGGGAACCACCAGTCAGATGTGCCAGAAACACGTGCGGGAGACGCCGGAAGCACCTGCCGAACACGTCGCAACCACCTGCTCAACTCGCCTGAACCACCTGCCGGACACGCCAAAATCACCTGCCCGCTACACCAGCACCACTTCGGGGACAAGCCGGAATCACGTGAGGGGCATGCCGGCACAGCCTCTCAGACTGAACCTCGTGCCGGACACCACAGAACCACCTGCCGGACTGACTGAAACCACCTGCCGGACACGCCGGAACCACCGGCTCGACCCGCCGGAACGACGGCTGGACATGCAAACTCACCTGCCGGCTACGCCGGAAACACTTGGCGAACACTCCTGAATCACCTGCCGGGCATGCCGGAACCACCTCACAGATATGCCAGAACCACGTGCCAATGACTCCGGAAGCACCTGCCGAGCACGCCGGAACCACCTGCTCAACTCGCCAGAACCACCTGCCGGACACACAAAAATCACCTGCCGGCTACGCCACAACCAGTTGGGGAACACTTCGGAATCACCTGCCGGGCTTGCTGGAACCACCTGCCGGTCATGCCAAAATCACCTGCCAACTACGACAGTACCACTTGGCGGAAACTGTGGAAACACCTGTTGGGCCGGCCGGAACCACATCTCAGACGTGCCAGAACCATGTGCATGAGATGCTGGAACCACACCCCGAACAGACGGAAAACACCTGCCAGACCCGTCTGAACAACCTGCCGAGCACGCTGGAGCCACCTGCTCGACTCGCCGGAACCACCTACCTGACATGCCCAAATCACCAGCCGGGTATGCCAGAACCACTTGGCGGACACTCCGGAATCATCTGCTGGACATGCCGGAACCAGCTCTCAGACACACCAGAACCACGTGCCGGAGACGCCGGAAGCACCTGCCGAGCATGCCGGAGCCACCTGTTCGACTCGCCAGAAACACCTGCTGGACACGCCAAAATCACCTGCCGGGTACGCCAGAACCACCTGGCGGACACTCCGAAATCACCTGTCGCGCATGCCGGAACCACCTCTCAGACGTGCCGGAAGGACGTGCCAGACACGCCGGAAACACCTACCGGACAGACCGGAACCACCTGCCGAGCACGCCGGAGCCACCTGTTCGACTCGCTGGAACCACCTGCCGGACAGGCCAATATCAACTGCTGGCTATGCCAGAACCACCTGGGGGACGGTCCGGGATCACCTGCCAGCCATGGAGGAACCACCTCTCAGACGTACCAGAACCACCTGCCGGAGAAGCTGGAAACACGTCCTGGACAGACTGGAACCACGTGACGGCCAGGCCTGAACCACCTGCCGAGCACGGCGGAACCACCTGCCGTACACGCCAAAATCACCTGCGGGCTACGCCACAACCAGTTGGTGAACACTTTGGAACCACCTGCCAGTCATGCCAAAATCACCTGCCAACTACGCCAGAACCGCTTGGCGGACACTGCGGAAACACCTGTCGGGCCGGCTGGAACCACATCTCAGACGTGCCAGAAACGTGTTCATGAGATGCTGGAACCACAGCCCGAACAGACGGATACCACCTGCCAGAACCGCCTGAACCACCTGCCGAGCACGCCGGAACCACCTGCTCGACTCACCGGTAGCACCTCACTGACACGCCAAAATCACCTGCTGGGTATGCCAGAACCACTTGGCGGACACTCCGGAATCATCTGCCGGACATGCCGGAACCAGCTCTCAGACACACCAGAACCAAGTGCCGGAGACGCCGGAAGCACCTGCCGAGCATGCCGGAGCCACCTGCTCGACTCGCCAGAAACACCTGCCGGACACGCCAAAATCACCTGCCGGGTATGCCAGAACCACCTGGCGGACACTATGGAATCACCTGTCGCGCATGCCGGAACCACCTCTCACATGTGCCGGAAGGACGTGCCGGACACGCCGGAATCACCTAGCGGACAGACCGGAACCACCTGCCGAGCACGCCGGAGCCACCTGTTCGACTCGCTGGAACCACCTGACGGACAGGCCAATATTAACTGCTGGCTATGCCAGAACCACCTGGGGGACGGTCCGGGATCACCTGCCAGCCATGGCGGAACCACCTCTCAGACGTAACAGAACCACCTGCCGGAGAAGCTGGAAACACGTCCTGGACAGTCTGGAACCACGTGACGGCCATGCCTGAACCACCTGCCGAGCACGGCGGAACCACCTGCCGGACATGCCAAAATCACCTGCGGGCTACGCCAGAACCACTTGGACGACTCTCCCAAATGACCTGCCGGGCATGTTGGAACCACCTCGCAGACGTGCCAGAAGCACGTGGCGGACAGTCCGGAATCACCTGTTGGGCATACGCAACCACCTCTGACACGTACCAGAACCACGTGCCGTGCACGCCGGAACCACCTGCTGGACAGACCGGAATCAACTTTTGGGCATGCCGGAACCACCAGTCAGATGTGCCAGAAACACGTGCCGGAGACGCCGGAAGCACCTGCCGAGCACGTCGCAACCACCTGCTCAACTCGCCTGAACCACCTGCCGGACACGCCAAAATCACCTGCCCGCTACACCAGCACCACTTCGGGGACAAGCCGGAATCACGTGAGGGGCATGCCGGCACAGCCTCTCAGACTGAACCTCGTGCCGGACACCACAGAACCACCTGCCGGACAGACCGGAACCACCTGCCGGACACGCCGGAACCACCGGCTCGACCCGCCGGAACGACCGCTGGACATGCAAACTCGCCTGCCGGCTACGCCGGAAACACTTGGCGAACACTCCGGAATCACCTGGCGGGCATGCCGGAACCACCTCTCAGACGTGCCAGAACCATGCGGCGGACAGTCCGGGATCACCTGTTGGGCATGCGCAACCACCTCTGATTTGTACCAGAACCACATGCCGTGCAGGCTGGAACCACCTACCGGACAGACCGGAATCACCTTTCGGGCATGCCGGAACCACCTGTCAGATGTGCCAGAAACACGTGCCGGAGACGCCGGAAGCACCTGCCAAGCACGTTGGAACCACCTGCTCAACTCGCCTGAACCACCTGCCTGACATGCCAAAATCACCTGCCGACTATGCCAGAACCACTTGGCGAACACTCCGGAATCACTTGCCGGGCATGCAGGAACCACATCTCAGACACAGCAGAACCACGTGCCGGAGACGCCGGAAGCACCTGCCGAGCATGCCGGAGCCACCTGCTCGACTCGCCAGAAACACCTGCCGGACACGCCAAAATCACCTGCCGGGTACGCCAGAACCACCTGGCGGACACTCCGAAATCACCTGTCGCTCATGCCGGAACCACCTCTCAGACGAGCCGGAAGCACGTGCCGGACACGCCGGAATCACCTACTGGACAGACCGGAACCACCTGCCGAGCACGCCGGAGCCACCTGTTCGACTCGCTGGAACCACCTGCCGGACAGGCCAATATCAACTGCTGGCTATGCCAGAACCACCTAGGGGACGGTCTGGAATCACCTGCCAGCCATGGCGGAACCACCTCTCAGACGTACCAGAACCATCTGCCGGAGAAGCTGGAAACACGTCCTGGACAGTCTGGAACCACCTGCCGGCCAAGCCTGAACCACCTGCCAAGCACAACGGAACAACCTGCCAGACACGCCAAAATCACCTCCGTGTTATGCCAGAACCACTTGGAGGACTCTCTGGGATGACCTGCCGGGCATGCCGGAACCACCTCTCAGACGTGCCAGAACCATGTGGCGGACAGTCCGGAATCACCTGTTGGGCATGCGCAACCACCTCTGAGATGTACCAGAACCACATGCCGTGCAGGCTGGAACCACCTACCGGACAGACCGGAATCAGCTTTCGGGCATGCCGGAACCACCTGTCAGATGTGCCAGAAACACGTGCCGGAGACGCCGGAAGCACCTGCCAAGCACGTTGGAACCACCTGCTCAACTCGCCTGAACCACCTGCCGGACATGCCAAAATCACCTGCCGACTATGCCAGAACCACTTGGCGAACACTCCGGAATCACTTGCCGGGCATGCAGGAACCACCTCTCAGACATGCCAGAACCCCGTGCCAATGACCCCGGAAGCACCAGCCGAGCACGCCGGAACCACCTGCTCGACTCGCCAGAACCACCTGCCGGACACGCAAAAATCACCTGCCGGCTACGCCACAACCAGTTGGTGAACACTTTGGAATCACCTGCCAGGCTTGCTGGAACCACCTTCCGGTCATGCCAAAATCACCTGCCAACTACGCCAGAACCGCTTGGCGGACACTGCGGAAACACCTGTCGGGCCGGCTGGAACCACATCTCAGACGTGCCAGAAACGTGTTCATGAGATGCTGGAACCACACCCCGAACAGACGGATACCACCTGCCAGAACCGCCTGAACCACCTGCTGAGCACGCCGGAACCACCTGCTCGACTCACCGGTGCCACCTCCCTGACACGCCAAAATCACCTGCTGGGTATGCCAGAACCACTTGGCGGACACTCCGCAATCATCTGCCGGACGTGCCGGAACCAGCTCTCAGACACACCAGAACCAAGTGCCGGAGACGCCGGAAGCACCTGCCGAGCATGCCGGAGCCACCTGCTCGACTCGCCAGAAACACCTGCCGGAAACGCCAAAATCACCTGCCGGGTACGCCAGAACCACCTGGCGGACACTACGGAATCACCTGCCGCGCATGCCGGAAACACGTGCCAGACACGCCGGAAACACCTACCGGACAGACCGGAACCACCTGCCAAGAACGCCGGAGCCACCTGTTCGACTCGCTGGAACCACCTGCCGGACAGGCCAATATCAACTGCTGGCTATGCCAGAACCACCTGGGGGACAGTCCGGGATCACCTGCCAGCCACGGCGGAACCACCACTCAGACGTACCAGAACCACCTGCCGGAGAAGCTGGAAACACGTCCTGGACAGACTGGAACCACGTGACGGCCATGCCTGAACCACCTGCCGAGCACGGCGGAACCACCTGCCGGACACGCCAAAATCACCTGCGGGCTACGCCAGAACCACTTGGACGACTCTCCGAAATGACCTGCCGGGCATGTTGGAACCACCTCTCAGACGTGCCAGAAGCACGTGGCGGACAGTCCGGAATCACCTGTTGGGCATACGCAACCACCTCTGAGACGTACCAGAACCACGTGCCGTGCACGCCGGAACCACCTACCGGACAGACCGGAATCAACTTTTGGCCATGCCGGAACCACCAGTCAGATGTGCCAGAAACACGTGCGGGAGACGCCGGAAGCACCTGCCGAACACGTCGCAACCACCTGCTCAACTCGCCTGAACCACCTGCCGGACACGCCAAAATCACCTGCCCGCTACACCAGCACCACTTCGGGGACAAGCCGGAATCACGTGAGGGGCATGCCGGCACAGCCTCTCAGACTGAACCTCGTGCCGGACACCACAGAACCACCTGCCGGACTGACTGGAACCACCTGCCGGACACGCCGGAACCACCGGCTCGACCCGCCGGAACGACGGCTGGACATGCAAACTCACCTGCCGGCTACGCCGGAAACACTTGGCGAACACTCCTGAATCACCTGCCGGGCATGCCGGAACCACCTCTCAGATATGCCAGAACCACGTGCCAATGACTCCGGAAGCACCTGCCGAGCACGCCGGAACCACCTGCTCAACTCGCCAGAACCCCCTGCCGGACACACAAAAATCACCTGCCGGCTACGCCACAACCAGTTGGGGAACACTTCGGAATCACCTGCCGGGCTTGCTGGAACCACCTGCCGGTCATGCCAAAATCACCTGCCAACTACGCAAGTACCACTTGGCGGAAACTGTGGAAACACCTGTTGGGCCGGCCGGAACCACATCTCAGACGTGCCAGAACCATGTGCATGAGATGCTGGAACCACACCCCGAACAGACGGAAAACACCTGCCAGACCCGTCTGAACAACCTGCCGAGCACGCCGGAGCCACCTGCTCGACTCGCCGGAACCACCTACCTGACATGCCCAAATCACCAGCCGGGTATGCCAGAACCACTTGGCGGACACTCCGGAATCATCTGCCGGACATGCCGGAACCAGCTCTCAGACACACCAGAACCACGTGCCGGAGACGCCGGAAGCACCTGCCGAGCATGCCGGAGCCACCTGCTTGACTCGCCAGAAACACCTGCCGGACACGCCAAAATCACCTGCCGGGTACGCCATAACCACCTGGCGGACACTCCGAAATCACCTGTCGCGCATGCCGGAACCAGCTCTCAGACGTGCCGGAAGGACGTGCCGGACACGCCGGAATCACCTACCGGACAGACCGGAACCACCTGCCGAGCACGCCGGAGCCACCTGTTCGACTTGCTGGAACCACCTGCCGGACAGGCCAATATCAACTGCTGGCTATGCCAGAACCACCTGGGGGACGGTCCGGAATCGCCTGCCAGCCATGGCGGAACCAACTCTCAGACGTACCAGAACCACCTGCCGGAGAAGCTGGAAACACGTCCTGGACAGTCTGGAACCACCTGCCGGCCAAGCCTGAACCACCTGCCAAGCACAACGGAACAACCTGCCAGACACGCCAAAATCACCTGCGTGTTATGCCAGAACCACTTGGAGGACTCTCTGGAATGACCTGCCGGGCATGCCGGAACCACCTCTCAGACGTGCCAGAACCATGTGGCGGACAGTCCGGAATCACCTGTTGGGCATGCGCAACCACCTCTGAGACGTACCAGAACCACATGCCGTGCACGCTGGAACCACCTACCGGACAGACCGGAATCACCTTTCGGGCATGCCGGAACCACCTGTCAGATGTGCCAGAAACACGTGCCGGAGACGCCGGAAGCACCTGCCAAGCACGTTGGAACCACCTGCTCAACTCGCCTGAACCACCTGCCGGACATGCCAAAATCACCTGCCGACTATGCCAGAACCACTTGGCGAACACTCCGGAATCACTTGCCGGGCATGCAGGAACCACCTCTCAGACATGCCAGAACCCCGTGCCAATGACCCCGGAAGCACCAGCCGAGCACGCCGGAACCACCTGCTCGACTCGCCAGAACCGCCTGCCGATCACGCAAAAATCACCTGCCGTCTACGCCACAACCAGTTGGTGAACACTTTGGAATCACCTGCCAGGCTTGCTGGAACCACCTGCCAGTCATGCCAAAATCACCTGCCAACTACGCCAGAACCGCTTGGCGGACACTGCGGAAACACCTGTCGGGCCGGCTGGAACCACATCTCAGACGTGCCAGAAACGTGTTCATGAGATGCTGGAACCACACCCCGAACAGACGGATACCACCTGCCAGAACCGCCTGAACCAGCAGCTGAGCACGCCGGAACCTCCTGCTCGATTCACCGGTACAACCTCCCTGACACGCCAAAATCACGTGGTGGGTATGGCAGAACCACATTGCGGACACTACGGAATCACCTGCCGCGCATGCCGGAACCACCTCTCTGACGTGCCAGAAGCACGTGCCAAACATGCCAGAAACACCTACCGGACAGACCGGAACCACCTGCCAAGAACGCCGGAGCCACCTGTTCGACTCGCCAGAACCACCTGCCGGACACGCAGAAATCACCTGCCGGCTACGCCACAACCAGTTGGGGAACACTTCGGAATCACCTGCCGGGCTTGCTGGAACCACCTGCCGGTCATGCCAAAATCACCTGCCAACTACGCCAGTACCACTTGGCGGACACTGTGGTAACACCTGTCGGGCCGGCCGGAACCACATCTCAGACGTGCCAGAACCATGTGCATGAGATGCTGGAACCACACCCCGAACAGACGGAAAACACCTGCCAGACCCGTCTGAACAACCTGCCGAGCACGCCAGAGCCACCTGCTCGACTCGCCGGAACCACCTACCTGACATGCCCAAATCACCAGCCGGGTATGCCAGAAACACTTGGAGGACACTCCGGAATCATCTGCCGGACATGCCGGAACCAGCTCTCAGACACACCAGAACCACGTGCCGGAGACGCCGGAAGCACCTGCTGAGCACGCCGGAGCCACCTGTTCGACTCGCTGGAACCACCTGCCGGACAGGCCAATATCAACTGCTGGCTATGCCAGAACCACCTGCGGGACAGTCCGGAATCACCTGCCAGCCATGGCGGAACCACCTCTCACACGTACCAGAACCACCTGCCGGAGAAGCTGGAAACACGTCCTGGACAGACTGGAACCACGTGACGGCCATGCCTGAACCACCTGCCGAGCACGGCGGAACCACCTGCCGGACACGCCAAAATCACCTGCGTGCTATGCCAGAACCACTTGGAGGACTCTGTGGGATGACCTGCCGGGCATGCCGGAACCACCTCTCAGACGTGCCAGGACCATGTGGCGGACAGTCCGGAATCACCTGTTGGGCATGCGCAACCACCTCTGAGACGTACCAGAACCACATGCCGTGCACGCTGGAACCACCTACCGGACAGACCGGAATCACCTTTCGGGCATGCCGGAACCACCTGTCAGATGTGCCAGAAACACGTGCCGGAGACGCCGGAAGCACCTGCCAAGCACGTTGGAACCACCTGCTCAACTCGCCTGAACCACCTGCCGGACATGCCAAAATCACCTGCCGACTATGCCAGAACCACTTGGCGAACACTCCGGAATCACTTGCCGGGCATGCAGGAACCACCTCTCAGACATGCCAGAACCCCGTGACAATGACCCCGGAAGCACCTGCCGAGCACGCCGGAACCACCTGCTCGACTCGCCAGAACCACCTGTCGATCACGCGAAAATCACCTGCCGGCTATGCCACAACCAGTTGGGGAACACTTCGGAATCACCTGCCGGGCTTGCTGGAACCACCTGCCGGTCATGCCAAAATCACCTGCCAACTACGCCAGTACCACTTGGCGGACACTGTGGAAACACCTGTCGGGCCGGCCGGAACCACATCTCAGACGTGCCAGAACCATGTGCATGAGATGCTGGAACCACACCTCGAAAAGACGGAAAACACCTGCCAGACCCGTCTGAAGAACCTGCCGAGCACGCCGGAGGAACCTGCTCGACTCGCCGGAACCACCTACCTGACATGCCCAAATCACCAGCCGGGTATGCAAGAACCACTTGGCGGACACTCCGGAATCATCTGCCGGACATGCCGGAACCAGCTCTCAGACACACCAGAACCACGTGCCGGAGACACCGGAAGCACCTGCCGAGCATGCCGGAGCCACCTGCTCGACTCGCCAGAAACACCTTCCGGACACGCCAAAATCACCTGCCGGGTACGCCAGAACCACCTGGCAGACACTCCGAAATCACCTGTCGCGCATGCCGGAACCACCTCTCAGACGTGCCGGAAGCACGTGCCGGACACGCCGGAATCACCTACCGGACAGACCGGAACCACCTGGCGAGCACGCCGGAGCCACCTGTTCGACTCGCTGGAACCACCTGCCGGACACGCCAAAATCACCTGCCGGGTATGCCAGAACCACCTGGCGGACACTACGGAATCACCTGCCGCGCACGCCGGAAGCACGTGCCAGACACGCCGCAAACACCTACCGGACAGACCGGAACCACCTGCCAAGAACGCCGGACCCACCTGTTCGACTCGCTGGAACCACCTGCCGGACAGGCCAATATCAACTGCTGGCTATGCCAGAACCACCTGGGGGACAGTCCGGGATCACCTGCCAGCCATGGCGGAACCACCTCTCAGACGTACCAGAACCACCTGCCGGAGAAGCTGGAAACACCTCCTGGACAGACTGGAACCACCTGCCGGCCATGCCTGAACCACCTGCCGAGCACGGCGGAAGCACCTGCCGGACACGCCAAAATCACCTGCGGGCTACGCCAGAACCACTTGGATGACTCTCCGAAATGACCTGCCGGGCATGTTGGAACCACCTCTCAGACGTGCCAGAAGCACGTGCCGGATGGTCCGGAATCACCTGTTGGGCATACGCAACCACCTCTGAGACGTACCAGAACCACGTGCCGTGCACGCCGGAACCACCTACCGGACAGACCGGAATCAACTTTTGGGCATGCCGGAACCACCAGTCAGATGTGCCAGAAACACGTGCCGGAGACGCCGGAAGCACCTGCCGAGCACGTCGCAACCACCTGCTCAACTCGCCTGAACCACCTGCCGGACACGCCAAAATCACCTGCCCGCTACACCAGCACCACTTCGGGGACAAGCCGGAATCACGTGAGGGGCATGCCGGCACAGCCTCTCAGACTGAACCTCGTGCCGGACACCACAGAACCACCTGCCGGACTGACCGGAACCACCTGCCGGACACGCCGGAACCACCGGCTCGACCCGCCGGAACGACCGCTGGACGTGCAAAATCACCTGCCGGCTACGCCGGAAACACTTGGCGAACACTCCGGAATCACCTGCCGGGCATGCCGGAACCACCTCTCAGATATGCCAGAACCACGTGCCAATGACCCCGGAAGCACCTGCCGAGCACGCCGGAACCACCTGCTCGACTCGCCAGAACCACCTGCCGGACACGCAAAAATCACCTGCCGGCTACGCCACAACCAGTTGGGGAACACTTCGGAATCACCTGCCGGGCTTGCTGGAACCACCTGCCGGTCATGCCAAAATCACCTGCCAACTACGCCAGTACCACTTGGCGGACACTGTGGAAACACCTGTCGGGCCGGCCGGAACCACATCTCAGACGTGCCAGAACCATGTGCATGAGATGCTGGAACCACACCCAGAACAGACGGAAAACACCTGCCAGACCCGTCTGAACAACCTGCCGAGCACGCCGGAGCCACCTACCTGACATGCCCAAATCACCAGCCGGGTATGCCAGAACCACTTGGCGGAAAACTCCGGAATCATCTGCCGGACATGCCGGAACCAGCTCTCAGACACACCAGAACCACGTGCCGGAGACGCCGGAAGCACCTGCCGAGCATGCCGGAGCCACCTGCTCGACTCGCCAGAAACACCTGCCGGACACGCCAAAATCACCTGCCGGGTACGCCAGAACCACCTGGCGGACACTCCGAAATCACCTGTCGCGCATGCCGGAACCACCTCTCAGACGTGCCGTAAGCACGTGCCGGACACGCCGGAATCACTTAGCGGACAGTCCGGAACCACCTGCCGAGCACGCCGGAGCCACCTGTTCGACTCGCTGGAACCACCTGCCGGAGAGGCCAATATCAACTGCTGGCTATGCCAGAACCACCTGGGGGACAGTCCGGGATCACCTGCCAGCCATGGCGGAACCACCTCTCAGACGTACCAGAACCACCTGCCGGAGAAGCTGGAAACACGTCCTGGACAGACTGGAACCACGTGACGGCCATGCCTGAAACACCTGCCGAGCACGGCGGAACCACCTGCCGGACACGCCAAAATCACCTGCGGGCTACGCCAGAACCACTTGGACGACTCTCCGAAATGACCTGCCGGGCGTGTTGGAACCACCTCTCAGACGTGCCAGAAGCACGTGGTGGACAGTCCGGAATCACTTGTTGGGCATGCGCAAACACCTCTGAGACGTACCAGAACCACGTGCCGTGCAGGCTGGAACCACCTACCGGAAAGACCTGAATCACCTTTCGGGCATGCAGGAACCACCTGTCAGATGTGCCAGAAACACGTGCCGAAGACGACGGAAGCATCTGCCAAGCACGTTGGAACCACCTGCTCAACTCGCCTGAACCCCCTGCCGGACATGCCAAAATCACCTGCCGACTATGCCAGAACCACTTGGCGAAAACTCCGGAATCACGTGCCGGGCATGCAGGAACCACCTCTCAGACATGCCAGAACCCCGTGCCAATGACCCCGGAAGCACCAGCCGAGCACGCCGGAACCACCTGCTCGACTCGCCAGAACCACCTGCCGATCACGCAAAAATCACCTGCCGGCTACGCCACAACCAGTTGGTGAACACTTTGGAATCACCTGCCAGGCTTGCTGGAACCACCTGCCGGTCATGCCAAAATCACCTGACTACTACGCCAGAAGCGCTTGGCGGACACTGCGGAAACACCTGTCGGGCCGGCTGGAAACACATATCAGACGTGAAAGAAACGTGTTCATGAGATGCTGGAACCACACCCCGAACAGACGGATACCACCTGCCAGAACCGCCTGAACCACCTGCCGAGCACGCCGGAACCACCTGCTCGACTCACCGGTACCACCTCCCTGACACGCCAAAATCACCTGCTGGGTATGCCAGAACCACTTGGCGGACACTCCGGAATCATCCGCCGGACATGCCGGAACCAGCTCTCAGACACACCAGAACCAAGTGCCGGAGACGCCGGAAGCACCTGCCGAGCATGCCGGAGCCACCTGCTCGACTCGCCAGAAACATCTGCCGGACACGCCAAAATCACCTGCCGGCTACGCCACAACCAGTTGGGGAACACTTCGGAATCACCTGCCGGGCTTGCTGGAACCACCTCCCGGTCATGCCAAAATCACCTGCCAACTACGATAGTACCACTTGGGGGACACTGTGGAAACACCTGTCGGGCCGGCCGGAACCGCATCTCAGACGTGCCAGAACCATGTGCATGAGATGCTGGAACCACACCCCGAACAGACGGATACCACCTGCCAGAACCGCCTGAACCACAAGCCGAGCACACCGGAAGCACCTGCTCGACTCACCGGTACCACCTCCCTGACACGCCAAAATCACCTGCTGGGTATGCCAGAACCACTTGGCGGACACTCCGGAATCATCTGCCGGACATGCCGGATCCAGCTCTCAGACACACCAGAAAGAAGTGCCGGAGACGCCGGAAGCACCTGCAGAGCATGCCGGAGCCACCTGCTCGACTCGCCAGAAACACCTGCCGGACACGCCAAAATCACCTGCCGGGTATGCCAGAACCACCTGGCGGACACTACGGAATCACCTGCCACGCACGCCGTAAGCACGTGCCAGACACGCCGCAAACACCTACCGGACAGACCGGAACCACCTGCCGAGCACGCCGGAGCCACCTGTTCGACTCGCTGGAACCACCTGCCGGACAGGCCAATATCAACTGCTGGCTATGCCAGAACCACCTAGGGGACGGTCCGGAATCACCTGCCAGCCATGGCGGAACCACCTCTCAGACGTACCAGAACCACCTGCCGGAGAAGCTGGAAACACGTCCTGGACAGTCTGGAACCACCTGCCGGCCAAGCCTGAACCACCTGCCAAGCACAACGGAACAACCTGCCAGACACGCCAAAATCACCTGCGTGTTATGCCAGAACCACTTGGAGGACTCTCTGGGATGACCTGCCGGGCATGCCGGAACCACCTCTCAGACGTGAAAGAACCATGTGGCGGACAGACCGGAATCACCTGTTGGGCATTCGCAACCACCTCTGAGACGTACCAGAACCACATGCCGTGCAGGCTGGAACCACCTACCGGACAGACCGGAATCACCTTTCGGGCATGCCGGAACCACCTGTCAGATGTGCCAGAAACACGTGCCGGAGACGCCGGAAGCACCTGCCAAGCACGTTGGAACCACCTGCTCAACTCGCCTGAACCACCTGCCGGACATGCCAAAATCACCTGCCGACTATGCCAGAACCACTTGGCGAACACCCCGGAATCACTTGCCGGGCATGCAGGAACCACCTCTCAGACATGCCAGAACCCCGTGCCAATGACCCCGGAAGCACCAGCCGAGCACGCCGGAACCACCTGCTCGACTCGCCTGAACCACCTCCCTGACATGCCAAAATCACGTGGTGGGTATGCCCGAACCACCTGGCGGAAACTACGGAATCACCTGCCGCGCATGCCGGAACCACCTCTCAGACGTGCCGGAACCATGCGCATGAGATGCTGGAACCACACCCCGAACAGACGGATACCACCTGCCAGAACCGCCTGAGCCACCTGCTGAGCACGCCGGAACCACCAGCTCGACTCACCTGTACCACCTCCCTGACACGCCAAAATCACCTGCTGGGTATGCCAGAACCACTTGGCGGACACTCCGGAATCATCTGCCGGACATGCCGGAACCAGCTCTCAGACACACCAGAAACAAGTGCCGGAGACGCCGGAAGCACCTGCCGAGTATGCCGGAGCCACATGCTCGACTCGCCAGAAACACCTGCCGGACACGCCAAAATCACCTGCCGTGTACGCCAGAACCTCCTGTCGGATACTCTGAAATCACCTGTCGCGCATGCCGGAACCACCTCTCAGACGTGCCGGAAGCACGTGCCGGACAAGCCGGAATCACCTAGCGGACAGACCGGAACCACCTGCCGAGCACGCCGGAGCCACCTGTTCGACTCGCTGGAACCACCTGCCGGACAGGCCTATATCAACTGCTGGCTATGCCAGAACCACCTGGGGGACGGTCCGGAATCACCTGCCAGCCATGGCGGAACCACCTCTCAGACGTACCAGAACCACCTGCCGGAGAAGCTGGAAACACGTCCTGGACAGTCTGGAACCACCTGCCAGCCAAGCCTGATCCACCTGCCGAGCACGGCGGAACCACCTGCCGGACACGCCAAAATCACCTGCGGGCTACGCCAGAACCACTTGGACCACTCTCCGAAATGACCTGCCGGGCATGTTGGAACCACCTCTCAGACGTGCCAGAAGCACGTGGCGGACAGTCCGGAATCACCTGTTGGGCATACGCAACCACCTCCGAGACGTACCAGAACCACGTGCCGTGCACGCCGGAACCACCTACCGGACAGACCGGAATCACCTTTTCGGCATGCCGGAACCACCAGTCAGACGTGCCAGAAACACGTGCCGGAGACGCCGGAAGCACCTGCCGAGCACGTCGCAACCACCTGCTCAACTCGCCTGAACCACCTGCCGGACACGCCAAAATCACCTGCTGGCTACGCCACAACCAGTTGGTGAACACTTTGGAATCACCTGCCAGGCTTGCTGGAACCACCTGCCAGTCATGCCAAAATCACCTGCCAACTACGCCAGAACCGCTTGGCGGACACTGCGGAAACACCTGTCGGGCCGGCTGGAACCACATTTCAGACGTGCCAGAAACGTGTTCATGAGATGCTGGAACCACACCCCGAACAGACGGATACCACCTGCCAGAACCGCCTGAACCAGCTGCTGAGCACGCCGGAACCACCTGCTCGACTCACCGGTACCACCTCCCTGACATGCCAAAATCACCTGCCGACTATGCCAGAACCACTTGGCGGACACTCCAGAATCATCTGCCCGACATGCCGGAACCAGCTCTCAGACACACCAGAACCAAGTGCCGGAGACGCCGGAAGCACCTGCCGAGCATGCCGGAGCCACCTGCTCGACTCGCCAGAAACACCTGCCGGACACGCCAAAATCATCTGCCGGGTATGCCAGAACCACCTGGCGGACACTACGGAATCACCTGCCGCGCATGCCGGAAGCACGTGCCAGACACGCCGGAATCACCTACCGGACAGACCGGAACCACCTGCCAAGAACACCGGAGCCACCTGTTCGACTCGCTGGAACCACCTGCCGGACAGGCCAATATCAACTGCTGGCTATGCCAGAAGCACCTGGGGGACAGTCCGGGATCACCTGCCAGCCATGGCGGAACCACCTCTCAGACGTACCAGAACCACCTGCCGGAGAAGCTGGAAACACGTCCTGGACAGACTGGAACCACGTGACGGCCATGCCTGAACCACCTGCCGAGCACGGCGGAACCACCTGCCGGACACACCAAAATCACCTGCGGGCTACGCCAGAACCACTTGGACGACTCTCCGAAATGACCTGCCGGGCATGTTGGAACCACCTCTCAGACGTGCCAGAAGCACGTGGCGGACAGTCTGGAATCACCTGTTGGGCATACGCAACCACCTCTGAGACGTACCAGAACCACGTGCCGTGCACGCCGGAACCACCTACCGGACAGACCGGAATCAACTTTTGGGCATGCCGGAACCACCAGTCAGATGTGCCAGAAACACGTGCCGGAGACGCCGGAAGCACCTGCCGAGCACGTCGCAACCACCTGCTCAACTCGCCTGAACCACCTGCCGGACACGCCACAATCACCTGCCCGCTACACCAGCACCACTTCGGGGACAAGCCGGAATCACGTGAGGGGCATGCCGGCACAGCCTCTCAGACTGAACCTCGTGCCGGACACCACAGAACCACCTGCCGGACAGACCGGAACCACCCGCCGGACACGCCGGAACCACCGGCTCGACCAGCCGGAACGACCGCTGGACATGCAAACTCACCTGCCGGCTACGCCGGAAAAACGTGGCGAACACTCCGGAATCACCTGCCGGGCATGCCGGAACCACCTCTCAGATATGCCAGAACCACATGCCAATGACCCCGGAAGCAACTGCCGAGCACGCCGGAAGCACCTGCTCGACTCGCCATAACCACATGACGGACATGCCAAAATCACCTGCCGACTATGCCAGAACCACTTGGCGAACATTCCGGAATCACTTGCCGGGCATGCAGGAACCACCTCTCAGACATGCCAGAACCCCGTGCCAATGACCCCGGAAGCACCAGCCGAGCACGCCGGAACCACCTGCTCGACTCGCCAGAACCACCTGCCGATCACGCAAAAATCACCTGCCGGCTACGCCACAACCAGTTGGTGAACACTTTGGAATCACCTGCCGGGCTTGCTGGAACCACCTGCCGGTCATGCCAAAATCACCTGCCAACTACGCCAGTACCACTTGGCGGTAACTGTGGAAACACCTGTCGGGCCGGCCGGAACCACATCTCAGACGTGCGAGAACCATGTGCATGAGATGCTGGAACCACACCCCGAACAGACGGAAAACACCTGCCAGACCCGTCTGAACAACCTGCCGAGCACGCCGGAGCCACCTGCTCGACTCGCTGGAACCACCTACCTGACATGCCCAAATCAACAGCCGGGTATGCCAGAACCACTTGGCGGACACTCCGGAATCATCTGCCGGACATGCCGGAACCAGGTCTCAGACACACCAGAACCACGTGCCGGAGACGCCGGAAGGACCTGCCCAGCATGCCGGAGCCACCTGCTCGACTCGCCAGAAACACCTGCCGGACACGCCAAAATCACCTGCCGGGTACGCCAGAACCACCTGGCGGACACTCCGTAATCACCTGTCGCGCATGCCGGAACCACCTCTCACACGTGCCGGAAGCACGTGCCGGACACGCCGGAATCACCTAGCGGACAGACCGGAACGACCTGCCGAGCATGCCGGAGCCACCTGTTCGACTCGCTGGAACCACCTGCCGGACAGGCCAATATCAACTGCTGGCTATGCCAGAACCACCTGGGGGACAGTCCGGGATCACCTGCCAGCCATGGTGGAACCACCTCTCAGACGTACCAGAACCACCTGCCGGAGAAGCTGGAAACACGTCCTGGACAGACTGGAACCACGTGACGGCCATGCCTGAACCACCTGCCGAGCACGGCGGAACCACCTGCCGGACACGCCAAAATCACCTGCGGGCTACGCCAGAACCACTTGGACGACTCTCCCAAATGACCTGCCGGGCATGTTAGAACCACCTCGCAGACGTGCCAGAAGCACGTGGCGGACAGTCCGGGATCACCTGTTGGGCATGCGCAACCACCTCTGATTCGTACCAGAAGCACATGCCGTGCAGGCTGGAACCACCTACCGGACAGACCGGAATCACCTTTCGGGCATGGCCGAACCACCTGTCAGATGTGCCAGAAACACGTGCCGGAGACGCCGGAAGCACCTGCCAAGCACGTTGGAACCACCTGCTCAACTCGCCTGAACCACCTGCCGGACATGCCAAAATCACCTGCCGACTATGCCAGAACCACTTGGCGAACACTCCGGAATCACTTGCCGGGCATGCAGGAACCACCTCTCAGACATGCCAGAACCCCGTGCCAATGACCCCGGAAGCACCAGCCGAGCACGCCGGAACCACCTGCTCGACTCGCCAGAACCACCTGCCGGACACGCAAAAATCACCTGCCGGCTACGCCACAACCAGTTGGTGAACACTTTGGAATCACCTGCCAGGCTTGCTGGAACCACCTGCCGGTCATGCCAAAATCACCTGCCAACTACGCCAGTACCACTTGGCGGACACTGTGGAAACACCTGTCGGGCCGGCCGGAACCACATCTCAGACGTGCCAGAACCATGTGCATGAGATGCTGGAACCACAGCCCGAACAGACGGAAAACACCTGCCAGACCCGTCTGAACATCCTGCCGAGCACGCCGGAACCACCTGCTCGACTCACCGGTACCACCTCCCTGACACGCCAAAATCACCTGCTGGGTATGCCAGAACCACTTGGCGGACACTCCGGAATCATCTGCCGGACATGCCGGAACCAGCTCTCAGACACACCAGAACCAAGTGCCGGAGACGCAGGAAGCACCTGCCGAGCATGCCGGAGCCACCTGCTCGACTCGCCAGAAACACCTGCCGGACACGCCAAAATCACCTGCCGGGTATGCCAGAACCACCTGGCAGACACTACGGAATCACCTGCCGCGCATGCCGGAAGCACGTGCCAGACACGCCGCAAACACCTACCGGACAGACCGGAGCCACCTGCCAAGAACGCCGGAGCCACCTGTTCGACTCGCTGGAACCACCTGCCGGACAGGCCAATATCAACTGCTGGCTATGCCAGAACCACCTGGGGGACAGTCCGGGATCACCTGCCAGCCATGGCGGAACCACCTCTCAGACGTACCAGAACCACCTGCCGGAGAAGATGGAAACACGTCCTGGACAGACTGGAACCACGTGACGGCCATGCCTGAACCACCTGCCGAGCACGGCGGAACCACCTGCCGGACACGCCAAAATCACCTGCGGGCTATGCCAGAACCACTTGGACGACTGTCCGAAATGACCTGCCGGGCATGTTGGAACCACCTCGCAGACGTGCCAGAAGCACGTGGTGGACAGTCCGGAATCACCTGTTGGGCATACGCAACCACCTCTGACACGTACCAGAACCAAGTGCCGTGCACGCCGGAACCACCTACCGGACAGACCGGAATCAACTTATGGGCATGCCGGAACCACCAGTCAGATGTGCCAGAAACACGTGCCGGAGACGCCGGAAGCACCTGCCGAGCACGTCGCAACCACCTGCTCAACTCGCCTGAACCACCTGCCGGACATGCCAAAATCACCTGCCCGCTACACCAGCACCACTTCGGGGACAAGCCGGAATCACGTGAGAGGCATGCCGGCACAGCCTCTCAGACTGATCCTCGTGCCGGACACCACAGAACCACCTGCCGGACAGACCGGAACCACCTGCCGGACACGCCGGAACCACCGGCTCGACCCGCCGGAACGACCGCGGGACATGCAAACTCGCCTGCCGGCTACGCCGGAAACACATGGCGAACATTCCGGAATCACCTGCCGGGCATGCCGGAACCACCTCTCAGATATGCCAGAACCACGTGCCAATGACCCCGGAAGCACCTGCCGAGCACGCCGGAACCACCTGCTCGACTCGCCAGAACCACCTGCCGGACACGCAAAAATCACCTGCCGGCTACGCCACAACCAGTTGGGGAACACTTCGGAATCACCTGCCGGGCTTGCTGGAACCACCTACCGGTCATGCCAAAATCACCTGCCAACTACGCCAGTACCACTTGGCGGACACTGTGGAAACACCTGTCGGGCCGGCCGGAACCACATCTCAGACGTGCCAGAACCATGTGCATGAGATGCTGGAACCACACCCCGAACAGACGGAAAACACCAGCCAGACCCGTATGAAGAACCTGCCGAGCACGCCGGAGGCACCTGCTCGACTCGCCGGAACCACCTACCTGACATGCCCAAATCACCAGCCGGGTATGCCAGAACCACTTGGCGGACACTCCGGAATCATCTGCCGGACATGCCGGAACCAGCTCTCAGACACACCAGAACCACGTGCCGGAGACGCCGGAAGCACCTGCCGAGCATGCCGGAGCCACCTGCTCGACTCACCAGAAACACCTGCCGGACACGCCAAATTCACCTGCCGGGTACGGCAGAACCACCTGGCGGACACTCTGAAATCACCTGTCGCGCATGCCGGAACCACCTCTCAGACGTGCCGGAAGCACGTGCCGGACACGCCGGAATCACCTACCGGACAGACCGGAACCACCTGCCAAGCACGCCGGAGCCACCTGTTCGACTCGCTGGAACCACCAGCCGGACAGGCCAATATCAACTGCTGGCTATGCCAGAACCACCTAGGGGACGGTCCGGAATCACCTGCCAGCCATGGTGGAACCACCTCTCAGACGTACCAGAACCACCTGCCGGAGAAGCTGGAAACACGTCCTGGACAGTCTGGAACCACCTGCCGGCCAAGCCTGAACCACCTGGCAAGCACAACGGAACAACCTGCCAGACACGCCAAAATCACCTGCGTGTTATGCCAGAACCACTTGGAGGACTCTCTGGGATGACCTGCCGGGCATGCCGGAACCACCTCTCAGACGTGCCAGAACCATGTGGCGGACAGTCCGGAATCACCTGTTGGGCATGCGCAACCACCTCTGAGACGTACCAAAACCACATGCCGTGCAGGCTGGAACCACCTACCGGACAGACCGGAATCACCTTTCGGGTATGCCGGAACCACCTGTCAGATGTGCCAGAAACACGTGCCGGAGACGCCGGAAGCACCTGCCAAGCACGTTGGAACCACCTGCTCAACTCGCCTGAACCACCTGCCGGACATGCCAAAATCACCTGCCGACTATGCCAGAACCACTTGGCGAACACTCCGGAATCACTTGCCGGGCATGCAGGAACCACCTCTCAGACATGCCAGAACCCCGTGCCAATGACCCCGGAAGCACCAGCCGAGCACGCCGGAACCACCTGCTCGACTCGCCAGAACCACCTGCCGATCACGCAAAAATCACCTGCCGGCTACGCCACAACCAGTTGGTGAACACTTTGGAATCACCTGCCAGGCTTGCTGGAACCACCTGCCAGTCATGCCAAAATCACCTGCCAACTACGCCAGAACCGCTTGACGGACACTGCGGAAACACCTGTCGGGCCGGCTGGAACCACATCTCAGACGTGCCAGAAACGTGTTCATGAGATGCTGGAACCACACCCCGAACAGACGGATACCACCTGCCAGAACCGCCTGAACCACAAGCCGAGCACGCCGGAAGCACCTGCTCGACTCACCGGTACCACCTCCCTGACACGCCAAAATCACCTGCTGGGTATGCCAGAACCACTTGGCGGACACTCCGGAATCATCTGCCGGACATGCCGGAACCAGCTCTCAGACACACCAGAAACAAGTGCCGGAGACGCCGGAAGCACCTGCCGAGCATGCCGGAGCCACCTGCTCGACTCGCCAGAAACACCTGCCGGACACGCCAAAATCACCTGCCGGGTATGCCAGAACCACCTGGTGGACACTACGGAATCACCTGCCGCGCACGCCGGAAGCACGTGCCAGACACGCCGCAAACACCTACCGGACAGACCGGAACCACCTGCCGAGCACGCCGGAGCCACCTGTTCGACTCGCTGGAACCACCTGCCGGACAGGCCAATATCAACTGCTGGCTATGCCAGAACCACCTAGGGGACGGTCCGGAATCACCTGCCAGCCATGGCGGAACCACCTCTCAGACGTACCAGAACCACCTGCCGGAGAAGCTGGAAACACGTCCTGGACAGTCTGGAACCACCTGCCGGCCAAGCCTGATCCACCTGCCGAGCACGGCGGAACCACCTGCCGGACACGCCAAAATCACCTGCGGGCTACGCCAGAACCACTTGGACGACTCTCCGAAATGACCTGCCGGGCATGTTGGAACCACCTCTCAGACGTGCCAGAAGCACGTGGCGGACAGTCCGGAATCACCTGTTGGGCATACGCAACCACCTCTGAGACGTACCAGAACCACGTGCCGTGCACGCCGGAACCACCTACCGGACAGACCGGAATCACCTTTTCGGCATGCCGGAACCACCAGTCAGATGTGCCAGAAACACGTGCCGGAGACGCCGGAAGCACCTGCCGAGCACGTCGCAACCACCTGCTCAACTCGCCTGAACCACCTGCCGGACACGCCAAAATCACCTGCCCGCTACACCAGCACCACGTCGGGGACAAGCCGGAATCACGTGAGGGGCATGCCGGCACAGCCTCTCAAACTGAACCCTGTGCCGGACACCACAGAACCACCTGCCGGACAGACCGGAACCACCTGCCGGACACGCCGGAACCACCGGCTCGACCCGCCGGAACGACTGCTGGACGTGCAAAATCACCTGCCGGCTACGCCGGAAACACTTGGCGAACACTCCGGAATCACCTGCCGGGCATGCCGGAACCACCTCTCAGATATGCCAGAACCACATGCCAATGACCCCGGAAGCACCTGCCGAGCACGCCGGAACCACCTGCTCGACTCGCCGGAACCACCTACCTGACATGCCCAAATCACCTGCTGGGTATGTCAGAACCACTTGGCGGACACTCCGGAATCATCTGCCGGACATGCCGGAACCAGCTCTCAGACACACCAGAACCACGTGCCGGAGACGCCGGAAGCACATGCCGAGCATGCCGGAGCCACCTGCTCGACTCGCCAGAAACACCTGCCGGACACGCCAAAATCACCTGCCGGGTACGCCAGAACCACCTGGCGGACACTCCGAAATCACCTCTCGCGCATGCCGGAACCACATCTCAGAAGTGCCGGAAGCCCGTGCCGGACACGCCGGAATCACCTAGCGGACAGACCGGAACCACCTGCCGAGCATGCCGGAGCCACCTGTTCGACTCGCTGGAACCACCTGCCGGACAGGCCAATATCAACTGCTGGCTATGCCAGAACCACCTGGGGGACGGTCCGGGATCACCTGCCACCCATGGCGGAACCACCTCTCAGACGTACCAGAACCACCTGCCGGAGAAGCTGGAAACACGTCCTGGACAGACTGGAACCACGTGACGGCCATGCCTGAACCACCTGCCGAGCGCGGCGGAACCACCTGCCGGACACGCCAAAATCACCTGCGGGCTACGCCAGAACCACTTGTACGACTCTCCCAAATGACCTGCCGGGCATGTTAGAACCACCTCGCAGACGTGCCAGAAGCACGTGGCGGACAGTCCGGAATCACCTGTTGGGCATACGCAACCACCTCTGACACGTACCAGAACCACGTGCCGTGCACGCCGGAACCACCTACCGGACAGACCGGAATCAACTTTTGGGCATGCCGGAACCACCAGTCAGATGTGCCAGAAACACGTGCCGGAGACGCCGGAAGCACCTGCCGAGCACGTCGCAACCACCTGCTCAACTCGCCTGAACCACCTGCCGGACACGCCAAAATCACCTGCCCGCTACACCAGCACCACTTCGGGGACAAGCCGGAATCACGTGAGGGGCATGCCGGCACAGCCTCTCAGACTGAACCTCGTGCCGGACACCACAGAACCACCTGCCGGACAGACCGGAACCACCTGCCGGACACGCCGGAACCACCGGCTCGACACGCCGGAACGACCGCTGGACATGCAAACTCGCCTGCCGGCTACGCCGGAAACACTTGGCGAACACTCCGGAATCACCTGGCGGGCATGCCGGAACCACCTCTCAGACGTGCCAGAACCATGCGGCGGACAGTCCGGGATCACCTGTTGGGCATGCGCAACCACCTCTGATTCGTACCAGAACCACATGCCGTGCAGGCTGGAACCACCTACCGGACAGACCGGAATCACCTTTCGGGCATGCCGGAACCACCTGTCAGATGTGCCAGAAACACGTGCCGGAGACGCCGGAAGCACCTGCCAAGCACGTTGGAACCACCTGCTCAACTCGCCTGAACCACCTGCCGGACATGCCAAAATCACCTGCCGACTATGCCAGAACCACTTGGCGAACACTCCGGAATCACTTGCCGGGCATGCAGGAACCACCTCTCAGACATGCCAGAACCCCGTGCCAATGACCCCGGAAGCACCAGCCGAGCACGCCGGAACCACCTGCTCGACTCGCCAGAACCACCTGCCGATCACGCAAAAATCACCTGCCGGCTACGCCACAACCAGTTGGTGAACACTTTGGAATCACCTGCCAGGCTTGCTGGAAACACCTGCCAGTCATGCCAAAATCACCTGCCAACTACGCCAGAACCGCTTGGCGGACACTGCGGAAACACCTGTCGGGCCGGCTGGAACCACATCTCAGACGTGCCAGAAACGTGTTCATGAGATGCTGGAACCACACCCCGAACAGACGGATACCACCTGCCAGAACCGCCTGAACCACCTGCTGAGCACGCCGGAACCACCTGCTCGACTCACCGGTGCCACCTCCCTGACGCGCCAAAATCACCTGCTGGGTATGCCAGAACCACTTGGCGGACACTCCGGAACCATCTGCCGGACATGCCGGAACCAGCTCTCAGACACACCAGAACCAAGTGCCGGAGACGCCGGAAGCACCTGCCGAGCATGCCGGAGCCACCTGCTCGACTCGCCAGAAACACCTGCCGGATACGCCAAAATCACCTGCCGGGTATGCCAGAACCACCTGGCGGACACTACGGAATCACCTGCCGCGCATGCCGGAAACACGTGCCAGACACGCCGGAAACACCTACCGGACAGACCGGAACCACCTGCCAAGAACGCCGGAGTCACCTGTTCGACTCGCTGGAACCACCTGCCGGACAGGCCAATATCAACTGCTGGCTATGCCAGAACCACCTGGGGGACAGTCCGGGATCACCTGCCAGCCACGGCGGAACCACCACTCAGACGTACCAGAACCACCTGCCGGAGAAGCTGGAAACACGTCCTGGACAGACTGGAACCACGTGACGGCCATGCCTGAACCACCTGCCGAGCACGGCGGAACCACCTGCCGGACTCGCCAAAATCACCTGCGGGCTACGCCAGAACCACTTGGACGACTCTCCGAAATGACCTGCCGGGCATGTTGGAACCACCTCTCAGACGTGCCAGAAGCACGTGGCGGACAGTCCGGAATCACCTGTTGGGCATACGCAACCACCTCTGACACGTACCAGAACCACGTGCCGTGCACGCCGGAACCACCTACCGGACAGACCGGAATCAACTTTTGGGCAAGCGGGAACCACCAGTCAGATGTGCCAGAAACACCTGCCGGAGACGCCGGAAGCACCTGCCGAACACGTCGCAACCACCTGCTCAACTCGCCTGAACCACCTGCCGGACACGCCAAAATCACCTGCCCGCTACACCAGCACCACGTCGGGGACAAGCCGGAATCACGTGAGGGGCATGCCGGCACAGCCTCTCAGACTGAACCTAGTGCCGGACACCACAGAACCACCTGCCGGACAGACCGGAACAACCTGCCGGACACGCCGGAACCACCGGCTCGACCCGCCGGAACGACCGCTGGACGTGCAAAATCACCTGCCGGCTACGCCGCAAACACTTGGCGAACACTCCGGAATCACCTGCCGGGCATGCCGGAACCACCTCTCAGATATGCCAGAACCACGTGCCAATGACCCCGGAAGCACCTGCTGAGCACGCCGGAACCACCTGCTCGACTCGCCAGAACCACCTGCCGGACACGCAAAAATCACCTGCCGGCTACGCCACAACCAGTTGGGGAACACTTCGGAATCGCCTGCCGGGCTTGCTGGAACCACCTGCCGGTCATGCCAAAATCACCTGCCAACTACGCCAGTACCACTTGGCGGACACTGTGGAAACACCTGTCGGGCCGGCCGGAACCACATCTTAGACGTGCCAGAACCATGTGGCGGACAGTCCGGAATCACCTGTTGGGCATGCGCAACCACCTCTGAGACGTACCAGAACCACATGCCGTGCAGGCTGGAACCACCTACCGGACAGACCGGAATCACCTTTCGGGTATGCCGGAACCACCTGTCAGATGTGCCAGAAACACGTGCCGCAGACGCCGGAAGCACCTGCCAAGCACGTTGGAACCACCTGCTCAACTCACCTGAACCACCTGCCGGACATGCCAAAATCACCTGCCGACTATGCCAGAACCACTTGGCGAAAACTCCGGAATCACGTGCCGGGCATGCAGGAACCACCTCTCAGACATGCCAGAACCCCGTGCCAATGACCCCGGAAGCACCTGCCGAGCACGCCGGAACCACCTGTTCGACTCGCCAGAACCACCTGCCGGACACGCAAAAATCACCTGCCGGCTACGCCACAACCAGTTGGGGAACACTTCGGAATCACCTGCCGGGCTTGCTGGAACCACCTGCCGGTCATCCCAAAATCACCTGCCAACTACGCCAGTACCACTTGGCGGACACTGTGGAAACACCTGTCGGGCCGGCCGGAACCACATCGCAGACTTGCCAGAACCATGTGCATGAGATGCTGGAACCACACCCCGGACAGAAGGAAAACACCTGCCAGACCCGTCTGAACAACCGGCCGAGCACGCTGGAGGCACCTGCTCGACTCGCCGGAATCACCTACCTGACATGCCCAAATCACCAGCCGGGTATGCCAGAACCACTTGGCGGACACTCCGGAATCATCTGCCGGACATGCCGGAACCAGCTCTCAGACACACCAGAACCACGTGCCGGAGACGCCGGAAGCACCTGCCGAGCATGCCGGAGCCACCTGCTCGACTCGCCAGAAACACCTGCCGGACACGCCAAAATCACCTGCCGGGTACGCCAGAACCACCTGGCGGACACTCCGAAATCACCTGTCGCGCATGCCGGAACCACCTCTCAGACGTGCCGGAAGCACGTGCCGGACACGCCGGAATCACCTACCGGACAGACCGGAACCACCTGCACAGCACGCCGGAGCCACCTGTTCGACTCGCTGGAACCACCTGCCGGACAGGCCAATATCAACTGCTGGCTATGCCAGAACCACCTGGGGGACGGTCCGGAATCACCTGCCAGCCATGGTGGAACCACCTCTCAGACGTAGCAGAACCACCTGCCGGAGAAGCTGGAAACACGTCCTGGACAGTCTGGAACCACCTGCCGGCCAAGCCTGAACCACCTGCCGAGCACGGCGGAACCACCTGCCGGACACGCCAAAATCACCTGCGGGCTACGCCAGAACCACTTGGACGACTCTCCGAAATGACCTGCCGGGCATGTTGGAACCACCTCTCAGACGTGCCAGAAGCACGTGGCGGACCGTCCGGAATCACCTGTTGGGCATACGCAACCACCTCTGAGACGTACCAGAACCACGTGCCGTTCACGCCGGAACCACCTACCGGACAGATCGGAATCAACTTTTGGGCATGCTGGAACCACCTGTCAGATGTGCCAGAAACACGTGCCGGAGACGCCGGAAGCACCTGCCGAGCACGTCGCAACCACATGCTCAACTCGCCTGAACCACCTGCCCGACACGCCAAAATCACCTGCCCGCTACACCAGCACCACTTCGGGGACAAGCCGGAATCACGTGAGGGGCATGCCGGCACAGCCTCTCAGACTGAACCTCGTGCCGGACACCACAGAACCACCTGCCGGACAGACCGGAACCAACTGCTGGACACGCCGGAACCACCAGCTCGACCCGCCGGAACGACCGCTGGACATGCAAACTCACCTGCCGGCTACGCCGGAAACACTTGGCGAACACTCCGGAATCACCTGCCGGGCATGCCGGAACCACCTCTCAGATATGCCAGAACCACGTGCCAATGACCCCGGAAGCTCCTGCCGAGTACGCCGGAAGCACCTGCTCGACTCGCCAGAACCACCTGCCGTACACGCGAAAATCACCTGCCGGCTACGCCACAACCAGTTGGGGAACACTTCGGAATCACCTGCCGGGCTTGCTGGAACCACCTGCCTGTCATGCCAAAATCACCTGCCAACTACGCCAGTACCACTTGGCGGACACTGTGGAAACACCTGTCGGGCCGGCCGGAACCACATATCCGACGTGCCAGAACCATGTGCATGAGATGCTGGAACCACACCCCGAACAGACGGAAAACACCTGCCAGACCCGTCTGAACAACCTGCCGAGCACGCCGGAGCCACCTGCTCGACTCGCCGGAACCACCTACCTGACATGCCAAAATCACGAGCCGGGTATGCGAGAACCACTTGGCGGACACTCCGGAATCATCTGCCGGACATGCTGGAACCAGCTCTCAGACACAGCAGAACCACGTGCCGGAGACGCCGGAAGCACCTGCCGAGCACGCCGGAGCCACCTGCTCGACTCGCCAGAAACACCTGCCGGACACGCCAAAATCACCTGCCGGGTACGCCAGAACCACCTGGCGGACACTCCGAAATCACCTGTCGCGCATGCCGGAACCACATCTCAGACGTGCCGGAAGCACGTGCCGGACACGCCTGAATCACCTACCGGACAGACCGGAACCACCTGCCGAGCACGCCGGAGCCACCTGTTCGACTCGCTGGAACCACCTGCCGGACAGGCCAATATCAACTGCTGGCTATGCCAGAACCACCTGGGGGACGGTCTGGAATCACCTGCCAGCCATGGCGGAACCACCTCTCAGACGTACCAGAACCACCTGCCGGAGAAGCTGGAAACACGTCCTGGACAGTCTGGAACCACCTGCCGGCCAAGCCTGAACCACCTGCCAAGCACAACGGAACAACCTGCCAGACACGCCAAAATCACCTGCGTGTTATGCCAGAACCACTTGGAGGACTCTCTGGGATGACCTGCCGGGCATGCCGGAACCACCTCTCAGACGTGCCAGAACCATGTGGCGGACAGTCCGGAATCACCTGTTGGGCATGCGCAACCACCTCTGAGACGTACCAGAACCACATGCCGTGCAGGCTGGAACCACCTACCGGACAGACCGGAATCACCTTTCGGGCATGCCGGAACCACCTGTCAGATGTGCCAGAAACACGTGCCGGAGACGCCGGAAGCACCTGCCAAGCACGTTGGAACCACCTGCTCAACTCGCCTGAACCACCTGCCGGACATGCCAAGATCACCTGCCGACTATGCCAGAACCACTTGGCGAACACTCCGGAATCACTTGCCGGGCATGCAGGAACCACCTCTCAGACATGCCAGAACCCCGTGTCAATGACCCCGGAAGCACCAGCTGAGCACGCCGGAACCACCTGCTCGACTCGCCAGAACCACCTGCCCGACATGCAAAAATCACCTGCCGGCTACGCCACAACCAGTTGGTGAACACTTTGGAACCACCTGCCAGTCATGCCAAAATCACCTGCCAACTACGCCAGAACCGCTTGGCGGACACTGCGGAAACACCTGTCGGGCCGGCTGGAACCACATCTCAGACGTGCCAGAAACGTGTTCATGAGATCCTGGAACCACACCCCGAACAGACGGATACCACCTGCCAGAACCGCCTGAACCACCTGCTGAGCACGCCGGAACCACCTGCTCGACTCACCGGTACCACCTCCCTGACACGCCAAAATCACCTGCTGGGTATGCCAGAACCACTTGGCGGACACTCTGGAATCATCTGCCGGACATGCCGGAACCAGCTCTCAGGCACACCAGAACCAAGTGCCGGAGACACCGGAAGCACCTGCCGAGCATGCCGGAGCCACCTGCTCGACTCGCCAGAAACACCTGCCGGACACGCCAAAATCACCTGCCGGGTATGCCAGAACCACCTGGCGGACACTAAGGAATCACCTGCCGCGCATGCCGGAACCACCTCTCAGACGTGCCAGAAGCACGTGGCGGACAGTCCGGAATCACCTGTTGGGCATACGCAACCACCTCTGACACGTACCAGAACCACGTGCCGTGCACGCCGGAACCACCTACCGGACAGACCGGAATCAACTTTTGGTCATGCCGGAACCACCAGTCAGATGTGCCAGAAACACGTGCCGGAGACGCCGGAAGCACCTGCCGAGCACGTCGCAACCACCTGCTCAAGTCGCCTGAACCACCTGCCGGACACGCCAAAATCACCTGCCCGCTACACCAGCACCACTTCGGGGACAAGCCGGAATCACGTGAGGGGCATGCCGGCACAGCCTCTCAGACTGAACCTCGTGCCGGACACCACAGAACCACCTGCCGGACAGACCGGAACCACCTGCCGGACACGCCGGAACCACCGGCTCGACCCGCCGGAACGACCGCTGGACATGCAAAATCACCTGCCGGCTACGCCGGAAACACTTGGCGAACACTCCGGAATCACCTGCCGGGCATGCCGGAACCACCTCTCAGATATGCCAGAGCCACGTGACAATGACCCCGGAAGCTCCTGCCGAGCACGCCGGAAGCACCTGCTCGACTCGCCAGAACCACCTGCCGGACACGCAAAAATCAACTGCCGGCTACGCCACAACCAGTTGGGGAACACTTCGGAATCACCTGCCGGGCTTGCTGGAACCACCTGCCGGTCATGCCATAATCACCTGCCAACTACGCCAGTACCACTTGGCGGACACTGTGGAAACACCTGTCGGGCCAGCCGGAACCACATCTCAGACGTGCCACAACCATGTGCATGAGATGCTGGAACCGCACCCCGAACAGACGGAAAACACCTGCCAGTCCCGTCTGAACAACCTGCCGAGCACGCCGGAGCCACCTGCTCGACTCGCCGGAACCACCTACCTGACATGACCAAATCACGAGCCGGGTATGCCAGAACCACTTGGCGGACACTCCGGAATCATCTGCCGGACATGCCGGAACCAGCTCTCAGACACAGCAGAACCACGTGCCGGAGACGCCGGAAGCACCTGCCGAGCACGCCGGAGCCACCTGCTCGACTCGCCAGAAACACCTTCCGGACACGCCAAAATCACCTGCCGGGTACGCCAGAACCACCTGGCGGACACTCCGAAATCACCTGTCGCGCATGCCGGAACCACCTCTCAGACGTGCCGCAAGCACGTGCCGGACACGCCGGAATCACCTACCGGACAGACCGGAACCACCTGCCGAGCACGCCGGAGCCACCTGTTCGACTCGCTGGAACCACCTGCCGGACAGGCCAATATCAACTGCTGGCTATGCCAGAACCACCTGGGGGACGGTCTGGAATCACCTGCCAGCCATGGCGGAACCACCTCTCAGACGTACCAGAACCACCTGCCGGAGAAGCTGGAAACACGTCCTGGACATTCTGGAACCACCTGCCGGCCAAGCCTGAACCACCTGCCAAGCACAACGGAACAACCTGCCAGACGCGCCAAAATCACCTGCGTGTTATGCCAGAACCACTTGGAGGACTCTCTGGGATGACCTGCCGGGCATGCCGGAACCACCTCTCAGACGTGCCAGAACCATGTGGCGGACAGTCCGGAATCACCTGTTGGGCATGCGCAACCACCTCTGAGACGTACCAGAACCACATGCCGTGCAGGCTGGAACCACCTACCGGACAGACCGGAATCACCTTTCAGGCATGCCGGAACCACCTGTCAGATGTGCCAGAAACACGTGCCGGAGACGCCGGAAGCACCTGCCAAGCACGTTGGAACCACCTGCTCAACTCGCCTGAACCACCTGCCGGACATGCCAAGATCACCTGCCGACTATGCCAGAACCACTTGGCGAACACTCCGGAATCACTTGCCGGGCACGCAGGAACCACCTCTCAGACATGCCAGAACCCCGTGTCAATGACCCCGGAAGCACCAGCTGAGCACGCCGGAACCACCTGCTCGACTCGCCAGAACCACCTGCCCGACATGCAAAAATCACCTGCCGGCTACGCCACAACCAGTTGGTGAACACTTTGGAACCACCTGCCAGTCATGCCAAAATCACCTGCCAACTACGCCAGAACCGCTTGGCGGACACTGCGGAAACACCTGTCGGGCCGGCTGGAACCACATCTCAGACGTGCCAGAAACGTGTTCATGAGATGCTGGAACCACACCCCGAACAGACGGATACCACCTGCCAGAACCGCCTGAACCACCTGCTGAGCACGCCGGAACCACCTGCTCGACTCACCGGTACCACCTCCCTGACACGCCAAAATCACCTGCTGGGTATGCCAGAACCACTTGGCGGACACTCCGGAATCATCTGCCGGACATGCCGGAACCAGCTCTCAGGCACACCAGAACCAAGTGCCGGAGACACCGGAAGCACCTGCCGAGCATGCCGGAGCCACCTGCTCGACTCGCCAGAAACACCTGCCGGACACGCCAAAATCACCTGCGGGGTATGCCAGAACCACCTGGCGGACACTAAGGAATCACCTGCCGCGCATGCCGGAGCCACCTGTTCGACTCGCTGGAACCACCTGCCGGACAGGCCAATATTAACTGCTGGCTATGCCAGAACCACCTGGGGGACGGTCCGGAATCACCTGCCAGCCATGGCGGAACCACCTCTCAGACGTAGCAGAACCACCTGCCGGAGAAGCTGGAAACACGTCCTGGACAGTCTGGAACCACCTGCCGGCCAAGCCTGAACCACCTGCCAAGCACAACGGAACAACCTGCCAGACACGCCAAAATCACCTGCGTGTTATGCCAGAACCACTTGGAGGACTCTCTGGGATGACCTGCCGGGCATGCCGGAACCACCTCTCAGACGTGCCAGAACCATGTGGCGGACAGTCCGGAATCACCTGTTGGGCATGCGCAACCACCTCTGAGACGTACCAGAACCACATGCCGTGCAGGCTGGAACCACCTACCGGACAGACCGGAATCACCTTTCAGGCATGCCGGAACCACCTGTCAGATGTGCCAGAAACACGTGCCGGAGACGCCGGAAGCACCTGCCGAGCACGTCGCAACCACCTGCTCAACTCGCCTGAACCACCTGCCGGACACGCCAAAATCACCTGCCCGCTACACCAGCACCACTTCGGGGACAAGCCGGAATCACGTGAGGGTCATGCCGGCACAGCCTCTCAGACTGAACCTCGTGCCGTACACCACAGAACCACCTGCCGGACAGACCGGAACCACCTGCCGGACACGCCGGAACCACCGGCTCGACCCGCCGGATCGACCGCTGGACATGCAACATCACCTGCCGGCTACGCCGGAAACACTTGGCGAACACTCCGGAATCACCTGCCGGGCATGCCGGAACCACCTCTCAGATATGCCAGAACCACGTGCCAATGACCCCGGAAGCACCTGCCGAGCACGCCGGAACCACCTGCTTGACTCGCCAGAACCGCCTGCCAGACACGCAAAAATCACCTGCCGTCTACGCCACAACCGGTGGGGGAACACTTCGGAATCACCTGCCGGGCTTGCTGGAACCACCTGCCGGTCATGCCAAAATCACCTGCCAACTACGCCAGTACCACTTGGCGGACACTGTGGAAACACCTGTCGGGCCGGCCGGAACCACATCTCAGACGTGCCAGAACCATGTGCATGAGATGCTGGAACCACACCCCGAACAGACGGAAAACACCTGCCAGACCCGTCTTAACAACCTGCCGAGCACGCCGGAGCCACCTGCTCGACTCGCCGGAACCACCTACCTGACATGCCCAGATCACCAGCCGGGTATGCCAGAACCACTTGGCGGACACTGCGGAATCATCTGCCGGACATGCCGGAACCAGCTCTCAGACACACCAGAACCACGTGCCGGAGACGCCGGAAGCACCTGCCGAGCATGCCGGAGCCACCTTCTCGACTCGCCAGAAACACCTGCCGGACACGCCAAAATCACCTGCCGGGTACGCCAGAACCACCTGGCGGACACTCCGAAATCACCTGTCGCGCATGCCGGAACCACCTCTCAGACGTGCCGGAAGCACGTGCCGGACACGCCGGAATCACCTACCGGACAGACCGGAACCACCTGCCGAGCACGCCGGAGCCACCTGTTCGACTCGCTGGAACCACCTGCCAGACAGGCCGATATTAACTGCTGGCTATGCCAGAACCACCTGGGGGACGGTCCGGAATCACCTGCCAGCCATGGCGGAACCACCTCTCAGATGTACCAGAACCACCTGCCGGAGAAGCTGGAAACACGTCCTGGACAGTCTGGAACCACCTGCCGGCCAAGCCTGAACCACCTGCCAAGCACAACGGAACAACCTGCCAGACACGCCAAAATCACCTGCGTGTTATGCCAGAACCACTTGGAGGACTCTCTGGGATGACCTGCCGGGCATGCCGGAACCACCTCTCAGACGTGCCAGAACCATGTGGCGGACAGTCCGGAATCACCTGTTGGGCATGCGCAACCACCTCTGAGACGTACCAGAAACACATGCCGTGCAGGCTGGAACCACCTACCGGACAGACGGGAATCACCTTTCGGGCATGCCGGAACCACCTGTCAGATGTGCCAGAAACACGTGCCAATGACCCCGGAAGCACCTGCCGAGCACGCCGGAACCACCTGCTCGACTCGCCAGAACCACCTGCCGGACACGCAAAAATCACCTGCCGGCTACGCCACAACCGGTGGGGGAACACTTTGGAATCACCTGCCGGGCTTGCTGGAACCACCTGCCGGTCATGCCAAAATCACCTGCCAATTTCGCCAGAACCGCTTGGCGGACAATGCGGAAACACCTGTCGGGCCGGCTGGAACCACATCTCAGACGTGCCAGAAACGTGTTCATTAGATGCTGGAACCACACCCCGAACAGACGGATACCACCTGCCAGAACCGCCTGAACCACCTGCTGAGCACGCCGGAACCACCTGCTCGACTCACCGGTAGCACCTCCCTGACACGCCAAAATCACCTGCTGGGTATGCCAGAAGCACTTGGCGGACACTCCGGAATCATCTGCCGGACATGCCGGAACCAGCTCTCAGACACACCAGAACCAAGTGCCGGAGACGCCGGTAGCACCTGCTGAGCATGCCGGAGCCACCTGCTCGACTCGCCAGAAACACCTGCCGGACACGCCAAAATCACCTGCCGGGTATGCCAGAACCACCTGGCGGACACTACGGAATCACCTGCTGCGCATGCCGGATCCACCTCTCAGACGTGCCGGAAGCACGTGCCGGACACGCCAGAAACACCTACCGGACAGAACGGAACCACCTGCCAAGAATGCCGGAGCCACCTGTTCGACTCGCTGGAACCACCTGCCGGACAGGCCAATATCAACTGCTGGCTATGCCAGAACCACCTGGGGGACAGTCCGGGATCACCTGCCAGCCATGGCGGAACCACCTCTCAGACGTACCAGAACCACCTGCCGGAGAAGCTGGAAACACGTCCTGGACAGACTGGAACCACGTGATGGCCATGCCTGAACCACCTGCCGAGCACGGCGGAACCACCTGCCGGACACGCCAAAATCACCTGCGGGCTACGCCAGAACCACTTGGACGACTCTCCGAAATGACCTGCCGGGCATGTTGGAACCACCTCTCAGACGTGCCAGAAGCACGTGGCGGACAGTCCGGAATCACCTGTTGGGCATACGCAACCACCTCTGAGACGTACCAGAACCACGTGCCGTGCACGCCGGAACCACCTACCGGACAGACCGGAATCCACTTTTGGGCATGCCGGAACCACCAGTCAGATGTGCCAGAAACACGTGCCGGAGACGCCGGAAGCACCTGCCGAGCACGTCGCAACCACCTGCTCAACTCGCCTGAACCACCTGCCGGACACGCCAAAATCACCTGCCCGCTACACCAGCACCACTTCGGGGACAAGCCGGAATCACGTGAGGGTCATGCCGGCACAGCCTCTCAGACTGAACCTCGTGCCGTACACCACAGAACCACCTGCCGGACAGACCGGAACCACCTGCCGGACACGCCGGAACCACCGGCTCGACCCGCCGGATCGACCGCTGGACATGCAACATCACCTGCCGGCTACGCCGGAAACACTTGGCGAACACTCCGGAATCACCTGCCGGGCATGCCGGAACCACCTCTCAGATATGCCAGAACCACGTGCCAATGACCCCGGAAGCACCTGCCGAGCACGCCGGAACCACCTGCTTGACTCGCCAGAACCGCCTGCCAGACACGCAAAAATCACCTGCCGTCTACGCCACAACCGGTGGGGGAACACTTCGGAATCACCTGCCGGGCTTGCTGGAACCACCTGCCGGTCATGCCAAAATCACCTGCCAACTACGCCAGTACCACTTGGCGGACACTGTGGAAACACCTGTCGGGCCGGCCGGAACCACATCTCAGACGTGCCAGAACCATGTGCATGAGATGCTGGAACCACACCCCGAACAGACGGAAAACACCTGCCAGACCCGTCTTAACAACCTGCCGAGCACGCCGGAGCCACCTGCTCGACTCGCCGGAACCACCTACCTGACATGCCCAGATCACCAGCCGGGTATGCCAGAACCACTTGGCGGACACTGCGGAATCATCTGCCGGACATGCCGGAACCAGCTCTCAGACACACCAGAACCACGTGCCGGAGACGCCGGAAGCACCTGCCGAGCATGCCGGAGCCACCTGCTCGACTCGCCAGAAACACCTGCCGGACACGCCAAAATCACCTGCCGGGTACGCCAGAACCACCTGGCGGACACTCCGAAATCACCTGTCGCGCATGCCGGAACCACCTCTCAGACGTGCCGGAAGCACGTGCCGGACACGCCGGAATCACCTACCGGACAGACCGGAACCACCTGCCGAGCACGCCGGAGCCACCTGTTCGACTCGCTGGAACCACCTGCCAGACAGGCCGATATTAACTGCTGGCTATGCCAGAACCACCTGGGGGACGGTCCGGAATCACCTGCCAGCCATGGCGGAACCACCTCTCAGATGTACCAGAACCACCTGCCGGAGAAGCTGGAAACACGTCCTGGACAGTCTGGAACCACCTGCCGGCCAAGCCTGAACCACCTGCCAAGCACAACGGAACAACCTGCCAGACACGCCAAAATCACCTGCGTGTTATGCCAGAACCACTTGGAGGACTCTCTGGGATGACCTGCCGGGCATGCCGGAACCACCTCTCAGACGTGCCAGAACCATGTGGCGGACAGTCCGGAATCACCTGTTGGGCATGCGCAACCACCTCTGAGACGTACCAGAACCACATGCCGTGCAGGCTGGAACCACCTACCGGACAGACGGGAATCACCTTTCGGGCATGCCGGAACCACCTGTCAGATGTGCCAGAAACACGTGCCAATGACCCCGGAAGCACCTGCCGAGCACGCCGGAACCACCTGCTCGACTCGCCAGAACCACCTGCCGGACACCCAAAAATCACCTGCCGGCTACGCCACAACCGGTGGGGGAACACTTTGGAATCACCTGCCGGGCTTGCTGGAACCACCTGCCGGTCATGCCAAAATCACCTGCCAATTTCGCCAGAACCGCTTGGCGGACAATGCGGAAACACCTGTCGGGCCGGCTGGAACCACATCTCAGACGTGCCAGAAACGTGTTCATTAGATGCTGGAACCACACCCCGAACAGACGGATACCACCTGCCAGAACCGCCTGAACCACCTGCTGAGCACGCCGGAACCACCTGCTCGACTCACTGGTAGCACCTCCCTGACACGCCAAAATCACCTGCTGGGTATGCCAGAAGCACTTGGCGGACACTCCGGAATCATCTGCCGGACATGCCGGAACCAGCTCTCAGACACACCAGAACCAAGTGCCGGAGACGCCGGTAGCACCTGCTGAGCATGCCGGAGCCACCTGCTCGACTCGCCAGAAACACCTGCCGGACACGCCAAAATCACCTGCCGGGTATGCCAGAACCACCTGGCGGACACTACGGAATCACCTGCTGCGCATGCCGGATCCACCTCTCAGACGTGCCGGAAGCACGTGCCGGACACGCCAGAAACACCTACCGGACAGAACGGAACCACCTGCCAAGAATGCCGGAGCCACCTGTTCGACTCGCTGGAACCACCTGCCGGACAGGCCAATATCAACTGCTGGCTATGCCAGAACCCCCTGGGGGACAGTCCGGGATCACCTGCCAGCCATGGCGGAACCACCTCTCAGACGTACCAGAACCACCTGCCGGAGAAGCTGGAAACACGTCCTGGACAGACTGGAACCACGTGATGGCCATGCCTGAACCACCTGCCGAGCACGGCGGAACCACCTGCCGGACACGCCAAAATCACCTGCGGGCTACGCCAGAACCACTTGGACGACTCTCCGAAATGACCTGCCGGGCATGTTGGAACCACCTCTCAGACGTGCCAGAAGCACGTGGCGGACAGTCCGGAATCACCTGTTGGGCATACGCAACCACCTCTGAGACGTACCAGAACCACGTGCCGTGCACGCCGGAACCACCTACCGGACAGACCGGAATCCACTTTTGGGCATGCCGGAACCACCAGTCAGATGTGCCAGAAACACGTGCCGGAGACGCCGGAAGCACCTGCCGAGCACGTCGCAACCACCTGCTCAACTCGCCTGAACCACCTGCCGGACACGCCAAAATCACCTGCCCGCTACACCAGCACCACTTCGGGGACAAGCCGGAATCACGTGAGGGTCATGCCGGCACAGCCTCTCAGACTGAACCTCGTGCCGTACACCACAGAACCACCTGCCGGACAGACCGGAACCACCTGCCGGACACGCCGGAACCACCGGCTCGACCCGCCGGATCGACCGCTGGACATGCAACATCACCTGCCGGCTACGCCGGAAACACTTGGCGAACACTCCGGAATCACCTGCCGGGCATGCCGGAACCACCTCTCAGATATGCCAGAACCACGTGCCAATGACCCCGGAAGCACCTGCCGAGCACGCCGGAACCACCTGCTTGACTCGCCAGAACCGCCTGCCAGACACGCAAAAATCACCTGCCGTCTACGCCACAACCGGTGGGGGAACACTTCGGAATCACCTGCCGGGCTTGCTGGAACCACCTGCCGGTCATGCCAAAATCACCTGCCAACTACGCCAGTACCACTTGGCGGACACTGTGGAAACACCTGTCGGGCCGGCCGGAACCACATCTCAGACGTGCCAGAACCATGTGCATGAGATGCTGGAACCACACCCCGAACAGACGGAAAACACCTGCCAGACCCGTCTTAACAACCTGCCGAGCACGCCGGAGCCACCTGCTCGACTCGCCGGAACCACCTACCTGACATGCCCAGATCACCAGCCGGGTATGCCAGAACCACTTGGCGGACACTGCGGAATCATCTGCCGGACATGCCGGAACCAGCTCTCAGACACACCAGAACCACGTGCCGGAGACGCCGGAAGCACCTGCCGAGCATGCCGGAGCCACCTGCTCGACTCGCCAGAAACACCTGCCGGACACGCCAAAATCACCTGCCGGGTACGCCAGAACCACCTGGCGGACACTCCGAAATCACCTGTCGCGCATGCCGGAACCACCTCTCAGACGTGCCGCAAGCACGTGCCGGACACGCCGGAATCACCTACCGGACAGACCGGAACCACCTGCCGAGCACGCCGGAGCCACCTGTTCGACTCGCTGGAACCACCTGCCAGACAGGCCGATATTAACTGCTGGCTATGCCAGAACCACCTGGGGGACGGTCCGGAATCACCTGCCAGCCATGGCGGAACCACCTCTCAGATGTACCAGAACCACCTGCCGGAGAAGCTGGAAACACGTCCTGGACAGTCTGGAACCACCTGCCGGCCAAGCCTGAACCACCTGCCAAGCACAACGGAACAACCTGCCAGACACGCCAAAATCACCTGCGTGTTATGCCAGAACCACTTGGAGGACTCTCTGGGATGACCTGCCGGGCATGCCGGAACCACCTCTCAGACGTGCCAGAACCATGTGGCGGACAGTCCGGAATCACCTGTTGGGCATGCGCAACCACCTCTGAGACGTACCAGAACCACATGCCGTGCAGGCTGGAACCACCTACCGGACAGACGGGAATCACCTTTCGGGCATGCCGGAACCACCTGTCAGATGTGCCAGAAACACGTGCCGGAGACGCCGGAAGCACCTGCCAAGCACGTTGGAACCACCTGCTCAACTCGCCTGAACCACCTGCCGGACATGCCAAAATCACCTGCCGACTATGCCAGAACCACTTGGCGAACACTCCGGAATCACTTGCCGGGCATGCAGGAACCACCTCTCAGACATGACAGAACCCCGTGCCAATGACCCCGGAAGCACCAGCCGAGCACGCCGGAACCACCTGCTCGGCTCGCCAGAACCACCTGCCGATCACGAAAAAATCACCTGCCGGCTACGCCACAACCAGTTGGTGAACACTTTGGAATCACCTGCCAGGCTTGCTGGAACCACCTGCCAGTCATGCCAAAATCACCTGCCAACTACGCCAGAACCGCTTGGCGGACACTGCGGAAACACCTGTCGGGCCGGCCGGAACCACATCACAGTCGTGGCAGAAACGTGTTCATGAGATGCTGGAACCACACCCCGAACAGATGGATACCACCTGCCAGAACCGCCTGAACCACCTGCTGAGCACGCCGGAACCACCTGCTCGACTCACCGGTACCACCTCCCTGACACGCCAAAATCACCTGCTGGGTATGCCAGAACCACTTGGCGGACACTCCGGAATCATCTGCCGGACATGCCGGAACCAGCTCTCAGACACACCAGAACCAAGTGCCGGAGACGCCGGAAGCACCTGCCGAGCATGCCGGAGCCACCTGCTCGACTCGCCAGAAACACCTGCCGGACACGCCAAAATCACCTGCCGGGTATGCCAGAACCACCTGGCGGACACTACGGAATCACCTGCCGCGCATGAGGGAACCACCTCTCAGACGTGCCGGAAGCACGTGCCAGACACGCCGGAAACACCTACCGGACAGACCGGAACCACCTGCCAAGAACGCCGGAGCCACCTGTTCGACTCGCTGGAACCACCTGCCGGACAGGCCAATATCAACTGCTGGCTATGCCAGAACCACCTGGGGGACAGTCCGGGATCACCTGCCAGCCATGGCGGAACCACCTCTCAGACGTACCAGAACCACCTGCCGGAGAAGCTGGAAACACGTCCTGGACAGACTGGAACCACGTGACGGCCAGGCCTGAACCACCTGCCGAGCACGGCGGAACCACCTGCCGGACACGCAAAAATCACCTGCGGGCTACGCCAGAACCACTTGGACGACTCTCCGAAATGACCTGCCGGGCATGTTGGAACCACCTCTCAGACGTGCCAGAAGCACGTGGCGGACAGTCCGGAATCACCTGTTGGGCATGCGCAACCACCTCTGAGACGTACCAGAACCACGTGCCGTGCAGGCTGGAACCACCTACTGGAATGACCGGAATCACCATTCAGGCATGCCGGAACCACCTGTCAGATGTGCCAGAAACACGTGCCGAAGACGACGGAAGCATCCCCCAAGCACGTTGGAACCACCTGCTCAACTCGCCTGAACCACCTGCCGGACACGCCAAAATCACTTGCCCGCTACACCAGCACCACTTCGGGGACAAGCCGGAATCACGTGAGGGGCATGCCGGCACAGCCTCTCAGACTGAACCTCGTGCCGGACACCACAGAACCACCTGCCGGACAGACTGGAACCACCTGCCGGACACGCCGGAACCACAGGCTCGACCCGCCGGAACGACCGCTGGACATCAAAATCACCTGCCGGCTATGCCGGAATCACTTGGCGAACACTCCGGAATCACCTGCTGGTCTTGCCGGAACCACCTCTCAGATATGCCAGAACCACGTGCCAATGACCCAGGAAGCACCTGCCGAGCACGCCGGAACCACCTGCTCGACTCGCCAGAACCACCTGCCGGACACGCAAAAATCACCTGCCGGCTACGCCACAACCGGTGGGGGAACACTTTGGAATCACCTGCCGGGCTTGCTGGAACCACCTGCCGGTCATGCCAAAATCACCTGCCAATTTCGCCAGAACCGCTTGGCGGACAATGCGGAAACACCTGTCGGGCCGGCTGGAACCACATCTCAGACGTGCCAGAAACGTGTTCATGAGATGCTGGAACCACACCCCGAACAGACGGATACCACCTGCCAGAACCGCCTGAACCACCTGCTGAGCACGCCGGAACCACCTGCTCGACTCACCGGTAGCACCTCCCTGACACGCCAAAATCACCTGCTGGGTATGCCAGAAGCACTTGGCGGACACTCCGGAATCATCTGCCGGACATGCCGGAACCAGCTCTCAGACACACCAGAAACACGTGCCGGAGACGCCGGAAGCACCTGCCGAGCATGCCGGAGCCACTTGCTCGACTCGCCAGAAACACCTGCCGGACATGCCAAAATCACCTGCTGGGTACGCCAGAACCACCTGGCGGACACTCCGAAATCACCTGTCACGCATGCCAGAACCACCTCTCAGACGTGCCGGAAGCACGTGCCGGACACGCCGGAATCACCTACCGGACAGACCGGAACCACCTGCCGAGCACGCCGGAGTCACCTGTTCGACTCGCTGGAACCACCTGCCGGACAGTCCAATATTAACTGCTGGCTATGCCAGAACCACCTAGGGGACGGTCCGGAATCACCTGCCAGCCATGGCGGAACCACCTCTCAGACGTACCAGAACCACCTGCCGGAGAAGCTGGAAACACGTCCTGGACAGTCTGGAACCACCTGCCGGCCAAGCCTGAACCACCTGCCAAGCACAACGGAACAACCTGCCAGACGCGCCAAAATCACCTGCGTGTTATGCCAGAACCACTTGGAGGACTCTCTGGGATGACCTGCCGGGCATGCCGGAACCACCTGTCAGATGTGCCAGAAACACGTGCCGGAGACGCCGGAAGCACCTGCCAAGCACGTTGGAACCACCTGCTCAACTCGCCTGAACCACCTGCCGGACATGCCAAAATCACCTGCCGACTATGCCAGAACCACTTGGCGAACACTCCGGAATCACTTGCCGGGCATGCAGGAACCACCTCTCAGACATGCCAGAACCCCGTGCCAATGACCCCGGAAGCACCAGCCGAGCACGCCGGAACCACCGGCTCGACCCGCCGGAACGACCGCTGGACATCAAAATCACCTGCCGGCTACGCTGGAATCACTTGGCGAACACTCCGGAATCACCTGCTGGTCATGCCGGAACCACCTCTCAGATATGCCAGAACCACGTGCCAATGACCCCGGAAGCACCTGCCGAGCACGCCGGAACCACCTGCTCGACTCGCCAGAACCACCTGCCGATCACGCAAAAATCACCTGCCGGCTACGCCACAACCGGTGGGGGAACACTTTGGAATCACCTGCCGGGCTTGCTGGAACCACCTGCCGGTCATGCCAAAATCACCTGCCAATTTCGCCAGAACCGCTTGGCGGACAATGCGGAAACACCTGTCGGGCCGGCTGGAACCACATCTCAGACGTGCCAGAAACGTGTTCATTAGATGCTGGAACCACACCCCGAACAGACGGATACCACCTGCCAGAACCGCCTGAACCACCTGCCGAGCACGCCGGAACCACCTGCTCGACTCACCGGTACCACCTCCCTGACACGCCAAAATCACCTGCTGGGTATGCCAGAACCACTTGGCGGACACTCCGGGATCACCTGCCGGATATGCCAGAACCAGCTCTCAGACACACCAGAACCAAGTGCCGGAGACGCCGGAAGCACCTGCCGAGAATGCCAGAGCCACCTGCTCGACTCGCCAGAAACACCTGCCGGACACGCCAAAATCACCTGCCGGGTATGCCAGAACCACCTGGCGGACACTACGGAATCACCTGCTGCGCATGCCGGAACCACCTCTCAGACGTGCCGGATGCACGTGCCAGACACGCCGGAAACACCTACCGGACAGACCGGAACCACCTGCCAAGAACGCCGGAGCCACCTGTTCGACTCGCTGGAACCACCTGCCGGACAGGCCAATATCAACTCCTGGCTATGCCAGAACCCCCTGGGGGACAGTCCGGGATCACCTGCCAGCCATGGCGGAACCACCTCTCAGACGTACCAGCACAACCTGCCGGAGAAGCTGGAAACACGTCCTGGACAGACTGGAACCACGTGACGGCCATGCCTGAACCACCTGCCGAGCACGGCGGAACCACCTGCCGGACACGCCAAAATCACCTGCGGGCTACGCCAGAACCACTTGCACGACTCTCCGAAATGACCTGCTGGGCATGTTGGAACCACCTCTCAGACGTGCCAGAAGCACGTGGCGGACAGTCCGGAATCACCTGTTGGGCATACGCAACCACCTCTGAGACGTACCAGAACCACGTGCCGTGCACGCCGGAACCACCTACCGGACAGACCGGAATCAACTTTTGGGCATCCCGGAACCACCAGTCAGATGTGCCAGAAACATGTGCCGGAGACGCCGGAAGCACCTGCCGAGCACGTCGCAACCACCTGCTCAACTCGCCTGAACCACCTGCCGGACACGCCAAAATCACCTGCCCGCTACACCAGCACCACTTCGGGGACAAGCCGAATCATGTGAGGGGCATTGCGGCACAGCCTCTCAGACTGAACCTCGTGCCGGACACCACAGAACCACCTGCCGGACAGACCGGAACCACCTGCCGGACACGCCGGAACCACTGGCTCGACCCACCGGAACGACCGCTGGACATGCAAACTCACCTGCCGGCTACGCCGGAAACACTTGGCGAACACTCCGGAATCACCTGCCGGGCATGCCGGAACCACCTCTCAGATATGCCAGAACCACGTGACAATGACCCCGGAAGCACCTGCCGAGCACGCCGGAAGCACCTGCTCGACTCGCCAGAACCACCTGCCGGACACGCAAATATCACCTGCCGGCTACGCCACAACCAGTTGGGGAACACTTCGGAATCACCTGCCGGGCTTGCTGGAACCACCTGCCTGTCATGCCAAAATCACCTGCCAACTACGCCAGTACCACTTGGCGGACACTGTGGAAACACCTGTTGGGCCGGCCGGAACCACATCTCAGACGTGCCAGAACCATGTGCATGAGATGCTGGAACCACACCCCGAACAGACGGAAAACACCTGCCAGACCCGTCTGAACAACCTGCCGAGCACGCCGGAGCCACCTGCTCGACTCGCCGGAACCACCTACCTGACATGACCAAATCACGAGCCGGGTATGCCAGAACCACTTGGCGGACACTCCGGAATCATCTGCCGGACATGCCGGAACCAGCTCTCAGACACAGCAGAACCACGTGCCGGAGACGCCGGAAGCACCTGCCGAGCACGCCGGAGCCACCTGCTCGACTCGCCAGAAACACCTTCCGGACACGCCAAAATCACCTGCCGGGTACGCCAGAACCACCTGGCGGACACTCCGAAATCACCTGTCGCGCATGCCGGAACCACCTCTCAGACGTGCCGCAAGCACGTGCCGGACACGCCGGAATCACCTACCGGACAGACCGGAACCACCTGCCGAGCACGCCGGAGCCACCTGTTCGACTCGCTGGAACCACCTGCCGGACAGGCCAATATCAACTGCTGGCTATGCCAGAACCACCTGGGGGACGGTCTGGAATCACCTGCCAGCCATGGCGGAACCACCTCTCAGACGTACCAGAACCACCTGCCGGAGAAGCTGGAAACACGTCCTGGACATTCTGGAACCACCTGCCGGCCAAGCCTGAACCACCTGCCAAGCACAACGGAACAACCTGCCAGACACGCCAAAATCACCTGCGTGTTATGCCAGAACCACTTGGAGGACTCTCTGGGATGACCTGCCGGGCATGCCGGAACCACCTCTCAGACGTGCCAGAACCATGTGGCGGACAGTCCGGAATCACCTGTTGGGCATGCGCAACCACCTCTGAGACGTACCAGAACCACATGCCGTGCAGGCTGGAACCACCTACCGGACAGACCGGAATCAACTTTTGGGCATGCCGGAACCACCTGTCAGATGTGCCAGAAACACGTGCCGGAGACGCCGGAAGCACCTGCCAAGCACGTTGGAACCACCTGCTCAACTCGCCTGAACCACCTGCCGGACATGCCAAGATCACCTGCCGACTATGCCAGAACCACTTGGCGAACACTCCGGAATCACTTGCCGGGCACGCAGGAACCACCTCTCAGACATGCCAGAACCCCGTGTCAATGACCCCGGAAGCACCAGCTGAGCACGCCGGAACCACCTGCTCGACTCGCCAGAACCACCTGCCCGACATGCAAAAATCACCTGCCGGCTACGCCACAACCAGTTGGTGAACACTTTGGAACCACCTGCCAGTCATGCCAAAATCACCTGCCAACTACGCCAGAACCGCTTGGCGGACACTGCGGAAACACCTGTCGGGCCGGCTGGAACCACATCTCAGACGTGCCAGAAACGTGTTCATGAGATGCTGGAACCACACCCCGAACAGACGGATACCACCTGCCAGAACCGCCTGAACCACCTGCTGAGCACGCCGGAACCACCTGCTCGACTCACCGGTACCACCTCCCTGACACGCCAAAATCACCTGCTGGGTATGCCAGAACCACTTGGCGGACACTCCGGAATCATCTGCCGGACATGCCGGAACCAGCTCTCAGGCACACCAGAACCAAGTGCCGGAGACACCGGAAGCACCTGCCGAGCATGCCGGAGCCACCTGCTCGACTCGCCAGAAACACCTGCCGGACACGCCAAAATCACCTGCGGGGTATGCCAGAACCACCTGGCGGACACTAAGGAATCACCTGCCGCGCATGCCGGAGCCACCTGTTCGACTCGCTGGAACCACCTGCCGGACAGGCCAATATTAACTGCTGGCTATGCCAGAACCACCTGGGCTACGGTCCGGAATCGCCTGCCAGCCATGGCGGAACCAACTCTCGGACGTACCAGAACCACCTGCCGGAGAAGCTGGAAACACGTCCTGGACAGTCTGGAACCACCTGCCGGCCAAGCCTGAACCACCTGCCAAGCACAACGGAACAACCTGCCAGACACGCCAAAATCACCTGCGTGTTATGCCAGAACCACTTGGAGGACTCTCTGGGATGACCTGCCGGGCATGCCGGAACCACCTCTCAGACGTGCCAGAACCATGTGGCGGACAGTCCGGAATCACCTGTTGGGCATGCGCAACCACCTCTGAGACGTACCAGAACCACATGCCGTGCAGGCTGGAACCACCTACCGGACAGACCGGAATCACCTTTCAGGCATGCCGGAACCACCTGTCAGATGTGCCAGAAACACGTGCCGGAGACGCCGGAAGCACCTGCCGAGCACGTCGCAACCACCTGCTCAACTCGCCTGAACCACCTGCCGGACACGCCAAAATCACCTGCCCGCTACACCAGCACCACTTCGGGGACAAGCCGGAATCACGTGAGGGTCATGCCGGCACAGCCTCTCAGACTGAACCTCGTGCCGTACACCACAGAACCACCTGCCGGACAGACCGGAACCACCTGCCGGACACGCCGGAACCACCGGCTCGACCCGCCGGATCGACCGCTGGACATGCAACATCACCTGCCGGCTACGCCGGAAACACTTGGCGAACACTCCGGAATCACCTGCCGGGCATGCCGGAACCACCTCTCAGATATGCCAGAACCACGTGCCAATGACCCCGGAAGCACCTGCCGAGCACGCCGGAACCACCTGCTTGACTCGCCAGAACCGCCTGCCAGACACGCAAAAATCACCTGCCGTCTACGCCACAACCGGTGGGGGAACACTTCGGAATCACCTGCCGGGCTTGCTGGAACCACCTGCCGGTCATGCCAAAATCACCTGCCAACTACGCCAGTACCACTTGGCGGACACTGTGGAAACACCTGTCGGGCCGGCCGGAACCACATCTCAGACGTGCCAGAACCATGTGCATGAGATGCTGGAACCACACCCCGAACAGACGGAAAACACCTGCCAGACCCGTCTTAACAACCTGCCGAGCACGCCGGAGCCACCTGCTCGACTCGCCGGAACCACCTACCTGACATGCCCAGATCACCAGCCGGGTATGCCAGAACCACTTGGCGGACACTGCGGAATCATCTGCCGGACATGCCGGAACCAGCTCTCAGACACACCAGAACCACGTGCCGGAGACGCCGGAAGCACCTGCCGAGCATGCCGGAGCCACCTTCTCGACTCGCCAGAAACACCTGCCGGACACGCCAAAATCACCTGCCGGGTACGCCAGAACCACCTGGCGGACACTCCGAAATCACCTGTCGCGCATGCCGGAACCACCTCTCAGACGTGCCGGAAGCACGTGCCGGACACGCCGGAATCACCTACCGGACAGACCGGAACCACCTGCCGAGCACGCCGGAGCCACCTGTTCGACTCGCTGGAACCACCTGCCAGACAGGCCGATATTAACTGCTGGCTATGCCAGAACCACCTGGGGGACGGTCCGGAATCACCTGCCAGCCATGGCGGAACCACCTCTCAGATGTACCAGAACCACCTGCCGGAGAAGCTGGAAACACGTCCTGGACAGTCTGGAACCACCTGCCGGCCAAGCCTGAACCACCTGCCAAGCACAACGGAACAACCTGCCAGACACGCCAAAATCACCTGCGTGTTATGCCAGAACCACTTGGAGGACTCTCTGGGATGACCTGCCGGGCATGCCGGAACCACCTCTCAGACGTGCCAGAACCATGTGGCGGACAGTCCGGAATCACCTGTTGGGCATGCGCAACCACCTCTGAGACGTACCAGAACCACATGCCGTGCAGGCTGGAACCACCTACCGGACAGACGGGAATCACCTTTCGGGCATGCCGGAACCACCTGTCAGATGTGCCAGAAACACGTGCCAATGACCCCGGAAGCACCTGCCGAGCACGCCGGAACCACCTGCTCGACTCGCCAGAACCACCTGCCGGACACGCAAAAATCACCTGCCGGCTACGCCACAACCGGTGGGGGAACACTTTGGAATCACCTGCCGGGCTTGCTGGAACCACCTGCCGGTCATGCCAAAATCACCTGCCAATTTCGCCAGAACCGCTTGGCGGACAATGCGGAAACACCTGTCGGGCCGGCTGGAACCACATCTCAGACGTGCCAGAAACGTGTTCATTAGATGCTGGAACCACACCCCGAACAGACGGATACCACCTGCCAGAACCGCCTGAACCACCTGCTGAGCACGCCGGAACCACCTGCTCGACTCACTGGTAGCACCTCCCTGACACGCCAAAATCACCTGCTGGGTATGCCAGAAGCACTTGGCGGACACTCCGGAATCATCTGCCGGACATGCCGGAACCAGCTCTCAGACACACCAGAACCAAGTGCCGGAGACGCCGGTAGCACCTGCTGAGCATGCCGGAGCCACCTGCTCGACTCGCCAGAAACACCTGCCGGACACGCCAAAATCACCTGCCGGGTATGCCAGAACCACCTGGCGGACACTACGGAATCACCTGCTGCGCATGCCGGATCCACCTCTCAGACGTGCCGGAAGCACGTGCCGGACACGCCAGAAACACCTACCGGACAGAACGGAACCACCTGCCAAGAATGCCGGAGCCACCTGTTCGACTCGCTGGAACCACCTGCCGGACAGGCCAATATCAACTGCTGGCTATGCCAGAACCCCCTGGGGGACAGTCCGGGATCACCTGCCAGCCATGGCGGAACCACCTCTCAGACGTACCAGAACCACCTGCCGGAGAAGCTGGAAACACGTCCTGGACAGACTGGAACCACGTGATGGCCATGCCTGAACCACCTGCCGAGCACGGCGGAACCACCTGCCGGACACGCCAAAATCACCTGCGGGCTACGCCAGAACCACTTGGACGACTCTCCGAAATGACCTGCCGGGCATGTTGGAACCACCTCTCAGACGTGCCAGAAGCACGTGGCGGACAGTCCGGAATCACCTGTTGGGCATACGCAACCACCTCTGAGACGTACCAGAACCACGTGCCGTGCACGCCGGAACCACCTACCGGACAGACCGGAATCCACTTTTGGGCATGCCGGAACCACCAGTCAGATGTGCCAGAAACACGTGCTGGAGACGCCGGAAGCACCTGCCGAGCACGTCGCAACCACCTGCTCAACTCGCCTGAACCACCTGCCGGACACGCCAAAATCACCTGCCCGCTACACCAGCACCACTTCGGGGACAAGCCGGAATCACGTGAGGGTCATGCCGGCACAGCCTCTCAGACTGAACCTCGTGCCGTACACCACAGAACCACCTGCCGGACAGACCGGAACCACCTGCCGGACACGCCGGAACCACCGGCTCGACCCGCCGGATCGACCGCTGGACATGCAACATCACCTGCCGGCTACGCCGGAAACACTTGGCGAACACTCCGGAATCACCTGCCGGGCATGCCGGAACCACCTCTCAGATATGCCAGAACCACGTGCCAATGACCCCGGAAGCACCTGCCGAGCACGCCGGAACCACCTGCTTGACTCGCCAGAACCGCCTGCCAGACACGCAAAAATCACCTGCCGGCTACGCCACAACCGGTGGGGGAACACTTCGGAATCACCTGCCGGGCTTGCTGGAACCACCTGCCGGTCATGCCAAAATCACCTGCCAACTACGCCAGTACCACTTGGCGGACACTGTGGAAACACCTGTCGGGCCGGCCGGAACCACATCTCAGACGTGCCAGAACCATGTGCATGAGATGCTGGAACCACACCCCGAACAGACGGAAAACACCTGCCAGACCCGTCTTAACAACCTGCCGAGCACGCCGGAGCCACCTGCTCGAATCGCCGGAACCACCTACCTGACATGCCCAGATCACCAGCCGGGTATGCCAGAACCACTTGGCGGACACTGCGGAATCATCTGCCGGACATGCCGGAACCAGCTCTCAGACACACCAGAACCACGTGCCGGAGACGCCGGAAGCACCTGCCGAGCATGCCGGAGCCACCTGCTCGACTCGCCAGAAACACCTGCCGGACACGCCAAAATCACCTGCCGGGTACGCCAGAACCACCTGGCGGACACTCCGAAATCACCTGTCGCGCATGCCGGAACCACCTCTCAGACGTGCCGGAAGCACGTGCCGGACACGCCGGAATCACCTACCGGACAGACCGGAACCACCTGCCGAGCACGCCGGAGCCACCTGTTCGACTCGCTGGAACCACCTGCCAGACAGGCCGATATTAACTGCTGGCTATGCCAGAACCACCTGGGGGACGGTCCGGAATCACCTGCCAGCCATGGCGGAACCACCTCTCAGATGTACCAGAACCACCTGCCGGAGAAGCTGGAAACACGTCCTGGACAGTCTGGAACCACCTGCCGGCCAAGCCTGAACCACCTGCCAAGCACAACGGAACAACCTGCCAGACACGCCAAAATCACCTGCGTGTTATGCCAGAACCACTTGGAGGACTCTCTGGGATGACCTGCCGGGCATGCCGGAACCACCTCTCAGACGTGCCAGAACCATGTGGCGGACAGTCCGGAATCACCTGTTGGGCATGCGCAACCACCTCTGAGACGTACCAGAACCACATGCCGTGCAGGCTGGAACCACCTACCGGACAGACGGGAATCACCTTTCGGGCATGCCGGAACCACCTGTCAGATGTGCCAGAAACACGTGCCGGAGACGCCGGAAGCACCTGCCAAGCACGTTGGAACCACCTGCTCAACTCGCCTGAACCACCTGCCGGACATGCCAAAATCACCTGCCGACTATGCCAGAACCACTTGGCGAACACTCCGGAATCACTTGCCGGGCATGCAGGAACCACCTCTCAGACATGACAGAACCCCGTGCCAATGACCCCGGAAGCACCAGCCGAGCACGCCGGAACCACCTGCTCGGCTCGCCAGAACCACCTGCCGATCACGAAAAAATCACCTGCCGGCTACGCCACAACCAGTTGGTGAACACTTTGGAATCACCTGCCAGGCTTGCTGGAACCACCTGCCAGTCATGCCAAAATCACCTGCCAACTACGCCAGAACCACTTGGCGGACACTGCGGAAACACCTGTCGGGCCGGCCGGAACCACATCACAGTCGTGGCAGAAACGTGTTCATGAGATGCTGGAACCACACCCCGAACAGATGGATACCACCTGCCAGAACCGCCTGAACCACCTGCTGAGCACGCCGGAACCACCTGCTCGACTCACCCGTACCACCTCCCTGACACGCCAAAATCACCTGCTGGGTATGCCAGAACCACTTGGCGGACACTCCGGAATCATCTGCCGGACATGCCGGAACCAGCTCTCAGACACACCAGAACCAAGTGCCGGAGACGCCGGAAGCACCTGCCGAGCATGCCGGAGCCACCTGCTCGACTCGCCAGAAACACCTGCCGGACACGCCAAAATCACCTGCCGGGTATGCCAGAACCACCTGGCGGACACTACGGAATCACCTGCCGCGCATGAGGGAACCACCTCTCAGACGTGCCGGAAGCACGTGCCAGACACGCCGGAAACACCTACCGGACAGACCGGAACCACCTGCCAAGAACGCCGGAGCCACCTGTTCGACTCGCTGGAACCACCTGCCGGACAGGCCAATATCAACTGCTGGCTATGCCAGAACCACCTGGGGGACAGTCCGGGATCACCTGCCAGCCATGGCGGAACCACCTCTCAGACGTACCAGAACCACCTGCCGGAGAAGCTGGAAACACGTCCTGGACAGACTGGAACCACGTGACGGCCAGGCCTGAACCACCTGCCGAGCACGGCGGAACCACCTGCCGGACACGCAAAAATCACCTGCGGGCTACGCCAGAACCACTTGGACGACTCTCCGAAATGACCTGCCGGGCATGTTGGAACCACCTCTCAGACGTGCCAGAAGCACGTGGCGGACAGTCCGGAATCACCTGTTGGGCATGCGCAACCACCTCTGAGACGTACCAGAACCACGTGCCGTGCAGGCTGGAACCACCTACTGGAATGACCGGAATCACCATTCAGGCATGCCGGAACCACCTGTCAGATGTGCCAGAAACACGTGCCGAAGACGACGGAAGCATCTGCCAAGCACGTTGGAACCACCTGCTCAACTCGCCTGAACCACCTGCCGGACACGCCAAAATCACTTGCCCGCTACACCAGCACCACTTCGGGGACAAGCCGGAATCACGTGAGGGGCATGCCGGCACAGCCTCTCAGACTGAACCTCGTGCCGGACACCACAGAACCACCTGCCGGACAGACTGGAACCACCTGCCGGACACGCCGGAACCACAGGCTCGACCCGCCGGAACGACCGCTGGACATCAAAATCACCTGCCGGCTATGCCGGAATCACTTGGCGAACACTCCGGAATCACCTGCTGGTCTTGCCGGAACCACCTCTCAGATATGCCAGAACCACGTGCCAATGACCCAGGAAGCACCTGCCGAGCACGCCGGAACCACCTGCTCGACTCGCCAGAACCACCTGCCGGACACCCAAAAATCACCTGCCGGCTACGCCACAACCGGTGGGGGAACACTTTGGAATCACCTGCCGGGCTTGCTGGAACCACCTGCCGGTCATGCCAAAATCACCTGCCAATTTCGCCAGAACCGCTTGGCGGACAATGCGGAAACACCTGTCGGGCCGGCTGGAACCACATCTCAGACGTGCCAGAAACGTGTTCATTAGATGCTGGAACCACACCCCGAACAGACGGATACCACCTGCCAGAACCGCCTGAACCACCTGCTGAGCACGCCGGAACCACCTGCTCGACTCACCGGTAGCACCTCCCTGACACGCCAAAATCACCTGCTGGGTAAGCCAGAAGCACTTGGCGGACACTCCGGAATCATCTGCCGGACATGCCGGAACCAGCTCTCAGACACACCAGAAACACGTGCCGGAGACGCCGGAAGCACCTGCCGAGCATGCCGGAGCCACCTGCTCGACTCGCCAGAAACACCTGCCGGACACGCCAAAATCACCTGCCGGGTACGCCAGAACCACCTGGCGGACACTCCGAAATCACCTGTCGCGCATGCCGGAACCACCTCTCAGACGTGCCGGAAGCACGTGCCAGACACGCCGGAATCACCTACCGGACAGACCGGAAACACCTGCCGAGCACGCCGGAGCCACCTGTTCGACTCGCTGGAACCACCTGCCGGACAGGCCAATATTAACTGCTGGCTATGCCAGAACCACCTGGGGGACGGTCCGGAATCACCTGCCAGCCATGGCGGAACCACCTCTCAGACGTACCAGAACCACCTGCCGCAGAAGCTGGAAACACGTCCTGGACAGTCTGGAACCACCTGCCGGCCAAGCCTGAACCACCTGCCAAGCACAACGGAACAACCTGCCAGACACGCCAAAATCACCTGCGTGTTATGCCAGAACCACTTGGAGGACTCTCTGGGATGACCTGCCGGGCAAGCCGAAACCACCTCTCAGACGTGCCAGAAGCACGTGGCGGACAGTCCGGAATCACCTGTTGTGCATACGCAACCACCTCTGAGACGTACCAGAACCACATGCCGTGCAGGATGGAACCACCTACCGGACAGACCGGAATCACCTTTCGGGCATGCCGGAACCACCTGTCAGATGTGCCAGAAACACGTGCCGGAGACGCCGGAAGCACCTGCCAAGCACGTTGGAACCACCTGCTCAACTCGCCTGAACCACCTGCCGGACATGCCAAAATCACCTGCCGACTATGCCAGAACCACTTGGCGAACACTCCGGAATCACTTGCCGGGCATGCAGGAACCACCTCTCGGACATGCCAGAACCCAGTGCCAATGACCCCGGAAGCACCAGCCGAGCACGCCGGAACCACCTGCTCGACTCGCCAGAACCACCTGCCGATCACGCAAAAATCACCTGCCGGCTACGCCACAACCAGTTGGTGAACACTTTGGAATCACCTGCCAGGCTTGCTGGAACCACCTGCCAGTCATGCCAAAATCACCTGCCAACTACGCCAGAACCGCTTGGCGGACACTGCGGAAACACCTGTCGGGCCGGCTGGAACCACATCTCAGACGTGCCAGAAACGTGTTCATGAGATGCTGGAACCACACCCCGAACAGACGGATACCACCTGCCAGAACCGCCTGAACCACCTGCTGAGCACGCCGGAACCACCTGCTCGACTCACCGGTACCACCTCACTGACACGCCAAAATCACCTTCTGGGTATGCCAGAACCACTTGGCGGACACTCCGGAATCATCTGCCGGACATACCGGAACCAGCTCTCAGACACACCAGAACCAAGTGCCGGAGACGCCGGAAGCACCTGCCGAGCATGCCGGAGCCACCAGCTCGACTCGCCAGAAACACCTGTCGGACACGCCAAAATCACCTGCCGGGTATGCCAGAACCACCTGGCGGACACTACGGAATCACCTGCCGCGCATGCCGGAACCACCTCTCAGACGTGCCGGAAGCACGTGCCAGACACGCCGGAAACACCTACCGGACAGACCGGAAGCACCTGCCGAGCACGCCGGAGCCACCTGTTCGACTCGCTGGAACCACCTGCCGGACAGGCCAATATCAACTGCTGGCTATGCCAGAACCACCTGGGGGACAGTCCGGGATCACCTACCAGCCATGGTGGAACCACCTCTCAGACGTACCAGAACCACCTGCCGGAGAAGCTGGAAACACGTCCTGGACAGACTGGAACCACGTGACGGCCAGGCCTGAACCACATGCCGAGCACGGCGGAACCACCTGCCGGACACGCCAAAATCACCTGCGGGCTACGCCAGAACCACTTGGACGACTCTCCGAAATGACCTGCCGGGCATGATGGAACCACCTCTCAGACGTGCCAGAAGCACGTGGCGGACAGTCCGGAATCACCTGTTGGGCATGCGCAACCACCTCTGAGACGTACCAGAACCACGTGCCGTGCAGGCTGGAACCACCTACCGGAAAGACCGGAATCATCTTTCGGGCATGCCGGAACCACCAGTCAGATGTGCCAGAAACACGTGCCGAAGACGACGGAAGCACCTGCCAAGCACGTTGGAACCACCTGCTCAACGCGCCTGAACCACCTGCCGGACACGCCAAAATCAATTTCCCGCTACACCACCACCACTTCGGGGACAAGCCGGAATCACGTGAGGGGAATGCCGGCACAGCCTCTCAGACTGAACCTCGTGCCGGACACCACAGAACCACCTGCCGGACAGACCGGAACCAGCTGCCGGTCACGCCGGTACCACCGGCTCCACCCGCCGGAACGACCGCTGGACATGCAAAAATCACCTGCCGGCTATGCCAGAAACACTTGGCGAACACTCCGGAATCACCTGCCGGGCATGCCGGAACCACCTCTCAGATATGCCAGAACCACGTGCCAATGACCCCGGAAGCATCTGCCGAGCACGCCGGAACCACCTTCTCGACTCGCCAGAACCACCTGCTGGACACGCAAAAATCACCTGCCGGCTACGCCACAACCGGTGGGGGAACACTTCGGAATCACCTGCCGGGCTTGCTGGAAACACCTGCCAGTCATGCCAAAATCACCTGCCAACTACGCCAGTACCACTTGGCCGACACTGTGGAAACACCTGTCGGGCCGGCCGGAACCACATCTCAGACGTGCCAGAACCATGTGCGTGAGATGCTGGAACCACACCCCGAACAGACGGAAAACACCTGCCAGACCCGTCTGAACAACCTGCCAAGCACGCCGGAGCCACCTGCTCGACTCGCCGGAACCACCTACCTGACACGCCAAAATCACCTGCCGGGTACGCCAGAACCACCTGGCGGACACTACGGAATCACCTGCCGAGCATGCCGGAGCCACCTGCTCGACTCGCCAGAAACACCTGCCGGACACGCCAAAATCACCTGCCGGGTACGCCAGAACCACCTGGCGGACACTACGGAATCACCTGCCGCGCATGCCGGAAGCACGTGCCAGACACGCCGGAAACACCTACCGGACAGACCGGAACCACCTGCCGGACACGCCGGAACCACCAGCTCGACCCGCCGGAACGACCGCTGGACATGCAAAATCACCTGCCCGCTACGCCGGATACACTTGACGAACATTCCGGAATCACCTGGCGGGCATGCCGGAACCACCTCTCAGATATGCCAGAACCACATGCCAATGACCCCGGAAGCACCTGCCGAGCACGCCGGAACCACCTGCTCGACTCGCCAGAACCACCTGCCGGACACGCAAATATCACCTGCCGGCTACGCCACAACCAGTTGGGGAACACTTCGGAATCACCTGCCGGGCTTGCTGGAACCACCTGCCGGTCATGCCAAAATCACCTGCCAACTACGCCAGTACCACTTGGCGGACACTGTGGAAACACCTGTCGGGCCGGCCGGAACCACATCTCAGACGTGCCACAACCATGTGCATGAGATGCTGGAACCACACCCCGAACAGACGGAAAACACCTGCCAGACCCGTCTGAACAACCTGCCGAGCACGCCGGAGCCACCTGCTCGACTCGCCGGAACCACCTACCTGACATGACCAAATCACGAGCCGGGTATGCCAGAACCACTTGGCGGACACTCCGGAATCATCTGCCGGACATGCCGGAACCAGCTCTCAGACACAGCAGAACCACGTGCCGGAGACGCCGGAAGCACCTGCCGAGCACGCCGGAGCCACCTGCTCGACTCGCCAGAAACACCTTCCGGACACGCCAAAATCACCGGCCGGGTACGCCAGAACCACCTGGCGGACACTCCGAAATCACCTGTCGCGCATGCCGGAACCACCTCTCAGACGTGCTGGAAGCACGTGCCGGACACGCCGGAATCACCTACCGGACAGACCGGAACCACCTGCCGAGCACGCCGGAGCCACCTGTTCGACTCGCTGGAACCACCTGCCGGACAGGCCAATATCAACTGCTGGCTATGCCAGAACCACCTGGGGGATGGTCTGGAATCACCTGCCAGCCATGGCGGAACCACCTCTCAGACGTACCAGAACCACCTGCCGGAGAAGCTGGAATCACGTCCTGGACATTCTGGAACCACCTGCCGGCCAAGCCTTAACCACCTGCCAAGCACAACGGAACAACCTGCCAGACACGCCAAAATCACCTGCGTGTTATGCCAGAACCACTTGGAGGACTCTCTGGGATGACCTGCCGGGCATGCCGGAACCACCTCTCAGACGTGCCAGAACCATGTGGCGGACAGTCCGGAATCACCTGTTGGGCATGCGCAACCACCTCTGAGACGTACCAGAACCACATGCCGTGCAGGCTGGAACCACCTACCGGACAGACCGGAATCACCTTTCGGGCATGCCGGAACCACCTGTCAGATGTGCCAGAAACACGTGCCGGAGACGCCGGAAGCACCTGCCAAGCACGTTGGAACCACCTGCTCAACTCGCCTGAACCACCTGCCGGACATGCCAAGATCACCTGCCGACTATGCCAGAACCACTTGGCGAACACTCCGGAATCACTTGCCGGGCACGCAGGAACCACCTCTCAGACATGCCAGAACCCCGTGTCAATGACCCCGGAAGCACCAGCTGAGCACGCCGGAACCACCTGCTCGACTCGCCAGAACCACCTGCCCCACATGCAAAAATCACCTGCCGGCTACGCCACAACCAGTTGGTGAACACTTTGGAACCACCTGCCAGTCATGCCAAAATCACCTGCCAACTACGCCAGAACCGCTTGGCGGACACTGCGGAAACACCTGTCGGGCCGGCTGGAACCACATCTCAGACGTGCCAGAAACGTGTTCATGAGATCCTGGAACCACACCCCGAACAGACGGATACCACCTGCCAGAACCGCCTGAACCACCTGCTGAGCACGCCGGAACCACCTGCTCGACTCACCGGTGCCACCTCCCTGACACGCCAAAATCACCTGCTGGGTATGCCAGAACCACTTGGCGGACACTCCGGAATCATCTGCCGGACATGCCGGAACCAGCTCTCAGGCACACCAGAACCAAGTGCCGGAGACACCGGAAGCACCTGCCGAGCATGCCGGAGCCACCTGCTCGACTCGCCAGAAACACCTGCCGGACACGCCAAAATCACCTGCCGGGTATGCCAGAACCACCTGGCGGACACTAAGGAATCACCTGCCGCGCATGCCGGAACCACCTCTCAGACGTGCCAGAAGCACGTGGCGGACAGTCCGGAATCACCTGTTGGGCATGCGCAACCACCTCTGAGACGTACCAGAACCACGTGCCGTGCAGGCTGGAACCACCTACTGGAAAGACCGGAATCACCTTTCGGGCATGCCGGAACCACCTGTGAGATGTGCCAGAAACACGTGCCGAAGACGACGGAAGCATCTGCCAAGCACGTTGGAACCACCTGCTCAACTCGCCTGAACCACCTGCCGGACACGCCAAAATCACTTGCCCGCTACACCAGCACCACTTCGGGGACAAGCCGGAATCACGTGAGCGGCATGCCGGCACAGCCGCTCAGACTGAACCTCGTGCCGGACACCACAGAGCCACCTGCCGGACAGACCGGAACCACCTGCCGGACACGCCGGAACCACCGGCTCGACACGCCGGAACGACCGCTGGACATCAAAATCACCTGCCGGCTACGCCGGAATCACTTGGCGAACACTCCGGAATCACCTGCTGGTCATGCCGGAACCACCTCTCAGATATGCCAGAACCACGTGCCAATGACCCCGGAAGCACCTGCCGAGCACGCCGGAACCACCTGCTCGACTCGCCAGAACCACCTGCCGGACACGCAAAAATCACCTGCCGGCTACGCCACAACCGGTGGGGGAACACTTCGGAATCACCTGCCGGGCTTGCTGGAACCACCTGCCGGTCATGCCAAAATCACCTGCCAACTACGCCAGTACCACTTGGCGGACACTGTGGAAACACCTGTCGGGCCGGCCGGAACCACATCTCAGACGTGCCACAACCATGTGCATGAGATGCTGGAACCACACCCCGAACAGACGGAAAACACCTGCCAGACCCGTCTGAACAACCTGCCGAGCACGCCGGAGCCACCTGCTCGACTCGCCGGAACCACCTACCTGACATGCCAAAATCATCAGCCGGGTATGCCAGAACCACTTGGCGGACACTCCGGAATCATCTGTCGGACATGCCGGAACCAGCTCTCAGACACACCAGAAACACGTGCCGGAGACGCCGGAAGCACCTGCCGAGCATGCCGGAGCCACCTGCTCGACTCGCCAGAAACACCTGCCGGACACGCCAAAATCACCTGCCGGGTACGCCAGAACCACCTGGCGGACACTCCGAAATCACCTGTCGCGCATGCCGGAACCACCTCTCAGACGTGCCGGAAGCACGTGCCGGACACGCCGGAATCACCTACCGGACAGACCGGAACCACCTGCCGAGCACGCCGGAGCCACCTGTTCGACTCTCTGGAACCACCTGCCGGATAGGCCAATATTAACTGCTGGCTAGGCCAAAACCACCTGGGGGACGGTCCGGAATCACCTGCCAGCCATGGCGGAACCACCTCTCAGACGTACCGGAACCACCTGCCGCAGAAGCTGGAAACACGTCCTGGACAGTCTGGAACCACCTGCCGGCCAAGCCTGAACCACCTGCCAAGCACAACGGAACAACCTGCCAGACACGCCAAAATCACCTGCGTGTTATGCCAGAACCACTTGGGGGACTCTCTGGGATGACCTGCCGGGCATGCCGGAACCACCTCTCAGACGTGCCAGAACCATGTGGCGGACAGTCCGGAATCACCTGTTGGGCATGCGCAACCACCTCTGAGACGTACCAGAACCACATGCCGTGCAGGCTGGAACCACCTACCGGACAGACCGGAATCACCTTTCGGGCATGCCGGAACCACCTGTCAGATGTGCCAGAAACACGTGCCGGAGACGCCGGAAGCACCTGCCAAGCACGTTGGAACCACCTGCTCAACTCGCCTGAACCACCTGCCGGACATGCCAAAATCACCTGCCGACTATGCCAGAACCACTTGGCGAACACTCCGGAATCACTTGCCGGGCATGCAGGAACCACCTCTCAGACATGCCAGAACCCCGTGCCAATGACCCCGGAAGCACCAGCTGAGCACGCCGGAACCACCTGCTCGACTCGCCAGAACCACCTGCCGATCACGCAAAAATCACCTGCCGGCTACGCCACAACCAGTTGGTGAACACTTTGGAATCACCTGTCAGGCTTGCTGGAACCACCTGCCAGTCATGCCAAAATCACCTGCCAACTACGCCAGAACCGCTTGGCGGACACTGCGGAAACACCTGTCGGGCCGGCTGGAACCACATCTCAGACGTGCCAGAAACGTGTTCATGAGATCCTGGAACCACACCCCGAACAGACGGATACCACCTGCCAGAACCGCCTGCACCACCTGCTGAGCACGCCGGAACCACCTGCTCGACTCACCGGTACCACCTCCCTGACACGCCAAAATCACCTGCTGGGTATGCCAGAACCACTTGGCGGACACTCCGGAATCATCTGCTGGACATGCCGGAACCAGCTCTCAGACACACCAGAACCAAGTGCCGGAGACGCCGGAAGCACCTGCCGAGCATGCCGGAGCCACCTGCTCGACTCGCCAGAAACACCTGCCGGACACGCCAAAATCACCTGCCGGGTATGCCAGAACCACCTGGCGGACACTGCGGAATCACCTGCCACGCATGCCGGAACCACCTCTCAGACGTGCCGGAAGCACGTGCCAGACATGCCGGAAACACCTACCGGACAGACCGGAACCACCTGCCAAGAACGCCGGAGCCACCTGTTCGACTCGCTGGAACCACCTGCCGGACAGGCCAATATCAACTGCTGGCTATGCCAGAACCACCTGGGGGACAGTCCGGGATCACCTGCCAGCCATGGCGGAACCACCTCTCAGACGTACCAGAACCACCTGCCGGAGAAGCTGGAAACACGTCCTGGACAGACTGGAACCACGTGACGGCCATGCCTGAACCACCTGCCGAGCACGGCGGAACCACCTGCCGGACACGCCAAAATCACCTGCGGGCTACGCCAGAACCACTTGGACGACTCTCCGAAATGACCTGCCAGGCATGTTGGAACCACCTCTCAGACGTGCCAGAAGCACGTGGCGGACAGTCCGGAATCACCTGTTGGGCATGAGCAACCACCTCTGAGACGTACCAGAACCACGTGCCGTGCAGGCTGGAACCACCTACTGGAAAGACCGGAATCACCTTTCGGGCATGCCGGAACCACCTGTGAGATGTGCCAGAAACACGTGCCGAAGACGACGGAAGCATCTGCCAAGCACGTTGGAACCACCTGCTCAACTCGCCTGAACCACCTGCCGGACACGCCAAAATCACTTGCCCGCTACACCAGCACCACTTCGGGGACAAGCCGGAATCACGTGAGGGGCATGCCGGCACAGCCTCTCAGACTGAACCTCGTGCCGGACACCACAGAACCACCTGCCGGACAGACCGGAACCACCTGCCGGACACGCCGGAACCACCGGCTCGACCCGCCGGAACGACCGCTGGACATGCAAAATCACCTGCCGGCTACGCCGGAAACACTTGGCGAACACTCCGGAATCACCTGCCAGGCATGCCGGAACCACCTCTCAGATATGCCACAACCACGTGCCAATGACCCCGGAAGCACCTGCCGAGCACGCCGGAACCACCTGCTCGACTCGCCAGAACCACCTGCCGGACACGCAAAAATCACCTGCCGGCTATGCCACAACCGGTGGGGGAACACTTCGGAATCACCTGCCGGGCTTGCTGGAACCACCTGCTCGACTCGCCAGAACCACCTGCCGGACACGCAAAAATCACCTGCCAGCTACGCCACAACCAGTTGGTGAACACATTGGAATCACCTGCCAGGCTTGCTGGAACCACCTGCCAGTCATGCCAAAATCACCTGCCAACTACGCCAGAACCGCTTGGCGGACACTGCGGAAACACATGTCGGGCCGGCTGGAACCACATCTCAGACGTGCCAGAAACGTGTTCATGAGATGCTGGAACCACACCCCGAACAGACGGATACCACATGCCAGAACCGCCTTAACCACCTGCGGAGCACGCCGGAACCACCTGCTCGACTCACCGGTACCACCTCCCTGACACGCCAAAATCACCTGCTGGGTATGCCAGAACCACTTGGCGGACACTCCGGAATCATCTGCCGGACATGCCGGAACCAGCTCTCAGACACACCAGAACCAAGTGCCGGAGACGCCGGAAGCACCTGCCGAGCATGCCGGAGCCACCTGCTCGACTCGCCAGAAACACCTCCCGGACACGCCTAAATCACCTGCCGGGTATGCCAGAACCACCTGGCGGACACTACGGAATCACCTGCTGCGCATGCCGGATCCACCTCTCAGACGTGCCGGAAGCACGTGCCGGACACGCCAGAAACACCTACCGGACAGAACGGAACCACCTGCCAAGAATGCCGGAGCCACCTGTTCGACTCGCTGGAACCACCTGCCGGACAGGCCAATATCAACTGCTGGCTATGCCAGAACCACCTGGGGGACAGTCCGGGATCACGTGCCAGCCATGGCGGAACCACCTCTCAGACGTACCAGAACCACCTGCCGGAGAAGCTGGAAACACGTCCTGGACAGACTGGAGCCACGTGACGGCCAGGCCTGAACCACCTGCCGAGCACGGCGGAACCACCTGCCGGACACGCCAAAATCACCTGCGGGCTACGCCAGAACCACTTGGACGACTCTCCGAAATGACCTGCCGGGCATGTTGGAACCACCTCTCAGACGTGCCAGAAGCACGTGGCGGACAGTCCGGAATCACCTGTTGGGCATGCGCAACCACCTCTGAGACGTACCAGAACCACGTGCCGTGCAGGCTGGAACCACCTACTGGAAAGACCGGAATCACCTTTCGGGCATGCCGGAACCACCTGTGAGATGTGCCAGAAACACGTGCCGAAGACGACGGAAGCATCTGCCAAGCACGTTGGAACCACCTGCTCAACTCGCCTGAACCACCAGCCGGACACGCCAAAATCACTTGCCCGCTACACCAGCACCACTTCGGGGACAAGCCGGAATCACGTGAGCGGCATGCCGGCACAGCCGCTCAGACTGAACCTCGTGCCGGACACCACAGAGCCACCTGCCGGACAGACCGGAACCACCTGCCGGACACGCCGGAACCACCGGCTCGACACGCCGGAACGACCGCTGGACATCAAAATCACCTGCCGGCTACGCCGGAATCACTTGGCGAACACTCCGGAATCACCTGCTGGTCATGCCGGAACCACCTCTCAGATATGCCAGAACCACGTGCCAATGACCCCGGAAGCACCTGCCGAGCACGCCGGAACCACCTGCTCGACTCGCCAGAACCACCTGCCGGACACGCAAAAATCACCTGCCGGCTACGCCACAACCGGTGGGGGAACACTTCGGAATCACCTGCCGGGCTTGCTGGAACCACCTGCCGGTCATGCCAAAATCACCTGCCAACTACGCCAGTACCACTTGGCGGACACTGTGGAAACACCTGTCGGGCCGGCCGGAACCACATCTCAGACGTGCCAGAACCATGTGCATGAGATGCTGGAACCACACCCCGAACAGACGGAAAACACCTGCCAGACCCGTCTGAACAACCTGCCGAGCACGCCGGAGCCACCTGCTCGACTCGCCAGAAACACCTGCCGGACACGCCAAAATCACCTGCCGGGTACGCCAGAACCACCTGGCGGACACTCTGAAATCACCTGTCGCGCATGCCGGAACCACCTCTCAGACGTGCCGGAAGCTCGTGCCGGACACGCCGGAATCACCTACCGGACAGACCGGAACCACCTGCCGAGCACGCCGGAGCCACCTGTTCGACTCTCTGGAACCACCTGCCGGATAGGCCAATATTAACTGCTGGCTAGGCCAAAACCACCTGGGGGACGGTCCGGAATCACCTGCCAGCCATGGCGGAACCACCTCTCAGACGTACCGGAACCACCTGCCGCAGAAGCTGGAAACACGTCCTGGACAGTCTGGAACCACCTGCCGGCCAAGCCTGAACCACCTGCCAAGCACAACGGAACAACCTGCCAGACACGCCAAAATCACCTGCGTGTTATGCCAGAACCACTTGGGGGACTCTCTGGGATGACCTGCCGGGCATGCCGGAACCACCTCTCAGACGTGCCAGAACCATGTGGCGGACAGTCCGGAATCACCTGTTGGGCATGCGCAACCACCTCTGAGACGTACCAGAACCACATGCCGTGCAGGCTGGAACCACCTACCGGACAGACGGGAATCACCTTTCGGGCATGCCGGAACCACCTGTCAGATGTGCCAGAAACACGTGCCAATGACCCCGGAAGCACCTGCCGAGCACGCCGGAACCACCTGCTCGACTCGCCAGAACCACCTGCCGGACACGCAAAAATCACCTGCCGGCTACGCCACAACCGGTGGGGGAACACTTTGGAATCACCTGCCGGGCTTGCTGGAACCACCTGCCGGTCATGCCAAAATCACCTGCCAATTTCGCCAGAACCGCTTGGCGGACAATGCGGAAACACCTGTCGGGCCGGCTGGAACCACATCTCAGACGTGCCAGAAACGTGTTCATTAGATGCTGGAACCACACCCCGAACAGACGGATACCACCTGCCAGAACCGCCTGAACCACCTGCTGAGCACGCCGGAACCACCTGCTCGACTCACTGGTAGCACCTCCCTGACACGCCAAAATCACCTGCTGGGTATGCCAGAAGCACTTGGCGGACACTCCGGAATCATCTGCCGGACATGCCGGAACCAGCTCTCAGACACACCAGAACCAAGTGCCGGAGACGCCGGTAGCACCTGCTGAGCATGCCGGAGCCACCTGCTCGACTCGCCAGAAACACCTGCCGGACACGCCAAAATCACCTGCCGGGTATGCCAGAACCACCTGGCGGACACTACGGAATCACCTGCTGCGCATGCCGGATCCACCTCTCAGACGTGCCGGAAGCACGTGCCGGACACGCCAGAAACACCTACCGGACAGAACGGAACCACCTGCCAAGAATGCCGGAGCCACCTGTTCGACTCGCTGGAACCACCTGCCGGACAGGCCAATATCAACTGCTGGCTATGCCAGAACCCCCTGGGGGACAGTCCGGGATCACCTGCCAGCCATGGCGGAACCACCTCTCAGACGTACCAGAACCACCTGCCGGAGAAGCTGGAAACACGTCCTGGACAGACTGGAACCACGTGATGGCCATGCCTGAACCACCTGCCGAGCACGGCGGAACCACCTGCCGGACACGCCAAAATCACCTGCGGGCTACGCCAGAACCACTTGGACGACTCTCCGAAATGACCTGCCGGGCATGTTGGAACCACCTCTCAGACGTGCCAGAAGCACGTGGCGGACAGTCCGGAATCACCTGTTGGGCATACGCAACCACCTCTGAGACGTACCAGAACCACGTGCCGTGCACGCCGGAACCACCTACCGGACAGACCGGAATCCACTTTTGGGCATGCCGGAACCACCAGTCAGATGTGCCAGAAACACGTGCTGGAGACGCCGGAAGCACCTGCCGAGCACGTCGCAACCACCTGCTCAACTCGCCTGAACCACCTGCCGGACACGCCAAAATCACCTGCCCGCTACACCAGCACCACTTCGGGGACAAGCCGGAATCACGTGAGGGTCATGCCGGCACAGCCTCTCAGACTGAACCTCGTGCCGTACACCACAGAACCACCTGCCGGACAGACCGGAACCACCTGCCGGACACGCCGGAACCACCGGCTCGACCCGCCGGATCGACCGCTGGACATGCAACATCACCTGCCGGCTACGCCGGAAACACTTGGCGAACACTCCGGAATCACCTGCCGGGCATGCCGGAACCACCTCTCAGATATGCCAGAACCACGTGCCAATGACCCCGGAAGCACCTGCCGAGCACGCCGGAACCACCTGCTTGACTCGCCAGAACCGCCTGCCAGACACGCAAAAATCACCTGCCGGCTACGCCACAACCGGTGGGGGAACACTTCGGAATCACCTGCCGGGCTTGCTGGAACCACCTGCCGGTCATGCCAAAATCACCTGCCAACTACGCCAGTACCACTTGGCGGACACTGTGGAAACACCTGTCGGGCCGGCCGGAACCACATCTCAGACGTGCCAGAACCATGTGCATGAGATGCTGGAACCACACCCCGAACAGACGGAAAACACCTGCCAGACCCGTCTTAACAACCTGCCGAGCACGCCGGAGCCACCTGCTCGAATCGCCGGAACCACCTACCTGACATGCCCAGATCACCAGCCGGGTATGCCAGAACCACTTGGCGGACACTGCGGAATCATCTGCCGGACATGCCGGAACCAGCTCTCAGACACACCAGAACCACGTGCCGGAGACGCCGGAAGCACCTGCCGAGCATGCCGGAGCCACCTGCTCGACTCGCCAGAAACACCTGCCGGACACGCCAAAATCACCTGCCGGGTACGCCAGAACCACCTGGCGGACACTCCGAAATCACCTGTCGCGCATGCCGGAACCACCTCTCAGACGTGCCGGAAGCACGTGCCGGACACGCCGGAATCACCTACCGGACAGACCGGAACCACCTGCCGAGCACGCCGGAGCCACCTGTTCGACTCGCTGGAACCACCTGCCAGACAGGCCGATATTAACTGCTGGCTATGCCAGAACCACCTGGGGGACGGTCCGGAATCACCTGCCAGCCATGGCGGAACCACCTCTCAGATGTACCAGAACCACCTGCCGGAGAAGCTGGAAACACGTCCTGGACAGTCTGGAACCACCTGCCGGCCAAGCCTGAACCACCTGCCAAGCACAACGGAACAACCTGCCAGACACGCCAAAATCACCTGCGTGTTATGCCAGAACCACTTGGAGGACTCTCTGGGATGACCTGCCGGGCATGCCGGAACCACCTCTCAGACGTGCCAGAACCATGTGGCGGACAGTCCGGAATCACCTGTTGGGCATGCGCAACCACCTCTGAGACGTACCAGAACCACATGCCGTGCAGGCTGGAACCACCTACCGGACAGACGGGAATCACCTTTCGGGCATGCCGGAACCACCTGTCAGATGTGCCAGAAACACGTGCCGGAGACGCCGGAAGCACCTGCCAAGCACGTTGGAACCACCTGCTCAACTCGCCTGAACCACCTGCCGGACATGCCAAAATCACCTGCCGACTATGCCAGAACCACTTGGCGAACACTCCGGAATCACTTGCCGGGCATGCAGGAACCACCTCTCAGACATGACAGAACCCCGTGCCAATGACCCCGGAAGCACCAGCCGAGCACGCCGGAACCACCTGCTCGGCTCGCCAGAACCACCTGCCGATCACGAAAAAATCACCTGCCGGCTACGCCACAACCAGTTGGTGAACACTTTGGAATCACCTGCCAGGCTTGCTGGAACCACCTGCCAGTCATGCCAAAATCACCTGCCAACTACGCCAGAACCACTTGGCGGACACTGCGGAAACACCTGTCGGGCCGGCCGGAACCACATCACAGTCGTGGCAGAAACGTGTTCATGAGATGCTGGAACCACACCCCGAACAGATGGATACCACCTGCCAGAACCGCCTGAACCACCTGCTGAGCACGCCGGAACCACCTGCTCGACTCACCCGTACCACCTCCCTGACACGCCAAAATCACCTGCTGGGTATGCCAGAACCACTTGGCGGACACTCCGGAATCATCTGCCGGACATGCCGGAACCAGCTCTCAGACACACCAGAACCAAGTGCCGGAGACGCCGGAAGCACCTGCCGAGCATGCCGGAGCCACCTGCTCGACTCGCCAGAAACACCTGCCGGACACGCCAAAATCACCTGCCGGGTATGCCAGAACCACCTGGCGGACACTACGGAATCACCTGCCGCGCATGAGGGAACCACCTCTCAGACGTGCCGGAAGCACGTGCCAGACACGCCGGAAACACCTACCGGACAGACCGGAACCACCTGCCAAGAACGCCGGAGCCACCTGTTCGACTCGCTGGAACCACCTGCCGGACAGGCCAATATCAACTGCTGGCTATGCCAGAACCACCTGGGGGACAGTCCGGGATCACCTGCCAGCCATGGCGGAACCACCTCTCAGACGTACCAGAACCACCTGCCGGAGAAGCTGGAAACACGTCCTGGACAGACTGGAACCACGTGACGGCCAGGCCTGAACCACCTGCCGAGCACGGCGGAACCACCTGCCGGACACGCAAAAATCACCTGCGGGCTACGCCAGAACCACTTGGACGACTCTCCGAAATGACCTGCCGGGCATGTTGGAACCACCTCTCAGACGTGCCAGAAGCACGTGGCGGACAGTCCGGAATCACCTGTTGGGCATGCGCAACCACCTCTGAGACGTACCAGAACCACGTGCCGTGCAGGCTGGAACCACCTACTGGAATGACCGGAATCACCATTCAGGCATGCCGGAACCACCTGTCAGATGTGCCAGAAACACGTGCCGAAGACGACGGAAGCATCTGCCAAGCACGTTGGAACCACCTGCTCAACTCGCCTGAACCACCTGCCGGACACGCCAAAATCACTTGCCCGCTACACCAGCACCACTTCGGGGACAAGCCGGAATCACGTGAGGGGCATGCCGGCACAGCCTCTCAGACTGAACCTCGTGCCGGACACCACAGAACCACCTGCCGGACAGACTGGAACCACCTGCCGGACACGCCGGAACCACAGGCTCGACCCGCTGGAACGACCGCTGGACATCAAAATCACCTGCCGGCTATGCCGGAATCACTTGGCGAACACTCCGGAATCACCTGCTGGTCTTGCCGGAACCACCTCTCAGATATGCCAGAACCACGTGCCAATGACCCAGGAAGCACCTGCCGAGCACGCCGGAACCACCTGCTCGACTCGCCAGAACCACCTGCCGGACACCCAAAAATCACCTGCCGGCTACGCCACAACCGGTGGGGGAACACTTTGGAATCACCTGCCGGGCTTGCTGGAACCACCTGCCGGTCATGCCAAAATCACCTGCCAATTTCGCCAGAACCGCTTGGCGGACAATGCGGAAACACCTGTCGGGCCGGCTGGAACCACATCTCAGACGTGCCAGAAACGTGTTCATTAGATGCTGGAACCACACCCCGAACAGACGGATACCACCTGCCAGAACCGCCTGAACCACCTGCTGAGCACGCCGGAACCACCTGCTCGACTCACCGGTAGCACCTCCCTGACACGCCAAAATCACCTGCTGGGTAAGCCAGAAGCACTTGGCGGACACTCCGGAATCATCTGCCGGACATGCCGGAACCAGCTCTCAGACACACCAGAAACACGTGCCGGAGACGCCGGAAGCACCTGCCGAGCATGCCGGAGCCACCTGCTCGACTCGCCAGAAACACCTGCCGGACACGCCAAAATCACCTGCCGGGTACGCCAGAACCACCTGGCGGACACTCCGAAATCACCTGTCGCGCATGCCGGAACCACCTCTCAGACGTGCCGGAAGCACGTGCCAGACACGCCGGAATCACCTACCGGACAGACCGGAAACACCTGCCGAGCACGCCGGAGCCACCTGTTCGACTCGCTGGAACCACCTGCCGGACAGGCCAATATTAACTGCTGGCTATGCCAGAACCACCTGGGGGACGGTCCGGAATCACCTGCCAGCCATGGCGGAACCACCTCTCAGACGTACCAGAACCACCTGCCGCAGAAGCTGGAAACACGTCCTGGACAGTCTGGAACCACCTGCCGGCCAAGCCTGAACCACCTGCCAAGCACAACGGAACAACCTGCCAGACACGCCAAAATCACCTGCGTGTTATGCCAGAACCACTTGGAGGACTCTCTGGGATGACCTGCCGGGCAAGCCGAAACCACCTCTCAGACGTGCCAGAAGCACGTGGCGGACAGTCCGGAATCACCTGTTGTGCATACGCAACCACCTCTGAGACGTACCAGAACCACATGCCGTGCAGGATGGAACCACCTACCGGACAGACCGGAATCACCTTTCGGGCATGCCGGAACCACCTGTCAGATGTGCCAGAAACACGTGCCGGAGACGCCGGAAGCACCTGCCAAGCACGTTGGAACCACCTGCTCAACTCGCCTGAACCACCTGCCGGACATGCCAAAATCACCTGCCGACTATGCCAGAACCACTTGGCGAACACTCCGGAATCACTTGCCGGGCATGCAGGAACCACCTCTCGGACATGCCAGAACCCAGTGCCAATGACCCCGGAAGCACCAGCCGAGCACGCCGGAACCACCTGCTCGACTCGCCAGAACCACCTGCCGATCACGCAAAAATCACCTGCCGGCTACGCCACAACCAGTTGGTGAACACTTTGGAATCACCTGCCAGGCTTGCTGGAACCACCTGCCAGTCATGCCAAAATCACCTGCCAACTACGCCAGAACCGCTTGGCGGACACTGCGGAAACACCTGTCGGGCCGGCTGGAACCACATCTCAGACGTGCCAGAAACGTGTTCATGAGATGCTGGAACCACACCCCGAACAGACGGATACCACCTGCCAGAACCGCCTGAACCACCTGCTGAGCACGCCGGAACCACCTGCTCGACTCACCGGTACCACCTCACTGACACGCCAAAATCACCTTCTGGGTATGCCAGAACCACTTGGCGGACACTCCGGAATCATCTGCCGGACATACCGGAACCAGCTCTCAGACACACCAGAACCAAGTGCCGGAGACGCCGGAAGCACCTGCCGAGCATGCCGGAGCCACCAGCTCGACTCGCCAGAAACACCTGTCGGACACGCCAAAATCACCTGCCGGGTATGCCAGAACCACCTGGCGGACACTACGGAATCACCTGCCGCGCATGCCGGAACCACCTCTCAGACGTGCCGGAAGCACGTGCCAGACACGCCGGAAACACCTACCGGACAGACCGGAAGCACCTGCCGAGCACGCCGGAGCCACCTGTTCGACTCGCTGGAACCACCTGCCGGACAGGCCAATATCAACTGCTGGCTATGCCAGAACCACCTGGGGGACAGTCCGGGATCACCTACCAGCCATGGTGGAACCACCTCTCAGACGTACCAGAACCACCTGCCGGAGAAGCTGGAAACACGTCCTGGACAGACTGGAACCACGTGACGGCCAGGCCTGAACCACATGCCGAGCACGGCGGAACCACCTGCCGGACACGCCAAAATCACCTGCGGGCTACGCCAGAACCACTTGGACGACTCTCCGAAATGACCTGCCGGGCATGATGGAACCACCTCTCAGACGTGCCAGAAGCACGTGGCGGACAGTCCGGAATCACCTGTTGGGCATGCGCAACCACCTCTGAGACGTACCAGAACCACGTGCCGTGCAGGCTGGAACCACCTACCGGAAAGACCGGAATCATCTTTCGGGCATGCCGGAACCACCAGTCAGATGTGCCAGAAACACGTGCCGAAGACGACGGAAGCACCTGCCAAGCACGTTGGAACCACCTGCTCAACGCGCCTGAACCACCTGCCGGACACGCCAAAATCAATTTCCCGCTACACCACCACCACTTCGGGGACAAGCCGGAATCACGTGAGGGGAATGCCGGCACAGCCTCTCAGACTGAACCTCGTGCCGGACACCACAGAACCACCTGCCGGACAGACCGGAACCAGCTGCCGGTCACGCCGGTACCACCGGCTCCACCCGCCGGAACGACCGCTGGACATGCAAAAATCACCTGCCGGCTATGCCAGAAACACTTGGCGAACACTCCGGAATCACCTGCCGGGCATGCCGGAACCACCTCTCAGATATGCCAGAACCACGTGCCAATGACCCCGGAAGCATCTGCCGAGCACGCCGGAACCACCTTCTCGACTCGCCAGAACCACCTGCTGGACACGCAAAAATCACCTGCCGGCTACGCCACAACCGGTGGGGGAACACTTCGGAATCACCTGCCGGGCTTGCTGGAAACACCTGCCAGTCATGCCAAAATCACCTGCCAACTACGCCAGTACCACTTGGCCGACACTGTGGAAACACCTGTCGGGCCGGCCGGAACCACATCTCAGACGTGCCAGAACCATGTGCGTGAGATGCTGGAACCACACCCCGAACAGACGGAAAACACCTGCCAGACCCGTCTGAACAACCTGCCAAGCACGCCGGAGCCACCTGCTCGACTCGCCGGAACCACCTACCTGACACGCCAAAATCACCTGCCGGGTACGCCAGAACCACCTGGCGGACACTACGGAATCACCTGCCGAGCATGCCGGAGCCACCTGCTCGACTCGCCAGAAACACCTGCCGGACACGCCAAAATCACCTGCCGGGTACGCCAGAACCACCTGGCGGACACTACGGAATCACCTGCCGCGCATGCCGGAAGCACGTGCCAGACACGCCGGAAACACCTACCGGACAGACCGGAACCACCTGCCGGACACGCCGGAACCACCAGCTCGACCCGCCGGAACGACCGCTGGACATGCAAAATCACCTGCCCGCTACGCCGGATACACTTGACGAACATTCCGGAATCACCTGGCGGGCATGCCGGAACCACCTCTCAGATATGCCAGAACCACATGCCAATGACCCCGGAAGCACCTGCCGAGCACGCCGGAACCACCTGCTCGACTCGCCAGAACCACCTGCCGGACACGCAAATATCACCTGCCGGCTACGCCACAACCAGTTGGGGAACACTTCGGAATCACCTGCCGGGCTTGCTGGAACCACCTGCCGGTCATGCCAAAATCACCTGCCAACTACGCCAGTACCACTTGGCGGACACTGTGGAAACACCTGTCGGGCCGGCCGGAACCACATCTCAGACGTGCCACAACCATGTGCATGAGATGCTGGAACCACACCCCGAACAGACGGAAAACACCTGCCAGACCCGTCTGAACAACCTGCCGAGCACGCCGGAGCCACCTGCTCGACTCGCCGGAACCACCTACCTGACATGACCAAATCACGAGCCGGGTATGCCAGAACCACTTGGCGGACACTCCGGAATCATCTGCCGGACATGCCGGAACCAGCTCTCAGACACAGCAGAACCACGTGCCGGAGACGCCGGAAGCACCTGCCGAGCACGCCGGAGCCACCTGCTCGACTCGCCAGAAACACCTTCCGGACACGCCAAAATCACCGGCCGGGTACGCCAGAACCACCTGGCGGACACTCCGAAATCACCTGTCGCGCATGCCGGAACCACCTCTCAGACGTGCTGGAAGCACGTGCCGGACACGCCGGAATCACCTACCGGACAGACCGGAACCACCTGCCGAGCACGCCGGAGCCACCTGTTCGACTCGCTGGAACCACCTGCCGGACAGGCCAATATCAACTGCTGGCTATGCCAGAACCACCTGGGGGATGGTCTGGAATCACCTGCCAGCCATGGCGGAACCACCTCTCAGACGTACCAGAACCACCTGCCGGAGAAGCTGGAATCACGTCCTGGACATTCTGGAACCACCTGCCGGCCAAGCCTTAACCACCTGCCAAGCACAACGGAACAACCTGCCAGACACGCCAAAATCACCTGCGTGTTATGCCAGAACCACTTGGAGGACTCTCTGGGATGACCTGCCGGGCATGCCGGAACCACCTCTCAGACGTGCCAGAACCATGTGGCGGACAGTCCGGAATCACCTGTTGGGCATGCGCAACCACCTCTGAGACGTACCAGAACCACATGCCGTGCAGGCTGGAACCACCTACCGGACAGACCGGAATCACCTTTCGGGCATGCCGGAACCACCTGTCAGATGTGCCAGAAACACGTGCCGGAGACGCCGGAAGCACCTGCCAAGCACGTTGGAACCACCTGCTCAACTCGCCTGAACCACCTGCCGGACATGCCAAGATCACCTGCCGACTATGCCAGAACCACTTGGCGAACACTCCGGAATCACTTGCCGGGCACGCAGGAACCACCTCTCAGACATGCCAGAACCCCGTGTCAATGACCCCGGAAGCACCAGCTGAGCACGCCGGAACCACCTGCTCGACTCGCCAGAACCACCTGCCCCACATGCAAAAATCACCTGCCGGCTACGCCACAACCAGTTGGTGAACACTTTGGAACCACCTGCCAGTCATGCCAAAATCACCTGCCAACTACGCCAGAACCGCTTGGCGGACACTGCGGAAACACCTGTCGGGCCGGCTGGAACCACATCTCAGACGTGCCAGAAACGTGTTCATGAGATCCTGGAACCACACCCCGAACAGACGGATACCACCTGCCAGAACCGCCTGAACCACCTGCTGAGCACGCCGGAACCACCTGCTCGACTCACCGGTGCCACCTCCCTGACACGCCAAAATCACCTGCTGGGTATGCCAGAACCACTTGGCGGACACTCCGGAATCATCTGCCGGACATGCCGGAACCAGCTCTCAGGCACACCAGAACCAAGTGCCGGAGACACCGGAAGCACCTGCCGAGCATGCCGGAGCCACCTGCTCGACTCGCCAGAAACACCTGCCGGACACGCCAAAATCACCTGCCGGGTATGCCAGAACCACCTGGCGGACACTAAGGAATCACCTGCCGCGCATGCCGGAACCACCTCTCAGACGTGCCAGAAGCACGTGGCGGACAGTCCGGAATCACCTGTTGGGCATGCGCAACCACCTCTGAGACGTACCAGAACCACGTGCCGTGCAGGCTGGAACCACCTACTGGAAAGACCGGAATCACCTTTCGGGCATGCCGGAACCACCTGTGAGATGTGCCAGAAACACGTGCCGAAGACGACGGAAGCATCTGCCAAGCACGTTGGAACCACCTGCTCAACTCGCCTGAACCACCTGCCGGACACGCCAAAATCACTTGCCCGCTACACCAGCACCACTTCGGGGACAAGCCGGAATCACGTGAGCGGCATGCCGGCACAGCCGCTCAGACTGAACCTCGTGCCGGACACCACAGAGCCACCTGCCGGACAGACCGGAACCACCTGCCGGACACGCCGGAACCACCGGCTCGACACGCCGGAACGACCGCTGGACATCAAAATCACCTGCCGGCTACGCCGGAATCACTTGGCGAACACTCCGGAATCACCTGCTGGTCATGCCGGAACCACCTCTCAGATATGCCAGAACCACGTGCCAATGACCCCGGAAGCACCTGCCGAGCACGCCGGAACCACCTGCTCGACTCGCCAGAACCACCTGCCGGACACGCAAAAATCACCTGCCGGCTACGCCACAACCGGTGGGGGAACACTTCGGAATCACCTGCCGGGCTTGCTGGAACCACCTGCCGGTCATGCCAAAATCACCTGCCAACTACGCCAGTACCACTTGGCGGACACTGTGGAAACACCTGTCGGGCCGGCCGGAACCACATCTCAGACGTGCCACAACCATGTGCATGAGATGCTGGAACCACACCCCGAACAGACGGAAAACACCTGCCAGACCCGTCTGAACAACCTGCCGAGCACGCCGGAGCCACCTGCTCGACTCGCCGGAACCACCTACCTGACATGCCAAAATCATCAGCCGGGTATGCCAGAACCACTTGGCGGACACTCCGGAATCATCTGTCGGACATGCCGGAACCAGCTCTCAGACACACCAGAAACACGTGCCGGAGACGCCGGAAGCACCTGCCGAGCATGCCGGAGCCACCTGCTCGACTCGCCAGAAACACCTGCCGGACACGCCAAAATCACCTGCCGGGTACGCCAGAACCACCTGGCGGACACTCCGAAATCACCTGTCGCGCATGCCGGAACCACCTCTCAGACGTGCCGGAAGCACGTGCCGGACACGCCGGAATCACCTACCGGACAGACCGGAACCACCTGCCGAGCACGCCGGAGCCACCTGTTCGACTCTCTGGAACCACCTGCCGGATAGGCCAATATTAACTGCTGGCTAGGCCAAAACCACCTGGGGGACGGTCCGGAATCACCTGCCAGCCATGGCGGAACCACCTCTCAGACGTACCGGAACCACCTGCCGCAGAAGCTGGAAACACGTCCTGGACAGTCTGGAACCACCTGCCGGCCAAGCCTGAACCACCTGCCAAGCACAACGGAACAACCTGCCAGACACGCCAAAATCACCTGCGTGTTATGCCAGAACCACTTGGGGGACTCTCTGGGATGACCTGCCGGGCATGCCGGAACCACCTCTCAGACGTGCCAGAACCATGTGGCGGACAGTCCGGAATCACCTGTTGGGCATGCGCAACCACCTCTGAGACGTACCAGAACCACATGCCGTGCAGGCTGGAACCACCTACCGGACAGACCGGAATCACCTTTCGGGCATGCCGGAACCACCTGTCAGATGTGCCAGAAACACGTGCCGGAGACGCCGGAAGCACCTGCCAAGCACGTTGGAACCACCTGCTCAACTCGCCTGAACCACCTGCCGGACATGCCAAAATCACCTGCCGACTATGCCAGAACCACTTGGCGAACACTCCGGAATCACTTGCCGGGCATGCAGGAACCACCTCTCAGACATGCCAGAACCCCGTGCCAATGACCCCGGAAGCACCAGCTGAGCACGCCGGAACCACCTGCTCGACTCGCCAGAACCACCTGCCGATCACGCAAAAATCACCTGCCGGCTACGCCACAACCAGTTGGTGAACACTTTGGAATCACCTGTCAGGCTTGCTGGAACCACCTGCCAGTCATGCCAAAATCACCTGCCAACTACGCCAGAACCGCTTGGCGGACACTGCGGAAACACCTGTCGGGCCGGCTGGAACCACATCTCAGACGTGCCAGAAACGTGTTCATGAGATCCTGGAACCACACCCCGAACAGACGGATACCACCTGCCAGAACCGCCTGCACCACCTGCTGAGCACGCCGGAACCACCTGCTCGACTCACCGGTACCACCTCCCTGACACGCCAAAATCACCTGCTGGGTATGCCAGAACCACTTGGCGGACACTCCGGAATCATCTGCTGGACATGCCGGAACCAGCTCTCAGACACACCAGAACCAAGTGCCGGAGACGCCGGAAGCACCTGCCGAGCATGCCGGAGCCACCTGCTCGACTCGCCAGAAACACCTGCCGGACACGCCAAAATCACCTGCCGGGTATGCCAGAACCACCTGGCGGACACTGCGGAATCACCTGCCACGCATGCCGGAACCACCTCTCAGACGTGCCGGAAGCACGTGCCAGACATGCCGGAAACACCTACCGGACAGACCGGAACCACCTGCCAAGAACGCCGGAGCCACCTGTTCGACTCGCTGGAACCACCTGCCGGACAGGCCAATATCAACTGCTGGCTATGCCAGAACCACCTGGGGGACAGTCCGGGATCACCTGCCAGCCATGGCGGAACCACCTCTCAGACGTACCAGAACCACCTGCCGGAGAAGCTGGAAACACGTCCTGGACAGACTGGAACCACGTGACGGCCATGCCTGAACCACCTGCCGAGCACGGCGGAACCACCTGCCGGACACGCCAAAATCACCTGCGGGCTACGCCAGAACCACTTGGACGACTCTCCGAAATGACCTGCCAGGCATGTTGGAACCACCTCTCAGACGTGCCAGAAGCACGTGGCGGACAGTCCGGAATCACCTGTTGGGCATGAGCAACCACCTCTGAGACGTACCAGAACCACGTGCCGTGCAGGCTGGAACCACCTACTGGAAAGACCGGAATCACCTTTCGGGCATGCCGGAACCACCTGTGAGATGTGCCAGAAACACGTGCCGAAGACGACGGAAGCATCTGCCAAGCACGTTGGAACCACCTGCTCAACTCGCCTGAACCACCTGCCGGACACGCCAAAATCACTTGCCCGCTACACCAGCACCACTTCGGGGACAAGCCGGAATCACGTGAGGGGCATGCCGGCACAGCCTCTCAGACTGAACCTCGTGCCGGACACCACAGAACCACCTGCCGGACAGACCGGAACCACCTGCCGGACACGCCGGAACCACCGGCTCGACCCGCCGGAACGACCGCTGGACATGCAAAATCACCTGCCGGCTACGCCGGAAACACTTGGCGAACACTCCGGAATCACCTGCAAGGCATGCCGGAACCACCTCTCAGATATGCCACAACCACGTGCCAATGACCCCGGAAGCACCTGCCGAGCACGCCGGAACCACCTGCTCGACTCGCCAGAACCACCTGCCGGACACGCAAAAATCACCTGCCGGCTATGCCACAACCGGTGGGGGAACACTTCGGAATCACCTGCCGGGCTTGCTGGAACCACCTGCTCGACTCGCCAGAACCACCTGCCGGACACGCAAAAATCACCTGCCAGCTACGCCACAACCAGTTGGTGAACACATTGGAATCACCTGCCAGGCTTGCTGGAACCACCTGCCAGTCATGCCAAAATCACCTGCCAACTACGCCAGAACCGCTTGGCGGACACTGCGGAAACACATGTCGGGCCGGCTGGAACCACATCTCAGACGTGCCAGAAACGTGTTCATGAGATGCTGGAACCACACCCCGAACAGACGGATACCACATGCCAGAACCGCCTTAACCACCTGCGGAGCACGCCGGAACCACCTGCTCGACTCACCGGTACCACCTCCCTGACACGCCAAAATCACCTGCTGGGTATGCCAGAACCACTTGGCGGACACTCCGGAATCATCTGCCGGACATGCCGGAACCAGCTCTCAGACACACCAGAACCAAGTGCCGGAGACGCCGGAAGCACCTGCCGAGCATGCCGGAGCCACCTGCTCGACTCGCCAGAAACACCTCCCGGACACGCCTAAATCACCTGCCGGGTATGCCAGAACCACCTGGCGGACACTACGGAATCACCTGCTGCGCATGCCGGATCCACCTCTCAGACGTGCCGGAAGCACGTGCCGGACACGCCAGAAACACCTACCGGACAGAACGGAACCACCTGCCAAGAATGCCGGAGCCACCTGTTCGACTCGCTGGAACCACCTGCCGGACAGGCCAATATCAACTGCTGGCTATGCCAGAACCACCTGGGGGACAGTCCGGGATCACGTGCCAGCCATGGCGGAACCACCTCTCAGACGTACCAGAACCACCTGCCGGAGAAGCTGGAAACACGTCCTGGACAGACTGGAGCCACGTGACGGCCAGGCCTGAACCACCTGCCGAGCACGGCGGAACCACCTGCCGGACACGCCAAAATCACCTGCGGGCTACGCCAGAACCACTTGGACGACTCTCCGAAATGACCTGCCGGGCATGTTGGAACCACCTCTCAGACGTGCCAGAAGCACGTGGCGGACAGTCCGGAATCACCTGTTGGGCATGCGCAACCACCTCTGAGACGTACCAGAACCACGTGCCGTGCAGGCTGGAACCACCTACTGGAAAGACCGGAATCACCTTTCGGGCATGCCGGAACCACCTGTGAGATGTGCCAGAAACACGTGCCGAAGACGACGGAAGCATCTGCCAAGCACGTTGGAACCACCTGCTCAACTCGCCTGAACCACCAGCCGGACACGCCAAAATCACTTGCCCGCTACACCAGCACCACTTCGGGGACAAGCCGGAATCACGTGAGCGGCATGCCGGCACAGCCGCTCAGACTGAACCTCGTGCCGGACACCACAGAGCCACCTGCCGGACAGACCGGAACCACCTGCCGGACACGCCGGAACCACCGGCTCGACACGCCGGAACGACCGCTGGACATCAAAATCACCTGCCGGCTACGCCGGAATCACTTGGCGAACACTCCGGAATCACCTGCTGGTCATGCCGGAACCACCTCTCAGATATGCCAGAACCACGTGCCAATGACCCCGGAAGCACCTGCCGAGCACGCCGGAACCACCTGCTCGACTCGCCAGAACCACCTGCCGGACACGCAAAAATCACCTGCCGGCTACGCCACAACCGGTGGGGGAACACTTCGGAATCACCTGCCGGGCTTGCTGGAACCACCTGCCGGTCATGCCAAAATCACCTGCCAACTACGCCAGTACCACTTGGCGGACACTGTGGAAACACCTGTCGGGCCGGCCGGAACCACATCTCAGACGTGCCAGAACCATGTGCATGAGATGCTGGAACCACACCCCGAACAGACGGAAAACACCTGCCAGACCCGTCTGAACAACCTGCCGAGCACGCCGGAGCCACCTGCTCGACTCGCCAGAAACACCTGCCGGACACGCCAAAATCACCTGCCGGGTACGCCAGAACCACCTGGCGGACACTCTGAAATCACCTGTCGCGCATGCCGGAACCACCTCTCAGACGTGCCGGAAGCTCGTGCCGGACACGCCGGAATCACCTACCGGACAGACCGGAACCACCTGCCGAGCACGCCGGAGCCACCTGTTCGACTCTCTGGAACCACCTGCCGGATAGGCCAATATTAACTGCTGGCTAGGCCAAAACCACCTGGGGGACGGTCCGGAATCACCTGCCAGCCATGGCGGAACCACCTCTCAGACGTACCGGAACCACCTGCCGCAGAAGCTGGAAACACGTCCTGGACAGTCTGGAACCACCTGCCGGCCAAGCCTGAACCACCTGCCAAGCACAACGGAACAACCTGCCAGACACGCCAAAATCACCTGCGTGTTATGCCAGAACCACTTGGGGGACTCTCTGGGATGACCTGCCGGGCATGCCGGAACCACCTCTCAGACGTGCCAGAACCATGTGGCGGACAGTCCGGAATCACCTGTTGGGCATGCGCAACCACCTCTGAGACGTACCAGAACCACATGCCGTGCAGGCTGGAACCACCTACCGGACAGACCGGAATCACCTTTCGGGCATGCCGGAACCACCTGTCAGATGTGCCAGAAACACGTGCCGGAGACGCCGGAAGCACCTGCCAAGCACGTTGGAACCACCTGCTCAACTCGCCTGAACCACCTGCCGGACATGCCAAAATCACCTGCCGACTATGCCAGAACCACTTGGCGAACACTCCGGAATCACTTGCCGGGCATGCAGGAACCACCTCTCGGACATGCCAGAACCCAGTGCCAATGACCCCGGAAGCACCAGCCGAGCACGCCGGAACCACCTGCTCGACTCGCCAGAACCACCTGCCGATCACGCAAAAATCACCTGCCGGCTACGCCACAACCAGTTGGTGAACACTTTGGAATCACCTGCCAGGCTTGCTGGAACCACCTGCCAGTCATGCCAAAATCACCTGCCAACTACGCCAGAACCGCTTGGCGGACACTGCGGAAACACCTGTCGGGCCGGCTGGAACCACATCTCAGACGTGCCAGAAACGTGTTCATGAGATGCTGGAACCACACCCCGAACAGACGGATACCACCTGCCAGAACCGCCTGAACCACCTGCTGAGCACGCCGGAACCACCTGCTCGACTCACCGGTACCACCTCACTGACACGCCAAAATCACCTTCTGGGTATGCCAGAACCACTTGGCGGACACTCCGGAATCATCTGCCGGACATACCGGAACCAGCTCTCAGACACACCAGAACCAAGTGCCGGAGACGCCGGAAGCACCTGCCGAGCATGCCGGAGCCACCAGCTCGACTCGCCAGAAACACCTGTCGGACACGCCAAAATCACCTGCCGGGTATGCCAGAACCACCTGGCGGACACTACGGAATCACCTGCCGCGCATGCCGGAACCACCTCTCAGACGTGCCGGAAGCACGTGCCAGACACGCCGGAAACACCTACCGGACAGACCGGAAGCACCTGCCGAGCACGCCGGAGCCACCTGTTCGACTCGCTGGAACCACCTGCCGGACAGGCCAATATCAACTGCTGGCTATGCCAGAACCACCTGGGGGACAGTCCGGGATCACCTACCAGCCATGGTGGAACCACCTCTCAGACGTACCAGAACCACCTGCCGGAGAAGCTGGAAACACGTCCTGGACAGACTGGAACCACGTGACGGCCAGGCCTGAACCACATGCCGAGCACGGCGGAACCACCTGCCGGACACGCCAAAATCACCTGCGGGCTACGCCAGAACCACTTGGACGACTCTCCGAAATGACCTGCCGGGCATGATGGAACCACCTCTCAGACGTGCCAGAAGCACGTGGCGGACAGTCCGGAATCACCTGTTGGGCATGCGCAACCACCTCTGAGACGTACCAGAACCACGTGCCGTGCAGGCTGGAACCACCTACCGGAAAGACCGGAATCATCTTTCGGGCATGCCGGAACCACCAGTCAGATGTGCCAGAAACACGTGCCGAAGACGACGGAAGCACCTGCCAAGCACGTTGGAACCACCTGCTCAACGCGCCTGAACCACCTGCCGGACACGCCAAAATCAATTTCCCGCTACACCACCACCACTTCGGGGACAAGCCGGAATCACGTGAGGGGAATGCCGGCACAGCCTCTCAGACTGAACCTCGTGCCGGACACCACAGAACCACCTGCCGGACAGACCGGAACCAGCTGCCGGTCACGCCGGTAACACCGGCTCCACCCGCCGGAACGACCGCTGGACATGCAAAAATCACCTGCCGGCTATGCCAGAAACACTTGGCGAACACTCCGGAATCACCTGCCGGGCATGCCGGAACCACCTCTCAGATATGCCAGAACCACGTGCCAATGACCCCGGAAGCATCTGCCGAGCACGCCGGAACCACCTGCTCGACTCGCCAGAACCACCTGCTGGACACGCAAAAATCACCTGCCGGCTACGCCACAACCGGTGGGGGAACACTTCGGAATCACCTGCCGGGCTTGCTGGAAACACCTGCCAGTCATGCCAAAATCACCTGCCAACTACGCCAGTACCACTTGGCCGACACTGTGGAAACACCTGTCGGGCCGGCCGGAACCACATCTCAGACGTGCCAGAACCATGTGCGTGAGATGCTGGAACCACACCCCGAACAGACGGAAAACACCTGCCAGACCCGTCTGAACAACCTGCCAAGCACGCCGGAGCCACCTGCTCGACTCGCCGGAACCACCTACCTGACACGCCAAAATCACCTGCCGGGTACGCCAGAACCACCTGGCGGACACTACGGAATCACCTGCCGAGCATGCCGGAGCCACCTGCTCGACTCGCCAGAAACACCTGCCGGACACGCCAAAATCACCTGCCGGGTACGCCAGAACCACCTGGCGGACACTACGGAATCACCTGCCGCGCATGCCGGAAGCACGTGCCAGACACGCCGGAAACACCTACCGGACAGACCGGAACCACCTGCCGGACACGCCGGAACCACCAGCTCGACCCGCCGGAACGACCGCTGGACATGCAAAATCACCTGCCCGCTACGCCGGATACACTTGACGAACATTCCGGAATCACCTGGCGGGCATGCCGGAACCACCTCTCAGATATGCCAGAACCACATGCCAATGACCCCGGAAGCACCTGCCGAGCACGCCGGAACCACCTGCTCGACTCGCCAGAACCACCTGCCGGACACGCAAATATCACCTGCCGGCTACGCCACAACCAGTTGGGGAACACTTCGGAATCACCTGCCGGGCTTGCTGGAACCACCTGCCGGTCATGCCAAAATCACCTGCCAACTACGCCAGTACCACTTGGCGGACACTGTGGAAACACCTGTCGGGCCGGCCGGAACCACATCTCAGACGTGCCACAACCATGTGCATGAGATGCTGGAACCACACCCCGAACAGACGGAAAACACCTGCCAGACCCGTCTGAACAACCTGCCGAGCACGCCGGAGCCACCTGCTCGACTCGCCGGAACCACCTACCTGACATGACCAAATCACGAGCCGGGTATGCCAGAACCACTTGGCGGACACTCCGGAATCATCTGCCGGACATGCCGGAACCAGCTCTCAGACACAGCAGAACCACGTGCCGGAGACGCCGGAAGCACCTGCCGAGCACGCCGGAGCCACCTGCTCGACTCGCCAGAAACACCTTCCGGACACGCCAAAATCACCGGCCGGGTACGCCAGAACCACCTGGCGGACACTCCGAAATCACCTGTCGCGCATGCCGGAACCACCTCTCAGACGTGCTGGAAGCACGTGCCGGACACGCCGGAATCACCTACCGGACAGACCGGAACCACCTGCCGAGCACGCCGGAGCCACCTGTTCGACTCGCTGGAACCACCTGCCGGACAGGCCAATATCAACTGCTGGCTATGCCAGAACCACCTGGGGGATGGTCTGGAATCACCTGCCAGCCATGGCGGAACCACCTCTCAGACGTACCAGAACCACCTGCCGGAGAAGCTGGAATCACGTCCTGGACATTCTGGAACCACCTGCCGGCCAAGCCTTAACCACCTGCCAAGCACAACGGAACAACCTGCCAGACACGCCAAAATCACCTGCGTGTTATGCCAGAACCACTTGGAGGACTCTCTGGGATGACCTGCCGGGCATGCCGGAACCACCTCTCAGACGTGCCAGAACCATGTGGCGGACAGTCCGGAATCACCTGTTGGGCATGCGCAACCACCTCTGAGACGTACCAGAACCACATGCCGTGCAGGCTGGAACCACCTACCGGACAGACCGGAATCACCTTTCGGGCATGCCGGAACCACCTGTCAGATGTGCCAGAAACACGTGCCGGAGACGCCGGAAGCACCTGCCAAGCACGTTGGAACCACCTGCTCAACTCGCCTGAACCACCTGCCGGACATGCCAAGATCACCTGCCGACTATGCCAGAACCACTTGGCGAACACTCCGGAATCACTTGCCGGGCATGCAGGAACCACCTCTCAGACATGCCAGAACCCCGTGTCAATGACCCCGGAAGCACCAGCTGAGCACGCCGGAACCACCTGCTCGACTCGCCAGAACCACCTGCCCCACATGCAAAAATCACCTGCCGGCTACGCCACAACCAGTTGGTGAACACTTTGGAACCACCTGCCAGTCATGCCAAAATCACCTGCCAACTACGCCAGAACCGCTTGGCGGACACTGCGGAAACACCTGTCGGGCCGGCTGGAACCACATCTCAGACGTGCCAGAAACGTGTTCATGAGATCATGGAACCACACCCCGAACAGACGGATACCACCTGCCAGAACCGCCTGAACCACCTGCTGAGCACGCCGGAACCACCTGCTCGACTCACCGGTGCCACCTCCCTGACACGCCAAAATCACCTGCTGGGTATGCCAGAACCACTTGGCGGACACTCCGGAATCATCTGCCGGACATGCCGGAACCAGCTCTCAGGCACACCAGAACCAAGTGCCGGAGACACCGGAAGCACCTGCCGAGCATGCCGGAGCCACCTGCTCGACTCGCCAGAAACACCTGCCGGACACGCCAAAATCACCTGCCGGGTATGCCAGAACCACCTGGCGGACACTAAGGAATCACCTGCCGCGCATGCCGGAACCACCTCTCAGACGTGCCAGAAGCACGTGGCGGACAGTCCGGAATCACCTGTTGGGCATGCGCAACCACCTCTGAGACGTACCAGAACCACGTGCCGTGCAGGCTGGAACCACCTACTGGAAAGACCGGAATCACCTTTCGGGCATGCCGGAACCACCTGTGAGATGTGCCAGAAACACGTGCCGAAGACGACGGAAGCATCTGCCAAGCACGTTGGAACCACCTGCTCAACTCGCCTGAACCACCTGCCGGACACGCCAAAATCACTTGCCCGCTACACCAGCACCACTTCGGGGACAAGCCGGAATCACGTGAGCGGCATGCCGGCACAGCCGCTCAGACTGAACCTCGTGCCGGACACCACAGAGCCACCTGCCGGACAGACCGGAACCACCTGCCGGACACGCCGGAACCACCGGCTCGACACGCCGGAACGACCGCTGGACATCAAAATCACCTGCCGGCTACGCCGGAATCACTTGGCGAACACTCCGGAATCACCTGCTGGTCATGCCGGAACCACCTCTCAGATATGCCAGAACCACGTGCCAATGACCCCGGAAGCACCTGCCGAGCACGCCGGAACCACCTGCTCGACTCGCCAGAACCACCTGCCGGACACGCAAAAATCACCTGCCGGCTACGCCACAACCGGTGGGGGAACACTTCGGAATCACCTGCCGGGCTTGCTGGAACCACCTGCCGGTCATGCCAAAATCACCTGCCAACTACGCCAGTACCACTTGGCGGACACTGTGGAAACACCTGTCGGGCCGGCCGGAACCACATCTCAGACGTGCCACAACCATGTGCATGAGATGCTGGAACCACACCCCGAACAGACGGAAAACACCTGCCAGACCCGTCTGAACAACCTGCCGAGCACGCCGGAGCCACCTGCTCGACTCGCCGGAACCACCTACCTGACATGCCAAAATCATCAGCCGGGTATGCCAGAACCACTTGGCGGACACTCCGGAATCATCTGTCGGACATGCCGGAACCAGCTCTCAGACACACCAGAAACACGTGCCGGAGACGCCGGAAGCACCTGCCGAGCATGCCGGAGCCACCTGCTCGACTCGCCAGAAACACCTGCCGGACACGCCAAAATCACCTGCCGGGTACGCCAGAACCACCTGGCGGACACTCCGAAATCACCTGTCGCGCATGCCGGAACCACCTCTCAGACGTGCCGGAAGCACGTGCCGGACACGCCGGAATCACCTACCGGACAGACCGGAACCACCTGCCGAGCACGCCGGAGCCACCTGTTCGACTCTCTGGAACCACCTGCCGGATAGGCCAATATTAACTGCTGGCTAGGCCAAAACCACCTGGGGGACGGTCCGGAATCACCTGCCAGCCATGGCGGAACCACCTCTCAGACGTACCGGAACCACCTGCCGCAGAAGCTGGAAACACGTCCTGGACAGTCTGGAACCACCTGCCGGCCAAGCCTGAACCACCTGCCAAGCACAACGGAACAACCTGCCAGACACGCCAAAATCACCTGCGTGTTATGCCAGAACCACTTGGGGGACTCTCTGGGATGACCTGCCGGGCATGCCGGAACCACCTCTCAGACGTGCCAGAACCATGTGGCGGACAGTCCGGAATCACCTGTTGGGCATGCGCAACCACCTCTGAGACGTACCAGAACCACATGCCGTGCAGGCTGGAACCACCTACCGGACAGACCGGAATCACCTTTCGGGCATGCCGGAACCACCTGTCAGATGTGCCAGAAACACGTGCCGGAGACGCCGGAAGCACCTGCCAAGCACGTTGGAACCACCTGCTCAACTCGCCTGAACCACCTGCCGGACATGCCAAAATCACCTGCCGACTATGCCAGAACCACTTGGCGAACACTCCGGAATCACTTGCCGGGCATGCAGGAACCACCTCTCAGACATGCCAGAACCCCGTGCCAATGACCCCGGAAGCACCAGCTGAGCACGCCGGAACCACCTGCTCGACTCGCCAGAACCACCTGCCGATCACGCAAAAATCACCTGCCGGCTACGCCACAACCAGTTGGTGAACACTTTGGAATCACCTGTCAGGCTTGCTGGAACCACCTGCCAGTCATGCCAAAATCACCTGCCAACTACGCCAGAACCGCTTGGCGGACACTGCGGAAACACCTGTCGGGCCGGCTGGAACCACATCTCAGACGTGCCAGAAACGTGTTCATGAGATCCTGGAACCACACCCCGAACAGACGGATACCACCTGCCAGAACCGCCTGCACCACCTGCTGAGCACGCCGGAACCACCTGCTCGACTCACCGGTACCACCTCCCTGACACGCCAAAATCACCTGCTGGGTATGCCAGAACCACTTGGCGGACACTCCGGAATCATCTGCCGGACATGCCGGAACCAGCTCTCAGACACACCAGAACCAAGTGCCGGAGACGCCGGAAGCACCTGCCGAGCATGCCGGAGCCACCTGCTCGACTCGCCAGAAACACCTGCCGGACACGCCAAAATCACCTGCCGGGTATGCCAGAACCACCTGGCGGACACTGCGGAATCACCTGCCACGCATGCCGGAACCACCTCTCAGACGTGCCGGAAGCACGTGCCAGACATGCCGGAAACACCTACCGGACAGACCGGAACCACCTGCCAAGAACGCCGGAGCCACCTGTTCGACTCGCTGGAACCACCTGCCGGACAGGCCAATATCAACTGCTGGCTATGCCAGAACCACCTGGGGGACAGTCCGGGATCACCTGCCAGCCATGGCGGAACCACCTCTCAGACGTACCAGAACCACCTGCCGGAGAAGCTGGAAACACGTCCTGGACAGACTGGAACCACGTGACGGCCATGCCTGAACCACCTGCCGAGCACGGCGGAACCACCTGCCGGACACGCCAAAATCACCTGCGGGCTACGCCAGAACCACTTGGACGACTCTCCGAAATGACCTGCCAGGCATGTTGGAACCACCTCTCAGACGTGCCAGAAGCACGTGGCGGACAGTCCGGAATCACCTGTTGGGCATGAGCAACCACCTCTGAGACGTACCAGAACCACGTGCCGTGCAGGCTGGAACCACCTACTGGAAAGACCAGAATCACCTTTCGGGCATGCCGGAACCACCTGTGAGATGTGCCAGAAACACGTGCCGAAGACGACGGAAGCATCTGCCAAGCACGTTGGAACCACCTGCTCAACTCGCCTGAACCACCTGCCGGACACGCCAAAATCACTTGCCCGCTACACCAGCACCACTTCGGGGACAAGCCGGAATCACGTGAGGGGCATGCCGGCACAGCCTCTCAGACTGAACCTCGTGCCGGACACCACAGAACCACCTGCCGGACAGACCGGAACCACCTGCCGGACACGCCGGAACCACCGGCTCGACCCGCCGGAACGACCGCTGGACATGCAAAATCACCTGCCGGCTACGCCGGAAACACTTGGCGAACACTCCGGAATCACCTGCCAGGCATGCCGGAACCACCTCTCAGATATGCCACAACCACGTGCCAATGACCCCGGAAGCACCTGCCGAGCACGCCGGAACCACCTGCTCGACTCGCCAGAACCACCTGCCGGACACGCAAAAATCACCTGCCGGCTATGCCACAACCGGTGGGGGAACACTTCGGAATCACCTGCCGGGCTTGCTGGAACCACCTGCTCGACTCGCCAGAACCACCTGCCGGACACGCAAAAATCACCTGCCAGCTACGCCACAACCAGTTGGTGAACACATTGGAATCACCTGCCAGGCTTGCTGGAACCACCTGCCAGTCATGCCAAAATCACCTGCCAACTACGCCAGAACCGCTTGGCGGACACTGCGGAAACACATGTCGGGCCGGCTGGAACCACATCTCAGACGTGCCAGAAACGTGTTCATGAGATGCTGGAACCACACCCCGAACAGACGGATACCACATGCCAGAACCGCCTTAACCACCTGCGGAGCACGCCGGAACCACCTGCTCGACTCACCGGTACCACCTCCCTGACACGCCAAAATCACCTGCTGGGTATGCCAGAACCACTTGGCGGACACTCCGGAATCATCTGCCGGACATGCCGGAACCAGCTCTCAGACACACCAGAACCAAGTGCCGGAGACGCCGGAAGCACCTGCCGAGCATGCCGGAGCCACCTGCTCGACTCGCCAGAAACACCTCCCGGACACGCCTAAATCACCTGCCGGGTATGCCAGAACCACCTGGCGGACACTACGGAATCACCTGCTGCGCATGCCGGATCCACCTCTCAGACGTGCCGGAAGCACGTGCCGGACACGCCAGAAACACCTACCGGACAGAACGGAACCACCTGCCAAGAATGCCGGAGCCACCTGTTCGACTCGCTGGAACCACCTGCCGGACAGGCCAATATCAACTGCTGGCTATGCCAGAACCACCTGGGGGACAGTCCGGGATCACGTGCCAGCCATGGCGGAACCACCTCTCAGACGTACCGGAACCACCTGCCGCAGAAGCTGGAAACACGTCCTGGACAGTCTGGAACCACCTGCCGGCCAAGCCTGAACCACCTGCCAAGCACAACGGAACAACCTGCCAGACACGCCAAAATCACCTGCGTGTTATGCCAGAACCACTTGGGGGACTCTCTGGGATGACCTGCCGGGCATGCCGGAACCACCTCTCAGACGTGCCAGAACCATGTGGCGGACAGTCCGGAATCACCTGTTGGGCATGCGCAACCACCTCTGAGACGTACCAGAACCACATGCCGTGCAGGCTGGAACCACCTACCGGACAGACCGGAATCACCTTTCGGGCATGCCGGAACCACCTGTCAGATGTGCCAGAAACACGTGCCGGAGACGCCGGAAGCACCTGCCAAGCACGTTGGAACCACCTGCTCAAATCGCCTGAACCACCTGCCGGACATGCCAAAATCACCTGCCGACTATGCCAGAACCACTTGGCGAACACTCCGGAATCACTTGCCGGGCATGCAGGAACCACCTCTCAGACATGCCAGAACCCCGTGCCAATGACCCCGGAAGCACCAGCTGAGCACGCCGGAACCACCTGCTCGACTCGCCAGAACCACCTGCCGATCACGCAAAAATCACCTGCCGGCTACGCCACAACCAGTTGGTGAACACTTTGGAATCACCTGTCAGGCTTGCTGGAACCACCTGCCAGTCATGCCAAAATCACCTGCCAACTACGCCAGAACCGCTTGGCGGACACTGCGGAAACACCTGTCGGGCCGGCTGGAACCACATCTCAGACGTGCCAGAAACGTGTTCATGAGATCCTGGAACCACACCCCGAACAGACGGATACCACCTGCCAGAACCGCCTGCACCACCTGCTGAGAACGCCGGAACCACCTGCTCGACTCACCGGTACCACCTCCCTGACACGCCAAAATCACCTGCTGGGTATGCCAGAACCACTTGGCGGACACTCCGGAATCATCTGCTGGACATGCCGGAACCAGCTCTCAGACACACCAGAACCAAGTGCCGGAGACGCCGGAAGCACCTGCCGAGCATGCCGGAGCCACCTGCTCGACTCGCCAGAAACACCTGCCGGACACGCCAAAATCACCTGCCGGGTATGCCAGAACCACCTGGCGGACACTGCGGAATCACCTGCCACGCATGCCGGAACCACCTCTCAGACGTGCCGGAAGCACGTGCCAGACATGCTGGAAACACCTACCGGACAGACCGGAACCACCTGCCAAGAACGCCGGAGCCACCTGTTCGACTCGCTGGAACCACCTGCCGGACAGGCCAATATCAACTGCTGGCTATGCCAGAACCACCTGGGGGACAGTCCGGGATCACCTGCCAGCCATGGCGGAACCACCTCTCAGACGTACCAGAACCACCTGCCGGAGAAGCTGGAAACACGTCCTGGACAGACTGGAACCACGTGACGGCCATGCCTGAACCACCTGCCGAGCACGGCGGAACCACCTGCCGGACACGCCAAAATCACCTGCGGGCTACGCCAGAACCACTTGGACGACTCTCCGAAATGACCTGCCAGGCATGTTGGAACCACCTCTCAGACGTGCCAGAAGCACGTGGCGGACAGTCCGGAATCACCTGTTGGGCATGAGCAACCACCTCTGAGACGTACCAGAACCACGTGCCGTGCAGGCTGGAACCACCTACTGGAAAGACCGGAATCACCTTTCGGGCATGCCGGAACCACCTGTGAGATGTGCCAGAAACACGTGCCGAAGACGACGGAAGCATCTGCCAAGCACGTTGGAACCACCTGCTCAACTCGCCTGAACCACCTGCCGGACACGCCAAAATCACTTGCCCGCTACACCAGCACCACTTCGGGGACAAGCCGGAATCACGTGAGGGGCATGCCGGCACAGCCTCTCAGACTGAACCTCGTGCCGGACACCACAGAACCACCTGCCGGACAGACCGGAACCACCTGCCGGACACGCCGGAACCACCGGCTCGACCCGCCGGAACGACCGCTGGACATGCAAAATCACCTGCCGGCTACGCCGGAAACACTTGGCGAACACTCCGGAATCACCTGCCAGGCATGCCGGAACCACCTCTCAGATATGCCACAACCACGTGCCAATGACCCCGGAAGCACCTGCCGAGCACGCCGGAACCACCTGCTCGACTCGCCAGAACCAACTGCCGGACACGCAAAAATCACCTGCCGGCTATGCCACAACCGGTGGGGGAACACTTCGGAATCACCTGCCGGGCTTGCTGGAACCACCTGCTCGACTCGCCAGAACCACCTGCCGGACACGCAAAAATCACCTGCCGGCTACGCCACAACCAGTTGGTGAACACTTTGGAATCACCTGCCAGGCTTGCTGGAACCACCTGCCAGTCATGCCAAAATCACCTGCCAACTACGCCAGAACCGCTTGGCGGACACTGCGGAAACACATGTCGGGCCGGCTGGAACCACATCTCAGACGTGCCAGAAACGTGTTCATGAGATGCTGGAACCACACCCCGAACAGACGGATACCACATGCCAGAACCGCCTTAACCACCTGCGGAGCACGCCGGAACCACCTGCTCGACTCACCGGTACCACCTCCCTGACACGCCAAAATCACCTGCTGGGTATGCCAGAACCACTTGGCGGACACTCCGGAATCATCTGCCGGACATGCCGGAACCAGCTCTCAGACACACCAGAACCAAGTGCCGGAGACGCCGGAAGCACCTGCGGAGCATGCCGGAGCCACCTGCTCGACTCGCCAGAAACACCTCCCGGACACGCCTAAATCACCTGCCGGGTATGCCAGAACCACCTGGCGGACACTACGGAATCACCTGCTGCGCATGCCGGATCCACCTCTCAGACGTGCCGGAAGCACGTGCCGGACACGCCAGAAACACCTACCGGACAGAACGGAACCACCTGCCAAGAATGCCGGAGCCACCTGTTCGACTCGCTGGAACCACATGCCGGACAGGCCAATATCAACTGCTGGCTATGCCAGAACCCCCTGGGGGACAGTCCGGGATCACCTGCCAGCCATGGCGGAACCACCTCTCAGACGTACCAGAACCACCTGCCGGAGAAGCTGGAAACACGTCCTGGACAGACTGGAGCCACGTGACGGCCAGGCCTGAACCACCTGCCGAGCACGGCGGAACCACCTGCCGGACACGCCAAAATCACCTGCGGGCTACGCCAGAACCACTTGGACGACTCTCCGAAATGACCTGCCGGGCATGTTGGAACCACCTCTCAGACGTGCCAGAAGCACGTGGCGGACAGTCCGGAATCACCTGTTGGGCATAGGCAACCACGTCTGAGACGTACCAGAACCACGTGCCGTGCACGCCGGAACCACCTACCGGACAGACCGTAATCCACTTTTGGGCATGCCGGAACCACCAGTCAGATGTGCCAGAAACACGTGCCGGAGACGCCGGAAGCACCTGCTGAGCACGTCGCAACCACCTGCTCAACTCGCCTGAACCACCTGCCGGACACGCCAAAATCACCTGCCCGCTACACCAGCACCACTTCGGGGACAAGCCGGAATCACGTGAGGGGCATGCCGGCACAGCCTCTCAGACTGAACCTCGTGCCGGACACCACAGAACCACCTGCCGGACAGACCGGAACCACCTGCCGGACACGCCGGAACCACCGGCTCGACCCGCAGGAACGACCGCTGGACATGCAAAATCACCTGCCGGCTACGCCGGAAACACTTGGCGAACACTCCGGAATCACCTGCCGGGCATGCCGGAACCACCTCTCAGATATGCCAGAACCACGTGCCAATGACCCCGGAAGCACCTGCCGAGCACGCCGGAACCACCTGCTCGACTCGCCAGAACCAACTGCCGGACACGCAAAAATCACCTGCCGGCTACGCCACAACCGGTGGGGGAACACTTCTGAATCACCTGCCGGGCTTGCTGGAACCACCTGCCGGTCATGCCAAAATCACCTGCCAACTACGCCAGTACCACTTGGCGGACACTGTGGAAACACCTGTCGGGCCGGCCGGAACCACATCTCAGACGTGCCAGAACCATGTGCATGAGATGCTGGAACCACACCCCGAACAGACGGAAAACACCTGCCAGACCCGTCTGAACAACCTGCCGAGCACGCCGGAGCCACCTGCTCGACTCGCCGGAACCACCTACCTGACATGCCCAGATCACCAGCCGGGTATGCCAGAACCACTTGGCGGACACTGCGGAATCATCTGCCGGACATGCCGGAACCAGCTCTCAGACACACCAGAACCACGTGCCGGAGACGCCGGAAGCACCTGCCGAGCATGCCGGAGCCACCTGCTCGACTCGCCAGAAACACCTGCCGGACACGCCAAAATCACCTGCCGGGTACGCCAGAACCACCTGGCGGACACTCCGAAATCACCTGTCGCGCATGCCGGAACCACCTCTCAGACGTGCCGGAAGCACGTGCCGGACACGCCGGAATCACCTACCGGACAGACCGGAACCACCTGCCGAGCACGCCGGAGCCACCTGTTCGACTCGCTGGAACCACCTGCCAGACAGGCCGATATTAACTGCTGGCTAGGCCAGAACCACCTGGGGGACGGTCCGGAATCACCTGCCAGCCATGGCGGAACCACCTCTCAGACGTACCAGAACCACCTGCCGGAGAAGCTGGAAACACGTCCTGGACAGTCTGGAACCACCTGCCGGCCAAGCCTGAACCACCTGCCAAGCACAACGGAACAACCTGCCAGACACGCCAAAATCACCTGCGTGTTATGCCAGAACCACTTGGAGGACTCTCTGGGATGACCTGCCGGGCATGCCGGAACCACCTCTCAGACGTGCCAGAACCATGTGGCGGACAGTCCGGAATCACCTGTTGGGCATGCGCAACCACCTCTGAGACGTACCAGAACCACATGCCGTGCAGGCTGGAACCACCTACCGGACAGACCGGAATCAGCTTTCGGGCATGCCGGAACCACCTGTCAGATGTGCCAGAAACACGTGCCGGAGACGCCGGAAGCACCTGCCAAGCACGTTGGAACCACCTGCTCAACTCGCCTGAACCACCTGCCGGACATGCCAAAATCACCTGCCGACTATGCCAGAACCACTTGGCGAACACTCCGGAATCACTTGCCGGGCATGCAGGAACCACCTCTCAGACATGACAGAACCCCGTGCCAATGAACCCGGAAGCACCAGCCGAGCACGCCGAAACCACCTGCTCGTCTCGCCAGAACCACCTGCCGATCAAGCAAAAATCACCTGCCGGCTACGCCACAACCAGTTGGTGAACACTTTGGAATCACCTGCCAGGCTTGCTGGAACCACCTGCCAGTCATGCCAAAATCACCTGCCAACTACGCCAGAACCGCTTGGCGGACACTGCGGAAACACCTGTCGGGCCGGCCGGAACCACATCTCAGACGTGCCACAACCATGTGCATGAGATGCTGGAACCACACCCCGAACAGACGGAAAACACCTGCCAGACCCGTCTGAACAACCTGCCGAGCACGCCGGAGCCACCTGCTCGACTCGCCGGAACCACCTACCTGACATGCCAAAATCGCCAGCCGGGTATGCCAGAACCACTTGGCGGACACTCCGGAATCATCTGTCAGACATGCCGGAAAGAGGTCTCAGACACACCAGAAACACGTGCCGGAGACGCCGGAAGCACCTGCCGAGCATGCCGGAGCCACCTGCTCGACTCGCCAGAAACACCTGCCGGACACGCCAAAATCACCTGCCGGGTACGCCAGAACCACCTGGCGGACACTCCGAAATCACCTGTCGCGCATGCCGGAACCACCTCTCAGACGTGCCGGAAGCACGTGCCGGACACGCCGGAATCTCCTACCGGACAGACCGGAACCACCTGCCGAGCACGCCGGAGCCACCTGTTCGACTCGCTGGAACCACCTGCCGGACAGGCCAATATTAACTGCTGGCTATGCCAGAACCACCTGGGGGACGGTCCGGAATCACCTACCAGCCATGGCGGAACCACGTGTCAGACGTAGCAGAACCACCTGCCGGAGAAGCTGGAAACACGTCCTGGACAGTCTGGAACCACCTGCCAGTCATGCCAAAATCACCTGCCAACTACGCCAGAACCGCTTGGCGGACACTGCGGAAACACCTGTCGGGCCGGCTGGAACCACATCTCAGACGTGCCAGAAACGTTTCATGAGATGCTGGAACCACACCCCGAACAGACGGATACCACCTGCCAGAACCGCCTGAACCACCTGCTGAGCACGCCGGAACCACCTGCTCGACTCACCGGTACCACCTCCCTGACACGCCAAAATCACCTGCTGGGTATGCCAGAACCACTTGGCGAACACTCCGGAATCATCTGCCGGACATGCCGGAACCAGCTCTCAGACACACCAGAACCAAGTGCCGGAGACGCCGGAAGAACCTGCCGAGCATGCCGGAGCCACCTGCTCGACTCGCCAGAAACACCTGTCGGACACGCCAAAATCACCTGCCGGGTATGCCAGAACCACCTGGCGGACACTACGGAATCACCTGCCGCGCATGCCGGAACCACCTCTCAGACGAGCCGGAAGCACGTGCCAGACACGCCGGAAATACCTACCGGACAGACCGGAACCTCCTGCCGAGCACGCCGGAGCCACCTGTTCGACTCGCTGGAACCACCTGCCGGACAGGCCAATATCAACTGCTGGCTATGCCAGAACCACCTGGGGGACAGTCCGGGATCACCTGCCAGCCATGGCGGAACCACCCCTCAGACGTACCAGAACCACCTGCCGGAGAAGCTGGAAACACGTCCTGGACAGACTGGACCCACGTGACGGCCATGCCTGAACCACCTGCCGAGCACGGCGGAACCACCTGCCGGACACGCAAAAATCACCTGCGGGCTACGCCAGAACCACTTGCACGACTCTCCGAAATGACCTGCCGGGCATGTTGGAACCACCTCTCAGACGTGCCAGAAGCACGTGGCGGACAGTCCGGAATCACCTGTTGGGCATACGCAACCACCTCTGAGACGTACCAGAACCACGTGCCGTGCACGCCGGAACCACCTACCGGACAGACCGAAATCAACTTTTGGGCATGCCGGAACCACCAGTCAGATGTGCCAGAAACACGTGCCGGAGACGCCGGAAGCACCTGCCGAGCACGTCGCAACCACCTGCTCAACTCGACTGAACCACCTGCCGGACACGCCAAAATCACCTGCCCGCTACACCAGCACCACTTCGGGGACAAGCCGGAATCACGTGAGGGGCATGCCGGCACAGCCTCTCAGACTGAACCTCGTGCCGGACACCACAGAACCACCTGCCGGACAGACCGGAACCACCTGCCGGACACGCCGGAACCACCGGCTCGACCCGCCGGAACGACCGATGGACATGCAAAATCACCTGCCGGCTACGCCGGAAACACTTGGCGAACACTCCGGAATCACCTGCCGGGCATGCCGGAACCACCTCTCAGATATGCCAGAACCACGTGCCAATGACCCCGGAAGCACCTGCCGAGCACGCCGGAACCACCTGCTCGACTCGCCAGAACCACCTGCCGGACACGCAAAAATTACCTGCCGGCTACGCCACAACCGGTGGGGGAACACTTCGGAATCACCTGCCGGGCTTGCTGGAACCACCTGCCGGTCATGCCAAAATCACCTGCCAACTACGCCAGTACCACTTGGCGGACACTGTGGAAACACCTGTCGGGCCGGCCGGAACCACATCTCAGACGTGCCAGAACCATGTGCATGAGATGCTGGAACCACACCCCGAACACCTGCCAGACCCGTCTGAACAACCTGCCGAGCACGCCGGAGCCACCTGCTCGACTCGGCGGAACCACCTACCTGACATGCCCAAATCACCAGCCGGGTATGCCAGAACCACTTGGCGGACACTCCGGAATCATCTGCCGGACATGCCGGAACCAGCTCTCAGACACACCAGAACCATGTGCCGGAGACGCCGGAAGCACCTGCCGAGCATGCCGGAGCCACCTGCTCGACTCGCCAGAAACACCTGCCGGACACGCCAAAATCACCTGCCGGGTACGCCAGAACCACCTGGCGGACACTCCGAGATCACCTGTCGCGCATGCCGGAACCACCTCTCAGACATGCCGGAAGCACGTCCCGGACACGCCGGAATCACCTACCGGACAGACCGGAACCACCTGCCGAGCACGCCGGAGCCAACTGTTCGACTCGCTGGAACCACCTCCCGGACAGGCCAATATTAACTGCTGGCTATGCCAGAACCAGCTGGGGGACGGTCCGGAATCACCTGCCAGCCATGGCGGAACCACCTCTCAGACGTAGCAGAACCACCTGCCGGAGAAGCTGGAAACACGTCCTGGACAGTCTGGAACCACCTGCCGGCCAAGCCTGAACCACCTGCCAAGCACAACGGAGCAACCTGCGAGACACGCCAAAATCACCTGCGTGTTATGCCAGAACCACTTGGAGGACTCTCTGGGATGACCTGCCGGGCATGCCGGAACCACCTCTCAGCCGTGCCAGAACCATGTGGCGGACAGTCCCGAATCACCTGTTGGGCATGCGCAACCACCTCTGAGACGTACCAGAACCACATGCCGTGCAGGCTGGAACCACCTACCGGACAGACCGGAATCACCTTTCGGGCATGCCGGAACCACCTGACAGATGTGCCAGAAACACGTGCCGGAGACGCCGGAAGCACCTGCCAAGCACGTTGGAACCACCTGTTCAACTCGCCTGAACCACCTGCCGGACATGCCAAAATCACCTGCCGACTATGCCAGAACCACTTGGCGAACACTCCGGAATCACTTGCTTGGCATGCAGGAACCACCTCTCAGACATGCCAGAACCCCGTGCCAATGACCCCGGAAGCACCAGCCGAGCACGCCGGAACCACCTGCTCGACTCGCCAGAACCACCTGCCGATCACGCAAAAATCACCTGCCGGCTACGCCACAACCAGTTGGTGAACACTTTGGAATCACCTGCCAGGCTTGCTGGAACCACCTGCCAGTCATGCCAAAATCACCTGTCAACTACGCCAGAACCGCTTGGCGGACACTGCGGAAACACCTGTCGGGCCGGCTAGAACCACATCTCAGACGTGCCAGAAACGTTTCATGAGATGCTGGAACCACACCCCGAACAGACGGATACCACCTGCCAGAACCGCCTGAACCACCTGCTGAGCACGCCGGAACCACCTGCTCGACTCACCGGTACCACCTCCCTGACACGCCAATATCACCTGCTGGGTATGCCAGAACCACTTGGGGGACACTCCGGAATCATCTGCCGGACATGCCGGAACCAGCTCTCAGACACACCAGAACCAAGTGCCGGAGACGCCGGAAGCACCTGCCGAGCATGCCAGAGCCACCTGCTCGACTCGCCAGAAACACCAGCCGGACACGCCAAAATCACCTGCCGGGTATGCCAGAACCACCTGGCGGACACTACGGAATCACCTGCCGCGCATGCCGGAACCACCTCTCAGACGTGCCGGAAGCACGTGCCAGACACGCCGGAAACACCTACCGGACAGACCGGAACCACCTGCCGAGCACGCTGGAGCCACCTGTTCGACTCGCTGGAACCACCTGCCGGACAGGCCAATATCAACTGCTGGCTATGCCAGAACCACCTGGGGGACAGTGCGGGATCACCTGCCAGCCATGGCGGAACCACCTCTCAGACGTACCAGAACCACCTGCCGGAGAAGCTGGAAACACGTCATGGACAGACTGGAGCCACGTGACGGCCATGCCTGAACCACCTGCCGAGCACGGCGGAACCACCTGCCGGACACGCCAAAATCACCTGCGGGCTACGCCAGAACCACTTGGACGACTCTCCGAAATGACCTGCCGGGCATGTTGGAACCACCTCTCAGACGTCCCAGAAGCACGTGGCGGACAGTCCGGAATCACCTGTTGGGCATACGCAACCACCTCTGAGACGTACCAGAACCACGTGCCGTGCACGCCGGAACCACCTACCGGACAGACCGGAATCAACTTTTGGGCATGCCGGAACCACCAGTCAGATGCGCCAGAAACACGTGCCGGAGACGCCGGAAGCACCTGCCGAGCACGTCGCAACCACCTGCTCAACTCGACTGAACCACCTGCCGGACACGCCAAAATCACCTGCCCGCTACACCAGCACCACTTCGGGGACAAGCCGGAATCACGTGAGGGGCATGCCGGCACAGCCTCTCAGACTGAACCTCGTGCCGGACACCACAGAACCACCTGCCGGACAGACCGGAACCACCTGCCGGACACGCCGGAACCACCGGCTCGACCCGCCGGAACGACCGATGGACATGCAAAATCACCTGTCGGCTACGCCGGAAACACTTGGCGAACACTCCGGAATCACCTGCCGGGCATGCCGGAACCACCTCTCAGATATGCCAGAACCACGTGCCAATGACCCCGGATGCACCTGCCGAGCACGCCGGAACCACCTGCTCGACTCGCCAGAACCACCTGCCGGACACGCAAAAATTACCTGCCGGCTACGCCACAACCGGTGGGGGAACACTTCGGAATCACCTGCCGGGCTTGCTGGAACCACCTGCCGGTCATGCCAAAATCACCTGCCAACTACGCCAGTACCACTTGGCGGACACTGTGGAAACACCTGTCGGGCCGGCCGGAACCACATCTCAGACGTGCCAGAACCATGTGCATGAGATGCTGGAACCACACCCCGAACACCTGCCAGACCCGTCTGAACAACCTGCCGAGCACGCCGGAGCCACCTGCTCGACTCGGCGGAACCACCTACCTGACATGCCCAAATCACCAGCCGGGTATGCCAGAACCACTTGGCGGACACTCCGGAATCATCTGCCGGACATGCCGGAACCAGCTCTCAGACACACCACAACCATGTGCCGGAGACGCCGGAAGCACCTGCCGAGCATGCCGGAGCCACCTGCTCGACTCGCCAGAAACACCTGCCGGACACGCCAAAATCACCTGCCGGGTACGCCAGAACCACCTGGCGGACACTCCGAGATCACCTGTCGCGCATGCCGGAACCACCTCTCAGACATGCCGGAAGCACGTCCCGGACACGCCGGAATCACCTACCGGACAGACCGGAACCACCTGCCGAGCACGCCGGAGCCAACTGTTCGACTCGCTGGAACCACCTCCCGGACAGGCCAATATTAACTGCTGGCTATGCCAGAACCAGCTGGGGGACGGTCCGGAATCACCTGCCAGCCATGGCGGAACCACCTCTCAGACGTAGCAGAACCACCTGCCGGAGAAGCTGGAAACACGTCCTGGACAGTCTGGAACCACCTGCCGGCCAAGCCTGAACCACCTGCCAAGCACAACGGAGCAACCTGCGAGACACGCCAAAATCACCTGCGTGTTATGCCAGAACCACTTGGAGGACTCTCTGGGATGACCTGCCGGGCATGCCGGAACCACCTCTCAGCCATGCCAGAACCATGTGGCGGACAGTCCCGAATCACCTGTTGGGCATGCGCAACCACCTCTGAGACGTACCAGAACCACATGCCGTGCAGGCTGGAACCACCTACCGGACAGACCGGAATCACCTTTCGGGCATGCCGGAACCACCTGACAGATGTGCCAGAAACACGTGCCGGAGACGCCGGAAGCACCTGCCAAGCACGTTGGAACCACCTGTTCAACTCGCCTGAACCACCTGCCGGACATGCCAAAATCACCTGCCGACTATGCCAGAACCACTTGGCGAACACTCCGGAATCACTTGCTGGGCATGCAGGAACCACCTCTCAGACATGCCAGAACCCCGTGCCAATGACCCCGGAAGCACCAGCCGAGCACGCCGGAACCACCTGCTCGACTCGCCAGAACCACCTGCCGATCACGCAAAAATCACCTGCCGGCTACGCCACAACCAGTTGGTGAACACTTTGGAATCACCTGCCAGGCTTGCTGGAACCACCTGCCAGTCATGCCAAAATCACCTGTCAACTACGCCAGAACCGCTTGGCGGACACTGCGGAAACACCTGTCGGGCCGGCTAGAACCACATCTCAGACGTGCCAGAAACGTTTCATGAGATGCTGGAACCACACCCCGAACAGACGGATACCACCTGCCAGAACCGCCTGAACCACCTGCTGAGCACGCCGGAACCACCTGCTCGACTCACCGGTACCACCTCCCTGACACGCCAATATCACCTGCTGGGTATGCCAGAACCACTTGGGGGACACTCCGGAATCATCTGCCGGACATGCCGGAACCAGCTCTCAGACACACCAGAACCAAGTGCCGGAGACGCCGGAAGCACCTGCCGAGCATGCCAGAGCCACCTGCTCGACTCGCCAGAAACACCAGCCGGACACGCCAAAATCACCTGCCGGGTATGCCAGAACCACCTGGCGGACACTACGGAATCACCTGCCGCGCATGCCGGAACCACCTCTCAGACGTGCCGGAAGCACGTGCCAGACACGCCGGAAACACCTACCGGACAGACCGGAACCACCTGCCGAGCACGCTGGAGCCACCTGTTCGACTCGCTGGAACCACCTGCCGGACAGGCCAATATCAACTGCTGGCTATGCCAGAACCACCTGGGGGACAGTGCGGGATCACCTGCCAGCCATGGCGGAACCACCTCTCAGACGTACCAGAACCACCTGCCGGAGAAGCTGGAAACACGTCATGGACAGACTGGAGCCACGTGACGGCCATGCCTGAACCACCTGCCGAGCACGGCGGAACCACCTGCCGGACACGCCAAAATCACCTGCGGGCTACGCCAGAACCACTTGCACGACTCTCCGAAATGACCTGCCGGGCATGTTGAAACCACCTCTCAGACGTCCCAGAAGCACGTGGCGGACAGTCCGGAATCACCTGTTGGGCATACGCAACCACCTCTGAGACGTACCAGAACCACGTGCCGTGCACGCCGGAACCACCTACCGGACAGACCGGAATCAACTTTTGGGCATGCTGGAACCAGCAGTCAGATGCGCCAGAAACACGTGCCGGAGACGCCGGAAGCACCTGCCGAGCACGTCGCAACCACCTGCTCAACTCGACTGAACCACCTGCCGGACACGCCAAAATCACCTGCCCGCTACACCAGCACCACTTCGGGGACAAGCCGGAATCACGTGAGGGGCATGCCGGCACAGCCGCTCAGACTGAACCTCGTGCCGGACACCACAGAACCACCTGCCGGACAGACCGGAACCAGCTGCCTGACACGCCGGAACCACCGGCTCGACCCGCCGGAACGACCGCTGGACATGCAAAATCACCTGCCGGCTACGCCGGAAACACTTGGCGAACACTCCGGAATCACCTGCCGGGCATGCCGGAACCACCTCTCAGATATGCCAGAACCACGTGCCAATGACCCCGGAAGCACCTGCCGAGCACGCCGGAACCACCTGCTCGACTCGCCAGAACCACCTGCCGGACACGCAAAAATCACCTGCCGGCTACGCCACAACCGGTGGGGGAACACTTCGGAATCACCTGCCGGGCTTGCTGGAACCACCTGCCGGTCATGCCAAAATCACCTGCCAACTACGCCAGTACCACTTGGCGGACACTGTGGAAACACCTGTCGGGCCGGCCGGAACCACATCTCAGACGTGCCACAACCATGTGCATGAGATGCTGGAACCACACCCCGAACAGACGGAAAACACCTGCCAGACCCGTCTGAACAACCTGCCGAGCACGCCGGAGCCACCTGCTCGTCTCGCCGGAACCAGCTACCTGACATGCCAAAATCACCAGCCGGGTATGCCAGAACCACTTGGCGGACACTCCGGAATCATCTGCCGGACATGCCGGAACCAGCTCTCAGACACACCAGAACCACGTGCCGGAGACGCCGGAAGCACCTGCCGAGCATGCCGGAGCCACCTGCTCGACTCGCCAGAAACACCTGCCGGACACGCCAAAATCACCTGCCAGGTATGCCAGAAACACGTGGCGGACACTACGGAATCACCTGCCGCGCATTCCGGAACCACGTGCCAGACACGCCGGAAACACCTACCGGACAGAGCGGAACCACCTGCAAAGAACGCCGGAGCCACCTGTTCGACTCGCTGGAACCACCTGCCGGACAGGCCAATATCAACTGCTGGCTATGCCAGAACCACCTGGGGGACAGTCCGATATCACCTGCCAGCCATGGCGGAACCACCTCTCAGACGTACCAGAACCACCTGCCGGAGAAGCTGGAAACACGTCCTGGACAGACTGGAACCACGTGACGCCCATGCCTGAACCACCTGCCGAGCACAGGGGAACCACCTGCCGGACACACCAAAATCACCTGCGGGCTACGCCAGAACCACTTGGACGACTCTCCGAAATGACCTGCCGGGCATGTTGGAACCACCTCTCAGACGTGCCAGAAGCACGTGTCGGACAGTCCGGAATCACCTGTTGGGCATACGCAACCACCTCTGAGACGTACCAGAACCACGTGCCGTGCACGCTGGAACCACCTACCAGACAGACCGGAATCAACTTTTGGGCATGCCGGAACCACCAGTCAGATGTGCCAGAAACACGTGCCGGAGACCCCGGAAGCACCTGCCGAGCACGCCGGAACCAACTGCTCGACTCGCCAGAACCACCTGCCGGACACGCAAAAATCACCTGCCGGCTACGCCACAACCGGTTGGGGAACACTTCGGAATCACCTGCCGGGCTTGCTGGAACCACCTGCCGGTCATGCCAAAATCACCTGCCAACTACGCCAGTACCACTTGGCGGACACTGTGGAAACACCTGTCGGGCCGGCCGGAACCACATCTCAGACGTGCCAGAACCATGTGCATGAGATGCTGGAACCACACCCCGAACAGACGGAAAACACCTGCCAGAACCGTCTGAACAACCTTCCGAGCACGCCGTAGCCACCTGCAAAACTCGCCGGAACCGCCTACCTGACATGCCCAAATCAGCAGCCGGGTATGCCAGAACCACTTGGCGGACACTCCGGAATCATCTGCCGGACATGCCGGAACCAGCTCTCAGACACACCAGAACCACGTGGCGGAGACGCCGGAAGCACCTGCCGAGCATGCCGGAGCCACCTGCTCGACTCGCCAGAAACACCTGCCGGACACGCCAAAATCACCTGCCGGGTACGCCAGAACCACCTGGCGGACACTACGGAATCACCTGCCGCGCATGCCGGAAACACCTCTCAGACGTGCCGGAAGCACGTGCCGGACACGCCGGAATCACCTACCGGACAGACCGGAACCACTTGCCGAGCACGCCGGAGCCACCTGTTCGACTCGCTGGAACCACCTGCCGGACAGGCCAACATTAACTGCTGGCCCTGCCAGAACCACCTGGGGGACGGTCCGGAATCACCTGCCAGCCATGGCGGAACCACCTCTCAGACGTACCAGAACCACCTGCCGGAGAAGCTGGAAACACGTCCTGGACAGTCTGGAACCACCTGCCGGCCAAGCCTGAACCACCTGCCGAGCACGGCGGAACCACCTGCCGGACACGCCAAAATCACCTGCGGGCTACGCCAGAACCACTTGCACGACTCTCCGAAATGACCTGCCGGGCATGTTGGAACCACCTCTCAGACGTGCCAGAAGCACGTGGCGGACAGTCCGGAATCACCTGTTGGGCATACGCAACCACCTCTGAGACGTACCAGAATCACGTGCCGTGCACGCCGGAACCACCTACCGGACAGACCGGAATCAACTTTTGGGCATGCCGGAACCACCAGTCAGATGTGCCAGAAACACGTGCCGGAGACGCCGGAAGCACCTGCCGAGCACGTCGCAACCACCTGCTCAACTCGACTGAACCACCTGCCGGACACCCCAAAATCACCTGCCCGCTACACCAGCACCACTTCCGGGACAAGCCGGAATAACGTGAGGGGCATGCCGGCACAGCCTCTCAGACTGAACCTCGTGCCGGACACCACAGAACCACCTGCCGGACAGACCGGAACCACCTGCCGGACACGCCGGAAGCACCGGCTCGACCCGCCGGAACGACCGCTGGACATGCAAAATCACCTGCCGACTATGCCAGAACCACTTGGCCAACACTCCGGAATCACTTGCCGGGCATGCAGGAACCACCTCTCAGACATGACAGGACCCCGTGCCAATGACCCCGGAAGCACCAGCCGAGCACGCCGGAACCACCGGCTCGACCCGCCGGAACGACCGCTGGACATGCAAAATCACCTGCCGGCTACGCCGGAAACACTTGGCGAACACTCCGGAATCACCTGCCGGGCATGCCGGAACCACCTCTCAGACATGCCAGAACCCCGTGCCAATGACCCCGGAAGCACAGCGGAGCACGCCGGAACCACTTGCTCGACTCGCCAGAACCACCTGCCGATCACGCAAAAATCACCTGCCGGCTACGCCACAACCAGTTGGTGAACACTTTGGAATCACCTGCCAGGCTTGCTGGAACCACCTGCCAGTCATGCCAAAATCACCTGCCAACTACGCCAGAACCGCTTGGCGGACACTGCGGAAACACCTGTCGGGCCGGCTGGAACCACATCTCAGACGTGCCAGAAACGTGTTCATGAGATGCTGGAACCACACCCCGAACAGACGGATACCACCTGCCAGAACCGCCTGAACCACCTGCTGAGCACGCCGGAACCACCTGCTCGACTCACCGGTACCACCTCCCTGACACGCCAAAATCACCTGCTGGGTATGCCAGAACCACTTGGCGGACACTCCGGAATCCTCTGCCGGACATGCCGGAACCAGCTCTCAGACACACCAGAACCAAGTGCCGGAGACGCCGGAAGCACCTGCCGAGCATGCCGGAGCCACCTGCTCGACTCGCCAGAAACACCTGCCGGACACGCCAAAATCACCTCCTGGGTATGCCAGAACCACCTGGCGGACACTACGGAATCACCTGCCGCGCATGCCGGAACCACCTCTCAGACGTGCCGGAAGCACGTGCCAGACACGCCGGAAACACCTACCGGACAGACCGGAACCACCTGCCAAGAACGCCGGAGCCACCTGTTCGACTCGCTGGAACCACCTGCCGGACAGGCCAATATCAACTGCTGGCTATGCCAGAACCACCTGGGGGACAGTCCGGGATCACCTGCCAGCCATGGCGGAACCACCTCTCAGACGTACCAGAACCACCTGCCGGAGAAGCTGGAAACACGTCCTGGACAGACTGGAACCACGTGACGGCCATGCCTGAACCACCTGCCGAGCACGGCGGAAATACCTGCCGGACACGCCAAAATCACCTGCGGGCTACGCCAGAACCACTTGGACGACTCTCCGAAATGACCTGCCGGGCATGTTGGAACCACCTCTCAGACGTGCCAGAAGCACGTGGCGGACAGTCCGGAATCACCTGTTGGGCATGCGCAACCACCTCTGAGACGTACCAGAACCACGTGCCGTGCAGGCTGGAACCACCTACCGGAAAGACCGGAATCACCTTTGGGGAATGCCGGAACCACCTGTCAGATGTGCCAGAAACACGTGACGAAGACGACGGAAGCATCTGCCAAGCACGTTGGAACCACCTGCTCAACGCGCCTGAACCACCTGCCGGACACGCCAAAATCACTTGCCCACACAACAGCACCACTTCGGGGACAAGCCGGAATCACGTGAGGGGCATGCCGGCACAGCCTCTCAGACTGAACCTCGTGCCGGACACCACAGAACCACCTGCCGGACATACCGGAACCACCTGCCGGACACGCCGGAACCACCGGCTCGACCCGCCGGAACGACCGCTGGACATCAAAATCACCTGCCGGCCACGCCGGAATCACTTGGCGAACACTCCGGAATCACCTGATGGGCATGCCGGAACCACCTCTCAGCTATGCCAGAACCACGTGCCAATGACCCCGGAAGGACCTGCCGAGCACGCCGGAACCACCTGCTCGACTCGCCAGAACCACCTGCCGGACACGCAAAAATCACCTGCCGGCTACGCCACAACCAGTTGGGGAACAATTCGGAATCACCTGCCGGGCTTGCTGGAACCACCTGCCGGTCATGCCAAAATCACCTGCCAACTACGCCAGAACCGCTTGGCGGACACTGCGGAAACACCTGTCGGGCCGGCTGGAACCACATCTCAGACGTGCCAGAACCATGTGCATGAGATGCTGGAACCACACCCCGAACAGACGGAAAACACCTGCCAGACCCGTCTGAACAACCTTCCGAGCACGCCGGAGCCACCTGCTCGACTCGCCGGAACCACCTACCTGACATGCCAACATCACCAGCCGGGTATGCCAGAACCACTTGGCGGACACTCCGGAATCATCTGCCGGACATGCCGGAACCAGCTCTCAGACACACCAGAACCACGTGCCGGAGACGCCGGAAGCACCTGCCGAGCATGCCGGAGCCACCTGCTCGACTCGCCAGAAACACCTGCCGGACACGCCAAAATCACCTGCCGGGTATGCCAGAACCACCTGGCGGACACTATGGAGTCACCTGCCGAGCATGCCGGAACCACCTCTCAGACGTGCCGGAAGCACGTGCCGGACACGCCGGAAACACCTACCGGACAGACCGGAACCACCTGCCGAGCACGCAGGAGCCACCTGTTCGACTCGCTGGAACCACCTGCCGGACAGGCCAATATCAACTGCTGGCTATGCCAGAACCACCTGGGGGACAGTGCGGGATCACCTGCCAGCCATGGCGGAACCACCTCTCAGACGTACCAGAACCACCTGCCGGAGAAGCTGGAAACACGTCATGGACAGACTGGAGCCACGTGACGGCCATGCCTGAACCACCTGCCGAGCACGGCGGAACCACCTGCCGGACACGCCAAAATCACCTGCGGGCTACGCCAGAACCACTTGCACGACTCTCCGAAATGACCTGCCGGGCATGTTGGAACCACCTCTCAGACGTCCCAGAAGCACGTGGCGGACAGTCCGGAATCACCTGTTGGGCATACGCAACCACCTCTGAGACGTACCAGAACCACGTGCCGTGCACGCCGGAACCACCTACCGGACAGACCGGAATCAACTTTTGGGCATGCTGGAACCAGCAGTCAGATGCGCCAGAAACACGTGCCGGAGACGCCGGAAGCACCTGCCGAGCACGTCGCAACCACCTGCTCAACTCGACTGAACCACCTGCCGGACACGCCAAAATCACCTGCCCGCTACACCAGCACCACTTCGGGGACAAGCCGGAATCACGTGAGGGGCATGCCGGCACAGCCTCTCAGACTGAACCTCGTGCCGGACACCACAGAACCACCTGCCGGACAGACCGGAACCACCTGCCGGACACGCCGGAACCACCGGCTCGACCCGCCGGAACGACCGATGGACATGCAAAATCACCTGCCGGCTACGCCGGAAACACTTGGCGAACACTCCGGAATCACCTGCCGGGCATGCCGGAACCACCTCTCAGATATGCCAGAACCACGTGCCAATGACCCCGGAAGCACCTGCCGAGCACGCCGGAACCACCTGCTCGACTCGCCAGAACCACCTGCCGGACACGCAAAAATTACCTGCCGGCTACGCCACAACCGGTGGGGGAACACTTCGGAATCACCTGCCGGGCTTGCTGGAACCACCTGCCGGTCATGCCAAAATCACCTGCCAACTACGCCAGTACCACTTGGCGGACACTGTGGAAACACCTGTCGGGCCGGCCGGAACCACATCTCAGACGTGCCAGAACCATGTGCATGAGATGCTGGAACCACACCCCGAACACCTGCCAGACCCGTCTGAACAACCTGCCGAGCACGCCGGAGCCACCTGCTCGACTCGGCGGAACCACCTACCTGACATGCCCAAATCACCAGCCGGGTATGCCAGAACCACTTGGCGGACACTCCGGAATCATCTGCCGGACATGCCGGAACCAGCTCTCAGACACACCAGAACCATGTGCCGGAGACGCCGGAAGCACCTGCCGAGCATGCCGGAGCCACCTGCTCGACTCGCCAGAAACACCTGCCGGACACGCCAAAATCACCTGCCGGGTACGCCAGAACCACCTGGCGGACACTCCGAGATCACCTGTCGCGCATGCCGGAACCACCTCTCAGACATGCCGGAAGCACGTCCCGGACACGCCGGAATCACCTACCGGACAGACCGGAACCACCTGCCGAGCACGCCGGAGCCAACTGTTCGACTCGCTGGAACCACCTCCCGGACAGGCCAATATTAACTGCTGGCTATGCCAGAACCAGCTGGGGGACGGTCCGGAATCACCTGCCAGCCATGGCGGAACCACCTCTCAGACGTAGCAGAACCACCTGCCGGAGAAGCTGGAAACACGTCCTGGACAGTCTGGAACCACCTGCCGGCCAAGCCTGAACCACCTGCCAAGCACAACGGAGCAACCTGCGAGACACGCCAAAATCACCTGCGTGTTATGCCAGAACCACTTGGAGGACTCTCTGGGATGACCTGCCGGGCATGCCGGAACCACCTCTCAGCCGTGCCAGAACCATGTGGCGGACAGTCCCGAATCACCTGTTGGGCATGCGCAACCACCTCTGAGACGTACCAGAACCACATGCCGTGCAGGCTGGAACCACCTACCGGACAGACCGGAATCACCTTTCGGGCATGCCGGAACCACCTGACAGATGTGCCAGAAACACGTGCCGGAGACGCCGGAAGCACCTGCCAAGCACGTTGGAACCACCTGCTCAACTCGCCTGAACCACCTGCCGGACATGCCAAAATCACCTGCCGACTATGCCAGAACCACTTGGCGAACACTCCGGAATCACTTGCTGGGCATGCAGGAACCACCTCTCAGACATGCCAGAACCCCGTGCCAATGACCCCGGAAGCACCAGCCGAGCACGCCGGAACCACCTGCTCGACTCGCCAGAACCACCTGCCGATCACGCAAAAATCACCTGCCGGCTACGCCACAACCAGTTGGTGAACACTTTGGAATCACCTGCCAGGCTTGCTGGAACCACCTGCCAGTCATGCCAAAATCACCTGTCAACTACGCCAGAACCGCTTGGCGGACACTGCGGAAACACCTGTCGGGCCGGCTAGAACCACATCTCAGACGTGCCAGAAACGTTTCATGAGATGCTGGAACCACACCCCGAACAGACGGATACCACCTGCCAGAACCGCCTGAACCACCTGCTGAGCACGCCGGAACCACCTGCTCGACTCACCGGTACCACCTCCCTGACACGCCAATATCACCTGCTGGGTATGCCAGAACCACTTGGGGGACACTCCGGAATCATCTGCCGGACATGCCGGAACCAGCTCTCAGACACACCAGAACCAAGTGCCGGAGACGCCGGAAGCACCTGCCGAGCATGCCAGAGCCACCTGCTCGACTCGCCAGAAACACCAGCCGGACACGCCAAAATCACCTGCCGGGTATGCCAGAACCACCTGGCGGACACTACGGAATCACCTGCCGCGCATGCCGGAACCACCTCTCAGACGTGCCGGAAGCACGTGCCAGACACGCCGGAAACACCTACCGGACAGACCGGAACCACCTGCCGAGCACGCTGGAGCCACCTGTTCGACTCGCTGGAACCACCTGCCGGACAGGCCAATATCAACTGCTGGCTATGCCAGAACCACCTGGGGGACAGTGCGGGATCACCTGCCAGCCATGGCGGAACCACCTCTCAGACGTACCAGAACCACCTGCCGGAGAAGCTGGAAACACGTCATGGACAGACTGGAGCCACGTGACGGCCATGCCTGAACCACCTGCCGAGCACGGCGGAACCACCTGCCGGACACGCCAAAATCACCTGCGGGCTACGCCAGAACCACTTGCACGACTCTCCGAAATGACCTGCCGGGCATGTTGGAACCACCTCTCAGACGTCCCAGAAGCACGTGGCGGACAGTCCGGAATCACCTGTTGGGCATACGCAACCACCTCTGAGACGTACCAGAACCACGTGCCGTGCACGCCGGAACCACCTACCGGACAGACCGGAATCAACTTTTGGGCATGCTGGAACCAGCAGTCAGATGCGCCAGAAACACGTGCCGGAGACGCCGGAAGCACCTGCCGAGCACGTCGCAACCACCTGCTCAACTCGACTGAACCACCTGCCGGACACGCCAAAATCACCTGCCCGCTACACCAGCACCACTTCGGGGACAAGCCGGAATCACGTGAGGGGCATGCCGGCACAGCCGCTCAGACTGAACCTCGTGCCGGACACCACAGAACCACCTGCCGGACAGACCGGAACCAGCTGCCTGACACGCCGGAACCACCGGCTCGACCCGCCGGAACGACCGCTGGACATGCAAAATCACCTGCCGGCTACGCCGGAAACACTTGGCGAACACTCCGGAATCACCTGCCGGGCATGCCGGAACCACCTCTCAGATATGCCAGAACCACGTGCCAATGACCCCGGAAGCACCTGCCGAGCACGCCGGAACCACCTGCTCGACTCGCCAGAACCACCTGCCGGACACGCAAAAATCACCTGCCGGCTACGCCACAACCGGTGGGGGAACACTTCGGAATCACCTGCCGGGCTTGCTGGAACCACCTGCCGGTCATGCCAAAATCACCTGCCAACTACGCCAGTACCACTTGGCGGACACTGTGGAAACACCTGTCGGGCCGGCCGGAACCACATCTCAGACGTGCCACAACCATGTGCATGAGATGCTGGAACCACACCCCGAACAGACGGAAAACACCTGCCAGACCCGTCTGAACAACCTGCCGAGCACGCCGGAGCCACCTGCTCGTCTCGCCGGAACCAGCTACCTGACATGCCAAAATCACCAGCCGGGTATGCCAGAACCACTTGGCGGACACTCCGGAATCATCTGCCGGACATGCCGGAACCAGCTCTCAGACACACCAGAACCACGTGCCGGAGACGCCGGAAGCACCTGCCGAGCATGCCGGAGCCACCTGCTCGACTCGCCAGAAACACCTGCCGGACACGCCAAAATCACCTGCCAGGTATGCCAGAAACACGTGGCGGACACTACGGAATCACCTGCCGCGCATTCCGGAACCACGTGCCAGACACGCCGGAAACACCTACCGGACAGAGCGGAACCACCTGCAAAGAACGCCGGAGCCACCTGTTCGACTCGCTGGAACCACCTGCCGGACAGGCCAATATCAACTGCTGGCTATGCCAGAACCACCTGGGGGACAGTCCGATATCACCTGCCAGCCATGGCGGAACCACCTCTCAGACGTACCAGAACCACCTGCCGGAGAAGCTGGAAACACGTCCTGGACAGACTGGAACCACGTGACGCCCATGCCTGAACCACCTGCCGAGCACAGGGGAACCACCTGCCGGACACACCAAAATCACCTGCGGGCTACGCCAGAACCACTTGGACGACTCTCCGAAATGACCTGCCGGGCATGTTGGAACCACCTCTCAGACGTGCCAGAAGCACGTGTCGGACAGTCCGGAATCACCTGTTGGGCATACGCAACCACCTCTGAGACGTACCAGAACCACGTGCCGTGCACGCTGGAACCACCTACCAGACAGACCGGAATCAACTTTTGGGCATGCCGGAACCACCAGTCAGATGTGCCAGAAACACGTGCCGGAGACCCCGGAAGCACCTGCCGAGCACGCCGGAACCAACTGCTCGACTCGCCAGAACCACCTGCCGGACACGCAAAAATCACCTGCCGGCTACGCCACAACCGGTTGGGGAACACTTCGGAATCACCTGCCGGGCTTGCTGGAACCACCTGCCGGTCATGCCAAAATCACCTGCCAACTACGCCAGTACCACTTGGCGGACACTGTGGAAACACCTGTCGGGCCGGCCGGAACCACATCTCAGACGTGCCAGAACCATGTGCATGAGATGCTGGAACCACACCCCGAACAGACGGAAAACACCTGCCAGAACCGTCTGAACAACCTTCCGAGCACGCCGTAGCCACCTGCAAAACTCGCCGGAACCGCCTACCTGACATGCCCAAATCAGCAGCCGGGTATGCCAGAACCACTTGGCGGACACTCCGGAATCATCTGCCGGACATGCCGGAACCAGCCCTCAGACACACCAGAACCACGTGGCGGAGACGCCGGAAGCACCTGCCGAGCATGCCGGAGCCACCTGCTCGACTCGCCAGAAACACCTGCCGGACACGCCAAAATCACCTGCCGGGTACGCCAGAACCACCTGGCGGACACTACGGAATCACCTGCCGCGCATGCCGGAAACACCTCTCAGACGTGCCGGAAGCACGTGCCGGACACGCCGGAATCACCTACCGGACAGACCGGAACCACTTGCCGAGCACGCCGGAGCCACCTGTTCGACTCGCTGGAACCACCTGCCGGACAGGCCAACATTAACTGCTGGCCCTGCCAGAACCACCTGGGGGACGGTCCGGAATCACCTGCCAGCCATGGCGGAACCACCTCTCAGACGTACCAGAACCACCTGCCGGAGAAGCTGGAAACACGTCCTGGACAGTCTGGAACCACCTGCCGGCCAAGCCTGAACCACCTGCCGAGCACGGCGGAACCACCTGCCGGACACGCCAAAATCACCTGCGGGCTACGCCAGAACCACTTGCACGACTCTCCGAAATGACCTGCCGGGCATGTTGGAACCACCTCTCAGACGTGCCAGAAGCACGTGGCGGACAGTCCGGAATCACCTGTTGGGCATACGCAACCACCTCTGAGACGTACCAGAATCACGTGCCGTGCACGCCGGAACCACCTACCGGACAGACCGGAATCAACTTTTGGGCATGCCGGAACCACCAGTCAGATGTGCCAGAAACACGTGCCGGAGACGCCGGAAGCACCTGCCGAGCACGTCGCAACCACCTGCTCAACTCGACTGAACCACCTGCCGGACACCCCAAAATCACCTGCCCGCTACACCAGCACCACTTCCGGGACAAGCCGGAATAACGTGAGGGGCATGCCGGCACAGCCTCTCAGACTGAACCTCGTGCCGGACACCACAGAACCACCTGCCGGACAGACCGGAACCACCTGCCGGACACGCCGGAAGCACCGGCTCGACCCGCCGGAACGACCGCTGGACATGCAAAATCACCTGCCGACTATGCCAGAACCACTTGGCCAACACTCCGGAATCACTTGCCGGGCATGCAGGAACCACCTCTCAGACATGACAGAACCCCGTGCCAATGACCCCGGAAGCACCAGCCGAGCACGCCGGAACCACCGGCTCGACCCGCCGGAACGACCGCTGGACATGCAAAATCACCTGCCGGCTACGCCGGAAACACTTGGCGAACACTCCGGAATCACCTGCCGGGCATGCCGGAACCACCTCTCAGACATGCCAGAACCCCGTGCCAATGACCCCGGAAGCACAGCGGAGCACGCCGGAACCACTTGCTCGACTCGCCAGAACCACCTGCCGATCACGCAAAAATCACCTGCCGGCTACACCACAACCAGTTGGTGAACACTTTGGAATCACCTGCCAGGCTTGCTGGAACCACCTGCCAGTCATGGCAAAATCACCTGCCAACTACGCCAGAACCGCTTGGCGGACACTGCGGAAACACCTGTCGGGCCGGCTGGAACCACATCTCAGACGTGCCAGAAACGTGTTCATGAGATGCTGGAACCACACCCCGAACAGACGGATACCACCTGCCAGAACCGCCTGAACCACCTGCTGAGCACGCCGGAACCACCTGCTCGACTCACCGGTACCACCTCCCTGACACGCCAAAATCACCTGCTGGGTATGCCAGAACCACTTGGCGGACACTCCGGAATCCTCTGCCGGACATGCCGGAACCAGCTCTCAGACACACCAGAACCAAGTGCCGGAGACGCCGGAAGCACCTGCCGAGCATGCCGGAGCCACCTGCTCGACTCGCCAGAAACACCTGCCGGACACGCCAAAATCACCTCCTGGGTATGCCAGAACCACCTGGCGGACACTACGGAATCACCTGCCGCGCATGCCGGAACCACCTCTCAGACGTGCCGGAAGCACGTGCCAGACACGCCGGAAACACCTACCGGACAGACCGGAACCACCTGCCAAGAACGCCGGAGCCACCTGTTCGACTCGCTGGAACCACCTGCCGGACAGGCCAATATCAACTGCTGGCTATGCCAGAACCACCTGGGGGACAGTCCGGGATCACCTGCCAGCCATGGCGGAACCACCTCTCAGACGTACCAGAACCACCTGCCGGAGAAGCTGGAAACACGTCCTGGACAGACTGGAACCACGTGACGGCCATGCCTGAACCACCTGCCGAGCACGGCGGAAATACCTGCCGGACACGCCAAAATCACCTGCGGGCTACGCCAGAACCACTTGGACGACTCTCCGAAATGACCTGCCGGGCATGTTGGAACCACCTCTCAGACGTGCCAGAAGCACGTGGCGGACAGTCCGGAATCACCTGTTGGGCATGCGCAACCACCTCTGAGACGTACCAGAACCACGTGCCGTGCAGGCTGGAACCACCTACCGGAAAGACCGGAATCACCTTTGGGGAATGCCGGAACCACCTGTCAGATGTGCCAGAAACACGTGACGAAGACGACGGAAGCATCTGCCAAGCACGTTGGAACCACCTGCTCAACGCGCCTGAACCACCTGCCGGACACGCCAAAATCACTTGCCCACACAACAGCACCACTTCGGGGACAAGCCGGAATCACGTGAGGGGCATGCCGGCACAGCCTCTCAGACTGAACCTCGTGCCGGACACCACAGAACCACCTGCCGGACATACCGGAACCACCTGCCGGACACGCCGGAACCACCGGCTCGACCCGCCGGAACGACCGCTGGACATCAAAATCACCTGCCGGCCACGCCGGAATCACTTGGCGAACACTCCGGAATCACCTGATGGGCATGCCGGAACCACCTCTCAGCTATGCCAGAACCACGTGCCAATGACCCCGGAAGGACCTGCCGAGCACGCCGGAACCACCTGCTCGACTCGCCAGAACCACCTGCCGGACACGCAAAAATCACCTGCCGGCTACGCCACAACCAGTTGGGGAACACTTCGGAATCACCTGCCGGGCTTGCTGGAACCACCTGCCGGACACGCCAAAATCACCTGCGGGCTACGCCAGAACCACTTGCACGACTCTCCGAAATGACCTGCCGGGCATGTTGGAACCACCTCTCAGACGTGCCAGAAGCACGTGGCGGACAGTCCGGAATCACCTGTTGGGCATGCGCAACCACCTCTGAGACGTACCAGAACCACGTGCCGTGCAGGCTGGAACCACCTACCGGAAAGACCGGAATCACCTTTCGGGCATGCCGGAACCACCTGTCAGATGTGCCAGAAACACGTGCCGAAGAGAACGGAAGCACCTGCCAAGCACGTTGGAACCACCTGCTCAACTCGCCTGAACCTCCTGCCAGACACGCCAAAATCACCTGCCCGCTACACCAGCACCACTTCGGGGACAAGCCAGAATCACCTGAGGGGCATGCCGGCACAGCCTCTCAGACTGAACCTCGTGCCGGACACCACAGAACCACCTGCCGGACAGACCGGAACCACCTGCCGGACACGCCGGAACCACCGGCTCGACCCACCTGAACGACCGCTGGACATGCAACATCACCTGCCGGCTACGCCGCAAACACTTGGCGAACACTCCGGAATCACCTGCCGGGCATGCCGGAACCACCTCTCAGATATGCCAGAACCACGTGCCAATGACCCCGGAAGGACCTGCCGAGCACGCCGGAACCACCTGCTCGACTCGCCAGAACCACCTGCCGGACACGCAAAAATCACCTGCCGGCTACGCCACAACCGGTGGGGGAACACTTCGGAATCACCTGCCGGGCTTGCTGGAACCACCTGCCGGTCATGCCAAAATCACCTGCCAACTACGCCAGTACCACTTGGCGGACACTGTGGAAACACCTGTCGGGCCGGCCGGAACCACATCTCAGACGTGCCAGAACCATGTGCATGAGATGCTGGAACCACACCCCGAACAGACGGAAAACACCAGCCAGACCCGTCTGAACAACCTTCCGAGCAGGCCGGAGCCACCTGCTCGACTGGCCGGAACCACCTACCTGACATGCCAAAATCACCAGCCGGGTATGCCAGAACCACTTGGCAGACACTGCGGAATCATCTGCCGGACATGCCGGAACCAGCTCTCAGACACACCAGAACCACGTGCCGGAGACGCCGGAAGCACCTGCCGAGCAGGCCGGAGCCACCTGCTCGACTCGCCAGAAACACCTGCCGGACACGCCAAAATCACCTGCCGGGTACGCCAGAACCACCTGGCGGACACTCCGAAATCACCTGTCGCGCATGCCGGAACCACCTCTCAGACGTGCCGGAAGCACGTGCCTGACACGCCGGAATCACCTACCGGACAGACCGGAACCACCTGCCGAGCACGCCGGAGCCACCTGTTCGACTCGCTGGAACCAGCTGCCGGACAGGCCAATATTAACTGCTGGCTATGCCAGAACCACCTGGGGGACGGTCCGGAATCACCTGCCAGCCATGGCGGAACCACCTCTCAGAAGTAGCAGAACCAACTGCCGGAGAAGCTGGAAACACGTCCTGGACAGTCTGGAACCACCTGCCGTCCAAGCCTGAACCACCTGCCAAGCACAACGGAACAACCTGCCAGACACGCCAAAATCACCTGCGTGATATGCCAGAACCACTTGGAGGACTCTCTGGGATGACCTGCCGGGCATTCCGGAACCACCTCTCAGACGTGCCAGAACCATGTGGCGGACAGTCCGGAATCACCTGTTGGGCATGCGCAACCACCTCTGAGACGTACCAGAACCACATGCCGTGCAGGCTGGAACCACCTACCGGACAGACCGGAATCACCTTTCGGGCATGCCGGAACCACCTGTCAGATGTGCCAGAAACACATGCCGGAGACGCCGGAAGCACCTGCTAAGCACGTTGGAACCACCTGCTCAACTCGCCTGAACCACCTGCCGGACATGCCAAAATCACCTGCCGGCTATGCCAGAACCACTTGGCGAACACTCCTGAATCACTTGCCGGGCATGCAGGAACCACCTCTCAGACATGCCAGAACCCCGTGCCAATGACCCCGGAAGCACAGCGGAGCACGCCGGAACCACTTGCTCGACTCGCCAGAACCACCTGCCGATCACGCAAAAATCACCTGCCGGCTACGCCACAACCAGTTGGTGAACACTTTGGAATCACCTGCCAGGCTTGCTGGAACCACCTGCCAGTCATGCCAAAATCACCTGCCAACTACGCCAGAACCGCTTGGCGGACACTGCGGAAACACCTGTCGGGCCGGCTGGAACCACATCTCAGACGTGCCAGAAACGTGTTCATGAGATGCTGGAATCACACCCCGAACAGATGGATACCACCTGCCAGAACCGCCTGAACCACCTGCTGAGCACGCCGGAACCACCTGCTCGACTCACCGGTACCACCTCCCTGACACGCCAAAATCACCTGCTGGGTATGCCAGAACCACTTGGCGGACACTCCGGAATCCTCTGCCGGACATGCCGGAACCAGCTCTCAGACACACCAGAACCAAGTGCCGGAGACGCCGGAAGCACCTGCCGAGCATGCCGGAGCCACCTGCTCGACTCGCCAGAAACACCTGCCGGACACGCCAAAATCACCTCCTGGGTATGCCAGAACCACCTGGCGGACACTACGGAATCACCTGCCGCGCATGCCGGAACCACCTCTCAGACGTGCCGGAAGCACGTGCCAGACACGCCGGAAACACCTACCGGACAGACCGGAACCACCTGCCAAGAACGCCGGAGCCACCTGTTCGACTCGCTGGAACCACCTGCCGGACAGGCTAATATCAACTGCTGGCTATGCCAGAACCACCTGGGGGACAGTCCGGGATCACCTGCCAGCCATGGCGGAACCACCTCTCAGACGTACCAGAACCACCTGCCGGAGAAGCTGGAAACACGTCCTGGACAGACTGGAACCACGTGACGGCCATGCCTGAACCACCTGCCGAGCACGGCGGAAATACCTGCCGGACACGCCAAAATCACCTGCGGGCTACGCCAGAACCACTTGGACGACTCTCCGAAATGACCTGCCGGGCATGTTGGAACCACCTCTCAGACGTGCCAGAAGCACGTGGCGGACAGTCCGGAATCACCTGTTGGGCATGCGCAACCACCTCTGAGACGTACCAGAACCACGTGCCGTGCAGGCTGGAACCACCTAACGGAAAGACCGGAATCACCTTTGGGGAATGCCGGAACCACCTGTCAGATGTGCCAGAAACACGTGACGAAGACGACGGAAGCATCTGCCAAGCACGTTGGAACCACCTGCTCAACGCGCCTGAACCACCTGCCGGACACGCCAAAATCACTTGCCCACACAACAGCACCACTTCGGGGACAAGCCGGAATCACGTGAGGGGCATGCCGGCACAGCCTCTCAGACTGAACCTCGTGCCGGACACCACAGAACCGCCTGCCGGACATACCGGAACCACCTGCCGGACACGCCGGAACCACCGGCTCGACCCGCCGGAACGACCGCTGGACATCAAAATCACCTGCCGGCCACGCCGGAATCACTTGGCGAACACTCCGGAATCACCTGATGGGCATGCCGGAACCACCTCTCAGCTATGACAGAACCACGTGCCAATGACCCCGGAAGGACCTGCCGAGCACGCCGGAACCACCTGCTCGACTCGCCAGAACCACCTGCCGGACACGCAAAAATCACCTGCCGGCTACGCCACAACCGGTGGGGGAACACTTCGGAATCACCTGCCGGGCTTGCTGGAACCACCTGCCGGTCATGCCAAAATCACCTGCCAACTACGCCAGTTCTACTTGGCGGACACTGTGGAAACACCTGTCGGGCCGGCTGGAACCACATCTCAGACGTGCCAGAACCATGTGCATGAGATGCTGGAACCACACCCCGAACAGACGGAAAACACCAGCCAGACCCGTCTGAACAACCTGCCGAGCACGCCGGAGCCACCTGCTCGACTCGCCGGAACCACCTACCTGAAATGCCAAAATCACCAGCCGAGTATGCCAGAACCACTTGGCGGACACTCCGGAATCATCTGCCGGACATGCCGGAACCAGCTCTCAGACACAGCAGAACCACGTGCCGGAGACGCCGGAAGCACCTGCCGAGCATGCCGGAGCCACCTGCTCGACTCGCCAGAAACACCTGCCGGACACGCCAAAATCACCTGCCGGGTACGCCAGAACCACCTGGCGGACACTCCGAAATCACCTGTCGCGCATGCCGGAACCACCTCTCAGACGTGCCGGAAGCACGTGCCGGACACGCCGGAATCACCTACCGGACAGACCGGAACCACCTGCCGAGCACGCCGGAGCCACCTTTTCGACTCGCTGGAACCACCTGCCGGACAGGCCAATATTAACTGCTGGCTATGCCAGAACCACCTGGGGGACGGTCCGGAATCACCTGCCAGCCATGGCGGAACCACCTCTCAGACGTACCAGAACCACCTGCCGGAGAAGCTGGAAACACGTCCTGGACAGTCTGGAACCACCTGCCGGCCAAGCCTGAACCACCTGCCAAGCACAACGGAACAACCTGCCAGACACGCCAAAATCACCTGCGTGTTATGCCAGAACCACTTGGAGGACTCTCTGGGATGACCTGCCGGGCATTCCGGAACCACCTCTCAGACGTGCCAGAACCATGTGGCGGACAGTCCGGAATCACCTGTTGGGCATGCGCAACCACCTCTGAGACGTACCAGAACCACATGCCGTGCAGGCTGGAACCACCTACCGGACAGACCGGAATCACCTTTCGGGCATGCCGGAACCACCTGTCAGATGTGCCAGAAACACGTGCCGGAGACGCCGGAAGCACCTGCCAAGCACGTTGGAACCACCTGCTCAACTCGCCTGAACCACCTGCCGGACATGCCAAAATCACCTGCCGACTATGCCAGAACCACTTGGCGAACACTCCGGAATCACTTGCCGGGCATGCAGGAACCACCTCTCAGACATGCCAGAACCCCGTGCCAATGACCCCGGAAGCACAGCGGAGCACGCCGGAACCACTTGCTCGACTCGCCAGAACCACCTGCCGATCACGCAAAAATCACCTGCTGGCTACGCCACAACCAGTTGGTGAACACTTTGGAATCACGTGCCAGGCTTGCTGGGACCACCAGCCAGTCATGCCAAAATCACCTGCGAACTACGCCAGAACCGCTTGGCGGACACTGCGGAAACACCTGTCGGGCCGGCTGGAACCACATCTCAGACGTGCCAGAAACGTGTTCATGAGATGCTGGAACCACACCCCGAACAGACGGATACCACCTGCCAGAACCGCCTGAACCACCTGCTGAGCACGCCGGAACCACCTGCTCGACTCACCGGTACCACCTCCCTGACACGCCAAAATCACCTGCTGGGTATGCCAGAACCACATGGCGGACACTCCGGAATCATCTGCCGGACATGCCGGAACCAGCTCTCAGACACACCAGAACCAAGTGCCGGAGACGCCGGAAGCACCTGCCGAGCCTGCCGGAGCCACCTGCTCGACTCGCCAGAAACACCTGCCGGACACGCCAAAATCACCTCCTGGGTATGCCAGAACCACCTGGCGGACACTACGGAATCACCTGCCGCGCATGCCGGAACCACCTCTCAGACGTGCCGGAAGCACGTGCCAGACACGCCGGAAACACCTACCGGACAGACCGGAACCACCTGCCAAGAACGCCGGAGCCACCTGTTCGACTCGCTGGAACCACCTGCCGGACAGGCTAATATCAACTGCTGGCTATGCCAGAACCACCTGGGGGACAGTCCGGGATCACCTGCCAGCCATGGCGGAACCACCTCTCAGACGTACCAGAACCACCTGCCGGAGAAGCTGGAAACACGTCCTGGACAGACTTGAACCACGTGACGGCCATGCCTGAACCACCTGCCGAGCACGGCGGAAATACCTGCCGGACACGCCAAAATCACCTGCGGGCTACGCCAGAACCACTTGGACGACTCTCCGAAATGACCTGCCGGGCATGTTGGAACCACCTCTCAGACGTGCCAGAAGCACGTGGCGGACAGTCCGGAATCACCTGTTGGGCATGCGCAACCACCTCTGAGACGTACCAGAACCACGTGCCGTGCAGGCTGGAACCACCTAACGGAAAGACCGGAATCACCTTTGGGGAATGCCGGAACCACCTGTCAGATGTGCCAGAAACACGTGACGAAGACGACGGAAGCATCTGCCAAGCACGTTGGAACCACCTGCTCAACGCGCCTGAACCACCTGCCGGACACGCCAAAATCACTTGCCCACACAACAGCACCACTTCGGGGACAAGCCGGAATCACGTGAGGGGCATGCCGGCACAGCCTCTCAGACTGAACCTCGTGCCGGACACCACAGAACCGCCTGCCGGACATACCGGAACCACCTGCCGGACACGCCGGAACCACCGGCTCGACCCGCCGGAACGACCGCTGGACATCAAAATCACCTGCCGGCCACGCCGGAATCACTTGGCGAACACTCCGGAATCACCTGATGGGCATGCCGGAACCACCTCTCAGCTATGACAGAACCACGTGCCAATGACCCCGGAAGGACCTGCCGAGCACGCCGGAACCACCTGCTCGACTCGCCAGAACCACCTGCCGGACACGCAAAAATCACCTGCCGGCTACGCCACAACCGGTGGGGGAACACTTCGGAATCACCTGCCGGGCTTGCTGGAACCACCTGCCGGTCATGCCAAAATCACCTGCCAACTACGCCAGTTCTACTTGGCGGACACTGTGGAAACACCTGTCGGGCCGGCTGGAACCACATCTCAGACGTGCCAGAACCATGTGCATGAGATGCTGGAACCACACCCCGAACAGACGGAAAACACCAGCCAGACCCGTCTGAACAACCTGCCGAGCACGCCGGAGCCACCTGCTCGACTCGCCGGAACCACCTACCTGAAATGCCAAAATCACCAGCCGAGTATGCCAGAACCACTTGGCGGACACTCCGGAATCATCTGCCGGACATGCCGGAACCAGCTCTCAGACACAGCAGAACCACGTGCCGGAGACGCCGGAAGCACCTGCCGAGCATGCCGGAGCCACCTGCTCGACTCGCCAGAAACACCTGCCGGACACGCCAAAATCACCTGCCGGGTACGCCAGAACCACCTGGCGGACACTCCGAAATCACCTGTCGCGCATGCCGGAACCACCTCTCAGACGTGCCGGAAGCACGTGCCGGACACGCCGGAATCACCTACCGGACAGACCGGAACCACCTGCCGAGCACGCCGGAGCCACCTTTTCGACTCGCTGGAACCACCTGCCGGACAGGCCAATATTAACTGCTGGCTATGCCAGAACCACCTGGGGGACGGTCCGGAATCACCTGCCAGCCATGGCGGAACCACCTCTCAGACGTACCAGAACCACCTGCCGGAGAAGCTGGAAACACGTCCTGGACAGTCTGGAACCACCTGCCGGCCAAGCCTGAACCACCTGCCAAGCACAACGGAACAACCTGCCAGACACGCCAAAATCACCTGCGTGTTATGCCAGAACCACTTGGAGGACTCTCTGGGATGACCTGCCGGGCATTCCGGAACCACCTCTCAGACGTGCCAGAACCATGTGGCGGACAGTCCGGAATCACCTGTTGGGCATGCGCAACCACCTCTGAGACGTACCAGAACCACATGCCGTGCAGGCTGGAACCACCTACCGGACAGACCGGAATCACCTTTCGGGCATGCCGGAACCACCTGTCAGATGTGCCAGAAACACGTGCCGGAGACGCCGGAAGCACCTGCCAAGCACGTTGGAACCACCTGCTCAACTCGCCTGAACCACCTGCCGGACATGCCAAAATCACCTGCCGACTATGCCAGAACCACTTGGCGAACACTCCGGAATCACTTGCCGGGCATGCAGGAACCACCTCTCAGACATGCCAGAACCCCGTGCCAATGACCCCGGAAGCACAGCGGAGCACGCCGGAACCACTTGCTCGACTCGCCAGAACCACCTGCCGATCACGCAAAAATCACCTGCTGGCTACGCCACAACCAGTTGGTGAACACTTTGGAATCACGTGCCAGGCTTGCTGGGACCACCAGCCAGTCATGCCAAAATCACCTGCGAACTACGCCAGAACCGCTTGGCGGACACTGCGGAAACACCTGTCGGGCCGGCTGGAACCACATCTCAGACGTGCCAGAAACGTGTTCATGAGATGCTGGAACCACACCCCGAACAGACGGATACCACCTGCCAGAACCGCCTGAACCACCTGCTGAGCACGCCGGAACCACCTGCTCGACTCACCGGTACCACCTCCCTGACACGCCAAAATCACCTGCTGGGTATGCCAGAACCACATGGCGGACACTCCGGAATCATCTGCCGGACATGCCGGAACCAGCTCTCAGACACACCAGAACCAAGTGCCGGAGACGCCGGAAGCACCTGCCGAGCCTGCCGGAGCCACCTGCTCGACTCGCCAGAAACACCTGCCGGACACGCCAAAATCACCTGCCGGGTATGCCAGAACCACCTGGCGGACACTACGGAATCACCTGCCGCGCATGCCGGAACCACCTCTCAGACGTGCCGGAAGCACGTGCCAGACACGCCGGAAACACCTACCGGACAGACCGGAGCCACCTGCCAAGAACGCCGGAGCCACCTGTTCGACTCGCTGGAACCACCTGCCGGACAGGCCAATATCAACTGCTGGCTATGCCAGAACCACCTGGGGGACAGTCCGGGATCACCTGCCAGCCATGGCGGAACCACCTCTCAGACGTACCAGAACCACCTGCCGGAGAAGCTGGAAACACGTCCTGGACAGACTGGAACCACGTGACGGCCATGCCTGAAGCACCTGCCGAGCACGGCGGAACCACCTGCCGGACACGCCAAAATCACCTGCGGGCTACGCCAGAACCACTTGGACGACTCTCCGAAATGACCTGCCGGGCATGTTGGAACCACATCTCAGACGTGCCAGAAGCACGTGGCGGACAGTCCGGAATCACCTGTTGGGCATGCGCAACCACCTCTGAGACGGACCAGAACCACGTGCCGTGCACGCCGGAACCACCTACCGGACAGACCGGAATCAACTTTTGGGCATGCCGGAACCACCAGTCAGATGTGCCAGAAACACGTGCCGGAGACGCCGGAAGCACCTGCCGAGCACGTCGCAACCACCTGCTCAACTCGCCTGAACCGCCTGCCGGACACGCCAAAATCACCTGCCCGCTACACCAGCACCACTTCGGGGACAAGCCGGAATCACGTGAGGGGCATGCCGGCACAGCCTCTCAGACTGAACCTCGTGCCGGACACCACAGAACCACCTGCCGGACAGACCGGAACCACCTGCCGGACACGCCGGAACCACCGGCTCGACCCGCCGGAACGACCGCTGGACATGCAACATCACCTGCCGGCTACGCCGCAAACACTTGGCGAACACTCCGGAATCACCTGCCGGGCATGCCGGAACCACCTCTCAGATATGCCAGAACCACGTGCCAATGACCCCGGAAGCACCTGCCGAGCACGCCGGAACCACCTGCTCGACTCGCCAGAACCACATGCCGGACACGCAAAAATCACCTGCCGGCTACGCCACAACCGGTGGGGGAACACTTCGGAATCACCTGCCGGGCTTGCTGGAACCACCTGCCGGTCATGCCAAAATCACCTGCCAACTACGCCAGTACCACTTGGCGGACACTGTGGAAACACCTGTCGGGCCGGCCGGAACCACATCTCAGACGTGCCAGAACCATGTTCATGAGATGCTGGAACCACACCCCGAACAGCCGGAAAACACCTGCCAGACCCGTCTGAACAACCTGCCGAGCACGCCGGTGCCACCTACCTGACATGCCCAAATCACCAGCTGGGTATGCCAGAACCACTTGGCGGACACTCCAGAATCATCTGCCGGACATGCCGGAACCAGCTCTCAGACACACCAGAACCATGTGCCGGAGACGCCGGAAGCACCTGCCGAGCATGCCGGAGCCACCTGCTCGACTCGCCAGAAACACCTGCCGGACACGCCAAAATCACCTGCCGGGTACGCCAGAACCACCTGGCGGACACTCCGAAACCACCTGTCGCGCATGCTGGAACCACCTCTCAGACGTGCCGGAAGCACGTGCCGGACACGCCGGAATCACCTACCGGACAGACCGGAACCACCTGCCGAGCACGTCGGAGCCACCTGTTCGACTCGCTGGAACCACCTGCTGGACAGGCCAATATCAACTGCTGGCTATGCCAGAACCACCTGGGGGACGGTCCGGAATTGCCTGCCAGCCATGGCGGAACCACCTCTCAGACGTACCAGAACCACCTGCCGGAGAAGCTGGAAACACGTCCTGGACAGTCTGGAACCACCTGCCGGCCAAGCCTGAACCACCTGCCAAGCACAACGGAACAACCTGCCAGACACGCCAAAATCACCTGCGTGTTATGCCAGAACCACTTGGAGGACTCTCTGGGATGACCTGCCGGGCATGCCGGAACCACCTCTCAGACGTGCCAGAACCATGTGGCGGACAGTCCGGAATCACCTGTTGGGCATGCGCAACCACCTCTGAGACGTACCAGAACCACATGCCGTGCAGGCTGGAACCACCTACCGGACAGACCGGAATCACCTTTCGGGCATGCCGGAACCACCTGTCAGATGTGCCAGAAACACGTGCCGGAGACGCCGGAAGCACCTGCCAAGCACGTTGGAACCACCTGCTCAACTCGCCTGAACCACCTGCCGGACACGCCAAAATCACCTGCCCGCTACACCAGCACCACTTCGGGGACAAGCCGGAATCATGTGAGGGGCATGCCGGCACAGCCTCTCAGACTGAACCTCGTGCCGGACACCACAGAACCACCTGACGGACAGACCGGAACCACCTGCCGGACACGCCGGAACCACCGGCTCGACCCACCGGAACGACCGCTGGACATGCAAAATCACCTGCCGGCTATGCCGGAAACACTTGACGAACACTCCGGAATCACCTGCCGGGCATGCCGGAACCACCTCTCAGATATGCCAGAACCACGTGCCAATGACCCCGGAAGCACCTGCCGAGCACGCCGGAACCACCTGCTCGACTCGCCAGAACCACCTGCCGGACACGCCAAAATCACCTGCCGGGTACGCCAGAACCACCTGGCGGACACTCCGAAACCACCTGTCGCGCATGCCGGAACCACCTCTCAGACGTGCCGGAGGCACGTGCCGGACACGCCGGAATCACCTACCGGACAGACCGGAACCACCTGCCGAGCACGCCGGAGCCACCTGTTCGACTCGCTGGAACCACCTGCCGGACAGGCCAATATCAACTGCTGGCTATGCCAGAACCACCTGGGGGACGGTCCGGAATCACCTGCCAGCCATGGCGGAACCACCTCTCAGACGTACCAGAACCACCTGCCGGAGAAGCTTCAAACACGTCCTGGACAGTCTGGAACCACCTGCCGGCCAAGCCTGAGCCACCTGCCAAGCACAACGGAACAACCTGCCAGACACGCCAAAATCACCTGCGTGTTATGCCAGAACCACTTGGAGGACTCTCTGGGATGACCGGCCGGGCATGCCGGAACCACCTCTCAGACGTGCCAGAACCATGTGGCGGACAGTCCGGAATCACCTGTTGGGCATGCCCAACCACCTCTGAGACGTACCAGAACCACATGACGTGCAGGCTGGAACCACCTACCGGACAGACCGGAATCAGCTTTCGGGCATGGCGGAACCACCTGTCAGATGTGCCAGAAACACATGCCGGAGACGCCGGAAGCACCTGCCAAGCACGTTGGAACCACCTGCTCAACTCGCCTGAACCACCTGCCGGACATGCGAAAATCACCTGCCGACTATGCCAGAACCACTTGGCGAACACTCCGGAATCACTTGCCGGGCATGCAGGCACCACCTCTCAGACATGCCAGAACCCCGTGACAATGACCCCGGAAGCACCAGCCGAGCACGCCGGAACCACCTGCTCGACTCGCCAGAACCACCTGCCGATCACGCAAAAATCACCTGCCGGCTATGCCACAACCAGTTGGGGAACACTTTGGAATCACCTGCCAGGCTTGCTGGAACCACCTGCCAGTCATGCAAAAATCACCTGCCAACTACGCCAGAACCGCTTGGCGGACACTGCGGAAACACCTGTCGGGCCGGCCGGAACCACATCTCAGACGTGCCAGAAACGTGTTCATGAGATGCTTGAACCACACCCCGAACAGACGGATACCACCTGCCAGAACCGCCTGAACCACCTGCTGAGCACGCCGGAACCACCTGCTCGACTCACCGGTACCACCTCCCTGACACGCCAAAATCACCAGCCGGGTATGCCAGAACCACTTGGCGGACACTCCGGAATCATCTGCCGGACATGGCGGAACCAGCTCTCAGACACACCAGAACAACGTGCCGTACACGCCGGAAGCACCTGCCGAGCATGCCCGAGCCACCTGCTCGACTCGCCAGAAACACCTGCCGGACACGCCAAAATCACCTGCCGGGTATGCCAGAACCACCTGGCGGACACTACGGAATCACCTGCCGCGCATGCCGGAACCACCTCTCAGACGTGCCGGAAGCACGTGCCAGACACGCCGGAAACACCTGCCGGACAGACCGGAACCACCTGCCAAGAACGCCGGAGCCACCTGTTCGACTCGCTGGAACCACCTGCCGGACAGGCCAATATCAACTGCTGGCTATGCCAGAACCACCTGGGGGACAGTCCGGGATCACCTGCCAGCCATGGCGGAACCACCTCTCAGACATACCATAACCACCTCCGGAGAAGCTGGAAACACGTCCTGGACAGACTGGAACCACGTGACGGCCATTCCTGAACCACCTGCCGAGCACGGCGGAACCACCTGCCGGACACGCCAAAATCACCTGCGGGCTACTCCAGAACCACTTGGACGACTCTCCGAAATGACCTGCCGGGCATGTTGGAACCACCTCTCAGACGTGCCAGAAGCACGTGGCGGACAGTCCGGAATCACCTGTTGGGCATACGCAACCACCTCTGAGACGTACCAGAACCACATGCCGTGCACGCCGGAACCACCTACCGGACAGACCGGAATCAACTTTTGGGCATGCCGGAACCACCAGTCAGATGTGCCAGAAACACGTGCCGGAGACGCCGGAAGCACCTGCCGAGCACGTCGCAACCACCTGCTCAACTCGCCTGAACCACCTGCCGGACACGCCAAAATCACGTGCCCGCTACACCAGCACCACTTCGGGGACAAGCCGGAATCACGTGAGGGGCATGCCGGCACAGCCTCTCAGACTGAACCTCGTGCCGGACACCAAAGAACCACCTGCCGGACAGACCGGAACCACCTGCCGGACACGCCGGAACCACCGGCTCGACCCGCCGGAACGACCGCTGGACATGCAACATCACCTGCCGGCTACGCCGCAAACACTTGGCGAACACTCCGGAATCACCTGCCGTTCATGCCGGAACCACCTCTCAGATATGCCAGAACCACGTGCCAATGACCCCGGAAGCACCTGCCGAGCACGCCGGAACCACCTGCTCGACTCGCCAGAACCACATGCCGGACACGCAAAAATCACCTGCCGGCTACGCCACAACCGGTGGGGGAACACTTCGGAATCACCTGCCGGGCTTGCTGGAACCACCTGCCGGTCATGCCAAAATCACCTGCCAACTACGCCAGTACCACTTGGCGGACACTGTGGAAACACCTGTCGGGCCGGCCGGAACCACATCTCAGACGTGCCAGAACCATGTGCATGAGATGCTGGAACCACACCCCGAACAGACGGAAAACACCTGCCAGACCCGTCTGAACAACCTGCCGAGCACGCCGGAGCCACCTGCTCGACTCGCCGGAAACACCTGCCGGACAGGCCAATATTAACTGCTGGCTATGCCAGAACCACCTGGGGGACGGTCCGGAATCGCCTGCCAGCCATGGCGGAACCACCACTCAGACGTAGCAGAACCACCTGCCGGAGAAGCTGGAAACACGTCCTGGACAGTCTGGAACCACCTGCCGGTCATGCCAAAATCACCTGCCAACTACGCCAGAAGTGCTTGGCGGACACTGCGGAAACACCTGTCGGGCCGGCCGGAACCACATCTCAGACGTGCCAGAACCATGTGCATGAGATGCTGGAACCACACCCCGAACAGACGGAAAACACCGGCCAGACCCGTCTGAACAACCTGCCGAGCACGCCGAAGCCACCTGCTCGACTCGCCGGAACTACCTATCTGACATGCCAAAATCACCAGCCGGGTATGCCCGAACCACTTGGCGGACACTCCGGAATCATCTGCCGGACATGCCGGAACCAGCTCTCAGACACACCAGAACCACGTGCCGGAGACGCCGGAAGCACCTGCCGAGCATGCCGGAGCCACCTGCTCGACTCGCCAGAAAGACCTGCCGGACACGCCAAAATCACCTGCCGGGTACGCCAGAACCACCTGGCGGACACTCCGAAACCACCTGTCGCGCATGCCGGAACCACCTCTCAGCCGTGCCAGAACCATGTGGCGGACAGTCCGGAATCACCTGTTGGGCATGCGCAACCACCTCTGAGACGTACCAGAACCACATGCCGTGCAGGCTGGAACCACCTACCGGACAGACCGGAATCACCTTTCGGGCATGCCGGAACCACCTGTCAGATGTGCCAGAAACACGTGCCGGAGACGCCGGAAGCACCTGCCAAGCACGTTGGAACCACCTGCTCAACGCGCCTGAACCACCTGCCGGACATGCCAAAATCACCTGCCGACTATGCAAGAACCACTTGGCGAACACTCCGGAAACACCTGTCGGGCCGGCTGGAACCACATCTCAGACGTGCCAGAAACGTGTTCATGAGATGCTGGAACCACACCCCGAACAGACGGATACCACCTGCCAGAACCGCCTGAACCACCTGCTGAGCACGCCGGAACCACCTCTCCGACGTGCCGGAAGCACGTGCCAGACACGCCGGAAACACCTACCGGACAGACCGGAACCACCTGCCAAGAACGCCGGAGCCACCTGTTCGACTCGCTGGAACCACCTGCCGGACAGGCCAATATCAACTGCTGGCTATGCCAGAACCACCTGGGGGACAGTCCGGGATCACCTGCCAGCCATGGCGGAACCACCTCTCAGACGTACCAGAACCACCTGCCGGAGAAGCTGGAAACACGTCCTGGACAGTCTGGAACCACGTGACGGCCATGCCTGAAGCACCTGCCGAGCACGGCGGAACCACCTGCCGGACACGCCAAAATCACCTGAGGGCTACGCCAGAACCACTTGGACGACTCTCCGAAATGACCTGCCGGGCATGTTGGAACCACCTCTCAGACGTGCCAGAAGCACGTGGCGGACAGTCCGGAATCACCTGTTGGGCATGCGCAACCACCTCTGAGACGGACCAGAACCACGTGCCGTGCAGGCTGGAACCACCTACCGGAAAGACCGGAATCACCTTTCGGGCATGCCGGAACCGCCTGTCAGATGTGCCAGAAACACGTGCCGAAGACGACGGAAGCACCTGCCAAGCACGTTGGAACCACCTGCTCAACTCGCCTGAACCCCCTGCCGGACACGCTAAAATCACCTGCCCGCTACACGAGCACCACTTTGGGGACAAGCCGGAATCACGTGAGGGGCATGCCGGCACAGCCTCTCAGACTGAACCTCGTGCCGGATACCACATAACCACCTGCCGGACAGACCGGAACCACCTGCCGGACACGCCGGAACCACGGGCTCGACCCGCCGGAACGACCGCTGGACATGCAAAATCACCTGCCGGCTACGCCGGAAACACTTGGCGAACACTCCGGAATCACCTGCCGGGCATGCCGGAACCACCTCTCAGATATGCCAGAACCACGTGCCAATGACCCCGGAAGCACCTGCCGAGCACGCCGGAACCACCTGCTCGACTCGCCAGAACCACCTGCCGGACACGCAAAAATCACCTGCTGGCTACGCCACAACCGGTGGGGGAACACTTCGGAATCACCTGCCGGGCTTGCTGGAACCACCTGGCGGTCATGCCAAAATCACCTGCCAACTACGCCAGTACCACGTGGCGGACACTGTGGAAACACCTGTCGGGCCGGCCGGAACCACATCTCAGACGTGCCAGAACCATGTGCATGAGATGCTGGAACCACACCCCGAACAGACGGAAAACACCTGCCAGACCCGTCTGAACAACCTGCCGAGCAAGCCGGAGCCACCTGCTCGACTCGCCGGAACCACCTACCTGACATGCCAAAATCACCAGCCGGGTATGCCAGAACCACTTGGCGGACACTGCGGAATCATCTGCCGGACATGCCGGAACCAGCTCTCAGACACACCAGAACCACGTGCCGGAGACGCCGGAAGCACCTGCCGAGCATGCCGGAGCCACCTGCTCGACTCGCCAGAAACACCTGCCGGACACGCCAAAATCACCTGCCGGGTATGCCAGAACCACCTGGCGGACACTCCGAAATCACCTGTCGCGCATGCCGGAGCCACCTCTCAGACGTGCCGGAAGCACGTGCCGGACACGCCGGAATCACCTACCGGACAGACCGGAACCACCTGCCGAGCACGCCGGAGCCACCTGTTCGACTCGCTGGAACCACCTGCCGGACAGGCCAATATCAACTGCTGGCTATGCCAGAACCACCTGGGGGACGGTCCGGAATCACCTGCCAGCCATTGCGGAACCACCTCTCAGACGTACCAGAACCACCTGCCGGAGAAGCTGGAAACACGTCCTGGACATACTGGAACCACCTGCCCGCCAAGCCTGAACCACCTGCCAAGCACAACGGAACAACCTGCCAGACACGCCAAAATCACCTGCGTGTTATGCCAGAACCACTTGGAGGACTCTCTGGGATGACCTGCCGGGCATGCTGAAACCACCTCTCAGCCGTGCCAGAAGCACGTGGCGGACAGTCCGGAATCACCTGTTGGGCATGTGCAACCACCTCTGAGACGTACCAGAAACACATGCCATGCAGGCTGGAACCACCTACCGGACACACCGGAATCACCTTTCGGGCATGCCGGAACCACCTGTCAGATGTGCCAGAAACACGTGCCGGAGACGCCGGAAGCACCTGCCAAGCACGTTGGAACCACCTGCTCAACTCGCCTGAACCACCTGCCGGACATGCCAAAATCTCCTGCCGACTATGCCAGAACCACTTGGCGAACACTCCGGAATCACTTGCCGGGCATGCAGGAACCACCTCTCAGACATGCCAGAACCCCATGCCAATGACCCCGGAAGCACCAGCCGAGCACGCCGGAACCACCTGCTCGACTCGCCAGAACCACCTGCCGATCACGCAAAAATCACCTGCCGGCTACGCCACAACCAGTTGGTGAACACTTTGGAATCACCTGCCAGGCTTGCTGGAACCACCTGCCAGTCATGCCAAAATCACCTGCCAACTACGCCAGAACCGCTTGGCGGACACTGCGGAAACACCTGTCGGGCCGGCTGGAACCACATCTCAGACGTGCCAGAAACGTGTTCATGAGATGCTGGAACCACACCCCGAACAGACGGATACCACCTGCCAGAACTGCCTGAACCACCTGCTGAGCACGCCGGAACCACCTGCTCGACTCACCGGTACCACCTCCCTGACACGCCAAAATCACCTGCTGGGTATGCCAGAACCACTTGGCGGACACTCCGGAATCATCTGCCGGACATGCCGGAACCAGCTCTCAGACACACCAGAACCACGTGCCGGAGACGCCGGAAGCACCTACCGAGCATGCCGGAGCCACCTGCTCGACTCGCCAGAAACACGTGCCGGACACTCCAAAATCACCTGCCGGGTATGCCAGAACCACCTGGCGGACACTACGGAATCACCTGCCGCGCATGCCGGAACCACCTCTCAGACGTGCCGGAAGCACGTGCCAGACACGCCGGAAACACCTACCGGACAGACCGGAACCACCTGCCAAGAACGCCGGAGCCACCTGTTCGACTCGCTGGAACCACCTGCCGGACAGGCCAATATCAACTGCTGGCTATGCCAGAACCACCTGGGGGACAGTCCGGGATCACCTGCCAGCCATGGCGGAACCACCTCTCAGACGTACCAGAACCACCTGCCGGAGAAGCTGGAAACACGTCCTGGACAGACTGGAACCACGTGACGGCCATGCCTGAATCACCTGCCGAGCACGGCGGAACCACCTGCCGGACACGCCGAAATCACCTGCGGGCTACGCCAGAACCACTTGGACGACTCTCCGAAATGACCTGCCGGGCATGTTGGAATCACCTCTCACACGTGCCAGAAGCACGTGGCAGAGAGTCCGGAATCACCTGTTGGGCATACGCAACCACCTCTGAGACGTACCAGAACCACGTGCCGTGCACGCCGGAACCACCTACCGGACAGACCGGAATCAACTTTTGGGCATGCCGGAACCACCAGTCAGATGTGCCAGAAACACGTGCCGGAGACGCCGGAAGCACCTGCCGAGCACGTCGCAACCACCTGCTCAACTCGCCTGAACCACCTGCCGGACACGCCAAAATCACCTGTCCGCTACACCAGCACCACTTCGGGGACAAGCCGGAATCACGTGAGGGGCATGCCGGCACAGCCTCTCAGACTGAACCTCGTGCCGACACCACAGAACCACCTGCCGGACAGACTGGAACCACCTGCCGGACACGTCGGAACCACCGGCTCGACCCGCCGGAACGACCGCTGGACATGCAAAATCACCAGCCGGCTACGCCGGAAACACTTGGCGAACACTCCGGAATCACCTGCCGGGCATGCCGGAACCACCTCTCAGATATGCCATAACCACGTGCCAATGACCCCGGAACCACCTGCTCGACTCGCCAGAACCACCTGCCGGACACGCAAAAATCACCTGCCGGCTACGCCACAACCAGTTGGGGAACACTTCGGAATCACCTGCCGGGCTTGCTGGAACCACCTGCCGGTCATGCCAAAATCACCTGCCAACTACGCCAGTACCACTTGGCGGACACTGTGGAAACACCTGTCGGGCCGGCCGGAACCACATCTCAGACGTGCCAGAACCATGTGCATGAGATGCTGGAACCACACCCCGAACAGACGGAAAACACCTGCCAGACCCGTCTTAACAACCTGCCGAGCACGCCGGAGCCACCTGCTCGACTCGCCGGAACCACCTACCTGACATGCCCAAATCACCAGCAGGGTATGCCAGAACCACTTGGCGGACACTCCGGAATCATCTGCCGGACATGCCGGAACCAGATCTCAGACACACCAGAACCATGTGCCGGAGACGAGGGAAGCACCTTCCGAGCATGCCGGAGCCACCTGCTCGACTCGCCAGAAACACCTGCCGGACACGCCAAAATCACCTGCCGGGTACGCCAGAACCACCTGGCGGACACTCCGAAATCACCTGTCGCGCATGCCGGAACCACCTCTCAGACGTGCCGGAAGCACGTGACGGACACGCCGGAATCACCTACCGGACAGACCGGAACCACCTGCCGAGCACGCCGGAGCCACCTGTTCGACTCGCTGGAACCACCTGCCGGACAGGCCTATATCAACTTCTGGCTATGCCAGAACCACCTGGGCTACGGTCCGGAATCGCCTGCCAGCCATGGCGGAACCAACTCTCGGACGTACCAGAACCACCTGCCGGAGAAGCTGGAAACACGTCCTGGACAGTCTGGAACCACCTGCCGGCCAAGCCTGAACCACCTGCCAAGCACAACGGAACAACCTGCCAGACACGCCAAAATCACCTGCGTGTTATGCCAGAACCACTTGGAGGACTCTCTGGGATGACCTGCCGGGCATGCCGGAACCACCTCTCAGACGTGCCAGAACCATGTGGCGGACAGTCCGGAATCACCTGTTGGGCATGCGCAACCACCTCTGAGACGTACCAGAACCACATGCCGTGCAGGCTGGAACCACCTACCGGACAGACCGGAATCACCTTTCGGGCATGCCGGAACCACCTGTCAGATGTGCCAGAAACACGTGCCGGAGACGCCGGAAGCACCTGCCAAGCACGTTGGAACCACCTGCTCAACTCGCCTGAACCACCTGCCGGACATGCCAAAATCACCTGCCGACTATGCCAGAACCACTTGGCGAACACTCCGGAATCACTTGCCGGGCATGCAGGAACCACCTCTCAGACATGCCAGAACCCCGTGCCAATGACCCCAGAAGCACCAGCCGAGCACGCCGGAACCACCTGCTCGACTCGCCAGAAACACCTGCCGATCACGCAAAAATCACCTGCCGGCTACGCCACAACCAGTTGGTGAACACTTTGGAATCACCTGCCAGGCTTGCTGGAACCACCTGCCAGTCATGCCAAAATCACCTGCCAACTACGCCAGAACCGCTTGGCGGACACTGCGGAAACACCTGTCGGGCCGGCTGGAACCACATCTCAGACGTGCCAGAAACGTGTTCATGAGATGCTGGAACCACACCCCGAACAGACGGATACCACCTGCCAGAACCGCCTGAACGACCTGCTGAGCACGCCGGAACCACCTGCTCGACTCACCGGTACCACCTCCCTGACACGCCAAAATCACCTGCTGGGTATGCCAGAACCACTTGGCGGACACTCCGGAATCATCTGCCGGACATGCCGGAACCAGCCCTCAGACACACCAGAACCAAGTGCAGGAGACGCCGGAAGCACCTGCCGAGCATGCCGGAGCCACCTGCTCGACTCGCCAGAAACACCTGCCGGACACGCCAAAATCACCTGCCAGGTATGCCAGAACCACCTGGCGGACACTACGGAATCACCTGCCGCGCATGCCGGAACCACCTCTCAGATGTGCCGGAAGCACGTGCCAGACACGCCGGAAACACCTACCGGACAGACCGGAACCACCTGCCAAGAACGCCCGAGCCACCTGTTCGACTCGCTGGAACCACCTGCCGGACATGCCAATATCAACTGCTGGCTATGCCAGAACCACCTGGGGGACAGTCCGGGATCACCTGCCAGCCATGGCGGAACCACCTCTCAGACGTACCAGAACCACCTGCCGGAGAAGCTGGAAACACGTCCTGGACAGACTGGAACCACGTGACGGCCATGCCTGAACCACCTGCCGAGCACGGCGGAACCACCTGCCGGACACGCCAAAATCACCTGCGGGCTACGCCAGAACCACTTGGACGACTCTCCGAAATGACCTGCCGGGCATGTTGGAACCACCTCTCAGACGTGCCAGAAGCACGTGGCAGACAGTCCGGAATCACCTGTTGGGCATACGCAACCACCTCTGACACGTACCAGAACCATGTGCCGTGCACGCCGGAACCACCTACCGGACAGACCGGAATCAACTTTTGGGCATGCCGGAACCACCAGTCAGATGTGCCAGAAACACGTGCCGGAGACGCCGGAAGCACCTGCCGAGCACGTCGCAACCACCTGCTCAACTCGCCTGAACCACCTGCCGGACACGCCAAAATCACCTGTCCGCTACACCAGCACCACTTCGGGGACAAGCCGGAATCACGTGAGGGGCATGCCGGCACAGCCTCTCAGACTGAACCTCGTGCCGGACACCACAGAACCACCTGCCGGACAGACCGGAACCACCTGCCGGACACGCCGGAACCACCGGCTCGACCCGCCTGAACGACCGCTGGACATGCAAAAGCACCTGCCGGCTACGCCGGAAACACTTGGCGAACACTCCGGAATCACCTGCCTGGCATGCCGGAACCACCTCTCAGATATGCCAGAACCACGTGCCAATGACCCCGGAAGCACCTGCCGAGCACGCCGGAACCACCTGCTCGACTCGCCAGAACCACCTGCCGGACACGCAAAAATCACCTGCCGGCTACGCCACAACCAGTTGGGGAACACTTCGGAATCACCTGCCGGGCTTGCTGGAACCACCTGCCGGTCATGCCAAAATCACCTGCCAACTACGCCAGTACCACTTGGCGGACACTGTGGAAACACCTGTCGGGCCGGCCGGAACCACATCTCAGACGTGCCAGAACCATGTGCATGAGATGCTGGAACCACACCCCGAACAGACGGAAAACACCTGCCAGACCCGTCTGAACAACCTGCCGAGCACGCCGGAGCCACCTGCTCGACTTGCCGGAACCACCTACCTGACATGCCCAAATCACCAGCCGGGTATGCCAGAACCAGTTGGCGGACACTCCGGAATCATCTGCCAGACATGCCGGAACCAGCTCTCAGACACACCAGAACCACGTGCCGGAGACGCCGGAAGCACCTGCCGAGCATGCCGGAGCCACCTGCTTGACTCGCCAGAAACACCTGCCGGACACACCAAAATCACCTACCGGACAGACCGGAACCACCTGCCGAGCACGCCGGAGCCACCTGTTCGACTCGCTGGAACCACCTGCCGGACAGGCCAATATCAACTTCTGGCTATGCCAGAACCACCTGGGGGACGGTCCGGAATCGCCTGCCAGCCATGGCGGAACCACCTCTCAGACGTACCAGAACCACCTGCCGGAGAAGCTGGGAACACGTCCTGGACAGTCTGGAACCACCTGCCGGCCAAGCCTGAACCACCTGCCAAGCACAACGGAACAACCTGCCAGACACGCCAAAATCACCTGCGTGTTATGCCAGAACCACTTGGAGGACTCTCTGGGATGACCTGCCGGGCATGCCGGAACCACCTCTCAGACGTGCCAGAACCATGTGGCGGACAGTCCGGAATCACCTGTTGGGCATGCGCAACCACCTCTGAGACGTACCAGAACCACATGCCGTGCAGGCTGGAACCACCTACCGGACAGACCGGAATCACCTTTCGGGCATGCCGGAACCACCTGTCAGATGTGCCAGAAACACGTGCCGGAGACGCCGGAAGCACCTGCCAAGCACGTTGGAACCACCTGCTCAACTCGCCTGAACCACCTGCCGGACATGCCAAAATCACCTGCCGACTATGCCAGAACCACTTGGCGAACACTCCGGAATCACTTGCCGGGCATGCAGGAACCACCTCTCAGACATGCCAGAACCCCGTGCCAATGACCCCGGAAGCACCTGCCGAGCACGTCGCAACCACCTGCTCAACTCGCCTGAACCACCTGCCGGACACGCCAAAATCACCTGCCCGCTACACCAGCACCACTTCGGGGACAAGCCGGAATCACGTGAGGGGGATGCCGGCACAGCCTCTCAGACTGAACCTCGTGCCGGACACCACAGAACCACCTGCCGGACAGACCCGAACCACCTGCCGGAGAAGCTGGAAACACGTCCTGGACAGACTGGAACCACGTGACGGCCATGCCTGAACCACCTGCCGAGCACGGCGGAACCACCTGCCGGACACGCCAAAATCACCTGCGGGCTACGCCAGAACCACTTGGACGACTCTTCGAAATGACCTGCCGGGCATGTTGGAACCACCTCTCAGACGTGCCAGAAGCACGTGGCGGACAGTCCGGAATCACCTGTTGGGCATACGCAACCACCTCTTTCACGTACCAGAACCACGTGCCGTGCACGCCGGAACCACCTACCGGACAGACCGGAATCAACTTTTGGGCATGCCGGAACCACCAGTCAGATGTGCCAGAAACACGTGCCGGAGACGCCGGAAGCACCTGCCGAGCACGTCGCAACCACCTGCTCAACTCGCCTGAACCACCTGCCGGACACGCCAAAATCACCTGCCCGCTACACCAGCACCACTTCGGGGACAAGCCGGAATCACGTGAGGGGCATGCCGGCACAGCCTCTCAGACTGAACCTCGTGCCGGACACCACAGAACCACCTGCCGGACAGACCGGAACCACCTGCCGGACACGCCGGAACCACCGGCTCGACCCGCAGGAACGACCGCTGGACATGCAAAATCACCTGCCGGCTACGCCGGAAACACTTGGCGAACACTCCGGAATCACCTGCCGGGCATGCCGGAACCACCTCTCAGATATGCCAGAACCACGTGCCAATGACCCCGGAAGCACCTGCCGAGCACACCGGAACCACCTGCTCGACTCACCAGAACCACCTGCCGGACACGCAAAAATCACCTGCCGGCTACGCCACAACCAGTTGGGGAACACTTCGGAATCACCTGCCGGGCTTGCTGGAACCACCTGCCGGTCATGCCAAAATCACCTGCCAACTACGCCAGTACCACTTGGCGGACACTGTGGAAACACCTGTCGGGCCGGCCGGAACCACATCTCAGACGTGCCAGAACCATGTGCATGAGATGCTGGAACCACACCCCGAACAGACGGAAAACACCTGCCAGACCCGTCTGAAAAACCTGCCGAGCACGCCGGAGCCACCTGCTCGACTCGCCGGAAACACCTGCCGGACAGGCCAATATTAACTGCTGGCTATGCCAGAACCACCTGGGGGACGGTCCGGAATCGCCTGCCAGCCATGGCGGAACCACCTCTCAGACGTAGCAGAACCACCTGCCGGAGAAGCTGGAAACACGTCCTGGACAGTCTGGAACCACCTGCCGGTCATGCCAAAATCACCTGCCAACTACGCCAGAAGTGCTTGGCGGACACTGCGGAAACACCTGTCGGGCCGGCCGGAACCACATCTCAGACGTGCCAGAACCATGTGCATGAGATGCTGGAACCACACCCCGAACAGACGGAAAACACCGGCCAGACCCGTCTGAACAACCTGCCGAGCACGCCGAAGCCACCTGCTCGACTCGCCGGAACTACCTATCTGACATGCCAAAATCACCAGCCGGGTATGCCCGAACCACTTGGCGGACACTCCGGAATCATCTGCCGGACATGCCGGAACCAGCTCTCAGACACACCAGAACCACGTGCCGGAGACGCCGGAAGCACCTGCCGAGCATGCCGGAGCCACCTGCTCGACTCGCCAGAAAGACCTGCCGGACACGCCAAAATCACCTGCCGGGTACGCCAGAACCACCTGGCGGACACTCCGAAACCACCTGTCGCGCATGCCGGAACCACCTCTCAGCCGTGCCAGAACCATGTGGCGGACAGTCCGGAATCACCTGTTGGGCATGCGCAACCACCTCTGAGACGTACCAGAACCACATGCCGTGCAGGCTGGAACCACCTACCGGACAGACCGGAATCACCTTTCGGGCATGCCGGAACCACCTGTCAGATGTGCCAGAAACACGTGCCGGAGACGCCGGAAGCACCTGCCAAGCACGTTGGAACCACCTGCTCAACGCGCCTGAACCACCTGCCGGACATGCCAAAATCACCTGCCGACTATGCCAGAACCACTTGGCGAACACTCCGGAAACACCTGTCGGGCCGGCTGGAACCACATCTCAGACGTGCCAGAAACGTGTTCATGAGATGCTGGAACCACACCCCGAACAGACGGATACCACCTGCCAGAACCGCCTGAACCACCTGCTGAGCACGCCGGAACCACCTCTCCGACGTGCCGGAAGCACGTGCCAGACACGCCGGAAACACCTACCGGACAGACCGGAACCACCAGCCAAGAACTCCGGAGCCACCTGTTCGACTCGCTGGAACCACCTGCCGGACAGGCCAATATCAACTTCTGGCTATGCCAGAACCACCTGGGGGACGGTCCGGCATCACCTGCCAGCCATGGCGGAACCACCTCTCAGACGTACCAGAACCACCTGCCGGAGAAGCTGGAAACACGTCCTGGACAGACTGGAACCACGTGACGGCCATGCCTGAATCACCTGCCGAGCACGGCGGAACCACCTGCCGGACACGCCGAAATCACCTGCGGGCTACGCCAGAACCACTTGGACGACTCTCCGAAATGACCTGCCGGGCATGTTGGAATCACCTCTCACACGTGCCAGAAGCACGTGGCAGACAGTCCGGAATCACCTGTTGGGCATACGCAACCACCTCTGAGACGTACCAGAACCACGTGCCGTGCACGCCGGAACCACCTACCGGACAGACCGGAATCAACTTTTGGGCATGCCGGAACCACCAGTCAGATGTGCCAGAAACACGTGCCGGAGACGCCGGAAGCACCTGCCGAGCACGTCGCAACCACCTGCTCAACTCGCCTGAACCACCTGCCGGACACGCCAAAATCACCTGTCCGCTACACCAGCACCACTTCGGGGACAAGCCGGAATCACGTGAGGGGCATGCCGGCACAGCCTCTCAGACTGAACCTCGTGCCGACACCACAGAACCACCTGCCGGACAGACTGGAACCACCTGCCGGACACGTCGGAACCACCGGCTCGACCCGCCGGAACGACCGCTGGACATGCAAAATCACCAGCCGGCTACGCCGGAAACACTTGGCGAACACTCCGGAATCACCTGCCGGGCATGCCGGAACCACCTCTCAGATATGCCATAACCACGTGCCAATGACCCCGGAACCACCTGCTCGACTCGCCAGAACCACCTGCCGGACACGCAAAAATCACCTGCCGGCTACGCCACAACCAGTTGGGGAACACTTCGGAATCACCTGCCGGGCTTGCTGGAACCACCTGCCGGTCATGCCAAAATCACCTGCCAACTACGCCAGTACCACTTGGCGGACACTGTGGAAACACCTGTCGGGCCGGCCGGAACCACATCTCAGACGTGCCAGAACCATGTGCATGAGATGCTGGAACCACACCCCGAACAGACGGAAAACACCTGCCAGACCCGTCTGAACAACCTGCCGAGCACGCCGGACCCACCTGCTCGACTCGCCGGAACCACCTACCTGACATGCCCAAATCACCAGCAGGGTATGCCAGAACCACGTGGCGGACACTCCGGAATCATCTGCCGGACATGCCGGAACCAGCTCTCAGACACACCAGAACCATGTGCCGGAGACGCCGGTAGCACCTTCCGAGCATGCCGGAGCCACCTGCTCGACTCGCCAGAAACACCTGCCGGACACGCCAAAATCACCTGCCGGGTACGCCAGAACCACCTGGCGGATACTCCGAAATCACCTGTCGCGCATGCCGGAACCACCTCTCAGACGTGCCGGAAGCACGTGACGGACACGCCGGAATCACCTACCGGACAGACCGGAACCACCTGCCGAGCACGCCGGAGCCACCTGTTCGACTCGCTGGAACCACCTGCCGGACAGGCCTATATCAACTTCTGGCTATGCCAGAACCACCTGGGCTACGGTCCGGAATCGCCTGCCAGCCATGGCGGAACCAACTCTCGGACGTACCAGAACCACCTGCCGGAGAAGCTGGAAACACGTCCTGGACAGTCTGGAACCACCTGCCGTCCAAGCCTCAACCACCTGCCAAGCACAACGGAACAACCTGCCAGACACGCCAAAATCACCTGCGTGTTATGCCAGAACCACTTGGAGGACTCTCTGGGATGACCTGCCGGGCATGCCGGAACCACCTCTCAGACGTGCCAGAACCATGTGGCGGACAGTCCGGAATCACCTGTTGGGCATGCGCAACCACCTCTGAGACGTACCAGAACCACATGCCGTGCAGGCTGGAACCACCTACCGGACAGACCGGAATCACCTTTCGGGCATGCCGGAACCACCTGTCAGATGTGCCAGAAACACGTGCCGGAGACGCCGGAAGCACCTGCCAAGCACGTTGGAACCACCTGCTCAACTCGCCTGAACCACCTGCCGGACATGCCAAAATCACCTGCCGACTATGCCAGAACCACTTGGCGAACACTCCGGAATCACTTGCCGGGCATGCAGGAACCACCTCTCAGACATGCCAGAACCCCGTGCCAATGACCCCGGAAGCACCAGCCGAGCACGCCGGAACCACCTGCTCGACTCGCCAGAACCACCTGCCGATCACGCAAAAATCACCTGCCGGCTACGCCACAACCAGTTGGTGAACACTTTGGAATCACCTGCCAGGCTTGCTGGAACCACCTGCCAGTCATGCCAAAATCACCTGCCAACTACGCCAGAACCGCTTGGCGGACACTGCGGAAACACCTGTCGGGCCGGCTGGAACCACATCTCAGACGTGCCAGAAACGTGTTCATGAGATGCTGGAACCACACCCCGAACAGACGGATACCACCTGCCAGAACCGCCTGAACCACCTGCTGAGCACGCCGGAACCACCTGCTCGACTCACCGGTACCACCTCCCTGACACGCCAAAATCACCTGCTGGGTATGCCAGAACCACTTGGCGGACACTCCGGAATCATCTGCCGGACATGCCGGAACCAGCCCTCAGACACACCAGAACCAAGTGCAGGAGACGCCGGAAGCACCTGCCGAGCATGCCGGAGCCACCTGCTCGACTCGCCAGAAACACCTGCCGGACACGCCAAAATCACCTGCCAGGTATGCCAGAACCACCTGGAGGACACTACGGAATCACCTGCCGCGCATGCCGGAACCACCTCTCAGACGTGCCGGAAGCACGTGCCAGACACGCCGGAAACACCTACCGGACAGACCGGAACCACCTGCCAAGAACGCCGGAGCCACCTGTTCGACTCGCTGGAACCACCTGCCGGACAGGCCAATATCAACTGCTGGCTATGCCAGAACCACCTGGGGGACAGTCCGGGATCACCTGCCAGCCATGGCGGAACCACCTCTCAGACGTACCAGAACCACCTGCCGGAGAAGCTGGAAACACGTCCTGGACAGACTGGAACCACGTGACGGCCATGCCTGAACCACCTGCCGAGCACGGCGGAACCACCTGCCGGACACGCCAAAATCACCTGCGGGCTACGCCAGAACCACTTGGACGACTCTTCGAAATGACCTGCCGGGCATGTTGGAACCACCTCTCAGACGTGCCAGAAGCACGTGGCGGACAGTCCGGAATCACCTGTTGGGCATACGCAACCACCTCTTTCACGTACCAGAACCACGTGCCGTGCACGCCGGAACCACCTACCGGACAGACCGGAATCAACTTTTGGGCATGCCGGAACCACCAGTCAGATGTGCCAGAAACACGTGCCGGAGACGCCGTAAGCACCTGCCGAGCACGTCGCAACCACCTGCTCAACTCGCCTGAACCACCTGCCGGACACGCCAAAATCACCTGCCCGCTACACCAGCACCACTTCGGGGACAAGCCGGAATCACGTGAGGGGCATGCCGGCACAGCCTCTCAGACTGAACCTCGTGCCGGACACCACAGAACCACCTGCCGGACAGACCGGAACCACCTGCCGGACACGCCGGAACCACCGGCTCGACCCGCCTGAACGACCGCTGGACATGCAAAAGCACCTGCCGGCTACGCCGGAAACACTTGGCGAACACTCCGAAATCACCTGCCGGGCATGCCGGAACCACCTCTCAGATATGCCAGAACCACGTGCCAATGACCCCGGAAGCACCTGCCGAGCACGCCGGAACCACCTGCTCGACTCGCCAGAACCACCTGCCGGACACGCAAAAATCACCTGCCGGCTACGCCACAACCAGTTGGGGAACACTTCGGAATCACCTGCCGGGCTTGCTGGAACCACCTGCCGGTCATGCCAAAATCACCTGCCAACTACGCCAGTACCACTTGGCGGACACTGTGGAAACACCTGTCGGGCCGGCCGGAACCACATCTCAGACGTGCCAGAACCATGTGCATGAGATGCTGGAACCACACCCCGAACAGACGGAAAACACCTGCCAGACCCGTCTGAACAACCTGCCGAGCACGCCGGAGCCACCTGCTCGACTCGCCGGAACCACCTACCTGACATGCCCAAATCACCAGCCGGGTATGCCAGAACCACTTGGCGGACACTCCGGAATCATCTGCCGGACATGCCGGAACCAGCTCTCAGACACACCAGTACCACGTGCCGGAGACGCCGGAAGCACCTGCCGAGCATGCCGGAGCCACCTGCTTGACTCGCCAGAAACACCTGCCGGACACACCAAAATCACCTGCCGGGTACGCCATAACCACCTGGCGGACACTCCGAAATCACCTGTCGCGCATGCCGGAACCACCTCTCAGACGTGCCGGAAGCACGTGCCGGACACGCCGGAATCACCTACCGGACAGACCGGAACCACCTGCCGAGCACGCCGGAGCCACCTGTTCGACTCGCTGGAACCACCTGCCGGACAGGCCAATATCAACTTCTGGCTATGCCAGAACCACCTGGGGGACGGTCCGGAATCGCCTGCCAGCCATGGCGGAACCACCTCTCAGACGTACCAGAACCACCTGCCGGAGAAGCTGGAAACACGTCCTGGACAGTCTGGAACCACCTGCCGGCCAAGCCTGAACCACCTGCCAAGCACAACGGAACAACCTGCCAGACACGCCAAAGTCACCTGCGTGTTATGCCAGAACCACTTGGAGGACTCTCTGGGATGACCTGCCGGGCATGCCGGAACCACCTCTCAGACGTGCCAGAACCATGTGGCGGACAGTCCGGAATCACCTGTTGGGCATGCGCAACCACCTCTGAGACGTACCAGAACCACATGCCGTGCAGGCTGGAACCACCTACCGGACAGACCGGAATCACCTTTCGGGCATGCCGGAACCACCTGTCAGATGTGCCAGAAACACGTGCCGGAGACGCCGGAAGCACCTGCCAAGCACGTTGGAACCACCTGCTCAACTCGCCTGAACCACCTGCCGGACATGCCAAAATCACCTGCCGACTATGCCAGAACCACTTGGCGAACACTCCGGAATCACTTGCCGGGCATGCAGGAACCACCTCTCAGACATGCCAGAACCCCGTGCCAATGACCCCGGAAGCACCTGCCGAGCACGTCGCAACCACCTGCTCAACTCGCCTGAACCACCTGCCGGACACGCCAAAATCACCTGCCCGCTACACCAGCACCACTTCGGGGACAAGCCGGAATCACGTGAGGGGCATGCCGGCACAGCCTCTCAGACTGAACCTCGTGCCCGACACCACAGAACCACCTGCCGGACAGACCGGAACCACCTGCCGGACACGCTGGAACCACCGGCTCGACCCGCCGGAACGACCGCTGGACATGCAAAATCACCTGCCGGCTACGCCCGAAACACTTGGCGAACACTCCGGAATCACCTGCCGGGCATGTTGGAACCACCTCTCAGATATGCCAGAACCACGTGCCAATGACCCAGAAGCACCTGCCGAGCACTCCGGAACCACCTGCTCGACTCGCCAGAAACACCTGCCGGACACGCCAATATCACCTGCCGGGTATGCCAGAACCACTTGGCGGACACTCCGGAATCATCTGCCGGACATGCCGGAACCAGCTCTCAGACACACCAGAACCACGTGCCGGAGACGCCGGAAGCACCTGCCGAGCATGCCGGAGCCACCTGCTCGACTCGCCAGAAACACCTGCCGGACACGCCAAAATCACCTGCCGGGTATGCCAGAACCACCTGGCGGACCCTACGGAATCACCTGCCATGCATGCCGGAACCACCTCTCAGACGTGCCGGAAGCACGTGCCAGACACGCCGGAAACACCTACCGGACAGACCGGAACCACTTGCCGAGCACGCCGGAGCCACCTGTTCGACTCGCTGGAACCACCTGTCGGACAGGCCAATATCAACTGCTGGCTATGCCAGAACCACCTGGGGGACCGTCCGGGATCACCTGCCAGCCATGGCGGAACCACCTCTCAGAGGTGAGACAACCACATGCCGGACACTCCGGAATCACCTGCCGGGCATGCCGGAACCATCTCTCAGACGTGCCACAACCACGTGCCGGAGAGACCGGAAGCACCTGCCGAGCTCGCCGGAACCACCTGCTGGACATGCCGGAACCGCCTGCCTCAAAGGCCAAAATCATATGCCGGCTACGCCAAACCCACTTGGTGGACACTCCAGAATCACCTTGCGGGCATGCCAGAACCAAGACATGGACAGACGGCAAACACCTGCCGGACCTGCTGGAACCACCTGCCGAGCACTCCGGAACCACCTGCTCGACTCACCAAAGCCACCTGATGGACACACCAGAAACAACTGCGGGGTAGGCCAGAACCACTTGGAGGACTCTCCGGGATCACCTGCCAGGCATGCCGGAACCACCTCTCATACGTGCCAGAACCATGTGCCGGACACGCCGGAACCAACCGCCGAGTATGCCGGAACCAGCTGATCCACTCCCCAGAACCACCTACTGGACACGCCAAAATCAACTGCCGGCTACGCCAGAACCACTCGGCAGGCCTCCGGAATCACATGCCAGGCATTCCGGATCCACGTCTCAGAGGTGCCAGAACCACATGCCATACACTCTGGAATCACCTGCCGGGCATGCCGAAACCACATCTCAGACTTGCCAGAACCATTTGCCGGACACGCCGGAACCACCTGCCGAGAATGCCGGAATCACCTGCTCCACTCCCCAGAACCACCTGCTGGAGACCCCAAAATCACCTGCCGGCTACGCCAGAACCACTTGGCGGACACCATGGAAACACCTGTCGGGCCGGCCGGAACCACCTATCAGACGTGCCAGAACCATGTGCCTGAGATGCCGGAACCACACCCCGAACACACAGAAACCACCTGCCAGACCCGCCTGAACCACCTGCCGAGCACGCTGGAACCACCTACTCGACTCGCCGGAACCACCTACCTGACACGCTAAAATCACCTGCCGGGTATGCCACAACCACTTGGTGGACACTCCGGAATCATCTGCCGGACATGCCAGAACCAGCCCTCAGACACACCAGAATCACGTGCCGGACACGCCGGAAGCACCTGCTGATGATGCCTGAGCCAAATGCTCGACTTGCAAGAAATACCTGCCTGACACGCCAAAATCACCTGCCGGGTACGCCAGAACCACGTGGCGGACACTCCGGAATCACCTGTCGGGCATGCCGGAACCAAATCTCAGACGTGCCAGAACCTCGTGCCGGACACTCCAGAACCACCTGCCGGACAGACCAGAAACACCTGCTGGACATGCCGGAACCACTGGCTCGACTCGCCGGAACCACCGCCGGACATGCAAAATGACCTGCAGGCTATGCCAGAACCACTTGGTGAACACTCCGGAATCACCTCTAGGGCATGCCGGAACCACCTCTCAGACTTGCCGGAACCATGTTCCGGACACGCCGGTACCACCTGCCAAGTATGCCGGAACCACCTGATCCACTCCCCAGAACCACCTGCTGGACACGCCAGAATCACCTGCCGACTACGCCAGAACCACTCGGCAGACACTCCGGAACCTCCTGCCGGGCACGCCGGAACCACCTCTCAGAGGTGCCAGAACCAAATGCCGGACACTGCGGTATCACCTGCCGGGCATGCCGGAACCACCTCTCAGAGGTGCCAGAACCACATGCCGGACACTCCGGAATCACCTGCCCGGCATGCCGGAACCACCTCTCAGACTTGCCAGAACCATGTTCCGGACACGCCCGTACCACCTGCCGAGTATGCCGGAACCACCTGATCCACTCCCCAGAACCACCTGCTGGACACGCCAGAATCACCTGCCGACTACGCCAGAACCACTCGGCAGACACTCCGGAACCACCTGCCGGGCATGGCGGAACCACCTCTCAGAGGTGCCAGAACCACATGCCGGACACTCCAGAATCACCTGCCGGGCATGCCGGAACCATCTCACAGACGTGCCAGAACCATGTGCCTGAGTCCGGAACCACACCCCGAACACACCGAAACCACCTGCCAGACCCGCCTGAACCACCTGCCGAGCACGCCGGAACCACATACTCGACTCGCTGGAACCACCTACCTGACACGCTAAAATCACCTGCCGGGTATGCCACAAGCACTTGGTGGACACTCCGGAATCATCTGCCGGACATGCCAGAACCAGCTCTCAGACACACCAGAACCACGTGCCAGACACGCCGGAATCACCTGCTGATCATGCCTGAGCCAAATGCTCGACTTGCAAGAAACACCTGCCAGACACTTCAAAATCACCTGCCGGGTACGCCAGAACCACGTGGCGGACACTCCGGAATCACCTGTCGGGCATGCCGGAACCAACTATCAGACGTGCTAGAACCTCGTGCCGGACACGCCAGAACCACCTGCCGGACAGACCGGAAACACCTGCTGGACACGCCAGAACCACTCGGGAGACACTCCGGAATCTCCTGCCGCGCATGCCGGAACCATCTCTCAGACGTGCAAGAAAAAAGTTCCGGACACGCCGGTACCACATGCCGAGTATGCCGGAACCACCTGATCCACTCCCCAGAACCACCTGCTGGATACACCAGAATCACCTGCCGGGTACTCCAGAACCACTCGGCTGACACTCCGTAAGCCACTGCCGGGCATGCCGGAACCACCAGCTCGACTCGCCAGAACTATTGCCGGACATGCAAAATCACCTGCCGGCTATGCCAGAACCACTTGGCGAACACTCCGGAATCACCTGACGGGCATGGCGGAACCACCTCTCAGACATGCCGGAACCACATGCCAATGACACCGGAAGCACCTGCCGAGCACGCCAGAACCACATGCTCTACTCGCCAAAACCACCCACTGGACACGCCAAAATCACCTGCCGGCTACGCCAGAACCACTCGGCACACACTCCGGAATCACCTGCCGGGCTGGCTGGAACCACCTGCTGGTCGCGCCAACATCACCTTTCAGGTACGCCAGAACCACTTGGCGGACACTCCGGAAACACCTGTTGGGCCGGCCGGAACCACATCTCAGACGTGCCAGAACCATGTGCCTGAGATGCCGGAACCACTCCCCGAACAGACCGAAACCACCTGCCAGACCCGCCTGAACCCCCAGGCGAGCACGCCTGATCCACCTGCTCAACTAGCCGGAACCTCCTTCCTGACACGCCAAAATCACCTGCCAGGTATACCAGAACCACTTGGTGGACACTCCGGAATCATCTGCCGGACATGCCAGAACCAGCTCTCAGACACACCAGAACCACGTGCCAGAGACGCCGGAAGCACCAGCTGAGCATGCCTGAGCCACCTGCTCGACTCGCAAGAAACACCTGTCGGACATGCCAAAATCACCTGCCGGGTACGGCAGAAAAACTTGGCGGATGCTCCGGAATCACCTGACGGGCGTGCCGGAACCACCTCTCAGACTTGCCGGAACCATGTTCTGGACAAGCCGGTACCACCTGCCCAGTATGCCGGAACCAGCTGATCCACTCCGCAGAACCACCTAGTGGACACGCCAAAATCAACGGCCGGCTACGCCGGAACCACCGGCTCGACTCGCCGGAACCAGCGCCGGAGATGCAAAATGACCTGCCGGCTACGCCAGAACCACTTGGCGAACACTCCGGAATCACCTGTCGGGCATGCCGGAACCACCTCTCAGACTTGCCAGAACCATGTTCCGGACACACCGGTACCACCTGCCGAGTATGCCGGAACCACCTGATCCACTCCCCAGAACCACCTGCTGGACACGCCAGAATCACCTGCCGACTACGCCAGAACCACTCGGCAGACACTCCGGAACCATCTGCCGGGCATGCCGGAACCACCTCTCAGAGGTGCCAGAAACAAATGCCGGACACTCCGGAATCACCTGCCAGGCAAACCGGAACCATCTATCAGACGTGCCAGAAACATGTTCCGGACACGCCGGTACCACCTGCCGAGCTCGCCGGAACCACCAGCTGGACACGCCAAAATCACCTGCCGGGTACGCAAGAAACACTTGGCGGACGCTCCGGAATCACCTGTCGGGCATGCCGGAACCAACTCTCAGACTTGCCAGAACCATGTTCTGGACACACTGGTACAACCTGCAGAGTATGCCGGAACCAGCTGATCTACTCCCCAGAACCACCTAGTGGACACGCCAAAATCAACTGCCGGCTACGCCAGAACCACTCGGCAGACACTCCGGAATCACCTGCCAGGCATCCCGGAACCACCTCTCAGAGGTGCCAGAACCAAATGCCGGAGACTCCGGTATCACCTGCCGGGCATGCCGGAACCACCTCTCAGAGGTGCCAGAACCAAATGCCGGACACTCCGGTATCCCCTGCCGGGCATGCCGGAACCACCTCTCAGATTTGCCAGAACCATGTTCCGGACATGCCGGAACCACCTGCCGAGCTCACCGGAACCACCTGCTGGACACGCCAAAATCACCTGCAGGCTACGCCAGAACCACTCGGCAGACACTCGGGAATCACATGCCAGGCATTCCGGAACCACCTCTCAGAGGTGCCAGAACCAAATGCCGGACACTCCGGTATCACCTGCCGGGCATGCCGGAACCACCTCTCAGAGGTGCCAGAACCACATGCCGGACACTCCGGAATCACCTGCCGGGCATGCCGGAACCACCTGATGGACATGCCGGAACCACCGGCTCGACTCGCCGGAACCATTGCCGGACATGCAAAATCACCTGCTGGCTACGCCAGAACCACTTGGCGAACACTCCGCAATCACCTGACGGGCATGGCGGAACCACCTCTCAGACATGCCGGAACCACATGCCAATGACACCGGAAGCACCTGACGAGCACGCCAGAACCACCTGCTCGACTCGCCAAAACCACCTGCTGGACACGCCAAAATCACCTGCCGGCTTCGCCAGAACCACTCGGCAGACACTCCGGAATCACCTGCCGGGCTGGCTGGAAACACCTGCCGGTCACGCCAGCATCACCTTTCAGCTACGCCAGAACCACTTGGCGGACACTCAGGAAACACCTGTCGGGCCGGCCGGAACCACCTCTCAGACGTGCCAGAACCATGTGCCTGGGATGCCAGAACCACTGCCCGAAAAAACCGAAACCATCTGCCAGACCCGCCTGAACCCCCTGGTGAGCACGCCTGATCCACCTGCTCCACTAGCCGGAACCACCTTCCTGACATGCCAAACTCACCTGCCAGGTATACCAGAACCACTTGGTGGACACTCCGGAATCATCTGCCGGACATGCCAGAACCAGCTCTCAGACACACCAGAACCACGTGCCAGAGACGCCGTAAGCAGCAGCTGAGCATGCCTGAGCCACCTGCTCGACTCGCAAGAAACACCTGTCGGACATGCCAAAATCACCTGCCGGGTACGCCAGAAACACTTGGCGGACGCTCCGGAATCACCTGTCGGGCGTGCCGGAACCACCTCTCAGACTTGCCAGAACCATGTTCCGGACACGCTGGTACCACCTGCCGAGTATGCCGGAACCAGCTGATCCACTCCCCAAAACCACCTAGTGGACACGCCAAAATCAACTGCCGGCTACGCCAGAACCACTCGGCAGACACTCCGGAATCTCATGCCAGGCATTCTGGAACCATCTCTCAGAGGTGCCAGAACCAAATGCCGGACACTCCGGTATCACCTCCCGGGCATGCCGGAACCACCTCTCAGAGGTGCCAGAACCACATGCCGGACACTCCGGAATCACCTGCCTGGCATGCCGGAACCACATGCCGGGCATGCCGGAACCACCTGCCGGACATGCTGGAACCACCGGCTCGACTCGCTGGAACCATTTCCGGACATGCAAAATCACCTGCCGGCTATGCCAGAACCACTTGGCGAACACTCCGGAATCACCTGCCGGGCATGCCGGAACCACCTCTCAGACATGCCGGAACCACATGCCAATGACAGCGGAAGCACCTGCCGAGCACGCCAGAACCACCTTCTCGAGTCGCCAAAACCACCCGCTGGACACGCCAAAATCACCTGCCGGCTACGCCAGAACCACTCGGCAGACACTCCGGAATCACCTGCCGGGCTGGCTGGAACCACCTGCTGGTCGCGCCAACATCACCTTCAGGTACGCCAGAACCACTTGGCGGACACTCCGGAAAAACCTGTCGGGCCGGCCGGAACCACGTATCAGACGTGCCAGAACCATGTGCCTGATATGCCGGAACCACTCCCCGAACAGACCGAAACCACCTGCCAGACCCGCCTGAACACCCTGGCGAGCACGCCTGATCCACCTGCTCAACTAGCCGGAACCACCTTCCTGACACGCCAAAATCACCTGCCAGGTCTACCAGAACCACTTGGTGGACAGTCCGGAATCATCTGCCGGACATGCCAGAACCAGCTCTCAGACACACCAGAACCACGTGACAGAGACGCCGGAAGCACCAGCTGAGCATGCCTGAGCCACCTGCTCGACTCGCAAGAAACAACTGTCGGACATGCCAAAATCACCTGCCGGGTACGCCAGAAACACTTGGCGGACGCTCCGGAATCACCTGTCGGGCATGCCGGAACCACCGGCTCGACTTGCCGGAACCACCGCTGGACATGCCAAATGACCTGCCGGCTACGCCAGAACCACTTGGCGAACACTCCGGAATCACCTGTCGGGCATGCCGGAACCACCTCTCAGACTTGCCAGAACCATGTTCCGGACACGCCGGTACCACCTGCCGAGCTCGCCGGAACCACCTGCTGGACACGCCAAAATCACCTGCCGGCTATGCCAGAACTACTCGGCAGACACTCCGGAATAACCTGCCGGGCTGGCTGGAACCACCTGCCGGTCACGCCAACATCACCTTTCAGGACCTCCAGAACCACTTGGCGGACACTCCGGAAACACCTGTCGGGCCGGCCGGAACCACCTCTCAGACGTGTTCAGAACCATGTGCCTGAGATGCCGGGACCACTCCCCGAACAGACCGAAACCACCTGCCAGACCCGCCTGAACCCGCTGGCGAGCACGCCTGATCCACCTGCTCAACTAGCCGGAACCACCTTCCTGACATGCCAAAATCACCTGCCAGATCTACCAGAACCACTTGGTGGACAGTCCGGAATCATCTGCCGGACATGCCAGAACCAGCTCTCAGACACACCAGAACCACGTGCCAGAGATGCCGGAAACACCAGCTGAGCATGCCTGAGCCACCTGCTCGACTAGCAAGAAACACCTGTCGGACATGCAAAAATCACCAGCCGGGTACACCAGAACCATGTGGCAGACACTCCAGTATCACCTGTCGGGCATGCCGGAAACACCTCTCAGAGGTGCCAGAACCACATGCCGGACACTCCGGAAGCACCTGCCGAGCACTCCAGAACCACCTGCTCGACTCGGCAAAACCACCTGCTGGACACGCCAAAATCACCTGCCGGGTACGCCAGAACCACTCGGCAGACACTCCGGAATCACCTGTCCGGCTTCCTGGAACCACCTGCCGGTCACGCCAACATCACCTGCCGGCTACGCCAGAACCACTTGGCGAGCACTCCGCAAGCACCTGCCGAGCACGCCGGAACCACCTGCTCGACTCGTCTGAACCACCTGCCGGACATGCCAAAATCACCTTCCGGCTACGCCAAAACCACTTGGTGGACTCTCTGGAATCACCTGCCGGGCATCATAGAACCTCCTCTCAGACGTGCCAGAACAACGTGCTGGAGACACCGGACCCCCTCCCCGTAAGACCGGAACCACCTCTCAGAAGTGACAGAAGCACGTGCCAGAGACGCCGGAAGCACCTGCAGAGCACGTCGGAACCACCTGCTGATGTCGCCTGAACCACCAGCGGGACACGCCAAAATCACCTGCCGGCTACACCAGAACCACTCGGCAGACACTCCAGAATCACATGCCAGGCATTCCGGATCCACGTCTCAGAGGTGCCAGAACCACATGCCATACACTCTGGAATCACCTGCCGGGCATGCCGGAACCACCTCTCAGACGTGCCAGAACCATTTGCCGGACACGCCGGAACCACCTGCCGAGTATGCCGGAAACACCTTCTCCACTCCCCAGAACCACCTGCTGGACACGCCAAAATCACCTGCCAGCTACACCAGAACCGCTCGGCAGACACTCCGGAACCACCTCCAGGACAGACCGGAACCACCTGCCGGACATGCCGGAACTACCTGCTTGACTCACCAGAACCACATGCCGGACATGCCAGAATCACCACCCGGCTACGCTACAACCACTTGTCGGACACTCCGGAATCACCTGCCGGGCATGCTGGAACCACCTCTCAGAGGTGCCACAACCACATGCCGGAGACAGCGGAAGCACCTTCCGAGAATGCCGGAAGTGCCTGATCCACTCCCCAGAACCACCTGCCGGACACGCCAAAATCACCTGCCGGCTACACCACAACCAGTTGGCGGACACTCCAGAATCACCTGCCGGGCATGCCAGCACAACCTCTCAGAAGTGCCAGAAGCACGTGCCGGACAGGCCGGAACCATCTCCCGGACAGACCGGAAACACAGGAAACACTCGCCGGAACCACTTGCTTGACTCACCGGTCCCACATGCCGGACACGCCATAATCACCTGCCCGCTACACCAGAACCACTTGGCGGACACGCCGGAATCACGTGAAGTGCATGGCGACACAACCTCTCAGACGTGCCAGAACCTCGTGCCGGACACACCAGAACCACCTGCTGGACAGAGAGGAACCACCTGCCGGACACGCCGGAACCACCGGCTCGACTCGCCGGAACCATTGCCGGACATGCAAATCACCTGCCGGCTACGCCAGAACGACTTGGCGAACACTCCGAAATCAACTGCCGGGCATGCCGGTACCACCTCTCAGACATGCCGGAACCACATGCCAATGACACCGGAAGCACCTGCCGAGCACGCCAGAACCACCTGCTCGACTCGCCAAAACCACCTGCTGAACATGCCAACATCACCTGCAGGCTACGCCACAACCATTTGGTGAACACTTCGGAATCACCTGCCGGGCTGGCTGGAACCACCTGCCGGTCACGCCAACATCACCTGCCAGCTATGCCAGAACCACTTGGCGGACTCCATGGAAACACCTGTCGGGCCGGCCGGAACCACCTATCAGACGTGCCAGAACCATGTGCCTGAGATGCCGGAACCACACCCCGAACAGACCGAAACCACCTGCCAGACCCGCCTGAACCACCTGCCGAGCATGCCGGAACCAACTACACGAATCACCGGAACCACCTACCTGACACGCCAAAATCACCTGCCGGGTATGACACAACCACTTGGTGGACACTCCGGAATAATCTGCCGGACATGCCAGAACCAGCTCTCAGACACACCAGAACCACGTGCCGGACACACCGGAAGCACCTGCTGAGCATGCCTGAGCCACATGCTCGACTTGCAAGAAACACCTGCCAGACACGCCAAAATCACCTGGAGAGCATGCTGGAACCACCTCTCAGAGGTGCCACCACCACATGCTGGAGACGGCGGAAGCACCTGCCGAGAATGCCGGAAGTTCCTGATCCACACCCCAGAACCACCTGCCGGACACGCCGATATCACCTGCCAGCTATGCCAGAACCACTCGGCGGACACTCCAGAATCACCTGCCGGGCATACCAGCACACCTCTCAGAAGTGCCAGAAGCATGTGCCGGACAGGCCGGAACCATCTCCCGGACAGACCGGAAACACAGGAAACAATCGCCGGAACCACCTGCTGGACTCACCCGTCCCACCTGCCGGACACGCCAAAATCACCTGCCCGCTACACCTGAACCGCTTGGCGGACAAGCCGGAATCACGTGAATGGCATGCTGACACAACCTCTCAGACGTGCCAGAACCTCGTGCCGGACACCCCAGAACCACCAGCCGTACAGACCGGAACCACCTGTCGGCCATGCCGGAACCACCTCTCAGACTTGCCAGAACCATGTTCTGGACACGCCGGTACCACCTGCCGAGTATGCCGGAACCAGCTTATCCACTCCCCAGAACCACCTAGTGGACATGCCAAAATCAACTGCCGGCTACGTCAGAACCACTCGGCAGACACTCCGGAATCACATGCCAGGCATTCCGGAACCATCTCTCAGACGTGCCACAACCACTTGCCAGAGAGACCGGAAGCACCTTCCGAGCTCGCCGGAACCACCTGCTGGACATGGCGGAACCACCTGCCTCAGAGGCCAAAATCATATGCCAGCTACGCCAAAACCACTTGGTGGACACTCCATAATCAACTTGCGGGCATGCCGGAACCACGTCATGGACAGACGGCAAACACTTGCCGGACCTGCCAGAACCACCTGCCGAGCACGCCGGAACCACCTGCTCGACTCACCAGAGCCACCTGCCGGACACACCAGAAACAACTGCGGGGTATGCCAGAACCACTTGGAGGACTCTCCGGGATCACCTGCCGGGCATGCCGGAACCACCTCTCAGACGTGCCAGAACCATGTGCCGGACACGCCGGAACCACTTGCCGAGTATGCCGGAACCACCTGCTCCACTCCCCAGAACCACCTTCTGGACACGCCAAAATCACCTGCCGGCTACGCCACAACCATTTGGTGAACTCTTCGGAATCACCTGCCGGGCTGGCTGGAACCACCTGCCAGTCACGCCAACATCACCTGCCAGCTACGCCAGAACCAATTTGCGGACACTCCGGAAACACCTGTCGGTCGGCTGGAACCACCTCTCTGACGTGCCAGAACCATGTGCCTGAGATGCCGGAACCACAACCGGAACACAGCGAAAACACCAGCCAAACCCGCCTGAACACCCTGGCGAGCACGCCTGATCCACCTGCTCAACTAGCCGCAACCACCTTCCTGACACGCCAAAATCACCTGGTGGGTATGCCAGAACCACTTGGTGGACACTCCGGAATCATCTGCCGGACATGCCAGAACCAGCTCTCAGACACACCAGAACCACGTGCCAGAGATGCCGGAAGCACCAGCTGAGCATGCCTGAGCCACCTGCTCGACTCGCAAGAAACACCTGTCGGACATGCCAAAATCACCTGCCGGGTACGCCAGAAACACTTGGCGGACGCTCCGGAATCACCTGTCGGGCGTGCCGGAACCACCTCTCAGACTTGCCAGAACCATGTTCTGGACACGCCGGTACCACCTGCCGAGTATGCCGGAACCAGCTGATCCACTCCCCAGAACCACCTGGTGGACACGCCAAAATCAACTGCCGGCTATGCCGGAACCACCGGCACGACTCGCCGGAACGACCGCCGGACATGCAAAGTGACCTGCCGGCTACGCCAGAACCACTTGGCGAACACTCCGGAATCACCTGTCGGGCATGCCGGAACCACCTCTCAGACGTGCCAGAACTATGTTCCGGACATGCCGTAACCACCTGCCGAGCTCGCCGGAACCACCTGCTGGACACGCCAAAATCACCTGCCGGATATGCCTGAACCACTCGGCAGACACTCCGGAATCACATGCCAGGCATTCCGGAACCACCTTTCAGAGGTGCCAGAACCAAATGCCGGAGACTACGGTATCACCTGCCGGGCATGCCGGAACCACCTCTCAGAGGTGCCAGAACCACATGCCGGACACTCCGGAATCACCTGCCGGGCTTGCCGGAACGACCTGCCGGACATGCCGGAACCACCAGCTCGACTCGCCGGAACCATTGCCGGACTTGCAAAATCACCTGCCGGCTACGCCAGAACCACTTGGCGAACACTCCGAAATCACCTGCCGGGCATGGCGGAACCACCTCTCAGACATGCCGGAACCACATGCCAATGACACCAGAAGCACCTGCCGAGCATGCCAGAACCACCTGCTCGACTCGCCAAAACCACCTGCTGGACACGCCAAAATCACCTGCCCGCTACGCCAGAACCACTCGGCAGACACTCCGGAATCACCTGCCGGGCTGGCTGGAACCACCTGCCGGTCACGCCAACATCACCTTTCAGCTACGCCAAAACCACTTGACAGACACTCCGGAAACACCTGTCGGGCCAGCCGGAACCACCTCTCATACGTGCCAGAACCATGTGCCTGAGATGCCGGAACCACACCCCGAACAGACCGAAACCACCTGCCAGACCCGCCTGAACCCCCTGGCGAGCACGCCTGATCCACCTGCTCAACTAGCCGGAACCACCTTCCTGACACGCCAAAATCACCTGCCAGGTATACCAGAACCACTTGGTGGACACTCCGGAATCATCTGCCGGACATGCCAGAACCAGCTCTCAGACACACCAGAACCAAGTGCCAGAGATGCCGGAAGCACCAGCTGAGCATGCCTGAGCCACCTGCTCGACTCGCAAGAAACACCTGTCGGACATGCCAAAATCACCTGCCGGGTACGCCAGAAAAACTTGGCAGATGCTCCGGAATCACCTGACGGGCATGCCGCAACCACCTCTCAGACTTGCCAGAACCATGTTCTGGAAACGCCGGTACCACCTGCCCAGTATGCCGGAACCAGCTGATCCACTCCCCAGAACCACCTAGTGGACACGCCAAAATCAACGGCCGGCTACGCCGGAACCACCGGCTCGACTCGCCGGAACGACCGCCGGAGATGCAAAATGACCTGCCGGCTACGCCAGAACCACTTGGCGAACACTCCGGAATCACCTGTCGGGCATCCCGGAACCACCTCTCAGACCTGCCAGAACCATGTTCCGGACACGCCGGTACCACCTGCCGAGTATGCCGGAACCAGCTGATCCACTCCCCAGAACCACCTGCTGGACACGCCAGAATCACCTGCCAACTACGCCAGAACCACTCGGCAGACACTCCGGAACCACCTGCCGGGCATGCCGGAACCACCTCTCAGAGGTGCCAGAACCAAATGCCGGACACTCCGGAATCACCTGCCAGGCAAACCGGAACCATCTCTCAGACGTGCCAGAACCATGTTCCGGACACGCCGGTACCACCTGACGAGCTCGCCGGAACCACCTGCTCAACTCGCCAAAACCACCTGCTGGACACGCCAAAATCACCTGCCGGCTACGCCACAACCATTTGGTGAACTCTTCGGAATCACCAGCCTGGCTTGCTGGAACCACCTGCCGGACACGCCAAAATCACCTGCCGGCTACGCCAGAACCACTTGGCGGACACTACAGAATCACCTGCCGGGCATGCCAGCACAACCTCTCAGAAGTGCCAGAAGCACGTGCCGGACAGGCCGGAACCATCTCCCGGACAGACCGGAAACACAGGAAACACTCGCCGGAACCACCTGCTTGACTCACAGGTCCCACATACCGGACACGCCAAAATCACCTGCCCGCTACACCAGAACCACTTGGCGGACACGCCGGAATCACGTGAAGTGCATGGCGACACAACCTCTCAGACGTGCCAGAACCTCGTGCCGGACACACCAGAACCACCTGCTGGACAGACCGGATCCACCTGCCGGACACGCCGGAACCACCGGCTCGACTCGCCGGAACCATTGCCGGACATGCAAATCACCTGCCGGCTACGCCAGAACGACTTGGCGAACACTCCGAAATCACCTGCCGGGCATGCCGGAACCACCTCTCAGAGGTGAGACAACCACATGCCGGACACTCTGGAATCACCTGCCGGGCTTGCCGGAACCATCTCTCAGACGTGCCACAACCACGTGCCGGAGAGACCGGAAGCACCTGCCGAGCTCGCCGGAACCACCTGCTGGACATGCCGGAACCGCCTGCCTCAAAGGCCAAAATCATATGCCGGCTACGCCAAACCCACTTGGTGGACACTCCAGGACACCTTGCGGGCATGCCAGAACCAAGACATGGACAGACGGCAAACACCTGCCGGACCTGCCGGAACCACCTATGAGACGTGCCAGAACCATGTTACTGAGATGCAGGAACCACACCCCGAACAGACCGAAACCACCTGCCAGACCCTCCTGAACCACATTCCGAGCACGCCGGAACCACCTACTCGACTCGCTGGAACCACCTACCTGACACACTAAAATCACCTGCCGGGTATGCCACAACCACTTGGTGGACACTCCGGAATCATCTGCCTGACATGCCAGAACCAGCTATCAGACACACCAGAACCACGTGTCGGACACGCCGGAAGCACGTGCTGAGTATGCCTGACACAAATGCTCGACTTGCAAGAAACACCTGCCAGATACGCCAAAATCACCTGCCGGGTACGCCAGAACCATGTGGCGGACACTCCGGAATCACCTGTCGGGCATGCCGGAACCAACTCTCAGACGTGCCAGAACCTCGTGCCGGTCAAGCCAGAACCACCTGCCGGACACGCCGGAACCACCGGCTCGACTCGCCGGAACCACCGCTGGACATGCAAAATGACCTGCCGGCTACGCCAGAACCACTTGGCGAACACTCTGGAATCACCTGTCGGGCATGCCGGAACCGCCTCTCAGACTTGCCAGAACCATGTTCTGGACACGCCGGTACCACCTGCCGAGTATGCCGGAACCAGCTGATCCACTCCCCAGAACCACCTAGTGGACAGGCCAAAATCAACTGCCGGCTACGCCAGAACCACTCGGCAGACACTCCGGAATCATAGGCCAGGCATTCCGGAACCACCTCTCAGAGGTGCCAGAACCACATGCCGGACACTCCAGAATCACATGCAGGGCATGCCGGAAACACCTGCCGGACATACGGAACCACCTGCCGGACATTCCGGAACCACCGGCTCGACACGCCAGAACCATTGCCGGACATGCAAAATCACCTGCCGGCTATGCCAGAACCACTCGGCAGACACTCCGTAACCACCTGCCGGGCATGCCGGAACCACCTCTCAGATGTGCCAGAACCACATGCCGGACACTCCGGAATCACCTGTCGGGCATGCCGGGACCATCTCTCAGACTTGCCAGAACCATGTTCCGGACATGCCGGAACCACCTGCCGAGCTCGCCGGAACCACCTGCTGGACACGCCAAAATCACCTGCCGGCTACGCCAGAACCACTCGGCAGACACTCGGGAATCACATGCCAGGCATTCCGGAACCACATCTCAGAGGTGCCAGAACCAAATGCCGGCCACTCCGGTATCACCTGCCGGGCATGCCGGAACCACCTCTCAGAGGTGCCAGAACCACATGCCGGACACTCCGGAATCACCTGCCGGGCATGCCGGAACCACCTTCTGGACATGCCGGAACCAGCGGCTCGACTCGCCGGACCGTTGCCGGACATGCAAAATCACCTGCCGGCTACGCCAGAACCACTCGGCAGACACTCGGGAATCACATGCCAGGCATTCCGGAACCACATCTCAGAGGTGCCAGAACCAAATGCCGGCCACTCCGGTATCACCTGCCGGGCATGCCGGAACCACCTCTCAGAGGTGCCAGAACCACATGCCGGACACTCCGGAATCACCTGCCGGGCATGCCGGAACCACCTTCTGGACATGCCGGAACCAGAGGCTCGACTCGCCGGACCGTTGCCGGACATGCAAAATCACCTGCCGGCTACGCCAGAACCACTTGGCGAACACTCCGGAATCACCTGCCGGGCATGGCGGAACCACCTCTCAGACATGCCGGAACCACATGCCAGTGACACCGGAAGCACCTGCCGAGCACGCCAGAACCACCTGCTCGACTCGCCAAAACCACCTGCTGGACGCGCCAAAATCACCTGCCGGCTACGCCACAACCATTTGGTGAACTCTTCGGAATCACCTGCCGGGCTTGCTGGAACCACCTGCTGGTCACGCCAACATCACCTGCCAGCTATGCCAGAACCACTTGGCGGACACCATGGAAACACCTGTCGGGCCGGCCGGAACCACCTCTCAGACGTGCCAGAACCATGTGCCTGAGATGCCGGAACCCCTCCCCGAACAGACCGAAACCACCTGCCAGACCCGCCTGAACCACCTGGCGAGCACGCCTCATCCACCTGCTCAAATAGCCGGAACCACCTTCCTGACACGCCAAAATCACCTGCCAGGTATACCAGAACCACTTGTTGGACACTCCGGAATCATCTGCCGGACATGCCAGAACCAGCTCTCAGACACACCAGAACCACGTGCCAGAGACGCCGGAAGCACCTGCTGAGGATGCCTCAGCCACATGCTCGACTCACAAGATACACCTGTCGGACAGGCGTAAATCACCTGCCGGGTATGCCAGAAACACTTGGCGGACGCTCCGGAATCACACGTTCGGGCGTGCCGGAACCACCTCTCAGACTTGCCAGAACCATGTTCTGGACACGCCGGTACCACCTGCCGAGTATGCCGGAACCAGCTGATCCACTCCCCAGAACCACCTAGTGGATACGCCAAAATCAACTGCCGGCTACGCCAGAACCACTCGGCAGACACTCCGGAATCGCAGGCCAGGCATTCCGGAACCACCTCTCAGAGGTGCCAGAACCAAATGCCGGAGACTCTGGTATCACCTGCTGGGCATGCCGGAACCACCTCTCAGAGGTGCCAGAACCACATGCCGGACACTCCGGAATCACCTGCCGGGCATGCCGGAACCATGTGCTGGACATGCCGGAACCGCCTGCCGGACATGCCAGAACCACCTGCCGGACATTCCGGAACCACCGGCTCGAGTCCCCGGAACCATTGCCGGACATGCAAAATCACCTGCCGGCTACGCCAGAACCACTTGGCGAACAATCCGGTATCACCTGCCGGGCATGCCGGAACCACCTCTCAGAGGTGCCAGAACCACATGCCGGACACTCCGGAATCACCTGCCAGGCATGCCAGAACCACCTGCCGGACATGCCGGAACCACCGGCTCGACTCGCCGGAACCATTGCCGGACATGCAAAATCACCTGCCGGCTATGCCAGAACCACGTGGCGGACACTCCGGAATCACCTGTCGGGCATGCCGGAACCAACTCTCAGACGTGCCAGAACCTCGTGCCGGTCACGTCAGAACCACCTGCCGGACACGCCGGAACCACCGGCTCGACTTGGCGGAACCACCGCCGGACATGCAAAATGACCTGCCGGCTACGCCAGAACCACTTGGCGAACACTCCGGAATCACCTGTCGGGCATGCCGGAACCGCCTCTCAGACTTGCCAGAACCATGTTCCGGACACGCCGGTACCACCTGCCGAGTATGCCGGAACCAGCTGATCCACTCCCCAGAACCACCTGCTGGACACGCCAGAATCAACTGCCGACTACGCCAGAACCACTCGGCAGACACTCCGGAACCACCTGCCGGGCATGCCGGAACCACCTCTCAGAGGTGCCAGAACGACATGCCGAACACTCCGGAAACACCTGCGGGCATGGCGGAACCACCTCTCGGACATGCCGGAACCACATGCCAATGACACCGGAAGCACCTACCGAGCACGCCAGAACCACCTGCTCGATTCGCCAAAACCACCTGCTGGACACGCCAAAATCAACTGCCGGCTACACCAGAACCACTCGGCATACACTCTGGAATCACATGCCAGGCATTCCGGAACCACCTCTCAGAGGTGCCAGAACCAAATGCCGGACACTCCGGTATCACCTGCCGGGCATGCCGGAACCACCTCTCAGAGGTGCCAGAACCACATGCCGGACACTCCGGAATCACCTGCCGGGCATGCCGGAACCACCTTCTGGGGAAGCCGGAACCACCGGCTCGACTCGCCGGAACCATTGCCGGACATGCAAAATCACCTGCCGGCTACGCCAGAACCACTTGGCGAACACTCCGGAATCACCCGCCGGGCATGGCGGAACCACCTCTCAGACTTGCGAGAACCATGTTCCGGACACGCCGGTACCACCTGCCGAGTATGCCGGAACCACCTGCTCCGCTCCCCAGAACCACCAGCTGGACACGCCAAAATCACCAGCCGGCTATGCGAGAACCACTCGGCAGACACTCCGGATCCACCTGCCAGGCATGCCGGAACCACCTCTCAGAGGTGCCAGAACCACATGCCGGACACTCCGGAATCACAGCCGGGAATGCCAGAACCATCTCTCAGACGTACCAAAACCATGTTCCGGACACGCCGGTATCCCCTGCCGAGCTCGCCGGAACCACAAGCTGGACACGCCAAAATCACCTGCCGGCAACGCCAGAACCACTCGGCAGACATTCCGGAACCACCTGCCGGGCATGCCGGAACCACCTCCCAGAGGTGCCAGAACCACATGCCGGACACTCCGGAATCACCTGCCGGGCATGACGGAACCATCTCTCAGACGTGCCAGAACCATGTTCCGGACACGCCGGTACCACCTGCCGAGCTCGCCGGAACCACCTGCTGGACAGGCCAAAATCACCTGTCGGCTACGCCAGAATCACGTGGTGGACACTCCGGAATCATCTGCCAGACATGCCAGAACCAGCTCTCAGACACACCAGAACCACGTGCCAGACACGCCGGAAGCACCTGCTGAGCATGCCTGAGCCACATGCTCGACTTGCAAAACACACCTGCCAGACACGCCAAAATCACCTGCCGGGTACGCCAGAACCACGTGGCGGACACTCCGGAATCACCTGCCGGGCATGTTGGAACCACCTCTCAGACGTGCCAGAAGCACGTGGCGGACAGTCCGGAATCACCTGTTGGGCATACGCAACCACCTCTGACACGTACCAGAACCACGTGCCGTGCACGCTGGAACCACCTACCGGACAGACCGGAATCAACTCTTGGGCATGCCGGAACCACCAGTCAGATGTGCCAGAAACACGTGCCGGAGACGCCGGAAGCACCTGCCGAGCACGTCGCAACCACCTGCTCAACTCGCCTGAACCACCTGCCGGACACGCCAAAATCACCTGCCCGCTACACCAGCACCACTTCGGGGACAAGCCGGAATCACGAGAGGGGCATGCCGGCACAGCCTCTCAGACTGAACCTCGTGCCGGAAACCACAGAACCACCTGCCAGACAGACCGGAACCACCTGCCGGACACGCCGGAACCACCGGCTCGACCCGCCGGAACGACGGCTGGACATGCAAAATCACCTGCCGGCTACGCCGGAAACACTTGGCGGACACTGTGGAAACACCTGTCGGGCCGGCCGGAACCACATCTCAGACGTGCCAGAACCATGTGCATGAGATGCTGGAACCACACCCCGAACAGACGGAAAACACCTGCCAGACCCGTCTGAACGACTCGCCGAGCACGCCGGAGCCACCTGCTCGACTCGCCGGAACCACCTACCTGACATGCCCAAATCACCAGCCGGGTATGCCAGAACCACTTGGCGGACACTCCGGAATCATCTGCCGGACATGCCGGAACCAGCTCTCAGACACCCCAGAACCACGTGCCGGAGACGCCGGAAGCACCTGCCGAGCATGCCGGAGCCACCTGCTCGACTCGCCAGAAACACCTGCCGGACACGCCAAAATCACCTGCCGGGTACGCCAGAACCACCTGGCGGACACTGTGAAATCACCTGTCGCGCATGCCGGAACCACCTCTCAGACGTGCCGGAAGCACGTGACGGACACGCCGGAATCACCTACCGGACAGACCGGAACCACCTGCCGAGCACGCCGGAGCCACCTGTTCGACTCGCTGGAACCACCTGCCAGACAGCCAATATCAACTGCTGGCTATGCCAGAACCACCTGGGGACGGTCCGGAATCACCTGCCAGCCATGGTGGAACCACCTCTCAGACGTACCAGAACCACCTGCCGGAGAAGCTGGAAACACGTCCTGGACAGTCTGGAACCACCTGCCGGCCAAGCCTGAACCACCTGCCAAGCACAACGGAACAACCTGCCAGACACGCCAAAATCACCTGCGTGTTATGCCAGAACCAGTTGGAGGACTCTCTGGGATGACCTGCCGGGCATGCCGGAACCACCTCTCAGACGTGCCAGAACCATGTGGCGGACAGTCCGGAATCACCTGTTGGGCATGCACAACCACCTCTGAGACGTACCAGAACCACATGCTGTGCCGGCTGGAACCGCCTACCGGACAGACCGGAATCACCTTTCGGGCATGCCGGAACCACCTGTCAGATGTGCCAGAAACACGTGCCGGAGACGCCGGAAGCAGCTGCCAAGCACGTTGGAACCACCTGCTCAACTCGCCTGAACCACCTGCCGGACATGCCAAAATCACCTGCCGACTATGCCAGAACCACTTGGCGAACACTCCGGAATCACTTGCCGGGCATGCAGGAACCACCTCTAAGACATGCCAGAACCCCGTGCCAATGACCCCGGAAGCACCAGCCGAGCACGCCGGAACCACCTGCTCGACTCGCCAGAACCACCTGCCGATCACGCAAAAATCACCTGCCGGCTACGCCACAACCAGTTGGTGAACACTTTGGAATCACCTGCCAGGCTTGCTGGAACCACCTGCCAGTCATGCCAAAATCACCTGCCAACTACGCCAGAACCGCTTGGCGGTCACTGCGGAAACACCTGTCGGGCCGGCTGGAACCACATCTCAGACGTGCCAGAAACGTGTTCCTGAGATGCCGGAACCACACCCCGAACAGACGGATACCACCTGCCAGAACCGCCTGAACCACCAGCTGAGCACGCCGGAACCACCTGCTCGACTCACCGGTACCACCTCCCTGACACGCCAAAATCACCTGCTGGGTATGCCAGAACCACTTGGCGGACACTCCGGAATCATCTGCCGGACATGCCGGAACCAGCTCTCAGACACACCAGAACCACGTGCCGGAGACGCCGGAAGCACCTGCCGAGCATGCCGGAGCCACCTGCTCGACTCGCCAGAAACACCTGCCGGACACGCCAAAATCACCTGCCGGGTACGCCAGAACCACCTGGCAGACACTCCGGAATCACCTGTCGCGCATGACGGAACCACCTCTCAGACGTGCCGGAAGCACGTGCCAGACACCCCGGAAACACCTACCGGACAGACCGGAACCACCTGCCAAGAACGCCGGAGCCACCTGTTCGACTCGCTGGAACCACCTGCCGGACAGGCCAATATCAACTGCTGGTTATGCCAGAACCACCTGGGGGACAGTCCGGGATCACCTGCCAGCCATGGCGGAACCACCTCTCAGACGTACCAGAACCACCTGCCGGAGAAGCTGGAAACACGTCCTGGACAGACTGGAACCACGTGACGGCCATGCCTGAACCACCTGCCGAGCACGGCGGAACCACCTGCTGGACACGCCAAAATCACCTGCGGGCTACGCCAGAACCACTTGGACGACTCTCCGAAATGACCTGCCGGGCATGTTGGAACCACCTCTCAGACGTGCCAGAAGCACGTGGCGGACAGTCCGGAATCACCTGTTGGGCATACGCAACCACCTCTGACACGTACCAGAACCACGTGCCGTGCACGCCGGAACCACCTACCGGACAGACCGGAATCAACTTTTGGGCATGCCGGAACCAGCAGTCAGATGTGCCAGAAACACGTGCCGGAGACGCCGGAAGCACCTGCCGAGCACGTCGCAACCACCTGCTCAACTCGCCTGAACCACCTGCCGGACACGCCAAAATCACCTGCCCGCTACACCAGCACCACTTCGGGGACAAGCCGGAATCACGTGAGGGGCATGCCGGCACAGCCTCTCAGACTGAACCTCGTGCCGGACACCACAGAACCACCTGCCGGACAGACCGGAACCACCTGCCGGACACGCCGGAACCACCGGCTCGTCCCGCCGGAACGACCGCTGGACATGCAAAATCACCTGCCGACCACGCCGGAAACACTTGGCGAACACTCCGGAATCACCTGCCGGGCATGCCGGAACCACCTCTCAGATATGCCAGAACCACGTGCCAATGACCCCGGAAGCACCAGCCGAGCACGCCGGAACCACCTGCTCGACTCGCCAGAACCACCTGCCGGACATGCAAAAATCACCTGCTGGCTACGCCGCAACCAGTTGGGGAACACTTCGGAATCACCTGCCGGGATTGCTGGAACCACCTGCCGGTCATGCCAAAATCACCTGCCAACTACGCCAGTACCACTTGGCGGACACTGTGGAAACACCTGTCGGGCCGGCCGGAACCACATCTCAGACGTGCCAGAACCATGTGCATGAGATGCTGGAACCACACCCCATACAGACGGGAAACACCTGCCAAACCCGTCTGAACAACCTGCCGAGCACGCCGGAGCCTCCTACCTGACATGCCCAAATCACCAGCCGGGTATGCCAGAACCACTTGGCGGACACTCCGGAATCATCTGCCGGACATGCCGGAACCAGCTCTCAGACACACCAGAACCACGTGCCGGATACGCCGGAAGCACCTGCCGAGCATGCCGGAGCCACCTGCTCGACTCGCCAGAAACACCTGCCGGACACGCCCAAATCACCTGCCGGGTACGCCAGAACCACCTGGCGGACACTCCGAAATCACCTGTCGCGCATGCCAGAACCACATCTCAGACGTGCCGGAAGCACGTGCCGGACACGCCGGAACCACCTGCCGGACAGACCGGAACCACCTGCCAAGAACGCCGGAGCCACCTGTTCGACTCGCCGGAACCACCTAATTGACACGCTAAAATCACCTGCCGGGTATGCCACAACCACTTAGTGGACACTCCGGAATCATCTGCCGGACATGCCGGAACCAGCTCTCAGACACACCACAACCACGTGCCGGAGACGCCGGAAGCACCTGCCGAGCATGCCGGAGCCACCTGCTCGAATCGCCAGAAACACCTGCCGGACACGCCAAAATCACCTGCCGGGTACGCCAGAACCACCTGGCGGACACTCCGAAACCACCTGTCGCGCATGCCGTAACCACCTCTCAGACGTGCCGGAAGCACGTGCCGGACACTCCGGAATCACCTACCGGACAGTCCGGAACGACCTGCCAAGCACGCCGGAGCCACCTGTTCGACTCGCTGGAACCACCTTCCGGACAGGCCAATATCAACTGCTATCTATGCCAGAACCTCCTGGGGGACGGTCAGGAATCACCTGCCAGCCGTGGCGGAACCACCTCTCAGACGTACCAGAACCACCTGCCGGAGAAGCTGGAAACACGTCCTGGACAGTCTGGAACCACCTGCCGGCCAAGCCTGAACCACCTGCCAAGCACAACGGAACAACCTGCCAGACACGCCAAAATCACCTGCGGGCTACGCCAGAACCACTTGGACGACTCTCCGAAATGACCTGCCGGGCATGTTGGAACCACCTCTCAGACGTGCCAGAAGCACGTGGCGGACAGTCCGGAATCACCTGTTGGGCATACGCAACCACCTCTGAGACGTACCAGAACCACGTGCCGTGCACGCCGGAACCACCTACCGGACAGACCGGAATCAACTTTTGGGCATGCCGGAACCACCAGTCAGATGTGCCAGAAACACGTGCAGGAGACGCCGGAAGCACCTGCCGAGCACGTAGCAACCACAGGCTCAACTCGCCTGAACCACCTGCCGGACACGCCATATTCACCTGCCCGCTACACCAGCACCACTTCGGGGACAAGCCGGAATCACGTCAGGGGCATGCCGGCACAGCCTCTCAGACTGAACCTCGTGCCGGACACCACAGAAACACCTGCCGGACAGACCGGAACCACCTGCCGGACACGCCGGAACCACTGCCTCGACCCGCCGGAACGACCGCTGGACATGCAAAATCACCTGCCGGCTACGCCGGAAACACTTGGCGAACACTCCGGGATCACCTGCCAGGCATGCCGGAACCACCTCTCAGATATGCCAGAAACACGTGCCAATGACCCCGGAAGCACCTGCCGAGCACGCCGGAACCACCTGCTCGACTCGCCAGAACCACCTGCCGGACACGCAAAAATCACCTGCCGGCTACGCCACAACCAGTTGGGGAACACTTCGGAATCACCTGCCGGGCTTGCTGGAACCACCTGCCGGTCATGCCAAAATCACCTGCCAACTACGCCAGTACCACTTGGCGGACACTGTGGAAACACCTGTCGGGCCGGCCGGAACCACATCTCAGACGTGCCAGAACCATGTGCATGAGATGCTGGAACCACACCCAGAACAGACGGAAAACACCTGCCAGACCCGTCTGAACAACCTGCCGAGCACGCCGGAGCCACCTGCTCGACTCGCCGGAACCACCTACCTGACATGCCCAAATCACCAGCCGGGTATGCCAGAACCACTTGGCGGACACTCCGGAATCATCTGCCGGACATGCCGGAACCAGCTCTCAGACACACCAGAACCACGTGCCGGAGACGCCGGAAGCACCTGCCGAGCATGCCGGAGCCACCTGCTCGACTCGCCAGAAACACCTGCCGGAAACGCCAAAATCACCTGCCGGGTACTCCAGAACCACCTGGCGGACACTCCGAAACCACCTGTCGCGCATGCCGGAACCAACTCTCAGACGTGCCAGAAGCACGTGCCGGACACGCCGGAATCACCTACCGGACAGACCGGAACCACCTGCCGAGCACGCCGGAGCCACCTGTTCGACTCGCTGGAACCACCTGCCGGACAGGCCAATATCAACTGCTGGCTATGCCAGAACCACCTGGGGGACGGTCCGGAATCACCTTCCAGCCATGGCGGAACCACCTCTCAGACGTACCAGAACCACCTGCCGGAGAAGCTGGAAACACGTCCTGGACAGTCTGGAACCACCTGCCGGCCAAGCCTGAACCACCTGCCAAGCACAACGGAACAACCTGCCAGACACGCCAAAGTCACCTGCGTTTTATGCCAGAACCACTTGGAGGACTCTCTGGGATGACCTGCCGGGCATGCCGGAACCACCTCTCAGACGTGCCAGAACCATGTGGCGGACAGTCCGGAATCACCTGTTGGGCATGCGCAACCACCTCTGAGACGTACCAGAACCACATGCCGTGCAGGCTGGAACCACCTACCGGACAGACCGGAATCACCTTTCGGGCATGCCGGAACCACCTGTCAGATGTGCCAGAAACACGTGCCGGAGACGCCGGAAGCACCTGCCAAGCACGTTGGAACCACCTGCTCAACTCGCCTGAACCACCTGCCGGACATGCCAAAATCACCTGCCGACTATGCCAGAACCACTTGGTGAACACTCCGGGATCACTTGCCGGGCCTGCAGGAACCACCTCTCAGACATGCCAGAACCCCGTGCCAATGACCCCGGAAGCACCAGCCGAGCACGCCGGAACCACCTGCTCGACTCGCCAGAACCACCTGCCGATCACGCAAAAATCACCTGCCGGCTACGCCACAACCAGTTGGTGAACACTTTGGAATCACCTGCCAGGGTTGCTGGAACCACCTGCCGGTCATGCCAAAATCACCTGTCAACTACGCCAGAACCGCTTGGCGGACACTGCGGAAACACCTGTCGGGCCGGCTGGAACCACATCTCAGACGTGCCAGAAACGTGTTCATGAGATGCTGGAACCACACCCCGAACAGACGGATACCACCTGCCAGAACCGCCTGAACCATCTGCTGAGCACGCCGGAACCACCTGCTCGACTCACCGGTACCACCTCCCTGACACGCCAAAATCACCTGCTGGGTATGCCAGAACCACTGGGCGGACACTCCGGAATCATCTGCCGGACATGCCAGAACCAGCTCTCACACACACCAGAGCCAAGTGCCGGAGACGCCGGAAGCACCTGCCGAGCATGCCGGAGCCACCTGCTCGACTCGCCAGAAACACCGGCCGGACACGCCAAAATCACCTGCCGGGTATGCCAGAACCACCTGGCGGACACTACGGAATCACCTGCCGCGCATGCCGGAACCACCTCTCAGACGTGCCGGAAGCACGTGCCGGACACGCCGGAAACACCTACCGGACAGACCGGAACCACCTGCCAAGAACGCCGGCGCCAACTGTTCGACTCGCTGGAACCACCTGCCGGACAGGCCAATATCAACTGCTGGCTATGCCAGAACCACCTGGGGGACAGTCCGATATCACCTGCCAGCCATGGCGGAACCAACTCTCAGACGTACCAGAACCACCTGCCGGAGAAGCTGGAAACACGTCCTGGACAGACTGGAACCACGTGACGGCCATGCCTGAACCACCTGCTGAGCACGGCGGAACCACCTGCCGGACACGCCAAAATCACCTGCGGGCTACGCCAGAACCACTTGGACGACTCTCCGAAATGACCTGCCGGGCATGTTGGAACCACCTCTCAGACGTGCCAGAAGCACGTGGCGGACTGTCCGGAATCACCTGTTGGGCATACGCATCCACCTCTGACACGTACCAGAACCACGTGCCGTGCACGCCGGAACCACCTACCGGACAGACCGGAATCAACTTTTGGGCATGCCGGAACCACCAGTCAGATGTGCCAGAAACACGTGCCGGAGACGCCGGAAGCACCTGCCGAGCACGTCGCAACCACATGCTCAACTCGCCTGAACCACCTGCCGGACACGCCATATTCACCTGCCCGCTACACCAGCACCACTTAGGGGACAAGCCGGAATCACGTGAGGGGCATGCCGGCACAGCCTCTCAGACTGAACCTCGTGCCGGACACCACAGAACCACCTGCCGGACAGACCGGAACCACCTGCCGGACACGCCGGAACCACTGGCTCGACCCGCCAGAACGACCGCTGGACATGCAAAGTCACCTGACGGCTACGCCGGAAACACTTGGCGAACACTCCGGAATCACCTGCCAGGCATGCCGGAACCACCTCTCAGATATGCCAGAAACACGTGCCAATGACCCCGGAAGCACCTGCCGAGCACGCCGGAACCACCTGCTCGACTCGCCAGAACCACCTGCCGGACACGCAAAAATCACCTGCCGGCTACGCCACAACCAGTTGGGGAACACTTCGGAATCACCTGCCGGGCTTGCTGGAACCACCTGCCGGTCATGCCAAAATCACCTGCCAACTACGCCAGTACCACTTGGCGGACACTGTGGAAACACCTGTCGGGCCGGCCGGAACCACATCTCAGACGTGCCAGAACCATGTGCATGAGATGCTGGAACCACACCCAGAACAGACGGAAAACACCTGCCAGACCCGTCTGAACAACCTGCCGAGCACACCGGAGCCACCTGCTTGACTCGCCGGAACCACCTACCTGACATGCCCAAATCACCAGCCGGGTATGCCAGAACCACTTGGCGGACACTCCGGAATCATCTGCCGGACATGCCGGAACCAGCTCTCAGACACACCAGAACCACGTGCCGGAGACGCCGGAAGCACCTGCCGAGCATGCCGGAGCCACCTGCTCGACTCGCCAGAAACACCTGCCGGAAACGCCAAAATCACCTGCCGGGTACTCCAGAACCACCTGGCGGACACTCCGAAACCACCTGTCGCGCATGCCGGAACCAACTCTCAGACGTGCCAGAAGCACGTGCCGGACACGCCGGAATCACCTACCGGACAGACCGGAACCACCTGCCGAGCACGCCGGAGCCACCTGTTCGACTCGCTGGAACCACCTGCCGGACAGGCCAATATCAACTGCTGGCTATGCCAGAACCACCTGGGGGACGGTCCGGAATCACCTTCCAGCCATGGCGGAACCACCTCTCAGACGTACCAGAACCACCTGCCGGAGAAGCTGGAAACACGTCCTGGACAGTCTGGAACCACCTGCCGGCCAAGCCTGAACCACCTGCCAAGCACAACGGAACAACCTGCCAGACACGCCAAAGTCACCTGCGTGTTATGCCAGAACCACTTGGAGGACTCTCTGGGATGACCTGCCGGGCATGCCGGAACCACCTCTCAGACGTGCCAGAACCATGTGGCGGACAGTCCGGAATCACCTGTTGGGCATGCGCAACCACCTCTGAGACGTACCAGAACCACAGGCCGTGCAGGCTGGAACCACCTACCGGACAGACCGGAATCACCTTTCGGGCATGCCGGAACCACCTGTCAGATGTGCCAGAAACACGTGCCGGAGACGCCGGAAGCACCTGCCAAGCACGTTGGAACCACCTGCTCAACTCGCCTGAACCACCTGCCGGACATGCCAAAATCACCTGCCGACTATGCCAGAACCACTTGGTGAACACTCCGGGATCACTTGCCGGGCCTGCAGGAACCACCTCTCAGACATGCCAGAACCCCGTGCCAATGACCCCGGAAGCACCAGCCGAGCACGCCGGAACCACCTGCTCGACTCGCCAGAACCACCTGCCGATCACGCAAAAATCACCTGCCGGCTACGCCACAACCAGTTGGTGAACACTTTGGAATCACCTGCCAGGGTTGCTGGAACCACCTGCCGGTCATGCCAAAATCACCTGTCAACTACGCCAGAACCGCTTGGCGGACACTGCGGAAACACCTGTCGGGCCGGCTGGAACCACATCTCAGACGTGCCAGAAACGTGTTCATGAGATGCTGGAACCACACCCCGAACAGACGGATACCACCTGCCAGAACCGCCTGAACCATCTGCTGAGCACGCCGGAACCACCTGCTCGACTCACCGGTACCACCTCCCTGACACGCCAAAATCACCTGCTGGGTATGCCAGAACCACTGGGCGGACACTCCGGAATCATCTGCCGGACATGCCGGAACCAGCTCTCAGACACACCAGAGCCAAGTGCCGGAGACGCCGGAAGCACCTGCCGAGCATGCCGGAGCCACCTGCTCGACTCGCCAGAAACACCTGCCGGACACGCCAAAATCACCTGCCGGGTATGCCAGAACCACCTGGCGGACACTACGGAATCACCTGCCGCGCATGCCGGAACCACCTCTCAGACGTGCCGGAAGCACGTACCGGACACGCCGGAAACACCTACCGGACAGACCGGAACCACCTGCCAAGAACGCCGGCGCCACCTGTTCGACTCGCTGGAACCACCTGCCGGACAGGCCAATATCAACTGCTGGCTATGCCAGAACCACCTGGGGGACAGTCCGATATCACCTGCCAGCCATGGCGGAACCACCTCTCAGACGTACCAGAACCACCTGCCGGAGAAGCTGGAAACACGTCCTGGACAGACTGGAACCACGTGACGGCCATGCCTGAACCACCTGCTGAGCACGGCGGAACAACCTGCTGGACACGCCAAAATCACCTGCGGGCTACGCCAGAACCACTTGGACGACTCTCCGAAATGACCTGCCGGGCATGTTGGAACCACCTCTCAGACGTGCCACAAGCACGTGGCGGACTGTCCGGAATCACCTGTTGGGCATACGCAACCACCTCTGACACGTACCAGAACCACGTGCCGTGCACGCCGGAACCACCTACCGGACAGACCGGAATCAACTTTTGGGCATGCCGGAACCACCAGTCAGATGTGCCAGAAACACGTGCCGGAGACGCTGGAAGCACCTGCCGAGCACGTCGCAACCACATGCTCAACTCGCCTGAACCACCTGCCGGACACGCCATATTCACCTGCCCGCTACACCAGCACCACTTAGGGGACAAGCCGGAATCACGTGAGGGGCATGCCGGCACAGCCTCTCAGACTGAACCTCGTGCCGGACACCACAGAACCACCTGCCGGACAGACCGGAACCACCTGCCGGACACGCCGGAACAACTGGCTCGACCCGCCAGAACGACCGCTGGACATGCAAAGTCACCTGACGGCTACGCCGGAAACACTTGGCGAACACTCCGGAATCACCTGCCAGGCATGCCGGAACCACCTCTCAGATATGCCAGAAACACGTGCCAATGACCCCGGAAGCACCTGCCGAGCACGCCGGAGCCACCTGTTCGACTCCCTGGAACCACCTGCCGGACAGGCCAATATCAACTGCTGGCTATGCCAGAACCACCTGGGGGACAGTCCGGAATCACCTGCCAGCCATGGCGGAACCACCTCTCAGACGTACCAGAACCACCTGCCGGAGAAGCTGGAAACACGTCCTGGACAGTCTGGAACCACCTTCCAGCCAAGCCTGAACCACCTGCAAAGCACAACGGAACAACCTGCCAGACACGCCAAAATCACCTGCGTGTTATGCCAGAACCACTTGGAGGACTCTCTGGGATGACCTGCCGGGCATGCCGGAACCACCTCTCAGACGTGCCAGAAACATGTGCCGGAGACGCCGGAAGCACCTGCCAAGCACGTTGGAACCACCTGCTCAACTCGCCTGAACCACCTGCCGGACATGCCAAAATCACCTGCCAACTACGCCAGAACCGCATGGCGGACACTGCGGAAACACCTGTCGGGCCGGCTGGAACCACATCTCAGACGGGCCAGAAACGTGTTCATGAGATGCTGGAACCACACCCCGAACAGACAGATACCACCTGCCAGAACCGCCTGAACCACCTGCTGAGCACGCCGGGACCACCTGCTCGACTCACCGGTACCACCTCCCTGACACGCCAAAATCACCTGCTGGGTATGCCAGAACCACTTGGCGGACACTCCGGAATCATCAGCCAGACATGCCGGAACCAGCTCTCAGACACACCAGAAGCAAGTGCCGGAGACGCCGGAAGCACCTGCCGAGCCTGCCGGAGCCACCTGCTCGACTCGCCAGGAACACCGGCCGGACACGCCAAAATCACCTGCCAGGTATGCCAGAACCACCTGGCGGACACTACGGAATCACCTGCCGCGCATGCCGGAACCACCTCTCAGACGTGCCGGAAGCACGTGCCAGACACGCCGGAAACACCTACCGGACAGACCGGAACCACCTGCCAAGAACGCCGGAGCCACCTGTTCGACTCGCTGGAACCACCTGCTGGACAGGCCAATATCAACTGCTGGCTATGCCAGAACCACCTGGGGGACAGTCCGGGATCACCTGCCAGCCATGGCGGAACCACCTCTCAGACGTACCAGAACCACCTGCCGGAGAAGCTGGAAACACGTCCTGGACAGACTGGAACCACGTGACGGCCATGCCTGAACCACCTGCCGAGCATGGCGGAACCACCTGCCGGACACGCCAAAATCACCTGCGGGCTACGCCAGAACCAGTTGGACGACTCTCCGAAATGACCTGCCGGGCATGTTGGAACCACCTCTCAGACGTGCCAGAAGCACGTGGCGGACAGTCCGGAATCACCTGTTGGGCATACGCAACCACCTCTGAGACGTACCAGAACCACGTGCCGTGCACGCCGGAACCACCTACCGGACAGACCGGAATCAACTTTTGGGCATGCCGGAACCACCAGTCAGATGTGCCAGAAACACGTGCCGGAGACGCAGGAAGCACCTGCCGAGCACGTCGCAACCACATGCTCAACTCGCCTGAACCAACTGCCGGACACGCCATATTCACCAGCCCGCTACACCAGCACCACTTCGGGGACAAGCCGGAATCACGTGAGGGGCATGCCGGCACAGCCGCTCAGACTGAACCTCGTGCCGGACACCACAGAACCACCTGCCGGAGAGACCGGAACCACCTGCCGGACACGCCGGAACCACCGGCTCGACCCGCCGGAACGACCGCTGGACATGCAAAATCACCTGCCGGCTACACCGGAAACACTTGGCGAACACTCCGGAATCACCTGCCGGGCATGCCGGAACCACCTCTCACATATTCCAGAAACACGTGACAATGACCCCGGAAGCACCTGCCGAGCACGCCGGAACCACCTGCTCGACTCGCCAGAACCACCTGCCGGACACGCAAAAATCACCTGCCGGCTACGCCACAACCAGTTGGGGAACACTTCGGAATCACCTGCCGGGCTTGCTGGAACCACCTGCCGGTCATGCCAAAATCACCTGCCAACTACGCCAGTACCACTTGGCGGACACTGTGGAAACACCTGTCGGGCCGGCCGGAACCACATCTCAGACGTGCCAGAACCATGTGCATGAGATGCTGGAACCACACCCCGAACAGACGGAAAACACCTGCCAGACCCGTCTGAACAACCTGCCGAGCACGCCGGAGCCACCTGCTCGACTCGCCAGAAACACCTGCCCTACATGCCAAAATCACCTGCCGGGTACTCCAGAACCACCTGGCGGACACTCCGAAACCACCTGTCGCGCATGCCGGAACCACCTCTCAGACGTGCCGGAAGCACGTGCCGGACACGCCGGAATCACGTACCGGACAGACCGGAACGACCTGCCGAGCACGCCGGAGCCACCTGTTCGACTCGCTGGAACCACCTGCCGGACAGGCCAATATCAACTGCTGGCTATGCCAGAACCACCTGGGGGACGGTCCGGAATCACCTGCCAGCCATGGCGGAACCACCTCTCAGACGTACCAGAGCCACCTGCCGGAGAAGCTGGAAACACGTCCTGGACAGTCTGGAACCACCTGCCGGCCAAGCCTGAACCACCTGCCAAGCACAACGGAACAACCTGCCAGACACGCCAAAATCACCTGCGTGTTATGCCAGAACCACTTGGAGGACTCTCTGGGATGACCTGCCGGGCATGCCGGAACCACCTCTCAGACGTGCCAGAACCATGTGGCGGACAGTCCGGAATCACCTGTTGGGCATGCGCAACCACCTCTGAGACGTACCAGAACCACAGGCCGTGCAGGCTGGAACCACCTACCGGACAGACCGGAATCACCTTTCGGGCATGCCGGAACCACCTGTCAGATGTGCCAGAAACACGTGCCGGAGACGCTGGAAGCACCTGCCAAGCACGTTGGAACCACCTGCTCAACTCGCCTGAACCACCTGCCGGACATGCCAAAATCACCTGCCGACTACGCCGGAACCACTTGGCGAACACTCCGGGGTCACTTGCCGGGCATGCAGGAACCACCTCTCAGACATGCCAGAACCCCATGCCAATGACCCCGGAAGCACCAGCCGAGCACGCCGGAACCACCTGCTCGACTCGCCAGAACCACCTGCCGATCACGCAAAAGTCACCTGCCGGCTACGCCACAACCAGTTGGTGAAGACTTTGGAATCACCTGCCAGGCTTGCTGGAACCACCTGCCAGTCATGCCAAAATCACCTGCCAACTACGCCAGAACCGCTTGGCGGACACTGCGGAAACACCTGTCGGGCCGGCCGGAACCACATCTCAGACGTGCCAGAAACGTGTTCATGAGATGCTGGAACCACACCCCGAACAGACGGATACCACCTGCCAGAACCGCCTGAACCACCTGCTGAGCACGCCGGAATCACCTGCTCGACTCACAGGTACCACCTCCCTGACATGCCAAAATCACCTGCTGGGTATGTCAGAATCACTTGGCGGACACTCCGGAATCATCTGCCAGACATGCCGGAACCAGCTCTCAGACACACCAGAACCAAGTGCCGGAGACGCCGGAAGCACCTGCCGAGCATGCCGGAGCCACCTGCTCGACTCGCCAGAAACACCTGCCGGAAACGCCAAAATCACCTGCCGGGTATGCCAGAACGACCTGGCGGACACTACGGAATCACCTGCCGCGCATGCCGGGACCACCTCTCAGACGTGCCGGAAGCACGTGCCGGACATGCCGGAAACACCTACCGGACAGACCGGAACCACCTGCCAAGAAACCCGGAGCCACCTGTTCGACTCGCTGGAACCACCTGCCGGACATTCCAATATCAACTGCTGGCTATGCCAGAACCACCTGGGGGACAGTCCGGGATCACCTGCCAGCCATTTCGGAACCACCTCTCAGACGTACCAGAACCACCTGCCGGAGAAGCTGGAAACACGTCCTGGACAGACTGGAACCACGTGACGGCCATGCCTGAGCCACCTGCCGAGCACGGCGGAACCACCTGCCGGACACGCCAAAATCACCTGCGGGCTACGCCAGAACCACTTGGACGACTCTCCGAAATGACCTGCCGGGCATGTTGGAACCACCTCTCAGACGTGCCAGAAGCACGTGGCGGACAGTCCGGAATCACCTGTTGGGCATACGCAACCACCTCTGAGACGTACCAGAACCACGTGCCGTGCACGCCGGAACCACCTACCAGACAGACCGGAATCAACTTTTGGGCATGCCGGAACCACCAGTCAGATGTGCCAGAAACATGTGCCGGAGACGCCGGAAGCACCTGCCGAGCACGTCGCAACCACCTGCTCAACTCGCCTGAACCACCTGCCGGACACGCCAAAATCACCTGCCCGCTACACCAGCACCACTTCAGGTTCAAGCCGGAATCACGTGAGGGGCATGCCGGCACAGCCTCTCAGACTGAACCTCGTGCCGGACACCACAGAACCACCTGCCGGACAGACCGGAACCACCTGCCGGACACGCCGGAACCACCGGCTCGACCCGCCGGAACGACCGCTGGACATGCAAAATCGCCTGCCGGCTACGCCGGAAACAGTTGGCAAACACTCCGGAATCACCTGCCGGGCATGCCGGAACCACCTCTCACATATGCCAGAAACACGTGCCAATGACCCCGGAAGCACCTGCCGAGCACGCCGGAACCACCTGCTCGACTCGCCAGAACCACCTGCCGGACATGCAAAAATCACCTGCCGGCTACGCCGCAACCAGTTGGGGAACACTTCGGAATCACCTGCCGGGCTTGCTGGAACCACCTGCCGGTCATGCCAAAATCACCTGCCAACTACGCCAGTACCACTTGGCGGACACTGTGGAAACACCTGTCGGGCCGGCCGGAACCACATCTCAGACGTGCCAGAACCATGTGCATGAGATGCTGGAACCACACCCCGAACAGACGGAAAACACCTGCCAGACCCGTCTGAACAACCTGCCGAGCACGCCGGAGCCACCTGCTCGACTCGCCGGAACCACCTACCTGACATGCCCAAATCACCAGCCGGGTATGCCAGAACCACTTGGCGGACACTCCGGAATCATCTGCCGGACATGCCGGAACCAGCTCTCAGACACACCACAACCGCGTGCCGGAGACCCCGGAAGCACCTGCCGAGCATGCCGGAGCCACCTGCTCGACTCGCCAGAAACACCTGCCGGACACGCCAAAATCACCTGCCGGGTACGCCAGAACCACCTGGCGGACACTCCGAAACCACCTGTCGCGCATGCCGGAACCACCTCTCAGACGTGCCGGAAGCACGTGCCGGACACGCCGGAATCACCTACCGGACAGTCCGGAACGACCTGCCGAGCACGCCGGAGCCACCTGTTCAACTCGCTGGAACCACCTTCCGGACAGGCCAATATCAACTGCTATCTATGCCAGAACCACCTGGGGTACGGTCAGGAATCACCTGCCAGCCATGGCGGAACCACCTCTCAGACGTACCAGAACCACCTGCCGGAGAAGCTGGAAACACGTCCTGGACAGTCTGGAACCACCTGCCGGCTAAGCCTGAACCACCTGTCAAGCACAACGGAACAACCTGCCAGACACGCCAAAATCACCTCCGTGTTATGCCAGAACCACTTGGAGGACTCTCTGGGATGACCTGCCGGGCATGCCGGAACCACCTCTCAGACGTGCCAGAACCATGTGGCGGACAGTCCGGAATCACCTGTTGGGCATGCGCAACCACCTCTGAGACGTACCAGAACCACAGGCCGTGCAGGCTGGAACCACCTACCGGACAGACCGGAATCACCTTTCGGGCATGCCGGAACCACCTGTCAGATGTGCCAGAAACACGTGCCGGAGACGCCGGAAGCAGCTGCCAAGCACGTTGGAACCACCTGCTCAACTCGCCTAAACCACCTTCCGGACATGCCGAAATCACCTGCCGACTACGCCGGAACCACTTGGCGAACACTCCGGGATCACTTGCCGGGCATGCAGGAACCACCTCTCAGACATGCCAGAACCCCGTGCCAATGACCCCGGAAGCACCAGCCGAGCACGCCGGAACCACCTGCTCGACTCGCCAGAACCACCTGCCGATCTCGCAAAAGTCACCTGCCGGCTACGCCACAACCAGTTGGTGAAGACTTTGGAATCACCTGCCAGTCTTGCTGGAACCACCTGCCAGTCATGCCAAAATCACCTGCCAACTACGCCAGAACCGCTTGGCGGACACTGCGGAAACACCTGTCGGGCCGGCCGGAACCACATCTCAGACGTGCCAGAAACGTGTTCATGAGATGCTGGAACCACACCCCGAACAGACGGATACCACCTGCCAGAACCGCCTGAACCACCTGCTGAGCACGCCGGAACCACCTGCTCGACTCACTGGTACCACCTCCCTGACATGCCAAAATCACCTGCTGGGTATGTCAGAATCACTTGGCGGACACTCCGGAATCATCTGCCAGACATGCCGGAACCAGCTCTCAGACACACCAGAAGCAAGTGCCGGAGACGCCGGAAGCACCTGCCGAGCATGCCGGAGCCACCTGCTCGACTTGCCAGAAACACCTGCCGGACACGCCAAAATCACCTGCCGGGTATGCCAGAACCACCTGGCGGACACTACGGAATCACCTGCCGCGCATGACGGAACCACCTCTCAGACGTGCTGGAAGCACGTGCCGGACACGCCGGAAACACCTACCGGACAGACCGGAACCACCTGCCAAGAACGCCGGAGCCACCTGTTCGACTCGCTGGAACCACCTGCCGGACATTCCAATATCAACTGCTGGCTATGCCAGAACCACCTGGGGGACAGTCCGGGATCACCTGCCAGCCATTTCGGAACCACCTCTCAGACGTACCAGAACCACCTGCCGGAGAAGCTGGTAACACGTCCTGGACAGACTGGAACCACGTGACGGCCATGCCTGAACCACCTGCCGAGCACGGCGGAACCACCTGCCGGACACGCCAAAATCACCTGCGGGCTACGCCAGAACCACTTGGACGACTCTCCGAAATGACCTGCCGGGCATGTTGGAACCACCTCTCAGACGTGCCAGAAGCACGTGGCGGACAGTCCGGAATCACCTGTTGGGCATACGCAACCACCTCTGAGACGTACCAGAAACACGTGCCGTGCACGCCGGAACCACCTACCGGACAGACCGGAATCAACTTTTGGGCATGCCGGAACCACCAGTCAGATGTGCCAGAAACACGTGCCGGAGACGCCGGAAGCACCTGCCGAGCACGTCGCAACCACATGCTCAACTCGCCTGAACCACCTGCCAGACACGCCATATTGACCTGCCCGCTACACCAGCACCACTTCGGGGACAAGCCGGAATCACGTGAGGGGCATGCCGGCACAGCCTCTCAGACTGAACCTCGTGCCGGACACCACAGAACCACCTGCCGGACAGACCGGAACCACCTGCCGGACACGCCGGAACCACCGGCTCGACCCGCCGGAACGACCGCTGGACATGTAAAATCACCTGCCGGCTACGCCGGAAACACTTGGCGAACACTCCGGAATCACCTGCCAGGCATGCCGGAACCACCTCTCAGATATGCCAGAACCACGTGCCAATGACCCCGGAAGCACCTGCCGAGCACGCCGGAACCACCTGCTCGACTCGCCAGAACCACCTGCCGGACACGCAAAAATCACCTGCCGGCTACGCCACAACCAGTTGGGGAACACTTCAGAATCACCTGCCGGGCTTGCTGGAACCACCTGCCGGACATGCCAAAATCACCTGCCAACTACGCCAGTACCACTTGGCGGACACTGTGGAAACACCTGTCGGGCCGGCGGGAACTACATCTCAGACGTGCCAGAACCATGTGCATGAGATGCTGGAACCACACCCCGAACAGACGGAAAACACCTGCCAGACCCGTCTGAACAACCTGCCGAGCACGCCGGAGCCACCTGCTCGACTCGCCGGAACCACCTACCTGACATGCCCAAATCACCAGCCGGGTATGCCAGAACCACTTGGCGGACACTCCGGAATCATCTGCCGGACATGCCGGAACCAGCTCTCAGACACACCAGAACCACGTGCCGGAGACGCCGGAAGCACCTGCCGAGCATGCCGGAGCCACCTGCTCGACTCGCCAGAAACACCTGCCGGAAACGCCAAAATCACCTGCCGGGTACTCCAGAACCACCTGGCGGACACTCCGAAACCACCTGTCGCGCATGCCGGAACCAACTCTCAGACGTGCCGGAAGCAAGTGCCGGACATGCCGGAATCACCTACCGGACAGACCGGAACCACCTGCCGAGCACACCGGAGCCACCTGTTCGACTCGCTGGAACCACCTGACGGACAGGCCAATATCAACTGCTGGCTATGCCAGAACCACCTGGGGGACGGTCCGGAATCACCTGCCAGCCATGGCGGAACCACCTCTCAGACGTACCAGAACCACCTGCCGGAGAAGCTGGAAACACGTCCTGGACAGTCTGGAACCACCTGCCGGCCAAGCCTGAACCACCTGCCAAGCACAACGGAACAACCTGCCAGACACGCCAAAGTCACCTGCGTGTTATGCCAGAACCACTTGGAGGACTCTCTGGGATGACCTGCCGGGCATGCCGGAACCACCTCTCAGACGTGCCAGAACCATGTGGCGGACAGTCCGGAATCACCTGTTGGGCATGCGCAACCACCTCTGAGACGTACCAGAACCACAGGCCGTGCAGGCTGGAACCACCTACCGGACAGACCGGAATCACCTTTCGGGCATGCCGGAACCACCTGTCAGATGTGCCAGAAACACGTGCCGGAGACGCCGGAAGCACCTGCCAAGCACGTTGGAACCACCTGCTCAACTCGCCTGAACCACCTGCCGGACATGCCAAAATCACCTGCCGACTATGCCAGAACCACTTGGTGAACACTCCGGGATCACTTGCCGGGCCTGCAGGAACCACCTCTCAGACATGCCAGAACCCCGTGCCAATGACCCCGGAAGCACCAGCCGAGCACGCCGGAACCACCTGCTCGACTCGCCAGAACCACCTGCCGATCACGCAAAAATCACCTGCCGGCTACGCCACAACCAGTTGGTGAACACTTTGGAATCACCTGCCAGGGTTGCTGGAACCACCTGCCGGTCATGCCAAAATCACCTGTCAACTACGCCAGAACCGCTTGGCGGACACTGCGGAAACACCTGTCGGGCCGGCTGGAACCACATCTCAGACGTGCCAGAAACGTGTTCATGAGATGCTGGAACCACACCCCGAACTGACGGATACCACCTGCCAGAACCGCCTGAACCACCTGCTGAGCACGCCAGAACCACCTGCTCGACTCACCGGTACCACCTCCCTGACACGCCAAAATCACCTGCTGGGTATGCCAGAACCACTTGGCGGACACTCCGGAATCATCTGCCGGACATGCCGGAACCAGCTCTCACACACACCAGAGACAAGTGCCGGAGACGCCGGAAGCACCTGCCGAGCATGCCGGAGCCACCTGCTCGACTCGCCAGAAACACCTGCCGGACACGCCAAAATCACCTGCCGGGTATGCCAGAACCACCTGGCGGACACTACGGAATCACCTGCCGCGCATGCCGGGACCACCTCTCAGACGTGCCGGAAGCACGTGCCGGACACGCCGGAAACACCTACCGGACAGACTGGAACCACCTGCCAAGAACGCCGGAGCCACCTGTTCGACTCGCTGGAACCACCTGCCGGACAGGCCAATATCAACTGCTGGCTATGCCAGAACCACCTGGGGGACAGTCCGATATCACCTGCCAGCCATGGCGGAACCACCTCTCAGACGTACCAGAACCACCTGCCGGAGAAGCTGGAAACACGTCCTGGACAGACTGCAACCACGTGACGGCCATGCCTGAACCACCTGCCGAGCACGGCGGAACCACCTGCCGGACACGCCAAAATCACCTGCGGGCTACGCCAAAACCACTTGGACGACTCTCCGAAATGACCTGCCGGGCATGTTGGAACCACCTCTCAGACGTGCCAGAAGCACGTGGCGGACAGTCCGGAATCACCTGTTGGGCATACGCAACCACCTCTGAGACGTACCAGAACCACGTGCCGTGCACGCCGGAACCACCTACCGGACAGACCGGAATCAACTTTTGGGCATGCCGGAACCACCAGTCAGATGTGCCAGAAACACGTGCCGGAGACGCCGGAAGCACCTGCCGAGCACGTCGCAACCACATGCTCAACTCGCCTGAACCACCTGCCGGACACGCCATATTCACCTGCCCGCTACACCAGCACCACTTCGGGGACAAGCCGGAATCACGTGAGGCGCATGCCGGCACAGCCTCTCAGACTGAACCTCGTGCCGGACACCACAGAACCACCTGCCGGACAGACCGGAACCACCTGCCGGACACGCCGGAACCACTGGCTCGACCCGCCGGAACGACCGCTGGACATGCAAAATCACCTGCCGGCTACGCCGGAAACACTTGGCGAACACTCCGGAATCACCTGCCAGGCATGCCGGAACCACCTCTCAGATATGCCAGAAACACGTGCCAATGACCCCGGAAGCACCTGCCGGGCACGCCGGAACCACCTGCTTGACTCGCCAGAACCACCTGCCGGACACGCAAAAATCACCTGCCGGCTACGCCACAACCAGTTGGGGAACACTTCGGAATCACCTGCCGGGCTTGCTGGAACCACCTGCCGGTCATGCCAAAATCACCTGCCAACTACGCCAGTACCACTTGGCGGACACTGTGGAAACACCTGTCGGGCCGGCGGGAACCACATCTCAGACGTGCCAGAACCATGTGCATGAGATGCTGGAACCACACCCCGAACAGACGGAAAACACCTGACAGACCCGTCTGAACAACCTGCCGAGCACGCCGGAGCCACCTGCTCAACTCGCCGGAACCACCTACCTGACATGCCCAAATCACCAGCCGGGTATGCCAGAACCACTTGGCGGACACTCCGGAATCATCTGCCGGACATGCCGGAACCAGCTCTCAGACACACCAGAACCACGTGCCGGAGACGCCGGAAGCACCTGCCGAGCATGCCGGAGCCACCTGCTCGACTCGCCAGAAACACCTGCCGGAAACGCCAAAATCACCTGCCGGGTACTCCAGAACCACCTGGCGGACACTCCGAAACCACCTGTCGCGCATGCCGGAACCAACTCTCAGACGTGCCGGAAGCACGTGCCAGACACGCCGGAATCACCTACCGGACAGACCGGAACCACCTGCCGAGCACGCCGGAGCCACCTGTTCGACTCGCTGGAACCACCTGCCGGACAGGCCAATATCAACTGCTGGCTATGCCAGAACCACCTGGGGGACGGTCCGGAATCACCTGCCAGCCATGGCGGAACCACCTCTCAGACGTACCAGAACCACCTGCCGGAGAAGCTGGAAACACGTCCTGGACAGTCTGGAACCACCTGCCGGCCAAGCCTGAACCACCTGCCAAGCACAACGGAACAACCTGCCAGACACGCCAAAGTCACCTGCGTGTTATGCCAGAACCACTTGGAGGACTCTCTGGGATGACCTGCCGGGCATGCCGGAACCACCTCTCAGACGTGCCAGAACCATGTGGCGGACAGTCCGGAATCACCTGTTGGGCATGCGCAACCACCTCTGAGACGTACCAGAACCACAGGCCGTGCAGGCTGGAACCACCTACCGGACAGACCGGAATCACCTTTCGGGCATGCCGGAACCACCTGTCAGATGTGCCAGAAACACGTGCCGGAGACGCCGGAAGCAGCTGCCAAGCACGTTGGAACCACCTGCTCAACTCGCCTGAACCACCTGCCGGACATGCCAAAATCACCTGCCGACTACGCCGGAACCACTTGGCGAACACTCCGGGGTCACTTGCCGGGCATGCAGGAACCACCTCTCAGACATGCCAGAACCCCGTGCCAATGACCCCGGAAGCACCAGCCGAGCACGCCGGAACCACCTGCTCGACTCGCCGGAACCACCTACCTGACATGCCCAAATCACCAGCCGGGTATGCCAGAACCACTTGGCGGACACTCCGGAATCATCTGCCGGACATGCCGGAAGCAGCTCTCAGACACACCAGAACCAAGTGCCGGAGACGCCAGAACCACCTGCTCGACACGCCAGATCCACCTGCCGATCACGCGAAAATCACCTGCCGGCTACGCCACAACCTGTTGGTGAACACTTTGGAATCACCTGCCAGGCTTGCTGGAACCACCTGCCAGTCATGCCAAAATCAACTGCCAACTACGCCAGAACCGCTTGGCGGACACTGCGGAAACACCTGTCGGGCCGGCTGGAACCATATCTCAGACGTGCCAGAAACGTGTTCATGAGATGCTGGAACCACACCCCGAACAGACGGATACCACCTGCCAGAACCGCCTGAACCACCTGCTGAGCACGCCGGAACCACCTGCTCGACTCACCGGTACCACCTCCCTGACACGCCAAAATCACCTGCTGGGTATGCCAGAACCACTTGGCGGACACTCCGGAATCATCTGCCGGACATGCCGGAACCAGCTCTCACACACACCAGAGCCAAGTGCCGGAGACGCCGGAAGCACCTGCCGAGCATGCCGGAGCCACCTGCTCGACACGCCAGAAACACCTGCCGGACACGCCAAAATCACCTGCCGGGTATGCCAGAACCACCTGGCGGACACTACGGAATCACCTGCCACGCATGCCGGGACCAACTCTCAGACGTGCCGGAAGCACGTGCCGGACACGCCGGAAACACCTACCGGACAGACCGGAACCACCTGCCAAGAACGCCGGAGCCACCTGTTCGACTCGCTGGAACCACCTGCCGGACAGGCCAATATCAACTGCTGGCTATGCCAGAACCACCTGGGGGACAGTCCGATATCACCTGCCAGCCATGGCGGAACCACCTCTCAGACGTACCAGAACCACCTGCCGGAGAAGCTGGAAACACGTCCTGGACAGACTGGAACCACGTGACGGCCATGCCTGAACCACCTGCCGAGCACGGCGGAACCACCTGCCGGATACGCCAAAATCACCTGCGGGCTACGCCAGAACCACTTGGACGACTCTCCGAAATGACCTGCCGGGCATGTTGGAACCACCTCTCAGACGTACCAGAAGCACGTGGCGGACAGTCCGGAATCACCTGTTGGGCATACGCAACCACCTCTGAGACGTACCAGAACCACGTGCCGTGCACGCCGGAACCACCTACCGGACAGACCGGAATCAACTTTTGGGCATGCCGGAACCACCAGTCAGATGTGCCAGAAACACGTGCCGGAGACGCCGGAAGCACCTGCCGAGCACGTCGCAACCACATGCTCAACTCGCCTGAACCACCTGCCAGACACGCCATATTCACCTGCCCGCTACACCAGCACCACTTCGGGGACAAGCCGGAATCACGTGAGGCGCATGCCGGCACAGCCTCTCAGACTGAACCTCGTGCCGGACACCACAGAACCACCTGCCGGACAGACCGGAACCACCTGCCGGACACGCCGGAACCACTGGCTCGACCCGCCGGAACGACCGCTGGACATGCAAAATCACCTGCCGGCTACGCCGGAAACACTTGGCGAACACTCCGGAATCACCTGCCAGGCATGCCGGAACCACCTCTCAGATATGCCAGAAACACGTGCCAATGACCCCGGAAGCACCTGCCGGGCACGCCGGAACCACCTGCTTGACTCGCCAGAACCACCTGCCGGACACGCAAAAATCACCTGCCGGCTACGCCACAACCAGTTGGGGAACACTTCGGAATCACCTGCCGGGCTTGCTGGAACCACCTGCCGGTCATGCCAAAATCACCTGCCAACTACGCCAGTACCACTTGGCGGACACTGTGGAAACACCTGTCGGGCCGGCGGGAACTACATCTCAGACGTGCCAGAACCATGTGCATGAGATGCTGGAACCACACCCCGAACAGACGGAAAACACCTGACAGACCCGTCTGAACAACCTGCCGAGCACGCCGGAGCCACCTGCTCAACTCGCCGGAACCACCTACCTGACATGCCCAAATCACCAGCCGGGTATGCCAGAACCACTTGGCGGACACTCCGGAATCATCTTCCGGACATGCCGGAACCAGCTCTCAGACACACCAGAACCACGTGCCGGAGACGCCGGAAGCACCTGCCGAGCATGCCGGAGCCACCTGCTCGACTCGCCAGAAACACCTGCCGGAAACGCCAAAATCACCTGCCGGGTACTCCAGAACCACCTGGCGGACACTCCGAAACCACCTGTCGCGCATGCCGGAACCAACTCTCAGACGTGCCGGAAGCACGTGCCAGACACGCCGGAATCACCTACCGGACAGACCGGAACCACCTGCCGAGCACGCCGGAGCCACCTGTTCGACTCGCTGGAACCACCTGCCGGACAGGCCAATATCAACTGCTGGCTATGCCAGAACCACCTGGGGGACGGTCCGGAATCACCTGCCAGCCATGGCGGAACCACCTCTCAGACGTACCAGAACCACCTGCCGGAGAAGCTGGAAACACGTCCTGGACAGTCTGGAACCACCTGCCGGCCAAGCCTGAACCACCTGCCAAGCACAACGGAACAACCTGCCAGACACGCCAAAGTCACCTGCGTGTTATGCCAGAACCACTTGGAGGACTCTCTGGGATGACCTGCCGGGCATGCCGGAACCACCTCTCAGATGTGCCAGAACCATGTGGCGGACAGTCCGGAATCACCTGTTGGGCATGCGCAACCACCTCTGAGACGTACCAGAACCACAGGCCGTGCAGGCTGGAACCACCTACCGGACAGACCGGAATCACCTTTCGGGCATGCCGGAACCACCTGTCAGATGTGCCAGAAACACGTGCCGGAGACGCCGGAAGCAGCTGCCAAGCACGTTGGAACAACCTGCTCAACTCGCCTGAACCACCTGCCGGACATGCCAAAATCACCTGCCGACTACGCCGGAACCACTTGGCGAACACTCCGGGGTCACTTGCCGGGCATGCAGGAACCACCTCTCAGACATGCCAGAACCCCGTGCCAATGACCCCGGAAGCACCAGCCGAGCACGCCGGAACCACCTGCTCGACTCGCCGGAACCACCTACCTGACATGCCCAAATCACCAGCCGGGTATGCCAGAACCACTTGGCGGACACTCCGGAATCATCTGCCGGACATGCCGGAAGCAGCTCTCAGACACACCAGAACCAAGTGCCGGAGACGCCAGAACCACCTGCTCGACACGCCAGATCCACCTGCCGATCACGCAAAAATCACCTGCCGGCTACGCCACAACCTGTTGGTGAACACTTTGGAATCACCTGCCAGGCTTGCTGGAACCACCTGCCAGTCATGCCAAAATCAACTGCCAACTACGCCAGAACCGCTTGGCGGACACTGCGGAAACACCTGTCGGGCCGGCTGGAACCACATCTCAGACGTGCCAGAAACGTGTTCATGAGATGCTGGAACCACACCCCGAACAGACGGATACCACCTGCCAGAACCGCCTGAACCACCTGCTGAGCACGCCGGAACCACCTGCTCGACTCACCGGTACCACCTCCCTGACACGCCAAAATCACCTGCTGGGTATGCCAGAACCACTTGGCGGACACTCCGGAATCATCTGCCGGACATGCCGGAAGCAGCTCTCAGACACACCAGAGCCAAGTGCCGGAGACTCCGGAAGCACCTGCCGAGCATGCCGGAGCCACCTGCTCGACTCGCCAGAAACACCTGCCGGACACGCCAAAATCACCTGCCGGGTACGCCAGAACCACCTGGCGGACACTCCGAAACCACCTGCCGAGCACGCCGGAGCCACCTGTTCGACTCCCTGGAACCACCTGCCGGACAGGCCAATATCAACTGCTGGCTATGCCAGAACCACCTGGGGGACGGTCCGGAATCACCTGCCAGCCATGGCGGAACCACCTCTCAGACGTACCAGAACCACCTGCCGGAGAAGCTGGAAACACGTCCTGGACAGTCTGGAACCACCTGCCGGCCAAGCCTGAACCACCTGCCAAGCACAACGGAACAACCTGCCAGACACGCCAAAATCACCTGCGTGTTATGCCAGAACCACTTGGAGGACTCTCTGGGATGACCTGCCGGGCATGCCGGAACCACCTCTCAGACGTGCCAGAAACATGTGCCGGAGACGCCGGAAGCACCTGCCAAGCACGTTGGAACCACCTGCTCAACTCGCTTGAACCACCTGCCGGACATGCCAAAATCACCTGCCAACTACGCCAGAACCGCATGGCGGACACTGCGGAAACACCTGTCGGGCCGGCTGGAACCACATCTCAGACGGGCCAGAAACGTGTTCATGAGATGCTGGAACCACACCCCGAACAGACAGATACCACCTGCCAGAACCGCCTGAACCACCTGCTGAGCACGCCGGGACCACCTGCTCGACTCACCGGTACCACCTCCCTGACACGCCAAAATCACCTGCTGGGTATGCCAGAACCACTTGGCGGACACTCCGGAATCATCAGCCAGACATGCCGGAACCAGCTCTCAGACACACCAGAAGCAAGTGCCGGAGACGCCGGAAGCACCTGCCGAGCCTGCCGGAGCCACCTGCTCGAATCGCCAGGAACACCGGCCGGACACGCCAAAATCACCTGCCAGGTATGCCAGAACCACCTGGCGGACACTACGGAATCACCTGCCGCGCATGCCGGAACCACCTCTCAGACGTGCCGGAAGCACGTGCCAGACACGCCGGAAACACCTACCGGACAGACCGGAACCACCTGCCAAGAACGCCGGAGCCACCTGTTCGACTCGCTGGAACCACCTGCTGGACAGGCCAATATCAACTGCTGGCTATGCCAGAACCACCTGGGGGACAGTCCGGGATCACCTGCCAGCCATGGCGGAACCACCTCTCAGACGTACCAGAACCACCTGCCGGAGAAGCTGGAAACACGTCCTGGACAGACTGGAACCACGTGACGGCCATGCCTGAACCACCTGCCGAGCATGGCGGAACCACCTGCCGGACACGCCAAAATCACCTGCGGGCTACGCCAGAACCAGTTGGACGACTCTCCGAAATGACCTGCCGGGCATGTTGGAACCACCTTTCAGACGTGCCAGACGCACGTGGCGGACAGTCAGGAATCACCCGTTGGGCATACGCAACCACCTCTGAGACGTACCAGAACCACGTGCCGTGCACGCCGGAACCACCTACCGGACAGAGCGGAATCAACTTTTGGGCATGCCGGAACCACCAGTCAGATGTGCCAGAAACACGTGCCGGAGACGCTGGAAGCACCTGCCGAGCACGTCGAAACCACCTGCTCAACTCGCCTGAACCACCTGCCGAACACGCCAAAATCACCTGCCCGCTACACCAGCACCACTTCAGGTTGAAGCCGGAATCACGTGAGGGGCATGCCGGCACAGCCTCTCAGACTGAACCCCGTGCCGGACACCACAGAACCACCTGCCGGACAGACCGGAACCACCTGCCGGACATGCCGGAACCACCGGCTCGACCCGCCGGAACGACCGCTGGACATGCAAAATCACCTGCCGGCTACGCCGGAAACACTTGGCGAACATTCCGAAATCACCAGCCGCGCATGCCGGAACCACCTCTCAGATATGCCAGAACCACGTGCCAATGACCCCGGAAGCACCTGCCGAGCACGCCGGAGCCACCTGTTCGACTCGCTGGAACCACCTGCCGGACAGGCCTATATCAACTGCTGGCTATGCCAGAACCACCTGGGGGACGGTCCGGAATCACCTGCCAGCCATGGCGGAACCACCTCTCAGACGTACCAGAACCACCTGCCGGAGAAGCTGGAAACACGTCCTGGACAGTCTGGAACCACCTGCCGGCCAAGCCTGAACCACCTGCCAAGCACAACGGAACAACCTGCCAGACACGCCAAAATCACCTGCGTGTTATGCCAGAACCACTTGGAGGACTCTCTGGGATGACCTGCCGGGCATGCCGGAACCACCTCTCAGACGTGCCAGAAACATGTGCCGGAGACGCCGGAAGCACCTGCCAAGCACGTTGGAACCACCTGCTCAACTCGCCTGAACCACCTGCCGGACATGCCAAAATCACCTGCCAACTACGCCAGAACCGCATGGCGGACACTGCGGAAACACCTGTCGGGCCGGCTGGAACCACATCTCAGACGGGCCAGAAACGTGTTCATGAGATGCTGGAACCACACCCCGAACAGACAGATACCACCTGCCAGAACCGCCTGAACCACCTGCTGAGCACGCCGGGACCACCTGCTCGACTCACCGGTACCACCTCCCTGACACGCCAAAATCACCTGCTGGGTATGCCAGAACCACTTGGCGGACACTCCGGAATCATCAGCCAGACATGCCAGAACCAGCTCTCAGACACACCAGAAGCAAGTGCCGGAGACGCCGGAAGCACCTGCCGAGCCTGCCGGAGCCACCTGCTCGAATCGCCAGGAACACCGGCCGGACACGCCAAAATCACCTGCCAGGTATGCCAGAACCACCTGGCGGACACTACGGAATCACCTGCCGCGCATGCCGGAACCACCTCTCAGACGTGCCGGAAGCACGTGCCAGACACGCCGGAAACACCTACCGGACAGACCGGAACCACCTGCCAAGAACGCCGGAGCCACCTGTTCGACTCGCTGGAACCACCTGCTGGACAGGCCAATATCAACTGCTGGCTATGCCAGAACCACCTGGGGGACAGTCCGGGATCACCTGCCAGCCATGGCGGAACCACCTCTCAGACGTACCAGAACCACCTGCCGGAGAAGCTGGAAACACGTCCTGGACAGACTGGAAGCACGTGACGGCCATGCCTGAACCACCTGCCGAGCATGGCGGAACCACCTGCCGGACACGCCAAAATCACCTGCGGGCTACGCCAGAACCAGTTGGACGACTCTCCGAAATGACCTGCCGGGCATGTTGGAACCACCTCTCAGACGTGCCAGAAGCACGTGGCGGACAGTCAGGAATCACCCGTTGGGCATACGCAACCACCTCTGAGACGTACCAGAACCACGTGCCGTGCACGCCGGAACCACCTACCGGACAGAGCGGAATCAACTTTTGGGCATGCCGGAACCACCAGTCAGATGTGCCAGAAACACGTGCCGGAGACGCTGGAAGCACCTGCCGAGCACGTCGAAACCACCTGCTCAACTCGCCTGAACCACCTGCCGAACACGCCAAAATCACCTGCCCGCTACACCAGCACCACTTCAGGTTGAAGCCGGAATCACGTGAGGGGCATGCCGGCACAGCCTCTCAGACTGAACCTCGTGCCGGACACCACAGAACCACCTGCCGGACAGACCGGAACCACCTGCCGGACATGCCGGAACCACCGGCTCGACCCGCCGGAACGACCGCTGGACATGCAAAATCACCTGCCGGCTACGCCGGAAACACTTGGCGAACATTCCGAAATCACCAGCCGCGCATGCCGGAACCACCTCTCAGATATGCCAAAACCACGTGCCAATGACCCCGGAAGCACCTGCCGAGCATCCCGGAGCCACCTGTTCGACTCGCTGGAACCACCTGCCGGACAGGCCTATATCAACTGCTGGCTATGCCAGAACCACCTGGGGGACGGTCCGGAATCACCTGCCAGCCATGGCGGAACCACCTCTCAGACGTACCAGAACCACCTGCCGGAGAAGCTGGAAACACGTCCTGGACAGTCTGGAACCACCTGCCGGCCAAGCCTGAACCACCTGCCAAGCACAACGGAACAACCTGCCAGACACGCCAAAATCACCTGCGTGTTATGCCAGAACCACTTGGAGGACTCTCTGGGATGACCTGCCGGGCATGCCGGAACCACCTCTCAGACGTGCCAGAAACATGTGCCGGAGATGCCGGAAGCACCTGCCAAGCACGTTGGAACCACCTGCTCAACTCGCCTGAACCACCTGCCGGACATGCCAAAATCACCTGCCAACTACGCCAGAACCGCATGGCGGACACTGCGGAAACACCTGTCGGGCCGGCTGGAACCACATCTCAGACGGGCCAGAAACGTGTTCATGAGATGCTGGAACCACACCCCGAACAGACAGATACCACCTGCCAGAACCGCCTGAACCACCTGCTGAGCACGCCGGGACCACCTGCTTGACTCACCGGTACCACCTCCCTGACACGCCAAAATCACCTGCTGGGTATGCCAGAACCACTTGGCGGACACTCCGGAATCATCTGCCGGACATGCCGGAACCAGCTCTCAGACACACCAGAACCAAGTGCCGGAGACGCCGGAAGCACCTGCTGAGCATGCCGGAGCCACCTGCTCGACTTGCCAGAAACACCTGCCGGACACGCCAAAATCACCTGCCGGGTATGCCAGAACCACCTGGCGGACACTACGGAATCACCTGCCACGCATGCCGGAACCACCTCTCAGACGTGCCGGAAGCACGTGCCAGACCCGCCGGAAACACCTACCGGATAGACCGGAACCACCTGCCAAGAACGCCGGAGCCACCTGTTCGACTCGCTGGAACCACCTGCCGGACAGGCCAATATCAACTGTTGGCTATGCCAGAACCACCTGGGGGACATTCCGGGATCACCTGCCAGCCATGGCGGAACCACCTCTCAGACGTACCAGAACCACCTGCCGGAGAAGCTGGAAACACGTCCTGGACAAACTGGAACCATGTGACGGCCATGCCTGAACCACCTGCCGAGCACGGCGGAACCACCTGCCGGACACGCCAAAATCACCTGCGGGCTACGCCAGAACCACTTGGACGACTCTCCGAAATGACCTGCCGGGCATGTTGGAACCACCTCTCAGACGTGCCAGAAGCACGTGGCGGACAGTCCGGAATCACCTGTTGGGCATACGCAACCACCTCTGAGACGTACCAGAACCACGTGCCGTGCACGCCGGAACCACCTACCGGACAGACCGGAATCAACTTTTGGGCATGCCGGAACCACCAGTCAGATGTGCCAGAAACACGTGCCGCAGACGCCGGAAGCACCTGCCGAGCACGTCGAATCCACCTGCTCAACTCGCCTGAACCACCTGCCGGAAACGCCAAAATCACCTGCCCGCTACACCAGCACCACTTCGGGTTCAAGCCGGAATCACGTGAGGGGCATGCCGGCACAGCCTCTCAGACTGAACCTCGTGCCGGACACCACAGAACCACCTGCCGGACAGACCGGAACCACCTGCCGGACACGCCGGAACCACCGGCTCGTCCCGCCGGAACGACAGCTGGACATGCAAAATCACCTGCCGGCTACGCCGGAAACACTTGGCGAACATTCCGAAATCACCAGCCGGGCATGCCGGAACCACCTCTCAGATATGCCAGAACCATGTGCCAATGACCCCGGAAGCACCTGCCGAGCACGCCGGAACCACCTGCTCGACTCGCCAGAAGCACCTGCCGGACACGCCAAAATCACCAGCCGGGTACGCCAGAACCACCTGGCGGACACTCCGAAACCACCTGTCGCGCATGCCGGAACCACCTCTCAGACGTGCCGGAAGCACGTGCCGGACACGCCGGAATCACCTAACGAACAGACCGGAACCACCTGCCGAGCACGCCGGAGCCACCTGTTCGACTCGCTGTAACCACCTGCCGGACAGGCCAATATCAACTGCTGGCTATGCCAGAACCACCTGGGGGACGGTCCGGAATCACCTGCCAGCCATGGCGGAACCACCTCTCAGACGTACCAGAACCACCTGCCGGAGAAGCTGGAAACACGTCCTGGACAGTCTGGAACCACCTGCCGGCCAAGCCTGAACCACCTGCCAAGCACAACGGAACAACCTGCCAGACACGCCAAAATCACCTGCGTGTTATGCCAGAACCACTTGGAGGACTCTCTGGGATGACCTGCCGGGCATGCCGGAACCACCTCTCAGACGTGCCAGAACCATGTGGCGGACAGTCCGGAATCACCTGTTGGGCATGCGCAACCACCTCTGAGACGTACCAGAACCACAGGCCGTGCAGGCTGGAACCACCTACCGGACAGACCGGAATCACCTTTCGGGCATGCCGGAACCACCTGTCAGATGTGCCAGAAACACGTGCCGGAGACGCCGGAAGCACCTGCCAAGCACGTTGGAACCACCTGCTCAACTCGCCTGAACCACCTGCCGGACATGCCAAAATCACCTGCCGACTATGCCAGAACCACTTGGCGAACACTCCGGAATCACTTGCCGGGCATGCAGGAACCACCTCTCAGACATGCCAGAACCCCGTGCCAATGACCCCGGAAGCACCAGCCGAGCACGCCGGAACCACCTGCTCGACTCGCCAGAACCACCTGCCGATCACGCAAAAATCACCTGCCGGCTACGCCGTAAACACTTGGCGAACACTCCGGAATCACCTGCCAGGCATGCCGGAACCACCTCTCAGACATGCCAGAACCCCGTGCCAATGACCCCGGAAGCACCAGCCGAGCACGCCGGAACCACCTGCTCGACTCGCCAGAACCACCTGCCGATCACGCAAAAATCACCTGCCGGCTACGCCGTAAACACTTGGCGAACACTCCGGAATCACCTGCCAGGCATGCCGGAACCACCTCTCAGATATGCCAGAACCACGTGCCAATGACCCCGGAAGCACCTGCCGAGCACGCCGGAACCACCTGCTCGACTCGCCAGAACCACCTGCCGGACACGCAAAAATCACCTGCCGGCTACGCCACAACCAGTTGGGGAACACTTTGGAATCACCTGCCGGGCTTGCTGGAACCACCTGCCGGTCATGCCAAAATCACCTGCCTACTACGCCAGTACCACTTGGCGGACACTGTGGAAACACCTGTCGGGCCGGCCGGAACCACATCTCAGACGTGCCAGAACCATGTGCATGAGATGCTGGAACCACACCCCGAACAGACGGAAAACACCTGCCAGACCCGTCTGAACAACCTGCCGAGCACGCCGGAGCCACCTGCTCGACTCGCCGGAACCACCTACCTGACATGCCCAAATCACCAGCCGGGTATGCCAGAACAACTTGGCGGACACTCCGGAATCATCTGCCGGACATGCCGGAACCAGCTCTCAGACACAACAGAACCACGTGCCGGAGACGCCGGAAGCACCTGCCGAGCATGCCGGAGCCACCTGCTCGACTCGCTAGAAACACCTGCCGGACACGCCAAAATCACCTGCCGGGTATGCAAGAACCACCTGGCGGACACTACCGAATCACCTGCCACGCATGCCGGAACCACCTCTCAGACGTGCCGGAAGCACGTGCCAGACACGCCGGAAACACCTACCGGACAGACCGGAACCACCTGCCAAGAACGCCGGAGCCACCTGTTCGACTCGCTGGAACCACCTGCCGGACAGGCCAATATCAACTGCTGGCTTTGCCAGAACCACCTGGGGGCCAGTCCGGGATCACCTGCCAGCCATGGCGGAACCACCTCTCAGACGTACCAGAACCACCTGCCGGAGAAGCTGGAAGCACGTCCTGGACAGACTGGAACCACGTGACGGCCATGCCTGAACCACCTGCCGAGCACGGCGGAACCACCTGCCGGACACGCCAAAATCACCTGCGGGCTACGCCAGAACCACTTGGACGACTCTCCGAAATGACCTGCCGGGCATGTTGGAACCACCTCTCAGACGTGCCAGAAGCACGTGGCGGACAGTCCGGAATCACCTGTTGGGCATACGCAACCACCTCTGAGACGTACCAGAACCACGTGCCGTGCACGCCGGAACCACCTACCGGACAGACCAGAATCAACTCTTGGGCATGCCGGAACCACCAGTCAGATGTGCCAGAAACACGTGCCGGAGATGCCGGAAGCACCTGCCGAGCACGTCGAAACCACCTGCTCAACTCGCCTGAACCACCTGCCGGACACGCCAAAATCACCTGCCCGCTACACCAGCACCACTGTGGGTTCAAGCCGGAATCACGTGAGGGGTATGCCGGCACAGCCTCTCAGACTGAACCTCGTGCCGGACACCACAGAACCACCTGCCGGACAGACCGGAACCACCTGCCGGACACGCCGGAACCAACGGCTCGACCCGCCGGAATGACCGCTGGACATGCAAAATCACCTGCCGGCTACGCCGGAAACACTTGGCGAACACTCCGAAATCACCAGCCGGGCATGCCGGAACCACATCTCAGATATGCCAGAACCACGTGCCAATGAACCCGGAAGCACCTGCCGAGCACGCCGGAACCACCTGCTCGACTCGCCAGAAACACATGCCGGACACGCCAAAATCACCTGCCGGGTACGCCAGAACCACCTGGCGGACACTCCGAATCCACCTGTCGCGCATGCCGGAACCAACTCTCAGACGTGCCGGAAGCACGTGCCGGACACGCCGGAATCACCTACCGGACAGACCGGAACCACCTGCCGAGCACGCCGGAGCCACCTGTTCGACTCGCTGGAACCACCTGCCGGACAGGCCAATATCAACTGCTGGCTATGCCAGAACCACCTGGGGGACGGTCCGGAATCACCTGCCAGCCATGGCGGAACCACCTCTCAGACGTACCAGAACCACCTGCCGGAGAAGCTGGAAACACGTCCTGGACAGTCTGGAACCACCTGCCGGCCAAGCCTGAACCACCTGCCAAGCACAACGGAACAACCTGCCAGACACGCCAAAATCACCTGCGTGTTATGCCAGAACCACTTGGAGGACTCTCTGGGATGACCTGCCGGGCATGCCGGAACCACCTCTCAGACGTGCCAGAACCATGTGGCGGACAGTCCGGAATCACCTGTTGGGCATGCGCAACCACCTCTGAGACGTACCAGAACCACATGCCGTGCAGGCTGGAACCACCTACCGGACAGACCGGAATCACCTTTCGGGCATGCCGGAACCACCTGTCAGATGTGCCAGAAACACGTGCCGGAGACGCCGGAAGCACCTGCCAAGCACGTTGGAACCACCTGCTCAACTCGCCTGAACCACCTGCCGGACATGCCAAAATCACCTGCCGACTATGCCAGAACCACTTGGCGAACACTCCGGAATCACTTGCCGGGCATGCAGGAACCACCTCTCAGACATGCCAGAACCCCGTGCCAATGACCCCGGAAGCACCAGCCGAGCACGCCGGAACCACCTGCTCGACTCGCCAGAACCACCTGCCGATCACGCAAAAATCACCTGCCGGCTATGCCACAACCAGTTGGTGAAGACTTTGGAATCACCTGCCAGGCTTGCTGGAACCACCTGCCAGTCATGCCAAAATCACCTGCCAACTACGCCAGAACCGCTTGGCGGACACTGCGGAAACACCTGTCGGGCCGGCCGGAACCACATCTCAGACGTGCCAGAAACGTGTTCATGAGATGCTGCAACCACACTCCGAACAGACGGATACCACCTGCCAGAACCTCCTGAACCACCTGCTGAGCAAGCCGGAACCACCTGCTCGACTCACTGGTACCACCTCCCTGACATGCCAAAATCACCTGCTGGGTATGCCAGAATCACTTGGCGGACACTCCGGAATCATCTGCCGGACATGCCGGAACCAGCTCTCAGACACACCAGAAGCAAGTGCCGGAGACGCCGGAAGCACCTGCCGAGCATGCCGGAGCCACCAGCTCGACTCGCCAGAAACACCTGCCGGACACGCCAAAATCACCTGCCGGGTATGCCAGAGCCACCTGGCGGACACTACGGAATCACCTGCCGCGCATGCCGGAACCACCTCTCAGACGTGCCGGAAGCACGTGCCGGACATGCCGGAAACACCTACCGGACAGACCGGAACCACCTGCCAAGAACGCCGGAGCCACCTGTTCGACTCGCTGGAACCACCTGCTGGACATTCCAACATCAACTGCTGGCTATGCCAGAACCACCTGGGGGACAGTCCGGGATCACCTGCCAGCCATTTCGGAACCACCTCTCAGACGTACCAGAACCACCTGCCGGAGAAGCTGGAAACACGTCCTGGACAGACTGGAACCACGTGACGGCCATGCCTGAACCACCTGCCGGACACGCCAAAATCACCTGCGGGCTACGCCAGAACCACTTGGACGACTCTCCGAAATGACCTGCCGGGCATGTTGGAACCACCTCTCAGACGTGCCAGAAGCACGTGGCGGACAGTCCGGAATCACCTGTTGGGCATACGCAACCACCTCTGACACGTACCAGAACCACGTGCCGTGCACGCCGGAACCACCTACCGGACAGACCGGAATCAACTTTTGGGCATGCCGGAACCACCAGTCAGATGTGCCAGAAACACGTGCCGGAGACGCCGGAAGCACCTGCCGAGCACGTCGCAACCACATGCTCAACTCGCCTGAACCACCTGCCGGACCCGCCATATTCACCTGCCCGCTACACCAGCACCACTTCGGGGACAAGCCGGAATCACGTGAGGGGCATGCCGGCACAGCCTCTCAGACTGAACCTCGTGCCGGACACCACAGAACCACCTGCCGGACAGACCGGAACCACCTGCCGGACACGCTGGAACCACCGGCTCGACCCGCCGGAACGACCGCTGGACATGCAAAATCACCTTCCGGCTACGCCGGAAACACTTGGTGAACACTCCGGAATCACCTGCCGGGCATGCCGGAACCACCTCTCACATATGCCAGAAACACGTGCCAATGACCCCGGAAGCACCTGCCGAGCACGCCGGAACCACCTGCTCGACTCGCCAGAACCACCTGCCGGACACGCAAAAATCACCTGCCGGCTACGCCACAACCAGTTGGGGAACACTTCGGAATCACCTGCCGGGCTTGCTGGAACCACCTGCCAGTCATGCCAAAATCACCTGCCAACTACGCCAGTACCACTTGGCGGACACTGTGGAAACACCTGTCGGGCCGGCCGGAACCACATCTCAGACGTGCCAGAACCATGTGCATGAGATGCTGGAACCACACCCCGAACAGACGGAAAACACCTGCCAGACCCGTCTGAACAACCTGCCGAGCACGCCGGAGCCACCTGCTCGACTCGCCGGAACCACCTACCTGACATGCCCAAATCACCAGCCGGGTATGCCAGAACCACTTGGCGGACACTCCGGAATCATCTGCCGGACATGCCGGAACCAGCTCTCAGACACACCAGAACCACGTGCCGGAGACGCCGGAAGCACCTGCCGAGCATGCCGGAGCCACCTGCTCGACTCGCCAGAAACACCTGCCGGAAACCCCAAAATCACCTGCCGGGTACTCCAGAACCACCTGGCGGACACTCCGAAACCACCTGTCGCGCATGCCGGAACCAACTCTCAGACGTGCCGGAAGCACGTGCCGGACATGCCGGAATCACCTACCGGACAGACCGGAACCACCTGCCGAGCACGCCGGAGCCACCTGTTCGACTCGCTGCAACCACCTGCCGGACAGGCCAATATCAACTGCTGGCTATGCCAGAACCACCTGGGGGACGGTCCGGAATCACCTGCCAGCCATGGCGGAACCACCTCTCAGACGTACCAGAACCACCTGCCGGAGAAGCTGGAAACACGTCCTGGACAGTCTGGAACCACCTGCCGGCCAAGCCTGAACCACCTGCCAAGCACAACGGAACAACCTGCCAGACACGCCAAAGTCACCTGCGTGTTATGCCAGAACCACTTGGAGGACTCTCTGGGATGACCTGCCGGGCATGCCGGAACCACCTCTCAGACGTGCCAGAACCATGTGGCGGACAGTCCGGAATCACCTGTTGGGCATGCGCAACCACCTCTGAGACGTACCAGAACCACAGGCCGTGCAGGCTGGAACCACCTACCGGACAGACCGGAATCAACTTTTGGGCATGCCGGAACCACCAGTCAGATGTGCCAGAAACACGTGCCGGAGACGCCGGAAGCACCTGCCAAGCACGTTGGAACCACCTGCTCAACTCGCCTGAGCCACCTGCCGGACATGCCAAAATCACCTGCCGACTATGCCAGAACCACTTGGCGAACACTCCGGAATCACTTGCCGGGCATGCAGGAACCACCTCTCACACATGCCAGAACCCCATGCCAATGACCCCGGAAGCACCAGCCGAGCACGCCGGAACCACCTGCTCGACTCGCCAGAACCACCTGCCGATCACGCAAAAATCACCTGCCGGCTACGCCACAACCAGTTGGTGAAGACTTTGGAATCTCCTGCCAGGCTTGCTGGAACCACCTGCCAGTCATGCCAAAATCACCTGCCAACTACGCCAGAACCGCTTGGCGGACACTGCGGAAACACCTGTCGGGCCGGCTGGAACCACATCTCAGACGTGCCAGAAACGTGTTCATGAGATGCTGGAACCACACCCTGAACAGACGGATACCACCTGCCAGAACCGCCTGAACCACCTGCTGAGCACGCCGGAACCACCTGCTCGACTCACCGGTACCACCTCCCTGACACGCCAAAATCACCTGCTGGGTATGCCAGAACCACTTGGCGGACACTGCGGATTCATCTGCCGGACATGCCGGAACCAGCTCTCAGACACACCAGAACCAAGTGCCGGAGACGCCAGAACCACCTGCTCGAGACGCCAGATCCACCTGCCGATCACGCAAAAATCACCTGCCGGCTACGCCACAACCTGTTGGTGAACACTTTGGAATCACCTGCCAGGCTTGCTGGAACCACCTGCCAGTCATGCCAAAATCACCTGCCAACTACGCCAGAACCGCTTGGCGGACACTGCGGAAACACCTGTCGGGCCGGCTGGAACCACATCTCAGACGTGCCAGAAACGTGTTCATGAGATGCTGGAACCACACCCCGAACAGACGGATACCACCTGCCAGAACCGCCTGAACCACCTGCTGAGCACGCCAGAACCACCTGCTCGACTCACCGGTACCACCTCCCTGACACGCCAAAATCACCTGCTGGGTATGCCAGAACCACTTGGCGGACACTCCGGAATCATCTGCCGGACATGCCGGAACCAGCTCTCAGACACACGAGAACCAAGTGCCGGAGACGCCGGAAGCACCTGCCGAGCATGCCGGAGCCACCTGCTCGACTCGCCAGAAACACCTGCCGGACACGCCAAAATCACCTGCCGGGTATGCCAGAACCACCTGGCGGACACTACGGAATCACCTGCCACGCATTCCGGAACCACCTCTCAGACGTGCCGGAAGGACGTGCCGGACACGCCGGAAACACCTACCGGACAGACCGGAACCACCTGCCAAGAACCCCGGAGCCACCTGTTCGACTCGCTGGAGCCACCTGCCGGACAGGCCAATATCAACTGCTGGCTATGCCAGAACCACCTGGGGGACAGTCCGGGATCACCTGCCAGCCATGGCGGAACCACCTCTCAGACGTACCAGAACCACCTGCCGGAGAAGCTGGAAACACGTCCTGGACAAACTGGAACCACGTGACGGCCATGCCTGAAACACCTGCCGAGCACGGCGGAACCACCTGCCGGACACGCCAAAATCACCTGCGGGCTACGCCAGAACCACTTGGACGACTCTCCAAAATGACCTGCCGGGCATGCTGGAACCACCTCTCAGACGTGCCAGAAGCACGTGGCGGACAGTCCGGAATCACCTGTTGGGCATACGCAACCACCTCTGAGACGTACCAGAACCACGTCCCGTGCAGGCCGGAACCACCTACCGGACAGACCGGAATCAACTTTTGGGCATGCCGGAACCACCAGTCAGATGTGCCAGAAACACGTGCCGGAGACGCCGGAAGCACCTGCCGAGCACGTCGAAACCACCTGCTCAACTCGCCTGAACCACCTGCCGGACACGCCAAAATCACCTGCCCGCTACACCACCACCACTTCGGGTTCAAGCCGGAATCACGTGAGGGGCATGCCGGCACAGCCTCTCAGACTGAACCTCGTGCCGGACACCACAGAACCACCTGCCGGACACGCCGGAACCACCGGCTCGACCCGCCGGAACGACCACTGGACATGCAAAATCGCCTGCCGGCTACGCCGGAAACAGTTGGCGAACACTCCGGAATCACCTGCCGGGCATGCCGGAACCACCTCACACATATGCCAGAAACACGTGCCAATGACCCCGTAAGCACCTGCCGAGCACGCCGGAACCACCTGCTCGACTCGCCAGAACCACCTGCCGGACGCGCAAAAATCACCTGCTGGCTACGCCACAACCAGTTGGGGAACACTTCTGAATCACCTGCCGGGCTTGCTGGAACCACCTGCCGGTCATGCCAAAATCACCTGCCAACTACGCCAGTACCACTTGGCGGACACTGTGGAAACACCTGTCGGGCCGGCCGGAACCACATCTCAGACGTGCCAGAACCATGTGCATGAGATGCTGGAACCACACCCCGAACCGATGGAAAACACCTGCCAGACCCGTCTGAACAACCTGCCGAGCACGCCGGAGCCACCTGCTCGACTCACCGGAACCACCTACCTGACATGCCAAAATCACCAGCCGGGTATGCCAGAACCACTTGGCGGACACTCCGGAATCATCTGCCGGACATGCCGGAACCAGCTCTCAGACACACCACAACCACGTGCCGGAGACGCCGGAAGCACCTGCCGAGCATGCCGGAGCCACCTGCTCGACTCGCCAGAAACACCTGCCGGACACGCCAAAATCACCTGCCGGGTACGCCAGAACCACCTGGCGGACACTCCGAAACCACCTGCCGCGCATGCCGGAACCACCTCTCAGACGTGCCGGAAGCACGTGCCGGACACTCCGGAATCACCTACCGGACAGTCCGGAACGACCTGCCGAGCACGCCGGAGCCACCTGTTCGACTCGCTGGAACCACCTTCCGGACAGGCCAATATCAACTGCTATCTATGCCAGAACATCCTGGGGGACGGTCAGGAATCCCCTCCAGCCATGGCGGAACCACCTCTCAGACGTACCAGAACCACCTGCCGGAGAAGCTGGAAACACGTCCTGGACAGTCTGGAACCACCTGCCGGCCAAGCCTGAACCACCTGCCAAGCACAACGGAACAACCTGCCAGACACGCCAAAATCACCTGCGGGCTACGCCAGAACCACTTGGACGACTCTCCGAAATGACCTGCCGGGCATGTTGGAACCACCTCTCAGACGTGCCAGAAGCACGTGGCGGACAGTCCGGAATCACCTGTTGGGCATACGCAACCACCTCTGACACGTACCAGAACCACGTGCCGTGCACGCCGGAACCACCTACCGGACAGACCGGAATCAACTTTTGGGCATGCCGGAACCACCAGTCAGATGTGCCAGAAACACGTGCCGGAGACGCCGGAAGCACCTGCCGAGCACGTCGCAACCACCTGCTCAGCTCTCCTGAACCACCTGCCGCACACGCCAAAATCACCTGCCCGCTACACCAGCACCACTTCGGGGACAAGCCGGAATCACGTGAGGGGCATGCCGGCACAGCCTCTCAGACTGAACCTCGTGCCGGACACCACAGAACCACCTGCCGGACAGACCGGAACCGCCTGCCAGACACGCCGGAACCACTGGCTCGACCCGCCGGAACGACCGCTGGACATGCAAAATCACCTGCCGGCTACGCCGGAAACACTTGGCGAACACTCCGGAATCACCTGCCAGGCATGCCGGAACCACCTCTCAGATATGCCAGAAACACGTGCCAATGACCCCGGAAGCACCTGCCGAGCACGCCGGAACCACCTGCTCGACTCGCCAGAACCACCTGCCGGACATGCAAAAATCACCTGCCGGCTACGCCACAACCAGTTGGGGAACACTTCGGAATCACCTGCCGGGCTTGCTGGAACCACCTGCCGGTCATGCCAAAATCACCTGCCAACTACGCCAGTACCACTTGGCGGACACTGTGGAAACACCTGTCGGGCCGGCCGGAACCACATCTCAGACGTGCCAGAACCATGTGCATGAGATGCTGGAACCACACCCCGAACAGACGGAAAACACCTGCCAGACCCGTCTGAACAACCTGCCGAGCACGCCGGAGCCACCTGCTCGACTCGCCGGAACCACATACCTGACATGCCCAAATCACCAGCCGGGTATGCCAGAACCACTTGGCGGACACTCCGGAATCATCTGCCGGACATGCCGGAACCAGCTCTCAGACACACCACAACCACGTGCCGGAGACGCCGGAAGCAGCTGCCGAGCATGCCGGAGCCACCTGCTCGACTCGCCAGAAACACCTGCCAGACACGCCAAAATCACCAGCCGGGTACTCCAGAACCACCTGGCGGACACTCCGAAACCACCTGTCGCGCATGCCGGAACCAACTCTCAGACGTGCCAGAAGCACGTGCCGGACACGCCGGAATCACCTACCGGACAGACCGGAACCACCTGCCGAGCACGCCGGAGCCACCTGTTCGACTCGCTGGAACCACCTGCCGGACAGGCCAATATCAACTGCTGGCTATGCCAGAACCACCTGGGGGACGGTCCGGAATCACCTGCCAGCCATGGCGGAACCACCTCTCAGACGTACCAGAACCACCTGCCGGAGAAGCTGGAAACACGTCCTGGACAGTCTGGAACCACCTGCCGGCCAAGCCTGAACCACCTGCCAAGCACAACGGAACAACCTGCCAGACACGCCAAAATCATCTGCGTGTTATGACAGAACCACTTGGAGGACTCTCTGGGATGACCTGCCGGGCATGCCGGAACCAGCTCTCAGACGTGCCAGAACCATGTGGCGGACAGTCCGGAATCACCTGTTGGGCATGCGCAACCACCTCTGAGACGTACCAGAACCACATGCCGTGCAGGCTGGAACCACCTACCGGACAGACCGGAATCACCTTTCGGGCATGCCGGAACCACCTGTCAGATGTGCCAGAAACACGTGCCGGAGACGCCGGAAGCACCTGCCAAGCACGTTGGAACCACCTGCTCAACTCGCCTGAACCACCTGCCGGACATGCCAAAATCACCTGGCGACTATGCCAGAACCACTTGGTGAACACTCCGGGATCACTTGCCGGGCCTGCAGGAACCACCTCTCAGACATGCCAGAACCCCGTGCCAATGACCCCGGAAGCACCAGCCGAGCACGCCGGAACCACCTGCTCGACTCGCCAGAACCACCTGCCGATCACGCAAAAATCACCTGCCGGCTACGCCACAACCAGTTGGTGAACACTTTGGAATCACCTGCCAGGGTTGCTGGAACCACCTGCCGGTCATGCCAAAATCACCTGTCAACTACGCCAGAACCGCTTGGCGGACACTGCGGAAACACCTGTCGGGCCGGCTGGAACCACATCTCAGACGTGCCAGAAACGTGTTCATGAGATGCTGGAACCACACCCCGAACAGACGGATACCACCTGCCAGAACCGCCTGAACCACCTGCTGCGCACGCGGGAACCACCTGCTCGACTCACCGGTACCACCTCCCTGACACGCCAAAATCACCTGCTGGGTATGCCAGAATCACTTGGTGGACACTCCGGAATCATCTGCCGGACATGCCGGAACCAGCTCTCAGACACACCAGAAGCAAGTGCCGGAGACGCCGGAAGCACCTGCCGAGCATGCCGGAGCCACCTGCTCGACTCGCCAGAAACACCTGCCGGACACGCCAAAATCACCTGCCGCGTATGCCAGAACCACCTGGCGGACACTACGGAATCACTTCCCGCGCATGACGGAACCACCTCTCAGACGTGCCGGAAGCACGTGCCGGACACGCCGGAAACACCTACCGGACAGACCGGAACCACCTGCCAAGAACGCCGGACCCACCTGTTCGACTCGCTGGAACCACCTGCCGGACATTCCAATATCAACTGCTGGCTATGCCAGAACCACCTGGGGGACAGTCCGGGATCACCTGCCAGCCATTTCGGAACCACCTCTCAGACGTACCAGAACCACCTGCCGGAGAAGCTGGAAACACGTCCTGGACAGACTGGAACCACGTGACGGCCATGCCTGAACCACCTGCCGAGCACGGCGGAACCACCTGCCGGACACGCCAAAATCACCTGCGGGCTACGCCAGAACCACTTGGACGACTCTCCGAAATGACCTGCCGGGCATGTTGGAACCACCTCTCAGACGTGCCAGAAGCACGTGGCGGACAGTCCGGAATCACCTGTTGGGCATACGCAACCACCTCTGAGACGTACCAGAACCACGTGCCGTGCACGCCGGAACCACCTACCGGACAGACCGGAATCAACTTTTGGGCATGCCGGAACCACCAGTCAGATGTGCCAGAAACACGTGCCGGAGACGCCGGAAGCACCTGCCGAGCACGTCGCAACCACATGCTCAACTCGCCTGAACCACCTGCCGGACACGCCATATTCACCTGCCCGCTACACCAGCACCACTTCGGGGACAAGCCGGAATCACGTCAGGGGCATGCCGGCACAGCCGCTCAGACTGAACCTCGTGCCGGACACCACAGAACCACCTGCCGGACAGACCGGAACCACCTGCCGGACACGCCGGAACCACCGGCTTGACCCGCCGAAACGACCGCTGGACATGCAAAATCGCCTGCCGGCTACGCCGGAAACAGTTGGCGAACACTCCGGAATCACCTGCCGGGCATGCCGGAACCACCTCACACATATGCCAGAAACACGTGCCAATGACCCCGGAAGCACCTGCCGAGCACGCAGGAACCACATGCTCGACTCGCCGGAACCACCTACCTGACATGCCCAAATCACCAGCCGGGTATGCCAGAACCACTTGGCGGACACTCTGGAATCATCTGCCGGACATGCCGGAACCAGCTCTCAGACACACCACAACCACGTGCCGGAGACGCCGGAAGCACCTGCCGAGCATGCCGGAGCCACCTGCTCGACTCGCTAGAAACACCTGCCGGACACGCCAAAATCACCTGCCGGGTACGCCAGAACCACCTGGCGGACACTCCGAAACCAGCTGTCGCGCATGCCAGAACCACATCTCCGACGTGCCGGAAGCACGTGCTGGACACGCCGGAATCACCTACCGGACAGACCGGAACCACCTGCCGAGCACGCCGGAGCCACCTGTTCGACTCGCTGGAACCACCTGCCGGACAGGCCAATATCAACTGCTGGCTATGCCAGAACCACCTGGGGGACGGTCCGGAATCGCCTGCCAGCCATGGTGGAACCACCTCTCAGACGTACCAGAACCACCTGCCGGAGAAGCTGGAAACACGTCCTGGACAGTCTGGAACCACCTGCCGGCCAAGCCTGAACCACCTGCCAAGCACAACGGAACAACCTGCCAGACACGCCAAAATCACCTGCGTGTTATGCCAGAACCACTTGGAGGACTCTCTGGGATGACCTGCCGGGCATGCCGGAACCACCTCTCAGACGTGCCAGAACCATGTGGTGGACAGTCCGGAATCACCTGTTGGGCATGCGCAACCACCTCTGAGACGTACCAGAACCACATGCCGTGCAGGCTGGAACCACCTACCGGACAGACCGGAATCATCTTTCGGGCATGCCGGAACCACCTGTCAGATGTGCCAGAAACACGTGCCGGAGACGCCGGAAGCACCTGCCAAGCACGTTGGAACCACCTGCTCAACTCGCCTGAACCACCTGCCGGACATGCCAAAATCACCTGCAGACTATGCCAGAACCACTTGGCGAACACTCCGGAATCACTTGCCGGGCATGCAGGAACCACCTCTCAGACATGCCAGAACCCCGTGCCAATGACCCCGGAAGCACCAGCCGAGCACGCCGGAACCACCTGCTCGACTCGCCAGAACTACCTGCCTATCACGCAAAAATCACCTGCCGGCTACGCCACAACCAGTTGGTGAACACTTTGGAATCACCTGCTGGGCTTGCTGGAACCACCTGCCAGTCATGCCAAAATCACCTGCCAACTACGCCAGAACCTCTTTGCGGACACTGCGGAAACACCTGTCGGGCCGGCTGGAACCACATCTCAGACGTGCCAGAAACGTGTTCATGAGATGCTGGAACCACACACCGAACAGACGGATACCACCTGCCAGAACCTCCTGAACCACCTGCTGAGCACGCCGGAACCACCTGCTCGACTCACCGGTACCACCTCCCTGACACGCCAAAATCACCTGCTGGGTATGCCAGAACCACTTGGCGGACACTCCGGAATCATCTGCCGGACATGCCGGAACCAGCTCTCAGACACACCAGAACCAAGTGCCGGAGACGCCAGAACCACCTGCTCGAGACGCCAGATCCACCTGCCGATCACGCAAAAATCACCTGCCGGCTACGCCACAACCTGTTGGTGAACACTTTGGAATCACCTGACAGGCTTGCTGGAACCACCTGCCAGTCATGCCAAAATCACCTGCCAACTACGCCAGAACCGCTTGGCGGACACTGCGGAAACACCTGTCGGGCCGGCTGGAACCACATCTCAGACGTGCCAGAAACGTGTTCATGAGATGCTGGAACCACACCCCGAACAGACGGATACCACCTGCCAGAACCGCCTGAACCACCTGCTGAGCACGCCAGAACCACCTGCTTGAATCACCGGTACCACCTCCCTGACACGCCAAAATCACCTGCTGGGTATGCCAGAACCACTTGGCGGACACTCCGGAATCATCTGCCGGACATGCCGGAACCAGCTCTCAGACACACCAGAACCAAGTGCCGGAGACGCCGGAAGCACCTGCTGAGCATGCCGGAGCCACCTGCTCGACTCGCCAGAAACACCTGCCGGACACGCCAAAATCACCTGCCGGGTATGCCAGAACCACCTGGCGGACACTACGGAATCACCTGCCACGCATGCCGGGACCACCTCTCAGACGTGCCGGAAGCACGTGCCAGACCCGCCGGAAACACCTACCGGACAGACCGGAACCACCTGCCAAGAACGCCGGAGCCACCTGTTCGACTCGCTGGAACCACCTGCCGGACAGGCCAATATCAACTGCTGGCTATGCCAGAACCACCTGGGGGACATTCCGGGATCACCTGCCAGCCATGGCGGAACCACCTCTCAGACGTACCAGAACCACCTGCCGGAGAAGCTGGAAACACGTCCTGGACAAACTGGAACCACGTGACGGCCATGCCGGAAACACCTGCCGAGCACGGCGGAACCACCTGCCGGACACGCCAAAATCACCTGCGGGCTACGCCAGAACCACTTGGACGACTCTCCGAAATGACCTGCCGGGCATGTTGGAACCACCTCTCAGACGTGCCAGAAGCACGTGGCGGACAGTCCGGAATCACCTGTTGGGCATACGCAACCACCTCTGAGACGTACCAGAACCACGTGCCGTGCACGCCGGAACCACCTACCGGACAGACCGGAATCAACTTTTGGGCATGCCGGAACCACCAGTCAGATGTGCCAGAAACACGTGCCGCAGACGCCGGAAGCACCTGCCGAGCACGTCGAAACCACCTGCTCAACTCGCCTGAACCACCTGCCGGAAACGCCAAAATCACCTGCCCGCTACACCAGCACCACTTCGGGTTCAAGCCGGAATCACGTGAGGGGCATGCCGGCACAGCCTCTCAGACTGAACCTCGTGCCGGACACCACAGAACCACCTGCCGGACAGACCGGAACCACCTGCCGGACACGCCGGAACCACCGGCTCGTCCCGCCGGAACGACCGCTGGACATGCAAAATCACCTGCCGGCTACGCCGGAAACACTTGGCGAACATTCCGAAATCACCAGCCGGGCATGCCGGAACCACCTCTCAGATATGCCAGAACCATGTGCCAATGACCCCGGAAGCACCTGCCGAGCACGCCGGAACCACCTGCTCGACTCGCCAGAAACACCTGCCGGACACGCCAAAATCACCAGCCGGGTACGCCAGAACCACCTGGCGGACACTCCGAAACCACCTGTCGCGCATGCCGGAACCAACTCTCAGACGTGCCGGAAGCACGTGCCGGACACGCCGGAATCACCTAACGAACAGACCGGAACCACCTGCCGAGCACGCCGGAGCCACCTGTTCGACTCGCTGGAACCACCTGCCGGACACGCCAATATCAACTGCTGGCTATGCCAGAACCACCTGGGGGACGGTCCGGAATCACCTGCCAGCCATGGCGGAACCACCTCTCAGACGTACCAGAACCACCTGCCGGAGAAGCTGGAAACACGTCCTGGACAGTCTGGAACCACCTGCCGGCCAAGCCTGAACCACCTGCCAAGCACAACGGAACAACCTGCCAGACACGCCAAAATCACCTGCGTGTTATGCCAGAACCACTTGGAGGACTCTCTGGGATGACCTGCCGGGCATGCCGGAACCACCTCTCAGACGTGCCAGAACCATGTGGCGGACAGTCCGGAATCACCTGTTGGGCATGCGCAACCACCTCTGAGACGTACCAGAACCACATGCCGTGCAGGCTGGAACCACCTACCGGACAGACCGGAATCACCTTTCGGGCATGCCGGAACCACCTGTCAGATGTGCCAGAAACACGTGCCGGAGACGCCGGAAGCACCTGCCAAGCACGTTGGAACCACCTGCTCAACTCGCCTGAACCACCTGCCGGACATGCCAAAATCACCTGCCGACTATGCCAGAACCACTTGGCGAACACTCCGGAATCACTTGCCGGGCATGCAGGAACCACCTCTCAGACATGCCAGAACCCCGTGCCAATGACCCCGGAAGCACCAGCCGAGCACGCCGGAACCACCTGCTCGACTCGCCAGAACCACCTGCCGATCACGCAAAAATCACCTGCCGGCTACGCCGTAAACACTTGGCGAACACTCCGGAATCACCTGCCAGGCATGCCGGAACCACCTCTCAGATATGCCAGAACCACGTGCCAATGACCCCGGAAGCACCTGCCGAGCACGCCGGAACCACCTGCTCGACTCGCCAGAACCACCTGCCGGACACGCAAAAATCACCTGCCGGCTACGCCACAACCAGTTGGGGAATACTTTGGAATCACCTGCCGGGCTTGCTGGAACCACCTGCCGGTCATGCCAAAATCACCTGCCAACTACGCCAGTACCACTTGGCGGACACTGTGGAAACACCTGTCGGGCCGGCCGGAACCACATCTCAGACGTGCCAGAACCATGTGCATGAGATGCTGGAACCACACCCCGAACAGACGGAAAACACCTGCCAGACCCGTCTGAACAACCTGCCGAGCACGCCGGAGCCACCTGCTCGACTTGCCGGAACCACCTACCTGACATGCCCAAATCACCAGCCGGGTATGCCAGAACAACTTGGCGGACACTCCGGAATCATCTGCCGGACATGCCGGAACCAGCTCTCAGACACAACAGAACCACGTGCCGGAGACGCCGGAAGCACCTGCCGAGCATGCCGGAGCCACCTGCTCGACTCGCTAGAAACACCTGCCGGACACGCCAAAATGACCTGCCGGGTATGCAAGAACCACCTGGCGGACACTACCGAATCACCTGCCACGCATGCCGGAACCACCTCTCAGACGTGCCGGAAGCACGTGCCAGACACGCCGGAAACACCTACCGGACAGACCGGAACCACCTGCCAAGAACCCCGGAGCCACCTGTTCGACTCGCTGGAACCACCTGCCGGACAGGCCAATATCAACTGCTGGGTTTGCCAGAACCACCTGGGGGCCAGTCCGGGATCACCTGCCAGCCATGGCGGAACCACCTCTCAGACGTACCAGAACCACCTGCCGGAGAAGCTGGAAGCACGTCCTGGACAGACTGGAACCACGTGACGGCCATGCCTGAACCACCACCGAGCACGGCGGAACCACCTGCCGGACACGCCAAAATCACCTGCGGGCTACGCCAGAACCACTTGGACGACTCTCCGAAATGACCTGCCGGGCATGTTGGAACCACCTCTCAGACGTTCCAGAAGCACGTGGCGGACAGTCCGGAATCACCTGTTGGGCATACGCAACCACCTCTGAGACGTACCAGAACCACGTGCCGTGCACGCCGGAACCACCTACCGGACAGACCAGAATCAACTCTTGGGCATGCCGGAACCACCAGTCAGATGTGCCAGAAACACGTGCCGGAGATGCCGGAAGCACCTGCCCAGCACGTCGAAACCACCTGCTCAACTCGCCTGAACCACCTGCCGGACACGCCAAAATCACCTGCCCGCTACACCAGCACCACTTTGGGTTCAAGCCGGAATCACGTGAGGGGTATGCCGGCACAGCCTCTCAGACTGAACCTCGTGCCGGACACCACAGAACCACCTGCCGGACAGACCGGAACCACCTGCCGGACACGCCGGAACCAACGGCTCGACCCGCCGGAATGACCGCTGGACATGCAAAATCACCTGCCGGCTACGCCGGAAACACTTGGCGAACACTCCGAAATCACCAGCCGGGCATGCCGGAACCACCTCTCAGATATGCCAGAACCACGTGCCAATGACCCCGGAAGCACCTGCCGAGCACGCCGGAACCACCTGCTCGACTCGCCAGAAACACATGCCGGACACGCCAAAATCACCTGCCGGGTACGCCAGAACCACCTGGCGGACACTCCGAAACCACCTGTCGCGCATGCCGGAACCAACTCTCAGACGTGCCGGAAGCACGTGCCGGACACGCCGGAATCACCTACCGGACAGACCGGAACCACCTGCCGAGCACGCCGGAGCCACCTGTTCGACTCGCTGGAACCACCTGCCGGACAGACCAATATCAACTGCTGGCTATGCCAGAACCACCTGGGGGACGGTCCGGAATCACCTGCCAGCCATGGCGGAACCACCTCTCAGACGTACCAGAACCACCTGCCGGAGAAGCTGGAAACACGTCCTGGACAGTCTGGAACCACCTGCCGGCCAAGCCTGAACCACCTGCCAAGCACAACGGAACAACCTGCCAGACACGCCAAAATCACCTGCGTGTTATGCCAGAACCACTTGGAGGACTCTCTGGGATGACCTGCCGGGCATGCCGGAACAACCTCTCAGACGTGCCAGAACCATGTGGCGCACAGTCCGGAATCACCTGTTGGGCATGCGCAACCACCTCTGAGACGTACCAGAACCACATGCCGTGCAGGCTGGAACCACCTACCGGACAGACCGGAATCACCTTTCGGGCATGCCGGAACCACCTGTCAGATGTGCCAGAAACACGTGCCGGAGACGCCGGAAGCACCTGCCAAGCACGTTGGAACCACCTGCTCAACTCGCCTGAACCACCTGCCGGACATGCCAAAATCACCTGCCGACTATGCCAGAACCACTTGGCGAACACTCCGGAATCACTTGCCGGGCATGCAGGAACCACCTCTCAGACATGCCAGAACCCCGTGCCAATGACCCCGGAAGCACCAGCCGAGCACGCCGGAACCACCTGCTCGACTCGCCAGAACCACCTGCCGATCACGCAAAAATCACCTGCCGGCTACGCCGTAAACACTTGGCGAACACTCCGGAATCACCTGCCAGGCATGCCGGAACCACCTCTCAGATATGCCAGAACCACGTGCCAATGACCCCGGAAGCACCTGCCGAGCACGCCGGAACCACCTGCTCGACTCGCCAGAACCACCTGCCGGACACGCAAAAATCACCTGCCGGCTACGCCACAACCAGTTGGGGAACACTTCGGAATCACCTGCCGGGCTTGCTGGAACCACCTGCCGGTCATGCCAAAATCACCTGCCAACTACGCCAGTACCACTTGGCGGACACTGTGGAAACACCTGTCGGGCCGGCCGGAACCACATCTCAGACGTGCCAGAACCATGTGCATGAGATGCTGGAACCACACCCCGAACAGACGGAAAACACCTGCCAGACCCGTCTGAACAACCTGCCGAGCACGCCGGAGCCACCTGCTCGACTCGCCGGAACCACCTACCTGACATGCCCAAATCACCAGCCGGGTATGCCAGAACCACTTGGCGGACACTCCGGAATCATCTGCCGGACATGCCAGAACCAGCTCTCAGACACAACAGAACCACGTGCCGGAGACGCCGGAAGCACCTGCCGAGCATGCCGGAGCCACCTGCTCGACTCGCTAGAAACACCTGCCGGACACGCCAAAATGACCTGCCGGGTATGCAAGAACCACCTGGCGGACACTACCGAATCACCTGCCACGCATGCCGGAACCACCTCTCAGACGTGCCGGAAGCACGTGCCAGACACGCCGGAAACACCTACCGGACAGACCGGAACCACCTGCCAAGAACCCCGGAGCCACCTGTTCGACTCGCTGGAACCACCTGCCGGACAGGCCAATATCAACTGCTGGGTTTGCCAGAACCACCTGGGGGCCAGTCCGGGATCACCTGCCAGCCATGGCGGAACCACCTCTCAGACGTACCAGAACCACCTGCCGGAGAAGCTGGAAGCACGTCCTGGACAGACTGGAACCATGTGACGGCCATGCCTGAACCACCTGCCGGACACGCCAAAATCACCTGCGGGCTACGCCAGAACCACTTGGACGACTCTCCGAAATGACCTGCCGGGCATGTTGGAACCACCTCTCAGACGTGCCAGAAGCACGTGGCGGACAGTCCGGAATCACCTGTTGGGCATACGCAACCACCTCTGACACGTACCAGAACCACGTGCCGTGCACGCCGGAACCACCTACCGGACAGACCGGAATCAACTTTTGGGCATGCCGGAACCACCAGTCAGATGTGCCAGAAACACGTGCCGGAGACGCCGGAAGCACCTGCCGAGCACGTCGCAACCACATGCTCAACTCGCCTGAACCACCTGCCGGACCCGCCATATTCACCTGCCCGCTACACCAGCACCACTACGGGGACAAGCCGGAATCACGTGAGGGGCATGCCGGCACAGCCTCTCAGACTGAACCTCGTGCCGGACACCACAGAACCACCTGCCGGACAGACCGGAACCACCTGCCGGACACGCTGGAACCACCGGCTCGACCCGCCGGAACGACCGCTTGACATGCAAAATCACCTTCCGGCTACGCCGGAAACACTTGGCGAACACTCCGGAATCACCTGCCGGGCATGCCGGAACCACCTCTCACATATGCCAGAAACACGTGCCAATGACCCCGGAAGCACCTGCCGAGCACGCCGGAACCACCTGCTCGACTCGCCAGAACCACCTGCCGGACACGCAAAAATCACCTGCCGGCTACGCCACAACCAGTTGGGGAACACTTCGGAATCACCTGCCGGGCTTGCTGGAACCACCTGCCAGTCATGCCAAAATCACCTGCCAACTACGCCAGTACCACTTGGCGGACACTGTGGAAACACCTGTCGGGCCGGCCAGAACCACATCTCAGACGTGCCAGAACCACATGCCGGAGAAGCTGCAAACACGTCCTGAACAGACTGGAACCACGTGACGGCCATGCCTGAACCACCTGCCGAGCACGGGGGAACCACCTGCCGGACATGCCAAAATCACCTGCCGGCTACGCCACAACCAGTTGGGGAACACTTCGGAATCACCTGCCGGGCTTGCTGGAACCACCTGCCAGTCATGCCAAAATCACCTGCCAACTACGCCAGAACCGCTTGGCGGACACTGCGGAAACACCTGTCGGGCCGGCTGGAACCACATCTCAGACGTGCCAGAAACGTGTTCATGAGATGCTGGAACCACACCCTGAACAGACGGATACCACCTGCCAGAACCGCCTGAACCACCTGCTGAGCACGCCGGAACCACCTGCTCGACTCACCGGTACCACCTCCCTGACACGCCAAAATCACCTGCTGGGTACGCCAGAACCACTTGGCGGACACTGCGGATTCATCTGCCGGACATGCCGGAACCAGCTCTCAGACACACCAGAACCAAGTGCCGGAGACGCCAGAACCACCTGCTCGAGACGCCAGATCCACCTGCCGATCACGCAAAAATCACCTGCCGGCTACGCCACAACCTGTTGGTGAACACTTTGGAATCACCTGCCAGGCTTGCTGGAACCACCTGCCAGTCATGCCAAAATCACCTGCCAACTACGCCAGAACCGCTTGGCGGACACTGCGGAAACACCTGTCGGGCCGGCTGGAACCACATCTCAGACGTGCCAGAAACGTGTTCATGAGATGCTGGAACCACACCCCGAACAGACGGATACCACCTGCCAGAACCGCCTGAACCACCTGCTGAGCACGCCAGAACCACCTGCTCGACTCACCGGTACCACCTCCCTGACACGCCAAAATCACCTGCTGGGTATGCCAGAACCACTTGGCGGACACTCCGGAATCATCTGCCGGACATGCCGGAACCAGCTCTCAGACACACGAGAACCAAGTGCCGGAGACGCCGGAAGCACCTGCCGAGCATGCCGGAGCCACCTGCTCGACTCGCCAGAAACACCTGCCGGACACGCCAAAATCACCTGCCGGGTATGCCAGAACCACCTGGCGGACACTACGGAATCACCTGCCACGCATTCCGGAACCACCTCTCAGACGTGCCGGAAGCACGTGCCGGACACGCCGGAAACACCTACCGGACAGACCGGAACCACCTGCCAAGAACGCCGGAGCCACCTGTTCGACTCGCTGGAACCACCTGCCGGACAGGCCAATATCAACTGCTGGCTATGCCAGAACCACCTGGGGGACAGTCCGGGATCACCTGCCAGCCATGGCGGAACCACCTCTCAGACGTACCAGAACCACCTGCCGGAGAAGCTGGAAACACGTCCTGGACAAACTGGAACCACGTGACGGCCATGCCTGAAACACCTGCCGAGCACGGCGGAACCACCTGCCGGACACGCCAAAATCACCTGCGGGCTACGCCAGAACCACTTGGACGACTCTCCAAAATGACCTGCCGGGCATGCTGGAACCACCTCTCAGACGTGCCAGAAGCACGTGGCGGACAGTCCGGAATCACCTGTTGGGCATACGCAACCACCTCTGAGACGTACCAGAACCACGTCCCGTGCAGGCCGGAACCACCTACCGGACAGACCGGAATCAACTTTTGGGCATGCCGGAACCACCAGTCAGATGTGCCAGAAACACGTGCCGGAGACGCCGGAAGCACCTGCCGAGCACGTCGAAACCACCTGCTCAACTCGCCTGAACCACCTGCCGGACACGCCAAAATCACCTGCCCGCTACACCACCACCACTTCGGGTTCAAGCCGGAATCACGTGAGGGGCATGCCGGCACAGCCTCTCAGACTGAACCTCGTGCCGGACACCACAGAACCACCTGCCGGACACGCCGGAACCACCGGCTCGACCCGCCGGAACGACCGCTGGACATGCAAAATCACCTTCCTGCTACGCCGGAAACACTTGGCGAACACTCCGGAATCACCTGCCGGGCATGCCGGAACCACCTCTCAGATATGCCAGAAACACGTGCCAATGACCCCGGAAGCACCTGCCGAGCACGCCGGAACCACCTGCTCGACTCGCCAGAACCACCTGCCGGACGCGCAAAAATCACCTGCTGGCTACGCCACAACCAGTTGGGGAACACTTCTGAATCACCTGCCGGGCTTGCTGGAACCACCTGCCGGTCATGCCAAAATCACCTGCCAACTACGCCAGTACCACTTGGCGGACACTGTGGAAACACCTGTCGGGCCGGCCGGAACCACATCTCAGACGTGCCAGAACCATGTGCATGAGATGCTGGAACCACACCCCGAACAGATGGAAAACACCTGACAGACCCGTCTGAACAACCTGCCGAGCACGCCGGAGCCACCTGCTCGACTCACCGGAACCACCTACCTGACATGCCAAAATCACCAGCCGGGTATGCCAGAACCACTTGGCGGACACTCCGGAATCATCTGCCGGACATGCCGGAACCAGCTCTCAGACACACCAGAACCACGTGCCGGAGACGCCGGAAGCACCTGCCGAGCATGCCGGAGCCACCTGCTCGACTCGCCAGAAACACCTGCCGGACACGCCAAAATCACCTGCCGGGTACGCCAGAACCACCTGGCGGACACTCCGAAACCACCTGTCGCGCATGCCGGAACCACCTCTCAGACGTGCCGGAAGCACGTGCCGGACACTCCGGAATCACCTACCGGACAGTCCAGAACGACCTGCCGAGCACGCCGGAGCCACCTGTTCGACTCGCTGGAACCACCTTCCGGACAGGCCAATATCAACTGCTATCTATGCCAGAACCACCTGGGGGACGGTCAGGAATCACCTGCCAGCCATGGCGGAACCACCTCTCAGACGTACCAGAACCACCTGCCGGAGAAGCTGGAAACACGTCCTGGACAGTCTGGAACCACCTGCCGGCCAAGCCTGAACCACCTGCCAAGCACAACGGAACAACCTGCCAGACACGCCAAAATCACCTGCGGGCTACGCCAGAACCACTTGGACGACTCTCCGAAATGACCTGCCGGGCATGTTGGAACCACCTCTCAGACGTGCCAGAAGCACGTGGCGGACAGTCCGGAATCACCTGTTGGGCATACGCAACCACCTCTGACACGTACCAGAACCACGTGCCGTGCACGCCGGAACCACCTACCGGACAGACCGGAATCAACTTTTGGGCATGCCGGAACCACCAGTCAGATGTGTCAGAAACACGTGCCGGAGACGCCGGAAGCACCTGCCGAGCACGTCGCAACCACCTGCTCAACTCGCCTGAACCAACTGCCGGACACGCCAAAATCACCTGCCCGCTACACCAGCACCTCTTCGGGGACAAGCCGGAATCACGTGAGGGGCATGCCGGCACAGCCGCTCAGACTGAACCTCGTGCCGGACACCACAGAACCACCTGCCGGACAGACCGGAACCACCTGCCGGACACGCCGGAACCACCGGCTCGACCCACCGGAACGACCACTGGACATGCAAAATCGCCTGCCGGCTACGCCGGAAACAGTTGGCGAACACTCCGGAATCACCTGCCGGGCATGCCGGAACCACCTCACACATATGCCAGAAACACGTGCCAATGACCCCGGAAGCACCTGCCGAGCACGCCGGAACCACCTGCTCGACTCGCCAGAACCACCTGCCGGACATGCAAAAATCACCTGCCGGCTACGCCACAACCAGTTGGGGAACACTTCGGAATCACCTGCCGGGCTTGCTGGAACCACCTGCCGGTCATGCCAAAATCACCTGCCAACTACGCCAGTACCACTTGGCGGACACTGTGGAAACACCTGTCGGGCCGGCCGGAACCACATCTCAGACGTGCCAGAACCATGTGCATGAGATGCTGGAACCACACCCCAAACAGACGGAAAACACCTGCCAGACCCGTCTGAACAACCTGCCGAGCACGCCGGAGCCACCTGCTCGACTCGCCGGAACCACCTACCTGACATGCCCAAATCACCAGCCGGGTATACCAGAACCACTTGGCGGACACTCCGGAATCATCTGCCGGACATGCCGGAACCAGCTCTCAGACACACCACAACCACGTGCCGGGGACGCCGGAAGCACCTGCCGAGCATGCCGGAGCCACCTGCTCGACTAGCCAGAAACACCTGCCGGACACGCCAAAATCACCTGCCGGGTACGCCAGAACCACCTGGCGGACACTCCGAAACCACCTGTCGCGCATGCTGGAACCACCTCTCAGACGTGCCGGAAGCACGTGCCGGACACGCCGGAATCACCTACCGGACAGACCGGAACCACCTGCCAAGAACCCCGGAGCCACCTGTTCGACTCGCTGGAACCACCTGCCGGACAGGCCAATATCAACTGCTGGCTATGCCAGAACCACCTGGGGGCCAGTCCGGGATCACCTGCCAGCCATGGCGGAACCACCTCTCAGACGTACCAGAACCACCTGCCGGAGAAGCTGGAAGCACGTCCTGGACAGACTGGAACCATGTGACGGCCATGCCTGAACCACCTGCCGGACACGCCAAAATCACCTGCGGGCTACGCCAGAACCACTTGGACGACTCTCCGAAATGACCTGCCGGGCATGTTGGAACCACCTCTCAGACGTGCCAGAAGCACGTGGCGGACAGTCCGGAATCACCTGTTGGGCATACGCAACCACCTCTGACACGTACCAGAACCACGTGCCGTGCACGCCGGAACCACCTACCGGACAGACCGGAATCAACTTTTGGGCATGCCGGAACCACCAGTCAGATGTGCCAGAAACACGTGCCGGAGACGCCGGAAGCACCTGCCGAGCACGTCGCAACCACATGCTCAACTCGCCTGAACCACCTGCCGGACCCGCCATATTCACCTGCCCGCTACACCAGCACCACTACGGGGACAAGCCGGAATCACGTGAGGGGCATGCCGGCACAGCCTCTCAGACTGAACCTCGTGCCGGACACCACAGAACCACCTGCCGGACAGACCGGAACCACCTGCCGGACACGCTGGAACCACCGGCTCGACCCGCCGGAACGACCGCTTGACATGCAAAATCACCTTCCGGCTACGCCGGAAACACTTGGTGAACACTCCGGAATCACCTGCCGGGCATGCCGGAACCACCTCTCACATATGCCAGAAACACGTGCCAATGACCCCGGAAGCACCTGCCGAGCACGCCGGAACCACCTGCTCGACTCGCCAGAACCACCTGCCGGACACGCAAAAATCACCTGCCGGCTACGCCACAACCAGTTGGGGAACACTTCGGAATCACCTGCCGGGCTTGCTGGAACCACCTGCCAGTCATGCCAAAATCACCTGCCAACTACGCCAGTACCACTTGGCGGACACTGTGGAAACACCTGTCGGGCCGGCCGGAACCACATCTCAGACGTGCCAGAACCACATGCCGGAGAAGCTGCAAACACGTCCTGAACAGACTGGAACCACGTGACGGCCATGCCTGAACCACCTGCCGAGCACGGGGGAACCACCTGCCGGACATGCCAAAATCACCTGCCGGCTACGCCACAACCAGTTGGGGAACACTTCGGAATCACCTGCCGGGCTTGCTGGAACCACCTGCCAGTCATGCCAAAATCACCTGCCAACTACGCCAGAACCGCTTGGCGGACACTGCGGAAACACCTGTCGGGCCGGCTGGAACCACATCTCAGACGTGCCAGAAACGTGTTCATGAGATGCTGGAACCACACCCTGAACAGACGGATACCACCTGCCAGAACCGCCTGAACCACCTGCTGAGCACGCCGGAACCACCTGCTCGACTCACCGGTACCACCTCCCTGACACGCCAAAATCACCTGCTGGGTATGCCAGAACCACTTGGCGGACACTGCGGATTCATCTGCCGGACATGCCGGAACCAGCTCTCAGACACACCAGAACCAAGTGCCGGAGACGCCAGAACCACCTGCTCGAGACGCCAGATCCACCTGCCGATCACGCAAAAATCACCTGCCGGCTACGCCACAACCTGTTGGTGAACACTTTGGAATCACCTGCCAGGCTTGCTGGAACCACCTGCCAGTCATGCCAAAATCACCTGCCAACTACGCCAGAACCGCTTGGCGGACACTGCGGAAACACCTGTCGGGCCGGCTGGAACCACATCTCTGACGTGCCAGAAACGTGTTCATGAGATGCTGGAACCACACCCCGAACAGACGGATACCACCTGCCAGAACCGCCTGAACCACCTGCTGAGCACGCCAGAACCACCTGCTCGACTCACCGGTACCACCTCCCTGACACGCCAAAATCACCTGCTGGGTATGCCAGAACCACTTGGCGGACACTCCGGAATCATCTGCCGGACATGCCGGAACCAGCTCTCAGACACACGAGAACCAAGTGCCGGAGACGCCGGAAGCACCTGCCGAGCATGCCGGAGCCACCTGCTCGACTCGCCAGAAACACCTGCCGGACACGCCAAAATCACCTGCCGGGTATGCCAGAACCACCTGGCGGACACTACGGAATCACCTGCCACGCATTCCGGAACCACCTCTCAGACGTGCCGGAAGCACGTGCCGGACACGCCGGAAACACCTACCGGACAGACCGGAACCACCTGCCAAGAACGCCGGAGCCACCTGTTCGACTCGCTGGAACCACCTGCCGGACAGGCCAATATCAACTGCTGGCTATGCCAGAACCACCTGGGGGACAGTCCGGGATCACCTGCCAGCCATGGCGGAACCACCTCTCAGACGTACCAGAACCACCTGCCGGAGAAGCTGGAAACACGTCCTGGACAAACTGGAACCACGTGACGGCCATGCCTGAAACACCTGCCGAGCACGGCGGAACCACCTGCCGGACACGCCAAAATCACCTGCGGGCTACGCCAGAACCACTTGGACGACTCTCCAAAATGACCTGCCGGGCATGCTGGAACCACCTCTCAGACGTGCCAGAAGCACGTGGCGGACAGTCCGGAATCACCTGTTGGGCATACGCAACCACCTCTGAGACGTACCAGAACCACGTCCCGTGCAGGCCGGAACCACCTACCGGACAGACCGGAATCAACTTTTGGGCATGCCGGAACCACCAGTCAGATGTGCCAGAAACACGTGCCGGAGACGCCGGAAGCACCTGCCGAGCACGTCGAAACCACCTGCTCAACTCGCCTGAACCACCTGCCGGACACGCCAAAATCACCTGCCCGCTACACCACCACCACTTCGGGGACAAGCCGGAATCACCTGAGGGGCATGCCGGCACAGCCTCTCAGACTGAACCTCGTGCCGGACACCACAGAACCACCTGCCGGACAGACCGGAACCGCCTGCCGGACACGCCGGAACCACTGTCTCGACCCGCCGGAACGACCGCTGGACATGCAAAATCACCTGCCGGCTACGCCGGAAACACTTGGCGAACACTCCGGAATCACCTGCCGGGCATGCCGGAACCACCTCTCAGATATGCCAGAAACACGTGCCAATGACCCCGGAAGCACCTGCCGAGCACGCCGGAACCACCTGCTCGACTCGCCAGAACCACCTGCCGGACATGCAAAAATCAACTGCCGGCTACGCCACAACCAGTTGGGGAACACTTCGGAATCACCTGCCGGGCTTGCTGGAACCACCTGCCGGTCATGCCAAAATCACCTGCCAACTACGCCAGTACCACTTGGCGGACACTGTGGAAACACCTGTCGGGCCGGCCGGAACCACATCTCAGACGTGCCAGAACCATGTGCATGAGATGCTGGAACCACACCCCGAACAGACGGAAAACACCTGCCAGACCCGTCTGAACAACCTGCCGAGCACGCCGGAGCCACCTGCTCGACTCGCCGGAACCACATACCTGACATGCCCAAATCACCAGCCGGGTATGCCAGAACCACTTGGCGGACACTCCGGAATCATCTGCCGGACATGCCGGAACCAGCTCTCAGACACACCACAACCACGTGCCGGAGACGCCGGAAGCAGCTGCCGAGCATGCCGGAGCCACCTGCTCGACTCGCCAGAAACACCTGCCAGACACGCCAAAATCACCAGCCGGGTACTCCAGAACCACCTGGCGGACACTCCGAAACCACCTGTCGCGCATGCCGGAACCAACTCTCAGACGTGCCAGAAGCACGTGCCGGACACGCCGGAATCACCTACCGGACAGACCGGAACCACCTGCCGAGCACGCCGGAGCCACCTGTTCGACTCGCTGGAACCACCTTCCGGACAGGCCAATATCAACTGCTGGCTATGCCAGAACCACCTGGTGGACGGTCCGGAATCACCTGCCAGCCATGGCGGAACCACCTCTCAGACGTACCAGAACCACCTGCCGGAGAAGCTGGAAACACGTCCTGGACAGTCTGGAACCACCTGCCGGCCAAGCCTGAACCACCTGCCAAGCACAACGGAACAACCTGCCAGACACGCCAAAATCACCTGCGTGTTATGCCAGAACCACTTGGAGGACTCTCTGGGATGACCTGCCGGGCATGCCGGAACCACCTCTCAGACGTGCCAGAACCATGTGGCGGACAGTCCGGAATCACCTGTTGGGCATGCGCAACCACCTCTGAGACGTACCAGAACCACAGGCCGTGCAGGCTGGAACCACCTACCGGACAGACCGGAATCACCTTTCGGGCATGCCGGAACCACCTGTCAGATGTGCCAGAAACACGTGCCGGAGACGCCGGAAGCACCTGCCAAGCACGTTGGAACCACCTGCTCAACTCGCCTGAACCACCTGCCGGACATGCCAAAATCACCTGCCGACTATGCCAGAACCACTTGGCGAACACTCCGGAATCACTTGCCGGGCATGCAGGAACCAACTCTCAGACATGCCAGAACCCCGTGCCAATGACCCCGGAAGCACCAGCCGAGCACGCCGGAACCACCTGCTCGACTCGCCAGAACCACCTGCCGATCACGCAAAAATCACCTGCCGGCTACGCCACAACCAGTTGGTGAACACTTTGGAATCACCTGCCAGGCTTGCTGGAACCACCTGCCAGTCATGCCAAAATCACCTGCCAACTATGCCAGAACCGCTTGGCGGACACTGCGGAAACACCTGTCGGGCCGGCCGGAACCACATCTCAGACGTGCCAGAAACGTGTTCATGAGATGCTGGAACCACACCCCGAACAGACGGATACCACCTGCCAGAACCGCCTGAACCACCTGCTGAGCACGCCGGAACCACCTGCTCGACTCACCGGTACCACCTCCCTGACATGCCAAAATCACCTGCTGGGTATGCCAGAATCACTTGGTGGACACTCCGGAATCATCTGCCGGACATGCCGGAACCAGCTCTCAGACACACCAGAAGCAAGTGCCGGAGACGCCGGAAGCACCTGCCGAGCATGCCGGAGCCACCTGCTCGACTCGCCAGAAACACCTACCGGAAACGCCAAAATCACCTGCCGGGTATGCCAGAACCACCTGGCGGACACTACGGAATCACCTGCCGCGCATGCCGGAACCACCTATCAGACGTGCCGGAAGCACGTGCCGGACAGGCCGGAAACACCTACCGGACAGACCGGAACCACCTGCCAAGAACGCCGGAGCCACCTGTTCGACTCGCTGGAACCACCTGCCGGACAGGCCAATATCAACTGCTGGCTATGCCAGAACCACCTGGGGGACAGTCCGGGATCACCTGCCAGCCATTTCGGAACCACCTCTCAGATGTACCAGAACCACCTGCCGGAGAAGCTGGAAACACGTCCTGGACAGACTGGAACCACGTGACGGCCATGCCTGAACCACCTGCCGAGCACGGCGTAGCCACCTGCCGGACACGCCAAAATCACCTGCGGGCTACGCCAGAACCACTTGGACGACTCTCCGAAATGACCTCCCGGGCATGTTGGAACCACCTCTCAGACGTGCCAGAAGCACGTGGCGGACAGTCCGGAATCACCTGTTGGGCATACGCAACCACCTCTGAGACGTACCAGAACCACGTGCCGTGCACGCCGGAACCACCTACCGGACAGACCGGAATCAACTTTTGGGCATGCCGACCACCAGTCAGATGTGCCAGAAACACGTGCCGGAGACGCAGGAAGCACCTGCCGAGCACGTCGCAACCACATGCTCAACTCGCCTGAACCACCTGCCGGACACGCCATATTCACCTGCCCGCTACACCAGCACCACTTCGGGGACAAGCCGGAATCACGTGAGGGGCATGCCGGCACAGCCTCTCAGACTGAACCTCGTGCCGGACACCACAGAACCACCTGCCGGACAGACCGGAACCACCTGCCGGACACGCCGGAACCACTGGCTCGACCCGCCAGAACGACCGCTGGACATGCAAAGTCACCTGACGGCTACGCGGGAAACACTTGGCGAACACTCCGGAATCACCTGCCAGGCATGCCGGAACCACCTCTCAGATATGCCAGAAACACGTGCCAATGACCCCGGAAGCACCTGCCGAGCACGCCGGAACCACCTGCTCGACTCGCCAGAACCACCTGCCGGACACGCAAAAATCACCTGCCGGCTACGCCACAACCAGTTGGGGAACACTTCGGAATCACCTGCCGGGCTTGCTGGAACCACCTGCCGGTCATGCCAAAATCACCTGCCAACTACGCCAGTACCACTTGGCGGACACTGTGGAAACACCTGTCGGGCCGGCCGGAACCACATCTCAGACGTGCCAGAACCATGTGCATGAGATGCTGGAACCACACCCAGAACAGACGGAAAACACCTGCCAGACCCGTCTGAACAACCTGCCGAGCACACCGGAGCCACCTGCTCGACTCGCCGGAACCACCTACCTGACATGCCCAAATCACCAGCCGGGTATGCCAGAACCACTTGGCGGACACTCCGGAATCATCTGCCGGACATGCCGGAACCAGCTCTCAGACACACCAGAACCACGTGCCGGAGACGCCGGAAGCACCTGCCGAGCATGCCGGAGCCACCTGCTCGACTCGCCAGAAACACCTGCCGGAAACGCCAAAATCACCTGCCGGGTACTCCAGAACCACCTGGCGGACACTCTGAAACCACCTGTCGCGCATGCCGGAACCAACTCTCAGACGTGCCAGAAGCACGTGCCGGACACGCCGGAATCACCTACCGGACAGACCGGAACCACCTGCCGAGCACGCCGGAGCCACCTGTTCGACTCGCTGGAACCACCTGCCGGACAGGCCAATATCAACTGCTGGCTATGCCAGAACCACCTGGGGGACGGTCCGGAATCACCTGCCAGCCATGGCGGAACCACCTCTCAGACGTACCAGAACCACCTGCCGGAGAAGCTGGAAACACGTCCTGGACAGTCTGGAACCACCTGCCGGCCAAGCCTGAACCACCTGCCAAGCACAACGGAACAACCTGCCAGACACGCCAAAGTCACCTGCGTGTTATGCCAGAACCACTTGGAGGACTCTCTGGGATGACCTGCCGGGCATGCCGGAACCACCTCTCAGACGTGCCAGAACCATGTGGCGGACAGTCCGGAATCACCTGTTGGGCATGCGCAACCACCTCTGAGACGTACCAGAACCACAGGCCATGCAGGCTGGAACCACCTACCGGACAGACCGGAATCACCTTTCGGGCATGCCGGAACCACCTGTCAGATGTGCCAGAAACACGTGCCGGAGACGCCAGAAGCACCTGCCAAGCACGTTGGAACCACCTGCTCAACTCGCCTGAACCACCTGCCGGACATGCCAAAATCACCTGCCGACTATGCCAGAACCACTTGGTGAACACTCCGGGATCACTTGCCGGGCCTGCAGGAACCACCTCTCAGACATGCCAGAACCCCGTGCCAATGACCCCGGAAGCACCAGCCGAGCACGCCGGAACCACCTGCTCGACTCGCCAGGACCACCTGCCGATCACGCAAAAATCACCTGCCGGCTACGCCACAACCAGTTGGTGAACACTTTGGAATCACCTGCCAGGGTTGCTGGAACCACCTGCCGGTCATGCCAAAATCACCTGTCAACTACGCCAGAACCGCTTGGCGGACACTGCGGAAACACCTGTCGGGCCGGCTGGAACCACATCTCAGACGTGCCAGAAACGTGTTCATGAGATGCTGGAACCACACCCCGAACAGACGGATACCACCTGCCAGAATCGCCTGAACCACCTGCTGAGCACGCCGGAACCACCTGCTCGACTCACCGGTACCACCTCCCTGACACGCCAAAATCACCTGCTGGGTATGCCAGAACCACTGGGGGGACACTCCGGAATCATCTGCCGGACATGCCGGAACCAGCTCTCACACACACCAGAGCCAAGTGCCGGAGACGCCGGAAGCACCTGCCGAGCATGCCGGAGCCACCTGCTCGACTCGCCAGAAACACCTGCCGGACACGCCAAAATCACCTGCCGGGTACGCCAGAACCACCTGGCGGACACTCCGAAACCACCTGTCGCGCATGCCGGAACCACCTCTCCGACGTGCCGGAAGCACGTGCCAGACACGCCGGAAACACCTACCGGACAGACCGGAACCACCTGCCAAGAACGCCGGAGCCACCTGTTCGACTCGCTGGAACCACCTGCCGGACAGGCCAATATCAACTGCTGGCTATGCCAGAACCACCTGGGGGACAGTCCGGGATCACCTGCCAGCCATGGCGGAACCACCTCTCAGACGTACCAGAACCACCTGCCGGAGATGCTGGAAACACGTCCTGGACAAACTGGAACCACGTGACGGCCATGCCTGAAACACCTGCCGAGCACGGCGGAACCACCTGCCGGACACGCCAAAATCACCTGCGGGCTACGCCAGAACCACTTGGACGACTCTCCAAAATGACCTGCCGGGCATGTTGGAACCACGTCTCAGACGTGCCAGAAGAACGTGGCGGACAGTCCGGAATCACCTGTTGGGCATACGCAACCACCTCTGAGACGTACCAGAACCACGTGCCGTGCACGCCGGAACCACCTAACGGACAGAGCGGAATCAACTTTTGGGCATGCCGGAACCACCAGTCAGATGTGCCAGAAACACGTGCCGGAGACGCTGGAAGCACCTGCCGAGCAAGTCGAAACCACCTGCTCAACTCGCCTGAACCACCTGCCGGACACGCCAAAATCCCCGGCCCGCTACACCAGCACCACTTCAGGTTGAAGCCGGAATCACGTGAGGGGCATGCCGGCACAGCCTCTCAGACTGAACCTCCTGCCGGACACCACAGAACCACCTGCCGGACAGACCGGAACCACCTGCCGGACATGCCGGAACCACCGGCTCGACCCGCCGGAACGACCGCTGGACATGCAAAATCACCTGCCGGCTACGCCGGAAACACTTGGCGAACATTCCGAAATCACCAGCCGGGCATGCCGGAACCACCTCTCAGATATGCCAGAACCACGTGCCAATGACCCCGGAAGCACCTGCCGAGCACGCCGGAGCCACCTGTTCGACTCGCTGGAACCACCTGCCGGACAGGCCAATATCAACTGCTGGCTATGCCAGAACCACCTGGGGGACGGTCCGGAATCACCTGCCAGCCATGGCGGAACCACCTCTCAGACGTACCAGAACCACCTGCCGGAGAAGCTGGAAACACGTCCTGGACAGTCTGGAACCACCTGCCAGCCAAGCCTGAACCACCTGCAAAGCACAACGGAACAACCTGCCAGACACGCCAAAATCACCTGCGTGTTATGCCAGAACCACTTGGAGGACTCTCTGGGATGACCTGCCGGGCATGCCGGAACCACCTCTCAGACGTGCCAGAAACATGTGCCGGAGACGCCGGAAGCACCTGCCAAGCACGTTGGAACCACCTGCTCAACTCGCCTGAACCACCTGCCGGACATGCCAAAATCACCTGCCAACTACGCGAGAACCGCATGGCGGACACTGCGGAAACACATGTCGGGCCGGGTGGAACCACATCTCAGACGGGCCAGAAACGTGTTCATGAGATGCTGGAACCACACACCGAACAGACAGATACCACCTGCCAGAACCGCCTGAACCACCTGCTGAGCATGCCGGGACCACCTGCTCGACTCACCGGTACCACCTCCCTGATACGCCAAAATCACCTGCTGGGTATGCCAGAACCACTTGGCGGACACTCCGGAATCATCAGCCAGACATGCCGGAACCAGCTCTCAGACACAACAGTACCAAGTGCCGGAGACGCCGGAAGCACCTGCCGAGCCTGCCGGAGCCACCTGCTCAACTCGCCAGGAACACCGGCCGGACACGCCAAAATCACCTGCCAGGTATGCCAGAACCACCTGGCGGACACTACGGAATCACCTGCCGCGCGTGCCGGAACCACCTCTCAGACGTGCCGGAAGCACGTGCCAGACACGCCGGAAACACCTACCGGACAGACCGGAACCACCTGCCAAGAACGCCGGAGCCACCTGTTCGACTCGCTGGAACCACCTGCTGGACAGGCCAATATCAACTGCTGGCTATGCCAGAACCACCTGGGGGACAGTCCGGGATCACCTGCCAGCCATGGCGGAACCACCTCTCAGACGTACCAGAACCACCTGCCGGAGAAGCTGGAAACACGTCCTGGACAGACTGGAACCACGTGACGGCCATGCCTGAACCACCTGCCGAGCATGGCGGAACCACCTGCCGGACACGCCAAAATCACCTGCGGGCACCGCCAGAACCAGTTGGACGACTCTCCGAAATGACCTGCCGGGCATGTTGGAACCACCTCTCAGACGTGCCAGAAGCACGTGGCGGACAGTCAGGAATCACCTGTTGGGCATACGCAACCACCTCTGACACGTACCAGAACCACGTGCCGTGCACGCCGGAACCACCTACCGGACAGACCGGAATCAACTTTTGGGCATGCCGGAACCACCAGTCAGATGTGCCAGAAACACGTGCCGGAGACGCAGGAAGCACCTGCCGAGCACGTCGCAACCACATGCTCAACTCGCCTGAACCAACTGCCGGACACGCCATAATCACCTGCCCGCTACACCAGCACCACTTCGGGGACAAGCCGGAATCACGTGAGGGGCATGCCGGCACAGCCGCTCAGACTGAACCTCGTGCCGGACATCACAGAACCACCTGCCGGAGAGACCGGAACCACCTGCCGGACACGCCGGAACCACCGGCTCGACCCACCGGAACGACCGCTGGACATGCAAAATCACCTGCCGGCTACACCGGAAACACTTGGCGAACACTCCGGAATCACCTGCCGGGCATGCCGGAACCACCTCTCACATATTCCAGAAACACGTGCCAATGACCCCGGAAGCACCTGCCGAGCACGCCGGAACCACCTGCTCGACTCGCCAGAACCACCTGCCGGACACGCAAAAATCACCTGCCGGCTACGCCACAACCAGTTGGGGAACACTTCGGAATCACCTGCCGGGCTTGCTGGAACCACCTGCCGGTCATGCCAAAATCACCTGCCAACTACGCCAGTACCACTTGGCGGACACTGTGGAAACACCTGTCGGGCCGGCCGGAACCACATCTCAGACGTGCCAGAACCATGTGCATGAGATGCTGGAACCACACCCCGAACAGACGGAAAACACCTGCCAGACCCGTCTGAACAACCTGCCGAGCACGCCGGAGCCACCTGCTCGACTCGCCAGAAACACCTGCCGGACATGCCAAAATCACCTGCCGGGTACGCCAGAACCACCTGGCGGACACTCCGAAACCACCTGTCGCGCATGCCGGAACCACCTCTCAGACGTGCCGGAAGCACGTGCCGGACACGCCGGAATCACGTACCGGACAGACCGGAACCACCTGCCGAGCACGCCGGAGCCACCTGTTCGACTCGCTGGAACCACCTGCCGGACAGGCCAATATCAACTGCTGGCTATGCCAGAACCACCTGGGGGACGGTCCGGAATCACCTGCCAGCCATGGCGGAACCACCTCTCAGACGTACCAGAGCCACCTGCCGGAGAAGCTGGAAACACGTCCTGGACAGTCTGGAACCACCTGCCGGCCAAGCCTGAACCACCTGCCAAGCACAACGGAACAACCTGCCAGACACGCCAAAATCACCTGCGTGTTATGCCAGAACCACTTGGAGGACTCTCTGGGATGACCTGCCGGGCATGCCGGAACCACCTCTCAGACGTGCCAGAACCATGTGGCGGACAGTCCGGAATCACCTGTTGGGCATGCGCAACCACCTCTGAGACGTACCAGAACCACAGGCCGTGCAGGCTGGAACCACCTACCGGACAGACCGGAATCACCTTTCGGGCATGCCGGAACCACCTGTCAGATGTGCCAGAAACACGTGCCGGAGACGCTGGAAGCACCTGCCAAGCACGTTGGAACCACCTGCTCAACTCGCCTGAACCACCTGCCGGACATGCCAAAATCACCTTCCGACTACGCCGGAACCACTTGGCGAACACTCCGGGGTCACTTGCCGGGCATGCAGGAACCACCTCTCAGACATGCCAGAACCCCGTGCCAATGACCCCGGAAGCACCAGCCGAGCACGCCGGAACCACCTGCTCGACTCGCCAGAACCACCTGCCGATCACGCAAAAGTCACCTGCCGGCTACGCCACAACCAGTTGGTGAAGACTTTGGAATCACCTGCCAGGCTTGCTGGAACCACCTGCCACTCATGCCAAAATCACCTGCCAACTACGCCAGAACCGCTTGGCGGACACTGCGGAAACACCTGTCGGGCCGGCCGGAACCACATCTCAGACGTGCCAGAAACGTGTTCATGAGATGCTGGAACCACACCCCGAACAGACGGATACCACCTGCCAGAACCGCCTGAACCACCTGCTGAGCACGCCGGAACCACCTGCTCGACTCACAGGTACCGGCTCCCTGACATGCCAAAATCACCTGCTGGGTATGTCAGAATCACTTGGCGGACACTCCGGAATCATCTGCCGGACATGCCGGAACCAGCTCTCAGACACACCAGAAGCAAGTGCTGGAGACGCCGGAAGCACCTGCCGAGCATGCCGGAGCCACCTGCTCGACTTGCCAGAAACACCTGCCGGACACGCCAAAATCACCTGCCGGGTATGCCAGAACCACCTGGCGGACACTACGGAATCACCTGCCGCGCATGCCGGAACCACCTCTCAGATGAGCCGGAAGCACGTGCCGGACACGCCGGAAACACCTACCGGACAGACCGGAACCACCTGCCAAGAACGCCGGAGCCACCTGTTCGACTCGCTGGAACCACCTGCCGGACATTCCAATATCAACTGCTGGCTATGCCAGAACCACCTGGGGGACAGTCCGGGATCACCTGCCAGCCATTTCGGAACCACCTCTCAGACGTACCAGAACCACCTGCCGGAGAAGCTGGAAACACGTCCTGGACAGACTGGAACCACGTGACGGCCATGCCTGAGCCACCTGCCGAGCACGGCGGAACCACCTGCCGGACACGCCAAAATCACCTGCGGGCTACGCCAGAACCACTTGGACGACTCTCCGAAATGACCTGCCGGGCATGTTGGAACCACCTCTCAGACGTGCCAGAAGCACGTGGCGGACAGTCCGGAATCACCTGTTGGGCATACGCAACCACCTCTGAGACGTACCAGAACCACGTGCCGTGCACGCCGGAACCACCTACCGGACAGACCGGAATCAACTTTTGGGCATGCCGGAACCACCAGTCAGATGTGCCAGAAACACGTGCAGGAGACGCCGGAAGCACCTGCCGAGCACGCCGGAACCACCTGCTCGACTCGCCAAAACCACCTGCCGATCACGCAAAAATCACCTGCCGGCTACGCCACAACCAGTTGGTGAACACTTTGGAATCACCTGCCAGGGTTGCTGGAACCACCTGCCGGTCATGCCAAAATCACCTGTCAACTACGCCAGAACCGCTTGGCGGACACTGCGGAAACACCTGTCGGGCCGGCTGGAACCACATCTCAGACGTGCCAGAAACGTGTTCATGAGATGCTGGAACCACACCCCGAACTGACGGATACCACCTGCCAGAACCGCCTGAACCACCTGCTGAGCACGCCGGAACCACCTGCTCGACTCACCGGTACCACCTACCTGACATGCCAAAATCACCAGCCGGGTATGCCAGAACCACATGGCGGACACTCCGGAATCATCTGCCGGACATGCCGGAACCAGCTCTCAGACACACCACAACCACGTGCCGGAGACGCCGGAAGCACCTGCCGAGCATGCCGGAGCCACCTGCTCGACTCGCCAGAAACACCTGCCGGACACGCCAAAATCACCTGCCGGGTACGCCAGAACCACCTGGCGGACACTCCGAAACCACCTGTCGCGCATGCCGGAACCACCTCTCAGACGTGCCGGAAGCACGTGCCGGACACGCCGGAATCACCTACCGGACAGACCGGAACCACCTGCCGAGCACGCCGGAGCCACCTGTTCGACTCGCTGGAACCACCTGCCGGACAGACCGGAATCAACTTTTGGGCATGCCGGAACCACCAGTCAGATGTGCCAGAAACACGTGTCGGAGACGCCGGAAGCACCTGCCGAGCACGTCGCAACCACATGCTCAGCTCGCCTGAACCACCTGCCAGACACGCAATATTCACGTGCCCGCTACACCAGCACCACTTCGGGGACAAGCCGGAATCACGTGAGGGGCATGCCGGCACAGCCTCTCAGACTGAACCTCGTGCCGGACACCACAGAACCACCTGCCGGACAGACCGGAACCACCTGCCGGACACGCCGGAACCACCGGCTCGACCCGCCGGAACGACCACTGGACATGTAAAATCACCTGCCGGCTACGCCGGAAACACTTGGCGAACACTCCGGAATCACCTGCCAGGCATGCCGGAACCACCTCTCAGATATGCCAGAACCACGTGCCAATGACCCCGGAAGCACCTGCCGAGCACGCCGGAACCACCTGCTCGACTCGCCAGCACCACCTGCCGGACACGCAAAAATCACCTGCCGGCTACGCCACAACCAGTTGGGGAACACTTCAGAATCACCTGCCGGGCTTGCTGGAACCACCTGCCGGACATGCCAAAATCACCTGCCAACTACGCCAGTACCACTTGGCGGACACTGTGGAAACACCTGTCGGGCCGGCCGGAACCACATCTCAGACGTGCCAGAACCATGTGCATGAGATGCTGGAACCACACCCCGAACAGACGGAAAACACCTGCCAGACCCGTCTGAACAACCTGCCGAGCACGCCGGAGCCACCTGCTCGACTCGCCGGAACCACCTACCTGACATGCCCAAATCACCAGCCGGGTATGCCAGAACCACTTGGCGGACACTCCGGAATCATCTGCCGGACATGCCGGAACCAGCTCTCAGACACACCAGAACCACGTGCCGGAGACGCCGGAAGCACCTGCCGAGCATGCCGGAGCCACCTGCTCGACTCGCCAGAAACACCTGCCGGAAACGCCAAAATCACCTGCCGGGTACTCCAGAACCACCTGGCGGACACTCCGAAACCACCTGTCGCGCATGCCGGAACCAACTCTCAGACGTGCCGGAAGCACGTGCCGGACATGCCGGAATCACCTACCGGACAGACCGGAACCACCTGCCGAGCACGCCGGAGCCACCTGTTCGACTCGCTGCAACCACCTGCCGGACAGGCCAATATCAACTGCTGGCTATGCCAGAACCACCTGGGGGACGGTCCGGAATCACCTGCCAGCCATGGCGGAACCACCTCTCAGACGTACCAGAACCACCTGCCGGAGAAGCTGGAAACACGTCCTGGACAGTCTGGAACCACCTGCCGGCCAAGCCTGAACCACCTGCCAAGCACAACGGAACAACCTGCCAGACACGCCAAAGTCACCTGCGTGTTATGCCAGAACCACTTGGAGGACTCTCTGGGATGACCTGCCGGGCATGCCGGAACCACCTCTCAGACGTGCCAGAACCATGTGGCGGACAGTCCGGAATCACCTGTTGGGCATGCGCAACCACCTCTGAGACGTACCAGAACCACAGGCCGTGCAGGCTGGAACCACCTACCGGACAGACCGGAATCACCTTTCGGGCATGCCGGAACCACCTGTCAGATGTGCCAGAAACACGTGCCGGAGACGCCGGAAGCACCTGCCAAGCACGTTGGAACCACCTGCTCAACTCGCCTGAACCACCTGCCGGACATGCCAAAATCACCTGCCGACTATGCCAGAACCACTTGGTGAACACTCCGGGATCACTTGCCGGGCCTGCAGGAACCACCTCTCAGACATGCCAGAACCCCGTGCCAATGACCCCGGAAGCACCAGCCGAGCACGCCGGAACCACCTGCTCGACTCGCCAGAACCACCTGCCGATCACGCAAAAATCACCTGCCGGCTACGCCACAACCAGTTGGTGAACACTTTGGAATCACCTGCCAGGGTTGCTGGAACCACCTGCCGGTCATGCCAAAATCACCTGTCAACTACGCCAGAACCGCTTGGCGGACACTGCGGAAACACCTGTCGGGCCGGCTGGAACCACATCTCAGACGTGCCAGAAACGTGTTCATGAGATGCTGGAACCACACCCCGAACTGACGGATACCACCTGCCAGAACCGCCTGAACCACCTGCTGAGCACGCCGGAACCACCTGCTCGACTCACCGGTACCACCTCCCTGACACGCCAAAATCACCTGCTGGGTATGCCAGAACCACTTGGCGGACACTCCGGAATCATCTGCCGGACATGCCGGAACCAGCTCTCACACACACCAGAGCCAAGTGCCGGAGACGCCGGAAGCACCTGCCGAGCATGCCGGAGCCACCTGCTCGACTCGCCAGAAACACCTGCCGGACACGCCAAAATCACCTGCCGGGTATGCCAGAACCACCTGGCGGACACTACGGAATCACCTGCCGCGCATGCCGGCACCACCTCTCAGACGTGCCGGAAGCACGTGCCGGACACGCCGGAAACACCTACCGGACAGACCGGAACCACCTGCCAAGAACGCCGGAGCCACCTGTTCGACTCGCTGGAACCACCTGCCGGACAGGCCAATATCAACTGCTGGCTATGCCAGAACCACCTGGGGGACAGTCCGATATCACCTGCCAGCCATGGCGGAACCACCTCTCAGACGTACCAGAACCACCTGCCGGAGAAGCTGGAAACACGTCCTGGACAGACTGCAACCACGTGACGGCCATGCCTGAACCACCTGCCGAGCACGGCGGAACCACCTGCCGGACACGCCAAAATCACCTGCGGGCTACGCCAGAACCACTTGGACGACTCTCCGAAATGACCTGCCGGGCATGTTGGAACCACCTCTCAGACGTGCCAGAAGCACGTGGCGGACAGTCCGGAATCACCTGTTGGGCATACGCAACCACCTCTGAGACGTACCAGAACCACGTGCCGTGCACGCCGGAACCACCTACCGGACAGACCGGAATCAACTTTTGGGCATGCCGGAACCACCAGTCAGATGTGCCAGAAACACGTGCCGGAGACGCCGGAAGCACCTGCCGAGCACGTCGCAACCACATGCTCAACTCGCCTGAACCACCTGCCAGACACGCCATATTCACCTGCCCGCTACACCAGCACCACTTCGGGGACAAGCCGGAATCCCGTGAGGGGCATGCCGGCACAGCCTCTCAGACTGAACCTCGTGCCGGACACCACAGAACCACCTGCCGGACAGACCGGAACCACCTGCCGGACACGCCGGAACCACCGGCTCGACCCGCCGGAACGACCGCTGGACATGCAAAATCACCTGCCGGCTACGCCGGAAACACTTGGCGAACACTCCGGAATCACCTGCCAGGCATGCCGGAACCACCTCTCAGATATGCCAGAAACACGTGCCAATGACCCCGGAAGCACCTGCCGAGCACGCCGGAACCACCTGCTCGACTCGCCAGAACCACCTGCCGGACACGCAAAAATCACCTGCCGGCTACGCCACAACCAGTTGGGGAACACTTCTGAATCACCTGCCGGGCTTGCTGGAACCACCTGCCGGTCATGCCAAAATCACCTGCCAACTACGCCAGTACCACTTGGCGGACACTGTGGAAACACCTGTCGGGCCGGCCGGAACCACATCTCAGACGTGCCACAACCATGTGCATGAGATGCTGGAACCACACCCCGAACAGACGGAAAACACCTGCCAGACCCGTCTGAACAACCTGCCGAGCACGCCGGAGCCACCTGCTCGACTCGCCGGAACCACCTACCTGACATGCCCAAATCACCAGCCGGGTATGCCAGAACAACTTGGCGGACACTCCGGAATCATCTGCCGGACATGCCGGAACCAGCTCTCAGACACACCAGAACCACGTGCCGGAGACGCCGGAAGCACCTGCCGAGCATGCCGGAGCCACCTGCTCGACTCGCCAGAAACACCTGCCGGAAACGCCAAAATCACCTGCCGGGTACTCCAGAACCACCTGGCGGACACTCCGAAACCACCTGTCGCGCATGCCGCAACCAACTCTCAGACGTGCCGGAAGCACGTGCCGGACACGCCGGAATCACCTACCGGACAGACCGGAACCACCTGCCGAGCACGCCGGAGCCACCTGTTCGACTCGCTGCAACCACCTGCCGGACAGGCCAATATCAACTGCTGGCTATGCCAGAACCACCTGGGGGACGGTCCGGAATCACCTGCCAGCCATGGCGGAACCACCTCTCAGACGTACCAGAACCACCTGCCGGAGAAGCTGGAAACACGTCCTGGACAGTCTGGAACCACCTGCCGGCCAAGCCTGAACCACCTGCCAAGCACAACGGAACTACCTGCCAGACACGCCAAAGTCACCTGCGTGTTATGCCAGAACCACTTGGAGGACTCTCTGGGATGACCTGCCGGGCATGCCGGAACCACCTCTCAGACGTGCCAGAACCATGTGGCGGACAGTCCGGAATCACCTGTTGGGCATGCGCAACCACCTCTGAGACGTACCAGAACCACAGGCCGTGCAGGCTGGAACCACCTACCGGACAGACCGGAATCACCTTTCGGGCATGCCGGAACCACCTGTCAGATGTGCCAGAAACACGTGCCGGAGACGCCGGAAGCACCTGCCAAGCACGTTGGAACCACCTGCTCAACTCGCCTGAACCACCTGCCGGACATGCCAAAATCACCTGCCGACTATGCCAGAACCACTTGGCGAACACTCCGAAATCACTTGCCGGGCATGCAGGAACCACCTCTCAGACATGCCAGAACCCCGTGCCAATGACCCTGGAAGCACCAGCCGAGCACGCCGGAACCACCTGCTCGACTCGCCAGAACCACCTGCCGATCACGCAAAAATCACCTGCCGGCTACGCCACAACCAGTTGGTGAAGACTTTGGAAACACCTGCCAGGCTTGCTGGAACCACCTGCCAGTCATGCCAAAATCATCTGCCAACTACGCCAGAACCGCTTGGCGGACACTGCGGAAACACCTGTCGGGCCGGCTGGAACCACATCTCAGACGTGCCAGAAACGTGTTCATGAGATGCTGGAACCACACCCCGAACAGACGGATACCACCTGCCAGAACCGCCTGAACCATCTGCTGAGCACGCCGGAACCACCTGCTCGACTCACCGGTACCACCTCCCTGACACGCCAAAATCACCTGCTGGGTATGCCAGAACCACTTGGCGGACACTCCGGAATCATCTGCCGGACATGCCGGAACCAGCTCTCACACACACCAGAGCCAAGTGAAGGAGACGCCGGAAGCACCTGCCGAGCATGCCGGAGCCACCTGCTCGACTCGCCAGAAACACCTGCCGGACACGTCAAAATCACCTGCCGGGCATGCCAGAACCACCTGGCGGACACTACGGAATCACCTGACGCGCATGCCGGAACCACCTCTCAGACGTGCCGGAAGCACGTGCCGGACACGCCGGAAACACCTACCGGACAGACCGGAACCACCTGCCAAGAACGCCGGAGCCACCTGTTCGACTCGCTGGAACCACCTGCCGGACAGGCCAATATCAACTGCTGGCTATGCCAGAACCACCTGGGGGACAGTCCGATATCACCTGCCAGCCATGGCGGAACCACCTCTCAGACGTACCAGAACCACCTGTCGGAGAAGCTGGAAACACGTCCTGGACAGACTGGAACCACGTGACGGCCATGCCTGAACCACCTGCCGAGCACGGCGGAACCACCTGCCGGACACGCCAAAATCACCTGCGGGCTACGCCAGAACCACTTGGACGACTCTCCGAAATGACCTGCCGGGCATGTTGGAACCACCTCTCAGACGTGCCAGAAGCACGTGGCGGACAGTCCGGAATCACCTGTTGGGCATACGCAACCACCGCTGAGACGTACCAGAACCATGTGCCGTGCACACCGGAACCACCTACCGGACAGACCGGAATCAACTTTTGGGCATGCCGGAACCACCAGTCAGATGTGCCAGAAACACGTGCCGGAGACGCCGGAAGCACCTGCCGAGCACGTCGCAACCACCTGCTCAACTCTCCTGAACCACCTGCCGCACACGCCAAAATCACCTGCCCGCTACACCAGCACCACTTCGGGGACAAGCCGAAATCACGTGAGGGGCATGCCGGCACAGCCTCTCAAACTGAACCTCGTGCCGGACACCACAGAACCACCTGCCGGACAGACCGGAACCACATGCCGGACACGCCGGAACCACCGGCTCGACCCGCCGGAACGACCGCTGGACATGCAAAATCACCTTCCGGCTACGCCGGAAACACTTGGCGAACACTCCGGAATCACCTGCCGGGCATGCCGGAACCACCTGTCAGATGTGCCAGAAACACGTGCCGGAGACGCCGGAAGCACCTGCCAAGCACGTTGGAACCACCTGCTCAACTCGCCTGAACCACCTGCCGGACATGCCAAAATCACCTGCCGACTATGCCAGAACCACTTGGTGAACACTCCGGGATCACTTGCCGGGCCTGCAGGAACCACCTCTCAGACATGCCAGAACCCCGTGCCAATGACCCCGGAAGCACCAGCCGAGCACGCCGGAACCACCTGCTCGACTCGCCAGAACCACCTGCCGATCACGCAAAAATCACCTGCCGGCTACGCCACAACCAGTTGGTGAACACTTTGGAATCACCTGCCAGGGTTGCTGGAACCACCTGCCGGTCATGCCAAAATCACCTGCCAACTACGCCAGAACCGCTTGGCGGACACTGCGGAAACACCTGTCGGGCCGGCCGGAACCACATCTCAGACGTGCCAGAAACGTGTTCATGAGATGCTGGAACCACACCCCGAACAGACGGATACCACCTGCCAGAACCGCCTGAACCACCTGCTGAGCACGCCGGAACCACCTGCTCGACTCACTGGTACCACATCCCTGCCATGCCAAAATCACCTGCTGGGTATGCCAGAATCACTTGGCGGACACTCCGGAATCATCTGCCGGACATGCCGGAACCAGCTCTCAGACACACCACAACCACGTGCCGGAGACGCCGGAAGCACCTGCCGAGCATGCTGGAGCCACCTGCTCGACTCGCCAGAAACACCTGCCGGACACGCCAAAATCACCTGCCGGGTATGCCAGAACCACCTGGCGGACACTACGGAATCACCTGCGCGCATGCCGGAACCACCTCTCAGACGTGCCGGAAGCATGTGCCGGACACGCCGGAAACACCTACCGGACAGACCGGAACCACCTGCCAAGAACGCCGGAGCCACCTGTTCGACTCGCTGGAACCACCTGCCGGACATTCCAATATCAACTGCTGGCTATGCCAGAACCACCTGGGGGACAGTCCGGGATCACCTGCCAGCCATTTCGGAACCACCTCTCAGACGTACCAGAACCACCTGCCGGAGAAGCTGGAAACACGTCCTGGACAGACTGGAACCACGTGACGGCCATGCCTGAGCCACCTGCCGAGCACGGCGGAACCACCTGCCGGACACGCCAAAATCACCTGCGGGCTACGCCAGAACCACTTGGACGACTCTCCGAAATGACCTGCCGGGCATGTTGGAACCACCTCTCAGACGTGCCAGAAGCACGTGGCGGACAGTCCGGAATCACCTGTTGGGCATACGCAACCACCGCTGAGACGTACCAGAACCACGTGCCGTGCACGCCGGAACCACCTACCGGACAGACCGGAATCAACTTTTGGGCATGCCGGAACCACCAGTCAGATGTGCCAGAAACACGTGCCGGAGACGCCGGAAGCACCTGCCGAGCACGTCGCAACCACATGCTCAACTCGCCTGAACCACCTGCCGGACACGCCATAATCACCTGCCCGCTACACCAGCACCACTTCGGGGACAAGCGGAAATCATGTGAGGGGCATGCCGGCACAGCCTCTCAGACTGAACCTCGTGCCGGACACCACAGAACCACCTGCCGGACAGACCGGAACCACCTGCCGGACACGCCGGAACCACCGGCTCGACCCGCCGGAACGACCGCTGGACATGCAAAATCACCTTCCGGCTACGCCGGAAACACTTGGCGAACACTCCGGAATCACCTGCCGGGCATGCCGGAACCACCTCTCAGATATGCCAGAAACACGTGCCAATGACCCCGGAACCACCTGCCGGACACGCCGGAACCACCTGCTCGACTCGCCAGAACCACCTGCCGGACACGCAAAAATCACCTGCTGGCTACGCCACAACCAGTTGGGGAACACTTCTGAATCACCTGCCGGGCTTGCTGGAACCAGCTGCCGGTCATGCCAAAATCACCTGCCAACTACGCCAGTACCACTTGGCGGACACTGTGGAAACACCTGTCGGGCCGGCCGGAACCACATCTCAGACGTGCCAGAACCATGTGCATGAGATGCTGGAACCACACCCCGAACAGACGGAAAACACCTGCCAGACCCGTCTGAACAACCTGCCGAGCACGCCGGAGCCACCTGCTCGACTCGCCGGAACCACCTACCTGACATGCCCAAATCACCAGCCGGGTATGCCAGAACAACTTGGCGGACACTCCGGAATCATCTGCCGGACATGCCGGAACCAGCTCTCAGACACACCAGAACCACGTGCCGGAGACGCCGGAAGCACCTGCCGAGCATGCCGGAGCCACCTGCTCGACTCGCCAGAAACACCTGCCGGAAACGCCAAAATCACCTGCCGGGTACTCCAGAACCACCTGGCGGACACTCCGAAACCACCTGTCGCGCATGCCGGAACCACCTCTCAGACGTGCCGGAAGCACGTGCCGGACACGCCGGAATCACCTACCGGACAGACCGGAACCACCTGCCGAGCACGCCGGAGCCACCTGTTCGACTCGCTGGAACCACCTGCCGGACAGGCCAATATCAACTGCTGGCTATGCCAGAACCACCTGGGGGACGGGCCGGAAACACCTGCCAGCCATGGCGGAACCACCTCTCAGACGTACCAGAACCACCTGCCGGAGAAGCTGGAAACACGTCCTGGACAGTCTGGAACCACCTGCCGGCCAAGCCTGAACCACCTGCCAAGCACAACGGAACAACCTGCCAGACACTCCAAAGTCACCTGCGTGTTATGCCAGAACCACTTGGAGGACTCTCTGGGATGACCTGCTGGGCATGCCGGAACCACCTCTCAGACGTGCCAGAACCATGTGGCGGACAGTCCGGAATCACCTGTTGGGCATGCGCAACCACCTCTGAGACGTACCAGAACCACAGGCCGTGCAGGCTGGAACCACATACCGGACAGACCGGAATCACCTTTCGGGCATGCCGGAACCACCTGTCACATGTGCCAGAAACACGTGCCGGAGACGCCGGAAGCACCTGCCAAGCACGTTGGAACCACCTGCTCAACTCGCCTGAACCACCTGCCGGACATGCCAAAATCACCTGCCGACTATGCCAGAACCACTTGGTGAACACTCCGGGATCACTTGTCGGTCCTGCAGGAACCACCTCTCAGACATGCCAGAACCCCGTGCCAATGACCCTGGAAGCACCAGCCGAGCACGCCGGAACCACCTGCTCGACTCGCCAGAACCACCTGCCGATCACGCAAAAATCACCTGCCGGCTACGCCACAACCAGTTGGTGAACACTTTGGAATCACCTGCCAGGGTTGCTGGAACCACCTGCCGGTCATGCCAAAATCACCTGCCAACTACGCCAGAACCGCTTGGCGGACACTGCGGAAACACCTGTCGGGCCGGCCGGAACCACATCTCAGACGTGCCAGAAACGTGTTCATGAGATGCTGGAACCACACCCCGAACAGACGGATACCACCTGCCAGAACCGCCTGAACCATCTGCTGAGCACGCCGGAACCACCTGCTCGTCTCACCGGTACCACCTCCCTGACACGCCAAAATCACCTGCTGGGTATGCCATAACCACTTGGCGGACACTCCGGAATCATCTGCCGGACATGCCGGAACCAGCTCTCACACACACCAGAGCCAAGTGCCGGAGACGCGGGAAGCACCTGCCGAGCATGCCGGAGCCACCTGCTCGACTCGCCAGAAACACCTGCCGGACACGCCAAAATCACCTGCCGGGTATGCCAGAACCACCTGGCGGACACTACGGAATCACCTGCCGCGCATGCCGGAACCACCTCTCAGACGTGCCGGAAGCACGTGCCGGACACGCCGGAAACACCTACCGGACAGACCGGAACCACCTGCCAAGAACGCCGGAGCCACCTGTTCGACTCGCTGGAACCACCTGCCGGACATTCCAATATCAACTGCTGGCTATGCCAGAACCACCTGGGGGACAGTCCGGGATCACCTGCCAGCCATTTCGGAACCACCTCTCAGACGTACCAGAACCACCTGCCGGAGAAGCTGGAAACACGTACTCGACAGACTGAACAACGTGACGGCCATGCCTGAACCACCTGCCGAGCACGGCGGGACCACCTGCCGGACACGCCAAAATCACCTGCGGGCTACGCCAGAACCACTTGGACGACTCTCCGAAATGACCTGCCGGGCATGCCGGAACCACCTCTCAGACGTGCCAGAAGCACGTGGCGGACAGTCCGGAATCACCTGTTGGGCATACGCAACCACCTCTGACACGTACCAGAACCACGTGCCGTGCACGCCGGAACCACCTACCGGACAGACCGGAATCAACTCTTGGGCATGCCGGAACCACCAGTCAGATGTGCCAGAAACACGTGCCGGACACGACGGAAGAACCTGCCGAGCACGTCGCAACCACCTGCTCAACTCGCCTGAACCACCTGCCGGACACGCCAAAATCACCTGCCCGCTACACCAGCACCACTTCGGGGACAAGCCGGAATCACGTGAGGGGCATGCCGGCACAGCCTCTCAGACCGAACCTCGTGCCGGACACCACAGCACCACCTGCCGGACAGACCGGAACCACCTGCCGGACACGCCAGAACCACCGGCTCGACCCGCCGGAACGACCGCTGGACATGCAAAATCACCTGCTGGCTACGCCGGAAACACTTGGCGAACACTCCGGAATCACCTGCCGGGCATGCCGGAACCACCTCTCAGATATGCCAGAACCACGTGCCAATGACCCCGGAAGCACCTGCCGAGCACGCCGGAACCACCTGCTCGACTCGCCAGAACCACCTGCTGGACACGCAAAAATCACCTGCCGGCTACGCCACAACCAGTTGGGGAACACTTCGGAATCACCTGCCGGGCTTGCTGGAACCACCTGCCGGTCATGCCAAAATCACCTGCCAACTACGCCAGTACCACTTGGCGGACACTGTGGAAACACCTGTCGGGCCGGCCGGAACCACATCTCAGACGTGCCAGAACCATGTGCATGAGATGCTGGAACCACACCCCGAAAAGACGGAAAACACCTGCCAGACCCGTCTGAACAACCTGCCGAGCACGCCGGAGCCACCTGCTCGACTTGCCGGAACCACCTACCTGACATGCCCAAATCACCAGCCGGGTATGCCAGAACCACTTGGCGGACACTCCGGAATCATCTGCCGGACATGCCGGAACCAGCTCACAGACACACCAGAAACACGAGCCGGAGACGCCGGAAGCACCTGCCGAGCATGCCGGAGCCACCTGCTCGACTCGCCAGAAACACCTGCCGGACACGCCAAAATCACCTGCCGGGTATGCCAGAACCACCTGGCGGACAGTACGGAATCACCTGCCGCGCATGCCGGAACCACCTGTCAGACGTGCCGGAAGCACGTGCCAGACAGGCCGGAAACACCTACCGGACAGACTGGAACCACCTGCCAAGAACGCCGGAGCCACCTGTTCGACTCGCTGGAACCACCTGCCGGACAGGCCAATATCAACTGCTGGCTATGCCAGAACCACCTGGGGGACGGTCCGGGATCACCTGCCAGCCATGGCGGAACCACCTCTCAGACGTACCAGAACCACCTGCCGGAGAAGCTGGAAACACGTCCTGGACAGACTGGAACCACGTGACGGCCATGCCTGAACCACCTGCCGAGCACGGATGAAACACCTGCCGGACACGCCAAAATCACCTGCGGGCTACGCCAGAACCACTTGGACGACTCTCCGAAATGACCTGCCGGGCATGTTGGAACCACCTCTCAGACGTGACAGAAGCACGTGGTGGACAGTCCGGAATCACCTGTTGGGCATACGCAACCACCTCTGAGACGTACCAGAAACACGTGCCGTGCACGCCGGAACCACCTACCGGACAGACCGGAATCAACTTTTGGGCATGCCGGAACCACCAGTCAGATGTGTCAGAAACACGTGCCGGAGACGCCGGAAGCACCTGCCGAGCACGTCGCAACCACCTGCTCAACCCGCCTGAACCACCTGCTGAGCACGCCGGAACCACCTGCTCGACCCACCGGTACCACCTCCCTGACACGCCAAACTCACCTGCTGGGTATGCCAGAACCACTTGGCGGACACTCCGGAATCATCTGCCGGACATGCCGGAACCAGCTCTCAGACACACCAGAACCAAGTGCCGGAGACGCAGGAAGCACCTGCCGAGCATGCCGGAGCCACCTGATGGACTCTCCAGAAACACCTGCCGGACACGCCAAAATCACCTACCGGGAATGCCAGAACCACCTGGCGGACACGCCAAAATCACCTGCCCGCTACACCAGCACCACTTCGGGGACAAGCCGGAATCACGTGAGGGGCATGCCGGCACAGCCTCTCAGACTGAACCTCGTGCCGGACACCACAGAACCACCTGCCGGACAGACCGGAACCACCTGCCGGACACGCCGGAACCACCGGCTCGACCCGCCGGAACGACCGCTGGACATGCAAAATCACCTTCCGGCTACGCCGGAAACACTTGGCGAACACTCCGGAATCACCTGCCGGGCATGCCGGAACCACCTCTCAGATATGCCAGGACCACGTGCCAATGACCCCGGAACCACCTGCCGAGCACGCCGGAACCACCTGCTCGACTCGCCAGAACCACCTGCTGGACACGCAAAAATCACCTTCCGGCTACGCCACAACCAGTTGGGGAACACTTCGGAATCACCTGCTGGGCTTGCTGGAACCACCTGGCGGTCATGCCAAAATCACCTGCCAACTACGCCAGAACCGCTTGGCGGACACTGCGGAAACACCTGTCGGGCCGGCCGGAACCACATCTCAGACGTGCCAGAAACGTGTTCATGAGATGCTGGAACCACACCCCGAACAGACGGATACCACCTGCCAGAACCGCCTGAACCACCTGCTGAGCACGCCGGAACCACCTGCTCGACTCACTGGTACCACCTCCCTGCCATGCCAAAATCACCTGCTGGGTATGCCAGAATCACTTGGCGGACACTCCGGAATCATCTGCCGGACATGCCGGAACCAGCTCTCAGACACACCACAACCACGTGCCGGAGACGCCGGAAGCACCTGCCGAGCATGCCGGAGCCACCTGCTCGACTCGCCAGAAACACCTGCCGGACACGCCAAAATCACCTGCCGGGTATGCCAGAACCACCTGGCGGACACTACGGAATCACCTGCCGCGCATGCTGGAACCACCTCTCAGACGTGCCGGAAGCATGTGCCGGACACGCCGGAAACACCTACCGGACAGACCGGAACCACCTGCCAAGAACGCCGGAGCCACCTGTTCGACTCGCTTGAACCACCTGCCGGACATTCCAATATCAACTGCTGGCTATGCCAGAACCACCTGGGGGACAGTCCGGGATCACCTGCCAGCCATTTCGGAACCACCTCTCAGACGTACCAGAACCACCTGCCGGAGAAGCTCGAAACACGTCCTGGACAGACTGGAACCACGTGACGGCCATGCCTGAACCACCTGCCGAGCACGGCGGAACCACCTGCCGGACACGCCAAAATCACCTGCGGGCTACGCCAGAACCACTTGGACGACTCTCCGAAATGACCTGCCGGGCATGTTGGAACCACCTCTCAGACGTGCCAGAAGCACGTGGCGGACAGTCCGGAATCACCTGTTGGGCATACGCAACCACCGCTGAGACGTACCAGAACCACGTGCCGTGCACGCCGGAACCACCTACCGGACAGACCGGAATCAACTTTTGGGCATGCCGGAACCACCAGTCAGATGTGCCAGAAACACGTGCCGGAGACGCCGGAAGCACCTGCCGAGCACGTAGCAACCACATGCTCAACTCGCCTGAACCACCTGCCGGACACGCCATAATCACCTGCCCGCTACACCAGCACCACTTCGGGGACAAGCGGAAATCACGTGAGGGGCATGCCGGCACAGCCTCTCAGACTGAACCTCGTGCCGGACACCACAGAACCACCTGCCGGACAGACCGGAACCACCTGCCGGACACGCCGGAACCACCGGCTCGACCCGCCGGAACGACCGCTGGACATGCAAAATCACCTTCCGGCTACGCCGGAAACACTTGGCGAACACTCCGGAATCACCTGCCGGGCATGCCCGAACCACCTCTCAGATATGCCAGAAACACGTGCCAATGACCCCGGAACCACCTGCCGGACACGCCGGAACCACCTGCTCGACTCGCCAGAACCACCTGCCGGACACGCAAAAATCACCTGCTGGCTACGCCACAACCAGTTGGGGAACACTTCTGAATCACCTGCCGGGCTTGCTGGAACCAGCTGCCGGTCATGCCAAAATCACCTGCCAACTACGCCAGTACCACTTGGCGGACACTGTGGAAACACCTGTCGGGCCGGCCGGAACCACATCTCAGACGTGCCAGAACCATGTGCATGAGATGCTGGAACCACACCCCGAACAGACGGAAAACACCTGCCAGACCCGTCTGAACAACCTGCCGAGCACGCCGGAGCCACCTGCTCGACTCGCCGGAACCACCTACCTGACATGCCCAAATCACCAGCCGGGTATGCCAGAACAACTTGGCGGACACTCCGGAATCATCTGCCGGACATGCCGGAACCAGCTCTCAGACACACCAGAACCACGTGCCGGAGACGCCGGAAGCACCTGCCGAGCATGCCGGAGCCACCTGCTCGACTCGCCAGAAACACCTGCCGGAAACGCCAAAATCACCTGCCGGGTACTCCAGAACCACCTGGCGGACACTCCGAAACCACCTGTCGCGCATGCCGGAACCACCTCTCAGACGTGCCGGAAGCACGTGCCGGACACGCCGGAATCACCTACCGGAAAGACCGGAACCACCTGCCGAGCACGCCGGAGCCACCTGTTCGACTCGCTGGAACCACCTGCCGGACAGGCCAATATCAACTGCTGGCTATGCCAGAACCACCTGGGGGACGGGCCGGAAACACCTGCCAGCCATGGCGGAACCACCTCTCAGACGTACCAGAACCACCTGCCGGAGAAGCTGGAAACACGTCCTGGACAGTCTGGAACCACCTGCCGGCCAAGCCTGAACCACCTGCCAAGCACAACGGAACAACCTGCCAGACACGCCAAAGTCACCTGCGTGTTATGCCAGAACCACTTGGAGGACTCTCTGGGATGACCTGCTGGGCATGCCGGAACCACCTCTCAGACGTGCCAGAACCATGTGGCGGACAGTCCGGAATCACCTGTTGGGCATGCGCAACCACCTCTGAGACGTACCAGAACCACAGGCCGTGCAGGCTGGAACCACATACCGGACAGACCGGAATCACCTTTCGGGCATGCCGGAACCACCTGTCACATGTGCCAGAAACACGTGCCGGAGACGCCGGAAGCACCTGCCAAGCACGTTGGAACCACCTGCTCAACTCGCCTGAACCACCTGCCGGACATGCCAAAATCACCTGCCGACTATGCCAGAACCACTTGGTGAACACTCCGGGATCACTTGCCGGTCCTGCAGGAACCACCTCTCAGACATGCCAGAACCCCGTGCCAATGACCCTGGAAGCACCAGCCGAGCACGCCGGAACCACCTGCTCGACTCGCCAGAACCACCTGCCGATCACGCAAAAATCACCTGCCGGCTACGCCACAACCAGTTGGTGAACACTTTGGAATCACCTGCCAGGGTTGCTGGAACCACCTGCCGGTCATGCCAAAATCACCTGCCAACTACGCCAGAACCGCTTGGCGGACACTGCGGAAACACCTGTCGGGCCGGCCGGAACCACATCTCAGACGTGCCAGAAACGTGTTCATGAGATGCTGGAACCACACCCCGAACAGACGGATACCACCTGCCAGAACCGCCTGAACCATCTGCTGAGCACGCCGGAACCACCTGCTCGTCTCACCGGTACCACCTCCCTGACACGCCAAAATCACCTGCTGGGTATGCCAGAACCACTTGGCGGACACTCCGGAATCATCTGCCGGACATGCCGGAACCAGCTCTCACACACACCAGAGCCAAGTGCCGGAGACGCGGGAAGCACCTGCCGAGCATGCCGGAGCCACCTGCTCGACTCGCCAGAAACACCTGCCGGACACGCCAAAATCACCTGCCGGGTATGCCAGAACCACCTGGCGGACACTACGGAATCACCTGCCGCGCATGCCGGAACCACCTCTCAGACGTGCCGGAAGCACGTGCCGGACACGCCGGAAACACCTACCGGACAGACCGGAACCACCTGCCAAGAACGCCGGAGCCACCTGTTCGACTCGCTGGAACCACCTGCCGGACATTCCAATATCAACTGCTGGCTATGCCAGAACCACCTGGGGGACAGTCCGGGATCACCTGCCAGCCATTTCGGAACCACCTCTCAGACGTACCAGAACCACCTGCCGGAGAAGCTGGAAACACGTCCTCGACAGACTGAACAACGTGACGGCCATGCCTGAACCACCTGCCGAGCACGGCGGGACCACCTGCCGGACACGCCAAAATCACCTGCGGGCTACGCCAGAACCACTTGGACGACTCTCCGAAATGACCTGCCGGGCATGCCGGAACCACCTCTCAGACGTGCCAGAAGCACGTGGCGGACAGTCCGGAATCACCTGTTGGTCATACGCAACCACCTCTGACACGTACCAGAACCACGTGCCGTGCACGCCGGAACCACCTACCGGACAGACCGGAATCAACTCTTGGGCATGCCGGAACCACCAGTCAGATGTGCCAGAAACACGTGCCGGACACGACGGAAGAACCTGCCGAGCACGTCGCAACCACCTGCTCAACTCGCCTGAACCACCTGCCGGACACGCCAAAATCACCTGCCCGCTACACCAGCACCACTTCGGGGACAAGCCGGAATCACGTGAGGGGCATGCCGGCACAGCCTCTCAGACCGAACCTCGTGCCGGACACCACAGCACCACCTGCCGGACAGACCGGAACCACCTGCCGGACACGCTGGAACCACCGGCTCGACCCGCCGGAACGACCGCTGGACATGCAAAATCACCTGCTGGCTACGCCGGAAACACTTGGCGAACACTCCGGAATCACCTGCCGGGCATGCCGGAACCACCTCTCAGATATGCCAGAACCACGTGCCAATGACCCCGGAAGCACCTGCCGAGCACGCCGGAACCACCTGCTCGACTCGCCAGAACCACCTGCTGGACACGCAAAAATCACCTGCCGGCTACGCCACAACCAGTTGGGGAACACTTCGGAATCACCTGCCGGGCTTGCTGGAACCACCTGCCGGTCATGCCAAAATCACCTGCCAACTACGCCAGTACCACTTGGCGGACACTGTGGAAACACCTGTCGGGCCGGCCGGAACCACATCTCAGACGTGCCAGAACCATGTGCATGAGATGCTGGAACCACACCCCGAAAAGACGGAAAACACCTGCCAGACCCGTCTGAACAACCTGCCGAGCACGCCGGAGCCACCTGCTCGACTTGCCGGAACCACCTACCTGACATGCCCAAATCACCAGCCGGGTATGCCAGAACCACTTGGCGGACACTCCGGAATCATCTGCCGGACATGCCGGAACCAGCTCACAGACACACCAGAAACACGAGCCGGAGACGCCGGAAGCACCTGCCGAGCATGCCGGAGCCACCTGCTCGACTCGCCAGAAACACCTGCCGGACACGCCAAAATCACCTGCCGGGTATGCCAGAACCACCTGGCGGACAGTACGGAATCACCTGCCGCGCATGCCGGAACCACCTGTCAGACGTGCCGGAAGCACGTGCCAGACAGGCCGGAAACACCTACCGGACAGACTGGAACCACCTGCCAAGAACGCCGGAGCCACCTGTTCGACTCGCTGGAACCACCTGCCGGACAGGCCAATATCAACTGCTGGCTATGCCAGAACCACCTGGGGGACGGTCCGGGATCACCTGCCAGCCATGGCGGAACCACCTCTCAGACGTACCAGAACCACCTGCCGGAGAAGCTGGAAACACGTCCTGGACAGACTGGAACCACGTGACGGCCATGCCTGAACCACCTGCCGAGCACGGATGAAACACCTGCCGGACACGCCAAAATCACCTGCGGGCTACGCCAGAACCACTTGGACGACTCTCCGAAATGACCTGCCGGGCATGTTGGAACCACCTCTCAGACGTGACAGAAGCACGTGGTGGACAGTCCGGAATCACCTGTTGGGCATACGCAACCACCTCTGAGACGTACCAGAAACACGTGCCGTGCACGCCGGAACCACCTACCGGACAGACCGGAATCAACTTTTGGGCATGCCGGAACCACCAGTCAGATGTGTCAGAAACACGTGCCGGAGACGCCGGAAGCACCTGCCGAGCACGTCGCAACCACCTGCTCAACCCGCCTGAACCACCTGCTGAGCACGCCGGAACCACCTGCTCGACCCACCGGTACCACCTCCCTGACACGCCAAACTCACCTGCTGGGTATGCCAGAACCACTTGGCGGACACTCCGGAATCATCTGCCGGACATGCCGGAACCAGCTCTCAGACACACCAGAACCAAGTGCCGGAGACGCAGGAAGCACCTGCCGAGCATGCCGGAGCCACCTGATCGACTCTCCAGAAACACCTGCCGGACACGCCAAAATCACCTACCGGGAATGCCAGAACCACCTGGCGGACACGCCAAAATCACCTGCCCGCTACACCAGCACCACTTCGGGGACAAGCCGGAATCACGTGAGGGGCATGCCGGCACAGCCTCTCAGACTGAACCTCGTGCCGGACACCACAGAACCACCTGCCGGACAGACCGGAACCACCTGCCGGACACGCCGGAACCACCGGCTCGACCCGCCGGAACGACCGCTGGACATGCAAAATCACCTTCCGGCTACGCCGGAAACACTTGGCGAACACTCCGGAATCACCTGCCGGGCATGCCGGAACCACCTCTCAGATATGCCAGGACCACGTGCCAATGACCCCGGAACCACCTGCCGAGCACGCCGGAACCACCTGCTCGACTCGCCAGAACCACCTGCTGGACACGCAAAAATCACCTTCCGGCTACGCCACAACCAGTTGGGGAACACTTCGGAATCACCTGCTGGGCTTGCTGGAACCACCTGGCGGTCATGCCAAAATCACCTGCCAACTACGCCAGAACCGCTTGGCGGACACTGCGGAAACACCTGTCGGGCCGGCCGGAACCACATCTCAGACGTGCCAGAAACGTGTTCATGAGATGCTGGAACCACACCCCGAACAGACGGATACCACCTGCCAGAACCGCCTGAACCACCTGCTGAGCACGCCGGAACCACCTGCTCGACTCACTGGTACCACCTCCCTGCCATGCCAAAATCACCTGCTGGGTATGCCAGAATCACTTGGCGGACACTCCGGAATCATCTGCCGGACATGCCGGAACCAGCTCTCAGACACACCACAACCACGTGCCGGAGACGCCGGAAGCACCTGCCGAGCATGCCGGAGCCACCTGCTCGACTCGCCAGAAACACCTGCCGGACACGCCAAAATCACCTGCCGGGTATGCCAGAACCACCTGGCGGACACTACGGAATCACCTGCCGCGCATGCTGGAACCACCTCTCAGACGTGCCGGAAGCATGTGCCGGACACGCCGGAAACACCTACCGGACAGACCGGAACCACCTGCCAAGAACGCCGGAGCCACCTGTTCGACTCGCTTGAACCACCTGCCGGACATTCCAATATCAACTGCTGGCTATGCCAGAACCACCTGGGGGACAGTCCGGGATCACCTGCCAGCCATTTCGGAACCACCTCTCAGACGTACCAGAACCACCTGCCGGAGAAGCTCGAAACACGTCCTGGACAGACTGGAACCACGTGACGGCCATGCCTGAACCACCTGCCGAGCACGGCGGAACCACCTGCCGGACACGCCAAAATCACCTGCGGGCTACGCCAGAACCACTTGGACGACTCTCCGAAATGACCTGCCGGGCATGTTGGAACCACCTCTCAGACGTGCCAGAAGCACGTGGCGGACAGTCCGGAATCACCTGTTGGGCATACGCAACCACCGCTGAGACGTACCAGAACCACGTGCCGTGCACGCCGGAACCACCTACCGGACAGACCGGAATCAACTTTTGGGCATGCCGGAACCACCAGTCAGATGTGCCAGAAACACGTGCCGGAGACGCCGGAAGCACCTGCCGAGCACGTAGCAACCACATGCTCAACTCGCCTGAACCACCTGCCGGACACGCCATAATCACCTGCCCGCTACACCAGCACCACTTCGGGGACAAGCGGAAATCACGTGAGGGGCATGCCGGCACAGCCTCTCAGACTGAACCTCGTGCCGGACACCACAGAACCACCTGCCGGACAGACCGGAACCACCTGCCGGACACGCCGGAACCACCGGCTCGACCCGCCGGAACGACCGCTGGACATGCAAAATCACCTTCCGGCTACGCCGGAAACACTTGGCGAACACTCCGGAATCACCTGCCGGGCATGCCCGAACCACCTCTCAGATATGCCAGAAACACGTGCCAATGACCCCGGAACCACCTGCCGGACACGCCGGAACCACCTGCTCGACTCGCCAGAACCACCTGCCGGACACGCAAAAATCACCTGCTGGCTACGCCACAACCAGTTGGGGAACACTTCTGAATCACCTGCCGGGCTTGCTGGAACCAGCTGCCGGTCATGCCAAAATCACCTGCCAACTACGCCAGTACCACTTGGCGGACACTGTGGAAACACCTGTCGGGCCGGCCGGAACCACATCTCAGACGTGCCAGAACCATGTGCATGAGATGCTGGAACCACACCCCGAACAGACGGAAAACACCTGCCAGACCCGTCTGAACAACCTGCCGAGCACGCCGGAGCCACCTGCTCGACTCGCCGGAACCACCTACCTGACATGCCCAAATCACCAGCCGGGTATGCCAGAACAACTTGGCGGACACTCCGGAATCATCTGCCGGACATGCCGGAACCAGCTCTCAGACACACCAGAACCACGTGCCGGAGACGCCGGAAGCACCTGCCGAGCATGCCGGAGCCACCTGCTCGACTCGCCAGAAACACCTGCCGGAAACGCCAAAATCACCTGCCGGGTACTCCAGAACCACCTGGCGGACACTCCGAAACCACCTGTCGCGCATGCCGGAACCACCTCTCAGACGTGCCGGAAGCACGTGCCGGACACGCCGGAATCACCTACCGGAAAGACCGGAACCACCTGCCGAGCACGCCGGAGCCACCTGTTCGACTCGCTGGAACCACCTGCCGGACAGGCCAATATCAACTGCTGGCTATGCCAGAACCACCTGGGGGACGGGCCGGAAACACCTGCCAGCCATGGCGGAACCACCTCTCAGACGTACCAGAACCACCTGCCGGAGAAGCTGGAAACACGTCCTGGACAGTCTGGAACCACCTGCCGGCCAAGCCTGAACCACCTGCCAAGCACAACGGAACAACCTGCCAGACACGCCAAAGTCACCTGCGTGTTATGCCAGAACCACTTGGAGGACTCTCTGGGATGACCTGCTGGGCATGCCGGAACCACCTCTCAGACGTGCCAGAACCATGTGGCGGACAGTCCGGAATCACCTGTTGGGCATGCGCAACCACCTCTGAGACGTACCAGAACCACAGGCCGTGCAGGCTGGAACCACATACCGGACAGACCGGAATCACCTTTCGGGCATGCCGGAACCACCTGTCACATGTGCCAGAAACACGTGCCGGAGACGCCGGAAGCACCTGCCAAGCACGTTGGAACCACCTGCTCAACTCGCCTGAACCACCTGCCGGACATGCCAAAATCACCTGCCGACTATGCCAGAACCACTTGGTGAACACTCCGGGATCACTTGCCGGTCCTGCAGGAACCACCTCTCAGACATGCCAGAACCCCGTGCCAATGACCCTGGAAGCACCAGCCGAGCACGCCGGAACCACCTGCTCGACTCGCCAGAACCACCTGCCGATCACGCAAAAATCACCTGCCGGCTACGCCACAACCAGTTGGTGAACACTTTGGAATCACCTGCCAGGGTTGCTGGAACCACCTGCCGGTCATGCCAAAATCACCTGCCAACTACGCCAGAACCGCTTGGCGGACACTGCGGAAACACCTGTCGGGCCGGCCGGAACCACATCTCAGACGTGCCAGAAACGTGTTCATGAGATGCTGGAACCACACCCCGAACAGACGGATACCACCTGCCAGAACCGCCTGAACCATCTGCTGAGCACGCCGGAACCACCTGCTCGTCTCACCGGTACCACCTCCCTGACACGCCAAAATCACCTGCTGGGTATGCCAGAACCACTTGGCGGACACTCCGGAATCATCTGCCGGACATGCCGGAACCAGCTCTCACACACACCAGAGCCAAGTGCCGGAGACGCGGGAAGCACCTGCCGAGCATGCCGGAGCCACCTGCTCGACTCGCCAGAAACACCTGCCGGACACGCCAAAATCACCTGCCGGGTATGCCAGAACCACCTGGCGGACACTACGGAATCACCTGCCGCGCATGCCGGAACCACCTCTCAGACGTGCCGGAAGCACGTGCCGGACACGCCGGAAACACCTACCGGACAGACCGGAACCACCTGCCAAGAACGCCGGAGCCACCTGTTCGACTCGCTGGAACCACCTGCCGGACATTCCAATATCAACTGCTGGCTATGCCAGAACCACCTGGGGGACAGTCCGGGATCACCTGCCAGCCATTTCGGAACCACCTCTCAGACGTACCAGAACCACCTGCCGGAGAAGCTGGAAACACGTCCTCGACAGACTGAACAACGTGACGGCCATGCCTGAACCACCTGCCGAGCACGGCGGGACCACCTGCCGGACACGCCAAAATCACCTGCGGGCTACGCCAGAACCACTTGGACGACTCTCCGAAATGACCTGCCGGGCATGCCGGAACCACCTCTCAGACGTGCCAGAAGCACGTGGCGGACAGTCCGGAATCACCTGTTGGTCATACGCAACCACCTCTGACACGTACCAGAACCACGTGCCGTGCACGCCGGAACCACCTACCGGACAGACCGGAATCAACTCTTGGGCATGCCGGAACCACCAGTCAGATGTGCCAGAAACACGTGCCGGACACGACGGAAGAACCTGCCGAGCACGTCGCAACCACCTGCTCAACTCGCCTGAACCACCTGCCGGACACGCCAAAATCACCTGCCCGCTACACCAGCACCACTTCGGGGACAAGCCGGAATCACGTGAGGGGCATGCCGGCACAGCCTCTCAGACCGAACCTCGTGCCGGACACCACAGCACCACCTGCCGGACAGACCGGAACCACCTGCCGGACACGCTGGAACCACCGGCTCGACCCGCCGGAACGACCGCTGGACATGCAAAATCACCTGCTGGCTACGCCGGAAACACTTGGCGAACACTCCGGAATCACCTGCCGGGCATGCCGGAACCACCTCTCAGATATGCCAGAACCACGTGCCAATGACCCCGGAAGCACCTGCCGAGCACGCCGGAACCACCTGCTCGACTCGCCAGAACCACCTGCTGGACACGCAAAAATCACCTGCCGGCTACGCCACAACCAGTTGGGGAACACTTCGGAATCACCTGCCGGGCTTGCTGGAACCACCTGCCGGTCATGCCAAAATCACCTGCCAACTACGCCAGTACCACTTGGCGGACACTGTGGAAACACCTGTCGGGCCGGCCGGAACCACATCTCAGACGTGCCAGAACCATGTGCATGAGATGCTGGAACCACACCCCGAACAGACGGAAAACACCTGCCAGACCCGTCTGAACAACCTGCCGAGCACGCCGGAGCCACCTGCTCGACTTGCCGGAACCACCTACCTGACATGCCCAAATCACCAGCCGGGTATGCCAGAACCACTTGGCGGACACTCCGGAATCATCTGCCGGACATGCCGGAACCAGCTCTCAGACACACCAGAAACACGAGCCGGAGACGCCGGAAGCACCTGCCGAGCATGCCGGAGCCACCTGCTCGACTCGCCAGAAACACCTGCCGGACACGCCAAAATCACCTGCCGGGTATGCCAGAACCACCTGGCGGACAGTACGGAATCACCTGCCGCGCATGCCGGAACCACCTCTCAGACGTGCCGGAAGCACGTGCCAGACAGGCCGGAAACACCTACCGGACAGACCGGAACCACCTGCCAAGAACGCCGGAGCCACCTGTTCGACTCGCTGGAACCACCTGCCGGACAGGCCAATATCAACTGCTGGCTATGCCAGAACCACCTGGGGGACGGTCCGGGATCACCTGCCAGCCATGGCGGAACCACCTCTCAGACGTACCAGAACCACCTGCCGGAGAAGCTGGAAACACGTCCTGGACAGACTGGAACCACGTGACGGCCATGCCTGAACCACCTGCCGAGCACGGATGAAACACCTGCCGGACACGCCAAAATCACCTGCGGGCTACGCCAGAACCACTTGGACGACTCTCCGAAATGACCTGCCGGGCATGTTGGAACCACCTCTCAGACGTGACAGAAGCACGTGGTGGACAGTCCGGAATCACCTGTTGGGCATACGCAACCACCTCTGAGACGTACCAGAAACACGTGCCGTGCACGCCGGAACCACCTACCGGACAGACCGGAATCAACTTTTGGGCATGCCGGAACCACCAGTCAGATGTGTCAGAAACACGTGCCGGAGACGCCGGAAGCACCTGCCGAGCACGTCGCAACCACCTGCTCAACCCGCCTGAACCACCTGCTGAGCACGCCGGAACCACCTGCTCGACCCACCGGTACCACCTCCCTGACACGCCAAACTCACCTGCTGGGTATGCCAGAACCACTTGGCGGACACTCCGGAATCATCTGCCGGACATGCCGGAACCAGCTCTCAGACACACCAGAACCAAGTGCCGGAGACGCAGGAAGCACCTGCCGAGCATGCCGGAGCCACCTGATCGACTCTCCAGAAACACCTGCCGGACACGCCAAAATCACCTACCGGGAATGCCAGAACCACCTGGCGGACACGCCAAAATCACCTGCCCGCTACACCAGCACCACTTCGGGGACAAGCCGGAATCACGTGAGGGGCATGCCGGCACAGCCTCTCAGACTGAACCTCGTGCCGGACACCACAGAACCACCTGCCGGACAGACCGGAACCACCTGCCGGGCACGCCGGAACCACCGGCTCGACCCGCCGGAACGACCGCTGGACATGCAAAATCACCTTCCGGCTACGCCGGAAACACTTGGCGAACACTCCGGAATCACCTGCCGGGCATGCCGGAACCACCTCTCAGATATGCCAGAACCACGTGCCAATGACCCCGGAACCACCTGCCGAGCACGCCGGAACCACCTGCTCGACTCGCCAGAACCACCTGCTGGACACGCAAAAATCACCTTCCGGCTACGCCACAACCAGTTGGGGAACACTTCGGAATCACCTGCTGGGCTTGCTGGAACCACCTGGCGGTCATGCCAAAATCACCTGCCAACTACGCCAGAACCGCTTGGCGGACACTGCGGAAACACCTGTCGGGCCGGCCGGAACCACATCTCAGACGTGCCAGAAACGTGTTCATGAGATGCTGGAACCACACCCCGAACAGACGGATACCACCTGCCAGAACCGCCTGAACCACCTGCTGAGCACGCCGGAACCACCTGCTCGACTCACTGGTACCACCTCCCTGCCATGCCAAAATCACCTGCTGGGTATGCCAGAATCACTTGGCGGACACTCCGGAATCATCTGCCGGACATGCCGGAACCAGCTCTCAGACACACCACAACCACGTGCCGGAGACGCCGGAAGCACCTGCCGAGCATGCCGGAGCCACCTGCTCGACTCGCCAGAAACACCTGCCGGACACGCCAAAATCACCTGCCGGGTATGCCAGAACCACCTGGCGGACACTACGGAATCACCTGCCGCGCATGCCGGAACCACCTCTCAGACGTGCCGGAAGCATGTGCCGGACACGCCGGAAACACCTACCGGACAGACCGGAACCACCTGCCAAGAACGCCGGAGCCACCTGTTCGACTCGCTTGAACCACCTGCCGGACATTCCAATATCAACTGCTGGCTATGCCAGAACCACCTGGGGGACAGTCCGGGATCACCTGCCAGCCATTTCGGAACCACCTCTCAGACGTACCAGAACCACCTGCCGGAGAAGCTCGAAACACGTCCTGGACAGACTGGAACCACGTGACGGCCATGCCTGAACCACCTGCCGAGCACGGCGGAACCACCTGCCGGACACGCCAAAATCACCTGCGGGCTACGCCAGAACCACTTGGACGACTCTCCGAAATGACCTGCCGGGCATGTTGGAACCACCTCTCAGACGTGCCAGAAGCACGTGGCGGACAGTCCGGAATCACCTGTTGGGCATACGCAACCACCGCTGAGACGTACCAGAACCACGTGCCGTGCACGCCGGAACCACCTACCGGACAGACCGGAATCAACTTTTGGGCATGCCGGAACCACCAGTCAGATGTGCCAGAAACACGTGCCGGAGACGCCGGAAGCACCTGCCGAGCACGTAGCAACCACATGCTCAACTCGCCTGAACCACCTGCCGGACACGCCATAATCACCTGCCCGCTACACCAGCACCACTTCGGGGACAAGCGGAAATCACGTGAGGGGCATGCCGGCACAGCCTCTCAGACTGAACCTCGTGCCGGACACCACAGAACCACCTGCCGGACAGACCGGAACCACCTGCCGGACACGCCGGAACCACCGGCTCGACCCGCCGGAACGACCGCTGGACATGCAAAATCACCTTCCGGCTACGCCGGAAACACTTGGCGAACACTCCGGAATCACCTGCCGGGCATGCCGGAACCACCTCTCAGATATGCCAGAAACACGTGCCAATGACCCCGGAACCACCTGCCGGACACGCCGGAACCACCTGCTCGACTCGCCAGAACCACCTGCCGGACACGCAAAAATCACCTGCTGGCTACGCCACAACCAGTTGGGGAACACTTCTGAATCACCTGCCGGGCTTGCTGGAACCAGCTGCCGGTCATGCCAAAATCACCTGCCAACTACGCCAGTACCACTTGGCGGACACTGTGGAAACACCTGTCGGGCCGGCCGGAACCACATCTCAGACGTGCCAGAACCATGTGCATGAGATGCTGGAACCACACCCCGAACAGACGGAAAACACCTGCCAGACCCGTCTGAACAACCTGCCGAGCACGCCGGAGCCACCTGCTCGACTCGCCGGAACCACCTACCTGACATGCCCAAATCACCAGCCGGGTATGCCAGAACAACTTGGCGGACACTCCGGAATCATCTGCCGGACATGCCGGAACCAGCTCTCAGACACACCAGAACCACGTGCCGGAGACGCCGGAAGCACCTGCCGAGCATGCCGGAGCCACCTGCTCGACTCGCCAGAAACACCTGCCGGAAACGCCAAAATCACCTGCCGGGTACTCCAGAACCACCTGGCGGACACTCCGAAACCACCTGTCGCGCATGCCGGAACCACCTCTCAGACGTGCCGGAAGCACGTGCCGGACACGCCGGAATCACCTACCGGACAGACCGGAACCACCTGCCGAGCACGCCGGAGCCACCTGTTCGACTCGCTGGAACCACCTGCCGGACAGGCCAATATCAACTGCTGGCTATGCCAGAACCACCTGGGGGACGGGCCGGAAACACCTGCCAGCCATGGCGGAACCACCTCTCAGACGTACCAGAACCACCTGCCGGAGAAGCTGGAAACACGTCCTGGACAGTCTGGAACCACCTGCCGGCCAAGCCTGAACCACCTGCCAAGCACAACGGAACAACCTGCCAGACACGCCAAAGTCACCTGCGTGTTATGCCAGAACCACTTGGAGGACTCTCTGGGATGACCTGCTGGGCATGCCGGAACCACCTCTCAGACGTGCCAGAACCATGTGGCGGACAGTCCGGAATCACCTGTTGGGCATGCGCAACCACCTCTGAGACGTACCAGAACCACAGGCCGTGCAGGCTGGAACCACATACCGGACAGACCGGAATCACCTTTCGGGCATGCCGGAACCACCTGTCACATGTGCCAGAAACACGTGCCGGAGACGCCGGAAGCACCTGCCAAGCACGTTGGAACCACCTGCTCAACTCGCCTGAACCACCTGCCGGACATGCCAAAATCACCTGCCGACTATGCCAGAACCACTTGGTGAACACTCCGGGATCACTTGCCGGTCCTGCAGGAACCACCTCTCAGACATGCCAGAACCCCGTGCCAATGACCCTGGAAGCACCAGCCGAGCACGCCGGAACCACCTGCTCGACTCGCCAGAACCACCTGCCGATCACGCAAAAATCACCTGCCGGCTACGCCACAACCAGTTGGTGAACACTTTGGAATCACCTGCCAGGGTTGCTGGAACCACCTGCCGGTCATGCCAAAATCACCTGCCAACTACGCCAGAACCGCTTGGCGGACACTGCGGAAACACCTGTCGGGCCGGCCGGAACCACATCTCAGACGTGCCAGAAACGTGTTCATGAGATGCTGGAACCACACCCCGAACAGACGGATACCACCTGCCAGAACCGCCTGAACCATCTGCTGAGCACGCCGGAACCACCTGCTCGTCTCACCGGTACCACCTCCCTGACACGCCAAAATCACCTGCTGGGTATGCCAGAACCACTTGGCGGACACTCCGGAATCATCTGCCGGACATGCCGGAACCAGCTCTCACACACACCAGAGCCAAGTGCCGGAGACGCGGGAAGCACCTGCCGAGCATGCCGGAGCCACCTGCTCGACTCGCCAGAAACACCTGCCGGACACGCCAAAATCACCTGCCGGGTATGCCAGAACCACCTGGCGGACACTACGGAATCACCTGCCGCGCATGCCGGAACCACCTCTCAGACGTGCCGGAAGCACGTGCCGGACACGCCGGAAACACCTACCGGACAGACCGGAACCACCTGCCAAGAACGCCGGAGCCACCTGTTCGACTCGCTGGAACCACCTGCCGGACATTCCAATATCAACTGCTGGCTATGCCAGAACCACCTGGGGGACAGTCCGGGATCACCTGCCAGCCATTTCGGAACCACCTCTCAGACGTACCAGAACCACCTGCCGGAGAAGCTGGAAACACGTCCTCGACAGACTGAACAACGTGACGGCCATGCCTGAACCACCTGCCGAGCACGGCGGGACCACCTGCCGGACACGCCAAAATCACCTGCGGGCTACGCCAGAACCACTTGGACGACTCTCCGAAATGACCTGCCGGGCATGCCGGAACCACCTCTCAGACGTGCCAGAAGCACGTGGCGGACAGTCCGGAATCACCTGTTGGGCATACGCAACCACCTCTGACACGTACCAGAACCACGTGCCGTGCACGCCGGAACCACCTACCGGACAGACCGGAATCAACTCTTGGGCATGCCGGAACCACCAGTCAGATGTGCCAGAAACACGTGCCGGACACGACGGAAGAACCTGCCGAGCACGTCGCAACCACCTGCTCAACTCGCCTGAACCACCTGCCGGACACGCCAAAATCACCTGCCCGCTACACCAGCACCACTTCGGGGACAAGCCGGAATCACGTGAGGGGCATGCCGGCACAGCCTCTCAGACCGAACCTCGTGCCGGACACCACAGCACCACCTGCCGGACAGACCGGAACCACCTGCCGGACACGCCGGAACCACCGGCTCGACCCGCCGGAACGACCGCTGGACATGCAAAATCACCTGCTGGCTACGCCGGAAACACTTGGCGAACACTCCGGAATCACCTGCCGGGCATGCCGGAACCACCTCTCAGATATGCCAGAACCACGTGCCAATGACCCCGGAAGCACCTGCCGAGCACGCCGGAACCACCTGCTCGACTCGCCAGAACCACCTGCTGGACACGCAAAAATCACCTGCCGGCTACGCCACAACCAGTTGGGGAACACTTCGGAATCACCTGCCGGGCTTGCTGGAACCACCTGCCGGTCATGCCAAAATCACCTGCCAACTACGCCAGTACCACTTGGCGGACACTGTGGAAACACCTGTCGGGCCGGCCGGAACCACATCTCAGACGTGCCAGAACCATGTGCATGAGATGCTGGAACCACACCCCGAACAGACGGAAAACACCTGCCAGACCCGTCTGAACAACCTGCCGAGCACGCCGGAGCCACCTGCTCGACTTGCCGGAACCACCTACCTGACATGCCCAAATCACCAGCCGGGTATGCCAGAACCACTTGGCGGACACTCCGGAATCATCTGCCGGACATGCCGGAACCAGCTCTCAGACACACCAGAAACACGAGCCGGAGACGCCGGAAGCACCTGCCGAGCATGCCGGAGCCACCTGCTCGACTCGCCAGAAACACCTGCCGGACACGCCAAAATCACCTGCCGGGTATGCCAGAACCACCTGGCGGACAGTACGGAATCACCTGCCGCGCATGCCGGAACCACCTCTCAGACGTGCCGGAAGCACGTGCCAGACAGGCCGGAAACACCTACCGGACAGACCGGAACCACCTGCCAAGAACGCCGGAGCCACCTGTTCGACTCGCTGGAACCACCTGCCGGACAGGCCAATATCAACTGCTGGCTATGCCAGAACCACCTGGGGGACGGTCCGGGATCACCTGCCAGCCATGGCGGAACCACCTCTCAGACGTACCAGAACCACCTGCCGGAGAAGCTGGAAACACGTCCTGGACAGACTGGAACCACGTGACGGCCATGCCTGAACCACCTGCCGAGCACGGATGAAACACCTGCCGGACACGCCAAAATCACCTGCGGGCTACGCCAGAACCACTTGGACGACTCTCCGAAATGACCTGCCGGGCATGTTGGAACCACCTCTCAGACGTGACAGAAGCACGTGGTGGACAGTCCGGAATCACCTGTTGGGCATACGCAACCACCTCTGAGACGTACCAGAAACACGTGCCGTGCACGCCGGAACCACCTACCGGACAGACCGGAATCAACTTTTGGGCATGCCGGAACCACCAGTCAGATGTGTCAGAAACACGTGCCGGAGACGCCGGAAGCACCTGCCGAGCACGTCGCAACCACCTGCTCAACCCGCCTGAACCACCTGCTGAGCACGCCGGAACCACCTGCTCGACCCACCGGTACCACCTCCCTGACACGCCAAACTCACCTGCTGGGTATGCCAGAACCACTTGGCGGACACTCCGGAATCATCTGCCGGACATGCCGGAACCAGCTCTCAGACACACCAGAACCAAGTGCCGGAGACGCAGGAAGCACCTGCCGAGCATGCCGGAGCCACCTGATCGACTCTCCAGAAACACCTGCCGGACACGCCAAAATCACCTACCGGGAATGCCAGAACCACCTGGCGGACACGCCAAAATCACCTGCCCGCTACACCAGCACCACTTCGGGGACAAGCCGGAATCACGTGAGGGGCATGCCGGCACAGCCTCTCAGACTGAACCTCGTGCCGGACACCACAGAACCACCTGCCGGACAGACCGGAACCACCTGCCGGGCATGCCGGAACCACCGGCTCGACCCGCCGGAACGACCGCTGGACATGCAAAATCACCTTCCGGCTACGCCGGAAACACTTGGCGAACACTCCGGAATCACCTGCCGGGCATGCCGGAACCACCTCTCAGATATGCCAGAACCACGTGCCAATGACCCCGGAACCACCTGCCGAGCACGCCGGAACCACCTGCTCGACTCGCCAGAACCACCTGCTGGACACGCAAAAATCACCTTCCGGCTACGCCACAACCAGTTGGGGAACACTTCGGAATCACCTGCTGGGCTTGCTGGAACCACCTGGCGGTCATTCCAAAATCACCTGCCAACTACGCCAGTACCTCTTGGCGGACACTGTGGAAACACCTGTCGGGCCGGCCGGAACCACATCTCAGACGTGCCAGAACCATGTGCATGAGATGCTGGAACCACACCCCGAAAAGACGGAAAACACCTGCCAGACCCGTCTGAACAACCTGCCGAGCACGCCGGAGCCACCTGCTCGACTCGCCGGAACCACCTACCTGACATGCCCAAATCACCAGCCGGGTATGCCAGAACCACTTGGCGGACACTCCGGAATCATCTGCCGGACATGCCGGAACCAGCTCTCAGACACACCAGAACCACGTGCCGGAGACGCCGGAAGCACCTGCCGAGCATGCCGTAGCCACCGGCTCGACTCGCCAGAAACACCTGCCGGACACGCCAAAATCACCTGCCGGGTACTCCAGAACCACCTTGCGGACACTCCAAAATCGCCTGTCGCGCATGCCGGAACCACCTCTCAGACGTGCCGGAAGCACGTGCCGAACACGCCGGAATCACCTACCGGACAGACCGGAACCACCTGCCGAGCACGCCGGAGCCACCTGTCCAACTCGCTGGAACCACCTGCCGGACAGGCCAATATCAACTGCTGGCTATGCCAGAACCACCTGGGGGACGGTCCGGAATCACCTGCCAGCCATGGCGGAACCACCTCTCAGACGTACCAGAACCACCTGCCGGAGAAGCTGGAAACACGTCCTGGACAGTCTGGAACCACCTGCCGGCCAAGCCTGAACCACCTGCCAAGCACAACGGAACAACCTGCCAGACACGCCAAAATCACCTGCGTGTTATGCCAGAACCACTTGGAGGACTCTCTGGGATGACCTGCCGGGCATGCCGGAATCACCTCTCAGACGTGCCAGAACCATGTGGCGGACAGTCCGGAATCACCTGTTGGGCACGCGCAACCACCTCTGAGACGTACCAGAACCACATGCCGTGCAGGCTGGAACCACCTACCGGACAGACCGGAATCACCTTTCGGGCATGCCGGAACCACCTGTCAGATGTGCCAGAAACACGTGCCGGAGACGCCGGAAGCACCTGCCAAGCACGTTGGAACCACCTGCTCAACTCGCCTGAACCACCTGCCGGACATGCCAAAATCACCTGCCGACTATGCCAGAACCACTTGGCGAACACTCCGGAATCACTTGCCGGGCATGCAGGAACCACCTCTCAGACATGCCAGAACCCCGTGCCAATGACCCCGGAAGCACCAGCCGAGCACGCCGGAACCACCTGCTCGACTCGCCAGAACCACCTGCCGATCACGCAAAAATCACCTGCCGGCTACGCCACAACCAGTTGGTGAACACTTTGGAATCACCTGCCAGGCTTGCTGGAACCACCTGCCAGTCATGCCAAAATCACCTGCCAACTACGCCAGAACCGCTTGGCGGACACTGCGGAAACACCTGTCGGGCCGGCTGGAACCACATCTCAGACGTGCCAGAAACGTGTTCATGAGCTGCTGGAACCACACCCCGAACAGACGGATACCACCTGCCAGAACCGCCTGAACCCCCTGCTGAGCACGCCGGAACCACCTGCTCGACTCACCGGTACCACCTCCCTGACACGCCAAAATCACCTGCTGGGTATGCCAGAACCACTTGGCGGACACTCCGGAATCATCTGCCGGACATGCCGGAACCAGCTCTCAGACACACCAGAACCAAGTGCCGGAGACGCCGGAAGCACCTGCCGAGCACGCCGGAACCACCTGCTCGACTCACCGGTACCACCTCCCTGACACGCCAAAATCACCTGCTGGGTATGCCAGAACCACTTGGCGGACACTCCGGAATCACCTGCCGCGCATGCCGGAACCACCTCTCAGACGTGCCGGAAGCACATGCCAGACACGCCGGAAACACCTACCGGACAGACCGGAACCACCAGCCAAGAACGCCGGAGCCACCTGTTCGACTCGCTGGAACCACCTGCCGGACAGGCCAATATCAACTGCTGGCTATGCCAGAACCACCTGGGGGACAGTCCGGGATCACCTGCCAGCCATGGCGGAAACACCTCTCAGACGTACCAGAACCACCTGCCGGAGAAGCTGGAAACACGTCCTGGACAGACTGGAACCACGTGACGGCCATGCCTGAACCACCTGCCGAACACGGCGGAACCACCTGCCGGACACGCCAAAATCACCTGCGGGCTACGCCAGAACCACTTGGACGACTCTCCGAAATGACCTGCCGGGCATGTTGGAACCACCTCTCAGACGTGCCAGAAGCACGTGGTGGACAGTCCGGAATCACCTGTTGGGCATACGCAACCACCTCTGAGACGTACCAGAACCACGTGCCGTGCATGCCGGAACCACCTACCAGACAGACCGGAATCAGCTTTTGGGTATGCCGGAACCACCTGTCAGATGTGCCAGAAACACGTGCCGGAGACGCCGGAAGCACCTGCCGAGCACGTCGCAAACACCTGCTCAACTCGCCTGAACCACCTGCCGGACACGCCAAAATCACCTGCCCGCTACACCAGCACCACTTCGGGGACAAGCCGGAATCCCGTGAGGGGCATGCCGGCACAGCCTCTCAGACTGAACCTCGTGCCGGACACCACAGAACCACCTGCCGGACAGACCGGAACCACCTGCCGGACACGCCGGAACCACCGGCTCGACCCGCCGGAACGACCGCTGGACATGCAAAATCACCTGCCGGCTACGCCGGAAACACTTGGCGAACACTCCGGAATCAGGTGCCGGGCATGCCGGAACCACCTCTCAGATATGCCAGAACCACGTGCCAATGACCCCGGAAGCACCTGCCGAGCACGCCGGAACCACCTGCTCGACTCGCCAGAACCACCTGCCGGACACGCAAAAATCACCTGCCGGCTACGCCACAACCAGTTGGGGAACACTTCGGAATCACCTGCCGGGATTGCAGGAACCACCTGCCGGTCATGCCAAAATCACCTGCCAACTACGCCAGTACCACTTGGCGGACACTGTGGAAACACCTGTCGGGCCGTCCAGAACCACATCTCAGACGTGCCAGAACCATCTGCAAGAGATGCTGGAACCACACCCCGAACAGATGGAAAACACCTGCCAGACCCGTCTGAACAACCTGCCGAGCACGCCGGAGCCACCTGCTCGACTCGCCGGAACCACCTACCTGACATGCCCAAATCACCAGCCGGGTATGCCAGAACCACTTGGCGGACACTCCGGAATCATCTGCCGGACATGCCGGAACCAGCTCTCAGACACACCACAACCACGTGCCGGAGACGCCGGAAGCACCTGCCGAGCATGCCGGAGCCACCTGCTCGACTCGCCAGAAACGGCTGCCGTACACGCCAAAATCACCTGCCGGGTACGCCAGAACCACCTGCCGGACACTCCGAAATCACCTGTCACGCATGCCGGAACCACCTCTCAGACGTGCCGGAAGCACGTGCCGGACACGCCCGAATCACCTACCGGACAGACCGGAACCACCTGCCGAGCACGCCGGAGCCACCTGTCCGACTCACTGGAACCACCTGCCGGACAGGCCAATATCAACTGCTGGCTATGCCAGAACCACCTGGGGGACGGTCCGGAATCACCTGCCAGCCATGGCGGAACCACCTCTCAGACGTACCAGAACCACCTGCCGGAGAAGCTGGAAACACGTCCTGGACAGTCTGGAACCACCTGCCGGCCAAGCCTGAACCACCTGCCAAGCACAACGGAACAACCTGCCAGACACGCCAAAATCACCTGCGTGTTATGCCAGAACCACTTGGAGGACTCTCTGGGATGACCTGCCGGGCATGCCGGAACCACCTCTCAGATGTGCCACAACCATGTGGCGGACAGTCCGGAATCACCTGTTGCGCATGCGCAACCACCTCTGAGACGTACCAGAACCACATGCCGTGCAGGCTGGAACCACCTACCGGACAGACCGGAATCACCTTTCGGGCATGCCGGAACCACCTGTCAGATGTGCCAGAAACACGTGCCGGAGACGCCGGAAGCACCTGCCAAGCACGTTGGAACCACCTGCTCAACTCGCCTGAACCACCTGCCGGACATGCCAAAATCACCTGCCGACTATGCCAGAACCACTTGGCGAACACTCCGGAATCACTTGCCGGGCATGCAGGAACCACCTCTCAGACATGCCAGAACCCCGTGCCAATGACCCCGGAAGCACCAGCCGAGCACGCCGGAACCACCTGCTCGACTCGCCAGAACCACCTGCCGATCACGCAAAAATCACCTGCCGGCTACGCCACAACCAGTTGGTGAACACTTTGGAATCACCTGCCAGGCTTGCTGGAACCACCTGCCAGTCATGCCAAAATCACCTGCCAACTACGCCAGAACCGCTTGGCGGACACTGCGGAAACACCTGTCGGGCCGGCTGGAAACACATCTCAGACGTGCCAGAAACGTGTTCATGAGATGCTGGAACCACACCCCGAACAGACGGATACCACCTGCCAGAACCGCCTGAACAACCTGCTGAGCACGCCGGAACCACCTGCTCGACTCACCGGTACCACCTCCCTGACACGCCAAAATCACCTGCTGGGTATGCCAGAACCACTTGGCGGACACTCCGGAATCATCTGCCGGACATGCCGGAACCAGCTCTCAGACACACCAGAACCAAGTGCCGGAGACGCCGGAAGCACCTGCCGAGCATGCCGGAGCCACCTGCTCGACTCGCCAGAAACACCTGCCGGACACGCCAAAATCACCTGCCGGGTATGCCAGAACCACCTGGCGGACACTACGGAATCACCTGCCGCGCATGCCGGAACCACCTCTCAGACGTGCCGGAAGCACGTGCCAGACACGCCGGAAACACCTACCGGACAGACCGGAACCAACTGTCAAGAACGCCGGAGCCACCTGTTCGACTCGCTGGAACCACCTGCCGGACAGGCCAATATCAACTGCTGGCTATGCCAGAACCACCTGGGGGACAGTCTGGGATCACCTGCCAGCCATGGCGGAACCACCTCTCAGACGTACCAGAACCACCTGCCGGAGAAGCTGGAAACACGTCCTGGACAGACTGGAACCACGTGACGGCCATTCCTGAACCACCTGCCGAGCACGGCGGAACCACCTGCCGGACACGCCAAAATCACCTGCGGGCTACGCCAGAACCACTTGGACGACTCTCCGAAATGACCTGCCTGGCATGTTGGAACCACCTCTCAGACGTGCCAGAAGCACGTGGCGGACAGTCAGGAATAACCTGTTGGGCATACGCAACCACCTCTGACACGTACCAGAACCACGTGCCGTGCAAGCCGGAACCACCTACCGGACAGACCGGAATCAACTTTTGGGCATGCCGGAACCACCTGTCAGATGTGCCAGAAACACGTGCCGGAGACGCCGGAAGCACCTGCCGAGCACGTCGCAACCACCTGCTCAACTCGCCTGAACCACCTGCCGGACACGCCAAAATCACCTGCCCGCTACACCAGCACCACTTCGGGGACAAGCCGGAATCACGTGAGGGGCATGCCGGCACAGCCTCTCAGACTGAACCTCGTGCCGGACACCACAGAACCACCTGCCGGACAGACCGGAACCACCTGCCGGACACGCCGGAACCACCGGCTCGACCCGCCCGAACGACCGCTGGACATGCAAAATCACCTGCCGGCTACGCCGGAAACACTTGGCGAACACTCCGGAATCACCTGCCGGGCATGCCGGAACCACGTCTCAGATATGCCAGAACCACGTGCCAATGACCCCGGAAACACCTGCCGAGCACGCCGGAACCACCTGCTGGACACGCAAAAATCACCTTCCGGCTACGCCACAACCAGTTGGGGAACACTTCGGAATCACCTGCTGGGCTTGCTGGAACCACCTGGAGGTCATTCCAAAATCACCTGCCAACTACGCCAGTACCTCTTGGCGGACACTGTGGAAACACCTGTCGGGCCGGCCGGAACCACATCTCAGACGTGCCAGAACCATGTGCATGAGATGCTGGAACCACACCCCGAAAAAACGGAAAACACCTGCCAGACCCGTCTGAACAACCTGCCGAGCACGCCGGAGCCACCTGCTCGACTCGCCGGAACCACCTACCTGACATGCCCAAATCACCAGCCGGGTATGCCAGAACCACTTGGCGGACACTCCGGAATCATCTGCCGGACATGCCGGAACCAGCTCTCAGACACACCAGAACCACGTGCCGGAGACGCCGGAAGCACCTGCCGAGCATGCCGTAGCCACCTGCTCGACTCGCCAGAAACACCTGCCGGACACGCCAAAATCACCTGCCGGGTACGCCAGAACCACCTGGCGGACACTCCAAAATCGCCTGTCGCGCATGCCGGAACCACCTCTCAGACGTGCCGGAAGCACGTGCCGAACACGCCGGAATCACCTACCGGACAGACCGGAACCACCTGCCGAGCACGCCGGAGCCACCTGTTCGACTCGCTGGAACCACCTGCCGGACAGGCCAATATCAACTGCTGGCTATGCCAGAACCACCTGGGGGACGGTCCGGAATCACCTGCCAGCCATGGCGCAACCACCTCTCAGACGTACCAGAACCACCTGCCGGAGAAGCTGGAAACACGTCCTGGACAGTCTGGAACCACCTGCCGGCCAAGCCTGAACCACCTGCCAAGCACAACGGAACAACCTGCCAGACACGCCAAAATCACCTGCTGGGTATGCCAGAACCACTTGGCGGACACTGCGGATTCATCTGCCGGACATGCCGGAACCAGCTCTCAGACACACCAGAACCAAGTGCCGGAGACGCCAGAACCACCTGCTCGAGACGCCAGATCCACCTGCCGATCACGCAAAAATCACCTGCCGGCTACGCCACAACCTGTTGGTGAACACTTTGGAATCACCTGCCAGGCTTGCTGGAACCACCTGCCAGTCATGCCAAAATCACCTGCCAACTACGCCAGAACCGCTTGGCGGACACTGCGGAAACACCTGTCGGGCCGGCTGGAACCACATCTCAGACGTGCCAGAAACGTGTGCATGAGATGCTGGAACCACACCCCGAACAGACGGATACCACCTGCCAGAACCGCCTGAACCACCTGCTGAGCACGCCAGAACCACCTGCTCGACTCACCGGTACCACCTCCCTGACACGCCAAAATCACCTGCTGGGTATGCCAGAACCACTTGGCGGACACTCCGGAATCATCTGCCGGACATGCCGGAACCAGCTCTCAGACACACGAGAACCAAGTGCCGGAGACGCCGGAAGCACCTGCCGAGCATGCCGGAGCCACCTGCTCGACTCGCCAGAAACACCTGCCGGACACGCCAAAATCACCTGCCGGGTATGCCAGAACCACCTGGCGGACACTACGGAATCACCTGCCACGCATTCCGGAACCACCTCTCAGACGTGCCGGAAGCACGTGCCGGACACGCCGGAAACACCTACCGGACAGACCGGAACCACCTGCCAAGAACGCCGGAGCCACCTGTTCGACTCGCTGGAACCACCTGCCGGACAGGCCAATATCAACTGCTGGCTATGCCAGAACCACCTGGGGGACAGTCCGGGATCACCTGCCAGCCATGGCGGAACCACCTCTCAGACGTACCAGAACCACCTGCCGGAGAAGCTGGAAACACGTCCTGGACAAACTGGAACCACGTGACGGCCATGCCTGAAACACCTGCCGAGCACGGCGGAACCACCTGCCGGACACGCCAAAATCACCTGCGGGCTACGCCAGAACCACTTGGACGACTCTCCAAAATGACCTGCCGGGCATGCTGGAACCACCTCTCAGACGTGCCAGAAGCACGTGGCGGACAGTCCGGAATCACCTGTTGGGCATACGCAACCACCTCTGAGACGTACCAGAACCACGTCCCGTGCAGGCCGGAACCACCTACCGGACAGACCGGAATCAACTTTTGGGCATGCCGGAACCACCAGTCAGATGTGCCAGAAACACGTGCCGGAGACGCCGGAAGCACCTGCCGAGCACGTCGAAACCACCTGCTCAACTCGCCTGAACCACCTGCCGGACACGCCAAAATCACCTGCCCGCTACACCACCACCACTTCGGGTTCAAGCCGGAATCACGTGAGGGGCATGCCGGCACAGCCTCTCAGACTGAACCTCGTGCCGGACACCACAGAACCACCTGCCGGACACGCCGGAACCACCGGCTCGACCCGCCGGAACGACCGCTGGACATGCAAAATCACCTTCCTGCTACGCCGGAAACACTTGGCGAACACTCCGGAATCACCTGCCGGGCATGCCGGAACCACCTCTCAGATATGCCAGAAACACGTGCCAATGACCCCGGAAGCACCTGCCGAGCACGCCGGAACCACCTGCTCGACTCGCCAGAACCACCTGCCGGACGCGCAAAAATCACCTGCTGGCTACGCCACAACCAGTTGGGGAACACTTCTGAATCACCTGCCGGGCTTGCTGGAACCACCTGCCGGTCATGCCAAAATCACCTGCCAACTACGCCAGTACCACTTGGCGGACACTGTGGAAACACCTGTCGGGCCGGCCGGAACCACATCTCAGACGTGCCAGAACCATGTGCATGAGATGCTGGAACCACACCCCGAACAGATGGAAAACACCTGACAGACCCGTCTGAACAACCTGCCGAGCACGCCGGAGCCACCTGCTCGACTCACCGGAACCACCTACCTGACATGCCAAAATCACCAGCCGGGTATGCCAGAACCACTTGGCGGACACTCCGGAATCATCTGCCGGACATGCCGGAACCAGCTCTCAGACACACCAGAACCACGTGCCGGAGACGCCGGAAGCACCTGCCGAGCATGCCGGAGCCACCTGCTCGACTCGCCAGAAACACCTGCCGGACACGCCAAAATCACCTGCCGGGTACGCCAGAACCACCTGGCGGACACTCCGAAACCACCTGTCGCGCATGCCGGAACCACCTCTCAGACGTGCCGGAAGCACGTGCCGGACACTCCGGAATCACCTACCGGACAGTCCAGAACGACCTGCCGAGCACGCCGGAGCCACCTGTTCGACTCGCTGGAACCACCTTCCGGACAGGCCAATATCAACTGCTATCTATGCCAGAACCACCTGGGGGACGGTCAGGAATCACCTGCCAGCCATGGCGGAACCACCTCTCAGACGTACCAGAACCACCTGCCGGAGAAGCTGGAAACACGTCCTGGACAGTCTGGAACCACCTGCCGGCCAAGCCTGAACCACCTGCCAAGCACAACGGAACAACCTGCCAGACACGCCAAAATCACCTGCGGGCTACGCCAGAACCACTTGGACGACTCTCCGAAATGACCTGCCGGGCATGTTGGAACCACCTCTCAGACGTGCCAGAAGCACGTGGCGGACAGTCCGGAATCACCTGTTGGGCATACGCAACCACCTCTGACACGTACCAGAACCACGTGCCGTGCACGCCGGAACCACCTACCGGACAGACCGGAATCAACTTTTGGGCATGCCGGAACCACCAGTCAGATGTGTCAGAAACACGTGCCGGAGACGCCGGAAGCACCTGCCGAGCACGTCGCAACCACCTGCTCAACTCGCCTGAACCAACTGCCGGACACGCCAAAATCACCTGCCCGCTACACCAGCACCTCTTCGGGGACAAGCCGGAATCACGTGAGGGGCATGCCGGCACAGCCGCTCAGACTGAACCTCGTGCCGGACACCACAGAACCACCTGCCGGACAGACCGGAACCACCTGCCGGACACGCCGGAACCACCGGCTCGACCCACCGGAACGACCACTGGACATGCAAAATCGCCTGCCGGCTACGCCGGAAACAGTTGGCGAACACTCCGGAATCACCTGCCGGGCATGCCGGAACCACCTCACACATATGCCAGAAACACGTGCCAATGACCCCGGAAGCACCTGCCGAGCACGCCGGAACCACCTGCTCGACTCGCCAGAACCACCTGCCGGACATGCAAAAATCACCTGCCGGCTACGCCACAACCAGTTGGGGAACACTTCGGAATCACCTGCCGGGCTTGCTGGAACCACCTGCCGGTCATGCCAAAATCACCTGCCAACTACGCCAGTACCACTTGGCGGACACTGTGGAAACACCTGTCGGGCCGGCCGGAACCACATCTCAGACGTGCCAGAACCATGTGCATGAGATGCTGGAACCACACCCCAAACAGACGGAAAACACCTGCCAGACCCGTCTGAACAACCTGCCGAGCACGCCGGAGCCACCTGCTCGACTCGCCGGAACCACCTACCTGACATGCCCAAATCACCAGCCGGGTATACCAGAACCACTTGGCGGACACTCCGGAATCATCTGCCGGACATGCCGGAACCAGCTCTCAGACACACCACAACCACGTGCCGGGGACGCCGGAAGCACCTGCCGAGCATGCCGGAGCCACCTGCTCGACTAGCCAGAAACACCTGCCGGACACGCCAAAATCACCTGCCGGGTACGCCAGAACCACCTGGCGGACACTCCGAAACCACCTGTCGCGCATGCTGGAACCACCTCTCAGACGTGCCGGAAGCACGTGCCGGACACGCCGGAATCACCTACCGGACAGACCGGAACCACCTGCCAAGAACCCCGGAGCCACCTGTTCGACTCGCTGGAACCACCTGCTGGACAGGCCAATATCAACTGCTGGCTATGCCAGAACCACCTGGGGGCCAGTCCGGGATCACCTGCCAGCCATGGCGGAACCACCTCTCAGACGTACCAGAACCACCTGCCGGAGAAGCTGGAAGCACGTCCTGGACAGACTGGAACCATGTGACGGCCATGCCTGAACCACCTGCCGGACACGCCAAAATCACCTGCGGGCTACGCCAGAACCACTTGGACGACTCTCCGAAATGACCTGCCGGGCATGTTGGAACCACCTCTCAGACGTGCCAGAAGCACGTGGCGGACAGTCCGGAATCACCTGTTGGGCATACGCAACCACCTCTGACACGTACCAGAACCACGTGCCGTGCACGCCGGAACCACCTACCGGACAGACCGGAATCAACTTTTGGGCATGCCGGAACCACCAGTCAGATGTGCCAGAAACACGTGCCGGAGACGCCGGAAGCACCTGCCGAGCACGTCGCAACCACATGCTCAACTCGCCTGAACCACCTGCCGGACCCGCCATATTCACCTGCCCGCTACACCAGCACCACTACGGGGACAAGCCGGAATCACGTGAGGGGCATGCCGGCACAGCCTCTCAGACTGAACCTCGTGCCGGACACCACAGAACCACCTGCCGGACAGACCGGAACCACCTGCCGGACACGCTGGAACCACCGGCTCGACCCGCCGGAACGACCGCTTGACATGCAAAATCACCTTCCGGCTACGCCGGAAACACTTGGTGAACACTCCGGAATCACCTGCCGGGCATGCCGGAACCACCTCTCACATATGCCAGAAACACGTGCCAATGACCCCGGAAGCACCTGCCGAGCACGCCGGAACCACCTGCTCGACTCGCCAGAACCACCTGCCGGACACGCAAAAATCACCTGCCGGCTACGCCACAACCAGTTGGGGAACACTTCGGAATCACCTGCCGGGCTTGCTGGAACCACCTGCCAGTCATGCCAAAATCACCTGCCAACTACGCCAGTACCACTTGGCGGACACTGTGGAAACACCTGTCGGGCCGGCCGGAACCACATCTCAGACGTGCCAGAACCACATGCCGGAGAAGCTGCAAACACGTCCTGAACAGACTGGAACCACGTGACGGCCATGCCTGAACCACCTGCCGAGCACGGGGGAACCACCTGCCGGACATGCCAAAATCACCTGCCGGCTACGCCACAACCAGTTGGGGAACACTTCGGAATCACCTGCCGGGCTTGCTGGAACCACCTGCCAGTCATGCCAAAATCACCTGCCAACTACGCCAGAACCGCTTGGCGGACACTGCGGAAACACCTGTCGGGCCGGCTGGAACCACATCTCAGACGTGCCAGAAACGTGTTCATGAGATGCTGGAACCACACCCTGAACAGACGGATACCACCTGCCAGAACCGCCTGAACCACCTGCTGAGCACGCCGGAACCACCTGCTCGACTCACCGGTACCACCTCCCTGACACGCCAAAATCACCTGCTGGGTATGCCAGAACCACTTGGCGGACACTGCGGATTCATCTGCCGGACATGCCGGAACCAGCTCTCAGACACACGAGAACCAAGTGCCGGAGACGCCGGAAGCACCTGCCGAGCATGCCGGAGCCACCTGCTCGACTCGCCAGAAACACCTGCCGGACACGCCAAAATCACCTGCCGGGTATGCCAGAACCACCTGGCGGACACTACGGAATCACCTGCCACGCATTCCGGAACCACCTCTCAGACGTGCCGGAAGCACGTGCCGGACACGCCGGAAACACCTACCGGACAGACCGGAACCACCTGCCAAGAACGCCGGAGCCACCTGTTCGACTCGCTGGAACCACCTGCCGGACAGGCCAATATCAACTGCTGGCTATGCCAGAACCACCTGGGGGACAGTCCGGGATCACCTGCCAGCCATGGCGGAACCACCTCTCAGACGTACCAGAACCACCTGCCGGAGAAGCTGGAAACACGTCCTGGACAAACTGGAACCACGTGACGGCCATGCCTGAAACACCTGCCGAGCACGGCGGAACCACCTGCCGGACACGCCAAAATCACCTGCGGGCTACGCCAGAACCACTTGGACGACTCTCCAAAATGACCTGCCGGGCATGCTGGAACCACCTCTCAGACGTGCCAGAAGCACGTGGCGGACAGTCCGGAATCACCTGTTGGGCATACGCAACCACCTCTGAGACGTACCAGAACCACGTCCCGTGCAGGCCGGAACCACCTACCGGACAGACCGGAATCAACTTTTGGGCATGCCGGAACCACCAGTCAGATGTGCCAGAAACACGTGCCGGAGACGCCGGAAGCACCTGCCGAGCACGTCGAAACCACCTGCTCAACTCGCCTGAACCACCTGCCGGACACGCCAAAATCACCTGCCCGCTACACCACCACCACTTCGGGTTCAAGCCGGAATCACGTGAGGGGCATGCCGGCACAGCCTCTCAGACTGAACCTCGTGCCGGACACCACAGAACCACCTGCCGGACACGCCGGAACCACCGGCTCGACCCGCCGGAACGACCGCTGGACATGCAAAATCACCTTCCTGCTACGCCGGAAACACTTGGCGAACACTCCGGAATCACCTGCCGGGCATGCCGGAACCACCTCTCAGATATGCCAGAAACACGTGCCAATGACCCCGGAAGCACCTGCCGAGCACGCCGGAACCACCTGCTCGACTCGCCAGAACCACCTGCCGGACGCGCAAAAATCACCTGCTGGCTACGCCACAACCAGTTGGGGAACACTTCTGAATCACCTGCCGGGCTTGCTGGAACCACCTGCCGGTCATGCCAAAATCACCTGCCAACTACGCCAGTACCACTTGGCGGACACTGTGGAAACACCTGTCGGGCCGGCCGGAACCACATCTCAGACGTGCCAGAACCATGTGCATGAGATGCTGGAACCACACCCCGAACAGATGGAAAACACCTGACAGACCCGTCTGAACAACCTGCCGAGCACGCCGGAGCCACCTGCTCGACTCACCGGAACCACCTACCTGACATGCCAAAATCACCAGCCGGGTATGCCAGAACCACTTGGCGGACACTCCGGAATCATCTGCCGGACATGCCGGAACCAGCTCTCAGACACACCAGAACCACGTGCCGGAGACGCCGGAAGCACCTGCCGAGCATGCCGGAGCCACCTGCTCGACTCGCCAGAAACACCTGCCGGACACGCCAAAATCACCTGCCGGGTACGCCAGAACCACCTGGCGGACACTCCGAAACCACCTGTCGCGCATGCCGGAACCACCTCTCAGACGTGCCGGAAGCACGTGCCGGACACTCCGGAATCACCTACCGGACAGTCCAGAACGACCTGCCGAGCACGCCGGAGCCACCTGTTCGACTCGCTGGAACCACCTTCCGGACAGGCCAATATCAACTGCTATCTATGCCAGAACCACCTGGGGGACGGTCAGGAATCACCTGCCAGCCATGGCGGAACCACCTCTCAGACGTACCAGAACCACCTGCCGGAGAAGCTGGAAACACGTCCTGGACAGTCTGGAACCACCTGCCGGCCAAGCCTGAACCACCTGCCAAGCACAACGGAACAACCTGCCAGACACGCCAAAATCACCTGCGGGCTACGCCAGAACCACTTGGACGACTCTCCGAAATGACCTGCCGGGCATGTTGGAACCACCTCTCAGACGTGCCAGAAGCACGTGGCGGACAGTCCGGAATCACCTGTTGGGCATACGCAACCACCTCTGACACGTACCAGAACCACGTGCCGTGCACGCCGGAACCACCTACCGGACAGACCGGAATCAACTTTTGGGCATGCCGGAACCACCAGTCAGATGTGTCAGAAACACGTGCCGGAGACGCCGGAAGCACCTGCCGAGCACGTCGCAACCACCTGCTCAACTCGCCTGAACCAACTGCCGGACACGCCAAAATCACCTGCCCGCTACACCAGCACCACTTCGGGGACAAGCCAGAATCACGTGAGGGGCATGCCGGCACAGCCGCTCAGACTGAACCTCGTGCCGGACACCACAGAACCACCTGCCGGACAGACCGGAACCACCTGCCGGACACGCCGGAACCACCGGCTCGACCCGCCGGAACGACCACTGGACATGCAAAATCGCCTGCCGGCTACGCCGGAAACAGTTGGCGAACACTCCGGAATCACCTGCCGGGCATGCCGGAACCACCTCACACATATGCCAGAAACACGTGCCAATGACCCCGTAAGCACCTGCCGAGCACGCCGGAACCACCTGCTCGACTCGCCAGAACCACCTGCCGGACATGCAAAAATCACCTGCCGGCTACGCCACAACCAGTTGGGGAACACTTCGGAATCACCTGCCGGGCTTGCTGGAACCACCTGCCGGTCATGCCAAAATCACCTGCCAACTACGCCAGTACCACTTGGCGGACACTGTGGAAACACCTGTCGGGCCGGCCGGAACCACATCTCAGACGTGCCAGAACCATGTGCATGAGATGCTGGAACCACACCCCAAACAGACGGAAAACACCTGCCAGACCCGTCTGAACAACCTGCCGAGCATGCCGGAGCCACCTGCTCGACTCGCCGGAACCACCTACCTGACATGCCCAAATCACCAGCCGGGTATACCAGAACCACTTGGCGGACACTCCGGAATCATCTGCCGGACATGCCGGAACCAGCTCTCAGACACACCACAACCACGTGCCGGGGACGCCGGAAGCACCTGCCGAGCATGCCGGAGCCACCTGCTCGACTCGCCAGAAACACCTGCCGGACACGCCAAAATCACCTGCCGGGTACGCCAGAACCACCTGGCGGACACTCCGAAACCACCTGTCGCGCATGCTGGAACCACCTCTCAGACGTGCCGGAAGCACGTGCCGGACACGCCGGAATCACCTACCGGACAGACCGGAACCACCTGCCGAGCACGCCGGAGCCACCTGTTCGACTTGCTGGAACCACCTGCCGGACAGGCCAATATCAACTTCTGGCTATGCCAGAACCACCTGGGGGACGGTCCGGAATCACCTGCCAGCCATGGCGGAACCACCTCTCAGACGGACCAGAACCACCTGCCGGAGAAGCTGGAAACACGTCCTGGACAGTCTGGAACCACCTGCCGGCCAAGCCTGAACCACCTGCCAAGCACAACGGAACAACCTGCCAGACACGCCAAAGTCACCTGCGTGTTATGCCAGAACCACTTGGAGGACTCTCTGGGATGACCTGCCGGGCATGCCGGAACCACCTCTCAGACGTGCCAGAACCATGTGGCGGACAGTCTGGAATCACCTGTTGGGCATGCGCAACCACCTCTGAGACGTACCAGAACCACAGGCCGTGCAGGCTGGAACCACCTACCGGACAGACCGGAATCAACTTTTGGGCATGCCGGAACCACCAGTCAGATGTGCCAGAAACACGTGCCGGAGACGCCGGAAGCACCTGCCAAGCACGTTGGAACCACCTGCTCAACTCGCCTGAGCCACCTGCTGGACATGCCAAAATCACCTGCCGACTATGCCAGAACCACTTGGCGAACACTCCGGAATCACTTGCCGGGCATGCAGGAACCACCTCTCAGACATGCCAGAACCCCATGCCAATGACCCCGGAAGCACCAGCCGAGCACGCCGGAACCACCTGCTCGACTCGCCAGAACCACCTGCCGATCACGCAAAAATCACCTGCCGGCTATGCCACAACCAGTTGGTGAAGACTTTGGAATCACCTGCCAGGCTTGCTGGAACCACCTGCCAGTCATGCCAAAATCACCTGCCAACTACGCCAGAACCGCTTGGCGGACACTGCGGAAACACCTGTCGGGCCGGCTGGAACCACATCTCAGCCGTGCCAGAAACGTGTTCATGAGATGCTGGAACCACACCCCGAACAGACGGATACCACCTGCCAGAATCGCCTGAACCACCTGCTGAGCACGCCGGAACCACCTGCTCGACTCACTGGTACCACCTCCCTGACATGCCAAAATCACCTGCTGGGTATGCCAGAATCACTTGGCGGACACTCCGGAATCATCTGCCGGACATGCCGGAACCAGCTCTCAGACACACCAGAAGCAAGTGCCGGAGACGCCGGAAGCACCTGCCGAGCATGCCGGAGCCACCTGCTCGACTCGCCAGAAACACCTGCCGGACACGCCAAAATCAACTGCCGGGTATGCCAGAGCCACCTGGCGGACACTACGGAATCACCTGCCGCGCATGCCGGAACCACCTCTCAGACGTGCCGGAAGCACGTGCCGGACATGCCGGAAACACCTACCGGACAGACCGGAACCACCTGCCAAGAACGCCGGAGCCACCTGTTCGACTCGCTGGAACCACCTGCCGGACATTCCAATATCAACTGCTGGCTATGCCAGAACCACCTGGGGGACAGTCCGGGATCACCTGCCAGCCATTTCGGAACCACCTCTCAGACGTACCAGAACCACCTGCCGGAGAAGCTGGAAACACGTCCTGGACAGACTGGAACCACGTGACGGCCATGCCTGAACCACCTGCCGAGCACGGCGGAACCACCTGCCGGACACGCCAAAATCACCTGCGGGCTACGCCAGAACCACTTGGACGACTCTCCGAAATGACCTGCCGGGCATGTTGGAACCACCTCTCAGACGTGCCAGAAGCACGTGGCGGACAGTCCGGAATCACCTGTTGGGCATACGCAACCACCTCTGACACGTACCAGAACCACGTGCCGTGCACGCCGGAACCACCTACCGGACAGACCGGAATCAACTTTTGGGCATGCCAGAACCACCAGTCAGATGTGCCAGAAACACGTGCCGGAGACGCCGGAAGCACCTGCCGAGCACGTCGCAACCACATGCTCAACTCGCCTGAACCACCTGCCGGACCCGCCATATTCACCTGCCCGCTACACCAGCACCACTTCGGGGACAAGCCGGAATCACGTGAGGGGCATGCCGGCACAGCCTCTCAGACTGAACCTCGTGCCGGACACCACAGAACCACCTGCCGGACAGACCGGAACCACCTGCCGGACACGCTGGAACCACGGGCTCGACCCGCCGGAACGACCGCTGGACATGCAAAATCACCTTCCGGCTACGCCGGAAACACTTGGTGAACACTCCGGAATCACCTGCCGGGCATGCCGGAACCACCTCTCACATATGCCAGAAACACGTGCCAATGACCCCGGAAGCACCTGCCGAGCACGCCGGAACCACCTGCTCGACTCGCCAGAACCACCTGCCGGACACGCAAAAATCACCTGCCGGCTACGCCACAACCAGTTGGGGAACACTTCGGAATCACCTGCCGGGCTTGCTGGAACCACCTGCCAGTCATGCCAAAATCACCTGCCAACTACGCCAGTACCACTTGGCGGACACTGTGGAAACACCTGTCGGGCCGGCCGGAACCACATCTCAGACGTGCCAGAACCACATGCCGGAGAAGCTGCAAACACGTCCTGGACAGACTGGAACCACGTGACGGCCATGCCTGAACCACCTGCCGAGCACGGGGGAATCACCTTCCGGACATGCCAAAATCACCTGCGGGCTACGCCAGAACCACTTGGACGACTCTCCGAAATGACCTGCCGGGCATGTTGGAACCATCTCTCAGACGTGCCACAAGCACGTGGCGGACTGTCCGGAATCACCTGTTGGGCATACGCAACCACCTCTGACACGTACCAGAACCACGTGCCGTGCACGCCGGAACCACCTACCGGACAGACCGGAATCAACTTTTGGGCATGCCGGAACCACCAGTCAGATGTGCCAGAAACACGTGCCGGAGACGCCGGAAGCACCTGCCGAGCACGTCGCAACCACCTGCTCAACTCGCCTGAACCACCTGCCGGACACGCCAAAATCACCTGCCCGCTACACCAGCAACACTTCGGGGACAAGCCGGAATCACGTGAGGGGCATGCCGGCACAGCCTCTCAGACTGAACCTCGTGCCGGACACCACAGAACCACCTGCCGGACAGACCGGAACCACCTGCCGGACACGCCGGAACCACCGGCTCGACCCGCCGGAACGACCGCTGGACATGCAAAATCACCTGCCGGCTACGCCGGAAACACTTGGCGAACACTCCGGAATCACCTGCCGGGCATGCCGGAACCACCTCTCAGATATGCCAGAAACACGTGCCAATGACACCGGAAGCACCTGCCGAGCACGCAGGAACCACATGCTCGACTCGCCAGAACCACCTGCCGGACACGCAAAAATCACCTGCCGGCTACGCCACAACCAGTTGGGGAACACTTCGGAATCACCTGCCGGGCTTGCTGGAACCACCTGCCAGTCATGCCAAAATCACCTGCCAACTACGCCAGAACCGCTTGGCGGACACTGTGGAAACACCTGTCGGGCCGGCTGGAACCACATCTCAGACGTGCCAGAAACGTGTTCATGAGATGCTGGAACCACACCCTGAACAGACGGATACCACCTGCCAGAACCGCCTGAACCACCTGCTGAGCACGCCGGAACCACCTGCTCGACTCACCGGTACCACCTCCCTGACACGCCAAAATCACCTGCTGGGTATGCCAGAACCACTTGGCGGACACTGCGGATTCATCTGCCGGACATGCCGGAACCAGCTCTCAGACACACCAGAACCAAGTGCCGGAGACGCCAGAACCACCTGCTCGAGACGCCAGATCCACCTGCCGATCACGCAAAAATCACCTGCCGGCTACGCCACAACCTGTTGGTGAACACTTTGGAATCACCTGCCAGGCTTGCTGGAACCACCTGCCAGTCATGCCAAAATCACCTGCCAACTACGCCAGAACCGCTTGGCGGACACTGCGGAAACACCTGTCGGGCCGGCTGGAACCACATCTCAGACGTGCCAGAAACGTGTTCATGAGATGCTGGAACCACACCCCGAACAGACGGATACCACCTGCCAGAACCGCCTGAACCACCTGCTGAGCACGCCAGAACCACCTGCTCGACTCACCGGTACCACCTCCCTGACACGCCAAAATCACCTGCTGGGTATGCCAGAACCACTTGGCGGACACTCCGGAATCATCTGCCGGACATGCCGGAACCAGCTCTCAGACACACGAGAACCAAGTGCCGGAGACGCCGGAAGCACCTGCCGAGCATGCCGGAGCCACCTGCTCGACTCGCCAGAAACACCTGCCGGACACGCCAAAATCACCTGCCGGGTATGCCAGAACCACCTGGCGGACACTACGGAATCACCTGCCACGCATTCCGGAACCACCTCTCAGACGTGCCGGAAGCACGTGCCGGACACGCCGGAAACACCTACCGGACAGACCGGAACCACCTGCCAAGAACGCCGGAGCCACCTGTTCGACTCGCTGGAACCACCTGCCGGACAGGCCAATATCAACTGCTGGCTATGCCAGAACCACCTGGGGGACAGTCCGGGATCACCTGCCAGCCATGGCGGAACCACCTCTCAGACGTACCAGAACCACCTGCCGGAGAAGCTGGAAACACGTCCTGGACAAACTGGAACCACGTGACGGCCATGCCTGAAACACCTGCCGAGCACGGCGGAACCACCTGCCGGACACGCCAAAATCACCTGCGGGCTACGCCAGAACCACTTGGACGACTCTCCAAAATGACCTGCCGGGCATGCTGGAACCACCTCTCAGACGTGCCAGAAGCACGTGGCGGACAGTCCGGAATCACCTGTTGGGCATACGCAACCACCTCTGAGACGTACCAGAACCACGTCCCGTGCAGGCCGGAACCACCTACCGGACAGACCGGAATCAACTTTTGGGCATGCCGGAACCACCAGTCAGATGTGCCAGAAACACGTGCCGGAGACGCCGGAAGCACCTGCCGAGCACGTCGAAACCACCTGCTCAACTCGCCTGAACCACCTGCCGGACACGCCAAAATCACCTGCCCGCTACACCACCACCACTTCGGGTTCAAGCCGGAATCACGTGAGGGGCATGCCGGCACAGCCTCTCAGACTGAACCTCGTGCCGGACACCACAGAACCACCTGCCGGACACGCCGGAACCACCGGCTCGACCCGCCGGAACGACCGCTGGACATGCAAAATCACCTTCCTGCTACGCCGGAAACACTTGGCGAACACTCCGGAATCACCTGCCGGGCATGCCGGAACCACCTCTCAGATATGCCAGAAACACGTGCCAATGACCCCGGAAGCACCTGCCGAGCACGCCGGAACCACCTGCTCGACTCGCCAGAACCACCTGCCGGACGCGCAAAAATCACCTGCTGGCTACGCCACAACCAGTTGGGGAACACTTCTGAATCACCTGCCGGGCTTGCTGGAACCACCTGCCGGTCATGCCAAAATCACCTGCCAACTACGCCAGTACCACTTGGCGGACACTGTGGAAACACCTGTCGGGCCGGCCGGAACCACATCTCAGACGTGCCAGAACCATGTGCATGAGATGCTGGAACCACACCCCGAACAGATGGAAAACACCTGACAGACCCGTCTGAACAACCTGCCGAGCACGCCGGAGCCACCTGCTCGACTCACCGGAACCACCTACCTGACATGCCAAAATCACCAGCCGGGTATGCCAGAACCACTTGGCGGACACTCCGGAATCATCTGCCGGACATGCCGGAACCAGCTCTCAGACACACCAGAACCACGTGCCGGAGACGCCGGAAGCACCTGCCGAGCATGCCGGAGCCACCTGCTCGACTCGCCAGAAACACCTGCCGGACACGCCAAAATCACCTGCCGGGTACGCCAGAACCACCTGGCGGACACTCCGAAACCACCTGTCGCGCATGCCGGAACCACCTCTCAGACGTGCCGGAAGCACGTGCCGGACACTCCGGAATCACCTACCGGACAGTCCAGAACGACCTGCCGAGCACGCCGGAGCCACCTGTTCGACTCGCTGGAACCACCTTCCGGACAGGCCAATATCAACTGCTATCTATGCCAGAACCACCTGGGGGACGGTCAGGAATCACCTGCCAGCCATGGCGGAACCACCTCTCAGACGTACCAGAACCACCTGCCGGAGAAGCTGGAAACACGTCCTGGACAGTCTGGAACCACCTGCCGGCCAAGCCTGAACCACCTGCCAAGCACAACGGAACAACCTGCCAGACACGCCAAAATCACCTGCGGGCTACGCCAGAACCACTTGGACGACTCTCCGAAATGACCTGCCGGGCATGTTGGAACCACCTCTCAGACGTGCCAGAAGCACGTGGCGGACAGTCCGGAATCACCTGTTGGGCATACGCAACCACCTCTGACACGTACCAGAACCACGTGCCGTGCACGCCGGAACCACCTACCGGACAGACCGGAATCAACTTTTGGGCATGCCGGAACCACCAGTCAGATGTGCCAGAAACACGTGCCGGAGACGCCGGAAGCACCTGCCGAGCACGTCGCAACCACATGCTCAACTCGCCTGAACCACCTGCCGGACCCGCCATATTCACCTGCCCGCTACACCAGCACCACTACGGGGACAAGCCGGAATCACGTGAGGGGCATGCCCGCACAGCCTCTCAGACTGAACCTCGTGCCGGACACCACAGAACCACCTGCCGGACAGACCGGAACCACCTGCCGGACACGCTGGAACCACCGGCTCGACCCGCCGGAACGACCGCTTGACATGCAAAATCACCTTCCGGCTACGCCGGAAACACTTGGTGAACACTCCGGAATCACCTGCCGGGCATGCCGGAACCACCTCTCACATATGCCAGAAACACGTGCCAATGACCCCGGAAGCACCTGCCGAGCACGCCGGAACCACCTGCTCGACTCGCCAGAACCACCTGCCGGACACGCAAAAATCACCTGCCGGCTACGCCACAACCAGTTGGGGAACACTTCGGAATCACCTGCCGGGCTTGCTGGAACCACCTGCCAGTCATGCCAAAATCACCTGCCAACTACGCCAGTACCACTTGGCGGACACTGTGGAAACACCTGTCGGGCCGGCCGGAACCACATCTCAGACGTGCCAGAACCACATGCCGGAGAAGCTGCAAACACGTCCTGAACAGACTGGAACCACGTGACGGCCATGCCTGAACCACCTGCCGAGCACGGGGGAACCACCTGCCGGACATGCCAAAATCACCTGCCGGCTACGCCACAACCAGTTGGGGAACACTTCGGAATCACCTGCCGGGCTTGCTGGAACCACCTGCCAGTCATGCCAAAATCACCTGCCAACTACGCCAGAACCGCTTGGCGGACACTGCGGAAACACCTGTCGGGCCGGCTGGAACCACATCTCAGACGTGCCAGAAACGTGTTCATGAGATGCTGGAACCACACCCTGAACAGACGGATACCACCTGCCAGAACCGCCTGAACCACCTGCTGAGCACGCCGGAACCACCTGCTCGACTCACCGGTACCACCTCCCTGACACGCCAAAATCACCTGCTGGGTATGCCAGAACCACTTGGCGGACACTGCGGATTCATCTGCCGGACATGCCGGAACCAGCTCTCAGACACACCAGAACCAAGTGCCGGAGACGCCAGAACCACCTGCTCGAGACGCCAGATCCACCTGCCGATCACGCAAAAATCACCTGCCGGCTACGCCACAACCTGTTGGTGAACACTTTGGAATCACCTGCCAGGCTTGCTGGAACCACCTGCCAGTCATGCCAAAATCACCTGCCAACTACGCCAGAACCGCTTGGCGGACACTGCGGAAACACCTGTCGGGCCGGCTGGAACCACATCTCAGACGTGCCAGAAACGTGTTCATGAGATGCTGGAACCACACCCCGAACAGACGGATACCACCTGCCAGAACCGCCTGAACCACCTGCTGAGCACGCCAGAACCACCTGCTCGACTCACCGGTACCACCTCCCTGACACGCCAAAATCACCTGCTGGGTATGCCAGAACCACTTGGCGGACACTCCGGAATCATCTGCCGGACATGCCGGAACCAGCTCTCAGACACACGAGAACCAAGTGCCGGAGACGGCGGAAGCACCTGCCGAGCATGCCGGAGCCACCTGCTCGACTCGCCAGAAACACCTGCCGGACACGCCAAAATCACCTGCCGGGTATGCCAGAACCACCTGGCGGACACTACGGAATCACCTGCCACGCATTCCGGAACCACCTCTCAGACGTGCCGGAAGCACGTGCCGGACACGCCGGAAACACCTACCGGACAGACCGGAACCACCTGCCAAGAACGCCGGAGCCACCTGTTCGACTCGCTGGAACCACCTGCCGGACAGGCCAATATCAACTGCTGGCTATGCCAGAACCACCTGGGGGACAGTCCGGGATCACCTGCCAGCCATGGCGGAACCACCTCTCAGACGTACCAGAACCACCTGCCGGAGAAGCTGGAAACACGTCCTGGACAAACTGGAACCACGTGACGGCCATGCCTGAAACACCTGCCGAGCACGGCGGAACCACCTGCCGGACACGCCAAAATCACCTGCGGGCTACGCCAGAACCACTTGGACGACTCTCCAAAATGACCTGCCGGGCATGCTGGAACCACCTCTCAGACGTGCCAGAAGCACGTGGCGGACAGTCCGGAATCACCTGTTGGGCATACGCAACCACCTCTGAGACGTACCAGAACCACGTCCCGTGCAGGCCGGAACCACCTACCGGACAGACCGGAATCAACTTTTGGGCATGCCGGAACCACCAGTCAGATGTGCCAGAAACACGTGCCGGAGACGCCGGAAGCACCTGCCGAGCACGTCGAAACCACCTGCTCAACTCGCCTGAACCACCTGCCGGACACGCCAAAATCACCTGCCCGCTACACCACCACCACTTCGGGTTCAAGCCGGAATCACGTGAGGGGCATGCCGGCACAGCCTCTCAGACTGAACCTCGTGCCGGACACCACAGAACCACCTGCCGGACACGCCGGAACCACCGGCTCGACCCGCCGGAACGACCGCTGGACATGCAAAATCACCTTCCTGCTACGCCGGAAACACTTGGCGAACACTCCGGAATCACCTGCCGGGCATGCCGGAACCACCTCTCAGATATGCCAGAAACACGTGCCAATGACCCCGGAAGCACCTGCCGAGCACGCCGGAACCACCTGCTCGACTCGCCAGAACCACCTGCCGGACGCGCAAAAATCACCTGCTGGCTACGCCACAACCAGTTGGGGAACACTTCTGAATCACCTGCCGGGCTTGCTGGAACCACCTGCCGGTCATGCCAAAATCACCTGCCAACTACGCCAGTACCACTTGGCGGACACTGTGGAAACACCTGTCGGGCCGGCCGGAACCACATCTCAGACGTGCCAGAACCATGTGCATGAGATGCTGGAACCACACCCCGAACAGATGGAAAACACCTGACAGACCCGTCTGAACAACCTGCCGAGCACGCCGGAGCCACCTGCTCGACTCACCGGAACCACCTACCTGACATGCCAAAATCACCAGCCGGGTATGCCAGAACCACTTGGCGGACACTCCGGAATCATCTGCCGGACATGCCGGAACCAGCTCTCAGACACACCAGAACCACGTGCCGGAGACGCCGGAAGCACCTGCCGAGCATGCCGGAGCCACCTGCTCGACTCGCCAGAAACACCTGCCGGACACGCCAAAATCACCTGCCGGGTACGCCAGAACCACCTGGCGGACACTCCGAAACCACCTGTCGCGCATGCCGGAACCACCTCTCAGACGTGCCGGAAGCACGTGCCGGACACTCCGGAATCACCTACCGGACAGTCCAGAACGACCTGCCGAGCACGCCGGAGCCACCTGTTCGACTCGCTGGAACCACCTTCCGGACAGGCCAATATCAACTGCTATCTATGCCAGAACCACCTGGGGGACGGTCAGGAATCACCTGCCAGCCATGGCGGAACCACCTCTCAGACGTACCAGAACCACCTGCCGGAGAAGCTGGAAACACGTCCTGGACAGTCTGGAACCACCTGCCGGCCAAGCCTGAACCACCTGCCAAGCACAACGGAACAACCTGCCAGACACGCCAAAATCACCTGCGGGCTACGCCAGAACCACTTGGACGACTCTCCGAAATGACCTGCCGGGCATGTTGGAACCACCTCTCAGACGTGCCAGAAGCACGTGGCGGACAGTCCGGAATCACCTGTTGGGCATACGCAACCACCTCTGACACGTACCAGAACCACGTGCCGTGCACGCCGGAACCACCTACCGGACAGACCGGAATCAACTTTTGGGCATGCCGGAACCACCAGTCAGATGTGTCAGAAACACGTGCCGGAGACGCCGGAAGCACCTGCCGAGCACGTCGCAACCACCTGCTCAACTCGCCTGAACCAACTGCCGGACACGCCAAAATCACCTGCCCGCTACACCAGCACCACTTCGGGGACAAGCCGGAATCACGTGAGGGGCATGCCGGCACAGCCGCTCAGACTGAACCTCGTGCCGGACACCACAGAACCACCTGCCGGACAGACCGGAACCACCTGCCGGACACGCCGGAACCACCGGCTCGACCCGCCGGAACGACCACTGGACATGCAAAATCGCCTGCCGGCTACGCCGGAAACAGTTGGCGAACACTCCGGAATCACCTGCCGGGCATGCCGGAACCACCTCACACATATGCCAGAAACACGTGCCAATGACCCCGTAAGCACCTGCCGAGCACGCCGGAACCACCTGCTCGACTCGCCAGAACCACCTGCCGGACATGCAAAAATCACCTGCCGGCTACGCCACAACCAGTTGGGGAACACTTCGGAATCACCTGCCGGGCTTGCTGGAACCACCTGCCGGTCATGCCAAAATCACCTGCCAACTACGCCAGTACCACTTGGCGGACACTGTGGAAACACCTGTCGGGCCGGCCGGAACCACATCTCAGACGTGCCAGAACCATGTGCATGAGATGCTGGAACCACACCCCAAACAGACGGAAAACACCTGCCAGACCCGTCTGAACAACCTGCCGAGCACGCCGGAGCCACCTGCTCGACTCGCCGGAACCACCTACCTGACATGCCCAAATCACCAGCCGGGTATACCAGAACCACTTGGCGGACACTCCGGAATCATCTGCCGGACATGCCGGAACCAGCTCTCAGACACACCACAACCACGTGCCGGGGACGCCGGAAGCACCTGCCGAGCATGCCGGAGCCACCTGCTCGACTCGCCAGAAACACCTGCCGGACACGCCAAAATCACCTGCCGGGTACGCCAGAACCACCTGGCGGACACTCCGAAACCACCTGTCGCGCATGCTGGAACCACCTCTCAGACGTGCCGGAAGCACGTGCCGGACACGCCGGAATCACCTACCGGACAGACCGGAACCACCTGCCGAGCACGCCGGAGCCACCTGTTCGACTTGCTGGAACCACCTGCCGGACAGGCCAATATCAACTTCTGGCTATGCCAGAACCACCTGGGGGACGGTCCGGAATCACCTGCCAGCCATGGCGGAACCACCTCTCAGACGGACCAGAACCACCTGCCGGAGAAGCTGGAAACACGTCCTGGACAGTCTGGAACCACCTGCCGGCCAAGCCTGAACCACCTGCCAAGCACAACGGAACAACCTGCCAGACACGCCAAAGTCACCTGCGTGTTATGCCAGAACCACTTGGAGGACTCTCTGGGATGACCTGCCGGGCATGCCGGAACCACCTCTCAGACGTGCCAGAACCATGTGGCGGACAGTCCGGAATCACCTGTTGGGCATGCGCAACCACCTCTGAGACGTACCAGAACCACAGGCCGTGCAGGCTGGAACCACCTACCGGACAGACCGGAATCAACTTTTGGGCATGCCGGAACCACCAGTCAGATGTGCCAGAAACACGTGCCGGAGACGCCGGAAGCACCTGCCAAGCACGTTGGAACCACCTGCTCAACTCGCCTGAGCCACCTGCTGGACATGCCAAAATCACCTGCCGACTATGCCAGAACCACTTGGCGAACACTCCGGAATCACTTGCCGGGCATGCAGGAACCACCTCTCAGACATGCCAGAACCCCATGCCAATGACCCCGGAAGCACCAGCCGAGCACGCCGGAACCACCTGCTCGACTCGCCAGAACCACCTGCCGATCACGCAAAAATCACCTGCCGGCTATGCCACAACCAGTTGGTGAAGACTTTGGAATCACCTGCCAGGCTTGCTGGAACCACCTGCCAGTCATGCCAAAATCACCTGCCAACTACGCCAGAACCGCTTGGCGGACACTGCGGAAACACCTGTCGGGCCGGCTGGAACCACATCTCAGCCGTGCCAGAAACGTGTTCATGAGATGCTGGAACCACACCCCGAACAGACGGATACCACCTGCCAGAATCGCCTGAACCACCTGCTGAGCACGCCGGAACCACCTGCTCGACTCACTGGTACCACCTCCCTGACATGCCAAAATCACCTGCTGGGTATGCCAGAATCACTTGGCGGACACTCCGGAATCATCTGCCGGACATGCCGGAACCAGCTCTCAGACACACCAGAAGCAAGTGCCGGAGACGCCGGAAGCACCTGCCGAGCATGCCGGAGCCACCTGCTCGACTCGCCAGAAACACCTGCCGGACACGCCAAAATCAACTGCCGGGTATGCCAGAGCCACCTGGCGGACACTACGGAATCACCTGCCGCGAATGCCGGAACCACCTCTCAGACGTGCCGGAAGCACGTGCCGGACATGCCGGAAACACCTACCGGACAGACCGGAACCACCTGCCAAGAACGCCGGAGCCACCTGTTCGACTCGCTGGAACCACCTGCCGGACATTCCAATATCAACTGCTGGCTATGCCAGAACCACCTGGGGGACAGTCCGGGATCACCTGCCAGCCATTTCGGAACCACCTCTCAGACGTACCAGAACCACCTGCCGGAGAAGCTGGAAACACGTCCTGGACAGACTGGAACCACGTGACGGCCATGCCTGAACCACCTGCCGAGCACGGCGGAACCACCTGCCGGACACGCCAAAATCACCTGCGGGCTACGCCAGAACCACTTGGACGACTCTCCGAAATGACCTGGCGGGCATGTTGGAACCACCTCTCAGACGTGCCAGAAGCACGTGGCGGACAGTCCGGAATCACCTGTTGGGCATACGCAACCACCTCTGACACGTACCAGAACCACGTGCCGTGCACGCCGGAACCACCTACCGGACAGACCGGAATCAACTTTTGGGCATGCCAGAACCACCAGTCAGATGTGCCAGAAACACGTGCCGGAGACGCCGGAAGCACCTGCCGAGCACGTCGCAACCACATGCTCAACTCGCCTGAACCACCTGCCGGACCCGCCATATTCACCTGCCCGCTACACCAGCACCACTTCGGGGACAAGCCGGAATCACGTGAGGGGCATGCCGGCACAGCCTCTCAGACTGAACCTCGTGCCGGACACCACAGAACCACCTGCCGGACAGACCGGAACCACCTGCCGGACACGCTGGAACCACGGGCTCGACCCGCCGGAACGACCGCTGGACATGCAAAATCACCTTCCGGCTACGCCGGAAACACTTGGTGAACACTCCGGAATCACCTGCCGGGCATGCCGGAACCACCTCTCACATATGCCAGAAACACGTGCCAATGACCCCGGAAGCACCTGCCGAGCACGCCGGAACCACCTGCTCGACTCGCCAGAACCACCTGCCGGACACGCAAAAATCACCTGCCGGCTACGCCACAACCAGTTGGGGAACACTTCGGAATCACCTGCCGGGCTTGCTGGAACCACCTGCCAGTCATGCCAAAATCACCTGCCAACTACGCCAGTACCACTTGGCGGACACTGTGGAAACACCTGTCGGGCCGGCCGGAACCACATCTCAGACGTGCCAGAACCACATGCCGGAGAAGCTGCAAACACGTCCTGGACAGACTGGAACCACGTGACGGCCATGCCTGAACCACCTGCCGAGCACGGGGGAATCACCTTCCGGACATGCCAAAATCACCTGCGGGCTACGCCAGAACCACTTGGACGACTCTCCGAAATGACCTGCCGGGCATGTTGGAACCATCTCTCAGACGTGCCACAAGCACGTGGCGGACTGTCCGGAATCACCTGTTGGGCATACGCAACCACCTCTGACACGTACCAGAACCACGTGCCGTGCACGCCGGAACCACCTACCGGACAGACCGGAATCAACTTTTGGGCATGCCGGAACCACCAGTCAGATGTGCCAGAAACACGTGCCGGAGACGCCGGAAGCACCTGCCGAGCACGTCGCAACCACCTGCTCAACTCGCCTGAACCACCTGCCGGACACGCCAAAATCACCTGCCCGCTACACCAGCAACACTTCGGGGACAAGCCGGAATCACGTGAGGGGCATGCCGGCACAGCCTCTCAGACTGAACCTCGTGCCGGACACCACAGAACCACCTGCCGGACAGACCGGAACCACCTGCCGGACACGCCGGAACCACCGGCTCGACCCGCCGGAACGACCGCTGGACATGCAAAATCACCTGCCGGCTACGCCGGAAACACTTGGCGAACACTCCGGAATCACCTGCCGGGCATGCCGGAACCACATCTCAGATATGCCAGAAACACGTGCCAATGACACCGGAAGCACCTGCCGAGCACGCAGGAACCACATGCTCGACTCGCCAGAACCACCTGCCGGACACGCAAAAATCACCTGCCGGCTACGCCACAACCAGTTGGGGAACACTTCGGAATCACCTGCCGGGCTTGCTGGAACCACCTGCCAGTCATGCCAAAATCACCTGCCAACTACGCCAGAACCGCTTGGCGGACACTGTGGAAACACCTGTCGGGCCGGCTGGAACCACATCTCAGACGTGCCAGAAACGTGTTCATGAGATGCTGGAACCACACCCTGAACAGACGGATACCACCTGCCAGAACCGCCTGAACCACCTGCTGAGCACGCCGGAACCACCTGCTCGACTCACCGGTACCACCTCCCTGACACGCCAAAATCACCTGCTGGGTATGCCAGAACCACTTGGCGGACACTGCGGATTCATCTGCCGGACATGCCGGAACCAGCTCTCAGACACACCAGAACCAAGTGCCGGAGACGCCAGAACCACCTGCTCGAGACGCCAGATCCACCTGCCGATCACGCAAAAATCACCTGCCGGCTACGCCACAACCTGTTGGTGAACACTTTGGAATCACCTGCCAGGCTTGCTGGAACCACCTGCCAGTCATGCCAAAATCACCTGCCAACTACGCCAGAACCGCTTGGCGGACACTGCGGAAACACCTGTCGGGCCGGCCGGAACCACATCTCAGACGTGCCAGAAACGTGTTCATGAGATGCTGGAACCACACCCCGAACAGACGGATACCACCTGCCAGAACCGCCTGAACCACCTGCTGAGCACGCCGGAACCACCTGCTCGACTCACCGGTACCACCTCCCTGACATGCCAAAATCACCTGCTGGGTATGCCAGAATCACTTGGTGGACACTCCGGAATCATCTGCCGGACATGCCGGAACCAGCTCTCAGACACACCAGAAGCAAGTGCCGGAGACGCCGGAAGCACCTGCCGAGCATGCCGGAGCCACCTGCTCGACTCGCCAGAAACACCTACCGGAAACGCCAAAATCACCTGCCGGGTATGCCAGAACCACCTGGCGGACACTACGGAATCACCTGCCGCGCATGCCGGAACCACCTATCAGACGTGCCGGAAGCACGTGCCGGACAGGCCGGAAACACCTACCGGACAGACCGGAACCACCTGCCAAGAACGCCGGAGCCACCTGTTCGACTCGCTGGAACCACCTGCCGGACAGGCCAATATCAACTGCTGGCTATGCCAGAACCACCTGGGGGACAGTCCGGGATCACCTGCCAGCCATTTCGGAACCACCTCTCAGACGTACCAGAACCACCTGCCGGAGAAGCTGGAAACACGTCCTGGACAGACTGGAACCACGTGACGGCCATGCCTGAACCACCTGCCGAGCACGGCGTAGCCACCTGCCGGACACGCCAAAATCACCTGCGGGCTACGCCAGAACCACTTGGACGACTCTCCGAAATGACCTCCCGGGCATGTTGGAACCACCTCTCAGACGTGCCAGAAGCACGTGGCGGACAGTCCGGAATCACCTGTTGGGCATACGCAACCACCTCTGAGACGTACCAGAACCACGTGCCGTGCACGCCGGAACCACCTACCGGACAGACCGGAATCAACTTTTGGGCATGCCGACCACCAGTCAGATGTGCCAGAAACACGTGCCGGAGACGCAGGAAGCACCTGCCGAGCACGTCGCAACCACATGCTCAACTCGCCTGAACCACCTGCCGGACACGCCATATTCACCTGCCCGCTACACCAGCACCACTTCGGGGACAAGCCGGAATCACGTGAGGGGCATGCCGGCACAGCCTCTCAGACTGAACCTCGTGCCGGACACCACAGAACCACCTGCCGGACAGACCGGAACCACCTGCCGGACACGCCGGAACCACTGGCTCGACCCGCCAGAACGACCGCTGGACATGCAAAGTCACCTGACGGCTACGCGGGAAACACTTGGCGAACACTCCGGAATCACCTGCCAGGCATGCCGGAACCACCTCTCAGATATGCCAGAAACACGTGCCAATGACCCCGGAAGCACCTGCCGAGCACGCCGGAACCACCTGCTCGACTCGCCAGAACCACCTGCCGGACACGCAAAAATCACCTGCCGGCTACGCCACAACCAGTTGGGGAACACTTCGGAATCACCTGCCGGGCTTGCTGGAACCACCTGCCGGTCATGCCAAAATCACCTGCCAACTACGCCAGTACCACTTGGCGGACACTGTGGAAACACCTGTCGGGCCGGCCGGAACCACATCTCAGACGTGCCAGAACCATGTGCATGAGATGCTGGAACCACACCCAGAACAGACGGAAAACACCTGCCAGACCCGTCTGAACAACCTGCCGAGCACACCGGAGCCACCTGCTCGACTCGCCGGAACCACCTACCTGACATGCCCAAATCACCAGCCGGGTATGCCAGAACCACTTGGCGGACACTCCGGAATCATCTGCCGGACATGCCGGAACCAGCTCTCAGACACACCAGAACCACGTGCCGGAGACGCCGGAAGCACCTGCCGAGCATGCCGGAGCCACCTGCTCGACTCGCCAGAAACACCTGCCGGAAACGCCAAAATCACCTGCCGGGTACTCCAGAACCACCTGGCGGACACTCCGAAACCACCTGTCGCGCATGCCGGAACCAACTCTCAGACGTGCCAGAAGCACGTGCCGGACACGCCGGAATCACCTACCGGACAGACCGGAACCACCTGCCGAGCACGCCGGAGCCACCTGTTCGACTCGCTGGAACCACCTGCCGGACAGGCCAATATCAACTGCTGGCTATGCCAGAACCACCTGGGGGACGGTCCGGAATCACCTGCCAGCCATGGCGGAACCACCTCTCAGACGTACCAGAACCACCTGCCGGAGAAGCTGGAAACACGTCCTGGACAGTCTGGAACCACCTGCCGGCCAAGCCTGAACCACCTGCCAAGCACAACGGAACAACCTGCCAGACACGCCAAAGTCACCTGCGTGTTATGCCAGAACCACTTGGAGGACTCTCTGGGATGACCTGCCGGGCATGCCGGAACCACCTCTCAGACGTGCCAGAACCATGTGGCGGACAGTCCGGAATCACCTGTTGGGCATGCGCAACCACCTCTGAGACGTACCAGAACCACAGGCCGTGCAGGCTGGAACCACCTACCGGACAGACCGGAATCACCTTTCGGGCATGCCGGAACCACCTGTCAGATGTGCCAGAAACACGTGCCGGAGACGCCAGAAGCACCTGCCAAGCACGTTGGAACCACCTGCTCAACTCGCCTGAACCACCTGCCGGACATGCCAAAATCACCTGCCGACTATGCCAGAACCACTTGGTGAACACTCCGGGATCACTTGCCGGGCCTGCAGGAACCACCTCTCAGACATGCCAGAACCCCGTGCCAATGACCCCGGAAGCACCAGCCGAGCACGCCGGAACCACCTGCTCGACTCGCCAGGACCACCTGCCGATCACGCAAAAATCACCTGCCGGCTACGCCACAACCAGTTGGTGAACACTTTGGAATCACCTGCCAGGGTTGCTGGAACCACCTGCCGGTCATGCCAAAATCACCTGTCAACTACGCCAGAACCGCTTGGCGGACACTGCGGAAACACCTGTCGGGCCGGCTGGAACCACATCTCAGACGTGCCAGAAACGTGTTCATGAGATGCTGGAACCACACACCGAACAGACGGATACCACCTGCCAGAATCGCCTGAACCACCTGCTGAGCACGCCGGAACCACCTGCTCGACTCACCGGTACCACCTCCCTGACACGCCAAAATCACCTGCTGGGTATGCCAGAACCACTGGGGGGACACTCCGGAATCATCTGCCGGACATGCCGGAACCAGCTCTCACACACACCAGAGCCAAGTGCCGGAGACGCCGGAAGCACCTGCCGAGCATGCCGGAGCCACCTGCTCGACTCGCCAGAAACACCTGCCGGACACGCCAAAATCACCTGCCGGGTACGCCAGAACCACCTGGCGGACACTCCGAAACCACCTGTCGCGCATGCCGGAACCACCTCTCCGACGTGCCGGAAGCACGTGCCAGACACGCCGGAAACACCTACCGGACAGACCGGAACCACCTGCCAAGAACGCCGGAGCCACCTGTTCGACTCGCTGGAACCACCTGCCGGACAGGCCAATATCAACTGCTGGCTATGCCAGAACCACCTGGGGGACAGTCCGGGATCACCTGCCAGCCATGGCGGAACCACCTCTCAGACGTACCAGAACCACCTGCCGGAGATGCTGGAAACACGTCCTGGACAAACTGGAACCACGTGACGGCCATGCCTGAAACACCTGCCGAGCACGGCGGAACCACCTGCCGGACACGCCAAAATCACCTGCGGGCTACGCCAGAACCACTTGGACGACTCTCCAAAATGACCTGCCGGGCATGTTGGAACCACGTCTCAGACGTGCCAGAAGAACGTGGCGGACAGTCCGGAATCACCTGTTGGGCATACGCAACCACCTCTGAGACGTACCAGAACCACGTGCCGTGCACGCCGGAACCACCTAACGGACAGAGCGGAATCAACTTTTGGGCATGCCGGAACCACCAGTCAGATGTGCCAGAAACACGTGCCGGAGACGCTGGAAGCACCTGCCGAGCAAGTCGAAACCACCTGCTCAACTCGCCTGAACCACCTGCCGGACACGCCAAAATCCCCTGCCCGCTACACCAGCACCACTTCAGGTTGAAGCCGGAATCACGTGAGGGGCATGCCGGCACAGCCTCTCAGACTGAACCTCCTGCCGGACACCACAGAACCACCTGCCGGACAGACCGGAACCACCTGCCGGACATGCCGGAACCACCGGCTCGACCCGCCGGAACGACCGCTGGACATGCAAAATCACCTGCCGGCTACGCCGGAAACACTTGGCGAACATTCCGAAATCACCAGCCGGGCATGCCGGAACCACCTCTCAGATATGCCAGAACCACGTGCCAATGACCCCGGAAGCACCTGCCGAGCACGCCGGAGCCACCTGTTCGACTCGCTGGAACCACCTGCCGGACAGGCCAATATCAACTGCTGGCTATGCCAGAACCACCTGGGGGACGGTCCGGAATCACCTGCCAGCCATGGCGGAACCACCTCTCAGACGTACCAGAACCACCTGCCGGAGAAGCTGGAAACACGTCCTGGACAGTCTGGAACCACCTGCCAGCCAAGCCTGAACCACCTGCAAAGCACAACGGAACAACCTGCCAGACACGCCAAAATCACCTGCGTGTTATGCCAGAACCACTTGGAGGACTCTCTGGGATGACCTGCCGGGCATGCCGGAACCACCTCTCAGACGTGCCAGAAACATGTGCCGGAGACGCCGGAAGCACCTGCCAAGCACGTTGGAACCACCTGCTCAACTCGCCTGAACCACCTGCCGGACATGCCAAAATCACCTGCCAACTACGCGAGAACCGCATGGCGGACACTGCGGAAACACATGTCGGGCCGGCTGGAACCACATCTCAGACGGGCCAGAAACGTGTTCATGAGATGCTGGAACCACACACCGAACAGACAGATACCACCTGCCAGAACCGCCTGAACCACCTGCTGAGCATGCCGGGACCACCTGCTCGACTCACCGGTACCACCTCCCTGATACGCCAAAATCACCTGCTGGGTATGCCAGAACCACTTGGCGGACACTCCGGAATCATCAGCCAGACATGCCGGAACCAGCTCTCAGACACAACAGTACCAAGTGCCGGAGACGCCGGAAGCACCTGCCGAGCCTGCCGGAGCCACCTGCTCAACTCGCCAGGAACACCGGCCGGACACGCCAAAATCACCTGCCAGGTATGCCAGAACCACCTGGCGGACACTACGGAATCACCTGCCGCGCGTGCCGGAACCACCTCTCAGACGTGCCGGAAGCACGTGCCAGACACGCCGGAAACACCTACCGGACAGACCGGAACCACCTGCCAAGAACGCCGGAGCCACCTGTTCGACTCGCTGGAACCACCTGCTGGACAGGCCAATATCAACTGCTGGCTATGCCAGAACCACCTGGGGGACAGTCCGATATCACCTGCCAGCCATGGCGGAACCACCTCTCAGACGTACCAGAACCACCTGCCGGAGAAGCTGGAAACACGTCCTGGACAGACTGGAACCACGTGACGGCCATGCCTGAACCACCTGCCGAGCATGGCGGAACCACCTGCCGGACACGCCAAAATCACCTGCGGGCACCGCCAGAACCAGTTGGACGACTCTGCGAAATGACCTGCCGGGCATGTTGGAACCACCTCTCAGACGTGCCAGAAGCACGTGGCGGACAGTCAGGAATCACCTGTTGGGCATACGCAACCACCTCTGACACGTACCAGAACCACGTGCCGTGCACGCCGGAACCACCTACCGGACAGACCGGAATCAACTTTTGGGCATGCCGGAACCACCAGTCAGATGTGCCAGAAACACGTGCCGGAGACGCAGGAAGCACCTGCCGAGCACGTCGCAACCACATGCTCAACTCGCCTGAACCAACTGCCGGACACGCCATAATCACCTGCCCGCTACACCAGCACCACTTCGGGGACAAGCCGGAATCACGTGAGGGGCATGCCGGCACAGCCGCTCAGACTGAACCTCGTGCCGGACATCACAGAACCACCTGCCGGAGAGACCGGAACCACCTGCCGGACACGCCGGAACCACCGGCTCGACCCACCGGAACGACCGCTGGACATGCAAAATCACCTGCCGGCTACACCGGAAACACTTGGCGAACACTCCGGAATCACCTGCCGGGCATGCCGGAACCACCTCTCACATATTCCAGAAACACGTGCCAATGACCCCGGAAGCACCTGCCGAGCACGCCGGAACCACCTGCTCGACTCGCCAGAACCACCTGCCGGACACGCAAAAATCACCTGCCGGCTACGCCACAACCAGTTGGGGAACACTTCGGAATCACCTGCCGGGCTTGCTGGAACCACCTGCCGGTCATGCCAAAATCACCTGCCAACTACGCCAGTACCACTTGGCGGACACTGTGGAAACACCTGTCGGGCCGGCCGGAACCACATCTCAGACGTGCCAGAACCATGTGCATGAGATGCTGGAACCACACCCCGAACAGACGGAAAACACCTGCCAGACCCGTCTGAACAACCTGCCGAGCACGCCGGAGCCACCTGCTCGACTCGCCAGAAACACCTGCCGGACATGCCAAAATCACCTGCCGGGTACGCCAGAACCACCTGGCGGACACTCCGAAACCACCTGTCGCGCATGCCGGAACCACCTCTCAGACGTGCCGGAAGCACGTGCCGGACACGCCGGAATCACGTACCGGACAGACCGGAACCACCTGCCGAGCACGCCGGAGCCACCTGTTCGACTCGCTGGAACCACCTGCCGGACAGGCCAATATCAACTGCTGGCTATGCCAGAACCACCTGGGGGACGGTCCGGAATCACCTGCCAGCCATGGCGGAACCACCTCTCAGACGTACCAGAGCCACCTGCCGGAGAAGCTGGAAACACGTCCTGGACAGTCTGGAACCACCTGCCGGCCAAGCCTGAACCACCTGCCAAGCACAACGGAACAACCTGCCAGACACGCCAAAATCACCTGCGTGTTATGCCAGAACCACTTGGAGGACTCTCTGGGATGACCTGCCGGGCATGCCGGAACCACCTCTCAGACGTGCCAGAACCATGTGGCGGACAGTCCGGAATCACCTGTTGGGCATGCGCAACCACCTCTGAGACGTACCAGAACCACATGCCGTGCAGGCTGGAACCACCTACCGGACAGACCGGAATCACCTTTCGGGCATGCCGGAACCACCTGTCAGATGTGCCAGAAACACGTGCCGGAGACGCTGGAAGCACCTGCCAAGCACGTTGGAACCACCTGCTCAACTCGCCTGAACCACCTGCCGGACATGCCAAAATCACCTGCCGACTACGCCGGAACCACTTGGCGAACACTCCGGGGTCACTTGCCGGGCATGCAGGAACCACCTCTCAGACATGCCAGAACCCCGTGCCAATGACCCCGGAAGCACCAGCCGAGCACGCCGGAACCACCTGCTCGACTCGCCAGAACCACCTGCCGATCACGCAAAAGTCACCTGCCGGCTACGCCACAACCAGTTGGTGAAGACTTTGGAATCACCTGCCAGGCTTGCTGGAACCACCTGCCACTCATGCCAAAATCACCTGCCAACTACGCCAGAACGGCTTGGCGGACACTGCGGAAACACCTGTCGGGCCGGCCGGAACCACATCTCAGACGTGCCAGAAACGTGTTCATGAGATGCTGGAACCACACCCCGAACAGACGGATACCACCTGCCAGAACCGCCTGAACCACCTGCTGAGCACGCCGGAACCACCTGCTCGACTCACAGGTACCGGCTCCCTGACATGCCAAAATCACCTGCTGGGTATGTCAGAATCACTTGGCGGACACTCCGGAATCATCTGCCGGACATGCCGGAACCAGCTCTCAGACACACCAGAAGCAAGTGCTGGAGACGCCGGAAGCACCTGCCGAGCATGCCGGAGCCACCTGCTCGACTTGCCAGAAACACCTGCCGGACACGCCAAAATCACCTGCCGGGTATGCCAGAACCACCTGGCGGACACTACGGAATCACCTGCCGCGCATGCCGGAACCACCTCTCAGATGAGCCGGAAGCACGTGCCGGACACGCCGGAAACACCTACCGGACAGACCGGAACCACCTGCCAAGAACGCCGGAGCCACCTGTTCGACTCGCTGGAACCACCTGCCGGACATTCCAATATCAACTGCTGGCTATGCCAGAACCACCTGGGGGACAGTCCGGGATCACCTGCCAGCCATTTCGGAACCACCTCTCAGACGTACCAGAACCACCTGCCGGAGAAGCTGGAAACACGTCCTGGACAGACTGGAACCACGTGACGGCCATGCCTGAGCCACCTGCCGAGCACGGCGGAACCACCTGCCGGACACGCCAAAATCACCTGCGGGCTACGCCAGAACCACTTGGACGACTCTCCGAAATGACCTGCCGGGCATGTTGGAACCACCTCTCAGACGTGCCAGAAGAACGTGGCGGACAGTCCGGAATCACCTGTTGGGCATACGCAACCACCTCTGAGACGTACCAGAACCACGTGCCGTGCACGCCGGAACCACCTACCGGACAGACCGGAATCAACTTTTGGGCATGCCGGAACCACCAGTCAGATGTGCCAGAAACACGTGCAGGAGACGCCGGAAGCACCTGCCGAGCACGCCGGAACCACCTGCTCGACTCGCCAGAACCACCTGCCGATCACGCAAAAATCACCTGCCGGCTACGCCACAACCAGTTGGTGAACACTTTGGAATCACCTGCCAGGGTTGCTGGAACCACCTGCCGGTCATGCCAAAATCACCTGTCAACTACGCCAGAACCGCTTGGCGGACACTGCGGAAACACCTGTCGGGCCGGCTGGAACCACATCTCAGACGTGCCAGAAACGTGTTCATGAGATGCTGGAACCACACCCCGAACTGACGGATACCACCTGCCAGAACCGCCTGAACCACCTGCTGAGCACGCCGGAACCACCTGCTCGACTCACCGGTACCACCTACCTGACATGCCAAAATCACCAGCCGGGTATGCCAGAACCACATGGCGGACACTCCGGAATCATCTGCCGGACATGCCGGAACCAGCTCTCAGACACACCACAACCACGTGCCGGAGACGCCGGAAGCACCTGCCGAGCATGCCGGAGCCACCTGCTCGACTCGCCAGAAACACCTGCCGGACACGCCAAAATCACCTGCCGGGTACGCCAGAACCACCTGGCGGACACTCCGAAACCACCTGTCGCGCATGCCGGAACCACCTCTCAGACGTGCCGGAAGCACGTGCCGGACACGCCGGAATCACCTACCGGACAGACCGGAACCACCTGCCGAGCACGCCGGAGCCACCTGTTCGACTCGCTGGAACCACCTGCCGGACAGACCGGAATCAACTTTTGGGCATGCCGGAACCACCAGTCAGATGTGCCAGAAACACGTGTCGGAGACGCCGGAAGCACCTGCCGAGCACGTCGCAACCACATGCTCAGCTCGCCTGAACCACCTGCCAGACACGCAATATTCACGTGCCCGCTACACCAGCACCACTTCGGGGACAAGCCGGAATCACGTGAGGGGCATGCCGGCACAGCCTCTCAGACTGAACCTCGTGCCGGACACCACAGAACCACCTGCCGGACAGACCGGAACCACCTGCCGGACACGCCGGAACCACCGGCTCGACCCGCCGGAACGACCACTGGACATGTAAAATCACCTGCCGGCTACGCCGGAAACACTTGGCGAACACTCCGGAATCACCTGCCAGGCATGCCGGAACCACCTCTCAGATATGCCAGAACCACGTGCCAATGACCCCGGAAGCACCTGCCGAGCACGCCGGAACCACCTGCTCGACTCGCCAGCACCACCTGCCGGACACGCAAAAATCACCTGCCGGCTACGCCACAACCAGTTGGGGAACACTTCAGAATCACCTGCCGGGCTTGCTGGAACCACCTGCCGGACATGCCAAAATCACCTGCCAACTACGCCAGAACCGCTTGGCGGACACTGCGGAAACACCTGTCGGGCCGGCCGGAACCACATCTCAGACGTGCCAGAACCATGTGCATGAGATGCTGGAACCACACCCCGAACAGACGGAAAACACCTGCCAGACCCGTCTGAACAACCTGCCGAGCACGCCGGAGCCACCTGCTCGACTCGCCGGAACCACCTACCTGACATGCCCAAATCACCAGCCGGGTATGCCAGAACCACTTGGCGGACACTCCGGAATCATCTGCCGGACATGCCGGAACCAGCTCTCAGACACACCAGAACCACGTGCCGGAGACGCCGGAAGCACCTGCCGAGCATGCCGGAGCCACCTGCTCGACTCGCCAGAAACACCTGCCGGAAACCCCAAAATCACCTGCCGGGTACTCCAGAACCACCTGGCGGACACTCCGAAACCACCTGTCGCGCATGCCGGAACCAACTCTCAGACGTGCCGGAAGCACGTGCCGGACATGCCGGAATCACCTACCGGACAGACCGGAACCACCTGCCGAGCACGCCGGAGCCACCTGTTCGACTCGCTGCAACCACCTGCCGGACAGGCCAATATCAACTGCTGGCTATGCCAGAACCACCTGGGGGACGGTCCGGAATCACCTGCCAGCCATGGCGGAACCACCTCTCAGACGTACCAGAACCACCTGCCGGAGAAGCTGGAAACACGTCCTGGACAGTCTGGAACCACCTGCCGGCCAAGCCTGAACCACCTGCCAAGCACAACGGAACAACCTGCCAGACACGCCAAAGTCACCTGCGTGTTATGCCAGAACCACTTGGAGGACTCTCTGGGATGACCTGCCGGGCATGCCGGAACCACCTCTCAGACGTGCCAGAACCATGTGGCGGACAGTCCGGAATCACCTGTTGGGCATGCGCAACCACCTCTGAGACGTACCAGAACCACAGGCCGTGCAGGCTGGAACCACCTACCGGACAGACCGGAATCACCTTTCGGGCATGCCGGAACCACCTGTCAGATGTGCCAGAAACACGTGCCGGAGACGCCGGAAGCACCTGCCAAGCACGTTGGAACCACCTGCTCAACTCGCCTGAACCACCTGCCGGACATGCCAAAATCACCTGCCGACTATGCCAGAACCACTTGGTGAACACTCCGGGATCACTTGCCGGGCCTGCAGGAACCACCTCTCAGACATGCCAGAACCCCGTGCCAATGACCCCGGAAGCACCAGCCGAGCACGCCAGAACCACCTGCTCGACTCGCCAGAACCACCTGCCGATCACGCAAAAATCACCTGCCGGCTACGCCACAACCAGTTGGTGAACACTTTGGAATCACCTGCCAGGGTTGCTGGAACCACCTGCCGGTCATGCCAAAATCACCTGTCAACTACGCCAGAACCGCTTGGCGGACACTGCGGAAACACCTGTCGGGCCGGCTGGAACCACATCTCAGACGTGCCAGAAACGTGTTCATGAGATGCTGGAACCACACCCCGAACTGACGGATACCACCTGCCAGAACCGCCTGAACCACCTGCTGAGCACGCCGGAACCACCTGCTCGACTCACCGGTACCACCTCCCTGACACGCCAAAATCACCTGCTGGGTATGCCAGAACCACTTGGCGGACACTCCGGAATCATCTGCCGGACATGCCGGAACCAGCTCTCACACACACCAGAGCCAAGTGCCGGAGACGCCGGAAGCACCTGCCGAGCATGCCGGAGCCACCTGCTCGACTCGCCAGAAACACCTGCCGGACACGCCAAAATCACCTGCCGGGTATGCCAGAACCACCTGGCGGACACTACGGAATCACCTGCCGCGCATGCCGGCACCACCTCTCAGACGTGCCGGAAGCACGTGCCGGACACGCCGGAAACACCTACCGGACAGACCGGAACCACCTGCCAAGAACGCCGGAGCCACCTGTTCGACTCGCTGGAACCACCTGCCGGACAGGCCAATATCAACTGCTGGCTATGCCAGAACCACCTGGGGGACAGTCCGATATCACCTGCCAGCCATGGCGGAACCACCTCTCAGACGTACCAGAACCACCTGCCGGAGAAGCTGGAAACACGTCCTGGACAGACTGCAACCACGTGACGGCCATGCCTGAACCACCTGCCGAGCACGGCGGAACCACCTGCCGGACACGCCAAAATCACCTGCGGGCTACGCCAGAACCACTTGGACGACTCTCCGAAATGACCTGCCGGGCATGTTGGAACCACCTCTCAGACGTGCCAGAAGCACGTGGCGGACAGTCCGGAATCACCTGTTGGGCATACGCAACCACCTCTGAGACGTACCAGAACCACGTGCCGTGCACGCCGGAACCACCTACCGGACAGACCGGAATCAACTTTTGGGCATGCCGGAACCACCAGTCAGATGTGCCAGAAACACGTGCCGGAGACGCCGGAAGCACCTGCCGAGCACGTCGCAACCACATGCTCAACTCGCCTGAACCACCTGCCAGACACGCCAAAATCACCTGCCCGCTACACCAGCACCACTTCGGGGACAAGCCGGAATCCCGTGAGGGGCATGCCGGCACAGCCTCTCAGACTGAACCTCGTGCCGGACACCACAGAACCACCTGCCGGACAGACCGGAACCACCTGCCGGACACGCCGGAACCACCGGCTCGACCCGCCGGAACGACCGCTGGACATGCAAAATCACCTGCCGGCTACGCCGGAAACACTTGGCGAACACTCCGGAATCACCTGCCAGGCATGCCGGAACCACCTCTCAGATATGCCAGAAACACGTGCCAATGACCCCGGAAGCACCTGCCGAGCACGCCGGAACCACCTGCTCGACTCGCCAGAACCACCTGCCGGACACGCAAAAATCACCTGCCGGCTACGCCACAACCAGTTGGGGAACACTTCGGAATCACCTGCCGGGCTTGCTGGAACCACCTGCCGGTCATGCCAAAATCACCTGCCAACTACGCCAGTACCACTTGGCGGACACTGTGGAAACACCTGTCGGGCCGGCCGGAACCACATCTCAGACGTGCCAGAACCATGTGCATGAGATGCTGGAACCACACCCCGAACAGACGGAAAACACCTGCCAGACCCGTCTGAACAACCTGCCGAGCACGCCGGAGCCACCTGCTCGACTCGCCGGAACCACCTACCTGACATGCCCAAATCACCAGCCGGGTATGCCAGAACCACTTGGCGGACACTCCGGAATCATCTGCCGGACATGCCGGAACCAGCTCTCAGACACACCAGAACCACGTGCCGGAGACGCCGGAAGCACCTGCCGAGCATGCCGGAGCCACCTGCTCGACTCGCCAGAAACACCTGCCGGAAACGCCAAAATCACCTGCCGGGTACTCCAGAACCACCTGGCGGACACTCCGAAACCACCCGTCGCGCATGCCGCAACCAACTCTCAGACGTGCCGGAAGCACGTGCCGGACACGCCAGAATCACCTACCGGACAGACCGGAACCACCTGCCGAGCACGCCGGAGCCACCTGTTCGACTCGCTGCAACCACCTGCCGGACAGGCCAATATCAACTGCTGGCTATGCCAGAACCACCTGGGGGACGGTCCGGAATCACCTGCCAGCCATGGCGGAACCACCTCTCAGACATACCAGAACCACCTGCCGGAGAAGCTGGAAACACGTCCTGGACAGTCTGGAACCACCTGCCGGCCAAGCCTGAACCACCTGCCAAGCACAACGGAACAACCTGCCAGACACGCCAAAGTCACCTGCGTGTTATGCCAGAACCACTTGGAGGACTCTCTGGGATGACCTGCCGGGCATGCCGGAACCACCTCTCAGACGTGCCAGAACCATGTGGCGGACAGTCCGGAATCACCTGTTGGGCATGCGCAACCACCTCTGAGACGTACCAGAACCACAGGCCGTGCAGGCTGGAACCACCTACCGGACAGACCGGAATCACCTTTCGGGCATGCCGGAACCACCTGTCAGATGTGCCAGAAACACGTGCCGGAGACGCCGGAAGCACCTGCCAAGCACGTTGGAACCACCTGCTCAACTCGCCTGAACCACCTGCCGGACATGCCAAAATCACCTGCCGACTATGCCAGAACCACTTGGTGAACACTCCGGGATCATTTGCCGGGCCTGCAGGAACCACCTCTCAGACATGCCAGAACCCCGTGCCAATGACCCCGGAAGCACCAGCCGAGCACGCCGGAACCACCTGCTCGACTCGCCAGAACCACCTGCCGATCACGCAAAAATCACCTGCCAGCTACGCCACAACCAGTTGGTGAACACTTTGGAATCACCTGCCAGGGTTGCTGGAACCACCTGCCGGTCATGCCAAAATCACCTGTCAACTACGCCAGAACCGCTTGGCGGACACTGCGGAAACACCTGTCGGGCCGGCAGGAACCACATCTCAGACGTGCCAGAACCATGTGCATGAGATGCTGGAACCACACCCCGAACAGATGGAAAACACCTGCCAGACCCGTCTGAACAACCTGCCGAGCACGCCGGAGCCACCTGCTCGACTCACCGGAACCACCTACCTGACATGCCAAAATCACCAGCCGGGTATGCCAGAACCACATGGCGGACACTCCGGAATCATCTGCCGGACATGCCGGAACCAGCTCTCAGACACACCACAACCACGTGCCGGAGACGCCGGAAGCACCTGCCGAGCATGCCGGAGCCACCTGCTCGACTCGCCAGAAACACCTGCCGGACACGCCAAAATCACCTGCCAGGTACGCCAGAACCACCTGGCGGACACTCCGAAACCACCTGTCGCGCATGCCGGAACCACCTCTCAGACGTGCCGGAAGCACGTGCCGGACACGCCGGAATCACCTACCGGACAGACCGGAACCACCTGCCGAGCACGCCGGAGCCACCTGTTCGACTCGCTGGAACCACCTGCCGGACAGACCGGAATCAACTTTTGGGCATGCCGGAACCACCAGTCAGATGTGCCAGAAACACGTGCCGGAGACGCCGGAAGCACCTGCCGAGCACGTCGCAACCACATGCTCAGCTCGCCTGAACCACCTGCCAGACACGCCATATTCACCTGCCCGCTACACCAGCACCACTTCGGGGACAAGCCGGAATCACGTGAGGGGCATGCCGGCACAGCCTCTCAGACTGAACCTCGTGCCGGACACCACAGAACCACCTGCCGGACAGACCGGAACCACCTGCCGGACACGCCGGAACCACCGGCTCGACCCGCCGGAACGACCGCTGGACATGTAAAATCACCTGCCGGCTACGCCGGAAACACTTGGCGAACACTCCGGAATCACCTGCCAGGCATGCCGGAACCACCTCTCAGATATGCCAGAACCACGTGCCAATGACCCCGGAAGCACCTGCCGAGCACGCCGGAACCACCTGCTCGACTCGCCAGAACCACCTGCCGGACACGCAAAAATCACCTGCCGGCTACGCCACAACCAGTTGGGGAACACTTCAGAATCACCTGCCGGGCTTGCTGGAACCACCTGCCGGACATGCCAAAATCACCTGCCAACTACGCCAGTACCACTTGGCGGACACTGTGGAAACACCTGTCGGGCCGGCCGGAACCACATCTCAGACGTGCCAGAACCATGTGCATGAGATGCTGGAACCACACCCCGAACAGACGGAAAACACCTGCCAGACCCGTCTGAACAACCTGCCGAGCACGCCGGAGCCACCTGCTCGACTCGCCGGAACCACCTACCTGACATGCCCAAATCACCAGCCGGGTATGCCAGAACCACTTGGCGGACACTCCGGAATCATCTGCCGGACATGCCGGAACCAGCTCTCAGACACACCAGAACCACGTGCCGGAGACGCCGGAAGCACCTGCCGAGCATGCCGGAGCCACCTGCTCGACTCGCCAGAAACACCTGCCGGAAACCCCAAAATCACCTGCCGGGTACTCCAGAACCACCTGGCGGACACTCCGAAACCACCTGTCGCGCATGCCGGAACCAACTCTCAGACGTGCCGGAAGCACGTGCCGGACATGCCGGAATCACCTACCGGACAGACCGGAACCACCTGCCGAGCACGCCGGAGCCACCTGTTCGACTCGCTGCAACCACCTGCCGGACAGGCCAATATCAACTGCTGGCTATGCCAGAACCACCTGGGGGACGGTCCGGAATCACCTGCCAGCCATGGCGGAACCACCTCTCAGACGTACCAGAACCACCTGCCGGAGAAGCTGGAAACACGTCCTGGACAGTCTGGAACCACCTGCCGGCCAAGCCTGAACCACCTGCCAAGCACAACGGAACAACCTGCCAGACACGCCAAAGTCACCTGCGTGTTATGCCAGAACCACTTGGAGGACTCTCTGGGATGACCTGCCGGGCATGCCGGAACCACCTCTCAGACGTGCCAGAACCATGTGGCGGACAGTCCGGAATCACCTGTTGGGCATGCGCAACCACCTCTGAGACGTACCAGAACCACAGGCCGTGCAGGCTGGAACCACCTACCGGACAGACCGGAATCACCTTTCGGGCATGCCGGAACCACCTGTCAGATGTGCCAGAAACACGTGCCGGAGACGCCGGAAGCACCTGCCAAGCACGTTGGAACCACCTGCTCAACTCGCCTGAACCACCTGCCGGACATGCCAAAATCACCTGCCGACTATGCCAGAACCACTTGGTGAACACTCCGGGATCACTTGCCGGGCCTGCAGGAACCACCTCTCAGACATGCCAGAACCCCGTGCCAATGACCCCGGAAGCACCAGCCGAGCACGCCGGAACCACCTGCTCGACTCGCCAGAACCACCTGCCGATCACGCAAAAATCACCTGCCGGCTACGCCACAACCAGTTGGTGAACACTTTGGAATCACCTGCCAGGGTTGCTGGAACCACCTGCCGGTCATGCCAAAATCACCTGTCAACTACGCCAGAACCGCTTGGCGGACACTGCGGAAACACCTGTCGGGCCGGCTGGAACCACATCTCAGACGTGCCAGAAACGTGTTCATGAGATGCTGGAACCACACCCCGAACTGACGGAAAACACCTGCCAGAACCGCCTGAACCACCTGCTGAGCACGCCGGAACCACCTGCTCGACTCACCGGTACCACCTCCCTGACACGCCAAAATCACCTGCTGGGTATGCCAGAACCACTTGGCGGACACTCCGGAATCATCTGCCGGACATGCCGGAACCAGCTCTCACACACACCAGAGCCAAGTGCCGGAGACGCCGGAAGCACCTGCCGAGCATGCCGGAGCCACCTGCTCGACTCGCCAGAAACACCTGCCGGACACGCCAAAATCACCTGCCGGGTATGCCAGAACCACCTGGCGGACATTACGGAATCACCTGCCGCGCATGCCGGCACCACCTCTCAGACGTGCCGGAAGCACGTGCCGGACACGCCGGAAACACCTACCGGACAGACCGGAACCACCTGCCAAGAACGCCGGAGCCACCTGTTCGACTCGCTGGAACCACCTGCCGGACAGGCCAATATCAACTGCTGGCTATGCCAGAACCACCTGGGGGACAGTCCGATATCACCTGCCAGCCATGGCGGAACCACCTCTCAGACGTACCAGAACCACCTGCCGGAGAAGCTGGAAACACGTCCTGGACAGACTGCAACCACGTGACGGCCATGCCTGAACCACCTGCCGAGCACGGCGGAACCACCTGCCGGACACGCCAAAATCACCTGCGGGCTACGCCAGAACCACTTGGACGACTCTCCGAAATGACCTGCCGGGCATGTTGGAACCACCTCTCAGACGTGCCAGAAGCACGTGGCGGACAGTCCGGAATCACCTGTTGGGCATACGCAACCACCTCTGAGACGTACCAGAACCACGTGCCGTGCACGCCGGAACCACCTACCGGACAGACCGGAATCAACTTTTGGGCATGCCGGAACCACCAGTCAGATGTGCCAGAAACACGTGCCGGAGACGCCGGAAGCACCTGCCGAGCACGTCGCAACCACATGCTCAACTCGCCTGAACCACCTGCCAGACACGCCATATTCACCTGCCCGCTACACCAGCACCACTTCGGGGACAAGCCGGAATCCCGTGAGGGGCATGCCGGCACAGCCTCTCAGACTGAACCTCGTGCCGGACACCACAGAACCACCTGCCGGACAGACCGGAACCACCTGCCGGACACGCCGGAACCACCGGCTCGACCCGCCGGAACGACCGCTGGACATGCAAAATCACCTGCCGGCTACGCCGGAAACACTTGGCGAACACTCCGGAATCACCTGCCAGGCATGCCGGAACCACCTCTCAGATATGCCAGAAACACGTGCCAATGACCCCGGAAGCACCTGCCGAGCACGCCGGAACCACCTGCTCGACTCGCCAGAACCACCTGCCGGACACGCAAAAATCACCTGCCGGCTACGCCACAACCAGTTGGGGAACACTTCTGAATCACCTGCCGGGCTTGCTGGAACCACCTGCCGGTCATGCCAAAATCACCTGCCAACTACGCCAGTACCACTTGGCGGACACTGTGGAAACACCTGTCGGGCCGGCCGGAACCACATCTCAGACGTGCCACAACCATGTGCATGAGATGCTGGAACCACACCCCGAACAGACGGAAAACACCTGCCAGACCCGTCTGAACAACCTGCCGAGCACGCCGGAGCCACCTGCTCGACTCGCCGGAACCACCTACCTGACATGCCCAAATCACCAGCCGGGTATGCCAGAACAACTTGGCGGACACTCCGGAATCATCTGCCGGACATGCCGGAACCAGCTCTCAGACACACCAGAACCACGTGCCGGAGACGCCGGAAGCACCTGCCGAGCATGCCGGAGCCACCTGCTCGACTCGCCAGAAACACCTGCCGGAAACGCCAAAATCACCTGCCGGGTACTCCAGAACCACCTGGCGGACACTCCGAAACCACCTGTCGCGCATGCCGCAACCAACTCTCAGACGTGCCGGAAGCACGTGCCGGACACGCCGGAATCACCTACCGGACAGACCGGAACCACCTGCCGAGCACGCCGGAGCCACCTGTTCGACTCGCTGCAACCACCTGCCGGACAGGCCAATATCAACTGCTGGCTATGCCAGAACCACCTGGGGGACGGTCCGGAATCACCTGCCAGCCATGGCGGAACCACCTCTCAGACGTACCAGAACCACCTGCCGGAGAAGCTGGAAACACGTCCTGGACAGTCTGGAACCACCTGCCGGCCAAGCCTGAACCACCTGCCAAGCACAACGGAACTACCTGCCAGACACGCCAAAGTCACCTGCGTGTTATGCCAGAACCACTTGGAGGACTCTCTGGGATGACCTGCCGGGCATGCCGGAACCACCTCTCAGACGTGCCAGAACCATGTGGCGGACAGTCCGGAATCACCTGTTGGGCATGCGCAACCACCTCTGAGACGTACCAGAACCACAGGCCGTGCAGGCTGGAACCACCTACCGGACAGACCGGAATCACCTTTCGGGCATGCCGGAACCACCTGTCAGATGTGCCAGAAACACGTGCCGGAGACGCCGGAAGCACCTGCCAAGCACGTTGGAACCACCTGCTCAACTCGCCTGAACCACCTGCCGGACATGCCAAAATCACCTGCCGACTATGCCAGAACCACTTGGTGAACACTCCGGGATCACTTGCCGGGCCTGCAGGAACCACCTCTCAGACATGCCAGAACCCCGTGCCAATGACCCCGGAAGCACCAGCCGAGCACGCCGGAACCACCTGCTCGACTCGCCAGAACCACCTGCCGATCACGCAAAAATCACCTGCCGGCTACGCCACAACCAGTTGGTGAACACTTTGGAATCACCTGCCAGGGTTGCTGGAACCACCTGCCGGTCATGCCAAAATCACCTGTCAACTACGCCAGAACCGCTTGGCGGACACTGCGGAAACACCTGTCGGGCCGGCTGGAACCACATCTCAGACGTGCCAGAAACGTGTTCATGAGATGCTGGAACCACACCCCGAACTGACGGATACCACCTGCCAGAACCGCCTGAACCACCTGCTGAGCACGCCGGAACCACCTGCTCGACTCACCGGTACCACCTCCCTGACACGCCAAAATCACCTGCTGGGTATGCCAGAACCACTTGGCGGACACTCCGGAATCATCTGCCGGACATGCCGGAACCAGCTCTCACACACACCAGAGCCAAGTGCCGGAGACGCCGGAAGCACCTGCCGAGCATGCCGGAGCCACCTGCTCGACTCGCCAGAAACACCTGCCGGACACGCCAAAATCACCTGCCGGGTATGCCAGAACCACCTGGCGGACACTACGGAATCACCTGCCGCGCATGCCGGCACCACCTCTCAGACGTGCCGGAAGCACGTGCCGGACACGCCGGAAACACCTACCGGACAGACCGGAACCACCTGCCAAGAACGCCGGAGCCACCTGTTCGACTCGCTGGAACCACCTGCCGGACAGGCCAATATCAACTGCTGGCTATGCCAGAACCACCTGGGGGACAGTCCGATATCACCTGCCAGCCATGGCGGAACCACCTCTCAGACGTACCAGAACCACCTGCCGGAGAAGCTGGAAACACGTCCTGGACAGACTGCAACCACGTGACGGCCATGCCTGAACCACCTGCCGAGCACGGCGGAACCACCTGCCGGACACGCCAAAATCACCTGCGGGCTACGCCAGAACCACTTGGACGACTCTCCGAAATGACCTGCCGGGCATGTTGGAACCACCTCTCAGACGTGCCAGAAGCACGTGGCGGACAGTCCGGAATCACCTGTTGGGCATACGCAACCACCTCTGAGACGTACCAGAACCACGTGCCGTGCACGCCGGAACCACCTACCGGACAGACCGGAATCAACTTTTGGGCATGCCGGAACCACCAGTCAGATGTGCCAGAAACACGTGCCGGAGACGCCGGAAGCACCTGCCGAGCACGTCGCAACCACATGCTCAACTCGCCTGAACCACCTGCCAGACACGCCATATTCACCTGCCCGCTACACCAGCACCACTTCGGGGACAAGCCGGAATCCCGTGAGGGGCATGCCGGCACAGCCTCTCAGACTGAACCTCGTGCCGGACACCACAGAACCACCTGCCGGACAGACCGGAACCACCTGCCGGACACGCCGGAACCACCGGCTCGACCCGCCGGAACGACCGCTGGACATGCAAAATCACCTGCCGGCTACGCCGGAAACACTTGGCGAACACTCCGGAATCACCTGCCAGGCATGCCGGAACCACCTCTCAGATATGCCAGAAACACGTGCCAATGACCCCGGAAGCACCTGCCGAGCACGCCGGAACCACCTGCTCGACTCGCCAGAACCACCTGCTGGACACGCAAAAATCACCTGCCGGCTACGCCACAACCAGTTGGGGAACACTTCTGAATCACCTGCCGGGCTTGCTGGAACCACCTGCCGGTCATGCCAAAATCACCTGCCAACTACGCCAGTACCACTTGGCGGACACTGTGGAAACACCTGTCGGGCCGGCCGGAACCACATCTCAGACGTGCCAGAACCATGTGCATGAGATGCTGGAACCACACCCCGAACAGACGGAAAACACCTGCCAGACCCGTCTGAACAACCTGCCGAGCACGCCGGAGCCACCTGCTCGACTCGCCGGAACCACCTACCTGACATGCCCAAATCACCAGCCGGGTATGCCAGAACAACTTGGCGGACACTCCGGAATCATCTGCCGGACATGCCGGAACCAGCTCTCAGACACACCAGAACCACGTGCCGGAGACGCCGGAAGCACCTGCCGAGCATGCCGGAGCCACCTGCTCGACTCGCCAGAAACACCTGCCGGAAACGCCAAAATCACCTGCCGGGTACTCCAGAACCACCTGGCGGACACTCCGAAACCACCTGTCGCGCATGCCGCAACCAACTCTCAGACGTGCCGGAAGCACGTGCCGGACACGCCGGAATCACCTACCGGACAGACCGGAACCACCTGCCGAGCACGCCGGAGCCACCTGTTCGACTCGCTGCAACCACCTGCCGGACAGGCCAATATCAACTGCTGGCTATGCCAGAACCACCTGGGGGACGGGCCGGAAACACCTGCCAGCCATGGCGGAACCACCTCTCAGACGTACCAGAACCACCTGCCGGAGAAGCTGGAAACACGTCCTGGACAGTCTGGAACCACCTGCCGGCCAAGCCTGAACCACCTGCCAAGCACAACGGAACAACCTGCCAGACACTCCAAAGTCACCTGCGTGTTATGCCAGAACCACTTGGAGGACTCTCTGGGATGACCTGCTGGGCATGCCGGAACCACCTCTCAGACGTGCCAGAACCATGTGGCGGACAGTCCGGAATCACCTGTTGGGCATGCGCAACCACCTCTGAGACGTACCAGAACCACAGGCCGTGCAGGCTGGAACCACCTACCGGACAGACCGGAATCACCTTTCGGGCATGCCGGAACCACCTGTCAGATGTGCCAGAAACACGTGCCGGAGACGCCGGAAGCACCTGCCAAGCACGTTGGAACCACCTGCTCAACTCGCCTGAACCACCTGCCGGACATGCCAAAATCACCTGCCGACTATGCCAGAACCACTTGGTGAACACTCCGGGATCACTTGCCGGGCCTGCAGGAACCACCTCTCAGACATGCCAGAACCCCGTGCCAATGACCCCGGAAGCACCAGCCGAGCACGCCGGAACCACCTGCTCGACTCGCCAGAACCACCTGCCGATCACGCAAAAATCACCTGCCGGCTACGCCACAACCAGTTGGTGAACACTTTGGAATCACCTGCCAGGGTTGCTGGAACCACCTGCCGGTCATGCCAAAATCACCTGTCAACTACGCCAGAACCGCTTGGCGGACACTGCGGAAACACCTGTCGGGCCGGCTGGAACCACATCTCAGACGTGCCAGAAACGTGTTCATGAGATGCTGGAACCACACCCCGAACTGACGGATACCACCTGCCAGAACCGCCTGAACCACCTGCTGAGCACGCCGGAACCACCTGCTCGACTCACCGGTACCACCTCCCTGACACGCCAAAATCACCTGCTGGGTATGCCAGAACCACTTGGCGGACACTCCGGAATCATCTGCCGGACATGCCGGAACCAGCTCTCACACACACCAGAGCCAAGTGCCGGAGACGCCGGAAGCACCTGCCGAGCATGCCGGAGCCACCTGCTCGACTCGCCAGAAACACCTGCCGGACACGCCAAAATCACCTGCCGGGTATGCCAGAACCACCTGGCGGACACTACGGAATCACCTGCCGCGCATGCCGGCACCACCTCTCAGACGTGCCGGAAGCACGTGCCGGACACGCCGGAAACACCTACCGGACAGACCGGAACCACCTGCCAAGAACGCCGGAGCCACCTGTTCGACTCGCTGGAACCACCTGCCGGACAGGCCAATATCAACTGCTGGCTATGCCAGAACCACCTGGGGGACAGTCCGATATCACCTGCCAGCCATGGCGGAACCACCTCTCAGACGTACCAGAACCACCTGCCGGAGAAGCTGGAAACACGTCCTGGACAGACTGCAACCACGTGACGGCCATGCCTGAACCACCTGCCGAGCACGGCGGAACCACCTGCCGGACACGCCAAAATCACCTGCGGGCTACGCCAGAACCACTTGGACGACTCTCCGAAATGACCTGCCGGGCATGTTGGAACCACCTCTCAGACGTGCCAGAAGCACGTGGCGGACAGTCCGGAATCACCTGTTGGGCATACGCAACCACCTCTGAGACGTACCAGAACCACGTGCCGTGCACGCCGGAACCACCTACCGGACAGACCGGAATCAACTTTTGGGCATGCCGGAACCACCAGTCAGATGTGCCAGAAACACGTGCCGGAGACGCCGGAAGCACCTGCCGAGCACGTCGCAACCACATGCTCAACTCGCCTGAACCACCTGCCAGACACGCCATATTCACCTGCCCGCTACACCAGCACCACTTCGGGGACAAGCCGGAATCCCGTGAGGGGCATGCCGGCACAGCCTCTCAGACTGAACCTCGTGCCGGACACCACAGAACCACCTGCCGGACAGACCGGAACCACCTGCCGGACACGCCGGAACCACCGGCTCGACCCGCCGGAACGACCGCTGGACATGCAAAATCACCTGCCGGCTACGCCGGAAACACTTGGCGAACACTCCGGAATCACCTGCCAGGCATGCCGGAACCACCTCTCAGATATGCCAGAAACACGTGCCAATGACCCCGGAAGCACCTGCCGAGCACGCCGGAACCACCTGCTCGACTCGCCAGAACCACCTGCTGGACACGCAAAAATCACCTGCCGGCTACGCCACAACCAGTTGGGGAACACTTCTGAATCACCTGCCGGGCTTGCTGGAACCACCTGCCGGTCATGCCAAAATCACCTGCCAACTACGCCAGTACCACTTGGCGGACACTGTGGAAACACCTGTCGGGCCGGCCGGAACCACATCTCAGACGTGCCAGAACCATGTGCATGAGATGCTGGAACCACACCCCGAACAGACGGAAAACACCTGCCAGACCCGTCTGAACAACCTGCTGAGCACGCCGGAGCCACCTGCTCGACTCGCCGGAACCACCTACCTGACATGCCCAAATCACCAGCCGGGTATGCCAGAACAACTTGGCGGACACTCCGGAATCATCTGCCGGACATGCCGGAACCAGCTCTCAGACACACCAGAACCACGTGCCGGAGACGCCGGAAGCACCTGCCGAGCATGCCGGAGCCACCTGCTCGACTCGCCAGAAACACCTGCCGGAAACGCCAAAATCACCTGCCGGGTACTCCAGAACCACCTGGCGGACACTCCGAAACCACCTGTCGCGCATGCCGCAACCAACTCTCAGACGTGCCGGAAGCACGTGCCGGACACGCCGGAATCACCTACCGGACAGACCGGAACCACCTGCCGAGCACGCCGGAGCCACCTGTTCGACTCGCTGCAACCACCTGCCGGACAGGCCAATATCAACTGCTGGCTATGCCAGAACCACCTGGGGGACGGGCCGGAAACACCTGCCAGCCATGGCGGAACCACCTCTCAGACGTACCAGAACCACCTGCCGGAGAAGCTGGAAACACGTCCTGGACAGTCTGGAACCACCTGCCGGCCAAGCCTGAACCACCTGCCAAGCACAACGGAACAACCTGCCAGACACTCCAAAGTCACCTGCGTGTTATGCCAGAACCACTTGGAGGACTCTCTGGGATGACCTGCTGGGCATGCCGGAACCACCTCTCAGACGTGCCAGAACCATGTGGCGGACAGTCCGGAATCACCTGTTGGGCATGCGCAACCACCTCTGAGACGTACCAGAACCACAGGCCGTGCAGGCTGGAACCACATACCGGACAGACCGGAATCACCTTTCGGGCATGCCGGAACCACCTGTCACATGTGCCAGAAACACGTGCCGGAGACGCCGGAAGCACCTGCCAAGCACGTTGGAACCACCTGCTCAACTCGCCTGAACCACCTGCCGGACATGCCAAAATCACCTGCCGACTATGCCAGAACCACTTGGTGAACACTCCGGGATCACTTGTCGGTCCTGCAGGAACCACCTCTCAGACATGCCAGAACCCCGTGCCAATGACCCTGGAAGCACCAGCCGAGCACGCCGGAACCACCTGCTCGACTCGCCAGAACCACCTGCCGATCACGCAAAAATCACCTGCCGGCTACGCCACAACCAGTTGGTGAACACTTTGGAATCACCTGCCAGGGTTGCTGGAACCACCTGCCGGTCATGCCAAAATCACCTGCCAACTACGCCAGAACCGCTTGGCGGACACTGCGGAAACACCTGTCGGGCCGGCCGGAACCACATCTCAGACGTGCCAGAAACGTGTTCATGAGATGCTGGAACCACACCCCGAACAGACGGATACCACCTGCCAGAACCGCCTGAACCATCTGCTGAGCACGCCGGAACCACCTGCTCGTCTCACCGGTACCACCTCCCTGACACGCCAAAATCACCTGCTGGGTATGCCATAACCACTTGGCGGACACTCCGGAATCATCTGCCGGACATGCCGGAACCAGCTCTCACACACACCAGAGCCAAGTGCCGGAGACGCGGGAAGCACCTGCCGAGCATGCCGGAGCCACCTGCTCGACTCGCCAGAAACACCTGCCGGACACGCCAAAATCACCTGCCGGGTATGCCAGAACCACCTGGCGGACACTACGGAATCACCTGCCGCGCATGCCGGAACCACCTCTCAGACGTGCCGGAAGCACGTGCCGGACACGCCGGAAACACCTACCGGACAGACCGGAACCACCTGCCAAGAACGCCGGAGCCACCTGTTCGACTCGCTGGAACCACCTGCCGGACATTCCAATATCAACTGCTGGCTATGCCAGAACCACCTGGGGGACAGTCCGGGATCACCTGCCAGCCATTTCGGAACCACCTCTCAGACGTACCAGAACCACCTGCCGGAGAAGCTGGAAACACGTCCTCGACAGACTGAACAACGTGACGGCCATGCCTGAACCACCTGCCGAGCACGGCGGGACCACCTGCCGGACACGCCAAAATCACCTGCGGGCTACGCCAGAACCACTTGGACGACTCTCCGAAATGACCTGCCGGGCATGCCGGAACCACCTCTCAGACGTGCCAGAAGCACGTGGCGGACAGTCCGGAATCACCTGTTGGGCATACGCAACCACCTCTGACACGTACCAGAACCACGTGCCGTGCACGCCGGAACCACCTACCGGACAGACCGGAATCAACTCTTGGGCATGCCGGAACCACCAGTCAGATGTGCCAGAAACACGTGCCGGACACGACGGAAGAACCTGCCGAGCACGTCGCAACCACCTGCTCAACTCGCCTGAACCACCTGCCGGACACGCCAAAATCACCTGCCCGCTACACCAGCACCACTTCGGGGACAAGCCGGAATCACGTGAGGGGCATGCCGGCACAGCCTCTCAGACCGAACCTCGTGCCGGACACCACAGCACCACCTGCCGGACAGACCGGAACCACCTGCCGGACACGCCGGAACCACCGGCTCGACCCGCCGGAACGACCGCTGGACATGCAAAATCACCTGCTGGCTACGCCGGAAACACTTGGCGAACACTCCGGAATCACCTGCCGGGCATGCCGGAACCACCTCTCAGATATGCCAGAACCACGTGCCAATGACCCCGGAAGCACCTGCCGAGCACGCCGGAACCACCTGCTCGACTCGCCAGAACCACCTGCTGGACACGCAAAAATCACCTGCCGGCTACGCCACAACCAGTTGGGGAACACTTCAGAATCACCTGCCGGGCTTGCTGGAACCACCTGCCGGTCATGCCAAAATCACCTGCCAACTACGCCAGTACCACTTGGCGGACACTGTGGAAACACCTGTCGGGCCGGCCGGAACCACATCTCAGACGTGCCAGAACCATGTGCATGAGATGCTGGAACCACACCCCGAAAAGACGGAAAACACCTGCCAGACCCGTCTGAACAACCTGCCGAGCACGCCGGAGCCACCTGCTCGACTTGCCGGAACCACCTACCTGACATGCCCAAATCACCAGCCGGGTATGCCAGAACCACTTGGCGGACACTCCGGAATCATCTGCCGGACATGCCGGAACCAGCTCACAGACACACCAGAAACACGAGCCGGAGACGCCGGAAGCACCTGCCGAGCATGCCGGAGCCACCTGCTCGACTCGCCAGAAACACCTGCCGGACACGCCAAAATCACCTGCCGGGTATGCCAGAACCACCTGGCGGACAGTACGGAATCACCTGCCGCGCATGCCGGAACCACCTGTCAGACGTGCCGGAAGCACGTGCCAGACAGGCCGGAAACACCTACCGGACAGACTGGAACCACCTGCCAAGAACGCCGGAGCCACCTGTTCGACTCGCTGGAACCACCTGCCGGACAGGCCAATATCAACTGCTGGCTATGCCAGAACCACCTGGGGGACGGTCCGGGATCACCTGCCAGCCATGGCGGAACCACCTCTCAGACGTACCAGAACCACCTGCCGGAGAAGCTGGAAACACGTCCTGGACAGACTGGAACCACGTGACGGCCATGCCTGAACCACCTGCCGAGCACGGATGAAACACCTGCCGGACACGCCAAAATCACCTGCGGGCTACGCCAGAACCACTTGGACGACTCTCCGAAATGACCTGCCGGGCATGTTGGAACCACCTCTCAGACGTGACAGAAGCACGTGGTGGACAGTCCGGAATCACCTGTTGGGCATACGCAACCACCTCTGAGACGTACCAGAAACACGTGCCGTGCACGCCGGAACCACCTACCGGACAGACCGGAATCAACTTTTGGGCATGCCGGAACCACCAGTCAGATGTGTCAGAAACACGTGCCGGAGACGCCGGAAGCACCTGCCGAGCACGTCGCAACCACCTGCTCAACCCGCCTGAACCACCTGCTGAGCACGCCGGAACCACCTGCTCGACCCACCGGTACCACCTCCCTGACACGCCAAACTCACCTGCTGGGTATGCCAGAACCACTTGGCGGACACTCCGGAATCATCTGCCGGACATGCCGGAACCAGCTCTCAGACACACCAGAACCAAGTGCCGGAGACGCAGGAAGCACCTGCCGAGCATGCCGGAGCCACCTGATCGACTCTCCAGAAACACCTGCCGGACACGCCAAAATCACCTACCGGGAATGCCAGAACCACCTGGCGGACACGCCAAAATCACCTGCCCGCTACACCAGCACCACTTCGGGGACAAGCCGGAATCACGTGAGGGGCATGCCGGCACAGCCTCTCAGACTGAACCTCGTGCCGGACACCACAGAACCACCTGCCGGACAGACCGGAACCACCTGCCGGACACGCCGGAACCACCGGCTCGACCCGCCGGAACGACCGCTGGACATGCAAAATCACCTTCCGGCTACGCCGGAAACACTTGGCGAACACTCCGGAATCACCTGCCGGGCATGCCGGAACCACCTCTCAGATATGCCAGAACCACGTGCCAATGACCCCGGAACCACCTGCCGAGCACGCCGGAACCACCTGCTCGACTCGCCAGAACCACCTGCTGGACACGCAAAAATCACCTTCCGGCTACGCCACAACCAGTTGGGGAACACTTCGGAATCACCTGCTGGGCTTGCTGGAACCACCTGGCGGTCATGCCAAAATCACCTGCCAACTACGCCAGAACCGCTTCGCGGACACTGCGGAAACACCTGTCGGGCCGGCCGGAACCACATCTCAGACGTGCCAGAAACGTGTTCATGAGATGCTGGAACCACACCCCGAACAGACGGATACCACCTGCCAGAACCGCCTGAACCACCTGCTGAGCACGCCGGAACCACCTGCTCGACTCACTGGTACCACCTCCCTGCCATGCCAAAATCACCTGCTGGGTATGCCAGAATCACTTGGCGGACACTCCGGAATCATCTGCCGGACATGCCGGAACCAGCTCTCAGACACACCACAACCACGTGCCGGAGACGCCGGAAGCACCTGCCGAGCATGCCGGAGCCACCTGCTCGACTCGCCAGAAACACCTGCCGGACACGCCAAAATCACCTGCCGGGTATGCCAGAACCACCTGGCGGACACTACGGAATCACCTGCCGCGCATGCTGGAACCACCTCTCAGACGTGCCGGAAGCATGTGCCGGACACGCCGGAAACACCTACCGGACAGACCGGAACCACCTGCCAAGAACGCCGGAGCCACCTGTTCGACTCGCTTGAACCACCTGCCGGACATTCCAATATCAACTGCTGGCTATGCCAGAACCACCTGGGGGACAGTCCGGGATCACCTGCCAGCCATTTCGGAACCACCTCTCAGACGTACCAGAACCACCTGCCGGAGAAGCTCGAAACACGTCCTGGACAGACTGGAACCACGTGACGGCCATGCCTGAACCACCTGCCGAGCACGGCGGAACCACCTGCCGGACACGCCAAAATCACCTGCGGGCTACGCCAGAACCACTTGGACGACTCTCCGAAATGACCTGCCGGGCATGTTGGAACCACCTCTCAGACGTGCCAGAAGCACGTGGCGGACAGTCCGGAATCACCTGTTGGGCATACGCAACCACCGCTGAGACGTACCAGAACCACGTGCCGTGCACGCCGGAACCACCTACCGGACAGACCGGAATCAACTTTTGGGCATGCCGGAACCACCAGTCAGATGTGCCAGAAACACGTGCCGGAGACGCCGGAAGCACCTGCCGAGCACGTCGCAACCACATGCTCAACTCGCCTGAACCACCTGCCGGACGCGCCATAATCACCTGCCCGCTACACCAGCACCACTTCGGGGACAAGCGGAAATCACGTGAGGGGCATGCCGGCACAGCCTCTCAGACTGAACCTCGTGCCGGACACCACAGAACCACCTGCCGGACAGACCGGAACCACCTGCCGGACACGCCGGAACCACCGGCTCGACCCGCCGGAACGACCGCTGGACATGCAAAATCACCTTCCGGCTACGCCGGAAACACTTGTCGAACACTCCGGAATCACCTGCCGGGCATGCCGGAACCACCTCTCAGATATGCCAGAAACACGTGCCAATGACCCCGGAACCACCTGCCGGACACGCCGGAACCACCTGCTCGACTCGCCAGAACCACCTGCCGGACACGCAAAAATCACCTGCTGGCTACGCCACAACCAGTTGGGGAACACTTCTGAATCACCTGCCGGGCTTGCTGGAACCAGCTGCCGGTCATGCCAAAATCACCTGCCAACTACGCCAGTACCACTTGGCGGACACTGTGGAAACACCTGTCGGGCCGGCCGGAACCACATCTCAGACGTGCCAGAACCATGTGCATGAGATGCTGGAACCACACCCCGAACAGACGGAAAACACCTGCCAGACCCGTCTGAACAACCTGCCGAGCACGCCGGAGCCACCTGCTCGACTCGCCGGAACCACCTACCTGACATGCCCAAATCACCAGCCGGGTATGCCAGAACAACTTGGCGGACACTCCGGAATCATCTGCCGGACATGCCGGAACCAGCTCTCAGACACACCAGAACCACGTGCCGGAGACGCCGGAAGCACCTGCCGAGCATGCCGGAGCCACCTGCTCGACTCGCCAGAAACACCTGCCGGAAACGCCAAAATCACCTGCCGGGTACTCCAGAACCACCTGGCGGACACTCCGAAACCACCTGTCGCGCATGCCGGAACCACCTCTCAGACGTGCCGGAAGCACGTGCCGGACACGCCGGAATCACCTACCGGAAAGACCGGAACCACCTGCCGAGCACGCCGGAGCCACCTGTTCGACTCGCTGGAACCACCTGCCGGACAGGCCAATATCAACTGCTGGCTATGCCAGAACCACCTGGGGGACGGGCCGGAAACACCTGCCAGCCATGGCGGAACCACCTCTCAGACGTACCAGAACCACCTGCCGGAGAAGCTGGAAACACGTCCTGGACAGTCTGGAACCACCTGCCGGCCAAGCCTGAACCACCTGCCAAGCACAACGGAACAACCTGCCAGACACGCCAAAGTCACCTGCGTGTTATGCCAGAACCACTTGGAGGACTCTCTGGGATGACCTGCTGGGCATGCCGGAACCACCTCTCAGACGTGCCAGAACCATGTGGCGGACAGTCCGGAATCACCTGTTGGGCATGCGCAACCACCTCTGAGACGTACCAGAACCACAGGCCGTGCAGGCTGGAACCACATACCGGACAGACCGGAATCACCTTTCGGGCATGCCGGAACCACCTGTCACATGTGCCAGAAACACGTGCCGGAGACGCCGGAAGCACCTGCCAAGCACGTTGGAACCACCTGCTCAACTCGCCTGAACCACCTGCCGGACATGCCAAAATCACCTGCCGACTATGCCAGAACCACTTGGTGAACACTCCGGGATCACTTGCCGGTCCTGCAGGAACCACCTCTCAGACATGCCAGAACCCCGTGCCAATGACCCTGGAAGCACCAGCCGAGCACGCCGGAACCACCTGCTCGACTCGCCAGAACCACCTGCCGATCACGCAAAAATCACCTGCCGGCTACGCCACAACCAGTTGGTGAACACTTTGGAATCACCTGCCAGGGTTGCTGGAACCACCTGCCGGTCATGCCAAAATCACCTGCCAACTACGCCAGAACCGCTTGGCGGACACTGCGGAAACACCTGTCGGGCCGGCCGGAACCACATCTCAGACGTGCCAGAAACGTGTTCATGAGATGCTGGAACCACACCCCGAACAGACGGATACCACCTGCCAGAACCGCCTGAACCATCTGCTGAGCACGCCGGAACCACCTGCTCGTCTCACCGGTACCACCTCCCTGACACGCCAAAATCACCTGCTGGGTATGCCAGAACCACTTGGCGGACACTCCGGAATCATCTGCCGGACATGCCGGAACCAGCTCTCACACACACCAGAGCCAAGTGCCGGAGACGCGGGAAGCACCTGCCGAGCATGCCGGAGCCACCTGCTCGACTCGCCAGAAACACCTGCCGGACACGCCAAAATCACCTGCCGGGTATGCCAGAACCACCTGGCGGACATTACGGAATCACCTGCCGCGCATGCCGGAACCACCTCTCTGACGTGCCGGAAGCACGTGCCGGACACGCCGGAAACACCTACCGGACAGACCGGAACCACCTGCCAAGAACGCCGGAGCCACCTGTTCGACTCGCTGGAACCACCTGCCGGACATTCCAATATCAACTGCTGGCTATGCCAGAACCACCTGGGGGACAGTCCGGGATCACCTGCCAGCCATTTCGGAACCACCTCTCAGACGTACCAGAACCACCTGCCGGAGAAGCTGGAAACACGTCCTCGACAGACTGAACAACGTGACGGCCATGCCTGAACCACCTGCCGAGCACGGCGGGACCACCTGCCGGACACGCCAAAATCACCTGCGGGCTACGCCAGAACCACTTGGACGACTCTCCGAAATGACCTGCCGGGCATGCCGGAACCACCTCTCAGACGTGCCAGAAGCACGTGGCGGACAGTCCGGAATCACCTGTTGGGCATACGCAACCACCTCTGACACGTACCAGAACCACGTGCCGTGCACGCCGGAACCACCTACCGGACAGACCGGAATCAACTCTTGGGCATGCCGGAACCACCAGTCAGATGTGCCAGAAACACGTGCCGGAGACGCCGGAAGCACCTGCCAAGCACGTTGGAACCACCTGCTCAACTCGCCTGAACCACCTGCCGGACACGCCAAAATCACCTGCCCGCTACACCAGCAACACTTCGGGGACAAGCCGGAATCACGTGAGGGGCATGCCGGCACAGCCTCTCAGACCGAACCTCGTGCCGGACACCACAGCACCACCTGCCGGACAGACCGGAACCACCTGCCGGACACGCCGGAACCACCGGCTCGACCCGCCGGAACGACCGCTGGACATGCAAAATCACCTGCTGGCTACGCCGGAAACACTTGGCGAACACTCCGGAATCACCTGCCGGGCATGCCGGAACCACCTCTCAGATATGCCAGAACCACGTGCCAATGACCCCGGAAGCACCTGCCGAGCACGCCGGAACCACCTGCTCGACTCGCCAGAACCACCTGCTGGACACGCAAAAATCCCCTGCCGGCTACGCCACAACCAGTTGGGGAACACTTCGGAATCACCTGCCGGGCTTGCTGGAACCACCTGCCGGTCATGCCAAAATCACCTGCCAACTACGCCAGTACCACTTGGCGGACACTGTGGAAACACCTGTCGGGCCGGCCGGAACCACATCTCAGACGTGCCAGAACCATGTGCATGAGATGCTGGAACCACACCCCGAACAGACGGAAAACACCTGCCAGACCCGTCTGAACAACCTGCCGAGCACGCCGGAGCCACCTGCTCGACTTGCCGGAACCACCTACCTGACATGCCCAAATCACCAGCCGGGTATGCCAGAACCACTTGGCGGACACTCCGGAATCATCTGCCGGACATGCCGGAACCAGCTCTCAGACACACCAGAAACACGAGCCGGAGACGCCGGAAGCACCTGCCGAGCATGCCGGAGCCACCTGCTCGACTCGCCAGAAACACCTGCCGGACACGCCAAAATCACCTGCCGGGTATGCCAGAACCACCTGGCGGACAGTACGGAATCACCTGCCGCGCATGCCGGAACCACCTCTCAGACGTGCCGGAAGCACGTGCCAGACAGGCCGGAAACACCTACCGGACAGACCGGAACCACCTGCCAAGAACGCCGGAGCCACCTGTTCGACTCGCTGGAACCACCTGCCGGACAGGCCAATATCAACTGCTGGCTATGCCAGAACCACCTGGGGGACGGTCCGGGATCACCTGCCAGCCATGGCGGAACCACCTCTCAGACGTACCAGAACCACCTGCCGGAGAAGCTGGAAACACGTCCTGGACAGACTGGAACCACGTGACGGCCATGCCTGAACCACCTGCCGAGCACGGATGAAACACCTGCCGGACACGCCAAAATCACCTGCGGGCTACGCCAGAACCACTTGGACGACTCTCCGAAATGACCTGCCGGGCATGTTGGAACCACCTCTCAGACGTGACAGAAGCACGTGGTGGACAGTCCGGAATCACCTGTTGGGCATACGCAACCACCTCTGAGACGTACCAGAAACACGTGCCGTGCACGCCGGAACCACCTACCGGACAGACCGGAATCAACTTTTGGGCATGCCGGAACCACCAGTCAGATGTGTCAGAAACACGTGCCGGAGACGCCGGAAGCACCTGCCGAGCACGTCGCAACCACCTGCTCAACCCGCCTGAACCACCTGCTGAGCACGCCGGAACCACCTGCTCGACCCACCGGTACCACCTCCCTGACACGCCAAACTCACCTGCTGGGTATGCCAGAACCACTTGGCGGACACTCCGGAATCATCTGCCGGACATGCCGGAACCAGCTCTCAGACACACCAGAACCAAGTGCCGGAGACGCAGGAAGCACCTGCCGAGCATGCCGGAGCCACCTGATCGACTCTCCAGAAACACCTGCCGGACACGCCAAAATCACCTACCGGGAATGCCAGAACCACCTGGCGGACACGCCAAAATCACCTGCCCGCTACACCAGCACCACTTCGGGGACAAGCCGGAATCACGTGAGGGGCATGCCGGCACAGCCTCTCAGACTGAACCTCGTGCCGGACACCACAGAACCACCTGCCGGACAGACCGGAACCACCTGCCGGGCACGCCGGAACCACCGGCTCGACCCGCCGGAACGACCGCTGGACATGCAAAATCACCTTCCGGCTACGCCGGAAACACTTGGCGAACACTCCGGAATCACCTGCCGGGCATGCCGGAACCACCTCTCAGATATGCCAGAACCACGTGCCAATGACCCCGGAACCACCTGCCGAGCACGCCGGAACCACCTGCTCGACTCGCCAGAACCACCTGCTGGACACGCAAAAATCACCTTCCGGCTACGCCACAACCAGTTGGGGAACACTTCGGAATCACCTGCTGGGCTTGCTGGAACCACCTGGCGGTCATGCCAAAATCACCTGCCAACTACGCCAGAACCGCTTGGCGGACACTGCGGAAACACCTGTCGGGCCGGCCGGAACCACATCTCAGACGTGCCAGAAACGTGTTCATGAGATGCTGGAACCACACCCCGAACAGACGGATACCACCTGCCAGAACCGCCTGAACCACCTGCTGAGCACGCCGGAACCACCTGCTCGACTCACTGGTACCACCTCCCTGCCATGCCAAAATCACCTGCTGGGTATGCCAGAATCACTTGGCGGACACTCCGGAATCATCTGCCGGACATGCCGGAACCAGCTCTCAGACACACCACAACCACGTGCCGGAGACGCCGGAAGCACCTGCCGAGCATGCCGGAGCCACCTGCTCGACTCGCCAGAAACACCTGCCGGACACGCCAAAATCACCTGCCGGGTATGCCAGAACCACCTGGCGGACACTACGGAATCACCTGCCGCGCATGCCGGAACCACCTCTCAGACGTGCCGGAAGCATGTGCCGGACACGCCGGAAACACCTACCGGACAGACCGGAACCACCTGCCAAGAACGCCGGAGCCACCTGTTCGACTCGCTTGAACCACCTGCCGGACATTCCAATATCAACTGCTGGCTATGCCAGAACCACCTGGGGGACAGTCCGGGATCACCTGCCAGCCATTTCGGAACCACCTCTCAGACGTACCAGAACCACCTGCCGGAGAAGCTCGAAACACGTCCTGGACAGACTGGAACCACGTGACGGCCATGCCTGAACCACCTGCCGAGCACGGCGGAACCACCTGCCGGACACGCCAAAATCACCTGCGGGCTACGCCAGAACCACTTGGACGACTCTCCGAAATGACCTGCCGGGCATGTTGGAACCACCTCTCAGACGTGCCAGAAGCACGTGGCGGACAGTCCGGAATCACCTGTTGGGCATACGCAACCACCGCTGAGACGTACCAGAACCACGTGCCGTGCACGCCGGAACCACCTACCGGACAGACCGGAATCAACTTTTGGGCATGCCGGAACCACCAGTCAGATGTGCCAGAAACACGTGCCGGAGACGCCGGAAGCACCTGCCGAGCACGTAGCAACCACATGCTCAACTCGCCTGAACCACCTGCCGGACACGCCATAATCACCTGCCCGCTACACCAGCACCACTTCGGGGACAAGCGGAAATCACGTGAGGGGCATGCCGGCACAGCCTCTCAGACTGAACCTCGTGCCGGACACCACAGAACCACCTGCCGGACAGACCGGAACCACCTGCCGGACACGCCGGAACCACCGGCTCGACCCGCCGGAACGACCGCTGGACATGCAAAATCACCTTCCGGCTACGCCGGAAACACTTGGCGAACACTCCGGAATCACCTGCCGGGCATGCCGGAACCACCTCTCAGATATGCCAGAAACACGTGCCAATGACCCCGGAACCACCTGCCGGACACGCCGGAACCACCTGCTCGACTCGCCAGAACCACCTGCCGGACACGCAAAAATCACCTGCTGGCTACGCCACAACCAGTTGGGGAACACTTCTGAATCACCTGCCGGGCTTGCTGGAACCAGCTGCCGGTCATGCCAAAATCACCTGCCAACTACGCCAGTACCACTTGGCGGACACTGTGGAAACACCTGTCGGGCCGGCCGGAACCACATCTCAGACGTGCCAGAACCATGTGCATGAGATGCTGGAACCACACCCCGAACAGACGGAAAACACCTGCCAGACCCGTCTGAACAACCTGCCGAGCACGCCGGAGCCACCTGCTCGACTCGCCGGAACCACCTACCTGACATGCCCAAATCACCAGCCGGGTATGCCAGAACAACTTGGCGGACACTCCGGAATCATCTGCCGGACATGCCGGAACCAGCTCTCAGACACACCAGAACCACGTGCCGGAGACGCCGGAAGCACCTGCCGAGCATGCCGGAGCCACCTGCTCGACTCGCCAGAAACACCTGCCGGAAACGCCAAAATCACCTGCCGGGTACTCCAGAACCACCTGGCGGACACTCCGAAACCACCTGTCGCGCATGCCGGAACCACCTCTCAGACGTGCCGGAAGCACGTGCCGGACACGCCGGAATCACCTACCGGACAGACCGGAACCACCTGCCGAGCACGCCGGAGCCACCTGTTCGACTCGCTGGAACCACCTGCCGGACAGGCCAATATCAACTGCTGGCTATGCCAGAACCACCTGGGGGACGGGCCGGAAACACCTGCCAGCCATGGCGGAACCACCTCTCAGACGTACCAGAACCACCTGCCGGAGAAGCTGGAAACACGTCCTGGACAGTCTGGAACCACCTGCCGGCCAAGCCTGAACCACCTGCCAAGCACAACGGAACAACCTGCCAGACACGCCAAAGTCACCTGCGTGTTATGCCAGAACCACTTGGAGGACTCTCTGGGATGACCTGCTGGGCATGCCGGAACCACCTCTCAGACGTGCCAGAACCATGTGGCGGACAGTCCGGAATCACCTGTTGGGCATGCGCAACCACCTCTGAGACGTACCAGAACCACAGGCCGTGCAGGCTGGAACCACATACCGGACAGACCGGAATCACCTTTCGGGCATGCCGGAACCACCTGTCACATGTGCCAGAAACACGTGCCGGAGACGCCGGAAGCACCTGCCAAGCACGTTGGAACCACCTGCTCAACTCGCCTGAACCACCTGCCGGACATGCCAAAATCACCTGCCGACTATGCCAGAACCACTTGGTGAACACTCCGGGATCACTTGCCGGTCCTGCAGGAACCACCTCTCAGACATGCCAGAACCCCGTGCCAATGACACTGGAAGCACCAGCCGAGCACGCCGGAACCACCTGCTCGACTCGCCAGAACCACCTGCCGATCACGCAAAAATCACCTGCCGGCTACGCCACAACCAGTTGGTGAACACTTTGGAATCACCTGCCAGGGTTGCTGGAACCACCTGCCGGTCATGCCAAAATCACCTGCCAACTACGCCAGAACCGCTTGGCGGACACTGCGGAAACACCTGTCGGGCCGGCCGGAACCACATCTCAGACGTGCCAGAAACGTGTTCATGAGATGCTGGAACCACACCCCGAACAGACGGATACCACCTGCCAGAACCGCCTGAACCATCTGCTGAGCACGCCGGAACCACCTGCTCGTCTCACCGGTACCACCTCCCTGACACGCCAAAATCACCTGCTGGGTATGCCAGAACCACTTGGCGGACACTCCGGAATCATCTGCCGGACATGCCGGAACCAGCTCTCACACACACCAGAGCCAAGTGCCGGAGACGCGGGAAGCACCTGCCGAGCATGCCGGAGCCACCTGCTCGACTCGCCAGAAACACCTGCCGGACACGCCAAAATCACCTGCTTGGTATGCCAGAACCACCTGGCGGACACTACGGAATCACCTGCCGCGCATGCCGGAACCACCTCTCAGACGTGCCGGAAGCACGTGCCGGACACGCCGGAAACACCTACCGGACAGACCGGAACCACCTGCCAAGAACGCCGGAGCCACCTGTTCGACTCGCTGGAACCACCTGCCGGACATTCCAATATCAACTGCTGGCTATGCCAGAACCACCTGGGGGACAGTCCGGGATCACCTGCCAGCCATTTCGGAACCACCTCTCAGACGTACCAGAACCACCTGCCGGAGAAGCTGGAAACACGTCCTCGACAGACTGAACAACGTGACGGCCATGCCTGAACCACCTGCCGAGCACGGCGGGACCACCTGCCGGACACGCCAAAATCACCTGCGTGTTATGCCAGAACCACTTGGAGGACTCTCTGGGATGACCTGCCGGGCATGCCGGAACCACCTCTCAGACGTGCCAGAACCATGTGGCGCACAGTCCGGAATCACCTGTTGGGCATGCGCAACCACCTCTGAGACGTACCAGAACCACATGCCGTGCAGGCTGGAACCACCTACCGGACAGACCGGAATCACCTTTCGGGCATGCCGGAACCACCTGTCAGATGTGCCAGAAACACGTGCCGGAGACGCCGGAAGCACCAGCCGAGCACGTCGCAACCACCTGCTCAACTCGCCTGAACCACCTGCCGGACACGCCAAAATCACCTGCCCACTACACCAGCACCACTTCGGGGACAAGCCGGAATCACGTGAGGGGCATGCCGGCACAGCCTCTCAGACTGAACCTCGTGCCGGACACCACAGAACCACCTGCCGGACAGACTGGAACCACCTGACGGACACGCCGGAACCAGCGGCTCGACCCGCCGGAACGACGGCTGGACATGCAAAATCACCTGCCGGCTATGCCGGAAACACTTGGCGAACACTCCGGAATCACCTGCCGGGCATGCCGGAACCACCTCTCAGATATGCCAGAACCACGTGCCAATGACCCCGGAAGCACCAGCCGAGCACGCCGGAACCACCTGCTCGACTCGCCAGAACCACCTGCCGGACACGCAAAAATCACCTGCCGGCTATGCCGCAACCAGTTGGGGTACACTTCGGAATCACCTGCCGGGCTTGCTGGAACCACCTGCCGGTCATGCCAAAATCACCTGCCAACTAAGCCAGTACCACTTGGCGGACACTGTGGAAACACCTGTCGGGCCGGCCGGAACCACATCTCAGACGTGCCAGAACCATGTGCATGAGATGCTGGACCCACACCCCGAACAGACGGAAAACACCTGCCAGACCCGTCTGAACAACCTGCCGAGCACGCCGGAGCCACCTGCTCAACTCGCCGGAACCACCTACCTGACATGCCCAAATCACCAGCCGGGTATGAGAGAACCACTTGGCGGACACTCCGTAATCATCTGCCGGACATGCCGGAACCAGCTCTCAGACACACCAGAACCACGTGCCGGAGACGCCGGAAGCACCTGCCGAGCATGCCGGAGCCCCCTGTTCGACTCGCTGGAACCACCTGCCGGACAGGCCAATATCAACTGCTGGCTATGCCAGAACCACCTGGGGGACGGTCCGGAATCACCTGCCAGCCATGGCGGAACCACCTCTCAGACGTACCAGAACCACCTGCCGGAGAAGCTGGAAACACGTCCTGGACAGTCTGGAACCACCTGCCGGCCAAGCCTGAACCACCTGCCAAGCACAACGGAACAACCTGCCAGACACGCCAAAATCACCTGCGTGTTATGCCAGAACCACTTGGAGGAATCTCTGCGATGACCTGCCGGGCATGCCGGAACCACCTCTCAGACGTGCCAGAACCATGTGGCGGACAGTCCGGAATCACCTGTTGGGCATGCGCAACCACCTCTGAGACGTACAAGAACCACATGCCGTGCAGGCTGGAGCCACCTACCGGACAGACCGGAATCACCTTTCGGGCATGCCGGAACCACCTGTCAGATGTGCCAGAAACACGTGCCGGAGACGCCGGAAGCACCTGCCAAGCACGTTGGAACCACCTGCTCAACTCGCCTGAACCACCTGCCGGACATGCCAAAATCACCTGCCGACTATGCCAGAACCACTTGGCGAACACTCCGGAATCACTTGCCGGGCATGCAGGAACCACCTCTCAGACATGCCAGAACCCCGTGCCAATGACCCCGGAAGCACCAGCCGAGCACTCCGGAACCACCTGCTCGACTCGCCAGAACCACCTGCCGATCACGCAAAAATCACCTGCCGGCTATGCCACAACCAGTTGGTGAACACTTTGGAATCACCTGCCAGGCTTGCTGGAACCACCTGCCAGTCATGCCAAAATCACCTGCCAACTACGCCAGAACCGCTTGGCGGACACTGCGGAAACACCTGTCGGGCCGGCTGGAACCACATCTCAGACGTGCCAGAAACGTGTTCATGAGATGCTGGAACCACACCCCGAACAGACGGATACCACCTGCCAGAAACGCCTGAACCACCTGCTGAGCACGCCGGAACCACCTGCTCGACTCACCGGTACCACATAACTGACACGCCAAAATCACCTGCTGGGTATGCCAGAACCACCTGGCGGACACTCCGAAATCACCTGTCGCGCATGCCGGAACCACCTCTCAGACGTGCCGGAAGCACGCCTTTTTCCAACCACCATTGTGCACTGCTGGAGAGAGTGTCAGAAAGCAGCTATGTCAGAAAGACCCCTTTGCTCTCAGCCGTGCCCTTCATTGCTCTAGACGTGGAATCCACAATGCACTGGCTCCCCTCCCTCAAGGGGCGACAAGCCACAGACCATCTTCCTTCCGTCTCTTTAGGAAGCTGAGAAAGAACTCGCTTTCAACAGTGCTCTTTCTGTGTCCTGGCAACATCTCATACAAAGGCAGCTGATATGCCATTTCTTTTCAGCGCTTAACTTGCAGATTTGGAACTACTGCTCCTGCCACATTTCCACCTTGCCAACCCGGCTCAGACAAAATGACTACATCTTCCCCTTCAGCAACGGGGACGAGGCCCAGATGACTGGGCTTCCGCATGCTTAGCAGGAGCAGACAATAGGCTTTTTACAAACCGCCATTGTGCACTGGGTCAGAGAGTGTCAGAAAGCACCAATGGCAGAAAGACCCCTTTACTCTCAGCCGCGCCCTCCATTGCTGTAGAGGTGGAAGGCACAAAGCACTGCCTCCATCCTTCAATGGGAGACAAGCCGTAAACTGTCTTGCCTCCAGCTCTTTAGGAAGCTGAGAAAGAACTCGCTTTCCACAGTGCTGTTACAGCATACGAGGAAACTCTCATACAAAGGCAGCTCAAATGGCATTTCTTCCCAGGGTTTAACTGGCCGCTTTAGGACTTGTGCTTCTGCCACAGTTCCTCCTTGCCAACCCGGCTCAGACGAAATGCCTACATCTTCCCCTGAAGCAACGGGGGCGAAGCCCACATGATTGTGCTTCCACATGCTTAGCAGGAGCAGACAATAGGCTTTTTACAAACCGCCTTTGTGCACTGGGTCAGAGAGTGTCAGAATGCACCTATGTCAGAAAGGGCCCTTTGCTCTCAGCCGTGCCCTCCATTGCTCTAGAGGTGGAAGGCACAAAGCACTGCCTCCATCCTTCAATTGGAGACAAGCCATCAACTGTCTTGCCTCCAGCTCTTTAGGAAGCTGACAAACAACTCGCTTTCCACAGTCCTGTTACAGCACACCGGGCAACTTCTCATACAAAGGCAGCTCAAATGGCATTTCTTCCCAGCCCTTAATTCGCAGCTTTAGGACTCCTGCTTCTGCCGCAATTCCAACTTGCCAACCCGGCTCAGACGAAATGCCTACATCTTCCCCTGAAGCAACTGGGCTGAGTCCCAAATGATTGAGCGTCCACGTGCTTAGGAGGCGATAGACTGCACGCCTTTTTCCAACCACCATTGTGCACTGCTGGAGAGAGTGTCGGAAAGCAGCTATGTCAGAAAGACCCCTTTGCTCTCAGCCGTGCCCTTCATTGCTCTAGACGTGGAATCCACAATGCACTGGCTCCCATCCCTCAAGGGGCGACAAGCCACAGACCATCTTCCTTCCGTCTCTTTAGGAAGCTGAGAAAGAACTCGCTTTCAACAGTGCTCTTTCTGTGTCCTGGCAACATCTCATACAAAGGCAGCTGCTATGCCATTTCTTTTCAGCGATAACTCGCAGATTTGGAACTTCTGCTCCTGCCACATTTCCACCTTGCCAACCCGGCTCAGACGAAATGACTACATCTTCCCCTTCAGCAACGGGGTGAGGCCCAGATGACTGGGCTTCCGCATGCTTAGCAGGATCAGACAATAGGCTTTTTACAAACCGCCATTGTGCACTGGGTCAGAGAGTGTCAGAATGCACCTATGTCAGAAAGGGCCCTTTGCTCTCAGCCGTGCCCTCCATTGCTCTAGAGGTGGAAGGCACAAAGCACTGCCTCCATCCTTCAATTGGAGACAAGCCATCAACTGTCCTGCTTCCAGCTCTTTAGGAAGCTGGGAAAGCACTCGCATTCCACAGTGCTCTTACAGCCTCCTGGGAACGTCTCATACAAAGGCCGCTGAACACCGTGTCTTTTCAGCCCTTAACTCACCAATCTGCAACATCTGCTTCTGCCGCATTTCCAGCTTGCCAACCCGGCTCAGACGAAATGCCTACATCTTCCCCTGAAGCAACTGTGCTGATTCCCAAATGATTGAGCATCCACATGCTTAGGAGGCGATAAACTGCATGCCTTTTTCCAACCACCGTTTTACACTGCTTAGAGAGCGTCGGAAAGCAGCTATGTCAGAAAGGCCCCTTTGCTCTCAGCCATGCCCTCCATTGCTCTCGAGGTGGAAGGCACAAGGCACTGGTTCTGGATGCACCCCTCAATGGGAGACAAACCACATCTTGTCCTGCTTCCAGCACTTTAGGAAGTGGAGAAAAGGCTCCCTTTCCACAGTGCTCTTTCAGCGTCCTGGGAACATCTCATACAAAGGAGGCTGAATGCCGTTTCTTTTCAGCACTTCACTCGCCAGTCTGGGACATCTGCATCCTGCACGTTTCCACCTTGCCAACCCGACTCAGATGAAATGCCTACATCTTCCCCTTGAGCAATGGGGATGAGGCCCATATGATTGTGGTTCCTCATGCTGAGGAGGAGAGAGACGATAGGCTTTTAAGTAACCCCGAAGTGCAGTGGTTGGGAGAGTGTCAGAAAGCACCAATGGCAGAAAGACCCCTTTACTCTCAGCCGCGCCCTCCATTGCTGTAGAGGTGGAAGGCACAAAGCACTGCCTCCATCCTTCAATGGGAGACAAGCCATAAACTGTCTTGCCTCCAGCTCTTTAGGAAGCTGAGAAAGAACTCGCTTTCCACAGTGCTGTTACAGCATACGAGGAAACTCTCATACCGAGGCAGCTCAAATGGCATTTCTTCCCAGGGCTTAACTGGCCGCTTTAGGAGTTGTGCTTCTGCCACAGTTCCACCTTGCCAACCCGGCTCAGGCGAAATGCCTACATCTTCCCCTGAAGCAACGGGGACCAGGCCCAGATGACTGTGCTTCCGCATGTTTAGCAGGAGCAGACAATAGGCTTTTTACAAACCGCCATTGTGCACTGGGTCAGAGAGTGTCAGAATGCACCTATGTCAGAAAGGGCCCTTTGCTCTCAGCCGTGCCCTCCATTGCTCTAGAGGTGGAAGGCACAAAGCACTGCCTCCATCCTTCAATTGGAGACAAGCCATCAACTGTCCTGCTTCCAGCTCTTAGGAAGCTGGGAAAGCACTCGCATTCCACAGTGCTCTTACAGCGTCCTGGGGACGTCTCATACAAAGGCAGCAGAACACCGTGTCTTTTCAGACCTTAACTCACCAATCTGCAACATCTGCTTCTGCCGCATTTCCACCTTGCCAACCCGGCTCAGACGAAATGCCTACATCTTCCCCTGAAGCAACTGTGCTGATTCCCAAATGATTGAGCATCCACATGCTTAGGAGGCGATAAACTGCATGCCTTTTTCCAACCACCGTTTTACACTGCTTAGAGAGCGTCGGAAATCTGCTATGTCAGAAAGGCCCCTTTGCTCTCAGCCATGCCCTCCATTGCTCTCGAGGTGGAAGGCACAAGGCACTGGTTCTGGATCCACCCCTCAATGGGAGAAAAACCACATCTTGTCCTGCTTCCAGCTCTTTAGGAAGTGGAGAAAAAACTCCCTTTCCACAGTGCTCTTTCAGCGTCCTGGGAACATCTCATACAAAGGAGGCTGAACGCCGTTTCTTTTCAGCGCTTCACTCGCCAGTCTGGGACATCTGCATCCTGCACGTTTCCACCTTGCCAACCCGGCTCAGGCGAAATGCCTACATCTTCCCCTTGAGCAATGTGGATGAGGCCCATATGATTGTGGTTAGTCATGCTGAGGAGGAGAGAGACGATAGGCTTTTAACTAACCACGAAGTGCAATGGTTGGGAGAGTGTCAGAAAGCACCAATGGCAGAAAGACCCCTTTACTCTCAGCCGCGCCCTCCATTGCTGTAGAGGTGGAAGGCACAAAGCACTGCCTCCATCCTTCAATGGGAGACAAGCCGTAAACTGTCTTGCCTCCAGCTCTTTAGGAAGCTGAGAAAGAACTCGCTTTCCACAGTGCTGTTACAGCATACGAGGAAACTCTCATACAAAGGCAGCTCAAATGGCATTTCTTCCCAGGGTTTAACTGGCCGCTTTAGGACTTGTGCTTCTGCCACAGTTCCTCCTTGCCAACCCGGCTCAGACGAAATGCCTACATCTTCCCCTGAAGCAACGGGGGCGAAGCCCACATGATTGTGCTTCCACATGCTTAGCAGGAGCAGACAATAGGCTTTTTACAAACCGCCTTTGTGCACTGGGTCAGAGAGTGTCAGAATGCACCTATGTCAGAAAGGGCCCTTTGCTCTCAGCCGTGCCCTCCATTGCTCTAGAGGTGGAAGGCACAAAGCACTGCCTCCATCCTTCAATTGGAGACAAGCCATCAACTGTCTTGCCTCCAGCTCTTTAGGAAGCTGACAAACAACTCGCTTTCCACAGTCCTGTTACAGCACACCGGGCAACTTCTCATACAAAGGCAGCTCAAATGGCATTTCTTCCCAGCCCTTAATTCGCAGCTTTAGGACTCCTGCTTCTGCCGCAATTCCAACTTGCCAACCCGGCTCAGACGAAATGCCTACATCTTCCCCTGAAGCAACTGGGCTGAGTCCCAAATGATTGAGCGTCCACGTGCTTAGGAGGCGATAGACTGCACGCCTTTTTCCAACCACCATTGTGCACTGCTGGAGAGAGTGTCGGAAAGCAGCTATGTCAGAAAGACCCCTTTGCTCTCAGCCGTGCCCTTCATTGCTCTAGACGTGGAATCCACAATGCACTGGCTCCCATCCCTCAAGGGGCGACAAGCCACAGACCATCTTCCTTCCGTCTCTTTAGGAAGCTGAGAAAGAACTCGCTTTCAACAGTGCTCTTTCTGTGTCCTGGCAACATCTCATACAAAGGCAGCTGCTATGCCATTTCTTTTCAGCGATAACTCGCAGATTTGGAACTTCTGCTCCTGCCACATTTCCACCTTGCCAACCCGGCTCAGACGAAATGACTACATCTTCCCCTTCAGCAACGGGGTGAGGCCCAGATGACTGGGCTTCCGCATGCTTAGCAGGATCAGACAATAGGCTTTTTACAAACCGCCATTGTGCACTGGGTCAGAGAGTGTCAGAATGCACCTATGTCAGAAAGGGCCCTTTGCTCTCAGCCGTGCCCTCCATTGCTCTAGAGGTGGAAGGCACAAAGCACTGCCTCCATCCTTCAATTGGAGACAAGCCATCAACTGTCCTGCTTCCAGCTCTTTAGGAAGCTGGGAAAGCACTCGCATTCCACAGTGCTCTTACAGCCTCCTGGGAACGTCTCATACAAAGGCCGCTGAACACCGTGTCTTTTCAGCCCTTAACTCACCAATCTGCAACATCTGCTTCTGCCGCATTTCCAGCTTGCCAACCCGGCTCAGACGAAATGCCTACATCTTCCCCTGAAGCAACTGTGCTGATTCCCAAATGATTGAGCATCCACATGCTTAGGAGGCGATAAACTGCATGCCTTTTTCCAACCACCGTTTTACACTGCTTAGAGAGCGTCGGAAAGCAGCTATGTCAGAAAGGCCCCTTTGCTCTCAGCCATGCCCTCCATTGCTCTCGAGGTGGAAGGCACAAGGCACTGGTTCTGGATGCACCCCTCAATGGGAGACAAACCACATCTTGTCCTGCTTCCAGCACTTTAGGAAGTGGAGAAAAGGCTCCCTTTCCACAGTGCTCTTTCAGCGTCCTGGGAACATCTCATACAAAGGAGGCTGAATGCCGTTTCTTTTCAGCACTTCACTCGCCAGTCTGGGACATCTGCATCCTGCACGTTTCCACCTTGCCAACCCGACTCAGATGAAATGCCTACATCTTCCCCTTGAGCAATGGGGATGAGGCCCATATGATTGTGGTTCCTCATGCTGAGGAGGAGAGAGACGATAGGCTTTTAAGTAACCCCGAAGTGCAGTGGTTGGGAGAGTGTCAGAAAGCACCAATGGCAGAAAGACCCCTTTACTCTCAGCCGCGCCCTCCATTGCTGTAGAGGTGGAAGGCACAAAGCACTGCCTCCATCCTTCAATGGGAGACAAGCCATAAACTGTCTTGCCTCCAGCTCTTTAGGAAGCTGAGAAAGAACTCGCTTTCCACAGTGCTGTTACAGCATACGAGGAAACTCTCATACCGAGGCAGCTCAAATGGCATTTCTTCCCAGGGCTTAACTGGCCGCTTTAGGAGTTGTGCTTCTGCCACAGTTCCACCTTGCCAACCCGGCTCAGGCGAAATGCCTACATCTTCCCCTGAAGCAACGGGGACCAGGCCCAGATGACTGTGCTTCCGCATGTTTAGCAGGAGCAGACAATAGGCTTTTTACAAACCGCCATTGTGCACTGGGTCAGAGAGTGTCAGAATGCACCTATGTCAGAAAGGGCCCTTTGCTCTCAGCCGTGCCCTCCATTGCTCTAGAGGTGGAAGGCACAAAGCACTGCCTCCATCCTTCAATTGGAGACAAGCCATCAACTGTCCTGCTTCCAGCTCTTAGGAAGCTGGGAAAGCACTCGCATTCCACAGTGCTCTTACAGCGTCCTGGGGACGTCTCATACAAAGGCAGCAGAACACCGTGTCTTTTCAGACCTTAACTCACCAATCTGCAACATCTGCTTCTGCCGCATTTCCACCTTGCCAACCCGGCTCAGACGAAATGCCTACATCTTCCCCTGAAGCAACTGTGCTGATTCCCAAATGATTGAGCATCCACATGCTTAGGAGGCGATAAACTGCATGCCTTTTTCCAACCACCGTTTTACACTGCTTAGAGAGCGTCGGAAATCTGCTATGTCAGAAAGGCCCCTTTGCTCTCAGCCATGCCCTCCATTGCTCTCGAGGTGGAAGGCACAAGGCACTGGTTCTGGATCCACCCCTCAATGGGAGAAAAACCACATCTTGTCCTGCTTCCAGCTCTTTAGGAAGTGGAGAAAAAACTCCCTTTCCACAGTGCTCTTTCAGCGTCCTGGGAACATCTCATACAAAGGAGGCTGAACGCCGTTTCTTTTCAGCGCTTCACTCGCCAGTCTGGGACATCTGCATCCTGCACGTTTCCACCTTGCCAACCCGGCTCAGGCGAAATGCCTACATCTTCCCCTTGAGCAATGTGGATGAGGCCCATATGATTGTGGTTAGTCATGCTGAGGAGGAGAGAGACGATAGGCTTTTAACTAACCACGAAGTGCAATGGTTGGGAGAGTGTCAGAAAGCACCAATGGCAGAAAGACCCCTTTACTCTCAGCCGCGCCCTCCATTGCTGTAGAGGTGGAAGGCACAAAGCACTGCCTCCATCCTTCAATGGGAGACAAGCCGTAAACTGTCTTGCCTCCAGCTCTTTAGGAAGCTGAGAAAGAACTCGCTTTCCACAGTGCTGTTACAGCATACGAGGAAACTCTCATACAAAGGCAGCTCAAATGGCATTTCTTCCCAGGGTTTAACTGGCCGCTTTAGGACTTGTGCTTCTGCCACAGTTCCTCCTTGCCAACCCGGCTCAGACGAAATGCCTACATCTTCCCCTGAAGCAACGGGGGCGAAGCCCACATGATTGTGCTTCCACATGCTTAGCAGGAGCAGACAATAGGCTTTTTACAAACCGCCTTTGTGCACTGGGTCAGAGAGTGTCAGAATGCACCTATGTCAGAAAGGGCCCTTTGCTCTCAGCCGTGCCCTCCATTGCTCTAGAGGTGGAAGGCACAAAGCACTGCCTCCATCCTTCAATTGGAGACAAGCCATCAACTGTCTTGCCTCCAGCTCTTTAGGAAGCTGACAAACAACTCGCTTTCCACAGTCCTGTTACAGCACACCGGGCAACTTCTCATACAAAGGCAGCTCAAATGGCATTTCTTCCCAGCCCTTAATTCGCAGCTTTAGGACTCCTGCTTCTGCCGCAATTCCAACTTGCCAACCCGGCTCAGACGAAATGCCTACATCTTCCCCTGAAGCAACTGGGCTGAGTCCCAAATGATTGAGCGTCCACGTGCTTAGGAGGCGATAGACTGCACGCCTTTTTCCAACCACCATTGTGCACTGCTGGAGAGAGTGTCGGAAAGCAGCTATGTCAGAAAGACCCCTTTGCTCTCAGCCGTGCCCTTCATTGCTCTAGACGTGGAATCCACAATGCACTGGCTCCCATCCCTCAAGGGGCGACAAGCCACAGACCATCTTCCTTCCGTCTCTTTAGGAAGCTGAGAAAGAACTCGCTTTCAACAGTGCTCTTTCTGTGTCCTGGCAACATCTCATACAAAGGCAGCTGCTATGCCATTTCTTTTCAGCGATAACTCGCAGATTTGGAACTTCTGCTCCTGCCACATTTCCACCTTGCCAACCCGGCTCAGACGAAATGACTACATCTTCCCCTTCAGCAACGGGGTGAGGCCCAGATGACTGGGCTTCCGCATGCTTAGCAGGATCAGACAATAGGCTTTTTACAAACCGCCATTGTGCACTGGGTCAGAGAGTGTCAGAATGCACCTATGTCAGAAAGGGCCCTTTGCTCTCAGCCGTGCCCTCCATTGCTCTAGAGGTGGAAGGCACAAAGCACTGCCTCCATCCTTCAATTGGAGACAAGCCATCAACTGTCCTGCTTCCAGCTCTTTAGGAAGCTGGGAAAGCACTCGCATTCCACAGTGCTCTTACAGCCTCCTGGGAACGTCTCATACAAAGGCCGCTGAACACCGTGTCTTTTCAGCCCTTAACTCACCAATCTGCAACATCTGCTTCTGCCGCATTTCCAGCTTGCCAACCCGGCTCAGACGAAATGCCTACATCTTCCCCTGAAGCAACTGTGCTGATTCCCAAATGATTGAGCATCCACATGCTTAGGAGGCGATAAACTGCATGCCTTTTTCCAACCACCGTTTTACACTGCTTAGAGAGCGTCGGAAAGCAGCTATGTCAGAAAGGCCCCTTTGCTCTCAGCCATGCCCTCCATTGCTCTCGAGGTGGAAGGCACAAGGCACTGGTTCTGGATGCACCCCTCAATGGGAGACAAACCACATCTTGTCCTGCTTCCAGCACTTTAGGAAGTGGAGAAAAGGCTCCCTTTCCACAGTGCTCTTTCAGCGTCCTGGGAACATCTCATACAAAGGAGGCTGAATGCCGTTTCTTTTCAGCACTTCACTCGCCAGTCTGGGACATCTGCATCCTGCACGTTTCCACCTTGCCAACCCGACTCAGATGAAATGCCTACATCTTCCCCTTGAGCAATGGGGATGAGGCCCATATGATTGTGGTTCCTCATGCTGAGGAGGAGAGAGACGATAGGCTTTTAAGTAACCCCGAAGTGCAGTGGTTGGGAGAGTGTCAGAAAGCACCAATGGCAGAAAGACCCCTTTACTCTCAGCCGCGCCCTCCATTGCTGTAGAGGTGGAAGGCACAAAGCACTGCCTCCATCCTTCAATGGGAGACAAGCCATAAACTGTCTTGCCTCCAGCTCTTTAGGAAGCTGAGAAAGAACTCGCTTTCCACAGTGCTGTTACAGCATACGAGGAAACTCTCATACCGAGGCAGCTCAAATGGCATTTCTTCCCAGGGCTTAACTGGCCGCTTTAGGAGTTGTGCTTCTGCCACAGTTCCACCTTGCCAACCCGGCTCAGACGAAATGCCTACATCTTCCCCTGAAGAAACGGGGGCGAAGCCCACATGATTGTGCTTCCACATGCTTAGCAGGAGCAGACAATAGGCTTTTTACAAACCGCCTTTGTGCACTGGGTCAGAGAGTGTCAGAATGCACCTATGTCAGAAAGGGCCCTTTGCTCTCAGCCGTGCCCTCCATTGCTCTAGAGGTGGAAGGCACAAAGCACTGCCTCCATCCTTCAATTGGAGACAAGCCATCAACTGTCTTGCCTCCAGCTCTTTAGGAAGCTGACAAACAACTCGCTTTCCACAGTCCTGTTACAGCACACCGGGGAACTTCTCATACAAAGGCAGCTCAAATGGCATTTCTTCCCAGCCCTTAACTCGCAGCTTTAGGACTCCTGCTTCTGCCGCAATTATACCTTGCCAACCCGGCTCAGACGAAATGCCTACATCTTCCCCTGAAGCAACTGGGCTGAGTCCCAAATGATTGAGCGTCCACGTGCTTAGGAGGCGATAGACTGCACGCCTTTTTCCAACCACCATTGTGCACTGCTGGAGAGAGTGTCGGAAAGCAGCTATGTCAGAAAGACCCCTTTCCTATCAGCCATGCCCTTCATTGCTCTAGACGTGGAATCCACAATGCACTGGCTCCCCTCCCTCAAGGGGCGACAAGCCACAGACCATCTTCCTTCCATCTCTTTAGGAAGCTGAGAAAGAACTCGCTTTCAACAGTGCTCTTTCTGTGTCCTGGCAACATCTCATACAAAGGCAGCTGCTATGCCATTTCTTTTCAGCGCTTAACTTGCAGATTTGGAACTTCTGCTCTGCCACATTTCCACCTTGCCAACCCGGCTCAGACGAAATGCCTACATCTTCCCCTTCAGCAACGGGGACGAGGCCCAGATGACTGTGCTTCCGCATGCTTAGCAGGAGCAGACAATAGGCTTTTTACAAACCGCCATTGTGCACTGGGTCAGAGAGTGTCAGAATGCACCTATGTCAGAAAGGGCCCTTTGCTCTCAGCCGTGCCCTCCATTGCTCTAGAGGTGGAAGGCACAAAGCACTGCCTCCATCCTTCAATTGGAGACAAGCCATCAACTCTCCTACTTCCAGCTCTTTAGGAAGCTGGGAAAGCACTCGCATTCCACAGTGCTCTTACAGCCTCCTGGGAACGTCTCATACAAAGGCAGCTTAACACCGTGTCTTTTCAGCCCTTAACTCACCAATCTGCAACATCTGCTTCTGCCGCCTTTCCAGCTTGCCAACCCGGCTCAGACGAAATGCCTACATCTTCCCCTGAAGCAACTGTGCTGATTCCCAAATGATTGAGCATCCACATGCTTAGGAGGCGATAAACTGCATGCCTTTTTCCAACCACCGTTTTACACTGCTTAGAGAGCGTCGGAAAGCAGCTATATCAGAAAGGCCCCTTTGCTCTCAGCCATGCCCTCCATTGCTCTCGAGGTGGAAGGCACAAGGCACTGGTTCTGGATGCACCCCTCAATGGGAGACAAACCACATCTTGTCCTGCTTCCAGCTCTTTAGGAAGAGGAGAAAAAACTCCCTTTCCACAGTGCTCTTTCAGCGTCCTGGGAACATCTCATACAAAGGAGGCTGAACGCCGTTTCTTTTCAGCACTTCACTCGCCAGTCTGGGACATCTGCATCCTGCACGTTTCCACCTTGCCAACCCGGCTCAGACGAAATGCCTACATCTTCCCCTTGAGCAATGGGGATGAGGCCCATATGATTGTGGTTCCACATGCTGAGGAGGAGAGGGACGATAGGCTTTTAACTAACCACTAAGTGCAATGGTTGGGAGAGTGTCAGAAAGCACCAATGGCAGAAATACCCCTTTACTCTGAGCCGCGCCCTGCATTGCTGTAGAGGTGGAAGGCACAAAGCACTGCCTCCATCCTTCAATGGGAGACAAGCCATAAACTGTCTTGCCTCCAGCTCTTTAGGAAGCTGAGAAAGAACTCGCTTTCCACAGTGCTGTTACAGCATACGAGGAAACTCTCATACCCAGGCAGCTCAAATGGCATTTCTTCCCAGGGCTTAACTGGCCGCTTTAGGACTTGTGCTTCTGCGACAGTTCCACCTTGCCAACCCGGCTCAGACGAAATGCCTACATCTTCCCCTGAAGCAACTGTGCTGATTCCCAAATGATTGAGCATCCACATGCTTAGGAGGCGATAAACTGCATGCCTTTTTCCAACCACCATTTTACACTGCTTAGAGAGCGTCGGAAAGCAGCTATGTCAGAAAGGCCCCTTTGCTCTCAGCCATGCCCTCCATTGCTCTCGAGGTGGAAGGCACAAGGCACTGGTTCTGGATCCACCCCTCAATGGGAGACAAACCACATCTTGTCCTGCTTCCAGCACTTTAGGAAGTGGAGAAAAGGCTCCCTTTCCACAGTGCTCTTTCAGCGTCCTGAGAACATCTCATACAAAGGAGGCTGAACGCCGTTTCTTTTCAGCACTTCACTCGCCAGTCTGGGACATCTGCATCCTGCACGTTTCCACCTTGCCAACCCGACTCAGATGAAATGCCTACATCTTCCACTTGAGCAATGGGGATGAGGCCCATATGATTGTGGTTCCACATGCTGAGGAGGAGAGAGACGATAGGCTTTTAATTAACCCCGAAGTGCAGTGGTTGGGAGAGTGTCAGAAAGCACCAATGGCAGAAAGACCCCTTTACTCTCAGCCGCGCCCACCATTGCTGTAGAGGTGGAAGGCACAAAGCACTGCCTCCATCCTTCAATTGGAGACAAGCCATCAACTGTCTTGCCTCCAGCTCTTTAGGAAGCTGACAAACAACTCGCTTTCCACAGTCCTGTTACAACAGACCGGGGAACTTCTCATACAAAGGCAGCTCAAATGCCATTTCTTCCCAGCCCTTAACTCGCAGCTTTAGGACTGCTGCTTCTGCTGCAATTCCACCTTGCCAACCCGGCTCAGACGAAATGCCTACATCTTCCCCTGAAGCAACTGGGCTGAGTCCCAAATGATTGAGCGTCCACGTGCTTAGGAGACGATAGACTGCACGCCTTTTTCCAAGCACCATTGTGCACTGGTGGAGAGACTGTCGGAAAGCAGCTATGTCAGAAAGTCCCCTTTGCTCTCAGCCGTGCCCTTCATTGCTCTAGACTTGGAATGCACAATGCACTGGCTCCCCCCCCTCAAGGGGCGACAAGCCACAGACCATCTTCCTTCCGTCTCTTTAGGAAGCTGAGAAAGATCTCGCTTTCAACAGTGCTCTTTCTGTGTCCTGGCAACATCTCATACAAAGGCAGCTGCTATGCCATTTCTTTTCAGCGCTTAACTTGCAGATTTGGAACTTCTGCTCCTGCCACATTTCCACCTTGCCAACCCGGCTCAGACGAAATGTCTACATCTTCCCCTTCAGCAACGGGGACGAGGCCCAGATGACTGTGCTTCCGCATGCTTAGCAGGAGCAGACTATAGGCTTTTTACAAACCACCATTGTGCACTGGGTCAGAGAGTGTCAGAATGCACCTATGTCAGAAAGGGCCCTTTGCTCTCAGCCGTGCCCTCCATTGCTCTAGAGGTGGAAGGCACAAAGCACTGCCTCCATCCTTCAATTGGAGACAAGCCAGCAACTGTCCTGCTTCCAGCTCTTTAGGAAGCTGGGAAAGCACTCGCATTCCACAGTGCTCTTACAGCGTCCTGGGAACGTCTCATACAAAGGCAGCTTAACACCGTGTCTTTTCAGCCCTTAACTCACCAATCTGCAACATCTGCTTCTGCCGCATTTCCACCTTGCCAACCCGGCTCAGACGAAATGCCTACATCTTCCCCTGAAGCAACTGTGCTGATTCCCAAATGATTGAGCATCCACATGCTTAGGAGGCGAAAAACTGCATGCCTTTTTCCAACCACCATTTTACACTGCTTAGAGAGCATCGGAAAGCAGCTATGTCAGAAAGGCCCCTTTGCTCTCAGCCATGCCCTCCATTGCTCTCGAGGTGGAAGGCACAAGGCACTGGTTCTGGATGCACCCCTCAATGGGAGACAAACCACATCTTGTCCTGCTTCCAGCACATTAGGAAGTGGAGAAAAGGCTCCCTTTCCACAGTGCTCTTTCAGCGTCCTGGGAACATCTCATACAAAGGAGGCTGAATGCCGTTTCTTTTCAGCACTTCACTCGCCTGTCTGGGACATCTGCATCCTGCACGTTTCCACCTTGCCAACCCGGCTCAGGCGAAATGCCTACATCTTCCCCTTGAGCAATGTGGATGAGGCCCATATGATTGTGGTTCCTCATGCTGAGGAGGAGAGAGACGATAGGCTTTTAAGTAACCACGAAGTGCAATGGTTGGGAGAGTGTCAGAAAGCACCAATGGCAGAAAGACCCCTTTACTCTCAGCCGCGCCCTCCATTGCTGTAGAGGTGGAAGGCACAAAGCACTGCCTCCATCCTTCAATGGGAGACAAGCCATAAACTGTCTTGCCTCCAGGTCTTTAGGAATCTGAGAAAGAACTCTCTTTTGACAGTGCTGTTACAGCATACGAGGAAACTCTCATACCCAGGCAGCTCAAATGGCATTTCTTCCCAGGGCTTAACTGGCCGCTTTAGGACTTGTGCTTCTGCCACAGTTCCTCCTTGCCAACCCGGCTCAGACAAAATGCCTACATCTTCCCCTGAAGCAACGGGGGTGAAGCCCACATGATTGTGCTTCCACATGCTTAGCAGGAGCAGACAATAGGCTTTTTACAAACCGCCTTTGTGCATTGGTCAGAGAGTGTCAGAATGCACCTATCTCAGAAAGGGCCCTTTGCTCTCAGCCGTGCCCTCCATTGCTCTAGAGGTGGAAGGCACAAAGCACTGCCCCCATCCTTCAATTGGAGACAAGCCATCAACTGTCTTGCCTCCAGCTCTTTAGGAAGCTGACAAACAACTCGCTTTCCACAGTCCTGTTACAGCACACCGGGGAACTTCTCATACAAAGGCAGCTCAAATGGCATTTCTTCCCAGCCCTTAATTCGCAGCTTTAGGACTCCTGCTTCTGCCGCAATTCCACCTTGCCAACCCGGCTCAGACGAAATGCCTACATATTCCCCTGAAGCAACTGGGCTGAGTCCCAAATGATTGAGCGTCCACGTGCTTAGGAGGCGATAGACTGCACGCCTTTTTCCAACCACCATTGTGCACTGCTGGAGAGAGTGTCGGAAAGCAGCTATGTCAGAAAGACCCCTTTGCTCTCAGCCGTGCCCTTCATTGCTCTAGACGTGGAATCCACAATGCACAGGCTCCCCTCCCTCAAGGGGCGACAAGCCACAGACCATCTTCCTTCCGTCTCTTTAGGAAGCTGAGAAAGAACTCGCTTTCAACAGTGCTCTTTCTGTGTCCTGGCAACATCTCATACAAAGGCAGCTGCTATGCCATTTCTTTTCAGCGCTTAACTTGCAGATTTGGAACTTCTGCTCCTGCCACATTTCCACCTTGCCAACCCGGCTCAGAGGAAATGCCTACATCTTCCCCTTCAGCAACGGGGACGAGGCCCAGATGACTGGGCTTCCGCATGCTTAGCAGGAGCAGACAATAGGCTTTTTACAAACCGCCATTGTGCACTGGGTCAGAGAGTGTCAGAATGCACCTATGTCAGAAAGGGCCCTTTGCTCTCAGCCGTGCCCTCCATTGCTCTAGAGGTGGAAGGGACAAAGCACTGCCTCCATCCTTCAATTGGAGACAAGCCATCAACTCTCCTACTTCCAGCTCTTTAGGAAGCTGGGAATGCACTCGCATTCCACAGTGCTCTTACAGCCTCCTGGGAACGTCTCATACAAAGGCAGCTGAACACCGTGTCTTTTCAGCCCTTAACTCACCAATCTGCAACATCTGCTTCTGCTGCATTTCCAGCTTGCCAACCCGGCTCAGACGAAATGCCTACATCTTCCCCTGAAGCAACTGTGCTGATTCCCAAATGATTGAGCATCCACATGCTTAGGAGGCGATAAACTGCATGCCTTTTTCCAACCACCGTTTTACACTGCTTAGAGAGCGTCGGAAAGCAGCTATGTCAGAAAGGCCCCTTTGCTCTCAGCCATGCCCTCCATTGCTCTCGAGGTGGAAGGCACAAGGCACTGGTTCTGGATGCACCCCTCAATGGGAGACAAACCACATCTTGTCCTGCTTCCAGCACTTTAGGAAGTGGAGAAAAGGCTCCCTTTCCACAGTGCTCTTTCAGCGTCCTGGGAACATCTCATACAAAGGAGGCTGAATGCCGTTTCTTTTCAGCACTTCACTCGCCAGTCTGGGACATCTGCATCCTGCACGTTTCCACCTTGCCAACCCGACTCAGATGAAATGCCTACATCTTCCCCTTGAGCAATGGGGATGAGGCCCATATGATTGTGGTTCCACATGCTGAGGAGGAGAGAGACGATAGGCTTTTAAGTAACCCCGAAGTGCAGTGGTTGGGACAGTGTCAGAAAGCACCGATGGCAGAAAGACCCCTTTACTCTCAGCCGCGCCCTCCATTGCTGTAGAGGTGGAAGGCCAAAGCACTGCCTCCATTCTTCAATGGGAGACAAGCCATAAACTGTCTTGCCTCCAGCTCTTTAGGAAGCTGAGAAAGAACTCGCTTTCCACAGTGCTGTTACAGCATACGAGGAAACTCTCATACCGAGGCAGCTCAAATGGCATTTCTTCCCAGGGCTTAACTGGCCGCTTTAGGAGTTGTGCTTCTGCCACAGTTCCACCTTGCCTACCCGGCTCAGAGGAAATGACTACATCTTCCCCTGAAGCAACGGGGACCAGGCCCAGATGACTGTGCTTCCGCATGCTTAGCAGGAGCAGACAATAGGCTTTTTACAAACCGCCATTGTGCACTGGGTCAGAGACTGTCAGAATGCACCTATGTCAGAAAGGGCCCTTTGCTCTCAGCCGTGCCCTCCATTGCTCTACAGGTGGAAGGCACAAAGCACTGCCTCCATCCTTCAATTGGAGACAAGCCATCAACTGTCCTGCTTCCAGCTCTTTAGGAAGCTGGGAAAGCACTCGCATTCCACAGTGCTCTTACAGCGTCCTGGGGACGTCTCATACAAAGGCAGCAGAACACCGTGTCTTTTCAGCCCTTAACTCACCAATCTGCAACATCTGCTTCTGCCGCATTTCCACCTTGCCAACCCGGCTCAGACGAAATGCCTACATCTTCCCCTGAAGCAACTGTGCTGATTCCCAAATGATTGAGCATCCACATGCTTAGGAGGCGAAAAACTGCATGCCTTTTTCCAACCACCGTTTTACACTGCTTAGAGAGCGTCGGAAAGCTGCTATGTCAGAAAGGCCCCTTTGCTCTCAGCCATGCCCTCCATTGCTCTCGAGGTGGAAGGCACAAGGCACTGGTTCTGGATCCACCCATCAATGGGAGACAAACCACATCTTGTCCTGCTTCCAGCTCTTTAGGAAGCGGAGAAAAAACTCCCTTTCCACAGTGCTCTTTCAGCGTCCTGGGAACATCTCATACAAAGGAGGCTGAACGCCGTTTCTTTTCAATGCTTCAGTCGCCAATCTGGGACATCTGCATCCTGCACGTTTCCACCTTGCCAATCCGGCTCACACGATATGCCTACATCTTCCCCTTGAGCAATGGGGATGAGGCCCATATGATTGTGGTTCCTCATGCTGAGGACGAGAGACACGATAGGCTTTTAACTAACCACGAAGTGCAATGGTTGGGAGAGTGTCAGAAAGCACCAATGGCAGAAAGACCCCTTTACTCTCAGCCGCGCCCTCCATTGCTGTAGAGGTGGAAGGCACAAAGCACTGCCTCCATCCTTCAATGGGAGACAAGCCATCAACTGTCTTGCCTCCAGCTCTTTAGGAAGCTGAAAAACAACTCGCTTTCCACAGTCCTGTTACAGCACACCGGGGAACTTCTTATACAAAGGCAGCTCAAATGCCATTTCTTCCCAGGGTTTAACTGGCCGCTTTAGGACTTCCGCTTCTGCCACAGTTCCACCTTGCCAACCCGGCTCAGACGAAATGCCTACATCTTCCCCTTCAGCAACGGGGGCGAAGCCCACATGATTGTGCTTCCACATGCTTAGCTGGAGCAGACAATAGGCTTTTTACAAACCGCCTTTGTGCACTGGGTCAGAGAGTGTCAGAATGCACCTATGTCAGAAAGACCCCTTTGCTCTCAGCCGTGCCCTCCATTGCTCTAGAGGTGGAAGGCACAAAGCACTGCCTCCATCCTTCAATTGGAGACAAGCCATCAACTGTCTTGCCTCCAGCTCTTTAGGAAGCTGACAAACAACTCGCTTTCCACAGTCCTGTTACAGCACACCGGGCAACTTCTCATACAAAGGCAGCTCAAATGGCATTTCTTCCCAGCTCTTAACTCGCAGCTTTAGGACTCCTGCTTCTGCCGCAATTCCACCTTGCCAACCCGGCTCAGACGAAATGCCTACATCTTCCCCTGAAGCAACTGGGCTGAGTCCCAAATGATTGAGCGTCCACGTGCTTAGGAGGCGATAGACTGCACGCCTTTTTCCAGCCACCATTGTGCACTGCTGGAGAGAGTGTCGGATAGAAGCTAAGTCAGAAAGACCCCTTTGCTCTCAGCCGTGCCCTTCATTGCTCTAGACGTGGAATGCACAATGCACTGGCTCCCCCCCCCCCAAGGGGCGACAAGCCACAGACCATCTTCCTTCCGTCTCTTTAGGAAGCTGAGAAAGAACTCGCTTTCAACAGTGCTCTTTCTGTGTCCTGGCAAAATCTCATACAAAGGCAGCTGCTATGCCATTTCTTTTCAGCGATAACTCGCAGATTTGGAACTTCTGCTCCTGCCACATTTCCACCTTGCCAACCCGGCTCAGAGGAAATGTCTACATCTTCCCCTTCAGCAACGGGGATGAGGCCCAGATGACTGTGCTTCCGCATGCTTACCAGGAGCAGACAATCGGCTTTTTACAAAGCGCCATTGTGCACTGGGTCAGAGAATGTCAGAATGCACCTATGTCAGAAAGGGCCCTTTGCTCTCAGCCGTGCCCTCCATTGCTCTAGAGGTGGAATGCACAAAGCACTGCCTCCATCCTTCAATTGGAGACAAGCCAGCAACTGTCCTGCTTCCAGCTCTTTAGGAAGCTGGGAAAGCACTCGCATTCCACAGTGCTCTTACAGCGTCCTGGGAACGTCTCATACAAAGGCAGCTTAACACCGTGTCTTTTCAGCCCTTAACTCACCAATCTGCAACATCTGCTTCTGCCGCATTTCCACCTTGCCAACCCGGCTCAGACGAAATGCCTACATCTTCCCCTGAAGCAACTGTGCTGATTCCCAAATGATTGAGCATCCACATGCTTAGGAGGCGAAAAACTGCATGCCTTTTTCCAACCACCATTTTACACTGCTTAGAGAGCATCGGAAAGCAGCTATGTCAGAAAGGCCCCTTTGCTCTCAGCCATGCCCTCCATTGCTCTCGAGGTGGAAGGCACAAGGCACTGGTTCTGGATCCACCCCTCAGTGGGAGACTAACCACATCTTGTCCTGCTTCCAGCTCTTTAGGAAGTGGAGAAAAAACTCCCTTTCCACAGTGCTCTTTCAGCGTCCTGGGAACATCTCATACAAAGGAGCATGAACGCCGTTTCTTTTCAGCACTTCACTCGCCTGTCTGGGACATCTGCATCCTGCACGTTTCCACCTTGCCAACCCGGCTCAGATGAAATGCCTACATCTTCCCCTTGAGCAATGGGGATGAGGCCCATATGATTGTGGTTCCACATGCTGAGGAGGAGAGGGACGATAGGCTTTTAACTAACCACTAAGTGCAATGGTTGGGAGAGTGTCAGAAAGCACCAATGGCAGAAATACCCCTTTACTCTGAGCCGCGCCCTGCATTGCTGTAGAGGTGGAAGGCACAAAGCACTGCCTCCATCCTTCAATGGGAGACAAGCCATAAACTGTCTTGCCTCCAGCTCTTTAGGAAGCTGAGAAAGAACTCGCTTTCCACAATGCTGTTACAGCATACGAGGAAACTCTCATACCGAGGCAGCTCAAATGGCATTTCTTCCCAGGGCTTAACTGGCCGCTTTAGGACTTGTGCTTCTGCGACAGTTCCACCTTGCCAACCCGGCTCAGACCAAATGCCTACATCTTCCCCTGAAGCAACGGGGACCAGCCCCAGATGACTGTGCTTCCGCATGCTTAGCAGGAGCAGACAATAGGCTTTTTACAAACCGCCATTGTGCACTGGGTCAGAGACTGTCAGAATGCACCTATGTCAGAAAGGGCCCTTTGCTCTCAGCCGTGCCCTCCATTGCTCTACAGGTGGAAGGCACAAAGCACTGCCTCCATCCTTCAATTGGAGACAAGCCATCAACTGTCCTGCTTCCAGCTCTTTAGGAAGCTGGGAAAGCACTCGCATTCCACAGTGCTCTTACAGCGTCCTGGGGACGTCTCATACAAAGGCAGCAGAACACCGTGTCTTTTCAGCCCTTAACTCACCAATCTGCAACATCTGCTTCTGCCGCATTTCCACCTTGCCAACCCGGCTCAGACGAAATGCCTACATCTTCCCCTGAAGCAACTGTGCTGATTCCCAAATGATTGAGCATCCACATGCTTAGGAGGCGAAAAACTGCATGCCTTTTTCCAACCACCGTTTTACACTGCTTAGAGAGCGTCGGAAAGCTGCTATGTCAGAAAGGCCCCTTTGCTCTCAGCCATGCCCTCCATTGCTCTCGAGGTGGAAGGCACAAGGCACTGGTTCTGGATCCACCCATCAATGGGAGACAAACCACATCTTGTCCTGCTTCCAGCTCTTTAGGAAGCGGAGAAAAAACTCCCTTTCCACAGTGCTCTTTCAGCGTCCTGGGAACATCTCATACAAAGGAGGCTGAACGCCGTTTCTTTTCAATGCTTCAGTCGCCAATCTGGGACATCTGCATCCTGCACGTTTCCACCTTGCCAATCCGGCTCACACGATATGCCTACATCTTCCCCTTGAGCAATGGGGATGAGGCCCAAATGATTGTGGTTCCTCATGCTGAGGACGAGAGACACGATAGGCTTTTAACTAACCACGAAGTGCAATGGTTGGGAGAGTGTCAGAAAGCACCAATGGCAGAAAGACCCCTTTACTCTCAGCCGCGCCCTCCATTGCTGTAGAGGTGGAAGGCACAAAGCACTGCCTCCATCCTTCAAAGGGAGACAAGCCATCAACTGTCTTGCCTCCAGCTCTTTAGGAAGCTGAAAAACAACTCGCTTTCCACAGTCCTGTTACAGCACACCGGGTAACTTCTTATACAAAGGCAGCTCAAATGCCATTTCTTCCCAGGGTTTAACTGGCCGCTTTATGACTTCCACTTCTGCCACAGTTCCACCTTGCCAACCCGGCTCAGACGAAATGCCTACATCTTCCCCTTCAGCAACGGGGGCGAAGCCCACATGATTGTGCTTCCACATGCTTAGCTGGAGCAGACAATAGGCTTTTTACAAACCGCCTTTGTGCACTGGGTCAGAGAGTGTCAGAATGCACCTATGTCAGAAAGACCCCTTTGCTCTCAGCCGTGCCCTCCATTGCTCTAGAGGTGGAAGGCACAAAGCACTGCCTCCATCCTTCAATTGGAGACAAGCCATCAACTGTCTTGCCTCCAGCTCTTTAGGAAGCTGACAAACAACTCGCTTTCCACAGTCCTGTTACAGCACACCGGGCAACTTCTCATACAAAGGCAGCTCAAATGGCATTTCTTCCCAGCTCTTAACTCGCAGCTTTAGGACTCCTGCTTCTGCCGCAATTCCACCTTGCCAACCCGGCTCAGACGAAATGCCTACATCTTCCCCTGAAGCAACTGGGCTGAGTCCCAAATGATTGAGCGTCCACGTGCTTAGGAGGCGATAGACTGCACGCCTTTTTCCAGCCACCATTGTGCACTGCTGGAGAGAGTGTCGGATAGAAGCTAAGTCAGAAAGACCCCTTTGCTCTCAGCCGTGCCCTTCATTGCTCTAGACGTGGAATGCACAATGCACTGGCTCCCCCCCCCCAAGGGGCGACAAGCCACAGACCATCTTCCTTCCGTCTCTTTAGGAAGCTGAGAAAGAACTCGCTTTCAACAGTGCTCTTTCTGTGTCCTGGCAAAATCTCATACAAAGGCAGCTGCTATGCCATTTCTTTTCAGCGATAACTCGCAGATTTGGAACTTCTGCTCCTGCCACATTTCCACCTTGCCAACCCGGCTCAGAGGAAATGTCTACATCTTCCCCTTCAGCAACGGGGATGAGGCCCAGATGACTGTGCTTCCGCATGCTTACCAGGAGCAGACAATCGGCTTTTTACAAAGCGCCATTGTGCACTGGGTCAGAGAATGTCAGAATGCACCTATGTCAGAAAGAGCCCTTTGCTCTCAGCCGTGCACTCCATTGCTCTAGAGGTGGAATGCACAAAGCACTGCCTCCATCCTTCAATTGGAGACAAGCCATCAACTCTCCTGCTTCCAGCTCTTTAGGAAACTGGGAAAGCACTCGCATTCCACAGTGCTCTTACAGCATCCTGGGAACGTCTCCTAGAAAGGCAGATGAACACCGTGTATTTTCAGCCCTTAACTCACCAATCTGCAACATCTGCTTCTGCTGCATTTCCACCTTGCCAACCCGGCTCAGACGAAATGCCTACATCTTCCCCTTCAGCAACGGGGACGAGGCCCAGATGACTGGGCTTCCGCATGCTTAGCAGGAGCAGACAATAGGCTTTTTACAAACCGCCATTGTGCGTTGGGTCAGAGAGTGTCAGAATGCACCTATGTCAGAAAGGGCCCTTTGCTCTCAGCCGTGCCCTCCATTGCTCTAGAGGTGGAAGGCACAAAGCACTGCCTCCATCCTTCAATTGGAGACAAGCCATCAACTGTCCTGCTTCCAGCTCTTTAGGAAGCTGGGAAAGCACTCGCATTCCACAGTGCTCCTACAGCGTCCTGGGAATGTCTCATACAAAGGCAGCAGAACACCGTGTCTTTTCAGACCTTAACTCACCAATATGCAACATCTGCTTCTGCCGCATTTCCACCTTGCCAACCCGGCTCAGACGTAATGCCTACATCTTCCCCTGAAGCAACTGTGCTGATTCCCAAATGATTGAGCATCCACATGCTTAGGAGGCGAAAAACTGCATGCCTTTTTCCAACCACCGTTTTACACTGCTTAGAGAGCGTCGGAAAGCAGCTATGTCAGAAAGGCCCCTTTGCTCTCAGCCATGCCCTCCATTGCTCTCGAGGTGGAAGGCACAAGGCACTGGTTCTGGATCCACCCCTCAATGGGAGACAAACCACATCTTGTCCTGCTTCCAGCTCATTAGGTAGTGGAGAAAAAACTCCCTTTCCACAGTGCTCTTTCAGCGTCCTGGGAACATCTCATACAAAGGAGGCTGAACGCCGTTTCTTTTCAGCGCTTCACTCGCCAGTCTGGGACATCTGCATCCTGCAAGTTTCCACCTTGCCAACCCGGCTCAGGCGAAAAGCCTACATCTTCCCCTTGAGCAATGTGGAGGAGGCCCATATGATTGTGGTTCCTCATGCTGAGGAGGAGAGAGACGATAGGCTTTTAACTAACCACGAAGTGCAATGGTTGGGAGAGTGTCAGAAAGCACCAATGGCAGAAAGACCCCTTTACTCTCAGCCGCGCCCTCCATTGCTGTAGAGGTGGAAGGCACAAAGCACTGCCTCCATCCTTCAATGGGAGACAAGCCATAAACTGTCTTGCCTCCAGCTCTTTAGGAATCTGAGAAAGAACTCGCTTTCCACAGTGCTGTTACAGCATACGAGGAAACTCTCATACCCAGGCAGCTCAAATGGCATTTCCTCCCAGGGCTTAACTGGCCGCTTTAGGACTTGTGCTTCTGCCACAGTTCCTCCTTGCCAACCCGGCTCAGACGAAATGCCTACATCTTCCCCTGAAGAAACGGGGGCGAAGCCCACATGATTGTGCTTCCACATGCTTAGCAGGAGCAGACAATAGGCTTTTTGCAAACCGCCTTTGTGCATTGGTCAGAGAGTGTCAGAATGCGCCTATGTCAGAAAGGGCCCTTTGCTCTCAGCCGTGCCCTCCATTGCTCTAGAGGTGGAAGGCACAAAGCACTGCCTCCATCCTTCAATTGGAGACAAGCCATCAACTGTCTTGCCTCCAGCTCTTTAGGAAGCTGACAAACAACTCGCTTTCCACAGTCCTGTTACAGCACACCGGGGAACTTCTCATACAAAGGCAGCTCAAATGGCATTTCTTCCCAGCCCTTAATTCGCAGCTTTAGGACTCCTGCTTCTGCCGCAATTCCAACTTGCCAACCCGGCTCAGACGAAATGCCTACATCTTCCCCTGAAGCAACTGGGCTGAGTCCCAAATGATTGAGCGTCCACGTGCTTAGGAGGCGATAGACTGCACGCCTTTTTCCAACCACCATTGTGCACTGCTGGAGAGAGTGTCGGAAAGCAGCTATGTCAGAAAGACCCCTTTGCTCTCAGCCGTGCCCTTCATTGCTCTAGACGTGGAATCCACAATGCACTGGCTCCCCTCCCTCAAGGGGCGACAAGCCACAGACCATCTTCCTTCCGTCTCTTTAGGAAGCTGAGAAAGAACTCGCTTTCAACAGTGCTCTTTCTGTGTCCTGGCAACATCTCATACAAAGGCAGCTGCTATGCCATTTCTTTTCAGCGCCTAACTTGCAGATTTGGAACTTCTGCTCCTGCCACATTTCCACCTTGCCAACCCGGCTCAGACGAAATGACTACATCTTCCCATTCAGCAACGGGGACGAGGCCCAGATGACTGGGCTTCCGCATGCTTAGCAGGAGCAGAAAATAGGCTTTTTACAAACCGCCATTGTGCACTGGGTCAGAGAGTGTCAGAATGCACCTATGTCAGAAAGGGCCCTTTGCTCTCAGCCGTGCCCTCCATTGCTCTAGAGGTGGAAGGCACAAAGCACTGCCTCCATCCTTCAATTGGAGACAAGCCATCAACTCTCCTACTTCCAGCTCTTTAGGAAGCTGGGAATGCACTCGCATTCCACAGTGCTCTTACAGCCTCCTGGGAACGTCTCATACAAAGGCAGCTGAACACCGTGTCTTTTCAGCCCTTAACTCACCAATCTGCAACATCTGCTTCTGCCGCATTTCCACCTTGCCAACCCGGCTCAGATGAAATGCCTACATCTTCCCCTGAAGCAACTGTGCTGATTCCCAAATGATTGAGCATCCACATGCTTAGGAGGCGATAAACTGCATGCCTTTTTCCAACCACCGTTTTACACTGCTTAGAGAGCGTCGGAAAGCAGCTATGTCAGAAAGGCCTCATTGCTCTCAGCCATGCCCTCCATTGCTCTCGAGGTGGAAGGCACAAGGCACTGGTTCTGGATGCACCCCTCAATGGGAGACAAACCACATCTTGTCCTGCTTCCAGCACATTAGGAAGTGGAGAAAAGGCTCCCTTTCCACAGTGCTCTTTCAGCGTCCTGGGAACATCTCATACAAAGGAGGCTGAATGCCGTTTCTTTTCAGCACTTCACTCGCCAGTCTGGGACATCTGCATCCTGCACGTTTCCACCTTGCCAACCCGACTCAGATGAAATGCCTACATCTTCCCCTTGAGCAATGGGGATGAGGCCCATATGATTGTGGTTCCACATGCTGAGGAGGAGAGAGACGATAGGCTTTTAAGTAACCCCGAAGTGCAGTGGTTGGGAGAGTGTCAGAAAGCACCAATGGCAGAAAGACCCCTTTACTCTCAGCCGCGCCCTCCATTGCTGTAGAGGTGGAAGGCACAAAGCACTGCCTCCATCCTTCAATGGGAGACAAGCCATAAACTGTCTTGCCTCCAGCTCTTTAGGAAGCTGAGAAAGAACTCGCTTTCCACAGTGCTGTTACAGCATACGAGGAAACTCTCATACCGAGGCAGCTCAAATGGCATTTCTTCCCAGGGCTTAACTGGCCGCTTTAGGAGTTGTGTTTCTGCCACAGTTCCACCTTGCCAACCCGGCTCAGACGAAATGCCTACATCTTCCCCTGAAGCAACGGGGACCTGGCCCAGATGACTGTGCTTCCGCATGCTTAGCAGGAGCAGACAATAGGCTTTTTACAAACCGCCATTGTGCACTGGGTCAGAGAGTGTCAGAATGCACCTATGTCAGAAAGGGCCCTTTGCTCTCAGCCGTGCCCTCCATTGCTCTATAGGTGGAAGGCACAAAGCACTGCCTCCATCCTTCAATTGGAGACAAGCCATCAACTGTCCTGCTTCCAGCTCTTTAGGAAGCTGGGAAAGCACTCGCATTCCACAGTGCTCTTACAGCGTCCTGGGGACGTCTCATACAAAGGCAGCAGAACACCGTGTCTTTTCAGACCTTAACTCACCAATCTGCAACATCTGCTTCTGCCGCATTTCCACCTTGCCAACCCGGCTCAGATGAAATGCCTACATCTTCCCCTTAAGCAACGGGGGCGAAGCCCACATGATTGTGCTTCCACATGCTTAGCAGGAGCAGACAATAGGCTTTTTACAAACCGCCTTTGTGCACTGGGTCAGAGAGTGTCAGAATGCACCTATGTCAGAAAGGGCCCTTTGCTCTCAGCCGTGCCCTCCATTGCTCTAGAGGTGGAAGGCACATGGCACTGCCTCCATCCTTCAATTGGAGATAAGCCATCAACTGTCTTGCCTCGAGCTCTTTAGGAAGCTGACAAACAACTCGCTTTCCACAGTCCTGTTACAGCAGACCGGGCAACTTCTTATACAAAGGCAGCTCAAATGGCATTTCTTCCCAGCCCTTAACTCTCAGCTTTAGGACTCCTGCTTCTGCCGTAATTCCACCTTGCCAACCCGGCTCAGACGAAATGCCTACATCTTCCCCTGAAGCAACTGGGCTGAGTCCCAAATGACTGAGCATCCACGAGCTTAGGAGGCGATAGGCTGCACGCCTTTTTCCAACCCCCATTGTGCACTGCTGGAGAGAGTGTCGGAAAGCAGCTATGTCAGAAAGACCCCTTTGCTCTCAGCCGTGCCCTTCATTGCTCTATACGTGGAATGCACAATGCACTGGCTCCCCCCCCTCAAGGGGCGACAAGCCACAGACCATCTTCCTTCCATCTCTTTAGGAAGCTGAGAAAGAACTCGCTTTCAACAGTGCTCTTTCTGTGTCCTGGCAACATCTCATACAAAGGCAGCTGCTATGCCATTTCTTTCAGCTCTTAACTCGCAGATTTGGAACTTCTGCTCCTGCCACATTTCCACCTTGCCAACCCGGCTCAGACGAAATGCCTACATCTTCCCCTTGAGCAATGGGGATGAGGCCCATATGATTGTGGTTCCACATGGTGAGGAGGAGAGAGACGATAGGCTTTTAACTAACCACGAAGTGCAATGGTTGGGAGAGTGTCAGAAAGCACCAATGGCAGAAAGACACCTTTAATCTCAGCAGCGCCCTCCATTGCTGTCGAGGTGGAATGCACAAAGCACTGCCTCCATCCTTCAATGGGAGACAAGCCATAAACTGTCTTGCCTCCAGCTCTTTAGGAAGCTGAGAAAGAACTCGCTTTCCACAGTGCTGTTACAGCGTACGAGGAAACTCTCATACCGAGGCAGCTCAAATGGCATTTCTTCCCAGGGCTTAACTGGCCGCTTTAGGACTTCTGCTTCTGCCACAGTTCCACCTTGCCAACCCGGCTCAGACGAAATGCCTACATCTTCCCCTGAAGCAACGGGGGCGAAGCCCACATGATTGTGCTTCCACATGCTTAGCAGGAGCAGACAATAGGCTTTTTACAAACCGCCATTGTGCACTGGGTCAGAGAGTGTCAGAATGCACCTATGTCAGAAAGGGCCCTTTGCTCTCAGCCGTGCCCTCCATTGCTCTAGAGGTGGAAGGCACAAAGCACTGCCTCCATCCTTCAATTGGAGACAAGACATCAACTGTCTTGCCTCCAGCTCTTTAGGAAGCTGACAAACAACTCGCTTTCCACAGTCCTGTTACCGCAGACCGGGGAACTTCTCATACAAAGGCAGCTCAAATGGCATTTCTTCCCAGCCCTTAACTCGCAGGTTTAGAACTTCTGCTTCTGCCGCAATTCCACCTTGCCAACCCAGCTCAGACAGAATGCCTACATCGTCCTCTTAAGCAACTGGGCTTAGTCCCAAATGATTGTGCAACCATGTGTTTAGCAGGATAGAGACAATACGCTTTTCACCAACCACAGTTCACCACTGGTGGAGAGAGTGTCAGAAAACACCTATGTCAGAAAGGCCCCTTTCCTCTCAGTTTTGCCCTCCATTGCTCTAGACGTGGAATGCACAATGCATTGGCTCCCGCCCTCAAGGGGCGACAAGCCACAGACCGTCTTTCTTCCGTCTCTTTAGGAAGTTGAGAACCAACTCACCTGACGCATAAAAAGGAATCATTCCCCTTAGATGCCTGAAAACCCCGGGAGACATGCCAAAAACACCCTCCACACACTCTCAATGAACCACACATTCATGGCAGAACGACCCAACTGGTACACCAGAAGCACCCACGTTGCATGCCAGAACCACCTGTCACCACCTGCTGAACACAGTGGAACAACAATTCTGACACTGCAGAACCATCTCTTCAACATGTCAGCTGCACACAACAGACACGACGGAACCAGATTCCAAACGCAGCACAATGACATGCCAGACACATTGGAAACACCTGATGGATATGCCGCAAACAGGTGCCAGAAACAGTGAAACCACCTGCGGAGTATGTCAGAACCGGGGGCCAGACATGCCACCAACACCTGTCTTACAAGCCAGAGCCACGAGCTCAAAAAGCAGGAAAGACCTGCTGGACATGCCAAAATAACCTGCTGGGGATGCCAGAACCACTTGGAGGACACCCAGGAATCACCTACCAGGCATGCCCGACGTGCCTCGCAGACGTGCCAGTACAACGTTCCGGACATCCCAGAAACACCTCCGGGACAGACCGGAACCACCTGCAAGACTAGCTGGAACCACCTCTCAGACGTACCAGAACCACTTGCTGGACAAGCTGGAAACATGTACTGCACAGACTGGAACCACCTGCTGAGCACGCCGGAACCAGCTGCCAGACACGCCAAAATCACCTGCTGGCTACACCAGAACCACTTGGAGTACAAGACGGAATAATGTTTTGGGCATGATGGCACAACCTCTCAGACGTGCCAGAACCTCGTGCTGGACACCCCAGAACCACCTGCCGGACAGACCGGAACCACCTGCCGGACATGCCAGAACAAGCGGCTCGACTCGCCGGAACCACCGCCGGACATGCAAAATCACCTGCCGGCTACGCCAGAACCACTTGGAGAACACTCTGCAATCTCCTGCCGGGCATGCCGGAACCACCTCTCAGACATGCCAGACCCACATGCCTATGACACCGGATGCACCTGCCGAGCATGCCGGAACCACCTGCTCGACTCGCCAGAACCACCTAGCGGACAAGCCAAAATCACCTTCCGGCTGCGACACAACCACTTGGGGAACACTTCGGAATCACCTGCCAGGCTTGCTGGAACCACCTGCCAGTCATGCCAACATCACCTGCCAGCTAAGCCAGAACCACTTGGTGGAAACTCCGGAAACACCAGTCAGGCCGGCCGGAAACACCTCTCAGACGTGCCAGAGCATTTGCCTGAGTTGCCAGAACCACACCCCGAGTAGACCGAAACCACCTGCCAGATACGCCTGAACCACCTGCCAGGCACGTCGGAACCACGTGCTCGACTTGCTGGAACCACCTGCTGGACACGCCAAAATAACTGTTGGCTATGCGAGAACCACCTGGCGGACAGTCCGGAATCACCTGCCGGGCATGCAGGAACCTCCTCTCAGACGTACCAGAACTGCATGCCGGACATGCTGGAACCACGTCCTGGACAGACTGGAACCACCTGCCGGACACGCCTGGACCACCTGACGAGCACGCCGGAAGCACCTGCTTGAATCGCAGGACCCACCTGCCAGACACACCAAAATGAACTGCGGGGTACACCAAAACCACTTACCGGAAACTCCGGAATCACCTACCGCGCATGCCTGAAACCTCTCACACGTGCCGGAAGCACGTGCCGGACATGACGGAAACACCTACTGCACAGAGAGGAACCACCTGCGAGACATGAGGGAACCACATGCCGAGCACGCCGGAGCCACATGCTCGACTCTCAGGAACCACATGCCGGACAGGCCAAAATCAACTGCCAGCTATGCCACAACCACCTGGGGGACAGTCCGCAATCAACTGCCACCCATGCCGGAACCACCTCTCAGACATACCAGAACCATGTGCCTGAAATGCCGGAAACACACCCCGAACAGACCGAAACCACATGCCAGACCCGTCCCGACCACCGGGCTAGCACCCCGGAACCTCCTGCTCGACTCGCCGGAGCCACCTTCTGGACACGCCAAAATCACCTGCCGGGTATACCAGAACCACTTGTTGGACACTCCTGAATCATCTGCTGGACATGCCAGAACCAGCTCTCAGACACACCAGAACCACGTGCCAGAGACGCCGGAAGCACCAGCTGAGCATGCCTGAGCCACCTGCTCGACTCGCAAGAAACACCTGTCGGACATGCCAAAATCACCTGCCGGGTACGCCAGAAACACTTGGCGGACACTCCAGAATCACCTGTCGGGCGTGCCGGAACCACCTCTCAGACTTGCCAGAACCATGTTCTGGACACGCAGGTACCACCTGCCGAGTATGCCGGAAGCAGATGATCCACTCCCAAGAACGACCTACTGGACACGCCAAAATCAACTGCCGGCTATGCCAGAACCACTTGGCAGACACTCCGGAATCACATGCCAGGCATTCCGGAACCACCTCTCAGAGGTGCCAGAACGACATGCCAGACACTCCGGAATCACCTGTTGGGTATGCCGAAAGCACCTCTCAGACGTGCCAGAACCACATGCCGGCGACTCCGGAATCACCTGCTGGGCATGCCGGAACCATCTCTCAGACGTGCCACAACCACGTGCCGGAGAGACCGGAAGCACCTGCCGAGCTCGCCGGAACCACCTGCTGGACATGCCGGAACCACCTGCCTCACAGGCCAAAATCGCATGCCGGCTACGCCAAAACCACTTGGTGGACACTCCAGAATCACCTTGCGGGCATGCCGGAACCACGTCATGGACAGACGTCAAACACCTGCCAGACCTGCCGGAACCACCTGCCGAGCACGCCGGAACCACCTGCTCGACTCACCAGAGCCACCTGCCGGACACACCAGAAACACCTGCGGGGTACGCCAGAATCACTTGAAGGACTCTCCGGGATCACCTGCCGGGCATGCTGGAACCACCTCTCAGACATGCCAGAACCATGTGGCGGACACGCCAGGACCACCTGCCGAGTATGCCGGAACCACCTGCTCCACTCCCAAGAACCACCTGCTGGACACGCCAAAATCACCTGCCGGCTATGCCACAACCACTCGGCAGACGCTCCGGAACCACCTCCAAGACACACCGGAACCACCTGCCGGACACTCCGGGACCACCTGCTTGACTCGCCAGAACCACCTGCCGGACACGCCAGAATCACCAGCCGGCTATGCCACAACCGCTTGTTGGACACTCCGGAATCACCTGCCGGGCATGCTGGAACCACCTCTCAGAGGTGCCACAACCACATGCCGGAGACGGCGGAAGCACCTGCCGAGAATGCCGGAAGTTCCTGATCCACTCCCCAGAACCACCTGCCGGACATGCCAAAATCACTTGCTGGCTACGCCAGAACCACTTGGCGGACACTCCAGAATCGCCTGCCGGGCAGGCCAGCACAACCTCTCAGAAGTGCCAGAAGCACGTGCCGGACAGGCCGGAACCATCTCCCGGACAGACCGGAAACACAGCAAACACTCGCCGGAACCACCTGCTTGACTCACCGGTCCCACCTGCCGGAGACGCCAAAATCACCTGCCCGCTACACCAGAACCACTTGGCGGACAAGCCGGAATCATGTGAAGTGCATGCCGACACAACCTCTCAGACGTGCCAGAACCTCGTGCCGGACACCCCAGAACCACCTGCTGGACAGACCGCAACCACCTGCCGGACAAGCCGGAACCACTGGCTCGACTCGCAGGAACCATTGCCGGACATGCAAAATCACCTGCCGGCTACGCCAGAACCACTTGGCGAACACTCTGGAATCACCTGCCGGGCATGGCGGAGCCACCTCTCAGACATGCCGGAACCACATGCCAATGACACCGGAAGCACCTGCCGAGCACGCCAGAACCACCTGCTCGACTCGCCAAAACCACCTGCTGGACACGCCAAAATCACCTGCCGGCTACGCCACAACCATTTGGTGAACACTTCGGAATCACCTGCCGGGCTGAATGCAACCACCTGCCGGTCACTCCAACATCACCTGCCAGCTATGCCAGAACCACTTGGCGGACACCATGGAAACACCTGTCGGGCTGGCCGGAACCACCTCTCTGACGTGCCAGAACCATGTGCCTGAGATGCCGGAACCACACCCCGAACAGAGCGAAACCCCCTGCCAGACCCACCTGAACCACCTGCCGAGCACGCCGGAACCACCTACTCGACTCGCCGGAACCACCTACCTGACACGCCAAAATCACCTGCCGGGTATGCCAGAATCACTTGGTGGACACTCCGGAATCATCTGCTGGACATGCCAGAATCAGCTCTCAGACACACCAGAACCACGTGCCGGACACGCCGGAATCACGTGCTGAGCATGCCTGAGCCACATGCTCGACTTGCAAGAAACACCTGCCAGACACGCCAAAATCACCTGCCAGGTACGTCAGAACCACGTGGCGGACACTCCGGAATCACCTGTCGGGCATGCCGGCACCAGCTCTCAGACGTGCCAGAACCTCGTGCCGGACACGCCAGAACCACCTGATGAATAGACCGGAACCACCTGCCGGACACGCAAGAACCACCGGGTCGACTCGCCGGAACCACCAGCGGACATGCAAAATCACCCGCCGGCTACACCGGAACCACTTGGCGAACACTCCGGAATCACCTGCCGGGCATGCCGGAACCACCTCTCAGACGTGCCAGAACCATGTGCCTGAGATGCTGGAACCACACCCAGAACAGACCGAAACCCCCTGCCAGACCCACCTGAACCACCTGCCGAGCACGCCGGAACCACCTACTCGACTCGCCGGAACCACCTACCTGACACACCAAAATCACCGCCCGGGTATGCCAGAACCACTTGGAGGACACTCCGGAATCATCTGCTGGACATGCCAGAACCAGCTCTCAGACACACCAGAACCACGTGCCGGACATGCCGGAAGCACCTGCTGAGCATGCCTGAGCCTCATGCTCGACTTGAATGAAACACCTGCCAGACACGCCAAAATCACCTGCCAGGTACGTCAGAACCACGTGGCGGACACTCCGGAATCACCTGTCGGGCATGCCGGAACCACCTCTCAGACGTGCCAGAACCTCGTGCCGGACACGCCAGAACCACCTGCCGAACAGACCGGAACCACCTGCCGGACACGCCGGAACCACCGGGTCGACTCGCCGGAACCACCGCCGGACATGCAAAATCACCCGCCGGCTACGCCGGAACCACTTGGCGAACACTCCGGAATCACCTGCCGGGCATGCTGGAACCACCTCTCAGACTTGCCAGAACCATGTTCCGGACACGCCGGTACCACCTGCCGAGTATGCCGGAACCACCTGATCCACTCCCCAGAACCACCTCCTGGACATGCCAGAATCACCTGCCGGCTACGCCAGAACCACTCGGCAGACACTCCGGAACCACCTACCGGGCATGCCGGAACCACCACTCAGAGGTGCCAGAACCACATGCCGGACACTCTGGAATCACCTGCCGGGCATGCCGGAACCATCTCTCAGACGTGCCAGAACCATGTTCCGGAAACGCCGGTACCACCTGCTGAGCTCGCCGGAACCACCTGCTGGACATGCCAAAATCAACTGCCGGCTATGCCAGAACCACTCGGCAGACACTCCGGAATCACCTGCCGGGCTTGCTGGAACCACCTGCCGGTCACGCCAACATCACCTGCCAGCTACGCCAGAACCACTTGGGGGACACTCCGGAAACACCTGTCTGGCCGGCCGGAACCACCTCTCAGACGTGCCAGAACCATGTGCCTGAGATGCCGGAACCACACCCCGACCAGACCGAAACCACCTGCCAGACCCGCCTGAACCACCTGCCAAGCACGCCTGATCCACCTGCTCAACTAGCCGGGACCACCTTCCTGACACGCCACAATCACCTGCCAGGTATACCAGAACCACTAGGTGGACACTCCGGAATCATCTGCCGGACATGCCAGAACCAGCTCTCAGACACACCAGAACCACGTGCCAGAGACGCCGGAAGCACCAGCTGAGCATGCCTGAGCCACCTGCTCGACTCGCAAGAAACACCTGTCGGACATGCCAAAATAACCTGCCGGGTACGCCAGAAACACTTGCTGGACGCTCCGGAATCACCTGTCGGGCATGCCGGAACCACCTCTCAGACTTGCCAGAACCATGTTCTGGACACGCCGGTACCACCTGCTGAGTATGCCGGAACCAGCTGATCCACACCCCAGAACCACCTACTGGACACGCCAAAATCAACTGCCGGCTACGCCAGAACCACTCGGCAGACACTCCGGAATCACATGCCAGGCATTCCGGAACCACCTCTCAGAGGTGCCAGAACCACATGCCGGACACTCCGGAATCACCTGCCGGGCATGCCAGAACCACCTCTCAGAGGTGCCAGAACCACATGCCAGACACTCTGGAATCACCTGCCGGGCATGCCGGAGCCATCTCTCAGACGTGCCACAACCACGTGCTGGAGAGACCGGAAGCACCTGCCGAGCTCGCCAGCACCACCTGCTGGACATGCCGGAACCACCTGCCTCACAGGCCAAAATCATATGCCGGCTACGCCAAAACCATTTGGTGGACACTCCAGAATCAACTGGCGGGCATGCCGGAACCACGTCATGGACAAACGGCAAACACCTGCCGGACCTGCCGCAACCACCTGCCGAGCACACCGGAACGACCTGCTCGACTCACCAGAGCCACCTGCCGGACACACCAGAAACACATGCGGGGTACGCCAGAACCACTTGGAGGACTCTCCGGGAACACCTGCCGGGCATGCCGGAACCACCTCTCAGATGTGCCAGAACCATGTGCCGGACACGCCGGAAGCACCTGCCGAGTATGCCGGAACCACCTGCTCCACTCCCCAGAACCACCTGTTGGACACGCCAAAATCACCTGCCGGCTATGCCACAACCACTTGTCAGACACTGCGGAATCACATGCCGGGCATGCTGGAACCGCCTCTCAGAGGTGCCACAACCACATGGCGGAGACGGCGGAAGCACCTGCCAAGAATGCCGGAAGTTCCTGATCCACACCCCAGAACCACCTGCCGGACACGCCAAAATCACCTGCTGTCTACGCCGGAACCACGTGGCGGACACTCCGGAATCACCTGTCGGGCATGCCAGAACCACCTCTCAGACGTGCCAGAACCTCGTGCCGGACACGCCAGAACCACCTGCCGAACAGACCGGAACCACCTGCCGGACACGCCGGAACCACCGGGTCGACTCGCCGGAACCACAGCCGGACATGCAAAATCACCTGCCGGCTACGCCGGAACCACTTGGCGAACACTCCGGAATCACCTGCCGGGTATGCCAGAACCACCTGGCGGACACTACGGAATCACCTGCCGCGCATGCCGGAACCACCTCTCAGACGTGCCGGAAGCACGTGCCAGACACGCTGGAAACACCTACCGGACAGACAGCAACCACCTGCCAAGAACGCCGGGGCCAGCTGTTTGACTCGCAGGAACCACCTGCCGGACTGGCCAATATCAACTGCTGGCTATGCCAGAACCACCTGGGGGACAGTCCGGGATCACCTGCCAGCCATGGCGGAACCACCTCACAGACGTACCAGCACCAACTGCCGGAGAAACTGGAAACACGTCCTGGACAGACTGGAACCACGTGACGGCCATGCCTGAACCACCTGCCGAGCACGGCGGAACCACCTGCCGGACACGCCAAAATCACCTGCGGGCTACGCCAGAACCACTTGGACGACTCTCCGAAATGACCTGCCGGGCATGTTGGAACCACCTCTCAGACGTGCCAGAACCATGTTGCGGACAGTCCGGAATCACCTGTTGGGCATGCGCAACCACCTCTGAGACGTACCAGAACCACATGCCGTGCAGGCTGGAACCACCTACCGGACAGACCGGAATCACCTTTCGGGCATGCCGGAACCACCTGTCAGATGTGCCAGAAACACGTGCCGGAGACGCCGGAAGCACCTGCCAAGCACGTTGGAACCACCTGCTCAACTCGCCTGAACCACCTGCCGGACATGCCAAAATCACCTGCCGACTATGCCAGAACCACTTGGCGAACACTAAGGAATCACTTGCCGGGCATGCAGGAACCACCTCTCAGACATGCCAGAACCCCGTGCCAATGACCCCGGAAGCACCAGCCGAGCACGCCGGAACCTCCTGCTCGACTCGCCAGAGCCACCTGCCGATCACGCAAAAATCACCTGCCGGCTACGCCACAACCAGTTGGTGAAGACTTTGGAATCACCTGCCAGGCTTGCTGGAACCACCTGCCAGTCATGCCAAAATCACCTGCCAACTACGCCAGAACCGCTTGGCGGACACTGCGGAAACACCTGTCGGGCCGGCCGGAACCACATCTCAGACGTGCCAGAAACGTGTTCATGAGATGCTGGAACCACACCCCGAACAGACGGATACCACATGCCAGAACCGCCTGAACCACTTGCTGAGCACGCCGGAACCAGCTGCTCGACTCACCGGTACCACCTCCCTGACCCGCCAAAATCACCTGCTGGGTATGCCAGAACCACTAGGCGGACACTCCGGAATCATCTGCCGGACATGCCGGAACCAGCTCTCAGACACACCAGAACCAAGTGCCGGAGACGTCGGAAGCACCTGCAGAGCATGCCGGAGCCACCTGCTCGACTCGCCAGAAACACCTGCCGGACACGCCAAAATCACCTGCCGGGTATGCCAGAACCACCTGGCGGACACTACGGAATCACCTGCCGCGCATGCCGGAACCACCTCTCAGACGTGCCGGAAGCACGTGCCACACACGCCGGAAACACCTACCGGACAGACCGGAACCACCTGCCAAGAACGCCGGAGCCACCTGTTCGACTCGCTGGAACCACCTGCCGGACAGGCCAATATCAACTGCTGGCTATGCCAGAACCACCTGGGGGACGGTCCGGGATCACCTGCCAGCCATGGCGGAACCACCTCTCAGACGTACCAGAACCACCTGCCGGAGAAGCTGGAAACACGTCCTGGACAGACTGGAACCCCGTGACGGCCATGCCTGAACCACCTGACGAGCACGGCGGAACCAACTGCCGGACACGCCAAAATCACCTGCGGGCTACGCCAGAACCACTTGGACGACTCTCAGAAGTGACCTGCCGGGCATGTTGGAACCACATCTCAGACGTGCCAGAAGCACGTGGCGGACAGTCCGGAATCACCTGTTGGGCATACGCAACCACCTCTGACACGTACCAGAACCACGTGCCGTGCACGCCGGATCCACCTACCGGACAGACCGGAATCAACTTTTGGGCATGCCGGAACCCCCAGTCAGATGTGCCAGAAACACGTGCCGGAGACGCCGCAAGCACCTGCCGAGCACGTCGCAACCACCTGCTCAACTCGCCTGAACCACCTGCCGGACACGCCAAAATCACCTGCCCGCTACATCAGCACCACTTCGGGGACAAGCCGGAATCACGTGAGGGGCATGCCGGCACAGCCTCTCAGACAGAACCTCGTGCCGGACACCACAGAACCACCTGCCGGACAGACCGGAACCACCTGCCGCACACGCCGGAACCACCGGCTCGACCCGCCGGAACCACCGCTGGACATGCAAAATCACCTGCCGGCTACGCCGGAAACACTTGGCGAACACTCCGGAATCACCTGTCGGGCATGCCGGAACCACCTCTCAGATATGCCAGAACCACGTGCCAATGACCCCGGAAGCACCTGCCGAGCACGCCGGAACCACATGCTCGACTCGCCAGAACCACCTGACGGACACGCAAAAATCAACTGCAGGCTACGCCACAACCAGTTGGAGAAAACTTCGGAATCACCTGCCGGGCTTGCTGGAACCACCTGCCGGTCATGCCAAAATCACCTGCCAACTACGCCAGAACCGCTTCGCGGACACTGCGGAAACACCTGTCGGGCCGGCTGGAACCACATCTCAGCCGTGCCAGAAACGTGTTCATGAGATGCTGGAACCACACCCCGAACAGACGGAAAACACCTGCCAGACCCGTCTGAACAACCTGCCGAGCACGCCGGAGCCACCTGCTCGACTCGCCGGAACCACCTACCTGACATGCCCAAATCACCAGCCGGGTATACCAGAACCACTTGGCGGACACTCCGGAATCATCTGCCAGACATGCCGGAACCAGCTCTCAGACACACCACAACCACGTGCCGGAGACGCCGGAAGCACCTGCCGAGCATGCCGGAGCCACCTGCTCGACTCGCCAGAAACACCTGCCGGACACGCCAAAATCACCTGCCAGGTACGCCAGAACCACCTGGCGGACACTCCGAAACCACCTGTCGCGCATGCCGGAACCACCTCTCAGACGTGCCAGAAGCACGTGCCGGACACGCCGGAATCACCTACCGGACAGACCGGAACCACCTGCCGAGCACGCCGGAGCCACCTGTTCGACTCGCTGGAACCACCTGCCGGACAGGCCAATATCAACTTCTGGCTATGCCAGAACCACCTGGGGGACGGTCCGGAATCACCTGCCAGCCATGGCGGAACCACCTCTCAGACGTACCAGAACCACCTGCCGGAGAAGCTGGAAACACGTCCTGGACAGTCTGGAACCACCTGCCGGCCAAGCCTGAACCACCTGCCAAGCACAACGGAACAACCTGCCAGACACGCCAAAATCACCTGCGTGTTATGCCAGAACCACTTGGAGGACTCTCTGGGATGACCTGCCGGGCATGCCGGAACCACCTCTCAGACGTGCCAGAACCATGTGGCGGACAGTCCGGAATCACCTGTTGGGCATGCGCAACCACCTCTGAGATGTACCAGAACCACAGGCCGTGCAGGCTGGAACCACCTACCGGACAGACCGGAATCACCTTTCGGGCATGCCGGAACCACCTGTCAGATGTGCCAGAAACACGTGCCGGAGACGCCGGAAGCAGCTGCCAAGCACGTTGGAACCACCTGCTCAGCTCGCCTGAGCCACCTGCCGGACATGCCAAAATCACCTGCCGACTATGCCAGAACCACTTGGCGAACACTCCGAAATCACTTGCCGGGCATGCAGGAACCACCTCTCCGACATGCCAGAACCCCGTGCCAATGACCCCGGAATCACCAGCCGAGCACGCCGGAACCACCTGCTCGACTCGCCAGAACCACCTGCCGATCACGCAAAAATCACCTGCCGGCTACGCCACAACCAGTTGGTGAACACTTTGGAATCACCTGCCAGGCTTGCTGGAACCACCTGCCGGTCATGCCAAAATCACCTGCCAACTACGCCAGAACCGCTTGGCGGACACTGCGGAAACACCTGTCGGGCCGGCTGGAACCACATCTCAGACGTGCCAGAAACGTGTTCATGAGATGCTGGAACCACACCCCGAACAGACGGATACCACCTGCCAGAACCGCCTGAACCACCTGCTGAGCACGCCGGAACCACCTGCTCGACTCACCGGTACCACCTCCCTGACACGCCAAAATCACCTGCTGGGTATGCCAGAACCACTTGGCGGACACTCCGGAATCATCTGCCGGACATGCCGGAACCAGCTCTCACACACACCAGAGCCAAGTGCCGGAGACGCCGGAAGCACCTGCCAAGCATGCCGGAGCCACCTGCTCGACTCGCCAGAAACACCTGCCGGACACGCCAAAATCACCTGCCGCGTATGCCAGAACCACCTGGCGGACACTACGGAATCACCTGCCGCGCATGCCGGAACCACCTCTCAGACGTGCCGGAAGCACGTGCCGGACACGCCGGAAACACCTACCGGACAGACCGGAACCACCTGCCAAGAACGCCGGAGCCACCTGTTCGACTCGCTGGAACCACCTGCCGGACAGGCCAATATCAACTGCTGGCTATGCCAGAACCACCTGGGGGACAGTCCGATATCACCTGCCAGCCATGGCGGAACCACCTCTCAGACGTAACAGAACCACCTGCCGGAGAAGCAGGAAACACGTCCTGGACAGACTGGAACCACGTGACGGCCATGCCTGAACCACCTGCCGAGCACGGCGGAACCACCTGCCGGACACGCCAAAATCACCTGCGGGCTACGCCAGAACCACTTGGACGACTCTCCGAAATGACCTGCCGGGCATGTTGGAACCACCTCTCAGACGTGCCAGAAGCACGTGGCGGACAGTCCGGAATCACCTGTTGGGCATACGCAACCACCTCTGACACGTACCAGAACCACGTGCCGTGCACGCCGGAACCACCTACCGGACAGACCGGAATCAACTTTTGGGCATGCCGGAACCACCAGTCAGATGTGCCAGAAACATGAGCCGGAGACGCCGGAAGCACCTGCCGAGCACGTCGCAACCACCTGCTCAACTCGCCTGAACCACCTGCCGGACACGCCAAAATCACCTGCCCGCTACACCAGCACCACTTCGGGGACAAGCCGGAATCACGTGAGGGGCATGCCGGCACAGCCTCTCAGACTGAACCTCGTGCCGGACACCACAGAACCACCTGCTGGACAGACCGGAACCACCTGCCGGACACGCCGGAACCACCGGCTCGACCAGCCGGAAAGATCGCTGGACATGCAAAATCACCTGCCGGCTACGCCGGAAACACTTGGCGAACACTCCGGAATCACCTGCCGGGCATGCCGGAACCACCTCTCAGATATGCCAGAAACACGTGCCAATGACCCCGGAAGCACCTTCCGAGCATGCAGGAACCACATGCTCGACTCGCCAGAACCACCTGACGGACACGCAAAAATCACCTGCCGGCTACGCCACAACCAGTTGGGGAACACTTCGGAATCACCTGCCGGGCTTGCTGGAACCACCGGCCGGTCATGCCAAAATCACCTGTCAAGTACGCCAGTACCACTTGGCGGACACTGTGGAAACACCTGTCGGGCCGGCCGGAACCACATCTCAGACGTGCCAGAACCATGTGCATGACATGCTGGAACCACACCCAGAACACACGGAAAACACCTGCCAGACCCGTCTGAACAACCTGCCGAGCACGCCGGAGCCACCTGCTCGACTCGCCGGAACCACCTACCTGACATGCCCAAATCACCAGCTGGGTATGCCAGAACCACTTGGCGGACACTCCGGAATCATCTGCCGGACATGCCGGAACCAGCTCTCAGACACACCACAACCACGTGCCGGAGACGCCGGAAGCACCTGCCGAGCATGCCAGAGCCACCTGCTCGACTCGACAGAAACACCTGCCGGAAACGCCAAAATCACCTGCCGGGTACTGCAGAACCACCTTGCGGACACTCCGAAACCACCTGTCGCTCATGCCGGAACCAACTCTCAGACGTGCCGGAAGCACGTGCCGGACACGCCGGAATCACCTACCGGACAGTCCGGAACGACCTGCCGAGCACGCCGGAGCCACCTGTTCGACTCGCTGAAACCACCTTCCGGACAGGCCAATATAAACTGCTATCTATGCCAGAACCACCTGGGGGACGGTCAGGAATCACCTGCCAGCCATGGCGGAACCACCTCTCAGACGTACCAGAACCACCTGCCGGAGAAGCTGGAAACACGTCCTGGACAGTCTGGAACCACCTGCCGGCCAAGCCTGAACCACCTGCCAAGCACAACGGAACAACCTGCCAGACACGCCAAAATCACCTGCGTGTTATGCCAGAACCACTTGGAGGACTCTCTGGGATGACCTGCCGGGCATGCCGGAACCACCTCTCAGACGTGCCAGAACCATGTGGCGGACAGTCCGGAATCACCTGTTGGGCATGCGCAACCACCTCTGAGACATACCAGAACCACATGCCGTGCAGGCTGGAACCACCTACCGGACAGACCGGAATCACCTTTCGGGCATGCCGGAACCACCTGTCAGATGTGCCAGAAACACGTGCCGGAGACGCCGGAAGCACCTGCCAAGCACGTTGGAACCACCTGCTCAACTCGCCTGAACCACCTGCCGGACATGCCAAAATCACCTGCCGACTATGCCGGAACCACTTGGCGAACACTCCGGAATCACTTGCCGGGCATGCAGGAACCACCTCTCAGACATGCCAGAACCCCGTGCCAATGACCCCGGAAGCACCAGCCGAGCACGCCGGAACCACCTGCTCGACTCGCCAGAACCACCTGCCGATCACGCAAAAATCACCTGCCGGCTACGCCACAACCAGTTGGTGAAGACTTTGGAATCACCTGCCAGGCTTGCTGGATCCACCTGCCGGTCATGCCAAAATCACCTGTCAACTACGCCAGAACCGCTTGGCGGACACTGCGGAAACACCTGTCGGGCCGGCTGGAACCACATCTCAGACGTGCCAGAAACGTGTTCATCAGATGCTGGAACCTCACCCCGAACTGACGGATACCACCTGCCAGAACCGCCTGAACCACCTGCTGAGCACGCCGGAACCACCTGCTCGACTCACCGGTACCACCTCCCTGACACGCCAAAATCACCTGCTGGGTATGCCAGAACCACTTGGCGGACACTCCGGAATCATCTGCCGGACATGCCGGAACCAGCTCTCACACACACCAGAGCCAAGTGCCGGAGACGCCGGAAGCACCTGCCGAGCATGCCGGAGCCACCTGCTCGACTCGCCAGAAACACCTGCCGGACACGCCAAAATCACCTGCCGCGTATGCCAGAACCACCTGGCGGACACTACGGAATCACCTGCCGCGCATGCCGGGACCACCTCTCAGACGTGCCGGAAGCACGTGACGGACACGCCGGAAACACCTACCGGACAGACCGGAACCACCTGCCAAGAACGCCGGAGCCACCTGTTCGACTCACTGGAACCACCTGCCGGACAGGCCAATATCAACTGCTGGCTATGCCAGAACCACCTGGGGGACAGTCCGATATCACCTGCCAGCCATGGCGGAACCACCTCTCAGACGTACCAGAACCACCTGCCGGAGAAGCTGGAAACACGTCCTGGACAGACTGGAACCACGTGACGGCCATGCCTGAACCACCTGCCGAGCACGGTGGAACCACCTGCCGGACACGCCAAAATGACCTGCGGGCTACGCCAGAACCACTTGGACGACTCTCTGAAATGACCTGCCGGGCATGTTGGAACCACCTCTCAGACATGCCAGAAGCACGTGGCGGACAGTCCGGAATCACCTGTTGGGCATACGCAACCACCGCTGAGACGTACCAGAACCACGTGCCGTGCACGCCGGAACCACCTACCGGACAGACCGGAATCAACTTTTGGGCATGCCGGAACCACCAGTCAGATGTGCCAGAAACATGTGCCGGAGACGCCGGAAGCACCTGCCGAGCACGTCGCAACCACCTGCTCAACTCGCCTGAACCACCTGCCGGACACGCCAAAATCACCTGCCCGCTACACCAGCACCACTTCGGGTTCAAGCCGGAATCACGTGAGGGGCATGCCGGCACAGCCTCTCAAACTGAACCTCGTGCCGGACACCACAGAACCACCTGCCGGACAGACCGGAACCACCTGCCGCACACGCCGGAACCACCGGCTCGACCCGCCGGAACCACCGCTGGACATGCAAAATCACCTGCCGGCTACGCCGGAATACTTGGCGAACATTCCGAAATCACCAGCCGGGCATGCCGGAACCACCTCTCAGATATGCCAGAACCATGTGCCAATGACCCCGGAAGCACCTGCCGAGCACGCCGGAACCACCTGCTCGACTCGCCAGAAACACATGCCGGACACGCCAAAATCACCTGCCGGGTACGCCAGAACCACCTGGCGGACACTCCGAAACCACCTGTCGCGCATGCCGGAACCAACTCTCAGACGTGCCAGAAGCACGTGCCGGACACGCCGGAATCACCTACCGGACAGACCGGAACCACCTGCCGAGCACGCCGGAGCCACCTGTTCGACTCGCTGGAACCACCTGCCGGACAGGCCAATATCAACTGCTGGCTATGCCAGAACCACCTGGGGGACGGTCCGGAATCACCTGCCAGCCATGGCGGAACCACCTCTCAGACGTACCAGAACCATCTGCCGGAGAAGCTGGAAACACGTCCTGGACAGTCTGGAACCACCTGCCGGCCAAGCCTGAAACACCTGCCAAGCACAACGGAACAACCTGCCAGACACGCCAAAATCACCTGCGTGTTATGCCAGAACCACTTGGAGGACTCTCTGGGACGACCTGCCGGGCATGCCGGAGCCACCTCTCAGACGTGCCAGAACCATGTGGCGGACAGTCCGGAATCACCTGTTGGGCATGCGCAACCACCTCTGAGACGTACCAGAACCACATGCCGTGCAGGCTGGAAGCACCTACTGGACAGACCGGAATTACCTTTCGGGAATGCCGGAACCACCTGTCAGATGTGCCAGAAACATGTGCCGGAGATGCCGGAAGCACCTGCCAAGCACGTTGGAACCACCTGCTCAACTCGCCTGAACCACCTGCCGGACACGCCAAAATCACCTGCGGGCTACGCCAGAACCACTTGGACGACTCTCCGAAATGACCTGCCGGGCATGTTGGAACCACCTCTCAGACGTGCCAGAAGCACGTGGCGGACAGTCCGGAATCACCTGTTGGGCATACGCAACCACCGCTGAGACGTACCAGAACCACGTGCCGTGCACGCCGGAACCACCTACCGGACAGACCGGAATCAACTTTTGGGCATGCCGGAACCACCAGTCAGATGTGCCAGAAACACGTGCCGGAGAGGCCGGAAGCACCTGCCGAGCACGTCGCAACCACCTGCTCAACTCTTCTGAACCACCTGCCGCACACGCCAAAATCACCTGCCCGCTACACCAGCACCACTTCGGGGACAAGCGGAAATCACGTGAGGGGCATGCCGGCACAGCCTCTCAGACTGAACCTCGTGCCGGACACCACAGAACCACCTGCCGGACAGACCGGAACCACCTGCTGGACACGCCGGAACCACCGGCTCGACCCGCCGGAACGACCGCTGGACATGCAAAATCACCTTCCGGCTACGCCGGAAACACTTGGCGAACACTCTGGAATCACCTGCCGGGCATGCCGGAACCACCTCTCAGATATGCCAGAAACATGTGCAGGAGACGCCGGAAGCACCTGCCAAGCACGTTGGAACCACCTGCTCGACTCACCGGAACCACCTACCTGACATGCCAAAATCACCAGCCGGGTATGCCAGAAGCACTTGGCGGACACTCCGGTATCATCTGCCGGACATGCCGGAACCAGCTCTCAGACACACCACAACCACGTGCCGGAGACGCCGGAAGCACCTGCCGAGCATGCCGGAGCCACCTGCTCGACTCGCCAGAAACACCTGCCGGACACGCCAAAATCACCTGCCGGGTACGCCAGAACCACCTGGCGGACACTCCGAAACCACCTGTCGCGCATGCCGGAACCACCTCTCAGACGTGCCGGAAGCACGTGCCGGACACGCCGGAATCACCTACCGGACAGTCCGGAACGACCTGCCGAGCACGCCGGAGCCACCTGTTCGACTCGCTGGAACCACCTGACGGACAGGCCAATATCAACTTCTATCTATGCCAGAACCACCTGGGGGACGGTCAGGAATCACCTGCCAGCCATGGCGGAACCACCTCTCAGACGTACCAGAACTACCTGCCGGAGAAGCTGGAAACACGTCCTGGACAGTCTGGAACCACCTGCCGGCCAAGCCTGAACCACCTGCCAAGCACAACGGAACAACCTGCCAGACACGCCAAAATCACCTGCGTGTTATGCCAGAACCACTTGGAGGACTCTCTGGGATGACCTGCCGGGCATGCCGGAACCACCTCTCAGACGTGCCAGAACCATGTGGCGGACAGTCCGGAATCACCTGTTGGGCATGCGCAACCACCTCTGAGACATACCAGAACCACAGGCCGTGCAGGCTGGAACCACCTACCGGACAGACCGGAATCACCTTTCGGGCATGCCGGAACCACCTGTCAGATGTGCCAGAAACACGTGCCGGAGACGCCGGAAGCACCTGCCAAGCACGTTGGAACCACCTGCTCAACTCGCCTGAACCACCTGCCGGACATGCCAAAATCACCTGCCGACTATGCCGGAACCACTTGGCGAACACTCCGGGATCACTTGCCGGGCATGCAGGAACCACCTCTCAGACATGCCAGAACCCCGTGCCAATGACCCCGGAAGCACCAGCCGAGCACGCCGGAACCACCTGCTCGACTCGCCAGAACCACCTGCCGATCACGCAAAAATCACCTGCCGGCTACGCCACAACCAGTTGGTGAACACTTTGGAATCACCTGCCAGGCTTGCTGGAACCACCTGCCAGTCATGCCAAAATCACCTGCCAACTACGCCAGAACCGCTTTGCGGACACTGCGGAAACACCTGTCGGGCCGGCCGGAACCACATCTCAGACATGCCAGAAACGTGTTCATGAGATGCTGGAACCACACCCCGAACAGACGGATACCACCTGCCAGAACCACCTGAACCACCTGCTGAGCACGCCGGAACCACCTGCTCGACTCACTGGTACCACCTCCCTGACATGCCAAAATCACCTGCTGGGTATGCCAGAATCACTTGGCGGACACTCTGGAATCATCTGCCGGACATGCCGGAACCAGCTCTCAGACGCACCACAACCACGTGCCGGAGACGCTGGAAGCACCTGCTGAGCATGCCGGAGCCACCTGCTCGACTCGCCAGAAACACCTGCCGGACACGCCAAAATCACCTGCCGGGTATGCCAGAACCACCTGGCGGACACTACGGAATCACCTGCCGCGCATGCCGGAACCACCTCTCAGACGTGCCGGAAGCACGTGCCGGACACGCCGGAAACACCTACCGGACAGACCGGAACCACCTGCCAAGAACGCCGGAGCCACCTGTTCGACTCGCTGGAACCACCTGCCGGACATTCCAATATCAACTGCTGGCTATGCCAGAACCACCTGGGGGACAGTCCGGGATCACCTGCCAGCCATTTCGGAACCACCTCTCAGACGTACCAGCACCACCTGCCGGAGAAGCTGGAAACACGTCCTGGACAGACTGGAACCACGTGACGGCCATGCCTGAACCACCTGCCGAGCACGGCGGAACCACCTGCCGGACATGCCAAAATGACCTGCGGGCTACGCCAGAACCACTTGGACGACTCTCCGAAATGACCTGCCGGGCATGTTGGAACCACCTCTCAGACGTGCCAGAAGCACGTGGCGGACAGTCCGGAATCACCTGTTGGGCATACGCAACCACCGCTGAGACGTACCAGAACCACGTGCCGTGCACGCCGGAACCACCTACCGGACAGACCGGAATCAACTTTTGGGCATGCCGGAACCACCAGTCAGATGTGCCAGAAACACGTGCCGGAGACGCCGGAAGCACCTGCCGAGCACGTCGCAACCACATGCTCAACTCGCCTGAACCACCTGCCGGACACGCCAAAATCACCTGCCCGCTACACCAGCACCACTTCGGGGACAAGCGGAAATCACGTGAGGGGCATGCCGGCACAGCCTCTCAGACTGAACCTCGTGCCGGACACCACAGAACCACCTGCCAGACAGACCGGAACCACCTGCCGGACACGCCGGAACCACCGGCTCGACCCGCCGGAACGACCGCTGGACATGCAAAATCACCTTCCGGCTACGCCGGAAACACTTGGCGAACACTCCGGAATCACCTGCCGGGCATGCCGGAACCACCTCTCAGATATGCCAGAAACACGTGCCAATGACCCCGGAACCACCTGCCGGACACGCCGGAACCACCTGCTCGACTCGCCAGAACCACCTGCCGGACACGCAAAAATCACCTGCTGGCTACGCCACAACCAGTTGGGGAACACTTCTGAATCACCTGCCGGGCTTGCTGGAACCACCTGCCGGTCATGCCAAAATCACCTGCCAACTACGCCAGTACCACTTGCCGGACACTGTGGAAACACCTGTCGGGCCGGCCGGAACCACATCTCAGACGTGCCAGAACCATGTGCATGAGATGCTGGAACCACACCCCGAACAGACGGAAAACACCTGCCAGACCCGTCTGAACAACCTGCCGAGCACGCCGGAGCCACCTGCTCGACTCGCCGGAACCACCTACCTGACATGCCCAAATCACCAGCCGGGTATGCCAGAACAACTTGGCGGACACTCCGGAATCATCTGCCGGACATGCCGGAACCAGCTCTCAGACACACCAGAACCACGTGCCGGAGACGCCGGAAGCACCTGCCGAGCATGCCGGAGCCACCTGCTCGACTCGCCAGAAACACCTGCCGGAAACGCCAAAATCACCTGCCGGGTACTCCAGAACCACCTGGCGGACACTCCGAAACCACCTGTCGCGCATGCCGGAACCAACTCTCAGACGTGCCGGAAGCACGTGCCGGACACGCCGGAATCACCTACCGGACAGACCGGAACCACCTGCCGAGCACGCCGGAGCCACCTGTTCGACTCGCTGGAACCACCTGCCGGACAGGCCAATATCAACTGCTGGCTATGCCAGAACCACCTGGGGGACGGTCCGGAATCACCTGCCAGCCATGGCGGAACCACCTCTCAGACGTACCAGAACCACCTGCCGGAGAAGCTGGAAACACGTCCTGGACAGTCTGGAACCACCTGCCGGCCAAGCCTTAACCACCTGCCAAGCACAACGGAACAACCTGCCAGACACGCCAAAGTCACCTGCGTGTTATGCCAGAACCACTTGGAGGACTCTCTGGGATGACCTGCCGGGCATGCCGGAACCACCTCTCAGACGTGCCAGAACCATGTGGCGGACAGTCCGGAATCACCTGTTGGGCATGCGCAACCACCTCTGAGACGTACCAGAACCACAGGCCGTGCAGGCTGGAACCACCTACCGGACAGAGCGGAATCACCTTTCGGGCATGCCGGAACCACCTGTCAGATGTGCCAGAAACACGTGCCGGAGACGCCGGAAGCACCTGCCAAGCACGTTGGAACCACCTGCTCAACTCGCCTGAACCACCTGCCACACATGCCAAAATCACCTGCCGACTATGCCAGAACCACTTGGTGAACACTCCGGGATCACTTGCCGGGCCTGCAGTAACCACCTCTCAGACATGCCAGAACCCCGTGCCAATGACCCCGGAAGCACCAGCCGAGCACGCCGGAACCACCTGCTCGAATCGCCAGAACCACCTGCCGATCACGCAAAAATCACCTGCCGGCTACGCCACAACCAGTTGGTGAACACTTTGGAATCACCTGCCAGGGTTGCTGGAACCACCTGCCGGTCATGCCAAAATCACCTGTCAACTACGCCAGAACCGCTTGGCGGACACTGCGGAAACACCTGTCGGGCCGGCTGGAACCACATCTCAGACGTGCCAGAAACGTGTTCATGAGATGCTGGAACCACACCCCGAACAGACGGATACCACCTGCCAGAACCGCCTGAACCACCTGCTGAGCACGCCGGAACCACCTGCTCGACTCACCGGTACCACCTCCCTGACACGCCAAAATCACCTGCTGGGTATGCCAGAACCACTTGGCGAACACTCCGGAATCACCTGCCGGGTATGCCAGAACCACCTGGCGGACACTACGGAATCACCTGCCGCGCATGCCGGAACCACCTCTCAGACGTGCCGGAAGCACGTGCCAGACACGCTGGAAACACCTACCGGACAGACAGCAACCACCTGCCAAGAACGCCGGGGCCAGCTGTTTGACTCGCAGGAACCACCTGCCGGACTGGCCAATATCAACTGCTGGCTATGCCAGAACCACCTGGGGGACAGTCCGGGATCACCTGCCAGCCATGGCGGAACCACCTCACAGACGTACCAGCACCAACTGCCGGAGAAACTGGAAACACGTCCTGGACAGACTGGAACCACGTGACGGCCATGCCTGAACCACCTGCCGAGCACGGCGGAACCACCTGCCGGACACGCCAAAATCACCTGCGGGCTACGCCAGAACCACTTGGACGACTCTCCGAAATGACCTGCCGGGCATGTTGGAACCACCTCTCAGACGTGCCAGAACCATGTTGCGGACAGTCCGGAATCACCTGTTGGGCATGCGCAACCACCTCTGAGACGTACCAGAACCACATGCCGTGCAGGCTGGAACCACCTACCGGACAGACCGGAATCACCTTTCGGGCATGCCGGAACCACCTGTCAGATGTGCCAGAAACACGTGCCGGAGACGCCGGAAGCACCTGCCAAGCACGTTGGAACCACCTGCTCAACTCGCCTGAACCACCTGCCGGACATGCCAAAATCACCTGCCGACTATGCCAGAACCACTTGGCGAACACTAAGGAATCACTTGCCGGGCATGCAGGAACCACCTCTCAGACATGCCAGAACCCCGTGCCAATGACCCCGGAAGCACCAGCCGAGCACGCCGGAACCTCCTGCTCGACTCGCCAGAGCCACCTGCCGATCACGCAAAAATCACCTGCCGGCTACGCCACAACCAGTTGGTGAAGACTTTGGAATCACCTGCCAGGCTTGCTGGAACCACCTGCCAGTCATGCCAAAATCACCTGCCAACTACGCCAGAACCGCTTGGCGGACACTGCGGAAACACCTGTCGGGCCGGCCGGAACCACATCTCAGACGTGCCAGAAACGTGTTCATGAGATGCTGGAACCACACCCCGAACAGACGGATACCACATGCCAGAACCGCCTGAACCACTTGCTGAGCACGCCGGAACCAGCTGCTCGACTCACCGGTACCACCTCCCTGACCCGCCAAAATCACCTGCTGGGTATGCCAGAACCACTAGGCGGACACTCCGGAATCATCTGCCGGACATGCCGGAACCAGCTCTCAGACACACCAGAACCAAGTGCCGGAGACGTCGGAAGCACCTGCAGAGCATGCCGGAGCCACCTGCTCGACTCGCCAGAAACACCTGCCGGACACGCCAAAATCACCTGCCGGGTATGCCAGAACCACCTGGCGGACACTACGGAATCACCTGCCGCGCATGCCGGAACCACCTCTCAGACGTGCCGGAAGCACGTGCCACACACGCCGGAAACACCTACCGGACAGACCGGAACCACCTGCCAAGAACGCCGGAGCCACCTGTTCGACTCGCTGGAACCACCTGCCGGACAGGCCAATATCAACTGCTGGCTATGCCAGAACCACCTGGGGGACGGTCCGGGATCACCTGCCAGCCATGGCGGAACCACCTCTCAGACGTACCAGAACCACCTGCCGGAGAAGCTGGAAACACGTCCTGGACAGACTGGAACCCCGTGACGGCCATGCCTGAACCACCTGACGAGCACGGCGGAACCAACTGCCGGACACGCCAAAATCACCTGCGGGCTACGCCAGAACCACTTGGACGACTCTCAGAAGTGACCTGCCGGGCATGTTGGAACCACATCTCAGACGTGCCAGAAGCACGTGGCGGACAGTCCGGAATCACCTGTTGGGCATACGCAACCACCTCTGACACGTACCAGAACCACGTGCCGTGCACGCCGGATCCACCTACCGGACAGACCGGAATCAACTTTTGGGCATGCCGGAACCCCCAGTCAGATGTGCCAGAAACACGTGCCGGAGACGCCGCAAGCACCTGCCGAGCACGTCGCAACCACCTGCTCAACTCGCCTGAACCACCTGCCGGACACGCCAAAATCACCTGCCCGCTACATCAGCACCACTTCGGGGACAAGCCGGAATCACGTGAGGGGCATGCCGGCACAGCCTCTCAGACAGAACCTCGTGCCGGACACCACAGAACCACCTGCCGGACAGACCGGAACCACCTGCCGCACACGCCGGAACCACCGGCTCGACCCGCCGGAACCACCGCTGGACATGCAAAATCACCTGCCGGCTACGCCGGAAACACTTGGCGAACACTCCGGAATCACCTGTCGGGCATGCCGGAACCACCTCTCAGATATGCCAGAACCACGTGCCAATGACCCCGGAAGCACCTGCCGAGCACGCCGGAACCACATGCTCGACTCGCCAGAACCACCTGACGGACACGCAAAAATCAACTGCAGGCTACGCCACAACCAGTTGGAGAAAACTTCGGAATCACCTGCCGGGCTTGCTGGAACCACCTGCCGGTCATGCCAAAATCACCTGCCAACTACGCCAGAACCGCTTCGCGGACACTGCGGAAACACCTGTCGGGCCGGCTGGAACCACATCTCAGCCGTGCCAGAAACGTGTTCATGAGATGCTGGAACCACACCCCGAACAGACGGAAAACACCTGCCAGACCCGTCTGAACAACCTGCCGAGCACGCCGGAGCCACCTGCTCGACTCGCCGGAACCACCTACCTGACATGCCCAAATCACCAGCCGGGTATACCAGAACCACTTGGCGGACACTCCGGAATCATCTGCCAGACATGCCGGAACCAGCTCTCAGACACACCACAACCACGTGCCGGAGACGCCGGAAGCACCTGCCGAGCATGCCGGAGCCACCTGCTCGACTCGCCAGAAACACCTGCCGGACACGCCAAAATCACCTGCCAGGTACGCCAGAACCACCTGGCGGACACTCCGAAACCACCTGTCGCGCATGCCGGAACCACCTCTCAGACGTGCCAGAAGCACGTGCCGGACACGCCGGAATCACCTACCGGACAGACCGGAACCACCTGCCGAGCACGCCGGAGCCACCTGTTCGACTCGCTGGAACCACCTGCCGGACAGGCCAATATCAACTTCTGGCTATGCCAGAACCACCTGGGGGACGGTCCGGAATCACCTGCCAGCCATGGCGGAACCACCTCTCAGACGTACCAGAACCACCTGCCGGAGAAGCTGGAAACACGTCCTGGACAGTCTGGAACCACCTGCCGGCCAAGCCTGAACCACCTGCCAAGCACAACGGAACAACCTGCCAGACACGCCAAAATCACCTGCGTGTTATGCCAGAACCACTTGGAGGACTCTCTGGGATGACCTGCCGGGCATGCCGGAACCACCTCTCAGACGTGCCAGAACCATGTGGCGGACAGTCCGGAATCACCTGTTGGGCATGCGCAACCACCTCTGAGATGTACCAGAACCACAGGCCGTGCAGGCTGGAACCACCTACCGGACAGACCGGAATCACCTTTCGGGCATGCCGGAACCACCTGTCAGATGTGCCAGAAACACGTGCCGGAGACGCCGGAAGCAGCTGCCAAGCACGTTGGAACCACCTGCTCAGCTCGCCTGAGCCACCTGCCGGACATGCCAAAATCACCTGCCGACTATGCCAGAACCACTTGGCGAACACTCCGAAATCACTTGCCGGGCATGCAGGAACCACCTCTCCGACATGCCAGAACCCCGTGCCAATGACCCCGGAATCACCAGCCGAGCACGCCGGAACCACCTGCTCGACTCGCCAGAACCACCTGCCGATCACGCAAAAATCACCTGCCGGCTACGCCACAACCAGTTGGTGAACACTTTGGAATCACCTGCCAGGCTTGCTGGAACCACCTGCCGGTCATGCCAAAATCACCTGCCAACTACGCCAGAACCGCTTGGCGGACACTGCGGAAACACCTGTCGGGCCGGCTGGAACCACATCTCAGACGTGCCAGAAACGTGTTCATGAGATGCTGGAACCACACCCCGAACAGACGGATACCACCTGCCAGAACCGCCTGAACCACCTGCTGAGCACGCCGGAACCACCTGCTCGACTCACCGGTACCACCTCCCTGACACGCCAAAATCACCTGCTGGGTATGCCAGAACCACTTGGCGGACACTCCGGAATCATCTGCCGGACATGCCGGAACCAGCTCTCACACACACCAGAGCCAAGTGCCGGAGACGCCGGAAGCACCTGCCAAGCATGCCGGAGCCACCTGCTCGACTCGCCAGAAACACCTGCCGGACACGCCAAAATCACCTGCCGCGTATGCCAGAACCACCTGGCGGACACTACGGAATCACCTGCCGCGCATGCCGGAACCACCTCTCAGACGTGCCGGAAGCACGTGCCGGACACGCCGGAAACACCTACCGGACAGACCGGAACCACCTGCCAAGAACGCCGGAGCCACCTGTTCGACTCGCTGGAACCACCTGCCGGACAGGCCAATATCAACTGCTGGCTATGCCAGAACCACCTGGGGGACAGTCCGATATCACCTGCCAGCCATGGCGGAACCACCTCTCAGACGTAACAGAACCACCTGCCGGAGAAGCAGGAAACACGTCCTGGACAGACTGGAACCACGTGACGGCCATGCCTGAACCACCTGCCGAGCACGGCGGAACCACCTGCCGGACACGCCAAAATCACCTGCGGGCTACGCCAGAACCACTTGGACGACTCTCCGAAATGACCTGCCGGGCATGTTGGAACCACCTCTCAGACGTGCCAGAAGCACGTGGCGGACAGTCCGGAATCACCTGTTGGGCATACGCAACCACCTCTGACACGTACCAGAACCACGTGCCGTGCACGCCGGAACCACCTACCGGACAGACCGGAATCAACTTTTGGGCATGCCGGAACCACCAGTCAGATGTGCCAGAAACATGAGCCGGAGACGCCGGAAGCACCTGCCGAGCACGTCGCAACCACCTGCTCAACTCGCCTGAACCACCTGCCGGACACGCCAAAATCACCTGCCCGCTACACCAGCACCACTTCGGGGACAAGCCGGAATCACGTGAGGGGCATGCCGGCACAGCCTCTCAGACTGAACCTCGTGCCGGACACCACAGAACCACCTGCTGGACAGACCGGAACCACCTGCCGGACACGCCGGAACCACCGGCTCGACCAGCCGGAAAGATCGCTGGACATGCAAAATCACCTGCCGGCTACGCCGGAAACACTTGGCGAACACTCCGGAATCACCTGCCGGGCATGCCGGAACCACCTCTCAGATATGCCAGAAACACGTGCCAATGACCCCGGAAGCACCTTCCGAGCATGCAGGAACCACATGCTCGACTCGCCAGAACCACCTGACGGACACGCAAAAATCACCTGCCGGCTACGCCACAACCAGTTGGGGAACACTTCGGAATCACCTGCCGGGCTTGCTGGAACCACCGGCCGGTCATGCCAAAATCACCTGTCAAGTACGCCAGTACCACTTGGCGGACACTGTGGAAACACCTGTCGGGCCGGCCGGAACCACATCTCAGACGTGCCAGAACCATGTGCATGACATGCTGGAACCACACCCAGAACACACGGAAAACACCTGCCAGACCCGTCTGAACAACCTGCCGAGCACGCCGGAGCCACCTGCTCGACTCGCCGGAACCACCTACCTGACATGCCCAAATCACCAGCTGGGTATGCCAGAACCACTTGGCGGACACTCCGGAATCATCTGCCGGACATGCCGGAACCAGCTCTCAGACACACCACAACCACGTGCCGGAGACGCCGGAAGCACCTGCCGAGCATGCCAGAGCCACCTGCTCGACTCGACAGAAACACCTGCCGGAAACGCCAAAATCACCTGCCGGGTACTGCAGAACCACCTTGCGGACACTCCGAAACCACCTGTCGCTCATGCCGGAACCAACTCTCAGACGTGCCGGAAGCACGTGCCGGACACGCCGGAATCACCTACCGGACAGTCCGGAACGACCTGCCGAGCACGCCGGAGCCACCTGTTCGACTCGCTGAAACCACCTTCCGGACAGGCCAATATAAACTGCTATCTATGCCAGAACCACCTGGGGGACGGTCAGGAATCACCTGCCAGCCATGGCGGAACCACCTCTCAGACGTACCAGAACCACCTGCCGGAGAAGCTGGAAACACGTCCTGGACAGTCTGGAACCACCTGCCGGCCAAGCCTGAACCACCTGCCAAGCACAACGGAACAACCTGCCAGACACGCCAAAATCACCTGCGTGTTATGCCAGAACCACTTGGAGGACTCTCTGGGATGACCTGCCGGGCATGCCGGAACCACCTCTCAGACGTGCCAGAACCATGTGGCGGACAGTCCGGAATCACCTGTTGGGCATGCGCAACCACCTCTGAGACATACCAGAACCACATGCCGTGCAGGCTGGAACCACCTACCGGACAGACCGGAATCACCTTTCGGGCATGCCGGAACCACCTGTCAGATGTGCCAGAAACACGTGCCGGAGACGCCGGAAGCACCTGCCAAGCACGTTGGAACCACCTGCTCAACTCGCCTGAACCACCTGCCGGACATGCCAAAATCACCTGCCGACTATGCCGGAACCACTTGGCGAACACTCCGGAATCACTTGCCGGGCATGCAGGAACCACCTCTCAGACATGCCAGAACCCCGTGCCAATGACCCCGGAAGCACCAGCCGAGCACGCCGGAACCACCTGCTCGACTCGCCAGAACCACCTGCCGATCACGCAAAAATCACCTGCCGGCTACGCCACAACCAGTTGGTGAAGACTTTGGAATCACCTGCCAGGCTTGCTGGATCCACCTGCCGGTCATGCCAAAATCACCTGTCAACTACGCCAGAACCGCTTGGCGGACACTGCGGAAACACCTGTCGGGCCGGCTGGAACCACATCTCAGACGTGCCAGAAACGTGTTCATCAGATGCTGGAACCTCACCCCGAACTGACGGATACCACCTGCCAGAACCGCCTGAACCACCTGCTGAGCACGCCGGAACCACCTGCTCGACTCACCGGTACCACCTCCCTGACACGCCAAAATCACCTGCTGGGTATGCCAGAACCACTTGGCGGACACTCCGGAATCATCTGCCGGACATGCCGGAACCAGCTCTCACACACACCAGAGCCAAGTGCCGGAGACGCCGGAAGCACCTGCCGAGCATGCCGGAGCCACCTGCTCGACTCGCCAGAAACACCTGCCGGACACGCCAAAATCACCTGCCGCGTATGCCAGAACCACCTGGCGGACACTACGGAATCACCTGCCGCGCATGCCGGGACCACCTCTCAGACGTGCCGGAAGCACGTGACGGACACGCCGGAAACACCTACCGGACAGACCGGAACCACCTGCCAAGAACGCCGGAGCCACCTGTTCGACTCACTGGAACCACCTGCCGGACAGGCCAATATCAACTGCTGGCTATGCCAGAACCACCTGGGGGACAGTCCGATATCACCTGCCAGCCATGGCGGAACCACCTCTCAGACGTACCAGAACCACCTGCCGGAGAAGCTGGAAACACGTCCTGGACAGACTGGAACCACGTGACGGCCATGCCTGAACCACCTGCCGAGCACGGTGGAACCACCTGCCGGACACGCCAAAATGACCTGCGGGCTACGCCAGAACCACTTGGACGACTCTCTGAAATGACCTGCCGGGCATGTTGGAACCACCTCTCAGACATGCCAGAAGCACGTGGCGGACAGTCCGGAATCACCTGTTGGGCATACGCAACCACCGCTGAGACGTACCAGAACCACGTGCCGTGCACGCCGGAACCACCTACCGGACAGACCGGAATCAACTTTTGGGCATGCCGGAACCACCAGTCAGATGTGCCAGAAACATGTGCCGGAGACGCCGGAAGCACCTGCCGAGCACGTCGCAACCACCTGCTCAACTCGCCTGAACCACCTGCCGGACACGCCAAAATCACCTGCCCGCTACACCAGCACCACTTCGGGTTCAAGCCGGAATCACGTGAGGGGCATGCCGGCACAGCCTCTCAAACTGAACCTCGTGCCGGACACCACAGAACCACCTGCCGGACAGACCGGAACCACCTGCCGCACACGCCGGAACCACCGGCTCGACCCGCCGGAACCACCGCTGGACATGCAAAATCACCTGCCGGCTACGCCGGAATACTTGGCGAACATTCCGAAATCACCAGCCGGGCATGCCGGAACCACCTCTCAGATATGCCAGAACCATGTGCCAATGACCCCGGAAGCACCTGCCGAGCACGCCGGAACCACCTGCTCGACTCGCCAGAAACACATGCCGGACACGCCAAAATCACCTGCCGGGTACGCCAGAACCACCTGGCGGACACTCCGAAACCACCTGTCGCGCATGCCGGAACCAACTCTCAGACGTGCCAGAAGCACGTGCCGGACACGCCGGAATCACCTACCGGACAGACCGGAACCACCTGCCGAGCACGCCGGAGCCACCTGTTCGACTCGCTGGAACCACCTGCCGGACAGGCCAATATCAACTGCTGGCTATGCCAGAACCACCTGGGGGACGGTCCGGAATCACCTGCCAGCCATGGCGGAACCACCTCTCAGACGTACCAGAACCATCTGCCGGAGAAGCTGGAAACACGTCCTGGACAGTCTGGAACCACCTGCCGGCCAAGCCTGAAACACCTGCCAAGCACAACGGAACAACCTGCCAGACACGCCAAAATCACCTGCGTGTTATGCCAGAACCACTTGGAGGACTCTCTGGGACGACCTGCCGGGCATGCCGGAGCCACCTCTCAGACGTGCCAGAACCATGTGGCGGACAGTCCGGAATCACCTGTTGGGCATGCGCAACCACCTCTGAGACGTACCAGAACCACATGCCGTGCAGGCTGGAAGCACCTACTGGACAGACCGGAATTACCTTTCGGGAATGCCGGAACCACCTGTCAGATGTGCCAGAAACATGTGCCGGAGATGCCGGAAGCACCTGCCAAGCACGTTGGAACCACCTGCTCAACTCGCCTGAACCACCTGCCGGACACGCCAAAATCACCTGCGGGCTACGCCAGAACCACTTGGACGACTCTCCGAAATGACCTGCCGGGCATGTTGGAACCACCTCTCAGACGTGCCAGAAGCACGTGGCGGACAGTCCGGAATCACCTGTTGGGCATACGCAACCACCGCTGAGACGTACCAGAACCACGTGCCGTGCACGCCGGAACCACCTACCGGACAGACCGGAATCAACTTTTGGGCATGCCGGAACCACCAGTCAGATGTGCCAGAAACACGTGCCGGAGAGGCCGGAAGCACCTGCCGAGCACGTCGCAACCACCTGCTCAACTCTTCTGAACCACCTGCCGCACACGCCAAAATCACCTGCCCGCTACACCAGCACCACTTCGGGGACAAGCGGAAATCACGTGAGGGGCATGCCGGCACAGCCTCTCAGACTGAACCTCGTGCCGGACACCACAGAACCACCTGCCGGACAGACCGGAACCACCTGCTGGACACGCCGGAACCACCGGCTCGACCCGCCGGAACGACCGCTGGACATGCAAAATCACCTTCCGGCTACGCCGGAAACACTTGGCGAACACTCTGGAATCACCTGCCGGGCATGCCGGAACCACCTCTCAGATATGCCAGAAACATGTGCAGGAGACGCCGGAAGCACCTGCCAAGCACGTTGGAACCACCTGCTCGACTCACCGGAACCACCTACCTGACATGCCAAAATCACCAGCCGGGTATGCCAGAAGCACTTGGCGGACACTCCGGTATCATCTGCCGGACATGCCGGAACCAGCTCTCAGACACACCACAACCACGTGCCGGAGACGCCGGAAGCACCTGCCGAGCATGCCGGAGCCACCTGCTCGACTCGCCAGAAACACCTGCCGGACACGCCAAAATCACCTGCCGGGTACGCCAGAACCACCTGGCGGACACTCCGAAACCACCTGTCGCGCATGCCGGAACCACCTCTCAGACGTGCCGGAAGCACGTGCCGGACACGCCGGAATCACCTACCGGACAGTCCGGAACGACCTGCCGAGCACGCCGGAGCCACCTGTTCGACTCGCTGGAACCACCTGACGGACAGGCCAATATCAACTTCTATCTATGCCAGAACCACCTGGGGGACGGTCAGGAATCACCTGCCAGCCATGGCGGAACCACCTCTCAGACGTACCAGAACTACCTGCCGGAGAAGCTGGAAACACGTCCTGGACAGTCTGGAACCACCTGCCGGCCAAGCCTGAACCACCTGCCAAGCACAACGGAACAACCTGCCAGACACGCCAAAATCACCTGCGTGTTATGCCAGAACCACTTGGAGGACTCTCTGGGATGACCTGCCGGGCATGCCGGAACCACCTCTCAGACGTGCCAGAACCATGTGGCGGACAGTCCGGAATCACCTGTTGGGCATGCGCAACCACCTCTGAGACATACCAGAACCACAGGCCGTGCAGGCTGGAACCACCTACCGGACAGACCGGAATCACCTTTCGGGCATGCCGGAACCACCTGTCAGATGTGCCAGAAACACGTGCCGGAGACGCCGGAAGCACCTGCCAAGCACGTTGGAACCACCTGCTCAACTCGCCTGAACCACCTGCCGGACATGCCAAAATCACCTGCCGACTATGCCGGAACCACTTGGCGAACACTCCGGGATCACTTGCCGGGCATGCAGGAACCACCTCTCAGACATGCCAGAACCCCGTGCCAATGACCCCGGAAGCACCAGCCGAGCACGCCGGAACCACCTGCTCGACTCGCCAGAACCACCTGCCGATCACGCAAAAATCACCTGCCGGCTACGCCACAACCAGTTGGTGAACACTTTGGAATCACCTGCCAGGCTTGCTGGAACCACCTGCCAGTCATGCCAAAATCACCTGCCAACTACGCCAGAACCGCTTTGCGGACACTGCGGAAACACCTGTCGGGCCGGCCGGAACCACATCTCAGACATGCCAGAAACGTGTTCATGAGATGCTGGAACCACACCCCGAACAGACGGATACCACCTGCCAGAACCACCTGAACCACCTGCTGAGCACGCCGGAACCACCTGCTCGACTCACTGGTACCACCTCCCTGACATGCCAAAATCACCTGCTGGGTATGCCAGAATCACTTGGCGGACACTCTGGAATCATCTGCCGGACATGCCGGAACCAGCTCTCAGACGCACCACAACCACGTGCCGGAGACGCTGGAAGCACCTGCTGAGCATGCCGGAGCCACCTGCTCGACTCGCCAGAAACACCTGCCGGACACGCCAAAATCACCTGCCGGGTATGCCAGAACCACCTGGCGGACACTACGGAATCACCTGCCGCGCATGCCGGAACCACCTCTCAGACGTGCCGGAAGCACGTGCCGGACACGCCGGAAACACCTACCGGACAGACCGGAACCACCTGCCAAGAACGCCGGAGCCACCTGTTCGACTCGCTGGAACCACCTGCCGGACATTCCAATATCAACTGCTGGCTATGCCAGAACCACCTGGGGGACAGTCCGGGATCACCTGCCAGCCATTTCGGAACCACCTCTCAGACGTACCAGCACCACCTGCCGGAGAAGCTGGAAACACGTCCTGGACAGACTGGAACCACGTGACGGCCATGCCTGAACCACCTGCCGAGCACGGCGGAACCACCTGCCGGACATGCCAAAATGACCTGCGGGCTACGCCAGAACCACTTGGACGACTCTCCGAAATGACCTGCCGGGCATGTTGGAACCACCTCTCAGACGTGCCAGAAGCACGTGGCGGACAGTCCGGAATCACCTGTTGGGCATACGCAACCACCGCTGAGACGTACCAGAACCACGTGCCGTGCACGCCGGAACCACCTACCGGACAGACCGGAATCAACTTTTGGGCATGCCGGAACCACCAGTCAGATGTGCCAGAAACACGTGCCGGAGACGCCGGAAGCACCTGCCGAGCACGTCGCAACCACATGCTCAACTCGCCTGAACCACCTGCCGGACACGCCAAAATCACCTGCCCGCTACACCAGCACCACTTCGGGGACAAGCGGAAATCACGTGAGGGGCATGCCGGCACAGCCTCTCAGACTGAACCTCGTGCCGGACACCACAGAACCACCTGCCAGACAGACCGGAACCACCTGCCGGACACGCCGGAACCACCGGCTCGACCCGCCGGAACGACCGCTGGACATGCAAAATCACCTTCCGGCTACGCCGGAAACACTTGGCGAACACTCCGGAATCACCTGCCGGGCATGCCGGAACCACCTCTCAGATATGCCAGAAACACGTGCCAATGACCCCGGAACCACCTGCCGGACACGCCGGAACCACCTGCTCGACTCGCCAGAACCACCTGCCGGACACGCAAAAATCACCTGCTGGCTACGCCACAACCAGTTGGGGAACACTTCTGAATCACCTGCCGGGCTTGCTGGAACCACCTGCCGGTCATGCCAAAATCACCTGCCAACTACGCCAGTACCACTTGCCGGACACTGTGGAAACACCTGTCGGGCCGGCCGGAACCACATCTCAGACGTGCCAGAACCATGTGCATGAGATGCTGGAACCACACCCCGAACAGACGGAAAACACCTGCCAGACCCGTCTGAACAACCTGCCGAGCACGCCGGAGCCACCTGCTCGACTCGCCGGAACCACCTACCTGACATGCCCAAATCACCAGCCGGGTATGCCAGAACAACTTGGCGGACACTCCGGAATCATCTGCCGGACATGCCGGAACCAGCTCTCAGACACACCAGAACCACGTGCCGGAGACGCCGGAAGCACCTGCCGAGCATGCCGGAGCCACCTGCTCGACTCGCCAGAAACACCTGCCGGAAACGCCAAAATCACCTGCCGGGTACTCCAGAACCACCTGGCGGACACTCCGAAACCACCTGTCGCGCATGCCGGAACCAACTCTCAGACGTGCCGGAAGCACGTGCCGGACACGCCGGAATCACCTACCGGACAGACCGGAACCACCTGCCGAGCACGCCGGAGCCACCTGTTCGACTCGCTGGAACCACCTGCCGGACAGGCCAATATCAACTGCTGGCTATGCCAGAACCACCTGGGGGACGGTCCGGAATCACCTGCCAGCCATGGCGGAACCACCTCTCAGACGTACCAGAACCACCTGCCGGAGAAGCTGGAAACACGTCCTGGACAGTCTGGAACCACCTGCCGGCCAAGCCTTAACCACCTGCCAAGCACAACGGAACAACCTGCCAGACACGCCAAAGTCACCTGCGTGTTATGCCAGAACCACTTGGAGGACTCTCTGGGATGACCTGCCGGGCATGCCGGAACCACCTCTCAGACGTGCCAGAACCATGTGGCGGACAGTCCGGAATCACCTGTTGGGCATGCGCAACCACCTCTGAGACGTACCAGAACCACAGGCCGTGCAGGCTGGAACCACCTACCGGACAGAGCGGAATCACCTTTCGGGCATGCCGGAACCACCTGTCAGATGTGCCAGAAACACGTGCCGGAGACGCCGGAAGCACCTGCCAAGCACGTTGGAACCACCTGCTCAACTCGCCTGAACCACCTGCCACACATGCCAAAATCACCTGCCGACTATGCCAGAACCACTTGGTGAACACTCCGGGATCACTTGCCGGGCCTGCAGTAACCACCTCTCAGACATGCCAGAACCCCGTGCCAATGACCCCGGAAGCACCAGCCGAGCACGCCGGAACCACCTGCTCGAATCGCCAGAACCACCTGCCGATCACGCAAAAATCACCTGCCGGCTACGCCACAACCAGTTGGTGAACACTTTGGAATCACCTGCCAGGGTTGCTGGAACCACCTGCCGGTCATGCCAAAATCACCTGTCAACTACGCCAGAACCGCTTGGCGGACACTGCGGAAACACCTGTCGGGCCGTCTGGAACCACATCTCAGACGTGCCAGAAACGTGTTCATGAGATGCTGGAACCACACCCCGAACAGACGGATACCACCTGCCAGAACCGCCTGAACCACCTGCTGAGCACGCCGGAACCACCTGCTCGACTCACCGGTACCACCTCCCTGACACGCCAAAATCACCTGCTGGGTATGCCAGAACCACTTGGCGGACACTCCGGAATCATCTGCCGGACATGCCGGAACCAGCTCTCACACACACCAGAGCCAAGTGCCGGAGACGCCGGAATCACCTGCCGAGCATGCCGGAGACACCTGCTCGACTCGCCAGAAACACCTGCCGGACACGCCAAAATCACCTGCCGGGTACTCCAGAACCACCTGGCGGACTCTCCGAAACCACCTGTCGCGCATGCCGGAAGCAACTCTCAGACGTGCCGGAAGCACGTGCCGGACACGCCGGAATCACCTACCGGACAGACCGGAACCACCTGCCAAGAACGCCGGAGCCACCTGTTCGACTCGCTGGAACCACCTGCCGGACAGGCCAATATCAACTGCTGGCTATGCCAGAACCACCTGGGGGACAGTCCGGGATCACCTGCCAGCCATGGCGGAACCACCTCTCAGACGTACCAGAACCACCTGCCAGAGAAGCTGGAAACACGTCCTCGACAGACTGAACAACGTGACGGCCATGCCTGAACCACCTGCCGAGCACGGCGGGACCACCTGCCGGACACGCCAAAATCACCTGCGGGCTACGCCAGAACCACTTGGACGACTCTCCGAAATGACCTGCCGGGCATGCCGGAACCACCTCTCAGACGTGCCAGAAGCACGTGGCGGACAGTCCGGAATCACCTGTTGGGCATACGCAACCACCTCTGACACGTAGCAGAACCACGTGCCGTGCACGCCGGAACCACCTACCGGACAGACCGGAATCAACTTTTGGGCATGCCGGAACCACCAGTCAGATGTGCCAGAAACACGTGCCGGAGACGACGGAAGAACCTGCCGAGCACGTCGCAACCACCTGCTCAACTCGCCTGAACCACCTGCCGGACACGCCAAAATCACCTGCCCGCTACACCAGCACCACTTCGGGGACAAGCCGGAATCACGTGAGGGGCATGCCGGCACAGCCTCTCAGACCGAACCTCGTGCCGGACACCACAGAACCACCTGCCGGACAGACCGGAACCACCTGCCGGACACGCCGGAACCACCGGCTCGACCCGCCGGAACGACCGCTGGACATGCAAAATCACCTGCTGGCTACGCCGGAAACACTTGGCGAACACTCCGGAATCACCTGCCAGGCATGCCGGAACCACCTCTCAGATATGCCAGAACCACGTGCCAATGACCCCGGAAGCACCTGCCGAGCACGCCGGAACCACCTGCTCGACTCGCCAGAACCACCTGCTGGACACGCAAAAATCACCTGCCGGCTACGCCACAACCAGTTGGGGAACACTTCGGAATCACCTGCCGGGCTTGCTGGAACCACCTGCCGGTCATGCCAAAATCAACTGCCAACTACGCCAGTACCACTTGGCGGACACTGTGGAAACACCTGTCGGGCCGGCCGGAACCACATCTCAGACGTGCCAGAACCATGTGCATGAGATGCTGGAACCACACCCCGAACAGACGGAAAACACCTGCCAGACCCGTCTGAAGAACCTGCCGAGCACGCCGGAGCCACCTGCTCGACTTGCCGGAACCACCTACCTGACATGCCCAAATCACCAGCCGGGTATGCCAGAACCACTTGGCGGACACTCCGGAATCATCTGCCGGACATGCCGGAAACAGCTCTCAGACACACCAGAAACACGAGCCGGAGACGCCGGAAGCACCTGCCGAGCATGCCGGAGCCACATGCTCGACTCGCCAGAAACACCTGCAGGACACGCCAAAATCACCTGCCGGGTATGCCAGAACCACCTGGCGGACACTACGGAATCACCTGCAGCGCATGCCGGAACCACCTGTCAGACGTGCCGGAAGCACGTGCCAGACAGGCCGGAAACACCTACCGGACAGACCGGAACCACCTGCCAAGAACGCCGGAGCCACCTGTTCGACTCGCTGGAACCACCTGCCGGACAGGCCAATATCAACTGCTGGCTATGCGAGAACCACCTGGGGGACGGTCCGGGATCACCTGCCAGCCATGGCGGAACCACCTCTCAGACGTACCAGAACCACCTGCCGGAGAAGCTGGAAACAAGTCCTGGACAGACTGGAACCACGTGACGGCCATGCCTGAACCACCTGCCGAGCACGGATGAAACACCTGCCGGACACGCCAAAATCACCTGCGGGCTACGCCAGAACCACTTGGACGACTCTCCGAAATGACCTGCCGGGCATGTTGGAACCACCTCTCAGACGTGCCAGAAGCACGTGGCGGACAGTCCGGAATCACCTGTTGGGCATACGCAACCACCTCTGAGACGTACCAGAAACACATGCCGTGCACGCTGGAACCACCTACCGGACAGAGCGGAATCAACTTTTGGGCATGCCGGAACCACCAGTCAGATGTGTCAGAAACACGTGCCGGAGACGCCGGAAGCACCTGCCGAGCACGTCGCAACCACCTGCTCAACCCGCCTGAACCACCTGCTGAGCACGCCGGAACCACCTGCTTGACCCACCGGTACCACCTCCCTGACACGCCAAAATCACCTGCTGGGTATGCCAGAACCACTTGGCGGACACTCCGGAATCATCTGCCGGACATGCCGGAACCAGCTCTCAGACACACCAGAACCAAGTGCCGGAGACGCCGGAAGCACCTGCCGAGCATGCCGGAGCCACCTGATCGACTCGCCAGAAACACCTGCCGGACACGCCAAAATCACCTGCCGGGAATGCCAGAACCACCTGGCGGACACGCCAAAATCACCTGCCCGCTACACCAGCACCACTTCGGGGACAAGCCGGAATCACGTGAGGGGCATGCCGGCACAGCCTCTCAGACTGAACCTCGTGCCGGACACCACAGAACCACCTGCCGGACAGACCGGAAACACCTGCCGGACACGCCGGAACCACCGGCTCGACCCGCCGGAACGACCGCTGGACATGCAAAATCACCTGCCGGCTACGCCGCAAACACTTGGCGAACACTCCGGAATCACCTGCCGGGCATGCCGGAACCACCTCTCAGATATGCCAGAACCACGTGCCAATGACCCCGGAAGCACCTGCCGAGCACGCCGGAACCACATGCTCGACTCGCCAGAACCACCTGCCGGACACGCAAAAATCACCTGCCGGCTACGCCACAACCAGTTGGTGAACACTTTGGAATCACCTGCCAGGCTTGCTGGAACCACCTGCCGGTCATGCCAAAATCACCTGCCAACTACGCCAGTACCGCTTGGCGGACACTGCGGAAACACCTGTCGGGCCGGCTGGAACAACATCTCAGACGTGCCAGAAACGTGTTCATGAGATGCTGGAACCACACCCCGAACAGACCCATACCACCTGCCAGAACCGCCTGAACCACCTTCTGAGCACGCCGGAACCACCTGCTCGACTCACCGGTACCACCTCCCTGACACGCCAAAATCACCTGCTGGGTATGCCAGAACCACTTGGCGGACACTCCGGAATCATCTGCCGGACATGCCGGAACCAGCTCTCACACACACCAGAGCCAAGTGCCGGAGACGCCGGAAACACCTGCCGAGCATGCCGGAGCCACCTGCTCGACTCGCCAGAAACACCTGCCGGACACGCCAAAATCAACTGCCGCGTATGCCAGAACCACCTGGCGGACACTACGGAATCACCTGCCGCGCATGCCGGGACCACCTCTCAGACGTGCCGGAAGCACGTGCCGGACACGCCGGAAACACCTACCGGACAGACCGGAACCACCTGCCAAGAACGCCGGAGCCACCTGTTCGACTCGCTGGAACCACCTGCCGGACAGGCCAATATCAACTGCTGGCTATGCCAGAACCACCTGGGGGACAGTCCGGGATCACCTGCCAGCCATGGCGGAACCACCTCTCAGACGTACCAGAACCACCTGCCAGAGAAGCTGGAAACACGTCCTCGACAGACTGAACAACGTGACGGCCATGCCTGAACCACCTGCCGAGCACGGCGGGACCACCTGCCGGACACGCCAAAATCACCTGCGGGCTACGCCAGAACCACTTGGACGACTCTCCGAAATGACCTGCCGGGCATGCCGGAACCACCTCTCAGACGTGCCAGAAGCACGTGGCGGACAGTCCGGAATCACCTGTTGGGCATACGCAACCACCTCTGACACGTAGCAGAACCACGTGCCGTGCACGCCGGAACCACCTACCGGACAGACCGGAATCAACTTTTGGGCATGCCGGAACCACCAGTCAGATGTGCCAGAAACACGTGCCGGAGACGACGGAAGAACCTGCCGAGCACGTCGCAACCACCTGCTCAACTCGCCTGAACCACCTGCCGGACACGCCAAAATCACCTGCCCGCTACACCAGCACCACTTCGGGGACAAGCCGGAATCACGTGAGGGGCATGCCGGCACAGCCTCTCAGACCGAACCTCGTGCCGGACACCACAGAACCACCTGCCGGACAGACCGGAACCACCTGCCGGACACGCCGGAACCACCGGCTCGACCCGCCGGAACGACCGCTGGACATGCAAAATCACCTGCTGGCTACGCCGGAAACACTTGGCGAACACTCCGGAATCACCTGCCAGGCATGCCGGAACCACCTCTCAGATATGCCAGAACCACGTGCCAATGACCCCGGAAGCACCTGCCGAGCACGCCGGAACCACCTGCTCGACTCGCCAGAACCACCTGCTGGACACGCAAAAATCACCTGCCGGCTACGCCACAACCAGTTGGGGAACACTTCGGAATCACCTGCCGGGCTTGCTGGAACCACCTGCCGGTCATGCCAAAATCAACTGCCAACTACGCCAGTACCACTTGGCGGACACTGTGGAAACACCTGTCGGGCCGGCCGGAACCACATCTCAGACGTGCCAGAACCATGTGCATGAGATGCTGGAACCACACCCCGAACAGACGGAAAACACCTGCCAGACCCGTCTGAAGAACCTGCCGAGCACGCCGGAGCCACCTGCTCGACTTGCCGGAACCACCTACCTGACATGCCCAAATCACCAGCCGGGTATGCCAGAACCACTTGGCGGACACTCCGGAATCATCTGCCGGACATGCCGGAAACAGCTCTCAGACACACCAGAAACACGAGCCGGAGACGCCGGAAGCACCTGCCGAGCATGCCGGAGCCACATGCTCGACTCGCCAGAAACACCTGCAGGACACGCCAAAATCACCTGCCGGGTATGCCAGAACCACCTGGCGGACACTACGGAATCACCTGCAGCGCATGCCGGAACCACCTGTCAGACGTGCCGGAAGCACGTGCCAGACAGGCCGGAAACACCTACCGGACAGACCGGAACCACCTGCCAAGAACGCCGGAGCCACCTGTTCGACTCGCTGGAACCACCTGCCGGACAGGCCAATATCAACTGCTGGCTATGCGAGAACCACCTGGGGGACGGTCCGGGATCACCTGCCAGCCATGGCGGAACCACCTCTCAGACGTACCAGAACCACCTGCCGGAGAAGCTGGAAACAAGTCCTGGACAGACTGGAACCACGTGACGGCCATGCCTGAACCACCTGCCGAGCACGGATGAAACACCTGCCGGACACGCCAAAATCACCTGCGGGCTACGCCAGAACCACTTGGACGACTCTCCGAAATGACCTGCCGGGCATGTTGGAACCACCTCTCAGACGTGCCAGAAGCACGTGGCGGACAGTCCGGAATCACCTGTTGGGCATACGCAACCACCTCTGAGACGTACCAGAAACACATGCCGTGCACGCTGGAACCACCTACCGGACAGAGCGGAATCAACTTTTGGGCATGCCGGAACCACCAGTCAGATGTGTCAGAAACACGTGCCGGAGACGCCGGAAGCACCTGCCGAGCACGTCGCAACCACCTGCTCAACCCGCCTGAACCACCTGCTGAGCACGCCGGAACCACCTGCTTGACCCACCGGTACCACCTCCCTGACACGCCAAAATCACCTGCTGGGTATGCCAGAACCACTTGGCGGACACTCCGGAATCATCTGCCGGACATGCCGGAACCAGCTCTCAGACACACCAGAACCAAGTGCCGGAGACGCCGGAAGCACCTGCCGAGCATGCCGGAGCCACCTGATCGACTCGCCAGAAACACCTGCCGGACACGCCAAAATCACCTGCCGGGAATGCCAGAACCACCTGGCGGACACGCCAAAATCACCTGCCCGCTACACCAGCACCACTTCGGGGACAAGCCGGAATCACGTGAGGGGCATGCCGGCACAGCCTCTCAGACTGAACCTCGTGCCGGACACCACAGAACCACCTGCCGGACAGACCGGAAACACCTGCCGGACACGCCGGAACCACCGGCTCGACCCGCCGGAACGACCGCTGGACATGCAAAATCACCTGCCGGCTACGCCGCAAACACTTGGCGAACACTCCGGAATCACCTGCCGGGCATGCCGGAACCACCTCTCAGATATGCCAGAACCACGTGCCAATGACCCCGGAAGCACCTGCCGAGCACGCCGGAACCACCTGCTCGACTCGCCAGAACCACCTGCCGGACACGCAAAAATCACCTGCCGGCTACGCCACAACCAGTTGGTGAACACTTTGGAATCACCTGCCAGGCTTGCTGGAACCACCTGCCGGTCATGCCAAAATCACCTGCCAACTACGCCAGTACCGCTTGGCGGACACTGCGGAAACACCTGTCGGGCCGGCTGGAACAACATCTCAGACGTGCCAGAAACGTGTTCATGAGATGCTGGAACCACACCCCGAACAGACCCATACCACCTGCCAGAACCGCCTGAACCACCTTCTGAGCACGCCGGAACCACCTGCTCGACTCACCGGTACCACCTCCCTGACACGCCAAAATCACCTGCTGGGTATGCCAGAACCACTTGGCGGACACTCCGGAATCATCTGCCGGACATGCCGGAACCAGCTCTCACACACACCAGAGCCAAGTGCCGGAGACGCCGGAAACACCTGCCGAGCATGCCGGAGCCACCTGCTCGACTCGCCAGAAACACCTGCCGGACACGCCAAAATCAACTGCCGCGTATGCCAGAACCACCTGGCGGACACTACGGAATCACCTGCCGCGCATGCCGGGACCACCTCTCAGACGTGCCGGAAGCACGTGCCGGACACGCCGGAAACACCTACCGGACAGACCGGAACCACCTGCCAAGAACGCCGGAGCCACCTGTTCGACTCGCTGGAACCACCTGCCGGACAGGCCAATATCAACTGCTGGCTATGCCAGAACCACCTGGGGGACAGTCCGATATCACCTGCCAGCCATGGCGGAACCACCTCTCAGACGTACCAGAACCACCTGCCGGAGAAGCTGGAAACACGTCCTGGACAGACTGGAACCACGTGACGGCCATGCCTGAACCACCTGCCGAGCACGGCGGAACCACCTGCCGGACACGCCAAAATCACCTGCGGGCTACGCCAGAACCACTTGGACGACTCTCCGCAATGACCTGCCGGGCATGTTGGAACCACCTCTCAGACGTGCCAGAAGCACGTGGCGGACAGTCCGGAATCACCTGTTGGGCATACGCAACCACCTCTGACACGTACCAGAACCACGTGCTGTGCACGCCGGAACCAACTACCGGACAGACCGGAATCAACTTTTGGGCATGCCGGAACCACCAGTCAGATGTGCCAGAAACACGTGCCGGAGACGCCGGAAGCACCTGCCGAGCACGTCGCAACCACATGCTCAACTCGCCTGAACCACCTGCCGGACACGCCATAATCACCTGCCCGCCACACCAGCACCACTTCGGTGACAAGCCGGAATCACGTGAGGGGCATGCCGGCACAGCCTCTCAGACTGAACCTCGTGCCGGACACCACAGAACCACCTGCCGGAGAGACGGGAACCAACTGCCGGACACGCCGGAACCACCGGCTCGACCCGCCGGAACGACCGCTGGACATGCAAAATCGCCTGCCAGCTACGCCGGAAACACTTGGCGAACACTCCGGAATCACCTGCCGGGCATGCCGGAACCACCTCTCAGATATGCCAGAACCACGTGCCAATGACCCGGGAAGCACCTGCCGAGCACGCCGGACCCACCTGCTCGACTCGCCAGAACCACCTGCCGGACACGCAAAAATCACCTGCCGGCTACGCCACAACCAGTTGGGGAACACTTCGGAATCACCTGCCGGGCTTGCTGGAACCACCTGCCGGTCATGCCAAAATCACCTGCCAACTACGCCAGTACCACTTGGCGGACACTGTGGAAACCCCTGTCGGGCCGGCCGGAACCACATCTCAGACGTGCCAGAACCATGTGCATGAGATGCTGGAACCACACCGCGAACAGACGGAAATCACCTGCCAGACGCGTCTGAACAACCTGCCGAGCACGCCGGAGCCACCTGCTCGACTCGCCGGAACCACCTACCTGACATGCCCAAATCACCAGCCGGGTATGCCAGAACCACTTGGCGGACACTCCGGAATCATCTGCCGGACATGCCGGAACCAGCTCTCAGACACACCAGAACCACGTGCCGGAGACGCCGGAAGCACCTGCCGAGCATGCCGGAGCCACCTGCTCGACTCCCCAGAAACACCTGCCGGACACGCCAAAATCACCTGCCGGGTATGCCAGAACCACCTGGCGCACACTACGGAATCACCTGCCGCGCAGGCCGGAACCACCTCTCAGACGTGCCGGAAGCACGTGCCAGACAGGCCGGAAACACCTACCGGACAGACCGGAACCACCTGCCAAGAACGCCGGAGCCACCTGTTCGACTCGCTGGAACCACCTGCCGGACAGGCCAATATCAACTGCTGGCTATGCCAGAACCACCTGGGGGACGGTCCGGAATCGCCTGCCAGCCATGGCGGATCCACCTCTCAGACGTACCAGAACCACCTGCCGGAGAAGCTGGAAACACGTCCTGGACAGTCTGGAACCACCTGCCGGCCAAGCCTGAACCACCTGCCAAGCACAACGGAACAACCTGCCAGACACGCCAAAATCACCTGCGTGTTATGCCAGAACCACTTGGAGGACTCTCTGGGATGACCTGCCGGGCATGCCGGAACCACCTCTTAGACGTGCCAGAACCATGTGTCGGACAGTCCGGAATCACCTGTTGGGCATGCGCAACCACCTCTGAGACGTACCAGAACCACATGCCGTGCAGGCTGGAACCACCTACCGGACAGACCGGAATCACCTTTCAGGCATGCCGGAACCAGCTGTCAGATGTGCCAGAAACACGTGCCGGAGACACCGTAAGCACCTGCCAAGTACGTTGGAACCACCTGCTCAACTCGCCTGAACCACCCTCTGGACATGCCAAAATCACCTGCCGACTATGCCAGAACCACTTGGGGAACACTGCGGAATCACTTGCCGGGCATGCAGGAACCACCTCTCAGACATGCCAGAACCCCGTGTCAATGAACCCGGAAGCACCAGCCGAGCACGCCGGAACCACCTGCTCGACTCGCCAGAACCACCTGCCGATCACGCGAAAATCACCCTCCGGCTACGCCACAACCAGTTAGTGAACACTTTGGAATCACCTGCCAGGCTTGCTGGAACCACCTGCCAGTCATGCCAAAATCACCTGCCAACTACGCCAGAACCGCTTGGCGGACACTGCGGAAACACCTGTCGGGCCGGCCGGAACCACATCTCAGACGTGCCAGAAACGTGTTCATGAGATGCTGGAACCACACCCCGAACAGACGGATGCCACCTGCCAGAACCGCCTGAACCACCTGCTGAGCACGCCGGAACCACCTGCTCGACTCACCGGTACCACCTCCCTGACACGCCAAAATCATCTGCTGGTTTTGCCAGAACCACTTGGCGGACACACCGGAATCATCTGCCGGACATGCCGGAACCAGCTCTCAGACACACCAGAACCAAGTGCCGGAGACGCCGGAAGCACCAGCCGAGCATGCCGGAGCCACCTGCTCGACTCGCCAGAAACACCTGCCGGACACGCCAAAATCACCTGCCTGGTATGCCAGAACCACCTGGCGGACACTACGTAATCACCTGCCGCACATGCCGGAACCACCTCTCAGACGTGCCGGAAGCACGTGCCAGACACACCGGAAACACCTACCGGACAGACCGGAACCACCTGCCAAGAACGCCGGAGCCACCTGTTCGACTCGCTGGAACCACCTGCCGGACAGGCCGATATCAACTGCTGGCTATGCCAAAACCACCTGGGGGACAGTCCGGGATCACCTGCCAGCCATGGCGGATCCACCTCTCAGACGTACCAGAACGATGTGGCGGACAGTCCGGAATCACCTGTTGGGCATGCGCAAATACCTCTGAGACGTACCAGAACCACATGCCGTGCAGGCTGGAACCACCTACCGGACAGACCGGAATCACCTTTCGGGCATGCCGGAACCACCTGTCAGATGTGCCAGAAACACGTGCCGGAGACGCCGGAAGCACCTGCCAAGCACGTTGGAACCACCTGCTCAACTCGCCTGAACCACCTGCCGGACATGCCAAAATCACCTGCCGACTATGCCAGAACCACTTGGCGAACACTCCGGAATCACTTGCCGGGCATGCAGGAACCACCTCTCAGACATGCCAGAACCCCGTGCCAATGACCCCGGAAGCACCAGCCGAGCACGCCGGAACCACCTGCTCGACTCGCCAGAACCACCTGCCGATCACGCAAAAATCACCTGCCGGCTACGCCACAACCAGTTGGTGAACACTTTGAAATCACCTGCCAGGCTTGCTGGAACCACCTGCCAGTCATGCCAAAATCACCTGCCAACTACGCCAGAACCGCTTGGCGGACACTGCGGAAACACCTGTCGGGCCGGCTGGAACCATATCTCAGACGTGCCAGAAACGTGTTCATGAGATGCCGGAACCACACCCCGAACAGACGGATACCACCTGCCAGAACCGCCTGAACCACCTGCTGAGCACACCGGAACCACCTGCTCGACTCACCGGTACCACCTCCCTGACACGCCAAAATCACCTGCTGGGTATGCCAGAACCACTTGGCGGACACTCCGGAATCATCTGCCGGACATGCCGGAACCAGCTCTCAGACACACCGGAACCAAGTGCCGGAGACGCCGGAAGCACCTGCCGAGCATGCCGGAGCCACCTGCTCGACTCGCCAGAAACACCTGCCGGACACGCCAAAATCACCTGCCGGGCATGCCAGAACCACCTGGCGGACACTACGGAATCACCTGCCGCGCATGCCGGAACCACCTCTCAGACGTGCCGGAAGCACGTGCCAGACACGCCAGAAACACCTACCGGACAGACCGGAACCACCTGCCAAGAACGCCGGAGCCACCTGTTCGACTCGCTGGAACCACCTGCCGGACAGGCCGATATCAACTGCTGGCTATGCCAGAACCACCTGGGGGACAGTCCGGGATCACCTGCCAGCCATGGCGGAACCACCTCTCAGACGTACCAGAACCACCTGCCGGAGAAGCTGGAAACACGTCCTGGACAGACTGGAACCACGTGACGACCATGCCTGAACCACCTGCCGAGCACGGCGGAACCACCTGCCGGACACGCCAAAATCACCTGCGGGCTACGCCAGAACCACATGGACGACTCTCCGAAATGACCTGCCGGGCATGTTGGAACCACCTCTCAGACGTGCCAGAAGCACGTGGCGGACAGTCCGGAATCACCTGTTGGGCATACGCAACCACCTCTGACACGTACCAGAACCACGTGCCGTGCACGCCGGAACCACCTACCGGACAGACCGGAATCAACTTTTGGGCATGCCGGAACCACCAGTCAGATGTGCCAGAAACACGTGCCGGAGACGCCGGAAGCACCTGCCGAGCACGTCGCAACCACCTGCTCAACTCGCCTGAACCACCTGCCGGACACGCCAAAATCACCTGCCCGCTACACCAGCACCACTTCGGGCACAAGCCGGAATCACGTGAGGGGCATGCCGGCACAGCCTCTCAGACTGAACCTCGTGCCGGACACCACAGAACCACCTGCCGGACAGACCGGAACCACCTGCCGGACACGCCGGAATCACCGGCTCGACCCGCCGGAACGACCGCTGGACATGCAAAATCACCTGCCGGCTGCGCCGCAAACACTTGGCGAACACTCCGGAAGCACCTGCCGAGCATGCCGGAGCCACCTGCTCGACTCGCCAGAAACACCTGCCGGACACGCCGAAATCACCTGCCGGGTACGCCAGAACCACCTGGCGGACACTCCGAAATCACCTGTCGCGCATGCCGGAACCACCTCTCAGACGTGCCGGAAGCACGTGCCGGACACGCCGGAATCACCTACCGGACAGACCGGAACCACCTGCCGAGCACGCCGGAGCCACCTGTTCGACTCGCTGGAACCACCTTCCGGACAGGCCAATATTAACTGCTGGCTATGCCAGAACCACCTGGGGACGGTCCGGAAACACCTGCCAGCCATGGCGGAACCACCTCTCAGACGTACCAGAATCACCTGCCGGAGAAGCTGGAAACACGTCCTGGACAGTCTGGAACCACCTGCCGGCCAAGCCTGAACCACCTGCCAAGCACAACGGAACAACCTGCCAGACACGCCAAAATCACCTGCGTGTTATGCCAGAACCACGTGGAGGACTCTCTGCGATGACCTGCCGGGCATGCTGGAACCACCTCTCAGACGTGCCAGAACCATGTGGCGGACAGTCCGGAATCTCCTGTTGGGCATGCGCAACCACCTCTGAGATGTACCAGAACCACATGCCGTGCAGGCTGGAACCACCTACCGGACAGACCGGAATCACCTTTCGGGCATGCCGGAACCACCTGTCAGATGTGCCAGAAACACGTGCCGGAGACGCCGGAAGCACCTGCCAAGCACGTTGGAACCACCTGCTCAACTCGCCTGAACCACCTGCCGGACATGCCAAAATCACCTGCCGACTATGCCAGAACCACTTGGCGAACACTCCGGAATCACTTGCCGGGCATGCAGGAACCACCTCTCAGACATGCCAGAACCCCGTGCCAATGACCCCGGAAGCACCAGCCGAGCACGCCGGAACCACCTGCTCGACTCGCCAGAACCACCTGCCGATCACGCAAAAATCACCTGCCGGCTACGCCACAACCAGTTGGTGAACACTTTGGAATCACCTGCCAGGCTTGCTGGAACCACCTGCCGGTCATGCCAAAATCACCTGCCAACTACGACAGAACCGCTTGGCGGACACTGCGGAAACACCTGTCGGGCCGGCCGGAACCACATCTCAGACGTGCAAGAAACGTGTTCATGAGATGCTGGAACCACACCCCAAACAGATGGATACCACCTGCCAGAACCGCCTGAACCACCTGCTGAACACGCCGGAACCACCTGCTCGACTCACCGGTACCACCTCCCTGACACGCCAAAATCACCTGCTGGGTATGCCAGAACCACTTGGCGGACACTCCGGAATCATCTGCCGGACATGCCGGAACCAGCTCTCAGACACACCAGAACCAAGTGCCGGAGACGCCGGAAGCACCTGCCGAGCATGCCGGAGCCACCTGCTCGACTCGCCAGAAACACCTGCCGGACACGCCAAAATCACCTGCCGGGTATGCCAGAACCACCTGGCGGACACTACGGAATCACCTGCCGCGCATGCCGGAACCACCTCTCAGACGTGCCGGAAGCACGTGCCAGACACGCCGGAAACACCTACCGGACAGACCGGAACCACCAGCCAAGAACGCCGGAGCCACCTGTTCGACTCGCTGGAACCACCTGCCGGACAGGCCAATATCAACTGCTGGCTATGCCAGAACCACCTGGGGGACAGTCCGGGATCACCTGCCAGCCATGGCGGAACCACCTCTCAGACGTACCCGAACCACCTGCCGGAGAAGCTGGAAACACGTCCTGGACAGACTGGAACCACGTGACGCCCATGCCTGAACCACCTGCCTAGCACGGCGGAACCACCTGCCGGACACGCCAAAATCACCTGCGGGCTACGCCAGAACCACTTGGACGACTCTCCGAAATGACCTGCCGGGCATGTTGGAACCACCTCTCAGACGTGCCAGAAGCACGTGGCGGACAGTCCGGAATCACCTGTTGGGCATACGCAACCACCTCTGAGACGTACCAGAACCACGTGCCGTGCACGCCGGAACCACCTACCGGACAGACCGGAATCAACTTTTGGGCATGCCAGAACCACCAGTCAGATGTGCCAGAAACACGTGCCGGAGACGCCGGAAGCACCTGCCGAGCACGTCGCAACCACCTGCTCAACTCGCCTGAACCACCTGCCGGACACGCCAAAATCACCTGCCCGCTACACCAGCACCAGTTCGGGGACAAGCCGGAATCACGTGAGGGGCATGCCGGCACAGCCTCTCAGACTGAACCTCGTGCCGGACACCACAGAACCACCTGCCGGACAGACCGGAACCACCTGCCGACTATGCCAGAATCACTTGGCGAACACTCCGGAATCACTTGCCGGGCATGCAGGAACCACCTCTCAGACATGCCAGAACCCCGTGCCAATGACCCTGGAAGCACCAGCCGAGCACGCCGGAACCACCTGCTCGACTCGCTGGAACCACCTGCCGGACAGGCCAATATCAACTGCTGGCTATGCCAGAACCACCTGGGGGACGGTCCGGAATCGCCTGCCAGCCATGGCGCAACCACCTCTCAGATATGCCAGAACCACGTGCCAATGACCCCAGAAGCACGTGCCGAGCACGCCGGAACCACCTGCTCGACTTGCCAGAACCACCTGCCGGACACGCAAAAATCACCTGCCGGCTACGCCACAACCAGTTGGGGAACACTTCGGAATCACCTGCCGGGCTTGCTGGAACCACATGCCGGACACGCCAAAATCAGCTGCCGGTTACGCCAGAACCACCTGACGGACACTCCGAAATCTCCTGTCGCGCATGCCGGAACCACCTCTCAGATGTGTCGGAAGCACGTGCCGGACACGCCGGAATCACCTACCGGACAGACCGGAACCACCTGGAGAGACTGGAACCACGTGACGGCCATGCCTGAACCACCTGCCGAGCATGGCGGAACCACCTGCCGGACACGCCAAAATCACCTGCCGGGTACGCCAGAACCACCTGGCAGACACTCTGAAATCACCTGTCGCGCATGCCGGAACCACCTCTCAGACGTGCCGGAAGCACGTGCCGGACACGCCGGAATCACCTACCGGACAGACCGGAACCACCTGCCGAGCACGCCGGAGCCACCTGTTCGACTCGCTGGAACCACCTGCCGGACAGGCCAATATCAACTGCTGGCTATGCCAGAACCACCTGGGGGACGGTCCGGAATCGCCTGCCAGCCATGGCGGTACCACCTCTCAGACGTACCAGAACCACCTGCCGGAGAAGCTGGAAACACGTCCTGGACAGTCTGGAACCACCTGCCGGCCAAGCCTTAACCACCTGCCGAGCACAACGGAACAACCTGCCAGACACGCCAAAATCACCTGCGTGTTATGCCAGAACCACTTGGAGGACTCTCCGGGATGACCTGCCGGGCATGCCGGAACCACCTCTCAGACGTGCCAGAACCATGTGGTGGACAGTCCGGAATCACCTGTTGGGCATGCGCAACCACCTCTGAGACGTACCAGAACCACATGCCGTGCAGGCTGGAACCACCTACCGGACAGACCGGAATCACCTTTCGGGCATGCCGGAACCACCTGTCACATGTGCCAGAAACACGTGCCGGAGACGCCGGAAGCACCTGCCAAGCACGTTGGAACCACCTGCTCAACTCGCCTGAACCACCTGCCGGACATGCCAAAATCACCTGCCGACTATGCCAGAACCACTTGGGGAACACTCTGGAATCACTTGCCGGGCATGCAGGAACCACCTCTCAGACATGCCAGAACCCCGTGCCAATGACCCCGGAAGCACCAGCCGAGCACGCCGGAACCACCTGCTCGACTCGCCAGAACCACCTGCCGATCACGCAAAAATCACCTGCCGGCTACGCCACAACCAGTTGGTGAACACTTTGGAATCACCTGCCAGGCTTGCTGGAACCACCTGCCAGTCATGCCAAAATCACCTGCCAACTACGCCAGAACCGCTTGGCGGACACTGCGGAAACACCTGTCGGGCCGGCTGGAACCACATCTCAGACGTGCCAGAAACGTGTTCATGAGATGCTGGAACCACACCCCGAACAGACGGATACCACCTGCCAGAACCGCCTGAACCACCTGCTGAGCACGCCGGAACCAACTGCTCGACTCACTGGTACCACCTCCCTGACACGCCAAAATCACCTGCTGGGTATGCCAGAACCAGTTGGTGGACACTCCGGAATCATCTGCCGGACATGCCGGAACCAGCTCTCAGACACACCAGAACCAAGTGCCGGAGACGCCGGAATCACCTGCCACGCATGCCGGAACCACCTCTCAGACGTGCCGGAAGCAGGTGCCAGACACGCCGGAAACACCTACCGGACAGACCGGAACCACCTGCCAAGAAAACCGGAGCCACCTGTTCGACTCGCTGGAACCACCTGCCGGACAGGCCAATATCAACTGCTGGCTATGCCAGAACCACCTGGGGGACAGTCCGGGATCACCTGCCAGCCATGGCGGAACCACCTCTCAGACGTACCAGAACCACCTGCCGGAGAAGCTGGAAACACGTCCTGGACAGACTGGAACCACGTGACGCCCATGCCTGAACCACCTGCCGAGCACGGCGGAACCACCTGCCGGACACGCCAAAATCACCTGCGGGCTACGCCAGAACCACTTGGACGACTCTCCGAAATGACCTGCCGGGCATGCCGGAACCACCTCTCAGACGTGCCATAAGCACGTGGCGGACAGTCCGGAATCACCTGTTGGGCATACGCAACCACCTCTGAGACGTACCAGAACCACGTGCCGTGCACGCCGGAACCACCTACCGGACAGACCGGAATCAACTTTTGGGCATGCCGGAACCACCAGTCAGATGTGCCAGAAACACGTGCCGGAGACGCCGGAAGCACCTGCCGAGCACGTCGCAACCACCTGCTCAACTCGCCTGAACCACCTGCCGGACACGCCAAAATCACCTGCCCGCTACACCAGCACCACTTCGGGGACAAGCCGGAATCACGTGAGGGGCATGCCGGCACAGCCTCTCAGACTGAACCTCGTGCCGGACACCACAGAACCACCTGCCGGACAGACCGGAACCACCTGCCGGACACGCCGGAACCACCGGCTCGACCCGCCGGAACGACCGCTGGACATGCAAAATCACCTGCCGGCTACGCCGGAAACACTTGGCGAACACTCCGGAATCACCTGCTGGGCATGCCGGAACCACCTCTCAGATATGCCAGAACCACGTGCCAATGACCCCGGAAGCACCTGCCGAGCACGCCGGAACCATCTGCTCGACTCGCCAAAACCACCTGCTGGACACGCCAAAATCACCTGCCGGCTACGCCACAACCATTCGGTGAACACTTCGGAATCACCTGCCAGGCTGGCTGGAACCACCTGCCGGTCACGCCAACATCACCTGCCAGCTATGCCAGAACCACTTGGCGGACACCATGGAAACACCTGTCGGGCCGGCCGGAACCACCTATCAGACGTGCCAGAACCATGTGCCTGAGATGCCGGAACCACACCCCGAACAGACAGAAACCACCTGCCAGATCCTTCTGAACCACCTGCCGAGCACCCCGGATCCACCTACTCGACTCGCCGGAACCACCTACCTGACACGCCAAAATCACCTGCCGGGTATGCCAGAACCACTTGGTGGACACTCCGGAATCATCTGCCGGACATGCCAGAACCAGCTCTCAGACACACCAGAACCACGTGCCGGACACGCCGGAAGCACGTGCTGAGCATGCCTGAGCCACATGCTCGACTTGCAAGAAACGCCTGCCAGACACGCCAAAATCACCTGCCGGGTACGCCAGAACCACTTGGCGGACACTCCGGAATCACCTGTCGGGCATGCCGGAACCACCTCTCAGACGTGCCAGAACCTCGTGCCGGACACGCCAGAAACACCTGTCGGACAGACCGGAACCACCTGCCGGACACGCCGGAACCACCAGCTCGACTTGCCGGAACCACCGCCGGACATGCAAAATCACCTGCCGGCTACGCCAGAACCACTTGGCGAACACTCCCGAATCACCTGCCGGGCATGCCGGAACCACCTATCAGGCTTGCCAGAACCATGTTCCGGACACGCCGGTACCACCTGCCGAGTTTGCCGGAACCACCTGATCCACTCCCCAGAACCAACTGCTGGACACGCCAGAATCACCTGCCGTCTAAGCCAGAACCGCTCGGCAGACACTCCGGAACCACCTGCCGGGCATGCCGGAACCACCTCTCAAATGTGCCAGAACCACATGCCGGACACTCCGGAATCACCTGCCGGGCATGCCGGAACCATCTCTCAGACGTGCCAGAACCATGTTCCGGACACGCCGGTACCACCTGCCGAGCTCGCCGGAACCACCTGCTGGACACGCCAAAATCACATGCCGGCTTCGCCAGAACCACTCGGCAGACACTCCGGAACCACCTCCAGGACAGACCGGAACCAGCTGCCGGACACGCCGGGACCACCTGCTTGACTCGCCAGATCCACCTGCCGGACACGCCAGAATCACCAGCCGGCTACGCCACAACCACTTGTTGCACACTCCGGAATCACCAGCCGGGCATGCGGGAACCACCTCTCAGAGGTGCCACAACCAAATGCCGGAGACGGCGGAAGCACCTGCCAAGAATGCCGGAAGCTCCTGATCCACTCCCCAGAACCACCTGCCAGACACGCCAAAATCACCTGCCGGCTAAGCCAGAACCACTTGGCGGACACTCCAGAATCACCTGCCGGGCATGCCAGCACAACCTCTCAGAAGTGCCAGAAGCATGTGCCGGACAGGCTGGAACCATCTCCCGGACAGACCGGAAACACAGGAAACACTCGCCGGAACCACCTGCTTGACTCACCGGTCCCACCCGCCGGACACGCCAAAATCACCTGCCCGCTACACCAGAACCACTTGTTGGACAAGCCGGAATCACGTGAACGGCATGCCGACACAACCTCTCAGATGTGCCAGAACCTCTTGCCGGACACCCCAGAACCACCTGCTGGACAGACCGGAACCAGCTGTCGGACACACCTGAACCACCTGCCGAGCACGCCGGAACCACCTACTTGACTCGCCGGAACAACCTAACTGACACGCCAAAATCACCTGCTGGGTATGCCAGAACCACTTGGTGGACAGTCCGGAATCATCTGCTGGACATGCCAGAACCAGCTCTCAGACACACCAGAACCACGTGCCGGACACGCCGGAAGCACGTGCTGAGCATGCCTGAGCCACATGCTCGACTTGCAAGAAACACCTGCCAGACACGCCAAAATCACCTGCCGGGTACGCCAGAACCACGTGGCGGACACTCCGGAATCACCTGTCGGGCATGCCGGAACCACCTCTCAGACGTGCCAGAACCTCGTGCCGGACACGCCAGAACCACCTGCCGGACAGACCGGAACAACCTGCCGGACACGCCGCAACCACCAGCTCGACTCACCGGAACCACCGCTGGACATGCAAAATCACCTGCCGGCTACGCCAGAACCACTTGGCGAACACTCCCGAATCACCTGCCGGGCATGCCGGAACCACCTATCAGGCTTGCCAGAACCATGTTCCGGACACGCCGGTACCACCTGCCGAGTATGCCGGAACCACCTGATCCACTCCCCAGAACCACCTGCTGGACACGCCAGAATCACCTGCCGTCTACGCCAGAACCACTCGGCAGACACTCCGGAACCACCTGCCGGGCATGCCGGAACCACCTCTCAGAGGTGCCAGAAACACATGCCGGACACTCCGGAATCACCTGCCGGGCATGCCGGAACCATCTCTCAGACGTGCCAGAACCATGTTCCGGACACGCCGCTACCACCTGCCGAGATCGCCGGAACCACCTGCTGGACACGCCAAAATCACCTGCCGGCTATGCCAGAACCAGTTGGCGGACACTCCAGAATCACCTGCCGGGCTTGCTGGAACCACCTGCCGGTCACGCCAACATCACCTGCCAGCTACGCCAGAACCACTTGGCGGACACTCCGGAAACACCTGTCGGGCAGTCCGCAACCGCCTCTCAGACATGCCACAACCATGTGCCTGAGATGCCGGAACCACACCCCGAAATGACCGAAAACACCTGCCAGACCCGCCTGAACCCCCTGGCGAGCACGCCTGATCCACCTGCTCAACTAGCCGGAACCACCTTCCTGACACGCCAAAATCACCTGCCAGGTAGACCAGAACCACTTGGTGGACACTCTGGAATCATCTGCCGGACATGCCAGAACCAGCTCTCAGACACACCAGAACCACGTGCCAGAGACGCCGGGGGCACCAGCTGAGCATGCCTGAGCCACTTGCACGACTCACAGGAAACACCTGTCGGACAGGCCAAAATCACCTGCCGGGTACGCCAGAAACACTTGGCGGACACTCCAGAATCACCTGCCGGGCATGCCAGCACAACCTCTCAGAAGTGCCAGAAGCACGTGCCGGACAGGCCGGAACCATCTCCCGGACAGACCTGAAACAAGGGAAACAATCGCCGGAAACACCTGCTTGACACACGGGTCCCACCTGCCGGACACGCCAAAATCACCTGCCCGCTACACCAGAACCACATGGTGGACAAGCCGGAATCACGTGAAGGGCATGCCGACACAACCTCTCAGACGTGCCAGAACCTCTTGCCGGACACCCCAGAACAACCTGCTGGACAGACCGGAACCACCTGCCGGACACGCCAGAACCACAGGCTCGACTCACCGGAACCATTGCCGGACATGCAAAATCACCTGCCGGCTACGCCAGAACCACTTGGCGAACACTCCGGAATCACCTGCCGGGAATGGCGGAACCACCTCTCAGACATGCCGGAGCCACATGCCAATGACACCGGAAGCACCTGCCGAGCACGCCAGAACCACCTGCTCGACTCGCCAAAACCACCTGCTGGACATGCCAAAATCACCTGCCGGCTACGCCACAACCATTTGGTGAACACTTCGGAATCACCTGCCAGGCTGGCTGGAACCACCTGCCGGTCACGCGAACATCACCTTTCAGCTACGCCAGTACCACTTGGCGGACACTCCGGAAACACCTGTAGGGCCGGCCAGAACCACCTCTAAGACGTGCCAGAACCATGAGCCTGAATGCCGGAACGACTCCCCGAACAGACCGAAACCTCCTGCCAGACCCGCCTGAACCCCCTGGCGAGCACGCCTGATCCACCTGCTCAACTATCCGGAACCAACTTCCTGACACGCCAAAATCACCTTCCAGGTCTACCAGAACCACTTGGTGGACACTCCGGAATCATCTGCCGGACATGCCAGAAGCAGCTCTCAGACACACCAGAACCACGTGCCAGAGACGCCGGAAGCACCAGCTGAGCATGCCTGAGCCACCTGCTCGACTCGCAAGATACACCTGTCGGACATGCCAAAATCACCTGCCGGGTACGCCAGAAACACTTGGCGGACGCTCCGGAATCACCTGTCGGGCGTGCCGGAACCAGCTGATCCACTCTCCAGAACCACCTAGTGGACACGCCAAAATCAACTCCCGGCTACGCCGAAACCACCGGCTCGACTCGCCGGAACCATCGCCGGACATGCAAAATGACCTGCCGGCTATGCCAGAACCACTTGGCGAACACTCTGGAATCACCTGTCGGTTGTGCCGGAACCACCTCTCAGACTTGCCAGAACCATGTTCCGGACACGCCGGTACCACCTGCCGAGTATGCCGGAACCACCTGATCCACTCCCCAGAACCACCTGCTGGAAACGCCAGAATCACCTGCCGGCTACGCCAGAACCACTCGGCAGACACTAGGGAACCACCTGCCGGGCATGCCGGAACCACCTCTCAGAGGTGCCAGAACCACATGCCGGACACTCCGGAATCACCTGCCGGGCATGCCGGAACCATCTCTCAGACGTGCCAGAACCATGTTCCGGACACGCCGGTAGCACCTGCCGAGCTCGCCGGAGCCACCTGCTGGACACGCCGAAATCACCTGCCGGCTACGCCAGAAGCACTCAGCAGACACTCCGGAATCACCTGCCGGGCTGGCTGGAACCACCTGCCGGTCACGCCAACATCACCTTTCAGCTACGCCGGAACCACTTGGCGGACACTCCGGAAACACCTGTAGGGCCGGCCGGAACCACATCTCAGACGTGCCAGAACCATGTGCCTGAGATGCCGGAACCACACCCCGAACAGACCGAAACCACCTGCCAGACTCGCCTGAACCCCCTGGCGAGCACGCCTGATCCACCTGCTCAACTAGCCGGAACCACCTTCCAGACACGCCAAAATCACCTGCCAGGTCTACCAGAACCACTTGGTGGACACTCCGGAATCATCTGCCCCAAATGCCAGAACCAGCCCTCTGACACACCAGAACCACGTGCCGGACACGCCGGAAGCACCTGCTGATCATGCCTGAGCCACATGCTCGACTTGCAAAAAACACCTGCCAGACACGCCAAAATCACCTGCCGGGTACGCCAGAACCACGTGGCGGACACTCCGGAATCGCCTGTCGGGCATGCCTGAACCAACTCTCAGACGTGCCAGAACCTCGTGCCGCAGACGCCAGAACCTCGTGCCGGTCACGCCAGAACCACCTGCCGGACACGCTGGAACTACCAGCTCGACTCGCCGGATCCACAGCCGGAAATTCAAAATGACCTGCCGGCTACGCCAGAACCACTTGGCGAACAATCCGGAATCACCTGTCGGGCTGGCTGGAACCACCTGCCGGTCACGCCAACATCACCTTTCAGCTACCCCAGAACCACTTGGCGGACACTCCGGAAACACCTCTCCGGCCGGCCGGAACCACCCCTCAGACGTGCCACAACCATGTGCCTGAGAGGCCGGAACCACTCCCCGAACAGTCCGAAACCACCTGCCAGACCCGCCTGAACCCCCTGGCGAGCACGCCTGATCCACCTGCTCAACTAGCCGGAACCACCTTCCTGACACGCCAAAATCAACTGCCGGCTACGCCACAACCATTTGGTGAACTCTTCGGAATAACCTGCCGGGCTGGCTCCAGAACCACTCCGCAGACACTCCGGAACCACCTGACGGGCATGCCGGAACCACCTCTCAGAGATGCCGGAACCACATGCCAATGACACCGGAAGCACCTGCCGAGCACGCCAGAACCACCTGCTCGACTCGCCAAAACCACCTTCTGGACACGCCAAAATCACCTGCCGGCTACGCCACAACCATTTGGTGAACTCTTCGGAATCACCTGCCGGGCTGGCAGGAAACGCTGCAGGTCACGCCAACATCACCTGCCAGCTATGCCAGAACCACTTGGCGGACACCATGGAAACACCTGTCGGGCCGGCCGGAACCACGTCTCAGACGTGCCAGAACCATGAGCCTGAGATGCCGGAACCACTCCCCGAACAGACCGAAACCACCTGCCAGACCCGCCTGAACCCCCTGGCGAGCACGCCTGATCCACCTGCTCAACTAGCCGTTACCACCTTCCTGACACGTCAAAATCACCTGCCAGGTATACCAGAACCACTTGGTGGACACTCCGGAATCATCTGCCGGACATGCCAGAACCAGCTCTCAGACACACCAGAACCACGTGCCAGAGACGCCGGAAGCACCAGCTGAGCATGCCTGAGCCAAATGCTCGACTTGCAAGAAACGCCTGCCAGGCACGCCAAAATCACCTGCCGGGTACGCAAGAACCACGTGGCGGACACTCCGGAATCACCTGTCGGGCATGCCAGAACCAACTCTCAGACGTGCCAGAACCTCGTGCCGGACACGCCAGAACCACCTGCCGGACAGACCGGAAACACCTGCTGGACACGCCGGAACCACCGGCTCGACTCGCAAGAAACACCTGTTGGACATGCCAAAATCACCTGCAGGGTACGCCAGAAACACTTGGCGGACGCTCCGGAATCACCTGTAGGGTGTGCCGGAACCAGCTGATCCACTCCCCAGAACCACCTAGTGGACACGCCAAAATCAACTGCCAGCTACGCCGGAACCACCGGCTCGACTCTCCGGAACCACCGCCGGACATGCAAAATGACCTGCCGGCTACGCCAGAACCACTTGGCGAACACTCCGGAATCACCTGTCGGGCAGGCTGGAACCACCTGCCGTTCACTCCAACATCACCTTTCAGCTACGCCGGAACCACTCGGCAGACACTCCGGAATCACCTGCCGGGCTGGCTGGAACCACCTGCCGGTCACGCCAATATCACCTTTCAGCTACGCCAGAACCACTTTGCGGACACTCCGGAAACACCTGTCGGGCCGGCCGGAACCACCTCTCAGACGTGCCAGAACCATGTGCCTGAGATGCCAGAACCACTCCCCGAACAGACCGAAACCACCTGCCAGACCCGCCTGAACCCCCTGGCGAGCACGCCTGATCCACCTGCTCAACTAGCCGGAACCACCTTCCTGACATGCCAAAATCACCTGCCAGGTCTACCAGAACCACTTGGTGGACACTCCGGAATCATCTGCCGGACATGCCAGAACCAGCTCTCAGACACACCAGAACCACGTGCCAGAGACGCCGGAAGCACCAGCTGAGCATGCCTGAGCCACCTGCTCGACTCGCAAGGTACACCTGTCGGACATGCCAAAATCACCTGCCGGGTACGCCAGAAACACTTGGCGGACGCTCCGGAATCACCTGTCGGGCGTGCCGGAACCACCTCTCAGACTTGCCAGAACCATGTTCTGGACACGCCGGTACCACCTGCCGACTATGCCAGAACGCGCTGATCCACTCCCCAGAATCACCTAGTGGACACGCCAAAATCAACTGCCGGCTACGCCAGAACCACTCGGCAGACACTCCGGAACCGCCTGCCGGGCATGCCGGAACCACCTCTCAGAGGTGCCAGAACCACATGCCGGACACTCAGGGATCACCTGCCGGGCATGCCGGAACCACCTGCTGGACCTGCCGGGATCACCTGCCGGACATGCCCGAACCACCGGCTCGACTCGCCGGAACCATTGCTGGACATGCAAAATCACCTGCCAGCTACGCCAGAACCACACGGCAGACACTGCGGAATCACCTGCCGGGCTGACTGGAACCACCTGCCGGTCACGCCTACATCACCTTTCAGCTACGCCAGAACCACTTGGTGGACACTCCGGAATCATCCGCCGGAAATGCCAGAACCAGCCCTCTGACACACCAGAACCACGTGCCGGACACGCCGGAAGCACCTGCTGATCATGCCTGAGCCACATGCTCGACTTGCAAAAAACACCTGCCAGACACGCCAAAATCACCTGCCGGGTACGCCAGAACCACGTGGCGGACACTCCGGAATCGCCTGTCGGGCATGCCTGAACCAACTCTCAGACGTGCCAGAACCTCGTGCCGGAGACGCCAGAAACTCGTGCCGGTCACGCCAGAACCACCTGCCGGACACGCCGGAACCACGGCTCGACTCGCCGGAACCACCGCCGGACATTCAAAATGACCTGCCGGCTATGCCAGAACCACTTGGCGAACACTCCGGAATCACCTGTCGGTCGTGCCGGAACCACCTCTCAGACTTGCCAGAACCATGTTCCGGACACTCCGGAATCACCTGCCGGGCATGCCGGAACCACCTCTCAGAGGTGCCAGAACCACATGCCGGACACTCCGGAATCACCTGCCGGGCATGCCGGAACCACCTCTCAGAGGTGCCAGAACCACATGCCGGACACTACAGAATCACCTGCCGGGCATGCCGGAACCACCTGCTGGACATGCCGGAACCACCGGCTCGACTCGCCGGAACCACCGCCGGACTTGCAAAATGACCTGCCGGCTACGCCAGAACCACTTGGCGAACACTCCGTAATCACCTGTCGGGCATGCCGGAACCACCTCTCAGACTTGCCAGAACCATGTTTCGGACACGCCGGTACCACCTGCCGAGTATGCCGGAACCACCTGATCCACTCCCCAAAACCACCTGCTGGACACTCCAGAATCACCTGTCGACTACGCCAGAACCACTCGGCAGACACTCCGGAACCACCTGCCGGGCATGCCGGAACCACCTCTCAGAGGTGCCAGAACCACATGCCGGACACGCCAGAATCACCACCCGGCTACGCTACAACCACTTGTCGGACACTCCGGAATCACCTGCCGGGCAAGCCGGAACCACCTCTCAGAGGTGCCACAACCACATGCCTGAGACAGCGGAAGCACCTTCCGAGAATGCCGGAAGTGCCTGATCCACTCCCCAGAACCACCTGCCAGACACGCCAAAATCACCTGCCGGCTACGCCAGAACCACTTGGCGAACACTCCGGAATCACCGGTCGTGCATGCCAGAACCACCTCTCAGACTTGCCTGAACCATGTTCCGGATATGCCAGTACCACCAGCCGAGCTCACCGGAACCACCTGCTGGACACGACAGAATCACCTGCCGGCTATGCCAGAACCACTCGGCAGACACTCCGGAATCACATGCCAGGCATTCCAGAACCACCTCTCAGAGGTGCCAGAACCACATGCCGGACACTCCGGAATCACCTGCCGGGCATGCCGGAACCATCTCTCAGACGTGCCAGAACCATGTTCCGGACACGCCGGTACCACCTGCCGAGCTCGCCGGAACCACCTGCTGGACACGCCAAGATCACCTGCCGGCTACGCCAGAACCATTCAGCAGACACTCCGGAATCACCTGCCGGGCATGCCCGAACCACCTCTCAGAGGTGCAAGATCCACATGCCGGACACTCCGGAATCACCTGCCGGGCATGCCGGAACCATCGCTCAGACGTGCCAGAACCATGTTCCGGACACGCCGCTACCACCTGCCGAGCTCGCCGGAACCACCTGCTGGACAAGCCAAAATCACCTGCCGGCTACGCCAGAACCACTTGTTGGACACTCCAGAATAACCTGCCGGGCTTGCTGGAGCCACCTGTCGGACAGGCCAAAATCACCTGTCGGGTATGCCAGAAACACTTGGCGGACACTCCGGAATCACCTGTCGGGCATGCCGGAACCACCTCTCAGACTTGCCAGAACCATGTTCTGGACACGCCGGTACCACCTGCCGAGTATGCCGGAACCAGCTGATCCACTCCCCAGAACCACCTACTGGACACGCCAAAATCAACTGCCGGCTATGCCAGAACCACACGGCAGACACTCCGGAATCACATGCCAGGCATTCCGGAACCACCTCTCAGAGGTGCCAGAACCACATGCTGGAGACTCCGGAATCACCTGCCGGGCATGCCGGAACCACCTATCAAAGGTGCCAGAACCACATGCCGGAGACTCTGGAATCACCTGCCGGGCATGCCCTAACCATCTCTCAGACATGCCACAACCACGTGCCGGAGAGACAGGAAGCACCTGCCGAGCTCTCCGGAACCACCTGCTGGACATGCCGGAACCACCTGCCTCACAGGCCAAAATCCTATGCCGGCTACGCCAAAACCACTGGGTGGACACTCCAGAATCACCTTGCGGGCATGCCGGAACCACGTCATGGACAGACGGCAAACACCTGCCGGAACCACCTGCCGAGCACGCCGGAACCACCTGCTCGACTCAACAGAGCCACCTGCCGGACACACCAGAAACACCTGTGGGGTACGCCAGAACCACTTGGAGGACTCTCCGCGATCACCTGCCGGGCATGCCGGAACCACATCTCAGACGTGCCAGAACCATGTGCCGGACACGCCGGAACCACCTGCCGAGTATGCCGGAACCACCTGCTCCACTCCCCAGAACCACCTGCTGGACACGCCAAAATCACCTGCCGGCTACGCCAGAACCACTTGGCAGACACTCCAGAATCACCTGCCGGGCATGCCAGCACAACGTCTCAGAAGTTCCAGAAGCACGTGCCGGACACTCCAGTATCACCTGCAGGGCATGCCGGAACCATCTCTCAGACGTGCCAGAACCATGTTCCGGACACGCCTCTACCACCTGCCTAGCTCGCAGGAACCACCTGCTGGACACGCCAAAATCATCTGCCGGCTACGTCAGAACCACTTGGCGGACACTCCAGAATCACCTGTCGGGCATGCCAGCACAACCTCTCAGAATTGCCAGAAGCACGTGCCGGACAGGCCGGAACCATCTCCCGGACAGACCGGAAACACAGGAAACACTCGCCGGAACCACCTGCTTGACTCACCGGTCCCACCTGCCGGACACGCCAAAATCACCTGCCCGCTACACCAGAACCACTTGGTGGACAAGCCGGAATCATGTGAAGGGCATGCCGACACAACCTCTCAGACGTGCCAGAACCTCGTGCCGGACACCCCAGAACCACCTGCAGGACAGACCGGAACCACCTGCTGGACACGCCAGAACCACCGGCTCGACTCGCCGGAACCATTGCCGGACATGCAAAATCACCTGCCGGCTACGCCAGAACCACTTGGCGAACACTCCGGAATCACCTGCCGGGCATGGCGGAACCACCTCTCAGACATGCCGGAACCACATGCCAATGACACCGGAAGCACCTGCCGAGCACGCCAGAACCACCTGTTCAACTCGGCAAAACCACCTGCTGGACACGCCAAAATCACCTGCCGGCTACGCCACAACCATTTGGTGAACACTTCGGAATCACCTGCCGGTCTGGCTGGAACCATCTGCCGGTCACGCCAACATCACCTGCCAGCTATGCCAGAACCACTTGGAGGACACCATGGATACACCTGTTGGGCCGGCCGGAACCACCTCTCAGACGTGCCAGAACCATGTGCCTCAGATGCCGGAACCACACCCCAAACAGACCAAAACCACCTGGCAGACCTGCCTGAACCACCTGCCGAGCACGCCGGAACCACCTACTCGACTCGCCGGAACCACCTACCTGTCATGCCAAAATCACCTGCCTGGTATGCCAGAACCACTTGGTGGACACTCCGGAATCATCTGCCGGACATGCCAGAACCAGCTCTCAGACGTGCCAGAACCTCGGGCCGGACACGCCAGAAGCACCAGCTGAGCATGCCTGAGCCACTTGCTCGACTTGAAAGAAACACCTGTCGGACAGGCCAAAATCACCTGCCGGCTACGCCACAACCATTTGGTGAACACTTCGGAATCACCTGCCGGGCTTGCTGGAACCACCTGCCGGTCACGCCAACATCACCTGCCAGCTACGCCAGAACCACTTGGCGGACACTCCGGAAACACCTGTCTGGCCGGCCGCAACCACCTCTCAGACGTGCCAGAACCATGTGCCTGAGATGCCGGAACCACACCCCGAACAGACCGAAACCACCTGCCAGACCCGCCTGAACGCCCTGGAGAGCACACCTGATCCACCTGTTCAACTAGCCGGAACCACCTTCCTGACACGCCAAAATCACCTGCCAGGTATACCAGAACCACTTGGTGGACACTCTGGAATCATCTGCCGGACATGCCAGAAGCAGCTCTCAGACACACCAGAACCACGTGCCAGAGACGCCGGAAGCACCAGCTGAGCATGCCTGAGCCACCTGCATGACTCGCAAGAAACACCTGTCGGACAGGCCAAAATCACCTGCCGGGTACGCCAGAAACACTTGGCGGACACTCCGGAATCACCTGTCGGGCATGCCGGAACCACCTCTCAGACCTGCCAGAACCATGTTCTGGACACGCCGGTACCACCTGCCGAGTATGCCGGAACCAGCTGATCCACTCCCCAGAACCACCTACTGGACACGCCAAAATCAACTGCCGGCTATGCCAGAACCACACGGCAGACACTCCGGAATCACATGCCAGGCATTCCGGAACCACCTCTCAGAGGTGCCAGAACCACATGCCGGAGACTCCGGAATCACCTGCCGGGCATGCCGGAACCACCTATCAAAGGTGCCAGAACCACATGCCGGAGACTCTGGAATCACCTGCCGGGCATGCCGGAACCTTCTGTCAGATGTGCCACAAACACGTGCCGGAGAGACTGGATGCACCTGCCAAGCTCTCCGGAACCACCTGCTGGACATGCCGGACTCACCTGCATCACAGGCCAAAATCAAATGCCGGCTACGCCAAAACCACTGGGTGGACACTCCAGAATCACCTTGCGGGCATGCCGGAACCACGTCATGGACAGACGGCAAACACTGTCGGACCTGCCGGAACCACCTGCCGAGCACGCCGGAACCACCTGCTCGACTCAACAGAGCCACCTGCCGGACACACCAGAAACACCTGCGGGGTACGCCAGAACCACTTCGAGGACTATCAGGGATCACCTGCCGGGCATGCCGGTACCACATCTCAGACGTGCCAGAAACATGGGCCGGACACGCCGGGACCACCTGCCGAGTATGCCGGAACCACCTGCTCCACTCCCCAGAACCACCTGCGGGACACGCGAAAATCACCTGCCGGGTACGCCAGAACCACGTGGCGGACACTCCGGAATCACCTGTCCGGCATGCCGCAACCACCTCTCAGACGTGCCAGAACCATGTGCCTGAGATGCCGGAACCACACCCCGAACAGACCGAAACCACCTGCCAGACCCGTCTGAACCACCTGCCGAGCACGCCGGAACCACCTACTCGACTCGCCGGCACCACCTACCTGACACGCCAAAATCACCTGCCGGGTATGCCAGAACCACTTGGTGGACACTCCGGAATCATCTGCCGGACATGCCAGAACCAGCTCTCAGACACACCAGAACCACGAGCCGGACACGCCGGAAGCACGTGCTGAGCATGCCTGAGCCACATGCTCGACTTGCAAGAAACGCCTGCCAGACACGCCAAAATCACCTGCCGGGTACGCCAGAACCACGTGGCGGACACTCCGGAATCACCTGCCGGGCATGCCGGAACCACCTCTCAGACGTGCCAGAACCTCGTGCCGGACACGCCAGAAACACCTGTCGGACAGACCGGAACCACCTGCCGGACACGCCGGAACCACCAGCTCGACTTGCCGGAACCACCGCCGGACATGCAAAATCACCTGCCGGCTACGCCAGAACCACTTGGCGAACACTCCCGAATCACCTGCCGGGCATGCCGGAACCAACTATCAGGCTTGCCAGAACCATGTTCCGGACACGCCGGTCGCACCTGCCGAGTTTGCCGGAACCACCTGATCCACTCCCCAGAACCAACTGCTGGACACGCCAGAATCACCTGCCGTCTATGCCAGAACCGCTCGGCAGACACTCCGGAACCACCTGCCGGGCATGCCGGAACCACCTCTCAAATGTGCCAGAACCACATGCCGGACACTCCGGAATCACCTGCCGGGCATGCCGGAACCATCTCTCAGACGTGCCAGAACCATGTTCCGGACACGCCGGTACCACCTGCCGAGCTCGCCGGAACCACCTGCTGGACACGCCAAAATCACATGCCGGCTTCGCCAGAACCACTCGGCAGACACTCCGGAACCACCTCCAGGACAGACCAGAACCAGCTGCCGGACACGCCGGGACCACCTGCTTGACTTGCCAGATCCACCTGCCGGACATGCCAGAATCACCAGCCGGCTACGCCACAACCACTTGTTGCACACTCCGGAATCACTAGCCGGGCATGCGGGAACCACCTCTCAGACGTGCCAGAACCTCGTGCCGGACACGCCAGAACCACCTGCCGGACAGACCGGAACCACCTGCCGGACACGCCAAAATCACATGCCGGCTTCGCCAGAACCACTCGGCAGACACTCCGGAACCACCTCCAGGACAGACCGGAACCAGCTGCCGGACACGCCGGGACCACCTGCTTGACTCGCCAGATCCACCTGCCGGACATGCCAGAATCACCAGCCGGCTACGCCAGAACCACTTGGCGAACACTCCGGAATCACCTGCCGGGAATGGCGGAACCACCTCTCAGACATGCCGGAGCCACATGCCAATGACACCGGAAGCACCTGCCGAGCACGCCAGAACCACCTGCTCGACTCGCCAAAACCACCTGCTGGACACGCCAAAATCACCTGCCGGCTACGCCACAACCATTCGGTGAACACTTCGGAATCACCTGCCAGGCTGGCTGGAACCACCTGCCGGTCACGCCAACATCACCTGCCAGCTATGCCAGAACCACTTGGCGGACACCATGGAAACACCTGTCGGGCCGGCCGGAACCACCTATCAGACGTGCCAGAACCATGTGCCTGAGATGCCGGAACCACACCCCGAACAGACAGAAACCACCTGCCAGATCCTTCTGAACCACCTGCCGAGCACCCCGGAACCACCTACTCGACTCGCCGGAACCACCTACCTGACACGCCAAAATCACCTGCCGGGTATGCCAGAACCACTTGGTGGACACTCCGGAATCATCTGCCGGACATGCCAGAACCAGCTCTCAGACACACCAGAACCACGTGCCGGACACGCCGGAAGCACGTGCTGAGCATGCCTGAGCCACATGCTCGACTTGCAAGAAACGCCTGCCAGACACGCCAAAATCACCTGCCGGGTACGCCAGAACCACTTGGCGGACACTCCGGAATCACCTGTCGGGCATGCCGGAACCACCTCTCAGACGTGCCAGAACCTCGTGCCGGACACGCCAGAAACACCTGTCGGACAGACCGGAACCACCTGCCGGACACGCCGGAACCACCAGCTCGACTTGCCGGAACCACCGCCGGACATGCAAAATCACCTGCCGGCTACGCCAGAACCACTTGGCAAACACTCCCGAATCACCTGCCGGGCATGCCGGAACCACCTATCAGGCTTGCCAGAACCATGTTCCGGACACGCCGGTCCCACCTGCCGAGTTTGCCGGAACCACCTGATCCACTCCCCAGAACCAACTGCTGGACACGCCAGAATCACCTGCCGTCTAAGCCAGAACCGCTCGGCAGACACTCCGGAACCACCTGCCGGGCATGCCGGAACCACCTCTCAAATGTGCCAGAACCACATGCCGGACACTCCGGAATCACCTGCCGGGCATGCCGGAACCATCTCTCAGACGTGCCAGAACCATGTTCCGGACACGCCGGTACCACCTGCCGAGCTCGCCGGAACCACCTGCTGGACACGCCAAAATCACATGCCGGCTTCGCCAGAACCACTCGGCAGACACTCCGGAACCACCTCCAGGACAGACCGGAACCAGCTGCCGGACACGCCGGGACCACCTGCTTTACTCGCCAGATCCACCTGCCGGACACGCCAGAATCACCAGCCGGCTACGCCACAACCACTTGTTGCACACTCCGGAATCACCAGCCGGGCATGCGGGAACCACCTCTCAGAGGTGCCACAACCAAATGCCGGAGACGGCGGAAGCACCTGCCAAGAATGCCGGAAGCTCCTGATCCACTCCCCAGAACCACCTGCCAGACACGCCAAAATCACCTGCCGGCTAAGCCAGAACCACTTGGCGGACACTCCAGAATCACCTGCCGGGCATGCCAGCACAACCTCTCAGAAGTGCCAGAAGCATGTGCCGGACAGGCTGGAACCATCTCCCGGACAGACCGGAAACACAGGAAACACTCGCCGGAACCACCTGCTTGACTCACCGGTCCCACCCGCCGGACACGCCAAAATCACCTGCCCGCTACACCAGAACCACTTGTTGGACAAGCCGGAATCACGTGAACGGCATGCCGACACAACCTCTCAGATGTGCCAGAACCTCTTGCCGGACACCCCAGAACCACCTGCTGGACAGACCGGAACCAGCTGTCGGACACACCTGAACCACCTGCCGAGCACGCCGGAACCACCTACTTGACTCGCCGGAACAACCTACCTGACACGCCAAAATCACCTGCTGGGTATGCCAGAACCACTTGGTGGACACTCCGGAATCATCTGCCGGACATGCCAGAACCAGCTCTCAGACACACCAGAACCACGTGCCGGACACGCCGGAAGCACGTGCTGAGCATGCCTGAGCCACATGCTCGACTTGCAAGAAACACCTGCCAGACACGCCAAAATCACCTGCCGGGTACGCCAGAACCACGTGGCGGACACTCCGGAATCACCTGTCGAACATGCCGGAACCACCTCTCAGACGTGCCAGAACCTCGTGCCGGACACGCCAGAACCACCTGCCGGACAGACCGGAACCACCTGCCGGACACGCCGCAACCACCAGCTCGACTCGCCGGAACCACCGCTGGACATGCAAAATCACCTGCCGGCTACGCCAGAACCACTTGGCGAACACTCCCGAATCACCTGCCGGGCATGCCGGAACCACCTATCAGGCTTGCCAGAACCATGTTCCGGACACGCCGGTACCACCTGCCGAGTATGCCGGAACCACCTGATCCACTCCCCAGAACCACCTGCTGGACACGCCAGAATCACCTGCCGTCTACGCCAGAACCACTCGGCAGACACTCCGGAACCACCTGCCGGGCATGCCGGAACCACCTCTCAGAGGTGCCAGAAACACATGCCGGACACTCCGGAATCACCTGCCGGGCATGCCGGAACCATCTCTCAGACGTGCCAGAACCATGTTCCGGACACGCCGCTACCACCTGCCGAGATCGCCGGAACCACCTGCTGGACACGCCAAAATCACCTGCCGGCTATGCCAGAACCAGTTGGCGGACACTCCAGAATCACCTGCCGGGCTTGCTGGAACCACCTGCCGGTCACGCCAACATCACCTGCCAGCTACGCCAGAACCACTTGGCGGACACTCCGGAAACACCTGTCGGGCAGTCCGCAACCGCCTCTCAGACATGCCACAACCATGTGCCTGAGATGCCGGAACCACACCCCGAAATGACCGAAAACACCTGCCAGACCCGCCTGAACCCCATGGCGAGCACGCCTGATCCACCTGCTCAACTAGCCGGAACCACCTTCCTGACACGCCAAAATCACCTGCCAGGTAGACCAGAACCACTTGGTGGACACTCTGGAATCATCTGCCGGACATGCCAGAACCAGCTCTCAGACACACCAGAACCACGTGCCAGAGACGCCGGGGGCACCAGCTGAGCATGCCTGAGCCACTTGCACGACTCACAAGAAACACCTGTCGGACAGGCCAAAATCACCTGCCGGGTACGCCAGAAACACTTGGCGGACACTCCAGAATCACCTGCCGGGCATGCCAGCACAACCTCTCAGAAGTGCCAGAAGCACGTGCCGGACAGGCCGGAACCATCTCCCGGACAGACCTGAAACAAGGGAAACAATCGCCGGAAACACCTGCTTGACACACGGGTCCCACCTGCCGGACACGCCAAAATCACCTGCCCGCTACACCAGAACCACATGGTGGACAAGCCGGAATCACGTGAAGGGCATGCCGACACAACCTCTCAGACGTGCCAGAACCTCTTGCCGGACACCCCAGAACAACCTGCTGGACAGACCGGAACCACCTGCCGGACACGCCAGAACCACAGGCTCGACTCACCGGAACCATTGCCGGACATGCAAAATCACCTGCCGGCTACGCCAGAACCACTTGGCGAACACTCCGGAATCACCTGCCGGGAATGGCGGAACCACCTCTCAGACATGCCGGAGCCACATGCCAATGACACCGGAAGCACCTGCCGAGCACGCCAGAACCACCTGCTCGACTCGCCAAAACCACCTGCTGGACATGCCAAAATCACCTGCCGGCTACGCCACAACCATTTGGTGAACACTTCGGAATCACCTGCCAGGCTGGCTGGAACCACCTGCCGGTCACGCCAACATCACCTTTCAGCTACGCCAGTACCACTTGGCGGACACTCCGGAAACACCTGTCGGGCCGGCCGGAACCACCTCTCAGACGTGCCAGAACCATGTGCCTGAGATGCCGGAACCACTCCCCGAACAGACCGAAACCACCTGCCAGACCCGCCTGAACCCCCTGGCGAGCACGCCTGATCCACCTGCTCAACTAGCCGGAACCACCTTCCTGACACGCCAAAATCACCTGCCAGGTCTACCAGAACCACTTGGTGGACACTCCGGAATCATCTGCCGGACATGCCAGAACCAGCTCTCAGACACACCAGAACCACGTGCCAGAGACGCCGGAAGCACCAGCTGAGCATGACTGAGCCACCTGCTCGACTCGAAGAAACACTTGTCGGACATGCCAAAATCACTTGCCAGGTACGCCAGAAACACTTGGCAGACGCTCCGGAATCACCTGTCGGGCGTGCCGGAACCAGCTGATCCACTCCCCAGAACCACCTAGTGGACACGCCAAAATCAACTGCCGGCTACGCCGGATCCACCGGCTCGACTCGCCGGAACCACCGCCGGACATGCAAAATGACCTGCCGGCTATGCCAGAACCACTTGGCGAACACTCCGGAATCACCTGTCGGGCATGCCGGAACCACCTCTCAGAGGTGCCAGAAGCACATGCCGGACATTCCGGAATCACCTGCCGGGCATGCCGGAGCCACCTCTCAGAGGTGCCAGAACCACATGCCGGACACTCCGGAATCACCTGCCTGGCATGCCGAAACCATCTCTCAGACGTGCCAGAACCATGTTCCGGACACGCTGGTACCACCTGCCGAGCTCGCCGGAACCACCTGCTGGACACGCCAAAATCACCTGCCAGCTACGCAAGAACCACACGGCAGACACTCCAGAAACACCTGTCGGGCCGGCCGGAACCACCTCTCAGACATGCCAGAACCATGTGCCTGAGATGCCGGAACCACTCCCCGAACAGACCGAAACCACCTGCCAGACCCGCCTGAACACCCTGGTGAGCACGCCTGATACACCTGCTCTACTAGCCGGAACCACATTCCTGACACGCCAAAATCACCTGCCGGCTACGCCACAACCATTTGGTGAACTCTTCGGAATCACCTGCCGGGCTGGCTCCAGAACCACTTGGCAGACACAACGGAACCACCTGCCGGGCATGCCGGAACCACCTCTCAGACATGCCGGAACCACATGCCAATGACACCGGAAGCACCTGGCGAGCACGCCAGAACCACCTGCTCGACTCGCCAAAACCACCTGCTGGACACGCCAAAATCACCTGCCGGCTACGCCACAACCATTTGGTGAACTCTACGGAATCACCTGCCGGGCTTGCTGGAACCACCTGCTGGTCACGCCAACATCACCTGCCAGCTATGCCAGAACCACTTGGCGGACACCATGGAAACACCTGTCGGGCCGGCCAGAACCACCTCTAAGACGTGCCAGAACCATGAGCCTGAATGCCGGAACCACTCCCCGAACAGACCGAAACCTCCTGCCAGACCCGCCTGAACCCCCTGGCGAGCACGCCTGATCCACCTGCTCAACTATCCGGAACCAACTTCCTGACACGCCAAAATCACCTTCCAGGTCTACCAGAACCACTTGGTGGACACTCCGGAATCATCTGCCGGACATGCCAGAAGCAGCTCTCAGACACACCAGAACCACGTGCCAGAGACGCCGGAAGCACCAGCTGATCATGCCTGAGCCACCTGCTCGACTCGCAAGATACACCTGTCGGACATGCCAAAATCACCTGCCGGGTACGCCAGAAACACTTGGCGGACGCTCCGGAATCACCTGTCGGGCGTGCCGGAACCAGCTGATCCACTCTCCAGAACCACCTAGTGGACATGCCAAAATCAACTCCCGGCTACGCCGAAACCACCGGCTCGACTCGCCGGAACCACCGCCGGACATGCAAAATGACCTGCCGGCTATGCCAGAACCACTTGGCGAACACTCTGGAATCACCTGTCGGTTGTGCCGGAACCACCTCTCAGACTTGCCAGAACCATGTTCCGGACACGCCGGTACCACCTGCCGAGTATGCCGGAACCACCTGATCCACTCCCCAGAACCACCTGCTGGAAACGCCAGAATCACCTGCCGGCTACGCCAGAACCACTCGGCAGACACTAGGGAACCACCTGCCGGGCATGCCGGAACCACCTCTCAGAGGTGCCAGAACCACATGCCGGACACTCCGGAATCACCTGCCGGGCATGCCGGAACCATCTCTCAGACGTGCCAGAACCATGTTCCGGACACGCCGGTAGCACCTGCCGAGCTCGCCGGAGCCACCTGCTGGACACGCCGAAATCACCTGCCGGCTACGCCAGAAGCACTCAGCAGACACTCCGGAATCACCTGCCGGGCTGGCTGGAACCACCTGCCGGTCACGCCAACATCACCTTTCAGCTACGCCGGAACCACTTGGCGGACACTCCGGAAACACCTGTAGGGCCGGCCGGAACCACATCTCAGACGTGCCAGAACCATGTGCCTGAGATGCCGGAACCACACCCCGAACAGACCGAAACCACCTGCCAGACTCGCCTGAACCCCCTGGCGAGCACGCCTGATCCACCTGCTCAACTAGCCGGAACCACCTTCCAGACACGCCAAAATCACCTGCCAGGTCTACCAGAACCACTTGGTGGACACTCCGGAATCATCTGCCCCAAATGCCAGAACCAGCCCTCTGACACACCAGAACCACGTGCCGGACACGCCGGAAGCACCTGCTGATCATGCCTGAGCCACATGCTCGACTTGCAAAAAACACCTGCCAGACACGCCAAAATCACCTGCCGGGTACGCCAGAACCACGTGGCGGACACTCCGGAATCGCCTGTCGGGCATGCCTGAACCAACTCTCAGACGTGCCAGAACCTCGTGCCGCAGACGCCAGAACCTCGTGCCGGTCACGCCAGAACCACCTGCCGGACACGCCGGAACTACCAGCTCGACTCGCCGGAACCACAGCCGGAAATTCAAAATGACCTGCCGGCTACGCCAGAACCACTTGGCGAACAATCCGGAATCACCTGTCGGGCTGGCTGGAACCACCTGCCGGTCACGCCAACATCACCTTTCAGCTACGCCAGAACCACTTGGCGGACACTCCGGAAACACCTCTCCGGCCGGCGGGAACCACCCCTCAGACGTGCCACAACCATGTGCCTGAGAGGCCGGAACCACTCCCCGAACAGTCCGAAACCACCTGCCAGACCCGCCTGAACCCCCTGGCGAGCACGCCTGATCCACCTGCTCAACTAGCCGGAACCACCTTCCTGACACGCCAAAATCAACTGCCGGCTAGCCACAACCATTTGGTGAACTCTTCGGAATAACCTGCCGGGCTGGCTCCAGAACCACTCCGCAGACACTCCGGAACCACCTGACGGGCATGCCGGAACCACCTCTCAGACATGCCGGAACCACATGCCAATGACACCGGAAGCACCTGCCGAGCACGCCAGAACCACCTGCTCGACTCGCCAAAACCACCTTCTGGACACGCCAAAATCACCTGCCGGCTACGCAACAACCATTTGGTGAACTCTTCGGAATCACCTGCCGGGCTGGCAGGAAACGCTGCAGGTCACGCCAACATCACCTGCCAGCTATGCCAGAACCACTTGGCGGACACCATGGAAACACCTGTCGGGCCGGCCGGAACCACGTCTCAGACGTGCCAGAACCATGAGCCTGAGATGCCGGAACCACTCCCCGAACAGACCGAAACCACCTGCCAGACCTGCCTGAACCCCCTGGCGAGCACGCCTGATCCACCTGCTCAACTAGCCGTTACCACCTTCCTGACACGTCAAAATCACCTGCCAGGTATACCAGAACCACTTGGTGGACACTCCGGAATCATCTGCCGGACATGCCAGAACCAGCTCTCAGACACACCAGAACCACGTGCCAGAGACGCCGGAAGCACCAGCTGAGCATGCCTGAGCCAAATGCTCGACTTGGAAGAAACGCCTGCCAGGCACGCCAAAATCACCTGCCGGGTACGCAAGAACCACGTGGCGGACACTCCGGAATCACCTGTCGGGCATGCCGGAACCACCTCTCAGACGTGCCAGAACCTCGTGCCGGGCACGCCAGAACCACCTGCCGGACAGACCGGAACCACCTGCCGGACACGCCAAAATCACATGCCGGCTTCGCCAGAACCACTCGGCAGACACTCCGGAACCACCTCCAGGACAGACCGGAACCAGCTGCCGGACACGCTGGGACCACCTGCTTGACTCGCCAGATCCACCTGCCGGACATGCCAGAATCACCAGCCGGCTACGCCACAACCACTTGTTGCACACTCCGGAATCACTAGCCGGGCATGCGGGAACCACCTCTCAGAGGTGCCACAACCAAATGCCGGAGACGGCGGAAGCACCTGCCGAGAATGCCGGAAGCTCCTGATCCACTCCCCAGAACCACCTGCCAGACACGCCAAAATCACCTGCCGGCTACGCCAGAACCACTTGGCGGACACTCCAGAATCACCTGCCGGGCATGCCAGCACAACCTCTCAGAAGTGCCAGAAGCACGTGCCGGACAGGCTGGAACCATCTCCCGGACAGACCGGAAACACAGGAAACACTCGCCGGAACCACCTGCTTGACTCACCGGTCCTACCTGCCGGACACGCCAAAATCACCTGCCCGCTACACCAGAACCACTTGTTGGACAAGCCGGAATCACGTGAACGGCATGCCGACACAACCTCTCAGATGTGCCAGAACCTCTTGCCGGACACCCCAGAACCACCTGCTGGACAGACCGGAACCAGCTGTCGGACACACCTGAACCACCTGCCGAGCACGCCGGAACCACCTACTTGACTCGCCGGAACCACCTACCTGACACGCCAAAATCACCTGCTGGGTATGCCAGAACCACTTGGTGGACACTCCGGAATCATCTGCCGGACATGCCAGAACCAGCTCTCAGACACACCAGAACCACGTGCCGGACACGCCGGAAGCACGTGCTGAGCATGCCTGAGCCACATGCTCGACTTGCAAGAAACACCTGCCAGACACGCCAAAATCACCTGCCGGGTACGCCAGAACCACGTGGCGGACACTCCGGAATCACCTGTCGGGCATGCCGGAACCACCTCTCAGACGTGCCAGAACCTCGTGCCGGACACGCCAGAACCACCTGCCGGACAGACCGGAACCACCTGCCGGACACGCCGCAACCACCAGCTCGACTCGCCGGAACCACCGCCGGACATGCAAAATCACCTGCCGGCTACGCCAGAACCACTTGGCGAACACTCCCGAATCACCTGCCGGGCATGCCGGAACCACCTATCAGGCTTGCCAGAACCATGTTCCGGACACGCCGGTACCACCTGCCGAGTATGCCGGAACCACCTGATCCACTCCCCAGAACCACCTGCTGGACACGCCAGAATCACCTGCCGTCTACGCCAGAACCACTCGGCAGACACTCCGGAACCACCTGCCGGGCATGCCGGAACCACCTCTCAGAGGTGCCAGAAACACATGCCGGACACTCCGGAATCACCTGCCGGGCATGCCGGAACCATCTCTCAGACGTGCCAGAACCATGTTCCGGACACGCCGCTACCACCTGCCGAGATCGCCGGAACCACCTGCTGGACACGCCAAAATCACCTGCCGGCTATGCCAGAACCAGTTGGCGGACACTCCAGAATCACCTGCCGGGCTTGCTGGAACCACCTGCCGGTCACGCCAACATCACCTGCCAGCTACGCCAGAACCACTTGGCGGACACTCCGGAAACACCTGTCGGGCAGTCCGCAACCGCCTCTCAGACATGCCACAACCATGTGCCTGAGATGCCGGAACCACACCCCGAAATGACCGAAAACACCTGCCAGACCCGCCTGAACCCCCTGGCGAGCACGCCTGATCCACCTGTTCAACTAGCCGGAACCACCTTCCTGACACGCCAAAATCACCTGCCAGGTAGACCAGAACCACTTGGTGGACACTCTGGAATCATCTGCCGGACATGCCAGAACCAGCTCTCAGACACACCAGAACCACGTGCCAGAGACGCCGGGGGCACCAGCTGAGCATGCCTGAGCCACTTGCACGACTCACAAGAAACACCTGTCGGACAGGCCAAAATCACCTGCCGGGTACGCCAGAAACACTTGGCGGACACTCCGGAATCACCTGTCGGGCATGCCGGAAACACCTCTCAGATCTGCCAGAACCATGTTCTGGACACGCCGGTACCACCTCTCGAGTATGCCGGAACCAGCTGATCCACTCCCCAGAACCACCTACAGGACACGCCAAAATCAACTGCCGGGTATGCCAGAACCACACGGCAGACACTCCGGAATCACATGCCAGGCATTCCGGAACCACCTCTCAGAGGTGCAGGAACCACATGCCGGAGACTCAGGAATGACCTGCAGGGCATGCCGGAACCACCTATCAAAGGTGCCAGAACCACATGCCGGAGACTCTGGAATCACCTGCTGGGCATGCCGGAACCTTCTCTCAGACGTGCCACAACCACGTGCCGGAGAGACAGGAAGCACCTGCCGAGCTCTCTGGAACCACCTGCTGGACATGCCGGAACCACCTGCCTCACAGGCCAAAATCATATGCCGGCTACACCAAAACCACTGAGTGGACACTCCAGAATCACCTTACGGGCATGCCGGAACCACGTCATGGACAGATGGCAAACACCTGCCGGACCTGCCGGAACCACCTGCCGAGCACGCCGGAACCACCTGCTCGACTCAACAGAGCCACCTGCCGGACACACCAGAAACACCTGCGGGGTACGCCAGAACCACTTGGAGGACTCTCCGGAATCACCTGCCGGGCATGCCGGAACCACCTCTCAGACGTGCCAGAACCATGTGCCGGACACGCCAGGACCACCTGCCGAGTATGCCGGAACCACCTGCTCCACTCCCCAGAACCACCTGCTGGACCCGCCAAAATCACCTGCCGGCGACGTCACAACCACTCGGCAGACACTCCGGAACCACCTCCAGGACAGACCGGAACCAGCTGCCGGACACGCCGGGACCACCTGCTCGACTCGCCAGAACCACCTGCCGGACACGCCAGAATCACCAGCCGGCTACGCACAACCACTTGTCGCTCACTCCAGAATCACCTGCCGGGCATGCTGGAACCACCTCTCAGAGGTGCCACAACCACATGCCGGAGACGGCGGAAGCACCTGCCGAGAATGCCGGAATTTCCTGATCCACTCCCCAGAAGCACCTGCCGGAAACGCCAAAATCACCTGCCGGCTACGCCAGAACCACTTGGCGGACACTCCAGAATCACCTGCCGCGCATGCCAGCACAACCTCTCAGAAGTGCCAGAAGCACGTGCCGGACAGGCCGGAACCATCTCCCGGACAGACCTGAAACACAGGAAACACTCGCCGGAAACACCTGCTTGACTCACGGGTCCCACCTGCCGGACACGCCAAAATCGCCTGCCCGCTACACCAGAACCACATGGTGGACAAGCCGGAATCACGTGAAGGGCATGCCGACACAACCTCTCAGACGTGCCAGAACCTCTTGCCGGACACCCCAGAACCACATGCTGGACAGACCGGAACCACCTGCCGGACACGCCAGAACCACAGGCTCGACACACCGGAACCATTGCCGGACATGCAAAATCACCTGCCGGCTATGCCAGAACCACTTGGCGAACACTCCGGAATCACCTGCCGGGAATGGCGGAACCACCTCTCAGACATGCCGGAGCCACATGCCAATGACACCGGAAGCACCTGCCGAGCACGCCAGAACCACCTGCTCGACTCGCCAAAACCACCTGCTGGACACGCCAAAATCACCTGCCGGCTACGCCACAACCATTCGGTGAACACTTCGGAATCACCTGCCAGGCTGGCTGGAACCACCTGCCGGTCACGCCAACATCACCTGCCAGCTATGCCAGAACCACTTGGCGGACACCATGGAAACACCTGTCGGGCCGGCCGGAACCACCTATCAGACGTGCCAGAACCATGTGCCTGAGATGCCGGAACCACACCCCGAACAGACAGAAACCATCTGCCAGACCCTTCTGAACCACCTGCCGAGCACCCCGGAACCACCTACTCGACTCGCCGGAACCACCTACCTGACACGCCAAAATCACCTGCCGGGTATGCCAGAACCACTTGGTGGACACTCCGGAATCATCTGCCGGACATGCCAGAACCAGCTCTCAGACACACCAGAACCACGTGCCGGACACGCCGGAAGCACGTGCTCAGCATGCCTGAGCCACATGCTCGACTTGCAAGAAACGCCTGCCAGACACGCCAAAATCACCTGCCGGGTACACCAGAACCACGTGGCGGACACTCCGGAATCACCTGTCGGGCATGCCGGAACCACCTCTCAGACGTGCCAGAACCTCGTGCCGGACACGCCAGAACCACCTGCCGGACAGACCGGAACCACCTGCCGGACACGCCGCAACCACCAGCTCGACTCGCCGGAACCACCGCCGGACATGCAAAATCACCTGCCGGCTACGCCCGAACCACTTGGCGAACACTCCCGAATCACCTGCCGGGCATGCCGGAACCACCTATCAGGCTTGCCAGAACCATGTTCCGGACACGCCGGTCGCACCTGCCGAGTTTGCCGGAACCACCTGATCCACTCCCCAGAACCAACTGCTGGACACGCCAGAATCACCTGCCGTCTATGCCAGAACCGCTCGGCAGACACTCCGGAACCACCTGCCGGGCATGCCGGAACCACCTCTCAAATGTGCCAGAACCACATGCCGGACACTCCGGAATCACCTGCCGGGCATGCCGGAACCATCTCTCAGACGTGCCAGAACCATGTTCCGGACACGCCGGTACCACCTGCCGAGCTCGCCGGAACCACCTGCTGGACACGCCAAAATCACATGCCGGCTTCGCCAGAACCACTCGGCAGACACTCCGGAACCACCTCCAGGACAGACCGGAACCAGCTGCCGGACACGCCGGGACCACCTGCTTGACTCGCCAGATCCACCTGCCGGACACGCCAGAATCACCAGCCGGCTACGCCACAACCACTTGTTGCACACTCCGGAATCACCAGCCGGGCATGCGGGAACCACCTCTCAGAGGTGCCACAACCAAATGCCGGAGACGGCGGAAGCACCTGCCAAGAATGCCGGAAGCTCCTGATCCACTCCCCAGAACCACCTGCCAGACACGCCAAAATCACCTGCCGGCTAAGCCAGAACCACTTGGCGGACACTCCAGAATCACCTGCCGGGCATGCCAGCACAACCTCTCAGAAGTGCCAGAAGCATGTGCCGGACAGGCTGGAACCATCTCCCGGACAGACCGGAAACACAGGAAACACTCGCCGGAACCACCTGCTTGACTCACCGGTCCCACCCGCCGGACACGCCAAAATCACCTGCCCGCTACACCAGAACCACTTGTTGGACAAGCCGGAATCACGTGAACGGCATGCCGACACAACCTCTCAGATGTGCCAGAACCTCTTGCCGGACACCCCAGAACCACCTGTTGGACAGACCGGAACCAGCTGTCGGACACACCTGAACCACCTGCCGAGCACGCCGGAACCACCTACTTGACTCGCCGGAACAACCTACCTGACACGCCAAAATCACCTGCTGGGTATGCCAGAACCACTTGGTGGACACTCCGGAATCATCTGCCGGACATGCCAGAACCAGCTCTCAGACACACCAGAACCACGTGCCGGACACGCCGGAAGCACGTGCTGAGCATGCCTGAGCCACATGCTCGACTTGCAAGAAACACCTGCCAGACACGCCAAAATCACCTGCCGGGTACGCCAGAACCACGTGGCGGACACTCCGGAATCACCTGTCGAACATGCCGGAACCACCTCTCAGACGTGCCAGAACCTCGTGCCGGACACGCCAGAACCACCTGCCGGACAGACCGGAACCACCTGCCGGACACGCCGCAACCAGCAGCTCGACTCGCCGGAACCACCGCTGGACATGCAAAATCACCTGCCGGCTACGCCAGAACCACTTGGCGAACACTCCCGAATCACCTGCCGGGCATGCCGGAACCACCTATCAGGCTTGCCAGAACCATGTTCCGGACACGCCGGTACCACCTGCCGAGTATGCCGGAACCACCTGATCCACTCCCCAGAACCACCTGCTGGACACGCCAGAATCACCTGCCGTCTACGCCAGAACCACTCGGCAGACACTCCGGAACCACCTGCCGGGCATGCCGGAACCACCTCTCAGAGGTGCCAGAAACACATGCCGGACACTCCGGAATCACCTGCCGGGCATGCCGGAACCATCTCTCAGACGTGCCAGAACCATGTTCCGGACACGCCGCTACCACCTGCCGAGATCGCCGGAACCACCTGCTGGACACGCCAAAATCACCTGCCGGCTATGCCAGAACCAGTTGGCGGACACTCCAGAATCACCTGCCGGGCTTGCTGGAACCACCTGCCGGTCACGCCAACATCACCTGCCAGCTACGCCAGAACCACTTGGCGGACACTCCGGAAACACCTGTCGGGCAGTCCGCAACCGCCTCTCAGACATGCCACAACCATGTGCCTGAGATGCCGGAACCACACCCCGAAATGACCGAAAACACCTGCCAGACCCGCCTGAACCCCCTGGCGAGCACGCCTGATCCACCTGTTCAACTAGCCGGAACCACCTTCCTGACACGCCAAAATCACCTGCCAGGTAGACCAGAACCACTTGGTGGACACTCTGGAATCATCTGCCGGACATGCCAGAACCAGCTCTCAGACACACCAGAACCACGTGCCAGAGACGCCGGGGGCACCAGCTGAGCATGCCTGAGCCACTTGCACGACTCACAAGAAACACCTGTCGGACAGGCCAAAATCACCTGCCGGGTACGCCAGAAACACTTGGCGGACACTCCGGAATCACCTGTCGGGCATGCCGGAAACACCTCTCAGATCTGCCAGAACCATGTTCTGGACACGCCGGTACCACCTCTCGAGTATGCCGGAACCAGCTGATCCACTCCCCAGAACCACCTACAGGACACGCCAAAATCAACTGCCGGGTATGCCAGAACCACACGGCAGACACTCCGGAATCACATGCCAGGCATTCCGGAACCACCTCTCAGAGGTGCAGGAACCACATGCCGGAGACTCAGGAATGACCTGCAGGGCATGCCGGAACCACCTATCAAAGGTGCCAGAACCACATGCCGGAGACTCTGGAATCACCTGCTGGGCATGCCGGAACCTTCTCTCAGACGTGCCACAACCACGTGCCGGAGAGACAGGAAGCACCTGCCGAGCTCTCCGGAACCACCTGCTGGACATGCCGGAACCACCTGCCTCACAGGCCAAAATCATATGCCGGCTACACCAAAACCACTGAGTGGACACTCCAGAATCACCTTACGGGCATGCCGGAACCACGTCATGGACAGATGGCAAACACCTGCCGGACCTGCCGGAACCACCTGCCGAGCACGCCGGAACCACCTGCTCGACTCAACAGAGCCACCTGCCGGACACACCAGAAACACCTGCGGGGTACGCCAGAACCACTTGGAGGACTCTCCGGAATCACCTGCCGGGCATGCCGGAACCACCTCTCAGACGTGCCAGAACCATGTGCCGGACACGCCAGGACCACCTGCCGAGTATGCCGGAACCACCTGCTCCACTCCCCAGAACCACCTGCTGGACCCGCCAAAATCACCTGCCGGCGACGTCACAACCACTCGGCAGACACTCCGGAACCACCTCCAGGACAGACCGGAACCAGCTGCCGGACACGCCGGGACCACCTGCTCGACTCGCCAGAACCACCTGCCGGACACGCCAGAATCACCAGCCGGCTACGCACAACCACTTGTCGCTCACTCCAGAATCACCTGCCGGGCATGCTGGAACCACCTCTCAGAGGTGCCACAACCACATGCCGGAGACGGCGGAAGCACCTGCCGAGAATGCCGGAATTTCCTGATCCACTCCCCAGAAGCACCTGCCGGAAACGCCAAAATCACCTGCCGGCTACGCCAGAACCACTTGGCGGACACTCCAGAATCACCTGCCGCGCATGCCAGCACAACCTCTCAGAAGTGCCAGAAGCACGTGCCGGACAGGCCGGAACCATCTCCCGGACAGACCTGAAACACAGGAAACACTCGCCGGAAACACCTGCTTGACTCACGGGTCCCACCTGCCGGACACGCCAAAATCGCCTGCCCGCTACACCAGAACCACATGGTGGACAAGCCGGAATCACGTGAAGGGCATGCCGACACAACCTCTCAGACGTGCCAGAACCTCTTGACGGACACCCCAGAACCACATGCTGGACAGACCGGAACCACCTGCCGGACACGCCAGAACCACAGGCTCGACACACCGGAACCATTGCCGGACATGCAAAATCACCTGCCGGCTATGCCAGAACCACTTGGCGAACACTCCGGAATCACCTGCCGGGAATGGCGGAACCACCTCTCAGACATGCCGGAGCCACATGCCAATGACACCGGAAGCACCTGCCGAGCACGCCAGAACCACCTGCTCGACTCGCCAAAACCACCTGCTGGACACGCCAAAATCACCTGCCGGCTACGCCACAACCATTCGGTGAACACTTCGGAATCACCTGCCAGGCTGGCTGGAACCACCTGCCGGTCACGCCAACATCACCTGCCAGCTATGCCAGAACCACTTGGCGGACACCATGGAAACACCTGTCGGGCCGGCCGGAACCACCTATCAGACGTGCCAGAACCATGTGCCTGAGATGCCGGAACCACACCCCGAACAGACAGAAACCATCTGCCAGACCCTTCTGAACCACCTGCCGAGCACCCCGGAACCACCTACTCGACTCGCCGGAACCACCTACCTGACACGCCAAAATCACCTGCCGGGTATGCCAGAACCACTTGGTGGACACTCCGGAATCATCTGCCGGACATGCCAGAACCAGCTCTCAGACACACCAGAACCACGTGCCGGACACGCCGGAAGCACGTGCTCAGCATGCCTGAGCCACATGCTCGACTTGCAAGAAACGCCTGCCAGACACGCCAAAATCACCTGCCGGGTACACCAGAACCACGTGGCGGACACTCCGGAATCACCTGTCGGGCATGCCGGAACCACCTCTCAGACGTGCCAGAACCTCGTGCCGGACACGCCAGAACCACCTGCCGGACAGACCGGAACCACCTGCCGGACACGCCGCAACCACCAGCTCGACTCGCCGGAACCACCGCCGGACATGCAAAATCACCTGCCGGCTACGCCCGAACCACTTGGCGAACACTCCCGAATCACCTGCCGGGCATGCCGGAACCACCTATCAGGCTTGCCAGAACCATGTTCCGGACACGCCGGTCGCACCTGCCGAGTTTGCCGGAACCACCTGATCCACTCCCCAGAACCAACTGCTGGACACGCCAGAATCACCTGCCGTCTATGCCAGAACCGCTCGGCAGACACTCCGGAACCACCTGCCGGGCATGCCGGAACCACCTCTCAAATGTGCCAGAACCACATGCCGGACACTCCGGAATCACCTGCCGGGCATGCCGGAACCATCTCTCAGACGTGCCAGAACCATGTTCCGGACACGCCGGTACCACCTGCCGAGCTCGCCGGAACCACCTGCTGGACACGCCAAAATCACATGCCGGCTTCGCCAGAACCACTCGGCAGACACTCCGGAACCACCTCCAGGACAGACCGGAACCAGCTGCCGGACACGCCGGGACCACCTGCTTGACTCGCCAGATCCACCTGCCGGACACGCCAGAATCACCAGCCGGCTACGCCACAACCACTTGTTGCACACTCCGGAATCACCAGCCGGGCATGCGGGAACCACCTCTCAGAGGTGCCACAACCAAATGCCGGAGACGGCGGAAGCACCTGCCAAGAATGCCGGAAGCTCCTGATCCACTCCCCAGAACCACCTGCCAGACACGCCAAAATCACCTGCCGGCTAAGCCAGAACCACTTGGCGGACACTCCAGAATCACCTGCCGGGCATGCCAGCACAACCTCTCAGAAGTGCCAGAAGCATGTGCCGGACAGGCTGGAACCATCTCCCGGACAGACCGGAAACACAGGAAACACTCGCCGGAACCACCTGCTTGACTCACCGGTCCCACCCGCCGGACACGCCAAAATCACCTGCCCGCTACACCAGAACCACTTGTTGGACAAGCCGGAATCACGTGAACGGCATGCCGACACAACCTCTCAGATGTGCCAGAACCTCTTGCCGGACACCCCAGAACCACCTGTTGGACAGACCGGAACCAGCTGTCGGACACACCTGAACCACCTGCCGAGCACGCCGGAACCACCTACTTGACTCGCCGGAACAACCTACCTGACACGCCAAAATCACCTGCTGGGTATGCCAGAACCACTTGGTGGACACTCCGGAATCATCTGCCGGACATGCCAGAACCAGCTCTCAGACACACCAGAACCACGTGCCGGACACGCCGGAAGCACGTGCTGAGCATGCCTGAGCCACATGCTCGACTTGCAAGAAACACCTGCCAGACACGCCAAAATCACCTGCCGGGTACGCCAGAACCACGTGGCGGACACTCCGGAATCACCTGTCGGACATGCCGGAACCACCTCTCAGACGTGCCAGAACCTCGTGCCGGACACGCCAGAACCACCTGCCGGACAGACCGGAACCACCTGCCGGACACGCCGCAACCAGCAGCTCGACTCGCCGGAACCACCGCTGGACATGCAAAATCACCTGCCGGCTACGCCAGAACCACTTGGCGAACACTCCCGAATCACCTGCCGGGCATGCCGGAACCACCTATCAGGCTTGCCAGAACCATGTTCCGGACACGCCGGTACCACCTGCCGAGTATGCCGGAACCACCTGATCCACTCCCCAGAACCACCTGCTGGACACGCCAGAATCACCTGCCGTCTACGCCAGAACCACTCGGCAGACACTCCGGAACCACCTGCCGGGCATGCCGGAACCACCTCTCAGAGGTGCCAGAAACACATGCCGGACACTCCGGAATCACCTGCCGGGCATGCCGGAACCATCTCTCAGACGTGCCAGAACCATGTTCCGGACACGCCGCTACCACCTGCCGAGATCGCCGGAACCACCTGCTGGACACGCCAAAATCACCTGCCGGCTATGCCAGAACCAGTTGGCGGACACTCCAGAATCACCTGCCGGGCTTGCTGGAACCACCTGCCGGTCACGCCAACATCACCTGCCAGCTACGCCAGAACCACTTGGCGGACACTCCGGAAACACCTGTCGGGCAGTCCGCAACCGCCTCTCAGACATGCCACAACCATGTGCCTGAGATGCCGGAACCACACCCCGAAATGACCGAAAACACCTGCCAGACCCGCCTGAACCCCCTGGCGAGCACGCCTGATCCACCTGTTCAACTAGCCGGAACCACCTTCCTGACACGCCAAAATCACCTGCCAGGTAGACCAGAACCACTTGGTGGACACTCTGGAATCATCTGCCGGACATGCCAGAACCAGCTCTCAGACACACCAGAACCACGTGCCAGAGACGCCGGGGGCACCAGCTGAGCATGCCTGAGCCACTTGCACGACTCACAAGAAACACCTGTCGGACAGGCCAAAATCACCTGCCGGGTACGCCAGAAACACTTGGCGGACACTCCGGAATCACCTGTCGGGCATGCCGGAAACACCTCTCAGATCTGCCAGAACCATGTTCTGGACACGCCGGTACCACCTCTCGAGTATGCCGGAACCAGCTGATCCACTCCCCAGAACCACCTACAGGACACGCCAAAATCAACTGCCGGGTATGCCAGAACCACACGGCAGACACTCCGAAATCACATGCCAGGCATTCCGGAACCACCTCTCAGAGGTGCAGGAACCACATGCCGGAGACTCAGGAATGACCTGCAGGGCATGCCGGAACCACCTATCAAAGGTGCCAGAACCACATGCCGGAGACTCTGGAATCACCTGCTGGGCATGCCGGAACCTTCTCTCAGACGTGCCACAACCATGTGCCGGAGAGACAGGAAGCACCTGCCGAGCTCTCCGGAACCACCTGCTGGACATGCCGGAACCACCTGCCTCACAGGCCAAAATCATATGCCGGCTACGCCAAAACCACTGAGTGGACACTCCAGAATCACCTTACGGGCATGCCGGAACCACGTCATGGACAGATGGCAAACACCTGCCGGACCTGCCGGAACCACCTGCCGAGCACGCCGGAACCACCTGCTCGACTCAACAGAGCCACCTGCCGGACACACCAGAAACACCTGCGGGGTACGCCAGAACCACTTGGAGGACTCTCCGGAATCACCTGCCGGGCATGCCGGAACCACCTCTCAGACGTGCCAGAACCATGTGCCGGACACGCCAGGACCACCTGCCGAGTATGCCGGAACCACCTGCTCCACTCCCCAGAACCACCTGCTGGACCCGCCAAAATCACCTGCCGGCGACGTCACAACCACTCGGCAGACACTCCGGAACCACCTCCAGGACAGACCGGAACCAGCTGCCGGACACGCCGGGACCACCTGCTCGACTCGCCAGAACCACCTGCCGGACACGCCAGAATCACCAGCCGGCTACGCACAACCACTTGTCGCACACTCCAGAATCACCTGCCGGGCATGCTGGAACCACCTCTCAGAGGTGCCACAACCACATGCCGGAGACGGCGGAAGCACCTGCCGAGAATGCCGGAATTTCCTGATCCACTCCCCAGAAGCACCTGCCGGAAACGCCAAAATCACCTGCCGGCTACGCCAGAACCACTTGGCGGACACTCCAGAATCACCTGCCGCGCATGCCAGCACAACCTCTCAGAAGTGCCAGAAGCACGTGCCGGACAGGCCGGAACCATCTCCCGGACAGACCTGAAACACAGGAAACACTCGCCGGAAACACCTGCTTGACTCACGGGTCCCACCTGCCGGACACGCCAAAATCGCCTGCCCGCTACACCAGAACCACATGGTGGACAAGCCGGAATCACGTGAAGGGCATGCCGACACAACCTCTCAGACGTGCCAGAACCTCTTGACGGACACCCCAGAACCACATGCTGGACAGACCGGAACCACCTGCCGGACACGCCAGAACCACAGGCTCGACACACCGGAACCATTGCCGGACATGCAAAATCACCTGCCGGCTATGCCAGAACCACTTGGCGAACACTCCGGAATCACCTGCCGGGAATGGCGGAACCACCTCTCAGACATGCCGGAGCCACATGCCAATGACACCGGAAGCACCTGCCGAGCACGCCAGAACCACCTGCTCGACTCGCCAAAACCACCTGCTGGACACGCCAAAATCACCTGCCGGCTACGCCACAACCATTCGGTGAACACTTCGGAATCACCTGCCAGGCTGGCTGGAACCACCTGCCGGTCACGCCAACATCACCTGCCAGCTATGCCAGAACCACTTGGCGGACACCATGGAAACACCTGTCGGGCCGGCCGGAACCACCTATCAGACGTGCCAGAACCATGTGCCTGAGATGCCGGAACCACACCCCGAACAGACAGAAACCATCTGCCAGACCCTTCTGAACCACCTGCCGAGCACCCCGGAACCACCTACTCGACTCGCCGGAACCACCTACCTGACACGCCAAAATCACCTGCCGGGTATGCCAGAACCACTTGGTGGACACTCCGGAATCATCTGCCGGACATGCCAGAACCAGCTCTCAGACACACCAGAACCACGTGCCGGACACGCCGGAAGCACGTGCTCAGCATGCCTGAGCCACATGCTCGACTTGCAAGAAACGCCTGCCAGACACGCCAAAATCACCTGCCGGGTACACCAGAACCACGTGGCGGACACTCCGGAATCACCTGTCGGGCATGCCGGAACCACCTCTCAGACGTGCCAGAACCTCGTGCCGGACACGCCAGAACCACCTGCCGGACAGACCGGAACCACCTGCCGGACACGCCGCAACCACCAGCTCGACTCGCCGGAACCACCGCCGGACATGCAAAATCACCTGCCGGCTACGCCCGAACCACTTGGCGAACACTCCCGAATCACCTGCCGGGCATGCCGGAACCACCTATCAGGCTTGCCAGAACCATGTTCCGGACACGCCGGTCGCACCTGCCGAGTTTGCCGGAACCACCTGATCCACTCCCCAGAACCAACTGCTGGACACGCCAGAATCACCTGCCGTCTATGCCAGAACCGCTCGGCAGACACTCCGGAACCACCTGCCGGGCATGCCGGAACCACCTCTCAAATGTGCCAGAACCACATGCCGGACACTCCGGAATCACCTGCCGGGCATGCCGGAACCATCTCTCAGACGTGCCAGAACCATGTTCCGGACACGCCGGTACCACCTGCCGAGCTCGCCGGAACCACCTGCTGGACACGCCAAAATCACATGCCGGCTTCGCCAGAACCACTCGGCAGACACTCCGGAACCACCTCCAGGACAGACCGGAACCAGCTGCCGGACACGCCGGGACCACCTGCTTGACTCGCCAGATCCACCTGCCGGACACGCCAGAATCACCAGCCGGCTACGCCACAACCACTTGTTGCACACTCCGGAATCACCAGCCGGGCATGCGGGAACCACCTCTCAGAGGTGCCACAACCAAATGCCGGAGACGGCGGAAGCACCTGCCAAGAATGCCGGAAGCTCCTGATCCACTCCCCAGAACCACCTGCCAGACACGCCAAAATCACCTGCCGGCTAAGCCAGAACCACTTGGCGGACACTCCAGAATCACCTGCCGGGCATGCCAGCACAACCTCTCAGAAGTGCCAGAAGCATGTGCCGGACAGGCTGGAACCATCTCCCGGACAGACCGGAAACACAGGAAACACTCGCCGGAACCACCTGCTTGACTCACCGGTCCCACCCGCCGGACACGCCAAAATCACCTGCCCGCTACACCAGAACCACTTGTTGGACAAGCCGGAATCACGTGAACGGCATGCCGACACAACCTCTCAGATGTGCCAGAACCTCTTGCCGGACACCCCAGAACCACCTGTTGGACAGACCGGAACCAGCTGTCGGACACACCTGAACCACCTGCCGAGCACGCCGGAACCACCTACTTGACTCGCCGGAACAACCTACCTGACACGCCAAAATCACCTGCTGGGTATGCCAGAACCACTTGGTGGACACTCCGGAATCATCTGCCGGACATGCCAGAACCAGCTCTCAGACACACCAGAACCACGTGCCGGACACGCCGGAAGCACGTGCTGAGCATGCCTGAGCCACATGCTCGACTTGCAAGAAACACCTGCCAGACACGCCAAAATCACCTGCCGGGTACGCCAGAACCACGTGGCGGACACTCCGGAATCACCTGTCGAACATGCCGGAACCACCTCTCAGACGTGCCAGAACCTCGTGCCGGACACGCCAGAACCACCTGCCGGACAGACCGGAACCACCTGCCGGACACGCCGCAACCAGCAGCTCGACTCGCCGGAACCACCGCTGGACATGCAAAATCACCTGCCGGCTACGCCAGAACCACTTGGCGAACACTCCCGAATCACCTGCCGGGCATGCCGGAACCACCTATCAGGCTTGCCAGAACCATGTTCCGGACACGCCGGTACCACCTGCCGAGTATGCCGGAACCACCTGATCCACTCCCCAGAACCACCTGCTGGACACGCCAGAATCACCTGCCGTCTACGCCAGAACCACTCGGCAGACACTCCGGAACCACCTGCCGGGCATGCCGGAACCACCTCTCAGAGGTGCCAGAAACACATGCCGGACACTCCGGAATCACCTGCCGGGCATGCCGGAACCATCTCTCAGACGTGCCAGAACCATGTTCCGGACACGCCGCTACCACCTGCCGAGATCGCCGGAACCACCTGCTGGACACGCCAAAATCACCTGCCGGCTATGCCAGAACCAGTTGGCGGACACTCCAGAATCACCTGCCGGGCTTGCTGGAACCACCTGCCGGTCACGCCAACATCACCTGCCAGCTACGCCAGAACCACTTGGCGGACACTCCGGAAACACCTGTCGGGCAGTCCGCAACCGCCTCTCAGACATGCCACAACCATGTGCCTGAGATGCCGGAACCACACCCCGAAATGACCGAAAACACCTGCCAGACCCGCCTGAACCCCCTGGCGAGCACGCCTGATCCACCTGTTCAACTAGCCGGAACCACCTTCCTGACACGCCAAAATCACCTGCCAGGTAGACCAGAACCACTTGGTGGACACTCTGGAATCATCTGCCGGACATGCCAGAACCAGCTCTCAGACACACCAGAACCACGTGCCAGAGACGCCGGGGGCACCAGCTGAGCATGCCTGAGCCACTTGCACGACTCACAAGAAACACCTGTCGGACAGGCCAAAATCACCTGCCGGGTACGCCAGAAACACTTGGCGGACACTCCGGAATCACCTGTCGGGCATGCCGGAAACACCTCTCAGATCTGCCAGAACCATGTTCTGGACACGCCGGTACCACCTCTCGAGTATGCCGGAACCAGCTGATCCACTCCCCAGAACCACCTACAGGACACGCCAAAATCAACTGCCGGGTATGCCAGAACCACACGGCAGACACTCCGGAATCACATGCCAGGCATTCCGGAACCACCTCTCAGAGGTGCAGGAACCACATGCCGGAGACTCAGGAATGACCTGCAGGGCATGCCGGAACCACCTATCAAAGGTGCCAGAACCACATGCCGGAGACTCTGGAATCACCTGCTGGGCATGCCGGAACCTTCTCTCAGACGTGCCACAACCACGTGCCGGAGAGACAGGAAGCACCTGCCGAGCTCTCCGGAACCACCTGCTGGACATGCCGGAACCACCTGCCTCACAGGCCAAAATCATATGCCGGCTACACCAAAACCACTGAGTGGACACTCCAGAATCACCTTACGGGCATGCCGGAACCACGTCATGGACAGATGGCAAACACCTGCCGGACCTGCCGGAACCACCTGCCGAGCACGCCGGAACCACCTGCTCGACTCAACAGAGCCACCTGCCGGACACACCAGAAACACCTGCGGGGTACGCCAGAACCACTTGGAGGACTCTCCGGAATCACCTGCCGGGCATGCCGGAACCACCTCTCAGACGTGCCAGAACCATGTGCCGGACACGCCAGGACCACCTGCCGAGTATGCCGGAACCACCTGCTCCACTCCCCAGAACCACCTGCTGGACCCGCCAAAATCACCTGCCGGCGACGTCACAACCACTCGGCAGACACTCCGGAACCACCTCCAGGACAGACCGGAACCAGCTGCCGGACACGCCGGGACCACCTGCTCGACTCGCCAGAACCACCTGCCGGACACGCCAGAATCACCAGCCGGCTACGCACAACCACTTGTCGCTCACTCCAGAATCACCTGCCGGGCATGCTGGAACCACCTCTCAGAGGTGCCACAACCACATGCCGGAGACGGCGGAAGCACCTGCCGAGAATGCCGGAATTTCCTGATCCACTCCCCAGAAGCACCTGCCGGAAACGCCAAAATCACCTGCCGGCTACGCCAGAACCACTTGGCGGACACTCCAGAATCACCTGCCGCGCATGCCAGCACAACCTCTCAGAAGTGCCAGAAGCACGTGCCGGACAGGCCGGAACCATCTCCCGGACAGACCTGAAACACAGGAAACACTCGCCGGAAACACCTGCTTGACTCACGGGTCCCACCTGCCGGACACGCCAAAATCGCCTGCCCGCTACACCAGAACCACATGGTGGACAAGCCGGAATCACGTGAAGGGCATGCCGACACAACCTCTCAGACGTGCCAGAACCTCTTGACGGACACCCCAGAACCACATGCTGGACAGACCGGAACCACCTGCCGGACACGCCAGAACCACAGGCTCGACACACCGGAACCATTGCCGGACATGCAAAATCACCTGCCGGCTATGCCAGAACCACTTGGCGAACACTCCGGAATCACCTGCCGGGAATGGCGGAACCACCTCTCAGACATGCCGGAGCCACATGCCAATGACACCGGAAGCACCTGCCGAGCACGCCAGAACCACCTGCTCGACTCGCCAAAACCACCTGCTGGACACGCCAAAATCACCTGCCGGCTACGCCACAACCATTCGGTGAACACTTCGGAATCACCTGCCAGGCTGGCTGGAACCACCTGCCGGTCACGCCAACATCACCTGCCAGCTATGCCAGAACCACTTGGCGGACACCATGGAAACACCTGTCGGGCCGGCCGGAACCACCTATCAGACGTGCCAGAACCATGTGCCTGAGATGCCGGAACCACACCCCGAACAGACAGAAACCATCTGCCAGACCCTTCTGAACCACCTGCCGAGCACCCCGGAACCACCTACTCGACTCGCCGGAACCACCTACCTGACACGCCAAAATCACCTGCCGGGTATGCCAGAACCACTTGGTGGACACTCCGGAATCATCTGCCGGACATGCCAGAACCAGCTCTCAGACACACCAGAACCACGTGCCGGACACGCCGGAAGCACGTGCTCAGCATGCCTGAGCCACATGCTCGACTTGCAAGAAACGCCTGCCAGACACGCCAAAATCACCTGCCGGGTACACCAGAACCACGTGGCGGACACTCCGGAATCACCTGTCGGGCATGCCGGAACCACCTCTCAGACGTGCCAGAACCTCGTGCCGGACACGCCAGAACCACCTGCCGGACAGACCGGAACCACCTGCCGGACACGCCGCAACCACCAGCTCGACTCGCCGGAACCACCGCCGGACATGCAAAATCACCTGCCGGCTACGCCCGAACCACTTGGCGAACACTCCCGAATCACCTGCCGGGCATGCCGGAACCACCTATCAGGCTTGCCAGAACCATGTTCCGGACACGCCGGTCGCACCTGCCGAGTTTGCCGGAACCACCTGATCCACTCCCCAGAACCAACTGCTGGACACGCCAGAATCACCTGCCGTCTATGCCAGAACCGCTCGGCAGACACTCCGGAACCACCTGCCGGGCATGCCGGAACCACCTCTCAAATGTGCCAGAACCACATGCCGGACACTCCGGAATCACCTGCCGGGCATGCCGGAACCATCTCTCAGACGTGCCAGAACCATGTTCCGGACACGCCGGTACCACCTGCCGAGCTCGCCGGAACCACCTGCTGGACACGCCAAAATCACATGCCGGCTTCGCCAGAACCACTCGGCAGACACTCCGGAACCACCTCCAGGACAGACCGGAACCAGCTGCCGGACACGCCGGGACCACCTGCTTGACTCGCCAGATCCACCTGCCGGACACGCCAGAATCACCAGCCGGCTACGCCACAACCACTTGTTGCACACTCCGGAATCACCAGCCGGGCATGCGGGAACCACCTCTCAGAGGTGCCACAACCAAATGCCGGAGACGGCGGAAGCACCTGCCAAGAATGCCGGAAGCTCCTGATCCACTCCCCAGAACCACCTGCCAGACACGCCAAAATCACCTGCCGGCTAAGCCAGAACCACTTGGCGGACACTCCAGAATCACCTGCCGGGCATGCCAGCACAACCTCTCAGAAGTGCCAGAAGCATGTGCCGGACAGGCTGGAACCATCTCCCGGACAGACCGGAAACACAGGAAACACTCGCCGGAACCACCTGCTTGACTCACCGGTCCCACCCGCCGGACACGCCAAAATCACCTGCCCGCTACACCAGAACCACTTGTTGGACAAGCCGGAATCACGTGAACGGCATGCCGACACAACCTCTCAGATGTGCCAGAACCTCTTGCCGGACACCCCAGAACCACCTGTTGGACAGACCGGAACCAGCTGTCGGACACACCTGAACCACCTGCCGAGCACGCCGGAACCACCTACTTGACTCGCCGGAACAACCTACCTGACACGCCAAAATCACCTGCTGGGTATGCCAGAACCACTTGGTGGACACTCCGGAATCATCTGCCGGACATGCCAGAACCAGCTCTCAGACACACCAGAACCACGTGCCGGACACGCCGGAAGCACGTGCTGAGCATGCCTGAGCCACATGCTCGACTTGCAAGAAACACCTGCCAGACACGCCAAAATCACCTGCCGGGTACGCCAGAACCACGTGGCGGACACTCCGGAATCACCTGTCGGACATGCCGGAACCACCTCTCAGACGTGCCAGAACCTCGTGCCGGACACGCCAGAACCACCTGCCGGACAGACCGGAACCACCTGCCGGACACGCCGCAACCAGCAGCTCGACTCGCCGGAACCACCGCTGGACATGCAAAATCACCTGCCGGCTACGCCAGAACCACTTGGCGAACACTCCCGAATCACCTGCCGGGCATGCCGGAACCACCTATCAGGCTTGCCAGAACCATGTTCCGGACACGCCGGTACCACCTGCCGAGTATGCCGGAACCACCTGATCCACTCCCCAGAACCACCTGCTGGACACGCCAGAATCACCTGCCGTCTACGCCAGAACCACTCGGCAGACACTCCGGAACCACCTGCCGGGCATGCCGGAACCACCTCTCAGAGGTGCCAGAAACACATGCCGGACACTCCGGAATCACCTGCCGGGCATGCCGGAACCATCTCTCAGACGTGCCAGAACCATGTTCCGGACACGCCGCTACCACCTGCCGAGATCGCCGGAACCACCTGCTGGACACGCCAAAATCACCTGCCGGCTATGCCAGAACCAGTTGGCGGACACTCCAGAATCACCTGCCGGGCTTGCTGGAACCACCTGCCGGTCACGCCAACATCACCTGCCAGCTACGCCAGAACCACTTGGCGGACACTCCGGAAACACCTGTCGGGCAGTCCGCAACCGCCTCTCAGACATGCCACAACCATGTGCCTGAGATGCCGGAACCACACCCCGAAATGACCGAAAACACCTGCCAGACCCGCCTGAACCCCCTGGCGAGCACGCCTGATCCACCTGTTCAACTAGCCGGAACCACCTTCCTGACACGCCAAAATCACCTGCCAGGTAGACCAGAACCACTTGGTGGACACTCTGGAATCATCTGCCGGACATGCCAGAACCAGCTCTCAGACACACCAGAACCACGTGCCAGAGACGCCGGGGGCACCAGCTGAGCATGCCTGAGCCACTTGCACGACTCACAAGAAACACCTGTCGGACAGGCCAAAATCACCTGCCGGGTACGCCAGAAACACTTGGCGGACACTCCGGAATCACCTGTCGGGCATGCCGGAAACACCTCTCAGATCTGCCAGAACCATGTTCTGGACACGCCGGTACCACCTCTCGAGTATGCCGGAACCAGCTGATCCACTCCCCAGAACCACCTACAGGACACGCCAAAATCAACTGCCGGGTATGCCAGAACCACACGGCAGACACTCCGAAATCACATGCCAGGCATTCCGGAACCACCTCTCAGAGGTGCAGGAACCACATGCCGGAGACTCAGGAATGACCTGCAGGGCATGCCGGAACCACCTATCAAAGGTGCCAGAACCACATGCCGGAGACTCTGGAATCACCTGCTGGGCATGCCGGAACCTTCTCTCAGACGTGCCACAACCATGTGCCGGAGAGACAGGAAGCACCTGCCGAGCTCTCCGGAACCACCTGCTGGACATGCCGGAACCACCTGCCTCACAGGCCAAAATCATATGCCGGCTACGCCAAAACCACTGAGTGGACACTCCAGAATCACCTTACGGGCATGCCGGAACCACGTCATGGACAGATGGCAAACACCTGCCGGACCTGCCGGAACCACCTGCCGAGCACGCCGGAACCACCTGCTCGACTCAACAGAGCCACCTGCCGGACACACCAGAAACACCTGCGGGGTACGCCAGAACCACTTGGAGGACTCTCCGGAATCACCTGCCGGGCATGCCGGAACCACCTCTCAGACGTGCCAGAACCATGTGCCGGACACGCCAGGACCACCTGCCGAGTATGCCGGAACCACCTGCTCCACTCCCCAGAACCACCTGCTGGACCCGCCAAAATCACCTGCCGGCGACGTCACAACCACTCGGCAGACACTCCGGAACCACCTCCAGGACAGACCGGAACCAGCTGCCGGACACGCCGGGACCACCTGCTCGACTCGCCAGAACCACCTGCCGGACACGCCAGAATCACCAGCCGGCTACGCACAACCACTTGTCGCACACTCCAGAATCACCTGCCGGGCATGCTGGAACCACCTCTCAGAGGTGCCACAACCACATGCCGGAGACGGCGGAAGCACCTGCCGAGAATGCCGGAATTTCCTGATCCACTCCCCAGAAGCACCTGCCGGAAACGCCAAAATCACCTGCCGGCTACGCCAGAACCACTTGGCGGACACTCCAGAATCACCTGCCGCGCATGCCAGCACAACCTCTCAGAAGTGCCAGAAGCACGTGCCGGACAGGCCGGAACCATCTCCCGGACAGACCTGAAACACAGGAAACACTCGCCGGAAACACCTGCTTGACTCACGGGTCCCACCTGCCGGACACGCCAAAATCGCCTGCCCGCTACACCAGAACCACATGGTGGACAAGCCGGAATCACGTGAAGGGCATGCCGACACAACCTCTCAGACGTGCCAGAACCTCTTGACGGACACCCCAGAACCACATGCTGGACAGACCGGAACCACCTGCCGGACACGCCAGAACCACAGGCTCGACACACCGGAACCATTGCCGGACATGCAAAATCACCTGCCGGCTATGCCAGAACCACTTGGCGAACACTCCGGAATCACCTGCCGGGAATGGCGGAACCACCTCTCAGACATGCCGGAGCCACATGCCAATGACACCGGAAGCACCTGCCGAGCACGCCAGAACCACCTGCTCGACTCGCCAAAACCACCTGCTGGACACGCCAAAATCACCTGCCGGCTACGCCACAACCATTCGGTGAACACTTCGGAATCACCTGCCAGGCTGGCTGGAACCACCTGCCGGTCACGCCAACATCACCTGCCAGCTATGCCAGAACCACTTGGCGGACACCATGGAAACACCTGTCGGGCCGGCCGGAACCACCTATCAGACGTGCCAGAACCATGTGCCTGAGATGCCGGAACCACACCCCGAACAGACAGAAACCATCTGCCAGACCCTTCTGAACCACCTGCCGAGCACCCCGGAACCACCTACTCGACTCGCCGGAACCACCTACCTGACACGCCAAAATCACCTGCCGGGTATGCCAGAACCACTTGGTGGACACTCCGGAATCATCTGCCGGACATGCCAGAACCAGCTCTCAGACACACCAGAACCACGTGCCGGACACGCCGGAAGCACGTGCTGAGAATGCCTGAGCCACATGCTCGACTTGCAAGAAACGCCTGCCAGACACGCCAAAATCACCTGCCGGGTACACCAGAACCACGTGGCGGACACTCCGGAATCACCTGTCGGGCATGCCGGAACCACCTCTCAGACGTGCCAGAACCTCGTGCCGGACACGCCAGAACCACCTGCCGGACAGACCGGAACCACCTGCCGGACACGCCGCAACCACCAGCTCGACTCGCCGGAACCACCGCCGGACATGCAAAATCACCTGCCGGCTACGCCCGAACCACTTGGCGAACACTCCCGAATCACCTGCCGGGCATGCCGGAACCACCTATCAGGCTTGCCAGAACCATGTTCCGGACACGCCGGTCGCACCTGCCGAGTTTGCCGGAACCACCTGATCCACTCCCCAGAACCAACTGCTGGACACGCCAGAATCACCTGCCGTCTATGCCAGAACCGCTCGGCAGACACTCCGGAACCACCTGCCGGGCATGCCGGAACCACCTCTCAAATGTGCCAGAACCACATGCCGGACACTCCAGAATCACCTGCCGGGCATGCCGGAACCATCTCTCAGACGTGCCAGAACCATGTTCCGGACACGCCGGTACCACCTGCCGAGCTCGCCGGAACCACCTGCTGGACACGTCAAAATCACATGCCGGCTTCGCCAGAACCACTCGGCAGACACTCCGGAACCACCTCCAGGACAGACCGGAACCAGCTGCCGGACACGCCGGGACCACCTGCTCGACTCGCCAGAACCACCTGCCGGACACGCCAGAATCACCAGCCGGCTACGCACAACCACTTGTCGCTCACTCCAGAATCACCTGCCGGGCATGCTGGAACCACCTCTCAGAGGTGCCACAACCACATGCCGGAGACGGCGGAAGCACCTGCCGAGAATGCCGGAATTTCCTGATCCACTCCCCAGAAGCACCTGCCGGAAACGCCAAAATCACCTGCCGGCTACGCCAGAACCACTTGGCGGACACTCCAGAATCACCTGCCGCGCATGCCAGCACAACCTCTCAGAAGTGCCAGAAGCACGTGCCGGACAGGCCGGAACCATCTCCCGGACAGACCTGAAACACAGGAAACACTCGCCGGAAACACCTGCTTGACTCACGGGTCCCACCCGCCGGACACGCCAAAATCACCTGCCCGCTACACCAGAACCACTTGTTGGACAAGCCGGAATCACGTGAACGGCATGCCGACACAACCTCTCAGATGTGCCAGAACCTCTTGCCGGACACCCCAGAACCACCTGTTGGACAGACCGGAACCAGCTGTCGGACACACCTGAACCACCTGCCGAGCACGCCGGAACCACCTACTTGACTCGCCGGAACAACCTACCTGACACGCCAAAATCACCTGCTGGGTATGCCAGAACCACTTGGTGGACACTCCGGAATCATCTGCCGGACATGCCAGAACCAGCTCTCAGACACACCAGAACCACGTGCCGGACACGCCGGAAGCACGTGCTGAGCATGCCTGAGCCACATGCTCGACTTGCAAGAAACACCTGCCAGACACGCCAAAATCACCTGCCGGGTACGCCAGAACCACGTGGCGGACACTCCGGAATCACCTGTCGAACATGCCGGAACCACCTCTCAGACGTGCCAGAACCTCGTGCCGGACACGCCAGAACCACCTGCCGGACAGACCGGAACCACCTGCCGGACACGCCGCAACCAGCAGCTCGACTCGCCGGAACCACCGCTGGACATGCAAAATCACCTGCCGGCTACGCCAGAACCACTTGGCGAACACTCCCGAATCACCTGCCGGGCATGCCGGAACCACCTATCAGGCTTGCCAGAACCATGTTCCGGACACGCCGGTACCACCTGCCGAGTATGCCGGAACCACCTGATCCACTCCCCAGAACCACCTGCTGGACACGCCAGAATCACCTGCCGTCTACGCCAGAACCACTCGGCAGACACTCCGGAACCACCTGCCGGGCATGCCGGAACCACCTCTCAGAGGTGCCAGAAACACATGCCGGACACTCCGGAATCACCTGCTGGGCATGCCGGAACCATCTCTCAGACGTGCCAGAACCATGTTCCGGACACGCCGCTACCACCTGCCGAGATCGCCGGAACCACCTGCTGGACACGCCAAAATCACCTGCCGGCTATGCCAGAACCAGTTGGCGGACACTCCAGAATCACCTGCCGGGCTTGCTGGAACCACCTGCCGGTCACGCCAACATCACCTGCCAGCTACGCCAGAACCACTTGGCGGACACTCCGGAAACACCTGTCGGGCAGTCCGCAACCGCCTCTCAGACATGCCACAACCATGTGCCTGAGATGCCGGAACCACACCCCGAAATGACCGAAAACACCTGCCAGACCCGCCTGAACCCCCTGGCGAGCACGCCTGATCCACCTGTTCAACTAGCCGGAACCACCTTCCTGACACGCCAAAATCACCTGCCAGGTAGACCAGAACCACTTGGTGGACACTCTGGAATCATCTGCCGGACATGCCAGAACCAGCTCTCAGACACACCAGAACCACGTGCCAGAGACGCCGGGGGCACCAGCTGAGCATGCCTGAGCCACTTGCACGACTCACAAGAAACACCTGTCGGACAGGCCAAAATCACCTGCCGGGTACGCCAGAAACACTTGGCGGACACTCCGGAATCACCTGTCGGGCATGCCGGAAACACCTCTCAGATCTGCCAGAACCATGTTCTGGACACGCCGGTACCACCTCTCGAGTATGCCGGAACCAGCTGATCCACTCCCCAGAACCACCTACAGGACACGCCAAAATCAACTGCCGGGTATGCCAGAACCACACGGCAGACACTCCGGAATCACATGCCAGGCATTCCGGAACCACCTCTCAGAGGTGCAGGAACCACATGCCGGAGACTCAGGAATGACCTGCAGGGCATGCCGGAACCACCTATCAAAGGTGCCAGAACCACATGCCGGAGACTCTGGAATCACCTGCTGGGCATGCCGGAACCTTCTCTCAGACGTGCCACAACCACGTGCCGGAGAGACAGGAAGCACCTGCCGAGCTCTCCGGAACCACCTGCTGGACATGCCGGAACCACCTGCCTCACAGGCCAAAATCATATGCCGGCTACGCCAAAACCACTGAGTGGACACTCCAGAATCACCTTACGGGCATGCCGGAACCACGTCATGGACAGACGGCAAACACCTGCCGGACCTGCCGGAACCACCTGCCGAGCACGCCGGAACCACCTGCTCGACTCAACAGAGCCACCTGCCGGACACACCAGAAACACCTGCGGGGTACGCCAGAACCACTTGGAGGACTCTCCGGAATCACCTGCCGGGCATGCCGGAACCACCTCTCAGACGTGCCAGAACCATGTGCCGGACACGCCAGGACCACCTGCCGAGTATGCCGGAACCACCTGCTCCACTCCCCAGAACCACCTGCTGGACCCGCCAAAATCACCTGCCGGCGACGTCACAACCACTCGGCAGACACTCCGGAACCACCTCCAGGACAGACCGGAACCAGCTGCCGGACACGCCGGGACCACCTGCTCGACTCGCCAGAACCACCTGCCGGACACGCCAGAATCACCAGCCGGCTACGCCACAACCACTTGTCGCACACTCCAGAATCACCTGCCGGGCATGCTGGAACCACCTCTCAGAGGTGCCACAAACACATGCCGGAGACGGCGGAAGCACCTGCCGAGAATGCCGGAATTTCCTGATCCACTCCCCAGAAGCACCTGCCGGAAACGCCAAAATCACCTGCCGGCTACGCCAGAACCACTTGGCGGACACTCCAGAATCACCTGCCGGGCATGCCAGCACAACCTCTCAGAAGTGCCAGAAGCACGTGCCGGACAGGCCGGAACCATCTCCCGGACAGACCTGAAACAAGGGAAACAATCGCCGGAAACACCTGCTTGACACACGGGTCCCGCCTGCCGGACACGCCAAAATCACCTGCCCGCTACACCAGAACCACATGGTGGACAAGCCGGAATCACGTGAAGGGCATGCCGACACAACCTCTCAAACGTGCCAGAACCTCTTGCCGGACACCCCAGAACAACCTGCTGGACAGACCGGAACCACCTGCCGGACACGCCAGAACCACAGGCTCGACTCACCGGAACCATTGCCGGACATGCAAAATCACCTGCCGGCTACGCCAGAACCACTTGGCGAACACTCCGGAATCACCTGCCGGGAATGGCGGAACCACCTCTCAGACATGCCGGAGCCACATGCCAATGACACCGGAAGCACCTGCCGAGCACGCCAGAACCACCTGCTCGACTCGCCAAAACCACCTGCTGGACATGCCAAAATCACCTGCCGGCTACGCCACAACCATTTGGTGAACACTTCGGAATCACCTGCCAGGCTGGCTGGAACCACCTGCCGGTCACGCCAACATCACCTTTCAGCTACGCCAGTACCACTTGGCGGACACTCCGGAAACACCTGTCGGGCCGGCCGGAACCACCTCTCAGACGTGCCAGAACCATGTGCCTGAGATGCCGGAACCACTCCCCGAACAGACCGAAACCACCTGCCAGACCCGCCTGAACCCCCTGGCGAGCACGCCTGATCCACCTGCTCAACTAGCCGGAACCACCTTCCTGACACGCCAAAATCACCTGCCAGGTCTACCAGAACCACTTGGTGGACACTCCGGAATCATCTGCCGGACATGCCAGAACCAGCTCTCAGACACACCAGAACCACGTGCCAGAGACGCCGGAAGCACCAGCTGAGCATGACTGAGCCACCTGCTCGACTCGAAGAAACACTTGTCGGACATGCCAAAATCACTTGCCAGGTACGCCAGAAACACTTGGCAGACGCTCCGGAATCACCTGTCGGGCGTGCCGGAACCAGCTGATCCACTCCCCAGAACCACCTAGTGGACACGCCAAAATCAACTGCCGGCTACGCCGGATCCACCGGCTCGACTCGCCGGAACCACCGCCGGACATGCAAAATGACCTGCCGGCTATGCCAGAACCACTTGGCGAACACTCCGGAATCACCTGTCGGGCATGCCGGAACCACCTCTCAGAGGTGCCAGAACCACATGCCGGACATTCCGGAATCACCTGCCGGGCATGCCGGAGCCACCTCTCAGAGGTGCCAGAACCACATGCCGGACACTCCGGAATCACCTGCCTGGCATGCCGAAACCATCTCTCAGACGTGCCAGAACCATGTTCCGGACACGCTGGTACCACCTGCCGAGCTCGCCGGAACCACCTGCTGGACACGCCAAAATCACCTGCCAGCTACGCAAGAACCACACGGCAGACACTCCGGAAACACCTGTCGGGCCGGCCGGAACCACCTCTCAGACATGCCAGAACCATGTGCCTGAGATGCCGGAACCACTCCCCGAACAGACCGAAACCACCTGCCAGACCCGCCTGAACACCCTGGTGAGCACGCCTGATAAACCTGCTCTACTAGCCGGAACCACATTCCTGACACGCCAAAATCACCTGCCGGCTACGCCACAACCATTTGGTGAACTCTTCGGAATCACCTGCCGGGCTGGCTCCAGAACCACTTGGCAGACACAACGGAACCACCTGCCGGGCATGCCGGAACCACCTCTCAGACATGCCGGAACCACATGCCAATGACACCGGAAGCACCTGGCGAGCACGCCAGAACCACCTGCTCGACTCGCCAAAACCACCTGCTGGACACGCCAAAATCACCTGCCGGCTACGCCACAACCATTTGGTGAACTCTACGGAATCACCTGCCGGGCTTGCTGGAACCACCTGCTGGTCACGCCAACATCACCTGCCAGCTATGCCAGAACCACTTGGCGGACACCATGGAAACACCTGTCGGGCCGGCCAGAACCACCTCTAAGACGTGCCAGAACCATGAGCCTGAATGCCGGAACCACTCCCCGAACAGACCGAAACCTCCTGCCAGACCCGCCTGAACCCCCTGGCGAGCACGCCTGATCCACCTGCTCAACTATCCGGAACCAACTTCCTGACACGCCAAAATCACCTTCCAGGTCTACCAGAACCACTTGGTGGACACTCCGGAATCATCTGCCGGACATGCCAGAAGCAGCTCTCAGACACACCAGAACCACGTGCCAGAGACGCCGGAAGCACCAGCTGAGCATGCCTGAGCCACCTGCTCGACTCGCAAGATACACCTGTCGGACATGCCAAAATCACCTGCCGGGTACGCCAGAAACACTTGGCGGACGCTCCGGAATCACCTGTCGGGCGTGCCGGAACCAGCTGATCCACTCTCCAGAACCACCTAGTGGACATGCCAAAATCAACTCCCGGCTACGCCGAAACCACCGGCTCGACTCGCCGGAACCACCGCCGGACATGCAAAATGACCTGCCGGCTATGCCAGAACCACTTGGCGAACACTCTGGAATCACCTGTCGGTTGTGCCGGAACCACCTCTCAGACTTGCCAGAACCATGTTCCGGACACGCCGGTACCACCTGCCGAGTATGCCGGAACCACCTGATCCACTCCCCAGAACCACCTGCTGGAAACGCCAGAATCACCTGCCGGCTACGCCAGAACCACTCGGCAGACACTAGGGAACCACCTGCCGGGCATGCCGGAACCACCTCTCAGAGGTGCCAGAACCACATGCCGGACACTCCGGAATCACCTGCCGGGCATGCCGGAACCATCTCTCAGACGTGCCAGAACCATGTTCCGGACACGCCGGTAGCACCTGCCGAGCTCGCTGGAGCCACCTGCTGGACACGCCGAAATCACCTGCCGGCTACGCCAGAAGCACTCAGCAGACACTCCGGAATCACCTGCCGGGCTGGCTGGAACCACCTGCCGGTCACGCCAACATCACCTTTCAGCTACGCCGGAACCACTTGGCGGACACTCCGGAAACACCTGTAGGGCCGGCCGGAACCACATCTCAGACGTGCCAGAACCATGTGCCTGAGATGCCGGAACCACACCCCGAACAGACCGAAACCACCTGCCAGACTCGCCTGAACCCCCTGGCGAGCACGCCTGATCCACCTGCTCAACTAGCCGGAACCACCTTCCAGACACGCCAAAATCACCTGCCAGGTCTACCAGAACCACTTGGTGGACACTCCGGAATCATCTGCCCCAAATGCCAGAACCAGCCCTCTGACACACCAGAACCACATGCCGGACACGCCGGAAGCACCTGCTGATCATGCCTGAGCCACATGCTCGACTTGCAGAAAACACCTGCCAGACACGCCAAAATCACCTGCCGGGTACGCCAGAACCACGTGGCGGACACTCCAGAATCGCCTGTCGGGCATGCCTGAACCAACTCTCAGACGTGCCAGAACCTCGTGCCGCAGACGCCAGAACCTCGTGCCGGTCACGCCAGAACCACCTGCCGGACACGCCGGAACTACCAGCTCGACTCGCCGGAACCACAGCCGGAAATTCAAAATGACCTGCCGGCTACGCCAGAACCACTTGGCGAACAATCCGGAATCACCTGTCGGGCTGGCTGGAACCACCTGCCGGTCACGCCAACATCACCTTTCAGCTACGCCAGAACCACTTGGCGGACACTCCGGAAACACCTCTCCGGCCGGCCGGAACCACCCCTCAGACGTGCCACAACCATGTGCCTGAGAGGCCGGAACCACTCCCCGAACAGTCCGAAACCACCTGCCAGACCCGCCTGAACCCCCTGGCGAGCACGCCTGATCCACCTGCTCAACTAGCCGGAACCACCTTCCTGACACGCCAAAATCAACTGCCGGCTACGCCACAACCATTTGGTGAACTCTTCGGAATAACCTGCCGGGCTGGCTCCAGAACCACTCCGCAGACACTCCGGAACCACCTGACGGGCATGCCGGAACCACCTCTCAGAGATGCCGGAACCACATGCCAATGACACCGGAAGCACCTGCCGAGCACGCCAGAACCACCTGCTCGACTCGCCAAAACCACCTTCTGGACACGCCAAAATCACCTGCCGGCTACGCCACAACCATTTGGTGAACTCTTCGGAATCACCTGCCGGGCTGGCAGGAAACGCTGCAGGTCACGCCAACATCACCTGCCAGCTATGCCAGAACCACTTGGCGGACACCATGGAAACACCTGTCGGGCCGGCCGGAACCACGTCTCAGACGTGCCAGAACCATGAGCCTGAGATGCCGGAACCACTCCCCGAACAGACCGAAACCACCTGCCAGACCCGCCTGAACCCCCTGGCGAGCACGCCTGATCCACCTGCTCAACTAGCCGTTACCACCTTCCTGACACGTCAAAATCACCTGCCAGGTATACCAGAACCACTTGGTGGACACTCCGGAATCATCTGCCGGACATGCCAGAACCAGCTCTCAGACACACCAGAACCACGTGCCAGAGACGCCGGAAGCACCAGCTGAGCATGCCTGAGCCAAATGCTCGACTTGCAAGAAACGCCTGCCAGGCACGCCAAAATCACCTGCCGGGTACGCAAGAACCACGTGGCGGACACTCCGGAATCACCTGTCGGGCATGCCAGAACCAACTCTCAGACGTGCCAGAACCTCGTGCCGGACACGCCAGAACCACCTGCCGGACAGACCGGAAACACCTGCTGGACACGCCGGAACCACCGGCTCGACTCGCAAGAAACACCTGTTGGACATGCCAAAATCACCTGCAGGGTACGCCAGAAACACTTGGCGGACGCTCCGGAATCACCTGTAGGGTGTGCCGGAACCAGCTGATCCACTCCCCAGAACCACCTAGTGGACACGCCAAAATCAACTGCCAGCTACGCCGGAACCACCGGCTCGACTCTCCGGAACCACCGCCGGACATGCAAAATGACCTGCCGGCTACGCCAGAACCACTTGGCGAACACTCCGGAATCACCTGTCGGGCAGGCTGGAACCACCTGCCGTTCACTCCAACATCACCTTTCAGCTACGCCGGAACCACTCGGCAGACACTCCGGAATCACCTGCCGGGCTGGCTGGAACCACCTGCCGGTCACGCCAATATCGCCTTTCAGCTACGCCAGAACCACTTTGCGGACACTCCTGAAACACCTGTCGGGCCGGCCGGAACCACCTCTCAGACATGCCAGAACCATGTGCCTGAGATGCCAGAACCACTCCCCGAACAGACCGAAACCACCTGCCAGACCCGCCTGAACCCCCTGGCGAGCACGCCTGATCCACCTGCTCAACTAGCCGGAACCACCTTCCTGACACGCCAAAATCACCTGCCAGGTCTACCAGAACCACTTGGTGGACACTCCGGAATCATCTGCCGGACATGACAGAACCAGCTCTCAGACACACCAGAACCACGTGCCAGAGACGCCGGAAGCACCAGCTGAGCATGCCTGAGCCACCTGCTCGACTCGCAAGGTACACCTGTCGGACATGCCAAAATCACCTGCCGGGTACGCCAGAAACACTTGGCGGACGCTCCGGAATCACCTGTCGGGCGTGCCGGAACCACCTCTCAGACTTGCCAGAACCATGTTCTGGACACGCCGGTACCACCTGCCGACTATGCCAGAACGCGCTGATCCACTCCCCAGAATCACCTAGTGGACACGCCAAAATCAACTGCCGGCTACGCCAGAACCACTCGGCAGACACTCCGGAACCGCCTGCCGGGCATGCCGGAACCACCTCTCAGAGTTGCCAGAACCACATGCCGGACACTCAGGGATCACCTGCCGGGCATGCCGGAACCACCTGCTGGACCTGCCGGGATCACCTGCCGGACATGCCCGAACCACCGGCTCGACTCGCCGGAACCATTGCTGGACATGCAAAATCACCTGCCAGCTACGCCAGAACCACACGGCAGACACTGCGGAATCACCTGCCGGGCTGACTGGAACCACCTGCCGGTCACGCCTACATCACCTTTCAGCTACGCCAGAACCACTTGGTGGACACTCCGGAATCATCCGCCGGAAATGCCAGAACCAGCCCTCTGACACACCAGAACCACGTGCCGGACACGCCGGAAGCACCTGCTGATCATGCCTGAGCCACATGCTCGACTTGCAAAAAACACCTGCCAGACACGCCAAAATCACCTGCCGGGTACGCCAGAACCACGTGGCGGACACTCCGGAATCGCCTGTCGGGCATGCCTGAACCAACTCTCACACGTGCCAGAACCTCGTGCCGGAGACGCCAGAAACTCGTGCCGGTCACGCCAGAACCACCTGCCGGACACGCCGGAACCACGGCTCGACTCGCCGGAACCACCGCCGGACATTCAAAATGACCTGCCGGCTACGCCAGAACCACTTGGCGAACACTCCGGAATCACCTGTCGGTCGTGCCAGAACCACCTCTCAGACTTGCCAGAACCATGTTCCGGACACTCCGGAATCACCTGCCGGGCATGCCGGAACCACCTCTCAGAGGTGCCAGAACCACATGCCGGACACTCCGGAATCACCTGCCGGGCATGCCGGAACCACCTCTCAGAGGTGCCAGAACCACATGCCGGACACTACAGAATCACCTGCCGGGCATGCCGGAACCACCTGCTGGACATGCCGGAACCACCGGCTCGACTCGCCGGAACCACCGCCGGACTTGCAAAATGACCTGCCGGCTACGCCAGAACCACTTGGCGAACACTCCGTAATCACCTGTCGGGCATGCCGGAACCACCTCTCAGACTTGCCAGAACCATGTTTCGGACACGCCGGTACCACCTGCCGAGTATGCCGGAACCACCTGATCCACTCCCCAAAACCACCTGCTGGACACTCCAGAATCACCTGTCGACTACGCCAGAACCACTCGGCAGACACTCCGGAACCACCTGCCGGGCATGCCGGAACCACCTCTCAGAGGTGCCAGAACCACATGCCGGACACGCCAGAATCACCACCCGGCTACGCTACAACCACTTGTCGGACACTCCGGAATCACCTGCCGGGCAAGCCGGAACCACCTCTCAGAGGTGCCACAACCACATGCCTGAGACAGCGGAAGCACCTTCCGAGAATGCCGGAAGTGCCTGATCCACTCCCCAGAACCACCTGCCGGACACGCCAAAATCACCTGCCGGCTACGCCAGAACCACTTGGCGAACACTCCGGAATCACCGGTCGTGCATGCCAGAACCACCTCTCAGACTTGCCTGAACCATGTTCCGGATATGCCAGTACCACCAGCCGAGCTCACCGGAACCACCTGCTGGACACGACAGAATCACCTGCCGGCTATGCCAGAACCACTCGGCAGACACTCCGGAATCACATGCCAGGCATTCCAGAACCACCTCTCAGAGGTGCCAGATCCACATGCCGGACACTCCGGAATCACCTGCCGGGCATGCCGGAACCATCTCTCAGACGTGCCAGAACCATGTTCCGGACACGCCGGTACCACCTGCCGAGCTCGCCGGAACCACCAGCTGGACACGCCAAGATCACCTGCCGGCTACGCCAGAACCATTCAGCAGACACTCCGGAATCACCTGCCGGGCATGCCCGAACCACCTCTCAGAGGTGCCAGAACCAAATGCCGGACACTCCGGAATCACATGCCGGGCATGCCGGAACCACCTCTCAGAGGTGCCAGAACCACATGCCGGACACTCCGTAATCACCAGCCGGGCATGCCGGAACCACCTCTCAGAGGTGCCAGAACCACATGCCGGACACTCCGGTATCACCTGCCGGACATGCCGGAACCACCGGCTCGACTCACCGGAACCATTGCCGGTCATGCAAAATCACATGCCGGCTACGCCAGAACCACTTGGCGGACACTCCGGAAACACCTCTCCGGCCGGCCGGAACCACCTCTCAGACGTGCCAGAACGATGTGCCTGAGAGGCCGGAACCACTCCCCGAACAGACCGAAACCAACTGCCAGACCCGCCTGAACCCCCTGGCGAGCACGCCTGATCCACCTGCTCAACTAGCCGGAACCACCTTCCTGACACGCCAAAATCAACTGCCGGCTACGCCACAACCATTTGGTGAGCTCTTCGGAATCACCTGCTGGGCTGGCTCCAGAACCACTCGGCAGACACTCCGGAACCACCTCACGGGCATGCCGGAACCACCTCTCAGACATGCCGGAACCACATGCCAATGACACCGGAAGCACCTGCCGAGCACGCCAGAACCACCTGCTCGACTCGCCAAAACCACCTTCTGGACACGCCAAAATCACCTGCTGGCTACGCCACAACCATTTGGTGAACTCTTCGGAATCACCTGCCGGGCTGGCTGGAACCACCTGCCGGTCACGCCAACATCACCTTCCAGCTATGCCAGAACCACTTGGCGGACACCATGGAAACACCTGTCGTGCCGGCCGGAACCACCTATCAGACGTGCCAGAACCATGTGCCTGAGATGCCGGAACCACACCCCGAACAGACCGAAACCACCTGCCAGACCCGCCTGATCCACCTGCCGAGCACGCAGGAACCAACTACTAGACTCGCTGGAACCACCTACCTGACACGCTAAAATCACCTGCCGCGTATGCCACAACCACTCGGTGGACACTCCGGAATCATCTGCCGGACATGCCAGAACCAGCTCTCAGACCCACCAGAACCACGTGCCAGAGACGCCGGAAGCACCAGCTGAGCATGCCTGAGCCACCTGCTCGACTCGCAAGATACACCTGTCGGACATGCCAAAATCACCTGCTGGGTACGCCAGAAACACTTGGCAGACGCTCCGGAATCACCTGTCGGGCGTGCCGGAACCACCTCTCAGACTTGCCAGAACCATGTTCTGGACACGCCGGTACCACCTGCCGAGTATGCCGGAACCAGCTGATCCACACCCCAGAACCACCTAGTGGACACACCAAAATCAACTGCCGGCTACGCCAGAACCACTCGGCAGACACTCCGGAATCACATGCCAGGCATTCCGGAACCACCTCTCAGAGGTGCCAGAACCAAATGCCGGACACTACGGTATCACCTGCCGGGCATGCCGGAACCACCTCTCAGAGGTGCCAGAACCACATGCTGGACACTCCGGAATCACCTACCGGGCATGCTGGAACCACGTGCTGGACATGCTGGAACCACCTGCCGGACATGCCGGAACCACCTGCCGGACATTCCGGAAACACCGGCTCGACTCTCCGGAACCATTGCCGGACATGCAAAATCACCTGCCGGCTACGCCAGAACCACTTGGGGAACACTCCGATATCACCTGCCGGGCATGCCGGAACCACCTCTCAGAGGTGCCGGAACCACATGCCGGACACTCCGGAATCACGTGCCAGGCATGCCGGAACCACCTCTCAGACTTGCCAGAACCAAGTTTCGGACACGCCGGTACCACCTGCCGAGTATGCCGGAACCACCTGATCCACTCCCCAGAACCACCTGCTGGATACGCCAGAATCACCTGCCGGCTACTCCAGAACCACTCGGCAGACACTCCGTAACCACCTGCCGGGCATGCCGGAACCACCTCTCAGAGGTGCCAGAACCACATGCCGGACACTCCGGAATCACCTGCCAGGCATGCCGGAACCATCTCTCAGACGTGCCAGAACCATGTTCCGGACATGCCGGAACCACCTTCCGAGCTCGCCGGAACCACCTGCCTGACACGCCAAAATCACCTCACGGCTACGCCAGAACCACTCGGGAGACACTCCGGAATCACATGCCAGGCATTCCGGAACCACCTCTCACAGGTGCCAGAACCAAATGCTGGACACTCTGGTATCACCTGCCGTGCATGCCGGAACCACCTCTCAGAGGTGCCAGAACCACATGCCGGACACTCCGGAATCACCTGCCGGGCATGCCGGAACCACCTGCTGGACATGCCGGAACCACCGGCTCGACTCGCCGGAACCATTGCCGGACATGCAAAATCTCCTGCCGGCTACTCCAGAACCACTTGGCAAACACTCCGGAATCACCTGCCGGGCATGTCAGAACCACCTCTCAGACATGCCGGAACCACATGCCAATGACACCGGAAGCACCTGCCGAGCACGCCAGAACCACCTGCTCGACTCGCCAAAACCACCTGCCGGCTACGCCAGAACCACTCGGCAGACACTCCGGAATCACCTGACGGGCTGGCTGAAACCACCTGCCGGTCACGCCAACATCACCTTTCAGCTACGCCAGAACCACTTGGCGGACACTCCAGAAACACCTGTCGGGCCGGCCGGAACCACCTCTCAGACGTGCCAGAACCATGTGCCGGAGATGCCGGAACCACTCCCCGGACAGACCGAAACCACCTGCCAGACCCGCCTGAACCCCCTGGCGAGCACGCCTGATCCACCTGCTCAACTAGGCGGAACCACCTTCCTGACACGCCAAAATCAACTGCCGGCTACGCCACAACCATTTGGTGAACTCTTCGGAATCACCTGCCGGGCTGGCTGGAACCACCTGCCGGTCACGCCAACATCACCTTCGAGCTATGCCAGAACCACTTGGCGGACACCATGGAAACACCTGTCGTGCCGGCCGGAACCACCTATCAGACGTGCCAGAACCATGTGCCTGAGATGCCGGAACCACACCCCGAACAGACCGAAACCACCTGCCAGACCCGCCTGAACCACCTGCCGAGCACGCAGGAACCAACTACTAGACTCGCTGGAACCACCTACCTGACACGCTAAAATCACCTGCCGCGTATGCCACAACCACTCGGTGGACACTCCGGAATCATCTGCCGGACATGCCAGAACCAGCTCTCAGACCCACCAGAACCACGTGCCAGAGACGCCGGAAGCACCAGCTGAGCATGCCTGAGCCACCTGCTCGACTCGCAAGATACACCTGTCGGACATGCCAAAATCACCTGCTGGGTACGCCAGAAACACTTGGCGGACGCTCCGGAATCACCTGTCGGGCGTGCCGGAACCACCTCTCAGACTTGCCAGAACCATGTTCTGGACACGCCGGTACCACCTGCCGAGTATGCCGGAACCAGCTGATCCACACCCCAGAACCACCTAGTGGACACAACAAAATCAACTGCCGGCTACGCCAGAACCACTCGGCAGACACTCCGGAATCACATGCCAGGCATCCCGCAACCACCTCTCAGAGGTGCCAGAAGCAAATGCCGGACACTCCGGTATCACCTGCCGGGCATGCCGGAACCACCTCTCAGAGGTGCCAGAACCACATGCCCGACACTCCGGAATCACCTGCCGGGCATGCCGGAACCATCTCTCAGACATGCCAGAACCATGTTCCGGACACGCCGGAACCACCTGCCGAGTTCGCCGGAACCACCTGCTGGACACGCCAAAATCACCTGCCGGCTACGCCAGAACCACTCGGCAGAAACTCCGGAATCACATGCCGTGCATTCCGGAACCACCTCTCACAGGTGCCAGAACCAAATGCTGGACACTCCAGTATCACCTGCCGGGCATGCCGGAACCACCTCTCAGACTTGCCAGAACCACATGCCGGACACTCCGGAATCACTTGCCAGGCATGCCGGAACCACCTCTCAGATACGCCAGAACCACGTGCCAATGACCCCGGAAGCACCTGCCGAGCACGCCGGAACCACCTGCTCGACTCGCCAGAACCACCTGCCGGACACGCAAAAATCACCTGCCGGCTACGCCACAACCAGTTGGGGAACACTTCGGAATCACCTGCCGGGCTTGCTGGAACCACCTGCCGGTCATGCCAAAATCACCTGCCAACTACGCCAGTACCACTTGGCGGACACTGTGGAAACACCTGTCGGGCCGGCCGGAACCACATCTCAGACGTGCCAGAAGCACGTGGCGGACAGTCCGGAATCACATGTTGGGCATACGCAACCACCTCTGAGACGTACCAGAACCACGTGCCGTGCAGGCTGGGACCACCTAACGGACAGACCGGAATCAACTCTTGGGCATGCCGGAACCACCAGTCAGATGTGCCAGAAACACGTGCCGGAGACGCCGGAAGCACCTGCCGAGCACGTCGCAACCACCTGCTCAACTCGCCTGAACCACCTGCCGGACACGCCAAAATCACCTGCCCGCTACACCAGCACCAGTTCGGGGACAAGCCGGAATCACGTGAGGGGCATGCCGGCACAGCCTCTCAGACTGAACCTCGTGCCGGACACCACAGAACCACCTGCCGGACAGACCGGAACCACCTGCTGGACACGCCGGAACCACCGGCTCGACCCGCCGGAACGACCGCTGGACATGCAAAATCACCTGCCGGCTACGCCGGAAACACTTGGCGAACACTCCGGAATCACCTGCCGGGATGCCGGAACCACCTCTCAGATATGCCAGAACCACGTGCCAATGACGCCGGAAGCACCTGCCGAGCACGCTGGAACCACCTGTTCGACTCGGCAGAACCACCCGCCGGACACGGAAAAATCACCTGCCGGCTACGCCACAACCAGTTGGGGAACACTTCGGAATCACCTGCCAGGCTTGCTGGAACCACCTGCCGGTCATGCCAAAATCACCTGCCAACTATGCCAGTACCACTTGGCGGACACTGTGGAAACACCTGTCGGGCCGGCCGGAACCACATCTCAGACGTGCCAGAACCATGTGCATGAGATGCTGGAACCACACCCCGAACAGACGGAAAACACCTGCCAGACCCGTCTGAACAACCTGCCGAGCACCCCGGAGCCACCTGCTCGACACGCCGGAACCACCTACCAGACATGCCCAAATCACCAGCCGGGTATGCCAGAACCACTTGGCGGACACTCCGGAATCATCTGCCGGACATGCCGGAACCAGCTCTCAGACACACCAGAACCAGGTGCCGGAGACGCCGGAAGCACCTGCCGAGCATGCCGGAGCCACCTGCTCGACTCGCCAGAAACACCTGCCGGACACGCCAAAATCACCTGCCGGGTATGCCAGAACCACCTGGCGGACACTACGGAATCACCTGCCGCGCATGCCAGAACCACCTCTCAGACGTGCCGGAATCACGTGCCGGACACGCCGGAATCACCTACCGGACAGACCGGAACCACCTGCCGAGCACGCCGGAGCCACCTGTTCGACTCGCTGGAACCACCTGCCGGACAGGCCAATATCAACTGCTGGCTATGCCAGAACCACCTGGGGGACGGTCCGGAATCACCGGCCAGCCATGGCGGAACCAGCTCTCAGACGTACCAGAACCACCTGCCGGAGAAGCTGGAAACACGTCCTGGACAGTCTGGAACCACCTGCCGGCCAAGCCTGAACCACCTGCCAAGCACAATGCAACAACCTGCCAGACACGCCAAAATCACCTGCGTGTTGTGCCAGAACCACTTGGAGGACTCTCTGCGATGACCTGCCGGGCATGCCGGAACCACCTCTCAGACGTGCCAGAACCATGTGGCGGACAGTCCGGAATCACCTGTTGGGCATGCGCAACCACCTCTGAGACGTACCAGAACCACATGCCGTGCAGGCTGGAACCACCTACCGGACAGACGGGAATCCCCTTTCGGGCATGCCGGAACCACCTGTCAGATGTGCCAGAAACACGTGCCGGAGACGCCGGAAGCACCTGCCAAGCACGTTGGAACCACCTGCTCAACTCGCCTGAACCACCTGCCGGACATGCCAAAATCACCTGCCGACTATGCCAGAACCACTTGGCGAACACTCCGGAATCACTTGCCGGGCATGCCCGAACCACCTCTCAGACATGCCAGAACCCCGTGCCAATGACCCCGGAAGCACCAGCCGAGCACGCCGGAACCACCTGCTCGACTCGCCAGAACCACCTGCCGATCACGCAAAAATCACCTGCCGGCTACGCCACAACCAGTTGCTGAACACTTTGGAATCACCTGCCAGGCTTGCTGGAACCACCTGCCAGTCATGCCAAAATCACCTGCCAACTACGCCAGAACCGCTTGGCGGACACTGCGGAAACACCTGTCGTGCCGGCTGGAAACACATCTCAGACGTGCCAGAAACGTGTTCATGAGATGCTGGAACCACACCCCGAACAGACGGATACCACCTGCCAGAACCGCCTGAACCACCTGATGAGCACGCCGGAACCACCGGCTCGACTCACCGGTACCACCTCCCTGACACGCCAAAATCGCCTGCTGGGTATGCCAGAACCACTTGGCGGACACTCCGGAATCATCTGCCGGACATGCCGGAACCAGCTCTCAGACACACCAGAACCACGTGCCGGAGACGCCGGAAGCACATGCCGAGCATGCCGGAGCCACCTGCTCGCCTCGCGAGAAACACCTGCCGGACACGCCAAAATCACCTGCCGGGTATGCCAGAACCACCTGGCGGACACTATGGAATCACCTGCCGCGCATGCCGGAACCACCTCTCAGACGTGCCGGAAGCACGTGCCGGACACGCCGGAAACACCTACCGGACAGACCGGAACCACCTGCCAAGAACGCCGGAGCCACCTCTTCGACTCGCTGGAACCACCTGCCGGACAGGCCAATATCAACTGCTGGCTATGCCAGAACCACCTGGGGGACAGTCCGGGATCACCTGCCAGCCATGGCGGAACCACCTCTCAGACGTACCCGAACCACCTGCCGGAGAAGCTGGAAACACGTCCTGGACAGACTGGAACCACGTGACGCCCATGCCTGAACCACCTGCCGAGCACGGCGGAACCACCTGCCGGACACGCCAAAATCACCTGCGGGCTACGCCAGAACCACTTGGACGACTCTCCGAAATGACCTGCCGGGCATGTTGGAACCACCTCTCAGACGTGCCAGAAGCACGTGGCGGACAGTCCGGAATCACCTGTTGGGCATACGCAACCACCTCTGAGACGTACCAGAACCACGTGCCGTGCAGGCTGGAACCACCTACCGGACAGACCGGAATCAACTCTTGGGCATGCCGGAACCACCAGTCAGATGTGCCAGAAACACGTGCCGGAGACGCCGGAAGCACCTGCCGAGCACGTCGCAACCACCTGCTCAACTCGCCTGAACCACCTGCCGGACACGCCAAAATCACCTGCCCCCTACACCAGCACCAGTTCGGGGACAAGCCGGAATCAGGTGAGGGGCATGCCGGCACAGCCTCTCAGACTGAACCTCGTGCCGGACACCACAGAGCCACCTGCCGGACAGACCGGAACCACCTGCCGGACACGCCGGAACCACCGGCTCGACCCGTCGGAACGACCGCTGGACATGCAAAATCACCTGCCGGCTACGCCGGAAACACTTGGCGAACACTCCGGAATCACCTGCCGGGATGCCGGAACCACCTCTCAGATATGCCAGAACCACGTGCCAATGACCCCGGAAGCACCTGCCGAGCACGCCGGAACCACCTGCTCGACTCGCCAGAACCACCTGCCGGACACGCAAAAATCACCTGCCAGCTACGCCACAACCAGTTGGGGAACACTTCGGAATCACCTGCCGGGCTTGCTGGAACCACCTGCCGGTCATGCCAAAATCACCTGCCAACTACGCCAGTACCACTTGGCGGACACTGTGGAAACACCTGTCGGGCCGGCCGGAACCACATCTCAGACGTGCCAGAACCATGTGCATGAGATGCTGGAACCACACCCCGAACAGACGGAAAACACCTGCCAGACCCGTCTGAACAACCTGCCGAGCACGCCGGAGCCACCTGCTCGACTCACCGGAAACACCTACGTGACATGCCAAAAAAACCAGCCGGGTATGCCAGAACCACTTGGCGGAGACTCCGGAATCATCTGCCGGACATGCCGGAACCAGCTCTCAGACACACCAGAACCAGGTGCCGGAGACTCCGGAAGCACCTGCCGAGCTTGCCGGAGCCGCCTGCTCGACTCGCCAGAAACACCTGCCGGACACGCCAAAATCACCTGCCGGGTACGCCAGAACCACCTGGCGGACACTCCAAAACAACCTGTCGCGCATGCCGGAACCACCTCTCAGACGTGCCGGAAGCACGTGCCGGACAGACCGGAACCACCTGCCGAGCACGCCGGAGCCACCTGTTCGACTCGCTGGAACCACCTGCCGGTCATGCCAAAATCACCTGCCAACTACGCCAGTACCACTTGGCGGACACTGTGGAAACACCTGTCGGGCCGGCCAGAACCACATCTCAGACGTGCCACAACCATGTGCATGAGATGCTGGAACCACACCCCGAACAGATGGAAAACACCTGCCAGACCCGTTTGAACAACCTGCCGAGCACGCCGGAGCCACCTGCTCGACTCGCCGGAACCACCTACCTGACATGCCCAAATCACCAGCCGGGTATGCCAGAACCACTTGGCGGACACTCCGGAATCATCTGCCGGACATGCCGGAACCAGCTCTCAGACACACCAGAACCACGTGCCGGAGACGCCGGAAGCACCTGCCGAGCATGCCGGAGCCACCTGCTCGACTCGCCAGACACACCTGCCGGACACGCCAAATCACCTGCCGGCTACGCCAGAACCACCTGGCGGACACTCTGAAATCACCTGTCGCGCATGCCGGAACCACCTCTCAGACGTGCCGGAAGCACGTGCCGGACACGCCGGAATCACCTACCGGACAGACCGGAACCACCTGCCGAGCACGCCGGAGCCACCTGTTCGACTCGCTGGAACCACCTGCCGGACAGGCCAATATCAACTGCTGGCTATGCCAGAACCACCTGGGGGACGGTCCGGAATCGCCTGTCAGCCATGGCGGAACCACCTCTCAGACGTACCAGAACCACCTGCCGGAGAAGCTGGAAACACGTCCTGGACAGTCTGGAGCCACCTGCCGGCCAAGCCTGAAACACCTGCCAAGCACAACGGAACAACCTGCCAGACACGCCAAAATCACCTGCGTGTTGTGCCAGAACCACTTGGAGGACTCTCTGGGATGACCTGCCGGGCATGCCGGAACCACCACTCAGACGTGCCAGAACCATGTGGCGGACAGTCCGGAATCACCTGTTGGGCATGCGCAACCACCTCTGAGACGTACCAGAACCACATGCCGTGCAGGCTGGAACCACCTACCGGACAGACCGGAATCACCTTTCGGTCATGCCGGAACCACCTGTCAGACATGCCAGAAACACGTGCCGGAGACGCCGGAAGCACCTGCAAAGCACGTTGGAACCACCTGCTCAACTCGCCTGAACCACCTGCCAGACACGCCAAAATCACCTGCCCGCTACACCAGCACCACTTCGGGGACAAGCCGGAATCACGTGAGGGGCATGCCGGCACAGCCTCTCAGACTGAACCTCGTGCCGGGCACCACAGAACCACCTGCCGGACAGACCGGAACCACCTGCCGGACACGCCGGAAATACCGGCTCGACTCGCCGGAACGACCGCTGGACATGCAAAATCACCTGCCGGCTACGCCGGAAACACTTGCCGAACACTCCGGAATCACCTGCCGGGCATGCCGGAACCACCTCTCAGATATGCCAGAACCACGTGCCAATGACCCCGGAAGCACCTGCCAAGCACGTTGGAACCACCTGCTCAACTCGCCTGAACCACCTGCCGGACATGCCAAAATCACCTGCCGACTATGCCAGAACCACTTGGCGAACACTCCGGAATCACTTGCCGGGCATGCAGGAACCACCTCTCAGACATGCCAGAACCCCGTGCCAATGACCCCGGAAGCACCAGCCGAGCACGCCGGAACCACCTGCTCGACTCGCCAGAACCACCTGCCGATCACGCAAAAATCACCTGCCGGCTACGCCACAACCAGTTGGTGAACACTTTGGAATCACCTGCCAGGCTTGCTGGAACCACCTGCCGGTCATGCCAAAATCACCTGCCAACTACGACAGAACCGCTTGGCGGACACTGCGGAAACACCTGTCGGGCCGGCCGGAACCACATCTCAGACGTGCAAGAAACGTGTTCATGAGATGCTGGAACCACACCCCAAACAGATGGATACCACCTGCCAGAACCGCCTGAACCACCTGCTGAACACGCCGGAACCACCTGCTCGACTCACCGGTACCACCTCCCTGACACGCCAAAATCACCTGCTGGGTATGCCAGAACCACTTGGCGGACACTCCGGAATCATCTGCCGGACATGCCGGAACCAGCTCTCAGACACACCAGAACCAAGTGCCGGAGACGCCGGAAGCACCTGCCGAGCATGCCGGAGCCACCTGCTCGACTCGCCAGAAACACCTGCCGGACACGCCAAAATCACCTGCCGGGTATGCCAGAACCACCTGGCGGACACTACGGAATCACCTGCCGCGCATGCCGGAACCACCTCTCAGACGTGCCGGAAGCACGTGCCAGACACGCCGGAAACACCTACCGGACAGACCGGAACCACCAGCCAAGAACGCCGGAGCCACCTGTTCGACTCGCTGGAACCACCTGCCGGACAGGCCAATATCAACTGCTGGCTATGCCAGAACCACCTGGGGGACAGTCCGGGATCACCTGCCAGCCATGGCGGAACCACCTCTCAGACGTACCCGAACCACCTGCCGGAGAAGCTGGAAACACGTCCTGGACAGACTGGAACCACGTGACGCCCATGCCTGAACCACCTGCCGGACACGCCAAAATCACCTGCGGGCTACGCCAGAACCACTTGGACGACTCTCCGAAATGACCTGCCGGGCATGTTGGAACCACCTCTCAGACGTGCCAGAAGCACGTGGCGGACAGTCCGGAATCACCTGTTGGGCATACGCAACCACCTCTGAGACGTACCAGAACCACGTGCCGTGCACGCCGGAACCACCTACCGGACAGACCGGAATCAACTTTTGGGCATGCCAGAACCACCAGTCAGATGTGCCAGAAACACGTGCCGGAGACGCCGGAAGCACCTGCCGAGCACGTCGCAACCACCTGCTCAACTCGCCTGAACCACCTGCCGGACACGCCAAAATCACCTGCCCGCTACACCAGCACCAGTTCGGGGACAAGCCGGAATCACGTGAGGGGCATGCCGGCACAGCCTCTCAGACTGAACCTCGTGCCGGACATCACAGAACCACCTGCCGGACAGACCGGAACCACCTGCCGGACACGCCGGAAATACCGGCTCGACTCGCCGGAACGACCGTTGGACATGCAAAATCACCTGCCGGCTACGCCGGAAACACTTGCCGAACACTCCGGAATCACCTGCCGGGCATGCCGGAACCACCTCTCAGATATGCCAGAACCACGTGCCAATGACCCCGGAAGCACCTGCCAAGCACGCCGGAACCACCTGCTCGACTCGCCAGAACCACCTGCCGGACACGCAAGAATCACCAGCCGGCTACGCCACAACCATTTGGGGAACAATTCGGAATCACCTGCCGGGCTTGCTGGAACCACCTGCCGGTCATGCCAAAATCACCTGCCAACTACTCCAGTACCACTTGGCGGACACTGTGGAAACACCTGTCGGGCCGGCCGGAACCACATCTCAGACGTGCCAGAACCATGTGCATGAGATGCTGGAACCACACCCCGAACAGACGGAAAACACCTGCCAGACCCGTCTGAACAACCTGCCGAGCACGCCGGAGCCACCTGCTCGACTCGCCGGAACCATCTACCTGACATGCCCAAATCACCAGCCGGGTATGCCAGAACCACTTGGCGGACACTCCGGAATCATCTGCCGGACATGCCGGAACCAGCTCTCAGACACACCAGAACCACGTGCCGGAGACCCCGGAAGCACCTGCCGAGCATGCTGGAGCCACCTGCTCAACTCGCCAGAAACACCTGCCGGACACGCCAAAATCACCTGCCGGGTACGCCAGAACCACCTGGCGGACACTACGGCATCACCTGCCGCGCATGCCGGAACCACCTCTCAGACGTGCCGGAAGCACGTGCCAGACACGCCGGAAACACCTACCGGACAGAACGGAACCACCTGCCAAGAACGCCGGAGCCACCTGTTCGACTCGCTGGAACCACCTGCCGGACAGGCCAATATCAACTGCTGGCTATGCCAGAACCACTAGGGGGACAGTCCGGAATCACCTGCCAGCCATGGCGGAACCACCTCTCAGACGTACCCGAACCACCTGCCGGAGAAGCTGGAAACACGTCCTGGACAGACTGGAACCACGTGACGGCCATGCCTGAACCACCTGCCGAGCACGGCGGAACCACCTGCCGGACACGCCAAAATCACCTGCGGGCTACGCCAGATCCACTTGGACGACTCTCCGAAATGACCTGCCGGGCATGTTGGAACCACCTCTCAGACGTGCCTGAAGCACGTGGCGGACAGTCCGGAATCACCTGTTGGGCATACGCAACCACCTCTGACACGTACCAGAACCACGTGCCGTGCACGCCGCAACCACCTACCGGACAGACCGGAATCAACTTTTGGGCATGCCGGAACCACCATTAAGATGTGCCAGAAACACGTGCCGGAGACGCCGGAAGCACCTGCCGAGCACGTCGCAACCACCTGCTCAACTCGCCTGAACCACCTGCCGGACACGCCAAAATCACCTGCCCGCTACACCAGCACCAGTTCGGGGACAAGCCGGAATCACGTGAGGGGCATGCCGGCACAGCCTCTCAGACTGAACCTCGTGCCGGACACCACAGAACCACCTGCCGGACAGACCGGAACCACCTGCAGGACACGCCGGAAGTACCGGCTCGACTCGCCGGAACGACCGCTGGACATGCAAAATCACCTCCCGGCTACGCCGGAAACACTTGCCGAACACTCCGGAATCACCTGCCGGGCATGCCGGAACCACCTCTCAGATATGCCAGAACCACGTGCCAATGACCCCGGAAGCACCTGCCGAGCACGCCGGAACCACCTGCTCGACTCGCCAGAACCACCTGCCGGACACGCAAAAATCACCTGCCAGCTACGCCACAACCAGTTGGGGAAAACTTCGGAATCACCTGCCGGGCTTGCTGGAACCACCTGCCGGTCATGCCAAAATCACCTGCCAACTACGCCAGTACCACTTGGCGGACACTGTGGAAACACCTGTCGGGCCGGCCGGAACCACATCTCAGACGTGCCAGAACCATGTGCATGAGATGCTGGAACCACACCCCGAACAGACGGAAAACACCTGCCAGACCCGTCTGAACAACCTGCCGAGCACGCCGGAGCCACCTGCTCGACTCACCGGAAACACCTACGTGACATGCCAAAAAAACCAGCCGGGTATGCCAGAACCACTTGGCGGAGACTCCGGAATCATCTGCCGGACATGCCGGAACCAGCTCTCAGACACACCAGAACCAGGTGCCGGAGACTCCGGAAGCACCTGCCGAGCTTGCCGGAGCCGCCTGCTCGACTCGCCAGAAACACCTGCCGGACACGCCAAAATCACCTGCCGGGTACGCCAGAACCACCTGGCGGACACTCCAAAACAACCTGTCGCGCATGCCGGAACCACCTCTCAGACGTGCCGGAAGCACGTGCCGGACAGACCGGAACCACCTGCCGAGCACGCCGGAGCCACCTGTTCGACTCGCTGGAACCACCTGCCGGTCATGCCAAAATCACCTGCCAACTACGCCAGTACCACTTGGCGGACACTGTGGAAACACCTGTCGGGCCGGCCAGAACCACATCTCAGACGTGCCACAACCATGTGCATGAGATGCTGGAACCACACCCCGAACAGATGGAAAACACCTGCCAGACCCGTTTGAACAACCTGCCGAGCACGCCGGAGCCACCTGCTCGACTCGCCGGAACCACCTACCTGACATGCCCAAATCACCAGCCGGGTATGCCAGAACCACTTGGCGGACACTCCGGAATCATCTGCCGGACATGCCGGAACCAGCTCTCAGACACACCAGAACCACGTGCCGGAGACGCCGGAAGCACCTGCCGAGCATGCCGGAGCCACCTGCTCGACTCGCCAGACACACCTGCCGGACACGCCAAATCACCTGCCGGCTACGCCAGAACCACCTGGCGGACACTCTGAAATCACCTGTCGCGCATGCCGGAACCACCTCTCAGACGTGCCGGAAGCACGTGCCGGACACGCCGGAATCACCTACCGGACAGACCGGAACCACCTGCCGAGCACGCCGGAGCCACCTGTTCGACTCGCTGGAACCACCTGCCGGACAGGCCAATATCAACTGCTGGCTATGCCAGAACCACCTGGGGGACGGTCCGGAATCGCCTGTCAGCCATGGCGGAACCACCTCTCAGACGTACCAGAACCACCTGCCGGAGAAGCTGGAAACACGTCCTGGACAGTCTGGAGCCACCTGCCGGCCAAGCCTGAAACACCTGCCAAGCACAACGGAACAACCTGCCAGACACGCCAAAATCACCTGCGTGTTGTGCCAGAACCACTTGGAGGACTCTCTGGGATGACCTGCCGGGCATGCCGGAACCACCACTCAGACGTGCCAGAACCATGTGGCGGACAGTCCGGAATCACCTGTTGGGCATGCGCAACCACCTCTGAGACGTACCAGAACCACATGCCGTGCAGGCTGGAACCACCTACCGGACAGACCGGAATCACCTTTCGGTCATGCCGGAACCACCTGTCAGACATGCCAGAAACACGTGCCGGAGACGCCGGAAGCACCTGCAAAGCACGTTGGAACCACCTGCTCAACTCGCCTGAACCACCTGCCAGACACGCCAAAATCACCTGCCCGCTACACCAGCACCACTTCGGGGACAAGCCGGAATCACGTGAGGGGCATGCCGGCACAGCCTCTCAGACTGAACCTCGTGCCGGGCACCACAGAACCACCTGCCGGACAGACCGGAACCACCTGCCGGACACGCCGGAAATACCGGCTCGACTCGCCGGAACGACCGCTGGACATGCAAAATCACCTGCCGGCTACGCCGGAAACACTTGCCGAACACTCCGGAATCACCTGCCGGGCATGCCGGAACCACCTCTCAGATATGCCAGAACCACGTGCCAATGACCCCGGAAGCACCTGCCAAGCACGTTGGAACCACCTGCTCAACTCGCCTGAACCACCTGCCGGACATGCCAAAATCACCTGCCGACTATGCCAGAACCACTTGGCGAACACTCCGGAATCACTTGCCGGGCATGCAGGAACCACCTCTCAGACATGCCAGAACCCCGTGCCAATGACCCCGGAAGCACCAGCCGAGCACGCCGGAACCACCTGCTCGACTCGCCAGAACCACCTGCCGATCACGCAAAAATCACCTGCCGGCTACGCCACAACCAGTTGGTGAACACTTTGGAATCACCTGCCAGGCTTGCTGGAACCACCTGCCGGTCATGCCAAAATCACCTGCCAACTACGACAGAACCGCTTGGCGGACACTGCGGAAACACCTGTCGGGCCGGCCGGAACCACATCTCAGACGTGCAAGAAACGTGTTCATGAGATGCTGGAACCACACCCCAAACAGATGGATACCACCTGCCAGAACCGCCTGAACCACCTGCTGAACACGCCGGAACCACCTGCTCGACTCACCGGTACCACCTCCCTGACACGCCAAAATCACCTGCTGGGTATGCCAGAACCACTTGGCGGACACTCCGGAATCATCTGCCGGACATGCCGGAACCAGCTCTCAGACACACCAGAACCAAGTGCCGGAGACGCCGGAAGCACCTGCCGAGCATGCCGGAGCCACCTGCTCGACTCGCCAGAAACACCTGCCGGACACGCCAAAATCACCTGCCGGGTATGCCAGAACCACCTGGCGGACACTACGGAATCACCTGCCGCGCATGCCGGAACCACCTCTCAGACGTGCCGGAAGCACGTGCCAGACACGCCGGAAACACCTACCGGACAGACCGGAACCACCAGCCAAGAACGCCGGAGCCACCTGTTCGACTCGCTGGAACCACCTGCCGGACAGGCCAATATCAACTGCTGGCTATGCCAGAACCACCTGGGGGACAGTCCGGGATCACCTGCCAGCCATGGCGGAACCACCTCTCAGACGTACCCGAACCACCTGCCGGAGAAGCTGGAAACACGTCCTGGACAGACTGGAACCACGTGACGCCCATGCCTGAACCACCTGCCGGACACGCCAAAATCACCTGCGGGCTACGCCAGAACCACTTGGACGACTCTCCGAAATGACCTGCCGGGCATGTTGGAACCACCTCTCAGACGTGCCAGAAGCACGTGGCGGACAGTCCGGAATCACCTGTTGGGCATACGCAACCACCTCTGAGACGTACCAGAACCACGTGCCGTGCACGCCGGAACCACCTACCGGACAGACCGGAATCAACTTTTGGGCATGCCAGAACCACCAGTCAGATGTGCCAGAAACACGTGCCGGAGACGCCGGAAGCACCTGCCGAGCACGTCGCAACCACCTGCTCAACTCGCCTGAACCACCTGCCGGACACGCCAAAATCACCTGCCCGCTACACCAGCACCAGTTCGGGGACAAGCCGGAATCACGTGAGGGGCATGCCGGCACAGCCTCTCAGACTGAACCTCGTGCCGGACACCACAGAACCACCTGCCGGACAGACCGGAACCACCTGCCGGACACGCCGGAAATACCGGCTCGACTCGCCGGAACGACCGTTGGACATGCAAAATCACCTGCCGGCTACGCCGGAAACACTTGCCGAACACTCCGGAATCACCTGCCGGGCATGCCGGAACCACCTCTCAGATATGCCAGAACCACGTGCCAATGACCCCGGAAGCACCTGCCAAGCACGCCGGAACCACCTGCTCGACTCGCCAGAACCACCTGCCGGACACGCAAGAATCACCAGCCGGCTACGCCACAACCATTTGGGGAACAATTCGGAATCACCTGCCGGGCTTGCTGGAACCACCTGCCGGTCATGCCAAAATCACCTGCCAACTACTCCAGTACCACTTGGCGGACACTGTGGAAACACCTGTCGGGCCGGCCGGAACCACATCTCAGACGTGCCAGAACCATGTGCATGAGATGCTGGAACCACACCCCGAACAGACGGATACCACCTGCCAGAACCGCCTGAACCACCTGATGAGCACGCCGGAACCACCGGCTCGACTCACCGGTACCACCTCCCTGACACGCCAAAATCGCCTGCTGGGTATGCCAGAACCACTTGGCGGACACTCCGGAATCATCTGCCGGACATGCCGGAACCAGCTCTCAGACACACCAGAACCACGTGCCGGAGACGCCGGAAGCACATGCCGAGCATGCCGGAGCCACCTGCTCGCCTCGCGAGAAACACCTGCCGGACACGCCAAAATCACCTGCCGGGTATGCCAGAACCACCTGGCGGACACTATGGAATCACCTGCCGCGCATGCCGGAACCACCTCTCAGACGTGCCGGAAGCACGTGCCGGACACGCCGGAAACACCTACCGGACAGACCGGAACCACCTGCCAAGAACGCCGGAGCCACCTCTTCGACTCGCTGGAACCACCTGCCGGACAGGCCAATATCAACTGCTGGCTATGCCAGAACCACCTGGGGGACAGTCCGGGATCACCTGCCAGCCATGGCGGAACCACCTCTCAGACGTACCCGAACCACCTGCCGGAGAAGCTGGAAACACGTCCTGGACAGACTGGAACCACGTGACGCCCATGCCTGAACCACCTGCCGAGCACGGCGGAACCACCTGCCGGACACGCCAAAATCACCTGCGGGCTACGCCAGAACCACTTGGACGACTCTCCGAAATGACCTGCCGGGCATGTTGGAACCACCTCTCAGACGTGCCAGAAGCACGTGGCGGACAGTCCGGAATCACCTGTTGGGCATACGCAACCACCTCTGAGACGTACCAGAACCACGTGCCGTGCAGGCTGGAACCACCTACCGGACAGACCGGAATCAACTCTTGGGCATGCCGGAACCACCAGTCAGATGTGCCAGAAACACGTGCCGGAGACGCCGGAAGCACCTGCCGAGCACGTCGCAACCACCTGCTCAACTCGCCTGAACCACCTGCCGGACACGCCAAAATCACCTGCCCCCTACACCAGCACCAGTTCGGGGACAAGCCGGAATCAGGTGAGGGGCATGCCGGCACAGCCTCTCAGACTGAACCTCGTGCCGGACACCACAGAGCCACCTGCCGGACAGACCGGAACCACCTGCCGGACACGCCGGAACCACCGGCTCGACCCGTCGGAACGACCGCTGGACATGCAAAATCACCTGCCGGCTACGCCGGAAACACTTGGCGAACACTCCGGAATCACCTGCCGGGATGCCGGAACCACCTCTCAGATATGCCAGAACCACGTGCCAATGACCCCGGAAGCACCTGCCGAGCACGCCGGAACCACCTGCTCGACTCGCCAGAACCACCTGCCGGACACGCAAAAATCACCTGCCAGCTACGCCACAACCAGTTGGGGAACACTTCGGAATCACCTGCCGGGCTTGCTGGAACCACCTGCCGGTCATGCCAAAATCACCTGCCAACTACGCCAGTACCACTTGGCGGACACTGTGGAAACACCTGTCGGGCCGGCCGGAACCACATCTCAGACGTGCCAGAACCATGTGCATGAGATGCTGGAACCACACCCCGAACAGACGGAAAACACCTGCCAGACCCGTCTGAACAACCTGCCGAGCACGCCGGAGCCACCTGCTCGACTCACCGGAAACACCTACGTGACATGCCAAAAAAACCAGCCGGGTATGCCAGAACCACTTGGCGGAGACTCCGGAATCATCTGCCGGACATGCCGGAACCAGCTCTCAGACACACCAGAACCAGGTGCCGGAGACTCCGGAAGCACCTGCCGAGCTTGCCGGAGCCGCCTGCTCGACTCGCCAGAAACACCTGCCGGACACGCCAAAATCACCTGCCGGGTACGCCAGAACCACCTGGCGGACACTCCAAAACAACCTGTCGCGCATGCCGGAACCACCTCTCAGACGTGCCGGAAGCACGTGCCGGACAGACCGGAACCACCTGCCGAGCACGCCGGAGCCACCTGTTCGACTCGCTGGAACCACCTGCCGGTCATGCCAAAATCACCTGCCAACTACGCCAGTACCACTTGGCGGACACTGTGGAAACACCTGTCGGGCCGGCCAGAACCACATCTCAGACGTGCCACAACCATGTGCATGAGATGCTGGAACCACACCCCGAACAGATGGAAAACACCTGCCAGACCCGTTTGAACAACCTGCCGAGCACGCCGGAGCCACCTGCTCGACTCGCCGGAACCACCTACCTGACATGCCCAAATCACCAGCCGGGTATGCCAGAACCACTTGGCGGACACTCCGGAATCATCTGCCGGACATGCCGGAACCAGCTCTCAGACACACCAGAACCACGTGCCGGAGACGCCGGAAGCACCTGCCGAGCATGCCGGAGCCACCTGCTCGACTCGCCAGACACACCTGCCGGACACGCCAAATCACCTGCCGGCTACGCCAGAACCACCTGGCGGACACTCTGAAATCACCTGTCGCGCATGCCGGAACCACCTCTCAGACGTGCCGGAAGCACGTGCCGGACACGCCGGAATCACCTACCGGACAGACCGGAACCACCTGCCGAGCACGCCGGAGCCACCTGTTCGACTCGCTGGAACCACCTGCCGGACAGGCCAATATCAACTGCTGGCTATGCCAGAACCACCTGGGGGACGGTCCGGAATCGCCTGTCAGCCATGGCGGAACCACCTCTCAGACGTACCAGAACCACCTGCCGGAGAAGCTGGAAACACGTCCTGGACAGTCTGGAGCCACCTGCCGGCCAAGCCTGAAACACCTGCCAAGCACAACGGAACAACCTGCCAGACACGCCAAAATCACCTGCGTGTTGTGCCAGAACCACTTGGAGGACTCTCTGGGATGACCTGCCGGGCATGCCGGAACCACCACTCAGACGTGCCAGAACCATGTGGCGGACAGTCCGGAATCACCTGTTGGGCATGCGCAACCACCTCTGAGACGTACCAGAACCACATGCCGTGCAGGCTGGAACCACCTACCGGACAGACCGGAATCACCTTTCGGTCATGCCGGAACCACCTGTCAGACATGCCAGAAACACGTGCCGGAGACGCCGGAAGCACCTGCAAAGCACGTTGGAACCACCTGCTCAACTCGCCTGAACCACCTGCCAGACACGCCAAAATCACCTGCCCGCTACACCAGCACCACTTCGGGGACAAGCCGGAATCACGTGAGGGGCATGCCGGCACAGCCTCTCAGACTGAACCTCGTGCCGGGCACCACAGAACCACCTGCCGGACAGACCGGAACCACCTGCCGGACACGCCGGAAATACCGGCTCGACTCGCCGGAACGACCGCTGGACATGCAAAATCACCTGCCGGCTACGCCGGAAACACTTGCCGAACACTCCGGAATCACCTGCCGGGCATGCCGGAACCACCTCTCAGATATGCCAGAACCACGTGCCAATGACCCCGGAAGCACCTGCCAAGCACGTTGGAACCACCTGCTCAACTCGCCTGAACCACCTGCCGGACATGCCAAAATCACCTGCCGACTATGCCAGAACCACTTGGCGAACACTCCGGAATCACTTGCCGGGCATGCAGGAACCACCTCTCAGACATGCCAGAACCCCGTGCCAATGACCCCGGAAGCACCAGCCGAGCACGCCGGAACCACCTGCTCGACTCGCCAGAACCACCTGCCGATCACGCAAAAATCACCTGCCGGCTACGCCACAACCAGTTGGTGAACACTTTGGAATCACCTGCCAGGCTTGCTGGAACCACCTGCCGGTCATGCCAAAATCACCTGCCAACTACGACAGAACCGCTTGGCGGACACTGCGGAAACACCTGTCGGGCCGGCCGGAACCACATCTCAGACGTGCAAGAAACGTGTTCATGAGATGCTGGAACCACACCCCAAACAGATGGATACCACCTGCCAGAACCGCCTGAACCACCTGCTGAACACGCCGGAACCACCTGCTCGACTCACCGGTACCACCTCCCTGACACGCCAAAATCACCTGCTGGGTATGCCAGAACCACTTGGCGGACACTCCGGAATCATCTGCCGGACATGCCGGAACCAGCTCTCAGACACACCAGAACCAAGTGCCGGAGACGCCGGAAGCACCTGCCGAGCATGCCGGAGCCACCTGCTCGACTCGCCAGAAACACCTGCCGGACACGCCAAAATCACCTGCCGGGTATGCCAGAACCACCTGGCGGACACTACGGAATCACCTGCTGCGCATGCCGGAACCACCTCTCAGACGTGCCGGAAGCACGTGCCAGACACGCCGGAAACACCTACCGGACAGACCGGAACCACCAGCCAAGAACGCCGGAGCCACCTGTTCGACTCGCTGGAACCACCTGCCGGACAGGCCAATATCAACTGCTGGCTATGCCAGAACCACCTGGGGGACAGTCCGGGATCACCTGCCAGCCATGGCGGAACCACCTCTCAGACGTACCCGAACCACCTGCCGGAGAAGCTGGAAACACGTCCTGGACAGACTGGAACCACGTGACGCCCATGCCTGAACCACCTGCCGGACACGCCAAAATCACCTGCGGGCTACGCCAGAACCACTTGGACGACTCTCCGAAATGACCTGCCGGGCATGTTGGAACCACCTCTCAGACGTGCCAGAAGCACGTGGCGGACAGTCCGGAATCACCTGTTGGGCATACGCAACCACCTCTGAGACGTACCAGAACCACGTGCCGTGCACGCCGGAACCACCTACCGGACAGACCGGAATCAACTTTTGGGCATGCCAGAACCACCAGTCAGATGTGCCAGAAACACGTGCCGGAGACGCCGGAAGCACCTGCCGAGCACGTCGCAACCACCTGCTCAACTCGCCTGAACCACCTGCCGGACACGCCAAAATCACCTGCCCGCTACACCAGCACCAGTTCGGGGACAAGCCGGAATCACGTGAGGGGCATGCCGGCACAGCCTCTCAGACTGAACCTCGTGCCGGACACCACAGAACCACCTGCCGGACAGACCGGAACCACCTGCCGGACACGCCGGAAATACCGGCTCGACTCGCCGGAACGACCGTTGGACATGCAAAATCACCTGCCGGCTACGCCGGAAACACTTGCCGAACACTCCGGAATCACCTGCCGGGCATGCCGGAACCACCTCTCAGATATGCCAGAACCACGTGCCAATGACCCCGGAAGCACCTGCCAAGCACGCCGGAACCACCTGCTCGACTCGCCAGAACCACCTGCCGGACACGCAAGAATCACCAGCCGGCTACGCCACAACCATTTGGGGAACAATTCGGAATCACCTGCCGGGCTTGCTGGAACCACCTGCCGGTCATGCCAAAATCACCTGCCAACTACTCCAGTACCACTTGGCGGACACTGTGGAAACACCTGTCGGGCCGGCCGGAACCACATCTCAGACGTGCCAGAACCATGTGCATGAGATGCTGGAACCACACCCCGAACAGACGGAAAACACCTGCCAGACCCGTCTGAACAACCTGCCGAGCACGCCGGAGCCACCTGCTCGACTCGCCGGAACCATCTACCTGACATGCCCAAATCACCAGCCGGGTATGCCAGAACCACTTGGCGGACACTCCGGAATCATCTGCCGGACATGCCGGAACCAGCTCTCAGACACACCAGAACCACGTGCCGGAGACCCCGGAAGCACCTGCCGAGCATGCTGGAGCCACCTGCTCAACTCGCCAGAAACACCTGCCGGACACGCCAAAATCACCTGCCGGGTACGCCAGAACCACCTGGCGGACACTACGGCATCACCTGCCGCGCATGCCGGAACCACCTCTCAGACGTGCCGGAAGCACGTGCCAGACACGCCGGAAACACCTACCGGACAGAACGGAACCACCTGCCAAGAACGCCGGAGCCACCTGTTCGACTCGCTGGAACCACCTGCCGGACAGGCCAATATCAACTGCTGGCTATGCCAGAACCACTAGGGGGACAGTCCGGAATCACCTGCCAGCCATGGCGGAACCACCTCTCAGACGTACCCGAACCACCTGCCGGAGAAGCTGGAAACACGTCCTGGACAGACTGGAACCACGTGACGGCCATGCCTGAACCACCTGCCGAGCACGGCGGAACCACCTGCCGGACACGCCAAAATCACCTGCGGGCTACGCCAGATCCACTTGGACGACTCTCCGAAATGACCTGCCGGGCATGTTGGAACCACCTCTCAGACGTGCCTGAAGCACGTGGCGGACAGTCCGGAATCACCTGTTGGGCATACGCAACCACCTCTGACACGTACCAGAACCACGTGCCGTGCACGCCGCAACCACCTACCGGACAGACCGGAATCAACTTTTGGGCATGCCGGAACCACCATTAAGATGTGCCAGAAACACGTGCCGGAGACGCCGGAAGCACCTGCCGAGCACGTCGCAACCACCTGCTCAACTCGCCTGAACCACCTGCCGGACACGCCAAAATCACCTGCCCGCTACACCAGCACCAGTTCGGGGACAAGCCGGAATCACGTGAGGGGCATGCCGGCACAGCCTCTCAGACTGAACCTCGTGCCGGACACCACAGAACCACCTGCCGGACAGACCGGAACCACCTGCAGGACACGCCGGAAGTACCGGCTCGACTCGCCGGAACGACCGCTGGACATGCAAAATCACCTCCCGGCTACGCCGGAAACACTTGCCGAACACTCCGGAATCACCTGCCGGGCATGCCGGAACCACCTCTCAGATATGCCAGAACCACGTGCCAATGACCCCGGAAGCACCTGCCGAGCACGCCGGAACCACCTGCTCGACTCGCCAGAACCACCTGCCGGACACGCAAAAATCACCTGCCAGCTACGCCACAACCAGTTGGGGAAAACTTCGGAATCACCTGCCGGGCTTGCTGGAACCACCTGCCGGTCATGCCAAAATCACCTGCCAACTACGCCAGTACCACTTGGCGGACACTGTGGAAACACCTGTCGGGCCGGCCGGAACCACATCTCAGACGTGCCAGAACCATGTGCATGAGATGCTGGAACCACACCCCGAACAGACGGAAAACACCTGCCAGACCCGTCTGAACAACCTGCCGAGCACGCCGGAGCCACCTGCTCGACTCACCGGAAACACCTACGTGACATGCCAAAAAAACCAGCCGGGTATGCCAGAACCACTTGGCGGAGACTCCGGAATCATCTGCCGGACATGCCGGAACCAGCTCTCAGACACACCAGAACCAGGTGCCGGAGACTCCGGAAGCACCTGCCGAGCTTGCCGGAGCCGCCTGCTCGACTCGCCAGAAACACCTGCCGGACACGCCAAAATCACCTGCCGGGTACGCCAGAACCACCTGGCGGACACTCCAAAACAACCTGTCGCGCATGCCGGAACCACCTCTCAGACGTGCCGGAAGCACGTGCCGGACAGACCGGAACCACCTGCCGAGCACGCCGGAGCCACCTGTTCGACTCGCTGGAACCACCTGCCGGTCATGCCAAAATCACCTGCCAACTACGCCAGTACCACTTGGCGGACACTGTGGAAACACCTGTCGGGCCGGCCAGAACCACATCTCAGACGTGCCACAACCATGTGCATGAGATGCTGGAACCACACCCCGAACAGATGGAAAACACCTGCCAGACCCGTTTGAACAACCTGCCGAGCACGCCGGAGCCACCTGCTCGACTCGCCGGAACCACCTACCTGACATGCCCAAATCACCAGCCGGGTATGCCAGAACCACTTGGCGGACACTCCGGAATCATCTGCCGGACATGCCGGAACCAGCTCTCAGACACACCAGAACCACGTGCCGGAGACGCCGGAAGCACCTGCCGAGCATGCCGGAGCCACCTGCTCGACTCGCCAGACACACCTGCCGGACACGCCAAATCACCTGCCGGCTACGCCAGAACCACCTGGCGGACACTCTGAAATCACCTGTCGCGCATGCCGGAACCACCTCTCAGACGTGCCGGAAGCACGTGCCGGACACGCCGGAATCACCTACCGGACAGACCGGAACCACCTGCCGAGCACGCCGGAGCCACCTGTTCGACTCGCTGGAACCACCTGCCGGACAGGCCAATATCAACTGCTGGCTATGCCAGAACCACCTGGGGGACGGTCCGGAATCGCCTGTCAGCCATGGCGGAACCACCTCTCAGACGTACCAGAACCACCTGCCGGAGAAGCTGGAAACACGTCCTGGACAGTCTGGAGCCACCTGCCGGCCAAGCCTGAAACACCTGCCAAGCACAACGGAACAACCTGCCAGACACGCCAAAATCACCTGCGTGTTGTGCCAGAACCACTTGGAGGACTCTCTGGGATGACCTGCCGGGCATGCCGGAACCACCACTCAGACGTGCCAGAACCATGTGGCGGACAGTCCGGAATCACCTGTTGGGCATGCGCAACCACCTCTGAGACGTACCAGAACCACATGCCGTGCAGGCTGGAACCACCTACCGGACAGACCGGAATCACCTTTCGGTCATGCCGGAACCACCTGTCAGACATGCCAGAAACACGTGCCGGAGACGCCGGAAGCACCTGCAAAGCACGTTGGAACCACCTGCTCAACTCGCCTGAACCACCTGCCAGACACGCCAAAATCACCTGCCCGCTACACCAGCACCACTTCGGGGACAAGCCGGAATCACGTGAGGGGCATGCCGGCACAGCCTCTCAGACTGAACCTCGTGCCGGGCACCACAGAACCACCTGCCGGACAGACCGGAACCACCTGCCGGACACGCCGGAAATACCGGCTCGACTCGCCGGAACGACCGCTGGACATGCAAAATCACCTGCCGGCTACGCCGGAAACACTTGCCGAACACTCCGGAATCACCTGCCGGGCATGCCGGAACCACCTCTCAGATATGCCAGAACCACGTGCCAATGACCCCGGAAGCACCTGCCAAGCACGTTGGAACCACCTGCTCAACTCGCCTGAACCACCTGCCGGACATGCCAAAATCACCTGCCGACTATGCCAGAACCACTTGGCGAACACTCCGGAATCACTTGCCGGGCATGCAGGAACCACCTCTCAGACATGCCAGAACCCCGTGCCAATGACCCCGGAAGCACCAGCCGAGCACGCCGGAACCACCTGCTCGACTCGCCAGAACCACCTGCCGATCACGCAAAAATCACCTGCCGGCTACGCCACAACCAGTTGGTGAACACTTTGGAATCACCTGCCAGGCTTGCTGGAACCACCTGCCGGTCATGCCAAAATCACCTGCCAACTACGACAGAACCGCTTGGCGGACACTGCGGAAACACCTGTCGGGCCGGCCGGAACCACATCTCAGACGTGCAAGAAACGTGTTCATGAGATGCTGGAACCACACCCCAAACAGATGGATACCACCTGCCAGAACCGCCTGAACCACCTGCTGAACACGCCGGAACCACCTGCTCGACTCACCGGTACCACCTCCCTGACACGCCAAAATCACCTGCTGGGTATGCCAGAACCACTTGGCGGACACTCCGGAATCATCTGCCGGACATGCCGGAACCAGCTCTCAGACACACCAGAACCAAGTGCCGGAGACGCCGGAAGCACCTGCCGAGCATGCCGGAGCCACCTGCTCGACTCGCCAGAAACACCTGCCGGACACGCCAAAATCACCTGCCGGGTATGCCAGAACCACCTGGCGGACACTACGGAATCACCTGCCGCGCATGCCGGAACCACCTCTCAGACGTGCCGGAAGCACGTGCCAGACACGCCGGAAACACCTACCGGACAGACCGGAACCACCAGCCAAGAACGCCGGAGCCACCTGTTCGACTCGCTGGAACCACCTGCCGGACAGGCCAATATCAACTGCTGGCTATGCCAGAACCACCTGGGGGACAGTCCGGGATCACCTGCCAGCCATGGCGGAACCACCTCTCAGACGTACCCGAACCACCTGCCGGAGAAGCTGGAAACACGTCCTGGACAGACTGGAACCACGTGACGCCCATGCCTGAACCACCTGCCGGACACGCCAAAATCACCTGCGGGCTACGCCAGAACCACTTGGACGACTCTCCGAAATGACCTGCCGGGCATGTTGGAACCACCTCTCAGACGTGCCAGAAGCACGTGGCGGACAGTCCGGAATCACCTGTTGGGCATACGCAACCACCTCTGAGACGTACCAGAACCACGTGCCGTGCACGCCGGAACCACCTACCGGACAGACCGGAATCAACTTTTGGGCATGCCAGAACCACCAGTCAGATGTGCCAGAAACACGTGCCGGAGACGCCGGAAGCACCTGCCGAGCACGTCGCAACCACCTGCTCAACTCGCCTGAACCACCTGCCGGACACGCCAAAATCACCTGCCCGCTACACCAGCACCACTTCGGGGACAAGCCGGAATCACGTGAGGGGCATGCCGGCACAGCCTCTCAGACTGAACCTCGTGCCGGACACCACAGAACCACCTGCCGGACAGACCGGAACCACCTGCCGGACACGCCGGAAATACCGGCTCGACTCGCCGGAACGACCGTTGGACATGCAAAATCACCTGCCGGCTACGCCGGAAACACTTGCCGAACACTCCGGAATCACCTGCCGGGCATGCCGGAACCACCTCTCAGATATGCCAGAACCACGTGCCAATGACCCCGGAAGCACCTGCCAAGCACGCCGGAACCACCTGCTCGACTCGCCAGAACCACCTGCCGGACACGCAAGAATCACCAGCCGGCTACGCCACAACCATTTGGGGAACAATTCGGAATCACCTGCCGGGCTTGCTGGAACCACCTGCCGGTCATGCCAAAATCACCTGCCAACTACTCCAGTACCACTTGGCGGACACTGTGGAAACACCTGTCGGGCCGGCCGGAACCACATCTCAGACGTGCCAGAACCATGTGCATGAGATGCTGGAACCACACCCCGAACAGACGGAAAACACCTGCCAGACCCGTCTGAACAACCTGCCGAGCACGCCGGAGCCACCTGCTCGACTCGCCGGAACCATCTACCTGACATGCCCAAATCACCAGCCGGGTATGCCAGAACCACTTGGCGGACACTCCGGAATCATCTGCCGGACATGCCGGAACCAGCTCTCAGACACACCAGAACCACGTGCCGGAGACCCCGGAAGCACCTGCCGAGCATGCTGGAGCCACCTGCTCAACTCGCCAGAAACACCTGCCGGACACGCCAAAATCACCTGCCGGGTACGCCAGAACCACCTGGCGGACACTACGGCATCACCTGCCGCGCATGCCGGAACCACCTCTCAGACGTGCCGGAAGCACGTGCCAGACACGCCGGAAACACCTACCGGACAGAACGGAACCACCTGCCAAGAACGCCGGAGCCACCTGTTCGACTCGCTGGAACCACCTGCCGGACAGGCCAATATCAACTGCTGGCTATGCCAGAACCACTAGGGGGACAGTCCGGAATCACCTGCCAGCCATGGCGGAACCACCTCTCAGACGTACCCGAACCACCTGCCGGAGAAGCTGGAAACACGTCCTGGACAGACTGGAACCACGTGACGGCCATGCCTGAACCACCTGCCGAGCACGGCGGAACCACCTGCCGGACACGCCAAAATCACCTGCGGGCTACGCCAGATCCACTTGGACGACTCTCCGAAATGACCTGCCGGGCATGTTGGAACCACCTCTCAGACGTGCCTGAAGCACGTGGCGGACAGTCCGGAATCACCTGTTGGGCATACGCAACCACCTCTGACACGTACCAGAACCACGTGCCGTGCACGCCGCAACCACCTACCGGACAGACCGGAATCAACTTTTGGGCATGCCGGAACCACCATTAAGATGTGCCAGAAACACGTGCCGGAGACGCCGGAAGCACCTGCCGAGCACGTCGCAACCACCTGCTCAACTCGCCTGAACCACCTGCCGGACACGCCAAAATCACCTGCCCGCTACACCAGCACCACTTCGGGGACAAGCCGGAATCACGTGAGGGGCATGCCGGCACAGCCTCTCAGACTGAACCTCGTGCCGGACACCACAGAACCACCTGCCGGACAGACCGGAACCACCTGCCGGACACGCCGGAACCACCGGCTCGACCCGTCGGAACGACCGCTGGACATGCAAAATCACCTGCCGGCTACGCCGGAAACACTTGGCGAACACTCGGGAATCACCTGCCGGGCATGCCGGAACCACCTCTCAGATATGCCAGAACCACGTTCCAATGACCCCGGAAGCACCTGCCGAGCACGCCGGAACCACATGCTCGACTCGCCAGAACCACCTGCCGGACACGCAAAAATCACCTGCCGGCTACGCCACAACCAGTTGGGGAACACTTCGGAATCACCTGCCGGGCTTGCTGGAACCACCTGCCGGTCATGCCAAAATCACCTGCCAACTACGCCAGTACCACTTCGCGGACACTGTGGAAACACCTGTTGGGCCGGCCGGAACCACATCTCAGACGTGCCACAACCATGTGCATGAGATGCTGGAACCACACCCCGAACAGACGGAAAACACCTGCCAGTTCCGTCTGAACAACCTGCCGATCACGCCTGAGCCACCTGCTCTACTCGCCGGAACCACGTACCTGACACGCCAAAATCACCAGCCGGGTATGCCACAACCACTTGGCGGACACTCCGGAATCATCTGCCGGACATGCCGGAACCAGCTCTCAGACACACCAGAACCACGTGCCGGAGACGCCGGAAGCACCTGCCGAGCATGCCGGAGCCACCTGCTCGACTCGCCAGAAACACCTGCCGGACACGCCAAAATCACCTGCCGGGTACGCCAGAACCACCTGGCGGACACTCCGAAATCACCTGTCGCGCATGCCGGAACCACCTCTCAGACGTGCCGGAAGCACGTGCAGGACACGCCGGAATCACCTACCGGACAGACCGGAACCACCTGCCGGACAAGCCGGAACCACCAGCTCGACTCGCCGGAACCACTGCCGGACATGCAAACTCACCTGCCGGCTATGCCAGAACCACTTGGCGAACACTCCAGAATCACCTGTCGGGCATGCCGGAACCACCTATCAGGCTTGTCAGAAACATGTTCCGGACACGCCGGTACCACCTGCCGAGTATGCCGGAACCACCTGATCCACTCCCCAGAACCACCTGCTGGACACGCCAGAATCACCTGCCGTCTACGCCAGAACCACTCGGCAGACACTCCGGAACCACATGCCGGGCATGCCGGAACCACCTCTCAGAGGTGCCAGAACCACATGCCGGACACTCCGGAATCACCTGCCGGTCATGCCGGAACCATTTCTCAGACGTGCCAGAACCATGTTCTAGACACGCCGCTACCACCTCCCGAGCTCGCCGGAACCACCTGCTGGACACGCCAAAATCACCTGCCGGCTACGCCACAACCATTTGGTGAACTCTTCGGAATCACCTGCCGGGCTGGCTGGAACCACCTGCCGGTCACGCCAACATCACCTGCCAGCTATGCCAGAACCACTTGGCGGACACCGTGGAAACACCTGTCGGGCCGGCCGGAACCACCTATCAGACGTGCCAGAACCATGTGCCTGAGATGCCGGAACCACACCCCGAACAGACCGAAACCACGTGCCAGAACCGCCTGAACCACCTGCCGAGCACGCCGGAACCACCTACTCGACTCGCCGGAACCACCTACCTGACACGCTAAAATCACCTGCCGGGTATGCCACAACCACTTGGTGGACACTCCGGAATCATCTGCCGGACATGCCAGAACCAGCTCTCAGACACACCAGAACCACGTGCCGGACACGCCGGAAGCACCTGCTGATCATGCCTGAGCCAAATGCTCGACTTGCAAGAAACGCCTGCCAGACACGCCAAAATCACCTGCCGGGTACGCAAGAACCACGTGGCGGACATTCCGGAATCACCTGTCGGGCATGCCGGAACCAACTCTCAGACGTGCCAGAACCTCGTGCCGGACACGCCAGAACCACCTGCCGGACAGACCGGAAACACCTGCTGGACACGCCGGAACCACCGGCTCGAATCGCAGAAACACCTGTCGGACATGCCAACATCACCTGCAGGGTACGCCAGAAACACTTGGCGGACGCTCCGGAATCACCTGTAGGGAGTGCCGGAACCAGATGATCCACTCCCCAGAACCACCTAGTGGACACGCCAAAATCAACTGCCGGCTATGCCGGAACCACCGGCTCGACTCGCCGGAACCACCACCGGACATGCAAAATGACATTCCGGCTACGCCATAACCACTTGGCGAACACTCCGGAATCACCTGTCGGGCATGCCGGAACCACCTCTCAGACTTGCCAGAGCCAAGTTCCGGACACGCCGGTACCACCTGCCGAGTATGCCGGAACCACCTGATCCACTCCCCAGAACCACCTGCTGGATGCGCCAGAATCACCTGCCGGCTACTCCAGAACCACTTGGCAGACACTCCGTAACCAACTGCCGGGCATGCCGGAACCACCTCTCAGAGGTGCCAGAACCACATGCCGGACACTCCGGAATCACCTGCCGGGCATGCCGGAACCATGTCTCAGACGTGCCAGAACCATGTTCCGGACATGCCGGAAGCACCTGCCGAGCTCGCCGGAACCACCTGCTGGACACGCCAAAATCACCTGCAGGCTACGCCAGAACCACTCGGCAGACACTCCGGAATCACATGCCGTGCATTCCGGATCCACCTCTCACAGGTGCCAGAACCACATGCTGGACACTCCGGAATCACCTGCCGGGCATTCCGGAACCACCTGCTGGACATGCCGGAACCACCGGCTCGAGTCGCCGGAATCATTGCCGGACATGCAAAATCACCTGCCGGCTACGCCAGAACCACTTGGCGAACACTCCGGAATCACCTGTCGGGCTTGGCGGAACCACCACTCAGACATGCCGGAACCACATGCCAATGACACCGGAAGCACCTGCCGAGCACGCCAGAACCACCTGCTCGACTCGCCACAACCACCCGCTGGACACGCCAAAATCACGTGCCGGCTACGCCAGAACCACTCGGCAGACACTCCGGAATCACCTGCCGGGCTGCCTGGAACCACCTGCCGGTCACACCAACATCACCTTTCAGCTACTCCAGAACCACTTGGCGGACACTCCGGAAACACCTGTCGGGCCGGCCGGAACCACCACTCAGACGTGCCGGAACCATGTGCCTGAGATGCCGGAACCACTCCCCGAACAGCCCGAAACCACCTGCCACACCCGCCTGAACCCCCTGGCGAGCACGCCTGATCCTCCTGCTCAACTAGCCGGAACCACCTTCCTGACACGCCAAAATCACCTGCCAGGTCTACCAGAACCACTTGGTGGACACTCCGGAATCATCTGCCGGACATGCCAGAACCAGCTCTCAGACACACCAGAACCACGTGCCAGAGACGCCGGAAGCACCAGCTGAGCATGCCTGAGCCACCTGCTCGACTCGCAAGAAACACCTGTTGGACATGCCAAAATCACCTGCCGGTACGCCAGAAACACTTGGCGGACGCTCCGGAATCACCTGTCGGGCGTGCCGGAACCACCTCTCAGACTTGCCAGAACCATGTTCTGGACACGCCGGTACCACCTGCCGAGTATGCCGGAACCAGCTGATCCACTCCCCAGAACCACGTAGTGGACACGCAAAATCAACTGCCGGCTACGCCGGAACCACCGGCTCGACTCGCCGGAACCACCGCCGGACATGCAAAATGACCTGCCGGCTACGCCAGAACCACTTGGCGAACACTCCGGAATCACCTGTCGGGCATGCTGGAACCACCTCTCAGACTTGCCAGAACCATGTTCCGGACACGCCGGTACCACCTGCCGAGTATGCCGGAACCACCTGATCCACTCCCCAGAAGCACCTGCTGCACACGCCAGAATCACCTGCCGACTACGCCAGAACCACTCGGCAGACACTCCGGAACCACCTGCCGGGCATGCCGGAACCACCTCTCAGAGGTGCCGGAACCACATGCCGGACACTCCGGAATCACCTGCCTGGCATGCCGGAACCATCTCTCAGACGTGCCAGAACCATGTTCCGGACACGACGGTACCACCTGCCGAGCTCGCCGGAACCACCTGCTGGACACGCCATAAATCAACTGCCAGCTACACCAGAACCACGTGGCGGACACTCCGGAATCATCTGCCTGACATGCCAGAACCAGCTGTCAGACACACCAGAACCACGTGCCAGACACGCCGGAAGCACCTGCTGAGCATGCCTGAGCCAAATGCTCGACTTGCAAGAAACACCTGCAAGACACGCCAAAATCACATGCCGGGTACGCCAGAACCACGTGGCGGACACTCCGGAATCACCTGTCGGGCATGCCGGAACCAACTCTCAGACGTGCCAGAACCTCCTGACGGTCACGCCAGAACCACCTGCCGGACAGACCGGAAACACCTGCTGGACACGCCGGAACCACCGGCTCGACTCGCCGGAACCACCACCGGACATGCAAAATGACCTGCCTGCTACGCCAGAACCACTTGGCGAACAATCCGGAATCACCTGTCGGGCATGCCGGAACCACCTCTCAGACTTTCCAGAGCCAAGTTCCGGACACGCCGGTACCACCTGCCGAGTATGCCGGAACCAGCTGGTCCACTCCCCAGAACCACGTAGTGGACACGCAAAATCAACTGCCGGCTACGCCGGAACCACCGGCTCGACTCGCCGGAACCACCGCCGGACATGCAAAATGACCTGCCGGCTACGCCAGAACCACTTGGCGAACACTCCGGAATCACCTGTCGGGCATGCTGGAACCACCTCTCAGACTTGCCAGAGCCAAGTTCCGGACACGCCGGTACCACCTGCCGAGTATGCCGGAACCACCTGATCCACTCCCCAGAACCACCCGCTGGACACGCCAAAATCACGTGCCGGCTACGCCAGAACCACTCGGCAGACACTCCGGAATCACCTGCCGGGCTGCCTGGAACCACCTGCCGGTCACACCAACATCACCTTTCAGCTACGCCAGAACCACTTGGCGGACACTCCGGAATCACCTGCCGGGCTGCCTGGAACCACCTGCCGGTCACACCAACATCACCTTTCAGCTACGCCAGAACCTCGTGCCTGACACGCCAGAACCACCTGCCGGACAGACCGGCACCACCTGCTGGACACGCCGGAACCACCGGCTCGACTCGCCAGAACCACCGCCTGACATGTAAAATGACCTGCCGGCTACGCCAGAACCAATTAGCGGACACTCCGGAAACACCTGTCGGGACGGCCGAACCACCTCTCAGACGTGCCAGAACCATCTGCCTGAGATGTCGGAACCACTCCCCGAACAGACCGAAACCACCTGCCAGACCCGCCTGAACCCCCTGGCGAGCACGCCTGATCCACCTGCTCAACTAGCCGGAACCACCTTCCTGACACGCCAAAATCACCTGCCAGGTCTACCAGAACCACTTGGTGGACACTCCGGAATCATCTGCCGGACATGCCAGAACCAGCTCTCAGACACACCAGAACCACGTGCCAGAGACGCCGGAAGCACCAGCTGAGCATGCCTGAGCCACCTGCTCGACTCGCAAGAAACACCTGTCGGACATGCCAAAATCACCTGCCGGGTACGCCAGAAACACTTGGCGGACGCTTCGGAATCACCTGTCGGGCGTGCCGGAACCACCTCTCAGACATGCCAGAACCATGTTCTGCACACGCCGGTACCACCTGCCGAGTATGCCGGAACCAGCTGATCCACTCCCCAGAACCACCTAGTGGACACGCCAGAATCACCTGCCGGCTACTTCAGAACCACTCGGCAGACACTCCGTAACCAACTGCTGGGCATGCCGGAACCACCTCTCAGAGGTGCCAGAACCACATGCCGGAAACTACGGAATCACCTGCCGGGCATGCCGGAACCACCTGCTGGACATGCCGGAACCACCGGCTCGACTCGCCGGAACCATTGCCGGACATGCAAAATCACCTGCCGGCTACGCCAGAACCACTTGGCGAACACTCCGGAATCACCTGCCGGGCATGGCGGAACCAGCTCTCAGACATGCCGGAATCACATGCCAATGACACCGGAAGCACCTGCCGAGCACGCCAGAACCACCTGCTCGACTCGCCATAACCACCCAATGGACACGCCAAAATGACCTGCCGGCTACGCCAGAACCACTTGGCGAACAATCCGGAATCAGCTGTAGGGCATGCCAGAACCACCTCTCAGACTTGCCAGAACCAAGGTTCCGGACACGCCGGTAGCACCTGCCGAGTATTACGGAACACGATGATCCACACCCAAGAACCACCTAGTGGACACGCCAAAATCAACTGCCGGCTACGCCGGAGCCACCGGCTCGACTCGCCGGAACCACCGCCGGACATGCAAAATGACCTGCCGGCTACGCCAGAACCACTTGGCGAGCACTCCGGAGTCACCTGTCGGGCATGCCGGAACCACCTCTCAGACTTGCCAGAACCATGTTCTGGACACGCCGGTACCACCTGCCGAGTATGGCGGAACCACCTGATCCACTCCCCAGAACCACCTGCGGACACCCCAGAATCACCTGCCGGCAACGCCAGAACCACTCGGCAGACACTCCGGAACCACCTGCCGGGCATGCCGGAACCACCTCTCAAAGGTGCCAGAACGACATGCCGGACACTCCGGAATCACCTGCCGGGCATGCCGGAACCATCTCTCAGACGTGCCAGAACCATGTTCCGGACACGCCGCTACCACCTGCCGAGCTCGCCGGAACGACCTGCTGGACACACCAAAATCACCTGCCGGCTACGCCAGAACCATTCAGCAGACACTCCGGAATCACCTGCCGGGCTGGCTGGAACCACCTGCCGGTCACGCCAACATCACATTTCAGCTACACGGGAACGACTTGGCGGACACTCCGGAAACACCTGTCGGGCCAGTCGGAACCACATCTCAGACGTGCCAGAACCATGTGCCTGAGATGCCGGAACCACTCCCCGAACAGACCGAAACAACCTGCCAAACCCGCCTGAACCCCCTGGTGAGAACGCCTGATCCACCTGCTCAAGTAGCCGGAACCACCTTCCCGACATGCCAAAATCACCTGCCAGGTCTACCAGAACCACTTGGTGGACACTCCGGAATCATCTGCCGGAAATGCCAGAACCAGCCCTCTGACAAACCAGAACCACGTGCCGGACACGCCGGAAGCACCTGCTGATCATGCCTGAGCCACATGCTCGACTTGCAAGAAACACCTGCCAGACACGCCAAAATCACCTGCCGGGTAGTCCAGAACCACGTGGCGGACTCTCTGGAATCACCTGTCGGGCATGCCGGAACCAACTCTCAGACGTGCCAGAACCTCATGCCGGACACGCCAGAACCACCTGCCGGACAGACCGGAAACACCTGCTGGACACGCCGGAACCACCGGCTCGACTCGCCAGAACCACCTGCCGATCACGCAAAAATCACCTGCCGGCTACGCCACAACCAGTTGGGGAACACTTCGGAATCACCTGCCGGGCTTGCTGGAACCACCTGCCGGTCATGCCAAAATCACCTGCCAACTACGCCAGTACCACTTCGCGGACACTGTGGAAACACCTGTTGGGCCGGCCGGAACCACATCTCAGACGTGCCACAACCATGTGCATGAGATGCTGGAACCACACCCCGAACAGACGGAAAACACCTGCCAGTTCCGTCTGAACAACCTGCCGATCACGCCTGAGCCACCTGCTCTACTCGCCGGAACCACGTACCTGACACGCCAAAATCACCAGCCGGGTATGCCACAACCACTTGGCGGACACTCCGGAATCATCTGCCGGACATGCCGGAACCAGCTCTCAGACACACCAGAACCACGTGCCGGAGACGCCGGAAGCACCTGCCGAGCATGCCGGAGCCACCTGCTCGACTCGCCAGAAACACCTGCCGGACACGCCAAAATCACCTGCCGGGTACGCCAGAACCACCTGGCGGACACTCCGAAATCACCTGTCGCGCATGCCGGAACCACCTCTCAGACGTGCCGGAAGCACGTGCAGGACACGCCGGAATCACCTACCGGACAGACCGGAACCACCTGCCGGACAAGCCGGAACCACCAGCTCGACTCGCCGGAACCACTGCCGGACATGCAAACTCACCTGCCGGCTATGCCAGAACCACTTGGCGAACACTCCAGAATCACCTGTCGGGCATGCCGGAACCACCTATCAGGCTTGTCAGAAACATGTTCCGGACACGCCGGTACCACCTGCCGAGTATGCCGGAACCACCTGATCCACTCCCCAGAACCACCTGCTGGACACGCCAGAATCACCTGCCGTCTACGCCAGAACCACTCGGCAGACACTCCGGAACCACATGCCGGGCATGCCGGAACCACCTCTCAGAGGTGCCAGAACCACATGCCGGACACTCCGGAATCACCTGCCGGTCATGCCGGAACCATTTCTCAGACGTGCCAGAACCATGTTCTAGACACGCCGCTACCACCTCCCGAGCTCGCCGGAACCACCTGCTGGACACGCCAAAATCACCTGCCGGCTACGCCACAACCATTTGGTGAACTCTTCGGAATCACCTGCCGGGCTGGCTGGAACCACCTGCCGGTCACGCCAACATCACCTGCCAGCTATGCCAGAACCACTTGGCGGACACCGTGGAAACACCTGTCGGGCCGGCCGGAACCACCTATCAGACGTGCCAGAACCATGTGCCTGAGATGCCGGAACCACACCCCGAACAGACCGAAACCACGTGCCAGAACCGCCTGAACCACCTGCCGAGCACGCCGGAACCACCTACTCGACTCGCCGGAACCACCTACCTGACACGCTAAAATCACCTGCCGGGTATGCCACAACCACTTGGTGGACACTCCGGAATCATCTGCCGGACATGCCAGAACCAGCTCTCAGACACACCAGAACCACGTGCCGGACACGCCGGAAGCACCTGCTGATCATGCCTGAGCCAAATGCTCGACTTGCAAGAAACGCCTGCCAGACACGCCAAAATCACCTGCCGGGTACGCAAGAACCACGTGGCGGACATTCCGGAATCACCTGTCGGGCATGCCGGAACCAACTCTCAGACGTGCCAGAACCTCGTGCCGGACACGCCAGAACCACCTGCCGGACAGACCGGAAACACCTGCTGGACACGCCGGAACCACCGGCTCGAATCGCAGAAACACCTGTCGGACATGCCAACATCACCTGCAGGGTACGCCAGAAACACTTGGCGGACGCTCCGGAATCACCTGTAGGGAGTGCCGGAACCAGATGATCCACTCCCCAGAACCACCTAGTGGACACGCCAAAATCAACTGCCGGCTATGCCGGAACCACCGGCTCGACTCGCCGGAACCACCACCGGACATGCAAAATGACATTCCGGCTACGCCATAACCACTTGGCGAACACTCCGGAATCACCTGTCGGGCATGCCGGAACCACCTCTCAGACTTGCCAGAGCCAAGTTCCGGACACGCCGGTACCACCTGCCGAGTATGCCGGAACCACCTGATCCACTCCCCAGAACCACCTGCTGGATGCGCCAGAATCACCTGCCGGCTACTCCAGAACCACTTGGCAGACACTCCGTAACCAACTGCCGGGCATGCCGGAACCACCTCTCAGAGGTGCCAGAACCACATGCCGGACACTCCGGAATCACCTGCCGGGCATGCCGGAACCATGTCTCAGACGTGCCAGAACCATGTTCCGGACATGCCGGAAGCACCTGCCGAGCTCGCCGGAACCACCTGCTGGACACGCCAAAATCACCTGCAGGCTACGCCAGAACCACTCGGCAGACACTCCGGAATCACATGCCGTGCATTCCGGATCCACCTCTCACAGGTGCCAGAACCACATGCTGGACACTCCGGAATCACCTGCCGGGCATTCCGGAACCACCTGCTGGACATGCCGGAACCACCGGCTCGAGTCGCCGGAATCATTGCCGGACATGCAAAATCACCTGCCGGCTACGCCAGAACCACTTGGCGAACACTCCGGAATCACCTGTCGGGCTTGGCGGAACCACCACTCAGACATGCCGGAACCACATGCCAATGACACCGGAAGCACCTGCCGAGCACGCCAGAACCACCTGCTCGACTCGCCACAACCACCCGCTGGACACGCCAAAATCACGTGCCGGCTACGCCAGAACCACTCGGCAGACACTCCGGAATCACCTGCCGGGCTGCCTGGAACCACCTGCCGGTCACACCAACATCACCTTTCAGCTACTCCAGAACCACTTGGCGGACACTCCGGAAACACCTGTCGGGCCGGCCGGAACCACCACTCAGACGTGCCGGAACCATGTGCCTGAGATGCCGGAACCACTCCCCGAACAGCCCGAAACCACCTGCCACACCCGCCTGAACCCCCTGGCGAGCACGCCTGATCCTCCTGCTCAACTAGCCGGAACCACCTTCCTGACACGCCAAAATCACCTGCCAGGTCTACCAGAACCACTTGGTGGACACTCCGGAATCATCTGCCGGACATGCCAGAACCAGCTCTCAGACACACCAGAACCACGTGCCAGAGACGCCGGAAGCACCAGCTGAGCATGCCTGAGCCACCTGCTCGACTCGCAAGAAACACCTGTTGGACATGCCAAAATCACCTGCCGGTACGCCAGAAACACTTGGCGGACGCTCCGGAATCACCTGTCGGGCGTGCCGGAACCACCTCTCAGACTTGCCAGAACCATGTTCTGGACACGCCGGTACCACCTGCCGAGTATGCCGGAACCAGCTGATCCACTCCCCAGAACCACGTAGTGGACACGCAAAATCAACTGCCGGCTACGCCGGAACCACCGGCTCGACTCGCCGGAACCACCGCCGGACATGCAAAATGACCTGCCGGCTACGCCAGAACCACTTGGCGAACACTCCGGAATCACCTGTCGGGCATGCTGGAACCACCTCTCAGACTTGCCAGAACCATGTTCCGGACACGCCGGTACCACCTGCCGAGTATGCCGGAACCACCTGATCCACTCCCCAGAAGCACCTGCTGCACACGCCAGAATCACCTGCCGACTACGCCAGAACCACTCGGCAGACACTCCGGAACCACCTGCCGGGCATGCCGGAACCACCTCTCAGAGGTGCCGGAACCACATGCCGGACACTCCGGAATCACCTGCCTGGCATGCCGGAACCATCTCTCAGACGTGCCAGAACCATGTTCCGGACACGACGGTACCACCTGCCGAGCTCGCCGGAACCACCTGCTGGACACGCCATAAATCAACTGCCAGCTACACCAGAACCACGTGGCGGACACTCCGGAATCATCTGCCTGACATGCCAGAACCAGCTGTCAGACACACCAGAACCACGTGCCAGACACGCCGGAAGCACCTGCTGAGCATGCCTGAGCCAAATGCTCGACTTGCAAGAAACACCTGCAAGACACGCCAAAATCACATGCCGGGTACGCCAGAACCACGTGGCGGACACTCCGGAATCACCTGTCGGGCATGCCGGAACCAACTCTCAGACGTGCCAGAACCTCCTGACGGTCACGCCAGAACCACCTGCCGGACAGACCGGAAACACCTGCTGGACACGCCGGAACCACCGGCTCGACTCGCCGGAACCACCACCGGACATGCAAAATGACCTGCCTGCTACGCCAGAACCACTTGGCGAACAATCCGGAATCACCTGTCGGGCATGCCGGAACCACCTCTCAGACTTTCCAGAGCCAAGTTCCGGACACGCCGGTACCACCTGCCGAGTATGCCGGAACCAGCTGGTCCACTCCCCAGAACCACGTAGTGGACACGCAAAATCAACTGCCGGCTACGCCGGAACCACCGGCTCGACTCGCCGGAACCACCGCCGGACATGCAAAATGACCTGCCGGCTACGCCAGAACCACTTGGCGAACACTCCGGAATCACCTGTCGGGCATGCTGGAACCACCTCTCAGACTTGCCAGAGCCAAGTTCCGGACACGCCGGTACCACCTGCCGAGTATGCCGGAACCACCTGATCCACTCCCCAGAACCACCCGCTGGACACGCCAAAATCACGTGCCGGCTACGCCAGAACCACTCGGCAGACACTCCGGAATCACCTGCCGGGCTGCCTGGAACCACCTGCCGGTCACACCAACATCACCTTTCAGCTACGCCAGAACCACTTGGCGGACACTCCGGAATCACCTGCCGGGCTGCCTGGAACCACCTGCCGGTCACACCAACATCACCTTTCAGCTACGCCAGAACCTCGTGCCTGACACGCCAGAACCACCTGCCGGACAGACCGGCACCACCTGCTGGACACGCCGGAACCACCGGCTCGACTCGCCAGAACCACCGCCTGACATGTAAAATGACCTGCCGGCTACGCCAGAACCAATTAGCGGACACTCCGGAAACACCTGTCGGGACGGCCGAACCACCTCTCAGACGTGCCAGAACCATCTGCCTGAGATGTCGGAACCACTCCCCGAACAGACCGAAACCACCTGCCAGACCCGCCTGAACCCCCTGGCGAGCACGCCTGATCCACCTGCTCAACTAGCCGGAACCACCTTCCTGACACGCCAAAATCACCTGCCAGGTCTACCAGAACCACTTGGTGGACACTCCGGAATCATCTGCCGGACATGCCAGAACCAGCTCTCAGACACACCAGAACCACGTGCCAGAGACGCCGGAAGCACCAGCTGAGCATGCCTGAGCCACCTGCTCGACTCGCAAGAAACACCTGTCGGACATGCCAAAATCACCTGCCGGGTACGCCAGAAACACTTGGCGGACGCTTCGGAATCACCTGTCGGGCGTGCCGGAACCACCTCTCAGACATGCCAGAACCATGTTCTGCACACGCCGGTACCACCTGCCGAGTATGCCGGAACCAGCTGATCCACTCCCCAGAACCACCTAGTGGACACGCCAGAATCACCTGCCGGCTACTTCAGAACCACTCGGCAGACACTCCGTAACCAACTGCTGGGCATGCCGGAACCACCTCTCAGAGGTGCCAGAACCACATGCCGGAAACTACGGAATCACCTGCCGGGCATGCCGGAACCACCTGCTGGACATGCCGGAACCACCGGCTCGACTCGCCGGAACCATTGCCGGACATGCAAAATCACCTGCCGGCTACGCCAGAACCACTTGGCGAACACTCCGGAATCACCTGCCGGGCATGGCGGAACCAGCTCTCAGACATGCCGGAATCACATGCCAATGACACCGGAAGCACCTGCCGAGCACGCCAGAACCACCTGCTCGACTCGCCATAACCACCCAATGGACACGCCAAAATGACCTGCCGGCTACGCCAGAACCACTTGGCGAACAATCCGGAATCAGCTGTAGGGCATGCCAGAACCACCTCTCAGACTTGCCAGAACCAAGGTTCCGGACACGCCGGTAGCACCTGCCGAGTATTACGGAACACGATGATCCACACCCAAGAACCACCTAGTGGACACGCCAAAATCAACTGCCGGCTACGCCGGAGCCACCGGCTCGACTCGCCGGAACCACCGCCGGACATGCAAAATGACCTGCCGGCTACGCCAGAACCACTTGGCGAGCACTCCGGAGTCACCTGTCGGGCATGCCGGAACCACCTCTCAGACTTGCCAGAACCATGTTCTGGACACGCCGGTACCACCTGCCGAGTATGGCGGAACCACCTGATCCACTCCCCAGAACCACCTGCGGACACCCCAGAATCACCTGCCGGCAACGCCAGAACCACTCGGCAGACACTCCGGAACCACCTGCCGGGCATGCCGGAACCACCTCTCAAAGGTGCCAGAACGACATGCCGGACACTCCGGAATCACCTGCCGGGCATGCCGGAACCATCTCTCAGACGTGCCAGAACCATGTTCCGGACACGCCGCTACCACCTGCCGAGCTCGCCGGAACGACCTGCTGGACACACCAAAATCACCTGCCGGCTACGCCAGAACCATTCAGCAGACACTCCGGAATCACCTGCCGGGCTGGCTGGAACCACCTGCCGGTCACGCCAACATCACATTTCAGCTACACGGGAACGACTTGGCGGACACTCCGGAAACACCTGTCGGGCCAGTCGGAACCACATCTCAGACGTGCCAGAACCATGTGCCTGAGATGCCGGAACCACTCCCCGAACAGACCGAAACAACCTGCCAAACCCGCCTGAACCCCCTGGTGAGAACGCCTGATCCACCTGCTCAAGTAGCCGGAACCACCTTCCCGACATGCCAAAATCACCTGCCAGGTCTACCAGAACCACTTGGTGGACACTCCGGAATCATCTGCCGGAAATGCCAGAACCAGCCCTCTGACAAACCAGAACCACGTGCCGGACACGCCGGAAGCACCTGCTGATCATGCCTGAGCCACATGCTCGACTTGCAAGAAACACCTGCCAGACACGCCAAAATCACCTGCCGGGTAGTCCAGAACCACGTGGCGGACTCTCTGGAATCACCTGTCGGGCATGCCGGAACCAACTCTCAGACGTGCCAGAACCTCATGCCGGACACGCCAGAACCACCTGCCGGACAGACCGGAAACACCGGCCGGACACGCCGGAACAACCGGCTTGACTCGCCGGAACCACCGCCGGACATGCAAAATGACCTGCCGGCTACGCCAGAACCACTTGGCGAACACTCCGGAATCACCTGTCGGGCAAGCCGGAACCACCTCTCAGACTTGCCAGAACCATGTTCCGGACACGCCGGTACCACCTGCCGAGTATGCCGGAACCACCTGATCCACTCCCCAGAACCACCTGCTGGACACGCCAGAATCACCTGCCGACTACGCCAGAACCACTCGGCAGACACTCCGGAACCAACTGCCGGGCATGCCGGAACCACCTCTCAGAGGTGCCAGAATCACATGCCGGACACTCTGGAATCACCTGCCGGGCATGCCGGAACCATCTCTCAGACGTGCCAGAACCATGTTCCCCACACGCCGGTACCTCCACCGAGCTCGCCGGAACCACCTGCTGGACACGCCAAAATCACCTGCCGACTACGCCAGAAACACGTGGCAGACACTCCGGAATCACCTGCCGGGCATGCCGGAACCACCTGCCGGACATGCCGTAACCACCGGCTCGACTCGCCGGAACCATTGCCGGACATGCAAAATCACCTGCCGGCTATGCCAGAACCACTTGGGGAACACTCTGGAATCACCTGCCGGGTATGGCGGAACCACCTCTCAGACATGCCGGAACCACATGCCAATGACACCGGAAGCACCTGCCGAGCACGCCAGAACCACCTGCTCGACTAGCCAAAACCACCTGCTGGACACGCCAAAATCACCTGCCGGCTACGCCACAACCATTTGGTGAACTCTTCGGAATCACCTGCCGGGCTGGCTGGAACCACCTGCCGGTCACGCCAACATCACCTGCCAGCTATGCCAGAACCACTTGGCGGACACCATGGAAACACCTGTCGGGCCGGCCGGAACCACCTATCAGACGTGCCAGAACCATGTGCCTGAGATGCCGGAACCACACCCCGAACAGACCGAAACCACGTGCCAGAACCGCCTGAACCACCTGCCGAGCACGCCGGAACCACCTACTCGACTCGCCGGAACCACCTACCTGACACGCTAAAATCACCTGCCGGGTATGCCACAACCACTTGGTGGACACTCCGGAATCATCTGCCGGAAATGCCAGAACCAGCTCTCAGACACACCAGAACCACGTGCCGGACACGCCGGAAGCACCTGCTGATCATGCCTGAGCCAAATGCTCGACTTGCAAGAAACGCCTGCCAGACACGCCAAAATCACCTGCCGGGTACGCAAGAACCACGTGGCGGACATTCCGGAATCACCTGTCGGGCATGCCGGAACCAACTCTCAGACGTGCCAGAACCTCGTGCCGGACACGCCAGAACCACCTGCCGGACAGACCGGAAACACCTGCTGGACACGCCGGAACCACCGGCTCGAATCGCAGAAACACCTGTCGGACATGCCAAAATCACCTGCAGGGTACGCCAGAAACACTTGGCGGACGCTCCGGAATCACCTGTAGGGAGTGCCGGAACCAGATGATCCACTCCCCAGAACCACCTAGTGGACACGCCAAAATCAACTGCCGGCTATGCCGGAACCACCGGCTCGACTCGCCGGAACCACCACCGGACATGCAAAATGACATTCCGGCTACGCCATAACCACTTGGCGAACACTCCGGAATCACCTGTCGGGCATGCCGGAACCACCTCTCAGACTTGCCAGAGCCAAGTTCCGGACACGCCGGTACCACCTGCCGAGTATGCCGGAACCACCTGATCCACTCCCCAGAACCACCTGCTGGATGCGCCAGAATCACCTGCCGGCTACTCCAGAACCACTTGGCAGACACTCCGTAACCAACTGCCGGGCATGCCGGAACCACCTCTCAGAGGTGCCAGAACCACATGCCGGACACTCCGGAATCACCTGCCGGGCATGCCGGAACCATGTCTCAGACGTGCCAGAACCATGTTCCGGACATGCCGGAAGCACCTGCCGAGCTCGCCGGAACCACCTGCTGGACACGCCAAAATCACCTGCAGGCTACGCCAGAACCACTCGGCAGACACTCCGGAATCACATGCCGTGCATTCCGGATCCACCTCTCACAGGTGCCAGAACCACATGCTGGACACTCCGGAATCACCTGCCGGGCATTCCGGAACCACCTGCTGGACATGCCGGAACCACCGGCTCGAGTCGCCGGAATCATTGCCGGACATGCAAAATCACCTGCCGGCTACGCCAGAACCACTTGGCGAACACTCCGGAATCACCTGTCGGGCTTGGCGGAACCACCACTCAGACATGCCGGAACCACATGCCAATGACACCGGAAGCACCTGCCGAGCACGCCAGAACCACCTGCTCGACTCGCCACAACCACCCGCTGGACACGCCAAAATCACGTGCCGGCTACGCCAGAACCACTCGGCAGACACTCCGGAATCACCTGCCGGGCTGCCTGGAACCACCTGCCGGTCACGCCAACATCAACTTTCAGCTACGCCAGAACCACTTGGCGGACACTCCGGAAACACCTGTCGGGCCGGCCGGAACCACCTCTCAGACGTGCCGGAACCATGTGCCTGAGATGCCGGAACCACTGCCCGAAAAGCCCGAAACCACCTGCCACACCCGCCTGAACCCCCTGGAGAATTCGCCTGATCCACCTGCTGAACTAGCCGGAACCACCTTCCTGACACGCCAAAATCACCTGCCAGGTCTACCAGAACCACTTGGTGGACACTCCGGAATCATCTGCCGGACATGCCAGAACCAGCTCTCAGACACACCAGAACCACGTGCCAGAGACGCCGGAAGCACCAGCTGAGCATGCCTGAGCCACCTGCTCGACTCGCAAGAAACACCTGTCGGACATGCCAAAATCACCTGCCGGGTACGCCAGAATCACTTGGCGGACGCTCCGGAATCACCTGTCGGGCATGCCGGAACCACCTCTCAGACTTGCCAGAACCATGTCCTGGACACGCCGGTACCACCTGCCGAGTATGCCGGAACCAGCTGATCCACTCCCCAGAAACACGTAGTGGACACGCAAAATCAACTGCCGGCTACGCCGGAACAACCGGCTCGACTCGCCGGAACCACCGCCGGACATGCAAAATGACCTGCCGCCTACGTCAGAAACACTTGGCGAACACTCCGGTATCACCTGTCGGGCATGCCGGAACCACCTCTCAGACTTGCTAGAACCATGTTCCGGACACGCCGGTACCACCTGCCGAGTATGCCGGAAACACATGATCCACTCCCCAGAACCACTTGCTGGACACGCCAGAATCACCTGCCGGGTACGCCAGAACCCTCTGGAAGGACCTGCCGGGCATGCCGGAAACACCTCTCAGAGGTGCCAGAACCACATGGCGGACACTCCGGAATCATCTGCCGGACATGCCAGAACCAGCTCTCAGACACACCAGAACCACATGCCAGAGACGCGGGAAACACCAGCTGAGCATGCCTCAGCCACCTGCTCGACTCGCAAGAAACACCGGTCGGACATGCCAAAATCACCTGCCGGGTACGCCAGAAACACTTGGCGGACGCTCCGGAATCACCTGTCGGGCGTGCCGGGACCACCTATCAGACTTGCCAGAACCATGTTCTGGACACGCCGGGACCACCTGCCGAGTATGCCGGAACCAGCGGATCCACTCCCCAGAACCACCTAGTGGACACGCCAAAATCAACTGCCGGCTACGCCAGAACCGCTCGGCAGACACTCCGGAATCACATGCCAGGCATTCCGGAACCACCTCTCAGAGGTGCCAGAACCAAATGCCGGAGACTCCGGTATCACCTGCCGGGCATCCCGGAACCACCTCTCAGAGGTGCCAGAACCACATGCCGGACACTCCGGAATCACCTGCCGGGCATGCCGGAACCACCGGCTCGACTCTCCGTAACCATTGCCGGACATGCAAAATCACCTGCCGGCTACGCCAGAACCACTTGGCGAACACTCCGGAATCACCTGCCTGGCATGGCAGCACCATCTCTCAGATATGCCGGAACCACATGCCAATGACACCGGAAGCACCTGCCGAGCACGCCAGAACAACCTGCTCGACTCGCCAAAACCACCTGCTGGACACGCTGAATTCACCTGCCGGCTAGGCCACAACCATTTGGTGAACTCTTCAGAATCACCTGCCGGGCTTTCTGGAACCACCTGCCGGTCACGCCAACATCACCTGCCAGCTATGCCAGAACCACTTGTCGGACACCATGGAAACACCTGTCGGGCCGGCCGGAACCACCTCTCAGACTTGCCAGAACCATGTTCCGGACATGCCGGAACCACCTGCCGAGCTCGCCGGAACCACCTGCTGGACACGCCAGAATCACCTGCCGGCTACTCCAGAACCACTTGGCAGACACTCCGTAACCAACTGCCGGGCATGCCGGAACCACCTCTCAGAGGTGCCAGAACCACATGCCGGACACTCCGGAATCACCTGCCGGGCATGCCGGAACCATGTCTCAGACGTGCCAGAACCATGTTCCGGACATGCCGGAAGCACCTGCCGAGCTCGCCGGAACCACCTGCTGGACACGCCAAAATCACCTGCAGGCTACGCCAGAACCACTCGGCAGACACTCCGGAATCACATGCCGTGCATTCCGGATCCACCTCTCACAGGTGCCAGAACCACATGCTGGACACTCCGGAATCACCTGCCGGGCATTCCGGAACCACCTGCTGGACATGCCGGAACCACCGGCTCGAGTCGCCGGAATCATTGCCGGACATGCAAAATCACCTGCCGGCTACGCCAGAACCACTTGGCGAACACTCCGGAATCACCTGTCGGGCTTGGCGGAACCACCACTCAGACATGCCGGAACCACATGCCAATGACACCGGAAGCACCTGCCGAGCACGCCAGAACCACCTGCTCGACTCGCCACAACCACCCGCTGGACACGCCAAAATCACGTGCCGGCTACGCCAGAACCACTCGGCAGACACTCCGGAATCACCTGCCGGGCTGCCTGGAACCACCTGCCGGTCACACCAACATCACCTTTCAGCTACGCCAGAACCACTTGGCGGACACTCCGGAATCACCTGTCGGGCGTGCCGGAACCACCTCTCAGACTTGCCAGAACCATGTTCTGGACACGCCGGTACCACCTGCCGAGTATGCCGGAACCAGCTGATCCACTCCCCAGAACCACGTAGTGGACACGCAAAATCAACTGCCGGCTACGCCGGAACCACCGGCTCGACTCGCCGGAACCACCGCCGGACATGCAAAATGACCTGCCGGCTACGCCAGAACCACTTGGCGAACACTCCGGAATCACCTGTCGGGCATGCTGGAACCACCTCTCAGACTTGCCAGAACCATGTCCGGACACGCCGGTACCACCTGCCGAGTATGCCGGAACCACCTGATCCACTCCCCAGAAGCACCTGCTGCACACGCCAGAATCACCTGCCGACTACGCCAGAACCACTCGGCAGACACTCCGGAACCACCTGCCGGGCATGCCGGAACCACCTCTCAGAGGTGCCGGAACCACATGCCGGACACTCCGGAATCACCTGCCTGGCATGCCGGAACCATCTCTCAGACGTGCCAGAACCATGTTCCGGACACGACGGTACCACCTGCCGAGCTCGCCGGAACCACCTGCTGGACACGCCATAAATCAACTGCCAGCTACACCAGAACCACGTGGCGGACACTCCGGAATCATCTGCCTGACATGCCAGAACCAGCTGTCAGACACACCAGAACCACGTGCCAGACACGCCGGAAGCACCTGCTGAGCATGCCTGAGCCAAATGCTCGACTTGCAAGAAACACCTGCAAGACACGCCAAAATCACATGCCGGGTACGCCAGAACCACGTGGCGGACACTCCGGAATCACCTGTCGGGCATGCCGGAACCAACTCTCAGACGTGCCAGAACCTCCTGACGGTCACGCCAGAACCACCTGCCGGACAGACCGGAAACACCTGCTGGACACGCCGGAACCACCGGCTCGACTCGCCGGAACCACCACCGGACATGCAAAATGACCTGCCTGCTACGCCAGAACCACTTGGCGAACAATCCGGAATCACCTGTCGGGCATGCCGGAACCACCTCTCAGACTTTCCAGAGCCAAGTTCCGGACACGCCGGTACCACCTGCCGAGTATGCCGGAACCAGCTGGTCCACTCCCCAGAACCACGTAGTGGACACGCAAAATCAACTGCCGGCTACGCCGGAACCACCGGCTCGACTCGCCGGAACCACCGCCGGACATGCAAAATGACCTGCCGGCTACGCCAGAACCACTTGGGGAACACTCCGGAATCACCTGTCGGGCATGCTGGAACCACCTCTCAGACTTTCCAGAGCCAAGTTCCGGACACGCCGGTACCACCTGCCGAGTATGCCGGAACCACCTGATCCACTCCCCAGAACCACCCGCTGGACACGCCAAAATCACGTGCCGGCTACGCCAGAACCACTCGGCAGACACTCCGGAATCACCTGCCGGGCTGCCTGGAACCACCTGCCGTTCACACCAACATCACCTTTCAGCTACGCCAGAACCACTTGGCGGACACTCCGGAATCACCTGCCGGGCTGCCTGGAACCACCTGCCGGTCACACCAACATCACCTTTCAGCTACGCCAGAACCTCGTGCCTGACACGCCAGAACCACCTGCCGGACAGACCGGCACCACCTGCTGGACACGCCGGAACCACCGGCTCGACTCGCCAGAACCACCGCCTGACATGTAAAATGACCTGCCGGCTACGCCAGAACCAATTAGCGGACACTCCGGAAACACCTGTCGGGACGGCCGAACCACCTCTCAGACGTGCCAGAACCATCTGCCTGAGATGTCGGAACCACTCCCCGAACAGACCGAAACCACCTGCCAGACCCGCCTGAACCCCCTGGCGAGCACGCCTGATCCACCTGCTCAACTAGCCGGAACCACCTTCCTGACACGCCAAAATCACCTGCCAGGTCTACCAGAACCACTTGGTGGACACTCCGGAATCATCTGCCGGACATGCCAGAACCAGCTCTCAGACACACCAGAACCACGTGCCAGAGACGCCGGAAGCACCAGCTGAGCATGCCTGAGCCACCTGCTCGACTCGCAAGAAACACCTGTCGGACATGCCAAAATCACCTGCCGGGTACGCCAGAAACACTTGGCGGACGCTTCGGAATCACCTGTCGGGCGTGCCGGAACCACCTCTCAGACATGCCAGAACCATGTTCTGCACACGCCGGTACCACCTGCCGAGTATGCCGGAACCAGCTGATCCACTCCCCAGAACCACCTAGTGGACACGCCAGAATCACCTGCCGGCTACTTCAGAACCACTCGGCAGACACTCCGTAACCAACTGCTGGGCATGCCGGAACCACCTCTCAGAGGTGCCAGAACCACATGCCGGAAACTACGGAATCACCTGCCGGGCATGCCGGAACCACCTGCTGGACATGCCGGAACCACCGGCTCGACTCGCCGGAACCATTGCCGGACATGCAAAATCACCTGCCGGCTACGCCAGAACCACTTGGCGAACACTCCGGAATCACCTGCCGGGCATGGCGGAACCAGCTCTCAGACATGCCGGAATCACATGCCAATGACACCGGAAGCACCTGCCGAGCACGCCAGAACCACCTGCTCGACTCGCCATAACCACCCAATGGACACGCCAAAATGACCTGCCGGCTACGCCAGAACCACTTGGCGAACAATCCGGAATCAGCTGTCGGGCATGCCAGAACCACCTCTCAGACTTGCCAGAACCAAGGTTCCGGACACGCCGGTAGCACCTGCCGAGTATTACGGAACACGATGATCCACACCCAAGAACCACCTAGTGGACACGCCAAAATCAACTGCCGGCTACGCCGGAGCCACCGGCTCGACTCGCCGGAACCACCGCCGGACATGCAAAATGACCTGCCGGCTACGCCAGAACCACTTGGCGAGCACTCCGGAGTCACCTGTCGGGCATGCCGGAACCACCTCTCAGACTTGCCAGAACCATGTTCCGGACACGCCGGTACCACCTGCCGAGTATGGCGGAACCACCTGATCCACTCCCCAGAACCACCTGCGGACACCCCAGAATCACCTGCCGGCAACGCCAGAACCACTCGGCAGACACTCCGGAACCACCTGCCGGGCATGCCGGAACCACCTCTCAAAGGTGCCAGAACGACATGCCGGACACTCCGGAATCACCTGCCGGGCATGCCGGAACCATCTCTCAGACGTGCCAGAACCATGTTCCGGACACGCCGCTACCACCTGCCGAGCTCGCCGGAACGACCTGCTGGACACACCAAAATCACCTGCCGGCTACGCCAGAACCATTCAGCAGACACTCCGGAATCACCTGCCGGGCTGGCTGGAACCACCTGCCGGTCACGCCAACATCACATTTCAGCTACACGGGAACGACTTGGCGGACACTCCGGAAACACCTGTCGGGCCAGTGAGAACCACATCTCAGACGTGCCAGAACCATGTGCCTGAGATGCCGGAACCACTCCCCGAACAGACCGAAACAACCTGCCAAACCCGCCTGAACCCCCTGGTGAGAACGCCTGATCCACCTGCTCAAGTAGCCGGAACCACCTTCCCGACATGCCAAAATCACCTGCCAGGTCTACCAGAACCACTTGGTGGACACTCCGGAATCATCTGCCGGAAATGCCAGAACCAGCCCTCTGACAAACCAGAACCACGTGCCGGACACGCCGGAAGCACCTGCTGATCATGCCTGAGCCACATGCTCGACTTGCAAGAAACACCTGCCAGACACGCCAAAATCACCTGCCGGGTAGTCCAGAACCACGTGGCGGACTCTCCGGAATCACCTGTCGGGCATGCCGGAACCAACTCTCAGACGTGCCAGAACCTCATGCCGGACACGCCAGAACCACCTGCCGGACAGACCGGAAACACCGGCCGGACACGCCGGAACAACCGGCTTGACTCGCCGGAACCACCGCCGGACATGCAAAATGACCTGCCGGCTACGCCAGAACCACTTGGCGAACACTCCGGAATCACCTGTCGGGCAAGCCGGAACCACCTCTCAGACTTGCCAGAACCATGTTCCGGACACGCCGGTACCACCTGCCGAGTATGCCGGAACCACCTGATCCACTCCCCAGAACCACCTGCTGGACACGCCAGAATCACCTGCCGACTACGCCAGAACCACTCGGCAGACACTCCGGAACCAACTGCCGGGCATGCCGGAACCACCTCTCAGAGGTGCCAGAATCACATGCCGGACACTCTGGAATCACCTGCCGGGCATGCCGGAACCATCTCTCAGACGTGCCAGAACCATGTTCCCCACACGCCGGTACCTCCACCGAGCTCGCCGGAACCACCTGCTGGACACGCCAAAATCACCTGCCGACTACGCCAGAAACACGTGGCAGACACTCCGGAATCACCTGCCGGGCATGCCGGAACCACCTGCCGGACATGCCGTAACCACCGGCTCGACTCGCCGGAACCATTGCCGGACATGCAAAATCACCTGCCGGCTATGCCAGAACCACTTGGGGAACACTCTGGAATCACCTGCCGGGTATGGCGGAACCACCTCTCAGACATGCCAGAACCACATGCCAATGACACCGGAAGCACCTGCCGAGCACGCCAGAACCACCTGCTCGACTAGCCAAAACCACCTGCTGGACACGCCAAAATCACCTGCCGGCTACGCCACAACCATTTGGTGAACTCTTCGGAATCACCTGCCGGGCTGGCTGGAACCACCTGCCGGTCACGCCAACATCACCTGCCAGCTATGCCAGAACCACTTGGCGGACACCATGGAAACACCTGTCGGGCCGGCCGGAACCACCTATCAGACGTGCCAGAACCATGTGCCTGAGATGCCGGAACCACACCCCGAACAGACCGAAACCACGTGCCAGAACCGCCTGAACCACCTGCCGAGCACGCCGGAACCACCTACTCGACTCGCCGGAACCACCTACCTGACACGCTAAAATCACCTGCCGGGTATGCCACAACCACTTGGTGGACACTCCGGAATCATCTGCCGGACATGCCAGAACCAGCTCTCAGACACACCAGAACCACGTGCCGGACACGCCGGAAGCACCTGCTGATCATGCCTGAGCCAAATGCTCGACTTGCAAGAAACGCCTGCCAGACACGCCAAAATCACCTGCCGGGTACGCAAGAACCACGTGGCGGACATTCCGGAATCACCTGTCGGGCATGCCGGAACCAACTCTCAGACGTGCCAGAACCTCGTGCCGGACACGCCAGAACCACCTGCCGGACAGACCGGAAACACCTGCTGGACACGCCGGAACCACCGGCTCGAATCGCAGAAACACCTGTCGGACATGCCAAAATCACCTGCAGGGTACGCCAGAAACACTTGGCGGACGCTCCGGAATCACCTGTAGGGAGTGCCGGAACCAGATGATCCACTCCCCAGAACCACCTAGTGGACACGCCAAAATCAACTGCCGGCTATGCCGGAACCACCGGCTCGACTCGCCGGAACCACCACCGGACATGCAAAATGACATTCCGGCTACGCCATAACCACTTGGCGAACACTCCGGAATCACCTGTCGGGCATGCCGGAACCACCTCTCAGACTTGCCAGAGCCAAGTTCCGGACACGCCGGTACCACCTGCCGAGTATGCCGGAACCACCTGATCCACTCCCCAGAACCACCTGCTGGATGCGCCAGAATCACCTGCCGGCTACTCCAGAACCACTTGGCAGACACTCCGTAACCAACTGCCGGGCATGCCGGAACCACCTCTCAGAGGTGCCAGAACCACATGCCGGACACTCCGGAATCACCTGCCGGGCATGCCGGAACCATGTCTCAGACGTGCCAGAACCATGTTCCGGACATGCCGGAAGCACCTGCCGAGCTCGCCGGAACCACCTGCTGGACACGCCAAAATCACCTGCAGGCTACGCCAGAACCACTCGGCAGACACTCCGGAATCACATGCCGTGCATTCCGGATCCACCTCTCACAGGTGCCAGAACCACATGCTGGACACTCCGGAATCACCTGCCGGGCATTCCGGAACCACCTGCTGGACATGCCGGAACCACCGGCTCGAGTCGCCGGAATCATTGCCGGACATGCAAAATCACCTGCCGGCTACGCCAGAACCACTTGGCGAACACTCCGGAATCACCTGTCGGGCTTGGCGGAACCACCACTCAGACATGCCGGAACCACATGCCAATGACACCGGAAGCACCTGCCGAGCACGCCAGAACCACCTGCTCGACTCGCCACAACCACCCGCTGGACACGCCAAAATCACGTGCCGGCTACGCCAGAACCACTCGGCAGACACTCCGGAATCACCTGCCGGGCTGCCTGGAACCACCTGCCGGTCACGCCAACATCAACTTTCAGCTACGCCAGAACCACTTGGCGGACACTCCGGAAACACCTGTCGGGCCGGCCGGAACCACCTCTCAGACGTGCCGGAACCATGTGCCTGAGATGCCGGAACCACTGCCCGAAAAGCCCGAAACCACCTGCCACACCCGCCTGAACCCCCTGGAGAATTCGCCTGATCCACCTGCTCAACTAGCCGGAACCACCTTCCTGACACGCCAAAATCACCTGCCAGGTCTACCAGAACCACTTGGTGGACACTCCGGAATCATCTGCCGGACATGCCAGAACCAGCTCTCAGACACACCAGAACCACGTGCCAGAGACGCCGGAAGCACCAGCTGAGCATGCCTGAGCCACCTGCTCGACTCGCAAGAAACACCTGTCGGACATGCCAAAATCACCTGCCGGGTACGCCAGAATCACTTGGCGGACGCTCCGGAATCACCTGTCGGGCATGCCGGAACCACCTCTCAGACTTGCCAGAACCATGTCCTGGACACGCCGGTACCACCTGCCGAGTATGCCGGAACCAGCTGATCCACTCCCCAGAAACACGTAGTGGACACGCAAAATCAACTGCCGGCTACGCCGGAACAACCGGCTCGACTCGCCGGAACCACCGCCGGACATGCAAAATGACCTGCCGCCTACGTCAGAAACACTTGGCGAACACTCCGGTATCACCTGTCGGGCATGCCGGAACCACCTCTCAGACTTGCTAGAACCATGTTCCGGACACGCCGGTACCACCTGCCGAGTATGCCGGAAACACATGATCCACTCCCCAGAACCACTTGCTGGACACGCCAGAATCACCTGCCGGGTACGCCAGAACCCTCTGGAAGGACCTGCCGGGCATGCCGGAAACACCTCTCAGAGGTGCCAGAACCACATGGCGGACACTCCGGAATCATCTGCCGGACATGCCAGAACCAGCTCTCAGACACACCAGAACCACGTGCCAGAGACGCGGGAAACACCAGCTGAGCATGCCTCAGCCACCTGCTCGACTCGCAAGAAACACCGGTCGGACATGCCAAAATCACCTGCCGGGTACGCCAGAAACACTTGGCGGACGCTCCGGAATCACCTGTCGGGCGTGCCGGGACCACCTATCAGACTTGCCAGAACCATGTTCTGGACACGCCGGGACCACCTGCCGAGTATGCCGGAACCAGCGGATCCACTCCCCAGAACCACCTAGTGGACACGCCAAAATCAACTGCCGGCTACGCCAGAACCGCTCGGCAGACACTCCGGAATCACATGCCAGGCATTCCGGAACCACCTCTCAGAGGTGCCAGAACCAAATGCCGGAGACTCCGGTATCACCTGCCGGGCATCCCGGAACCACCTCTCAGAGGTGCCAGAACCACATGCCGGACACTCCGGAATCACCTGCCGGGCATGCCGGAACCACCGGCTCGACTCTCCGTAACCATTGCCGGACATGCAAAATCACCTGCCGGCTACGCCAGAACCACTTGGCGAACACTCCGGAATCACCTGCCTGGCATGGCAGCACCATCTCTCAGATATGCCGGAACCACATGCCAATGACACCGGAAGCACCTGCCGAGCACGCCAGAACAACCTGCTCGACTCGCCAAAACCACCTGCTGGACACGCTGAATTCACCTGCCGGCTAGGCCACAACCATTTGGTGAACTCTTCAGAATCACCTGCCGGGCTTTCTGGAACCACCTGCCGGTCACGCCAACATCACCTGCCAGCTATGCCAGAACCACTTGTCGGACACCATGGAAACACCTGTCGGGCCGGCCGGAACCACCTCTCAGACTTGCCAGAACCATGTTCCGGACATGCCGGAACCACCTGCCGAGCTCGCCGGAACCACCTGCTGGACACGCCAGAATCACCTGCCGGCTACTCCAGAACCACTTGGCAGACACTCCGTAACCAACTGCCGGGCATGCCGGAACCACCTCTCAGAGGTGCCAGAACCACATGCCGGACACTCCGGAATCACCTGCCGGGCATGCCGGAACCATGTCTCAGACGTGCCAGAACCATGTTCCGGACATGCCGGAAGCACCTGCCGAGCTCGCCGGAACCACCTGCTGGACACGCCAAAATCACCTGCAGGCTACGCCAGAACCACTCGGCAGACACTCCGGAATCACATGCCGTGCATTCCGGATCCACCTCTCACAGGTGCCAGAACCACATGCTGGACACTCCGGAATCACCTGCCGGGCATTCCGGAACCACCTGCTGGACATGCCGGAACCACCGGCTCGAGTCGCCGGAATCATTGCCGGACATGCAAAATCACCTGCCGGCTACGCCAGAACCACTTGGCGAACACTCCGGAATCACCTGTCGGGCTTGGCGGAACCACCACTCAGACATGCCGGAACCACATGCCAATGACACCGGAAGCACCTGCCGAGCACGCCAGAACCACCTGCTCGACTCGCCACAACCACCCGCTGGACACGCCAAAATCACGTGCCGGCTACGCCAGAACCACTCGGCAGACACTCCGGAATCACCTGCCGGGCTGCCTGGAACCACCTGCCGGTCACACCAACATCACCTTTCAGCTACGCCAGAACCACTTGGCGGACACTCCGGAATCACCTGTCGGGCGTGCCGGAACCACCTCTCAGACTTGCCAGAACCATGTTCTGGACACGCCGGTACCACCTGCCGAGTATGCCGGAACCAGCTGATCCACTCCCCAGAACCACGTAGTGGACACGCAAAATCAACTGCCGGCTACGCCGGAACCACCGGCTCGACTCGCCGGAACCACCGCCGGACATGCAAAATGACCTGCCGGCTACGCCAGAACCACTTGGCGAACACTCCGGAATCACCTGTCGGGCATGCTGGAACCACCTCTCAGACTTGCCAGAACCATGTCCGGACACGCCGGTACCACCTGCCGAGTATGCCGGAACCACCTGATCCACTCCCCAGAAGCACCTGCTGCACACGCCAGAATCACCTGCCGACTACGCCAGAACCACTCGGCAGACACTCCGGAACCACCTGCCGGGCATGCCGGAACCACCTCTCAGAGGTGCCGGAACCACATGCCGGACACTCCGGAATCACCTGCCTGGCATGCCGGAACCATCTCTCAGACGTGCCAGAACCATGTTCCGGACACGACGGTACCACCTGCCGAGCTCGCCGGAACCACCTGCTGGACACGCCATAAATCAACTGCCAGCTACACCAGAACCACGTGGCGGACACTCCGGAATCATCTGCCTGACATGCCAGAACCAGCTGTCAGACACACCAGAACCACGTGCCAGACACGCCGGAAGCACCTGCTGAGCATGCCTGAGCCAAATGCTCGACTTGCAAGAAACACCTGCAAGACACGCCAAAATCACATGCCGGGTACGCCAGAACCACGTGGCGGACACTCCGGAATCACCTGTCGGGCATGCCGGAACCAACTCTCAGACGTGCCAGAACCTCCTGACGGTCACGCCAGAACCACCTGCCGGACAGACCGGAAACACCTGCTGGACACGCCGGAACCACCGGCTCGACTCGCCGGAACCACCACCGGACATGCAAAATGACCTGCCTGCTACGCCAGAACCACTTGGCGAACAATCCGGAATCACCTGTCGGGCATGCCGGAACCACCTCTCAGACTTTCCAGAGCCAAGTTCCGGACACGCCGGTACCACCTGCCGAGTATGCCGGAACCAGCTGGTCCACTCCCCAGAACCACGTAGTGGACACGCAAAATCAACTGCCGGCTACGCCGGAACCACCGGCTCGACTCGCCGGAACCACCGCCGGACATGCAAAATGACCTGCCGGCTACGCCAGAACCACTTGGGGAACACTCCGGAATCACCTGTCGGGCATGCTGGAACCACCTCTCAGACTTTCCAGAGCCAAGTTCCGGACACGCCGGTACCACCTGCCGAGTATGCCGGAACCACCTGATCCACTCCCCAGAACCACCCGCTGGACACGCCAAAATCACGTGCCGGCTACGCCAGAACCACTCGGCAGACACTCCGGAATCACCTGCCGGGCTGCCTGGAACCACCTGCCGTTCACACCAACATCACCTTTCAGCTACGCCAGAACCACTTGGCGGACACTCCGGAATCACCTGCCGGGCTGCCTGGAACCACCTGCCGGTCACACCAACATCACCTTTCAGCTACGCCAGAACCTCGTGCCTGACACGCCAGAACCACCTGCCGGACAGACCGGCACCACCTGCTGGACACGCCGGAACCACCGGCTCGACTCGCCAGAACCACCGCCTGACATGTAAAATGACCTGCCGGCTACGCCAGAACCAATTAGCGGACACTCCGGAAACACCTGTCGGGACGGCCGAACCACCTCTCAGACGTGCCAGAACCATCTGCCTGAGATGTCGGAACCACTCCCCGAACAGACCGAAACCACCTGCCAGACCCGCCTGAACCCCCTGGCGAGCACGCCTGATCCACCTGCTCAACTAGCCGGAACCACCTTCCTGACACGCCAAAATCACCTGCCAGGTCTACCAGAACCACTTGGTGGACACTCCGGAATCATCTGCCGGACATGCCAGAACCAGCTCTCAGACACACCAGAACCACGTGCCAGAGACGCCGGAAGCACCAGCTGAGCATGCCTGAGCCACCTGCTCGACTCGCAAGAAACACCTGTCGGACATGCCAAAATCACCTGCCGGGTACGCCAGAAACACTTGGCGGACGCTTCGGAATCACCTGTCGGGCGTGCCGGAACCACCTCTCAGACATGCCAGAACCATGTTCTGCACACGCCGGTACCACCTGCCGAGTATGCCGGAACCAGCTGATCCACTCCCCAGAACCACCTAGTGGACACGCCAGAATCACCTGCCGGCTACTTCAGAACCACTCGGCAGACACTCCGTAACCAACTGCTGGGCATGCCGGAACCACCTCTCAGAGGTGCCAGAACCACATGCCGGAAACTACGGAATCACCTGCCGGGCATGCCGGAACCACCTGCTGGACATGCCGGAACCACCGGCTCGACTCGCCGGAACCATTGCCGGACATGCAAAATCACCTGCCGGCTACGCCAGAACCACTTGGCGAACACTCCGGAATCACCTGCCGGGCATGGCGGAACCAGCTCTCAGACATGCCGGAATCACATGCCAATGACACCGGAAGCACCTGCCGAGCACGCCAGAACCACCTGCTCGACTCGCCATAACCACCCAATGGACACGCCAAAATGACCTGCCGGCTACGCCAGAACCACTTGGCGAACAATCCGGAATCAGCTGTCGGGCATGCCAGAACCACCTCTCAGACTTGCCAGAACCAAGGTTCCGGACACGCCGGTAGCACCTGCCGAGTATTACGGAACACGATGATCCACACCCAAGAACCACCTAGTGGACACGCCAAAATCAACTGCCGGCTACGCCGGAGCCACCGGCTCGACTCGCCGGAACCACCGCCGGACATGCAAAATGACCTGCCGGCTACGCCAGAACCACTTGGCGAGCACTCCGGAGTCACCTGTCGGGCATGCCGGAACCACCTCTCAGACTTGCCAGAACCATGTTCCGGACACGCCGGTACCACCTGCCGAGTATGGCGGAACCACCTGATCCACTCCCCAGAACCACCTGCGGACACCCCAGAATCACCTGCCGGCAACGCCAGAACCACTCGGCAGACACTCCGGAACCACCTGCCGGGCATGCCGGAACCACCTCTCAAAGGTGCCAGAACGACATGCCGGACACTCCGGAATCATCTGCCGGGCATGCCGGAACCATCTCTCAGACGTGCCAGAACCATGTTCCGGACACGCCGCTACCACCTGCCGAGCTCGCCGGAACGACCTGCTGGACACACCAAAATCACCTGCCGGCTACGCCAGAACCATTCAGCAGACACTCCGGAATCACCTGCCGGGCTGGCTGGAACCACCTGCCGGTCACGCCAACATCACATTTCAGCTACACGGGAACGACTTGGCGGACACTCCGGAAACACCTGTCGGGCCAGTCAGAACCACATCTCAGACGTGCCAGAACCATGTGCCTGAGATGCCGGAACCACTCCCCGAACAGACCGAAACAACCTGCCAAACCCGCCTGAACCCCCTGGTGAGAACGCCTGATCCACCTGCTCAAGTAGCCGGAACCACCTTCCCGACATGCCAAAATCACCTGCCAGGTCTACCAGAACCACTTGGTGGACACTCCGGAATCATCTGCCGGAAATGCCAGAACCAGCCCTCTGACAAACCAGAACCACGTGCCGGACACGCCGGAAGCACCTGCTGATCATGCCTGAGCCACATGCTCGACTTGCAAGAAACACCTGCCAGACACGCCAAAATCACCTGCCGGGTAGTCCAGAACCACGTGGCGGACTCTCCGGAATCACCTGTCGGGCATGCCGGAACCAACTCTCAGACGTGCCAGAACCTCATGCCGGACACGCCAGAACCACCTGCCGGACAGACCGGAAACACCGGCCGGACACGCCGGAACAACCGGCTTGACTCGCCGGAACCACCGCCGGACATGCAAAATGACCTGCCGGCTACGCCAGAACCACTTGGCGAACACTCCGGAATCACCTGTCGGGCAAGCCGGAACCACCTCTCAGACTTGCCAGAACCATGTTCCGGACACGCCGGTACCACCTGCCGAGTATGCCGGAACCACCTGATCCACTCCCCAGAACCACCTGCTGGACACGCCAGAATCACCTGCCGACTACGCCAGAACCACTCGGCAGACACTCCGGAACCAACTGCCGGGCATGCCGGAACCACCTCTCAGAGGTGCCAGAATCACATGCCGGACACTCTGGAATCACCTGCCGGGCATGCCGGAACCATCTCTCAGACGTGCCAGAACCATGTTCCCCACACGCCGGTACCTCCACCGAGCTCGCCGGAACCACCTGCTGGACACGCCAAAATCACCTGCCGACTACGCCAGAAACACGTGGCAGACACTCCGGAATCACCTGCCGGGCATGCCGGAACCACCTGCCGGACATGCCGTAACCACCGGCTCGACTCGCCGGAACCATTGCCGGACATGCAAAATCACCTGCCGGCTATGCCAGAACCACTTGGGGAACACTCTGGAATCACCTGCCGGGTATGGCGGAACCACCTCTCAGACATGCCGGAACCACATGCCAATGACACCGGAAGCACCTGCCGAGCACGCCAGAACCACCTGCTCGACTAGCCAAAACCACCTGCTGGACACGCCAAAATCACCTGCCGGCTACGCCACAACCATTTGGTGAACTCTTCGGAATCACCTGCCGGGCTGGCTGGAACCACCTGCCGGTCACGCCAACATCACCTGCCAGCTATGCCAGAACCACTTGGCGGACACCATGGAAACACCTGTCGGGCCGGCCGGAACCACCTATCAGACGTGCCAGAACCATGTGCCTGAGATGCCGGAACCACACCCCGAACAGACCGAAACCACGTGCCAGAACCGCCTGAACCACCTGCCGAGCACGCCGGAACCACCTACTCGACTCGCCGGAACCACCTACCTGACACGCTAAAATCACCTGCCGGGTATGCCACAACCACTTGGTGGACACTCCGGAATCATCTGCCGGACATGCCAGAACCAGCTCTCAGACACACCAGAACCACGTGCCGGACACGCCGGAAGCACCTGCTGATCATGCCTGAGCCAAATGCTCGACTTGCAAGAAACGCCTGCCAGACACGCCAAAATCACCTGCCGGGTACGCAAGAACCACGTGGCGGACATTCCGGAATCACCTGTCGGGCATGCCGGAACCAACTCTCAGACGTGCCAGAACCTCGTGCCGGACACGCCAGAACCACCTGCCGGACAGACCGGAAACACCTGCTGGACACGCCGGAACCACCGGCTCGAATCGCAGAAACACCTGTCGGACATGCCAAAATCACCTGCAGGGTACGCCAGAAACACTTGGCGGACGCTCCGGAATCACCTGTAGGGAGTGCCGGAACCAGATGATCCACTCCCCAGAACCACCTAGTGGACACGCCAAAATCAACTGCCGGCTATGCCGGAACCACCGGCTCGACTCGCCGGAACCACCACCGGACATGCAAAATGACATTCCGGCTACGCCATAACCACTTGGCGAACACTCCGGAATCACCTGTCGGGCATGCCGGAACCACCTCTCAGACTTGCCAGAGCCAAGTTCCGGACACGCCGGTACCACCTGCCGAGTATGCCGGAACCACCTGATCCACTCCCCAGAACCACCTGCTGGATGCGCCAGAATCACCTGCCGGCTACTCCAGAACCACTTGGCAGACACTCCGTAACCAACTGCCGGGCATGCCGGAACCACCTCTCAGAGGTGCCAGAACCACATGCCGGACACTCCGGAATCACCTGCCGGGCATGCCGGAACCATGTCTCAGACGTGCCAGAACCATGTTCCGGACATGCCGGAAGCACCTGCCGAGCTCGCCGGAACCACCTGCTGGACACGCCAAAATCACCTGCAGGCTACGCCAGAACCACTCGGCAGACACTCCGGAATCACATGCCGTGCATTCCGGATCCACCTCTCACAGGTGCCAGAACCACATGCTGGACACTCCGGAATCACCTGCCGGGCATTCCGGAACCACCTGCTGGACATGCCGGAACCACCGGCTCGAGTCGCCGGAATCATTGCCGGACATGCAAAATCACCTGCCGGCTACGCCAGAACCACTTGGCGAACACTCCGGAATCACCTGTCGGGCTTGGCGGAACCACCACTCAGACATGCCGGAACCACATGCCAATGACACCGGAAGCACCTGCCGAGCACGCCAGAACCACCTGCTCGACTCGCCACAACCACCCGCTGGACACGCCAAAATCACGTGCCGGCTACGCCAGAACCACTCGGCAGACACTCCGGAATCACCTGCCGGGCTGCCTGGAACCACCTGCCGGTCACGCCAACATCAACTTTCAGCTACGCCAGAACCACTTGGCGGACACTCCGGAAACACCTGTCGAGCCGGCCGGAACCACCTCTCAGACGTGCCGGAACCATGTGCCTGAGATGCCGGAACCACTGCCCGAAAAGCCCGAAACCACCTGCCACACCCGCCTGAACCCCCTGGAGAATTCGCCTGATCCACCTGCTGAACTAGCCGGAACCACCTTCCTGACACGCCAAAATCACCTGCCAGGTCTACCAGAACCACTTGGTGGACACTCCGGAATCATCTGCCGGACATGCCAGAACCAGCTCTCAGACACACCAGAACCACGTGCCAGAGACGCCGGAAGCACCAGCTGAGCATGCCTGAGCCACCTGCTCGACTCGCAAGAAACACCTGTCGGACATGCCAAAATCACCTGCCGGGTACGCCAGAATCACTTGGCGGACGCTCCGGAATCACCTGTCGGGCATGCCGGAACCACCTCTCAGACTTGCCAGAACCATGTCCTGGACACGCCGGTACCACCTGCCGAGTATGCCGGAACCAGCTGATCCACTCCCCAGAAACACGTAGTGGACACGCAAAATCAACTGCCGGCTACGCCGGAACCACCGGCTCGACTCGCCGGAACCACCGCCGGACATGCAAAATGACCTGCCGCCTACGTCAGAAACACTTGGCGAACACTCCGGTATCACCTGTCGGGCATGCCGGAACCACCTCTCAGACTTGCTAGAACCATGTTCCGGACACGCCGGTACCACCTGCCGAGTATGCCGGAAACACATGATCCACTCCCCAGAACCACTTGCTGGACACGCCAGAATCACCTGCCGGGTACGCCAGAACCCTCTGGAAGGACCTGCCGGGCATGCCGGAAACACCTCTCAGAGGTGCCAGAACCACATGGCGGACACTCCGGAATCATCTGCCGGACATGCCAGAACCAGCTCTCAGACACACCAGAACCACGTGCCAGAGACGCGGGAAACACCAGCTGAGCATGCCTCAGCCACCTGCTCGACTCGCAAGAAACACCGGTCGGACATGCCAAAATCACCTGCCGGGTACGCCAGAAACACTTGGCGGACGCTCCGGAATCACCTGTCGGGCGTGCCGGGACCACCTATCAGACTTGCCAGAACCATGTTCTGGACACGCCGGGACCACCTGCCGAGTATGCCGGAACCAGCGGATCCACTCCCCAGAACCACCTAGTGGACACGCCAAAATCAACTGCCGGCTACGCCAGAACCGCTCGGCAGACACTCCGGAATCACATGCCAGGCATTCCGGAACCACCTCTCAGAGGTGCCAGAACCAAATGCCGGAGACTCCGGTATCACCTGCCGGGCATCCCGGAACCACCTCTCAGAGGTGCCAGAACCACATGCCGGACACTCCGGAATCACCTGCCGGGCATGCCGGAACCACCGGCTCGACTCTCCGTAACCATTGCCGGACATGCAAAATCACCTGCCGGCTACGCCAGAACCACTTGGCGAACACTCCGGAATCACCTGCCTGGCATGGCAGCACCATCTCTCAGATATGCCGGAACCACATGCCAATGACACCGGAAGCACCTGCCGAGCACGCCAGAACAACCTGCTCGACTCGCCAAAACCACCTGCTGGACACGCTGAATTCACCTGCCGGCTAGGCCACAACCATTTGGTGAACTCTTCAGAATCACCTGCCGGGCTTTCTGGAACCACCTGCCGGTCACGCCAACATCACCTGCCAGCTATGCCAGAACCACTTGGCGGACACCATGGAAACACCTGTCGGGCCGGCCGGAACCACCTCTCAGACTTGCCAGAACCATGTTCCGGACATGCCGGAACCACCTGCCGAGCTCGCCGGAACCACCTGCTGGACACGCCAGAATCACCTGCCGGCTACGCCAGAACCTCTCGGCAGACACTCCGGAACCACCTGCCGGGCAAGCCGGAACCACCTCTCAGAGGTGCCGGAACCACATGCTGGACACTCTGGAATCACCTACCGGGCATGCTGGAACCACGTGCTGGACATGCCGGAACCACCTGCGGGACATGCCGGAACTACCTGCCGGACATTCCGGAAACACCGGCTCGACTCGCCGGAACCATTGCCGGACATGCAAAATCACATGCCGGCTACGCCAGAACCACTTGGCGAACACTCCGGTATCACCTGCCGGGCATGCCGGAACCACCTCTCAGAGGTGCCAGAACCACATGCCGGACACTCCGGAATCACCTGCCGGGCATGCCGGAACCACCTGCCGGACATGCCGTAACCACCGGCTCGACTCGCCGGAACCATTGCCGGACATGCAAAATCACCTGCCGGCTATGCCAGAACCACTTGGGGAACACTCTGGAATCACCTGCCGGGTATGGCGGAACCACCTCTCAGACATGCCGGAACCACATGCCAATGACACCGGAAGCACCTGCCGAGCACGCCAGAACCACCTGCTCGACTCGCCAAAACCACCTGCTGGACACGCCAAAATCACCTGCCGGCTACGCCACAACCATTTGGTGAACACTTCGGAATCACCTGCCGGGCTGGCTGGAACCACCTGCCGGTCACGCCAACATCACCTGCCAGCTATGCCAGAACCACTTGGCGGACACCATGGAAACACCTGTCGGGCCGGCCGGAACCACCTATCAGACGTGCCAGAACCATGTGCCTGAGATGCCGGAACCACACCCCGAACAGACCGAAACCACGTGCCAGAACCGCCTGAACCACCTGCCGAGCACGCCGGAACCACCTACTCGACTCGCCGGAACCACCTACCTGACACGCTAAAATCACCTGCCGGGTATGCCACAACCACTTGGTGGACACTCCGGAATCATCTGCCGGACATGCCAGAACCAGCTCTCAGACACACCAGAACCACGTGCCGGACACGCCGGAAGCACCTGCTGATCATGCCTGAGCCAAATGCTCGACTTGCAAGAAACGCCTGCCAGACACGCCAAAATCACCTGCCGGGTACGCAAGAACCACGTGGCGGACATTCCGGAATCACCTGTCGGGCATGCCGGAACCAACTCTCAGACGTGCCAGAACCTCGTGCCGGACACGCCAGAACCACCTGCCGGACAGACCGGAAACACCTGCTGGACACGCCGGAACCACCGGCTCGAATCGCAGAAACACCTGTCGGACATGCCAAAATCACCTGCAGGGTACGCCAGAAACACTTGGCGGACGCTCCGGAATCACCTGTAGGGAGTGCCGGAACCAGATGATCCACTCCCCAGAACCACCTAGTGGACACGCCAAAATCAACTGCCGGCTATGCCGGAACCACCGGCTCGACTCGCCGGAACCACCACCGGACATGCAAAATGACCTGCCTGCTACGCCAGAACCACTTGGCGAACAATCCGGAATCACCTGTCGGGCATGCCGGAACCACCTCTCAGACTTTCCAGAGCCAAGTTCCGGACACGCCGGTACCACCTGCCGAGTATGCCGGAACCAGCTGGTCCACTCCCCAGAACCACGTAGTGGACACGCAAAATCAACTGCCGGCTACGCCGGAACCACCGGCTCGACTCGCCGGAACCACCGCCGGACATGCAAAATGACCTGCCGGCTACGCCAGAACCACTTGGCGAACACTCCGGAATCACCTGTCGGGCATGCTTGAACCACCTCTCAGACTTGCCAGAGCCAAGTTCCGGACACGCCGGTACCACCTGCCGAGTATGCCGGAACCACCTGATCCACTCCCCAGAACCACCCGCTGGACACGCCAAAATCACGTGCCGGCTACGCCAGAACCACTCGGCAGACACTCCGGAATCACCTGCCGGGCTGCCTGGAACCACCTGCCGGTCACACCAACATCACCTTTCAGCTACGCCAGAACCACTTGGCGGACACTCCGGAATCACCTGCCGGGCTGCCTGGAACCACCTGCCGGTCACACCAACATCACCTTTCAGCTACGCCAGAACCTCGTGCCTGACACGCCAGAACCACCTGCCGGACAGACCGGCACCACCTGCTGGACACGCCGGAACCACCGGCTCGACTCGCCAGAACCACCGCCTGACATGTAAAATGACCTGCCGGCTACGCCAGAACCAATTAGCGGACACTCCGGAAACACCTGTCGGGACGGCCGAACCACCTCTCAGACGTGCCAGAACCATCTGCCTGAGATGTCGGAACCACTCCCCGAACAGACCGAAACCACCTGCCAGACCCGCCTGAACCCCCTGGCGAGCACGCCTGATCCACCTGCTCAACTAGCCGGAACCACCTTCCTGACACGCCAAAATCACCTGCCAGGTCTACCAGAACCACTTGGTGGACACTCCGGAATCATCTGCCGGACATGCCAGAACCAGCTCTCAGACACACCAGAACCACGTGCCAGAGACGCCGGAAGCACCAGCTGAGCATGCCTGAGCCACCTGCTCGACTCGCAAGAAACACCTGTCGGACATGCCAAAATCACCTGCCGGGTACGCCAGAAACACTTGGCGGACGCTTCGGAATCACCTGTCGGGCGTGCCGGAACCACCTCTCAGACATGCCAGAACCATGTTCTGCACACGCCGGTACCACCTGCCGAGTATGCCGGAACCAGCTGATCCACTCCCCAGAACCACCTAGTGGACACGCCAGAATCACCTGCCGGCTACTTCAGAACCACTCGGCAGACACTCCGTAACCAACTGCTGGGCATGCCGGAACCACCTCTCAGAGGTGCCAGAACCACATGCCGGAAACTACGGAATCACCTGCCGGGCATGCCGGAACCACCTGCTGGACATGCCGGAACCACCGGCTCGACTCGCCGGAACCATTGCCGGACATGCAAAATCACCTGCCGGCTACGCCAGAACCACTTGGCGAACACTCCGGAATCACCTGCCGGGCATGGCGGAACCAGCTCTCAGACATGCCGGAATCACATGCCAATGACACCGGAAGCACCTGCCGAGCACGCCAGAACCACCTGCTCGACTCGCCATAACCACCCAATGGACACGCCAAAATGACCTGCCGGCTACGCCAGAACCACTTGGCGAACAATCCGGAATCAGCTGTCGGGCATGCCAGAACCACCTCTCAGACTTGCCAGAACCAAGGTTCCGGACACGCCGGTAGCACCTGCCGAGTATTACGGAACACGATGATCCACACCCAAGAACCACCTAGTGGACACGCCAAAATCAACTGCCGGCTACGCCGGAGCCACCGGCTCGACTCGCCGGAACCACCGCCGGACATGCAAAATGACCTGCCGGCTACGCCAGAACCACTTGGCGAGCACTCCGGAGTCACCTGTCGGGCATGCCGGAACCACCTCTCAGACTTGCCAGAACCATGTTCCGGACACGCCGGTACCACCTGCCGAGTATGGCGGAACCACCTGATCCACTCCCCAGAACCACCTGCGGACACCCCAGAATCACCTGCCGGCAACGCCAGAACCACTCGGCAGACACTCCGGAACCACCTGCCGGGCATGCCGGAACCACCTCTCAAAGGTGCCAGAACGACATGCCGGACACTCCGGAATCACCTGCCGGGCATGCCGGAACCATCTCTCAGACGTGCCAGAACCATGTTCCGGACACGCCGCTACCACCTGCCGAGCTCGCCGGAACGACCTGCTGGACACACCAAAATCACCTGCCGGCTACGCCAGAACCATTCAGCAGACACTCCGGAATCACCTGCCGGGCTGGCTGGAACCACCTGCCGGTCACGCCAACATCACATTTCAGCTACACGGGAACGACTTGGCGGACACTCCGGAAACACCTGTCGGGCCAGTCGGAACCACATCTCAGACGTGCCAGAACCATGTGCCTGAGATGCCGGAACCACTCCCCGAACAGACCGAAACAACCTGCCAAACCCGCCTGAACCCCCTGGTGAGAACGCCTGATCCACCTGCTCAAGTAGCCGGAACCACCTTCCCGACATGCCAAAATCACCTGCCAGGTCTACCAGAACCACTTGGTGGACACTCCGGAATCATCTGCCGGAAATGCCAGAACCAGCCCTCTGACAAACCAGAACCACGTGCCGGACACGCCGGAAGCACCTGCTGATCATGCCTGAGCCACATGCTCGACTTGCAAGAAACACCTGCCAGACACGCCAAAATCACCTGCCGGGTAGTCCAGAACCACGTGGCGGACTCTCTGGAATCACCTGTCGGGCATGCCGGAACCAACTCTCAGACGTGCCAGAACCTCATGCCGGACACGCCAGAACCACCTGCCGGACAGACCGGAAACACCGGCCGGACACGCCGGAACAACCGGCTTGACTCGCCGGAACCACCGCCGGACATGCAAAATGACCTGCCGGCTACGCCAGAACCACTTGGCGAACACTCCGGAATCACCTGTCGGGCAAGCCGGAACCACCTCTCAGACTTGCCAGAACCATGTTCCGGACACGCCGGTACCACCTGCCGAGTATGCCGGAACCACCTGATCCACTCCCCAGAACCACCTGCTGGACACGCCAGAATCACCTGCCGACTACGCCAGAACCACTCGGCAGACACTCCGGAACCAACTGCCGGGCATGCCGGAACCACCTCTCAGAGGTGCCAGAATCACATGCCGGACACTCTGGAATCACCTGCCGGGCATGCCGGAACCATCTCTCAGACGTGCCAGAACCATGTTCCCCACACGCCGGTACCTCCACCGAGCTCGCCGGAACCACCTGCTGGACACGCCAAAATCACCTGCCGACTACGCCAGAAACACGTGGCAGACACTCCGGAATCACCTGCCGGGCATGCCGGAACCACCTGCCGGACATGCCGTAACCACCGGCTCGACTCGCCGGAACCATTGCCGGACATGCAAAATCACCTGCCGGCTATGCCAGAACCACTTGGGGAACACTCTGGAATCACCTGCCGGGTATGGCGGAACCACCTCTCAGACATGCCGGAACCACATGCCAATGACACCGGAAGCACCTGCCGAGCACGCCAGAACCACCTGCTCGACTAGCCAAAACCACCTGCTGGACACGCCAAAATCACCTGCCGGCTACGCCACAACCATTTGGTGAACTCTTCGGAATCACCTGCCGGGCTGGCTGGAACCACCTGCCGGTCACGCCAACATCACCTGCCAGCTATGCCAGAACCACTTGGCGGACACCATGGAAACACCTGTCGGGCCGGCCGGAACCACCTATCAGACGTGCCAGAACCATGTGCCTGAGATGCCGGAACCACACCCCGAACAGACCGAAACCACGTGCCAGAACCGCCTGAACCACCTGCCGAGCACGCCGGAACCACCTACTCGACTCGCCGGAACCACCTACCTGACACGCTAAAATCACCTGCCGGGTATGCCACAACCACTTGGTGGACACTCCGGAATCATCTGCCGGACATGCCAGAACCAGCTCTCAGACACACCAGAACCACGTGCCGGACACGCCGGAAGCACCTGCTGATCATGCCTGAGCCAAATGCTCGACTTGCAAGAAACGCCTGCCAGACACGCCAAAATCACCTGCCGGGTACGCAAGAACCACGTGGCGGACATTCCGGAATCACCTGTCGGGCATGCCGGAACCAACTCTCAGACGTGCCAGAACCTCGTGCCGGACACGCCAGAACCACCTGCCGGACAGACCGGAAACACCTGCTGGACACGCCGGAACCACCGGCTCGAATCGCAGAAACACCTGTCGGACATGCCAAAATCACCTGCAGGGTACGCCAGAAACACTTGGCGGACGCTCCGGAATCACCTGTAGGGAGTGCCGGAACCAGATGATCCACTCCCCAGAACCACCTAGTGGACACGCCAAAATCAACTGCCGGCTATGCCGGAACCACCGGCTCGACTCGCCGGAACCACCACCGGACATGCAAAATGACATTCCGGCTACGCCATAACCACTTGGCGAACACTCCGGAATCACCTGTCGGGCATGCCGGAACCACCTCTCAGACTTGCCAGAGCCAAGTTCCGGACACGCCGGTACCACCTGCCGAGTATGCCGGAACCACCTGATCCACTCCCCAGAACCACCTGCTGGATGCGCCAGAATCACCTGCCGGCTACTCCAGAACCACTTGGCAGACACTCCGTAACCAACTGCCGGGCATGCCGGAACCACCTCTCAGAGGTGCCAGAACCACATGCCGGACACTCCGGAATCACCTGCCGGGCATGCCGGAACCATGTCTCAGACGTGCCAGAACCATGTTCCGGACATGCCGGAAGCACCTGCCGAGCTCGCCGGAACCACCTGCTGGACACGCCAAAATCACCTGCCGGCTACGCCAGAACCACTCGGCAGACACTCCGGAATCACATGCCGTGCATTCCGGATCCACCTCTCACAGGTGCCAGAACCACATGCTGGACACTCCGGAATCACCTGCCGGGCATTCCGGAACCACCTGCTGGACATGCCGGAACCACCGGCTCGAGTCGCCGGAATCATTGCCGGACATGCAAAATCACCTGCCGGCTACGCCAGAACCACTTGGCGAACACTCCGGAATCACCTGTCGGGCTTGGCGGAACCACCACTCAGACATGCCGGAACCACATGCCAATGACACCGGAAGCACCTGCCGAGCACGCCAGAACCACCTGCTCGACTCGCCACAACCACCCGCTGGACACGCCAAAATCACGTGCCGGCTACGCCAGAACCACTCGGCAGACACTCCGGAATCACCTGCCGGGCTGCCTGGAACCACCTGCCGGTCACGCCAACATCAACTTTCAGCTACGCCAGAACCACTTGGCGGACACTCCGGAAACACCTGCCGGGCATGCCGGAACCACCTCTCAGACGTGCCAGAACCATGTGCCGGACACGCCAGGACCACCTGCCGAGTATGCCGGAACCACCTGCTCCACTACCCAGAACCACCTGCTGGACCCGCCAAAATCACCTGCCGGCGACGTCACAACCACTCGGCAGACACTCCGGAACCACCTCCAGGACAGACCGGAACCAGCTGCCGGACACGCCGGGACCACCTGCTCGACTCGCCAGAACCACCTGCCGGACACGCCAGAATCACCAGCCGGCTACGCACAACCACTTGTCGCTCACTCCAGAATCACCTGCCGGGCATGCTGGAACCACCTCTCAGAGGTGCCACAACCACATGCCGGAGACGGCGGAAGCACCTGCCGAGAATGCCGGAATTTCCTGATCCACTCCCCAGAAGCACCTGCCGGAAACGCCAAAATCACCTGCCGGCTACGCCAGAACCACTTGGCGGACACTCCAGAATCACCTGCCGCGCATGCCAGCACAACCTCTCAGAAGTGCCAGAAGCACGTGCCGGACAGGCCGGAACCATCTCCCGGACAGACCTGAAACACAGGAAACACTCGCCGGAAACACCTGCTTGACTCACGGGTCCCACCTGCCGGACACGCCAAAATCGCCTGCCCGCTACACCAGAACCACATGGTGGACAAGCCGGAATCACGTGAAGGGCATGCCGACACAACCTCTCAGACGTGCCAGAACCTCTTGACGGACACCCCAGAACCACATGCTGGACAGACCGGAACCACCTGCCGGACACGCCAGAACCACAGGCTCGACACACCGGAACCATTGCCGGACATGCAAAATCACCTGCCGGCTATGCCAGAACCACTTGGCGAACACTCCGGAATCACCTGCCGGGAATGGCGGAACCACCTCTCAGACATGCCGGAGCCACATGCCAATGACACCGGAAGCACCTGCCGAGCACGCCAGAACCACCTGCTCGACTCGCCAAAACCACCTGCTGGACACGCCAAAATCACCTGCCGGCTACGCCACAACCATTCGGTGAACACTTCGGAATCACCTGCCAGGCTGGCTGGAACCACCTGCCGGTCACGCCAACATCACCTGCCAGCTATGCCAGAACCACTTGGCGGACACCATGGAAACACCTGTCGGGCCGGCCGGAACCACCTATCAGACGTGCCAGAACCATGTGCCTGAGATGCCGGAACCACACCCCGAACAGACAGAAACCATCTGCCAGACCCTTCTGAACCACCTGCCGAGCACCCCGGAACCACCTACTCGACTCGCCGGAACCACCTACCTGACACGCCAAAATCACCTGCCGGGTATGCCAGAACCACTTGGTGGACACTCCGGAATCATCTGCCGGACATGCCAGAACCAGCTCTCAGACACACCAGAACCACGTGCCGGACACGCCGGAAGCACGTGCTCAGCATGCCTGAGCCACATGCTCGACTTGCAAGAAACGCCTGCCAGACACGCCAAAATCACCTGCCGGGTACACCAGAACCACGTGGCGGACACTCCGGAATCACCTGTCGGGCATGCCGGAACCACCTCTCAGACGTGCCAGAACCTCGTGCCGGACACGCCAGAACCACCTGCCGGACAGACCGGAACCACCTGCCGGACACGCCGCAACCACCAGCTCGACTCGCCGGAACCACCGCCGGACATGCAAAATCACCTGCCGGCTACGCCCGAACCACTTGGCGAACACTCCCGAATCACCTGCCGGGCATGCCGGAACCACCTATCAGGCTTGCCAGAACCATGTTCCGGACACGCCGGTCGCACCTGCCGAGTTTGCCGGAACCACCTGATCCACTCCCCAGAACCAACTGCTGGACACGCCAGAATCACCTGCCGTCTATGCCAGAACCGCTCGGCAGACACTCCGGAACCACCTGCCGGGCATGCCGGAACCACCTCTCAAATGTGCCAGAACCACATGCCGGACACTCCGGAATCACCTGCCGGGCATGCCGGAACCATCTCTCAGACGTGCCAGAACCATGTTCCGGACACGCCGGTACCACCTGCCGAGCTCGCCGGAACCACCTGCTGGACACGCCAAAATCACATGCCGGCTTCGCCAGAACCACTCGGCAGACACTCCGGAACCACCTCCAGGACAGACCGGAACCAGCTGCCGGACACGCCGGGACCACCTGCTTGACTCGCCAGATCCACCTGCCGGACACGCCAGAATCACCAGCCGGCTACGCCACAACCACTTGTTGCACACTCCGGAATCACCAGCCGGGCATGCGGGAACCACCTCTCAGAGGTGCCACAACCAAATGCCGGAGACGGCGGAAGCACCTGCCAAGAATGCCGGAAGCTCCTGATCCACTCCCCAGAACCACCTGCCAGACACGCCAAAATCACCTGCCGGCTAAGCCAGAACCACTTGGCGGACACTCCAGAATCACCTGCCGGGCATGCCAGCACAACCTCTCAGAAGTGCCAGAAGCATGTGCCGGACAGGCTGGAACCATCTCCCGGACAGACCGGAAACACAGGAAACACTCGCCGGAACCACCTGCTTGACTCACCGGTCCCACCCGCCGGACACGCCAAAATCACCTGCCCGCTACACCAGAACCACTTGTTGGACAAGCCGGAATCACGTGAACGGCATGCCGACACAACCTCTCAGATGTGCCAGAACCTCTTGCCGGACACCCCAGAACCACCTGTTGGACAGACCGGAACCAGCTGTCGGACACACCTGAACCACCTGCCGAGCACGCCGGAACCACCTACTTGACTCGCCGGAACAACCTACCTGACACGCCAAAATCACCTGCTGGGTATGCCAGAACCACTTGGTGGACACTCCGGAATCATCTGCCGGACATGCCAGAACCAGCTCTCAGACACACCAGAACCACGTGCCGGACACGCCGGAAGCACGTGCTGAGCATGCCTGAGCCACATGCTCGACTTGCAAGAAACACCTGCCAGACACGCCAAAATCACCTGCCGGGTACGCCAGAACCACGTGGCGGACACTCCGGAATCACCTGTCGGACATGCCGGAACCACCTCTCAGACGTGCCAGAACCTCGTGCCGGACACGCCAGAACCACCTGCCGGACAGACCGGAACCACCTGCCGGACACGCCGCAACCAGCAGCTCGACTCGCCGGAACCACCGCTGGACATGCAAAATCACCTGCCGGCTACGCCAGAACCACTTGGCGAACACTCCCGAATCACCTGCCGGGCATGCCGGAACCACCTATCAGGCTTGCCAGAACCATGTTCCGGACACGCCGGTACCACCTGCCGAGTATGCCGGAACCACCTGATCCACTCCCCAGAACCACCTGCTGGACACGCCAGAATCACCTGCCGTCTACGCCAGAACCACTCGGCAGACACTCCGGAACCACCTGCCGGGCATGCCGGAACCACCTCTCAGAGGTGCCAGAAACACATGCCGGACACTCCGGAATCACCTGCCGGGCATGCCGGAACCATCTCTCAGACGTGCCAGAACCATGTTCCGGACACGCCGCTACCACCTGCCGAGATCGCCGGAACCACCTGCTGGACACGCCAAAATCACCTGCCGGCTATGCCAGAACCAGTTGGCGGACACTCCAGAATCACCTGCCGGGCTTGCTGGAACCACCTGCCGGTCACGCCAACATCACCTGCCAGCTACGCCAGAACCACTTGGCGGACACTCCGGAAACACCTGTCGGGCAGTCCGCAACCGCCTCTCAGACATGCCACAACCATGTGCCTGAGATGCCGGAACCACACCCCGAAATGACCGAAAACACCTGCCAGACCCGCCTGAACCCCCTGGCGAGCACGCCTGATCCACCTGTTCAACTAGCCGGAACCACCTTCCTGACACGCCAAAATCACCTGCCAGGTAGACCAGAACCACTTGGTGGACACTCTGGAATCATCTGCCGGACATGCCAGAACCAGCTCTCAGACACACCAGAACCACGTGCCAGAGACGCCGGGGGCACCAGCTGAGCATGCCTGAGCCACTTGCACGACTCACAAGAAACACCTGTCGGACAGGCCAAAATCACCTGCCGGGTACGCCAGAAACACTTGGCGGACACTCCGGAATCACCTGTCGGGCATGCCGGAAACACCTCTCAGATCTGCCAGAACCATGTTCTGGACACGCCGGTACCACCTCTCGAGTATGCCGGAACCAGCTGATCCACTCCCCAGAACCACCTACAGGACACGCCAAAATCAACTGCCGGGTATGCCAGAACCACACGGCAGACACTCCGAAATCACATGCCAGGCATTCCGGAACCACCTCTCAGAGGTGCAGGAACCACATGCCGGAGACTCAGGAATGACCTGCAGGGCATGCCGGAACCACCTATCAAAGGTGCCAGAACCACATGCCGGAGACTCTGGAATCACCTGCTGGGCATGCCGGAACCTTCTCTCAGACGTGCCACAACCATGTGCCGGAGAGACAGGAAGCACCTGCCGAGCTCTCCGGAACCACCTGCTGGACATGCCGGAACCACCTGCCTCACAGGCCAAAATCATATGCCGGCTACGCCAAAACCACTGAGTGGACACTCCAGAATCACCTTACGGGCATGCCGGAACCACGTCATGGACAGATGGCAAACACCTGCCGGACCTGCCGGAACCACCTGCCGAGCACGCCGGAACCACCTGCTCGACTCAACAGAGCCACCTGCCGGACACACCAGAAACACCTGCGGGGTACGCCAGAACCACTTGGAGGACTCTCCGGAATCACCTGCCGGGCATGCCGGAACCACCTCTCAGACGTGCCAGAACCATGTGCCGGACACGCCAGGACCACCTGCCGAGTATGCCGGAACCACCTGCTCCACTCCCCAGAACCACCTGCTGGACCCGCCAAAATCACCTGCCGGCGACGTCACAACCACTCGGCAGACACTCCGGAACCACCTCCAGGACAGACCGGAACCAGCTGCCGGACACGCCGGGACCACCTGCTCGACTCGCCAGAACCACCTGCCGGACACGCCAGAATCACCAGCCGGCTACGCACAACCACTTGTCGCACACTCCAGAATCACCTGCCGGGCATGCTGGAACCACCTCTCAGAGGTGCCACAACCACATGCCGGAGACGGCGGAAGCACCTGCCGAGAATGCCGGAATTTCCTGATCCACTCCCCAGAAGCACCTGCCGGAAACGCCAAAATCACCTGCCGGCTACGCCAGAACCACTTGGCGGACACTCCAGAATCACCTGCCGCGCATGCCAGCACAACCTCTCAGAAGTGCCAGAAGCACGTGCCGGACAGGCCGGAACCATCTCCCGGACAGACCTGAAACACAGGAAACACTCGCCGGAAACACCTGCTTGACTCACGGGTCCCACCTGCCGGACATGCCAAAATCGCCTGCCCGCTACACCAGAACCACATGGTGGACAAGCCGGAATCACGTGAAGGGCATGCCGACACAACCTCTCAGACGTGCCAGAACCTCTTGACGGACACCCCAGAACCACATGCTGGACAGACCGGAACCACCTGCCGGACACGCCAGAACCACAGGCTCGACACACCGGAACCATTGCCGGACATGCAAAATCACCTGCCGGCTATGCCAGAACCACTTGGCGAACACTCCGGAATCACCTGCCGGGAATGGCGGAACCACCTCTCAGACATGCCGGAGCCACATGCCAATGACACCGGAAGCACCTGCCGAGCACGCCAGAACCACCTGCTCGACTCGCCAAAACCACCTGCTGGACACGCCAAAATCACCTGCCGGCTACGCCACAACCATTCGGTGAACACTTCGGAATCACCTGCCAGGCTGGCTGGAACCACCTGCCGGTCACGCCAACATCACCTGCCAGCTATGCCAGAACCACTTGGCGGACACCATGGAAACACCTGTCGGGCCGGCCGGAACCACCTATCAGACGTGCCAGAACCATGTGCCTGAGATGCCGGAACCACACCCCGAACAGACAGAAACCATCTGCCAGACCCTTCTGAACCACCTGCCGAGCACCCCGGAACCACCTACTCGACTCGCCGGAACCACCTACCTGACACGCCAAAATCACCTGCCGGGTATGCCAGAACCACTTGGTGGACACTCCGGAATCATCTGCCGGACATGCCAGAACCAGCTCTCAGACACACCAGAACCACGTGCCGGACACGCCGGAAGCACGTGCTGAGAATGCCTGAGCCACATGCTCGACTTGCAAGAAACGCCTGCCAGACACGCCAAAATCACCTGCCGGGTACACCAGAACCACGTGGCGGACACTCCGGAATCACCTGTCGGGCATGCCGGAACCACCTCTCAGACGTGCCAGAACCTCGTGCCGGACACGCCAGAACCACCTGCCGGACAGACCGGAACCACCTGCCGGACACGCCGCAACCACCAGCTCGACTCGCCGGAACCACCGCCGGACATGCAAAATCACCTGCCGGCTACGCCCGAACCACTTGGCGAACACTCCCGAATCACCTGCCGGGCATGCCGGAACCACCTATCAGGCTTGCCAGAACCATGTTCCGGACACGCCGGTCGCACCTGCCGAGTTTGCCGGAACCACCTGATCCACTCCCCAGAACCAACTGCTGGACACGCCAGAATCACCTGCCGTCTATGCCAGAACCGCTCGGCAGACACTCCGGAACCACCTGCCGGGCATGCCGGAACCACCTCTCAAATGTGCCAGAACCACATGCCGGACACTCCAGAATCACCTGCCGGGCATGCCGGAACCATCTCTCAGACGTGCCAGAACCATGTTCCGGACACGCCGGTACCACCTGCCGAGCTCGCCGGAACCACCTGCTGGACACGTCAAAATCACATGCCGGCTTCGCCAGAACCACTCGGCAGACACTCCGGAACCACCTCCAGGACAGACCGGAACCAGCTGCCGGACACGCCGGGACCACCTGCTCGACTCGCCAGAACCACCTGCCGGACACGCCAGAATCACCAGCCGGCTACGCACAACCACTTGTCGCTCACTCCAGAATCACCTGCCGGGCATGCTGGAACCACCTCTCAGAGGTGCCACAACCACATGCCGGAGACGGCGGAAGCACCTGCCGAGAATGCCGGAATTTCCTGATCCACTCCCCAGAAGCACCTGCCGGAAACGCCAAAATCACCTGCCGGCTACGCCAGAACCACTTGGCGGACACTCCAGAATCACCTGCCGCGCATGCCAGCACAACCTCTCAGAAGTGCCAGAAGCACGTGCCGGACAGGCCGGAACCATCTCCCGGACAGACCTGAAACACAGGAAACACTCGCCGGAAACACCTGCTTGACTCACGGGTCCCACCCGCCGGACACGCCAAAATCACCTGCCCGCTACACCAGAACCACTTGTTGGACAAGCCGGAATCACGTGAACGGCATGCCGACACAACCTCTCAGATGTGCCAGAACCTCTTGCCGGACACCCCAGAACCACCTGTTGGACAGACCGGAACCAGCTGTCGGACACACCTGAACCACCTGCCGAGCACGCCGGAACCACCTACTTGACTCGCCGGAACAACCTACCTGACACGCCAAAATCACCTGCTGGGTATGCCAGAACCACTTGGTGGACACTCCGGAATCATCTGCCGGACATGCCAGAACCAGCTCTCAGACACACCAGAACCACGTGCCGGACACGCCGGAAGCACGTGCTGAGCATGCCTGAGCCACATGCTCGACTTGCAAGAAACACCTGCCAGACACGCCAAAATCACCTGCCGGGTACGCCAGAACCACGTGGCGGACACTCCGGAATCACCTGTCGAACATGCCGGAACCACCTCTCAGACGTGCCAGAACCTCGTGCCGGACACGCCAAAACCACCTGCCGGACAGACCGGAACCACCTGCCGGACACGCCGCAACCAGCAGCTCGACTCGCCGGAACCACCGCTGGACATGCAAAATCACCTGCCGGCTACGCCAGAACCACTTGGCGAACACTCCCGAATCACCTGCCGGGCATGCCGGAACCACCTATCAGGCTTGCCAGAACCATGTTCCGGACACGCCGGTACCACCTGCCGAGTATGCCGGAACCACCTGATCCACTCCCCAGAACCACCTGCTGGACACGCCAGAATCACCTGCCGTCTACGCCAGAACCACTCGGCAGACACTCCGGAACCACCTGCCGGGCATGCCGGAACCACCTCTCAGAGGTGCCAGAAACACATGCCGGACACTCCGGAATCACCTGCTGGGCATGCCGGAACCATCTCTCAGACGTGCCAGAACCATGTTCCGGACACGCCGCTACCACCTGCCGAGATCGCCGGAACCACCTGCTGGACACGCCAAAATCACCTGCCGGCTATGCAAGAACCAGTTGGCGGACACTCCAGAATCACCTGCCGGGCTTGCTGGAACCACCTGCCGGTCACGCCAACATCACCTGCCAGCTACGCCAGAACCACTTGGCGGACACTCCGGAAACACCTGTCGGGCAGTCCGCAACCGCCTCTCAGACATGCCACAACCATGTGCCTGAGATGCCGGAACCACACCCCGAAATGACCGAAAACACCTGCCAGACCCGCCTGAACCCCCTGGCGAGCACGCCTGATCCACCTGTTCAACTAGCCGGAACCACCTTCCTGACACGCCAAAATCACCTGCCAGGTAGACCAGAACCACTTGGTGGACACTCTGGAATCATCTGCCGGACATGCCAGAACCAGCTCTCAGACACACCAGAACCACGTGCCAGAGACGCCGGGGGCACCAGCTGAGCATGCCTGAGCCACTTGCACGACTCACAAGAAACACCTGTCGGACAGGCCAAAATCACCTGCCGGGTACGCCAGAAACACTTGGCGGACACTCCGGAATCACCTGTCGGGCATGCCGGAAACACCTCTCAGATCTGCCAGAACCATGTTCTGGACACGCCGGTACCACCTCTCGAGTATGCCGGAACCAGCTGATCCACTCCCCAGAACCACCTACAGGACACGCCAAAATCAACTGCCGGGTATGCCAGAACCACACGGCAGACACTCCGGAATCACATGCCAGGCATTCCGGAACCACCTCTCAGAGGTGCAGGAACCACATGCCGGAGACTCAGGAATGACCTGCAGGGCATGCCGGAACCACCTATCAAAGGTGCCAGAACCACATGCCGGAGACTCTGGAATCACCTGCTGGGCATGCCGGAACCTTCTCTCAGACGTGCCACAACCACGTGCCGGAGAGACAGGAAGCACCTGCCGAGCTCTCCGGAACCACCTGCTGGACATGCCGGAACCACCTGCCTCACAGGCCAAAATCATATGCCGGCTACGCCAAAACCACTGAGTGGACACTCCAGAATCACCTTACGGGCATGCCGGAACCACGTCATGGACAGACGGCAAACACCTGCCGGACCTGCCGGAACCACCTGCCGAGCACGCCGGAACCACCTGCTCGACTCAACAGAGCCACCTGCCGGACACACCAGAAACACCTGCGGGGTACGCCAGAACCACTTGGAGGACTCTCCGGAATCACCTGCCGGGCATGCCGGAACCACCTCTCAGACGTGCCAGAACCATGTGCCGGACACGCCAGGACCACCTGCCGAGTATGCCGGAACCACCTGCTCCACTCCCCAGAACCACCTGCTGGACCCGCCAAAATCACCTGCCGGCGACGTCACAACCACTCGGCAGACACTCCGGAACCACCTCCAGGACAGACCGGAACCAGCTGCCGGACACGCCGGGACCACCTGCTCGACTCGCCAGAACCACCTGCCGGACACGCCAGAATCACCAGCCGGCTACGCCACAACCACTTGTCGCACACTCCAGAATCACCTGCCGGGCATGCTGGAACCACCTCTCAGAGGTGCCACAAACACATGCCGGAGACGGCGGAAGCACCTGCCGAGAATGCCGGAATTTCCTGATCCACTCCCCAGAAGCACCTGCCGGAAACGCCAAAATCACCTGCCGGCTACGCCAGAACCACTTGGCGGACACTCCAGAATCACCTGCCGGGCATGCCAGCACAACCTCTCAGAAGTGCCAGAAGCACGTGCCGGACAGGCCGGAACCATCTCCCGGACAGACCTGAAACAAGGGAAACAATCGCCGGAAACACCTGCTTGACACACGGGTCCCGCCTGCCGGACACGCCAAAATCACCTGCCCGCTACACCAGAACCACATGGTGGACAAGCCGGAATCACGTGAAGGGCATGCCGACACAACCTCTCAAACGTGCCAGAACCTCTTGCCGGACACCCCAGAACAACCTGCTGGACAGACCGGAACCACCTGCCGGACACGCCAGAACCACAGGCTCGACTCACCGGAACCATTGCCGGACATGCAAAATCACCTGCCGGCTACGCCAGAACCACTTGGCGAACACTCCGGAATCACCTGCCGGGAATGGCGGAACCACCTCTCAGACATGCCGGAGCCACATGCCAATGACACCGGAAGCACCTGCCGAGCACGCCAGAACCACCTGCTCGACTCGCCAAAACCACCTGCTGGACATGCCAAAATCACCTGCCGGCTACGCCACAACCATTTGGTGAACACTTCGGAATCACCTGCCAGGCTGGCTGGAACCACCTGCCGGTCACGCCAACATCACCTTTCAGCTACGCCAGTACCACTTGGCGGACACTCCGGAAACACCTGTCGGGCCGGCCGGAACCACCTCTCAGACGTGCCAGAACCATGTGCCTGAGATGCCGGAACCACTCCCCGAACAGACCGAAACCACCTGCCAGACCCGCCTGAACCCCCTGGCGAGCACGCCTGATCCACCTGCTCAACTAGCCGGAACCACCTTCCTGACACGCCAAAATCACCTGCCAGGTCTACCAGAACCACTTGGTGGACACTCCGGAATCATCTGCCGGACATGCCAGAACCAGCTCTCAGACACACCAGAACCACGTGCCAGAGACGCCGGAAGCACCAGCTGAGCATGACTGAGCCACCTGCTCGACTCGAAGAAACACTTGTCGGACATGCCAAAATCACTTGCCAGGTACGCCAGAAACACTTGGCAGACGCTCCGGAATCACCTGTCGGGCGTGCCGGAACCAGCTGATCCACTCCCCAGAACCACCTAGTGGACACGCCAAAATCAACTGCCGGCTACGCCGGATCCACCGGCTCGACTCGCCGGAACCACCGCCGGACATGCAAAATGACCTGCCGGCTATGCCAGAACCACTTGGCGAACACTCCGGAATCACCTGTCGGGCATGCCGGAACCACCTCTCAGAGGTGCCAGAACCACATGCCGGACATTCCGGAATCACCTGCCGGGCATGCCGGAGCCACCTCTCAGAGGTGCCAGAACCACATGCCGGACACTCCGGAATCACCTGCCTGGCATGCCGAAACCATCTCTCAGACGTGCCAGAACCATGTTCCGGACACGCTGGTACCACCTGCCGAGCTCGCCGGAACCACCTGCTGGACACGCCAAAATCACCTGCCAGCTACGCAAGAACCACACGGCAGACACTCCGGAAACACCTGTCGGGCCGGCCGGAACCACCTCTCAGACATGCCAGAACCATGTGCCTGAGATGCCGGAACCACTCCCCGAACAGACCGAAACCACCTGCCAGACCCGCCTGAACACCCTGGTGAGCACGCCTGATAAACCTGCTCTACTAGCCGGAACCACATTCCTGACACGCCAAAATCACCTGCCGGCTACGCCACAACCATTTGGTGAACTCTTCGGAATCACCTGCCGGGCTGGCTCCAGAACCACTTGGCAGACACAACGGAACCACCTGCCGGGCATGCCGGAACCACCTCTCAGACATGCCGGAACCACATGCCAATGACACCGGAAGCACCTGGCGAGCACGCCAGAACCACCTGCTCGACTCGCCAAAACCACCTGCTGGACACGCCAAAATCACCTGCCGGCTACGCCACAACCATTTGGTGAACTCTACGGAATCACCTGCCGGGCTTGCTGGAACCACCTGCTGGTCACGCCAACATCACCTGCCAGCTATGCCAGAACCACTTGGCGGACACCATGGAAACACCTGTCGGGCCGGCCAGAACCACCTCTAAGACGTGCCAGAACCATGAGCCTGAATGCCGGAACCACTCCCCGAACAGACCGAAACCTCCTGCCAGACCCGCCTGAACCCCCTGGCGAGCACGCCTGATCCACCTGCTCAACTATCCGGAACCAACTTCCTGACACGCCAAAATCACCTTCCAGGTCTACCAGAACCACTTGGTGGACACTCCGGAATCATCTGCCGGACATGCCAGAAGCAGCTCTCAGACACACCAGAACCACGTGCCAGAGACGCCGGAAGCACCAGCTGAGCATGCCTGAGCCACCTGCTCGACTCGCAAGATACACCTGTCGGACATGCCAAAATCACCTGCCGGGTACGCCAGAAACACTTGGCGGACGCTCCGGAATCACCTGTCGGGCGTGCCGGAACCAGCTGATCCACTCTCCAGAACCACCTAGTGGACATGCCAAAATCAACTCCCGGCTACGCCGAAACCACCGGCTCGACTCGCCGGAACCACCGCCGGACATGCAAAATGACCTGCCGGCTATGCCAGAACCACTTGGCGAACACTCTGGAATCACCTGTCGGTTGTGCCGGAACCACCTCTCAGACTTGCCAGAACCATGTTCCGGACACGCCGGTACCACCTGCCGAGTATGCCGGAACCACCTGATCCACTCCCCAGAACCACCTGCTGGAAACGCCAGAATCACCTGCCGGCTACGCCAGAACCACTCGGCAGACACTAGGGAACCACCTGCCGGGCATGCCGGAACCACCTCTCAGAGGTGCCAGAACCACATGCCGGACACTCCGGAATCACCTGCCGGGCATGCCGGAACCATCTCTCAGACGTGCCAGAACCATGTTCCGGACACGCCGGTAGCACCTGCCGAGCTCGCTGGAGCCACCTGCTGGACACGCCGAAATCACCTGCCGGCTACGCCAGAAGCACTCAGCAGACACTCCGGAATCACCTGCCGGGCTGGCTGGAACCACCTGCCGGTCACGCCAACATCACCTTTCAGCTACGCCGGAACCACTTGGCGGACACTCCGGAAACACCTGTAGGGCCGGCCGGAACCACATCTCAGACGTGCCAGAACCATGTGCCTGAGATGCCGGAACCACACCCCGAACAGACCGAAACCACCTGCCAGACTCGCCTGAACCCCCTGGCGAGCACGCCTGATCCACCTGCTCAACTAGCCGGAACCACCTTCCAGACACGCCAAAATCACCTGCCAGGTCTACCAGAACCACTTGGTGGACACTCCGGAATCATCTGCCCCAAATGCCAGAACCAGCCCTCTGACACACCAGAACCACATGCCGGACACGCCGGAAGCACCTGCTGATCATGCCTGAGCCACATGCTCGACTTGCAGAAAACACCTGCCAGACACGCCAAAATCACCTGCCGGGTACGCCAGAACCACGTGGCGGACACTCCAGAATCGCCTGTCGGGCATGCCTGAACCAACTCTCAGACGTGCCAGAACCTCGTGCCGCAGACGCCAGAACCTCGTGCCGGTCACGCCAGAACCACCTGCCGGACACGCCGGAACTACCAGCTCGACTCGCCGGAACCACAGCCGGAAATTCAAAATGACCTGCCGGCTACGCCAGAACCACTTGGCGAACAATCCGGAATCACCTGTCGGGCTGGCTGGAACCACCTGCCGGTCACGCCAACATCACCTTTCAGCTACGCCAGAACCACTTGGCGGACACTCCGGAAACACCTCTCCGGCCGGCCGGAACCACCCCTCAGACGTGCCACAACCATGTGCCTGAGAGGCCGGAACCACTCCCCGAACAGTCCGAAACCACCTGCCAGACCCGCCTGAACCCCCTGGCGAGCACGCCTGATCCACCTGCTCAACTAGCCGGAACCACCTTCCTGACACGCCAAAATCAACTGCCGGCTACGCCACAACCATTTGGTGAACTCTTCGGAATAACCTGCCGGGCTGGCTCCAGAACCACTCCGCAGACACTCCGGAACCACCTGACGGGCATGCCGGAACCACCTCTCAGAGATGCCGGAACCACATGCCAATGACACCGGAAGCACCTGCCGAGCACGCCAGAACCACCTGCTCGACTCGCCAAAACCACCTTCTGGACACGCCAAAATCACCTGCCGGCTACGCCACAACCATTTGGTGAACTCTTCGGAATCACCTGCCGGGCTGGCAGGAAACGCTGCAGGTCACGCCAACATCACCTGCCAGCTATGCCAGAACCACTTGGCGGACACCATGGAAACACCTGTCGGGCCGGCCGGAACCACGTCTCAGACGTGCCAGAACCATGAGCCTGAGATGCCGGAACCACTCCCCGAACAGACCGAAACCACCTGCCAGACCCGCCTGAACCCCCTGGCGAGCACGCCTGATCCACCTGCTCAACTAGCCGTTACCACCTTCCTGACACGTCAAAATCACCTGCCAGGTATACCAGAACCACTTGGTGGACACTCCGGAATCATCTGCCGGACATGCCAGAACCAGCTCTCAGACACACCAGAACCACGTGCCAGAGACGCCGGAAGCACCAGCTGAGCATGCCTGAGCCAAATGCTCGACTTGCAAGAAACGCCTGCCAGGCACGCCAAAATCACCTGCCGGGTACGCAAGAACCACGTGGCGGACACTCCGGAATCACCTGTCGGGCATGCCAGAACCAACTCTCAGACGTGCCAGAACCTCGTGCCGGACACGCCAGAACCACCTGCCGGACAGACCGGAAACACCTGCTGGACACGCCGGAACCACCGGCTCGACTCGCAAGAAACACCTGTTGGACATGCCAAAATCACCTGCAGGGTACGCCAGAAACACTTGGCGGACGCTCCGGAATCACCTGTAGGGTGTGCCGGAACCAGCTGATCCACTCCCCAGAACCACCTAGTGGACACGCCAAAATCAACTGCCAGCTACGCCGGAACCACCGGCTCGACTCTCCGGAACCACCGCCGGACATGCAAAATGACCTGCCGGCTACGCCAGAACCACTTGGCGAACACTCCGGAATCACCTGTCGGGCAGGCTGGAACCACCTGCCGTTCACTCCAACATCACCTTTCAGCTACGCCGGAACCACTCGGCAGACACTCCGGAATCACCTGCCGGGCTGGCTGGAACCACCTGCCGGTCACGCCAATATCGCCTTTCAGCTACGCCAGAACCACTTTGCGGACACTCCTGAAACACCTGTCGGGCCGGCCGGAACCACCTCTCAGACATGCCAGAACCATGTGCCTGAGATGCCAGAACCACTCCCCGAACAGACCGAAACCACCTGCCAGACCCGCCTGAACCCCCTGGCGAGCACGCCTGATCCACCTGCTCAACTAGCCGGAACCACCTTCCTGACACGCCAAAATCACCTGCCAGGTCTACCAGAACCACTTGGTGGACACTCCGGAATCATCTGCCGGACATGACAGAACCAGCTCTCAGACACACCAGAACCACGTGCCAGAGACGCCGGAAGCACCAGCTGAGCATGCCTGAGCCACCTGCTCGACTCGCAAGGTACACCTGTCGGACATGCCAAAATCACCTGCCGGGTACGCCAGAAACACTTGGCGGACGCTCCGGAATCACCTGTCGGGCGTGCCGGAACCACCTCTCAGACTTGCCAGAACCATGTTCTGGACACGCCGGTACCACCTGCCGACTATGCCAGAACGCGCTGATCCACTCCCCAGAATCACCTAGTGGACACGCCAAAATCAACTGCCGGCTACGCCAGAACCACTCGGCAGACACTCCGGAACCGCCTGCCGGGCATGCCGGAACCACCTCTCAGAGTTGCCAGAACCACATGCCGGACACTCAGGGATCACCTGCCGGGCATGCCGGAACCACCTGCTGGACCTGCCGGGATCACCTGCCGGACATGCCCGAACCACCGGCTCGACTCGCCGGAACCATTGCTGGACATGCAAAATCACCTGCCAGCTACGCCAGAACCACACGGCAGACACTGCGGAATCACCTGCCGGGCTGACTGGAACCACCTGCCGGTCACGCCTACATCACCTTTCAGCTACGCCAGAACCACTTGGTGGACACTCCGGAATCATCCGCCGGAAATGCCAGAACCAGCCCTCTGACACACCAGAACCACGTGCCGGACACGCCGGAAGCACCTGCTGATCATGCCTGAGCCACATGCTCGACTTGCAAAAAACACCTGCCAGACACGCCAAAATCACCTGCCGGGTACGCCAGAACCACGTGGCGGACACTCCGGAATCGCCTGTCGGGCATGCCTGAACCAACTCTCACACGTGCCAGAACCTCGTGCCGGAGACGCCAGAAACTCGTGCCGGTCACGCCAGAACCACCTGCCGGACACGCCGGAACCACGGCTCGACTCGCCGGAACCACCGCCGGACATTCAAAATGACCTGCCGGCTACGCCAGAACCACTTGGCGAACACTCCGGAATCACCTGTCGGTCGTGCCAGAACCACCTCTCAGACTTGCCAGAACCATGTTCCGGACACTCCGGAATCACCTGCCGGGCATGCCGGAACCACCTCTCAGAGGTGCCAGAACCACATGCCGGACACTCCGGAATCACCTGCCGGGCATGCCGGAACCACCTCTCAGAGGTGCCAGAACCACATGCCGGACACTACAGAATCACCTGCCGGGCATGCCGGAACCACCTGCTGGACATGCCGGAACCACCGGCTCGACTCGCCGGAACCACCGCCGGACTTGCAAAATGACCTGCCGGCTACGCCAGAACCACTTGGCGAACACTCCGTAATCACCTGTCGGGCATGCCGGAACCACCTCTCAGACTTGCCAGAACCATGTTTCGGACACGCCGGTACCACCTGCCGAGTATGCCGGAACCACCTGATCCACTCCCCAAAACCACCTGCTGGACACTCCAGAATCACCTGTCGACTACGCCAGAACCACTCGGCAGACACTCCGGAACCACCTGCCGGGCATGCCGGAACCACCTCTCAGAGGTGCCAGAACCACATGCCGGACACGCCAGAATCACCACCCGGCTACGCTACAACCACTTGTCGGACACTCCGGAATCACCTGCCGGGCAAGCCGGAACCACCTCTCAGAGGTGCCACAACCACATGCCTGAGACAGCGGAAGCACCTTCCGAGAATGCCGGAAGTGCCTGATCCACTCCCCAGAACCACCTGCCGGACACGCCAAAATCACCTGCCGGCTACGCCAGAACCACTTGGCGAACACTCCGGAATCACCGGTCGTGCATGCCAGAACCACCTCTCAGACTTGCCTGAACCATGTTCCGGATATGCCAGTACCACCAGCCGAGCTCACCGGAACCACCTGCTGGACACGACAGAATCACCTGCCGGCTATGCCAGAACCACTCGGCAGACACTCCGGAATCACATGCCAGGCATTCCAGAACCACCTCTCAGAGGTGCCAGATCCACATGCCGGACACTCCGGAATCACCTGCCGGGCATGCCGGAACCATCTCTCAGACGTGCCAGAACCATGTTCCGGACACGCCGGTACCACCTGCCGAGCTCGCCGGAACCACCAGCTGGACACGCCAAGATCACCTGCCGGCTACGCCAGAACCATTCAGCAGACACTCCGGAATCACCTGCCGGGCATGCCCGAACCACCTCTCAGAGGTGCCAGAACCAAATGCCGGACACTCCGGAATCACATGCCGGGCATGCCGGAACCACCTCTCAGAGGTGCCAGAACCACATGCCGGACACTCCGTAATCACCAGCCGGGCATGCCGGAACCACCTCTCAGAGGTGCCAGAACCACATGCCGGACACTCCGGTATCACCTGCCGGACATGCCGGAACCACCGGCTCGACTCACCGGAACCATTGCCGGCTACGCCAGAACCACTTGGCGGACACTCCGGAAACACCTCTCCGGCCGGCCGGAACCACCTCTCAGACGTGCCAGAACGATGTGCCTGAGAGGCCGGAACCACTCCCCGAACAGACCGAAACCAACTGCCAGACCCGCCTGAACCCCCTGGCGAGCACGCCTGATCCACCTGCTCAACTAGCCGGAACCACCTTCCTGACACGCCAAAATCAACTGCCGGCTACGCCACAACCATTTGGTGAGCTCTTCGGAATCACCTGCTGGGCTGGCTCCAGAACCACTCGGCAGACACTCCGGAACCACCTCACGGGCATGCCGGAACCACCTCTCAGACATGCCGGAACCACATGCCAATGACACCGGAAGCACCTGCCGAGCACGCCAGAACCACCTGCTCGACTCGCCAAAACCACCTTCTGGACACGCCAAAATCACCTGCTGGCTACGCCACAACCATTTGGTGAACTCTTCGGAATCACCTGCCGGGCTGGCTGGAACCACCTGCCGGTCACGCCAACATCACCTTCCAGCTATGCCAGAACCACTTGGCGGACACCATGGAAACACCTGTCGTGCCGGCCGGAACCACCTATCAGACGTGCCAGAACCATGTGCCTGAGATGCCGGAACCACACCCCGAACAGACCGAAACCACCTGCCAGACCCGCCTGATCCACCTGCCGAGCACGCAGGAACCAACTACTAGACTCGCTGGAACCACCTACCTGACACGCTAAAATCACCTGCCGCGTATGCCACAACCACTCGGTGGACACTCCGGAATCATCTGCCGGACATGCCAGAACCAGCTCTCAGACCCACCAGAACCACGTGCCAGAGACGCCGGAAGCACCAGCTGAGCATGCCTGAGCCACCTGCTCGACTCGCAAGATACACCTGTCGGACATGCCAAAATCACCTGCTGGGTACGCCAGAAACACTTGGCAGACGCTCCGGAATCACCTGTCGGGCGTGCCGGAACCACCTCTCAGACTTGCCAGAACCATGTTCTGGACACGCCGGTACCACCTGCCGAGTATGCCGGAACCAGCTGATCCACACCCCAGAACCACCTAGTGGACACACCAAAATCAACTGCCGGCTACGCCAGAACCACTCGGCAGACACTCCGGAATCACATGCCAGGCATTCCGGAACCACCTCTCAGAGGTGCCAGAACCAAATGCCGGACACTACGGTATCACCTGCCGGGCATGCCGGAACCACCTCTCAGAGGTGCCAGAACCACATGCTGGACACTCCGGAATCACCTACCGGGCATGCTGGAACCACGTGCTGGACATGCTGGAACCACCTGCCGGACATGCCGGAACCACCTGCCGGACATTCCGGAAACACCGGCTCGACTCTCCGGAACCATTGCCGGACATGCAAAATCACCTGCCGGCTACGCCAGAACCACTTGGGGAACACTCCGATATCACCTGCCGGGCATGCCGGAACCACCTCTCAGAGGTGCCGGAACCACATGCCGGACACTCCGGAATCACGTGCCAGGCATGCCGGAACCACCTCTCAGACTTGCCAGAACCAAGTTTCGGACACGCCGGTACCACCTGCCGAGTATGCCGGAACCACCTGATCCACTCCCCAGAACCACCTGCTGGATACGCCAGAATCACCTGCCGGCTACTCCAGAACCACTCGGCAGACACTCCGTAACCACCTGCCGGGCATGCCGGAACCACCTCTCAGAGGTGCCAGAACCACATGCCGGACACTCCGGAATCACCTGCCAGGCATGCCGGAACCATCTCTCAGACGTGCCAGAACCATGTTCCGGACATGCCGGAACCACCTTCCGAGCTCGCCGGAACCACCTGCCTGACACGCCAAAATCACCTCACGGCTACGCCAGAACCACTCGGGAGACACTCCGGAATCACATGCCAGGCATTCCGGAACCACCTCTCACAGGTGCCAGAACCAAATGCTGGACACTCTGGTATCACCTGCCGTGCATGCCGGAACCACCTCTCAGAGGTGCCAGAACCACATGCCGGACACTCCGGAATCACCTGCCGGGCATGCCGGAACCACCTGCTGGACATGCCGGAACCACCGGCTCGACTCGCCGGAACCATTGCCGGACATGCAAAATCTCCTGCCGGCTACTCCAGAACCACTTGGCAAACACTCCGGAATCACCTGCCGGGCATGTCAGAACCACCTCTCAGACATGCCGGAACCACATGCCAATGACACCGGAAGCACCTGCCGAGCACGCCAGAACCACCTGCTCGACTCGCCAAAACCACCTGCCGGCTACGCCAGAACCACTCGGCAGACACTCCGGAATCACCTGACGGGCTGGCTGAAACCACCTGCCGGTCACGCCAACATCACCTTTCAGCTACGCCAGAACCACTTGGCGGACACTCCAGAAACACCTGTCGGGCCGGCCGGAACCACCTCTCAGACGTGCCAGAACCATGTGCCGGAGATGCCGGAACCACTCCCCGGACAGACCGAAACCACCTGCCAGACCCGCCTGAACCCCCTGGCGAGCACGCCTGATCCACCTGCTCAACTAGGCGGAACCACCTTCCTGACACGCCAAAATCAACTGCCGGCTACGCCACAACCATTTGGTGAACTCTTCGGAATCACCTGCCGGGCTGGCTGGAACCACCTGCCGGTCACGCCAACATCACCTTCGAGCTATGCCAGAACCACTTGGCGGACACCATGGAAACACCTGTCGTGCCGGCCGGAACCACCTATCAGACGTGCCAGAACCATGTGCCTGAGATGCCGGAACCACACCCCGAACAGACCGAAACCACCTGCCAGACCCGCCTGAACCACCTGCCGAGCACGCAGGAACCAACTACTAGACTCGCTGGAACCACCTACCTGACACGCTAAAATCACCTGCCGCGTATGCCACAACCACTCGGTGGACACTCCGGAATCATCTGCCGGACATGCCAGAACCAGCTCTCAGACCCACCAGAACCACGTGCCAGAGACGCCGGAAGCACCAGCTGAGCATGCCTGAGCCACCTGCTCGACTCGCAAGATACACCTGTCGGACATGCCAAAATCACCTGCTGGGTACGCCAGAAACACTTGGCGGACGCTCCGGAATCACCTGTCGGGCGTGCCGGAACCACCTCTCAGACTTGCCAGAACCATGTTCTGGACACGCCGGTACCACCTGCCGAGTATGCCGGAACCAGCTGATCCACACCCCAGAACCACCTAGTGGACACAACAAAATCAACTGCCGGCTACGCCAGAACCACTCGGCAGACACTCCGGAATCACATGCCAGGCATCCCGCAACCACCTCTCAGAGGTGCCAGAAGCAAATGCCGGACACTCCGGTATCACCTGCCGGGCATGCCGGAACCACCTCTCAGAGGTGCCAGAACCACATGCCCGACACTCCGGAATCACCTGCCGGGCATGCCGGAACCATCTCTCAGACATGCCAGAACCATGTTCCGGACACGCCGGAACCACCTGCCGAGTTCGCCGGAACCACCTGCTGGACACGCCAAAATCACCTGCCGGCTACGCCAGAACCACTCGGCAGAAACTCCGGAATCACATGCCGTGCATTCCGGAACCACCTCTCACAGGTGCCAGAACCAAATGCTGGACACTCCAGTATCACCTGCCGGGCATGCCGGAACCACCTCTCAGACTTGCCAGAACCACATGCCGGACACTCCGGAATCACTTGCCAGGCATGCCGGAACCACCTCTCAGATACGCCAGAACCACGTGCCAATGACCCCGGAAGCACCTGCCGAGCACGCCGGAACCACCTGCTCGACTCGCCAGAACCACCTGCCGGACACGCAAAAATCACCTGCCGGCTACGCCACAACCAGTTGGGGAACACTTCGGAATCACCTGCCGGGCTTGCTGGAACCACCTGCCGGTCATGCCAAAATCACCTGCCAACTACGCCAGTACCACTTGGCGGACACTGTGGAAACACCTGTCGGGCCGGCCGGAACCACATCTCAGACGTGCCAGAACCATGTGCATGAGATGCTGGAACCACACCCCGAACAGACGGAAAACACCTGCCAGACCCGTCTGAACAACCTGCCGAGCACCCCGGAGCCACCTGCTCGACACGCCGGAACCACCTACCAGACATGCCCAAATCACCAGCCGGGTATGCCAGAACCACTTGGCGGACACTCCGGAATCATCTGCCGGACATGCCGGAACCAGCTCTCAGACACACCAGAACCAGGTGCCGGAGACGCCGGAAGCACCTGCCGAGCATGCCGGAGCCACCTGCTCGACTCGCCAGAAACACCTGCCGGACACGCCAAAATCACCTGCCGGGTATGCCAGAACCACCTGGCGGACACTACGGAATCACCTGCCGCGCATGCCAGAACCACCTCTCAGACGTGCCGGAATCACGTGCCGGACACGCCGGAATCACCTACCGGACAGACCGGAACCACCTGCCGAGCACGCCGGAGCCACCTGTTCGACTCGCTGGAACCACCTGCCGGACAGGCCAATATCAACTGCTGGCTATGCCAGAACCACCTGGGGGACGGTCCGGAATCACCGGCCAGCCATGGCGGAACCAGCTCTCAGACGTACCAGAACCACCTGCCGGAGAAGCTGGAAACACGTCCTGGACAGTCTGGAACCACCTGCCGGCCAAGCCTGAACCACCTGCCAAGCACAATGCAACAACCTGCCAGACACGCCAAAATCACCTGCGTGTTGTGCCAGAACCACTTGGAGGACTCTCTGCGATGACCTGCCGGGCATGCCGGAACCACCTCTCAGACGTGCCAGAACCATGTGGCGGACAGTCCGGAATCACCTGTTGGGCATGCGCAACCACCTCTGAGACGTACCAGAACCACATGCCGTGCAGGCTGGAACCACCTACCGGAAAGACGGGAATCCCCTTTCGGGCATGCCGGAACCACCTGTCAGATGTGCCAGAAACACGTGCCGGAGACGCCGGAAGCACCTGCCAAGCACGTTGGAACCACCTGCTCAACTCGCCTGAACCACCTGCCGGACATGCCAAAATCACCTGCCGACTATGCCAGAACCACTTGGCGAACACTCCGGAATCACTTGCCGGGCATGCCCGAACCACCTCTCAGACATGCCAGAACCCCGTGCCAATGACCCCGGAAGCACCAGCCGAGCACGCCGGAACCACCTGCTCGACTCGCCAGAACCACCTGCCGATCACGCAAAAATCACCTGCCGGCTACGCCACAACCAGTTGCTGAACACTTTGGAATCACCTGCCAGGCTTGCTGGAACCACCTGCCAGTCATGCCAAAATCACCTGCCAACTACGCCAGAACCGCTTGGCGGACACTGCGGAAACACCTGTCGTGCCGGCTGGAAACACATCTCAGACGTGCCAGAAACGTGTTCATGAGATGCTGGAACCACACCCCGAACAGACGGATACCACCTGCCAGAACCGCCTGAACCACCTGATGAGCACGCCGGAACCACCGGCTCGACTCACCGGTACCACCTCCCTGACACGCCAAAATCGCCTGCTGGGTATGCCAGAACCACTTGGCGGACACTCCGGAATCATCTGCCGGACATGCCGGAACCAGCTCTCAGACACACCAGAACCACGTGCCGGAGACGCCGGAAGCACATGCCGAGCATGCCGGAGCCACCTGCTCGCCTCGCGAGAAACACCTGCCGGACACGCCAAAATCACCTGCCGGGTATGCCAGAACCACCTGGCGGACACTATGGAATCACCTGCCGCGCATGCCGGAACCACCTCTCAGACGTGCCGGAAGCACGTGCCGGACACGCCGGAAACACCTACCGGACAGACCGGAACCACCTGCCAAGAACGCCGGAGCCACCTCTTCGACTCGCTGGAACCACCTGCCGGACAGGCCAATATCAACTGCTGGCTATGCCAGAACCACCTGGGGGACAGTCCGGGATCACCTGCCAGCCATGGCGGAACCACCTCTCAGACGTACCCGAACCACCTGCCGGAGAAGCTGGAAACACGTCCTGGACAGACTGGAACCACGTGACGCCCATGCCTGAACCACCTGCCGAGCACGGCGGAACCACCTGCCGGACACGCCAAAATCACCTGCGGGCTACGCCAGAACCACTTGGACGACTCTCCGAAATGACCTGCCGGGCATGTTGGAACCACCTCTCAGACGTGCCAGAAGCACGTGGCGGACAGTCCGGAATCACCTGTTGGGCATACGCAACCACCTCTGAGACGTACCAGAACCACGTGCCGTGCAGGCTGGAACCACCTACCGGACAGACCGGAATCAACTCTTGGGCATGCCGGAACCACCAGTCAGATGTGCCAGAAACACGTGCCGGAGACGCCGGAAGCACCTGCCGAGCACGTCGCAACCACCTGCTCAACTCGCCTGAACCACCTGCCGGACACGCCAAAATCACCTGCCCCCTACACCAGCACCAGTTCGGGGACAAGCCGGAATCAGGTGAGGGGCATGCCGGCACAGCCTCTCAGACTGAACCTCGTGCCGGACACCACAGAGCCACCTGCCGGACAGACCGGAACCACCTGCCGGACACGCCGGAACCACCGGCTCGACCCGTCGGAACGACCGCTGGACATGCAAAATCACCTGCCGGCTACGCCGGAAACACTTGGCGAACACTCCGGAATCACCTGCCGGGATGCCGGAACCACCTCTCAGATATGCCAGAACCACGTGCCAATGACCCCGGAAGCACCTGCCGAGCACGCCGGAACCACCTGCTCGACTCGCCAGAACCACCTGCCGGACACGCAAAAATCACCTGCCAGCTACGCCACAACCAGTTGGGGAACACTTCGGAATCACCTGCCGGGCTTGCTGGAACCACCTGCCGGTCATGCCAAAATCACCTGCCAACTACGCCAGTACCACTTGGCGGACACTGTGGAAACACCTGTCGGGCCGGCCGGAACCACATCTCAGACGTGCCAGAACCATGTGCATGAGATGCTGGAACCACACCCCGAACAGACGGAAAACACCTGCCAGACCCGTCTGAACAACCTGCCGAGCACGCCGGAGCCACCTGCTCGACTCACCGGAAACACCTACGTGACATGCCAAAAAAACCAGCCGGGTATGCCAGAACCACTTGGCGGAGACTCCGGAATCATCTGCCGGACATGCCGGAACCAGCTCTCAGACACACCAGAACCAGGTGCCGGAGACTCCGGAAGCACCTGCCGAGCTTGCCGGAGCCGCCTGCTCGACTCGCCAGAAACACCTGCCGGACACGCCAAAATCACCTGCCGGGTACGCCAGAACCACCTGGCGGACACTCCAAAACAACCTGTCGCGCATGCCGGAACCACCTCTCAGACGTGCCGGAAGCACGTGCCGGACAGACCGGAACCACCTGCCGAGCACGCCGGAGCCACCTGTTCGACTCGCTGGAACCACCTGCCGGTCATGCCAAAATCACCTGCCAACTACGCCAGTACCACTTGGCGGACACTGTGGAAACACCTGTCGGGCCGGCCAGAACCACATCTCAGACGTGCCACAACCATGTGCATGAGATGCTGGAACCACACCCCGAACAGATGGAAAACACCTGCCAGACCCGTTTGAACAACCTGCCGAGCACGCCGGAGCCACCTGCTCGACTCGCCGGAACCACCTACCTGACATGCCCAAATCACCAGCCGGGTATGCCAGAACCACTTGGCGGACACTCCGGAATCATCTGCCGGACATGCCGGAACCAGCTCTCAGACACACCAGAACCACGTGCCGGAGACGCCGGAAGCACCTGCCGAGCATGCCGGAGCCACCTGCTCGACTCGCCAGACACACCTGCCGGACACGCCAAATCACCTGCCGGCTACGCCAGAACCACCTGGCGGACACTCTGAAATCACCTGTCGCGCATGCCGGAACCACCTCTCAGACGTGCCGGAAGCACGTGCCGGACACGCCGGAATCACCTACCGGACAGACCGGAACCACCTGCCGAGCACGCCGGAGCCACCTGTTCGACTCGCTGGAACCACCTGCCGGACAGGCCAATATCAACTGCTGGCTATGCCAGAACCACCTGGGGGACGGTCCGGAATCGCCTGTCAGCCATGGCGGAACCACCTCTCAGACGTACCAGAACCACCTGCCGGAGAAGCTGGAAACACGTCCTGGACAGTCTGGAGCCACCTGCCGGCCAAGCCTGAAACACCTGCCAAGCACAACGGAACAACCTGCCAGACACGCCAAAATCACCTGCGTGTTGTGCCAGAACCACTTGGAGGACTCTCTGGGATGACCTGCCGGGCATGCCGGAACCACCACTCAGACGTGCCAGAACCATGTGGCGGACAGTCCGGAATCACCTGTTGGGCATGCGCAACCACCTCTGAGACGTACCAGAACCACATGCCGTGCAGGCTGGAACCACCTACCGGACAGACCGGAATCACCTTTCGGTCATGCCGGAACCACCTGTCAGACATGCCAGAAACACGTGCCGGAGACGCCGGAAGCACCTGCAAAGCACGTTGGAACCACCTGCTCAACTCGCCTGAACCACCTGCCAGACACGCCAAAATCACCTGCCCGCTACACCAGCACCACTTCGGGGACAAGCCGGAATCACGTGAGGGGCATGCCGGCACAGCCTCTCAGACTGAACCTCGTGCCGGGCACCACAGAACCACCTGCCGGACAGACCGGAACCACCTGCCGGACACGCCGGAAATACCGGCTCGACTCGCCGGAACGACCGCTGGACATGCAAAATCACCTGCCGGCTACGCCGGAAACACTTGCCGAACACTCCGGAATCACCTGCCGGGCATGCCGGAACCACCTCTCAGATATGCCAGAACCACGTGCCAATGACCCCGGAAGCACCTGCCAAGCACGTTGGAACCACCTGCTCAACTCGCCTGAACCACCTGCCGGACATGCCAAAATCACCTGCCGACTATGCCAGAACCACTTGGCGAACACTCCGGAATCACTTGCCGGGCATGCAGGAACCACCTCTCAGACATGCCAGAACCCCGTGCCAATGACCCCGGAAGCACCAGCCGAGCACGCCGGAACCACCTGCTCGACTCGCCAGAACCACCTGCCGATCACGCAAAAATCACCTGCCGGCTACGCCACAACCAGTTGGTGAACACTTTGGAATCACCTGCCAGGCTTGCTGGAACCACCTGCCGGTCATGCCAAAATCACCTGCCAACTACGACAGAACCGCTTGGCGGACACTGCGGAAACACCTGTCGGGCCGGCCGGAACCACATCTCAGACGTGCAAGAAACGTGTTCATGAGATGCTGGAACCACACCCCAAACAGATGGATACCACCTGCCAGAACCGCCTGAACCACCTGCTGAACACGCCGGAACCACCTGCTCGACTCACCGGTACCACCTCCCTGACACGCCAAAATCACCTGCTGGGTATGCCAGAACCACTTGGCGGACACTCCGGAATCATCTGCCGGACATGCCGGAACCAGCTCTCAGACACACCAGAACCAAGTGCCGGAGACGCCGGAAGCACCTGCCGAGCATGCCGGAGCCACCTGCTCGACTCGCCAGAAACACCTGCCGGACACGCCAAAATCACCTGCCGGGTATGCCAGAACCACCTGGCGGACACTACGGAATCACCTGCCGCGCATGCCGGAACCACCTCTCAGACGTGCCGGAAGCACGTGCCAGACACGCCGGAAACACCTACCGGACAGACCGGAACCACCAGCCAAGAACGCCGGAGCCACCTGTTCGACTCGCTGGAACCACCTGCCGGACAGGCCAATATCAACTGCTGGCTATGCCAGAACCACCTGGGGGACAGTCCGGGATCACCTGCCAGCCATGGCGGAACCACCTCTCAGACGTACCCGAACCACCTGCCGGAGAAGCTGGAAACACGTCCTGGACAGACTGGAACCACGTGACGCCCATGCCTGAACCACCTGCCGGACACGCCAAAATCACCTGCGGGCTACGCCAGAACCACTTGGACGACTCTCCGAAATGACCTGCCGGGCATGTTGGAACCACCTCTCAGACGTGCCAGAAGCACGTGGCGGACAGTCCGGAATCACCTGTTGGGCATACGCAACCACCTCTGACACGTACCAGAACCACGTGCCGTGCACGCCGCAACCACCTACCGGACAGACCGGAATCAACTTTTGGGCATGCCAGAACCACCAGTCAGATGTGCCAGAAACACGTGCCGGAGACGCCGGAAGCACCTGCCGAGCACGTCGCAACCACCTGCTCAACTCGCCTGAACCACCTGCCGGACACGCCAAAATCACCTGCCCGCTACACCAGCACCAGTTCGGGGACAAGCCGGAATCACGTGAGGGGCATGCCGGCACAGCCTCTCAGACTGAACCTCGTGCCGGACACCACAGAACCACCTGCCGGACAGACCGGAACCACCTGCCGGACACGCCGGAAATACCGGCTCGACTCGCCGGAACGACCGTTGGACATGCAAAATCACCTGCCGGCTACGCCGGAAACACTTGCCGAACACTCCGGAATCACCTGCCGGGCATGCCGGAACCACCTCTCAGATATGCCAGAACCACGTGCCAATGACCCCGGAAGCACCTGCCAAGCACGCCGGAACCACCTGCTCGACTCGCCAGAACCACCTGCCGGACACGCAAGAATCACCAGCCGGCTACGCCACAACCATTTGGGGAACAATTCGGAATCACCTGCCGGGCTTGCTGGAACCACCTGCCGGTCATGCCAAAATCACCTGCCAACTACTCCAGTACCACTTGGCGGACACTGTGGAAACACCTGTCGGGCCGGCCGGAACCACATCTCAGACGTGCCAGAACCATGTGCATGAGATGCTGGAACCACACCCCGAACAGACGGAAAACACCTGCCAGACCCGTCTGAACAACCTGCCGAGCACGCCGGAGCCACCTGCTCGACTCGCCGGAACCATCTACCTGACATGCCCAAATCACCAGCCGGGTATGCCAGAACCACTTGGCGGACACTCCGGAATCATCTGCCGGACATGCCGGAACCAGCTCTCAGACACACCAGAACCACGTGCCGGAGACCCCGGAAGCACCTGCCGAGCATGCTGGAGCCACCTGCTCAACTCGCCAGAAACACCTGCCGGACACGCCAAAATCACCTGCCGGGTACGCCAGAACCACCTGGCGGACACTACGGCATCACCTGCCGCGCATGCCGGAACCACCTCTCAGACGTGCCGGAAGCACGTGCCAGACACGCCGGAAACACCTACCGGACAGAACGGAACCACCTGCCAAGAACGCCGGAGCCACCTGTTCGACTCGCTGGAACCACCTGCCGGACAGGCCAATATCAACTGCTGGCTATGCCAGAACCACTAGGGGGACAGTCCGGAATCACCTGCCAGCCATGGCGGAACCACCTCTCAGACGTACCCGAACCACCTGCCGGAGAAGCTGGAAACACGTCCTGGACAGACTGGAACCACGTGACGGCCATGCCTGAACCACCTGCCGAGCACGGCGGAACCACCTGCCGGACACGCCAAAATCACCTGCGGGCTACGCCAGATCCACTTGGACGACTCTCCGAAATGACCTGCCGGGCATGTTGGAACCACCTCTCAGACGTGCCTGAAGCACGTGGCGGACAGTCCGGAATCACCTGTTGGGCATACGCAACCACCTCTGACACGTACCAGAACCACGTGCCGTGCACGCCGCAACCACCTACCGGACAGACCGGAATCAACTTTTGGGCATGCCGGAACCACCATTAAGATGTGCCAGAAACACGTGCCGGAGACGCCGGAAGCACCTGCCGAGCACGTCGCAACCACCTGCTCAACTCGCCTGAACCACCTGCCGGACACGCCAAAATCACCTGCCCGCTACACCAGCACCAGTTCGGGGACAAGCCGGAATCACGTGAGGGGCATGCCGGCACAGCCTCTCAGACTGAACCTCGTGCCGGACACCACAGAACCACCTGCCGGACAGACCGGAACCACCTGCAGGACACGCCGGAAGTACCGGCTCGACTCGCCGGAACGACCGCTGGACATGCAAAATCACCTCCCGGCTACGCCGGAAACACTTGCCGAACACTCCGGAATCACCTGCCGGGCATGCCGGAACCACCTCTCAGATATGCCAGAACCACGTGCCAATGACCCCGGAAGCACCTGCCGAGCACGCCGGAACCACCTGCTCGACTCGCCAGAACCACCTGCCGGACACGCAAAAATCACCTGCCAGCTACGCCACAACCAGTTGGGGAAAACTTCGGAATCACCTGCCGGGCTTGCTGGAACCACCTGCCGGTCATGCCAAAATCACCTGCCAACTACGCCAGTACCACTTGGCGGACACTGTGGAAACACCTGTCGGGCCGGCCGGAACCACATCTCAGACGTGCCAGAACCATGTGCATGAGATGCTGGAACCACACCCCGAACAGACGGAAAACACCTGCCAGACCCGTCTGAACAACCTGCCGAGCACGCCGGAGCCACCTGCTCGACTCACCGGAAACACCTACGTGACATGCCAAAAAAACCAGCCGGGTATGCCAGAACCACTTGGCGGAGACTCCGGAATCATCTGCCGGACATGCCGGAACCAGCTCTCAGACACACCAGAACCAGGTGCCGGAGACTCCGGAAGCACCTGCCGAGCTTGCCGGAGCCGCCTGCTCGACTCGCCAGAAACACCTGCCGGACACGCCAAAATCACCTGCCGGGTACGCCAGAACCACCTGGCGGACACTCCAAAACAACCTGTCGCGCATGCCGGAACCACCTCTCAGACGTGCCGGAAGCACGTGCCGGACAGACCGGAACCACCTGCCGAGCACGCCGGAGCCACCTGTTCGACTCGCTGGAACCACCTGCCGGTCATGCCAAAATCACCTGCCAACTACGCCAGTACCACTTGGCGGACACTGTGGAAACACCTGTCGGGCCGGCCAGAACCACATCTCAGACGTGCCACAACCATGTGCATGAGATGCTGGAACCACACCCCGAACAGATGGAAAACACCTGCCAGACCCGTTTGAACAACCTGCCGAGCACGCCGGAGCCACCTGCTCGACTCGCCGGAACCACCTACCTGACATGCCCAAATCACCAGCCGGGTATGCCAGAACCACTTGGCGGACACTCCGGAATCATCTGCCGGACATGCCGGAACCAGCTCTCAGACACACCAGAACCACGTGCCGGAGACGCCGGAAGCACCTGCCGAGCATGCCGGAGCCACCTGCTCGACTCGCCAGACACACCTGCCGGACACGCCAAATCACCTGCCGGCTACGCCAGAACCACCTGGCGGACACTCTGAAATCACCTGTCGCGCATGCCGGAACCACCTCTCAGACGTGCCGGAAGCACGTGCCGGACACGCCGGAATCACCTACCGGACAGACCGGAACCACCTGCCGAGCACGCCGGAGCCACCTGTTCGACTCGCTGGAACCACCTGCCGGACAGGCCAATATCAACTGCTGGCTATGCCAGAACCACCTGGGGGACGGTCCGGAATCGCCTGTCAGCCATGGCGGAACCACCTCTCAGACGTACCAGAACCACCTGCCGGAGAAGCTGGAAACACGTCCTGGACAGTCTGGAGCCACCTGCCGGCCAAGCCTGAAACACCTGCCAAGCACAACGGAACAACCTGCCAGACACGCCAAAATCACCTGCGTGTTGTGCCAGAACCACTTGGAGGACTCTCTGGGATGACCTGCCGGGCATGCCGGAACCACCACTCAGACGTGCCAGAACCATGTGGCGGACAGTCCGGAATCACCTGTTGGGCATGCGCAACCACCTCTGAGACGTACCAGAACCACATGCCGTGCAGGCTGGAACCACCTACCGGACAGACCGGAATCACCTTTCGGTCATGCCGGAACCACCTGTCAGACATGCCAGAAACACGTGCCGGAGACGCCGGAAGCACCTGCAAAGCACGTTGGAACCACCTGCTCAACTCGCCTGAACCACCTGCCAGACACGCCAAAATCACCTGCCCGCTACACCAGCACCACTTCGGGGACAAGCCGGAATCACGTGAGGGGCATGCCGGCACAGCCTCTCAGACTGAACCTCGTGCCGGGCACCACAGAACCACCTGCCGGACAGACCGGAACCACCTGCCGGACACGCCGGAAATACCGGCTCGACTCGCCGGAACGACCGCTGGACATGCAAAATCACCTGCCGGCTACGCCGGAAACACTTGCCGAACACTCCGGAATCACCTGCCGGGCATGCCGGAACCACCTCTCAGATATGCCAGAACCACGTGCCAATGACCCCGGAAGCACCTGCCAAGCACGTTGGAACCACCTGCTCAACTCGCCTGAACCACCTGCCGGACATGCCAAAATCACCTGCCGACTATGCCAGAACCACTTGGCGAACACTCCGGAATCACTTGCCGGGCATGCAGGAACCACCTCTCAGACATGCCAGAACCCCGTGCCAATGACCCCGGAAGCACCAGCCGAGCACGCCGGAACCACCTGCTCGACTCGCCAGAACCACCTGCCGATCACGCAAAAATCACCTGCCGGCTACGCCACAACCAGTTGGTGAACACTTTGGAATCACCTGCCAGGCTTGCTGGAACCACCTGCCGGTCATGCCAAAATCACCTGCCAACTACGACAGAACCGCTTGGCGGACACTGCGGAAACACCTGTCGGGCCGGCCGGAACCACATCTCAGACGTGCAAGAAACGTGTTCATGAGATGCTGGAACCACACCCCAAACAGATGGATACCACCTGCCAGAACCGCCTGAACCACCTGCTGAACACGCCGGAACCACCTGCTCGACTCACCGGTACCACCTCCCTGACACGCCAAAATCACCTGCTGGGTATGCCAGAACCACTTGGCGGACACTCCGGAATCATCTGCCGGACATGCCGGAACCAGCTCTCAGACACACCAGAACCAAGTGCCGGAGACGCCGGAAGCACCTGCCGAGCATGCCGGAGCCACCTGCTCGACTCGCCAGAAACACCTGCCGGACACGCCAAAATCACCTGCCGGGTATGCCAGAACCACCTGGCGGACACTACGGAATCACCTGCCGCGCATGCCGGAACCACCTCTCAGACGTGCCGGAAGCACGTGCCAGACACGCCGGAAACACCTACCGGACAGACCGGAACCACCAGCCAAGAACGCCGGAGCCACCTGTTCGACTCGCTGGAACCACCTGCCGGACAGGCCAATATCAACTGCTGGCTATGCCAGAACCACCTGGGGGACAGTCCGGGATCACCTGCCAGCCATGGCGGAACCACCTCTCAGACGTACCCGAACCACCTGCCGGAGAAGCTGGAAACACGTCCTGGACAGACTGGAACCACGTGACGCCCATGCCTGAACCACCTGCCGGACACGCCAAAATCACCTGCGGGCTACGCCAGAACCACTTGGACGACTCTCCGAAATGACCTGCCGGGCATGTTGGAACCACCTCTCAGACGTGCCAGAAGCACGTGGCGGACAGTCCGGAATCACCTGTTGGGCATACGCAACCACCTCTGAGACGTACCAGAACCACGTGCCGTGCACGCCGGAACCACCTACCGGACAGACCGGAATCAATTTTTGGGCATGCCAGAACCACCAGTCAGATGTGCCAGAAACACGTGCCGGAGACGCCGGAAGCACCTGCCGAGCACGTCGCAACCACCTGCTCAACTCGCCTGAACCACCTGCCGGACACGCCAAAATCACCTGCCCGCTACACCAGCACCAGTTCGGGGACAAGCCGGAATCACGTGAGGGGCATGCCGGCACAGCCTCTCAGACTGAACCTCGTGCCGGACACCACAGAACCACCTGCCGGACAGACCGGAACCACCTGCCGGACACGCCGGAAATACCGGCTCGACTCGCCGGAACGACCGTTGGACATGCAAAATCACCTGCCGGCTACGCCGGAAACACTTGCCGAACACTCCGGAATCACCTGCCGGGCATGCCGGAACCACCTCTCAGATATGCCAGAACCACGTGCCAATGACCCCGGAAGCACCTGCCAAGCACGCCGGAACCACCTGCTCGACTCGCCAGAACCACCTGCCGGACACGCAAGAATCACCAGCCGGCTACGCCACAACCATTTGGGGAACAATTCGGAATCACCTGCCGGGCTTGCTGGAACCACCTGCCGGTCATGCCAAAATCACCTGCCAACTACTCCAGTACCACTTGGCGGACACTGTGGAAACACCTGTCGGGCCGGCCGGAACCACATCTCAGACGTGCCAGAACCATGTGCATGAGATGCTGGAACCACACCCCGAACAGACGGAAAACACCTGCCAGACCCGTCTGAACAACCTGCCGAGCACGCCGGAGCCACCTGCTCGACTCGCCGGAACCATCTACCTGACATGCCCAAATCACCAGCCGGGTATGCCAGAACCACTTGGCGGACACTCCGGAATCATCTGCCGGACATGCCGGAACCAGCTCTCAGACACACCAGAACCACGTGCCGGAGACCCCGGAAGCACCTGCCGAGCATGCTGGAGCCACCTGCTCAACTCGCCAGAAACACCTGCCGGACACGCCAAAATCACCTGCCGGGTACGCCAGAACCACCTGGCGGACACTACGGCATCACCTGCCGCGCATGCCGGAACCACCTCTCAGACGTGCCGGAAGCACGTGCCAGACACGCCGGAAACACCTACCGGACAGAACGGAACCACCTGCCAAGAACGCCGGAGCCACCTGTTCGACTCGCTGGAACCACCTGCCGGACAGGCCAATATCAACTGCTGGCTATGCCAGAACCACTAGGGGGACAGTCCGGAATCACCTGCCAGCCATGGCGGAACCACCTCTCAGACGTACCCGAACCACCTGCCGGAGAAGCTGGAAACACGTCCTGGACAGACTGGAACCACGTGACGGCCATGCCTGAACCACCTGCCGAGCACGGCGGAACCACCTGCCGGACACGCCAAAATCACCTGCGGGCTACGCCAGATCCACTTGGACGACTCTCCGAAATGACCTGCCGGGCATGTTGGAACCACCTCTCAGACGTGCCTGAAGCACGTGGCGGACAGTCCGGAATCACCTGTTGGGCATACGCAACCACCTCTGACACGTACCAGAACCACGTGCCGTGCACGCCGCAACCACCTACCGGACAGACCGGAATCAACTTTTGGGCATGCCGGAACCACCATTAAGATGTGCCAGAAACACGTGCCGGAGACGCCGGAAGCACCTGCCGAGCACGTCGCAACCACCTGCTCAACTCGCCTGAACCACCTGCCGGACACGCCAAAATCACCTGCCCGCTACACCAGCACCACTTCGGGGACAAGCCGGAATCACGTGAGGGGCATGCCGGCACAGCCTCTCAGACTGAACCTCGTGCCGGACACCACAGAACCACCTGCCGGACAGACCGGAACCACCTGCCGGACACGCCGGAACCACCGGCTCGACCCGTCGGAACGACCGCTGGACATGCAAAATCACCTGCCGGCTACGCCGGAAACACTTGGCGAACACTCGGGAATCACCTGCCGGGCATGCCGGAACCACCTCTCAGATATGCCAGAACCACGTTCCAATGACCCCGGAAGCACCTGCCGAGCACGCCGGAACCACATGCTCGACTCGCCAGAACCACCTGCCGGACACGCAAAAATCACCTGCCGGCTACGCCACAACCAGTTGGGGAACACTTCGGAATCACCTGCCGGGCTTGCTGGAACCACCTGCCGGTCATGCCAAAATCACCTGCCAACTACGCCAGTACCACTTCGCGGACACTGTGGAAACACCTGTTGGGCCGGCCGGAACCACATCTCAGACGTGCCACAACCATGTGCATGAGATGCTGGAACCACACCCCGAACAGACGGAAAACACCTGCCAGTTCCGTCTGAACAACCTGCCGATCACGCCTGAGCCACCTGCTCTACTCGCCGGAACCACGTACCTGACACGCCAAAATCACCAGCCGGGTATGCCACAACCACTTGGCGGACACTCCGGAATCATCTGCCGGACATGCCGGAACCAGCTCTCAGACACACCAGAACCACGTGCCGGAGACGCCGGAAGCACCTGCCGAGCATGCCGGAGCCACCTGCTCGACTCGCCAGAAACACCTGCCGGACACGCCAAAATCACCTGCCGGGTACGCCAGAACCACCTGGCGGACACTCCGAAATCACCTGTCGCGCATGCCGGAACCACCTCTCAGACGTGCCGGAAGCACGTGCAGGACACGCCGGAATCACCTACCGGACAGACCGGAACCACCTGCCGGACAAGCCGGAACCACCAGCTCGACTCGCCGGAACCACTGCCGGACATGCAAACTCACCTGCCGGCTATGCCAGAACCACTTGGCGAACACTCCAGAATCACCTGTCGGGCATGCCGGAACCACCTATCAGGCTTGTCAGAAACATGTTCCGGACACGCCGGTACCACCTGCCGAGTATGCCGGAACCACCTGATCCACTCCCCAGAACCACCTGCTGGACACGCCAGAATCACCTGCCGTCTACGCCAGAACCACTCGGCAGACACTCCGGAACCACATGCCGGGCATGCCGGAACCACCTCTCAGAGGTGCCAGAACCACATGCCGGACACTCCGGAATCACCTGCCGGTCATGCCGGAACCATTTCTCAGACGTGCCAGAACCATGTTCTAGACACGCCGCTACCACCTCCCGAGCTCGCCGGAACCACCTGCTGGACACGCCAAAATCACCTGCCGGCTACGCCACAACCATTTGGTGAACTCTTCGGAATCACCTGCCGGGCTGGCTGGAACCACCTGCCGGTCACGCCAACATCACCTGCCAGCTATGCCAGAACCACTTGGCGGACACCGTGGAAACACCTGTCGGGCCGGCCGGAACCACCTATCAGACGTGCCAGAACCATGTGCCTGAGATGCCGGAACCACACCCCGAACAGACCGAAACCACGTGCCAGAACCGCCTGAACCACCTGCCGAGCACGCCGGAACCACCTACTCGACTCGCCGGAACCACCTACCTGACACGCTAAAATCACCTGCCGGGTATGCCACAACCACTTGGTGGACACTCCGGAATCATCTGCCGGACATGCCAGAACCAGCTCTCAGACACACCAGAACCACGTGCCGGACACGCCGGAAGCACCTGCTGATCATGCCTGAGCCAAATGCTCGACTTGCAAGAAACGCCTGCCAGACACGCCAAAATCACCTGCCGGGTACGCAAGAACCACGTGGCGGACATTCCGGAATCACCTGTCGGGCATGCCGGAACCAACTCTCAGACGTGCCAGAACCTCGTGCCGGACACGCCAGAACCACCTGCCGGACAGACCGGAAACACCTGCTGGACACGCCGGAACCACCGGCTCGAATCGCAGAAACACCTGTCGGACATGCCAACATCACCTGCAGGGTACGCCAGAAACACTTGGCGGACGCTCCGGAATCACCTGTAGGGAGTGCCGGAACCAGATGATCCACTCCCCAGAACCACCTAGTGGACACGCCAAAATCAACTGCCGGCTATGCCGGAACCACCGGCTCGACTCGCCGGAACCACCACCGGACATGCAAAATGACATTCCGGCTACGCCATAACCACTTGGCGAACACTCCGGAATCACCTGTCGGGCATGCCGGAACCACCTCTCAGACTTGCCAGAGCCAAGTTCCGGACACGCCGGTACCACCTGCCGAGTATGCCGGAACCACCTGATCCACTCCCCAGAACCACCTGCTGGATGCGCCAGAATCACCTGCCGGCTACTCCAGAACCACTTGGCAGACACTCCGTAACCAACTGCCGGGCATGCCGGAACCACCTCTCAGAGGTGCCAGAACCACATGCCGGACACTCCGGAATCACCTGCCGGGCATGCCGGAACCATGTCTCAGACGTGCCAGAACCATGTTCCGGACATGCCGGAAGCACCTGCCGAGCTCGCCGGAACCACCTGCTGGACACGCCAAAATCACCTGCAGGCTACGCCAGAACCACTCGGCAGACACTCCGGAATCACATGCCGTGCATTCCGGATCCACCTCTCACAGGTGCCAGAACCACATGCTGGACACTCCGGAATCACCTGCCGGGCATTCCGGAACCACCTGCTGGACATGCCGGAACCACCGGCTCGAGTCGCCGGAATCATTGCCGGACATGCAAAATCACCTGCCGGCTACGCCAGAACCACTTGGCGAACACTCCGGAATCACCTGTCGGGCTTGGCGGAACCACCACTCAGACATGCCGGAACCACATGCCAATGACACCGGAAGCACCTGCCGAGCACGCCAGAACCACCTGCTCGACTCGCCACAACCACCCGCTGGACACGCCAAAATCACGTGCCGGCTACGCCAGAACCACTCGGCAGACACTCCGGAATCACCTGCCGGGCTGCCTGGAACCACCTGCCGGTCACACCAACATCACCTTTCAGCTACTCCAGAACCACTTGGCGGACACTCCGGAAACACCTGTCGGGCCGGCCGGAACCACCACTCAGACGTGCCGGAACCATGTGCCTGAGATGCCGGAACCACTCCCCGAACAGCCCGAAACCACCTGCCACACCCGCCTGAACCCCCTGGCGAGCACGCCTGATCCTCCTGCTCAACTAGCCGGAACCACCTTCCTGACACGCCAAAATCACCTGCCAGGTCTACCAGAACCACTTGGTGGACACTCCGGAATCATCTGCCGGACATGCCAGAACCAGCTCTCAGACACACCAGAACCACGTGCCAGAGACGCCGGAAGCACCAGCTGAGCATGCCTGAGCCACCTGCTCGACTCGCAAGAAACACCTGTTGGACATGCCAAAATCACCTGCCGGTACGCCAGAAACACTTGGCGGACGCTCCGGAATCACCTGTCGGGCGTGCCGGAACCACCTCTCAGACTTGCCAGAACCATGTTCTGGACACGCCGGTACCACCTGCCGAGTATGCCGGAACCAGCTGATCCACTCCCCAGAACCACGTAGTGGACACGCAAAATCAACTGCCGGCTACGCCGGAACCACCGGCTCGACTCGCCGGAACCACCGCCGGACATGCAAAATGACCTGCCGGCTACGCCAGAACCACTTGGCGAACACTCCGGAATCACCTGTCGGGCATGCTGGAACCACCTCTCAGACTTGCCAGAACCATGTTCCGGACACGCCGGTACCACCTGCCGAGTATGCCGGAACCACCTGATCCACTCCCCAGAAGCACCTGCTGCACACGCCAGAATCACCTGCCGACTACGCCAGAACCACTCGGCAGACACTCCGGAACCACCTGCCGGGCATGCCGGAACCACCTCTCAGAGGTGCCGGAACCACATGCCGGACACTCCGGAATCACCTGCCTGGCATGCCGGAACCATCTCTCAGACGTGCCAGAACCATGTTCCGGACACGACGGTACCACCTGCCGAGCTCGCCGGAACCACCTGCTGGACACGCCATAAATCAACTGCCAGCTACACCAGAACCACGTGGCGGACACTCCGGAATCATCTGCCTGACATGCCAGAACCAGCTGTCAGACACACCAGAACCACGTGCCAGACACGCCGGAAGCACCTGCTGAGCATGCCTGAGCCAAATGCTCGACTTGCAAGAAACACCTGCAAGACACGCCAAAATCACATGCCGGGTACGCCAGAACCACGTGGCGGACACTCCGGAATCACCTGTCGGGCATGCCGGAACCAACTCTCAGACGTGCCAGAACCTCCTGACGGTCACGCCAGAACCACCTGCCGGACAGACCGGAAACACCTGCTGGACACGCCGGAACCACCGGCTCGACTCGCCGGAACCACCACCGGACATGCAAAATGACCTGCCTGCTACGCCAGAACCACTTGGCGAACAATCCGGAATCACCTGTCGGGCATGCCGGAACCACCTCTCAGACTTTCCAGAGCCAAGTTCCGGACACGCCGGTACCACCTGCCGAGTATGCCGGAACCAGCTGGTCCACTCCCCAGAACCACGTAGTGGACACGCAAAATCAACTGCCGGCTACGCCGGAACCACCGGCTCGACTCGCCGGAACCACCGCCGGACATGCAAAATGACCTGCCGGCTACGCCAGAACCACTTGGCGAACACTCCGGAATCACCTGTCGGGCATGCTGGAACCACCTCTCAGACTTGCCAGAGCCAAGTTCCGGACACGCCGGTACCACCTGCCGAGTATGCCGGAACCACCTGATCCACTCCCCAGAACCACCCGCTGGACACGCCAAAATCACGTGCCGGCTACGCCAGAACCACTCGGCAGACACTCCGGAATCACCTGCCGGGCTGCCTGGAACCACCTGCCGGTCACACCAACATCACCTTTCAGCTACGCCAGAACCACTTGGCGGACACTCCGGAATCACCTGCCCGGCTGCCTGGAACCACCTGCCGGTCACACCAACATCACCTTTCAGCTACGCCAGAACCTCGTGCCTGACACGCCAGAACCACCTGCCGGACAGACCGGCACCACCTGCTGGACACGCCGGAACCACCGGCTCGACTCGCCAGAACCACCGCCTGACATGTAAAATGACCTGCCGGCTACGCCAGAACCAATTAGCGGACACTCCGGAAACACCTGTCGGGACGGCCGAACCACCTCTCAGACGTGCCAGAACCATCTGCCTGAGATGTCGGAACCACTCCCCGAACAGACCGAAACCACCTGCCAGACCCGCCTGAACCCCCTGGCGAGCACGCCTGATCCACCTGCTCAACTAGCCGGAACCACCTTCCTGACACGCCAAAATCACCTGCCAGGTCTACCAGAACCACTTGGTGGACACTCCGGAATCATCTGCCGGACATGCCAGAACCAGCTCTCAGACACACCAGAACCACGTGCCAGAGACGCCGGAAGCACCAGCTGAGCATGCCTGAGCCACCTGCTCGACTCGCAAGAAACACCTGTCGGACATGCCAAAATCACCTGCCGGGTACGCCAGAAACACTTGGCGGACGCTTCGGAATCACCTGTCGGGCGTGCCGGAACCACCTCTCAGACATGCCAGAACCATGTTCTGCACACGCCGGTACCACCTGCCGAGTATGCCGGAACCAGCTGATCCACTCCCCAGAACCACCTAGTGGACACGCCAGAATCACCTGCCGGCTACTTCAGAACCACTCGGCAGACACTCCGTAACCAACTGCTGGGCATGCCGGAACCACCTCTCAGAGGTGCCAGAACCACATGCCGGAAACTACGGAATCACCTGCCGGGCATGCCGGAACCACCTGCTGGACATGCCGGAACCACCGGCTCGACTCGCCGGAACCATTGCCGGACATGCAAAATCACCTGCCGGCTACGCCAGAACCACTTGGCGAACACTCCGGAATCACCTGCCGGGCATGGCGGAACCAGCTCTCAGACATGCCGGAATCACATGCCAATGACACCGGAAGCACCTGCCGAGCACGCCAGAACCACCTGCTCGACTCGCCATAACCACCCAATGGACACGCCAAAATGACCTGCCGGCTACGCCAGAACCACTTGGCGAACAATCCGGAATCAGCTGTAGGGCATGCCAGAACCACCTCTCAGACTTGCCAGAACCAAGGTTCCGGACACGCCGGTAGCACCTGCCGAGTATTACGGAACACGATGATCCACACCCAAGAACCACCTAGTGGACACGCCAAAATCAACTGCCGGCTACGCCGGAGCCACCGGCTCGACTCGCCGGAACCACCGCCGGACATGCAAAATGACCTGCCGGCTACGCCAGAACCACTTGGCGAGCACTCCGGAGTCACCTGTCGGGCATGCCGGAACCACCTCTCAGACTTGCCAGAACCATGTTCTGGACACGCCGGTACCACCTGCCGAGTATGGCGGAACCACCTGATCCACTCCCCAGAACCACCTGCGGACACCCCAGAATCACCTGCCGGCAACGCCAGAACCACTCGGCAGACACTCCGGAACCACCTGCCGGGCATGCCGGAACCACCTCTCAAAGGTGCCAGAACGACATGCCGGACACTCCGGAATCACCTGCCGGGCATGCCGGAACCATCTCTCAGACGTGCCAGAACCATGTTCCGGACACGCCGCTACCACCTGCCGAGCTCGCCGGAACGACCTGCTGGACACACCAAAATCACCTGCCGGCTACGCCAGAACCATTCAGCAGACACTCCGGAATCACCTGCCGGGCTGGCTGGAACCACCTGCCGGTCACGCCAACATCACATTTCAGCTACACGGGAACGACTTGGCGGACACTCCGGAAACACCTGTCGGGCCAGTCGGAACCACATCTCAGACGTGCCAGAACCATGTGCCTGAGATGCCGGAACCACTCCCCGAACAGACCGAAACAACCTGCCAAACCCGCCTGAACCCCCTGGTGAGAACGCCTGATCCACCTGCTCAAGTAGCCGGAACCACCTTCCCGACATGCCAAAATCACCTGCCAGGTCTACCAGAACCACTTGGTGGACACTCCGGAATCATCTGCCGGAAATGCCAGAACCAGCCCTCTGACAAACCAGAACCACGTGCCGGACACGCCGGAAGCACCTGCTGATCATGCCTGAGCCACATGCTCGACTTGCAAGAAACACCTGCCAGACACGCCAAAATCACCTGCCGGGTAGTCCAGAACCACGTGGCGGACTCTCTGGAATCACCTGTCGGGCATGCCGGAACCAACTCTCAGACGTGCCAGAACCTCATGCCGGACACGCCAGAACCACCTGCCGGACAGACCGGAAACACCTGCTGGACACGCCGGAACCACCGGCTCGACTCGCCAGAACCACCTGCCGATCACGCAAAAATCACCTGCCGGCTACGCCACAACCAGTTGGGGAACACTTCGGAATCATCTGCCGGACATGCCGGAACCAGCTCTCAGACACACCAGAACCAAGTGCCGGAGACGCCGGAAGCACCTGCCGAGCATGCCGGAGCCACCTGCTCGACTCGCCAGAAACACCTGCCGGACACGCCAAAATCACCTGCCGGGTATGCCAGAACCACCTGGCGGACACTACGGAATCACCTGCCGCGCATGCCGGAACCACCTCTCAGACGTGCCGGAAGCACGTGCCAGACACGCCGGAAACACCTACCGGACAGACCGGAACCACCAGCCAAGAACGCCGGAGCCACCTGTTCGACTCGCTGGAACCACCTGCCGGACAGGCCAATATCAACTGCTGGCTATGCCAGAACCACCTGGGGGACAGTCCGGGATCACCTGCCAGCCATGGCGGAACCACCTCTCAGACGTACCCGAACCACCTGCCGGAGAAGCTGGAAACACGTCCTGGACAGACTGGAACCACGTGACGCCCATGCCTGAACCACCTGCCGGACACGCCAAAATCACCTGCGGGCTACGCCAGAACCACTTGGACGACTCTCCGAAATGACCTGCCGGGCATGTTGGAACCACCTCTCAGACGTGCCAGAAGCACGTGGCGGACAGTCCGGAATCACCTGTTGGGCATACGCAACCACCTCTGAGACGTACCAGAACCACGTGCCGTGCACGCCGGAACCACCTACCGGACAGACCGGAATCAATTTTTGGGCATGCCAGAACCACCAGTCAGATGTGCCAGAAACACGTGCCGGAGACGCCGGAAGCACCTGCCGAGCACGTCGCAACCACCTGCTCAACTCGCCTGAACCACCTGCCGGACACGCCAAAATCACCTGCCCGCTACACCAGCACCAGTTCGGGGACAAGCCGGAATCACGTGAGGGGCATGCCGGCACAGCCTCTCAGACTGAACCTCGTGCCGGACACCACAGAACCACCTGCCGGACAGACCGGAACCACCTGCCGGACACGCCGGAAATACCGGCTCGACTCGCCGGAACGACCGTTGGACATGCAAAATCACCTGCCGGCTACGCCGGAAACACTTGCCGAACACTCCGGAATCACCTGCCGGGCATGCCGGAACCACCTCTCAGATATGCCAGAACCACGTGCCAATGACCCCGGAAGCACCTGCCAAGCACGCCGGAACCACCTGCTCGACTCGCCAGAACCACCTGCCGGACACGCAAGAATCACCAGCCGGCTACGCCACAACCATTTGGGGAACAATTCGGAATCACCTGCCGGGCTTGCTGGAACCACCTGCCGGTCATGCCAAAATCACCTGCCAACTACTCCAGTACCACTTGGCGGACACTGTGGAAACACCTGTCGGGCCGGCCGGAACCACATCTCAGACGTGCCAGAACCATGTGCATGAGATGCTGGAACCACACCCCGAACAGACGGAAAACACCTGCCAGACCCGTCTGAACAACCTGCCGAGCACGCCGGAGCCACCTGCTCGACTCGCCGGAACCATCTACCTGACATGCCCAAATCACCAGCCGGGTATGCCAGAACCACTTGGCGGACACTCCGGAATCATCTGCCGGACATGCCGGAACCAGCTCTCAGACACACCAGAACCACGTGCCGGAGACCCCGGAAGCACCTGCCGAGCATGCTGGAGCCACCTGCTCAACTCGCCAGAAACACCTGCCGGACACGCCAAAATCACCTGCCGGGTACGCCAGAACCACCTGGCGGACACTACGGCATCACCTGCCGCGCATGCCGGAACCACCTCTCAGACGTGCCGGAAGCACGTGCCAGACACGCCGGAAACACCTACCGGACAGAACGGAACCACCTGCCAAGAACGCCGGAGCCACCTGTTCGACTCGCTGGAACCACCTGCCGGACAGGCCAATATCAACTGCTGGCTATGCCAGAACCACTAGGGGGACAGTCCGGAATCACCTGCCAGCCATGGCGGAACCACCTCTCAGACGTACCCGAACCACCTGCCGGAGAAGCTGGAAACACGTCCTGGACAGACTGGAACCACGTGACGGCCATGCCTGAACCACCTGCCGAGCACGGCGGAACCACCTGCCGGACACGCCAAAATCACCTGCGGGCTACGCCAGATCCACTTGGACGACTCTCCGAAATGACCTGCCGGGCATGTTGGAACCACCTCTCAGACGTGCCTGAAGCACGTGGCGGACAGTCCGGAATCACCTGTTGGGCATACGCAACCACCTCTGACACGTACCAGAACCACGTGCCGTGCACGCCGCAACCACCTACCGGACAGACCGGAATCAACTTTTGGGCATGCCGGAACCACCATTAAGATGTGCCAGAAACACGTGCCGGAGACGCCGGAAGCACCTGCCGAGCACGTCGCAACCACCTGCTCAACTCGCCTGAACCACCTGCCGGACACGCCAAAATCACCTGCCCGCTACACCAGCACCACTTCGGGGACAAGCCGGAATCACGTGAGGGGCATGCCGGCACAGCCTCTCAGACTGAACCTCGTGCCGGACACCACAGAACCACCTGCCGGACAGACCGGAACCACCTGCCGGACACGCCGGAACCACCGGCTCGACCCGTCGGAACGACCGCTGGACATGCAAAATCACCTGCCGGCTACGCCGGAAACACTTGGCGAACACTCGGGAATCACCTGCCGGGCATGCCGGAACCACCTCTCAGATATGCCAGAACCACGTTCCAATGACCCCGGAAGCACCTGCCGAGCACGCCGGAACCACATGCTCGACTCGCCAGAACCACCTGCCGGACACGCAAAAATCACCTGCCGGCTACGCCACAACCAGTTGGGGAACACTTCGGAATCACCTGCCGGGCTTGCTGGAACCACCTGCCGGTCATGCCAAAATCACCTGCCAACTACGCCAGTACCACTTCGCGGACACTGTGGAAACACCTGTTGGGCCGGCCGGAACCACATCTCAGACGTGCCACAACCATGTGCATGAGATGCTGGAACCACACCCCGAACAGACGGAAAACACCTGCCAGTTCCGTCTGAACAACCTGCCGATCACGCCTGAGCCACCTGCTCTACTCGCCGGAACCACGTACCTGACACGCCAAAATCACCAGCCGGGTATGCCACAACCACTTGGCGGACACTCCGGAATCATCTGCCGGACATGCCGGAACCAGCTCTCAGACACACCAGAACCACGTGCCGGAGACGCCGGAAGCACCTGCCGAGCATGCCGGAGCCACCTGCTCGACTCGCCAGAAACACCTGCCGGACACGCCAAAATCACCTGCCGGGTACGCCAGAACCACCTGGCGGACACTCCGAAATCACCTGTCGCGCATGCCGGAACCACCTCTCAGACGTGCCGGAAGCACGTGCAGGACACGCCGGAATCACCTACCGGACAGACCGGAACCACCTGCCGGACAAGCCGGAACCACCAGCTCGACTCGCCGGAACCACTGCCGGACATGCAAACTCACCTGCCGGCTATGCCAGAACCACTTGGCGAACACTCCAGAATCACCTGTCGGGCATGCCGGAACCACCTATCAGGCTTGTCAGAAACATGTTCCGGACACGCCGGTACCACCTGCCGAGTATGCCGGAACCACCTGATCCACTCCCCAGAACCACCTGCTGGACACGCCAGAATCACCTGCCGTCTACGCCAGAACCACTCGGCAGACACTCCGGAACCACATGCCGGGCATGCCGGAACCACCTCTCAGAGGTGCCAGAACCACATGCCGGACACTCCGGAATCACCTGCCGGTCATGCCGGAACCATTTCTCAGACGTGCCAGAACCATGTTCTAGACACGCCGCTACCACCTCCCGAGCTCGCCGGAACCACCTGCTGGACACGCCAAAATCACCTGCCGGCTACGCCACAACCATTTGGTGAACTCTTCGGAATCACCTGCCGGGCTGGCTGGAACCACCTGCCGGTCACGCCAACATCACCTGCCAGCTATGCCAGAACCACTTGGCGGACACCGTGGAAACACCTGTCGGGCCGGCCGGAACCACCTATCAGACGTGCCAGAACCATGTGCCTGAGATGCCGGAACCACACCCCGAACAGACCGAAACCACGTGCCAGAACCGCCTGAACCACCTGCCGAGCACGCCGGAACCACCTACTCGACTCGCCGGAACCACCTACCTGACACGCTAAAATCACCTGCCGGGTATGCCACAACCACTTGGTGGACACTCCGGAATCATCTGCCGGACATGCCAGAACCAGCTCTCAGACACACCAGAACCACGTGCCGGACACGCCGGAAGCACCTGCTGATCATGCCTGAGCCAAATGCTCGACTTGCAAGAAACGCCTGCCAGACACGCCAAAATCACCTGCCGGGTACGCAAGAACCACGTGGCGGACATTCCGGAATCACCTGTCGGGCATGCCGGAACCAACTCTCAGACGTGCCAGAACCTCGTGCCGGACACGCCAGAACCACCTGCCGGACAGACCGGAAACACCTGCTGGACACGCCGGAACCACCGGCTCGAATCGCAGAAACACCTGTCGGACATGCCAACATCACCTGCAGGGTACGCCAGAAACACTTGGCGGACGCTCCGGAATCACCTGTAGGGAGTGCCGGAACCAGATGATCCACTCCCCAGAACCACCTAGTGGACACGCCAAAATCAACTGCCGGCTATGCCGGAACCACCGGCTCGACTCGCCGGAACCACCACCGGACATGCAAAATGACATTCCGGCTACGCCATAACCACTTGGCGAACACTCCGGAATCACCTGTCGGGCATGCCGGAACCACCTCTCAGACTTGCCAGAGCCAAGTTCCGGACACGCCGGTACCACCTGCCGAGTATGCCGGAACCACCTGATCCACTCCCCAGAACCACCTGCTGGATGCGCCAGAATCACCTGCCGGCTACTCCAGAACCACTTGGCAGACACTCCGTAACCAACTGCCGGGCATGCCGGAACCACCTCTCAGAGGTGCCAGAACCACATGCCGGACACTCCGGAATCACCTGCCGGGCATGCCGGAACCATGTCTCAGACGTGCCAGAACCATGTTCCGGACATGCCGGAAGCACCTGCCGAGCTCGCCGGAACCACCTGCTGGACACGCCAAAATCACCTGCAGGCTACGCCAGAACCACTCGGCAGACACTCCGGAATCACATGCCGTGCATTCCGGATCCACCTCTCACAGGTGCCAGAACCACATGCTGGACACTCCGGAATCACCTGCCGGGCATTCCGGAACCACCTGCTGGACATGCCGGAACCACCGGCTCGAGTCGCCGGAATCATTGCCGGACATGCAAAATCACCTGCCGGCTACGCCAGAACCACTTGGCGAACACTCCGGAATCACCTGTCGGGCTTGGCGGAACCACCACTCAGACATGCCGGAACCACATGCCAATGACACCGGAAGCACCTGCCGAGCACGCCAGAACCACCTGCTCGACTCGCCACAACCACCCGCTGGACACGCCAAAATCACGTGCCGGCTACGCCAGAACCACTCGGCAGACACTCCGGAATCACCTGCCGGGCTGCCTGGAACCACCTGCCGGTCACACCAACATCACCTTTCAGCTACTCCAGAACCACTTGGCGGACACTCCGGAAACACCTGTCGGGCCGGCCGGAACCACCACTCAGACGTGCCGGAACCATGTGCCTGAGATGCCGGAACCACTCCCCGAACAGCCCGAAACCACCTGCCACACCCGCCTGAACCCCCTGGCGAGCACGCCTGATCCTCCTGCTCAACTAGCCGGAACCACCTTCCTGACACGCCAAAATCACCTGCCAGGTCTACCAGAACCACTTGGTGGACACTCCGGAATCATCTGCCGGACATGCCAGAACCAGCTCTCAGACACACCAGAACCACGTGCCAGAGACGCCGGAAGCACCAGCTGAGCATGCCTGAGCCACCTGCTCGACTCGCAAGAAACACCTGTTGGACATGCCAAAATCACCTGCCGGTACGCCAGAAACACTTGGCGGACGCTCCGGAATCACCTGTCGGGCGTGCCGGAACCACCTCTCAGACTTGCCAGAACCATGTTCTGGACACGCCGGTACCACCTGCCGAGTATGCCGGAACCAGCTGATCCACTCCCCAGAACCACGTAGTGGACACGCAAAATCAACTGCCGGCTACGCCGGAACCACCGGCTCGACTCGCCGGAACCACCGCCGGACATGCAAAATGACCTGCCGGCTACGCCAGAACCACTTGGCGAACACTCCGGAATCACCTGTCGGGCATGCTGGAACCACCTCTCAGACTTGCCAGAACCATGTTCCGGACACGCCGGTACCACCTGCCGAGTATGCCGGAACCACCTGATCCACTCCCCAGAAGCACCTGCTGCACACGCCAGAATCACCTGCCGACTACGCCAGAACCACTCGGCAGACACTCCGGAACCACCTGCCGGGCATGCCGGAACCACCTCTCAGAGGTGCCGGAACCACATGCCGGACACTCCGGAATCACCTGCCTGGCATGCCGGAACCATCTCTCAGACGTGCCAGAACCATGTTCCGGACACGACGGTACCACCTGCCGAGCTCGCCGGAACCACCTGCTGGACACGCCATAAATCAACTGCCAGCTACACCAGAACCACGTGGCGGACACTCCGGAATCATCTGCCTGACATGCCAGAACCAGCTGTCAGACACACCAGAACCACGTGCCAGACACGCCGGAAGCACCTGCTGAGCATGCCTGAGCCAAATGCTCGACTTGCAAGAAACACCTGCAAGACACGCCAAAATCACATGCCGGGTACGCCAGAACCACGTGGCGGACACTCCGGAATCACCTGTCGGGCATGCCGGAACCAACTCTCAGACGTGCCAGAACCTCCTGACGGTCACGCCAGAACCACCTGCCGGACAGACCGGAAACACCTGCTGGACACGCCGGAACCACCGGCTCGACTCGCCGGAACCACCACCGGACATGCAAAATGACCTGCCTGCTACGCCAGAACCACTTGGCGAACAATCCGGAATCACCTGTCGGGCATGCCGGAACCACCTCTCAGACTTTCCAGAGCCAAGTTCCGGACACGCCGGTACCACCTGCCGAGTATGCCGGAACCAGCTGGTCCACTCCCCAGAACCACGTAGTGGACACGCAAAATCAACTGCCGGCTACGCCGGAACCACCGGCTCGACTCGCCGGAACCACCGCCGGACATGCAAAATGACCTGCCGGCTACGCCAGAACCACTTGGCGAACACTCCGGAATCACCTGTCGGGCATGCTGGAACCACCTCTCAGACTTGCCAGAGCCAAGTTCCGGACACGCCGGTACCACCTGCCGAGTATGCCGGAACCACCTGATCCACTCCCCAGAACCACCCGCTGGACACGCCAAAATCACGTGCCGGCTACGCCAGAACCACTCGGCAGACACTCCGGAATCACCTGCCGGGCTGCCTGGAACCACCTGCCGGTCACACCAACATCACCTTTCAGCTACGCCAGAACCACTTGGCGGACACTCCGGAATCACCTGCCCGGCTGCCTGGAACCACCTGCCGGTCACACCAACATCACCTTTCAGCTACGCCAGAACCTCGTGCCTGACACGCCAGAACCACCTGCCGGACAGACCGGCACCACCTGCTGGACACGCCGGAACCACCGGCTCGACTCGCCAGAACCACCGCCTGACATGTAAAATGACCTGCCGGCTACGCCAGAACCAATTAGCGGACACTCCGGAAACACCTGTCGGGACGGCCGAACCACCTCTCAGACGTGCCAGAACCATCTGCCTGAGATGTCGGAACCACTCCCCGAACAGACCGAAACCACCTGCCAGACCCGCCTGAACCCCCTGGCGAGCACGCCTGATCCACCTGCTCAACTAGCCGGAACCACCTTCCTGACACGCCAAAATCACCTGCCAGGTCTACCAGAACCACTTGGTGGACACTCCGGAATCATCTGCCGGACATGCCAGAACCAGCTCTCAGACACACCAGAACCACGTGCCAGAGACGCCGGAAGCACCAGCTGAGCATGCCTGAGCCACCTGCTCGACTCGCAAGAAACACCTGTCGGACATGCCAAAATCACCTGCCGGGTACGCCAGAAACACTTGGCGGACGCTTCGGAATCACCTGTCGGGCGTGCCGGAACCACCTCTCAGACATGCCAGAACCATGTTCTGCACACGCCGGTACCACCTGCCGAGTATGCCGGAACCAGCTGATCCACTCCCCAGAACCACCTAGTGGACACGCCAGAATCACCTGCCGGCTACTTCAGAACCACTCGGCAGACACTCCGTAACCAACTGCTGGGCATGCCGGAACCACCTCTCAGAGGTGCCAGAACCACATGCCGGAAACTACGGAATCACCTGCCGGGCATGCCGGAACCACCTGCTGGACATGCCGGAACCACCGGCTCGACTCGCCGGAACCATTGCCGGACATGCAAAATCACCTGCCGGCTACGCCAGAACCACTTGGCGAACACTCCGGAATCACCTGCCGGGCATGGCGGAACCAGCTCTCAGACATGCCGGAATCACATGCCAATGACACCGGAAGCACCTGCCGAGCACGCCAGAACCACCTGCTCGACTCGCCATAACCACCCAATGGACACGCCAAAATGACCTGCCGGCTACGCCAGAACCACTTGGCGAACAATCCGGAATCAGCTGTAGGGCATGCCAGAACCACCTCTCAGACTTGCCAGAACCAAGGTTCCGGACACGCCGGTAGCACCTGCCGAGTATTACGGAACACGATGATCCACACCCAAGAACCACCTAGTGGACACGCCAAAATCAACTGCCGGCTACGCCGGAGCCACCGGCTCGACTCGCCGGAACCACCGCCGGACATGCAAAATGACCTGCCGGCTACGCCAGAACCACTTGGCGAGCACTCCGGAGTCACCTGTCGGGCATGCCGGAACCACCTCTCAGACTTGCCAGAACCATGTTCTGGACACGCCGGTACCACCTGCCGAGTATGGCGGAACCACCTGATCCACTCCCCAGAACCACCTGCGGACACCCCAGAATCACCTGCCGGCAACGCCAGAACCACTCGGCAGACACTCCGGAACCACCTGCCGGGCATGCCGGAACCACCTCTCAAAGGTGCCAGAACGACATGCCGGACACTCCGGAATCACCTGCCGGGCATGCCGGAACCATCTCTCAGACGTGCCAGAACCATGTTCCGGACACGCCGCTACCACCTGCCGAGCTCGCCGGAACGACCTGCTGGACACACCAAAATCACCTGCCGGCTACGCCAGAACCATTCAGCAGACACTCCGGAATCACCTGCCGGGCTGGCTGGAACCACCTGCCGGTCACGCCAACATCACATTTCAGCTACACGGGAACGACTTGGCGGACACTCCGGAAACACCTGTCGGGCCAGTCGGAACCACATCTCAGACGTGCCAGAACCATGTGCCTGAGATGCCGGAACCACTCCCCGAACAGACCGAAACAACCTGCCAAACCCGCCTGAACCCCCTGGTGAGAACGCCTGATCCACCTGCTCAAGTAGCCGGAACCACCTTCCCGACATGCCAAAATCACCTGCCAGGTCTACCAGAACCACTTGGTGGACACTCCGGAATCATCTGCCGGAAATGCCAGAACCAGCCCTCTGACAAACCAGAACCACGTGCCGGACACGCCGGAAGCACCTGCTGATCATGCCTGAGCCACATGCTCGACTTGCAAGAAACACCTGCCAGACACGCCAAAATCACCTGCCGGGTAGTCCAGAACCACGTGGCGGACTCTCTGGAATCACCTGTCGGGCATGCCGGAACCAACTCTCAGACGTGCCAGAACCTCATGCCGGACACGCCAGAACCACCTGCCGGACAGACCGGAAACACCTGCTGGACACGCCGGAACCACCGGCTCGACTCGCCAGAACCACCTGCCGATCACGCAAAAATCACCTGCCGGCTACGCCACAACCAGTTGGGGAACACTTCGGAATCACCTGCCGGGCTTGCTGGAACCACCTGCCGGTCATGCCAAAATCACCTGCCAACTACGCCAGTACCACTTCGCGGACACTGTGGAAACACCTGTTGGGCCGGCCGGAACCACATCTCAGACGTGCCACAACCATGTGCATGAGATGCTGGAACCACACCCCGAACAGACGGAAAACACCTGCCAGTTCCGTCTGAACAACCTGCCGATCACGCCTGAGCCACCTGCTCTACTCGCCGGAACCACGTACCTGACACGCCAAAATCACCAGCCGGGTATGCCACAACCACTTGGCGGACACTCCGGAATCATCTGCCGGACATGCCGGAACCAGCTCTCAGACACACCAGAACCACGTGCCGGAGACGCCGGAAGCACCTGCCGAGCATGCCGGAGCCACCTGCTCGACTCGCCAGAAACACCTGCCGGACACGCCAAAATCACCTGCCGGGTACGCCAGAACCACCTGGCGGACACTCCGAAATCACCTGTCGCGCATGCCGGAACCACCTCTCAGACGTGCCGGAAGCACGTGCAGGACACGCCGGAATCACCTACCGGACAGACCGGAACCACCTGCCGGACAAGCCGGAACCACCAGCTCGACTCGCCGGAACCACTGCCGGACATGCAAACTCACCTGCCGGCTATGCCAGAACCACTTGGCGAACACTCCAGAATCACCTGTCGGGCATGCCGGAACCACCTATCAGGCTTGTCAGAAACATGTTCCGGACACGCCGGTACCACCTGCCGAGTATGCCGGAACCACCTGATCCACTCCCAAGAACCACCTGCTGGACACGCCAGAATCACCTGCCGTCTACGCCAGAACCACTCGGCAGACACTCCGGAACCACATGCCGGGCATGCCGGAACCACCTCTCAGAGGTGCCAGAACCACATGCCGGACACTCCGGAATCACCTGCCGGTCATGCCGGAACCATTTCTCAGACGTGCCAGAACCATGTTCTAGACACGCCGCTACCACCTCCCGAGCTCGCCGGAACCACCTGCTGGACACGCCAAAATCACCTGCCGGCTACGCCACAACCATTTGGTGAACTCTTCGGAATCACCTGCCGGGCTGGCTGGAACCACCTGCCGGTCACGCCAACATCACCTGCCAGCTATGCCAGAACCACTTGGCGGACACCGTGGAAACACCTGTCGGGCCGGCCGGAACCACCTATCAGACGTGCCAGAACCATGTGCCTGAGATGCCGGAACCACACCCCGAACAGACCGAAACCACGTGCCAGAACCGCCTGAACCACCTGCCGAGCACGCCGGAACCACCTACTCGACTCGCCGGAACCACCTACCTGACACGCTAAAATCACCTGCCGGGTATGCCACAACCACTTGGTGGACACTCCGGAATCATCTGCCGGACATGCCAGAACCAGCTCTCAGACACACCAGAACCACGTGCCGGACACGCCGGAAGCACCTGCTGATCATGCCTGAGCCAAATGCTCGACTTGCAAGAAACGCCTGCCAGACACGCCAAAATCACCTGCCGGGTACGCAAGAACCACGTGGCGGACATTCCGGAATCACCTGTCGGGCATGCCGGAACCAACTCTCAGACGTGCCAGAACCTCGTGCCGGACACGCCAGAACCACCTGCCGGACAGACCGGAAACACCTGCTGGACACGCCGGAACCACCGGCTCGAATCGCAGAAACACCTGTCGGACATGCCAACATCACCTGCAGGGTACGCCAGAAACACTTGGCGGACGCTCCGGAATCACCTGTAGGGAGTGCCGGAACCAGATGATCCACTCCCCAGAACCACCTAGTGGACACGCCAAAATCAACTGCCGGCTATGCCGGAACCACCGGCTCGACTCGCCGGAACCACCACCGGACATGCAAAATGACATTCCGGCTACGCCATAACCACTTGGCGAACACTCCGGAATCACCTGTCGGGCATGCCGGAACCACCTCTCAGACTTGCCAGAGCCAAGTTCCGGACACGCCGGTACCACCTGCCGAGTATGCCGGAACCACCTGATCCACTCCCCAGAACCACCTGCTGGATGCGCCAGAATCACCTGCCGGCTACTCCAGAACCACTTGGCAGACACTCCGTAACCAACTGCCGGGCATGCCGGAACCACCTCTCAGAGGTGCCAGAACCACATGCCGGACACTCCGGAATCACCTGCCGGGCATGCCGGAACCATGTCTCAGACGTGCCAGAACCATGTTCCGGACATGCCGGAAGCACCTGCCGAGCTCGCCGGAACCACCTGCTGGACACGCCAAAATCACCTGCAGGCTACGCCAGAACCACTCGGCAGACACTCCGGAATCACATGCCGTGCATTCCGGATCCACCTCTCACAGGTGCCAGAACCACATGCTGGACACTCCGGAATCACCTGCCGGGCATTCCGGAACCACCTGCTGGACATGCCGGAACCACCGGCTCGAGTCGCCGGAATCATTGCCGGACATGCAAAATCACCTGCCGGCTACGCCAGAACCACTTGGCGAACACTCCGGAATCACCTGTCGGGCTTGGCGGAACCACCACTCAGACATGCCGGAACCACATGCCAATGACACCGGAAGCACCTGCCGAGCACGCCAGAACCACCTGCTCGACTCGCCACAACCACCCGCTGGACACGCCAAAATCACGTGCCGGCTACGCCAGAACCACTCGGCAGACACTCCGGAATCACCTGCCGGGCTGCCTGGAACCACCTGCCGGTCACACCAACATCACCTTTCAGCTACTCCAGAACCACTTGGCGGACACTCCGGAAACACCTGTCGGGCCGGCCGGAACCACCACTCAGACGTGCCGGAACCATGTGCCTGAGATGCCGGAACCACTCCCCGAACAGCCCGAAACCACCTGCCACACCCGCCTGAACCCCCTGGCGAGCACGCCTGATCCTCCTGCTCAACTAGCCGGAACCACCTTCCTGACACGCCAAAATCACCTGCCAGGTCTACCAGAACCACTTGGTGGACACTCCGGAATCATCTGCCGGACATGCCAGAACCAGCTCTCAGACACACCAGAACCACGTGCCAGAGACGCCGGAAGCACCAGCTGAGCATGCCTGAGCCACCTGCTCGACTCGCAAGAAACACCTGTTGGACATGCCAAAATCACCTGCCGGTACGCCAGAAACACTTGGCGGACGCTCCGGAATCACCTGTCGGGCGTGCCGGAACCACCTCTCAGACTTGCCAGAACCATGTTCTGGACACGCCGGTACCACCTGCCGAGTATGCCGGAACCAGCTGATCCACTCCCCAGAACCACGTAGTGGACACGCAAAATCAACTGCCGGCTACGCCGGAACCACCGGCTCGACTCGCCGGAACCACCGCCGGACATGCAAAATGACCTGCCGGCTACGCCAGAACCACTTGGCGAACACTCCGGAATCACCTGTCGGGCATGCTGGAACCACCTCTCAGACTTGCCAGAACCATGTTCCGGACACGCCGGTACCACCTGCCGAGTATGCCGGAACCACCTGATCCACTCCCCAGAAGCACCTGCTGCACACGCCAGAATCACCTGCCGACTACGCCAGAACCACTCGGCAGACACTCCGGAACCACCTGCCGGGCATGCCGGAACCACCTCTCAGAGGTGCCGGAACCACATGCCGGACACTCCGGAATCACCTGCCTGGCATGCCGGAACCATCTCTCAGACGTGCCAGAACCATGTTCCGGACACGACGGTACCACCTGCCGAGCTCGCCGGAACCACCTGCTGGACACGCCATAAATCAACTGCCAGCTACACCAGAACCACGTGGCGGACACTCCGGAATCATCTGCCTGACATGCCAGAACCAGCTGTCAGACACACCAGAACCACGTGCCAGACACGCCGGAAGCACCTGCTGAGCATGCCTGAGCCAAATGCTCGACTTGCAAGAAACACCTGCAAGACACGCCAAAATCACATGCCGGGTACGCCAGAACCACGTGGCGGACACTCCGGAATCACCTGTCGGGCATGCCGGAACCAACTCTCAGACGTGCCAGAACCTCCTGACGGTCACGCCAGAACCACCTGCCGGACAGACCGGAAACACCTGCTGGACACGCCGGAACCACCGGCTCGACTCGCCGGAACCACCACCGGACATGCAAAATGACCTGCCTGCTACGCCAGAACCACTTGGCGAACAATCCGGAATCACCTGTCGGGCATGCCGGAACCACCTCTCAGACTTTCCAGAGCCAAGTTCCGGACACGCCGGTACCACCTGCCGAGTATGCCGGAACCAGCTGGTCCACTCCCCAGAACCACGTAGTGGACACGCAAAATCAACTGCCGGCTACGCCGGAACCACCGGCTCGACTCGCCGGAACCACCGCCGGACATGCAAAATGACCTGCCGGCTACGCCAGAACCACTTGGCGAACACTCCGGAATCACCTGTCGGGCATGCTGGAACCACCTCTCAGACTTGCCAGAGCCAAGTTCCGGACACGCCGGTACCACCTGCCGAGTATGCCGGAACCACCTGATCCACTCCCCAGAACCACCCGCTGGACACGCCAAAATCACGTGCCGGCTACGCCAGAACCACTCGGCAGACACTCCGGAATCACCTGCCGGGCTGCCTGGAACCACCTGCCGGTCACACCAACATCACCTTTCAGCTACGCCAGAACCACTTGGCGGACACTCCGGAATCACCTGCCGGGCTGCCTGGAACCACCTGCCGGTCACACCAACATCACCTTTCAGCTACGCCAGAACCTCGTGCCTGACACGCCAGAACCACCTGCCGGACAGACCGGCACCACCTGCTGGACACGCCGGAACCACCGGCTCGACTCGCCAGAACCACCGCCTGACATGTAAAATGACCTGCCGGCTACGCCAGAACCAATTAGCGGACACTCCGGAAACACCTGTCGGGACGGCCGAACCACCTCTCAGACGTGCCAGAACCATCTGCCTGAGATGTCGGAACCACTCCCCGAACAGACCGAAACCACCTGCCAGACCCGCCTGAACCCCCTGGCGAGCACGCCTGATCCACCTGCTCAACTAGCCGGAACCACCTTCCTGACACGCCAAAATCACCTGCCAGGTCTACCAGAACCACTTGGTGGACACTCCGGAATCATCTGCCGGACATGCCAGAACCAGCTCTCAGACACACCAGAACCACGTGCCAGAGACGCCGGAAGCACCAGCTGAGCATGCCTGAGCCACCTGCTCGACTCGCAAGAAACACCTGTCGGACATGCCAAAATCACCTGCCGGGTACGCCAGAAACACTTGGCGGACGCTTCGGAATCACCTGTCGGGCGTGCCGGAACCACCTCTCAGACATGCCAGAACCATGTTCTGCACACGCCGGTACCACCTGCCGAGTATGCCGGAACCAGCTGATCCACTCCCCAGAACCACCTAGTGGACACGCCAGAATCACCTGCCGGCTACTTCAGAACCACTCGGCAGACACTCCGTAACCAACTGCTGGGCATGCCGGAACCACCTCTCAGAGGTGCCAGAACCACATGCCGGAAACTACGGAATCACCTGCCGGGCATGCCGGAACCACCTGCTGGACATGCCGGAACCACCGGCTCGACTCGCCGGAACCATTGCCGGACATGCAAAATCACCTGCCGGCTACGCCAGAACCACTTGGCGAACACTCCGGAATCACCTGCCGGGCATGGCGGAACCAGCTCTCAGACATGCCGGAATCACATGCCAATGACACCGGAAGCACCTGCCGAGCACGCCAGAACCACCTGCTCGACTCGCCATAACCACCCAATGGACACGCCAAAATGACCTGCCGGCTACGCCAGAACCACTTGGCGAACAATCCGGAATCAGCTGTAGGGCATGCCAGAACCACCTCTCAGACTTGCCAGAACCAAGGTTCCGGACACGCCGGTAGCACCTGCCGAGTATTACGGAACACGATGATCCACACCCAAGAACCACCTAGTGGACACGCCAAAATCAACTGCCGGCTACGCCGGAGCCACCGGCTCGACTCGCCGGAACCACCGCCGGACATGCAAAATGACCTGCCGGCTACGCCAGAACCACTTGGCGAGCACTCCGGAGTCACCTGTCGGGCATGCCGGAACCACCTCTCAGACTTGCCAGAACCATGTTCTGGACACGCCGGTACCACCTGCCGAGTATGGCGGAACCACCTGATCCACTCCCCAGAACCACCTGCGGACACCCCAGAATCACCTGCCGGCAACGCCAGAACCACTCGGCAGACACTCCGGAACCACCTGCCGGGCATGCCGGAACCACCTCTCAAAGGTGCCAGAACGACATGCCGGACACTCCGGAATCACCTGCCGGGCATGCCGGAACCATCTCTCAGACGTGCCAGAACCATGTTCCGGACACGCCGCTACCACCTGCCGAGCTCGCCGGAACGACCTGCTGGACACACCAAAATCACCTGCCGGCTACGCCAGAACCATTCAGCAGACACTCCGGAATCACCTGCCGGGCTGGCTGGAACCACCTGCCGGTCACGCCAACATCACATTTCAGCTACACGGGAACGACTTGGCGGACACTCCGGAAACACCTGTCGGGCCAGTCGGAACCACATCTCAGACGTGCCAGAACCATGTGCCTGAGATGCCGGAACCACTCCCCGAACAGACCGAAACAACCTGCCAAACCCGCCTGAACCCCCTGGTGAGAACGCCTGATCCACCTGCTCAAGTAGCCGGAACCACCTTCCCGACATGCCAAAATCACCTGCCAGGTCTACCAGAACCACTTGGTGGACACTCCGGAATCATCTGCCGGAAATGCCAGAACCAGCCCTCTGACAAACCAGAACCACGTGCCGGACACGCCGGAAGCACCTGCTGATCATGCCTGAGCCACATGCTCGACTTGCAAGAAACACCTGCCAGACACGCCAAAATCACCTGCCGGGTAGTCCAGAACCACGTGGCGGACTCTCTGGAATCACCTGTCGGGCATGCCGGAACCAACTCTCAGACGTGCCAGAACCTCATGCCGGACACGCCAGAACCACCTGCCGGACAGACCGGAAACACCGGCCGGACACGCCGGAACAACCGGCTTGACTCGCCGGAACCACCGCCGGACATGCAAAATGACCTGCCGGCTACGCCAGAACCACTTGGCGAACACTCCGGAATCACCTGTCGGGCAAGCCGGAACCACCTCTCAGACTTGCCAGAACCATGTTCCGGACACGCCGGTACCACCTGCCGAGTATGCCGGAACCACCTGATCCACTCCCCAGAACCACCTGCTGGACACGCCAGAATCACCTGCCGACTACGCCAGAACCACTCGGCAGACACTCCGGAACCAACTGCCGGGCATGCCGGAACCACCTCTCAGAGGTGCCAGAATCACATGCCGGACACTCTGGAATCACCTGCCGGGCATGCCGGAACCATCTCTCAGACGTGCCAGAACCATGTTCCCCACACGCCGGTACCTCCACCGAGCTCGCCGGAACCACCTGCTGGACACGCCAAAATCACCTGCCGACTACGCCAGAAACACGTGGCAGACACTCCGGAATCACCTGCCGGGCATGCCGGAACCACCTGCCGGACATGCCGTAACCACCGGCTCGACTCGCCGGAACCATTGCCGGACATGCAAAATCACCTGCCGGCTATGCCAGAACCACTTGGGGAACACTCTGGAATCACCTGCCGGGTATGGCGGAACCACCTCTCAGACATGCCGGAACCACATGCCAATGACACCGGAAGCACCTGCCGAGCACGCCAGAACCACCTGCTCGACTAGCCAAAACCACCTGCTGGACACGCCAAAATCACCTGCCGGCTACGCCACAACCATTTGGTGAACTCTTCGGAATCACCTGCCGGGCTGGCTGGAACCACCTGCCGGTCACGCCAACATCACCTGCCAGCTATGCCAGAACCACTTGGCGGACACCATGGAAACACCTGTCGGGCCGGCCGGAACCACCTATCAGACGTGCCAGAACCATGTGCCTGAGATGCCGGAACCACACCCCGAACAGACCGAAACCACGTGCCAGAACCGCCTGAACCACCTGCCGAGCACGCCGGAACCACCTACTCGACTCGCCGGAACCACCTACCTGACACGCTAAAATCACCTGCCGGGTATGCCACAACCACTTGGTGGACACTCCGGAATCATCTGCCGGACATGCCAGAACCAGCTCTCAGACACACCAGAACCACGTGCCGGACACGCCGGAAGCACCTGCTGATCATGCCTGAGCCAAATGCTCGACTTGCAAGAAACGCCTGCCAGACACGCCAAAATCACCTGCCGGGTACGCAAGAACCACGTGGCGGACATTCCGGAATCACCTGTCGGGCATGCCGGAACCAACTCTCAGACGTGCCAGAACCTCGTGCCGGACACGCCAGAACCACCTGCCGGACAGACCGGAAACACCTGCTGGACACGCCGGAACCACCGGCTCGAATCGCAGAAACACCTGTCGGACATGCCAAAATCACCTGCAGGGTACGCCAGAAACACTTGGCGGACGCTCCGGAATCACCTGTAGGGAGTGCCGGAACCAGATGATCCACTCCCCAGAACCACCTAGTGGACACGCCAAAATCAACTGCCGGCTATGCCGGAACCACCGGCTCGACTCGCCGGAACCACCACCGGACATGCAAAATGACATTCCGGCTACGCCATAACCACTTGGCGAACACTCCGGAATCACCTGTCGGGCATGCCGGAACCACCTCTCAGACTTGCCAGAGCCAAGTTCCGGACACGCCGGTACCACCTGCCGAGTATGCCGGAACCACCTGATCCACTCCCCAGAACCACCTGCTGGATGCGCCAGAATCACCTGCCGGCTACTCCAGAACCACTTGGCAGACACTCCGTAACCAACTGCCGGGCATGCCGGAACCACCTCTCAGAGGTGCCAGAACCACATGCCGGACACTCCGGAATCACCTGCCGGGCATGCCGGAACCATGTCTCAGACGTGCCAGAACCATGTTCCGGACATGCCGGAAGCACCTGCCGAGCTCGCCGGAACCACCTGCTGGACACGCCAAAATCACCTGCAGGCTACGCCAGAACCACTCGGCAGACACTCCGGAATCACATGCCGTGCATTCCGGATCCACCTCTCACAGGTGCCAGAACCACATGCTGGACACTCCGGAATCACCTGCCGGGCATTCCGGAACCACCTGCTGGACATGCCGGAACCACCGGCTCGAGTCGCCGGAATCATTGCCGGACATGCAAAATCACCTGCCGGCTACGCCAGAACCACTTGGCGAACACTCCGGAATCACCTGTCGGGCTTGGCGGAACCACCACTCAGACATGCCGGAACCACATGCCAATGACACCGGAAGCACCTGCCGAGCACGCCAGAACCACCTGCTCGACTCGCCACAACCACCCGCTGGACACGCCAAAATCACGTGCCGGCTACGCCAGAACCACTCGGCAGACACTCCGGAATCACCTGCCGGGCTGCCTGGAACCACCTGCCGGTCACGCCAACATCAACTTTCAGCTACGCCAGAACCACTTGGCGGACACTCCGGAAACACCTGTCGGGCCGGCCGGAACCACCTCTCAGACGTGCCGGAACCATGTGCCTGAGATGCCGGAACCACTGCCCGAAAAGCCCGAAACCACCTGCCACACCCGCCTGAACCCCCTGGAGAATTCGCCTGATCCACCTGCTGAACTAGCCGGAACCACCTTCCTGACACGCCAAAATCACCTGCCAGGTCTACCAGAACCACTTGGTGGACACTCCGGAATCATCTGCCGGACATGCCAGAACCAGCTCTCAGACACACCAGAACCACGTGCCAGAGACGCCGGAAGCACCAGCTGAGCATGCCTGAGCCACCTGCTCGACTCGCAAGAAACACCTGTCGGACATGCCAAAATCACCTGCCGGGTACGCCAGAATCACTTGGCGGACGCTCCGGAATCACCTGTCGGGCATGCCGGAACCACCTCTCAGACTTGCCAGAACCATGTCCTGGACACGCCGGTACCACCTGCCGAGTATGCCGGAACCAGCTGATCCACTCCCCAGAAACACGTAGTGGACACGCAAAATCAACTGCCGGCTACGCCGGAACAACCGGCTCGACTCGCCGGAACCACCGCCGGACATGCAAAATGACCTGCCGCCTACGTCAGAAACACTTGGCGAACACTCCGGTATCACCTGTCGGGCATGCCGGAACCACCTCTCAGACTTGCTAGAACCATGTTCCGGACACGCCGGTACCACCTGCCGAGTATGCCGGAAACACATGATCCACTCCCCAGAACCACTTGCTGGACACGCCAGAATCACCTGCCGGGTACGCCAGAACCCTCTGGAAGGACCTGCCGGGCATGCCGGAAACACCTCTCAGAGGTGCCAGAACCACATGGCGGACACTCCGGAATCATCTGCCGGACATGCCAGAACCAGCTCTCAGACACACCAGAACCACATGCCAGAGACGCGGGAAACACCAGCTGAGCATGCCTCAGCCACCTGCTCGACTCGCAAGAAACACCGGTCGGACATGCCAAAATCACCTGCCGGGTACGCCAGAAACACTTGGCGGACGCTCCGGAATCACCTGTCGGGCGTGCCGGGACCACCTATCAGACTTGCCAGAACCATGTTCTGGACACGCCGGGACCACCTGCCGAGTATGCCGGAACCAGCGGATCCACTCCCCAGAACCACCTAGTGGACACGCCAAAATCAACTGCCGGCTACGCCAGAACCGCTCGGCAGACACTCCGGAATCACATGCCAGGCATTCCGGAACCACCTCTCAGAGGTGCCAGAACCAAATGCCGGAGACTCCGGTATCACCTGCCGGGCATCCCGGAACCACCTCTCAGAGGTGCCAGAACCACATGCCGGACACTCCGGAATCACCTGCCGGGCATGCCGGAACCACCGGCTCGACTCTCCGTAACCATTGCCGGACATGCAAAATCACCTGCCGGCTACGCCAGAACCACTTGGCGAACACTCCGGAATCACCTGCCTGGCATGGCAGCACCATCTCTCAGATATGCCGGAACCACATGCCAATGACACCGGAAGCACCTGCCGAGCACGCCAGAACAACCTGCTCGACTCGCCAAAACCACCTGCTGGACACGCTGAATTCACCTGCCGGCTAGGCCACAACCATTTGGTGAACTCTTCAGAATCACCTGCCGGGCTTTCTGGAACCACCTGCCGGTCACACCAACATCACCTGCCAGCTATGCCAGAACCACTTGTCGGACACCATGGAAACACCTGTCGGGCCGGCCGGAACCACCTCTCAGACTTGCCAGAACCATGTTCCGGACATGCCGGAACCACCTGCCGAGCTCGCCGGAACCACCTGCTGGACACGCCAGAATCACCTGCCGGCTACTCCAGAACCACTTGGCAGACACTCCGTAACCAACTGCCGGGCATGCCGGAACCACCTCTCAGAGGTGCCAGAACCACATGCCGGACACTCCGGAATCACCTGCCGGGCATGCCGGAACCATGTCTCAGACGTGCCAGAACCATGTTCCGGACATGCCGGAAGCACCTGCCGAGCTCGCCGGAACCACCTGCTGGACACGCCAAAATCACCTGCAGGCTACGCCAGAACCACTCGGCAGACACTCCGGAATCACATGCCGTGCATTCCGGATCCACCTCTCACAGGTGCCAGAACCACATGCTGGACACTCCGGAATCACCTGCCGGGCATTCCGGAACCACCTGCTGGACATGCCGGAACCACCGGCTCGAGTCGCCGGAATCATTGCCGGACATGCAAAATCACCTGCCGGCTACGCCAGAACCACTTGGCGAACACTCCGGAATCACCTGTCGGGCTTGGCGGAACCACCACTCAGACATGCCGGAACCACATGCCAATGACACCGGAAGCACCTGCCGAGCACGCCAGAACCACCTGCTCGACTCGCCACAACCACCCGCTGGACACGCCAAAATCACGTGCCGGCTACGCCAGAACCACTCGGCAGACACTCCGGAATCACCTGCCGGGCTGCCTGGAACCACCTGCCGGTCACACCAACATCACCTTTCAGCTACGCCAGAACCACTTGGCGGACACTCCGGAATCACCTGTCGGGCGTGCCGGAACCACCTCTCAGACTTGCCAGAACCATGTTCTGGACACGCCGGTACCACCTGCCGAGTATGCCGGAACCAGCTGATCCACTCCCCAGAACCACGTAGTGGACACGCAAAATCAACTGCCGGCTACGCCGGAACCACCGGCTCGACTCGCCGGAACCACCGCCGGACATGCAAAATGACCTGCCGGCTACGCCAGAACCACTTGGCGAACACTCCGGAATCACCTGTCGGGCATGCTGGAACCACCTCTCAGACTTGCCAGAACCATGTCCGGACACGCCGGTACCACCTGCCGAGTATGCCGGAACCACCTGATCCACTCCCCAGAAGCACCTGCTGCACACGCCAGAATCACCTGCCGACTACGCCAGAACCACTCGGCAGACACTCCGGAACCACCTGCCGGGCATGCCGGAACCACCTCTCAGAGGTGCCGGAACCACATGCCGGACACTCCGGAATCACCTGCCTGGCATGCCGGAACCATCTCTCAGACGTGCCAGAACCATGTTCCGGACACGACGGTACCACCTGCCGAGCTCGCCGGAACCACCTGCTGGACACGCCATAAATCAACTGCCAGCTACACCAGAACCACGTGGCGGACACTCCGGAATCATCTGCCTGACATGCCAGAACCAGCTGTCAGACACACCAGAACCACGTGCCAGACACGCCGGAAGCACCTGCTGAGCATGCCTGAGCCAAATGCTCGACTTGCAAGAAACACCTGCAAGACACGCCAAAATCACATGCCGGGTACGCCAGAACCACGTGGCGGACACTCCGGAATCACCTGTCGGGCATGCCGGAACCAACTCTCAGACGTGCCAGAACCTCCTGACGGTCACGCCAGAACCACCTGCCGGACAGACCGGAAACACCTGCTGGACACGCCGGAACCACCGGCTCGACTCGCCGGAACCACCACCGGACATGCAAAATGACCTGCCTGCTACGCCAGAACCACTTGGCGAACAATCCGGAATCACCTGTCGGGCATGCCGGAACCACCTCTCAGACTTTCCAGAGCCAAGTTCCGGACACGCCGGTACCACCTGCCGAGTATGCCGGAACCAGCTGGTCCACTCCCCAGAACCACGTAGTGGACACGCAAAATCAACTGCCGGCTACGCCGGAACCACCGGCTCGACTCGCCGGAACCACCGCCGGACATGCAAAATGACCTGCCGGCTACGCCAGAACCACTTGGGGAACACTCCGGAATCACCTGTCGGGCATGCTGGAACCACCTCTCAGACTTTCCAGAGCCAAGTTCCGGACACGCCGGTACCACCTGCCGAGTATGCCGGAACCACCTGATCCACTCCCCAGAACCACCCGCTGGACACGCCAAAATCACGTGCCGGCTACGCCAGAACCACTCGGCAGACACTCCGGAATCACCTGCCGGGCTGCCTGGAACCACCTGCCGTTCACACCAACATCACCTTTCAGCTACGCCAGAACCACTTGGCGGACACTCCGGAATCACCTGCCGGGCTGCCTGGAACCACCTGCCGGTCACACCAACATCACCTTTCAGCTACGCCAGAACCTCGTGCCTGACACGCCAGAACCACCTGCCGGACAGACCGGCACCACCTGCTGGACACGCCGGAACCACCGGCTCGACTCGCCAGAACCACCGCCTGACATGTAAAATGACCTGCCGGCTACGCCAGAACCAATTAGCGGACACTCCGGAAACACCTGTCGGGACGGCCGAACCACCTCTCAGACGTGCCAGAACCATCTGCCTGAGATGTCGGAACCACTCCCCGAACAGACCGAAACCACCTGCCAGACCCGCCTGAACCCCCTGGCGAGCACGCCTGATCCACCTGCTCAACTAGCCGGAACCACCTTCCTGACACGCCAAAATCACCTGCCAGGTCTACCAGAACCACTTGGTGGACACTCCGGAATCATCTGCCGGACATGCCAGAACCAGCTCTCAGACACACCAGAACCACGTGCCAGAGACGCCGGAAGCACCAGCTGAGCATGCCTGAGCCACCTGCTCGACTCGCAAGAAACACCTGTCGGACATGCCAAAATCACCTGCCGGGTACGCCAGAAACACTTGGCGGACGCTTCGGAATCACCTGTCGGGCGTGCCGGAACCACCTCTCAGACATGCCAGAACCATGTTCTGCACACGCCGGTACCACCTGCCGAGTATGCCGGAACCAGCTGATCCACTCCCCAGAACCACCTAGTGGACACGCCAGAATCACCTGCCGGCTACTTCAGAACCACTCGGCAGACACTCCGTAACCAACTGCTGGGCATGCCGGAACCACCTCTCAGAGGTGCCAGAACCACATGCCGGAAACTACGGAATCACCTGCCGGGCATGCCGGAACCACCTGCTGGACATGCCGGAACCACCGGCTCGACTCGCCGGAACCATTGCCGGACATGCAAAATCACCTGCCGGCTACGCCAGAACCACTTGGCGAACACTCCGGAATCACCTGCCGGGCATGGCGGAACCAGCTCTCAGACATGCCGGAATCACATGCCAATGACACCGGAAGCACCTGCCGAGCACGCCAGAACCACCTGCTCGACTCGCCATAACCACCCAATGGACACGCCAAAATGACCTGCCGGCTACGCCAGAACCACTTGGCGAACAATCCGGAATCAGCTGTCGGGCATGCCAGAACCACCTCTCAGACTTGCCAGAACCAAGGTTCCGGACACGCCGGTAGCACCTGCCGAGTATTACGGAACACGATGATCCACACCCAAGAACCACCTAGTGGACACGCCAAAATCAACTGCCGGCTACGCCGGAGCCACCGGCTCGACTCGCCGGAACCACCGCCGGACATGCAAAATGACCTGCCGGCTACGCCAGAACCACTTGGCGAGCACTCCGGAGTCACCTGTCGGGCATGCCGGAACCACCTCTCAGACTTGCCAGAACCATGTTCCGGACACGCCGGTACCACCTGCCGAGTATGGCGGAACCACCTGATCCACTCCCCAGAACCACCTGCGGACACCCCAGAATCACCTGCCGGCAACGCCAGAACCACTCGGCAGACACTCCGGAACCACCTGCCGGGCATGCCGGAACCACCTCTCAAAGGTGCCAGAACGACATGCCGGACACTCCGGAATCACCTGCCGGGCATGCCGGAACCATCTCTCAGACGTGCCAGAACCATGTTCCGGACACGCCGCTACCACCTGCCGAGCTCGCCGGAACGACCTGCTGGACACACCAAAATCACCTGCCGGCTACGCCAGAACCATTCAGCAGACACTCCGGAATCACCTGCCGGGCTGGCTGGAACCACCTGCCGGTCACGCCAACATCACATTTCAGCTACACGGGAACGACTTGGCGGACACTCCGGAAACACCTGTCGGGCCAGTCAGAACCACATCTCAGACGTGCCAGAACCATGTGCCTGAGATGCCGGAACCACTCCCCGAACAGACCGAAACAACCTGCCAAACCCGCCTGAACCCCCTGGTGAGAACGCCTGATCCACCTGCTCAAGTAGCCGGAACCACCTTCCCGACATGCCAAAATCACCTGCCAGGTCTACCAGAACCACTTGGTGGACACTCCGGAATCATCTGCCGGAAATGCCAGAACCAGCCCTCTGACAAACCAGAACCACGTGCCGGACACGCCGGAAGCACCTGCTGATCATGCCTGAGCCACATGCTCGACTTGCAAGAAACACCTGCCAGACACGCCAAAATCACCTGCCGGGTAGTCCAGAACCACGTGGCGGACTCTCCGGAATCACCTGTCGGGCATGCCGGAACCAACTCTCAGACGTGCCAGAACCTCATGCCGGACACGCCAGAACCACCTGCCGGACAGACCGGAAACACCGGCCGGACACGCCGGAACAACCGGCTTGACTCGCCGGAACCACCGCCGGACATGCAAAATGACCTGCCGGCTACGCCAGAACCACTTGGCGAACACTCCGGAATCACCTGTCGGGCAAGCCGGAACCACCTCTCAGACTTGCCAGAACCATGTTCCGGACACGCCGGTACCACCTGCCGAGTATGCCGGAACCACCTGATCCACTCCCCAGAACCACCTGCTGGACACGCCAGAATCACCTGCCGACTACGCCAGAACCACTCGGCAGACACTCCGGAACCAACTGCCGGGCATGCCGGAACCACCTCTCAGAGGTGCCAGAATCACATGCCGGACACTCTGGAATCACCTGCCGGGCATGCCGGAACCATCTCTCAGACGTGCCAGAACCATGTTCCCCACACGCCGGTACCTCCACCGAGCTCGCCGGAACCACCTGCTGGACACGCCAAAATCACCTGCCGACTACGCCAGAAACACGTGGCAGACACTCCGGAATCACCTGCCGGGCATGCCGGAACCACCTGCCGGACATGCCGTAACCACCGGCTCGACTCGCCGGAACCATTGCCGGACATGCAAAATCACCTGCCGGCTATGCCAGAACCACTTGGGGAACACTCTGGAATCACCTGCCGGGTATGGCGGAACCACCTCTCAGACATGCCAGAACCACATGCCAATGACACCGGAAGCACCTGCCGAGCACGCCAGAACCACCTGCTCGACTAGCCAAAACCACCTGCTGGACACGCCAAAATCACCTGCCGGCTACGCCACAACCATTTGGTGAACTCTTCGGAATCACCTGCCGGGCTGGCTGGAACCACCTGCCGGTCACGCCAACATCACCTGCCAGCTATGCCAGAACCACTTGGCGGACACCATGGAAACACCTGTCGGGCCGGCCGGAACCACCTATCAGACGTGCCAGAACCATGTGCCTGAGATGCCGGAACCACACCCCGAACAGACCGAAACCACGTGCCAGAACCGCCTGAACCACCTGCCGAGCACGCCGGAACCACCTACTCGACTCGCCGGAACCACCTACCTGACACGCTAAAATCACCTGCCGGGTATGCCACAACCACTTGGTGGACACTCCGGAATCATCTGCCGGACATGCCAGAACCAGCTCTCAGACACACCAGAACCACGTGCCGGACACGCCGGAAGCACCTGCTGATCATGCCTGAGCCAAATGCTCGACTTGCAAGAAACGCCTGCCAGACACGCCAAAATCACCTGCCGGGTACGCAAGAACCACGTGGCGGACATTCCGGAATCACCTGTCGGGCATGCCGGAACCAACTCTCAGACGTGCCAGAACCTCGTGCCGGACACGCCAGAACCACCTGCCGGACAGACCGGAAACACCTGCTGGACACGCCGGAACCACCGGCTCGAATCGCAGAAACACCTGTCGGACATGCCAAAATCACCTGCAGGGTACGCCAGAAACACTTGGCGGACGCTCCGGAATCACCTGTAGGGAGTGCCGGAACCAGATGATCCACTCCCCAGAACCACCTAGTGGACACGCCAAAATCAACTGCCGGCTATGCCGGAACCACCGGCTCGACTCGCCGGAACCACCACCGGACATGCAAAATGACATTCCGGCTACGCCATAACCACTTGGCGAACACTCCGGAATCACCTGTCGGGCATGCCGGAACCACCTCTCAGACTTGCCAGAGCCAAGTTCCGGACACGCCGGTACCACCTGCCGAGTATGCCGGAACCACCTGATCCACTCCCCAGAACCACCTGCTGGATGCGCCAGAATCACCTGCCGGCTACTCCAGAACCACTTGGCAGACACTCCGTAACCAACTGCCGGGCATGCCGGAACCACCTCTCAGAGGTGCCAGAACCACATGCCGGACACTCCGGAATCACCTGCCGGGCATGCCGGAACCATGTCTCAGACGTGCCAGAACCATGTTCCGGACATGCCGGAAGCACCTGCCGAGCTCGCCGGAACCACCTGCTGGACACGCCAAAATCACCTGCAGGCTACGCCAGAACCACTCGGCAGACACTCCGGAATCACATGCCGTGCATTCCGGATCCACCTCTCACAGGTGCCAGAACCACATGCTGGACACTCCGGAATCACCTGCCGGGCATTCCGGAACCACCTGCTGGACATGCCGGAACCACCGGCTCGAGTCGCCGGAATCATTGCCGGACATGCAAAATCACCTGCCGGCTACGCCAGAACCACTTGGCGAACACTCCGGAATCACCTGTCGGGCTTGGCGGAACCACCACTCAGACATGCCGGAACCACATGCCAATGACACCGGAAGCACCTGCCGAGCACGCCAGAACCACCTGCTCGACTCGCCACAACCACCCGCTGGACACGCCAAAATCACGTGCCGGCTACGCCAGAACCACTCGGCAGACACTCCGGAATCACCTGCCGGGCTGCCTGGAACCACCTGCCGGTCACGCCAACATCAACTTTCAGCTACGCCAGAACCACTTGGCGGACACTCCGGAAACACCTGTCGGGCCGGCCGGAACCACCTCTCAGACGTGCCGGAACCATGTGCCTGAGATGCCGGAACCACTGCCCGAAAAGCCCGAAACCACCTGCCACACCCGCCTGAACCCCCTGGAGAATTCGCCTGATCCACCTGCTGAACTAGCCGGAACCACCTTCCTGACACGCCAAAATCACCTGCCAGGTCTACCAGAACCACTTGGTGGACACTCCGGAATCATCTGCCGGACATGCCAGAACCAGCTCTCAGACACACCAGAACCACGTGCCAGAGACGCCGGAAGCACCAGCTGAGCATGCCTGAGCCACCTGCTCGACTCGCAAGAAACACCTGTCGGACATGCCAAAATCACCTGCCGGGTACGCCAGAATCACTTGGCGGACGCTCCGGAATCACCTGTCGGGCATGCCGGAACCACCTCTCAGACTTGCCAGAACCATGTCCTGGACACGCCGGTACCACCTGCCGAGTATGCCGGAACCAGCTGATCCACTCCCCAGAAACACGTAGTGGACACGCAAAATCAACTGCCGGCTACGCCGGAACAACCGGCTCGACTCGCCGGAACCACCGCCGGACATGCAAAATGACCTGCCGCCTACGTCAGAAACACTTGGCGAACACTCCGGTATCACCTGTCGGGCATGCCGGAACCACCTCTCAGACTTGCTAGAACCATGTTCCAGACACGCCGGTACCACCTGCCGAGTATGCCGGAAACACATGATCCACTCCCCAGAACCACTTGCTGGACACGCCAGAATCACCTGCCGGGTACGCCAGAACCCTCTGGAAGGACCTGCCGGGCATGCCGGAAACACCTCTCAGAGGTGCCAGAACCACATGGCGGACACTCCGGAATCATCTGCCGGACATGCCAGAACCAGCTCTCAGACACACCAGAACCACGTGCCAGAGACGCGGGAAACACCAGCTGAGCATGCCTCAGCCACCTGCTCGACTCGCAAGAAACACCGGTCGGACATGCCAAAATCACCTGCCGGGTACGCCAGAAACACTTGGCGGACGCTCCGGAATCACCTGTCGGGCGTGCCGGGACCACCTATCAGACTTGCCAGAACCATGTTCTGGACACGCCGGGACCACCTGCCGAGTATGCCGGAACCAGCGGATCCACTCCCCAGAACCACCTAGTGGACACGCCAAAATCAACTGCCGGCTACGCCAGAACCGCTCGGCAGACACTCCGGAATCACATGCCAGGCATTCCGGAACCACCTCTCAGAGGTGCCAGAACCAAATGCCGGAGACTCCGGTATCACCTGCCGGGCATCCCGGAACCACCTCTCAGAGGTGCCAGAACCACATGCCGGACACTCCGGAATCACCTGCCGGGCATGCCGGAACCACCGGCTCGACTCTCCGTAACCATTGCCGGACATGCAAAATCACCTGCCGGCTACGCCAGAACCACTTGGCGAACACTCCGGAATCACCTGCCTGGCATGGCAGCACCATCTCTCAGATATGCCGGAACCACATGCCAATGACACCGGAAGCACCTGCCGAGCACGCCAGAACAACCTGCTCGACTCGCCAAAACCACCTGCTGGACACGCTGAATTCACCTGCCGGCTAGGCCACAACCATTTGGTGAACTCTTCAGAATCACCTGCCGGGCTTTCTGGAACCACCTGCCGGTCACGCCAACATCACCTGCCAGCTATGCCAGAACCACTTGTCGGACACCATGGAAACACCTGTCGGGCCGGCCGGAACCACCTCTCAGACTTGCCAGAACCATGTTCCGGACATGCCGGAACCACCTGCCGAGCTCGCCGGAACCACCTGCTGGACACGCCAGAATCACCTGCCGGCTACTCCAGAACCACTTGGCAGACACTCCGTAACCAACTGCCGGGCATGCCGGAACCACCTCTCAGAGGTGCCAGAACCACATGCCGGACACTCCGGAATCACCTGCCGGGCATGCCGGAACCATGTCTCAGACGTGCCAGAACCATGTTCCGGACATGCCGGAAGCACCTGCCGAGCTCGCCGGAACCACCTGCTGGACACGCCAAAATCACCTGCAGGCTACGCCAGAACCACTCGGCAGACACTCCGGAATCACATGCCGTGCATTCCGGATCCACCTCTCACAGGTGCCAGAACCACATGCTGGACACTCCGGAATCACCTGCCGGGCATTCCGGAACCACCTGCTGGACATGCCGGAACCACCGGCTCGAGTCGCCGGAATCATTGCCGGACATGCAAAATCACCTGCCGGCTACGCCAGAACCACTTGGCGAACACTCCGGAATCACCTGTCGGGCTTGGCGGAACCACCACTCAGACATGCCGGAACCACATGCCAATGACACCGGAAGCACCTGCCGAGCACGCCAGAACCACCTGCTCGACTCGCCACAACCACCCGCTGGACACGCCAAAATCACGTGCCGGCTACGCCAGAACCACTCGGCAGACACTCCGGAATCACCTGCCGGGCTGCCTGGAACCACCTGCCGGTCACACCAACATCACCTTTCAGCTACGCCAGAACCACTTGGCGGACACTCCGGAATCACCTGTCGGGCGTGCCGGAACCACCTCTCAGACTTGCCAGAACCATGTTCTGGACACGCCGGTACCACCTGCCGAGTATGCCGGAACCAGCTGATCCACTCCCCAGAACCACGTAGTGGACACGCAAAATCAACTGCCGGCTACGCCGGAACCACCGGCTCGACTCGCCGGAACCACCGCCGGACATGCAAAATGACCTGCCGGCTACGCCAGAACCACTTGGCGAACACTCCGGAATCACCTGTCGGGCATGCTGGAACCACCTCTCAGACTTGCCAGAACCATGTCCGGACACGCCGGTACCACCTGCCGAGTATGCCGGAACCACCTGATCCACTCCCCAGAAGCACCTGCTGCACACGCCAGAATCACCTGCCGACTACGCCAGAACCACTCGGCAGACACTCCGGAACCACCTGCCGGGCATGCCGGAACCACCTCTCAGAGGTGCCGGAACCACATGCCGGACACTCCGGAATCACCTGCCTGGCATGCCGGAACCATCTCTCAGACGTGCCAGAACCATGTTCCGGACACGACGGTACCACCTGCCGAGCTCGCCGGAACCACCTGCTGGACACGCCATAAATCAACTGCCAGCTACACCAGAACCACGTGGCGGACACTCCGGAATCATCTGCCTGACATGCCAGAACCAGCTGTCAGACACACCAGAACCACGTGCCAGACACGCCGGAAGCACCTGCTGAGCATGCCTGAGCCAAATGCTCGACTTGCAAGAAACACCTGCAAGACACGCCAAAATCACATGCCGGGTACGCCAGAACCACGTGGCGGACACTCCGGAATCACCTGTCGGGCATGCCGGAACCAACTCTCAGACGTGCCAGAACCTCCTGACGGTCACGCCAGAACCACCTGCCGGACAGACCGGAAACACCTGCTGGACACGCCGGAACCACCGGCTCGACTCGCCGGAACCACCACCGGACATGCAAAATGACCTGCCTGCTACGCCAGAACCACTTGGCGAACAATCCGGAATCACCTGTCGGGCATGCCGGAACCACCTCTCAGACTTTCCAGAGCCAAGTTCCGGACACGCCGGTACCACCTGCCGAGTATGCCGGAACCAGCTGGTCCACTCCCCAGAACCACGTAGTGGACACGCAAAATCAACTGCCGGCTACGCCGGAACCACCGGCTCGACTCGCCGGAACCACCGCCGGACATGCAAAATGACCTGCCGGCTACGCCAGAACCACTTGGGGAACACTCCGGAATCACCTGTCGGGCATGCTGGAACCACCTCTCAGACTTTCCAGAGCCAAGTTCCGGACACGCCGGTACCACCTGCCGAGTATGCCGGAACCACCTGATCCACTCCCCAGAACCACCCGCTGGACACGCCAAAATCACGTGCCGGCTACGCCAGAACCACTCGGCAGACACTCCGGAATCACCTGCCGGGCTGCCTGGAACCACCTGCCGTTCACACCAACATCACCTTTCAGCTACGCCAGAACCACTTGGCGGACACTCCGGAATCACCTGCCGGGCTGCCTGGAACCACCTGCCGGTCACACCAACATCACCTTTCAGCTACGCCAGAACCTCGTGCCTGACACGCCAGAACCACCTGCCGGACAGACCGGCACCACCTGCTGGACACGCCGGAACCACCGGCTCGACTCGCCAGAACCACCGCCTGACATGTAAAATGACCTGCCGGCTACGCCAGAACCAATTAGCGGACACTCCGGAAACACCTGTCGGGACGGCCGAACCACCTCTCAGACGTGCCAGAACCATCTGCCTGAGATGTCGGAACCACTCCCCGAACAGACCGAAACCACCTGCCAGACCCGCCTGAACCCCCTGGCGAGCACGCCTGATCCACCTGCTCAACTAGCCGGAACCACCTTCCTGACACGCCAAAATCACCTGCCAGGTCTACCAGAACCACTTGGTGGACACTCCGGAATCATCTGCCGGACATGCCAGAACCAGCTCTCAGACACACCAGAACCACGTGCCAGAGACGCCGGAAGCACCAGCTGAGCATGCCTGAGCCACCTGCTCGACTCGCAAGAAACACCTGTCGGACATGCCAAAATCACCTGCCGGGTACGCCAGAAACACTTGGCGGACGCTTCGGAATCACCTGTCGGGCGTGCCGGAACCACCTCTCAGACATGCCAGAACCATGTTCTGCACACGCCGGTACCACCTGCCGAGTATGCCGGAACCAGCTGATCCACTCCCCAGAACCACCTAGTGGACACGCCAGAATCACCTGCCGGCTACTTCAGAACCACTCGGCAGACACTCCGTAACCAACTGCTGGGCATGCCGGAACCACCTCTCAGAGGTGCCAGAACCACATGCCGGAAACTACGGAATCACCTGCCGGGCATGCCGGAACCACCTGCTGGACATGCCGGAACCACCGGCTCGACTCGCCGGAACCATTGCCGGACATGCAAAATCACCTGCCGGCTACGCCAGAACCACTTGGCGAACACTCCGGAATCACCTGCCGGGCATGGCGGAACCAGCTCTCAGACATGCCGGAATCACATGCCAATGACACCGGAAGCACCTGCCGAGCACGCCAGAACCACCTGCTCGACTCGCCATAACCACCCAATGGACACGCCAAAATGACCTGCCGGCTACGCCAGAACCACTTGGCGAACAATCCGGAATCAGCTGTCGGGCATGCCAGAACCACCTCTCAGACTTGCCAGAACCAAGGTTCCGGACACGCCGGTAGCACCTGCCGAGTATTACGGAACACGATGATCCACACCCAAGAACCACCTAGTGGACACGCCAAAATCAACTGCCGGCTACGCCGGAGCCACCGGCTCGACTCGCCGGAACCACCGCCGGACATGCAAAATGACCTGCCGGCTACGCCAGAACCACTTGGCGAGCACTCCGGAGTCACCTGTCGGGCATGCCGGAACCACCTCTCAGACTTGCCAGAACCATGTTCCGGACACGCCGGTACCACCTGCCGAGTATGGCGGAACCACCTGATCCACTCCCCAGAACCACCTGCGGACACCCCAGAATCACCTGCCGGCAACGCCAGAACCACTCGGCAGACACTCCGGAACCACCTGCCGGGCATGCCGGAACCACCTCTCAAAGGTGCCAGAACGACATGCCGGACACTCCGGAATCATCTGCCGGGCATGCCGGAACCATCTCTCAGACGTGCCAGAACCATGTTCCGGACACGCCGCTACCACCTGCCGAGCTCGCCGGAACGACCTGCTGGACACACCAAAATCACCTGCCGGCTACGCCAGAACCATTCAGCAGACACTCCGGAATCACCTGCCGGGCTGGCTGGAACCACCTGCCGGTCACGCCAACATCACATTTCAGCTACACGGGAACGACTTGGCGGACACTCCGGAAACACCTGTCGGGCCAGTCAGAACCACATCTCAGACGTGCCAGAACCATGTGCCTGAGATGCCGGAACCACTCCCCGAACAGACCGAAACAACCTGCCAAACCCGCCTGAACCCCCTGGTGAGAACGCCTGATCCACCTGCTCAAGTAGCCGGAACCACCTTCCCGACATGCCAAAATCACCTGCCAGGTCTACCAGAACCACTTGGTGGACACTCCGGAATCATCTGCCGGAAATGCCAGAACCAGCCCTCTGACAAACCAGAACCACGTGCCGGACACGCCGGAAGCACCTGCTGATCATGCCTGAGCCACATGCTCGACTTGCAAGAAACACCTGCCAGACACGCCAAAATCACCTGCCGGGTAGTCCAGAACCACGTGGCGGACTCTCCGGAATCACCTGTCGGGCATGCCGGAACCAACTCTCAGACGTGCCAGAACCTCATGCCGGACACGCCAGAACCACCTGCCGGACAGACCGGAAACACCGGCCGGACACGCCGGAACAACCGGCTTGACTCGCCGGAACCACCGCCGGACATGCAAAATGACCTGCCGGCTACGCCAGAACCACTTGGCGAACACTCCGGAATCACCTGTCGGGCAAGCCGGAACCACCTCTCAGACTTGCCAGAACCATGTTCCGGACACGCCGGTACCACCTGCCGAGTATGCCGGAACCACCTGATCCACTCCCCAGAACCACCTGCTGGACACGCCAGAATCACCTGCCGACTACGCCAGAACCACTCGGCAGACACTCCGGAACCAACTGCCGGGCATGCCGGAACCACCTCTCAGAGGTGCCAGAATCACATGCCGGACACTCTGGAATCACCTGCCGGGCATGCCGGAACCATCTCTCAGACGTGCCAGAACCATGTTCCCCACACGCCGGTACCTCCACCGAGCTCGCCGGAACCACCTGCTGGACACGCCAAAATCACCTGCCGACTACGCCAGAAACACGTGGCAGACACTCCGGAATCACCTGCCGGGCATGCCGGAACCACCTGCCGGACATGCCGTAACCACCGGCTCGACTCGCCGGAACCATTGCCGGACATGCAAAATCACCTGCCGGCTATGCCAGAACCACTTGGGGAACACTCTGGAATCACCTGCCGGGTATGGCGGAACCACCTCTCAGACATGCCGGAACCACATGCCAATGACACCGGAAGCACCTGCCGAGCACGCCAGAACCACCTGCTCGACTAGCCAAAACCACCTGCTGGACACGCCAAAATCACCTGCCGGCTACGCCACAACCATTTGGTGAACTCTTCGGAATCACCTGCCGGGCTGGCTGGAACCACCTGCCGGTCACGCCAACATCACCTGCCAGCTATGCCAGAACCACTTGGCGGACACCATGGAAACACCTGTCGGGCCGGCCGGAACCACCTATCAGACGTGCCAGAACCATGTGCCTGAGATGCCGGAACCACACCCCGAACAGACCGAAACCACGTGCCAGAACCGCCTGAACCACCTGCCGAGCACGCCGGAACCACCTACTCGACTCGCCGGAACCACCTACCTGACACGCTAAAATCACCTGCCGGGTATGCCACAACCACTTGGTGGACACTCCGGAATCATCTGCCGGACATGCCAGAACCAGCTCTCAGACACACCAGAACCACGTGCCGGACACGCCGGAAGCACCTGCTGATCATGCCTGAGCCAAATGCTCGACTTGCAAGAAACGCCTGCCAGACACGCCAAAATCACCTGCCGGGTACGCAAGAACCACGTGGCGGACATTCCGGAATCACCTGTCGGGCATGCCGGAACCAACTCTCAGACGTGCCAGAACCTCGTGCCGGACACGCCAGAACCACCTGCCGGACAGACCGGAAACACCTGCTGGACACGCCGGAACCACCGGCTCGAATCGCAGAAACACCTGTCGGACATGCCAAAATCACCTGCAGGGTACGCCAGAAACACTTGGCGGACGCTCCGGAATCACCTGTAGGGAGTGCCGGAACCAGATGATCCACTCCCCAGAACCACCTAGTGGACACGCCAAAATCAACTGCCGGCTATGCCGGAACCACCGGCTCGACTCGCCGGAACCACCACCGGACATGCAAAATGACATTCCGGCTACGCCATAACCACTTGGCGAACACTCCGGAATCACCTGTCGGGCATGCCGGAACCACCTCTCAGACTTGCCAGAGCCAAGTTCCGGACACGCCGGTACCACCTGCCGAGTATGCCGGAACCACCTGATCCACTCCCCAGAACCACCTGCTGGATGCGCCAGAATCACCTGCCGGCTACTCCAGAACCACTTGGCAGACACTCCGTAACCAACTGCCGGGCATGCCGGAACCACCTCTCAGAGGTGCCAGAACCACATGCCGGACACTCCGGAATCACCTGCCGGGCATGCCGGAACCATGTCTCAGACGTGCCAGAACCATGTTCCGGACATGCCGGAAGCACCTGCCGAGCTCGCCGGAACCACCTGCTGGACACGCCAAAATCACCTGCAGGCTACGCCAGAACCACTCGGCAGACACTCCGGAATCACATGCCGTGCATTCCGGATCCACCTCTCACAGGTGCCAGAACCACATGCTGGACACTCCGGAATCACCTGCCGGGCATTCCGGAACCACCTGCTGGACATGCCGGAACCACCGGCTCGAGTCGCCGGAATCATTGCCGGACATGCAAAATCACCTGCCGGCTACGCCAGAACCACTTGGCGAACACTCCGGAATCACCTGTCGGGCTTGGCGGAACCACCACTCAGACATGCCGGAACCACATGCCAATGACACCGGAAGCACCTGCCGAGCACGCCAGAACCACCTGCTCGACTCGCCACAACCACCCGCTGGACACGCCAAAATCACGTGCCGGCTACGCCAGAACCACTCGGCAGACACTCCGGAATCACCTGCCGGGCTGCCTGGAACCACCTGCCGGTCACGCCAACATCAACTTTCAGCTACGCCAGAACCACTTGGCGGACATTCCGGAAACACCTGTCGGGCCCGCCGGAACCACCTCTCAGACGTGCCGGAACCATGTGCCTGAGATGCCGGAACCACTGCCCGAAAAGCCCGAAACCACCTGCCACACCCGCCTGAACCCCCTGGAGAATTCGCCTGATCCACCTGCTGAACTAGCCGGAACCACCTTCCTGACACGCCAAAATCACCTGCCAGGTCTACCAGAACCACTTGGTGGACACTCCGGAATCATCTGCCGGACATGCCAGAACCAGCTCTCAGACACACCAGAACCACGTGCCAGAGACGCCGGAAGCACCAGCTGAGCATGCCTGAGCCACCTGCTCGACTCGCAAGAAACACCTGTCGGACATGCCAAAATCACCTGCCGGGTACGCCAGAATCACTTGGCGGACGCTCCGGAATCACCTGTCGGGCATGCCGGAACCACCTCTCAGACTTGCCAGAACCATGTCCTGGACACGCCGGTACCACCTGCCGAGTATGCCGGAACCAGCTGATCCACTCCCCAGAAACACGTAGTGGACACGCAAAATCAACTGCCGGCTACGCCGGAACCACCGGCTCGACTCGCCGGAACCACCGCCGGACATGCAAAATGACCTGCCGCCTACGTCAGAAACACTTGGCGAACACTCCGGTATCACCTGTCGGGCATGCCGGAACCACCTCTCAGACTTGCTAGAACCATGTTCCGGACACGCCGGTACCACCTGCCGAGTATGCCGGAAACACATGATCCACTCCCCAGAACCACTTGCTGGACACGCCAGAATCACCTGCCGGGTACGCCAGAACCCTCTGGAAGGACCTGCCGGGCATGCCGGAAACACCTCTCAGAGGTGCCAGAACCACATGGCGGACACTCCGGAATCATCTGCCGGACATGCCAGAACCAGCTCTCAGACACACCAGAACCACGTGCCAGAGACGCGGGAAACACCAGCTGAGCATGCCTCAGCCACCTGCTCGACTCGCAAGAAACACCGGTCGGACATGCCAAAATCACCTGCCGGGTACGCCAGAAACACTTGGCGGACGCTCCGGAATCACCTGTCGGGCGTGCCGGGACCACCTATCAGACTTGCCAGAACCATGTTCTGGACACGCCGGGACCACCTGCCGAGTATGCCGGAACCAGCGGATCCACTCCCCAGAACCACCTAGTGGACACGCCAAAATCAACTGCCGGCTACGCCAGAACCGCTCGGCAGACACTCCGGAATCACATGCCAGGCATTCCGGAACCACCTCTCAGAGGTGCCAGAACCAAATGCCGGAGACTCCGGTATCACCTGCCGGGCATCCCGGAACCACCTCTCAGAGGTGCCAGAACCACATGCCGGACACTCCGGAATCACCTGCCGGGCATGCCGGAACCACCGGCTCGACTCTCCGTAACCATTGCCGGACATGCAAAATCACCTGCCGGCTACGCCAGAACCACTTGGCGAACACTCCGGAATCACCTGCCTGGCATGGCAGCACCATCTCTCAGATATGCCGGAACCACATGCCAATGACACCGGAAGCACCTGCCGAGCACGCCAGAACAACCTGCTCGACTCGCCAAAACCACCTGCTGGACACGCTGAATTCACCTGCCGGCTAGGCCACAACCATTTGGTGAACTCTTCAGAATCACCTGCCGGGCTTTCTGGAACCACCTGCCGGTCACGCCAACATCACCTGCCAGCTATGCCAGAACCACTTGGCGGACACCATGGAAACACCTGTCGGGCCGGCCGGAACCACCTCTCAGACTTGCCAGAACCATGTTCCGGACATGCCGGAACCACCTGCCGAGCTCGCCGGAACCACCTGCTGGACACGCCAGAATCACCTGCCGGCTACGCCAGAACCTCTCGGCAGACACTCCGGAACCACCTGCCGGGCAAGCCGGAACCACCTCTCAGAGGTGCCGGAACCACATGCTGGACACTCTGGAATCACCTACCGGGCATGCTGGAACCACGTGCTGGACATGCCGGAACCACCTGCGGGACATGCCGGAACTACCTGCCGGACATTCCGGAAACACCGGCTCGACTCGCCGGAACCATTGCCGGACATGCAAAATCACATGCCGGCTACGCCAGAACCACTTGGCGAACACTCCGGTATCACCTGCCGGGCATGCCGGAACCACCTCTCAGAGGTGCCAGAACCACATGCCGGACACTCCGGAATCACCTGCCGGGCATGCCGGAACCACCTGCCGGACATGCCGTAACCACCGGCTCGACTCGCCGGAACCATTGCCGGACATGCAAAATCACCTGCCGGCTATGCCAGAACCACTTGGGGAACACTCTGGAATCACCTGCCGGGTATGGCGGAACCACCTCTCAGACATGCCGGAACCACATGCCAATGACACCGGAAGCACCTGCCGAGCACGCCAGAACCACCTGCTCGACTCGCCAAAACCACCTGCTGGACACGCCAAAATCACCTGCCGGCTACGCCACAACCATTTGGTGAACACTTCGGAATCACCTGCCGGGCTGGCTGGAACCACCTGCCGGTCACGCCAACATCACCTGCCAGCTATGCCAGAACCACTTGGCGGACACCATGGAAACACCTGTCGGGCCGGCCGGAACCACCTATCAGACGTGCCAGAACCATGTGCCTGAGATGCCGGAACCACACCCCGAACAGACCGAAACCACGTGCCAGAACCGCCTGAACCACCTGCCGAGCACGCCGGAACCACCTACTCGACTCGCCGGAACCACCTACCTGACACGCTAAAATCACCTGCCGGGTATGCCACAACCACTTGGTGGACACTCCGGAATCATCTGCCGGACATGCCAGAACCAGCTCTCAGACACACCAGAACCACGTGCCGGACACGCCGGAAGCACCTGCTGATCATGCCTGAGCCAAATGCTCGACTTGCAAGAAACGCCTGCCAGACACGCCAAAATCACCTGCCGGGTACGCAAGAACCACGTGGCGGACATTCCGGAATCACCTGTCGGGCATGCCGGAACCAACTCTCAGACGTGCCAGAACCTCGTGCCGGACACGCCAGAACCACCTGCCGGACAGACCGGAAACACCTGCTGGACACGCCGGAACCACCGGCTCGAATCGCAGAAACACCTGTCGGACATGCCAAAATCACCTGCAGGGTACGCCAGAAACACTTGGCGGACGCTCCGGAATCACCTGTAGGGAGTGCCGGAACCAGATGATCCACTCCCCAGAACCACCTAGTGGACACGCCAAAATCAACTGCCGGCTATGCCGGAACCACCGGCTCGACTCGCCGGAACCACCACCGGACATGCAAAATGACCTGCCTGCTACGCCAGAACCACTTGGCGAACAATCCGGAATCACCTGTCGGGCATGCCGGAACCACCTCTCAGACTTTCCAGAGCCAAGTTCCGGACACGCCGGTACCACCTGCCGAGTATGCCGGAACCAGCTGGTCCACTCCCCAGAACCACGTAGTGGACACGCAAAATCAACTGCCGGCTACGCCGGAACCACCGGCTCGACTCGCCGGAACCACCGCCGGACATGCAAAATGACCTGCCGGCTACGCCAGAACCACTTGGCGAACACTCCGGAATCACCTGTCGGGCATGCTTGAACCACCTCTCAGACTTGCCAGAGCCAAGTTCCGGACACGCCGGTACCACCTGCCGAGTATGCCGGAACCACCTGATCCACTCCCCAGAACCACCCGCTGGACACGCCAAAATCACGTGCCGGCTACGCCAGAACCACTCGGCAGACACTCCGGAATCACCTGCCGGGCTGCCTGGAACCACCTGCCGGTCACACCAACATCACCTTTCAGCTACGCCAGAACCACTTGGCGGACACTCCGGAATCACCTGCCGGGCTGCCTGGAACCACCTGCCGGTCACACCAACATCACCTTTCAGCTACGCCAGAACCTCGTGCCTGACATGCCAGAACCACCTGCCGGACAGACCGGCACCACCTGCTGGACACGCCGGAACCACCGGCTCGACTCGCCAGAACCACCGCCTGACATGTAAAATGACCTGCCGGCTACGCCAGAACCAATTAGCGGACACTCCGGAAACACCTGTCGGGACGGCCGAACCACCTCTCAGACGTGCCAGAACCATCTGCCTGAGATGTCGGAACCACTCCCCGAACAGACCGAAACCACCTGCCAGACCCGCCTGAACCCCCTGGCGAGCACGCCTGATCCACCTGCTCAACTAGCCGGAACCACCTTCCTGACACGCCAAAATCACCTGCCAGGTCTACCAGAACCACTTGGTGGACACTCCGGAATCATCTGCCGGACATGCCAGAACCAGCTCTCAGACACACCAGAACCACGTGCCAGAGACGCCGGAAGCACCAGCTGAGCATGCCTGAGCCACCTGCTCGACTCGCAAGAAACACCTGTCGGACATGCCAAAATCACCTGCCGGGTACGCCAGAAACACTTGGCGGACGCTTCGGAATCACCTGTCGGGCGTGCCGGAACCACCTCTCAGACATGCCAGAACCATGTTCTGCACACGCCGGTACCACCTGCCGAGTATGCCGGAACCAGCTGATCCACTCCCCAGAACCACCTAGTGGACACGCCAGAATCACCTGCCGGCTACTTCAGAACCACTCGGCAGACACTCCGTAACCAACTGCTGGGCATGCCGGAACCACCTCTCAGAGGTGCCAGAACCACATGCCGGAAACTACGGAATCACCTGCCGGGCATGCCGGAACCACCTGCTGGACATGCCGGAACCACCGGCTCGACTCGCCGGAACCATTGCCGGACATGCAAAATCACCTGCCGGCTACGCCAGAACCACTTGGCGAACACTCCGGAATCACCTGCCGGGCATGGCGGAACCAGCTCTCAGACATGCCGGAATCACATGCCAATGACACCGGAAGCACCTGCCGAGCACGCCAGAACCACCTGCTCGACTCGCCATAACCACCCAATGGACACGCCAAAATGACCTGCCGGCTACGCCAGAACCACTTGGCGAACAATCCGGAATCAGCTGTCGGGCATGCCAGAACCACCTCTCAGACTTGCCAGAACCAAGGTTCCGGACACGCCGGTAGCACCTGCCGAGTATTACGGAACACGATGATCCACACCCAAGAACCACCTAGTGGACACGCCAAAATCAACTGCCGGCTACGCCGGAGCCACCGGCTCGACTCGCCGGAACCACCGCCGGACATGCAAAATGACCTGCCGGCTACGCCAGAACCACTTGGCGAGCACTCCGGAGTCACCTGTCGGGCATGCCGGAACCACCTCTCAGACTTGCCAGAACCATGTTCCGGACACGCCGGTACCACCTGCCGAGTATGGCGGAACCACCTGATCCACTCCCCAGAACCACCTGCGGACACCCCAGAATCACCTGCCGGCAACGCCAGAACCACTCGGCAGACACTCCGGAACCACCTGCCGGGCATGCCGGAACCACCTCTCAAAGGTGCCAGAACGACATGCCGGACACTCCGGAATCACCTGCCGGGCATGCCGGAACCATCTCTCAGACGTGCCAGAACCATGTTCCGGACACGCCGCTACCACCTGCCGAGCTCGCCGGAACGACCTGCTGGACACACCAAAATCACCTGCCGGCTACGCCAGAACCATTCAGCAGACACTCCGGAATCACCTGCCGGGCTGGCTGGAACCACCTGCCGGTCACGCCAACATCACATTTCAGCTACACGGGAACGACTTGGCGGACACTCCGGAAACACCTGTCGGGCCAGTCGGAACCACATCTCAGACGTGCCAGAACCATGTGCCTGAGATGCCGGAACCACTCCCCGAACAGACCGAAACAACCTGCCAAACCCGCCTGAACCCCCTGGTGAGAACGCCTGATCCACCTGCTCAAGTAGCCGGAACCACCTTCCCGACATGCCAAAATCACCTGCCAGGTCTACCAGAACCACTTGGTGGACACTCCGGAATCATCTGCCGGAAATGCCAGAACCAGCCCTCTGACAAACCAGAACCACGTGCCGGACACGCCGGAAGCACCTGCTGATCATGCCTGAGCCACATGCTCGACTTGCAAGAAACACCTGCCAGACACGCCAAAATCACCTGCCGGGTAGTCCAGAACCACGTGGCGGACTCTCTGGAATCACCTGTCGGGCATGCCGGAACCAACTCTCAGACGTGCCAGAACCTCATGCCGGACACGCCAGAACCACCTGCCGGACAGACCGGAAACACCGGCCGGACACGCCGGAACAACCGGCTTGACTCGCCGGAACCACCGCCGGACATGCAAAATGACCTGCCGGCTACGCCAGAACCACTTGGCGAACACTCCGGAATCACCTGTCGGGCAAGCCGGAACCACCTCTCAGACTTGCCAGAACCATGTTCCGGACACGCCGGTACCACCTGCCGAGTATGCCGGAACCACCTGATCCACTCCCCAGAACCACCTGCTGGACACGCCAGAATCACCTGCCGACTACGCCAGAACCACTCGGCAGACACTCCGGAACCAACTGCCGGGCATGCCGGAACCACCTCTCAGAGGTGCCAGAATCACATGCCGGACACTCTGGAATCACCTGCCGGGCATGCCGGAACCATCTCTCAGACGTGCCAGAACCATGTTCCCCACACGCCGGTACCTCCACCGAGCTCGCCGGAACCACCTGCTGGACACGCCAAAATCACCTGCCGACTACGCCAGAAACACGTGGCAGACACTCCGGAATCACCTGCCGGGCATGCCGGAACCACCTGCCGGACATGCCGTAACCACCGGCTCGACTCGCCGGAACCATTGCCGGACATGCAAAATCACCTGCCGGCTATGCCAGAACCACTTGGGGAACACTCTGGAATCACCTGCCGGGTATGGCGGAACCACCTCTCAGACATGCCGGAACCACATGCCAATGACACCGGAAGCACCTGCCGAGCACGCCAGAACCACCTGCTCGACTAGCCAAAACCACCTGCTGGACACGCCAAAATCACCTGCCGGCTACGCCACAACCATTTGGTGAACTCTTCGGAATCACCTGCCGGGCTGGCTGGAACCACCTGCCGGTCACGCCAACATCACCTGCCAGCTATGCCAGAACCACTTGGCGGACACCATGGAAACACCTGTCGGGCCGGCCGGAACCACCTATCAGACGTGCCAGAACCATGTGCCTGAGATGCCGGAACCACACCCCGAACAGACCGAAACCACGTGCCAGAACCGCCTGAACCACCTGCCGAGCACGCCGGAACCACCTACTCGACTCGCCGGAACCACCTACCTGACACGCTAAAATCACCTGCCGGGTATGCCACAACCACTTGGTGGACACTCCGGAATCATCTGCCGGACATGCCAGAACCAGCTCTCAGACACACCAGAACCACGTGCCGGACACGCCGGAAGCACCTGCTGATCATGCCTGAGCCAAATGCTCGACTTGCAAGAAACGCCTGCCAGACACGCCAAAATCACCTGCCGGGTACGCAAGAACCACGTGGCGGACATTCCGGAATCACCTGTCGGGCATGCCGGAACCAACTCTCAGACGTGCCAGAACCTCGTGCCGGACACGCCAGAACCACCTGCCGGACAGACCGGAAACACCTGCTGGACACGCCGGAACCACCGGCTCGAATCGCAGAAACACCTGTCGGACATGCCAAAATCACCTGCAGGGTACGCCAGAAACACTTGGCGGACGCTCCGGAATCACCTGTAGGGAGTGCCGGAACCAGATGATCCACTCCCCAGAACCACCTAGTGGACACGCCAAAATCAACTGCCGGCTATGCCGGAACCACCGGCTCGACTCGCCGGAACCACCACCGGACATGCAAAATGACATTCCGGCTACGCCATAACCACTTGGCGAACACTCCGGAATCACCTGTCGGGCATGCCGGAACCACCTCTCAGACTTGCCAGAGCCAAGTTCCGGACACGCCGGTACCACCTGCCGAGTATGCCGGAACCACCTGATCCACTCCCCAGAACCACCTGCTGGATGCGCCAGAATCACCTGCCGGCTACTCCAGAACCACTTGGCAGACACTCCGTAACCAACTGCCGGGCATGCCGGAACCACCTCTCAGAGGTGCCAGAACCACATGCCGGACACTCCGGAATCACCTGCCGGGCATGCCGGAACCATGTCTCAGACGTGCCAGAACCATGTTCCGGACATGCCGGAAGCACCTGCCGAGCTCGCCGGAACCACCTGCTGGACACGCCAAAATCACCTGCAGGCTACGCCAGAACCACTCGGCAGACACTCCGGAATCACATGCCGTGCATTCCGGATCCACCTCTCACAGGTGCCAGAACCACATGCTGGACACTCCGGAATCACCTGCCGGGCATTCCGGAACCACCTGCTGGACATGCCGGAACCACCGGCTCGAGTCGCCGGAATCATTGCCGGACATGCAAAATCACCTGCCGGCTACGCCAGAACCACTTGGCGAACACTCCGGAATCACCTGTCGGGCTTGGCGGAACCACCACTCAGACATGCCGGAACCACATGCCAATGACACCGGAAGCACCTGCCGAGCACGCCAGAACCACCTGCTCGACTCGCCACAACCACCCGCTGGACACGCCAAAATCACGTGCCGGCTACGCCAGAACCACTCGGCAGACACTCCGGAATCACCTGCCGGGCTGCCTGGAACCACCTGCCGGTCACGCCAACATCAACTTTCAGCTACGCCAGAACCACTTGGCGGACACTCCGGAAACACCTGTCGGGCCGGCCGGAACCACCTCTCAGACGTGCCGGAACCATGTGCCTGAGATGCCGGAACCACTGCCCGAAAAGCCCGAAACCACCTGCCACACCCGCCTGAACCCCCTGGAGAATTCGCCTGATCCACCTGCTGAACTAGCCGGAACCACCTTCCTGACACGCCAAAATCACCTGCCAGGTCTACCAGAACCACTTGGTGGACACTCCGGAATCATCTGCCGGACATGCCAGAACCAGCTCTCAGACACACCAGAACCACGTGCCAGAGACGCCGGAAGCACCAGCTGAGCATGCCTGAGCCACCTGCTCGACTCGCAAGAAACACCTGTCGGACATGCCAAAATCACCTGCCGGGTACGCCAGAATCACTTGGCGGACGCTCCGGAATCACCTGTCGGGCATGCCGGAACCACCTCTCAGACTTGCCAGAACCATGTCCTGGACACGCCGGTACCACCTGCCGAGTATGCCGGAACCAGCTGATCCACTCCCCAGAAACACGTAGTGGACACGCAAAATCAACTGCCGGCTACGCCGGAACCACCGGCTCGACTCGCCGGAACCACCGCCGGACATGCAAAATGACCTGCCGCCTACGTCAGAAACACTTGGCGAACACTCCGGTATCACCTGTCGGGCATGCCGGAACCACCTCTCAGACTTGCCAGAACCATGTTCCGGACACGCCGGTACCACCTGCCGAGTATGCCGGAAACACATGATCCACTCCCCAGAACCACTTGCTGGACACGCCAGAATCACCTGCCGGGTACGCCAGAACCCTCTGGAAGGACCTGCCGGGCATGCCGGAAACACCTCTCAGAGGTGCCAGAACCACATGGCGGACACTCCGGAATCATCTGCCGGACATGCCAGAACCAGCTCTCAGACACACCAGAACCACGTGCCAGAGACGCGGGAAACACCAGCTGAGCATGCCTCAGCCACCTGCTCGACTCGCAAGAAACACCGGTCGGACATGCCAAAATCACCTGCCGGGTACGCCAGAAACACTTGGCGGACGCTCCGGAATCACCTGTCGGGCGTGCCGGGACCACCTATCAGACTTGCCAGAACCATGTTCTGGACACGCCGGGACCACCTGCCGAGTATGCCGGAACCAGCGGATCCACTCCCCAGAACCACCTAGTGGACACGCCAAAATCAACTGCCGGCTACGCCAGAACCGCTCGGCAGACACTCCGGAATCACATGCCAGGCATTCCGGAACCACCTCTCAGAGGTGCCAGAACCAAATGCCGGAGACTCCGGTATCACCTGCCGGGCATCCCGGAACCACCTCTCAGAGGTGCCAGAACCACATGCCGGACACTCCGGAATCACCTGCCGGGCATGCCGGAACCACCGGCTCGACTCTCCGTAACCATTGCCGGACATGCAAAATCACCTGCCGGCTACGCCAGAACCACTTGGCGAACACTCCGGAATCACCTGCCTGGCATGGCAGCACCACCTCTCAGATATGCCGGAACCACATGCCAATGACACCGGAAGCACCTGCCGAGCACGCCAGAACAACCTGCTCGACTCGCCAAAACCACCTGCTGGACACGCTGAATTCACCTGCCGGCTAGGCCACAACCATTTGGTGAACTCTTCAGAATCACCTGCCGGGCTTTCTGGAACCACCTGCCGGTCACGCCAACATCACCTGCCAGCTATGCCAGAACCACTTGGCGGACACCATGGAAACACCTGTCGGGCCGGCCGGAACCACCTCTCAGACTTGCCAGAACCATGTTCCGGACATGCCGGAACCACCTGCCGAGCTCGCCGGAACCACCTGCTGGACACGCCAGAATCACCTGCCGGCTACGCCAGAACCTCTCGGCAGACACTCCGGAACCACCTGCCGGGCAAGCCGGAACCACCTCTCAGAGGTGCCGGAACCACATGCTGGACACTCTGGAATCACCTACCGGGCATGCTGGAACCACGTGCTGGACATGCCGGAACCACCTGCGGGACATGCCGGAACTACCTGCCGGACATTCCGGAAACACCGGCTCGACTCGCCGGAACCATTGCCGGACATGCAAAATCACATGCCGGCTACGCCAGAACCACTTGGCGAACACTCCGGTATCACCTGCCGGGCATGCCGGAACCACCTCTCAGAGGTGCCAGAACCACATGCCGGACACTCCGGAATCACCTGCGGGCATGCCGGAACCACCTGCCGGACATGCCGTAACCACCGGCTCGACTCGCCGGAACCATTGCCGGACATGCAAAATCACCTGCCGGCTATGCCAGAACCACTTGGGGAACACTCTGGAATCACCTGCCGGGTATGGCGGAACCACCTCTCAGACATGCCGGAACCACATGCCAATGACACCGGAAGCACCTGCCGAGCACGCCAGAACCACCTGCTCGACTCGCCAAAACCACCTGCTGGACACGCCAAAATCACCTGCCGGCTACGCCACAACCATTTGGTGAACACTTCGGAATCACCTGCCGGGCTGGCTGGAACCACCTGCCGGTCACGCCAACATCACCTGCCAGCTATGCCAGAACCACTTGGCGGACACCATGGAAACACCTGTCGGGCCGGCCGGAACCACCTATCAGACGTGCCAGAACCATGTGCCTGAGATGCCGGAACCACACCCCGAACAGACCGAAACCACGTGCCAGAACCGCCTGAACCACCTGCCGAGCACGCCGGAACCACCTACTCGACTCGCCGGAACCACCTACCTGACACGCTAAAATCACCTGCCGGGTATGCCACAACCACTTGGTGGACACTCCGGAATCATCTGCCGGACATGCCAGAACCAGCTCTCAGACACACCAGAACCACGTGCCGGACACGCCGGAAGCACCTGCTGATCATGCCTGAGCCAAATGCTCGACTTGCAAGAAACGCCTGCCAGACACGCCAAAATCACCTGCCGGGTACGCAAGAACCACGTGGCGGACATTCCGGAATCACCTGTCGGGCATGCCGGAACCAACTCTCAGACGTGCCAGAACCTCGTGCCGGACACGCCAGAACCACCTGCCGGACAGACTGGAAACACCTGCTGGACACGCCGGAACCACCGGCTCGAATCGCAGAAACACCTGTCGGACATGCCAAAATCACCTGCAGGGTACGCCAGAAACACTTGGCGGACGCTCCGGAATCACCTGTAGGGAGTGCCGGAACCAGATGATCCACTCCCCAGAACCACCTAGTGGACACGCCAAAATCAACTGCCGGCTATGCCGGAACCACCGGCTCGACTCGCCGGAACCACCACCGGACATGCAAAATGACATTCCGGCTACGCCATAACCACTTGGCGAACACTCCGGAATCACCTGTCGGGCATGCCGGAACCACCTCTCAGACTTGCCAGAGCCAAGTTCCGGACACGCCGGTACCACCTGCCGAGTATGCCAGAACCACCTGATCCACTCCCCAGAACCACCTGCTGGATGCGCCAGAATCACCTGCCGGCTACTCCAGAACCACTTGGCAGACACTCCGTAACCAACTGCCGGGCATGCCGGAACCACCTCTCAGAGGTGCCAGAACCACATGCCGGACACTCCGGAATCACCTGCCGGGCATGCCGGAACCATGTCTCAGACGTGCCAGAACCATGTTCCGGACATGCCGGAAGCACCTGCCGAGCTCGCCGGAACCACCTGCTGGACACGCCAAAATCACCTGCAGGCTACGCCAGAACCACTCGGCAGACACTCCGGAATCACATGCCGTGCATTCCGGATCCACCTCTCACAGGTGCCAGAACCACATGCTGGACACTCCGGAATCACCTGCCGGGCATTCCGGAACCACCTGCTGGACATGCCGGAACCACCGGCTCGAGTCGCCGGAATCATTGCTGGACATGCAAAATCACCTGCCGGCTACGCCAGAACCACTTGGCGAACACTCCGGAATCACCTGTCGGGCTTGGCGGAACCACCACTCAGACATGCCGGAACCACATGCCAATGACACCGGAAGCACCTGCCGAGCACGCCAGAACCACCTGCTCGACTCGCCACAACCACCCGCTGGACACGCCAAAATCACGTGCCGGCTACGCCAGAACCACTCGGCAGACACTCCGGAATCACCTGCCGGGCTGCCTGGAACCACCTGCCGGTCACGCCAACATCACCTTTCAGCTACGCCAGAACCACTTGGCGGACACTCCGGAAACACCTGTCGGGCCGGCCGGAACCACCACTCAGACGTGCCGGAACCATGTGCCTGAGATGCCGGAACCACTCCCCGAACAGCCCGAAACCACCTGCGACACCCGCCTGAACCCCCTGGCGAGCACGCCTGATCCTCCTGCTCAACTAGCCGGAACCACCTTCCTGACACGCCAAAATCACCTGCCAGGTCTACCAGAACCACTTGGTGGACACTCCGGAATCATCTGCCGGACATGCCAGAACCAGCTCTCAGACACACCAGAACCACGTGCCAGAGACGCCGGAAGCACCAGCTGAGCATGCCTGAGCCACCTGCTCGACTCGCAAGAAACACCTGTCGGACATGCCAAAATCACCTGCCGGTACGCCAGAAACACTTGGCGGACGCTCCGGAATCACCTGTCGGGCGTGCCGGAACCACCTCTCAGACTTGCCAGAACCATGTTCTGGACACGCCGGTACCACCTGCCGAGTATGCCGGAACCAGCTGATCCACTCCCCAGAACCACGTAGTGGACACGCAAAATCAACTGCCGGCTACGCCGGAACCACCGGCTCGACTCGCCGGAACCACCGCCGGACATGCAAAATGACCTGCCGGCTACGCCAGAACCACTTGGCGAACACTCCGGAATCACCTGTCGGGCATGCTGGAACCACCTCTCAGACTTGCCAGAACCATGTTCCGGACACGCCGGTACCACCTGCCGAGTATGCCGGAACCACCTGATCCACTCCCCAGAAGCACCTGCTGCACACGACAGAATCACCTGCCGACTACGCCAGAACCACTCGGCAGACACTCCGGAACCACCTGCCGGGCATGCCGGAACCACCTCTCAGAGGTGCCGGAACCACATGCCGGACACTCCGGAATCACCTGCCTGGCATGCCGGAACCATCTCTCAGACGTGCCAGAACCATGTTCCGGACACGACGGTACCACCTGCCGAGCTCGCCGGAACCACCTGCTGGACACGCCATAAATCAACTGCCTGCTACACCAGAACCACGTGGCGGACACTCCGGAATCATCTGCCTGACATGCCAGAACCAGCTGTCAGACACACCAGAACCACGTGCCAGACACGCCGGAAGCACCTGCTGAGCATGCCTGAGCCAAATGCTCGACTTGCAAGAAACACCTGCAAGACACGCCAAAATCACATGCCGGGTACGCCAGAACCACGTGGCAGACACTCCGGAATCACCTGTCGGGCATGCCGGAACCAACTCTCAGACGTGCCAGAACCTCATGACGGTCACGCCAGAACCACCTGCCGGACAGACCGGAAACACCTGCTGGACACGCCGGAACCACCGGCTCGACTCGCCGGAACCACCACCGGACATGCAAAATGACCTGCCTGCTACGCCAGAACCACTTGGCGAACAATCCGGAATCACCTGTCGGGCATGCCGGAACCACCTCTCAGACTTTCCAGAGCCAAGTTCCGGACACGCCGGTACCACCTGCCGAGTATGCCGGAACCAGCTGGTCCACTCCCCAGAACCACGTAGTGGACACGCAAAATCAACTGCCGGCTACGCCGGAACCACCGGCTCGACTCGCCGGAACCACCGCCGGACATGCAAAATCACCTGCCGGCTACGCCAGAACCACTTGGCGAACACTCCGGAATCACCTGTCGGGCATGCTGGAACCACCTCTCAGACTTTCCAGAGCCAAGTTCCGGACACGCCGGTACCACCTGCCGAGTATGCCGGAACCACCTGATCCACTCCCCAGAACCACCCGCTGGACACGCCAAAATCACGTGCCGGCTACGCCAGAACCACTCGGCAGACACTCCGGAATCACCTGCCGGGCTGCCTGGAACCACCTGCCGGTCACACCAACATCACCTTTCAGCTACGCCAGAACCACTTGGCGGACACTCCGGAATCACCTGCCGGGCTGCCTGGAACCACCTGCCGGTCACACCAACATCACCTTTCAGCTACGCCAGAACCTCGTGCCTGACACGCCAGAACCACCTGCCGGACAGACCGGCACCACCTGCTGGACACGCCGGAACCACCGGCTCGACTCGCCAGAACCACCGCCTGACATGTAAAATGACCTGCCGGCTACGCCAGAACCAATTAGCGGACACTCCGGAAACACCTGTCGGGACGGCCGAACCACCTCTCAGACGTGCCAGAACCATCTGCCTGAGATGTCGGAACCACTCCCCGAACAGACCGAAACCACCTGCCAGACCCGCCTGAACCCCCTGGCGAGCACGCCTGATCCACCTGCTCAACTAGCCGGAACCACCTTCCTGACACGCCAAAATCACCTGCCAGGTCTACCAGAACCACTTGGTGGACACTCCGGAATCATCTGCCGGACATGCCAGAACCAGCTCTCAGACACACCAGAACCACGTGCCAGAGACGCCGGAAGCACCAGCTGAGCATGCCTGAGCCACCTGCTCGACTCGCAAGAAACACCTGTCGGACATGCCAAAATCACCTGCCGGGTACGCCAGAAACACTTGGCGGACGCTTCGGAATCACCTGTCGGGCGTGCCGGAACCACCTCTCAGACATGCCAGAACCATGTTCTGCACACGCCGGTACCACCTGCCGAGTATGCCGGAACCAGCTGATCCACTCCCCAGAACCACCTAGTGGACACGCCAGAATCACCTGCCGGCTACTTCAGAACCACTCGGCAGACACTCCGTAACCAACTGCTGGGCATGCCGGAACCACCTCTCAGAGGTGCCAGAACCACATGCCGGAAACTACGGAATCACCTGCCGGGCATGCCGGAACCACCTGCTGGACATGCCGGAACCACCGGCTCGACTCGCCGGAACCATTGCCGGACATGCAAAATCACCTGCCGGCTACGCCAGAACCACTTGGCGAACACTCCGGAATCACCTGCCGGGCATGGCGGAACCAGCTCTCAGACATGCCGGAATCACATGCCAATGACACCGGAAGCACCTGCCGAGCACGCCAGAACCACCTGCTCGACTCGCCATAACCACCCAATGGACACGCCAAAATGACCTGCCGGCTACGCCAGAACCACTTGGCGAACAATCCGGAATCAGCTGTCGGGCATGCCAGAACCACCTCTCAGACTTGCCAGAACCAAGGTTCCGGACACGCCGGTAGCACCTGCCGAGTTTACGGAACACGATGATCCACACCCAAGAACCACCTAGTGGACACGCCAAAATCAACTGCCGGCTACGCCGGAGCCACCGGCTCGACTCGCCGGAACCACCGCCGGACATGCAAAATGACCTGCCGGCTACGCCAGAACCACTTGGCGAACACTCCGGAATCACCTGTCGGGCAAGCCGGAACCACCTCTCAGACTTGCCAGAACCATGTTCCGGACACGCCGGTACCACCTGCCGAGTATGCCGGAACCACCTGATCCACTCCCCAGAACCACCTGCTGGACACGCCAGAATCACCTGCCGACTACGCCAGAACCACTCGGCAGACACTCCGGAACCAACTGCCGGGCATGCCGGAACCACCTCTCAGAGGTGCCAGAATCACATGCCGGACACTCTGGAATCACCTGCCGGGCATGCCGGAACCATCTCTCAGACGTGCCAGAACCATGTTCCCCACACGCCGGTACCTCCACCGAGCTCGCCGGAACCACCTGCTGGACACGCCAAAATCACCTGCCGACTACGCCAGAAACACGTGGCAGACACTCCGGAATCACCTGCCGGGCATGCCGGAACCACCTGCCGGACATGCCGTAACCACCGGCTCGACTCGCCGGAACCATTGCCGGACATGCAAAATCACCTGCCGGCTATGCCAGAACCACTTGGGGAACACTCTGGAATCACCTGCCGGGTATGGCGGAACCACCTCTCAGACATGCCGGAACCACATGCCAATGACACCGGAAGCACCTGCCGAGCACGCCAGAACCACCTGCTCGACTAGCCAAAACCACCTGCTGGACACGCCAAAATCACCTGCCGGCTACGCCACAACCATTTGGTGAACTCTTCGGAATCACCTGCCGGGCTGGCTGGAACCACCTGCCGGTCACGCCAACATCACCTGCCAGCTATGCCAGAACCACTTGGCGGACACCATGGAAACACCTGTCGGGCCGGCCGGAACCACCTATCAGACGTGCCAGAACCATGTGCCTGAGATGCCGGAACCACACCCCGAACAGACCGAAACCACGTGCCAGAACCGCCTGAACCACCTGCCGAGCACGCCGGAACCACCTACTCGACTCGCCGGAACCACCTACCTGACACGCTAAAATCACCTGCCGGGTATGCCACAACCACTTGGTGGACACTCCGGAATCATCTGCCGGAAATGCCAGAACCAGCTCTCAGACACACCAGAACCACGTGCCGGACACGCCGGAAGCACCTGCTGATCATGCCTGAGCCAAATGCTCGACTTGCAAGAAACGCCTGCCAGACACGCCAAAATCACCTGCCGGGTACGCAAGAACCACGTGGCGGACATTCCGGAATCACCTGTCGGGCATGCCGGAACCAACTCTCAGACGTGCCAGAACCTCGTGCCGGACACGCCAGAACCACCTGCCGGACAGACCGGAAACACCTGCTGGACACGCCGGAACCACCGGCTCGAATCGCAGAAACACCTGTCGGACATGCCAAAATCACCTGCAGGGTACGCCAGAAACACTTGGCGGACGCTCCGGAATCACCTGTAGGGAGTGCCGGAACCAGATGATCCACTCCCCAGAACCACCTAGTGGACACGCCAAAATCAACTGCCGGCTATGCCGGAACCACCGGCTCGACTCGCCGGAACCACCACCGGACATGCAAAATGACATTCCGGCTACGCCATAACCACTTGGCGAACACTCCGGAATCACCTGTCGGGCATGCCGGAACCACCTCTCAGACTTGCCAGAGCCAAGTTCCGGACACGCCGGTACCACCTGCCGAGTATGCCGGAACCACCTGATCCACTCCCCAGAACCACCTGCTGGATGCGCCAGAATCACCTGCCGGCTACTCCAGAACCACTTGGCAGACACTCCGTAACCAACTGCCGGGCATGCCGGAACCACCTCTCAGAGGTGCCAGAACCACATGCCGGACACTCCGGAATCACCTGCCGGGCATGCCGGAACCATGTCTCAGACGTGCCAGAACCATGTTCCGGACATGCCGGAAGCACCTGCCGAGCTCGCCGGAACCACCTGCTGGACACGCCAAAATCACCTGCAGGCTACGCCAGAACCACTCGGCAGACACTCCGGAATCACATGCCGTGCATTCCGGATCCACCTCTCACAGGTGCCAGAACCACATGCTGGACACTCCGGAATCACCTGCCGGGCATTCCGGAACCACCTGCTGGACATGCCGGAACCACCGGCTCGAGTCGCCGGAATCATTGCCGGACATGCAAAATCACCTGCCGGCTACGCCAGAACCACTTGGCGAACACTCCGGAATCACCTGTCGGGCTTGGCGGAACCACCACTCAGACATGCCGGAACCACATGCCAATGACACCGGAAGCACCTGCCGAGCACGCCAGAACCACCTGCTCGACTCGCCACAACCACCCGCTGGACACGCCAAAATCACGTGCCGGCTACGCCAGAACCACTCGGCAGACACTCCGGAATCACCTGCCGGGCTGCCTGGAACCACCTGCCGGTCACGCCAACATCAACTTTCAGCTACGCCAGAACCACTTGGCGGACACTCCGGAAACACCTGTCGGGCCGGCCGGAACCACCTCTCAGACGTGCCGGAACCATGTGCCTGAGATGCCGGAACCACTGCCCGAAAAGCCCGAAACCACCTGCCACACCCGCCTGAACCCCCTGGAGAATTCGCCTGATCCACCTGCTGAACTAGCCGGAACCACCTTCCTGACACGCCAAAATCACCTGCCAGGTCTACCAGAACCACTTGGTGGACACTCCGGAATCATCTGCCGGACATGCCAGAACCAGCTCTCAGACACACCAGAACCACGTGCCAGAGACGCCGGAAGCACCAGCTGAGCATGCCTGAGCCACCTGCTCGACTCGCAAGAAACACCTGTCGGACATGCCAAAATCACCTGCCGGGTACGCCAGAATCACTTGGCGGACGCTCCGGAATCACCTGTCGGGCATGCCGGAACCACCTCTCAGACTTGCCAGAACCATGTCCTGGACACGCCGGTACCACCTGCCGAGTATGCCGGAACCAGCAGATCCACTCCCCAGAAACACGTAGTGGACACGCAAAATCAACTGCCGGCTACGCCGGAACCACCGGCTCGACTCGCCGGAACCACCGCCGGACATGCAAAATGACCTGCCGCCTACGTCAGAAACACTTGGCGAACACTCCGGTATCACCTGTCGGGCATGCCGGAACCACCTCTCAGACTTGCCAGAACCATGTTCCGGACACGCCGGTACCACCTGCCGAGTATGCCGGAAACACATGATCCACTCCCCAGAACCACTTGCTGGACACGCCAGAATCACCTGCCGGGTACGCCAGAACCCTCTGGAAGGACCTGCCGGGCATGCCGGAAACACCTCTCAGAGGTGCCAGAACCACATGGCGGACACTCCGGAATCATCTGCCGGACATGCCAGAACCAGCTCTCAGACACACCAGAACCACGTGCCAGAGACGCGGGAAACACCAGCTGAGCATGCCTCAGCCACCTGCTCGACTCGCAAGAAACACCGGTCGGACATGCCAAAATCACCTGCCGGGTACGCCAGAAACACTTGGCGGACGCTCCGGAATCACCTGTCGGGCGTGCCGGGACCACCTCTCAGACTTGCCAGAACCATGTTCTGGACACGCCGGGACCACCTGCCGAGTATGCCGGAACCAGCGGATCCACTCCCCAGAACCACCTAGTGGACACGCCAAAATCAACTGCCGGCTACGCCAGAACCGCTCGGCAGACACTCCGGAATCACATGCCAGGCATTCCGGAACCACCTCTCAGAGGTGCCAGAACCAAATGCCGGAGACTCCGGTATCACCTGCCGGGCATCCCGGAACCACCTCTCAGAGGTGCCAGAACCACATGCCGGACACTCCGGAATCACCTGCCGGGCATGCCGGAACCACCGGCTCGACTCTCCGTAACCATTGCCGGACATGCAAAATCACCTGCCGGCTACGCCAGAACCACTTGGCGAACACTCCGGAATCACCTGCCTGGCATGGCAGCACCACCTCTCAGATATGCCGGAACCACAGGCCAATGACACCGGAAGCACCTGCCGAGCACGCCAGAACAACCTGCTCGACTCGCCAAAACCACCTGCTGGACACGCTGAATTCACCTGCCGGCTAGGCCACAACCATTTGGTGAACTCTTCAGAATCACCTGCCGGGCTTTCTGGAACCACCTGCCGGTCACGCCAACATCACCTGCCAGCTATGCCAGAACCACTTGGCGGACACCATGGAAACACCTGTCGGGCCGGCCGGAACCACCTCTCAGACTTGCCAGAACCATGTTCCGGACATGCCGGAACCACCTGCCGAGCTCGCCGGAACCACCTGCTGGACACGCCAGAATCACCTGCCGGCTACGCCAGAACCTCTCGGCAGACACTCCGGAACCACCTGCCGGGCAAGCCGGAACCACCTCTCAGAGGTGCCGGAACCACATGCTGGACACTCTGGAATCACCTACCGGGCATGCTGGAACCACGTGCTGGACATGCCGGAACCACCTGCGGGACATGCCGGAACTACCTGCCGGACATTCCGGAAACACCGGCTCGACTCGCCGGAACCATTGCCGGACATGCAAAATCACATGCCGGCTACGCCAGAACCACTTGGCGAACACTCCGGTATCACCTGCCGGGCATGCCGGAACGACCTCTCAGAGGTGCCAGAACCACATGCCGGACACTCCGGAATCACCTGCCGGGCATGCCGGAACCACCTGCCGGACATGCCGTAACCACCGGCTCGACTCGCCGGAACCATTGCCGGACATGCAAAATCACCTGCCGGCTATGCCAGAACCACTTGGGGAACACTCTGGAATCACCTGCCGGGTATGGCGGAACCACCTCTCAGACATGCCGGAACCACATGCCAATGACACCGGAAGCACCTGCCGAGCACGCCAGAACCACCTGCTCGACTCGCCAAAACCACCTGCTGGACACGCCAAAATCACCTGCCGGCTACGCCACAACCATTTGGTGAACACTTCGGAATCACCTGCCGGGCTGGCTGGAACCACCTGCCGGTCACGCCAACATCACCTGCCAGCTATGCCAGAACCACTTGGCGGACACCATGGAAACACCTGTCGGGCCGGCCGGAACCACCTATCAGACGTGCCAGAACCATGTGCCTGAGATGCCGGAACCACACCCCGAACAGACCGAAACCACGTGCCAGAACCGCCTGAACCACCTGCCGAGCACGCCGGAACCACCTACTCGACTCGCCGGAACCACCTACCTGACACGCTAAAATCACCTGCCGGGTATGCCACAACCACTTGGTGGACACTCCGGAATCATCTGCCGGACATGCCAGAACCAGCTCTCAGACACACCAGAACCACGTGCCGGACACGCCGGAAGCACCTGCTGATCATGCCTGAGCCAAATGCTCGACTTGCAAGAAACGCCTGCCAGACACGCCAAAATCACCTGCCGGGTACGCAAGAACCACGTGGCGGACATTCCGGAATCACCTGTCGGGCATGCCGGAACCAACTCTCAGACGTGCCAGAACCTCGTGCCGGACACGCCAGAACCGCCTGCCGGACAGACTGGAAACACCTGCTGGACACGCCGGAACCACCGGCTCGAATCGCAGAAACACCTGTCGGACATGCCAAAATCACCTGCAGGGTACGCCAGAAACACTTGGCGGACGCTCCGGAATCACCTGTAGGGAGTGCCGGAACCAGATGATCCACTCCCCAGAACCACCTAGTGGACACGCCAAAATCAACTGCCGGCTATGCCGGAACCACCGGCTCGACTCGCCGGAACCACCACCGGACATGCAAAATGACATTCCGGCTACGCCATAACCACTTGGCGAACACTCCGGAATCACCTGTCGGGCATGCCGGAACCACCTCTCAGACTTGCCAGAGCCAAGTTCCGGACACGCCGGTACCACCTGCCGAGTATGCCAGAACCACCTGATCCACTCCCCAGAACCACCTGCTGGATGCGCCAGAATCACCTGCCGGCTACTCCAGAACCACTTGGCAGACACTCCGTAACCAACTGCCGGGCATGCCGGAACCACCTCTCAGAGGTGCCAGAACCACATGCCGGACACTCCGGAATCACCTGCCGGGCATGCCGGAACCATGTCTCAGACGTGCCAGAACCATGTTCCGGACATGCCGGAAGCACCTGCCGAGCTCGCCGGAACCACCTGCTGGACACGCCAAAATCACCTGCAGGCTACGCCAGAACCACTCGGCAGACACTCCGGAATCACATGCCGTGCATTCCGGATCCACCTCTCACAGGTGCCAGAACCACATGCTGGACACTCCGGAATCACCTGCCGGGCATTCCGGAACCACCTGCTGGACATGCCGGAACCACCGGCTCGAGTCGCCGGAATCATTGCCGGACATGCAAAATCACCTGCCGGCTACGCCAGAACCACTTGGCGAACACTCCGGAATCACCTGTCGGGCTTGGCGGAACCACCACTCAGACATGCCGGAACCACATGCCAATGACACCGGAAGCACCTGCCGAGCACGCCAGAACCACCTGCTCGACTCGCCACAACCACCCGCTGGACACGCCAAAATCACGTGCCGGCTACGCCAGAACCACTCGGCAGACACTCCGGAATCACCTGCCGGGCTGCCTGGAACCACCTGCCGGTCACGCCAACATCAACTTTCAGCTACGCCAGAACCACTTGGCGGACACTCCGGAAACACCTGTCGGGCCGGCCGGAACCACCTCTCAGACGTGCCGGAACCATGTGCCTGAGATGCCGGAACCACTGCCCGAAAAGCCCGAAACCACCTGCCACACCCGCCTGAACCCCCTGGAGAATTCGCCTGATCCACCTGCTGAACTAGCCGGAACCACCTTCCTGACACGCCAAAATCACCTGCCAGGTCTACCAGAACCACTTGGTGGACACTCCGGAATCATCTGCCGGACATGCCAGAACCAGCTCTCAGACACACCAGAACCACGTGCCAGAGACGCCGGAAGCACCAGCTGAGCATGCCTGAGCCACCTGCTCGACTCGCAAGAAACACCTGTCGGACATGCCAAAATCACCTGCCGGGTACGCCAGAATCACTTGGCGGACGCTCCGGAATCACCTGTCGGGCATGCTGGAACCACCTCTCAGACTTGCCAGAACCATGTCCTGGACACGCCGGTACCACCTGCCGAGTATGCCGGAACCAGCTGATCCACTCCCCAGAAACACGTAGTGGACACGCAAAATCAACTGCCGGCTACGCCGGAACCACCGGCTCGACTCGCCGGAACCACCGCCGGACATGCAAAATGACCTGCCGCCTACGTCAGAAACACTTGGCGAACACTCCGGTATCACCTGTCGGGCATGCCGGAACCACCTCTCAGACTTGCCAGAACCATGTTCCGGACACGCCGGTACCACCTGCCGAGTATGCCGGAAACACATGATCCACTCCCCAGAACCACTTGCTGGACACGCCAGAATCACCTGCCGGGTACGCCAGAACCCTCTGGAAGGACCTGCCGGGCATGCCGGAAACACCTCTCAGAGGTGCCAGAACCACATGGCGGACACTCCGGAATCATCTGCCGGACATGCCAGAACCAGCTCTCAGACACACCAGAACCACGTGCCAGAGACGCGGGAAACACCAGCTGAGCATGCCTCAGCCACCTGCTCGACTAGCAAGAAACACCGGTCGGACATGCCAAAATCACCTGCCGGGTACGCCAGAAACACTTGGCGGACGCTCCGGAATCACCTGTCGGGCGTGACGGGACCACCTCTCAGACTTGCCAGAACCATGTTCTGGACACGCCGGGACCACCTGCCGAGTATGCCGGAACCAGCGGATCCACTCCCCAGAACCACCTAGTGGACACGCCAAAATCAACTGCCGGCTACGCCAGAACCACTCGGCAGACACTCCGGAATCACATGCCAGGCATTCCGGAACCACCTCTCAGAGGTGCCAGAACCAAATGCCGGAGACTCCGGTATCACCTGCCGGGCATCCCGGAACCACCTCTCAGAGGTGCCAGAACCACATGCCGGACACTCCGGAATCACCTGCCGGGCATGCCGGAACCACCGGCTCGACTCTCCGTAACCATTGCCGGACATGCAAAATCACCTGCCGGCTACGCCAGAACCACTTGGCGAACACTCCGGAATCACCTGCCTGGCATGGCAGCACCACCTCTCAGATATGCCGGAACCACATGCCAATGACACCGGAAGCACCTGCCGAGCACGCCAGAACAACCTGCTCGACTCGCCAAAACCACCTGCTGGACACGCTGAATTCACCTGCCGGCTAGGCCACAACCATTTGGTGAACTCTTCAGAATCACCTGCCGGGCTTTCTGGAACCACCTGCCGGTCACGCCAACATCACCTGCCAGCTATGCCAGAACCACTTGGCGGACACCATGGAAACACCTGTCGGGCCGGCCGGAACCACCTCTCAGACTTGCCAGAACCATGTTCCGGACATGCCGGAACCACCTGCCGAGCTCGCCGGAACCACCTGCTGGACACGCCAGAATCACCTGCCGGCTACGCCAGAACCTCTCGGCAGACACTCCGGAACCACCTGCCGGGCAAGCCGGAACCACCTCTCAGAGGTGCCGGAACCACATGCTGGACACTCTGGAATCACCTACCGGGCATGCTGGAACCACGTGCTGGACATGCCGGAACCACCTGCGGGACATGCCGGAACTACCTGCCGGACATTCCGGAAACACCGGCTCGACTCGCCGGAACCATTGCCGGACATGCAAAATCACATGCCGGCTACGCCAGAACCACTTGGCGAACACTCCGGTATCACCTGCCGGGCATGCCGGAACGACCTCTCAGAGGTGCCAGAACCACATGCCGGACACTCCGGAATCACCTGCCGGGCATGCCGGAACCACCTGCCGGACATGCCGTAACCACCGGCTCGACTCGCCGGAACCATTGCCGGACATGCAAAATCACCTGCCGGCTATGCCAGAACCACTTGGGGAACACTCTGGAATCACCTGCCGGGTATGGCGGAACCACCTCTCAGACATGCCGGAACCACATGCCAATGACACCGGAAGCACCTGCCGAGCACGCCAGAACCACCTGCTCGACTAGCCAAAACCACCTGCTGGACACGCCAAAATCACCTGCCGGCTACGCCACAACCATTTGGTGAACTCTTGGGAATCACCTGCCGGGCTGGCTGGAACCACCTGCCGGTCACGCCAACATCACCTGCCAGCTATGCCAGAACCACTTGGCGGACACCATGGAAACACCTGTCGGGCCGGCCGGAACCACCTATCAGACGTGCCAGAACCATGTGCCTGAGATGCCGGAACCACACCCCGAACAGACCGAAACCACGTGCCAGAACCGCCTGAACCACCTGCCGAGCACGCCGGAACCACCTACTCGACTCGCCGGAACCACCTACCTGACACGCTAAAATCACCTGCCGGGTATGCCACAACCACTTGGTGGACACTCCGGAATCATCTGCCGGACATGCCAGAACCAGCTCTCAGACACACCAGAACCACGTGCCGGACACGCCGGAAGCACCTGCTGATCATGCCTGAGCCAAATGCTCGACTTGCAAGAAACGCCTGCCAGACACGCCAAAATCACCTGCCGGGTACGCAAGAACCACGTGGCGGACATTCCGGAATCACCTGTCGGGCATGCCGGAACCAACTCTCAGACGTGCCAGAACCTCGTGCCGGACACGCCAGAACCACCTGCCGGACAGACCGGAAACACCTGCTGGACACGCCGGAACCACCGGCTCGAATCGCAGAAACACCTGTCGGACATGCCAAAATCACCTGCAGGGTACGCCAGAAACACTTGGCGGACGCTCCGGAATCACCTGTAGGGAGTGCCGGAACCAGATGATCCACTCCCCAGAACCACCTAGTGGACACGCCAAAATCAACTGCCGGCTATGCCGGAACCACCGGCTCGACTCGCCGGAACCACCACCGGACATGCAAAATGACATTCCGGCTACGCCATAACCACTTGGCGAACACTCCGGAATCACCTGTCGGGCATGCCGGAACCACCTCTCAGACTTGCCAGAGCCAAGTTCCGGACACGCCGGTACCACCTGCCGAGTATGCCGGAACCACCTGATCCACTCCCCAGAACCACCTGCTGGATGCGCCAGAATCACCTGCCGGCTACTCCAGAACCACTTGGCAGACACTCCGTAACCAACTGCCGGGCATGCCGGAACCACCTCTCAGAGGTGCCAGAACCACATGCCGGACACTCCGGAATCACCTGCCGGGCATGCCGGAACCATGTCTCAGACGTGCCAGAACCATGTTCCGGACATGCCGGAAGCACCTGCCGAGCTCGCCGGAACCACCTGCTGGACACGCCAAAATCACCTGCAGGCTACGCCAGAACCACTCGGCAGACACTCCGGAATCACATGCCGTGCATTCCGGATCCACCTCTCACAGGTGCCAGAACCACATGCTGGACACTCCGGAATCACCTGCCGGGCATTCCGGAACCACCTGCTGGACATGCCGGAACCACCGGCTCGAGTCGCCGGAATCATTGCCGGACATGCAAAATCACCTGCCGGCTACGCCAGAACCACTTGGCGAACACTCCGGAATCACCTGTCGGGCTTGGCGGAACCACCACTCAGACATGCCGGAACCACATGCCAATGACACCGGAAGCACCTGCCGAGCACGCCAGAACCACCTGCTCGACTCGCCACAACCACCCGCTGGACACGCCAAAATCACGTGCCGGCTACGCCAGAACCACTCGGCAGACACTCCGGAATCACCTGCCGGGCTGCCTGGAACCACCTGCCGGTCACGCCAACATCACCTTTCAGCTACGCCAGAACCACTTGGCGGACACTCCGGAAACACCTGTCGGGCCGGCCGGAACCACCTCTCAGACGTGCCGGAACCATGTGCCTGAGATGCCGGAACCACTGCCTGAACAGCCCGAAACCACCTGCCACACCCGCCTGAACCCCCTGGCGAATTCGCCTGATCCACCTGCTCAACTAGCCGGAACCACCTTCCTGACACGCCAAAATCACCTGCCAGGTCTACCAGAACCACTTGGTGGACACTCCGGAATCATCTGCCGGACATGCCAGAACCAGCTCTCAGACACACCAGAACCACGTGCCAGAGACGCCGGAAGCACCAGCTGAGCATGCCTGAGCCACCTGCTCGACTCGCAAGAAACACCTGTCGGACATGCCAAAATCACCTGCCGGGTACGCCAGAATCACTTGGCGGACGCTCCGGAATCACCTGTCGGGCATGCCGGAACCACCTCTCAGACTTGCCAGAACCATGTCCTGGACACGCCGGTACCACCTGCCGAGTATAGCGGAACCAGCTGATCCACTCCCCAGAACCACGTAGTGGACACGCAAAATCAACTGCCGGCTACGCCGGAACCACCGGCTCGACTCGCCGGAACCACCGCCGGACATGCAAAATGACCTGCCGGCTACGCCAGAACCACTTGGCGAACACTCCGGAATCACCTGTCGGGCATGCCGGAACCACCTCTCAGACTTGCCAGAACCATGTTCCGGACACGCCGGTACCACCTGCCGAGTATGCCGGAACCACCTGATCCACTGCCCAGAACCACCTGCTGGACACGCCAGAATCACCTGCCGACTACGCCAGAACCACTCGGGAGACACTCCGGAACCACCTGCCGGGCATGCCGGAACCATCTCTCAGATGTGCCAGAACCATGTTCCGGACACGCCGGTACCACCTGCCGAGCTCGCCGGAACCACCTGCTGGACACGCCAAAATCACCTGCCAGCTACGCCAGAACCACGTGGCAGACACTCTGGAATCACCTGCCGGGCTGGCTGGAACCACCTGCCGGTCACGCCAACATCACCTTTCCGCTACGCCAGAACCACTTGGTGGACACTCCGGAAACACCTGTCGGGCCGGCCGGAACCACCTCTCAGACGTGACAGAACCATGTGCCTGAGATGCCGGAACCACTCCCCGAACAGACCGAAACCACCTGCCAGACCCGCCTGAACCCCTGGCGTGCACGCCTGATCCACCTGCTCAACTAGCCGGAACCACCTTCCTGACACGCCAAAATCACCTGCCAGCTATACCAGAACCACTTGGTGGACACTCCGGAATCATCTGCCGGACATGCCAGAACCAGCTCTCAGACCCACCAGAACCACGTGCCAGAGACGCCGGAAGCACCAGCTGAGCATGCCTGAGCCACCTCCTCGACTCGCAAGAAACACCTGTCGGACATGCCAAAATCACCTGCCGGGTACGCCGGAAACACTTGGCGGACGCTCCGGAATCACCTGTCGGGCGTGCCGGAACCAGCGCTCAGACTTGCCAGAACCATGTTCTGGACACGCCGGTACCACCTGCCGAGTATGCCGGAACCAGCTGATCCACTCCCCAGAACCACCTCGTGAACACGCCAAAATCAACTGCCGGCTACGCCAGAACCACTCGGCAGACACTCCGGAATCACATCCCAGGCATTCCGGAACCACCTCTCAGAGGAGCCAGAACCACATGCCGGACACTCCGGAATCACCTGTCGGGCATGCCGGAACCACCTCTCAGACGTGCCAGAACCTCGTGCCGGACACGACAGAACCACCTGCCGGACAGACCGGAACCACCTGCCGGACACGCCGCAACCACCAGCTCGACTCGCCGGAACCACCGCCGGACATGCAAAATCACCTGCCGGCTACGCCAGAACCACTTGGCGAACACTCCCGAATCACCTGCCGGGAATGCCGGAACCACCTATCAGGCTTGCCAGAACCATGTTCCGGACACGCCGGTACCACCTGCCGAGTATGCCGGAACCACCTGATCCACTCCCCAGAACCAACTGCTGGACACGCCAGAATCACCTGCCGTCTACGCCAGAACCACTCGGCAGACACTCCGGAACCACCTGCCGGGCATGCCGGAACCACCTCTCAGAGGTGCCAGAAACACATGCCGGACACTCCGGAATCACCTGCCGGGCATGCCGGAACCATCTCTCAGACGTGCCAGAACCATGTTCCGGACACGCCTCTACCACCTGCCGAGATCGCGGGAACCACCTGCTGGACACGCCAAAATCACCTGCCGGCTATGCCAGAACCAGTTGGCGGACACTCCAGAATCACCTGCCGGGCTTGCTGGAACCACCTGCCGGTCACGCCAACATCACCTGCCAGCTACGCCAGAACCACTTGGCGGACACTCCGGAAACACCTGTCGGGCAGTCCGCAACCGCCTCTCAGACATGCCACAACCATGTGCCTGAGATGCCGGAACCACACCCCGAAAAGACCGAAAACACCTGCCAGACCCGCCTGAACCCCCTGGCGAGCACGCCTGATCCACCTGTTCAACTAGCCGGAACCACCTTCCTGACACGCCAAAATCACCTGCCAGGTAGACCAGAACCACTTGGTGGACACTCTGGAATCATCTGCCGGACATGCCAGAACCAGCTCTCAGACACACCAGAACCACGTGCCAGAGACGCCGGGGGCACCAGCTGAGCATGCCTGAGCCACTTGCACGACTCACAAGAAACACCTGTCGGACAGGCCAAAATCACCTGCCGGGTACGCCAGAAACACTTGGCGGACACTCCGGAATCACCTGTCGGGCATGCCGGAAACACCTCTCAGATCTGGCAGAACCATGTTCTGGACACGACGGTACCACCTCTCGAGTATGCCGGAACCAGCTGATCCACTCCCCAGAACCACCTACAGGACACGCCAAAATCAACTGCCGGGTATGCCAGAACCACACGGCAGACACTCCGGAATCACATGCCAGGCATTCCGGAACCACCTCTCAGAGGTGCAGGAACCACATGCCGGAGACTCAGGAATGACCTGCTGGGCATGCCGGAACCACCTATCAAAGGTGCCAGAACCACATGCCGGAGACTCTGGAATCACCTGCTGGGCATGCCGGAACCTTCTCTCAGACGTGCCAAAACCACGTGCCGGAGAGACAGGAAGCACCTGCCGAGCTCTCCGGAACCACCTGCTGGACATGCCGGAACCACCTGCCTCACAGGCCAAAATCATATGCCGGCTACGCCAAAACCACTGAGTGGACACTCCAGAATCACCTTACGGGCATGCCGGAACCACGTCATGGACAGACGGCAAACACCTGCCGGACCTGCCGGAACCACCTGCCGAGCACGCCGGAACCACCTGCTCGACTCAACAGAGCCACCTGCCGGACACACCAGAAACACCTGCGGGGTACGCCAGAACCACTTGGAGGACTCTCCGGAATCACCTGCCGGGCATGCTGGAACCACCTCTCAGACGTGCCAGAACCATGTGCCGGACACGCCAGGACCACCTGCCGAGTATGCCGGAACCACCTGCTCCACTCCCCAGAACCACCTGCTGGACCCGCCAAAATCAGCTGCCGGCGACGTCACAACCACTCGGCAGGCACTCCGGAACCACCTCCAGGACAGACCGGAACCAGCTGCCGGACACGCCGGGACCACCTGCTCGACTCGCCAGAACCACCTGCCGGACACGCCAGAATCACCAGCCGGCTACGCCACAACCACTTGTCGCACACTCCAGAATCACCTGCCGGGCATGCTGGAACCACCTCTCAGAGGTGCCACAACCACATGCCGGAGACGGCGGAAGCACCTGCCGAGAATGCCGGAATTTCCTGATCCACTCCCCAGAAGCACCTGCCGGAAACGCCAAAATCACCTGCCGGCTACGCCAGAACCACTTGGCGGACACTCCAGAATCACCTGCCGGGCATGCCAGCACAACCTCTCAGAAGTGCCAGAATCACGTGCCGGACAGGCCGGAACCATCTCCCGGACAGACCTGAAACACAGGAAACAATCGCCGGAAACACCTGCTTGACTCACGGGTCCCACCTGCCGGACACGCCAAAATCACCTGCCCACTACACCAGAACCACATGGTGGACAAGCCGGAATCACGTGAAGGGCATGCCGACACAACCTCTCAGACGTGCCAGAACCTCTTGCCGGACACCCCAGAACAACCTGCTGGACAGACCGGAACCACCTGCCGGACACGCCAGAACCACAGGCTCGACACACCGGAACGATTGCCGGACATGCAAAATCACCTGCCGGCTACGCCAGAACAACTTGGCGAACACTCCGGAATCACCTGCCGGGAATGGCGGAACCACCTCTCAGACATGCCGGAGCCACATGCCAATGACACCGGAAGCAACTGCCAAGCACGCCAGAACCACCTGCTCGACTCGCCAAAACCACCTGCTGGACACGCCAAAATCACCTGCCGGCTACGCCACAACCATTTGGTGAACACTTCGGAATCACCTGCCAGGCTGGCTGGAACCACCTGCCGGTCACGCCAACATCACCTTTCAGCTACGCCAGTACCACTTGGCGGACACTCCGGAAACACCTGTCGGGCCGGCCGGAACCACCTCTCAGACGTGCCAGAACCATGTGCCTGAGATGCCGGAACCACTCCCCGAACAGTCCGAAACCACCTGCCAGACCCGCCTGAACCCCCTTTAGAGCACGCCTGATCCACCTGCTCAACTAGCCGGAACCACCTTCCTGACACGCCAAAATCACCTGCCAGGTCTACCAGAACCACTTGGTGGACACTCCGGAATCATCTGCCGGACATGCCAGAACCAGCTCTCAGACACACCAGAACCACGTGCCAGAGACGCCGGAAGCACCAGCTGAGCATTCCTGAGCCACCTGCTCGACTCGCAAGAAACACTTGTCGGACATGCCAAAATCACTTGCCAGGTACGCCAGAAACACTTGGCGGACGCTCCGGAATCACCTGTCGGGCGTGCCGGAACCAGCTGATCCACTCCCCAGAACCACCTAGTGGACACGCCAAAATCAACTGCCGGCTACGCCGGATCCACCGGCTCGACTCACCGGAACCACCGCCGGACATGCAAAATGACCTGCCGGCTACGCCAGAACCACTTGGCGAACACTCCGGAATCACCTGTCGGGCATGCCGGAACCACCTCTCAGAGGTGCCAGAACCACATGCCGGACATTCCGGAATCACCTGCCGGGCATGCCAGAGCCACCTCTCAGAGGTGCCAGAACCACATGCCGGACACTCCGGAATCACCTGCCTGGCATGCCGAAACCATCTCTCAGACGTGCCAGAACCATGTTCCGGACACGCTGGTACCACCTGCCGAGCTCGCCGGAACCACCTGCTGGACACGCCAAAATCACCTGCCAGCTACGCAAGAACCACACGGCAGACACTCCGGAAACACCTGTCGGGCCGGCCGGAACCACCTCTCAGACATGCCAGAACCATGTGCCTGAGATGCCGGAACCACTCCCCGAACAGACCGAAACCACCTGCCAGACCCGCCTGAACACCCTGGTGAGCACGCCTGATACACCTGCTCTACTAGCCGGAACCACATTCCTGACACGCCAAAATCACCTGCCGGCTACGCCACAACCATTTGGTGAACTCTTCGGAATCACCTGCCGGGCTGGCTCCAGAACCACTTGGCAGACACAACGGAACCACCTGCCGGGCATGCCGGAACCACCTCTCAGACATGCCGGAACCACATGCCAATGACACCGGAAGCACCTGGCGAGCACGCCAGAACCACCTGCTCGACTCGCCAAAACCACCTGCTGGACACGCCAAAATCACCTGCCGGCTACGCCACAACCATTTGGTGAACTCTACGGAATCACCTGCCGGGCTTGCTGGAACCACCTGCTGGTCACGCCAACATCACCTGCCAGCTATGCCAGAACCACTTGGCGGACACCATGGAAACACCTGTCGGGCCGGCCAGAACCACCTCTAAGACGTGCCAGAACCATGAGCCTGAATGCCGGAACCACTCCCCGAACAGACCGAAACCTCCTGCCAGACCCGCCTGAACCCCCTGGCGAGCACGCCTGATCCACCTGCTCAACTATCCGGAACCAACTTCCTGACACGCCAAAATCACCTTCCAGGTCTACCAGAACCACTTGGTGGACACTCCGGAATCATCTGCCGGACATGCCAGAAGCAGCTCTCAGACACACCAGAACCACGTGCCAGAGACGCCGGAAGCACCAGCTGAGCATGCCTGAGCCACCTGCACGACTCGCAAGATACACCTGTCGGACATGCCAAAATCACCTGCCGGGTACGCCAGAAACACTTGGCGGACGCTCCGGAATCACCTGTCGGGCGTGCCGGAACCAGCTGATCCACTCTCCAGAACCACCTAGTGGACATGCCAAAATCAACTCCCGGCTACGCCGAAACCACCGGCTCGACTCGCCGGAACCACCGCCGGACATGCAAAATGACCTGCCGGCTATGCCAGAACCACTTGGCGAACACTCTGGAATCACCTGTCGGTTGTGACGGAACCACCTCTCAGACTTGCCAGAACCATGTTCCGGACACGCCGGTACCACCTGCCGAGTATGCCGGAACCACCTGATCCACTCCCCAGAACCACCTGCTGGAAACGCCAGAATCACCTGCCGGCTACGCCAGAACCAGTCGGCAGACACTAGGGAACCACCTGCCGGGCATGCCGGAACCACCTCTCAGAGGTGCCAGAACCACATGCCGGACACTCCGGAATCACCTGCCGGGCATGCCGGAACCATCTCTCAGACGTGCCAGAACCATGTTCCGGACACGCCAGTAGCACCTGCCGAGCTCGCCGGAGCCACCTGCTGGACACGCCGAAATCACCTGCCGGCTACGCCAGAACCACGTGGCAGACACTCCGGAATCACCTGCCGGGCTGGCTGGAACCACCTGCCGGTCACGCCAACATCACCTTTCAGCTACGCCGGAACCACTTGGCGGACACTCCGGAAACACCTGTAGGGCCGGCCGGAACCACATCTCAGACGTGCCAGAACCATGTGCCTGAGATGCTGGAACCACACCCCGAACAGACCGAAACCACCTGCCAGACTCGCCTGAACCCCCTGGCGAGCACGCCTGATCCACCTGCTCAACTAGCCGGAACCACCTTCCAGACACGCCAAAATCACCTGCCAGGTCTACCAGAACCACTTGGTGGACACTCCGGAATCATCTGCCCCAAATGCCAGAACCAGCCCTCTGACACACCAGAACCACGTGCCGGACACGCCGGAAGCACCTGCTGATCATGCCTGAGCCACATGCTCGACTTGCTATAAACACCTGCCAGACACGCCAAAATCACCTGCCGGGTACGCCAGAACCACGTGGCGGACACTCCGGAATCGCCTGTCGGGCATGCCTGAACCAACTCTCAGACGTGCCAGAACCTCGTGCCGCAGACGCCAGAACCTCGTGCCGGTCACGCCAGAACCACCTGCCGGACACGCCGGAACTACCAGCTCGACTCGCCGGAACCACAGCCGGACATTCAAAATGACCTGCCGGCTACGCCAGAACCACTTGGCGAACAATCCGGAATCACCTGTCGGGCTGGCTGGAACCACCTGCCGGTCACGCCAACATCACCTTTCAGCTACGCCAGAACCACTTGGCGGACACTCCGGAAACACCTCTCCAGCCGGCCGGAACCACCCCTAAGACGTGCCACAACCATGTGCCTGAGAGGCCGGAACCACTCCCCGAACAGACCGAAACCACCTGCCAGACCCGCCTGAACCCCCTGGCGAGCACGCCTGATCCACCTGCTCAACTAGCCGGAACCACCTTCCTGACACGCCAAAATCAACTGCCGGCTACGCCACAACCATTTGGTGAACTCTTCGGAATAACCTGCCGGGCTGGCTCCAGAACCACTCCGCAGACACTCCGGAACCACCTGACGGGCATGCCGGAACCACCTCTCAGAGATGCCGGAACCACATGCCAATGACACCGGAAGCACCTGCCGAGCACGCCAGAACCACCTGCTCGACTCGCCAAAACCACCTTCTGGACACGCCAAAATCACCTGCCGGCTACGCCACAACCATTTGGTGAACTCTTCGGAATCACCTGCCGGGCTGGCAGGAAACGCTGCAGGTCACGCCAACATCACCTGCCAGCTATGCCAGAACCACTTGGCGGACACCATGGAAACACCTGTCGGGCCGGCCGGAACCACGTCTCAGACGTGCCAGAACCATGAGCCTGAGATGCCGGAACCACTCCCCGAACAGACCGAAACCACCTGCCAGACCCGCCTGAACCCCCTGGCGAGCACGCCTGATCCACCTGCTCAACTAGCCGTTACCACCTTCCTGACACGTCAAAATCACCTGCCAGGTATACCAGAACCACTTGGTGGACACTCCGGAATCATCTGCCGGACATGCCAGAACCAGCTCTCAGACACACCAGAACCACGTGCCAGAGACGCCGGAAGCACCAGCTGAGCATGCCTGAGCCAAATGCTCGACTTGCAAGAAACGCCTGCCAGGCACGCCAAAATCACCTGCCGGGTACGCAAGAACCACGTGGCGGACACTCCGGAATCACCTGTCGGGCATGCCAGAACCAACTCTCAGACGTGCCAGAACCTCGTGCCGGACACGCCAGAACCACCTGCCGGACAGACCGGAAACACCTGCTGGACACGCCGGAACCACCGGCTCGACTCGCAAGAAACACCTGTTGGACATGCCAAAATCACCTGCAGGGTACGCCAGAAACACTTGGCGGACGCTCCGGAATCACCTGTAGGGTGTGCCGGAACCAGCTGATCCACTCCCCAGAACCACCTAGTGGACACGCCAAAATCAACTGCCAGCTACGCCGGAACCACCGGCTCGACTCTCCGGAACCACCGCCGGACATGCAAAATGACCTGCCGGCTACGCCAGAACCACTTGGCGAACACTCCGGAATCACCTGTCGGGCAGGCTGGAACCACCTGCCGTTCACTCCAACATCACCTTTCAGCTACGCCGGAACCACTCGGCAGACACTCCGGAATCACCTGCCGGGCTGGCTGGAACCACCTGCCGGTCACGCCAATATCACCTTTCAGCTACGCCAGAACCACTTTGCGGACACTCCGGAAACACCTGTCGGGCCGGCCGGAACCACCTCTCAGACGTGCCAGAACCATGTGCCGGAGATGCCAGAACCACTCCCCGAACAGACCGAAACCACCTGCCAGACCCGCCTGAACCCCCTGGCGAGCACGCCTGATCCACCAGCTCAACTAGCCGGAACCACCTTCCTGACACGCCAAAATCACCTGCCAGGTCTACCAGAACCACTTGGTGGACACTCCGGAATCATCTGCCGGACATGCCAGAACCAGCTCTCAGACACACCAGAACCACGTGCCAGAGACGCCGGAAGCACCAGCTGAGCATGCCTGAGCCACCTGCTCGACTAGCAAGAAACACCGGTCGGACATGCCAAAATCACCTGCCGGGTACGCCAGAAACACTTGGCGGACGCTCCGGAATGACCTGTCGGGCGTGCCGGAACCACCTCTCAGACTTGCCAGAACCATGTTCTGGACACGCCGGTACCACCTGCCGACTATGCCAGAACGCGCTGATCCACTCCCCAGAATCACCTAGTGGACACGCCAAAATCAACTGCCGGCTACGCCAGAACCACTCGGCAGACACTCCGGAACCGCCTGCCGGGCATGCCGGAACCAGCTCTCAGAGGTGCCAGAACCACATGCCGGACACTCAGGGATCACCTGCCGGGCATGCCGGAACCACCTGCTGGACCTGCCGGGATCACCTGCCGGACATGCCCGAACCACCGGCTCGACTCGCCGGAACCATTGCCGGACATGCAAAATCACCTGCCAGCTACGCCAGAACCACACGGCAGACACTGCGGAATCACCTGCCGGGCTGGCTGGAACCACCTGCCGGTCACGCCTACATCACCTTTCAGCTACGCCAGAACCACTTGGTGGACACTCCGGAATCATCCGCCGGAAATGCCAGAACCAGTCCTCTGACACACCAGAACCACGTGCCGGACACGCCGGAAGCACCTGCTGATCATGCCTGAGCCACATGCTCGACTTGCAAAAAACACCTGCCAGACACGCCAAAATCACCTGTCGGGTACGCCAGAACCACGTGGCGGACACTCCGGAATCGTCTGTCGGGCATGCCTGAACCAACTCTCAGACGTGCCAGAACCTCGTGCCGGAGACGCCAGAAACTCGTGCCGGTCACGCCAGAACCACCTGCCGGACACGCCGGAACCACGGCTCGACTCGCCGGAACCACCGCCGGACATTCAAAATGACCTGCCAGCTACGCCAGAACCACTTGGCGAACACTCCGGAATCACCTGTCGGGCGTGCCGGAACCACCTCTCAGACTTGCCAGAACCATGTTCCGGACACTCCGGAATCACCTGCCGGGCATGCCGGAACCACCTCTCAGAGGTGCCAGAACCACATTCCGGACACTCCGGAATCACCTGCCGGGCATGCCGGAACCACCTCTCAGAGGTGCCAGAACCACATGCCGGACACTACAGAATCACCTGCCGGGCATGCCGGAACCACCTGCTCGACATGCCGGAACCACCGGCTCGACTCGCCGGAACCACCGCCGGACATGCAAAATGACCTGCCGGCTACGCCAGAACCACTTGGCGAACACTCCGGAATCACCTGTCGGGCATGCCGGAACCACCTCTCAGACTTGCCAGAACCATGTTTCGGACACGCCGGTACCACCTGCCGAGTATGCCGGAACCACCTGATCCACTCCCCAAAACCACCTGCTGGACACGCCAGAATCACCTGTCGACTACGCCAGAACCACTCGGCAGACACTCCGGAACCACCTGCCGGGCATGCCGGAACCACCTCTCAGAGGTGCCAGAACCACATGCCGGACACGCCAGAATCACCACCCGGCTACGCTACAACCACTTGTCGGACACTCCGGAATCACCTGCCGGGCAAGCCGGAACCACCTTTCAGAGGTGCCACAACCACATGCCCGAGACAGCGGAAGCACCTTCCGAGAATGCCGGAAGTGCCTGATCCACTCCCCAGAACCACCTGCCGGACACGCCAAAATCACCTGCCGGCTACGCCAGAACCACTTGGCGAACACTCTGGAATCACCGGACGTGCATGCCAGAACCACCTCTCAGACTTGCCTGAACCATGTTCCGGATATGCCAGTACCACCAGCCGAGCTCACGGGAACCACCTGCTGGACACGACAGAATCACCTGCCGGCTATGCCAGAACCACTCGGCAGACACTCCGGAATCACATGCCAGGCATTCCAGAACCACCTCTCAGAGGTGCCAGAACCACATGCCGGACACTCTGGAATCACCTGCCAGGCATGCCGGAACCATCTCTCAGACGTGCCAGAACCATGTTCCGGACACGCCGGTACCACCTGCCGAGCTCGCCGGAACCACCTGCTGGACACGCCAAGATCACCTGCCGGCTACGCCAGAACCATTCAGCAGACACTCCGGAATCACCTGCCGGGCATGCCCGAACCACCTCTCAGAGGTGCCAGAACCAAATGCCGGACACTCCGGAATCACATGCCGGGCATGCCGGAACCACCTCTCAGAGGTGCCAGAACCACATGCCGGACACTCCGGAATCACCAGCCGGGCATGCCGGAACCACCTCTCAGAGGTGCCAGAACCACATGCTGGACACTCCGGTATCACCTGCCGGACATGCCGGAACCACCGGCTCGACTCGCCGGAACCATTGCCGGTCATGCAAAATCACATGCCGGCTACGCCAGAACCACTTGGCGGACACTCCGGAAACACCTCTCCGGCCGGCCGGAACCACCTCTCAGACGTGCCAGAACCATGTGCCTGAGAGGCCGGAACCACTCCCCGAACAGACCGAAACCACCTGCCAGACCCGCCTGAACCCCCTGGCGAGCACGCCTGATCCACCTGCTCAACTAGGCGGAACCACCTTCCTGACACGCCAAAATCAACTGCCGGCTACGCCACAACCATTTGGTGAGCTCTTCGGAATCACCTGCTGGGCTGGCTCCAGAACCACTCGGCAGACACTCCGGAACCACCTCACGGGCATGCCGGAACCACCTCTCAGACATGCCGGAACCACATGCCAATGACACCGGAAGCACCTGCCGAGCACGCCAGAACCACCTGCTCAACTCGCCAAAACCACCTTCTGGACACGCCAAAATCACCTGCTGGCTACGCCACAACCATTTGGTGAACTCTTCGGAATCACCTGCCGGGCTGGCTGGAACCACCTGCCGGTCACGCCAACATCACCTTCCAGCTATGCCAGAACCACTTGGCGGACACCATGGAAACACCTGTCGTGCCGGCCGGAACCACCTATCAGACGTGCCAGAACCATGTGCCTGAGATGCCGGAACCACACCCCGAACAGACCGAAACCACCTGCCAGACCCGCCTGAACCACCTGCCGAGCACGCAGGAACCAACTACTCGACTCGCTGGAACCACCTACCTGACACGCTAAAATCACCTGCCGCGTATGCCACAACCACTCGGTGGACACTCCGGAATCATCTGCCGGACATGCCAGAACCAGCTCTCAGACCCACCAGAACCACGTGCCAGAGACGCCGGAAGCACCAGCTGAGCATGCCTGAGCCACCTGCTCGACTCGCAAGATACTCCTGTCGGACATGCCAAAATCACCTGCTGGGTACGCCAGAAACACTTGGCGGACGCTCCGGAATCACCTGTCGGGCGTGCCGGAACCACCTCTCAGACTTGCCAGAACCATGTTCTGGACACGCCGGTACCACCTGCCGAGTATGCCGGAACCAGCTGATCCACACCCCAGAACCACCTAGTGGACACACCAAAATCAACTGCCGGCTACGCCAGAACCACTCGGCAGACACTCCGGAATCACATGCCAGGCATTCCGGAACCACCTCTCAGAGGTGCCAGAACCAAATGCCGGACACTCCGGTATCACCTGCCGGGCATGCCGGAACCACCTCTCAGAGGTGCCAGAACCACATGCTGGACACTCCGGAATCACCTACCGGGCATGCTGGAACCACGTGCTGGACATGCCGGAACCACCTGCCGGACATGCCGGAACCACCTGCCGGACATTCCGGAAACACCGGCTCGACTCTCCGGAACCATTGCCGGACATGCAAAATCACCTGCCGGCTACGCCAGAACCACTTGGGGAACACTCCGATATCACCTGCCGGGCATGCCGGAACCACCTCTCAGAGGTGCCGGAACCACATGCCGGACACTCCGGAATCACCTGCCGGGCATGCCGGAACCACCTCTCAGACTTGCCAGAACCAAGTTTCGGACACGCCGGTACCACCTGCCGAGTATGCCGGAACCACCTGATCCACTCCCCAGAACCACCTGCTGGATACGCCAGAATCACCTGCCGGCTACTCCAGAACCACTCGGCAGACACTCCGTAACCACCTGCCGGGCATGCCGGAACCACCTCTCAGAGGTGCCAGAACCACATGCCGGACACTCCGGAATCACCTGCCAGGCATGCCGGAACCATCTCTCAGACGTGCCAGAACCATGTTCCGGACATGCCGGAACCACCTTCCGAGCTCGCCGGAACCACCTGCCTGACACGCCAAAATCACCTCACGGCTACGCCAGAACCACTCGGGAGACACTCCGGAATCACATGCCAGGCATTCCGGAACCACCTCTCACAGGTGCCAGAACCAAATGCTGGACACTCTGGTATCACCTGCCGTGCATGCCGGAACCACCTCTCAGAGGTGCCAGAACCACATGCCGGACACTCCGGAATCACCTGCCGGGCATGCCGGAACCACCTGCTGGACATGCCGGAACCACCGGCTCGACTCGCCGGAACCATTGCCCGACATGCAAAATCTCCTGCCGGCTACTCCAGAACCACTTGGCAAACACTCCGGAATCACCTGCCGGGCATGGCGGAACCACCTCTCAGACATGCCGGAACCACATGCCAATGACACCGGAAGCACCTGCCGAGCACGCCAGAACCACCTGCTCGACTCGCCAAAACCACCTGCCGGCTACGCCAGAACCACTCGGCAGACACTCCGGAATCACCTGACGGGCTGGCTGAAACCACCTGCCGGTCACGCCAACATCACCTTTCAGCTACGCCAGAACCACTTGGCGGACACTCCGGAAACACCTGTCGGGCCGGCCGGAACCACCTCTCAGACGTGCCAGAACCATGTGCCGGAGATGCCGGAACCACTCCCCGAACAGACCGAAACCACCTGCCAGACCCGCCTGAACCCCCTGGCGAGCACGCCTGATCCACCTGCTCAACTAGGCGGAACCACCTTCCTGACACGCCAAAATCAACTGCCGGCTACGCCACAACCATTTGGTGAGCTCTTCGGAATCACCTGCTGGGCTGGCTCCAGAACCACTCGGCAGACACTCCGGAACCACCTCACGGGCATGCCGGAACCACCTCTCAGACATGCCGGAACCACATGCCAATGACACCGGAAGCACCTGCCGAGCACGCCAGAACCACCTGCTCGACTCGCCAAAACCACCTTCTGGACACGCCAAAATCACCTGCTGGCTACGCCACAACCATTTGGTGAACTCTTCGGAATCACCTGCCGGGCTGGCTGGAACCACCTGCCGGTCACGCCAACATCACCTTCCAGCTATGCCAGAACCACTTGGCGGACACCATGGAAACACCTGTCGTGCCGGCCGGAACCACCTATCAGACGTGCCAGAACCATGTGCCTGAGATGCCGGAACCACACCCCGAACAGACCGAAACCACCTGCCAGACCCGCCTGAACCACCTGCCGAGCACGCAGGAACCAACTACTCGACTCGCTGGAACCACCTACCTGACACGCTAAAATCACCTGCCGCGTATGCCACAACCACTCGGTGGACACTCCGGAATCATCTGCCGGACATGCCAGAACCAGCTCTCAGACCCACCAGAACCACGTGCCAGAGACGCCGGAAGCACCAGCTGAGCATGCCTGAGCCACCTGCTCGACTCGCAAGATACACCTGTCGGACATGCCAAAATCACCTGCTGGGTACGCCAGAAACACTTGGCGGACGCTCCGGAATCACCTGTCGGGCGTGCCGGAACCACCTCTCAGACTTGCCAGAACCATGTTCTGGACACGCCGGTACCACCTGCCGAGTATGCCGGAACCAGCTGATCCACACCCCAGAACCACCTAGTGGACACACCAAAATCAACTGCCGGCTACGCCAGAACCACTCGGCAGACACTCCGGAATCACATGCCAGGCATTCCGGAACCACCTCTCAGAGGTGCCAGAACCAAATGCCGGACACTCCGGTATCACCTGCCGGGCATGCCGGAACCACCTCTCAGAGGTGCCAGAACCACATGCTGGACACTCCGGAATCACCTACCGGGCATGCTGGAACCACGTGCTGGACATGCCGGAACCACCTGCCGGACATGCCGGAACCACCTGCCGGGCATTCCGGAAACACCGGCTCGACTCTCCGGAACCATTGCCGGACATGCAAAATCACCTGCCGGCTACGCCAGAACCACTTGGGGAACACTCCGATATCACCTGCCGGGCATGCCGGAACCACCTCTCAGAGGTGCCGGAACCACATGCCGGACACTCCGGAATCACCTGCCGGGCATGCCGGAACCACCTCTCAGACTTGCCAGAACCAAGTTTCGGACACGCCGGTACCACCTGCCGAGTATGCCGGAACCACCTGATCCACTCCCCAGAACCACCTGCTGGATACGCCAGAATCACCTGCCGGCTACTCCAGAACCACTCGGCAGACACTCCGTAACCACCTGCCGGGCATGCCGGAACCACCTCTCAGAGGTGCCAGAACCACATGCCGGACACTCCGGAATCACCTGCCAGGCATGCCGGAACCATCTCTCAGACGTGCCAGAACCATGTTCCGGACATGCCGGAACCACCTTCCGAGCTCGCCGGAACCACCTGCCTGACACGCCAAAATCACCTCACGGCTACGCCAGAACCACTCGGGAGACACTCCGGAATCACATGCCAGGCATTCCGGAACCACCTCTCACAGGTGCCAGAACCAAATGCTGGACACTCTGGTATCACCTGCCGTGCATGCCGGAACCACCTCTCAGAGGTGCCAGAACCACATGCCGGACACTCCGGAATCACCTGCCGGGCATGCCGGAACCACCTGCTGGACATGCCGGAACCACCGGCTCGACTCGCCGGAACCATTGCCGGACATGCAAAATCTCCTGCCGGCTACTCCAGAACCACTTGGCAAACACTCCGGAATCACCTGCCGGGCATGGCGGAACCACCTCTCAGACATGCCGGAACCACATGCCAATGACACCGGAAGCACCTGCCGAGCACGCCAGAACCACCTGCTCGACTCGCCAAAACCACCTGCCGGCTACGCCAGAACCACTCGGCAGACACTCCGGAATCACCTGACGGGCTGGCTGAAACCACCTGCCGGTCACGCCAACATCACCTTTCAGCTACGCCAGAACCACTTGGCGGACACTCCGGAAACACCTGTCGGGCCGGCCGGAACCACCTCTCAGACGTGCCAGAACCATGTGCCGGAGATGCCGGAACCACTCCCCGAACAGACCGAAACCACCTGCCAGACCCGCCTGAACCCCCTGGCGAGCACGCCTGATCCACCTGCTCAACTAGGCGGAACCACCTTCCTGACACGCCAAAATCAACTGCCGGCTACGCCACAACCATTTGGTGAGCTCTTCGGAATCACCTGCTGGGCTGGCTCCAGAACCACTCGGCAGACACTCCGGAACCACCTCACGGGCATGCCGGAACCACCTCTCAGACATGCCGGAACCACATGCCAATGACACCGGAAGCACCTGCCGAGCACGCCAGAACCACCTGCTCGACTCGCCAAAACCACCTTCTGGACACGCCAAAATCACCTGCTGGCTACGCCACAACCATTTGGTGAACTCTTCGGAATCACCTGCCGGGCTGGCTGGAACCACCTGCCGGTCACGCCAACATCACCTTCCAGCTATGCCAGAACCACTTGGCGGACACCATGGAAACACCTGTCGTGCCGGCCGGAACCACCTATCAGACGTGCCAGAACCATGTGCCTGAGATGCCGGAACCACACCCCGAACAGACCGAAACCACCTGCCAGACCCGCCTGAACCACCTGCCGAGCACGCAGGAACCAACTACTCGACTCGCTGGAACCACCTACCTGACACGCTAAAATCACCTGCCGCGTATGCCACAACCACTCGGTGGACACTCCGGAATCATCTGCCGGACATGCCAGAACCAGCTCTCAGACCCACCAGAACCACGTGCCAGAGACGCCGGAAGCACCAGCTGAGCATGCCTGAGCCACCTGCTCGACTCGCAAGATACACCTGTCGGACATGCCAAAATCACCTGCTGGGTACGCCAGAAACACTTGGCGGACGCTCCGGAATCACCTGTCGGGCGTGCCGGAACCACCTCTCAGACTTGCCAGAACCATGTTCTGGACACGCCGGTACCACCTGCCGAGTATGCCGGAACCAGCTGATCCACACCCCAGAACCACCTAGTGGACACACCAAAATCAACTGCCGGCTACGCCAGAACCACTCGGCAGACACTCCGGAATCACATGCCAGGCATTCCGGAACCACCTCTCAGAGGTGCCAGAACCAAATGCCGGACACTCCGGTATCACCTGCCGGGCATGCCGGAACCACCTCTCAGAGGTGCCAGAACCACATGCTGGACACTCCGGAATCACCTACCGGGCATGCTGGAACCACGTGCTGGACATGCCGGAACCACCTGCCGGACATGCCGGAACCACCTGCCGGACATTCCGGAAACACCGGCTCGACTCTCCGGAACCATTGCCGGACATGCAAAATCACCTGCCGGCTACGCCAGAACCACTTGGGGAACACTCCGATATCACCTGCCGGGCATGCCGGAACCACCTCTCAGAGGTGCCGGAACCACATGCCGGACACTCCGGAATCACCTGCCGGGCATGCCGGAACCACCTCTCAGACTTGCCAGAACCAAGTTTCGGACACGCCGGTACCACCTGCCGAGTATGCCGGAACCACCTGATCCACTCCCCAGAACCACCTGCTGGATACGCCAGAATCACCTGCCGGCTACTCCAGAACCACTCGGCAGACACTCCGTAACCACCTGCCGGGCATGCCGGAACCACCTCTCAGAGGTGCCAGAACCACATGCCGGACACTCCGGAATCACCTGCCAGGCATGCCGGAACCATCTCTCAGACGTGCCAGAACCATGTTCCGGACATGCCGGAACCACCTTCCGAGCTCGCCGGAACCACCTGCCTGACACGCCAAAATCACCTCACGGCTACGCCAGAACCACTCGGGAGACACTCCGGAATCACATGCCAGGCATTCCGGAACCACCTCTCACAGGTGCCAGAACCAAATGCTGGACACTCTGGTATCACCTGCCGTGCATGCCGGAACCACCTCTCAGAGGTGCCAGAACCACATGCCGGACACTCCGGAATCACCTGCCGGGCATGCCGGAACCACCTGCTGGACATGCCGGAACCACCGGCTCGACTCGCCGGAACCATTGCCGGACATGCAAAATCTCCTGCCGGCTACTCCAGAACCACTTGGCAAACACTCCGGAATCACCTGCCGGGCATGGCGGAACCACCTCTCAGACATGCCGGAACCACATGCCAATGACACCGGAAGCACCTGCCGAGCACGCCAGAACCACCTGCTCGACTCGCCAAAACCACCTGCCGGCTACGCCAGAACCACTCGGCAGACACTCCGGAATCACCTGACGGGCTGGCTGAAACCACCTGCCGGTCACGCCAACATCACCTTTCAGCTACGCCAGAACCACTTGGCGGACACTCCGGAAACACCTGTCGGGCCGGCCGGAACCACCTCTCAGACGTGCCAGAACCATGTGCCGGAGATGCCGGAACCACTCCCCGAACAGACCGAAACCACCTGCCAGACCCGCCTGAACCCCCTGGCGAGCACGCCTGATCCACCTGCTCAACTAGGCGGAACCACCTTCCTGACACGCCAAAATCAACTGCCGGCTACGCCACAACCATTTGGTGAGCTCTTCGGAATCACCTGCTGGGCTGGCTCCAGAACCACTCGGCAGACACTCCGGAACCACCTCACGGGCATGCCGGAACCACCTCTCAGACATGCCGGAACCACATGCCAATGACACCGGAAGCACCTGCCGAGCACGCCAGAACCACCTGCTCGACTCGCCAAAACCACCTTCTGGACACGCCAAAATCACCTGCTGGCTACGCCACAACCATTTGGTGAACTCTTCGGAATCACCTGCCGGGCTGGCTGGAACCACCTGCCGGTCACGCCAACATCACCTTCCAGCTATGCCAGAACCACTTGGCGGACACCATGGAAACACCTGTCGTGCCGGCCGGAACCACCTATCAGACGTGCCAGAACCATGTGCCTGAGATGCCGGAACCACACCCCGAACAGACCGAAACCACCTGCCAGACCCGCCTGAACCACCTGCCGAGCACGCAGGAACCAACTACTCGACTCGCTGGAACCACCTACCTGACACGCTAAAATCACCTGCCGCGTATGCCACAACCACTCGGTGGACACTCCGGAATCATCTGCCGGACATGCCAGAACCAGCTCTCAGACCCACCAGAACCACGTGCCAGAGACGCCGGAAGCACCAGCTGAGCATGCCTGAGCCACCTGCTCGACTCGCAAGATACACCTGTCGGACATGCCAAAATCACCTGCTGGGTACGCCAGAAACACTTGGCGGACGCTCCGGAATCACCTGTCGGGCGTGCCGGAACCACCTCTCAGACTTGCCAGAACCATGTTCTGGACACGCCGGTACCACCTGCCGAGTATGCCGGAACCAGCTGATCCACACCCCAGAACCACCTAGTGGACACACCAAAATCAACTGCCGGCTACGCCAGAACCACTCGGCAGACACTCCGGAATCACATGCCAGGCATTCCGGAACCACCTCTCAGAGGTGCCAGAACCAAATGCCGGACACTCCGGTATCACCTGCCGGGCATGCCGGAACCACCTCTCAGAGGTGCCAGAACCACATGCTGGACACTCCGGAATCACCTACCGGGCATGCTGGAACCACGTGCTGGACATGCCGGAACCACCTGCCGGACATGCCGGAACCACCTGCCGGACATTCCGGAAACACCGGCTCGACTCTCCGGAACCATTGCCGGACATGCAAAATCACCTGCCGGCTACGCCAGAACCACTTGGGGAACACTCCGATATCACCTGCCGGGCATGCCGGAACCACCTCTCAGAGGTGCCGGAACCACATGCCGGACACTCCGGAATCACCTGCCGGGCATGCCGGAACCACCTCTCAGACTTGCCAGAACCAAGTTTCGGACACGCCGGTACCACCTGCCGAGTATGCCGGAACCACCTGATCCACTCCCCAGAACCACCTGCTGGATACGCCAGAATCACCTGCCGGCTACTCCAGAACCACTCGGCAGACACTCCGTAACCACCTGCCGGGCATGCCGGAACCACCTCTCAGAGGTGCCAGAACCACATGCCGGACACTCCGGAATCACCTGCCAGGCATGCCGGAACCATCTCTCAGACGTGCCAGAACCATGTTCCGGACATGCCGGAACCACCTTCCGAGCTCGCCGGAACCACCTGCCTGACACGCCAAAATCACCTCACGGCTACGCCAGAACCACTCGGGAGACACTCCGGAATCACATGCCAGGCATTCCGGAACCACCTCTCACAGGTGCCAGAACCAAATGCTGGACACTCTGGTATCACCTGCCGTGCATGCCGGAACCACCTCTCAGAGGTGCCAGAACCACATGCCGGACACTCCGGAATCACCTGCCGGGCATGCCGGAACCACCTGCTGGACATGCCGGAACCACCGGCTCGACTCGCCGGAACCATTGCCGGACATGCAAAATCTCCTGCCGGCTACTCCAGAACCACTTGGCAAACACTCCGGAATCACCTGCCGGGCATGGCGGAACCACCTCTCAGACATGCCGGAACCACATGCCAATGACACCGGAAGCACCTGCCGAGCACGCCAGAACCACCTGCTCGACTCGCCAAAACCACCTGCCGGCTACGCCAGAACCACTCGGCAGACACTCCGGAATCACCTGACGGGCTGGCTGAAACCACCTGCCGGTCACGCCAACATCACCTTTCAGCTACGCCAGAACCACTTGGCGGACACTCCGGAAACACCTGTCGGGCCGGCCGGAACCACCTCTCAGACGTGCCAGAACCATGTGCCGGAGATGCCGGAACCACTCCCCGAACAGACCGAAACCACCTGCCAGACCCGCCTGAACCCCCTGGCGAGCACGCCTGATCCACCTGCTCAACTAGGCGGAACCACCTTCCTGACACGCCAAAATCAACTGCCGGCTACGCCACAACCATTTGGTGAGCTCTTCGGAATCACCTGCTGGGCTGGCTCCAGAACCACTCGGCAGACACTCCGGAACCACCTCACGGGCATGCCGGAACCACCTCTCAGACATGCCGGAACCACATGCCAATGACACCGGAAGCACCTGCCGAGCACGCCAGAACCACCTGCTCGACTCGCCAAAACCACCTTCTGGACACGCCAAAATCACCTGCTGGCTACGCCACAACCATTTGGTGAACTCTTCGGAATCACCTGCCGGGCTGGCTGGAACCACCTGCCGGTCACGCCAACATCACCTTCCAGCTATGCCAGAACCACTTGGCGGACACCATGGAAACACCTGTCGTGCCGGCCGGAACCACCTATCAGACGTGCCAGAACCATGTGCCTGAGATGCCGGAACCACACCCCGAACAGACCGAAACCACCTGCCAGACCCGCCTGAACCACCTGCCGAGCACGCAGGAACCAACTACTCGACTCGCTGGAACCACCTACCTGACACGCTAAAATCACCTGCCGCGTATGCCACAACCACTCGGTGGACACTCCGGAATCATCTGCCGGACATGCCAGAACCAGCTCTCAGACCCACCAGAACCACGTGCCAGAGACGCCGGAAGCACCAGCTGAGCATGCCTGAGCCACCTGCTCGACTCGCAAGATACACCTGTCGGACATGCCAAAATCACCTGCTGGGTACGCCAGAAACACTTGGCGGACGCTCCGGAATCACCTGTCGGGCGTGCCGGAACCACCTCTCAGACTTGCCAGAACCATGTTCTGGACACGCCGGTACCACCTGCCGAGTATGCCGGAACCAGCTGATCCACACCCCAGAACCACCTAGTGGACACACCAAAATCAACTGCCGGCTACGCCAGAACCACTCGGCAGACACTCCGGAATCACATGCCAGGCATTCCGGAACCACCTCTCAGAGGTGCCAGAACCAAATGCCGGACACTCCGGTATCACCTGCCGGGCATGCCGGAACCACCTCTCAGAGGTGCCAGAACCACATGCTGGACACTCCGGAATCACCTACCGGGCATGCTGGAACCACGTGCTGGACATGCCGGAACCACCTGCCGGACATGCCGGAACCACCTGCCGGACATTCCGGAAACACCGGCTCGACTCTCCGGAACCATTGCCGGACATGCAAAATCACCTGCCGGCTACGCCAGAACCACTTGGGGAACACTCCGATATCACCTGCCGGGCATGCCGGAACCACCTCTCAGAGGTGCCGGAACCACATGCCGGACACTCCGGAATCACCTGCCGGGCATGCCGGAACCACCTCTCAGACTTGCCAGAACCAAGTTTCGGACACGCCGGTACCACCTGCCGAGTATGCCGGAACCACCTGATCCACTCCCCAGAACCACCTGCTGGATACGCCAGAATCACCTGCCGGCTACTCCAGAACCACTCGGCAGACACTCCGTAACCACCTGCCGGGCATGCCGGAACCACCTCTCAGAGGTGCCAGAACCACATGCCGGACACTCCGGAATCACCTGCCAGGCATGCCGGAACCATCTCTCAGACGTGCCAGAACCATGTTCCGGACATGCCGGAACCACCTTCCGAGCTCGCCGGAACCACCTGCCTGACACGCCAAAATCACCTCACGGCTACGCCAGAACCACTCGGGAGACACTCCGGAATCACATGCCAGGCATTCCGGAACCACCTCTCACAGGTGCCAGAACCAAATGCTGGACACTCTGGTATCACCTGCCGTGCATGCCGGAACCACCTCTCAGAGGTGCCAGAACCACATGCCGGACACTCCGGAATCACCTGCCGGGCATGCCGGAACCACCTGCTGGACATGCCGGAACCACCGGCTCGACTCGCCGGAACCATTGCCGGACATGCAAAATCTCCTGCCGGCTACTCCAGAACCACTTGGCAAACACTCCGGAATCACCTGCCGGGCATGGCGGAACCACCTCTCAGACATGCCGGAACCACATGCCAATGACACCGGAAGCACCTGCCGAGCACGCCAGAACCACCTGCTCGACTCGCCAAAACCACCTGCCGGCTACGCCAGAACCACTCGGCAGACACTCCGGAATCACCTGACGGGCTGGCTGAAACCACCTGCCGGTCACGCCAACATCACCTTTCAGCTACGCCAGAACCACTTGGCGGACACTCCGGAAACACCTGTCGGGCCGGCCGGAACCACCTCTCAGACGTGCCAGAACCATGTGCCGGAGATGCCGGAACCACTCCCCGAACAGACCGAAACCACCTGCCAGACCCGCCTGAACCCCCTGGCGAGCACGCCTGATCCACCTGCTCAACTAGGCGGAACCACCTTCCTGACACGCCAAAATCAACTGCCGGCTACGCCACAACCATTTGGTGAGCTCTTCGGAATCACCTGCTGGGCTGGCTCCAGAACCACTCGGCAGACACTCCGGAACCACCTCACGGGCATGCCGGAACCACCTCTCAGACATGCCGGAACCACATGCCAATGACACCGGAAGCACCTGCCGAGCACGCCAGAACCACCTGCTCGACTCGCCAAAACCACCTTCTGGACACGCCAAAATCACCTGCTGGCTACGCCACAACCATTTGGTGAACTCTTCGGAATCACCTGCCGGGCTGGCTGGAACCACCTGCCGGTCACGCCAACATCACCTTCCAGCTATGCCAGAACCACTTGGCGGACACCATGGAAACACCTGTCGTGCCGGCCGGAACCACCTATCAGACGTGCCAGAACCATGTGCCTGAGATGCCGGAACCACACCCCGAACAGACCGAAACCACCTGCCAGACCCGCCTGAACCACCTGCCGAGCACGCAGGAACCAACTACTCGACTCGCTGGAACCACCTACCTGACACGCTAAAATCACCTGCCGCGTATGCCACAACCACTCGGTGGACACTCCGGAATCATCTGCCGGACATGCCAGAACCAGCTCTCAGACCCACCAGAACCACGTGCCAGAGACGCCGGAAGCACCAGCTGAGCATGCCTGAGCCACCTGCTCGACTCGCAAGATACACCTGTCGGACATGCCAAAATCACCTGCTGGGTACGCCAGAAACACTTGGCGGACGCTCCGGAATCACCTGTCGGGCGTGCCGGAACCACCTCTCAGACTTGCCAGAACCATGTTCTGGACACGCCGGTACCACCTGCCGAGTATGCCGGAACCAGCTGATCCACACCCCAGAACCACCTAGTGGACACACCAAAATCAACTGCCGGCTACGCCAGAACCACTCGGCAGACACTCCGGAATCACATGCCAGGCATTCCGGAACCACCTCTCAGAGGTGCCAGAACCAAATGCCGGACACTCCGGTATCACCTGCCGGGCATGCCGGAACCACCTCTCAGAGGTGCCAGAACCACATGCTGGACACTCCGGAATCACCTACCGGGCATGCTGGAACCACGTGCTGGACATGCCGGAACCACCTGCCGGACATGCCGGAACCACCTGCCGGGCATTCCGGAAACACCGGCTCGACTCTCCGGAACCATTGCCGGACATGCAAAATCACCTGCCGGCTACGCCAGAACCACTTGGGGAACACTCCGATATCACCTGCCGGGCATGCCGGAACCACCTCTCAGAGGTGCCGGAACCACATGCCGGACACTCCGGAATCACCTGCCGGGCATGCCGGAACCACCTCTCAGACTTGCCAGAACCAAGTTTCGGACACGCCGGTACCACCTGCCGAGTATGCCGGAACCACCTGATCCACTCCCCAGAACCACCTGCTGGATACGCCAGAATCACCTGCCGGCTACTCCAGAACCACTCGGCAGACACTCCGTAACCACCTGCCGGGCATGCCGGAACCACCTCTCAGAGGTGCCAGAACCACATGCCGGACACTCCGGAATCACCTGCCAGGCATGCCGGAACCATCTCTCAGACGTGCCAGAACCATGTTCCGGACATGCCGGAACCACCTTCCGAGCTCGCCGGAACCACCTGCCTGACACGCCAAAATCACCTCACGGCTACGCCAGAACCACTCGGGAGACACTCCGGAATCACATGCCAGGCATTCCGGAACCACCTCTCACAGGTGCCAGAACCAAATGCTGGACACTCTGGTATCACCTGCCGTGCATGCCGGAACCACCTCTCAGAGGTGCCAGAACCACATGCCGGACACTCCGGAATCACCTGCCGGGCATGCCGGAACCACCTGCTGGACATGCCGGAACCACCGGCTCGACTCGCCGGAACCATTGCCCGACATGCAAAATCTCCTGCCGGCTACTCCAGAACCACTTGGCAAACACTCCGGAATCACCTGCCGGGCATGGCGGAACCACCTCTCAGACATGCCGGAACCACATGCCAATGACACCGGAAGCACCTGCCGAGCACGCCAGAACCACCTGCTCGACTCGCCAAAACCACCTGCCGGCTACGCCAGAACCACTCGGCAGACACTCCGGAATCACCTGACGGGCTGGCTGAAACCACCTGCCGGTCACGCCAACATCACCTTTCAGCTACGCCAGAACCACTTGGCGGACACTCCGGAAACACCTGTCGGGCCGGCCGGAACCACCTCTCAGACGTGCCAGAACCATGTGCCGGAGATGCCGGAACCACTCCCCGAACAGACCGAAACCACCTGCCAGACCCGCCTGAACCCCCTGGCGAGCACGCCTGATCCACCTGCTCAACTAGGCGGAACCACCTTCCTGACACGCCAAAATCAACTGCCGGCTACGCCACAACCATTTGGTGAGCTCTTCGGAATCACCTGCTGGGCTGGCTCCAGAACCACTCGGCAGACACTCCGGAACCACCTCACGGGCATGCCGGAACCACCTCTCAGACATGCCGGAACCACATGCCAATGACACCGGAAGCACCTGCCGAGCACGCCAGAACCACCTGCTCGACTCGCCAAAACCACCTTCTGGACACGCCAAAATCACCTGCTGGCTACGCCACAACCATTTGGTGAACTCTTCGGAATCACCTGCCGGGCTGGCTGGAACCACCTGCCGGTCACGCCAACATCACCTTCCAGCTATGCCAGAACCACTTGGCGGACACCATGGAAACACCTGTCGTGCCGGCCGGAACCACCTATCAGACGTGCCAGAACCATGTGCCTGAGATGCCGGAACCACACCCCGAACAGACCGAAACCACCTGCCAGACCCGCCTGAACCACCTGCCGAGCACGCAGGAACCAACTACTCGACTCGCTGGAACCACCTACCTGACACGCTAAAATCACCTGCCGCGTATGCCACAACCACTCGGTGGACACTCCGGAATCATCTGCCGGACATGCCAGAACCAGCTCTCAGACCCACCAGAACCACGTGCCAGAGACGCCGGAAGCACCAGCTGAGCATGCCTGAGCCACCTGCTCGACTCGCAAGATACACCTGTCGGACATGCCAAAATCACCTGCTGGGTACGCCAGAAACACTTGGCGGACGCTCCGGAATCACCTGTCGGGCGTGCCGGAACCACCTCTCAGACTTGCCAGAACCATGTTCTGGACACGCCGGTACCACCTGCCGAGTATGCCGGAACCAGCTGATCCACACCCCAGAACCACCTAGTGGACACACCAAAATCAACTGCCGGCTACGCCAGAACCACTCGGCAGACACTCCGGAATCACATGCCAGGCATTCCGGAACCACCTCTCAGAGGTGCCAGAACCAAATGCCGGACACTCCGGTATCACCTGCCGGGCATGCCGGAACCACCTCTCAGAGGTGCCAGAACCACATGCTGGACACTCCGGAATCACCTACCGGGCATGCTGGAACCACGTGATGGACATGCCGGAACCACCTGCCGGACATGCCGGAACCACCTGCCGGACATTCCGGAAACACCGGCTCGACTCTCCGGAACCATTGCCGGACATGCAAAATCACCTGCCGGCTAAGCCACAACCAGTTGGGGAACACTTCGGAATCACCTGCCGGGCTTGCTGGAACCACCTGCCGGTCATGCCAAAATCACCTGCCAACTACGCCAGTACCACTTGGCGGACACTGTGGAAACACCTGTCGGGCCGGCCGGAACCACATCTCAGACGTGCCAGAAGCACGTGGCGGACAGTCCGGAATCACCTGTTGGGCATACGCAACCACCTCTGAGACGTACCAGAACCACGTGCCGTGCAGGCTGGAACCACCTACCGGACAGACCGGAATCAACTCTTGGGCATGCCGGAACCACCAGTCAGATGTGCCAGAAACACGTGCCGGAGACGCCGGAAGCACCTGAAGAGCACGTCGCAACCACCTGCTCAACTCGCCTGAACCACCTGCCGGACACGCCAAAATCACCTGCCCGCTACACCAGCACCAGTTCGGGGACAAGCCGGAATCACGTGAGGGGCATGCCGGCACAGCCTCTCAGACTGAACCTCGTGCCGGACACCACAGAACCACCTGCCGGACAGACCGGAACCACCTGCCGGACACGCCGGAACCACCGGCTCGACCCGCCGGAACGACCGCTGGACATGCAAAATCACCTACCGGCTACGCCGGAAACACTTGGCGAACACTCCGGAATCACCTGCCAGGATGCCGGAACCACCTCTCAGATATGCCAGAACCACGTGCCAATGACCCCGGAAGCACCTGCCGAGCACGCCGGAACCACCTGCTCGACTCGGCAGAACCACCCGCCGGACACGCAAAAATCACCTGCCGGCTACGCCACAACCAGTTGGGGAACACTTCGGAATCACCTGCCGGGCTTGCTGGAACCACCTGCCGGTCATGCCAAAATCACCTGCCAACTACGCCAGTACCACTTGGCGGACACTGTGGAAACACCTGTCGGGCCGGCCGGAACCACATCTCAGACGTGCCAGAACCATGTGCATGAGATGCTGGAACCACACCCCGAACAGACGGAAAACACCTGCCAGACCCGTCTGAACAACCTGCCGAGCACGCCGGAGCCACCTGCTCGACTCACCGGAAACACCTACGTGACATGCCAAAAAAACCAGCCGTGTATGCCAGAACCACTTGGTGGACACTCCGGAATCATCTGCCGGACATGCCGGAACCAGCTCTCAGACACACCAGAACCAGGTGCCGGAGACTCCGGAAGCACCTGCCGAGCATGCCGGAGCCGCCTGCTCGACTCGCCAGAAACACCTGCCGGACACGCCAAAATCACCTGCCGGGTACGCCAGAACCACCTGGCGGACACTCCAAAACAACCTGTCGCGCATGCCGGAACCACCTCTCAGACGTGCCGGAATCACGTGCCGGACAGACCGGAACCACCTGCCGAGCACGCCGGAGCCACCTGTTCGACTCGCTGGAACCACCTGCCGGTCATGCCAAAATCACCTGCCAACTACGCCAGTACCACTTGGCGGACACTGTGGAAACACCTGTCGGGCCAGCCGGAACCACATCTCAGACGTGCCACAACCATGTGCATGAGATGCTGGAACCACACCCCGAACAGACGGAAAACACCTGCCAGACCCGTTTGAACAACCTGCCGAGCACGCCGGAGCCACCTGCTCGACTCGCCGGAACCACCTACCTGACATGCCCAAATCACCAGCCGGGTATGCCAGAACCACTTGGCGGACACTCCGGAATCATCTGCCGGACATGCCGGAACCAGCTCTCAGACACACCAGAACCACGTGCCGGAGACGCCGGAAGCACCTGCCGAGCATGCCGGAGCCACCTGCTCGACTCGCCAGAAACACCTGCCAGACACGCCAAAATCACCTGCCCGCTACACCAGCACCACTTCGGGGACAAGCCGGAATCACGTGAGGGGCATGCCGGCACAGCCTCTCAGACTGAACCTCGTGCCGGGCACCACAGAACCACCTGCCGGACAGACCGGAAGCACCTGCCGGACACGCCGGAAATACCGGCTCGACTCGCCGGAACGACCGCTGGACATGCAAAATCACCTGCCGGCTACGCCGGAAACACTTGCCGAACACTCCGGAATCACCTGACGGGCATACCGGAACCACCTCTCAGATATGCCAGAACCACGTGCCAATGACCCCGGAAGCACCTGCCAAGCACGTTGGGACCACCTGCTCAACTCGCCTGCACCACCTGCCGGACATGCCAAAATCACCTGCCGACTATGCCAGAACCACTTGGCGAACACTCCGGAATCACTTGCCGGGCATGCAGGAACCACCTCTCAGACATGCCAGAACCCCGTGCCAATGACCCCGGAAGCACCAGCCGAGCACGCCGGAACCACCTGCTCGACTCGCCAGAACCACCTGCCGATCACGCAAAAATCACCTGCCGGCTACGCCGTAAACACTTGGCGAACACTCCGGAATCACCTGCCAGGCATGCCGGAACCACCTCTCAGATATGCCAGAACCACGTGCCAATGACCCCGGAAGCACCTGCCGAGCACGCCGGAACCACCTGCTCGACTCGCCAGAACCACCTGCCGGACACGCAAAAATCACCTGCCGGCTACGCCACAACCAGTTGGGGAACACTTCGGAATCACCTGCCGGGCTTGCTGGAACCACCTGCCGGTCATGCCAAAATCACCTGCCAACTACGCCAGTACCACTTGGCGGACACTGTGGAAACACCTGTCGGGCCGGCCGGAACCACATCTCAGACCTGCCAGAACCATGTGCATGAGATGCTGGAACCACACCCCGAACAGACGGAAAACACCTCCCAGTTCCGTCTGAACAACCTGCCGATCACGCCTGAGCCACCTGCTCGACTCGCCGGAACCACGTACCTGACATGCCAAAATCACCAGCCGGGTATGCCACAACCACTTGGCGGACACTCCGGAATCATCTGCCGGACATGCCGGAACCAGCTCTCAGACACACCAGAACCACGTGCCGGAGACGCCGGAAGCACCTGCCGAGCATGCCGGAGCCACCTGCTCGACTCGCCAGAAACACCTGCCGGACACGCCAAAATCACCTGCCGGGTACGCCAGAACCACCTGGCGGACACTCCGAAATCACCTGTCGCGCATGCCGGAACCACCTCTCAGACGTGCCGGATGCACGTGCAGGACACGCCGGAATCACCTACCGGACAGACCGGAACCATCTGCCGGACAAGCCGGAACCACCAGCTCGACTCGCCGGAACCACTGCCGGACATGCAAACTCACCTGCCGGCTATGCCAGAACCACTTGGCGAACACTCCAGAATCACCTGTCGGGCATGCCGGAACCACCTATCAGGATTGCCAGAAACATGTTCCGGACACGCCGGTACCACCTGCCGAGTATGCCGGAACCACCTGATCCACTCCCCAGAACCACCTGCTGGACACGCCAGAATCACCTGCCGTCTACGCCAGAACCACTCGGCAGACACTCCGGAACCACCTGCCGGGCATGCCGGAACCACCTCTCAGAGGTGCCAGAACCACATGCCGGACACTCCGGAATCACCTGCCGGTCATGCCGGAACCATTTCTCAGACGTGCCAGAACCATGTTCCAGACACGCCGCTACCACCTCCCGAGCTCGCCGGAACCACCTGCTGGACACGCCAAAATCACCTGCCGGCTACGCCAGAACCACTTGGCGGACACTCCAGAATCACCTGCCGGCTACGCCAGAACCACTCGGCAGACACTCCGGAACCACCTCCAGGACAGACCGGAACCACCTGCCGGACACGCCAGAATCACCAGACGGCTACGCCACAACCGCTTGTCGCACACTCCGGAATCACCTGCCGGGCATGCTGGAACCACCTGTCAGTGGTGCGACAACCACATGCCGGAGACGGCAGAAGCACCTGCCGAGAATGCCGGAAGTTCCTGATGCACTCCACAGAACCACCTGCCGGACACGCCAAAATCACCTGCCGGCTACGCCAGAACCACTTGGCGGAGACTCCAGAATCACCTGCCGGGCATGCCAGCACAACCTCTCAGAAGTGCCACAAGCACGTGCCCGACAGGCCGGAACCATCTCCTGGACAGACCGGAAACACAGGAAACACTCGCCGGAACCACCTGCTTGACTCACCGGTCCCACCTGCCGGACACGCCAAAATCACCTGCCCGCTACACCAGAACCACTTGGTGGACAAGCCGGAATCACGTGAAGGGCATGCCGACACAACCTCTCAGACGTGCCAGAACCTCGTGCCGGACACCCCAGAACAACCTGCTGGACAGACCGGAACCACCTGCCGGACACGCCAGAACCACCGGCTCGACTCGCTGGAACCATTGCCGGACAAGCAAAATCACCTGCCGGCTACGCCAGAACTACTTGGCGAACACTCTGGAATCACCCGCCGGGCATGGCAGAACCACCTCTCAGACATGCCGGAACCACAGGCCAATGACACCGGAAGCACCTGCCGAGCACGCCAGAACCACCTGCTCGACTAGCCAAAACCACCTGCCCGACACGCCAAAATCACCTGCCGGCTACGCCACAACCATTTGGTGAACACTTCGGAATCACCTGCCGGGCTGGCTGGAACCACCTGCCGGTCACGCCAACATCACCTGCCAGCTATGCCAGAAGCACTTGGCGGACACCATGGAAACACCTGTCGGGCAGGCCGGAACCACCTCTAAGACGTGCCAGAACCATGTGCCTGAGATGCCGGAACCACACACCGAACAGACCGAAACCAACTGGCAGACCCGCCTGAACAACCTGCCGAGCACGCCGGAACCACCTACTAGACTCGCCGGAACCACCTACCTGACACGCCAAAATCACCTGCCGGGTATGCCAGAACCACTTGGTGGACACTCCGGAATCATCTGCCGGACATGCCAGAACCAGCTCTCAGACACACCAGAAACACGTGCCGGACACGCCGGAAGCACCTGCTGAGCATGCCTGAGCCACATGCTCCACTTGCAAGAAACACCTGCCAGACACGCCAAAATCACCTGCCGGGTACGCCAGAACCACGTGGCGGACACTCCGGAATCACCTGTCGGGCATGCCGGAACCAGCTCTCAGACACACCAGAACCAGGTGCCGGAGACGCCGGAAGCACCTGCCGAGCATGCCGGAGCCACCAGCTCGACTCGCCAAAACCACCTGCCCGACACGCCAAAATCACCTGCCGGCTACGCCACAACCATTTGGTGAACACTTCGGAATCACCTGCCGGGCTGGCTGGAACCACCTGCCGGTCACGCCAACATCACCTGCCAGCTATGCCAGAAGCACTTGGCGGACACCATGGAAACACCTGTCGGGCAGGCCGGAACCACCTCTCAGACGTGCCAGAACCATGTGCCTGAGATGCCGGAACCACACCCCGAACAGACCGAAACCACCTGGCAGGCCCGCCTGAACAACCTGCCGAGCACGCCGGAACCACCTACTCGACTCGCCGGCACCACCTACCTGACACACCAAAATCACCTGCCGGGTATGCCAGAACCACTTGGCGGACACTCCGGAATCATCTGCCGGACATGCCAGAACCAGCTCTCAGACACACCAGAAACACGTGCCGGACACGCCGGAAGCACCTGCTGAGCATGCCTGAGCCACATGCTCCACTTGCAAGAAACACCTGCCAGACACGCCAAAATCACCACCGGGTACGCCAGAACCACGTGGCGGACACTCCGGAATCACCTGTCGGGCATGCAGGAACCACGTCTCAGACGTGCCAGAACCTCGTGCCGGACACGCCAGAACCACCTGCCGGACAGACCGGAACCACCTGCCGGACACGCCGGAACCAGCAGCTCGACTCGCCGGAACCACCGCCGGACATGCAAAATCACCTGCCGGCTACGCCAGAACCACTTGGCGAACACTCCCGAATCACCTGCCGGGCATGCCGGAACCACCTGTGAGGCTTGCCAGAACCATGTTCCGGACACGCCGGTACCACCTGCCGAGTATGCCGGAACCACCTGATCCACTCCCCAGAACCACGTGCTGGACACGCCAAAATCACCAACCGTCTACTCCAGAACCACTTGGCAGACACTCTGGAACCACCTGCTGGGCATGCCGGAACCACCTCTCAGAGGTGCCAGAACCACCTGCCGGACACTCCGGAATCACCTGTCGGGCGTGCCGGAACCACCTCTCAGACTTGCCAGAACCATGTTCTGGACACGCCGGGACCACCTGCCGAGTATGCCGGAACCAGCTGATCCACTCCCCAGAACCACCTACTGGACACGCCAAAATCAACTGCCGGCTATGCCAGAACCACACGGCAGACACTCCGGAATCACATGCCAGGCATTCCGGAACCACCTCTCAGAGGTGCCAGAACCACATGCCGGAGACTCCAGAATCACCTGCCGGGCATGCCGGAACCTTCTCTCAGACGTGCCACAACCACGTGCCGGAGAGACCGGAAGCACCTGCCGAGCTCTCCGGAACCACCTGCTGGACATGCCGTAACCACCTGCCTCACAGGCCAAAATCATATGCCGGCTATGCCAAAACCACTGGGTGGACACTCCAGAATCACCTTGCGGGCATGACGGAACCACGTCATGGACAGACGGCAAACACCTCCCGGACATGCCAGAACCACCTGCCGAGCACGCCGGAACCACCTGCTCGACTCAACAGAGCCACCTGCCCGACACACGAGAAACACCTGCGGGGTACGCCAGAACCACTTGGAGGACTCTCTTGGATCACCTGCCGGGCATGCCGGAACCACCTCTCAGAGGTGCCAGAACCATGTGCCGCACACGCCGGGACCATCTGCCGAGTATGCCGGAACCACCTGCTCCACTCCCCAGAACCACCTGCTGTACACGCCAAAATCACCTGCCGGCTACGCCAGAACCACTCGGCAGACACTCCGGAACCACCTCCAGGACAGACCGGAACCAGCTGCCGGACACGCCGGGACCACCTGCTCGACTCGCCAGAACCACCTGCCGGACACGCCAGAATCACCAGCCGGCTACGCCACAACCACTTGTCGCACACTCCGGAATCACCTGCCGGGCATGCTGGAACCACGTCTCAGAGGTGCCACAACCACATGCCGGAGACGGCGGAAGCACCTGCCGAGAATGCCGGAAGTTCCTGATCCACTCCCCAGAACCACCTGCCGGACACGCCAAAATCACCTGCTGGCTATGCCAGAACCACTTGGCGGACACTCCAGAATCACCTGCCGGGCATGCCAGCACAACCTCTCAGAAGTGCCAGAAGCACGTGCCGGACAGGCCGGAACCATCTCCCGGACAGACCGGAAACACAGGAAACACTCGCCGGAACCACCTGCTTGACTCACCGGTCCCACCTGCCGGACACGCCAAAATCACCTGCCCGCTACACCAGAACCACTTGGTGGACAAGCCGGAACCATGTGAAGGGCATGCCGAAACAACCTCTCAGACGTGCCAGAACCTCGTGCCGGACACCCCAGAACCACCAGCTGGACAGACCGGAACCCCCTGCCGGACACGCCAGAACCACCGGCTCGACTCGCCGGAACCATTGCCGGACATGCAAAATCACCTGCCGGCTACGCCAGAACCACTTGGCGAACACTCCGGAATCACCTGCCGGGCATGGCGGAACCACCTCTCTGATGTGCCAGAACCAAGTGCGTCAGATGCCGGAACCACACCCCGAACAGACCGAAACCACCTGCCAGACCCGCCTGAACCACCTGCCGTGCACGCCGGAACCACCTACTCGACTCGCCGGAACCACCTACCTGACACGCCAAAATCACCTGCCGGGTATGCCAGAACCACTTGGTGGACACTCCGGAATCATCTGCCGGACATGCCAGAACCAGCTCTCAGACACACCAGAACCACGTGCCGGACACACCGGAAGCACCTGCTGAGCATGCCTGAGCCACATGCTCGACTTGCAAGAAACACCTGTGAGACACGCCAAAATCACCTGCCGGGTACGCCAGAACCACGTGGCGGACACTCCAGAATCACCTGTCGGGCATGCCGGAACCACCTCTCAGACGTGCCAGAACCTAATGCCGGACACGCCAGAACCACCTGCCGGACAGACCGGTACCACCTGCCGCACACGCCGGAACCACCAGCTCGACTCGCCGGAACCACCGCCGGACATGCAAAATCACCTGCCGGCTACGCCAGAACCACTTGGCGAACACTCCCGAATCACCTGCCGGGCATGCCGGAACCACCTATCAGGCTTGCCAGAACCATGTTCAGGACACGCCGGTACCACCTGCCGAGTATGCCGGAACCACCTGATCCACTCCCCAGAACCACCTGCTGGACATGCCAGAATCACCTGCCGTCTACGCCAGAACCACTCGGCCGACACTCCGGAACCACCTGCCGGGCATGCTGGAACCACCTCGCAGAGGTGCCAGAACCACATGCCGGACACTCCGGAATCACCTGCCGGGCATGCCGGAACCATCTCTCAGACGTGCCAGAACCATGTTCCGGACACGCCGGTACCACCTGCCGAGCTCGCCGGAACCACCTGCTGGACACGGCAAAATCACCTGCCGGCTACGCCAGAACCAGTTGGCGGACACTCCAGAATCACCTGCCGGGCTTGCTGGAACCACCTGCCGGTCACGCCAACATCACCTGCCAGCTACGCCAGAAACACTTGGAGGTCTCTCCGGGATCACCAGCCGGGCATGCCAGAACCACCTCTCAGAGGTGCCAGAACCATGTGCCGGACACGCCGGTACCACCTGCCGGGTATGCCGGAACCACCTCCTCCACTCCCCAGAACCACCTGCTGGACACGCCAAAATCACCTGCCGGCTATGCCAGAACCACTCGGCAGACACTCCGGAACCACCTCCAGGACACACCGGAACCAGCTGCCGGACACGCCGGGACCACCTGCTCGACTCGCCACAACCACCTGCCGGACACGCGAGAATCACCAGCCGGCTACGCCACAACCACTTGTCGCACACTCCGGAATCACCTGCCGGGGATGCGGGAACCACCTCTAAGAGGTGCCACAACCACATGCCGGAGACGGCGGAAGCACCCACCGAGAATGCCGGAAGTTCATGATCCACTCCCCAGAACCACCTGCCGGGCACGCCAAAATCACCTGCCGGCTACGCCAGAACCACTTGGCGGACACTCCAGAATCACCTGCCGGGCATGCCAGCACAACCTCTCAGAAGTGCCAGAAGCACGTGCCGGACAGGCCGGAACCATCTCCCGGACAGACCGGAAACACAGGAAACACTCACCGGAACCACCTGCTTGACTCACCGGTCCCACCTGCCGGACACACCAAAATCACCTGCCCGCTACACCAGAACCACTTGGTGGACAAGCCGGAATCACGTGAAGGGCATGCCGACACAACCTCTCAGACATGCCAGAACCTCGTGCCGGACACCCGAGAACCACCTGCTGGACAGACCGGAACCACCTGCCGGACACGCCAGAACCACCTTCTCGACTCGCCGGAACCATTGCCGGACATGCAAAATCACCTGCCGGTTACGCCAGAACCACTTGGCGAACACTCCGGAGTCACCTGCCGGGCATGGCGGAACTACCTCTAAGACATGCCGGAACCACAAGCCAATAACTTCGGAAGCACCTGCCGAGCACGCCAGAACCACCTGCTCGACTCGCCAAAACCACCTGCCGGACACGCCAAAATCACCTGCCGGCTACGCCACAACCATTTGGTGAACACTTCGGAATCACCTGCCGGGCTGGCTGGAACCACCTGCCGGTCACGCCAACATCACCTGCCAGCTATGCCAGAACCACTTGGAGGACACCATGGAAACACCTGTCGGGCCGGCCGGAACCACCTCTCAGACGTGCCAGAACCATGTGCCTGAGATGCCGGAACCACACCCCGAACACACCGAAACCACCAGCCAGACACGCCTGAACCACCTGCCGGGCAAGCCGGAACCACCTACTCGACTCGCCGGAACCACTTACCTGACACGCCAAAATCACCTGCTGGTTATGCCAGAACCACTTGGTGGACACTCCGGAATCATCTGCCGGACATGCCAGAACCAGCTCTCAGACACACCAGAACCACGTGCCGGACACGCCGGAAGCACCTGCTGCTCATGCCTGAGCCACATGCTCGACTTGCAAGAAACACCTTCCAGACACGCCAAAATCACCTGCCGGGTACGCCAGAACCACGTGGCAGACACTCCGGAATCACCTGCCGGGCATGCCGGAACCACCTCTCAGACGTGCCGGAACCTCGTGCCGGACACGCCAGAACCACCTGCCGGAGAGACCGGAACCACCTGCCGGACACGCCGGAACCACCAGCTCGACTCGCCGGAACCACCGCCGGACATGCAAAATCACCTGCCGGCTACGCCAGAACCACTTGGCGAACACTCCCGAATCAACTGCCGGGCATGCCGGAACCACCTCTCAGACATGCCGGAACCACATGCCAATGACACCGGAAGCACCTGCCGAGCACGCCAGAACCACCTGCTCAATTCGACAAAACCACCTGCCGGACACGCCAAAATCACCTGCCGGCTACGCCACAACCATTTGGTGAACTCTTCGGAATCACCTGCCGGGCTGGCTGGAACCATCTGCCGGTCACGCCAACATCACCTGCCAGCTATGCCAGAACCACTTGGAGGACACCATGGAAACACCTGTTGGGCCGGCCGGAACCACCTCTCAGACGTGCCAAAACCATGTGCCTCAGATGCCGGAACCACACCCCAAACAGACCAAAACCACCTGGCAGACCTGCCTGAACCACCTGCCGAGCACACCGGAACCACCTACTCTACTCGCCGGAACCACCTACCTGTCATGCCAAAATCACCTGCCTGGTATGCCAGAACCACTTGGTGGACACTCCGGAATCATCTGCCGGACATGCCAAAACCAGCTCTCAGACACACCAGAACCTCGGGCCGGACACGCCAGAAGCACCAGCTGAGCATGCCTGAGCCACATGCTCGACTTGAAAGAAACACCTGTCGGACAGGCCAAAATCACCTGCCGGCTACGCCAGAACCACTTGGCGGACACTCCAGAATCACCTGCCGGGCATGCCAGCACAACCTCTCAGAAGTGCCAGAAGCACGTGCCGGACAGGCCGGAACCATCTCCCGGACAGACCGGAAACACAGGAAACACTCGCCGGAACCACCTGCTTGACTCACCGGTCCCACCTGCCGGACACGCCAAAATCACCTGCCTGCTACACCAGAACCACTTGGTGGACACTCCGGAATCATCTGCCAGACATGCCAGAACCAGCTCTCAGACACACCAGAACCATGTGCCGGAAACGCCGGAAGCACGTGCTGAGCATGCCTGAGCCACATGCTCGACTTGCAAGAAACACCTGCCAGACACGCCAAAATCACCTGCCGGGTACCACAGAACCACGTGGCGGACACTCCAGAATCACCTGTCGGGCATGCCGGAACCACCTCTCAGACGTGCCAGAACCTCGTGCCGGACACGCCAGAACCACCTGCCGGACAGACCGGAACTACCTGCCAGACACGCCGGAGCCACCATCTCCACTCGCCAGAACCACCGCCAGACATGCAAAATCACCTGCCGGCTACGCCAGAACCACTTGGCGAACACTTCCGAATCACCTGCCGGGCATGCCGGAACCACATATCAGGCTTGCCAGAACCATGTTCCGGACACGCCGGTACCACCTGCCGAGTATGCCGGAACCACCTGATCCACTCCCCAGAACCACCTGCTGGACACGCCAGAATCACCTGCCGTCTATGCCAGAACCGCTCGGCAGACACTCCGGAACCACCTGCCGGGCATGCCGGAACCACCTCTCAGAGGTGCCAGAAACACATGCCGGACACACCGGAATCACCTGCCGGGCATGCCGGAACCATCTCTCAGACGTGCCAGAACCATGTTCCGGACACGCCGCTACCACCTGCCGAGATCGCCGGAACCACCTGCTGGACACGCCAAAATCAACTGCCGGCTATGCCAGAACCAGTTGGCGGACACTCCAGAATCACCTACCGGGCTTGCTGGAACCACCTGCCGGTCACGCCAACATCACCTGCCAGCTACGCCAGAACCACTTGGCGGACACTCCGGAAACACCTGTCGGGCAGTCCGCAACCGCCTCTCAGACATGCCACAACCATGTGCCTGAGATGCCGGAACCACACCCCGAAAAGACCGAAAACACCTGCCAGACCCGCCTGAACCCCCTGGCGAGCACGCCTGATCCACCTGTTCAACTAGCCGGAACCACCTTCCTGACACGCCAAAATCACCTGCCAGGTAGACCAGAACCACTTGGTGGACACTCTGGAATCATCTGCCGGACATGCCAGAACCAGCTCTCAGACACACCAGAACCACGTGCCAGAGACGCCGGGGGCACCAGCTGAGCATGCCTGAGCCACTTGCACGACTCACAAGAAACACCTGTCGGACAGGCCAGAATCACCTGCCGGGTACGCCAGAAACACTTGGCGGACACTCCGGAATCACCTGTCGGGCATGCCGGAACCACCTCTCAGATCTGCCAGAACCATGTTCCGGACACGCCGGTCCCACCTGCCGAGTTTGCCGGAACCATCTGATCCACTCCCCAGAACCACCTGCTGGATACTCCAGAATCACCTGCTGGCTACTCCAGAACCACTCGGCAGACACTCCGTAACCAACTGCCGGGAATGCCGCAACCACCTCTCAGAGGTGCCAGAACCACATGCTGGACACTCCGGAATCACCTGCCGGGCATGCCGGAACCATCTCTCAGACGTGCCAGAAACATGTTCCGGACATGCCGGGACCACCTGCCGAGCTCGCCGGAACCACCTGCTGGACACGCCAAAATCACCTGCCGGCTACCCCAGAACCACTCGGCAGACACTCCGGAATCACATGCCGTGCATTCCAGAACCACCTCTCACAGGTGCCAGAACCACATGCTGGACACTCCGGAATCACCTGCCGGGCATTCCGGAACCACCTCTCAGAGGTCCCAGAACCACATGCCGGACACTCCGGAATCACCTGCCGGGCATTCCGGAACCACCTGCGGGACATGCCGGAACCACCGGCTCGACTCGCCGGAATCATTGCCGGACATGCAAAATCACCTGCCGGCTACGCCAGAACCACTTGGCGAACACTCCGGAATCACCTGTCGGGCTTGGCGGAACCACCACTCAGACATGCCGGAACCACATGCCAATGACACCGGAAGCACCTGCCGAGCACGCCAGAACCACCTGCTCGACTCGCCACAACCACCCGCTGGACACGCAAAAATCACGTGCCGGCTACGCCAGAACCACTCGGCAGACACTCCGGAATCACCTGCCGGGCTGCCTGGAACCACCTGCCGGTCACACCAACATCACCTTTCAGCTACGCCAGAACCACTTCGCGGACACTCCGGAAACACCTGTCGGGCCGGCCGGAACCACCACTCAGACGTGCCGGAACCATGTGCCTGAGATGCCGGAACCACTCCCCGAACAGCCCGAAACCACCTGCGACACCCGCCTGAACCCCCTGGCGAGCACGCCTGATCCTCCTGCTCAACTAGCCGGAACCACCTTCCTGACACGCCAAAATCACCTGCCAGGTCTACCAGAACCACTTGGTGGACACTCCGGAATCATCTGCCGGACATGCCGGAACCAGCTCTCAGACACACCAGAACCACGTGCCAGAGACGCCGGAAGCACCAGCTGAGCATGCCTGAGCCACCTGCTCGACTCGCAAGAAACACCTGTTGGACATGCCAAAATCACCTGCCGGGTACGCCAGAAACACTTGGCGGACGCTCCGGAATCACCTGTCGGGCGTGCCGGAACCACCTCTCAGACTTGCCAGAACCATGTTCTGGACACGCCGGTACCACCTGCCGAGTATGCCGGAACCAGCTGATCCACTCCCCAGAACCACGTAGTGGACACGCAAAATCAACTGCCGGCTACGCCGGAACCACCGGCTCGACTCGCCGGAACCACCGCTGGACATGCAAAATGACCTGCCGGCTACGCCAGAACCACTTGGCGAACACTCCGGAATCACCTGTCGGGCATGCCGGAACCACCTCTCAGACTTGCCAGAACCATGTTCCGGACACGCCGGTACCACCTGCCGAGTATGCCGGAACCACCTGATCCACTCCCCAGAAGCACCTGCTGCACACGCCAGAATCACCTGCCGACTACGCCAGAACCACTCGGCAGACACTCCGGAACCAGCTGCCGGGCATGCCGGAACCACCTCTCAGAGTTGCCGGAACCACATGCCGGACACTCCGGAATCACCTGCCGGGCATGCCGGAACCATCTCTCAGACGTGCCAGAACCATGTTCCGGACACGACGGTACCACCTCCCGAGCTCGCCGGAACCACCTGCTGGACACGCCATAAATCAACTGCCAGCTACACCAGAACCACGTGGCGGACAGTCCGGAATCATCTGCCTGACATGCCAGAACCAGCTGTCAGACACACCAGAACCACGTGCCAGACACGCCGGAAGCACCTGCTGAGCATGCCTGAGCCAAATGCTCGACTTGCAAGAAACACCTGCAAGACACGCCAAAATCACATGCCGGGTACGCCAGAACCACGTGGCGGACACTCCGGAATCACCTGTCGGGCATGCCGGAACCAACTCTCAGACGTGCCAGAACCTCATGACGGTCACGCCAGAACCACCTGCCGGACAGACCGGAAACACCTGCTGGACACGCCGGAACCACCGGCTCGACTCGCCGGAACCACCACCGGACATGCAAAATGACCTGCCTGCTACGCCAGAACCACTTGGCGAACAATCCGGAATCACCTGTCGGGCATGCCGGAACCACCTCTCAGACTTTCCAGAGCCAAGTTCCGGACACGCCGGTACCACCTGCTGAGTATGCCGGAACCAGCTGGTCCACTCCCCAGAACCACGTAGTGGACACGCAAAATCAACTGCCGGCTACGCCGGAACCACCGGCTCGACTCGCCGGAACCACCGCCGGACATGCAAAATGACCTGCCGGCTACGCCAGAACCACTTGGCGAACACTCCGGAATCACCTGTCGGGCATGCAGGAACCACCTCTCAGACTTTCCAGAGCCAAGTTCCGGACACGCCGGTACCACCTGCCGAGTATGCCGGAACCACCTGATCCACTCCCCAGAACCACCCGCTGGACACGCCAAAATCACGTGCCGGCTACGCCAGAACCACTCGGCAGACACTCCGGAATCACCTGCCGGGCTGCCTGGAACCACCTGCCGGTCACACCAACATCACCTTTCAGCTACGCCAGAACCACTTGGCGGACACTCCGGAATCACCTGCCGGGCTGCCTGGAACCACCTGCCGGTCACACCAACATCACCTTTCAGCTACGCCAGAACCTCGTGCCTGACACGCCAGAACCACCTGCCGGACAGACCGGCACCACCTGCTGGACACGCCGGAACCACCGGCTCGACTCGCCAGAACCACCGCCTGACATGTAAAATGACCTGCCGGCTACGCCAGAACCAATTAGCGGACACTCCGGAAACACCTGTCGGGACGGCCGAACCACCTCTCAGACGTGCCAGAACCATCTGCCTGAGATGTCGGAACCACTCCCCGAACAGACCGAAACCACCTGCCAGACCCGCCTGAACCCCCTGGCGAGCACGCCTGATCCACCTGCTCAACTAGCCGGAACCACCTTCCTGACACGCCAAAATCACCTGTCAGGTCTACCAGAACCACTGGGTGGACACTCCGGAATCATCTGTCGGACATGCCAGAACCAGCTCTCAGACACACCAGAACCACGTGCCAGAGACGCCGGAAGCACCAGCTGAGCATGCCTGAGCCACCTGCTCGACTCGCAAGAAACACCTGTCGGACATGCCAAAATCACCTGCCGGGTACGCCAGAAACACTTGGCGGACGCTTCGGAATCACCTGTCGGGCGTGCCGGAACCACCTCTCAGACATGCCAGAACCATGTTCTGCACACGCCGGTACCACCTGCCGAGTATGCCGGAACCAGCTGATCCACTCCCCAGAACCACCTAGTGGACACGCCAGAATCACCTGCCGGCTACTTCAGAACCACTCGGCAGACACTCCGTAACCAACTGCTGGGCATGCCGGAACCACCTCTCAGAGGTGCCAGAACCACATGCCGGAAACTACGGAATCACCTGCCGGGCATGCCGGAACCACCTGCTGGACATGCCGGAACCACCGGCTCGACTCGCCGGAACCATTGCCGGACATGCAACATCACCTGCCGGCTACGCCAGAACCACTTGGCGAACACTCCGGAATCACCTGCCGGGCATGGCGGAACCAGCTCTCAGACATGCCGGAATCACATGCCAATGACACCGGAAGCACCTGCCGAGCACGCCAGAACCACCTGCTCGACTCGCCATAACCACCCAATGGACACGCCAAAATGACCTGCCGGCTACGCCAGAACCACTTGGCGAACAATCCGGAATCAGCTGTCGGGCATGCCAGAACCACCTCTCAGACTTGCCAGAACCAAGGTTCCGGACACGCCGGTAGCACCTGCCGAATATTACGGAACACGATGATCCACACCCAAGAACCACCTAGTGGACACGCCAAAATCAACTGCCGGCTACGCCGGAGCCACCGGCTCGACTCGCCGGAACCACCGCCGGACATGCAAAATGACCTGCCGGCTACGCCAGAACCACTTGGCGAGCACTCCGGAGTCACCTGTCGGGCATGCCGGAACCACCTCTCAGACTTGCCAGAACCATGTTCCGGACACGCCGGTACCACCTGCCGAGTATGCCGGAACCACCTGATCCACTCCCCAGAACCACCTGCGGACACCCCAGAATCACCTGCCGGCAACGCCAGAACCACTCGGCAGACACTCCGGAACCACCTGCCGGGCATGCCGGAACCACCTCTCAAAGGTGCCAGAACGACATGCCGGACACTCCGGAATCACCTGCCGGGCATGCCGGAACCATCTCTCAGACGTGCCAGAACCATGTTCCGGACACGCCGCTACCACCTGCCGAGCTCGCCGGAACGACCTGCTGGACACACCAAAATCACCTGCCGGCTACGCCAGAACCATTCAGCAGACACTCCGGAATCACCTGCCGGGCTGGCTGGAACCACCTGCCGGTCACGCCAACATCACATTTCAGCTACACGGGAACGACTTGGCGGACACTCCGGAAACACCTGTCGGGCCAGTCGGAACCACATCTCAGACGTGCCAGAACCATGTGCCTGAGATGCCGGAACCACTCCCCGAACAGACCGAAACAACCTGCCAAACCCGCCTGAACCCCCTGGTGAGAACGCCTGATCCACCTGCTCAAGTAGCCGGAACCACCTTCCCGACATGCCAAAATCACCTGCCAGGTCTACCAGAACCACTTGGTGGACACTCCGGAATCATCTGCCGGAAATGCCAGAACCAGCCCTCTGACAAACCAGAACCACGTGCCGGACACGCCGGAAGCACCTGCTGATCATGCCTGAGCCACATGCTCGACTTGCAAGAAACACCTGCCAGACACGCCAAAATCACCTGCCGGGTAGTCCAGAACCACGTGGCGGACTCTCTGGAATCACCTGTCGGGCATGCCGGAACCAACTCTCAGACGTGCCAGAACCTCATGCCGGACACGCCAGAACCACCTGCCGGACAGACCGGAAACACCGGCCGGACACGCCGGAACAACCGGCTTGACTCGCCGGAACCACCGCCGGACATGCAAAATGACCTGCCGGCTACGCCAGAACCACTTGGCGAGCACTCCGGAGTCACCTGTCGGGCATGCCGGAACCACCTCTCAGACTTGCCAGAACCATGTTCCGGACACGCCGGTACCACCTGCCGAGTATGCCGAACCAGCTGATCCACTCCCCAGAACCACCTCGTGGACACGCCAAAATCAACTGCCGGCTACGCCAGAACCACTCGGCAGACACTCCGGAATCACATCCCAGGCATTCCGGAACCACCTCTCAGAGGAGCCAGAACCACATGCCGGACACTCCGGAATCACCTGCAGGGCATGCCGGAACCATCTCTCAGACGTGCCAGAACCATGTTCCGGACACGCCGGTACCACCTGCCGAGCTCGCCGGAACCACATGCTGGACACGCCAAAATCACCTGCCGGCTACGCCAGAAACACTGGGCAGACACTCCGGAATCACCTGCCGGGCATGCCGGAACCACCTGCCGGACATGCCGTAACCACCGGCTCGACTCGCCGGAACCATTTCCGGCCATGCAAAATCACCTGCCGGCTATGCCAGAACCACTTGGGGAAGACTCTGCAATCACCTGCCGGGCATGGCGGAACCACTTCTCAGACATGACGGAACCACATGCCAATGACACCGGAAGCACCTGCCGAGCAGGCCAGAACCACCTGCTCAACTCGCCAAAACCACTTGCTGGATACGCCAAAATCACCTGCCGGCTACGCCACAACCATTTGGTGAACTCTTCGGAATCACCTGCCGGGCTGGCTGGAACCACCTGCCGGTCACGCCAACATCACCTGCCAGCTATGCCAGAACCACTTGGCGGACACCATGGAAACACCTGTCGGGCCGGCCGGAACCACCTATCAGACGTGCCAGAACCATGTGCCTGAGATGCCGGAACCACACCCCGAACAGACCGAAACCACGTGCCAGACCCGCCTGAACCACGTGCCGAGCACGGCGGAACCACCTACTCGACTCGCCGGAACCACGTACCTGACACGCTAAAATCACCTGCCGGGTATGCCACAACCACTTGGTGGACACTCTGGAATCATCTGCCGGACATGCCAGAACCAGCTCTCAGACACACCAGAACCACGTGCCGGACACGTCGGAAGCACCTGCTGATCATGCCTGAGCCAAATGCTCGACTTGCAAGAAACGCCTGCCAGACACGCCAAAATCACCTGCCGGGTACGCAAGAACCACGTGGCGGACATTCCGGAATCACCTGTCGGGCATGCCGGAACCAACTCTCAGACGTGCCAGAACCTCGTGCCGGACACGCCAGAACCACCTGCCGGACAGACCGGAAACACCTGCTGGACACGCCGGAACCACCGGCTCGAATCGCAGAAACACCTGTCGGACATGCCAAAATCACCTGCAGGGTACGCCAGAAACACTTGGCGGACGCTCCGGAATCACCTGTAGGGAGTGCCGGAACCAGATGATCCACTCCCCAGAACCACCTAGTGGACACGCCAAAATCAACTGCCGGCTATGCCGGAACCACCGGCTCGACTCGCCGGAACCACCACCGGACATGCAAAATGACATTCCGGCTACGCCATAACCACTTGGCGAACACTCCGGAATCACCTGTCGGGCATGCCGGAACCACCTCTCAGACTTGCCAGAGCCAAGTTCCGGACACGCCGGTACCACCTGCCGAGTATCCCGGAACCACCTGATCCACTCCCCAGAACCACCTGCTGGATGCGCCAGAATCACCTGCCGGCTACTCCAGAACCACTTGGCAGACACTCCGTAACCAACTGCCGGGCATGCCGGAACCACCTCTCAGAGGTGCCAGAACCACATGCCGGACACTCCGGAATCACCTGCCGGGCATGCCGGAACCATGTCTCAGACGTGCCAGAACCATGTTCCGGACATGCCGGAAGCACCTGCCGAGCTCGCCGGAACCACCTGCTGGACACGCCAAAATCACCTGCAGGCTACGCCAGAACCACTCGGCAGACACTCCGGAATCACATGCCGTGCATTCCGGATCCACCTCTCACAGGTGCCAGAACCACATGCTGGACACTCCGGAATCACCTGCCGGGCATTCCGGAACCACCTGCTGGACATGCCGGAACCACCGGCTCGAGTCGCCAGAATCATTGCCGGACATGCAAAATCACCTGCCGGCTACGCCAGAACCACTTGGCGAACACTCCGGAATCACCTGTCGGGCTTGGCGGAACCACCACTCAGACATGCCGGAACCACATGCCAATGACACCGGAAGCACCTGCCGAGCACGCCAGAACCACCTGCTCGACTCGCCACAACCACCCGCTGGACACGCCAAAATCACGTGCCGGCTACGCCAGAACCACTCGGCAGACACTCCGGAATCACCTGCCGGGCTGCCTGGAACCACCTGCCGGTCACGCCAACATCAACTTTCAGCTACGCCAGAACCACTTGGCGGACACTCCGGAAACACCTGTCGGGCCGGCCAGAACCACCTCTCAGACGTGCCGGAACCATGTGCCTGAGATGCCGGAACCACTGCCCGAACAGCCCGAAACCACCTGCCACACCCACCTGAACCCCCTGGCGAATTCGCCTGATCCACCTGATCAACTAGCCGGAACCACCTTCCTGACACGCCAAAATCACCTGCCAGGTCTACCAGAACCACTTGGTGGACACTCCGGAATCATCTGCCGGACATGCCAGAACCAGCTCTCAGACACACCAGAACCACGTGCCAGAGACGCCGGAAGCACCAGCTGAGCATGCCTGAGCCACCTGCTCGACTCGCAAGAAACACCTGTCGGACATGCCAAAATCACCTGCCGGGTACGCCAGAATCACTTGGCGGACGCTCCTGAATCACCTGTCGGGCATGCCGGAACCACCTCTCAGACTTGCCAGAACCATGTCCTGGACACGCCGGTACCACCTGCCGAGTATGCCGGAACCAGCTGATCCACTCCCCAGAAACACGTAGTGGACACGCAAAATCAACTGCCGGCTACGCCGGAACCACCGGCTCGACTCGCCGGAACCACCGCCGGACATGCAAAATGACCTGCCGCCTACGTCAGAAACACTTGGCGAACACTCCGGTATCACCTGTCGGGCATGCCGGAACCACCTCTCAGACTTGCCAGAACCATGTTCCGGACACGCCGGTACCACCTGCCGAGTATGCCGGAAACACATGATCCACTCCCCAGAACCACTTGCTGGACACGCCAGAATCACCTGCCGGGTACGCCAGAACCCTCTGGAAGGACCTGCCGGGCATGCCAGAAACACCTCTCAGAGGTGCCAGAACCACATGGCGGACACTCCGGAATCATCTGCCGGACATGCCAGAACCAGCTCTCAGACACACCAGAACCACCTGCCAGAGACGCGGGAAACACCAGCTGAGCATGCCTCAGCCACCTGCTCGACTCGCAAGAAACACCGGTCGGACATGCCAAAATCACCTGCCGGGTACGCCAGAAACACTTGGCGGACGCTCCGGAATCACCTGTCGGGCGTGCCGGGACCACCTCTCAGACTTGCCAGAACCATGTTCTGGACACGCCGGGACCACCTGCCGAGTATGCCGGAACCAGCGGATCCACACCCCAGAACCACCTAGTGGACACGCCAAAATCAACTGCCGGCTACGCCAGAACCACTCGGCAGACACTCCGGAATCACATGCCAGGCATTCCGGAACCACCTCTCAGAGGTGCCAGAACCAAATGCCGGAGACTCCGGTATCACCTGCCGGGCATCCCGGAACCACCTCTCAGAGGTGCCAGAACCACATGCCGGACACTCCGGAATCACCTGCCGGGCATGCCGGAACCACCGGCTCGACTCTCCGTAACCATTGCCGGACATGCAAAATCACCTGCCGGCTACGCCAGAACCACTTGGCGAACACTCCGGAATCACCTGCCTGGCATGGCAGCACCACCTCTCAGATATGCCGGAACCACATGCCAATGACACCGGAAGCACCTGCCGAGCACGCCAGAACAACCTGCTCGACTCGCCAAAACCACCTGCTGGACACGCTGAATTCACCTGCCGGCTAGGCCACAACCATTTGGTGAACTCTTCAGAATCACCTGCCGGGCTTTCTGGAACCACCTGCCGGTCACGCCAACATCACCTGCCAGCTATGCCAGAAGCACTTGGCGGACACCATGGAAACACCTGTCGGGCCGGCCGGAACCACCTCTCAGACTTGCCAGAACCATGTTCCGGACATGCCGGAACCACCTGCCGAGCTCGCCGGAACCACCTGCTGGACACGCCAGAATCACCTGCCGGCTACGCCAGAACCTCTCGGCAGACACTCCGGAACCACCTGCCGGGCAAGCCGGAACCACCTCTCAGAGGTGCCGGAACCACATGCTGGACACTCTGGAATCACCTACCGGGCATGCTGGAACCACGTGCTGGACATGCCGGAACCACCTGCGGGACATGCCGGAACTACCTGCCGGACATTCCGGAAACACCGGCTCGACTCGCCGGAACCATTGCCGGACATGCAAAATCACATGCCGGCTACGCCAGAACCACTTGGCGAACACTCTGGTATCACCTGCCGGGCATGCCGGAACCACCTCTCAGAGGTGCCAGAACCACATGCCGGACACTCTGGAATCACCTGCCGGGCATGCCGGAACCACCTGCCGGACATGCCGTAACCACCGGCTCGACTCGCCGGAACCATTGCCGGACATGCAAAATCACCTGCCGGCTATGCCAGAACCACTTGGGGAACACTCTGGAATCACCTGCCGGGTATGGCGGAACCACCTCTCAGACATGCCGGAACCACATGCCAATGACACCGGAAGCACCTGCCGAGCATGCCAGAACCACCTGCTCGACTAGCCAAAACCACCTGCTGGACACGCCAAAATCACCTGCCGGCTACGCCACAACCATTTGGTGAACACTTCGGAATCACCTGCCGGGCTGGCTGGAACCACCTGCCGGTCACGCCAACATCACCTGCCAGCTATGCCAGAACCACTTGGTGGACACCATGGAAACACCTGTCGGGCCGGCCGGAACCACCTATCAGACGTGCCAGAACCATGTGCCTGAGATGCCGGAACCACACCCCGAACAGACCGAAACCACGTGCCAGACCCGCCTGAACCACCTGCCTAGCACGGCGGAACCACCTACTCGACTCGCCGGAACCACGTACCTGACACGCTAAAATCACCTGCCGGGTATGCCACAACCACTTGGTGGACACTCCGGAATCATCTGCCGGACATGCCAGAACCAGCTCTCAGACACACCAGAACCACGTGCCGGACACGTCGGAAGCACCTGCTGATCATGCCTGAGCCAAATGCTCGACTTGCAAGAAACGCCTGCCAGACACGCCAAAATCACCTGCCGGGTATGCCAGAACCACGTGGCGGACACTCCAGAATCACCTGTCGGGCATGCCGGAACCAACTCTCAAACGTGCCAGGACCTCGTGCCGGACATGCCAGAACCACCTGCCGGACAGACAGGAACCACCTGCTGGACACGCCGGAACCACCGGCTTGACTCGCCGGAACCACCGCCGGACATGCAAAATGACCTGCCGGCTACGTCAGAAACACTTGGCGAACACTCCGGAATCACCTGTCGGGCATGCCGGAACCACCTCTCAGACTTGCCAGAACCATGTTCCGGACACGCCGGTACCACCTGCCGAGTATGCCGGAAACACATGATCCACTCCCCAGAACCACTTGCTGGACACGCCAGAATCACCTGCCGGGTACGCCAGAACCACTCGGCAGACCCTCTGGAAGGACCTGCCGGGCATGCCGGAAACACCTCTCAGAGGTGCCAGAACCACAAGGCGGACACTCCGGAATCTTCTGCCGGACATGCCAGAACCAGCTCTCAGACACACCAGAACCACGTGCCAGACACGCCGGAAGCACCTGCTGATCATGCCTGAGCCAAATGCTCGACTTGCAAGAAACACCAGCCAGACACGCCAAAATCAAATGCCGGGTACGCAAGAACCACGTGGCGGACACTCCGGAATCACCTGTCGGGCAAGACAGAGCAACTTCTCAGAGGTGCCAGAACCACATGCCGGACACTCCGGAATCACCTGACAGGCATGCCGGAACCACCTGATCCATTCCCCAGAACCACCTGCTGGACATGCCGGAATCACCTGCCAGACATGCTGGAAACACTGGCTCGACTCGACGGAACCATTGCCGGACATGCAAAATCTCCTGCCGGCTACGCCAGAACCACTTGGCGAACACTCCGGAATCAGGTGCCAGGCATGGCGGAACCACCTCTCAGACGTGCCGGAACCACATGCCAATGACACGGGAAGCACCTGCCGAGCACGCCAGAACCACCTGCTCGACTCGCCGAAACCACCTGCTGGACACTCCAAAATCACCTTACGGCTACGCCACAACCATTTGGTGAACACTTCGGAATCACCTGCCGGGCTGGCTGGAACCACCTGCCGGTCACGCCAACATCACCTGCCAGCTATGTCAGAACCAATTGGCGGACACCATGGAAACACCTGTCGGGCCGGCCGGAACCACCTATCAGACGTGCCAGAACCATGGGCCTGAGATGCCGGAACCACACCCCGAACAGACCGAAAACTCGTGCCAGAACCGCCTGAACCACCTGCCGAGCACGCCGCAACCACCTAATCGACTCGCTGGAACCACCTACCTGACACGCTAAAATCACCTGCCGGGTATGCCAGAACCGCTTGGTGGACACTCCGGAATCATCTGTCGGACATGCCAGAACCAGCTCTCAGACACACCAGAACCACGTGCCAGAGACGCCAGAAGCACCAGCTGAGCATGCCCGAGCCACCTGCTCGACTCGCAAGATACACCTGTCGGACATGCCAAAATCACCTGCCGGGTACGCAAGAAACACTTGGCGGACGCTCCGGAATCACCTGTCGGGCGTGCCGGAACCACCTCTCAGACTTGCCAGAACCAAGTTTCGGACACGCCGGTACCACCTGCCGAGTATGCCGGAACCACCTGATCCACTCCACAGAACCACCTGCTGGATACGCCAGAATCACCTGCCGGCTACTCCAGAACCACTCGGCAGACACTCCGTAACCAACTGCCGGGCATGCCGGAACCACCTCTCAGAGGTGCCAGAACCACATGCCGGACAGTCCGGAATCACATGCCGGGCATGCCGGAACCATCTCTCAGACGTGTCAGAACCATGTTCCGGACATGCCGGAACCACGTGCCGAGCTCGCCGGAACCGCCTGCCTGACACGCCAAAATCACCTCCCGGCTACGCCAGAACCACTCGGCAGACACTCCGGAATCACATGCCAGGCATTCCGGAACCACCTCTCAGAGGTGCCAGAACCAAATGCCAGACACTCCGGTATCACCTGCCGGGCATGCCGGAACCACCTCTCAGAGGTGCCAGAACCACATGCCGGACACTCCGGAATCACCTGCCGGGCATGCTGGAACCACGTGCTGGACATGCCGGAACCACCTGCCGGACATGCCGGAACCACCATCTGGACATTCCGGAACCACTGGCTCGACTCGCCGGATCCATTGCCGGTCATGCAAAATCACCTGCCGGCTACGCCAGAACCACTTGGCGAACACTCCGGTATCACCTCCCGGGCATGCCGGAACGACCTCTCAGAGGTGCCAGAACCACATGCCGGACACTCCGGAATCAGCTGCCGCGCATGCCGCAACCACCTGCCGGACATGCAGGAACCACCGGCTCGACTCGCCGGAACCATTGCCGGACATGCAAAATCACCTGCCGACTACGCCAGAACCACTTGGCGAACACTCCGGAATCACCTGCCGGGCATGGCTGAACCGCCTCTCAGACATGCCGGAACCACATGCCAATGACACGGGAAGCACCTGCCGAGCACGCCAGAACCACCTGCTCGACTCGCCAAAACCACCTGCTGGACACGCCAAAATCACCTGCCGGGTACGCCAGAACCACGTGGCGGACACTCCGGGAATCACCTGTCTGGCAAGCCGGAACCAACTCTCAGACGTGCCAGAACCTCGTGCCGGACACGCCAGAACCACCTGCCGGACAGACCCGAAACACCTGCCGGACAGCCGGAACCACCGGCTCGACTCGCCAAAACCAACTGCTGGACACGCCAAAATCACCTGCCGGCTACGCCACAAGCATTTGGTGAACTCTTCGGAATCACCTGCCGGGCATGGAGGAACCACCTCTCAGACATGCCGGAACCACATGCCAATGACACCGGAAGCACCTGCCGAGCACGCCAGAACCACCTGCTCGACTCGCCAAAACCACCTGCTGGACACGCCAAAATCACCTGCCGGCTACGCCAGAACCACTCGGCAGACACTCCGGAATCACCTGCCGGGCTGGCTGGAACCACCTGCCGGTCACGACAACATCACCTTTCAGCTACGCCAGAACCACTTGGCGGACACTCCGGAAACACCTGTCGGGCCGGCCGGAACCACCTCTCAGACGTGCCAGAACCATGTGCCGGAGATGCCGGAACCACTCCCTGAACAGACCGAAACCACCTGCCAGACCCGCCTGAACCCCCTGGCGAGCACGCCTGATCCACCTGCTCAACTAGCCGGAACCACCTTCCTGACACGCCAAAATCACCTGCCAGTTCTACCAGAACCACTTGGTGGACACTCCGGAATCATCTGCCGGACATGCCAGAACCAGCTCTCAGACCCACCAGAACCACGTGCCAGAGACGCCGGAAGCACCAGCTGAGCATGCCTGAGCCACATGCTCGACTCGCAAGAAACACCTGTCGGACATGCCAAAATCACCTGCCGGGTACGCCAGAAAAACTTGGCGGACGCTCCGGAATCACCTGTCGAGCGTGCCGGAACCAGCTGATCCACTCCCCAGAACCACCTAGTGGACACGCCAAAATCAACTGCCGGCTACGCCGGAACCACCGGCTCGACTCGCCGGAACCACCGCCGGACATGCAAAATGACCTGCCGGCTATGCCAGAACCACTTGGCGAACACTCCAGAATAACCTGTCGGGCATGCCGGAACCACCTCTCAGAGGTGCCAGACCACATGCCGGACATTCCGGAATCACCTGCCGGGCATGCCGGAGCCACAGCTCAGAGGTGCCAGAACCACATGCCGGACACTCCGGAATCACCTGCCTGGCATGCCGGAACCATCTCTCAGACGTGCCAGAACCATGTTCCGGACACGAGGGTACCACCTGCCGAGCTCGCCGGAACCACCTTCTGGACACGCCAAAATCACCTGCCAGCTACTCAAGAACCACACGGCCGACACTCCGGAAACACCTGTCGGGCCGGCCGGAACCACCTCTCAGACATGGCAGAACCATGTGCCTGAGATGCAGTAACCACTCCCCGAACAGACCGAAACCACCTGCCAGACCCGCCTGAACCCACTGGTGAGCACGCCTGATCCACCTGCTCTACTAGCCGGAACCACCTTCCTGACACGCCAAAATCACATGCCGGCTACGCCACAACCATTTGGTGAACTCTTCGGAATCACCTGCCGGGCTGGCTCCAGAACCACTCGGCAGACACTACGGAACCACCTGCCGGGCATGCCGGAACGACCTCTCAGAAATGCAGGAACCACATGCCAATGACACCGGAAGCACCTGCCGAGCACGCCAGAACCACCTGCTCGACTCGCCAAAACCACCTGCTGGAAACGCCAAAATCACCTGCCGGCTACGCCAGAACCACTCGGCAGACACTCCGGAATCACATGACAGGCATTCCGGAACCACCTCTCAGAGGTGCCAGAACCAAATGCCAGACACTCCGGTATCACCTGCCGGGCATGCCGGAACCACATCTCAGAGGTGCCAGAACCTCATGCCGGACACTCCGGTATCACCGGCCGGACATGCCGGAACCACCGGCTCGACTCGCCGGAACCATTGCCGGTCATGCAAAATCACCTGCCGGCTACGCCAGAACCACTTGGCGAACACTCCGGAATCACCTGCCGGGCTGGCTGGAACCACCTGCCGGTCACGCCAACATCACCTTTCAGCTACGCCAGAACCACTTGGCGGACACTCCGGAAACACCTCTCCGGCCGGCCGGAACCACCTCTCAGACGTGCCAGAACCATGTACCTGAGATGCCTGAACCACTCCCCGAACAGACCGAAACCACCTGCCAGACCCGCCTGAACCCCCTGGCGAGCACGCCTGATCCACCTGCTCAACTAGGCGGAACCACCTTCCTGACACGCCAAAATCAACTGCCGGCTACGCCACAACCATTTGGTGAACTCTTTGGAATCACCTGCTGGGCTGGCTGGAACCACATGCCGGTCACGCCAACATCACCTGCCAGCTATGCGAGAACCACTTGGCGGACACCATGGAAACACCTGTCGGGCCGGCCGGAACCACCTATCAGACGTGCCAGAACCATGTGCCTGAGATGCCGGAACAACACCCCGAAAAGACCGAAACCACGTGCCAGAACAGCCTGAACCACCTGCCGAGCACGCCGAAACCACCTACTCGACTCGCAGGAACCACGTACCTGACACGCTAAAATCACCTGCCGGGTATGCCACAACCACTTGGTGGACACTCCGGAATCATCTGCCGGACATGCCAGAACCAGCTCTCAGACACACCAGAACCACGTGCCGGACACGCCAGAACCACCTGCCGGACAGACAGGATCCACCTGCTGGACACGCCGGAACCACTGGCTTGAGTCGCCGGAACCACCGCCAGACATGCAAAATGACCTGCCGGCTACGCCAGAACCACTTGGCGAACACTCCGGAATCACCTGTCGGGCATGCCGGAACCACCTCTCAGACTTGCCAGAACCATGTTCCGGACACGCCTGTACCACCTGCCGAGTATGCCGGAACCACCTGATCCACTCCCCAGAACCACCTGTTGGACACGCCAGAACCACCTGCCGGCTACGCCAGAACCACTCGGCAGACACTCTGGAACGACCTGCCGGGCATGCCGGAAACACCTCTCAGAGGTGCCAGAACCACATGCCGGACACTCCGGAATCATCTGCCGGACATGCCAGAACCAGCTCTCAGACACACCAGAACCACGTGCCAGACACGCCGGAAGCACCTGCTGATCATGCCTGAGCCAAATGCTCGACTTGCAAGAAACACCTGCCAGACACGCCAAAACACCTGCCGGGTACGCCAGAACCACGTGGCGGACACTCCGGAATCACCTGTCGGGCAAGCCGGAACCAACTCTCAGACGTGGCAGAACCTCGTGCCGGACATGCCAGAACCACCTGCCAGACAGACCAGAAACACCTGCTGGACATGCCAGAAACACTCGGCAGACACTCCGGAATCACATGCCAGGCATCCCGGAACCACATCTCAGAGGTGACAAAACCAAATGCCGGACACTCCGGTATCACCTCCCGGGCATGCCAGAACCACCTCTCAGAGGTGCCAGAACCACATGCCGGACACTCCGGAATCACCTGCCGGGCATGGCGGAGCCAGCTCTCAGACATGCCGGACCACATGCCAATGACACCGGAAGCACCTGCCGAGCACGCCAGAACCACCTGCTCGACTCGCCAAAACCACCCCCTGGACACGCCAAAATCACCTGCCGGCTACACCAGAACCACTCGGCAGACACTCCGGAATCACATGCCAGGCATTCCGGAACCACCTCTCAGAGGTGCTAGAACCAAATGCCGGAGACTCCGGTATCACCTGCCGGGCATCCCGGAACCACCTCTCAGAGGTGCCAGAACCACATGCCGGACACTCCGGAATCACCTGCCGGGCATGACGGAACCACCTGCTGGACACGCCAAAATCACCTGCAGGCTACGCCAGAACCACTCGGCAGACACTCCGGAATCACATGCCGTGCATTCCGGATCCACCTCTCACAGGTGCCAGAACCACATGCTGGACACTCCGGAATCACCTGCCGGGCATGCCGGAACCACCTCTCAGAGGTCCCAGAACCACATGCCGGACACTCCGGAATCACCTGCCGGGCATTCCGGAACCACCTGCTGGACATGCCGGAACCACCGGCTCGAGTCGCCGGAATCATTGCCGGACATGCAAAATCACCTGCCGGCTACGCCAGAACCACTCGGCGAACACTCCGGAATCACCTGCCGGGCTTGGCGGAACCACCACTCAGACATGCCGGAACCACATGCCAATGACACCGGAAGCACCTGCCGAGCACGCCAGAACCACCTGCTCGACTCGCCACAACCACCCGCTGGACACGCCAAAATCACGTGCCGGCTACGCCAGAACCACTCGGCAGACACTCCGGAATCACATGCCAGGCATTCCGGAACCACCTCTCAGAGGTGCCAGAACCAAATGCCAGGCACTCCGGTATCACCTGCCGGGCATGCCGGAACCACCTCTCAGAGGTGCCAGAACCACATGCCGGACACTCCGGAATCACCTGCCGGGCATGCTGGAACCACGTGCTGGACATGCCGGAACCACCTGCCGGACATGCCGGAACCACCTGCTGGACATTCCGGAACCACTGGCTCGACTCGCCGGATCCACCGCCGGACATGCAAAATCACCTGCCGGCTACGCCAGAACCACTTGGCAAACACTCCCGAATCACCTGCCGGGCAGGCCGGAACCACCTATCAGGCTTGCAAGAACCATGCTCCCGACACGCCGGTACCACCTGCCGAGTATGCCGGAACCACCTGATCCACTCCCCAGAACCACCTGCTGGACACGCCAGAATCACCTGCCGTCTACGCCAGAACCACTCGGCAGACACTCCGGAACCACCTGCCGGGCATGCCGGAACCACCTCTCAGAGGTGCCAGAACCACATGCCGGAAACTCCGGAATCACCTGCCGGGCATGCCGGAACCATCTCTCAGACGTGCCAGAACCATGTTCCGGACACGCCGCTACCACCTGCCGAGATCGCCAGAACCACCTGCTGGACACGCCAAAATCACCTGCCGGCTATGCCAGAACCAGTTGGCGGACACTCCAGAATCACCTGCCGGGCTTGCTGGAACCACCTGCCCGTCACGCCAACATCACCTGCCAGCTACGCCAGAACCACTTGGCGGACACTCCGGAAACACCTGTCGGGGAGTCCGCAACCGCCTCTCAGACATGCCACAACCATGTGCCTGAGATGCCGGAACCACACCCCGAAAAGACCAAAAACACCTGCCAGACCCGCCTGAACCCCCTGGCGAGCACGCCTGATCCACCTGTTCAACTAGCCGGAACCACCTTCCTGACACGCCAAAATCACCTGCCAGGTAGACCATAACCACTTGGTGGACACTCTGGAATCATCTGCTGGACATGCCAGAACCAGCTCTCAGACACACCAGAACCACGTGCCAGAGACGCCGGGGGCACCAGCTGAGCATGCCTGAGCCACTTGCACGACTCACAAGAAACACCTGTCGGACAGGCCAAAATCACCTGCCGGGTACGCCAGAAACACTTGGCGGACACTCCGGAATCACCTGTCGGGCATGCCGGAAACACCTCTTAGACTTGCCAGAACCATGTTCTGGACACGCCGGTACCACCTCTCGAGTATGCCGGAACCAGCTGATCCACTCCCCAGAACCACCTACAGGACACGCCAAAATCAACTGCCGGGTATGCCAGAACCACACGGCAGAGACTCCGGAATCACATGCCAGGCATTCCGGAAACACCTCTCAGAGGTGCAGGAACCACATGCCGGAGACTCAGGAATGACCTGCAGGGCATGCCGGAACCACCTATCAAAGGTGCCAGAACCACATGCCGGAGACTCTGGAATCACCTGCCGGGCATGCCGGAACCTTCTCTCAGACGTGCCACAACCACGTGCCAGAGAGACAGGAAGCACCTGCCGAGCTCTCCGGAACCACCTGCTGGACATGCCGGAACCACCTGCCTCACAGGCCAAAATCATATGCCGGCTACGCCAAAACCACTGAGTGGACACTCCAGAATCACCTTACGGGCATGCCGGAACCACGTCATGGACAGACGGCAAACACCTGCCGGACCTGCCGGAACCACCTGCCGAGCACGCCGGAACCACCTGCTCAACTCAACAGAGCCACCTGCCGGACACACCAGAAACACCTGCGGGGTACGCCAGAACCACTTGGAGGACTCTCCGGAATCACCAGCCGGGCATGCCGGAACCAGCTCTCAGACGTGCCAGAACCATGTGCCGGACACGCCAGGACCACCTGCCGAGTATGCCGGAACCACCTGCTCCACTCCCCAGAACCACCTGCTGGACCTGCCAAAATCACCTGCCGGCGACGTCACAACTACTCGGCAGGCACTCCGGAACCACCTCCAGGACAGACCGGAACCAGCTGCCGGACACACCGGGACCACCTGCTCGACTCGCCAGAACCACCTGCCGGACACGCCAGAATCACAAGCCGGCTATGCCACAACCACTTGTCGCACACTCCAGAATCACCTGCCGGGCATGCTGGAACCACCTCTCAGAGGTGCCACAACCACATGCCGGAGACGGCGGAAGCACCTGCCGAGAATGCCGGAATTTCCTGATCCACTACCCAGAAGCACCTGCCGGAAACGCCAAAATCACCTGCCGGCTACGCCAGAACCACTTGGCGGACACTCCAGAATCACCTGCCGGGCATGCCAGCACAACCTCTCAGAAGTGCCAGAAGCACGTGCCGGACAGGCCGGAACCATCTCCAGGACAGACCTGAAACACAGGAAACACTCGCCGGAAACACCTGCTTGACTCACGGGTCCCACCTGCCGGACACGCCAAAATCACCTGCCTGCTACACCAGAACCACATGGTGGGCAAGCCGGAATCACGTGAAGGGCATGCCGACACAACCTCTCAGACGTGCCAGAACCTCTTGCCGGACATCCCAGAACCACCTGCTGGACAGACCGGAACCACCTGCCGGACACGCCAGAACCACAGGCTCGACTCACCGGAACCATTGCCGGACATGCAAAATCTCCTGCCGGCTACGCCAGAACCACTTGGCGAACACTCCGGAATCAGGTGCCAGGCATGGCGGAACCACCTCTCAGACGTGCCGGAACCACATGCCAATGACACGGGAAGCACCTGCCGAGCACGCCAGAACCACCTGCTCGACTCCCCGAAACCACCTGCTGGACACGCCAAAATCACCTTCCGGCTACGCCACAACCATTTGGTGAACACTTCGGAATCACCTGCCGGGCTGGCTGGAACCACCTGCCGGTCACGCCAACATCACCTGCCAGCTATGACAGAACCACTTGGCGGACACCATGGAAACACCTGTCGGGCCGGCCGGAACCACCTATCAGACGTCCCAGAACCATGGGCCTGAGATGCCGGAACCACACCCCGAACAGACCGAAACCACGTGCCAGAACCGCCTGAACCACCTGCCGAGCATGCCGGAACCACCTACTCGACTCGCTGGAACCACCTACCTGACACGCTAAAATCACCTGCCGGGTATGCCACAACCACTTGGTGGACACTCCGGAATCATCTGCCGGACATGCCAGAACCAGCTCTCAGACACACCAGAACCACGTGCCAGAGACGCCAGAAGCACCAGCTGAGCATGCCCGAGCCACCTGCTCGACTCGCAAGATACACCTGTCGGACATGCCAAAATTACCTGCCGGGTACGCAAGAAACACTTGGCGGACGCTCCGGAATCACCTGTCGGGCGTGCCGGAACCACCTCTCAGACTTGCCAGAACCAAGTTTCGGACACGCCGGTACCACCTGCCGAGTATGCCGGAACCACCTGATCCACTCCACAGAACCACCTGCTGGATACGCCAGAATCACCTGCCGGCTACTCCAGAACCACTCGGCAGACACTCCGTAACCAACTGCCGGGCATGCCGGAACCACCTCTCAGAGGTGCCAGAACCACATGCCGGACAGTCCGGAATCACATGCCGGGCATGCCGGAACCATCTCTCAGACGTGTCAGAACCATGTTCCGGATATGCCGGAACCACGTGCCGAGCTCGCCGGAACCACCTGCCTGACACGCCAAAATCACCTCCCGGCTACGCCAGAACCACTCGGCAGACACTCCGGAATCACATGCCAGGCATTCCGGAACCACCTCTCAGAGGTGAAAGAACCAAATGCCAGACACTCCGGTATCACCTGCCGGGCATGCCGGAACCACCTCTCAGAGGTGCCAGAACCTCATGCCGGACACTCCGGAATCACCTGCCGGGCATGCTGGAACCACCTCTCAGAGGTGCCACAACCACGTGCCGGACAGGCCGGAACCATCTCCCGGACAGACCGGAAACACAGGAAACACTCGCCGGAACCACCTGCTTGACTCACCGGTCCCACCTGCCGGACACGCCAAAATCACCTGCCCGCTACACCAGAACCACTTGTTGGACAAGCCGGAATCACGTGAACGGCATGCCGACACAACCTCTCAGATGTGCCAGAACCTCTTGCCGGACACCCCAGAACCACCTGCTGGACAGACCGGAACCAGCTGTCGGACACACCTGAACCACCTGCCGAGCACGCCGGAACCACCTACTTGACTCGCCGGAACCACCTACCTGACACGCCAAAATCACCTGCTGGGTATGCCAGAACCACTTGGTGGACACTCCGGAATCATCTGCCGGACATGCCAGAACCAGCTCTCAGACACACCAGAACCACGTGCCGGACACGCCGGAAGCACGTGCTGAGCATGCCTGAGCCACATGCTCGACTTGCAAGAAACACCTGCCAGACACGCCAAAATCACCTGCCGGGTACGCCAGAACCACGTGGCGGACACTCCGGAATCACCTGTCGGGCATGCCGGAACCACCTCTCAGACGTGCCAGAACCTCGTGACGGACACGCCAGAACCACCTGCCGGACAGACCGGAACCACCTGCCAGACACGCCGCAACCACCAGCTCGACTCGCCGGAACCTCCGCCGGACATGCAAAATCACCTCCCGGCTACGCCAGAACCACTTGGCGAACACTCCCGAATCACCTGCCGGGCATGCCGGAACCACCTATCAGGCTTGCCAGAACAATGTTCCGGACACACCGGTACCACCTGCCGAGTATGCCGGAACCACCTGATCCACTCCCCAGAACCACCTGCTGGACACGCCAGAATCACCTGCCGTCTACGCCAGAACCACTCGGCAGACACTCCGGAACCACCTGCCGGGCATGCCGGAACCACCTCTCAGAGGTGCCAGAAACACATGCCGGACACTCCGGAATCACCTGCCGGGCATTCCGGAACCATCTCTCAGACGTGCCAGAACCATGTTCCGGACACGCCGCTACCATCTGCTGAGCTCGCCGGAACCACCTGCTGGACACGCCAAAATCACCTGCCGGCTATGCCAGAACCAGTTGGCGGACACTCCAGAATCACCTGCCGGGCTTGCTGGAACCACCTGCCGGTCACGCCAACATCACCTGCCAGCTGCGCCAGAACCAGTTGGCGGACACTCCGGAAACACCTGTCGGGCAGTCCGCAACCGCCTCTCAGACATGCCACAACCATGTGCCTGAGATGCCGGAACCACACCCCGAAAAGACCGAAAACACCTGCCAGACCCGCCTGAACCCCCTGGCGAGCACGTCTGATCCACCTGTTCAACTAGCCGGAACCACATTCCTGACACGCCAAAATCACCTGCCAGGTAGTCCAGAACCACTTGGTGGACACTCTGGAATCATCTGCCGGACATGCCAGAACCAGCTCTCAGACACACCAGAACCACGTGCCAGAGACGCCGGGGGCACCAGCTGAGCATGCCTGAGCCACTTGCACGACTCACAAGAAACACCTGTCGGACAGGCCAAAATCACCTGCCGGGTACGCCAGAAACACTTGGCGGACACTCCGGAATCACCTGTCGGGCATGCCGGAACCACCTCTGAGATCTGCCAGAACCATGTTCCGGACACGCCGGTCCCACCTGCCGAGTTTGCCGGAACCATCTGATCCACTCCCCAGAACCACCTCCTGGATACTCCAGAATCACCTGCTGGCTACTCCAGAACCACTCGGCAGACACTCCGTAACCAACTGCCGGGAATGCCACAACCACCTCTCAGAGGTGCCAGAACCACATGCCGGACACTCCGGAATCACCTGCCGGGCATGCCGGAACCATCTCTCAGACGTGCCAGAACCATGTTCCGGACATGCCGGGACCACCTGCCGAGCTCGCCGGAACCACCTGCTGGACACGCCAAAATCACCTGCCGGCTACCCCAGAACCACTCGGCAGACACTCCGGAATCACCTGCCGGGCATTCCGGAACCACCTGCGGGACATGCCGGAACCACCGGCTCGACTCGCCGGAATCATTGCCGGACATGCAAAATCACCTGCCGGCTACGCCAGAACCACTTGGCAAACACTCCGGAATCACCTGTCGGGCTTGGCGGAACCACCACTCAGACATGCCGGAACCACATGCCAATGACACCGGAAGCACCTGCCGAGCACGCCAGAACCACCTGCTCGACTCGCCAAAACCACCCGCTGGACACGCCATAATCACGTGCCGGCTACGCCAGAACAACTCGGCAGACACTCCGGAATCACCTGCCGGGCTGCCTGGAACAACCTGCCGGTCACGCCAACATCACCTTTCAGCTACGCCAGAACCACTTGGCGGACACTCCGGAAACACCTGTCGGGCCGGCCGGAACCACCACTCAGACGTGCCGGAACCATGTGCCTGAGATGCCGGAACCACTCCCCGAACAGCCCGAAACCACCTGCGACACCCGCCTGAACCCCCTGGCGAGCACGCCTGATCCACCTGCTCAACTAGCCGGAACCACCTTCCTGACACGCCAAAATCACCTGCCAGGTCTACCAGAACCACTTGGTGGACACTCCGGAATCATCTGCCGGACATGCCAGAACCAGCTCTCAGACACACCAGAACCACGTGCCAGAGACGCCGGAAGCACCAGCTGAGCATGCCTGAGCCACCTGCTCGACTCGCAAGAAACACCTGTCGGACATGCCGAAATCACCTGCCGGGTACGCCAGAAACACTTGGCGGACGCTCCGGAATCACCTGTCGGGCGTGCCGGAACCACCTCTCAGACTTGCCAGAACCATGTTCCGGACACGACGGTACCACCTGCCGAGCTCGCCGGAACCACCTGCTGGACACGCCAAAATCACCTGCCAGCTACGCCAGAACCACGTGGCGGACACTCCGGAATCATCTGCCTGACATGCAAGAACCAGCTGTCAGACACACCAGAACCACGTGCCAGACACGCCGGAAGCACCTGCTGAGCATGCCTGAGCCAAATGCTCGACTTGCAAGAAACACCTGCAAGACATGCCAAAATCACCTGCCGGGTACGCCAGAACCACGTGGCGGACACTCCGGAATCACCTGTCGGGCATGCCGGAACCAACTCTCAGACGTGCCAGAACCTCATGACGGTCACGCCAGAACCACCTGCCGGACAGACCGGAAACACCTGCTGGACACGCCGGAACCACCGGCTCGACTCGCCGGAACCACCACCGGACATGCAAAATGACCTGCCGGCTACGCCAGAACCACTTGGCGAACAATCCGGAATCACCTGTCGGGCATGCCGGAACCACCTCTCAGACTTTCCAGAGCCAAGTTCCGGACATGCCGGTACCACCTGCTGAGTATGCCGGAACCAGCTGATCCACTCCCCAGAACCACGTAGTGGACACGCAAAATCAACTGCCGCCTACGCCGGAACCACCGGCTCGACTCGCCGGAACCACCGCCGGACATGCAAAATGACCTGCCGGCTACGCCAGAACCACTTGGCGAACACTCTGGAATCACCTGTCGGGCATGCTGGAACCACCTCTCAGACTTGCCAGAGCCAAGTTCCGGACACGCCGGTACCACCTGCCGAGTATGCCGGAACCACCTGATCCACTCCCCAGAACCACCCGCTGGACACGCCAAAATCACGTGCCGGCTACGACAGAACCACTCGGCAGACACTCCGGAATCACCTGCCGGGCTGCCTGGAACCACCTGCCGGTCACACCAACATCGCCTTTCAGCTACGCCAGAACCTCGTGCCTGACACGCCAGAACCACCTGCCGGACAGACAGGCACCAACTGCTGGACACGCCGGAACCACCAGCTTGACTTGCCGGAACCACAGCCGGACATGCAAAATGACCTGCCGGCTACGCCAGAACCACTTGGCGAACACTCCGGAATCACCTGTCGGGCATGCCAGAACCACCTCTCAGACTTGCCAGAACCATGCTCCGGGCACGCCGGTACCACCTGCCGAGTATGCCAGAAACACATGATCCACTCCCCAGAACCACTTGCTGGACACGCCAGAATCACCTGCCGGCTACGCCAGAACCACTCGGCAGACACTCTGGAAGGACCTGCCGGGCATGCCGGAAACACCTCTCAGAGGTGCCAGAACCACATGGCGGACACTCCGGAATCATCTGCCGGACATGCCAGAACCAGCTCTCAGACACACCAGAACCACGTGCCAGACACGCCGGAAGCACCTGCTGATCATGCCTGAGCCAAATGCTCGACTTGCAAGAAACACCAGCCAGACACGCCAAAATCAAATGCCGGGTACGCAAGAACCACGTGGCGGACACTCAGGAATCACCTGTCGGGCAAGCCGGAACCAACTCTCAGAGGTGCCAGAACCTCGTGCCGGAAACGCCGGAACCACCTGCCAGACAGACCGGAAACACCTGCTGGACACGCCAGAACCACTCGGCAGACACTCCGGAATCACATGCCAGGCATGCCGGAACCACCTGATCCACTCCCCAGAACCACCTGCTGGACATGTCGGAATCACCTGCCAGACATGCTGGAACCACTGGCTCGAATCGACGGAACCATTGCCGGACATGCAAAATCTCCTGCTGGCTACGCCAGAACCACTTGGCGAACACTCCGGAATCAGGTGCCAGGCATGGCGGAACCACCTCTCAGACGTGCCAGAACCACATGCCAATGACACTGGAAGCACCTGCCGAGCACGCCAGAACCACCTGCTCGACTCGCCAAAACCACCTGCTGGACACGCCAAAATCACCTGCCGGGTACGCCAGAACCACGTGGCGGACACTCCGGGAATCACCTGTCGGGCAAGCCGGAACCAACTCTCAGACGTGCCAGAACCATGTTCTGGACACGCCGGTAGCACCTGCCGAGTATGCCGGAACCAGCTGATCCACTCCCCAGAACCACCTAGTGGACACGCCAAAATCAACTGCCGGCTACGCCAGAACCACTCGGCAGACACTCCGGAATCACATGCCAGGCATTCCGGAACCACCTCTCAGAGGTGCCAGAACCAAACGCCGGACACTCCGGTATCACCTGCCGGGCATGCCGGAACCACCTCTCAGAGGTGCCAGAACCACATGCCGGACACTCCGGAATCACCTGCCGGGCATGCTGGAACCACGTGCTGGACATGCCGGAACCACCTGCCGGACATGCCGGAACCACCTGCTGGACATTCCGGAACCACCGGCTCGACTCGCCGGATCCATTGCCGGTCATGCAAAATCACCTGCCGGCTACGCCAGAACCACTTGGCGAACACTCCGGTATCACCTCCCGGGCATGCCGGAACCACCTCTAAGAGGTGCCAGAACCAAATGCCGGACACTCCGGAATCAGCTGCCGGGCATGCCGGAACCACCTGCCGGCCATGCCGGAACCACCGGCTCGACTCGCCGGAACCATTGCCGGACATGCAAAATCACCTGCCGGCTACGCCAGAACCACTTGGCGAACACTCCGGAATCACCTGCCGGGCATGGCGGAACCGCCTCTCAGACATGCCGGAACCACATGCCAATGACACGGGAAGCACCTGCCGAGCACGCCAGAACCACCTGCTCGACTCGCCAAAACCACCTGCTGGACACGCCAAAATCACCTGCCGGGTACGCCAGAACCACGTGGCGGACACTCCGGGAATCACCTGTCGGGCAAGCCGGAACCAACTCTCAGACGTGCCAGAACCTCGTGCCGGACACGACAGAACCACCTGCCGGACAGACCCGAAACACCTGCCGGACACGCCGGAACCACCTAATCGACTCGCCAAAACCACCTGCTGCACACGCCAAAATCACCTGCCGGCTACGCCACAACCATTTGGTGAACTCTTCGGAATCACCTGCCGGGCATGGCGGAACACCCTCTCAGACATGCCGGAACCACATGCCAACGACACCGGAAGCACCTGCCGAGCACGCCAGAACCACCTGCTCGACTCGCCAAAACCACCCGCTGGACACGCCAAAATCTCCTGCCGGCTACGCCGGAACCACTCGGCAGACACTCCGGAATCACCTGCCGGGCTGGCTGGAACCACCTGCCGGTCACGCCAACATCACCTTTCAGCTACGCCAGAACCACTAGGCAGACACTCCGGAAACACCTGTCGGGCCGGCCGGAACCACCTCTCAGACGTGCCAGAACCATGTGCCGGAGTTGCCGGAACCACTCCCCGAACAGACCGTAACCACCTGCCACACCCGCCTGAACCCCCTGGCGAGCACGCCTGATCCACCTGCTCAACTAGCCGGAACCACCTTCCTGACACGCCAAAATCACCTGCCAGGTATACCAGAACCACTTGGTGGACACTCCGGAATCATGTGCCGGACATGCCAGAACCAGCTCTCAGACACACCAGAACCATGTGCCAGAGACGCCGGAAGCACCAGCTGAGCATGCCTGAGCCACCTGCTCGACTCGCAAGAAACACCTGTCGGACATGCCAAATTCACCTGCCGGGTACGCCAGAAACACTTGGCGGACGCTCCGGAATCACCTGTCGGGCGTGCCGGGACCACCTCTCAGACTTGCCAGAACCATGTTCTGGACACGCCGGTACCACCTGCCGAGTATGCCGGAACCAGCTGATCCACTCCCCAGAACCACCTAGTGCACACGCCAAAATCAACTACCGGCTACGCCGGAACCACCGGCTCGACTCGCCGGAACCACCGCCGGACATGCAAAATGACCTGCCGGCTACGCCAGAACCACGTGGCAGACACTCCGGAATCACCTGTCGGGCATGCCGGAACCAACTCTCAGACGTGCCAGAACCTCATGACGGTCACGCCAGAACCACCTGCCGGACAGACCGGAAACACCTGCTGGACACGCCGGAACCACCGGCTCGACTCGCCGGAACCACCACCGGACATGCAAAATGACCTGCCGGCTACGCCAGAACCACTTGGCAAACACTCCGGAATCACCTGTCGGGCATGCCGGAACCACCTCTCAGACTTTCCAGAGCCAAGTTCCAGACACGCCGGTACCACCTGCCGAGTATGCTGGAACCACCTGATCCACTCCCCAGAACCACCTGCTGGATACGCCAGAATCACCTGCTGGCTACTCCAGAACCACTCGGCAGACACTCCGTAACCAACTGCCGGGCATGCCGCAACCACCTCTCAGAGGTGCCAGAACCACATGCCGGACACTCCGGAATCACCTGCCGGGCATGCCGGAACAATCTCTCAGACGTGCCAGAACCATGTTCCGGACATGCCGGGACCACCTGCCGAGATCGCCGGAACCACCTGCTGGACACGCCAAAATCACCTGCCGGCTACCCCAGAACCACTCGGCAGACACTCCGGAATCACATGCCGTGCATTCCGGAACCACCTCTCACAGGTGCCAGAACCACATGCTGGACACTCCGGAATCACCTGCCGGGCATGCCGGAAACACCTCTCAGAGGTCCCAGAACCACATGCCGGACAATCCGGAATCACCTGCCGGGCATTCCGGAACCACCTCTCAGAGGTGCCAGAACCACATGCCGGAGACTCTGGAATCACCTGCCGGGCATGCCGGAACCTTCTCTCAGACGTGCCACAACCACGTGCCGGAGAGACCGGAAGCACCTGCCGAGCTCTCCGGAACCACCTGCTGGACATGCCGGAACCACCTGCCTCACAGGCCAAAATCATATGCCAGCTACGCCAAAACCACTGGGTGGACACTCCAGAATCAACTTGCGGGCATGCCGGAACCACGTCATGGACAGACGGCAAACACCTGCCGGACCTGCCGGAACCACCTGCCGAGCACGCCGGAACCACCTGCTCGACTCAACAGAGCCACCTGCCGGACACACCAGACACACCTGCGGGGTACGCCAGAACCACTTGGAGGACTCTCCGGGATCACCTGCCGGGCATGCCGGAACCACCTCTCAGAGGTGCCAGAACCATGTGCCGGACACGCCGGGACCACCTGCTGAGTATGCCGGAACCACCTGCTCCACTCCCCAGAACCACCTGCTGGACACGCCAAAATCACCTGCCGGCTACGCCAGAACCACTCGGCAGACACTCCGGAACCACCTCCAGGACAGACCGGAACCAGCTGCCGGACACCCCGGGAACACCTGCTCGACTCGCCAGAACCACCTGCCGGACACGCCAGAATCACCAGCCGGCTACGCCACAACCACTTGTCGCACGCTCCGGAATCACCTGCCGGGCATGCTGGAACCACCTCTCAGAGGTGCCAAAACCACATGCCGGAGACGGCGGAAGCACCTGCCGAGAATGCCGGAAGTTCCTGATCAACTCCCCAGAACCACCTGCCGGACTCGCCAAAATCACCTGCCGGCTACGCCAGAACCACTTGGCGGACACTCCAGAATCACCTGCCGGGCATGCCAGCACAACCTCTCAGAAGTGCCAGGAGCACGTGCCGGACAGGCCGGAACCATCTCCCGGACAGACAGGAAACACAGGAAACACTCGCCGGAACCACCTGCTTGACTCACCGCTCCCAACGGCCGGACACGCCAAAATCAGCTGCCCGCTACACCAGAACCACTTGGTGGACAAGCCGGAATCACGTGAAGGGCATGCCGACGCAACCTCTCAGACGTGCCAGAACCTGGTGCCGGACACCCCAGAACCACCTGCTGGACAGACCGGAACCACCTGCCGGACACGCCAGAACCACCGGCTCGACTCGCCGGAACCATTGCCGGACATGCAAAATCACCTGCCGGCTACGCCAGAACCACTTGGCGGACACTCCGGAATCACCTGCCGGGCATGGCGGAACCACCTCTCAGACATGCCGGAACCACATGCCATAGACACCGGAAGCACCTGCCGAGCACGCCAGAACCACCTGCTCGACTCGCCAAAACAACCTGCCGGTCACGCGAACATCACCTGCCACCTACGCAAGAAACATTTGGTGGACACTCCCGAGTCACCTGCCGGGCATGCCGGAACCACGTGATCCACTCCCCAGAACCACCTGCTGGACACGCCAGAATCACCTGCCGTCTACGCCAGAACCACTCGGCAGACACTCCGGAACCACCTGCCGGGCATGCCGGAACCACCTCTCAGAGGTGCCAGAACCACATGCCGGACACTCCGGAATCACCTGCCGGGCATGCCGCAACCATCTCTCAGACGTGCCAGACCCATGTTCCGGACACGCCGCTACCATCTGCCGAGCTCCCCGGAACCACCTGCTGGACACGCCAAAATCACCTGCCGTCTACGCCAGAACCACTCGGCAGACACTCCGGAATCACCTGCCGGGCATGCCGGAACCACCTATCAAAGGTGCCAGAACCACATGCCGGAGACTCTGGAATCACCTGCCGGGCATGCTGGAACCATCTCTCAGACATGCCACAACCACGGGCCGGAGAGACCGGAAGCACCTGCCGAGCTCTCCGGAACCACCTGCTGGACATGCCGGAACCACCTGCCTCACAGGCCAAAATCCTATGCCGGCTACGCCAAAACCACTGGGTGGACACTCCAGAATCACCTTGCGGGCATGCCGGAACCACGTCATGGACAGACGGCAAAAACCTGCGGGAACCACCTGCCGAGCACGCCGGAACCACCTGCTCGACTCAACAGAGCCACCTGCCGGACACACCAGAAACACCTGCGGGGTACGCCAGAACCACTTGGAGGACTCTCTGGGATCACCTGCCGGGCATGCCGGAACCACCTCTCAGAGGTGCCAGAACCATGTGACGGACACGCCGGGACCACCTGCCGAGTATGCCGGAACCAGCTGATCCACTCCCCAGAACCACCTACTGGACACGCCAAAATCAACTGCCGGCTATGCCAGAACCACACGGCAGACACTCCGGAATCACATGCCAGGCATTCCGGAACCACCTCTCAGAGGTGCCAGAACCACATGCCGGAGACTCCGGAATCACCTGCCGGGCATGCCGGAACCACCTATCAAAGGTGCCAGAACCACATGCCGGAGACTCTGGAATCACCTGCCGGGCATGCCGGAACCTTCTCTCAGACGTGCCACAACGACGTGCCGGAGAGACCGGAAGCCCCTGCCGAGCTCTCCAGAACCACCTGCTCGACTCACCAGAGCCACCTGCTGGACACACCAGAGACACCTGCGGGGTACGCCAGAACCACTTGGAGGACTCTCCGGGATCACCTGCTGGGCATGCCGGAACCACCTCTCAGAGGTGCCAGGACCATGTGCCGGACACGCCGGGACCACCTGCCAAGTATGCCGGAACCACCTGCTCCACTCCCCAGAACCACCTGCTGGACACGCCAAAATCACCTGCCGGCTACGCCAGAACCACTCGGCAGACACTCCGGAACCACCTCCAGGACAGACCGGAACCAGCTGCCGGACATGCCGGGACCACCTGCTCGACTCCCCAGAACCACCTGCCGGACACGCCAGTATCACCAGCCGGCTACGCCACAACCACTTGTCGCACACTCCGGAATCACCTTCTGGGCATGCTGGGACCACCTCTCAGAGGTGCCACAACCACATGCCGCAGACGGCGGAAGCACCTGCCGAGAATGCCGGAAGTTCCTGATCCACTCCCAAGAACCACCTGCCGGACACGCCAAAATCACCTGCCGGCTACGCCAGAACCACTTGGGGGACACTCCAGAATCGCCTGCCGGGCATGCCAGCACAACCTCTCAGAAGTGCCAGAAGCACGTGCCGGACAGGCCGGAACCATCTCCCGGACAGACCGGAAACACAGGAAACACTCGCCGGAACCACCTGCTTGACTCACCGGTCCCACCTGCCGGACACGCCAAAATCAGCTGCCCGCTACACCAGAACCACTTGGTGGACAAGCCGGAATCACGTGAACGGCATCCCGACACAACCTCTCAGACGTGCCAGAACCTCTTGCCGGACACCCCAGAACCACCTGCTGGACAGACCGGAACCACCTGCCGGACACGCCAGAACCACCGGCTCGACTCGCCGTAACCATTGCCGCACATGCAAAATCACCTGCCGGCTACGCCAGAACCACTTGGCGAACACTCTGGAATCACCTGCCGGGCATGGCGGAACCACCTCTCACACATGCCGGAACCACATGCCAATGACACCGGAAACACCTGCCGAGCACGCCAGAACCACCTGCTCAACTCGCCAAAACCAACTGCCGTACATGCCAAAATCACCTGCCGGCTACGCCACAACCATTTGGTGAACACTTCGGAATCACCTGCCGGGCTAGCTGGAACCACCTGCCGGTCACGCCAACATCACCTGCCAGCTATGCCAGAACCACTTGGCGGACACCATGGAAACACCTGTCGGGCCGGCCGGAACCACCTCTCAGACGTGCCAGAACCATGTGCCTGAGATGCCGGAACCACACCCCGAACAGAGCGAAACCACCTGCCAGACCCACCTGAACCACCTGCCGAGCACGCTGGAACCACCTACTCGACTCGCCGGAACCACCTACCTGACACGCCAAAATCACCTGCCGGGTATGCCAGAACCACTTGGTGGACACTCCGGAATCATCTGCCGGACATGCCAGAACCGGCTCTCAGACACACCAGAACCACGTGCCGGACACGCCGGAAGCACCTGCTGAGCATGCCTGAGCCACATCCTCGACTTGCAAGAAAAACCTGTCGGACATGCCAAAATCACCTGCCGGGTACGCCAGAAACACTTGGCGGACGCTCAGGAATCACCTGTCGGGCGTGCCGGAACCACCTCTCAGACGTGCCAGAACCTCGTGCCGGACACGCCAGAACCACCTGCCGGACAGACCGGAACCACCTGCCGGACACGCTGGAACCACAAGCTGGACTCGCCGGAACCACCGCTGGACATGCAAAATCACCAGCCGGCTACGCCAGAACCACTTGGCGAACACTCCCGAATCACCTGCCGGGCATGCCGGAACCACATATCAGGCTTGCCAGAAACATGTTCCGGACACTCCCGTACCACCTGCCGAGTATGCCGGAACCACCTGATCCACTCACCAGAACCACCTGCTGGACACGCCAGAATCACCTGCCATCTACGCCAGAAACACTCGGCAGACACTCCGGAACCACCTGCCGGGCATGCCGGAACCATCTCTCAGACGTGCCAGAACCATGTTCCGGACACGCCGCTACCATCTGCCGAGCTCGCCGGAACCACCTGCTGGACACGCCAAAATCACCTGCCGGCTACGCCAGAACCACTTGGCGGACACTCCAGAATCACCTGCCGGGCTTGCTGGAACCACCTGCCGGTCACGCCAACATCACCTGCCAGCTACGCCAGAACCACTTGGCGGACACTCCGGAAACACCTGTCGGGCCGGCCGCAACCACCTCTCAGACGTGCCAGAACCACATGCCTGAGATGCCGGAACCACACCCCGAACAGACCAAAACCACCTGCCAGACCCGCCTGAACCCCCTGGCGAGCACACCTGATCCACCTGTTCAACTAGCCGGAACCACCTTCCTGACACGCCAAAATCACCTGCCAGGTATACCAGAACCACTTGGTGGACACTCCGGAATCATCTGCCAGACATGCCAGAACCAGCTCTCAGACACACCAGAACCACGTGCCAGAGACGCCGGAAGCACCAGCTGAGCATGCCTGAGCCACATGCTCGACTCGCAAGAAACACCTGTCGGACATGCCAAAATCACCTGCCGGGTACGCCAGAAACACTTGGCGGACGCTCAGGAATCACCTGTCGGGCGTGCCAGAACCACCTCTCAGACTTCCAGAACCATGTTCTGGAGACGCAGGTACCACCTGCCGAGTATGCCGGAACCAGCTGATCCACTCCCCAGAACTACCTAGTGGACACGCCAAAATCAACTGCCGGCTACGCCACAACCATTTGGTGAACTCTTTGGAATCACCTGCCGGGCTGGCTGGAACCACATGCCGGTCACGCCAACATCACCTGCCAGCTATGCGAGAACCACTTGGCGGACACCATGGAAACACCTGTCGGGCCGGCCGGAACCACCTATCAGACGTGCCAGAACCATGTGCCTGAGATGCGAGAACCACACCCCGAACAGACCGAAACCACGTGCCAGAACAGCCTGAACCACCTGCCGAGCACGCCGGAACCACCTACTCGACTCGCAGGAACCACGTACCTGACACGCTAAAATCACCTGCCGGGTATGCCACAACCACTTGGTGGACACTCCGGAATCATCTGCCGGACATGCCAGAACCATCTCTCAGACACACCAGAACCACGTGCCGGACACGCCGGAAGCACCTGCTGATCATGCCTGAGCCAAATGCTCGACTTGCAAGAAACGCCTGCCAGACACGCCAAAATCACCTGCCGGTTACGCTAGAACCACGTGGCGGACACTCCGGAATAACCTGTCGGGCATGCCGGAACCAACTCTCAGACGTGCCAGAACCTCGTGCCGGACACGCCAGAACCACCTGCCGCACAGACAGGAACCACCTGCTGGACACGCCAGAACCACCGGCCTGACTCGTCGGAACCACCGCCGGACATGCAAAATGACCTGCCGGCTACGCCAGAACCACTTGGTGAACACTCCGGAATCACCTGTCGGGCATGCCGGAACCACCTCTCAGACTTGCCAGAACCATGTTCCGAACACGCCGGTACCACCTGCCGAGTATGCCGGAACCACCTGATCCACTCCCCAGAACCACCTGCTGGACACGCCAGAACCACCTGCCGGCTACGCCAGAACCACTCGGCAGACACTCTGGAACGACCTGCCGGGCATGCCGGAAACACCTCTCAGAGGTGCCAGAACCACATGGTGGACACTCCGGAATCATCTGCCGGACATGCCAGAACCAGCTCTCAGACACACCAGAACCAGGTGCCAGACACGCTGGAAGCACCTGCTGATCATGCCCGAGCCAAATGCTCGACTTGCAAGAAACACATGCCAGACACGCCAAAACGCCTGCCGGGTACGCCAGAACCACGTGGCGGACACTCCGGAATCACCTGTCGGGCAAGCCGGAACCAACTCTCAGATGTGGCAGAACCTCGTGCCGGACACGCCAGAACCACCTGCCAGACAGACCAGAAACACCTGCTGAACATGCCAGAAACACTCGGCAGAGACTCCGGAATCACATGCCAGGCATCCCGGAACCACCTCTCAGAGGTGACAGAACCAAATGCCGGACACTCCGGTATCACCTCCCGGGCATGCCGGAACCACCTCTCAGAGGTGCCAGAACCACATGCCGGACACTCCGGAATCACCTGCCGGGCATGCCGGAACCACCTGCCGGACATGCCGGAACCACCGGCTCGACTCGCCGGAACCATAGCCGGACATGCAAAATCAACTGCCGGCTACGCCAGAACCACTTGGCGAACACTCCGGAATCACCAGCCGGGCATGGCGGAGCCACCTCTCAGACATGCCGGAACCACATGCCAATGACAAGGGAAGCACCTGCCGAGCACGCCAGAACCACCTCCTCGACTCGCCAAAACCACCTGCTGGACACGCCAAAATCACCTGCCGGGTATGCCAGAACCACGTGGCGGACACTCCGGAATCACCTGTCGGGCAAGCCGGAACCAACTCTCAGAAGTGCCAGAACCTCGTGCCGGACATGCCAGAACCACCTGCCGGACAGACCCGAAACACCTGCCGGACACGCCAGAACCACCTGCTCGACTCGCCAAAACCACCCGCTGGACACGCCAAAATCACCTGCCGGCTACGCCAGAACCACTCGGCAGACACTCCGGAATCACCTGCCGGGCTGGCTGGAACCACCTGCCGGTCACGCCAACATCACCTTTCAGCTACGCCAGAACCACTTGGCGGACACTCCGGAAACACCTGTCGGGCCGGCCGTAACCACCTCTCAGACGTGCCAGAACCATGAGCCTGAGATGCCGGAACCACTACCCGAACAGACCGAAACCACCTGCCAGACCCGCCTGAACCCCCTGGCGAGCACGCCTGATCCACCTGCTCAACTAGCCGGAACCACCTTCCTGACACGCCTATATCACCTGCCAGGTATAGCAGAACCACTTGGTGGACATTCCGGAATCATCTGCCGGACATGCCAGAACCAGCTCTCAGACACACCAGAACCACGTGCCAGAGACGCGGGAAACACCAGCTGAGCATGCCTCAGCCACCTGCTCGACTCGCAAGAAACACCTGTCGGACATGCCAAAATCACCTGCCGGGTACGCCAGAAACACTTGGCGGACGCTCCGGAATCACCTGTCGGGCGTGCCGGGACCACCTCTCAGACTTGCCAGAACCATGTTCTGGACACGCCGGGACCAACTGCCGAGTATGCCGGAACCAGCGGATCCACTCCCCAGAACCATCTAGTGGACACGCCAAAATCAACTGCCGGCTACCCCAGAACCACTCGGCAGACACTCCGGAATCACATGCCAGGCATTCCGGAACCACCTCTCAGAGGTGCCAGAACCAAATGCCGGAGACTCCGGTATCACCTGCCGGGCATCCCGGAACCACCTCTCAGAGGTGCCAGAACCACATGCCGGACACTCCGGAATCACCTGCCGGGCATGCCGGAATCACCTGCTGGACATGCCGGAATCACCTGCCGGACATGCCGGAACCACCGGCTCGAGTCTCCGTAACCATTGCCGGACATGCAAAATCACCTGCCGGCTACGCCAGAACCACTTGGCGAACACTCCGGAATCACCTGCCTGGCATGGCAGCACCACCTCTCAGATATGCCGGAACCACATGCCAATGACACCGGAAGCTCCTGCCGAGCACGCCAGAACAACCTGCTTGACTCGCCAAAACCACCTGCTGGACACGCCGAATTCACCTGCCGGCTAGGCCACAACCATTTGGTGAACTCTTCAGAATCACCTGCCGGGCTTTCTGTAACCACCTGCCGGTCACGCCAACATCACCTGCCAGCTATGCCAGAACCACTTGGCGGACACCATGGAAACACCTGCCGGGCCGGCCGGAACCACCTCTCAGACTTGCCAGAACCATGTTCCGGACATGCCGGAACCACCTGCCGAGCTCGCCGGAACCACCTGCTGGACACGCCAGAATCACCTGCCGGCTACGCCAGAACCTCTCGGCAGACACTCCGGAACCACCTGCCGGGCAAGCCGGAACCACCTCTCAGAGGTGCAAGAACCACATGCTGGACACTCTGGAATCACCTACCGGGCATGCTGGAACCACGTGCTGGACATGCAGGAACCACCTGCGGGACATGCCGGAACTACCTGCCGGACATTCCGGAAACACCGGCTCGACTCGCCGGAACCATTGCCGGACATGCAAAATCACATGCCGGCTACGCCAGAACCACTTGGCGAACACTCCGGTATCACCTGCCGGGCATGCCGGAACCACCTCTTAGAGGTGCCAGAACCACATGCCAGACACTCCGGAATCACCTGCCGGGCATGCCAGAACCACCTGCCGGACATGCCGTAACCACCGGCTCGACTCGCCGGAACCATTGCCGGACATGCAAAATCACCTGCCGGGTACGCCAGAACCACGTGGCGGACACTCCGGAATCACCTGCAGGGCATGCCGGAACCACCTGCTGGACATGCTGGAATCACCTGCCGGACATGCTGGAATCACCTGCTCGAGTCGCCGGAACCATTGCCGGACATGCAAAATCACCTGCTGGCTACGCCAGAACCACTTGGCGAACACTCCGGAATCACCTGCCTGGCATGGCGGAACCACCTCTCAGACATGCCAGAACCACATGCCAATGACACCGAAAGCACCTGCCGAGCACGCCAGAACCACCTGCTCGACTCGCCAAAACCACCTGCTGGACACGCCAACATCACCTGCCAGCTATGCCAGAACCTCTTTGCGGACACCATGGAAACACCTGTCGGGCCGGCCGGAACCACCTATCAGACGTGCCAGAACCATGTGCCTGAGATGCCGGAACCACACCCCGAAAAGACCGAAACCACCTGCCAGACCCGCCTGAACCACCTGCCGAGCACGCCGGAACCACCTACTCGACTCGCTGGAACCACCTTCCTGACACGCTAAAATCACCTGCCGGGTACGCCAGAACCACGTGGCGGACACTCCGGAACCACCTGTCGGGCATGCCGGAACCAACTCTCAGACGTGCCAGAACCTCATGCCGGTCACGCCAGAACCACCTGCCGGACAGACCGGAAACACCTGCTGGACACGCCGGAACCACCGGCTCGACTCGCCGGAACCACCACCGGACATGCAAAATGACCTGCCGGCTACGCCAGAACCACTTGGCGAACACTCCGGAATCACCTGTCGGGCAGGCCGGAACCACCTCTCAGACTTGCCAGAGCCAAGTTCCGGACACGCCGGTACCACCTGCCGAGTATGCCGGAACCACCTGATCCACTCCCCAGAACCACCTGCTGGATGCGCCAGAATCACCTGCCGGCTACTCCAGAACCACTTGGCAGACACTCCGTAACCAACTGCCGGGCATGCCGCAACCACCTCTCAGAGGTGCCAGAACCACATGCCGGACACTCCGGAATCACCTGCCGGGCATGCCGGAACCATCTCTCAGATGTGCCAGAACCATGTTCCGGACACGCCGGTACCACCTGCCGAGCTCGCCGGAACCACCTGCTGGACACGCAAAAATCACCTGCAGGCTACGCCAGAACCACTCGGAGGACACTCCGGAATCACATGCCGTGCATTCCGGATCCACCTCTCACAGGTGCCAGAACCACATGCTGGACACTCCGGAATCTCCTGCCGGGCATGCCGGAACCACCTCTCAGAGGTCCCAGAACCACATGCCGGACACTCCGGAATCACCTGCCGGGCATTCCGGAACCATCTGCTGGACAGACCGGAACCACCGGCTCGAGTCGCCGGAATCATTGCCGGACATGCAAAATCACCTGCCGGCTACGCCAGAACCACTTGGCGAACACTCCGGAACCACCTGTCGGGCTTGCCGGAACCACCACTCAGACATGCCGGAACCACATGCCAATGACACCGGAAGCACCTGCCGAGCACGCCAGAACCACCTGCTCGACTTGCAACAACCACCCGCTGGACACGCCAAAATCACGTGCCGGCTACGCCAGAACCACTCAGCAGACACTCCGGAATCACCTGCCGGGCTGCCTGGAACTACCTGCCGGTCACGCCAACATCACCTTTCAGCTACGCCAGAACCACTTGGCGGACACTCCGGAAACACCTGTCGGGCCGGCCGGAACCACCTCTCAGACGTGCCGGAACCATGAGCCTGAGATGCCGGAACCACTCTCCAAACAGCCCGAAACCACCTGCCACACCCGCCTGAACCCCCTGGCGAGTTCGCCTGATCCACCTGCTCAACTAGCCGGAACCACCTTCCTGACACGCCAAAATCACCTGCCAGGTCTACCAGAACCACTTGGTGGACACTCCGGAATCATCTGCCGGACATGCCAGATCCAGCTCTCAGACACACAAGAACCACGTGCCAGAGACGCCGGAAGCACCAGCTGAGCATGCCTGAGCCACCTCCTCGACTCGCAAGAAACACCTGTCGGACATGCCAAAATCACCTGCCGGGTACGCCAGAATCACTTGGCGGACGCTCCGGAATCACCTGTCGGGCATGCCGGAACCACCTCTCAGGCTTGCCAGAACCATGTCCTGGACACGCCGGTACCACCTGCCGAGTATGCCGGAACCAGCTGATCCACTCCCCAGAACCACGTAGTGGACACGCAAAATCAACTGCCGGCTACGCCGGAACCACCGGCTCGACTCGCCGGAACCACCACCGGACATGCAAAATGACCTGCCGGCTACGCCAGAACCACGTGGCGGACACTCCGGAATCACCTGTCGGGCATGCCGGAACCAACTCTCAGACGTGCCAGAACCTCATGACGGTCACGCCAGAACCACCTGCCGGACAGACCGGAAACACCTGCTGGACACGCCGGAACCACCGGCTCGACTCGCCGGAACCACCACCGGACATGCAAAATGACCTGCCGGCTACGCCAGAACCACTTGGCAAACACTCCGGAATCACCTGTCGGGCATGCCGGAACCACCTCTCAGACTTTCCAGAGCCAAGTTCCAGACACGCCGGTACCACCTGCCGAGTATGCTGGAACCACCTGATCCACTCCCCAGAACCACCTGCTGGATACGCCAGAATCACCTGCTGGCTACTCCAGAACCACTCGGCAGACACTCCGTAACCAACTGCCGGGCATGCCGCAACCACCTCTCAGAGGTGCCAGAACCACATGCCGGACACTCCGGAATCACCTGCCGGGCATGCCGGAACAATCTCTCAGACGTGCCAGAACCATGTTCCGGACATGCCGGGACCACCTGCCGAGATCGCCGGAACCACCTGCTGGACACGCCAAAATCACCTGCCGGCTACCCCAGAACCACTCGGCAGACACTCCGGAATCACATGCCGTGCATTCCGGAACCACCTCTCACAGGTGCCAGAACCACATGCTGGACACTCCGGAATCACCTGCCGGGCATGCCGGAAACACCTCTCAGAGGTCCCAGAACCACATGCCGGACAATCCGGAATCACCTGCCGGGCATTCCGGAACCACCTCTCAGAGGTGCCAGAACCACATGCCGGAGACTCTGGAATCACCTGCCGGGCATGCCGGAACCTTCTCTCAGACGTGCCACAACCACGTGCCGGAGAGACCGGAAGCACCTGCCGAGCTCTCCGGAACCACCTGCTGGACATGCCGGAACCACCTGCCTCACAGGCCAAAATCATATGCCAGCTACGCCAAAACCACTGGGTGGACACTCCAGAATCAACTTGCGGGCATGCCGGAACCACGTCATGGACAGACGGCAAACACCTGCCGGACCTGCCGGAACCACCTGCCGAGCACGCCGGAACCACCTGCTCGACTCAACAGAGCCACCTGCCGGACACACCAGACACACCTGCGGGGTACGCCAGAACCACTTGGAGGACTCTCCGGGATCACCTGCCGGGCATGCCGGAACCACCTCTCAGAGGTGCCAGAACCATGTGCCGGACACGCCGGGACCACCTGCTGAGTATGCCGGAACCACCTGCTCCACTCCCCAGAACCACCTGCTGGACACGCCAAAATCACCTGCCGGCTACGCCAGAACCACTCGGCAGACACTCCGGAACCACCTCCAGGACAGACCGGAACCAGCTGCCGGACACCCCGGGAACACCTGCTCGACTCGCCAGAACCACCTGCCGGACACGCCAGAATCACCAGCCGGCTACGCCACAACCACTTGTCGCACGCTCCGGAATCACCTGCCGGGCATGCTGGAACCACCTCTCAGAGGTGCCAAAACCACATGCCGGAGACGGCGGAAGCACCTGCCGAGAATGCCGGAAGTTCCTGATCAACTCCCCAGAACCACCTGCCGGACTCGCCAAAATCACCTGCCGGCTACGCCAGAACCACTTGGCGGACACTCCAGAATCACCTGCCGGGCATGCCAGCACAACCTCTCAGAAGTGCCAGGAGCACGTGCCGGACAGGCCGGAACCATCTCCCGGACAGACAGGAAACACAGGAAACACTCGCCGGAACCACCTGCTTGACTCACCGCTCCCAACGGCCGGACACGCCAAAATCAGCTGCCCGCTACACCAGAACCACTTGGTGGACAAGCCGGAATCACGTGAAGGGCATGCCGACGCAACCTCTCAGACGTGCCAGAACCTGGTGCCGGACACCCCAGAACCACCTGCTGGACAGACCGGAACCACCTGCCGGACACGCCAGAACCACCGGCTCGACTCGCCGGAACCATTGCCGGACATGCAAAATCACCTGCCGGCTACGCCAGAACCACTTGGCGGACACTCCGGAATCACCTGCCGGGCATGGCGGAACCACCTCTCAGACATGCCGGAACCACATGCCATAGACACCGGAAGCACCTGCCGAGCACGCCAGAACCACCTGCTCGACTCGCCAAAACAACCTGCCGGTCACGCGAACATCACCTGCCACCTACGCAAGAAACATTTGGTGGACACTCCCGAGTCACCTGCCGGGCATGCCGGAACCACGTGATCCACTCCCCAGAACCACCTGCTGGACACGCCAGAATCACCTGCCGTCTACGCCAGAACCACTCGGCAGACACTCCGGAACCACCTGCCGGGCATGCCGGAACCACCTCTCAGAGGTGCCAGAACCACATGCCGGACACTCCGGAATCACCTGCCGGGCATGCCGCAACCATCTCTCAGACGTGCCAGACCCATGTTCCGGACACGCCGCTACCATCTGCCGAGCTCCCCGGAACCACCTGCTGGACACGCCAAAATCACCTGCCGTCTACGCCAGAACCACTCGGCAGACACTCCGGAATCACCTGCCGGGCATGCCGGAACCACCTATCAAAGGTGCCAGAACCACATGCCGGAGACTCTGGAATCACCTGCCGGGCATGCTGGAACCATCTCTCAGACATGCCACAACCACGGGCCGGAGAGACCGGAAGCACCTGCCGAGCTCCCCGGAACCACCTGCTGGACACGCCAAAATCACCTGCCGTCTACGCCAGAACCACTCGGCAGACACTCCGGAATCACCTGCCGGGCATGCCGGAACCACCTATCAAAGGTGCCAGAACCACATGCCGGAGACTCTGGAATCACCTGCCGGGCATGCTGGAACCATCTCTCAGACATGCCACAACCACGGGCCGGAGAGACCGGAAGCACCTGCCGAGCTCTCCGGAACCACCTGCTGGACATGCCGGAACCACCTGCCTCACAGGCCAAAATCCTATGCCGGCTACGCCAAAACCACTGGGTGGACACTCCAGAATCACCTTGCGGGCATGCCGGAACCACGTCATGGACAGACGGCAAAAACCTGCGGGAACCACCTGCCGAGCACGCCGGAACCACCTGCTCGACTCAACAGAGCCACCTGCCGGACACACCAGAAACACCTGCGGGGTACGCCAGAACCACTTGGAGGACTCTCTGGGATCACCTGCCGGGCATGCCGGAACCACCTCTCAGAGGTGCCAGAACCATGTGACGGACACGCCGGGACCACCTGCCGAGTATGCCGGAACCAGCTGATCCACTCCCCAGAACCACCTACTGGACACGCCAAAATCAACTGCCGGCTATGCCAGAACCACACGGCAGACACTCCGGAATCACATGCCAGGCATTCCGGAACCACCTCTCAGAGGTGCCAGAACCACATGCCGGAGACTCCGGAATCACCTGCCGGGCATGCCGGAACCACCTATCAAAGGTGCCAGAACCACATGCCGGAGACTCTGGAATCACCTGCCGGGCATGCCGGAACCTTCTCTCAGACGTGCCACAACGACGTGCCGGAGAGACCGGAAGCCCCTGCCGAGCTCTCCAGAACCACCTGCTCGACTCACCAGAGCCACCTGCTGGACACACCAGAGACACCTGCGGGGTACGCCAGAACCACTTGGAGGACTCTCCGGGATCACCTGCTGGGCATGCCGGAACCACCTCTCAGAGGTGCCAGGACCATGTGCCGGACACGCCGGGACCACCTGCCAAGTATGCCGGAACCACCTGCTCCACTCCCCAGAACCACCTGCTGGACACGCCAAAATCACCTGCCGGCTACGCCAGAACCACTCGGCAGACACTCCGGAACCACCTCCAGGACAGACCGGAACCAGCTGCCGGACATGCCGGGACCACCTGCTCGACTCCCCAGAACCACCTGCCGGACACGCCAGTATCACCAGCCGGCTACGCCACAACCACTTGTCGCACACTCCGGAATCACCTTCTGGGCATGCTGGGACCACCTCTCAGAGGTGCCACAACCACATGCCGCAGACGGCGGAAGCACCTGCCGAGAATGCCGGAAGTTCCTGATCCACTCCCAAGAACCACCTGCCGGACACGCCAAAATCACCTGCCGGCTACGCCAGAACCACTTGGGGGACACTCCAGAATCGCCTGCCGGGCATGCCAGCACAACCTCTCAGAAGTGCCAGAAGCACGTGCCGGACAGGCCGGAACCATCTCCCGGACAGACCGGAAACACAGGAAACACTCGCCGGAACCACCTGCTTGACTCACCGGTCCCACCTGCCGGACACGCCAAAATCAGCTGCCCGCTACACCAGAACCACTTGGTGGACAAGCCGGAATCACGTGAACGGCATCCCGACACAACCTCTCAGACGTGCCAGAACCTCTTGCCGGACACCCCAGAACCACCTGCTGGACAGACCGGAACCACCTGCCGGACACGCCAGAACCACCGGCTCGACTCGCCGTAACCATTGCCGCACATGCAAAATCACCTGCCGGCTACGCCAGAACCACTTGGCGAACACTCTGGAATCACCTGCCGGGCATGGCGGAACCACCTCTCACACATGCCGGAACCACATGCCAATGACACCGGAAACACCTGCCGAGCACGCCAGAACCACCTGCTCAACTCGCCAAAACCAACTGCCGTACATGCCAAAATCACCTGCCGGCTACGCCACAACCATTTGGTGAACACTTCGGAATCACCTGCCGGGCTAGCTGGAACCACCTGCCGGTCACGCCAACATCACCTGCCAGCTATGCCAGAACCACTTGGCGGACACCATGGAAACACCTGTCGGGCCGGCCGGAACCACCTCTCAGACGTGCCAGAACCATGTGCCTGAGATGCCGGAACCACACCCCGAACAGAGCGAAACCACCTGCCAGACCCACCTGAACCACCTGCCGAGCACGCTGGAACCACCTACTCGACTCGCCGGAACCACCTACCTGACACGCCAAAATCACCTGCCGGGTATGCCAGAACCACTTGGTGGACACTCCGGAATCATCTGCCGGACATGCCAGAACCGGCTCTCAGACACACCAGAACCACGTGCCGGACACGCCGGAAGCACCTGCTGAGCATGCCTGAGCCACATCCTCGACTTGCAAGAAAAACCTGTCGGACATGCCAAAATCACCTGCCGGGTACGCCAGAAACACTTGGCGGACGCTCAGGAATCACCTGTCGGGCGTGCCGGAACCACCTCTCAGACGTGCCAGAACCTCGTGCCGGACACGCCAGAACCACCTGCCGGACAGACCGGAACCACCTGCCGGACACGCTGGAACCACAAGCTCGACTCGCCGGAACCACCGCTGGACATGCAAAATCACCAGCCGGCTACGCCAGAACCACTTGGCGAACACTCCCGAATCACCTGCCGGGCATGCCGGAACCACATATCAGGCTTGCCAGAAACATGTTCCGGACACTCCGGTACCACCTGCCGAGTATGCCGGAACCACCTGATCCACTCACCAGAACCACCTGCTGGACACGCCAGAATCACCTGCCATCTACGCCAGAAACACTCGGCAGACACTCCGGAACCACCTGCCGGGCATGCCGGAACCATCTCTCAGACGTGCCAGAACCATGTTCCGGACACGCCGCTACCATCTGCCGAGCTCGCCGGAACCACCTGCTGGACACGCCAAAATCACCTGCCGGCTACGCCAGAACCACTTGGCGGACACTCCAGAATCACCTGCCGGGCTTGCTGGAACCACCTGCCGGTCACGCCAACATCACCTGCCAGCTACGCCAGAACCACTTGGCGGACACTCCGGAAACACCTGTCGGGCCGGCCGCAACCACCTCTCAGACGTGCCAGAACCACATGCCTGAGATGCCGGAACCACACCCCGAACAGACCAAAACCACCTGCCAGACCCGCCTGAACCCCCTGGCGAGCACACCTGATCCACCTGTTCAACTAGCCGGAACCACCTTCCTGACACGCCAAAATCACCTGCCAGGTATACCAGAACCACTTGGTGGACACTCCGGAATCATCTGCCAGACATGCCAGAACCAGCTCTCAGACACACCAGAACCACGTGCCAGAGACGCCGGAAGCACCAGCTGAGCATGCCTGAGCCACATGCTCGACTCGCAAGAAACACCTGTCGGACATGCCAAAATCACCTGCCGGGTACGCCAGAAACACTTGGCGGACGCTCAGGAATCACCTGTCGGGCGTGCCAGAACCACCTCTCAGACTTCCAGAACCATGTTCTGGAGACGCAGGTACCACCTGCCGAGTATGCCGGAACCAGCTGATCCACTCCCCAGAACTACCTAGTGGACACGCCAAAATCAACTGCCGGCTACGCCACAACCATTTGGTGAACTCTTTGGAATCACCTGCCGGGCTGGCTGGAACCACATGCCGGTCACGCCAACATCACCTGCCAGCTATGCGAGAACCACTTGGCGGACACCATGGAAACACCTGTCGGGCCGGCCGGAACCACCTATCAGACGTGCCAGAACCATGTGCCTGAGATGCGAGAACCACACCCCGAACAGACCGAAACCACGTGCCAGAACAGCCTGAACCACCTGCCGAGCACGCCGGAACCACCTACTCGACTCGCAGGAACCACGTACCTGACACGCTAAAATCACCTGCCGGGTATGCCACAACCACTTGGTGGACACTCCGGAATCATCTGCCGGACATGCCAGAACCATCTCTCAGACACACCAGAACCACGTGCCGGACACGCCGGAAGCACCTGCTGATCATGCCTGAGCCAAATGCTCGACTTGCAAGAAACGCCTGCCAGACACGCCAAAATCACCTGCCGGTTACGCTAGAACCACGTGGCGGACACTCCGGAATAACCTGTCGGGCATGCCGGAACCAACTCTCAGACGTGCCAGAACCTCGTGCCGGACACGCCAGGACCACCTGCCGCACAGACAGGAACCACCTGCTGGACACGCCAGAACCACCGGCCTGACTCGTCGGAACCACCGCCGGACATGCAAAATGACCTGCCGGCTACGCCAGAACCACTTGGTGAACACTCCGGAATCACCTGTCGGGCATGCCGGAACCACCTCTCAGACTTGCCAGAACCATGTTCCGAACACGCCGGTACCACCTGCCGAGTATGCCGGAACCACCTGATCCACTCCCCAGAACCACCTGCTGGACACGCCAGAACCACCTGCCGGCTACGCCAGAACCACTCGGCAGACACTCTGGAACGACCTGCCGGGCATGCCGGAAACACCTCTCAGAGGTGCCAGAACCACATGGTGGACACTCCGGAATCATCTGCCGGACATGCCAGAACCAGCTCTCAGACACACCAGAACCACGTGCCAGACACGCTGGAAGCACCTGCTGATCATGCCCGAGCCAAATGCTCGACTTGCAAGAAACACATGCCAGACACGCCAAAACGCCTGCCGGGTACGCCAGAACCACGTGGCGGACACTCCGGAATCACCTGTCGGGCAAGCCGGAACCAACTCTCAGATGTGGCAGAACCTCGTGCCGGACACGCCAGAACCACCTGCCAGACAGACCAGAAACACCTGCTGAACATGCCAGAAACACTCGGCAGAGACTCCGGAATCACATGCCAGGCATCCCGGAACCACCTCTCAGAGGTGACAGAACCAAATGCCGGACACTCCGGTATCACCTCCCGGGCATGCCGGAACCACCTCTCAGAGGTGCCAGAACCACATGCCGGACACTCCGGAATCACCTGCCGGGCATGCCGGAACCACCTGCCGGACATGCCGGAACCACCGGCTCGACTCGCCGGAACCATAGCCGGACACGCAAAATCAACTGCCGGCTACGCCAGAACCACTTGGCGAACACTCCGGAATCACCAGCCGGGCATGGCGGAGCCACCTCTCAGACATGCCGGAACCACATGCCAATGACAAGGGAAGCACCTGCCGAGCACGCCAGAACCACCTGCTCGACTCGCCAAAACCACCTGCTGGACACGCCAAAATCACCTGCCGGGTATGCCAGAACCACGTGGCGGACACTCCGGAATCACCTGTCGGGCAAGCCGGAACCAACTCTCAGAAGTGCCAGAACCTCGTGCCGGACATGCCAGAACCACCTGCCGGACAGACCCGAAACACCTGCCGGACACGCCAGAACCACCTGCTCGACTCGCCAAAACCACCCGCTGGACACGCCAAAATCACCTGCCGGCTACGCCAGAACCACTCGGCAGACACTCCGGAATCACCTGCCGGGCTGGCTGGAACCACCTGCCGGTCACGCCAACATCACCTTTCAGCTACGCCAGAACCACTTGGCGGACACTCCGGAAACACCTGTCGGGCCGGCCGGAACCACCTCTCAGACGTGCCAGAACCATGAGCCTGAGATGCCGGAACCACTCCCCGAACAGACCGAAACCACCTGCCAGACCCGCCTGAACCCCCTGGCGAGCACGCCTGATCCACCTGCTCAACTAGCCGGAACCACCTTCCTGACACGCCTATATCACCTGCCAGGTATAGCAGAACCACTTGGTGGACATTCCGGAATCATCTGCCGGACATGCCAGAACCAGCTCTCAGACACACCAGAACCACGTGCCAGAGACGCGGGAAACACCAGCTGAGCATGCCTCAGCCACCTGCTCGACTCGCAAGAAACACCTGTCGGACATGCCAAAATCACCTGCCGGGTACGCCAGAAACACTTGGCGGACGCTCCGGAATCACCTGTCGGGCGTGCCGGGACCACCTCTCAGACTTGCCAGAACCATGTTCTGGACACGCCGGGACCAACTGCCGAGTATGCCGGAACCAGCGGATCCACTCCCCAGAACCATCTAGTGGACACGCCAAAATCAACTGCCGGCTACCCCAGAACCACTCGGCAGACACTCCGGAATCACATGCCAGGCATTCCGGAACCACCTCTCAGAGGTGCCAGAACCAAATGCCGGAGACTCCGGTATCACCTGCCGGGCATCCCGGAACCACCTCTCAGAGGTGCCAGAACCACATGCCGGACACTCCGGAATCACCTGCCGGGCATGCCGGAATCACCTGCTGGACATGCCGGAATCACCTGCCGGACATGCCGGAACCACCGGCTCGAGTCTCCGTAACCATTGCCGGACATGCAAAATCACCTGCCGGCTACGCCAGAACCACTTGGCGAACACTCCGGAATCACCTGCCTGGCATGGCAGCACCACCTCTCAGATATGCCGGAACCACATGCCAATGACACCGGAAGCTCCTGCCGAGCACGCCAGAACAACCTGCTTGACTCGCCAAAACCACCTGCTGGACACGCCGAATTCACCTGCCGGCTAGGCCACAACCATTTGGTGAACTCTTCAGAATCACCTGCCGGGCTTTCTGGAACCACCTGCCGGTCACGCCAACATCACCTGCCAGCTATGCCAGAACCACTTGGCGGACACCATGGAAACACCTGTCGGGCCGGCCGGAACCACCTCTCAGACTTGCCAGAACCATGTTCCGGACATGCCGGAACCACCTGCCGAGCTCGCCGGAACCACCTGCTGGACACGCCAGAATCACCTGCCGGCTACGCCAGAACCTCTCGGCAGACACTCCGGAACCACCTGCCGGGCAAGCCGGAACCACCTCTCAGAGGTGCAAGAACCACATGCTGGACACTCTGGAATCACCTACCGGGCATGCTGGAACCACGTGCTGGACATGCAGGAACCACCTGCGGGACATGCCGGAACTACCTGCCGGACATTCCGGAAACACCGGCTCGACTCGCCGGAACCATTGCCGGACATGCAAAATCACATGCCGGCTACGCCAGAACCACTTGGCGAACACTCCGGTATCACCTGCCGGGCATGCCGGAACCACCTCTTAGAGGTGCCAGAACCACATGCCAGACACTCCGGAATCACCTGCCGGGCATGCCAGAACCACCTGCCGGACATGCCGTAACCACCGGCTCGACTCGCCGGAACCATTGCCGGACATGCAAAATCACCTGCCGGGTACGCCAGAACCACGTGGCGGACACTCCGGAATCACCTGCAGGGCATGCCGGAACCACCTGCTGGACATGCTGGAATCACCTGCCGGACATGCTGGAACCACCTGCTCGAGTCGCCGGAACCATTGCCGGACATGCAAAATCACCTGCTGGCTACGCCAGAACCACTTGGCGAACACTCCGGAATCACCTGCCTGGCATGGCGGAACCACCTCTCAGACATGCCAGAACCACATGCCAATGACACCGAAAGCACCTGCCGAGCACGCCAGAACCACCTGCTCGACTCGCCAAAACCACCTGCTGGACACGCCAACATCACCTGCCAGCTATGCCAGAACCTCTTTGCGGACACCATGGAAACACCTGTCGGGCCGGCCGGAACCACCTCTCAGACGTGCCAGAACCATGTGCCTGAGATGCCGGAACCACACCCCGAACAGACCGAAACCACCTGCCAGACCCGCCTGAACCACCTGCCGAGCACGCCGGAACCACCTACTCGACTCGCCGGAACCACCTACCTGACACGCTAAAATCACCTGCCGGGTATGCCACAACCACTTGGTGGACACTCCGGAATCATCTGCCGGACATGACAGAACCAGCTCTCAGACACACCAGAACCACGTGCCGGACACGCCGGAAGCACCTGCTGATCATGCCTGAGCCAAAAGCTCGACTTGCGAGAAACACCTGCCAGACACGCCAAAATCACCTGCCGAGTACGCCAGAACCACGTGGCGCACACTCCAGAATCACCTGTCGGGCATGCCGGAAACAACTCTCAGACGTGCCAGAACCTCGTGCCGGACACGCCAGAACCACCTGCCGGACAGATCGGAAACACCTGCCGGACACGCAGGAACCACCGGCTCGACTCGCCGGAACCACAGCCGGACATGCAAAATGACCTGCCGGCTACGCCAGAACCACTTGGCGAACACTCCGGAATCACCTGTCGGGCAAGCCGGAACCAACTCTCAGAAGGGCCAGAACCTCGTGCCAGACACGCCAGAACCACCTGCCAGACAGACCGGAAACACCTGGTGGACACGCCAGAACCACTCGGCAGACACTCCGGAATCACATGCCAGGCATCCCGGAACCACCTCTCAGAGGTGCCAGAACCAAATGCCGGACACTCCGGTATCACCTGCTGGGCATGCCGGAACCAACTCTCAGAGGTGCCAGAACCACATGCCGGACACTCCGGAATCACCTGCCGGGCATGTAGGAACCACCTGATCCACTCCCCAGAACCACCTGCTGGACATGCCGGAATCACCTGCCGGACATGCTGGAACCACCTCTCAGAGGTGCCAGAACCACATGCCGGACACTCCGGAATCACCTGCCGGGAATGCTGGAACCACGTGCTTGACATGCCGGAACCACCTGCCGGACATGCCAGAACCACCTGCTGGACATTCCGGAACCACCGGCTCGACTCGCCGGAACCATTGTCTGACATGCAAAATCACCTGACGGCTACGCCAGAACCACTTGGCGAACACTCCGGTATCACCTGCCGGGCATGCCGGAACCACCTCTCAGACGTGCCAGAACCACATGCCGGACACTCCGGAATCACCTGCCGGGCATGCCGGGACCACCTGCTGGACATGCCGGAACCACCGGCTCGACTCGCCGGAACCATTGCCGGACATGCAAAATCACCTGCCGGCTACGCCAGAACCACTTGGCGGACACTCCGGAAACACCTGTCTGGCCGGCTGGAACCACCTCTCAGACGTGCCAGAACCATGTTCCTGAGATGGTGGAACCACTCCCCGAACAGACCGAAACCACCTGCCAGACCCGCCTGAAACCCCTGGCGAGCACGCCTGATCCACCTGCTCAACTAGCCGGAACCACCTTCCTGACACGCCAAAATCACCTGCCAGGTCTACCAGAACCACTTGGTGGACACTCTGGAATCATCTGCCGGACATGCCAGAACCAGCTCTCAGACACACCAGAACCACGTGCCTGAGACGCCGGAAGCATCAGCTGAGCATGCCTGAGCCACCTGCTCGACTCGCAAGATACACCTGTCGGACATGCCAAAATCACCTGCCGGGTACGCCAGAAACACTTGGCAGACGCTCCGGAATCACCTGTCGGTCGTGCCGGAACCACCTCTCAGACTTGCAAGAACCATGTACTGGACACGCCGGTACCACCTGCCGAGTATGCCGGAACCAGCTGTTCCACTCCCCAGAACCACCTAGTGGACACGCCAAAATCAACTGCCGGCTACGCCAGAACCACTCGGCAGACACTCCGGAATCACATGCCAGGCATTCCGGAACCACCTCTCAGAGGTGCCAGAACCGAATGCCGGACACTCCGCTATCACCTGCCGGGCATGCCGGAACCACCTCTCAGAGGTGCCAGAACCACATGCCGGAAACTCCGGAATCACCTGCGGGTCATGCCGGAACCACCTGCCGGACATGGCGGAACCACCGGCTCGACTCGCCGGAACCATTGCCGGACATGCAAAATCACCTGTCGGCTACGCCAGAACCACTTGGCGAGCACTCCGGAATCACCAGCCGGGCTGGCTGGAACCACCTGCCGGTCACGCCAACATCACCTTTCAGCTATGCCGGAACCACTTGGCGGACACTCCGGAAACACCTGTAGGGCCGGCGGGAACCACATCTCAGACGTGCCAGAACCATGTCCCTGAGATGCCGGAATCACACCCCGAACAGACCGAAACCACCTGCCAGACCCGCCTGAACAACCTGCCGAGCACGCCTGATCCACCTGCTCAACTAGCCGGAACCACCTTCCAGACACGCCAAAATCACCTGCCAGGTCTACCAGAACCACTTGGTGGACACTCCGGAATCATCTGCCGGACATGCCAGAACCAGCCCTCTGACACACCAGAACCACGTGCCGGACACGCCGGAAGCACCTGCTGATCATGCCTGAGCCACATGCTCGACTTGCCAGAAACACCTTCCAGACACGCCAAAATCACCTGCCAGGTAAGCCAGAACCACGTGGCGGACACTCCGGAATCTCCTGTCGGGCATGCCGGAACCAACTCTCAGACGTGCCAGAACCTCGTGCCGGTCACGCCAGAACCACCTGCCGGACAGACCGGAAACACCTGCTGGACACGCCGGAACCACCGGCTCGACTCGCCGGAACCACCACCGGACATGCAAAATGACCTGCCGGCTACGCCAGAACCACTTGGCGAACACTCCGGAATCACCTGCCGGGCATGCCGGAACCACCTGCAGGACATGCCGGAATCACCTGCCGGATATGCCGGGACCACCGGCTCGACTCGCCGGAACCATTGCCGGACATGCAAAATCACCTGCTGGCTACGCCAGAACCACTTGGCGAACACTCCAGAATCACCTGCCGGGCATGCTGGAACCACCTCTCAGACATGCCGGAACCACATGCCAATGACACCGGAAGCACCTGCCGAGCACGCCAGAACCACCTGCTCGACTCGCCAAAACCACCTGCTGGACACGCCAAAATCACCTGCCGGCTACGCCACAACCATTTGGTGAACTCTTCGGAATCACCTGCCGGGCTGGCTGGAACCACCTGCCGGTCACGCCAACATCACCTGCCAGCTATGCCAGAACCACTTGGCGGACACCATGGAAACACCTGTCGGGCCGGCCGGAACCACCTATCAGACCTGCCAGAACCATGTGCCTGAGAGGCCGGAACCACACCCTGAACAGACCAAAACCACCTGCCAGACCCGCCTGTACCACATGCCAAGCACGCTGGAACCACCTACTCGACTCGCTGGAACCACCTACCTGACACGCTAAAATCACAAGCCGGGTATGCCACAACCACTTGGTGGACACTCTGGAATCATCTGCTGGACATGACAGAACCAGCTCTCAGACTCACCAGAACCACGTGCCAGACACGCCGGAAGCACCTGCTGATCATGCCTGAGCCAAATGCTCGACTTGCCAGAAACACCTGCCAGACACGCCAAAATCACCTGCCGGGTACGCCAGAACCACGTGGCGGACACTCCGGAATCACCTGCCGGGCATGCCGGAACCACCTGCAGGACATGCCGGAATCACCGGCTCGACTCGCCGGAACCGTTGCCGGAAATGCAAAATCACCTGCCGGCTACGCCAGAACCACTTGGCAAACACTCCGGAATCACCTGCCGGGCATGGCAGAACCACCTCTCAGACATGCCGGAACCACATGCCAATGACACCGGAAGCAACTGCCGAGCACGCCAGAACCACCTGCTCGACTCGCCAAAACCACCCGCTGGACACGACAGAATCACCTGCCGGCTACGCCAGAACCACTCGGCAGACACTCCGGAATCAACTGCCGGGCTGGCTGGAACCACCTGCCGGTCACGCCAACATCACATTTCAGCTACGCCAGAACCACTTGGCGGACACTCCGGAAACACCTGTCGGGCCGGCCGGAACCACCTCTCAGACGTGCCAGAACCATGTGCCTGAGAAACCGGAACCACTCCCCGAACAGACCGAAACCACCTGCCAGACCCGCCTGAACCCCCTGGCGAGCACGCCTGATCCACCTGCTCAACTAGCCGGAACCACCTTCCTGACATGCCAAAATCACCTGCCAGGTCTACCAGAACCACTTGGTGGACACTCCGGAATCATCTGCCGGAAATGCCAGAACCAGATCTCAGACACACCAGAACCACGTGCCGGATACGCCGGAAGCACCTGCTGATCATGCCTGAGCCACATGCTCGACTTGCCAGAAACACCTGCCAGACACGCCAAAATCACCTGCCGGGTACGCCAGAACCACGTGGCGGACACTCCGGAATCACATGTCGGGCGTGCCGGAACCAACTCTCAGACGTGCCAGATCCACCTGCCGGACAGACCGGAAACACCTGCTGGACACGCCGGAACCACCGGCTCGACTCGCCGGAACCACCAGCGGACATGCAAAATGACCAGCCGGCTACGCCAGAACCACTTGCCGAACACTCCGGAATCACCTGTCGGGCGTGCCGGAACCACCTCTCAGACTTGCCATAACCATGTTCTGGACACGCCGGTACCACCTGCTGAGTATGCCGGAACCAGCTGATCCACTCCACAGAACCACCTAGTGGACACGCCAAAATCAACTGCCGGCTACGCCGGAACCACTGGCTCGACTCGCCGGAATCACTGCCGGACATGCAAAATGACCTGCCGGCTACGCCACAACCACTTGGCGAACACTCCGGAATCACCTGTCGGGCATACCGGAACCACCTCTCAGACTTGCCAGAACCAAGTTCCGGACACGCCTGTACCACCTGCCTAGTATGCCGGAACCATCTCTCAGACGTGCCAGCACCATGTTCCGGACACGCCGGTACCACCTGCCGAGCTCGCCGGAGCCACCTGCTGGACACGCCAAAATCACCTGCCGGGTACGACAGAACCACGTGGCGGACACTCCGGAATCACCTGTCGGGCATGCCGGAACCAACTCTCAGACGTGCCAGAGCCTCGTGCCGGTCACGCCAGAACCACCTGCCGGACAGACCGGCAACACCTGCTGGACACGCCGGAACCTCCGGCTCGACTCGCCGGAACCACCAGCGGAAATGCAAAATGACCTGCCGGCTACGCCAGAAAAACTTGGCGAACACTCCGGAATCACCTGTCGGGCATGCCGGAGCCACCTCTCAGAATTGCCAGATACAAGTACCGGACACGCCGGTACCACCTGCTGAGTATGCCGGAACCGCCTGATCCACTCCCCAGAACCACCTCCTGGACACGCCAGAATCACCTGCCGACTACGCCAGAACCACGCGGCAGACACTCCGGAACCACCTGCCGGGCATGCGGGAACCACCTCTCAGAGGTGCCAGAACCACATGCCGGACACTCCGGAATCACCTGCCGGGAATGCCGGAACCACCTGCTGGACATGCCGGAATCACCTGCCGGACATGCCGGAACCACCGGCTCGGCTCGCCGGAACCATTGCCGGACATGCAAAATCACCTGCTGGCTACGCCAGAACCACTTGGCGAACACTCCGGAATCACCTGCCGGGCATGGCGGAATCACCTCTCAGACATGCCAGAACCACATGCCAATGACACCGGAAACACCTGCCGAGCACGCCAGAACCAACTGCTCGACTCGCCAAAACCACCTGCTGGACACGCCAAAATCACCTGCCGGCTACGCCACAACCATTTGGTGAACTCTTCGGAATCACCTGCCGGGCTGGCTGGAACCACCTGCCGGTCACGCCAACATCACCTGCCAGCTATGCCAGAACCACTTGCCGGACACCATGGAAACACCTGTCGTGCCGGCTGGAACCACCTCTCAGACGTGCCAGAACCATGTGCCTGAGATGCCGGAACCACACCCCGAACAGACCGAAACCACCTGCCAGACCCGCCTGAACCACCTGCCGAGCACGCCGGAACCACCTACTCGACTCGCCGGAACCACCTACCTGACACGCTAAAATCACCTGCCGGGTATGCCACAACCACTTGGTGGACACTCCGGAATCATCTGCCGGACATGACAGAACCAGCTCTCAGACACACCAGAACCACGTGCCGGACACGCCGGAAGCACCTGCTGATCATGCCTGAGCCAAAAGCTCGACTTGCGAGAAACACCTGCCAGACACGCCAAAATCACCTGCCGAGTACGCCAGAACCACGTGGCGCACACTCCAGAATCACCTGTCGGGCATGCCGGAAACAACTCTCAGACGTGCCAGAACCTCGTGCCGGACACGCCAGAACCACCTGCCGGACAGATCGGAAACACCTGCCGGACACGCAGGAACCACCGGCTCGACTCGCCGGAACCACAGCCGGACATGCAAAATGACCTGCCGGCTACGCCAGAACCACTTGGCGAACACTCCGGAATCACCTGTCGGGCAAGCCGGAACCAACTCTCAGAAGGGCCAGAACCTCGTGCCGGACACGCCAGAACCACCTGCCAGACAGACCGGAAACACCTGGTGGACACGCCAGAACCACTCGGCAGACACTCCGGAATCACATGCCAGGCATCCCGGAACCACCTCTCAGAGGTGCCAGAACCAAATGCCGGACACTCCGGTATCACCTGCTGGGCATGCCGGAACCAACTCTCAGAGGTGCCAGAACCACATGCCGGACACTCCGGAATCACCTGCCGGGCATGTAGGAACCACCTGATCCACTCCCCAGAACCACCTGCTGGACATGCCGGAATCACCTGCCGGACATGCTGGAACCACCTCTCAGAGGTGCCAGAACCACATGCCGGACACTCCGGAATCACCTGCCGGGAATGCTGGAACCACGTGCTTGACATGCCGGAACCACCTGCCGGACATGCCAGAACCACCTGCTGGACATTCCGGAACCACCGGCTCGACTCGCCGGAACCATTGTCTGACATGCAAAATCACCTGACGGCTACGCCAGAACCACTTGGCGAACACTCCGGTATCACCTGCCGGGCATGCCGGAACCACCTCTCAGACGTGCCAGAACCACATGCCGGACACTCCGGAATCACCTGCCGGGCATGCCGGGACCACCTGCTGGACATGCCGGAACCACCGGCTCGACTCGCCGGAACCATTGCCGGACATGCAAAATCACCTGCCGGCTACGCCAGAACCACTTGGCGGACACTCCGGAAACACCTGTCTGGCCGGCTGGAACCACCTCTCAGACGTGCCAGAACCATGTTCCTGAGATGGTGGAACCACTCCCCGAACAGACCGAAACCACCTGCCAGACCCGCCTGAAACCCCTGGCGAGCACGCCTGATCCACCTGCTCAACTAGCCGGAACCACCTTCCTGACACGCCAAAATCACCTGCCAGGTCTACCAGAACCACTTGGTGGACACTCTGGAATCATCTGCCGGACATGCCAGAACCAGCTCTCAGACACACCAGAACCACGTGCCTGAGACGCCGGAAGCATCAGCTGAGCATGCCTGAGCCACCTGCTCGACTCGCAAGATACACCTGTCGGACATGCCAAAATCACCTGCCGGGTACGCCAGAAACACTTGGCAGACGCTCCGGAATCACCTGTCGGTCGTGCCGGAACCACCTCTCAGACTTGCAAGAACCATGTACTGGACACGCCGGTACCACCTGCCGAGTATGCCGGAACCAGCTGTTCCACTCCCCAGAACCACCTAGTGGACACGCCAAAATCAACTGCCGGCTACGCCAGAACCACTCGGCAGACACTCCGGAATCACATGCCAGGCATTCCGGAACCACCTCTCAGAGGTGCCAGAACCGAATGCCGGACACTCCGCTATCACCTGCCGGGCATGCCGGAACCACCTCTCAGAGGTGCCAGAACCACATGCCGGAAACTCCGGAATCACCTGCGGGTCATGCCGGAACCACCTGCCGGACATGGCGGAACCACCGGCTCGACTCGCCGGAACCATTGCCGGACATGCAAAATCACCTGTCGGCTACGCCAGAACCACTTGGCGAGCACTCCGGAATCACCAGCCGGGCTGGCTGGAACCACCTGCCGGTCACGCCAACATCACCTTTCAGCTATGCCGGAACCACTTGGCGGACACTCCGGAAACACCTGTAGGGCCGGCGGGAACCACATCTCAGACGTGCCAGAACCATGTGCCTGAGATGCCGGAATCACACCCCGAACAGACCGAAACCACCTGCCAGACCCGCCTGAACAACCTGCCGAGCACGCCTGATCCACCTGCTCAACTAGCCGGAACCACCTTCCAGACACGCCAAAATCACCTGCCAGGTCTACCAGAACCACTTGGTGGACACTCCGGAATCATCTGCCGGACATGCCAGAACCAGCCCTCTGACACACCAGAACCACGTGCCGGACACGCCGGAAGCACCTGCTGATCATGCCTGAGCCACATGCTCGACTTGCCAGAAACACCTGCCAGACACGCCAAAATCACCTGCCAGGTAAGCCAGAACCACGTGGCGGACACTCCGGAATCTCCTGTCGGGCATGCCGGAACCAACTCTCAGACGTGCCAGAACGTCGTGCCGGTCACGCCAGAACCACCTGCCGGACAGACCGGAAACACCTGCTGGACACGCCGGAACCACCGGCTCGACTCGCCGGAACCACCACCGGACATGCAAAATGACCTGCCGGCTACGCCAGAACCACTTGGCGAACACTCCGGAATCACCTGCCGGGCATGCCGGAACCACCTGCAGGACATGCCGGAATCACCTGCCGGATATGCCGGGACCACCGGCTCGACTCGCCGGAACCATTGCCGGACATGCAAAATCACCTGCTGGCTACGCCAGAACCACTTGGCGAACACTCCAGAATCACCTGCCGGGCATGCTGGAACCACCTCTCAGACATGCCGGAACCACATGCCAATGACACCGGAAGCACCTGCCGAGCACGCCAGAACCACCTGCTCGACTCGCCAAAACCACCTGCTGGACACGCCAAAATCACCTGCCGGCTACGCCACAACCATTTGGTGAACTCTTCGGAATCACCTGCCGGGCTGGCTGGAACCACCTGCCGGTCACGCCAACATCACCTGCCAGCTATGCCAGAACCACTTGGCGGACACCATGGAAACACCTGTCGGGCCGGCCGGAACCACCTATCAGACCTGCCAGAACCATGTGCCTGAGAGGCCGGAACCACACCCTGAACAGACCAAAACCACCTGCCAGACCCGCCTGTACCACATGCCAAGCACGCTGGAACCACCTACTCGACTCGCTGGAACCACCTACCTGACACGCTAAAATCACAAGCCGGGTATGCCACAACCACTTGGTGGACACTCTGGAATCATCTGCTGGACATGACAGAACCAGCTCTCAGACTCACCAGAACCACGTGCCAGACACGCCGGAAGCACCTGCTGATCATGCCTGAGCCAAATGCTCGACTTGCCAGAAACACCTGCCAGACACGCCAAAATCACCTGCCGGGTACGCCAGAACCACGTGGCGGACACTCCGGAATCACCTGCCGGGCATGCCGGAACCACCTGCAGGACATGCCGGAATCACCGGCTCGACTCGCCGGAACCGTTGCCGGAAATGCAAAATCACCTGCCGGCTACGCCAGAACCACTTGGCAAACACTCCGGAATCACCTGCCGGGCATGGCAGAACCACCTCTCAGACATGCCGGAACCACATGCCAATGACACCGGAAGCAACTGCCGAGCACGCCAGAACCACCTGCTCGACTCGCCAAAACCACCCGCTGGACACGACAGAATCACCTGCCGGCTACGCCAGAACCACTCGGCAGACACTCCGGAATCAACTGCCGGGCTGGCTGGAACCACCTGCCGGTCACGCCAACATCACATTTCAGCTACGCCAGAACCACTTGGCGGACACTCCGGAAACACCTGTCGGGCCGGCCGGAACCACCTCTCAGACGTGCCAGAACCATGTGCCTGAGAAACCGGAACCACTCCCCGAACAGACCGAAACCACCTGCCAGACCCGCCTGAACCCCCTGGCGAGCACGCCTGATCCACCTGCTCAACTAGCCGGAACCACCTTCCTGACATGCCAAAATCACCTGCCAGGTCTACCAGAACCACTTGGTGGACACTCCGGAATCATCTGCCGGAAATGCCAGAACCAGCTCTCAGACACACGAGAACCACGTTCCAGAGACGCCGGAAGCACCAGCTGAGCATGCCTGAGACACCTGCTCGACTCGCAAGAAGCACCTGTCGGACATGCCAAAATAACCTGCCGGGTACGCCAGAAACACTTGGCGGACGCTCCGGAATCACCTGTCGGGCGTGCCGGAACCACCTCTCAGACTTGCCAGAACCATGTTCTGGACACGCCGGTACCACCTGCCGAGTAAGCCGGAACCAGCTGATCCACTCCTCAGAACCACCTAGTGGACACGCCAACATCAACTGCCGGCTACGCCAGAACCACTCGGCAGACACTCCGGAATCACATGCCAGGCATTCCGGAACCACCTCTCAGAGGTGCCAGAACCAAATGCCGGACACTCCAGTATCACCTGCCGGGCATGCCGGAACCACCTCTCAGAGGTGCCAGAACCACATGCCGGACACGCTGGAAGCACATGCTGAGCATGCCTGAGCCAAATGCTCGACTTGCCAGAAACACCTGCCAGACGCCAAAATCACCTGCCGGGTACGCCAGAACCACGTGGCGGACACTCCGGAATCACCTGTCGGGCATGCCGGAACCAACTCTCAGACGTGCCAGAACCTCGTGCCGGTCACGCCAGAACCACCTGCCGGACAGACCGGAAACACCTGCTGGACACGCCGGAACCACCGGCTCGACTCGCCGGAACCACCACCGGACATGCAAAATGACCTGCCGGCTACGCCAGAACCACTTGGCGAACACTCCGTAACCAACTGCCGGGCATTCCGGAACCACCTCTCAGAGGTGCCAGAACCACATGCCGGACACTCCGGAATCAACTGCCGGGCATGCCAGAACCATCTCTCAGACGTGCCAGAACCATGTTCCGGACATGCCGGAACCACATGCCGAGCTCGCCGGAACCACCTGCTGGACACGCCAAAATCACCTGCCGTCTACGCCAACACCACTCGGCAGACACTCCGGAATAACATGCCGTGCATTCCGGAACCACCTCTCACATGTGCCAGAACCACATGCCGGACACTCCGGTATCAACTTCCGGGCATGCCGGAACCAACTCTCAGACGTGCCAGAACCTCGTGCCGGTCACGCCACAACCACCTGCCCGACACGCCGGAACCACCGGCTCGACTCGCCGGAACCACCACCGGACAGGCAAAATGACCTGCCGGCTACGCCAGAACCACTTGGCGTACACTCCGGAATCACCTGTCGGGCATGCCGGAACCACATCTCAGACTTGCCAGAACCCTGTTCCGGACACGCCGGTACCACATGCCGAGTCTGCCGGAACCACCTGATCCAATCCCCAGAACCACCTGCTGGACACGTCAGAATCACCTGCCGACTACGCCAGAACCACTCGGCAGACACTCCGGAAACACCTCTCCGGCCGGCCGGAACCACCTCTCAGATGTGCCAGAACCATGTGCCTGAGATGCCGGAACCACTCCCCGAACAGACCGAAACCACCTGCCAGACCCGCCTGAACCACCTGGCGAGCACGCCTGATCCACCTGCTCAACTAGCCGGAACCACCTTCCTGACACACCAAAATCACCTGCCGGCTACGCCACAACCATTTGGTGAACTCTTCGGAATCACCTGCCGGGCTGGCTCCAGAACCACTCGGCAGACACTCCGGAACAACCTGCCGGGAATGCCGGGACCACCTCTCAGAGGTGCCGGAAGCACATGCCGGACACTCCAGAATCACCTGCCGGGCATGCCGGAACCATCTCTCAGACGTGCCAGAACCATGTTCCGGACACGCCGGTACCACCTGCCGAGCACGCCAGAACCACCTGCTCGACTAGCCAAAACCACCCGCTGGACATGCCAAAATAACCTGCCGGCTACGCCAGAACCACTCGGCAGACACTCCGGAATCACCTGCCGGGCTGGCTGGAACCACCTGCCGGTCACGCCAACATCACCTTTCAGCTACGCCAGAACCACTTGGCGGACACTCCGGAAACACCTGTCGGGCCGGCCGGAACCACCTCTCAGACGTGCCAGAACCAGGTGCCTGAGATGCCGGAACCACACCACGAACAGACCGAAACCACCTGCCAGACCCGCCTGAACCCCCTGGCGAGCACGCCTGATCCACCTGCTCAACTAGCCGGAACCACCTTCCTGACATGCCAAAATCACCTGCCAGGTATACCAGAACCACATGTTGGACACTCCGGAATCATCTGCCAGACATGCCAGAACCAGCTCTCAGACACACCAGAACCACGTGCCAGAGACGCCGGAAGCACCAGCTGAGCATGCCTGAGCCACCTGGTCGACTCGCAAGAAACACCTGTCGGACATGCCAAAATCACCTGCCGGGTACGCCAGAAAAACTTGGCGGATGCTCCGGAATCACATGTGGGGCGTGCCGGAACCACCTCTCAGACTTGCCAGAACCATGTTCTGGACACGCCGGTACCACCTGCCGAGTACGCCGGAACCAGCTTATCCACTCCCCAGAACCACCTAGAGGACACGCCAAAATCAACTGCCGGCTACGCCGGAACCACCGGCTCAACTCGCCGGAACCACCGCCGGACATGAAAAATGACCTGCCGGCTACGCCAGAACCACTTGGCGAACACTCCGGAATCACCTGTCGGGCATGCCGGAACCACCTCTCATACTTGCCAGAACCATGTTCCGGACACGCCGGTACCACCTGCCGAGTATGCCGGAACCACCTGATCCACTCCCAAGAACCACCTTCTGGATACGCTAGAATCACCTGCCGGCTACGCCAGAACCACTCGGCAGACACTCCAGAACCACCTGCCGGGCATGCCGGAACCACCTCTCAGAGGTGCCAGAACCACATGCCGGACACTCCGGAATCACCTGCCGGGATGCCGGGACCATCTCTCAGATGTGCCAGAACCATGTTCCGGACACCTGCCGTGCTCGCCGGAACCACCTGCTGGACACGCCAAAATCACCTGCCGGCTACGCCAGAACCACACGGCAGACACTCCGGAATCACATACCGGGCTGGCTGGAACCACCTGCCGGTCACGCCACCATCACCTTCCTCTACGCCAGAACCACTTGGAGGACACTCCGGAAACACCTGTCGGTCCGGCCGGAACCACCTCTCAGACGTGCCAGAACCATGTGCCTGAGATTCCGGAACCACTCCCCGAACAGACCGAAACAACCTGCCAGACCCGCCTGAACCCCTGGCGAGCACGCCTGATCCACCTGCTCAACTAGCCGGAACCACCTTCCTGACACGCCAAAATCACCTGCCAGGTCTACCAGAACCACTTGGTGGACACTCTGGAATCATCTGCCGGACATGCCAGAACCAGCTCTCACACACACCAGAACCACGTGCCAGACACGCCGGAAGCACCAGCTGAGCATGCCTGAGCCACCTGCTCGACTCGCAAGAAACACCTGTCGGACATGCCAAAATCATCTGCCGGCTACGCCAGAACCACTCAGCAGACTCTCCGGAATCACATGTCAGGCATTCCGGAACCACCCCTCAGAGGTGCTGGAACCAAATGCCGGAGACTCCGGTATCACCTGCCGGGCATGCCAGAACCACCTCGCAGAGGTGCCAGAAGCACATGCCGGACACTCCGGAATCACCTGCCGGGCATGCCGGAACCACCTGCCGGACATCCCGGAACCACCGGCTCGACTCGCCGGAACCATTGCCGGACATGCAAATCACCTGCCGGCTACGCCAGAACCACTTGGCGAACACTCCGAAATCACAGGACGGGCATGCCGGTACCACCTCTCAGACATGCCGGAACCACATGCCAATGACACCGGAAGCACCTGCCGAGCACGCCAGAACCACCTGCTCGACTCCCCAAAACCACCTGCTGAACACGCCAACATCACCTGCAGGCTACGCCACAACCATTTGGTGAACACTTCGGAATCAACTGCCGGGCTGGCTGGAACCACCTGCCGGACACGCCAACATCACCTGCCAGCTATGCCAGAACCACTTGGCGGACTCCATGGAAACACCTGTCGGGCCGGCCGGAACCACCTATTACACGTGCCAGAACCATGTGCCTGAGATGCCGGAACCACACCCCGAACAGACCGAAACCACCTGCCAGACCCGCCTGAACCACCTGCCGAGCACGCCGGAACCACCTACTCGACTCGCCGGAACCACCTACCTGACACGCCAAAATCACCTGCCGGGTATGACACAACCACTTGGTGGACACTCCGGAATAATCTGCCGGATGTGCCAGAACCAGCTCTCAGACACACCAGAACCACGTGCCGGACACACCGGAAGCACCTGCTGAGCATGCCTGAGCCACATGCTTGACTTGCAAGAAACACCTGCCAGACACGCCAAAATCACCTGGCGAGCATGCTGGAACCACCTCTCAGAGGTGCCACAACCACATGCTGGAGATGGCGGAAGCACCTGCCGAGAATGCCGGAAGTTCCTGATCCACACCCCAGAACCACCAGCCGGACACGCCGATATCACCTGCCGGCTACACCAGAACCACTTGGCGAACACTCCGGAATCACCTGCCGGGCATGCTGGAACCACCTCTCAGACGTGCCAGAACCATGTTCTGCACACGCCAGTACCACACGCCGAGTATGCTGGAACCAGCTGATCCACTCCCCAGAACCACCTAGTGGACACGCCAAAATCAACTGCCAGCTACGCCAGAACCACTCGGCAGACGCTCCGGAATAACATGCCAGGCATTCCGGAACCACCTCTCAGAGGTGCCAGACCCAAATGCGGGACAATCCGGAATCACCTCCCGGGCATGCCGGAACCATCTCTCAGACGTGCCACAACCACGTGCCGGAGAGACCGGAAGCACCTGACGAGCTCGCCGGAACCAACTGCTGAACATGCCGGAACCACCTGCCTCACAGGCCAAAATCATGTGCCGGATACGTGAAAACCACTTGGCGGACACTCCAGAATCACCTGCCGGGCATGCCAGCACCACCTCTCAGAAGTGCCAGAAGCACGTGCCGGACAGGCCGGAACCATCTCCCGGACAGACCGGAAACACAGGAAACACTCGCCGGAACCACCTGCTTGACTCACCGGTCCCACCCGCCGGACACGCCAAAATCACCTGCCCACTACACCAGAACCACTTTGCGGACAGGCCGGAATCACGTGAAGTGCATGGCGACACAACCTCTCAGACGTGCCAGAACCTCGTGCCGGACACACCAGAACCACCTGCTGGACAGACCGGAACCACCTGCCGGACACGCCGGAACAACCGGCTCGACTCGCCGGAACCATTTCCGGACATGCAAATCACCTGCCGGCTACGCCAGAACCACTTGGCGAACACTCCGAAATCACCTGCCGGGCATGCCGGAACCACCTCTCAGACATGCCGGAACCACATGCCAATGACACCGGAAGCACCTGCCGAGCACGCCAGAACCACCTGCTCGACTCGCCAAAACCACCTGCTACACACGCCAAAATCACCTGCCGGCTACGCCACAACCATTTGGTGACACTTCGGAATCACCTGCCGGGCTATGTGGAACCACCTGCCGGTCACGCAAACATGACCTGCTAGCTATGCCAGAACCACTTGGCGGACACCATGGAAACATCTGTCGGGCCGGCCGGAACCACCTATCAGACGTGCCAGAACCATGTGCCTGAGATGCCGGAACCACTCCCCGAACAGACCGAAACCACCTGCCAGACCCTCCTGAAGCCCCTGGCTAGCACGCCTGATCCACCTGCTCAACTAGCCGGAACCACCTTCCAGACACGCCAATATCACCTGCCAGGTCTACCAGAACCACTTGGTGGACACTCCGGAATCATCTGACGGAAATGCCAGAACCAGCCCTCTGACACACCAGAAAAACGTACCGGACACGCCGGAAGCACCTGCTGATCATGCCTGAGCCACATGCTCGACTTGCAAGAAACGCCTGCCAGAAACGCCAAAATCACCTGCCGGGTATGCCAGAACCACGTGGCGGACACTCCGGAATCACCTGTTGGGCATGCCGGAACCAACTCTCAGACGTGCCAGAACCTCGTGCCAGACACGCCAGAACCACCTGCCGGACAGACCGGAAACACCTGCCGGACACGCCGGAACCACCGGCTCGACTCGCCGGAACCACCGCCGGACATGCAAAATGACCTGCCGGCTACGCCAGAACCACTTGGCGAACACTCCGGAATCACCTGTCGGGCGTGCCGGAACCACCTCTCAGACTTGCCAGAACCATGTTCCGGACACGCCGGTACCACCTGCCGAGTATGCCGGAACCACCTGATCCACTCCCCAGAACCACCTGCTGGATAAGCCAGAATCACCTGCCGGCTACGCCAGAACCACTCGGCAGACACTCCGGAACCACCTGCCGGGCATGCCGGAACCACCTCTCAGAGGTGCCGGAACCACATGCCGGACACTCCGGAATCACCTGCCGGGCATGCATGAACCATCTCTCAGACGTGCCAGAACCGTGTTCCGGACACGCCGGTACGACCTGCCGAGCTCGCCAGAACCACCTGATCCACTTCACAGAACCACCTCCTGGACATGCCTGCTGGTGCATGTCCGGCAGATGATTCCGGAGTGTCCACCAAGTGGTTGTGGCATACCCGGCAGGTGATTTTAGCGTGTCAGGTAGGTGGTTCCAGTGAGTCGAGTAGGTGGTTCCGGCGTGCTCGGCAGGTGGTTCACGCGGGTGTGGCAGGTGGTTTCGGTCTGTTCGGGGTGTGGTTCCGGCATCTCAGGCACATGGTTCTGGCACGTCTGATAGGTGGTTCCGGCCGCCCCGACAGGTGTTGCCATGGTGTCCGCCAAGTGGTTCTGGCATAGCTGGCAGGTGATGTTGGCGTGACCGGCAGGTGGTTCCAGCCAGCCCGGCAGGTGATTCCGAAGTTTTCAACAAATGGCTGTGGCGTAGCCGGAAGGAGATTTTGGCGTGTCCAGCAGGTGGTTTTGGCGAGTGGAGCAGGTGGTTCTGGCGTGCTCGGCAGGTGTTTCCGGAGTGTCTGCCGCGTGGTTCTGGCGTAGCCGGCAGGTGATTTTGGCGTGTCCAGCAGGTGGTTCCGGTGAGCTCGGCAGGTGGTACCGGCGTGTCCGGAACATGGTTCTGGCACGTCTGAGAGATGGTTCCGGCATGCCCGGCAGGTGATTCCGGAGTGTCCGGCATGTGGTTCTGGCACCTCTGAGAGGTGGTTCCGGCATGCACTGCAGGTGATACCGGAGTGTCCGGCATTTGGTTCTGGCATCTCTGAGAGGTGGTTCCGGAATGCCTGGCATGTGATTCCGGAGTGTCTGCCGAGTGGTTCTGGCGTAGCCGGCAGGTGATTTTGGCGTCCAGCAGGTGGTTCCGGCGAGCTCGGCAGGTGGTACCGGCATGTCTGGAACATGGTTCTGGCACGTCTGAGAGATGGTTCCGGCATGCCCGGCAGGTGATTCCGGAGTGTCCGGCATGTGGTTCTGGCACCTCTGAGAGGTGGTTCCGGCATGCCCGGCAGGTGGTTCCGGAGTGTCTGCCGAGTGGTTCTGGCGTAGCCAGCAGGTGATTCTGGCGTGTCCAGCAGGTGGTTCTGGGGAGAGGATCAGGTGTTTCCGGCATACTCGGCAGGTGGTACCGGCGTGTCCGGAACATGGTTCTGGCAAGTCTGAGAGGTTGTTCCGGCATGCCCGACAGGTCATTCCGGAGTGTTCGCCAAGGGGTTCTGGCGTAGCCGGCAGGTCATTTTGCATGTCCGGAGGTGGTTCCGGCGAGTCTAGCCGGTGGTTCCGGCGTGTCCAGCAGGTGTTTCCGGTCTGTCTGGCAGGTGGTTCTTGCGTGACCGGCACGAGGATCTGGCACGTCTGAGAGTTGGTTCCGGCATGCCCGACAGGTGATTGCGGAGCGTCCGCCAAGTGTTTCTGGCGTACCCTGCAGGTGATTTTGGCATGTCCGACAGGTGTTTCTTGCGAGTCGAGCAGGTGGCTCAGGCATGCTCAGCTGGTGCTTCTGGCGTCTCTGGCACGTGGTTCTGGTGTGTCTGAGAGCTGGTTCTGGCATGTCCGGCAGATGATTCCGGAGTGTCCACGAAGTGGTTCTGGTATACATGGCATGTGATTTTGGCGTGTCAGGAAGGTGGTTCCGGCTAGTTGAGCAGGTGGATCAGGCGTGCTCGCCAGGGGGTTCAGGCGGGTCTGGCAGGTGGTTTCGGTCTGTTCGGGGAGTGGTTCCGGCATCTCAGGCACATGGTTCTGGCACGTATGAGAGGTGGTTCTGGCCGGCCCTACAGGTGTTTCCGTAGTGTCCGCCAAGTGGTTCTGGCGTAGCTGAAATGTGATGTTGGCGTGACCGGCAGGTGGTTCCAGCCAGCCCGGCAGGTGATTCCGGAGTGTCTGCTGAGTGGTTCGGGCGTAGCCGGCATGTGATTTTGGCGTGTCCAGCAGGTGGTTCCAGCGAGCTCGGCAGGTGGTACCGGCGTGTCCGGAACATGGTTCTGGCACGTCTGAGAGATGGTTCCAGCATGCCCGGCAGGTGATTCCGGAGTGTCCGGCATGTGGTTCTGGCACCTCTGAGAGGTGGTTCCGGCATGCCCGGCAAGTGGTTCCGGAGTGTCTGCCGAGTGGTTCTGGCATAGCCGGCAGGTGATTCTGGCGTGTCCAGCAGGTGGTTCTGGGGAGTGGATCAGGTGGTTCCGGCATACTCGGCAGGTGGTACCGGCGTGTCCGGAACATGGTTCTGGCAAGTCTGAGATGTGGTTCCGCCATGCCCGACAGGTGATTCCGGAGTGTTCGCCAAGTGGTTCTGGCGTAGCCGGCAGGTCATTTTGCATGTCCGGCGGTGGTTCCGGCGAGTCGAGCCTGTGGTTCCGGCGTGTCCGGCAGGTGTTTCCGGTCTGTCCGGCAGGTGGTTCTGCCGTGTCCGGCACGAGGTTCTGGCACGTCTGAGAGTTGGTTCCGGCATGCCCGACAAGTGATTCCGGAGTGTCCGCCACGTGGTTCTGGCGTACCCGGCAGGTGATTTTGGCGTGTCTGGCAGGTGTTTCTTGCAAGTCGAGAATTTGGCCCAGGCATGACCAGCAGGTGCTTCCGGCGTGTCCGGCACGTGGTTCTGGTGTGTCTGAGAGCTGGTTCTGGCATGTCCGGCAGATGATTCCGGAGTGTCCACCAAGTGGTTGTGCCATACCCGGCAGGTGATTTTAGCGTGTCAGTTAGGTGGTTCCGTCGAGTCGAGTAGTTGGTTCCGGCGTGCTCGGCAGGTGGTTCAGGCGGGTCTGGCAGGTGGTTTCGGTCTGTTCGGGGTGTGGTTCCAGCATCTCAGGCACATGGTTCTGGCACGTCTGATAGGTGGTTCCGGCTGGCCCGACAGGTGTTTCCATGGTGTCCGCCAAGTGGTTCTGGCATAGCTGACAGGTGATGTTGGCGTGACCGGCAGGTGGTTCCATCCTGCCCTGCAGGTGATTCCGAGGAGTTCACCAAATTGTTGTGGCGTTCCCGGCAGGTGATTTTGGCGTGTCCAGCAGGTCGTTTTGGCGAGTCGAGCAGGTGGTTCTGGTGTGCTCGGCAGGTGCTTCCGGTGTCATTGGCATGTGGTTCCGGCATGTCTTAGAGGTGGTTCACCCATGCCCGGCAGGTGATTCCGGAGTGTTCGCCAAGTGGTTCTGGCGCAGCCAGCAGGTGATTTTGCATGTCCGGCAATGGTTCCGGCGAGTCGAACCGGTGGTCCCGGCATGTCCAGCAGGTGGTTCCGGCATGCCCGGCAGGTGATTCCGGAGTGTCCGTCATGTGGTTCTGGCACCTCTGAGTGGTGGTTCCGGAATGGCTGGCATGTGATTCCGGAGTGTCTGCCGCGTGGTTCTGGCGTAGCCGGCAGGTGATTTTGGCGTGTCCAGTAGGTGGTTCTAGCGAGCTCGGCAGGTGGTTCCGGCATGTCCGGAACATGGCTCTGGCACGTCTGAGAGATGGTTCCGGCATGCCCGGCAGGTGATTCCGTAGTGTCCGGCATGTGGTTCTGGCACCTCTGAGAGGTGGTTCCGGCATGCCCGGCAGGTAATACCGGAGTCTCCGGCATTTGGTTCTGGCACCTCTGAGAGGTGGTTCCGGAATGCCTGGCATGTGATTCCGGAGTGTCTGCCGAGTGGTTCTGTCGTAGCCGGCAGGTGATTTTGGCGTGTCCAGTAGGTGGTTCTAGCGAGCTCGGCAGGTGGTTCCGGCATGTCCGGAACATGGTTCTGGCACGTCTGAGAGATGGTTCCGGCATGCCCGGCAGGTGATTCCGGAGTGTCCGGCATGTGGTTCTGGCACCTCTGAGAGGTGGTTCCGGCATGCTCGACATTTGGTTACGGAGTGTCTGCCGAGTTGTTCTGGAGTAGCCGGCAGGTGATTCTGGCGTATCCAGGAGGTGGTTCTGGGGAGTGGATCAGGTCGTTCAGGCATATTCGGCAGGTGGTACCGGGGTGTTCGGAACTTGGTTCTGGCAAGTCTGAGAAGTGGTTCCGGCATGCCCGACAGGTGATTCCGGAGTGTTCGCCAAGTGGTTCTGGCGTAGCCGGCAGGTGATTTTGGCATGTCCGACAGGCGTTTCTCGCGAGTCGAGCAGGTGGCTGAGGCATGCTCAGCTGGTGCTTCCGGCGTCTCTGGCACGTGGTTCTGGTGTGTCTGAGAGCTGGTTCTGGCATGTCCGGCAGATGATTCCGGAGTGTCCACCAAGTGGTTGTGGCATACCCGGCAGGTGATTTTTGCGTGTCAGGTACGTGGTTCCGACGAGTCGAGTAGGTGGTTCCGGCGTGCTCGGCAGGTGGTTCAGGTGGGTCTGGCAGGTGGTTTCGGTCTGTTCGGGGTGTGGTTCCGGCATCTCAGGCACATGGTTCTGGCACGTCTGAGAGGTGGTTCCGGCTGGCCCGACAGGTGTTTCCATGGTGTCCGCCAAGTGGTTCTGGCATAGCTGACAGGTGATGTTGGCGTGACTGGCAGGTGGTTCCAGCAAGCCCGGCAGGTGATTCCGAAGAGTTCACCAAATGGTTGTGGCGTAGCCGGCAGGTGATTTTGGCGTGTGTAGCAGGTGGTTTTGGCGAGTCGAGCAGGTGGTTCTGGAGTGCTCGGCAGGTGCTTCCGTTGTCATTGGCATGTGGTTCCGGCATGTCTGAGAGGTGGTTCCGGCATGCCCGGCAGGTGGTTCCGGAGAGTCTGCCGAGTGGTTCTGGAGCCAGCGCGGCAGGTGATTCCGAAGAGTTCACCAAATGGTTGTGGCGTAGCCAGCAGGTTATTTTGGCGTGTCAGGAAGGTGGTTCCGGCTAGCTGAGCAGGTGGATCAGCCGTGTTCGCCAGTGGGTTCAGGCGTGTCTGGCAGGTGGTTTCGGTGTGTTCGGGATTGGTTCCGGCATCTCAGGCACATGGTTCTGGCACGTCTGATAGGTGGTTCCAGCCGGCCGGAGAGGTGTTTCCGGAGTGTCCGCCAAATGGTTCTGGCGTTGCTGAAAGGTGATGTTGGCGTGACCGGCAGGTGGTTCCAGCCAGCCCGGCAGGTGATTCCGGAGTGTCTGCCGTGTGGTTCTGGCGTAGCCAGCAGGTGATTTTGCATGTCCGGCAATGGACCCGGAGTGTCAAGCCGGTGGTTCCGGCATGTCCGGCAGGTGATTCCGGCATGTCCAGCAGGTGGTTCCGGCATGCCCGGCAGGTGATTCCGGAGTGTCCGGCATGTGGTTCTGGCACCTCTGAGAGATGATTCCGGCATGCCCAGCAGGTGATACCGGAGTGTCCGGCATTTGGTTCTGGCATCTCTGAGAGGTGGTTCCGGAATGCCTGGCATGTGATTCCGGAGTGTCTGGGGAGTGGTTCTGGCGTTTGCAGCAGGTGTCTCCGGTCTGTCCGGCACGTGGTTCTGGCGTGTCTGGCACGAGGTTCTGGCACGTCTGAGAGTTGGTTCTGGCATGCCCGACAGATGATTCCGGAGTGTCCGCCACGTGGTTCTGGCGTACCCGGGAGGTGATTTTGGCGTGTCTGGCAGGTGTTTCTTGCAAGTCGAGCATGTGGCTCTGGCATGATCAGCAGGTGCTTCCGGCCTGTCCGGCACGTGGTTCTGGTGTGTCTGAGAGCTGGTTCTGGCATGTCCGGCAGATGATTCCGGAGTGTCCACCAAGTGGTTGTGGCATACCCGGCAGGTGACTTTGGCGTGTCAGGTAGGTGGTTCCGGCGAGTCGAGTAGGTGGTTCCGGAGTGCTCGGCAGGTGGTTCAGGCGGGTCTGGCAGGTGGTTTCGGTCTGTTCGGGGTGTGGTTCCGGCATCTCAGGCACATGGTTCTGGCACATCTGATAGGTGGTTCCGGCCGGCCCGACAGGTGTTTCCATGGTGTCCGCCAAGTTGTTCTGGCATAGCTGGCAGGTGATGTTGGCGTGACCGGCAGGTGGTTCCAGCCAGCCCGGCAGGTGATTCCGAAGAGTTCACCAAATGGTTGTGGCGTAGCCGGAAGATGATTTTGGCGTGTCCAGCAGGTGGTTTTGGCGAGTCGAGCAGGTGGTTCTGGCGTGCTCGGCCGGTGCTTCCGGTGTCATTGGCATGTGGTTCCGGCATGGATGAGAGGTGTTTCCGCCATGCCCGGCAGGTGATTCCAGAGTGTTCCCCAAGTGGTTCTGGCGTAGCCGGCAGGTGATTTTGCATGTCCTGCCATGGTTCCGGAGAGTCGAGCCGGTGGTTCTGGCATGTCAGGCAGGTGATTCCGGCATGTCCAGCAGGTGGTTCCGGCATGCCACTCAGGTGATTCTTGGGTCTCCGGCATGTGGTTCTGGCACCTCTGAGAGGTGGTTCCGGGATGCCCGGAAGGTGATACCGGAGTCTCCGGCATTTGGTTCTGGCACCTCTGAGAGGTGGTTCCGGAATGCCTGGCATGTGATTCCGGAGTGTCTGCCGAGTGACTCTGGCGTAGCCGGCAGTTGATTTTGGCGTGTCCACTAGGTGGTTCTGGGGAGTGGATCAGCTGGTTCTGGCATACTCGGCAGGTGGTACCGGCGTGTCCAGAACATGGTTCTGGCAAGTCTGAGAGGTGGTTCCGGCATGCCCGCTGGAACCACACCCCGAACAGACGGACAACACCTGCCAGACCCGTCTGAACAGCCTGCCGAGCACGCCGGAGCCACCTGCTCGACTCGCCGGAACCACCTACCTGACATGCCAAAATCACCAGCCGGGTATGCCAGAACCACTTGACGGACACTCCGGAATCATCTGCCGGGCATGCTGGAACCACCTCTCAGAGGTGCCACAACCAAATGCCGGAGACGGCGGAAGCACCTGCCGAGAATGCCGGAAGTTCCTGATCCACTCCCCAGAACCACCTGCCGGACACGTCAAAGTCACCTGCCAGCTACGCCAGAACCACATTGCGGACACTCCAGAATCACCTGCCGGGCATGCCAGCACAACCTCTCAGAAGTGCCAGAAGCACGTGCCGGACAGGCCGGAACCATCTCCCGGACAGACCGGAAACACAGGAAACACTCGCCGGAACCACCTGCTTGACTCACCGGTCCCACCTGCCGGACACAACAAAATCACCTGCCCGCTACACCAGAACCACTTGGTGGACAAGCCGGAATCACGTGAAGGGCATGCCGACACAACCTCTCAGACGTGCCAGAACCTCGTGCCGGACACACCAGAACCACCTGCTGGACAGACCGGAACCACCTGACGGGCACGCCAGAACCACCGGCTCGACTCGCCGGAACCATTGCCGGACATGCAAAATCACCTGCCGGCTACGCCAGAACCACTTGGCGAACACTCCGGAATCACCTGCCGGGCATGGCGGAACCACCTCTCAGACGTGCCGGAACCACATGCCAATGACACCGGAAGCACCTGCCGAGCACGCCAGAACCACCTGCTCGACTCGCCAAAACCACCTGCCGGACACGCCAAAATCACCTGCCGGCTACGTCGGAACCACTTGGCGAACACTCCCGAATCACCTGCCGGGCATGCCGGAACCACATATCAGGCTTGCCAGAACCATGTTCCGGACACGCCGGTACCACCTGCTGAGTATGCCGGAACCACCTGATCCACTCCCCAGAACCACCTGCTGGACACGCCAGAATCACCTGCCGTCTACGCCAGAACCACTCGGCAGACACTCCGGAACCACCTGCCGGGCATGCCGGAACCAAGTCTCAGAGGTGCCAGAACCACATGCCGGACACTCCGGAATCACCCGTCGGGCATGCCGGAACCATCTCTCAGACGTGCCAGAACCATGTTCCGGACACGCCGCTACCACCTGCCGAGCTCGCCAGAACCACCTGTTGGACACGCCAAAATCACCTGCCGGGTATGCCAGAACCACTTGGTGGACACTCCGGAATCATCTGCCGGACATGCCAGAACCAGCTCTCAGACACACCAGAACCACGTGCCGGACACGCCGGAAGCACCTGCTGAGCATGCCTGAGCCACATGCTCGACTTGCAAGAAACACCTGCCAGACACGCCAAAATCACCTGCCGGGTACGCCAGAACCACGTGGCGGACACTCCGGAATCACCTGTCGGGGATGCCGGAACCACCTCTCAGACGTGCCAGAACCTCGTGCCGGACACGCCAGAACCACCTGCCGGACAGACCGGAACCACCTGCCGGACACGCCGGAACCACCAGCTCGACTCGCCGGAACCACCGCCGGACATGCAAAATCACCTGCCGGCTACGCCAGAACCACTTGGCGAACACTCCCGAATCACCTGCCGGGCATGCCGGAACCACCTATCAGGCTTGCCAGAACCATGTTCCGGACACACCGGTACCACCTGCCGAGTATGCCGGAACCACCTGATACACTCCCCAGAACCACCTGCCGAACACGCCAGAATCACCTGCCGGCTACACCAGAACCACTCGGCAGACACTACGGAACCACCTGCCGGGCATGCCGGAACCGCCTCTCAGAGGTGCCAGAACCACATGCCGGACACTCCGGAATCAACAGCCGGGCATGCCGGAACCGTTTCTCAGACGTCCCAGAACCATGTTCCGGACACACCGCTACCACCTGCCGAGCTCGCCGGAACCACCTGCTGGACACGCCAAAATAACCTGCTGGCTACGCCAGAACCACTTGGCGGACACTCCAGAATCACCTGCCGGGCTTGCTGGAACCACCTGCCGGTCACGCCAACATCACCTGCCAGCTATGTCAGAACCACTTGGCAGACACTCCGGAAACACCTGTCGGGCCGGCCGGAACCACCTCTCAGACGTGCCAGAACCACGTGCCTGAGATGCCGGAACCACACCCCGAACACACCGAAACCACCTGCCAGACCCGCCTGAACCCCCTGGCGAGCACGCCTGATCCACCTGTTCAACTAGCCGGAACCACCTACCTGACACGCCAAAATCACCTGCCAGGTATACCAGAACCACTTGGTGGACACTCTGGAATCATCTGCCGGGCTTGCTGGAACCAGCTCTCAGACACACCAGAACCACGTGCCAGAGACGCCGGAAGAACCAGCTGAGCATGCCTGAGCCACCGGCACGACTCGCAAGAAACACCTGTCGGACAGGCCAAAATCCCCTGCCAGGTACGGCAGAAACACTTGGCGGACACTCCGGAATCACCTGTCGGGCATGCCGGAACCACCTCTCAGACTTGCCAGAACCATGTTCTGGACACGCCGGTACCACCTGCCGAGTATGCCGGAACCAGCTGATGCACTCCCCAGAACCACCTACTGGTCACGCCAAAATCAACTGCCGGCTATGCCAGAACCACACGGCAGACACTCCGGAATCACATGCCAGGCATTCCGGAACCACCTCTCAGAGGTGCCAGAACCACATGCCGGAGACTCCGGAATCACCTGCCGGGCATGGCAGAACCACCTCTCAGACATGCCAGAACCACATGCCAATGACACCGGAAACACCTGCCGAGCACGCCAGGACCACCTGCTCGACTCGCCAAAACCACCTGCTGGACACGCCAAAATCACCTGCCGGCTACGCCACAACCATTTGGTGAACTCTTCGGAATCACCTGCCGGGCTGGCTGGAACCACCTGCCGGTCACGCCAACATCACCTGCCAGCTATGCCAGAACCACTTGCCGGACACCATGGAAACACCTGTCGTGCCGGCTGGAACCACCTATCAGACGTGCCAGAACCATGTGCCTGAGATGCCGGAACCACACCCCAAACAGACCGAAACCACCTGCCAGACCCGCCTGAACCACCTGCCGAGCACGCCGGAACCACCTACTCGACTCGCCGGAACCACCTACCTGACACGCTAAAATCACCTGCCGGGTATGCCACAACCACTTGGTGGACACTCCAGAATCATCTGCCGGACATGCCAGAACCAGCTCTCAGACACACCAGAACCACGTGCCGGACACGCCGGAAGCACCTGCTGATCATGCCTGAGCCAAAAGCTCGACTTGCAAGAAACACCTGCCAGACACGCCAAAATGACCTGCCGGGTACGCCAGAACCACGTGGCGCACACTCCAGAATCACCTGTCGGGCATGCCGGAAACAACTCTCAGACGTGCCAGAACCTCGTGCCGGACACGCCAGAACCACCTGCCGGACAGATCGGAAACACCTGCCGGACACGCAGGAACCACCGGCTCGACTCGCCGGAACCACAGCCGGACATGCAAAATGACCTGCCGGCTACGCCAGAACCACTTGGCGAACACTCCGGAATCACCTGTCAGGCAAGCCGGAACCAACTCTCAGACGTGCCAGAACCAAATGCCGGACACTCCGGTATCACCTGCCGGGCTGGCTGGAACCACCTGCCGGTCACGCCAACATCACCTTTCAGCTATGCCGGAACCACTTGGCGGACACTCCGGAAACACCTGTAGGGCCGGCTGGAACCACATCTCAGACGTGCCAGAACCATGTGCCTGAGATGCCGGAATCACACCCCGAACAGACCGAAACCACCTGCCAGACCCGCCTGAACCCCCTGGCGAGCACGCCTGATCCACCTGCTCAACTAGCCGGAACCACCTTCCAGACACGCCAAAATCACCTGCCAGGTCTACCAGAACCACTTGGTGGACACTCCGGAATCATCTGCCGGACATGCCAGAACCAGACCTCTGACACACCAGAACCACGTGCCGGACACGCCGGAAGCACCTGCTGATCATGCCTGAGCCACATGCTCGACTTGCCAGAAACACCTGCCAGACACGCCAAAATCACCTGCCGGGTACGCCAGAACCACGTGGCGGACACTCCGGAATCACATGTCGGGCGTGCCGGAACCAACTCTCAGACGTGCCAGATCCACCTGCCGGACAGACCGGAAACACCTGCTGGACACGCCGGAACCACCGGCTCGACTCGCCGGAACCACCAGCGGACATGCAAAATGACCAGCCGGCTACGCCAGAACCACTTGCCGAACACTCCGGAATCACCTGTCGGGCGTGCCGGAACCACCTCTCAGACTTGCCATAACCATGTTCTGGACACGCCGGTACCACCTGCTGAGTATGCCGGAACCAGCTGATCCACTCCACAGAACCACCTAGTGGACACGCCAAAATCAACTGCCGGCTACGCCGGAACCACTGGCTCGACTCGCCGGAATCACTGCCGGACATGCAAAATGACCTGCCGGCTACGCCACAACCACTTGGCGAACACTCCGGAATCACCTGTCGGGCATACCGGAACCACCTCTCAGACTTGCCAGAACCAAGTTCCGGACACGCCTGTACCACCTGCCTAGTATGCCGGAACCATCTCTCAGACGTGCCAGCACCATGTTCCGGACACGCCGGTACCACCTGCCGAGCTCGCCGGAGCCACCTGCTGGACACGCCAAAATCACCTGCCGGGTACGACAGAACCACGTGGCGGACACTCCGGAATCACCTGTCGGGCATGCCGGAACCAACTCTCAGACGTGCCAGAGCCTCGTGCCGGTCACGCCAGAACCACCTGCCGGACAGACCGGCAACACCTGCTGGACACGCCGGAACCTCCGGCTCGACTCGCCGGAACCACCAGCGGAAATGCAAAATGACCTGCCGGCTACGCCAGAAAAACTTGGCGAACACTCCGGAATCACCTGTCGGGCATGCCGGAGCCACCTCTCAGAATTGCCAGATACAAGTACCGGACACGCCGGTACCACCTGCTGAGTATGCCGGAACCGCCTGATCCACTCCCCAGAACCACCTCCTGGACACGCCAGAATCACCTGCCGACTACGCCAGAACCACGCGGCAGACACTCCGGAACCACCTGCCGGGCATGCGGGAACCACCTCTCAGAGGTGCCAGAACCACATGCCGGACACTCCGGAATCACCTGCCGGGAATGCCGGAACCACCTGCTGGACATGCCGGAATCACCTGCCGGACATGCCGGAACCACCGGCTCGGCTCGCCGGAACCATTGCCGGACATGCAAAATCACCTGCTGGCTACGCCAGAACCACTTGGCGAACACTCCGGAATCACCTGCCGGGCATGGCGGAATCACCTCTCAGACATGCCAGAACCACATGCCAATGACACCGGAAACACCTGCCGAGCACGCCAGAACCAACTGCTCGACTCGCCAAAACCACCTGCTGGACACGCCAAAATCACCTGCCGGCTACGCCACAACCATTTGGTGAACTCTTCGGAATCACCTGCCGGGCTGGCTGGAACCACCTGCCGGTCACGCCAACATCACCTGCCAGCTATGCCAGAACCACTTGCCGGACACCATGGAAACACCTGTCGTGCCGGCTGGAACCACCTCTCAGACGTGCCAGAACCATGTGCCTGAGATGCCGGAACCACACCCCGAACAGACCGAAACCACCTGCCAGACCCGCCTGAACCACCTGCCGAGCACGCCGGAACCACCTACTCGACTCGCCGGAACCACCTACCTGACACGCTAAAATCACCTGCCGGGTATGCCACAACCACTTGGTGGACACTCCGGAATCATCTGCCGGACATGACAGAACCAGCTCTCAGACACACCAGAACCACGTGCCGGACACGCCGGAAGCACCTGCTGATCATGCCTGAGCCAAAAGCTCGACTTGCGAGAAACACCTGCCAGACACGCCAAAATCACCTGCCGAGTACGCCAGAACCACGTGGCGCACACTCCAGAATCACCTGTCGGGCATGCCGGAAACAACTCTCAGACGTGCCAGAACCTCGTGCCGGACACGCCAGAACCACCTGCCGGACAGATCGGAAACACCTGCCGGACACGCAGGAACCACCGGCTCGACTCGCCGGAACCACAGCCGGACATGCAAAATGACCTGCCGGCTACGCCAGAACCACTTGGCGAACACTCCGGAATCACCTGTCGGGCAAGCCGGAACCAACTCTCAGAAGGGCCAGAACCTCGTGCCGGACACGCCAGAACCACCTGCCAGACAGACCGGAAACACCTGGTGGACACGCCAGAACCACTCGGCAGACACTCCGGAATCACATGCCAGGCATCCCGGAACCACCTCTCAGAGGTGCCAGAACCAAATGCCGGACACTCCGGTATCAACTGCTGGGCATGCCGGAACCAACTCTCAGAGGTGCCAGAACCACATGCCGGACACTCCGGAATCACCTGCCGGGCATGTAGGAACCACCTGATCCACTCCCCAGAACCACCTGCTGGACATGCCGGAATCACCCGCCGGACATGCTGGAACCACCTCTCAGAGGTGCCAGAACCACATGCCGGACACTCCGGAATCACCTGCCGGGAATGCTGGAACCACGTGCTTGACATGCCGGAACCACCTGCCGGACATGCCAGAACCACCTGCTGGACATTCCGGAACCACCGGCTCGACTCGCCGGAACCATTGTCTGACATGCAAAATCACCTGACGGCTACGCCAGAACCACTTGGCGAACACTCCGGTATCACCTGCCGGGCATGCCGGAACCACCTCTCAGACGTGCCAGAACCACATGCCGGACACTCCGGAATCACCTGCCGGGCATGCCGGGACCACCTGCTGGACATGCCGGAACCACCGGCTCGACTCGCCGGAACCATTGCCGGACATGCAAAATCACCTGCCGGCTACGCCAGAACCACTTGGCGGACACTCCGGAAACACCTGTCTGGCCGGCTGGAACCACCTCTCAGACGTGCCAGAACCATGTTCCTGAGATGGTGGAACCACTCCCCGAACAGACCGAAACCACCTGCCAGACCCGCCTGAAACCCCTGGCGAGCACGCCTGATCCACCTGCTCAACTAGCCGGAACCACCTTCCTGACACGCCAAAATCACCTGCCAGGTCTACCAGAACCACTTGGTGGACACTCTGGAATCATCTGCCGGACATGCCAGAACCAGCTCTCAGACACACCAGAACCACGTGCCTGAGACGCCGGAAGCATCAGCTGAGCATGCCTGAGCCACCTGCACGACTCGCAAGATACACCTGTCGGACATGACAAAATCACCTGCCGGGTACGCCAGAAACACTTGGCAGACGCTCCGGAATCACCTGTCGGTCGTGCCGGAACCACCTCTCAGACTTGCAAGAACCATGTACTGGACACGCCGGTACCACCTGCCGAGTATGCCGGAACCAGCTGTTCCACTCCCCAGAACCACCTAGTGGACACGCCAAAATCAACTGCCGGCTACGCCAGAACCACTCGGCAGACACTCCGGAATCACATGCCAGGCATTCCGGAACCACCTCTCAGAGGTGCCAGAACCGAATGCCGGACACTCCGCTATCACCTGCCGGGCATGCCGGAACCACCTCTCAGAGGTGCCAGAACCACATGCCGGAAACTCCGGAATCACCTGCGGGTCATGCCGGAACCACCTGCCGGACATGGCGGAACCACCGGCTCGACTCGCCGGAACCATTGCCGGACATGCAAAATCACCTGTCGGCTACGCCAGAACCACTTGGCGAGCACTCCGGAATCACCAGCCGGGCTGGCTGGAACCACCTGCCGGTCACGCCAACATCACCTTTCAGCTATGCCGGAACCACTTGGCGGACACTCCGGAAACACCTGTAGGGCCGGCGGGAACCACATCTCAGACGTGCCAGAACCATGTGCCTGAGATGCCGGAATCACACCCCGAACAGACCGAAACCACCTGCCAGACCCGCCTGAACAACCTGCCGAGCACGCCTGATCCACCTGCTCAACTAGCCGGAACCACCTTCCAGACACGCCAAAATCACCTGCCAGGTCTACCAGAACCACTTGGTGGACACTCTGGAATCATCTGCCGGGCTTGCTGGAACCAGCTCTCAGACACACCAGAACCACGTGCCAGAGACGCCGGAAGAACCAGCTGAGCATGCCTGAGCCACCGGCACGACTCGCAAGAAACACCTGTCGGACAGGCCAAAATCCCCTGCCAGGTACGGCAGAAACACTTGGCGGACACTCCGGAATCACCTGTCGGGCATGCCGGAACCACCTCTCAGACTTGCCAGAACCATGTTCTGGACACGCCGGTACCACCTGCCGAGTATGCCGGAACCAGCTGATGCACTCCCCAGAACCACCTACTGGTCACGCCAAAATCAACTGCCGGCTATGCCAGAACCACACGGCAGACACTCCGGAATCACATGCCAGGCATTCCGGAACCACCTCTCAGAGGTGCCAGAACCACATGCCGGAGACTCCGGAATCACCTGCCGGGCATGGCAGAACCACCTCTCAGACATGCCAGAACCACATGCCAATGACACCGGAAACACCTGCCGAGCACGCCAGGACCACCTGCTCGACTCGCCAAAACCACCTGCTGGACACGCCAAAATCACCTGCCGGCTACGCCACAACCATTTGGTGAACTCTTCGGAATCACCTGCCGGGCTGGCTGGAACCACCTGCCGGTCACGCCAACATCACCTGCCAGCTATGCCAGAACCACTTGCCGGACACCATGGAAACACCTGTCGTGCCGGCTGGAACCACCTATCAGACGTGCCAGAACCATGTGCCTGAGATGCCGGAACCACACCCCGAACAGACCGAAACCACCTGCCAGACCCGCCTGAACCACCTGCCGAGCACGCCGGAACCACCTACTCGACTCGCCGGAACCACCTACCTGACACGCTAAAATCACCTGCCGGGTATGCCACAACCACTTGGTGGACACTCCGGAATCATCTGCCGGACATGCCAGAACCAGCTCTCAGACACACCAGAACCACGTGCCGGACACGCCGGAAGCAACTGCTGATCATGCCTGAGCCAAAAGCTCGACTTGCAAGAAACACCTGCCAGACACGCCAAAATGACCTGCCGGGTACGCCAGAACCACGTGGCGCACACTCCAGAATCACCTGTCGGGCATGCCGGAAACAACTCTCAGACGTGCCAGAACCTCGTGCCGGACACGCCAGAACCACCTGCCGGACAGATCGGAAACACCTGCCGGACACGCAGGAACCACCGGCTCGACTCGCCGGAACCACAGCCGGACATGCAAAATGACCTGCCGGCTACGCCAGAACCACTTGGCGAACACTCCGGAATCACCTGTCAGGCAAGCCGGAACCAACTCTCAGACGTGCCAGAACCAAATGCCGGACACTCCGGTATCACCTGCCGGGCTGGCTGGAACCACCTGCCGGTCACGCCAACATCACCTTTCAGCTATGCCGGAACCACTTGGCGGACACTCCGGAAACACCTGTAGGGCCGGCTGGAACCACATCTCAGACGTGCCAGAACCATGTGCCTGAGATGCCGGAATCACACCCCGAACAGACCGAAACCACCTGCCAGACCCGCCTGAACCCCCTGGCGAGCACGCCTGATCCACCTGCTCAACTAGCCGGAACCACCTTCCAGACACGCCAAAATCACCTGCCAGGTCTACCAGAACCACTTGGTGGACACTCCGGAATCATCTGCCGGACATGCCAGAACCAGACCTCTGACACACCAGAACCACGTGCCGGACACGCCGGAAGCACCTGCTGATCATGCCTGAGCCACATGCTCGACTTGCCAGAAACACCTGCCAGACACGCCAAAATCACCTGCCGGGTACGCCAGAACCACGTGGCGGACACTCCGGAATCACATGTCGGGCGTGCCGGAACCAACTCTCAGACGTGCCAGATCCACCTGCCGGACAGACCGGAAACACCTGCTGGACACGCCGGAACCACCGGCTCGACTCGCCGGAACCACCAGCGGACATGCAAAATGACCAGCCGGCTACGCCAGAACCACTTGCCGAACACTCCGGAATCACCTGTCGGGCGTGCCGGAACCACCTCTCAGACTTGCCATAACCATGTTCTGGACACGCCGGTACCACCTGCTGAGTATGCCGGAACCAGCTGATCCACTCCACAGAACCACCTAGTGGACACGCCAAAATCAACTGCCGGCTACGCCGGAACCACTGGCTCGACTCGCCGGAATCACTGCCGGACATGCAAAATGACCTGCCGGCTACGCCACAACCACTTGGCGAACACTCCGGAATCACCTGTCGGGCATACCGGAACCACCTCTCAGACTTGCCAGAACCAAGTTCCGGACACGCCTGTACCACCTGCCTAGTATGCCGGAACCATCTCTCAGACGTGCCAGCACCATGTTCCGGACACGCCGGTACCACCTGCCGAGCTCGCCGGAGCCACCTGCTGGACACGCCAAAATCACCTGCCGGGTACGACAGAACCACGTGGCGGACACTCCGGAATCACCTGTCGGGCATGCCGGAACCAACTCTCAGACGTGCCAGAGCCTCGTGCCGGTCACGCCAGAACCACCTGCCGGACAGACCGGCAACACCTGCTGGACACGCCGGAACCTCCGGCTCGACTCGCCGGAACCACCAGCGGAAATGCAAAATGACCTGCCGGCTACGCCAGAAAAACTTGGCGAACACTCCGGAATCACCTGTCGGGCATGCCGGAGCCACCTCTCAGAATTGCCAGATACAAGTACCGGACACGCCGGTACCACCTGCTGAGTATGCCGGAACCGCCTGATCCACTCCCCAGAACCACCTCCTGGACACGCCAGAATCACCTGACGACTACGCCAGAACCACGCGGCAGACACTCCGGAACCACCTGCCGGGCATGCGGGAACCACCTCTCAGAGGTGCCAGAACCACATGCCGGACACTCCGGAATCACCTGCCGGGAATGCCGGAACCACCTGCTGGACATGCCGGAATCACCTGCCGGACATGCCGGAACCACCGGCTCGGCTCGCCGGAACCATTGCCGGACATGCAAAATCACCTGCTGGCTACGCCAGAACCACTTGGCGAACACTCCGGAATCACCTGCCGGGCATGGCGGAATCACCTCTCAGACATGCCAGAACCACATGCCAATGACACCGGAAACACCTGCCGAGCACGCCAGAACCAACTGCTCGACTCGCCAAAACCACCTGCTGGACACGCCAAAATCACCTGCCGGCTACGCCACAACCATTTGGTGAACTCTTCGGAATCACCTGCCGGGCTGGCTGGAACCACCTGCCGGTCACGCCAACATCACCTGCCAGCTATGCCAGAACCACTTGCCGGACACCATGGAAACACCTGTCGTGCCGGCTGGAACCACCTCTCAGACGTGCCAGAACCATGTGCCTGAGATGCCGGAACCACACCCCGAACAGACCGAAACCACCTGCCAGACCCGCCTGAACCACCTGCCGAGCACGCCGGAACCACCTACTCGACTCGCCGGAACCACCTACCTGACACGCTAAAATCACCTGCCGGGTATGCCACAACCACTTGGTGGACACTCCGGAATCATCTGCCGGACATGACAGAACCAGCTCTCAGACACACCAGAACCACGTGCCGGACACGCCGGAAGCACCTGCTGATCATGCCTGAGCCAAAAGCTCGACTTGCGAGAAACACCTGCCAGACACGCCAAAATCACCTGCCGAGTACGCCAGAACCACGTGGCGCACACTCCAGAATCACCTGTCGGGCATGCCGGAAACAACTCTCAGACGTGCCAGAACCTCGTGCCGGACACGCCAGAACCACCTGCCGGACAGATCGGAAACACCTGCCGGACACGCAGGAACCACCGGCTCGACTCGCCGGAACCACAGCCGGACATGCAAAATGACCTGCCGGCTACGCCAGAACCACTTGGCGAACACTCCGGAATCACCTGTCGGGCAAGCCGGAACCAACTCTCAGAAGGGCCAGAACCTCGTGCCGGACACGCCAGAACCACCTGCCAGACAGACCGGAAACACCTGGTGGACACGCCAGAACCACTCGGCAGACACTCCGGAATCACATGCCAGGCATCCCGGAACCACCTCTCAGAGGTGCCAGAACCAAATGCCGGACACTCCGGTATCAACTGCTGGGCATGCCGGAACCAACTCTCAGAGGTGCCAGAACCACATGCCGGACACTCCGGAATCACCTGCCGGGCATGTAGGAACCACCTGATCCACTCCCCAGAACCACCTGCTGGACATGCCGGAATCACCCGCCGGACATGCTGGAACCACCTCTCAGAGGTGCCAGAACCACATGCCGGACACTCCGGAATCACCTGCCGGGAATGCTGGAACCACGTGCTTGACATGCCGGAACCACCTGCCGGACATGCCAGAACCACCTGCTGGACATTCCGGAACCACCGGCTCGACTCGCCGGAACCATTGTCTGACATGCAAAATCACCTGACGGCTACGCCAGAACCACTTGGCGAACACTCCGGTATCACCTGCCGGGCATGCCGGAACCACCTCTCAGACGTGCCAGAACCACATGCCGGACACTCCGGAATCACCTGCCGGGCATGCCGGGACCACCTGCTGGACATGCCGGAACCACCGGCTCGACTCGCCGGAACCATTGCCGGACATGCAAAATCACCTGCCGGCTACGCCAGAACCACTTGGCGGACACTCCGGAAACACCTGTCTGGCCGGCTGGAACCACCTCTCAGACGTGCCAGAACCATGTTCCTGAGATGGTGGAACCACTCCCCGAACAGACCGAAACCACCTGCCAGACCCGCCTGAAACCCCTGGCGAGCACGCCTGATCCACCTGCTCAACTAGCCGGAACCACCTTCCTGACACGCCAAAATCACCTGCCAGGTCTACCAGAACCACTTGGTGGACACTCTGGAATCATCTGCCGGACATGCCAGAACCAGCTCTCAGACACACCAGAACCACGTGCCTGAGACGCCGGAAGCATCAGCTGAGCATGCCTGAGCCACCTGCTCGACTCGCAAGATACACCTGTCGGACATGACAAAATCACCTGCCGGGTACGCCAGAAACACTTGGCAGACGCTCCGGAATCACCTGTCGGTCGTGCCGGAACCACCTCTCAGACTTGCAAGAACCATGTACTGGACACGCCGGTACCACCTGCCGAGTATGCCGGAACCAGCTGTTCCACTCCCCAGAACCACCTAGTGGACACGCCAAAATCAACTGCCGGCTACGCCAGAACCACTCGGCAGACACTCCGGAATCACATGCCAGGCATTCCGGAACCACCTCTCAGAGGTGCCAGAACCGAATGCCGGACACTCCGCTATCACCTGCCGGGCATGCCGGAACCACCTCTCAGAGGTGCCAGAACCACATGCCGGAAACTCCGGAATCACCTGCGGGTCATGCCGGAACCACCTGCCGGACATGGCGGAACCACCGGCTCGACTCGCCGGAACCATTGCCGGACATGCAAAATCACCTGTCGGCTACGCCAGAACCACTTGGCGAGCACTCCGGAATCACCAGCCGGGCTGGCTGGAACCACCTGCCGGTCACGCCAACATCACCTTTCAGCTATGCCGGAACCACTTGGCGGACACTCCGGAAACACCTGTAGGGCCGGCGGGAACCACATCTCAGACGTGCCAGAACCATGTCCCTGAGATGCCGGAATCACACCCCGAACAGACCGAAACCACCTGCCAGACCCGCCTGAACAACCTGCCGAGCACACCTGATCCACCTGCTCAACTAGCCGGAACCACCTTCCAGACACGCCAAAATCACCTGCCAGGTCTACCAGAACCACTTGGTGGACACTCCGGAATCATCTGCCGGACATGCCAGAACCAGCCCTCTGACACACCAGAACCACGTGCCGGACACGCCGGAAGCACCTGCTGATCATGCCTGAGCCACATGCTCGACTTGCCAGAAACACCTTCCAGACACGCCAAAATCACCTGCCAGGTAAGCCAGAACCACGTGGCGGACACTCCGGAATCTCCTGTCGGGCATGCCGGAACCAACTCTCAGACGTGCCAGAACCTCGTGCCGGTCACGCCAGAACCACCTGCCGGACAGACCGGAAACACCTGCTGGACACGCCGGAACCACCGGCTCGACTCGCCGGAACCACCACCGGACATGCAAAATGACCTGCCGGCTACGCCAGAACCACTTGGCGAACACTCCGGAATCACCTGCCGGGCATGCCGGAACCACCTGCAGGACATGCCGGAATCACCTGCCGGATATGCCGGGACCACCGGCTCGACTCGCCGGAACCATTGCCGGACATGCAAAATCACCTGCTGGCTACGCCAGAACCACTTGGCGAACACTCCAGAATCACCTGCCGGGCATGCTGGAACCACCTCTCAGACATGCCGGAACCACATGCCAATGACACCGGAAGCACCTGCCGAGCACGCCAGAACCACCTGCTCGACTCGCCAAAACCACCTGCTGGACACGCCAAAATCACCTGCCGGCTACGCCACAACCATTTGGTGAACTCTTCGGAATCACCTGCCGGGCTGGCTGGAACCACCTGCCGGTCACGCCAACATCACCTGCCAGCTATGCCAGAACCACTTGGCGGACACCATGGAAACACCTGTCGGGCCGGCCGGAACCACCTATCAGACCTGCCAGAACCATGTGCCTGAGAGGCCGGAACCACACCCTGAACAGACCAAAACCACCTGCCAGACCCGCCTGTACCACATGCCAAGCACGCTGGAACCACCTACTCGACTCGCTGGAACCACCTACCTGACACGCTAAAATCACAAGCCGGGTATGCCACAACCACTTGGTGGACACTCTGGAATCATCTGCTGGACATGACAGAACCAGCTCTCAGACTCACCAGAACCACGTGCCAGACACGCCGGAAGCACCTGCTGATCATGCCTGAGCCAAATGCTCGACTTGCCAGAAACACCGGCCAGACACGCCAAAATCACCTGCCGGGTACGCCAGAACCACGTGGCGGACACTCCGGAATCACCTGCCGGGCATGCCGGAACCACCTGCAGGACATGCCGGAATCACCGGCTCGACTCGCCGGAACCGTTGCCGGAAATGCAAAATCACCTGCCGGCTACGCCAGAACCACTTGGCAAACACTCCGGAATCACCTGCCGGGCATGGCAGAACCACCTCTCAGACATGCCGGAACCACATGCCAATGACACCGGAAGCAACTGCCGAGCACGCCAGAACCACCTGCTCGACTCGCCAAAACCACCCGCTGGACACGACAGAATCACCTGCCGGCTACGCCAGAACCACTCGGCAGACACTCCGGAATCAACTGCCGGGCTGGCTGGAACCACCTGCCGGTCACGCCAACATCACATTTCAGCTACGCCAGAACCACTTGGCGGACACTCCGGAAACACCTGTCGGGCCGGCCGGAACCACCTCTCAGACGTGCCAGAACCATGTGCCTGAGAAACCGGAACCACTCCCCGAACAGACCGAAACCACCTGCCAGACCCGCCTGAACCCCCTGGCGAGCACGCCTGATCCACCTGCTCAACTAGCCGGAACCACCTTCCTGACATGCCAAAATCACCTGCCAGGTCTACCAGAACCACTTGGTGGACACTCCGGAATCATCTGCCGGAAATGCCAGAACCAGCTCTCAGACACACGAGAACCACGTTCCAGAGACGCCGGAAGCACCAGCTGAGCATGCCTGAGACACCTGCTCGACTCGCAAGAAGCACCTGTCGGACATGCCAAAATAACCTGCCGGGTACGCCAGAAACACTTGGCGGACGCTCCGGAATCACCTGTCGGGCGTGCCGGAACCACCTCTCAGACTTGCCAGAACCATGTTCTGGACACGCCGGTACCACCTGCCGAGTAAGCCGGAACCAGCTGATCCACTCCTCAGAACCACCTAGTGGACACGCCAACATCAACTGCCGGCTACGCCAGAACCACTCGGCAGACACTCCGGAATCACATGCCAGGCATTCCGGAACCACCTCTCAGAGGTGCCAGAACCAAATGCCGGACACTCCAGTATCACCTGCCGGGCATGCCGGAACCACCTCTCAGAGGTGCCAGAACCACATGCCGGACACGCTGGAAGCACATGCTGAGCATGCCTGAGCCAAATGCTCGACTTGCCAGAAACACCTGCCAGACGCCAAAATCACCTGCCGGGTACGCCAGAACCACGTGGCGGACACTCCGGAATCACCTGTCGGGCATGCCGGAACCAACTCTCAGACGTGCCAGAACCTCGTGCCGGTCACGCCAGAACCACCTGCCGGACAGACCGGAAACACCTGCTGGACACGCCGGAACCACCGGCTCGACTCGCCGGAACCACCACCGGACATGCAAAATGACCTGCCGGCTACGCCAGAACCACTTGGCGAACACTCCGTAACCAACTGCCGGGCATTCCGGAACCACCTCTCAGAGGTGCCAGAACCACATGCCGGACACTCCGGAATCAACTGCCGGGCATGCCAGAACCATCTCTCAGACGTGCCAGAACCATGTTCCGGACATGCCGGAACCACATGCCGAGCTCGCCGGAACCACCTGCTGGACACGCCAAAATCACCTGCCGTCTACGCCAAAACCACTCGGCAGACACTCCGGAATAACATGCCGTGCATTCCGGAACCACCTCTCACATGTGCCAGAACCACATGCCGGACACTCCGGTATCAACTTCTGGGCATGCCGGAACCAACTCTCAGACGTGCCAGAACCTCGTGCCGGTCACGCCACAACCACCTGCCCGACACGCCGGAACCACCGGCTCGACTCGCCGGAACCACCACCGGACAGGCAAAATGACCTGCCGGCTACGCCAGAACCACTTGGCGTACACTCCGGAATCACCTGTCGGGCATGCCGGAACCACATCTCAGACTTGCCAGAACCCTGTTCCGGACACGCCGGTACCACATGCCGAGTCTGCCGGAACCACCTGATCCAATCCCCAGAACCACCTGCTGGACACGTCAGAATCACCTGCCGACTACGCCAGAACCACTCGGCAGACACTCCGGAAACACCTCTCCGGCCGGCCGGAACCACCTCTCAGATGTGCCAGAACCATGTGCCTGAGATGCCGGAACCACTCCCCGAACAGACCGAAACCACCTGCCAGACCCGCCTGAACCACCTGGCGAGCACGCCTGATCCACCTGCTCAACTAGCCGGAACCACCTTCCTGACACACCAAAATCACCTGCCGGCTACGCCACAACCATTTGGTGAACTCTTCGGAATCACCTGCCGGGCTGGCTCCAGAACCACTCGGCAGACACTCCGGAACAACCTGCCGGGAATGCCGGGACCACCTCTCAGAGGTGCCGGAAGCACATGCCGGACACTCCAGAATCACCTGCCGGGCATGCCGGAACCATCTCTCAGACGTGCCAGAACCATGTTCCGGACACGCCGGTACCACCTGCCGAGCACGCCAGAACCACCTGCTCGACTAGCCAAAACCACCCGCTGGACACGCCAAAATAACCTGCCGGCTATGCCAGAACCACTCGGCAGACACTCCGGAATCACCTGCCGGGCTGGCTGGAACCACCTGCCGGTCACGCCAACATCACCTTTCAGCTACGCCAGAACCACTTGGCGGACACTCCGGAAACACCTGTCGGGCCGGCCGGAACCACCTCTCAGACGTGCCAGAACCAGGTGCCTGAGATGCCGGAACCACACCACGAACAGACCGAAACCACCTGCCAGACCCGCCTGAACCCCCTGGCGAGCACGCCTGATCCACCTGCTCAACTAGCCGGAACCACCTTCCTGACACGCCAAAATCACCTGCCAGGTATACCAGAACCACATGTTGGACACTCCGGAATCATCTGCCGGACATGCCAGAACCAGCTCTCAGACACACCAGAACCACGTGCCAGAGACGCCGGAAGCACCAGCTGAGCATGCCTGAGCCACCTGGTCGACTCGCAAGAAACACCTGTCGGACATGCCAAAATCACCTGCCGGGTACGCCAGAAAAACTTGGCGGATGCTCCGGAATCACATGTGGGGCGTGCCGGAACCACCTCTCAGACTTGCCAGAACCATGTTCTGGACACGCCGGTACCACCTGCCGAGTACGCCGGAACCAGCTTATCCACTCCCCAGAACCACCTAGAGGACACGCCAAAATCAACTGCCGGCTACGCCGGAACCACCGGCTCAACTCGCCGGAACCACCGCCGGACATGAAAAATGACCTGCCGGCTACGCCAGAACCACTTGGCGAACACTCCGGAATCACCTGTCGGGCATGCCGGAACCACCTCTCATACTTGCCAGAACCATGTTCCGGACACGCCGGTACCACCTGCCGAGTATGCCGGAACCACCTGATCCACTCCCAAGAACCACCTTCTGGATACGCTAGAATCACCTGCCGGCTACGCCAGAACCACTCGGCAGACACTCCAGAACCACCTGCCGGGCATGCCGGAACCACCTCTCAGAGGTGCCAGAACCACATGCCGGACACTCCGGAATCACCTGCCGGGATGCCGGGACCATCTCTCAGATGTGCCAGAACCATGTTCCGGACACCTGCCGTGCTCGCCGGAACCACCTGCTGGACACGCCAAAATCACCTGCCGGCTACGCCAGAACCACAAGGCAGACACTCCGGAATCACATACCGGGCTGGCTGGAACCACCTGCCGGTCACGCCACCATCACCTTCCTCTACGCCAGAACCACTTGGAGGACACTCCGGAAACACCTGTCGGGCCGGCCGGAACCACCTCTCAGACGTGCCAGAACCATGTGCCTGAGATTCCGGAACCACTCCCCGAACAGACCGAAACAACCTGCCAGACCCGCCTGAACCCCTGGCGAGCACGCCTGATCCACCTGCTCAACTAGCCGGAACCACCTTCCTGACACGCCAAAATCACCTGCCAGGTCTACCAGAACCACTTGGTGGACACTCTGGAATCATCTGCCGGACATGCCAGAACCAGCTCTCACACACACCAGAACCACGTGCCAGACACGCCGGAAGCACCAGCTGAGCATGCCTGAGCCACCTGCTCGACTCGCAAGAAACACCTGTCGGACATGCCAAAATCATCTGCCGGCTACGCCAGAACCACTCAGCAGACTCTCCGGAATCACATGTCAGGCATTCCGGAACCACCCCTCAGAGGTGCTGGAACCAAATGCCGGAGACTCCGGTATCACCTGCCGGGCATGCCAGAACCACCTCGCAGAGGTGCCAGAAGCACATGCCGGACACTCCGGAATCACCTGCCGGGCATGCCGGAACCACCTGCCGGACATCCCGGAACCACCGGCTCTACTCGCCGGAACCATTGCCGGACATGCAAATCACCTGCCGGCTACGCCAGAACCACTTGGCGAACACTCCGAAATCACAGGCCGGGCATGCCGGTACCACCTCTCAGACATGCCGGAACCACATGCCAATGACACCGGAAGCACCTGCCGAGCACGCCAGAACCACCTGCTCGACTCCCCAAAACCACCTGCTGAACACGCCAACATCACCTGCAGGCTACGCCACAACCATTTGGTGAACACTTCGGAATCAACTGCCGGGCTGGCTGGAACCACCTGCCGGACACGCCAACATCACCTGCCAGCTATGCCAGAACCACTTGGCGGACTCCATGGAAACACCTGTCGGGCCGGCCGGAACCACCTATTACACGTGCCAGAACCATGTGCCTGAGATGCCGGAACCACACCCCGAACAGACCGAAACCACCTGCCAGACCCGCCTGAACCACCTGCCGAGCACGCCGGAACCACCTACTCGACTCGCCGGAACCACCTACCTGACACGCCAAAATCACCTGCCGGGTATGACACAACCACTTGGTGGACACTCCGGAATAATCTGCCGGATGTGCCAGAACCAGCTCTCAGACACACCAGAACCACGTGCCGGACACACCGGAAGCACCTGCTGAGCATGCCTGAGCCACATGCTTGACTTGCAAGAAACACCTGCCAGACACGCCAAAATCACCTGGCGAGCATGCTGGAACCACCTCTCAGAGGTGCCACAACCACATGCTGGAGACGGCGGAAGCACCTGCCGAGAATGCCGGAAGTTCCTGATCCACACCCCAGAACCACCAGCCGGACACGCCGATATCACCTGCCGGCTACACCAGAACCACTTGGCGAACACTCCGGAATCACCTGCCGGGCATGCCGGAACCACCTCTCAGACGTGCCAGAACCATGTTCTGCACACGCCAGTACCACACGCAGAGTATGCTGGAACCAGCTGATCCACTCCCCAGAACCACCTAGTGGACACGCCAAAATCAACTGCCAGCTACGCCAGAACCACTCGGCAGACGCTCCGGAATAACATGCCAGGCATTCCGGAACCACCTCTCAGAGGTGCCAGACCCAAATGCGGGACAATCCGGAATCACCTCCCGGGCATGCCGGAACCATCTCTCAGACGTGCCACAACCACGTGCCGGAGAGACCGGAAGCACCTGACGAGCTCGCCGGAACCAACTGCTGAACATGCCGGAACCACCTGCCTCACAGGCCAAAATCATGTGCCGGATACGTGAAAACCACTTGGCGGACACTCCAGAATCACCTGCCGGGCATGCCAGCACCACCTCTCAGAAGTGCCAGAAGCACGTGCCGGACAGGCCGGAACCATCTCCCGGACAGACCGGAAACACAGGAAACACTCGCCGGAACCACCTGCTTGACTCACCGGTCCCACCCGCCGGACACGCCAAAATCACCTGCCCACTACACCAGAACCACTTTGCGGACAGGCCGGAATCACGTGAAGTGCATGGCGACACAACCTCTCAGACGTGCCAGAACCTCGTGCCGGACACACCAGAACCACCTGCTGGACAGACCGGAACCACCTGCCGGACACGCCGGAACAACCGGCTCGACTCGCCGGAACCATTTCCGGACATGCAAATCACCTGCCGGCTACGCCAGAACCACTTGGCGAACACTCCGAAATCACCTGCCGGGCATGCCGGAACCACCTCTCAGACATGCCGGAACCACATGCCAATGACACCGGAAGCACCTGCCGAGCACGCCAGAACCACCTGCTCGACTCGCCAAAACCACCTGCTACACACGCCAAAATCACCTGCCGGCTACGCCACAACCATTTGGTGACACTTCGGAATCACCTGCCGGGCTATGTGGAACCACCTGCCGGTCACGCAAACATGACCTGCTAGCTATGCCAGAACCACTTGGCGGACACCATGGAAACATCTGTCGGGCCGGCCGGAACCACCTATCAGACGTGCCAGAACCATGTGCCTGAGATGCCGGAACCACTCCCCGAACAGACCGAAACCACCTGCCAGACCCTCCTGAAGCCCCTGGCTAGCACGCCTGATCCACCTGCTCAACTAGCCGGAACCACCTTCCAGACACGCCAATATCACCTGCCAGGTCTACCAGAACCACTTGGTGGACACTCCGGAATCATCTGACGGAAATGCCAGAACCAGCCCTCTGACACACCAGAAAAACGTACCGGACACGCCGGAAGCACCTGCTGATCATGCCTGAGCCACATGCTCGACTTGCAAGAAACGCCTGCCAGAAACGCCAAAATCACCTGCCGGGTATGCCAGAACCACGTGGCGGACACTCCGGAATCACCTGTTGGGCATGCCGGAACCAACTCTCAGACGTGCCAGAACCTCGTGCCAGACACGCCAGAACCACCTGCCGGACAGACCGGAAACACCTGCCGGACACGCCGGAACCACCGGCTCGACTCGCCGGAACCACCGCCGGACATGCAAAATGACCTGCCGGCTACGCCAGAACCACTTGGCGAACACTCCGGAATCACCTGTCGGGCGTGCCGGAACCACCTCTCAGACTTGCCAGAACCATGTTCCGGACACGCCGGTACCACCTGCCGAGTATGCCGGAACCACCTGATCCACTCCCCAGAACCACCTGCTGGATAAGCCAGAATCACCTGCCGGCTACGCCAGAACCACTCGGCAGACACTCCGGAACCACCTGCCGGGCATGCCGGAACCACCTCTCAGAGGTGCCGGAACCACATGCCGGACACTCCGGAATCACCTGCCGGGCATGCATGAACCATCTCTCAGACGTGCCAGAACCGTGTTCCGGACACGCCGGTACGACCTGCCGAGCTCGCCAGAACCACCTGATCCACTTCACAGAACCACCTGCTGGACATGCCTGCTGGTGCATGTCCGGCAGATGATTCCGGAGTGTCCACCAAGTGGTTGTGGCATACCCGGCAGGTGATTTTAGCGTGTCAGGTAGGTGGTTCCAGTGAGTCGAGTAGGTGGTTCCGGCGTGCTCGGCAGGTGGTTCACGCGGGTGTGGCAGGTGGTTTCGGTCTGTTCGGGGTGTGGTTCCGGCATCTCAGGCACATGGTTCTGGCACGTCTGATAGGAGGTTCCGGCCGCCCCGACAGGTGTTGCCATGGTGTCCGCCAAGTGGTTCTGGCATAGCTGGCAGGTGATGTTGGCGTGACCGGCAGGTGGTTCCAGCCAGCCCGGCAGGTGATTCCGAAGTTTTCAACAAATGGCTGTGGCGTAGCCGGAAGGAGATTTTGGCGTGTCCAGCAGGTGGTTTTGGCGAGTGGAGCAGGTGGTTCTGGCGTGCTCGGCAGGTGTTTCCGGAGTGTCTGCCGCGTGGTTCTGGCGTAGCCGGCAGGTGATTTTGGCGTGTCCAGCAGGTGGTTCCGGTGAGCTCGGCAGGTGGTACCGGCGTGTCCGGAACATGGTTCTGGCACGTCTGAGAGATGGTTCCGGCATGCCCGGCAGGTGATTCCGGAGTGTCCGGCATGTGGTTCTGGCACCTCTGAGAGGTGGTTCCGGCATGCACTGCAGGTGATACCGGAGTGTCCGGCATTTGGTTCTGGCATCTCTGAGAGGTGGTTCCGGAATGCCTGGCATGTGATTCCGGAGTGTCTGCCGAGTGGTTCTGGCGTAGCCGGCAGGTGATTTTGGCGTCCAGCAGGTGGTTCCGGCGAGCTCGGCAGGTGGTACCGGCATGTCTGGAACATGGTTCTGGCACGTCTGAGAGATGGTTCCGGCATGCCCGGCAGGTGATTCCGGAGTGTCCGGCATGTGGTTCTGGCACCTCTGAGAGGTGGTTCCGGCATGCCCGGCAGGTGGTTCCGGAGTGTCTGCCGAGTGGTTCTGGCGTAGCCAGCAGGTGATTCTGGCGTGTCCAGCAGGTGGTTCTGGGGAGAGGATCAGGTGTTTCCGGCATACTCGGCAGGTGGTACCGGCGTGTCCGGAACATGGTTCTGGCAAGTCTGAGAGGTTGTTCCGGCATGCCCGACAGGTCATTCCGGAGTGTTCGCCAAGGGGTTCTGGCGTAGCCGGCAGGTCATTTTGCATGTCCGGAGGTGGTTCCGGCGAGTCTAGCCGGTGGTTCCGGCGTGTCCAGCAGGTGTTTCCGGTCTGTCTGGCAGGTGGTTCTTGCGTGACCGGCACGAGGATCTGGCACGTCTGAGAGTTGGTTCCGGCATGCCCGACAGGTGATTGCGGAGCGTCCGCCAAGTGTTTCTGGCGTACCCTGCAGGTGATTTTGGCATGTCCGACAGGTGTTTCTTGCGAGTCGAGCAGGTGGCTCAGGCATGCTCAGCTGGTGCTTCTGGCGTCTCTGGCACGTGGTTCTGGTGTGTCTGAGAGCTGGTTCTGGCATGTCCGGCAGATGATTCCGGAGTGTCCACGAAGTGGTTCTGGTATACATGGCATGTGATTTTGGCGTGTCAGGAAGGTGGTTCCGGCTAGTTGAGCAGGTGGATCAGGCGTGCTCGCCAGGGGGTTCAGGCGGGTCTGGCAGGTGGTTTCGGTCTGTTCGGGGAGTGGTTCCGGCATCTCAGGCACATGGTTCTGGCACGTATGAGAGGTGGTTCTGGCCGGCCCTACAGGTGTTTCCGTAGTGTCCGCCAAGTGGTTCTGGCGTAGCTGAAATGTGATGTTGGCGTGACCGGCAGGTGGTTCCAGCCAGCCCGGCAGGTGATTCCGGAGTGTCTGCTGAGTGGTTCGGGCGTAGCCGGCATGTGATTTTGGCGTGTCCAGCAGGTGGTTCCAGCGAGCTCGGCAGGTGGTACCGGCGTGTCCGGAACATGGTTCTGGCACGTCTGAGAGATGGTTCCAGCATGCCCGGCAGGTGATTCCGGAGTGTCCGGCATGTGGTTCTGGCACCTCTGAGAGGTGGTTCCGGCATGCCCGGCAAGTGGTTCCGGAGTGTCTGCCGAGTGGTTCTGGCATAGCCGGCAGGTGATTCTGGCGTGTCCAGCAGGTGGTTCTGGGGAGTGGATCAGGTGGTTCCGGCATACTCGGCAGGTGGTACCGGCGTGTCCGGAACATGGTTCTGGCAAGTCTGAGATGTGGTTCCGCCATGCCCGACAGGTGATTCCGGAGTGTTCGCCAAGTGGTTCTGGCGTAGCCGGCAGGTCATTTTGCATGTCCGGCGGTGGTTCCGGCGAGTCGAGCTTGTGGTTCCGGCGTGTCCGGCAGGTGTTTCCGGTCTGTCCGGCAGGTGGTTCTGCCGTGTCCGGCACGAGGTTCTGGCACGTCTGAGAGTTGGTTCCGGCATGCCCGACAAGTGATTCCGGAGTGTCCGCCACGTGGTTCTGGCGTACCCGGCAGGTGATTTTGGCGTGTCTGGCAGGTGTTTCTTGCAAGTCGAGAATTTGGCCCAGGCATGACCAGCAGGTGCTTCCGGCGTGTCCGGCACGTGGTTCTGGTGTGTCTGAGAGCTGGTTCTTGCATGTCCGGCAGATGATTCCGGAGTGTCCACCAAGTGGTTGTGGCATACCCAGCAGGTGATTTTAGCGTGTCAGGTAGGTGGTTCCGGCGAGTCGAGTAGGTGGTTCCGGCGTGCTCGGCAGGTGGTTCAGGTGGGTCTGGCAGGTGTTTCCGGTCTGTCCGGCAGGTGGTTCTGGCGTGACCGGCACGAGGTTCTGGCACGTCTGAGAGTTGGTTCCGGCATGCCCGACAGGTGATTCCGGAGTGTCCACCACGTGGTTCTGGCGTACCCGGCAGGTGATTTTGGCGGGTCTGGCAGGTGTTTCTGGCAAGTCGAGCATCTGGCTCAGGCATGATCAGCAGGTGCTTCCGGCGTGTCCGGCACGTGGCTCTGGTGTGTCAGAGGGCTGGCTCTGGCATTTCCGGCACATGATTCCGGAGTGTCCACCAAGTGGTTCTGGTAGACCTGGCAGGTGATTTTGGCGTGTCTGGAAGGTGGTTCCGGCTAGTTGAGCAGGTGGATCAGGCGTGCTCGCCAGGGGGTTCAGGCGGGTCTGGCAGGTGGTTTCGGTCTGTTCGGGGTGTGGTTCCGGCATCTCAGGCAAATGGTTCTGGCACGTCTGAGATGTGGTTCCGGCCGGCCCTACAGGTGTTTCCGGAGTGTCCGCCAAGTGGTTCCGGCATAGCTGAAAGGTGATGTTGGCGTGACCGGCAGCTTGTTCCAGCCAGCCCGGCAGGTGATTCCGGAGTGTTCGCCAAGTGGTTCAGGCGTAGCCGGCAGGTGATTTTGCATGTCCGGCAATCGTTCCGGCGAGTCGAGCCGGTGGTTCCGCCATGTCCGGCAGGTGGTTCCGGCATGCCACGCAGGTGATTCCGGAGTGTCCGGCATGTGGTTCTGGCACCTCTGAGATGTGGTTTCGGCATGCCATGCAGGTGATTCCGGAGTGTCTGCCGAGTGGTTTCGGCGTAGCCGGCTGTTGATTTTGGCGTGTCCACTAGGTGGTTCTGGGGTGTGGATCAGCTGGTTCCGGTTTACTCGGCAGGTGGTACCGGCGTGTCCGGAACATGGGTCTGGCAAGTCTGAGAGGTGGTTCCGGGACGCCCGACACGTGATTCCGGAGCGTCCGCCAAATGTTTCTGGCGTACCCGGCAGGTGATTTTGGCATGTCCGACAGATGTATCTTGCGAGTCGAGCAGGTGGCTCAGGCATGCTCAGCTGGTGCTGCCGGCGTCTCTGGCACGTGGTTCTGGTGTGTCTGAGAGCTGGTTCTGGCATGTCCGGCAGATGATTCCGGAGTGTCCACCAAGTGGTTCTGGTAGAGCTGGCAGGTGATTTTGGCGTGTCAGGAAGGTGGTTCCGGCTAGTTGAGCAGGTGGATCAGGCGTGCTCGCCAGGGTCTTCAGGCGGGTCTGGCAGGTGGTTTCGGTCTGTTCGGGGAGTGGTTCCGGCATCTCAGGCACATGGTTCTGGCACGTCTGAGAGGTGGTTCCGGCCGGCCCGACAGGTGTTTCCATGGTGTCAGCCAAGTGGTTCTGGCATAGCTGGCAGGTGATGTTGGCGTGACCGGCAGCTGGTTCCAGAAAGCCCGGCAGGTGATTCCGAAGAGTTCACCAAATGGTTGTGGCCTAGCCAGCAGGTGATTTCGGCGTGTCCAGCAGGTGGTTTTGGCGAGTCAAGCAGGTCGTTCTGGCGTGCTCGGCAGGTGCTTGCGGTGTCATTGGCATGTGGTTCCGGCATGGATGAGAGGTGTTTCCGCCATGCCCGTCAGGTGATTACTGAGTGTCCGGCATGTGATTCTGGCACCTCTGAGAGGTTGTTCTGGCATGCCCGGCAGGTGATACCGGAGTGTCCGGCATTTGGTTCTGGCACCTCTGAGAGGTGGTTCCGGGATGCCTGGCATGTGATTCCGGAGTGTCTGGGGAGTGGTTCTGGCGTTTGCAGCAGGTGTCTCCGGTCTGTCCGGCACGTGGTTCTGGCGTGTCTGGCACGAGGTTCTGGCACGTCTGAGAGTTGGTTCTGGCATGCCCGACAGATGATTCCGGAGTGTCCGCCACGTGGTTCTGGCGTACCCGGGAGGTGATTTTGGCGTGTCTGGCAGGTGTTTCTTGCAAGTCGAGCATGTGGCTCTGGCATGATCAGCAGGTGCTTCCGGCCTGTCCGGCACGTGGTTCTGGTGTGTCTGAGAGCTGGTTCTGGCATGTCCGGCAGATGATTCCGGAGTGTCCACCAAGTGGTTGTGGCATACCCGGCAGGTGACTTTGGCGTGTCAGGTAGGTGGTTCCGGCGAGTCGAGTAGGTGGTTCCGGAGTGCTCGGCAGGTGGTTCAGGCGGGTCTGGCAGGTGGTTTCGGTCTGTTCGGGGTGTGGTTCCGGCATCTCAGGCACATGGTTCTGGCACATCTGATAGGTGGTTCCGGCCGGCCCGACAGGTGTTTCCATGGTGTCCGCCAAGTTGTTCTGGCATAGCTGGCAGGTGATGTTGGCGTGACCGGCAGGTGGTTCCAGCCAGCCCGGCAGGTCATTCCGAAGAGTTCACCAAATGGTTGTGGCGTAGCCGGAAGATGATTTTGGCGTGTCCAGCAGGTGGTTTTGGCGAGTCGAGCAGGTGGTTCTGGCGTGCTCGGCCGGTGCTTCCGGTGTCATTGGCATGTGGTTCCGGCATGGATGAGAGGTGTTTCCGCCATGCCCGGCAGGTGATTCCAGAGTGTTCCCCAAGTGGTTCTGGCGTAGCCGGCAGGTGATTTTGCATGTCCTGCAATGGTTCCGGAGAGTCGAGCCGGTGGTTCTGGCATGTCAGGCAGGTGATTCCGGCATGTCCAGCAGGTGGTTCCGGCATGCCACTCAGGTGATTCTGGAGTCTCCAGCATGTGGTTCTGGCACCTCTGAGAGGTGGTTCCGGGATGCCCGGAAGGTGATACCGGAGTCTCCGGCATTTGGTTCTGGCACCTCTGAGAGGTGGTTCCGGAATGCCTGGCATGTGATTCCGGAGTGTCTGCCGAGTGACTCTGGCGTAGCCGGCAGTTGATTTTGGCGTGTCCACTAGGTGGTTCTGGGGAGTGGATCAGCTGGTTCTGGCATACTCGGCAGGTGGTACTGGCGTGTCCAGAACATGGTTCTGGCAAGTCTGAGAGGTGGTTCCGGCATGCCCGCTGGAACCACACCCCGAACAGACGGACAACACCTGCCAGACCCGTCTGAACAGCCTGCCGAGCACGCCGGAGCCACCTGCTCGACTCGCCGGAACCACCTACCTGACATGCCAAAATCACCAGCCGGGTATGCCAGAACCACTTGACGGACACTCCGGAATCATCTGCCGGGCATGCTGGAACCACCTCTCAGAGGTGCCACAACCAAATGCCGGAGACGGCGGAAGCACCTGCCGAGAATGCCGGAAGTTCCTGATCCACTCCCCAGAACCACCTGCCGGACACGTCAAAGTCACCTGCCAGCTACGCCAGAACCACTTTGCGGACACTCCAGAATCACCTGCCGGGCATGCCAGCACAACCTCTCAGAAGTGCCAGAAGCACGTGCCGGACAGGCCGGAACCATCTCCCGGACAGACCGGAAACACAGGAAACACTCGCCGGAACCACCTGCTTGACTCACCGGTCCCACCTGCCGGACACGACAAAATCACCTGCCCGCTACACCAGAACCACTTGGTGGACAAGCCGGAATCACGTGAAGGGCATGCCGACACAACCTCTCAGACGTGCCAGAACCTCGTGCCGGACACACCAGAACCACCTGCTGGACAGACCGGAACCACCTGACGGGCACGCCAGAACCACCGGCTCGACTCGCCGGAACCATTGCCGGACATGCAAAATCACCTGCCGGCTACGCCAGAACCACTTGGCGAACACTCCGGAATCACCTGCCGGGCATGGCGGAACCACCTCTCAGACATGCCGGAACCACATGCCAATGACACCGGAAGCACCTGCCGAGCACGCCAGAACCACCTGCTCGACTCGCCAAAACCACCTGCCGGACACGCCAAAATCACCTGCCGGCTACGTCGGAACCACTTGGCGAACACTCCCGAATCACCTGCCGGGCATGCCGGAACCACATATCAGGCTTGCCAGAACCATGTTCCGGACACGCCGGTACCACCTGCCGAGTATGCCGGAACCACCTGATCCACTCCCCAGAACCACCTGCTGGACACGCCAGAATCACCTGCCGTCTACGCCAGAACCACTCGGCAGACACTCCGGAACCACCTGCCGGGCATGCCGGAACCACCTCTCAGAGGTGCCAGAACCACATGCCGGACACTCCGGAATCACCCGTCGGGCATGCCGGAACCATCTCTCAGACGTGCCAGAACCATGTTCCGGACACGCCGCTACCACCTGCCGAGCTCGCCAGAACCACCTGTTGGACACGCCAAAATCACCTGCCGGGTATGCCAGAACCACTTGGTGGACACTCCGGAATCATCTGCCGGACATGCCAGAACCAGCTCTCAGACACACCAGAACCACGTGCCGGACACGCCGGAAGCACCTGCTGAGCATGCCTGAGCCACATGCTCGACTTGCAAGAAACACCTGCCAGACACGCCAAAATCACCTGCCGGGTACGCCAGAACCACGTGGCGGACACTCCGGAATCACCTGTCGGGGATGCCGGAACCACCTCTCAGACGTGCCAGAACCTCGTGCCGGACACGCCAGAACCACCTGCCGGACAGACCGGAACCACCTGCCGGACACGCCGGAACCACCAGCTCGACTCGCCGGAACCACCGCCGGACATGCAAAATCACCTGCCGGCTACGCCAGAACCACTTGGCGAACACTCCCGAATCACCTGCCGGGCATGCCGGAACCACCTATCAGGCTTGCCAGAACCATGTTCCGGACACACCGGTACCACCTGCCGAGTATGCCGGAACCACCTGATACACTCCCCAGAACCACCTGCCGAACATGCCAGAATCACCTGCCGGCTACACCAGAACCACTCGGCAGACACTACGGAACCACCTGCCGGGCATGCCGGAACCACCTCTCAGAGGTGCCAGAACCACATGCCGGACACTCCGGAATCAACTGCCGGGCATGCCGGAACCGTTTCTCAGACGTCCCAGAACCATGTTCCGGACACACCGCTACCACCTGCCGAGCTCGCCGGAACCACCTGCTGGACACGCCAAAATAACCTGCTGGCTACGCCAGAACCACTTGGCGGACACTCCAGAATCACCTGCCGGGCTTGCTGGAACCACCTGCCGGTCACGCCAACATCACCTGCCAGCTATGTCAGAACCACTTGGCAGACACTCCGGAAACACCTGTCGGGCCGGCCGCAACCACCTCTCAGACGTGCCAGAACCACGTGCCTGAGATGCCGGAACCACACCCCGAACACACCGAAACCACCTGCCAGACCCGCCTGAACCCCCTGGCGAGCACACCTGATCCACCTGTTCAACTAGCCGGAACCACCTACCTGACACGCCAAAATCACCTGCCAGGTATACCAGAACCACTTGGTGGACACTCTGGAATCATCTGCCGGGCTTGCTGGAACCAGCTCTCAGACACACCAGAACCACGTGCCAGAGACGCCGGAAGAACCAGCTGAGCATGCCTGAGCCACCGGCACGACTCGCAAGAAACACCTGTCGGACAGGCCAAAATCACCTGCCAGGTACGGCAGAAACACTTGGCGGACACTCCGGAATCACCTGTCGGGCATGCCGGAACCACCTCTCAGACTTGCCAGAACCATGTTCTGGACACGCCGGTACCACCTGCCGAGTATGCCGGAACCAGCTGATGCACTCCCCAGAACCACCTACTGGTCACGCCAAAATCAACTGCCGGCTATGCCAGAACCACACGGCAGACACTCCGGAATCACATGCCAGGCATTCCGGAACCACCTCTCAGAGGTGCCAGAACCACATGCCGGAGACTCCGGAATCACCTGCCGGGCATGCCGGAACCTCCTATCAAAGGTGCCAGAACCACATGCCGGAGACTCTGGAATCACCTGCCGGGCATGCCGGAACCTTCTCTCAGACGTGCCACAACCACGTGCCGGAGAGACCGGAAGCACCTGCCGAGCTCTCCGGAACCACCTGCTGGACATGCCGGAACCACCTGCCTCTCAGGCCAAAATCATATGCCGGCTACGCCAAAACCACTGGGTGGACACTCCAGAATCACCTTGCGGGCATGCCAGAACCACGTCATGGACAGACGGCAAACACCTGCCGGACCTGCCGGAACCACCTGCCGAGCACGCCGGAACCACCTGCTCGACTCAACAGAGCCACCTGCCGGACACACCAGAAACACCTGCAGGGTACGCCAGAACCACTTGGAGGACTCTCCGGGATCACCTGCCGGGCATGCCGGAACCACCTCTCAGAGGTGCCAGAACCATGTGCCGGACACGCCGGGACCACCTGCCGAGTATGCCGGAACCACCTGCTCCACTGCCCAGAACCACCTGCTGGACACGCCAAAATCACCTGCCGGCTACGCGAGACCCACTCGGCAGACACTCCGAAACCACCTCCAGGACAGACCGGAACCAGCTGCCGGACACCCCGGGACCACCTGCTCGACTCGCCAGAACCACCTGACGAAAACGCCAGAATCACCAGCCGGCTACGCCACAACCACTTGTCGCACACTCCGGAATCACCTGCCGGGCATGCTGGAACCACCTCTCAGAGGTGCCACAACCACATGCCGGAGACGGCAGAAGCACCTGAAGAGAATGCCGGAAGTTCCTGATCCACTCCCCAGAACCACCTGCCGGACACGCCAAAATCACCTGCCGGCTACGCCAGAACCACTTGGCGGACACTCCAGAATCACCTGCCGGGCATGCCAGCACAACCTCTCAGAAGTGCCAGAAGCACGTGCCGGACAGGCCGGAACCATCTCCCGGACAGACCGGAAACACAGGAAACACTCGCCGGAACCACCTGCTTGACTCCCCGGTCCCACCTGCCGGACACGACAAAATCACCTGCCCGCTACACCAGAACCACTTGGTGGACAAGCCGGAATCACGTGAAGGGCATGCCGACACAACCTCTCAGACGTGCCAGAGCATTGTGCCGGACACCCCAGAACCACCTGCTGGACAGACCGGAACCACCTGCCGGACACGCCAGAACCACCGGCTCGACTCGCCGGAACCATTGCCGGACATGCAAAATCACCTGCCGGCTACGCCAGAACCACTTGGCGAACACTCCGGAATCACCTGCTGGGCATGGCGGAACCACCTCTCACACATGCCGGAACCACATGCCAATGACACCGGAAGCACCTGCCGAGCACGCCAGAACCACCTGCTCGACTCCCCAAAACCACCTGCTCGACTCAACAGAGCCACCTGCCGGACACACCAGAAACACCTGCAGGGTACGCCAGAACCACTTGGAGGACTCTCCAGAATCACCTGTCGGGCATGCCGGAACCAACTCTCAGACGTGCCAGAACCTCGTGCCGGTGATTTTGGCGTGTCCGGCAGGTGTTTCTGGCGAGTCGAGCAGGTGGCTCCGGCATGCTCGGCAGGTGCTTCCGGCGTCTCCGGCACGTGGTGCTGGTGTGTCTGAGAGCTGGTTCCGGCATGTCCGGCAGATGATTCCGGAGTGTCCGCCAAGTGGTTCTGGCATACCCGGCTGGTGATTTTGGCATGTCAGGTAGGTGGTTCCGGAATCACCTGCCAGCCATGGCGGAACCACCTCTCAGACGTACCAGAACCACCTGCTGGAGAAGCTGGAAACACGTCCTGGACAGTCTGGAACCACCTGCCGGCCAAGCCTGAACCACCTGCCAAGCACAACGGAACAACCTGCCAGACACGCCAAAATCACCTGCGTGTTATGCCAGAACCACTTGGAGGACTCTCTGGCCAGATTTGGAACTTCTGCTCCTGCCACATTTCCACCTTGCCAACCCGGCTCAGACGAAATGTCTACGTCTTCCCCTTCAGCAACGGGGACGAGGCCCAGATGACTGTGCTTCCGCATGCTTAGCAGGAGCAGACAATAGGCTTTTTACAAACCGCCATTGTGCACTGGGCCAGTGCATAGTGCATTCCACGTCTAGAGCAATGAAGCACGCCAGAATCATCTGCCGACTACGCCAGAACCACTCGGCAGACACTCCGGAACCAGCTGCTGGGCATGCCAGAACCACCTCTCAGAGGTGCCAGAACCACATGCCGGACACTCCGGAATCACCTGCCGGGCATGCCGGAACCATCTCTCAGACGTGCCAGAACCATGTTCCAGACACGCCGGAACCACCGGCTCGACTCGCCGGAACCACCGCCGGACATGCAAAATGACCTGCCGCCTACGCCAGAACCACTTGGCGAACACTCCGGAATCACCTGTCGGGCATGCCGGAACCACCTCTCAGACTTGCCAGAACCATGTTCCGGACACGCCGGTACCACCTGCCGAGTATGCCGGAACCACATGATCCACTCCCCAGAACCAACTGCTGGACACGCCAGAATCACCTGCCGGCTACGCCAGAACCACTCGGCAGACACTCCGGAAACACCTGCCGGGCTTGCTGGAACCACATGCCGGTCACGCCAACATCACCTTTCAGCTACGCCAGAACCACTTAGCGGACACTCCGGAAACACCTGTCGGGCCGGCCGGAACCACCTCTCAGACGTGCCAGAACCATGTGCCTGAGATGCCGGAACCACTCCCCGAACAGACCGAAACCACCTGCCAGACCCGCCTGAACCCCCTGGCGAGCACGCCTGATCCACCTGCTCAACTAGCCGGAACCAGCTTCCTGACACGCCAAAATCACCTGCCGGCTACGCCACAACCATTTGGTGAACTCTTCGGAATCACCTGCCGGGCTGGCTCCAGAACCACTCGGCAGACACTCCAGAACCACCTGCCGGGCATGCCGGAACCACCTCTCAGACATGCCGGAAGCGCATGCCAATGACACCGGAAGCACCTGTCGAGCACGCCAAAACCACCTGCTGGACACGCCAAAATCACCTGCCGGCTACGCCACAACCATTTGGTGAACTCTTCGGAATCACCTGCCGGGCTGGCTGGAACCACCTGCCGGTCACGCCAACATCACCTGCCAGCTATGCCAGAACCACTTGGCGGACACCATGGAAACACCTGTCGGGCCGGCCGGAACCACCTATCAGAAGTGCCAGAACCATGTTCCGGACATGCCGGAACCACCTGCCAAGCTCGACGGAACCACCTGCTGGAAATGCCAAAATCACCTGCCGGCTACGCCAGAACCACTCGGCAGACACTCCGGAATCACATGCCGTGCATTCCGGAACCACCTCTCACAGGTGCCAGAACCAAATGCCGGACACTCCGGTATCACCTGCCAGGCATGCCGGAACCACCTCTCAGAGGTGCCGGAACCACATGCCGGACACTCCGGAATCACCTGCCGGGCATGCCGGAACCACCTGCCGGACATGCCGGAACCACCGGCTCGACTCGCCGGAACCATTGCCGGCCATGCAAAATCACCTGCCGGCTACGCCAGAACCACTTGGCGAACACTCCGGAATCACCTGCCGGGCATGCCGGAACCACCTCTCAGACATGCCGGAACCACATGCCAATGACACCGGAAGCACCTGCCGAGCACGCCAGAACCACCTGCTCGACTCGCCAAAACCACCCGCTGGACACGCCAAAATCACCTGCCGGCTACGCCACAACCACTCGGCAGACACTCCGGAATCACCTGCCGGGCTGGCTGGAACCACCTGCTGGTCACGCCAACATCACCTTTCAGCTAAGCCAGAACCACTTGGCGGACACTCCGGAAACACCTGTAGGGCCGGCCGGAACCACATCTCAGACGTGCCAGAACCATGTGCCTGAGATGCCGGAACCACACCCCGAACAGACCGAAACCACCTGCCAGACCCGCCTGAACCCCCTGGCGAGCACGCCTGATCCACCTGCTCAACTAGCCGGAACCACCTTCCCGACACGCCAAAATCACCTGCCAGGTCTACCAGAACCACTTGGTGGACACTCCGGAATCATCTGCCGGAAATGCCAGAACCAGCCCTCTGACACACCAGAACCACGTGCCGGACACGCCGGAAGCACCTGCTGATCATGGCTGAGCCACATGCTCGACTTGCAAGAAACACCTGCCATACACGCCAAAATCACCTGCCGGGTACGCCAGAACCACGTGGCGGACTCTCCGGAATCACCTGTCGGGCAAGCAGGAACCACCTCTCAGACTAGCCAGAACCATGTTCCGGACACGCCAGTACCACCTGCCGAGTATGCCGGAACCACCTGATCCACTCCCCAGAACCACCTGCTGGACACGCCAGAATCACCTGCCGACTACGCCAGAACCACTCGGCAGACACTCCGGAACCACCTGCCGGGCATGCCGGAACCACCTCTCAGAGGTGCCAGAACCACATGCCCGACACTCCGGAATCACCTGCCGGGCATGCCGGAACCATCTCTCAGACGTGCCAGAACCATGTTCCGGACACGCCGGTACCACCTGCCGAGCTCGCCGGAACCCCCTGCTGGACACGCCAAAATCACCTGCCGGCTACGCCAGAACCACTTGGCAGACACTAAGGAATCACCTGCCGGCCTGGCTGGAACCACCTGCCGGTCACGCCAACATCACCATCCGCTACACCAGAACCACTTGGCAGACACTCCGGAAACACCTGTCGGGCCGGCCGGAACCACCTCTCAGACGTGCCAGAACCATGTGCCTGAGATGCCGGAACCACTCCCCGAACAGACCGAAACCACCTGCCAGACCCGCCTGAACCAACTGCCGAGCACGCCGGAACCACCTACTCGACTCGCTGGAACCACCTACCTGACACGCTAAAATCAGCTGCCGGGTATGCCACAACCACTTGGTGGACACTCCAGAATCATCTGCCGGACATGGCAGAACCAGCTCTCAGACACACCAGAACCACGTGCCGCACAGGCCGGAAGCACCTGCTGATCATGCCTGAGCCACTTGCTCGACTTGCAAGAAACACCTGCCAGACACGCCAAAATCACCTGCCGGGTACAAGAGAACCACGTGGCGGACACTCCGGAATCACCTGTCGGGCATGCCGGAACCAACTCTCGGACGTGCCAGAACCTTGTGCCGGACAGGCCACAACCTCCTGCCGGAAAGACCGGAAACACCTGCTGGACACGCCAGAACCACTCAGCAGACACTCCGGAATCACATGCCATGCATCCCGGAACCACCTCTCAGAGGTGCCAGAACCAAATGCCGGACACTCCGGTATCACCTGCCGGGCATGCCAGAACAACCTCTCAGAGATGCCAGAATCACATGCCGGACACTCCGGAATCACCTGCCGGGCCTACCGGAACAACCTCATCCACTCCCGAGGACCACCTGCTGGACATGCCGGAATCACCTGCTGGACACGCCGCAACCACCACCGGACATGCAAAATGACCTGCCGGCTACGCCAGAACCACTTGGCGAACACTCCGGAATCACCTGTCGGGCATGCCGGAACCACCTCTCACACTTGCCAGAACCAAGTTCCGGACACGCCGGTACCACCTGCCGAGTATGCCGGAACCACCTGATCCACTCCCTAGAACCACCTGCTGGATACGCCACAATCACCTGCCGGCTACTCCAGAACCACTCGGCGGACACTCCATAACCAACTGCCGGGCATGCCGGAACCACCTCTCAGAGGTGCCAGAACCACATGACGGACACTCCGGAATCACCTGCCGGGCATGCCGGAACCATCTCTCAGACGTGCCAGAACCATGTTCCGGACATGCCGGAACCACCTGCCAAGCTCACCGGAACCACCTGCTGGAAATGCCAAAATCACCTGCCGGCTACGCCAGAACCACTCGGCAGACACTCCGGAATCACATGCCGGGCATGGCGGAACCACCTCTCAGACATGCCGGAACAACATGCCAATGACACCGGAAGCACCTGCCGAGCACGCCAGAACCACCTGCTCGACTCGCCAAAAGCACCCGCTGGACACGCCAAAATCACCTGCCAGCTACGCCACAACCACTCGGCAGACACTCCGGAATCACCTGCCGGGCTGGCTGGAACCACCTGCTGGTCACGCCAACATCACCTTTCAGCAACGCCAGAACCACTTGGCGGACACTCCGGAAACACCTGTCGGGCCGGCCGGAAACACCTCTCAGACGTTCCAGAACCATGTGCCTGAGATGCCGGAACCACTCCCCGAACAGACCGAAACCACCTGCCAGACCCGCCTGAACCCCCTGGCGAGCACGCCTGATCCACCTGCGTAACTAGCCGGAACCACCTTCCTGACACGCTAAAATCACCTGCCGGGTATGCCACAACAACTTGGTGGACGCTCCGGAATCATCTGCCGGACATGCCAGAACCAGCTCTCAGACACACCAGAACCACGTGCCGGACACGCCGGAAGCACCTGCCGGGCATGGCGGAACCACCTCTCAGACATGCCGGAACCACATGCCAATGACACCAGAAGCACCTGCCGAGCACGCCAGAACCACCTGCTCGACTCGCCAAAACCACCTGCTGGACACGCCCAAATCACCTGCCGGCTATGCCACAACCATTTGGTGAACTCTTCGGAATCACCTGCCGGGCTGGCTGGAACCACCTGCCGGTCACGCCAACATCACCTGCCAGCTATGCCAGAACCACTTGGCGGACACCATGGAAACACCTGTCGGGCTGGCCGGAACCACCTATCAGACGTGCCAGAACCATGTGCCTGAGATGCCGGAACCACACCCCGAACAGACCGAAACCACATGCCAGACCCGCCTGAACCACCTGCCGAGCACGCCGGAACCACCTAGTCGACTCGCTGGAACCACCTACCTGACACGCTAAAATCACCTGCCGGGTATGCCACAACCACTTGGTGGACGCTCCGGAATCATCTGCCGGACATGCCAGAACCAGCTCTCAGACACACCAGAACCACGTGCCAGACACGCCTGAAGCACCTGCTGAGCATGCCTGTGCCAAATGCTCGACTTGCAAGAAACACCTGCCAGACACGCCAAAATCACCTGCCAGGTACGCCAGAACCACGTGGCGGACACTCCGGAATATCCTGTCGGGCATGCCGGAACCAACTCTCAGACGTGCCAGAACCTCGTGCCGGTCACGCCAGAACCACCTGCCGGATAGACCGGAAACACCTGCTGGACACGCCGGAACCACCGGCACGACTCGCCGGAACCACCGCCGGACATGCAAAATGACCTGCCGGCTACGCGAGAACCACTTGGCGAACACTCTGGAATCACCTGTCGGGCAAGCCGGAACCAACTCTCAGACGTGCCAGAACCTCGTGCCGGACACGCCAGAACCACCTGCCGGACAGACCCGAAACACCTGCCGGACACGCCGGAACCACCTAATCGACTCGCCAAAACCACCTGCTGGACAAGCCAAATTCACCTGCCGGCTACTCTAGAACCACTCGGCAGACACTCTGGAATCACCTGCCGGGCTGGCTGGAAGCACCTGCCGGTCACGCCAACATCACCTTTCAGCTACGCCAGAACCACTTGGCGGACACTCCGGAAACACCTGTCGGGCCGGCCGGAACCACCTCTCAGACGTGCCGGAACCATGTGCCTGAGATGCCGGCACCACTCCCCGAACAGACCGAAACCACCTGCCAGACCCGCCTGAACCCCCTGGCGAGAACGCCTGATCCACCTGCTCAACTACCCGGAACCACCTTCCTGACACGCCAAAATCACCTGCCAGGTCTACCAGAACCACTTGGTGGACACTCCGGAATCATCTGCCGACATGCCAAAACCAGCTCTCAGACACACCAGAACCACGTGCCAGAGATGCCGGAAGCACCAGCTGAGCATGCCTGAGCCACCTGCTCGACTCGCAAGAAACACCTGTGGGACATGCCAAAATCACCTGCCGGGTACGCCAGAAACACTTGGCGGACGCTCCGGAATCACCTGTCGGGCGTGCCGGAACCACCTCTCAGACTTGCCAGAACCATGTTCTGGACACGCCGGTACCACCTGCCGAGTATGCCGGAACCAGCTGATCCACTCCCCAGAACCACCTAGTGGACACGCCAAAATCAACTGCTGGCTACGCCGGAACCACCGGCTCGACTAACCGGAACCACCGCCGGACATGCAACATGACCTGCCGGCTAGGCCAGAACCACTTGGCGAACACTCCGGAATCACCTGTCGGGCATGCCGGAACCACCTCTCAGAGGTGCTAAAACCAAATGCCGGAGACTCCGGAATCACCTGCCAGGCATGCCGGAACCACCTGCCGGACATGCCGGAAAGAGCGGCTCGACTCGCCGGAACCATTGCCGGACATGCAAAATCACCTGCCGACTATGCAAGAACCACTTGGCGAACACTCCGGAATCACCTGTCGGGCTTGCCGGAACCACCTCTCAGAGGTGCCAGAACCACATGCCGGACACTCTGGAAGCACCTGCCGAGCACTCCAGAACCACCTGCTCGACTCGCCAAAACCACCTGCTGGACACGCCAAAATAACCTGCCGGGTACGCCAGAACCACTTGGCAGACACTCCGGAATCACCAGGCCGGCTTGCTGGAACCACCTGCCGGTCACGCCAACATCACCTGCCGGCTACGCCAGAACCACTTGGTGAGCACTCCGGAAGCACCTGCCGAGCACGCCGGAACCTCCTGCTCGACTCGTCTGAACCACCTGCCGGACTTGCCAAAATCACCTTCCGGCTACGCCAAAACCACTTGGTGGACTCTCTGGAATCACCTGCCGGGCATCATAGAACCACCTCTCAGACGTGCCGGAACAACGTGCCGGACACACCGGATCCCCCTCCCCGTAAGACCGGAACCACCTCTCAGAAGTGCCAGAAGCACGTGCCAGAGACGCCGGAAGCACCTGCCGAGCACGTCGGAACCACCTGCTGATGTCGCCTGAACCACCTGCGGGACACGCCAAAATCACCTGCCGGCTACGCCAGAACCACTCGGCAGACACTCCGGAATCACATGCCAGGCATTCCGGATCCACGTCTCAGAGGTGCCAGAACCACATGCCATACACTCTAGAATCACCTGCCGGGCATGCCGGAACCACCTCTCAGACGTGCCAGAACCATTTGCCGGACACGCCGGAACCACCTGCCGAGTATGCCGGAAACGCCTGCTCCACTCCCCAGAACCACCTGCTGGACACGCCAAAATCACCTGCCGGCTACGCCAGAACCGCTCGGCAGACACTCCGGAACCACCTCCAGGACAGACCGGAACCACCTGCCGGACATGCCGGAACCACCTGCTTGACTCGCCAGAACCACCTGCCGGACACGCCAGAATCACCAGCCGGCTACGCCACAACCACTTGTCGGACACTCCGGAATCACCTGCCGGGCATGCTGGAACCACCTCTCAGAGGTGCCACAACCACATGCCGGAGACAGCGGAAGCACCTTCCGAGAATGCCGGAAGTGCCTGATCCACTCCCCAGAACCACCTGCCGGACACGCCAAAATCACATGCTGGCTACGCCAGAACCACTTGGCGGATACTCCGAAATCACCTGCCGGGCATGCCGGAACCATCTCTCAGACGTGCCAGAACCATGTTCCGGACACGCCGGTACCACCTGCCGAGCTCGCCGGAACCACAGGCTGGACATGCCGGAACCACCGGCTCGACTCGCCGGAAACATTGCCGGACATGCAAAATCACCTGCCGGCTACGCCAGAACCACTTGGCGAACACTCCGGAATCACCTGCCGGGCATGGCGGAACCACCTCTCAGACATGCCGGAACCACATGCCAATGACACCGCAAGCACCTGCCGGCTACGCCAGAACCACTCGGCAGACACTCCGGAATCACCTGCCGGTCTGGCTGGAACCACCTGCCGGTCACGCCAACATCAACTTTCAGCTACGCCAGAACCACTTGGCGGACACTCCGGAAACACCTGTCGGGCCGGCCGGAACCACCTCTCAGACGTGCCAGAACCATGTGCCTGAGATGCCGGAACCACTCCCCGAACAGACCGAAACCACCTGCCAGACCCGCCTGAACCCCCTGGCGAGCACGCCTGATCCACCTGCTCAACTAGCCGGAACCACCTTCCTGACACGCCAAAATCACCTGCCGGGTATACCAGAACCACTTGGTGGACACTCCGGTATCATCTGCCGGACATGCCAGAACCAGCTCTCAGATACACCAGAACCACGTGCCCGAGACGCTGGAAGCACCAGCTGAGCATGCCTGAGCCACCTGCTCGACTAGCAAGAAACACCTGTCGGACATGCAAAAATCACCAGCCGGGTACGCCAGAACCACGTGGGAGACACTTCAGTATCACCTGTCGGGCATGCCGGAACCACCTCTCAGAGGTGCCAGAACCACATGCCGGACACTCCGGAAGCACCTGCCGAGCACTCCAGAACCACCTGCTCGACTCGCCAAAACCACCTGCTGGACACGCCAAAATTACCTGCCGGCTACGCCAGAACCACTCGGCAGACACTCCGGAATCACATGCCAGGCATTCCGGAACCAACTCTCACAGGTGCCAGAACCAAATGCCGGAGACTCCGGCATCACCTGCCGGGCATGCCGGAACCACCTCTCAGTGGTGCCAGAACCACATGCCGGACACTCCGGACTCACCTGCCGGGCATGCCGGAACCACCTGCCGGACATGCCGGAATCACCTGCCGGACATGCCGGATCCACCGACTCGACTCGCCGGAACCACCGCCGGACATGCAAAATGACCTGCCGGCTACGCCAGAACCTGTTGGCGAACACACGGAAACACCTGTCGGGCATGCCGGAACCACCTTTCAGACTTGCCAGAACCATGTTCCAGACACGCCGGTACCACCTGCCGAGTATGCCGGAACCACCTGATCCACTCCGCAGAACGACCTGCTGGACAGGCCAGAATCACCTGCCGACTACGCCAGAACCACTCGGCAGACACTCCGGAACCACCTGCCGGGCATGCCGGAACCATCTCTCAGACATGCCAGAACCTCGTGGCGGACACGCCAGAACCACCTGCCGGAAAGACCGGAAACACCTGCTGGACACGCCAGAACCACTCGGCAGACACTCCGGAATCACATGGCAGGCATCCCGGAACCACCTCTCATAGTTGCCAGAACCAAATGCCGGACACTCCGGTATCACATGCCGGGCATTCCGGAACCACCTGCCAGACATGGCAGAACCACCGGCTCGACTCGCCGTAACCATTGACGGACATGCAAAATCACCTGCTGGCTACGCCAGAACCACTTGGCGAACACTCCGGAATCACCTGCCGGGCATGGCGGAACCACCTCTCAGACATGCCGGAACCACATGCCAATGACACCGGAAGCACCTGCCGAACACGCCAGAACCACCTGCTCGACTCGCCAAAACCACCTGCTGGACACGCCAAAATCACCTGCCGGTTACGCCACAACCATTTGGAGAACTCTCCGGAATCACCTGCCGGGCTGGCTGGAACCACCTGCCGGTCAGGCCAGCATCACCTGCCAGCTATGCCAGAACCACTTGGCGGACACTATGGAAACACCTGTCAGACCGGCCGGAACCACCTATCAGACCTGCCAGAACCATGTGCCTGAGATGCCGGAAGCACACCCCGAACAGACCGAAACCACCTGCCAGACCCGCCTGAACCACCTGCCGAGCACGCCGGAACCACCTACTCGACTCGCCGGAACCACCTACCTGACACGCTAAAATCACCTGCCGGGTATGCCACAACCACTTTGTGGACACTCCGGAATCATCTGCCGGACATGCCAGAACCAGCTCTCAGACACACCAGAACCACGTGCCGGACACGCCGGAAGCACCTGCTGATCATGCCTGAGCCACATGCTCGACTTGCAAGAAACACCTGCCAGACACGCCAAAATCACCTACCGGGTACGCCAGAACCACGTGGCAGACACTCCAGAATCACCTGTCGGGCATGCCGGAACCAACTCTCAGACGTGCCAGAACCTCGTGCCGGACAGGCCAGAACCACCTGCCGGACAGACCGGAACCACCTGCTGGACACGCCGGAACCACCGGATCGACTCGCCGGAACCAGCGCCGGACATGCAAAATGACCTGCCGGCTACGCCAGAACCACTTGGCGAACACTCCGGAATCACCTGTCGGGCATGCGGGAACCACCTCTCAGACTTGCCAGAACCATGTTCCGGACACGCCGGTACCACCTGCCGAGTATGCCGGAACCACCTGATCCACTCCCCAGAACCACCTGCTGGATACGCCAGAATCACCTGCCGGCTACTCCTGAACCACTCGGCAGACACTCCGTAACCAACTGCCGGGCATGCCGGAACCACCTCTCAGAGGTGCCAGAACCACATGCCGGACACTCCGCAATCACCTGCCGGGCATGCCGGAACCATCTCTCTGAGGTGCCAGAACCATGTTCTGGACATGCCGGAACCACCTGCCGAGCTCGCCTGAACCACCTGCTGGACACGCCAAAATCACGTGCCGGCTACAGCAGAACCACTCGGCAGACACTCCGGAATCACATTCCGTGCATTCCAGAACCACCTCTCACAGGTGACAGAACCAAATGCTGGACACTCCGGTATCACCTGCCAGGCATGCCGGAACCACTTCTCAGAGGTGCCAGAACCACATGCCGGACACTCCGGAATCACCTGCCGGGCATGCCGGAACCACCTGCTGGACATGCCGGAACCACCGGCTCCACTCGCCGGAACCATTGCCGGACATGCAAAATCACCTGCCGGCTACGCCAAAACCACTTGGCGAACACTCCGGAATCACCTGCCGGGCATGGCGGAACCACCTCTCAGACATGCCGGAACCACATGACAATGACACCGGAAGCACCTGGCGAGCACGCAAGAACCACCTGCTCGACTCGCCAAAACCACCCGCTGGACACGCCAAAATCACCTGCCGGCTACGCCAGAACCACTCGGCAGACACTCCGGAATCACCTGTTGGGCGTGCCGGAACCACCTCTCAGACATGCCAGAACCATGTTCTGGACACGCCGGTACCACCTGCCGAGTATGCCGGAACCAGCTGATCCACTCCCCAGAACCACCTAGTGGACACGCCAAAATCAACTGCCGGCTACGCCGGATCCACCAGCTCGACTCGACGGAACCACCACCGGACATGCAAAATGACCTGCCGGCTACGCCACAACCATTTGGCGAACACTCCGGAATCACCTGTCGGGCATGCTGGAACCACCTCTCAGACTTGCCAGAACCATGTTCCGGACATGCCGGAACCACCTGCCGAGCTCGCCGGGACCACCTGCTGGACACGCCAAAATCACCTGCCGGCTATGCCAGAACCACTCGGCAGACACTCTGGAATCACTTGCCAGGCATTCCGGAACCACCTCTCAGAGGTGCCAGAACCACATGCCGGACACTCCGGAATCACCTGCCGGGCATGCCGGAACCACCAGCCGGACATGGTGGAACCACCGGCTCGAATCGCCGGAACCATTGCCGGCCATGCAAAATCACCTGCCGGCTACGGCAGAACTACTTGGCGAACACTCCGGAATCAACAGCCGGGCATGCCGGAATCACCTCTCAGAGGTGCCAGAACCACATGCAGGACACTCCGGAATCACCTTCCGGGCATGCCGGAACCATCTCTCAGACGTGCCAGAACCATGTTCCGGACACGCCGGTACCACCTGCCGAGCTCGCCGGAAGCACCTGCTGGACACGCCAAAATCACCTGCCGGCTACGCCAGAACCTTTCAGCAGACACTCCAGAATCACCTGCCAGGCTGGCTGGAACCACCTGCCGGTCACGCCAACATCACCTGCCAGCTATTCCGGAACCACTTGGCGGACACTCCGGAAACACCTGTAAGGCTGGCGGGAACCACATCTCAGACGTGCCAGAACCATGTGCCTGAGATGCCGGAACCACACCCCGAACAGACCGAAACAACCTGCCAGACCCGCCTGAACCCCCTGGCGAGCACGCCTGATCCACCTGCTCAACTAGCCGGAACCACCTTCCCGACACACCAAAATCACCTGCCAGGTCTACCAGAACCACTTGGTGGACACTCCGGAATCATCTGCTGGAAATGACAGAACCAGCCCTCTGACACACCAGAACCACGTGCCGTACACGCCGGAAGCACCTGCTGATCATGCCTGAGCCACATGCTCGACTTGCCAGAAACACCTGCCAGACACGCCAAAATCAACTGCCGGGTACGCCATAACCACGTGGCGGACACTCCGGAATCACCTGCCGAGCTCGCCGGAACCACCTGCTGGACACGCCAAAATCACCTGCCGGCCACGCCAGAACCATTCAGCAGACACTCCGGAATCACCTGCCGGGCTGGCTGGAACCACCTGCCGGTCACGCCAACATCACCTGCCAGCTATGCCAGAACCACTTGGCGGACACCATGGAAACACCTGTCGGGCCGGCCGGAACCACCTATCAGACGTGCCAGAACCATGTGCCTGAGATGCCGGAACCACACCCCGAACAGACCGAAACCACCTGCCAGACCCGCCTGAACCACCTGCCGAGCACGCCTGAACCACCTACACGACTCGCTGGAACCACTTACCTGACACGCTAAAATCACCTGCCGGGTATGCCACAACCACTTGGTGGACACTCCGGAATCAGCTGCCGGACATGCCAGAACCAGCTCTCAGACACACCAGAACCACGTGTCGGACACGCCGGAAGCACCTGCTGATCATGCCTGAGCCAAATGCTCGTCTTGCAAGAAACACCTGCCAGACAAGCCAAAATCTCCTGCCGGGTACGCCAGAACCACGTGGCGGACACTCCGGAATCACCTGTCGGGCATGCCGGAACCAACTCTCAGACGTGCCAGAACCTCGTGCCGGACACGCCAGAACCACCTGCCGGACAGACCGGAAACACCTGCTGGACACGCCAGAACCACTCGGCAGACACTCCGGAATCACATGCCAGGCATCCCAGAACAATCTCTCAGACTTGCCAGAACCATACTCTGGACACGCGGGTACCACCTGCCGAGTATGCCGGATCCAGCTGATCCACTCCCCAGGACCACCTAGTGGACACGCCAAAATCAACTGCTGGCTATGCCGGAACCACCGGCTCAACTCGTTGGAACCACCGCCGGACATGCCGGAACCACCTCTCAGGGGTGCCAGAACCACATGCCGGACACTCCGAATCACCTGCCGGGCATGCCGGAACCATCTCTCAGACGTGCCAGAACCATGTCCGGACACCCCGGTACCACCTGCCGAGCTCGCCGGAACCACCTGCTGGACACGCCACAATCACCTGCCGGCTACGCCAGAACCACGCGGCAGACACTCCGGAATCACCTGCCAGGCTGGCTGGAACCACCTGCCGGTCACGCCAACATCACATTTCAGCTACGCCAGAACCACTTGGCGGACACACCGGAAACACCTCTCGGGCCGGCCGGAACCACCTCCCAGACGTGCCAGAACCATGTGCCTGAGATGCCGGAACCACTCCACGAACAGACAGAAACCACCTGCCAGAGCCACCTGAACCCCCTGGCGAGCACGCCTGATCCACCTGCTCAACTAGCCGGAACCACCTACCTCACACGCCAAAATCACCTGCCAGGTATACAAGAAGAACTTGGTGGACACTCCGGAATCATCTGCCGTACACACCAGAACCACGTGCCAGACACGCCGGATGCACCAGCTGAGCATGCCTGAGCCACCTGCTCGACTCGCAAGAAACACCTGTCGGACATGCCAAAATCACCTGCCGGGTATGCCAGAAACACTTGGCGGACGCTCCGGAATCACCAGTCAGGCGTGCCGGAACCACCTCTCAGATTGCCAGAACCATGTTCTGGACACGCCGATACCACCTGCCGAGTATGCCGGAACCAGCTGATCCACTCCCCAGAACCACCTAGTGGACACGCCAAAATCAACTGCCGGCTACGCCAGAACCCCTCGGCAGACACTCCGGAATCACATGCCAGGCATTCCGGAACCACCTCTCACAGGTGACAGAACCAAATGCCGGAGACTCCGGTATCACCTGCTGGGCATGCCGGAACCACCACTCAGAGGTGCCAGAACCACATGCCGGACACTCCAGAATCACCTGCCGGGCATGCCGGAACCACCTCTCAGACATGCTGGAACCACATGCCAATGACACCGGAAGCACCTGCCGAGCACGCCAGTACCACCTGCTCAACTCGCCAAAACCACCTGCTGGACACGCCAAAATCACCTGCCGGCTACGCCAGAACCACTCGGCAGAAACTCCGGAATCACCTGTCGGGCTGGCTGGAACCACCTGCCGGTCACGCCAACATCACCTTTCAGCTACGCCAGAACATCCTGGCGGACACTCCGGAAACACCTGTCGGGCCGGCCGGAACCACCTCTCAGACGTGCCAGAACCATGTGCCGGACACGCCGGAACCAACCGCCGAGTATGCCGGAACCAGCTGATCCACTCCCCAGAACCACCTACTGGACACGCCAAAATCAACTGCCGGCTACGCCAGAACCACTCGGCAGACCTCCAGAATCACATGCCAGGCATTCCGGATCCACGTCTCAGAGGTGCCAGAACCACATGCCATACACTCTGGAATCACCCGCCGGGCATGCCGGAACCATCTCTCAGACGTGCCACAACCACGTGCCAGAGAGACCGGAAGCACCTGCCGAGCTCGCCGGAACCACCTGCCGGACATGCTGGAACCGCCTGCCTCAAAGACCAAAATCATATGCCGGCTACGCCAAACCCACTTTGTGGACACTCCAGAATCACCTTGCGGGCATGCCAGAACCAAGTCATGGACAGACGGCAAACACCTGCCGGACCTGCTGGAACCACCTTCCGAGCACTCCGGAACTACCTGCTCGACTCACCAAAGCCACCTGATGGAGACACCAGAAACAACTGCGGGGTACGCCAGAACCACGTGGAGGACTCTCCGGGATCACCTGCCGGGAATGCCGGAACCACATCTTGTACGTGCCAGAACCATGTGCCAGACACGCCGGAACCAACCGCCGAGTATGCCGGAACCAGCTGATCCACTCCCCAGAACCACCTACTGGACACGCCAAAATCAACTGCCGGCTACGCCAGAACCACTCGGCAGACCTCCGGAATCACATGCCAGGCATTCCGGATCCACGTCTCAGAGGTGCCAGAACCACATGCCATACACTCTGGAATCACCTGCCGGGCATGCCGGAACCACCTCTCAGACGTGCCAGAAGCATTTGCCGGACACGCCGGAACCACCTGCCGAGAATGCCGGAACCACCTGCTCCACTCCCCAGAACCACCTGCTGGACACGCCAAAATCACCTGCCGGCTACGCCAGAACCACTTGGCGGACACCATGGAAACACATGTCGGGCCGGCCGGAACCACCTATCAGATGTGCCAGAACCATGTGCCTGAGATGCCGGAACCACACCCCGAACAGACCGAAACCACCTGCCAGACCCGCCTGAACCACCTGCCGAGCACGCCGGAACCACCTACTCGACTCGCCGGAACCACCTACCTGACACGCTAAAATCACCTGCCGGGTATGCCACAACCACTTGGTGGACACTCCGGAATCATCTGCCGGAAATGCCAGAACCAGCCCTCAGACACACCAGAACCACGTGCCGGACATGCCGGAAGCACCTGCTCATGATGCCTGAGACAAATGCTCGACTTGAAAGAAATACCTGCCAGACACGCCAAAATCACCTGCCGGGTACGCCAGAACCACGTGGCGGACACTCCGGAATCACCTGTCGGGCATGCAGGAACCAACTCTCAGACGTGCCAGAACCTCGTGCCGGACACGCCAGAACCACCTGCCGGACAGACCGGAAACACCTGCTGGACACGCCGGAACCACCGGCTCGACTCGCCGGAACCACCGCCGGACATGCAAAATGACCTGCCGGCTATGCCAGAACCACTTGGCGAACACTCCAGACTCAACTCTAGGGCATGCCGGAACCACCTCTCAGACTTGCTGGAACCATGTTCCGGACACGCCGGTAGCACCTGCCGAGTATGCCGGAACCACCTGATCCACTCCCCAGAACCACCTGCTGGACACGCCAGAATCACCTGCCGGCTACGCCAGAACCACTCGGCAGACACTCCAGAACCACCTGCCGGGCATGCCGGAACCACCTCTCAGAGGTGCCAGAACCATATGCCGGACACTCCGGAATCACCTGCCGGGCATGCCGGAACCATCTCTCAGACGTGCCAGAACCATGTTCCGGACACGCCGGTACCACCTGCCGAGCTCGCCGGAACCACCTGCTGGACACGCCAAATTCACCTGCCGGCTACTCCAGAACCACTCGGCAGACACTCCGGAATCACCTGCCGGGCTGGCTGGAACCACCTGCCGGTCACGCCAACATCACCTTTCAGCTACGCCAGAACCACTTGGCGGACACTCCGGAAACACCTGTCGGGCCGGCCGGAACCACCTCCCAGACGTGCCAGAACCATGTGCCTGAGATGCCGGAACCACTCCCTGAACAGACCGAAACCACCTGCCAGACCCACCTGAACCCCCTGGCGAGCACGCCTGATCCACCTGCTCAACTAGCCGGAACCACCTACCTGACACGCCAAAATCACCTGCCAGGTATACCAGAACCACTTGGTGGACACTCCGGAATCATCTGCCGTACACACCAGAACCACGTGCCAGACACGCCGGAAGCACCAGCTGAGCATGCCTGAGCCACATGCTCGACTCGCAAGAAACACCTGTCGGACATGCCAAAATCACCAGCCGGGTACGCCAGAAACACTTGGCGGACGCTCCGGAATCACCAGTGAGGCGTGCCGGAACCACCTCTCAGACTTGCCAGAACCATGTTCTGGACACGCCGATACCACCTGCCGAGTATGCCGGAACCAGCTGATCCACTCCCCAGAACCACCTAGTGGACACGCCAAAATCAACTGCCGGCTACGCCAGAACCACTCGGCAGACACTCCGGAATCACATGCCAGGCATTCCGGAACCACCTCTCAGAGGTGCCAGAACCAAATGCCGGAGACTCCGGTATCACCTGCTGGGCATGCCGGAACCACCACTCAGAGGTGCCAGAACCACATGCCGGACACTCCAGAATCACCTGCCGGGCATGCCGGAACCACCTGCTGGACATGCCGGAATCACCTGCCGGACATGCCGGAACCACCGGCTCGAATCGCCGGAACCATTGCCGGACATGCAAAATCACCTGCCGGCTATGCCAGAACCACTTGGGGAACACTCCGGAATCACCTGCCGGTCATGGCCGAACCTCCTCTCAGACATGCCGGAACCACATGCCAATGACACCGGAAGCACCTGCCGAGCACGCCAGAACCACCTGCTCGAGTCGCCAAAACCACCTGCTGGACACGCCAAAATCACCTTCCGGCTACGCCACAACCATTTGGTGAACACTTCGGAATCACCTGCCGGGCTGGCTGGAACCACCTGCCGGTCACGCAAACATCACCTGCCAGCCATGCCAGAACCACTTGGCGGACACCATGGAAACACCTGTCGGGTCGGCCGGAACCACCTCTCAGACGTGCCAGAACCATGTGCCTGAGATGCCGGAACCACACCCCGAACAGACCGAAACCACCTGCCAGACCCGCCTGAACCACCTGCCGAGCACGCCGGAACCACCTACTCGACTCGCTGGAACCACCTACCTGACACGCTAAAATCACCTGCCGGGTATGCCACAACCAATTGGTGGTCACTCCGGAATCATCTGCCGGACATGCCAGAACCAGCTCTCAGACCCACCAGAACCACGTGCCAGAGACGCCAGAAGCACCAGCTGAGCATGCCTGAGCCACCTGCTCGACTCGCAAAATACACCTGTCGGACATGCCAAAATCACCTGCTGGGTACGCCAGAAACACTTGTAAGACACTACGGAATCACCTGTCGGGCGTGCCTAACCACCTCTCAGACTTGCCAGAACCATGTTCTGGACACGCCGGTACCACCTGCCGAGTATGCCGGAACCAGCTGATCCACTCCACAGAACCACCTTGTGGACACGCCAAAATCAACTGCCGGCTACGCCGGAACCACTTGGCTGACACCATGGAAACACCTGTCGGGCCGGCCGGAACCACCTATCAGACGTGCCAGAACCATGTGCCTGAGATGCCGGAACCACACCCCGAACAGACCGAAAGCACCTGCCAGACCCGCCTGAACCCCCTGCCGAGCACACCTGATCCACCTGGTCAACTAGCCGGAACCACCTTCCAGACACGCCAAAATCACCTGCCAGGTCTACCAGAATCACTTGGTGGACACTCCGGAATCATCTGCCGGAAATGCCAGAACCAGCCCTCTGACACACGAAAACCACATGCCGGACACGCCGGAAGCACCTGCTGATCATGCCTGAGCCACATGCTCGACTTGCAAGAAACACCTGCCAGACACGCCAAAATCACCTGCCTGGTACGCCAGAACCACGTGGCAGACACTCCGAATCACCTGTCGGGCATGCCGGAACCAACTCTCAGACGTGCCAGAACCTCGTGCCGGTCACGCCAGAACCACCTGCCGGACAGACCGGAAACACGTGCTGGACACGCCGGAACCACTGGCTCTACTCGCCGGAACCACCGCCGGACATGCAAAATGACCTGCCGGCTACGCCAGAACCACTTGGCTAACACTCCGGAATCACCTGTCGGGCATGCCGGAACCACCTCTGAGACTTGCCAGACCAATGTTCCGGACACGCCGGGACCACCTGCCGAGCATGCTGGAACCACCTGATCCGGTCCCCAGAAACACCTGCTGGACACGCCAGAATCACCTGGCGGCTACGCCCAAACCACTCGGAAGACACTCCGGAACCACCTGCCGGGCATGCCGGAACCACCTCTCAGAGGTGCCAGAACCACATGCCGGACACTCCGGAATCACCTGCCGGGCATGCCGGAACCATCTCTCAGACGTGCCAGAACCATGTTCCGGACACGCCGGTACCACCTGCCGAGCTCACCGGAACCACCTGTTGGACACGTCAAAATCACCTGCCGGCTACGCCAGAAACACTTGGCGGACACTCCGGAATCACCTGTCGGGCGTGCCGGAACCACCTGTCAGACTTGCCAGAACCATGTTCTGGACACGCCGGTACCACCTGCCGAGTATGCCGGAACCACCTGATCCACACCCCAGAACCACCTGCTGGACACGCCAGAATCACCTGCCGACTACGGCAGAACCACTCGGCAGACACTCCGGAACCACCTGCCGGGCATGCCGGAACCACCTCTCAGAGGTGCCAGAACCACATGCCGGACACTCCGGAATCACCTGCCGGGCATGCCGGAACCACCTGCTGTAAATGCCTGAACACCAGCTCGACTCGCCGGAACCATTGTCGGACATGCAAAATCACCTGCCGGCTATGCCAGAACCACTTGGCGAACACTCCGGAATCACCTGCCGGGCATGGCGGAACCACCTCTCAGACATGCCGGAACCACATGCCAATGACACGGGAAGCACCTGCCGAGCACGCCAGAACCACCTGCTCGACTCGCCAAAACCACCTGCTGGACACGCCAAATTAACCTGCCGGACACGCCAGAATCACCACCCGGCTACGCTAAAACCACTGCTCGGACACTCCGGAATCACCTGCCGGGCATGCTGGAACCACCTCTCAGAGGTGCCACAACCACATACCGGAGACAGCGGAAGCAGCTTCCGAGAATGCCGGAAGTGCCTGATCCACTCCCCAGAACCACCTGCCGGACACGCCAAAATCACCTGCCGGCTACGCCAGAACCACTTGGCAGACACTCCAGAATCACCTGCCGGGCATGCCAGCACAACCTCTGAGAAGTGCCAGAAGCACGTGCTGGACAGGCCGGAACCATCTCCCGGACAGATGGGAAAACAGGAAACACTCGCCGGAACCACCTGCTTGACTCACCGGTCCCACATGCCGGACACGCCAAAATCGCCTGCCCGCTACACCAGAACCACTTGGCGGACAAGCCGGAATCACGTGAAGTGCATGGCGACACAACCTCTCAGACGTGCCAGAACCTCGTGCCGGACACACCAGAACCACCTGCTGGACAGACCGGAACCACCTGCCGGACACGCCGGAACCACCGGCTCGAATCGCCGGAACCATTGCCGGACATGCAAAATCACCTGCCGGCTACGCCAGAACCACATGGCGAACATCCGGAATCACCTGCCGGGCATGCCGGAACCACCTCTCAGACGTGCCAGAACCATCTTGCGGACACGCCGCTACCATCTGCCGAGTATGCTGGAACGACCTGATCCACTCCCCAGAACCACCTGCTGGACACGCCGGAATCACCTGCCAGCTACACCAGAACCACTCGGCAGACACTCCGGAACCACCTGCCTGGCATGCCGGAACCATCTCTCACACGTGCCAGAACCATGTGCCGGACACGCTGGTACCACCTACCGAGCTCGCCGGAACCACCTGCTGGACACGCCAAAATCACCTGCCGGCTACGCCAGAACCACTCGGCAGACACTCCGGAATCACCTGCCGGGCTGGCTGGAACCACCTGCCGGTCACGCCAACATCAACTTTCAGCTACGCCAGAACCACTTGGCGGACACTCCGGAAACACCTCTCCGGCCGGCCGGAACCACCTCTCAGGCGTGCCAGAACCATGTGCCTGAGATGCCGGAACCACTCCCCGAACAGACCGAAACCACCTGCCAGACCCGCCTGAACCCCCTGGCGAGCAAGACTGATCCACCTGCTCAACTAGCCGGAACCACCTTCCTGACACGCCAAAATCACCTGCCGGCTACGCCACAACCATTTGGTGAACTCTTCGGAATCACCTGCCGGGCTGGCTCCAGAACCACTCGGCAGACACTCCGGAACCACCTGCCGGGCATGGCGGAACCACCTCTCAGACATGCCAGAACCACATGCCAATGACACTGGAAGCACCTGCCGAGCACGCCAGAACCACCTGCTCGACTCGCCAAAACCACCTGCTGGACACGCCAAAATCACCTGCCGGCTACGCCACAACCATTTGGTGAACACTCCGGAATCACCTGCCGGGCTTTCTGGAAACACCTGCCGGTCACGCCAACATCGCCTGCCAGCTATGCTAGAACCACTTGGCGGACACTATGGAAACACTTGTCGGGCCGGCCGGAACCACCTCTCAGACGTGCCAGAACCATGTGCCTGAGATGCCGGAACCACTCCCCGAACAGACCGAAACCACCTGCCAGACCCGCCTGAACCCCCTGGCGAGCACGCCTGATCCACCTGCTCAACTAGCCGGAACCAAATTCCCGACACGCCAAAATCACCTGCCAGGTCTACAAGAACCACTTGGTGGACACTCCGGAATCATCTGCCGGACATGCCAGAACCAGCTCTCAGACACACCAGAACCATGTGCCGGACAGGCCGGAAGCACCTGCCGGACACGCCGGAACCACCAGCTTGACTCGCCGGAACCACCACCGGACATGCAAAATGACCTCCCGGCTACGCCAGAACCTATGGGCAGACACTCCGGAATCACATGCTAGGCATTCCGGAACCACCTCTCAGAGGTGCCAGAACCAAATGCCGGACACTCCAGTATCACCTGCCGGGCATGCCGGAACCACCTGCTTGACTCGCCAGAACCACCTGCCGGACACGCCAGAATCACCACCCGGCTACGCCACAACCACTTGTCGGACACTCCGGAATCACCTGCCGGGCATGCTGGAACCACCTCTCCGAGGTGCCACAACCACATGCCGGAGACAGCGGAAGCACCTTCCGAGAATGCCGGAAGTGCCTGATCCACTCCCCAGAACCACCTGCCGGACACGCCAAAATCACCTGCCGGCTACGCCAGAACCACTTGGCGGACACTCCAGAATCACCTGCCGGGCATGCCAGCACAACCTCTCAGAAGTGCCAGAAGCACGTGCCGGACAGGCCGGAACCATCTCCCGGACAGACCGGAAACACAGGAAACACTCGCCGGAACCACCTGCTTCACTCACAGGTCCCACATACCGGACACGCAAAAATCACCTGCCCGCTACACCAGAACCAATTGGCGGACAAGCCGGAATCACGTGAAGTGCATCGCGACACAACCTCTCAGACGTGCCAGAACCTCGTGCCGGACACACCAGAACCACCTGCTGGACAGACCGGAACCACCTGCCGGACACGCGGGAACCACCGGCTCGACTTGCCGGAACCATTGCCAGACATGCAAATCACCTGCCGGCTACGCCAGAACGACTTGGCGAACACTCCGAAATCACCTGCCGGGCATGCCGGAACCACCTCTCAGAGGTGAGAGAACCACATGCCGGACACTCCGGAATCACCTGCCGGGCATGCCGGAACCATCTCTCAGACGTGTCACAACCACGTGCCAGAGAGACCGGAAGCACCTGCCGAGCTCGCCGGAACCACCTGCTGGACATGCCGGAACCGCCTGCCTCAAAGGCCAAAATCATATGCCGGCTACGCCAAACCCACTTGGTGGACACTCCAGAATCACCTTGCGGGCATGCCAGAAACAAGTCATGGACAGACGGCAAACACCTGCCGGACCTGCTGGAACCACCTTCCGAGCACTCCGGAACTACCTGATCGACTCACCAAAGCCACCTGATGGACACACCAGAAACAACTGCGGGGTACGCCAGAACCACTTGGAGGACTCTCCGGGATCACCTGCCGGGCATGCCGGAACCACCTCTCATACGTGCCAGAACCATGTGCCGGACACGCCGGAACCAACTGCCGAGTATGCCGGAACCAGCTGATCCACTCCCCAGAACCACCTACTGGACACGCCAAAATCAACTGCCGGCTACGCCAGAACCACTCGGCAGACGTCCAGAATCACATGCCAGGCATTCCGGATCCACGTCTCAGAGGTGCCAGAACCACATGCCATACACTCTGGAATCACCTGCCGGGCATGCCGGAACCATCTCTCAGACGTGCCACAACCACATGCCAGAGAGACCGGAAGCACCTGCCGAGCTCGCCGGAACCACCTGCTGGACATGCCGGAACCGCCTGCCTCAAAGGCCAAAATCATATGCCGGCTACGCCAAACCCACTTGGTGGACACTCCAGAATCACCTTGCGGGCATGCCAGAACCAAGTCATGGACAGACGGCAAACACTGGCCGGACCGGCTGGAACCACCTTCCGAGCACTCCGGAACTACCAGCTCGACTCACCAAAGCCACCTGATGGACACACCAGAAACAAAGGCGGGGTACGCCAGAACCACTTGGAGGACTCTCCGGGATCACCGGCCGGGCAGGCCGGAACCACCTCTCAGACGTGCCAGAACAATTTGCCGGACACGCCGGAACCACCTGCCGAGAATGCCGGAACCACCTGCTCCACTCCCCAGAACCACCAGCTGGACACGCCAAAATCACCTGCCGGCTACGCCAGATCCACTTGGCGGACACCATGGAAACACCTGTCGGGTTGGCCGGAACGACCTATCAGACATGCCAGAACCATGTGCCTGAGATGCCGGAACCACACCCCGAACAGACCGAAACCACCTGCCAGACCCGCCTGAACCACCTGCCGAGCACGCCGGAACCACCTACTCGACTCGCCGGAACCACCTACCTGACACGCCAAAATCACCTGCCGGGTATGCCACAACCACTTGGTGGACACTCCAGAATCATCTGCCGGACATGCCAGAACCAGCTCTCAGACACACCACAACCACGTGCCGGACACGCCGGAAGCACCTGCTGATCATGCCTGAGCCAAATGCTCGACTTGCAAGAAACACCTGCCAGACACGCCAAAATCACCTGCCGGGTACGCCAGAACCACGTGGCGGACACTCCGGAATCACCTGTCGGGCAAGCCGGAACCAACTCTCAGACGTGCCAGAACCTCGTGCCGGACACGCCAGAACCACCTGCCAGACAGACCGGAAACACCTGCTGGACACGCCAGAACCACACTGCAGACACTCCGGAATCACATGCCAGGCATCCCGGAACCCCCACTCAGAGGTGCCAGAACCAAATGCCGGACACTCGGGTATCACCTGCCGGGCAAGCCAGAACAACGTCTCAGAGGTGCCAGAACCACATGCCGGACACTCCGAAATCACCTGACGGGCATGCCGGAACCACCTGATCCACTCCCCAGAACCACTTGGTGGACACTCCGGAATCATCTGCCGGCCATGCCAGAACCAGCTCTCAGACACACCAGAACCACGTGCCAGAGACGCCGGAAGCACCAGCTGTGCATGCCTGAGCCACCTGCTCGACTCGCAAGAAACACCTGTCGGACATGCCAAAATCACCTGCCGGGTACGTCAGAAACACTTGGCGGACGCTCCGGAATCACCTGTCGGGCGTGCCGGAACCACCTCTCAGACTTGCCAGAACCATGTTCTGGACACGCCGGTACCACCTGCCGAGTATGCCGGAACCAGCTGATCCACTCCCCAAAACCACCTAGTGGACACGCCAAAATGAACTGCCGGCTACGCAATAACCACCGGCTCGACTCGCCGGAACCACCGCCGGACATGCAAAATGACCTGCCGGCTACGCCAGAACCACTAGGCGAACACTCCGGAATCACGTGTCGGGCATGCCGGAACCACCTATCAGAGGTGCCAGAACCAAATGCCGGAGACTCCGGAATCACCTGCGGGGCATGCCGGAACCAACTCTCAGACGTGCCAGAACCTCGGGCCGGACACGCCAGAACCACCTGCCGGAAAGACCGGAAACACCTGCTGGACACGCCAGAACCACTCGGCAGACACTCCGGAATCACATGCCAGGCATCCCGGAACCACCTCTCAGAGTTGCCAGAACCAAATGCCGGACACTCCGGAATCACCTGCCGGGCCTGCCGGAACCACCTGATCCACTCCCCTGAACCACCTGCTGGACATGCCGGAATCACCTGCCGGACATGCCGGAACCACCGGCTCGACTCGCCGGAACCATTGCCGGACATGCAAAATCACCTGCCGGCTACGCCAGAACCACTTGGCGAACATTCCGGAATCACCTGCCGGGCATGGCGGAACCACCTCTCAGACATGCCGGAACTACATGCCAATGACACCGCAAGCACCTGCCGATCACGCCAGAACAACCTGCTCGACTCGCCAAAACCACCTGCTGGACACGCCGAAATCACCTGCTGGCTAGGCCACAACCATTTGGTGAACTCTTAGGAATCACCTGCCGGTCTTTCTGGAACCACCTGCCGGTACGCCAGAAACACTTGGCGGACACTCCGGAATCACCTGTCGGGCGTGCTGGAACCACCTCTCAGACTTGCCAAAACCATCTTCTGGACACGCCGGTACCACATGCCGAGTATGCCGGAACCAGCTGATCCACTCCCCAGAACCAACTAGTTGACACGCCAAAATCACCTTCCGGCTACGCCAGAACCACTCGGCAGACACTCCGGAATCACATGCCAGGCATTCCGGAACCACCTCTCAGAGGTGCCAGAACCAAATGCCGGACACTCCGGTATCACCTGCCGGGCATGCCGGAACCACCTCTCAGAGGTACCAGAACCACATGCCGGACACTCCGGAATCACCTGCGGGGCATGCCGGAACCACCTGCCGGACATGGCAGAACCACCGGCTCGACTCGCCAGAACCATTGCTGGACATGCAAAATCACCTGCCGGCTACGCCAGAACCACTTGGCGAACACTCCGGAATCACCTGCCGGGCATGGCGGAGCCAGCTCTCAGACATGCCGGAACCACATGCCAATGACACCAGAAGCACCTGCCGAGCACGCAAGAACCACCTGCTCGACTCGCCAAAACCACCTGCTGGACAAGCCAAAATCACCTGCCGGCTACGCCACAACCATTTGGTGAACTCTTCGGAATCACCTGCCGGGCTGGCTGGAACCACCTGCCGGTCACGCCAACATCACCTGCCAGCTATGCCAGAACCACTTGGCGGACACCATGGAAACACCTGTCGGGCCGGCCGGAACCACCTCTCAGACGTGCCAGAACCATGTGCCTGAGATGCCGGAACCACACCCCGAACAGACCGAAACCACCTGCCAGACCCGCCTGAACCACCTGCCGAGAACGCCGGAACCACCTACTCGACTCGCTGGAACCACCTACCTGACACGCTAAAATCACCTGCCGGGTATGCCACAACCACTTGGTGGACACTCCGGAATCATCTGCCGGACATGCCAGAACCAGCTCTCAGACACACCAGAACCACGTGCCGGACACGCCGCAAGCACCTGCTGATCATGCCTGAGCCACTTGCTCGACTTGCAAGAAACACCTGCCAGACACGACAAAATCACCTGCCGGGTACGCCAGAACCACGTGGCGGACATTCCGGAATCACCTGTCGGGCATGCCGGAACCAACTCTCAGATGTGCCAGAACCTCGTGGCGGACACGGCAGAACCACCTATCGGAAAGACCGGAAACACCTGCTGGACACGCCAGAACCACTCGGCAGACACTCCGGAATCACATGCCAGGCATCCGGGAACCACCTCTCAGAGGTGCCAGAACCAAATGCCGGACACTCAGGTATCACCTGCCGGGCATGCTGGAACCACCTCTCAGAGGTGCCAGAACCACATGCCGGACACTCCGGAATCACCTGCCGGGCATGCCGGAACCACCTGCCGGACAAGCCGGAACCACCGGCTCGACTCGCCGGAACCATTGCCGGACATGCAAAATCACCTGCTGGCTACGCCAGAACCACTTGGCGAACACTCCGGCATCACCTGCCGGGCATGGCGGAACCACCTCTCAGACATGCCGGAACCACATGCCAATGACACCGGAAGCACCTGCCGAGCACGCCAGAACCACCTGCTCGACTCGCCAAAACCACCTGCTGGACACGCCAAAATCACCTGCCGGCTACGCCACAACCATTTGGTGAACTCTTCGGAATCACCTGCCGGGCTGGCTGGAACCACCTGCCGGTCACGCCAATATCACCTTTCAGCTACGCCAGAACCACTTGGCGGACACTCCGGAAACACCTCTCCGGCCGTCCGGAACCACCTCTCAGACGTGCCAGAACCATGTGCCTGAGATGCCGGAACCGCTCCCCGAACAGACCGAAACCACCTGCCAGACCCGCCTGAACCCCCTGGCGAGCACGCCTGATCCACCTGCTCAACTAGCCGGAACCACCTTCCTGACATGCCAAAATCACCTGCCGGGTACGCCACAACCATTTGGTGAACTCTTCAGAATCACCTGCCGGGCTGGCTCCAGAACCACTCGGCAGACACTCCGGAACCACCTGCCGGGCATGGCGGAACCACCTCTCAGACATGCCAGAACAACATGCCAATGACACCGCGAGCACCTGCCGAGCATGCCAGAACCACCTGCTCGACTCGCCAAAACCACCTGCTGGACACGCCAAAATCACCTGCCGGCTACGTCACAACCATTTGGTGAACTCTTCGGAATCACCTGCCGGGCTTTCTGGAACCACCTGCCGGTCACGCCAACATCACCTGCCAGCTATGCCAGAACCACTTGGCGGACACCATGGAAACACCTGTCGGGCCGGCCGGAACCACCTCTCAGACGTGCCAGAACCATGTGCCTGAGATGCCGGAACCACTCCCCGAACAGACCAAAACCACCTGCCAGACCCGCCTGAACCCCATGGCGAGCACGCCTGATCCACCTGCTCAACTAGCCGGAACCAACTTCCTGACACGCCAAAATCACCAGCCATGTATACCAGAACCACTTGGTGGACACTCCGGAATCATCTGCCTGTCGGGCGTGCCGGAACCAAAATCAACTGCCGGCTACGCCAGAACCTATCGGCAGACACTCCGGAATCACATGCTAGGCATTCCGGAACCACCTCTCAGAGGTGCCAGAACCAAATGCCGGAGACTCCGGAATCACCTGCCGGGCATGCCGGAACCACCTCTCAGAGGTGCCAGAAGCACATGCCGGACACTCCGGAATCACCTGCCGGGCATGCTGTAACCACGTGCTGGACAAGCCGGAACCACCTGCCGGACATGCCGGAACCAGTGGCTCGACTCGCCAAAACCACCTGCTGGACACGCCAAAATCACCTGCCGGGTACGCCAGAACCACTCGGCAGACACTCCGGAATCACCTGCTGGGCTTGCTGGAACCACCTGCCGGTCACGCCAACATCACCTGCCGGCTACGCCAGAACCACTTGGGGAGCTCTCTGGAATCACCTGCCGGGCATCATAGATCCACCTCTCAGACGTGCCGGAACAACGTGCCGGACACACCGGATCCCCCTCCCCGTAAGACCGGAACCACGTCTCAGAAGTGCCAGAAGCACGTGCCGGAGACGCCGGAAGAACCTGCCGAGCACGTCGGAACCACCTGCTGAAGTCGCCTGAACCACCTGCAGGACACGCCAAAATCACCTGCCGGCTACGCCAGAACCGCTCGGCAGACACTCCGGAATTACATGCCAGGCATTGCGGATCCACGTCTCAGAGGTGCCAGAACCACATGCCATACACTCTGGAATCACCTGCCGGGCATGCCGGAACCACCTCTCAGACGTGCCAGAACCATTTGCCGGAGACGCCGGAAACACCTGCCGAGTATGCCGGAAACACCTGCTCCACTCCCCAGAACCACCTGCTGGACATGCCAAAATCACCTGTCGGCTACGCCAGAACCGCTCGGCAGACACTCCGGACCCACCTCCAGGACAGACCGGAACCACCTGCCGGACATGCCGGAACCACCTGCTTGACTCGCCAGAACCACCTGCCGGACACGCCAGAATCACCACCCGGCTACGCCACAACCACTTGTCGGACACTCCGGAATCACCTGCCGGGCATGCTGGAACCACCTCTCAGAGGTGCCACAACCACATACCGGAGACAGCGGAAGCACCTTCCGAGAATGCCGGAAGTGCCTGATCCACTCCCCAGAACCACCTGCCGGACACGCCAAAATCACCTGCCGGCTACGCCAGAACCACTTGGCGGACACTCCAGAATCTCCTGCCGGGCTTGCTGGAACCACCTGCCAGTCACGCCAAAATCACCTTTCAGCTACGCCAGAACCACTTGGCGGAAACCATGGAAACACCTGTCGGGCCGGCCGGAACCACCTATCAGACGTGCCAGAACCATGTGCCTGAGATGCTGGAACCACACCCCAAACAGCCCGAAACCACCTGCCAGACCCGCCTGAACCACCTGCCGAGCACGCCAGAACCACCTAATCGACTCGCCGGAACCACCTACCTGAGACGCCAAAATCACCTGCCGGGTATGCCAGGGCAAGTTGGTGGACACTCCGGAATCATCTGCCGGACATGCCAGAACCAGCTCTCAGACACACCAGAACCACGTGCTGCACACGCCGGACGCAGCTGCTGAGCATGCCTGAGCCACATGCTCGACTTGCAAGAAACACCTGCCAGACACGCCAAAATCACCTGCCGGGTACGCCAGAACCATGTGGCAGACACTCCGGGATCACCTGTCGGGGATGCCGAAACCACCTCTCAGAGGTGCCAGAACCACATGCCGGACACTCCGGAAGAACCTGCAGAGCACGCCAGAACCACCTACTCGACTCGCCAAAACCACCTGCTGGACACTCCAAAATCACCTGCCGGGTACGCCAGAACCTCTCGGCAGACACTCCGGAATCACCTGCCGGGCTGGCTGGAATCACCTGCCGGCCACGCCAACATCTCCTGCCAGCTACGCCAGAACCACTTGGCGGACACTCCGGAAACACCTGTCGGGCCTGCCGGAACCACCTCTCAGACGTGCCAGAACCATGTGCCTGAGATGCCGCAACCACTCCCCGAACACACCGAAACCACCTGCCAGACCCGCCTGAAGCCCCTGGCGAGCAGGCCTGATCCACCTGCTCAACTAGCCAGAACCACCTTCCTGACATGCCGAAATCACCTGCCAGGTATACCAGAACCACTTGGTGGACACTCCGGAATCATCTGCCGGATATGCCAGAACCAGCTCTCAGACACGCCAGCACCACGTGCCGGACACACCGGAAGCACCTGCCGAGCATGCCGGACCCACCTGCTCGACTCGCCAGAAACACCTGCCGGACACACCAAAATCACCTGTCGGGTATGCCAGATCCACCTGGCGGACACTCCGGAATCACGTGCTGCGCATGCCGGAACCACCACTCAGACATGCCGGAAGCACGTACCGGACACGCCGGAAACACATACCGGACAGACTGTAACCACCTGACAGACATGCCGGAACCACCTGCTCGACTCGTAGGAACCACCCGCCAGACAGGCCAAAATCAACAGCTGGCTATGCGGGAACCACCTGGCGTAGAGTCCGGAATCACCTGCCGTGCATGCAGGAGCCACCTCTCTGACGTAATAAAACCATGTGCCGGACATGCTGGAACCAAGTCCTGGACAGTCTGGACCACCTGCTGGCCACGCCTGAACCACCTGCCGAGCATGACGGAACCACCTGCCAGACATGCCAAAATCACCTGTGGGCTACGCCAGAACAACTTGGAGGACTCTCCGGGATGACCTGCCGGGCATGCTGGAACCACCTCTCAGACGTGCCAGAACCACGTGGCGGACTGTCCAGAATCGCCTGTTGGGCATGCGCAACCACCTCTGAGACCTACCAGAACCACGTGCCGTACACGCCGGAACCACCTACCGGACACACCGGAATCACCTTTTGGGCATGCCGGAACCACCAGTCAGATGTGCCAGAAACACGTGCCAGAGACGCCGGAAGCACCTGCCGAGCACGTCGGAACCACCTGCTCAAGTCGCCTGAACCACCTGCGGGACACGCCAAAATCACCTGCCGGCTATGCCGAAACCACTTGGTGGACTCTCTGGAATCACCTGCCGGGCATGATAGAACCACCTCTCAGACGTGCCGGAACCACGTGCCGGACACGCCGGAACCACCTGCCGGACCTGCCTGAGCCAACTGTCGAGCACGCCGGAACCACATGCTCGACTCGCTGGAACCACATGCTGGACTTGGCAAAATCACCTGCCGGCTACGCCATTACCAATTGGCGGACACTCCGGAATTCCCTGCCGTGCATGCCAGCACAACCTCTCAGAAGTGCCAGAAGCACGTGCCGGACAGGCCGGAACCATCTCCCGGACAGACCGGAACCACAGGAAACACTCGCCGGAACCACGTTCTTGACTCACCAGTCCCAACTGCTGGACATGCAAAAATCACCTGACGGCTACACCAGAACCACCTGCGGGACAAGCTGCAATCACGTGAAGGGCATGCCCGCACAACATGTCAGACGTGGCAGAACCTCGTGCCGGACACCCCAGAACCACCTGCCGGACACACGGCAAACACCTGCCGGACACGCCGGAACCACCGGCTCGACACGCCGGAAACACCACCTGACATGCGAAATCACCTGCCGGCTACGCCAGAACCACTTGGCGAGCACTCCGGAAGCACCTGCCGAGCACGCCGGAACCACATGCTCAACTCGTCTGAACCACCTGACGGACATGCCAAAATCACCTGCCGGCTACGCCCAAACCACTTGCTGGACTCTCTGGAATCACCTGCCGGGCATCATAGAACCACCTCTCAGACGTGCTGGAACAACGTGCCGGACACTCCGGATCCCCCTCCCCGTATGACAGGAACCACCTGCCGGGCACGCCTGGACCACCTGCCGAGCACACCAGAACCACCTGCATGACTCGCAGGACCCACATGCCTGACACGCCAAAATGAGCTGACGGCTAGGCCAGAACCACGTGGCGCAATCTATGAAATCACATGCTGGGCATGCCGGAACGACCTCTCAGACGTGCCACAACCACGTGCCGGAGAGACCGGAAGCACCTGCCGAGCTCGCCGGAACCACCTGCTGGACATGCCGGAACCACCTGCCTGACACGCCAAAATCACGTGACGGCTACGCCAAAACCACTTGGTGGACACTCCAGAATCACCTTCCGAGCATGCTGGAACCACGTCATGGACAGACTGCAAACACCTGCCAGACCTGCCTGAACCACCTGCAGAGCACGCCGGAACCACCTGATCCACTCCCCAGAACCACCTGCCACACATGCCAAAATCAACTGCCGGCTGCGCCAGAACCACTTGGCACATACTCCAGAATCACATGCCGGTCATGCCGGAACCACCTCTCAAACGTGCAAGAACCACATACCGGAGACGCTGGAAGCACGTGCTGAACATGCCAGAACCACCTGTGCCACTCCACAGAACCACCTGCCAGTCACGCCAAAATCACCTGCCGGCTATGCCAGAACCACTTGGCAAATACTCCGGAATCACATGCAGGGCATGCCGGAACCACCTCTCAGCCATGCCAGTACCACGTGCCAGAGACACCGGATGCACCTGCCGAGCACGCCAGAACCTCCTGCTCGACTCGCCGGAACCACCTGCCGGAGAAGCCAAAATCACCTGCCGGCTAGGCCAGAACCACGTGGCGCAATCTATGAAATCACATGCTGGGCATGCCGGAACGACCTCTCAGACGTGCCGGAAGCACGTGTGGGACACGCCGGAAGCACCTAATGGACAGACCGGAACCTCCTGGAGGACCCGCCTGAAATACCTGCTTAGCACTCCGGAACAACCTGCTCGACTCATTCGAGCCACCTGCTGGAAATGCCAAAATCACCAGCCGGCTATGCCAGAACCACTTGACGGACACTCCGGAATCACCTGCAGGGCATGCCGGAACCACCGCTCAGATGTGCAAGAACCACATGCCGCAGACTCCGGAATCACGTGCCGGGCATGCCGGAACCACCTCTCAAATCTGCCAAAATCAAGTGCCGGAGACGCCAGAAGCACCTGCCGAGCTAGCCGGCAGCACCTTCTCGAATCATCGGAACCACCTGTGGGACACACCAAAATCACCTGCCTGCTACATCAGAACCACTTGGTGGACAACCCGGAGTCACCTGCCGGACATGCCAGAACCACCTGTCAGACGTGCCGGAACCACGTGCCGCACACGCCGGAACCAACTCCTGGACAGACCAGAACCACCTACCGGCCCTGCCTGAACCACCTGCTGAGCAGGAGGGAACCACCTGCCGGACACGCCAAAATCACCTGCCAGGTATACCAGAACCACTTGGTGGACACTCCGGAATCATCTGCCGGACATACCAGAACCAGCTCTAAGACACAGCAGAACCACGTGCCAGAGACGCCGGAAGCACCTCCAGAGCATGCCTGAGCCACCTGCTCGACTCGCAAGAAACACCTGTCGGACACGCCAAAATCACCTGCCGGCTATGCCAGAACCACCTGCCGGCTACGCCAGAACCACTAGGCAGAGACTCCGGAATCACCTGCCAGGCATGCTGGAACCACCACTCAGAGGTGCCAGAACCACATGCTGGAGACCCCGGAATCACCTGCCGGGCATGCCGGAACCACCTCTCAGAGGTGCCAGAGCCACATGCCGGAGACTCCGGAATCACCTGCCGGGCATGCCGGAACCATCTCTCAGACGTGCCACAACCACGTGCCGGAGAGACCAGAAGCACCTGCCGAGCTCGCCGGAAACACCTGCTGGGCATGCGAGAACCACCTGCCTGACAGGCCAAAATCATATGCCAGCTACGCCAAAACCACTTGGTGGACACTCCAGAATCACCTTGCGGGCATGCCGGGACCACGTCATGGACAGACTGCAAACACCTGCCGGAACTGCCTGAACCACCTGCCGAGCACGCCGGAAGCACCTGCTCGACTCACCAGAGCCACCTGCCGGACACACCAGAAACACCTGCAGGGTACGCCAGAACCACTTGCAGGACTCTCCGGGATCACCTGCCGGGCATGCCGGAACCACCTCTCAGACATGCCAGAAGCATGTGCCGGACACGCCAGAACCACCTGCCGAGTATGCCGGAACCACATGCTCCACTCCCCAGAAAAACCTGCTGGACACGCCAAAATCACCTGCTGGCTACGCCAGAACCACTCAGCAGACACTCCAGAACCACCTCCAGGACAGACCGGAACCACTTGCCGGACACGCCAGAATCACCAGCCGGCTACGCCACAACCACTTGTCAGACACTCCGGAATCACCTGCCGGGCATGCTGGAACCACATCACAGAGGTGCCGCAAACACATGCCGGAGACGGCGGAAGCACCTGCCGAGAATGCCGGAAGTTACTGATCCACTCCCCAGAGCCACCTGCTGGACACGCCAAAATCACCTGCCGGGTACGCCAGAACCACTTGGCGGATACTGCGGAATCACTTGCCGGTCATGCCAGCACAACCTCTCAGAAGTGCCAGAAGCACATGCCGGACAGGCCGGAACCATCTCCCGGACAGACCGGAAACACAGCAAACACTCACCGGAACCACCTGCTTGTCTCACCGGTCCCACCGCCGGACATGGAAAATCACCTGCCGGTTACGCCAGAGCCACTTGGCGAACACACTGGAATCACCTGCCGGGCATGCCGGAACCACCTCTCAGACATGCCAGAAACATGTGCCTGAGATGCCGGAACCACACCGCGAACAGACCGAAGCTACCTGCCAGACACGCCTGAACCACCTGCCTAGCACGCCGGACCCACCTGCTCGACTCGCCGGAACCACCTACCTGACACGCCAAAATCACCTGCCGGGTATGCCAGAACCACTAGGTGGACACTCAAGTATCATCTGCTGGACATGCCAGAAACAGCTCTCAGACACACCAGAACCACGTGCCGGACACGCCGGAAGCACCAGCTGAGCATGCCTGAGCCACCTGCTCGACTCGCAAGAAACACCTGCCGGACACGCCAAAATCACCTGCCGGGTACGCCAGAACCAATTGGCGGCCTCTCCAGAATCACCTGTCGGGTATGCCGGAAGCACCTCTCAGACTTGCCAGAACCATGTTCCGGACACGCCGGTACCACCTGCCGAGTGTGCCGGAACCACCTGATCCACTCCCCAGAACCACCTGCTGGACACGCCAAAATCACCTGCCGGCTACGCCAGAACCACTCGGGAGACACTCCGGAATCACCTGCCGGGCATGCTGGAACCACCTCTCAGAGGTGCCACAACCACATACCGGAGACAGCGGAAGCACCTTCCGAGAATGCCGGAAGTGCCTGATCCACTCCCCAGAACCACCTGCCGGACACGCCAAAATCACCTGCCGGCTACGCCAGAACCACTTGGCGGACACTCCAGAATCTCCTGCCGGGCTTGCTGGAACCACCTGCCAGTCACGCCAAAATCACCTTTCAGCTACGCCAGAACCACTTGGCGGAAACCATGGAAACACCTGTCGGGCCGGCCGGAACCACCTATCAGACGTGCCAGAACCATGTGCCTGAGATGCTGGAACCACACCCCAAACAGCCCGAAACCACCTGCCAGACCCGCCTGAACCACCTGCCGAGCACGCCAGAACCACCTAATCGACTCGCCGGAACCACCTACCTGAGACGCCAAAATCACCTGCCGGGTATGCCAGGGCAAGTTGGTGGACACTCCGGAATCATCTGCCGGACATGCCAGAACCAGCTCTCAGACACACCAGAACCACGTGCTGCACACGCCGGACGCAGCTGCTGAGCATGCCTGAGCCACATGCTCGACTTGCAAGAAACACCTGCCAGACACGCCAAAATCACCTGCCGGGTACGCCAGAACCATGTGGCAGACACTCCGGGATCACCTGTCGGGGATGCCGAAACCACCTCTCAGAGGTGCCAGAACCACATGCCGGACACTCCGGAAGAACCTGCAGAGCACGCCAGAACCACCTACTCGACTCGCCAAAACCACCTGCTGGACACTCCAAAATCACCTGCCGGGTACGCCAGAACCTCTCGGCAGACACTCCGGAATCACCTGCCGGGCTGGCTGGAATCACCTGCCGGCCACGCCAACATCTCCTGCCAGCTACGCCAGAACCACTTGGCGGACACTCCGGAAACACCTGTCGGGCCTGCCGGAACCACCTCTCAGACGTGCCAGAACCATGTGCCTGAGATGCCGCAACCACTCCCCGAACACACCGAAACCACCTGCCAGACCCGCCTGAAGCCCCTGGCGAGCAGGCCTGATCCACCTGCTCAACTAGCCAGAACCACCTTCCTGACATGCCGAAATCACCTGCCAGGTATACCAGAACCACTTGGTGGACACTCCGGAATCATCTGCCGGATATGCCAGAACCAGCTCTCAGACACGCCAGCACCACGTGCCGGACACACCGGAAGCACCTGCCGAGCATGCCGGACCCACCTGCTCGACTCGCCAGAAACACCTGCCGGACACACCAAAATCACCTGTCGGGTATGCCAGATCCACCTGGCGGACACTCCGGAATCACGTGCTGCGCATGCCGGAACCACCACTCAGACATGCCGGAAGCACGTACCGGACACGCCGGAAACACATACCGGACAGACTGTAACCACCTGACAGACATGCCGGAACCACCTGCTCGACTCGTAGGAACCACCCGCCAGACAGGCCAAAATCAACAGCTGGCTATGCGGGAACCACCTGGCGTAGAGTCCGGAATCACCTGCCGTGCATGCAGGAGCCACCTCTCTGACGTAATAAAACCATGTGCCGGACATGCTGGAACCAAGTCCTGGACAGTCTGGACCACCTGCTGGCCACGCCTGAACCACCTGCCGAGCATGACGGAACCACCTGCCAGACATGCCAAAATCACCTGTGGGCTACGCCAGAACAACTTGGAGGACTCTCCGGGATGACCTGCCGGGCATGCTGGAACCACCTCTCAGACGTGCCAGAACCACGTGGCGGACTGTCCAGAATCGCCTGTTGGGCATGCGCAACCACCTCTGAGACCTACCAGAACCACGTGCCGTACACGCCGGAACCACCTACCGGACACACCGGAATCACCTTTTGGGCATGCCGGAACCACCAGTCAGATGTGCCAGAAACACGTGCCAGAGACGCCGGAAGCACCTGCCGAGCACGTCGGAACCACCTGCTCAAGTCGCCTGAACCACCTGCGGGACACGCCAAAATCACCTGCCGGCTATGCCGAAACCACTTGGTGGACTCTCTGGAATCACCTGCCGGGCATGATAGAACCACCTCTCAGACGTGCCGGAACCACGTGCCGGACACGCCGGAACCACCTGCCGGACCTGCCTGAGCCAACTGTCGAGCACGCCGGAACCACATGCTCGACTCGCTGGAACCACATGCTGGACTTGGCAAAATCACCTGCCGGCTACGCCATTACCAATTGGCGGACACTCCGGAATTCCCTGCCGTGCATGCCAGCACAACCTCTCAGAAGTGCCAGAAGCACGTGCCGGACAGGCCGGAACCATCTCCCGGACAGACCGGAACCACAGGAAACACTCGCCGGAACCACGTTCTTGACTCACCAGTCCCAACTGCTGGACATGCAAAAATCACCTGACGGCTACACCAGAACCACCTGCGGGACAAGCTGCAATCACGTGAAGGGCATGCCCGCACAACATGTCAGACGTGGCAGAACCTCGTGCCGGACACCCCAGAACCACCTGCCGGACACACGGCAAACACCTGCCGGACACGCCGGAACCACCGGCTCGACACGCCGGAAACACCACCTGACATGCGAAATCACCTGCCGGCTACGCCAGAACCACTTGGCGAGCACTCCGGAAGCACCTGCCGAGCACGCCGGAACCACATGCTCAACTCGTCTGAACCACCTGACGGACATGCCAAAATCACCTGCCGGCTACGCCCAAACCACTTGCTGGACTCTCTGGAATCACCTGCCGGGCATCATAGAACCACCTCTCAGACGTGCTGGAACAACGTGCCGGACACTCCGGATCCCCCTCCCCGTATGACAGGAACCACCTGCCGGGCACGCCTGGACCACCTGCCGAGCACACCAGAACCACCTGCATGACTCGCAGGACCCACATGCCTGACACGCCAAAATGAGCTGACGGCTAGGCCAGAACCACGTGGCGCAATCTATGAAATCACATGCTGGGCATGCCGGAACGACCTCTCAGACGTGCCACAACCACGTGCCGGAGAGACCGGAAGCACCTGCCGAGCTCGCCGGAACCACCTGCTGGACATGCCGGAACCACCTGCCTGACACGCCAAAATCACGTGACGGCTACGCCAAAACCACTTGGTGGACACTCCAGAATCACCTTCCGAGCATGCTGGAACCACGTCATGGACAGACTGCAAACACCTGCCAGACCTGCCTGAACCACCTGCAGAGCACGCCGGAACCACCTGATCCACTCCCCAGAACCACCTGCCACACATGCCAAAATCAACTGCCGGCTGCGCCAGAACCACTTGGCACATACTCCAGAATCACATGCCGGTCATGCCGGAACCACCTCTCAAACGTGCAAGAACCACATACCGGAGACGCTGGAAGCACGTGCTGAACATGCCAGAACCACCTGTGCCACTCCACAGAACCACCTGCCAGTCACGCCAAAATCACCTGCCGGCTATGCCAGAACCACTTGGCAAATACTCCGGAATCACATGCAGGGCATGCCGGAACCACCTCTCAGCCATGCCAGTACCACGTGCCAGAGACACCGGATGCACCTGCCGAGCACGCCAGAACCTCCTGCTCGACTCGCCGGAACCACCTGCCGGAGAAGCCAAAATCACCTGCCGGCTAGGCCAGAACCACGTGGCGCAATCTATGAAATCACATGCTGGGCATGCCGGAACGACCTCTCAGACGTGCCGGAAGCACGTGTGGGACACGCCGGAAGCACCTAATGGACAGACCGGAACCTCCTGGAGGACCCGCCTGAAATACCTGCTTAGCACTCCGGAACAACCTGCTCGACTCATTCGAGCCACCTGCTGGAAATGCCAAAATCACCAGCCGGCTATGCCAGAACCACTTGACGGACACTCCGGAATCACCTGCAGGGCATGCCGGAACCACCGCTCAGATGTGCAAGAACCACATGCCGCAGACTCCGGAATCACGTGCCGGGCATGCCGGAACCACCTCTCAAATCTGCCAAAATCAAGTGCCGGAGACGCCAGAAGCACCTGCCGAGCTAGCCGGCAGCACCTTCTCGAATCATCGGAACCACCTGTGGGACACACCAAAATCACCTGCCTGCTACATCAGAACCACTTGGTGGACAACCCGGAGTCACCTGCCGGACATGCCAGAACCACCTGTCAGACGTGCCGGAACCACGTGCCGCACACGCCGGAACCAACTCCTGGACAGACCAGAACCACCTACCGGCCCTGCCTGAACCACCTGCTGAGCAGGAGGGAACCACCTGCCGGACACGCCAAAATCACCTGCCAGGTATACCAGAACCACTTGGTGGACACTCCGGAATCATCTGCCGGACATACCAGAACCAGCTCTAAGACACAGCAGAACCACGTGCCAGAGACGCCGGAAGCACCTCCAGAGCATGCCTGAGCCACCTGCTCGACTCGCAAGAAACACCTGTCGGACACGCCAAAATCACCTGCCGGCTATGCCAGAACCACCTGCCGGCTACGCCAGAACCACTAGGCAGAGACTCCGGAATCACCTGCCAGGCATGCTGGAACCACCACTCAGAGGTGCCAGAACCACATGCTGGAGACCCCGGAATCACCTGCCGGGCATGCCGGAACCACCTCTCAGAGGTGCCAGAGCCACATGCCGGAGACTCCGGAATCACCTGCCGGGCATGCCGGAACCATCTCTCAGACGTGCCACAACCACGTGCCGGAGAGACCAGAAGCACCTGCCGAGCTCGCCGGAAACACCTGCTGGGCATGCGAGAACCACCTGCCTGACAGGCCAAAATCATATGCCAGCTACGCCAAAACCACTTGGTGGACACTCCAGAATCACCTTGCGGGCATGCCGGGACCACGTCATGGACAGACTGCAAACACCTGCCGGAACTGCCTGAACCACCTGCCGAGCACGCCGGAAGCACCTGCTCGACTCACCAGAGCCACCTGCCGGACACACCAGAAACACCTGCAGGGTACGCCAGAACCACTTGCAGGACTCTCCGGGATCACCTGCCGGGCATGCCGGAACCACCTCTCAGACATGCCAGAAGCATGTGCCGGACACGCCAGAACCACCTGCCGAGTATGCCGGAACCACATGCTCCACTCCCCAGAAAAACCTGCTGGACACGCCAAAATCACCTGCTGGCTACGCCAGAACCACTCAGCAGACACTCCAGAACCACCTCCAGGACAGACCGGAACCACTTGCCGGACACGCCAGAATCACCAGCCGGCTACGCCACAACCACTTGTCAGACACTCCGGAATCACCTGCCGGGCATGCTGGAACCACATCACAGAGGTGCCGCAAACACATGCCGGAGACGGCGGAAGCACCTGCCGAGAATGCCGGAAGTTACTGATCCACTCCCCAGAGCCACCTGCTGGACACGCCAAAATCACCTGCCGGGTACGCCAGAACCACTTGGCGGATACTGCGGAATCACTTGCCGGTCATGCCAGCACAACCTCTCAGAAGTGCCAGAAGCACATGCCGGACAGGCCGGAACCATCTCCCGGACAGACCGGAAACACAGCAAACACTCACCGGAACCACCTGCTTGTCTCACCGGTCCCACCGCCGGACATGGAAAATCACCTGCCGGTTACGCCAGAGCCACTTGGCGAACACACTGGAATCACCTGCCGGGCATGCCGGAACCACCTCTCAGACATGCCAGAAACATGTGCCTGAGATGCCGGAACCACACCGCGAACAGACCGAAGCTACCTGCCAGACACGCCTGAACCACCTGCCTAGCACGCCGGACCCACCTGCTCGACTCGCCGGAACCACCTACCTGACACGCCAAAATCACCTGCCGGGTATGCCAGAACCACTAGGTGGACACTCAAGTATCATCTGCTGGACATGCCAGAAACAGCTCTCAGACACACCAGAACCACGTGCCGGACACGCCGGAAGCACCAGCTGAGCATGCCTGAGCCACCTGCTCGACTCGCAAGAAACACCTGCCGGACACGCCAAAATCACCTGCCGGGTACGCCAGAACCAATTGGCGGCCTCTCCAGAATCACCTGTCGGGTATGCCGGAAGCACCTCTCAGACTTGCCAGAACCATGTTCCGGACACGCCGGTACCACCTGCCGAGTGTGCCGGAACCACCTGATCCACTCCCCAGAACCACCTGCTGGACACGCCAAAATCACCTGCCGGCTACGCCAGAACCACTCGGGAGACACTCCGGAATCACCTGCCGGGCATGGCGGAACCACCTCTCAGACATGCCGGAACCACATGTCAATGACACCGCAAGCACCTGCCGAGCACGCCAGAACGACCTGCTTGACTCGCCAAAACCACCTGCTGGACACGCCGAAATCTCCTGCTGGCTAGGCCACAACCATTTGGTGAACTCTTCGGAATCACCTGCCGGACCTGCTGGAACCACCTGCAGGCCACTCCAACATCACCTGCCAGCTATGCCAGAACCACTTGGCGGACACCATGGAAACACCTGTCGGGCCGGCAGGAACCACCTCTCAGACGTGCCAGAACCATGTGCCTGAGATGCCGGAACCACTCCCCGAACAGACCGAAACCACCTGCCAGACCCGTTTGAACCCCTGGCGAGCACGCCTGATCCACCTGCTCAACTAGCCGGAACCACCTTCCCGACACGCCAAAATCAACCCCCTGGTATACCAGAACCACTTGGTGGACACTCTGGTATCATCTGCCGGACATGCCAGAACCAGCTCTCAGACACACCAGAACCACGTGCCAGAGACGCCGGAAGCACCAGCTGAGCATGCCTGAGCCACCTGCTCGACTCGCAAGAAACACCTGTCGGACATGCCCAAATCACCTGCCGGGTACGCCAGAAACACTTGGCGGACGCTCTGGAATCACCTGTCGAGCGTGCCGGAACAACCTCTCAGATTTGCCAGAACCATGTTCCGGACACGCCGGTACCACCTGCCAAGTATGCCGGAACCAGCTGATCCACTCCATAGAACCAGCTAGTGGACACGCCAAAATCAACTGCCGGCTACGCCGGAACCACCGGCTCGACTCGCCGGAACCACTGCCCGACATGCAAAATGACCTGCCGGCTAGGCCAGAACCACTTGGCGAACACTCCGGAATCACCTTTCGGGCATGCCGGAACCACGTCTCAGACTTGCCAGAACCATGTTCCGGACACGCTGGTACCACCTGCCGAGTATGCCGGAACTACCTGATCCACTCCCCAGAACCACCTGCTGGACACCCCAGAATCAACTGCCCGCAACGCCAGAACCACTCGGCAAACACTCCGGAACCACCTGCCGGGCATGCCGGAACCACCTCTCAGAGGTGCCAGAACCACATGCCGGACACTCCGGAATCACCTGCCGGGCATGCCGGAACCATCTCTCAGACGTGCCAGAACCATGTCCGGACACCCCGGTACCACCTGCCGAGCTCGCCGGAACCACCTGCTGGACACGCCACAATCACCTGCCGGCTACGCCAGAACAACGCGGCAGACACTGCGGAATCACCTGCTGGGCTGGCTGGAACCACCTGCCGGTCACGCCAACATCACCTTTCAGCTACGCCAGAACCACTTGGCGGACACTCCGGAAACACCTGTCGGGCCGGCCGGAACCACCTCCCAGACGTGCCAGAACCATGTGCCTGAGATGCCGGAACCACTCCCTGAACAGACCGAAACCACCTGCCAGACCCACCTGAACCCCCTGGCGAGCACGCCTGATCCACCTGCTCAACTAGCCGGAACCACCTACCTGACACGCCAAAATCACCTGCCAGGTATACCAGAACCACTTGGTGGACACTCCGGAATCATCTGCCGTACACACCAGAACCACGTGCCAGACACGCCGGAAGCACCAGCTGAGCATGCCTGAGCCACATGCTCGACTCGCAAGAAACACCTGTCGGACATGCCAAAATCACCAGCCGGGTACGCCAGAAACACTTGGCGGACGCTCCGGAATCACCAGTGAGGCGTGCCGGAACCACCTCTCAGACTTGCCAGAACCATGTTCTGGACACGCCGATACCACCTGCCGAGTATGCCGGAACCAGCTGATCCACTCCCCAGAACCACCTAGTGGACACGCCAAAATCAACTGCCGGCTACGCCAGAACCACTCGGCAGACACTCCGGAATCACATGCCAGGCATTCCGGAACCACCTCTCAGAGGTGCCAGAACCAAATGCCGGAGACTCCGGTATCACCTGCTGGGCATGCCGGAACCACCACTCAGAGGTGCCAGAACCACATGCCGGACACTCCAGAATCACCTGCCGGGCATGCCGGAACCACCTGCTGGACATGCCGGAATCACCTGCCGGACATGCCGGAACCACCGGCTCGAATCGCCGGAACCATTGCCGGACATGCAAAATCACCTGCCGGCTATGCCAGAACCACTTGGGGAACACTCCGGAATCACCTGCCGGTCATGGCCGAACCTCCTCTCAGACATGCCGGAACCACATGCCAATGACACCGGAAGCACCTGCCGAGCACGCCAGAACCACCTGCTCGAGTCGCCAAAACCACCTGCTGGACACGCCAAAATCACCTTCCGGCTACGCCACAACCATTTGGTGAACACTTCGGAATCACCTGCCGGGCTGGCTGGAACCACCTGCCGGTCACGCAAACATCACCTGCCAGCCATGCCAGAACCACTTGGCGGACACCATGGAAACACCTGTCGGGTCGGCCGGAACCACCTCTCAGACGTGCCAGAACCATGTGCCTGAGATGCCGGAACCACACCCCGAACAGACCGAAACCACCTGCCAGACCCGCCTGAACCACCTGCCGAGCACGCCGGAACCACCTACTCGACTCGCTGGAACCACCTACCTGACACGCTAAAATCACCTGCCGGGTATGCCACAACCACTTGGTGGACACTCCGGAATCATCTGCCGGACATGCCAGAACCAGCTCTCAGACACACCAGAACCACGTGCCAGAGACGCCAGAAGCACCAGCTGAGCATGCCTGAGCCACCTGCTCGACTCGCAAAATACACCTGTCGGACATGCCAAAATCACCTGCTGGGTACGCCAGAAACACTTGTAAGACACTACGGAATCACCTGTCGGGCGTGCCTAACCACCTCTCAGACTTGCCAGAACCATGTTCTGGACACGCCGGTACCACCTGCCGAGTATGCCGGAACCAGCTGATCCACTCCACAGAACCAACTTGTGGACACGCCAAAATCAACTGCCGGCTACGCCGGAACCACTTGGCTGACACCATGGAAACACCTGTCGGGCCGGCCGGAACCACCTATCAGACGTGCCAGAACCATGTGCCTGAGATGCCGGAACCACACCCCGAACAGACCGAAAGCACCTGCCAGACCCGCCTGAACCCCCTGCCGAGCACACCTGATCCACCTGGTCAACTAGCCGGAACCACCTTCCAGACACGCCAAAATCACCTGCCAGGTCTACCAGAATCACTTGGTGGACACTCCGGAATCATCTGCCGGAAATGCCAGAACCAGCCCTCTGACACACGAAAACCACATGCCGGACACGCCGGAAGCACCTGCTGATCATGCCTGAGCCACATGCTCGACTTGCAAGAAACACCTGCCAGACACGCCAAAATCACCTGCCTGGTACGCCAGAACCACGTGGCAGACACTCCGAATCACCTGTCGGGCATGCCGGAACCAATTCTCAGACGTGCCAGAACCTCGTGCCGGTCACGCCAGAACCACCTGCCGGACAGACCGGAAACACGTGCTGGACACGCCGGAACCACTGGCTCTACTCGCCGGAACCACCGCCGGACATGCAAAATGACGTGCCGGCTATGCCAGAACCACTTGGCGAACACTCCGGAATCACCTGTCGGGCATGCGGGAACCACCTCTCATACTTGCCAGAACCATGTTCCGGACATGCCGGTACCACCTGCCGAGTATGCCGGAACCACCTGATCCACTCCCCAGAACCACCTGCTGGATACGCCAGAATCACCTGCCGGCTACTCCTGAACCACTCGGCAGACACTCCGTAACCAACTGCCGGGCATGCCGGAACCACCTCTCAGAGGTGCCAGAACCACATGCCGGACACTTCGGAATCACCTGCCGGACATGCCGGATCCACCGGCTCGACTCGGCGGAACCACCGCCGGACATGCAAAATGACCTGCCGGCTACGCCAGAACCTGTTGGCGAACACTCCGGAATCACCTGTCGGGCATGCTGGAACCACCTCTCAGACTTGCCAGAACCATGTTCCGGACACGCCGGTACCACCTGCCGAGTATGCCGGAACCACCTGATCCACTCCCCAGAACCACCTGCTGGACACGCCAGAATCACCTGCCGACTACGCAAGAACCACTCGGCAGCCACTCCGGAACCACCTGCCGGGCATGCCGGAACCACCTCTCAGAGGTGCCAGAACCACATGCCGGACACTCCGGAATCACCTGCCGGGCATGCCGGAACCACCTCTCAGAGGTGCCAGAACCACATGCCAGACACTCCGGAATCACCTGCCTGGCATTCCGGAACCATCTCTCAGACATGCCAGAACCATGTTCCGTACACGCTGGTACCACCTGCTGAGCTCGCCAGACCCACCTGCTGGACACACAAAAATCACCTGCCAGCTACGCCAGAACCACACGGCAAACACTCCGGAATCACCTGCCGGGCTGGCTGGAACCACCTGCCGGTCACGCCAACATCACCTTTCAGCTATGCCAGAACCACTTGGCGGACACTCCGGATACACCTCTCCGGCCGGCCGGAACCACCTCTCAGACGTGCCAGAACCGTGTGCCTGAAGTGCCGGAACCACTCCCCGAACAGACCGAAACCACCTGCCAGACCTGCCTGAACCCCCTGGCGAGCACGCCTGATCCACCTGCTCAACTAGCCGGAACCACCTTCCTGACACGCCAAAATCACATGCCGGCTACGCCACAACCATTTGGTGAACTCTTCGGAATCACCTGCCGGGCTGGCTCCAGAACCACTCGGCAGACACTCCGGAACCACCTGCCGGGCATGCCGGAACCACCTCTCAGACAAGCCGGAACCACATGCCAATGACACCGGAAGCACCTGCCGAGCACGCCAGAACCACCTGCTCGACTCGCCAAAAGCACCGGCTGGACACGCCAAAATCACCTGCCGGCTACGCCACAACCATTTGGTGAACTCTTCGGAGTCACCTGCCGGGCTGGCTGGAACCACCTGCCGATCACGCCAACATCACATTTCAGCTACGCCGGAACCACTTGGCGGACACTCCGGAAACACCTGTAGGGCCGGCCGGAACCACCTCTCAGATGTGCCAGAACCATGTGCCTGAGATGACGGAACCACACCCCGAACAGACCGAAACCACCTGCCAGACCCGCCTGACCCCCTGGCGAGCACGCCTGATCCACCTGCTCAACTAGCCGGAACCACCTTCCCGACACGCCAAAATCACCCGCCAGGTCTACGAGAACCTCTTGGTGGACACTCCGGAATCATCTGTCGGAAATGCCAGAACCAGCCCTCTGACACACCAGAACCACGTGCCAGAGACGCCGGAAGCACCAGCTGAGCATGCCTGAGCCACCTGCTCGACTCACAAGAAACACCTGTCGGACATGCCAAAATCACCTGCCGGGTACGCCAGAACCACTTGGCGAACACTCCGGAATCACCTGCCGGGCATGCTGGAACCATCTCTCAGACGTGCCGGAACCATGTTCCGGACACGCCGGTACCACCTGTCGAGCTCGCCGGAACCACCTGCTGGACACGCCAAAATCACCTGCCGGCTACGCCAGAACCACTCGGGAGACACTCCGGAATCACCTGCCGGGCATGGCGGAACCACCTCTCAGACATGCCGGAACCACATGTCAATGACACCGCAAGCACCTGCCGAGCACGCCAGAACGACCTGCTTAACTCGCCAAAACCACCTGCTGGACACGCCGAAATCACCTGCTGGCTAGGCCACAACCATTTGGTGAACTCTTCGGAATCACCTGCCGGGCCTGCTGGAACCACCTGCAGGTCACTCCACATCACCTGCCAGCTATGCCAGAACCACTTGGCGGACACCATGGAAACACCTGTCGGGCCGGCCAGAACCACCTCTCAGACGTGCCAGAACCATGTGCCTGAGATGCCGGAACCACTCCCCGAACAGACCGAAACCACCTGCCAGACAAGCCTGAACCCCCTGGCGAGCACGCCTGATCCACCTGCTCAACTAGCCGGAACCACCTTCCAGACACGCCAAAATCAACTGCCGGGTATACCAGAACCACTTGGCGGACACTCCGGAATCATCTGCCGGACATGCCAGAACCAGCTCTCAGACACACCAGAACCACGTGCCAGAGACGCCGGAAGCACCAGCTGAGCATGCCTGAGCCACCTGCTCGACTCGCAAGAAACACCTGTCGGACATGCCCAAATCACCTGCCGGGTACGCCAGAAACACTTGGCGGACGCTCCGGAATCACCTGTCGGGCGTGCCGGAAACACCTCTCAGACGTGCCAGAACCTCCTGCCGGACACGCCGGTACCACCTGCCGAGTATGCCGGAACCAGCTGATCCACTCCCCAGAACCACCTAGTGGACACGCCAAAATCAACTGCCGGCTATGCTGGAACCCCCGGCTCGACTCGCCGGAACCACCGCCGGACATGCAAAATGACCTGCCGGCTAGGCCAGAACCACTTGGCGAACACTCCGGAATCACCTCTCGGGCATGCCAGAACCACCTCTCAGACTTGCCAGAACCATGTTCCGGACACGCCGGTACCACCTGCCGAGTATGCAGGAACCACCTCATCCACTCCCCAGAACCACCTGCTGGACACCCCAGAATCACCTGCCCGCAACGCCAGAACCACTCGGCAGACACTCCGGAACCACCTGCCGGGCATGCCGGAACCACCTCTCAGAGGTGCCAGAACCACATGCCGGACACTCCGGAATCACCTGCCGGGCATGCCGGAACCATCTCTCAGACTTGCCAGAACCATGTTCCGGACACGCCGGTACCACCTGCCGAGCTCGCCGGAACCACCTGCTGGACACGCCAAAATCACCTGCCGGGTACGCCAGAAATACTTGGCGGACGCTCCGGAATCACCTGTCGGGCGTGCCGGAACCAGCTGATCCACTCCCCAGAACCACCTAGTGGACACGCCAAAATCAACTGCTGGCTACACCGCAACCACCGGCTCGACTCGCCGGAACCACCGCCGGACATGGAAAATGACCCGCCGGCTATGCCAGAACCACTTGGCGAACACTCTGGAATCACCTGTCGGTTGTGCCGGTACCACCTCTCAGACTTGCCAGAACCATGTTCCGGACACGCCGGTACCACCTGCCGAGTATGCCGGAACGACCTGATCCACTCCCCAGAACCACCTGCTGGACACGCCAGAATCACCTGCCGGCTACGCCAGAACCACTCGGCAGACACTACGGAACCACCTGCCGGGCATGCCGGGACGACCTCTCAGAGGTGCCAGAACCACATGCCGGACACTCTGGAATCACCTGCAAGGCATGCCGGAACCATCTCTCAGACGTGCCAGAACCATGTTCCGGACACGCCGGTAGCAACTGCCGAGCTCGCTGGAGCCACCTGCTGGACACGCCAAAATCACCTGCCGGCTACGCCAGAACCACTCAGCAGACACTCCGGAATCACCTGCCGGGCTAGCTGGAACCACCTGCCGTTCACGCCAACATCACCTTTCAGCTACGCCGGAACCACTTGGCGGACACTCCGGAAACACCTGTAGGGCCGGCCGGAACCACATCTCAGACGTGCCAGAACCATGTGCCTGAGATGCCGGAACCACACCCCGAACAGACCGAAACCACCTGCCAGACCCGCCTGAACCCCCTGGCGAGCACGCCTGATCCACCTGCTCAACTAGCCGGAACCACCTTCCAGACACGCCAAAATCGCCTGCCAGGTCTACCAGAACCACTTGGTGGAAACTCCGGAATCATCTGCCGGAAATGCAAGAACCAGCCCTCTGACACACCAGAACCACGTGCCGGACACGCCGGAAGCACCTGCTGATCATGCCTGAGACACATGCTCGACTTGCAAAAAACACCTGCCAGACACGCCAAAATCACCTGCCGGGTACGCCAGAACCACGTGGCGGACACTCCGGAATCGCCTGTCGGGCATGCCTGAACCAACTCTCAGACGTGCCAGAACCTCGTGCCGGAGACGCCAGAACCTCGTGCCGGTCACGCCAGAATCACCTGCCGGACACGCCGGAACCACCGGCTCGACTCGCCGGAACCACCGCCGGACATTCAAAATGACCTGCCTGCTACGCCAGAACCACTTGGCGAACACTCCGGAATCACCTGTCGGGCGTGCCGGAACCACCTCTCAGACATGCCAGAACCATGTTCCGGACACTCTGGAATCACCTGCCGGGCATGCCGGAACCACCTCTCGGAGGTGCCAGAACCACATGCCGGACACTCCGGAATCACCTGCCGGGCATGCCGGAACCACCTCTCAGAGGTGCCAGAACCACATGCCGGACACTACAGAACCACCTGCCGGGCATGCCGGAACCACCTGCTGGACATGCCGGAATCACCTGCCGGACATGCCGGAACCACCGGCTCGACTCGCCGGAACCACCGCCGGACATACAAAATGACCTGCCGGTTACGCCAGAACCACTTGGCGAACACTCCGGAATCACCTGTCGGGCATGCCGGAACCACCTCTCAGACTTGCCAGAACCATGCTTCGGACACGCCGGTACCACCTGCCGAGTATGCCGGAACCACCTGATCCACTACCCAAAACCACCTGCTGGACACGCCAGAATCACCTGTCGACTACGCCAGAACCACTCGGCAGACACTCCGGATCCACCTGCCGTGCATGCCGGAACCACCTCTCAGAGGTGCCAGAACCACATGCCGGACACGCCAGAATCACCACCCGGCTACGCTACAACCACTTGTCGGACACTCCGGAATCACCTGCCGGGCAAGCCGCAACCACCTCTCAGAGGTGCCACAACCACATGCCGGAGACAGCGGAAGCACCTTCCGAGAATGCCGGAAGTGCCTGATCCACCCCCCAGAACCACCTGCCGGACACGCCAAAATCACCTGCCGGCTACGCCAGAACCACTTGGCGAACACTCCGGAATCACCGGTCGTGCATGCCGGAACCACCTCTCAGAGTTGACTGAACCATGTTCTGGATATGCCGGTACCACCAGCCGAGCTCACCGGAACCACCTGCTGGACACGCCAGAATCACCTGCCGGCTATGCCAGAACCACTCGGCAGACACTCCGGAATCACATGCCAGGCATTCCAGAACCACCTCTCAGAGGTGCCAGAACCACATGCCGGAAACTCCAGAATCACCTGCCGGGCATGCCGTAACCATCTCTCAGACGTGCCAGAACCATGTTCCGGACACGCCGGTACCACCTGCCGAGCTCGCCGGAACCACCTGCTGGACACGCCAAGATCACCTGCCAGCTACGCCAGAACCATTCAGCGGACACTCCGGAATCACCTGCCGGGCATGCCCGAACCACCTCTCAGAGGTTTAGAACCAAATGCCGGACACTACAGAATCACCTGCCGGGCATGCCGGAACCACCTCTCAGAGGTGCCAGAACCACATGCCGGACACTCCGGAATCACCAGCCGGGCATGCCGGAACCACCTCTCAGAGGTGCCAGAACCACATGCCGGACACTCCGGTATCACCTGCCGGACATGCCGGAACCACCGGCTCGACTCGCCGGAACCATTGCCGGTCATGCAAAATCACATGCCGGCTACGCCAGAACCACTTGGCGAACACTCCGGAATCACCTGCCAGGCTGGCTGGAACCACCTGCCGGTCACGCCAACATCACCTTTCAGCTACGCCAGAACCACTTGGCGGACACTCCGGAAACACCTCTCCGGCCGGCCGGAACCACCTCTCAGACGTGCCAGAACCATGTGCCTGAGATGCCGGAACCACTCCCCGAACAGACCGAAACCACATGCCAGACCCGCCTGAACCCCCTGGCGAGCACGCGTGATCCACCTCCTAAACTAGCCGGAACCACCTTCCTGACACGCCAAAATCAACTGCCGGCTACGCCACAACCATTTGGTGAACTCTTCGGAATCACCTGCCGGGCTGGCTCCAGAACCACTCGGCAGACACTCTGGAACCACCTGCTGGGCATACCGGAAGCAGCTCTCAGACATGCCGGAACCACATGCCAATGACACCGGAAGCACCTGCCGAGCACGCCAGAACCACCTGCTCGACTCGCCAAAACCACCCGCTGGACACGCCAAAATCACCTTCCGGCTACGCCACAACCATTTGGCGAACACTTCGGAATCACCTGCCGGACTGGCTGGAACCACCTGCCGGTCACGCCAACATCACCTGCCAGCTACGCCAGAACCACTTTGCGGACACTCCGGAAACACCTGTCGGGCCGGCCGGAACCAGCTCTCAGACGTGCCAGAACCATGTGCCTGAGATGTCAGAACCACTCCCCGAACAGACCGAAACCACCTGCCAGACCCGCCTGAACCCCCTGGCGAGCACGCCTGATCCACCTGCTCAACTAGCCGGAACCACCTTCCAGACACGCCAAAATCACCTGCCAGGTCTACCAGAACCACTTGGTGGACACTCCGGAATCATGTGCCGGAAATGCCAGAACCAGCCCTCTGACACACCAGAACCACGTGCCGGACACGCCGGAAGCACCTGCTGATCATGCCTGAGCCACATGCTCGACTTGCAATAAACACCTGCCAGACACGCCAAAATCACCTGCCGGGTACGCCAGAACCACGTGGCTGACACTCCGGAATCGCCTGTCGGGCATGCCTGAACCAACTCTCAGACGTGCCAGAACCTCGTGCCGCAGACGCCAGAACCTCGTGCCGGTCACGCCAGAACCACCTGCCGGACACGCCGGAACAACCAGGTCGACTCGCCGGAACCACAGCCGGACATTCAAAATGACCTGCCGGCTACGCCAGAACCACTTGGCGAACAATCCGGAATCACCTGTCGGGCTGGCTGGAACCACCTGCCGGTCACGCCAACATCACATTTCAGCTACGCCAGAACCACTTGGCGGACACTCCGGAATCACCTGTCGGGCGTGCCGGAACCACCTCTCAGACTTGCCACAACCATGTTCTGGACATGCCGGTACCACCTGCCGAGTATGCCGGAACCAGCTGATCCACACCCCAGAACCACCTAGTGGACACACCAAAATCAACTGCCGGCTACGCCAGAACCACTCGGCAGACACTCCGGAATCACATGCCAGGCATTCCGGAACCACCTCTCAGAGGTGCCAGAACCAAATGCCGGACACTCCGGTATCACCTGCCGGGCATGCTGGAACCACCTCTCACAGGTGCCAGAACCACATGCTGGACACTCCGGAATCACCTACCGGGCATGCTGGAACCACGTGCTGGACATGCCGGAACCACGCGACGGACATGCCGGAACCACCTGCCGGACATTCCGGAAACACCGGCTCGACTCGCCGGAACCATTCCCGGACATGCAAAATCACCTGCCGGCTACGCCAGAACCACTTGGCGAACACTCCGGTATCACCTGCCGGGCATGCCGGAACCACCTCTCAGAGTTGCCAGAACCACATGCCGGACACTCAGGAATCACCTGCCGGGCATGCCGGAACCACCTGCCGGACATGCCGGAACCACCGGCTCGACTCACCGGAACCATTGCCGGACATGCAAAATCACCTGCCGGCTATGCCAGAACCACTTGGGGAACACTCTGTAATCACCTGCCGGTCATGGCGGAACCACCTCTCAGACATGCCGGAACCACATGCCAATGACACCGGAAGCACCTGCCGAGCACGCCAGAACCACCTGCTCGACTCGCCAAAACCACACGCTGGACACGCCAAAATCACCTGCCGGCTACGCCACAACCATTTGGTGAACTCTTCGGAATCACCTGCCAGGCTGGCTGGAACCACCTGACGGTCACGCCAACATCACCTGCCAGCTATGCCAGAACCACTTGGCGGACACCATGGAAACACCTGTCAGGCCGGCCGGAACGACCTATCAGACGTGCCAGAACCATGTGCCTGAGATGCCGGAACCACACCCCGAAGAGACGGAAACCACGTGCCAGAACAGCCTGAACCACCTGCCGAGCACGACGGAGCCACCTACTCGACTCGCAGGAACCACCTACCTGACACGCTAAAATCACCTGCCGGGTATGCCACAACCACTTAGTGGACACTCCGGAATCATATGCCGGACATGCCAGAACCAGCTCTCAGACACACCAGAACCACGTGCCGGACAGGCCGGAAGCACCTGCTGATCATGCCTGAGCCAAATGCTCGACTTGCAAGAAACGCCTGCCAGACACGCCAAAATCACCTGCCGGGTACGCAAGAACCACGTGGCGGACACTCCGGAATCACCTGTCGGGCATGCCGGAACCAACTCTCAGACGTGCCAGAACCTCGTGCCGGACTCGCCAGAACCACCTGCCGGACAGACCGGAAACACCTGCTGGACACGCCGGAACCACCGGCTCGACTCGCAAGAAACACCTGTTGGACATGCCAAAATCACCTGCAGGGTACGCCAGAAACACTTGGCGGACGCTCCGGAATCACCTGTAGGGCTTGCCGGAACCAGATGATCCACTCCCCAGAACCACCTAGTGGACACGCCAAAATCAACTGCCGGCTACGCCGGAACCACCGGCTCGAGTCGCCGGAACCACCGCCGGACATGCAAAATGACCTGCCGGCTACGCCAGAACCACTTGGCGAACACTCTGGAATCACCTGTCGGGCAGGCTGGAACCACCTGCCGTTCACTCCAACATCACCTTTCAGCTACGCCGGAACCACTTGGCGGACACTCCGGAAACACCTGTAAGGCCGGCCGGAACCACATCTCAGACGTGCCAGAACCATGTGCCTGAGATGCCGGAACCACACCCCGAACAGACCGAAATCACCTGCCAGACCCGCCTGAACCCACTGGCGAGCACGCCTGATCCACCTGCTCAACTAGCCGGAACCACCTTCCAGACACGCCAATATCACCTGCCCGGTCTACCAGAACCGCTTGGTGGACACTCCGGAATCATCTGCCGGAAATGCCAGAACCAGCCCTCAGATACACCAGAACCACGTGCCGGACACGCCGCAAGCACCTGCTGATCATGCCGGAGCCACATGCTCGACTTGCAATAAACACCTGCCAGACACGCCAAAATCACTTGCCGGGTATGCCAGAACCACGTGGCGGACAGTCTGGAATCACCTGTCGGGCATGCCGGAACCAACTCTCAGACGTGCCAGAACCTCGTGCCGGACACGCCAGAACCACCTGCCGCACAGACCGGAACCACCTGCCGGACACGCCGGAACCACCGGCTCGACTCGCCGGAACCACCGCCGGACATGCAAAATGACCTGCCGGCTACGCCAGAACCACTTGGCGAACACTCCGGAATCACCTGTTGGGCATGCCGGAACCACCTCTCAGACTTGCCAGAACCATGTTCCGGACATGCCGGTACCACCTGCCGAGTATGCCGGAACCACATGATCCACTCCCCAGAACCACCTGCTGGACACGCCAGAATCACCTGCCGGCTACGCCAGAACCACTTGGCAGACACTCCGGAACCACCTGCCAGGCATGCCGGAACCACCTCTCAGAGGTGCCAGAACCACATGCCAGACACTCTGGAGTCACCTGCAGGGCATGCCGGAACCATCTCTCAGACGTGCCAGAACCATGTTCCGGACACGCCGGTACCACCTGCCGAGCTCGCCGCAACCACCTGCTGGACAGGCCAAAATCACCTGCCGGCTACGCCACAACCATTTGGTGAACTCTTCGGAGTCACCTGCCGGGCTGGCTGGAACCACCTGCCGGTCACGCCAACATCACCTTTCAGCTACGCCAGAACCACTTGGCGGACACTACGGAAACACCTGTCGGGCCGGCCGGAACCACCTCTCAGACGTGCCGGAACCATGTGCCTGAGATGCCGGAACCACTCCCCGAACAGACCGAAACCACCTGCCAGACCCGCCTGAACCCCCTGGCGAGCACGCCTGATCCACCTGCTCAACTAGCCGGAACCACCTTCCTGACACGCCAAAATCACCTGCCAGATATACCAGAACCACTTGGTGGACACTCCGGAATCATCTGCCGGACATGCCAGAACCAGCTCTCAGACACACCAGAACCACGTGCCAGAGACGCCGGAAGCACCAGCTGAGCATGCCTCAGCCACCTGCTCGACTCGAAAGATACACCTGTCGGACATGCCAAAATCACCTGCAGGGTACGCCAGAAACACTTGGCGGACGCTCCGGAATCACCTGTCGGGCGTGCCGGAACCACCTCTCAGACTTGCCAGAACCATGTTCTGGACACGCCGGTACCACCTGCCGACTATGCCAGAACGCGCTGATCCACTCCCCAGATCCACCTAGTGGACACGCCAAAATCAACTGCCGGCTATGCCAGAACCACTCGGCAGACTCTCCGGAATCACATGCCAGGCATTCCGGAACCACCTCTCAAAGGTGCCAGAACCAAATGTCGGCGACTCCGGCATCACCTGCCGGGCATGCCGGAACCACCTCTCAGAGGTGCCAGAACCACATGCCGGACACTCAGGGATCACCTGCCGGGCATGCCGGAACCACCTGCTGGACCTGCCGAGATCACCTGCTGGACATGCCCGAACCACCGGCTCGACTCGCCGGAACCATTGCCGGACATGCAAAATCACCTGCCAGCTACGCCAGAACCACACGGCAGACACTGCGGAATCACCTGCCGGGCTGGCTGGAACCACCTGCCAGTCACGCCTACATCACCTTTCAGCTACGCCAGAACCACTTTGCGGACACTCCGGAAACACCTGTCGGGCCGGCCGGAACCAGCTCTCAGACGTGCCAGAACCATGTGCCTGAGATGTCAGAACCACTCCCCGAACAGACCGAAACCACCTGCCAGACCCGCCTGAACCCCCTGGCGAGCACGCCTGATCCACCTGCTCCACTAGCCGGAACCACCTTCCTGACACGCCAAAATCAGCTGCCGGCTACGCCACAACCATTTGGTGAACTCTTCGGAATCACCTCCGGGCTGGCTCCAGAACCACTCGGCAGAAACTCCGGAACCACCTGCCGGTGATGCCGGAACCACCTCTCAGACATGCCGGAACCACATGCCAATGACACCGGAAGCACCTGCCAAGCCCCCCAGAACCACCTGCTCGACTCGCCAAAACCACCTGCTGCACACGCCAAAATCACCTGCCGGCTACGCCACAACCATTTGGTGCACTCTTCGGAATCACCTGCCGGGCTTTCTGGAACCACCTGCCGGTCACGCCGGAACCACCGGCTTGACTCGCCGGAACCACCGCCGGACATGCAAATGACCTGCCGGCTACGCCAGAACCGCTTGGCGAACACTCCGGAACCACCTGCCGGGCATGCCGGAACCATCTCTCAGACGTGCCAGAACCATGTTCCGGACACGCCGGTACCACCTGCCGAGCTCGCCGAAACCACATTCTGGACACGCCAAAATCACCTGGAGGCTACGCCAGAACCATTTGGTGAACTCTTCGGAATCACCTGCCGGGCTGGCTGGAACCAGCTGCCGGTCACGCCAACATCAGCTGCCAGCTATGCCAGAACCTCTTGGCGGACACCATGGAAACACCTGTCGGGCCGGGCGGAACCACCTATCAGACGTGCCAGAACCATGTGCCTGAGATGCCGGAACCACACGCCGAACAGACCGAAACAACCTCCCAGACCCGCCTGAAACACCTGCCGAGCACGCCGGAACCACCTACTCGACTCGCTGGAACCACCTTCCTGACACGCTAAAATCACCTGCCGGGTACGCCAGAACCACGTGGCGGACACTCCGGAATCACCTGTCGGGCATGCCGGAACCAACTCTCAGACATGCCAGAACCTCATGCCGATAACGCGAGAACCACCTGCCGGACAGACCGGAAGCACCTGCTGGACACGCCGGAACCACCAGCTCGACTCGCCGGAACCACCACCGGACATGCAAAATGACCTGCCGGCTACGCCAGAAGCACTTGGCGAACACTCTGGAATCACCTGTCGGGCATGCCGGAACCACCTCTCAGACTTGCCAGAACCAAGTTTCGGACACGCCGGTACCACCTGCCGAGTATGCCGGAACCACCTGATCCACTCCCCAGAACCACCTGCTGGATACGCCAGAATCACCTGCCGGCTACTCCAGAACCACTCGGCAGACACTCCGTAACCAACTGCCTGGCATGCCGGAACCACCTCTCAGAGGTGCCAGAACCACATGCCGGACACTCCGGAATCACCTGCCGGGCTTGCCAGAACCATCTCTCAGACGTGCCAGAACCATGTTCCGGACATGCCGGAAGCACTTGCCGAGCTCGCCGGAACCACCTGCTGGACACGCCAAAATCACCTGCAGGCTACGCCAGAACCACTCGGCAGACACTCCGGAATCACATGCCGTGCATTCCGGAACCACCTCTCACAGGTGCCAGAACCACATGCTGGACACGCCAGAATCACCTGCCGGGCATGCCGGAACCACCTCTCAGAGGTCCCAGAACCACATGCCGGACACTCCGGAATCATCTGCCGGGCATGCCGGAACCACCTGCTGGACATGCCGGAACCACCGGCTCGACTCGCAGGAATCATTGCCGGACATGCGAAATCACCTGCCGGCTACGCCAGAACCACTTGGCGAACACTCCGGAATCACCTGCCGGGCTTGGCGGAACCACCACTCAGACATGCCGGAACCACATGCCAATGACACCGGAAGCACCTGCCGAGCACGCCAGAACCACCTGCTCGACTCGCCACAACCACCCGCTGGACACGCCAAAATCACGTGCCGGCTACGCCAGAACCACTCGGCAGACACTCCGGAATCACCTGCCGGGCTGGCTGGAACCACCTGCCGGTCACGCCAACATCACCATTCAGCTACGCCAGAACCACTTGGCGGACACTCCGGAATCACCTGTCGGGCATGCCGGAACCAACTCTCAGACGTGCCAGAACCTCGTGCCGGAGACGCCAGAACCAGCTGCCGCACAGACCGGAACCACCTGCCGGACACGCTGGAACCACCGGCTCGACTAGCCGGAACCCCCGCCTGACATGCAAAATGACTTGCCGGCTACGCCAGAACCACTTGGCGAACACTCCGGAATCACCTGTCGGTTGTGCCGGAACCACCTCTCAGACTTGCCAGAACCATGTTCCGGACACGCCGGTACCACTTGCCGAGTATGCCGGAACCACATGATCCACTGGCCAGAACCACCTGCTGGACATGCCAGAATCACCTGACGGCTACGCCAGAACCACTCGGCAGACACTCCGGAACCACCTGCCGGGCATGCCGGAACCACCTCTCAGAGGTGCCAGAACCACATGCCAGACACTCTGGAGTCACCTGCTGGGCATGCCGGAACCATCTCTCAGACGTGCCAGAACCATGTTCCGGACACGCCGGTACCACCTGCTGGACACTACAAAATCACCAGTCGGCTACACCAGAACCACTCGGCAGACACTCCGGAATCACCTGCCGGGCTGGCTGGAACCACCTGCCGGTCACGCCAACATCACCTTTCAGCTACGCCGGAACCACTTTGCGGACACTCCGGAAACACCTGTCTGTCCGGCCGGAACCACCTCTCAGACGTGCCAGAACCGTGTGCCTGAGATGCCGGAACCACTGCCCGAACAGACCGAAACCACCTGCCAGACCCGCCTGAACCCCCTGGCGAGCACGCCTGATCCACCTGCTCAACTAGCCGGAACCATCTTCCTGACACGCCAAAATCACCTGCCAGGAATACCAGAACCACTTGGTGGACACTCCGGAATCATCTGCCGGACATGCCAGAATCAGCTCTCAGACACACCAGAACCACGTGCCAGACACGCCGGAAGCACCAGCTGAGCATGCCTGAGCCAGCTGTTCGACTCGCAAGAAACACCTGTCGGACTTGCCAAAATCACCTGCCGGGTACGCCAGAAATACTTGGCGGACGCTCCGGAATCACCTGTCGGGCGTGCCGGAACCAGCTGATCCACTCCCCAGAACCACCTAGTGGACACGCCAAAATCAACTGCTGGCTACACCGCAACCACCGGCTCGACTCGCCGGAACCACCGCCGGATATGGAAAATGACCCGCCGGCTATGCCAGAACCACTTGGCGAACACTCTGGAATCACCTGTCGGTTGTGCCGGTACCACCTCTCAGACTTGCCAGAACCATGTTCCGGACACGCCGGTACCACCTGCCGAGTATGCCGGAACGACCTGATCCACTCCCCAGAACCACCTGCTGGACACGCCAGAATCACCTGCCGGCTACGCCAGAACCACTCGGCAGACACTACGGAACCACCTGCCGGGCATGCCGGGACGACCTCTCAGAGGTGCCAGAACCACATGCCGGACACTCTGGAATCACCTGCAAGGCATGCCGGAACCATCTCTCAGACGTGCCAGAACCATGTTCCGGACACGCCGGTAGCAACTGCCGAGCTCGCTGGAGCCACCTGCTGGACACGCCAAAATCACCTGCCGGCTACGCCAGAACCACTCAGCAGACACTCCGGAATCACCTGCCGGGCTAGCTGGAACCACCTGCCGTTCACGCCAACATCACCTTTCAGCTACGCCGGAACCACTTGGCGGACACTCCGGAAACACCTGTAGGGCCGGCCGGAACCACATCTCAGACGTGCCAGAACCATGTGCCTGAGATGCCGGAACCACACCCCGAACAGACCGAAACCACCTGCCAGACCCGCCTGAACCCCCTGGCGAGCACGCCTGATCCACCTGCTCAACTAGCCGGAACCACCTTCCAGACACGCCAAAATCGCCTGCCAGGTCTACCAGAACCACTTGGTGGAAACTCCGGAATCATCTGCCGGAAATGCAAGAACCAGCCCTCTGACACACCAGAACCACGTGCCGGACACGCCGGAAGCACCTGCTGATCATGCCTGAGACACATGCTCGACTTGCAAAAAACACCTGCCAGACACGCCAAAATCACCTGCCGGGTACGCCAGAACCACGTGGCGGACACTCCGGAATCGCCTGTCGGGCATGCCTGAACCAACTCTCAGACGTGCCAGAACCTCGTGCCGGAGACGCCAGAACCTCGTGCCGGTCACGCCAGAATCACCTGCCGGACACGCCGGAACCACCGGCTCGACTCGCCGGAACCACCGCCGGACATTCAAAATGACCTGCCTGCTACGCCAGAACCACTTGGCGAACACTCCGGAATCACCTGTCGGGCGTGCCGGAACCACCTCTCAGACATGCCAGAACCATGTTCCGGACACTCTGGAATCACCTGCCGGGCATGCCGGAACCACCTCTCGGAGGTGCCAGAACCACATGCCGGACACTCCGGAATCACCTGCCGGGCATGCCGGAACCACCTCTCAGAGGTGCCAGAACCACATGCCGGACACTACAGAACCACCTGCCGGGCATGCCGGAACCACCTGCTGGACATGCCGGAATCACCTGCCGGACATGCCGGAACCACCGGCTCGACTCGCCGGAACCACCGCCGGACATACAAAATGACCTGCCGGTTACGCCAGAACCACTTGGCGAACACTCCGGAATCACCTGTCGGGCATGCCGGAACCACCTCTCAGACTTGCCAGAACCATGCTTCGGACACGCCGGTACCACCTGCCGAGTATGCCGGAACCACCTGATCCACTACCCAAAACCACCTGCTGGACACGCCAGAATCACCTGTCGACTACGCCAGAACCACTCGGCAGACACTCCGGATCCACCTGCCGTGCATGCCGGAACCACCTCTCAGAGGTGCCAGAACCACATGCCGGACACGCCAGAATCACCACCCGGCTACGCTACAACCACTTGTCGGACACTCCGGAATCACCTGCCGGGCAAGCCGCAACCACCTCTCAGAGGTGCCACAACCACATGCCGGAGACAGCGGAAGCACCTTCCGAGAATGCCGGAAGTGCCTGATCCACCCCCCAGAACCACCTGCCGGACACGCCAAAATCACCTGCCGGCTACGCCAGAACCACTTGGCGAACACTCCGGAATCACCGGTCGTGCATGCCGGAACCACCTCTCAGAGTTGACTGAACCATGTTCTGGATATGCCGGTACCACCAGCCGAGCTCACCGGAACCACCTGCTGGACACGCCAGAATCACCTGCCGGCTATGCCAGAACCACTCGGCAGACACTCCGGAATCACATGCCAGGCATTCCAGAACCACCTCTCAGAGGTGCCAGAACCACATGCCGGAAACTCCAGAATCACCTGCCGGGCATGCCGTAACCATCTCTCAGACGTGCCAGAACCATGTTCCGGACACGCCGGTACCACCTGCCGAGCTCGCCGGAACCACCTGCTGGACACGCCAAGATCACCTGCCAGCTACGCCAGAACCATTCAGCGGACACTCCGGAATCACCTGCCGGGCATGCCCGAACCACCTCTCAGAGGTTTAGAACCAAATGCCGGACACTACAGAATCACCTGCCGGGCATGCCGGAACCACCTCTCAGAGGTGCCAGAACCACATGCCGGACACTCCGGAATCACCAGCCGGGCATGCCGGAACCACCTCTCAGAGGTGCCAGAACCACATGCCGGACACTCCGGTATCACCTGCCGGACATGCCGGAACCACCGGCTCGACTCGCCGGAACCATTGCCGGTCATGCAAAATCACATGCCGGCTACGCCAGAACCACTTGGCGGACACTCCGGAATCACCTGCCAGGCTGGCTGGAACCACCTGCCGGTCACGCCAACATCACCTTTCAGCTACGCCAGAACCACTTGGCGGACACTCCGGAAACACCTCTCCGGCCGGCCGGAACCACCTCTCAGACGTGCCAGAACCATGTGCCTGAGATGCCGGAACCACTCCCCGAACAGACCGAAACCACATGCCAGACCCGCCTGAACCCCCTGGCGAGCACGCGTGATCCACCTCCTAAACTAGCCGGAACCACCTTCCTGACACGCCAAAATCAACTGCCGGCTACGCCACAACCATTTGGTGAACTCTTCGGAATCACCTGCCGGGCTGGCTCCAGAACCACTCGGCAGACACTCTGGAACCACCTGCTGGGCATACCGGAAGCAGCTCTCAGACATGCCGGAACCACATGCCAATGACACCGGAAGCACCTGCCGAGCACGCCAGAACCACCTGCTCGACTCGCCAAAACCACCCGCTGGACACGCCAAAATCACCTTCCGGCTACGCCACAACCATTTGGCGAACACTTCGGAATCACCTGCCGGACTGGCTGGAACCACCTGCCGGTCACGCCAACATCACCTGCCAGCTATGCCAGAACCACTTGGCGGACACCATGGAAACACCAGTCGGGCCAGCCGGAACCACCTCTCAGACGTGCCAGAACCATGTTACTGAGATGCCGGAACCAAACCCCGAACAGACCGAAACCACCTGGCAGACCCGCCTGAACCACCTGCCGAGCACGCCGGAACCACCTACTCGACTCGCTGGAACCACCTACCTGACACGCTAAAATCACCTGCCGGGTATGCCACAACCACCTGGCGGACACTCCAGAATCACCTGTCGGGCATGCCGGAACCAACTCTCAGACGTGCCAGAACGACGTGCCGGTCACGCCAGAACCACCTGCCGGACACGCCGGAACCACCGGCTCGACTCGCCGGAACCACCGCCGGACATGCAAAATGACCTGCCGGCTACGCCAGAACCACTTGGCGAACACTCCGGAATCACCTGTCGGGCATGCCGGAACCACCTCTCAGACTTGCCAGAACCAAGTTTCGGACACGCCGGTACCAAGTGCCGAGTATGCCGGAACCACCTCATCCACTCCCCAGAACCACCTGCTGGATACGCCAGAATCACCTGCCGGCTACTCCAGAACCACTCGGCAGACACTCCGTAACCAACTGCCGGGCATGCCGGAACCACCTCTCAGAGGTGCCAGAACCACATGCCGGACACTCCGGAATCACATGCCGGGCATGCCGGAACCATCTCTCAGACGTGCCAGAACCATGTTCCGGACATGCCGGAACCACCTGCCGAGCTCGCCGGAACCCCCTGCCTGACACGCCAAAATCACTGCCTGGCTACGCCAGAACCACTCGGCAGACACTCCGGAATCACATGCCAGGCATTCCGGAACCACCTCTCACAGGTGCCAGAACCAAATGCTGGACACTCTGGTATCACCTGCCGGGCATGCCGGAACCACCTCTCAGAGGTGCCAGAACCACATGCCGGACACTCCGGAATCACCTGCCGGGCATACCGGAACCACCTGCTGGACATGCCGGAACCACCGGCTCGACTCGCCGGAACCATTGCCGGACATGCAAAATCACCTGCCGGCTACGCCAGAACCACTTGGCGAACACTCCGGAATCACCTGCCGGGCATGGCGGAACCACCTCACAGACATGCCGGAACCACATGCCAATGACACCGGAAGCACCTGCCGAGCACGCCAGAACCACCTGCTCGACTCGCCAAAACCACCTGCTGGACACGCCAAAATCACGTGCCGGCTACGCCAGAACCACTCGGCAGACACTCCGGAATCACCTGCTGGGCTGTCTGGAACCACCTGCCGGTCATGCCAACATCACCTTTCTGCTACGCCAGAACCACTTGGCGGACACTCCGGAAACACCTGTAGGGCCGGCCGGAACCACCTCTCAGACGTGCCAGAACCATGTGCCGGAGATGCCGGAACCACTCCCCGAACAGACCGAAACCACCTGCCAGACCCGCCTGAACCCCCTGGCGAGCACGCCTGATCCACCTGCTCAAGTATCCGGAAGCAACTTCGTGACATGCCAAAATCACCTGCCAGGTGTACGATAACCACTTGGTGGACACTCCGGAATCATCTGCCGGACATGCCAGAACCAGCTCTCAGACACACCAGAACCACGTGCCAAGGACGCCGGAAGCACCAGCTGAGCATGCCTGAGCCACCTGCTCGACTCGCAAGATACACCTGTCGGACATGCCAAAATCACCTGCCGGGTACGCCAGAAACACTTGGCGGACGCTCCAGAATCACCTGTAGGGCGTGCCGGAACCACCTCTCAGACTTGCCAGAACCATGTTCTGGACACGCCGGTACCACCTGCCGAGTATGCTGGAACCAGCTGATCCACTCCCCAGAACCACCTAGTGGAAACGCCAAAATCAACTGCCGGCTACGCCAGAACCACTCGGCAGACACTCCGGAATCACATGCCAGGCATTCCGGAACCACCTCTCAGAGGTGCCAGAACCACATGCCGGACACTCCGGTATCACCGGCCGGACATGCCGGAACCACCGGCTCGACTCGCCGGAACCATTGTCGGTCATGCAAAATCACCTGCCGGCTACGCCAGAACCACTTGGCGAACACTCCGGAATCACCTGCCGGGCTGGCGGGAACCACCAGCCGGTCACGCCAACATCACCTTTCAGCTACGCCAGAACCACTTGGCGGACACTCCGGAAACACCTCTCCGTCCGGCCGGAACCACCTCTCAGACGTGCCAGAACCATGTGCCTGAGATGCCTGAACCACTCCGCGAACAGACCGAAACCACCTGCCAGACCCGCCTGAACCCCCTGGCGAGCACGCCTGATCCACCTGCTCAACTAGCCGGAACCACCTTCCTGACACGCCAAAATCAACTGCCGGCAACGCCACAACCATTTGGTGAACTCTTTGGAATCACCTGCCGGGCTGGCTGGAACCACATGCCGGTCACGCCAACATCACCTGCCAGCTATGCCAGAACCACTTGGCGGACACCATGGAAACACCTGTCGGGCCGGCCGGAACCACCTATCAGACGTGCCAGAACCATGTGCCTGAGATGCCGGAACCACACCCCGAACAGACCGAAACCACCTGCCAGAACAGCCTGAACCACCTGCCGAGCACGCCGGAACCACCTACTCGACTCGCAGGAACCACGTACCTGACACGCTAAAATCACCTGCCGGGTATGCCACAACCACTTGGTGGACACTCCGGAATCATCTGCCGGACATGCCAGAACCAGCTCTCAGACACACCAGAACCACGTGCCGGACACGCCGGAAGCACCTGCTGATCATGCCTGAGCCAAATGCTCGACTTGCAAGAACCGCCTGCCACACACGCCAAAATCACCTGCCGGGTACGCTAGAACCACGTGGCGGACACTCCAGAATCACCTGTCGGGCATGCCGGAACCAACTATCAGACATGCCAGAACCTCGTGCCGGACACGCCAGAACCACCTGCCGGACAGACAGGAACCACCTGCTGGACACGCCGGAACCACCGCCTTGACTCGCCGGAACCACCGCCGGACATGCAAAATGACCTGCCGGCTACGCCAGAACCACTTGGCGAACACTCCGGAATCACCTGTCGGGCATGCCGGAACCACCTCTCAGACTTGCCAGAACCATGTTCCGGACACGCTGGTACCACCTGCCGAGTATGCCGGAACCACCTGATCCACTCCCCAGAACCACCTGTTGGACACACCAGAACCACCTGCCGGCTACGCCAGAACCACTCGGCAGACACTCTGGAATGACCTGCCAGGCATGCCGGAACCACCTCTCAGAGGTGCCAGAACCACATGCCGGACACTCCGGAATCACCTGCCGGGCATGCTGGAACCACCTGCTGGACATGCCGGAACCACCGGCTCGACTCGCCGGAACCATTGCCGGACATGCAAAATCAACTGCCGGCTACGCCAGAACCACTTGGCGAACACTCCGGAATCACCTGCCGGGCATGGCGGAGCCACCTCTCAGACATGCCGGAACCACATGCCAATGACACGGGAAGCACCTGCCGAGCACGCCAGAACCACCTGCTCGACTCGCCAGAACCACCTGCTGGACACGCCAAAATCACCTGCCGGCTAAGCCACAACCATTTGGTGAACCCTTCGGAATCACCTGCCGGGCATGGCGGAACCACCTCTCAGACATGCCGGAACCACCTGCCAATGACACCGGAAGCACCTGCCGAGCACGCCAGAACCACCTGCTCGACTCGCCAAAACCACCCGCTGGACACGCCAAAATCACCTGCCGGCTACGCCAGAACCACTCGGCAGACACTCCGGAATCACCTGCCGGGCTGGCTGGAACCACCTGCCGGTCACGCCAACATCACCTTTCAGCTACGCCAGAACCACTTGGTGGACACTCCGGAAACACCTGTCGGGCCGGCCTGAACCACCTCTCAGATGTGCCAGAACCATGTGCCTGAGATGCCGGAACCACTCCCCGAACAGACCGAAACCACCTGCCAGACGCGCCTGAACGCCCTGGCGAGCACGCCTGATCCACCTGCTCAGCTAGCCGGAACCACCTTCCTGACACGCCAAAATCACCTGCCAGGTCTCCCAGAACCACTTGGTGGACACTCCGGAATCATCTACCGGACATGCCAGAACCAGCTCTCAGACACACCAGAACCACGTGCCAGAGACGCCGGAAGCACCAGCTGAGCATGCCTGAGCCACCTGCTCGACTCGTAAACAACACCTGTCGGACATGCCAAAATCACCTGCCGGGTACGCCAGAAACACATGGCGGACGCTCCGGAATCACCTGTCGGGCGTGCCGGAACCACCTCTCAGACTTGCCAGAACCATGTTCTGGACACGCCGGGACCACCTGCCGAGTATGCCGGAACCAGCTGATCCACTCCCCAGAACCACCTAGTGGACACGCCAAAATCAACTGCCGGCTACGCCAGAACCACTCGGCAGACACTCCGGAATCACATGCCAGGCATTCCGGAACCACCTCTCAGAGGTGCCAGAACCAAATGCCGGAGACTCCGGTGTCACCTGCCGGGCATCCCGGAACCACCTCTCAGAGGTGCCAGAACCACATGCCGGACACTCCGGAATCACCTGCCGGGCATGCCGGAACCACCTGCTGTACATGCCGGAATCACCTGCCGGACATGCCCGAACCACCGGCTCGACTCTCCGTAACCATTGCCGGACATGCAAAATCACCTGCCGGCTACGCCAGAACCACTTGGCGAACACTCCGGAATCACCTGCCTGGCATGGCAGCACCACCACTCAGATATGCCGGCACCACATGCCAATGACACCGGAAGCACCTGCCGAGCACGCCAGAACAACCTGCTTGACTCGCCAAAACCACCTGCTGGACACGCCGAAATCACCTGCCGGCTAGGCCACAACCATTTGGTGAACACTTCAGAATCACCTGCCGGGCTTTCTGGAACCACCTGCCGGTCACGCCAACATCACCTGCCAGCTATGCCAGAACCACTTGGCGGACACCATGGAAACACCTGTCGGGTCGGCCGGAACCACCTCTCAGACTTGCCAAAACCATGTTCCGGACATGCCGGAACCACCTGCCGAGCTCGCCGGAACCACCTGCTGGACACGCCAGAATCACCTGCCGGCTACGCCAGAACCTCTCGGCAGACACTCCGGAATCACCTGCCGGGCATGCCGGAACCACCTGCTGGACATGCCGGAATCACCTGCCGGACATGCCGGAACCACCGGCTCGACTCTCCGTAACCATTGCCGGACATGCAAAATCACCTGCCGGCTACGCCAGAACCACTAGGCGAACACTCCGGAATCACCTGCCTGGCATGGCGGCACCACCTCTCAGATATGCCGGAACCACATGCCAATGACATCGGAAGCACCTGCAGAGCACGCCAGAACAACCTGCTTGACTCGCCAAAACCACCTGCTGGACACGCCGAAATCACCTGCCGGCTAGGCCACAACCATTTGGTGAACTCTTCAGAATCACCTGCCGGGCTTTCTGGAACCACCTACCGGTCACGCCAACATCACCTGCCAGCTATGCCAGAACCACTTGGCGGACACTCCGGAATCACCTGTCGGGCGTGCCGGAACCACCTCTCAGACTTGCCAGAACCATGTTCTGGACACGCCGGGACCACCTGCCAAGTATGCCGGAACCAGCTGATCCACTCCCCAGAACCACCTAGTGGGCACGCCAAAATCACCTGCCGGCTACGCCAGAGCCACTCGGCAGACACTCCGGAATCACCTGCCGGGCTGGCTGGAACCACCGGCTGGTCACGCCAACATCACCTTTCAGCTACGCCAGAACCACTTGGCGGACACTCCAGAAACACCTGTCAGGCCGGCCGGAACCATCTCTCAGACGTGCCAGAACCATGTGCCTGAGATGCCAGAACCACTCCCCGAACAGACTGAAACCACCTGCCAGACCCGCCTGAACCCCCTGGCGAGCACGCCTGATCCACCTGTTCAACTAGCCGGAACCACCTTCCTGACACGCCAAAATCACCTGCCAGGTCGACCAGAACCACTTGGTGGACACTCCAGAATCATCTGCCGGACATGCCAGAACCAGCTCTCAGACCCACCAGAACCACGTGCCAGAGACGCCGGAAGCACCAGCTGAGCATGCCTGAGCCACCTGCTCGACTCGCAAGAAACCCCTGTCGGACATGCCAAAATCACCTGCCGGGTACGCCAGAAACACTTGGCGGACGCTCCGGAATCACCTGTCGGGCGTGCCGTAACCACCTCTCAGACTTGCCAGAACCATGTTCTGGACACGCCGGGACCACCTGCCGAGTATGCCGGAACCAGCTGATCCACTCCTCAGAACCACCTAGTGGACACGCCAAAATCAACTGCCGGACATGCCGGAACCACGGGCTCGACTCGCCGGAACCACCGCCGGAAATGCAAAATGACCTGCCGGCTACGCCAGAACCACGTGGCGAACACTCCGGAATCACCTGTCGGGCATGCCGGAACCACCTCTCAGACTTGCCAGAACCATGTTCCGGACATGCCGGAACCACCTGCCGAGCTTGCCGGAACCACCTGCTGGACACGCCAAAATCACCTGCCGGCTATGCCAGAACCACTCGGTAGACACTCCGGAATCACATGCCAGGCATTCTGGAACCACCTCTCAGAGGTGCCAGAACCACATGCTGGACACTCCGGAATCACCTGTCGGGCATGGCGGAACCTCCTCTCAGACATGCAGGAACCACATGCCAATGACACCGGAAGCACCTGCCGAGCACGCCAGAACAACCTGCTCGACTCGCCAAAACCACCTGCTGGACACGCCAAAATCACCTGCCGGCTACGCCACAACCATTTGGTGAACTCTTCGGAATCACCTGCCGGGCTGGCTGGAACCACATGCCGGTCACGCCAACATCACCTTTCAGCAACGCCAGAACCACGCTGCGGACACCATGGAAACACCGTTCGGGCCGGCCAGAACCACCTATCAGACGTGCCAGAACCATGTGCCGGAGATGCCGGAACCACTCCCCGAACAGACCGAAACCACCTGCCAGACCCGCCTGAACCCCCTGGCGAGCACGCCTGATCCACCTGCTCAACTAGCCGGAACCACCTTCCTGACACGCCAAAATCACCTGCCAGGTATACCAGAACCACTTGGTGGACACTCCGGAATCATCTGCCGGACATGCCAGAACCAGCTCTCAGACACACCAGAACCACGTGCCAGAGGCGCCAGAAGCACCAGCTGAGCATGCCTGAGCCACCTGCTCGACTCGCAAGGAACACCTGTCGGACATGCCAAAATCACCTTCCGGGTACGCCAGAAACACTTGGCGGACGCTCCGGAATCACCTGTCGGGCGTGCCGGAACCAGCTGATCCACTCCCCAGAACCACCTAGTGGACACGCCAAAATCAACTGCCGGCTACGCCGCAACCACCAGCTCGACTCGCCGGAACCACCGCTGGACATGCAAAATGACCTGCCGGCTATGCCAGAACCACTTGGCGAACACTCTGGAATCACCTGTCGGTTGTGCCGGAACCACCTCTCTGACTTGCCAGAACCATGTTCCGGACACGCCGGTAACACCTGCCGAGTATGCCGGAATCACCTGATCCACTCCCCAGAACCACCTGCTGGACACGCCAGAATCACCTGCCGGCTACGCAAGAACGACTCGGCAGACACTACGGAACAACCTGCCGGGCATGCCGGAACCACCTCTCAGAGGTGCCAGAACCACATGCCGGACACTCCGGAATCACCTGCCGGGCATGCCGGAACCATCTCTCAGACGTGCCAGAACCATGTTCCGAACACGCCGCTACCACCTGCCGAGCTCGCCGGAGCCACCTGCTGGACAAGCCAAAATCACCTGCCGGCTACGCCAGAACCACTCGGCAGACACTCCGGAATCACCTGCCGGGCTGGCTGGAACCACCTGCCGGTCACGCCAAAATCACCTTTCAGCTACGCCGGAACCACTTGGCAGACACTCCGGAAACACCTGTAGTGTCGGCCGGAACCACATCTCAGACGTGCCAGAACCAAATGCCGGACACTCCGGTATCACCTGCCGGGCATGCCGGAACCACCTCTCAGAGGTGCCAGTGCCATGTGCTGGACACGTCGGGACCACCTGCCGAGTATGCCGGAACCACCTGCTCCACTCCCCAGAACCACCTGCTGGACACGCCAAAATCACCTGCCGGCTACGCCAGAACCACTCGGCAGACACTCCGGAACCACCTCCAGGACAGACCGGAACCAGCTGCCGGACACGCCGGGACCACCTGCTCGACTCGCCAGAACCACCTGCCGGACACGCCAGAATCACCAGCCGGGTACGCCACAACCACTTGTCGCACGCTCCGGAATCACCTGCCGGGAATGCTGCAACCACCTCTCAGAGGTGCCACAACCACATGCCGGAGACGGCGGAAGCACCTGCCGAGAATGCCGGAAGTTCCTGATGCACTCCCCAGAACCACCTGACGGACACGCCAAAATCACCTGCTGGCTACGCCAGAACCACTTGGCAGACACTCCAGAATCACCTGCCGGGCATGCCAGCACAACCTCTCAGAAGTGCCAGAAGCACGTGCCGGACAGGCCGGAACCATCTCCCGGACAGACCGGAAACACAGGAAACACTCGCCGGAACCACCTCCTTGACTCACCGCTCCCACCGGCCGGACACGCCAAAATCACCTGCCCGCTACACCAGAACCACTTGGTGGACAAGCCGGAATCACGTGAAGGGCATGCCGACGCAACCTCTCAGACGTGCCAGAACCTCGTGCCGGACACCCCAGAACCACCTGCTGGACAGACCGGAACCACCTGCCGGACACGCCAGAACCACCGGCTCGACTCGCTGGAACCATTGCCGGACATGCAAAATCACCTGCCGGCTACGCCAGAACCACTTGGCGAACACTCCGGAATCACCTGCCGGGCATGGCGGAACCACCTCTCAGACATGCCAGAACCACATGCCAATGACACCGGAAGCACCTGCCGAGCACGCCAGAACCACCTTCTCCACTCGCCAAAACCACCTGCTGGACACGCCAAAATCACCTGCCGGCTACGCCACAACCATTTGGTGAACACTTCGGAATCACCTGCCGGGCTGGCTGGAACCACCTGCCGGTCACGCCAACATCACCTGCCAGCTATGCCAGAACCACTTGGCGGACACCGTGGAAAAACATGTCGGGCCGGCCGGAACCACCTCTCAGACGTGCGTGAGATGCCGGAACCACACCCCGAACAGACCGAAACCACCTGCCAGACCCGCCTGAACCGCCTGGCGAGCACACCTGATCCACCTGTTCAACTAGCCGGAACCACCTTCCTGACACGCCAAAATCACCTGCCAGGTATTCCAGAACCACTTGGTGGACACTCTGGAATCATCTGCCGGACATGCCAGAACCAGCTCTCAGACACACCAGAACCACGTTCCAGAGACGCCGGAAGCACCAGCTGAGCATGCCTGAGCCACCTGCACGACTCGCAAGAAACACCTGTCGGACAGGCCAAAATCACCTGCCGGGTACGCCAGAAACACTTGGCGGACGCTCCGGAATCACCTGTCGGGCATGCCGGAACCACCTCTCAGACTTGCCAGAACCATGTTCTGGACACGCCGGTACCACCTGCCGAGTATGCCGGAACCAGCTGATCCACTCCCCAGAACCACCTACTGGACACGCCAAAATCAACTGCCGGCTTTGCCGGAACCACACGGCAGACACTCCGGAATCACATGCCAGGCATTCCGGAACCACCTCTCAGAGGTGCGAGAACCACATGCCGGAGACTCCGGAATCACCTGCCGGGCATGCCGGAACCACCTATCAAAGGTGCCAGAACCACATGCCGGAGACTCCGGAATCACCTGCCGGGCATGCCGGAACCTTCTCTCAGACGTGCCACAACCACGTGCCGGAGAGACCGGAAGCACCTGCCGAGCTCGCCGGAACCACCTGCTGGACACGCCAAAATCACCTGCCGGCTACGCCAGAACCACTTGGCGGACACTCCAGAATCACCTACCGGGCTTGCTGGAACCACCTGCCGGTCACGCCAACATCACCTGCCAGCTACGCGAGAAGCACTTGGCAGACACTCCGGAAACACCTGTCTGGCCGGCCGCAACCACCTCTCAGACGTGCCAGAACCACGTGCCTGAGATGCCGGAACCACACCCCGAACAGACCGAAACCACCTGCCAGACCCGCCTGAACCCCCTGGCGAGCACGCCTGATCCACCTGTTCAACTAGCCGGAACCACCTTCCTGACACGCCAAAATCACCTGCCGGGTATGCCACAACCACTTGGTGGACACTCCGGAATCATCTTCCGGACATTCCAGAACCAGCTCTCAGACACACCAGAACCACGTGCCGTACACGCCGGAAGCACGTGCTGAGCATGCCTGAGCCACATGCTCGACTTGCAAGAAACACCTGCCGGACACGCCAAAATCACCTGCCCGCTGCACCAGAACCACTTGGCTTACAAGCCGGAATCACCTGAAGCGCATGCCTACACAACCTCTCAGACGTGCCGGAACCTCGTGCAGGACACCCCAGAATCACCTGCCGGACACGCCGGAACCATGGGCTCGATTAGCCGGAACCACCGCCGGACATGTAAAATCACCTGCCAGCTACGCCACAACCACTTGGCAAACACTCCGGAATCACCCGCTGGGCATGCCGCAACGACGGCTCAGACATGCCACAACCACATGCCATTGACACGGGAAGCACCTGCCGGTCACGCCGGAACCAACTGCTCGACTCGCCAGAACCACCTGCCGGACACACCAAAATCACCTGCCGGCTACGCCACAACCAGTTGGTGAACACTTCGAAATCAACCGCCGGGCTGGCTGGAACCACCTGCCGGTCACGCCAAAATCACCTGCCAGCTTCGCCAGAACCACTTGGCGGACACGCCAAAATCACCTACCGGCTACGCCACAACCAGTTGGTGAACACTTCGGAATCACCTGCCGTTCTGGCTGGAACCACCTGCCGGCCATGCCAACATCACCTGCCAGCTACGCCAGAACCACTTGGCGGACACCATGGAAACACCAGTCGTGCCGGCCGCAAACACCTCTCAGACGTGCCAGAACCATGTGCCTGAGATGCCGGAACCACACCCCGAACAGACCGAAACCACCTGCCAGACCCGCCTGAACCACCTGCCGAGCACGCCGGATCCACCTGCTGAGCATGCCGGAACAACCTGCTCGACTCGCTGGAGCCACCTGCCGGACATGCCAAAATCAGCTGCCGGCTATGACAGAACCACTTGCCGGACACTCCAAAATCACCTGCCTGGCGTGCCGGAACCACCTCTCATACGTACCAGAACCACGTGCAGGAGATGCCGGAAGCACCTGCCGAGCATGCCAGAACCACCCGATCCACTCCCCAGAACCACCTGCTGGACCCGCCTGAACCACCTGCTGGCTACGCGGGAACCACTTGGTGGACACTCCGGAATCACCTGCCGTGCATGCCGGAACCACCCCTCAGACGTGCCTGAAAAACGTGCCGGAAACGCCGGAACCACCTCCCGGACTAACCGGAACCACCTTTCGGACATGCCTGAACCACCTTACGAGCACGCTGGAACCACCTGCTCGACTCGCTGGATCCATCTGCTGGATACACCAAAATCACCTGCCGGCTACGGCAGAACCACTTGCCGACACTCTGGAATAACCTGCCATTCATCCCGGAACCGCCCCTCAAATGTGCCAGAACCACGTGCTGGACGCCCCGGACCACTTCCGTGAAAGACTGGAACCACGTGCTGAGCATTCTGGAAACACCTGCTCGACTCCCGGGAACCGCCTCTGGTGAAACTGTCATAAAAATGCAGGTAAAATGGCCTTTCTTGCCAGCCCTTAACTCGCCACTTTAGAACTTCTGCTTCTGCCACAATTGCACCTTGCCAACCCGGCTCAGACGAAATGCCTACATCTTCCCCTGAAGCAACTGGGCTGAGTCCCAAATGATTGAGCATCCACGTGCTTAGGAGGCGATAGACTGCACGCCTTTTTCCAACCACCATTGTGCACTGCTGGAGAGAGTGTCGGAAAGCAGCTATGTCAGAAAGACCCCTTTGCTCTCAGCCGTGCCCTCCATTGCTCTAGACGTGGAATGCACATGCACTGGCTTCCCCCCTCAAGGGGCGACAAGCCACAGACCACCTTGCTTCCATCTCTTTAGGAAGCTGAGAAGGAACTCGCTTTCAACAGTGATCTTACAGAGTCCAGGGAACATCTCATACAAAGGCAGCTGAAATGCCGTTTCTTTTCCGCCCTTAACTTGCCGATTTGGAACTTCTGTTTCTGCCACATTTCCACCTTGCCACCCAGGCTCCGACGAAATGCCTACATCTTCCCCTTCAGCAACGGGGACGAGGCCCATATGACTGTGCTTCCACCTGCTTAAGAGGAGAGAGACAGGCTTTTTACAATCACGGTTGTGCACTGGTGGAGAGAGTGTCAGAAATCACCTATGTCAGAAAGGTCCCTTTGATCTCAGCCATGCCCTGAATTGCTCTAGAGGAGGAAGGCACAATGCACTGCCTCTGGCTCCACCCCTCAATGGCAGACGAACCACACACCTTCTTGCGTCCAGCTCTTTAGGACGCTGAGAAAGAGCTCGCATTCCATAGTGCTCTTAGAGCGTCCAGGGAACATCTCATACAAAGGCAGCTGAACGCCGTTTCTTCCAGCACTTCACTCGCCGATCTGGAACATCTGCATGTGCCACATTTCCACCTTGTCAACCCGGCTCAGACGAAATGCCTACAACTTCCCCTTAAACAATGGGGACAAGGCCCGAATGATTGTGGTTCCACCTGCTTAGTAGGAGAGAGACAATAGGCTTTTAACCAACCGCCCTTGAGCAATGGTTGGGGGAGTGTCAGACAGCACCAATGTCAGAAAGGGCCCTTTGCTCTCAGCCGTGCCCTCCATTGCTCTAGTGGTGGAAGGCACAAAGCACTGCCTCCATCCTTCAATGGGAGACAAGCCATCAACTGTCCTGCTTCCAGCTCGTTAGGAAGCTGGGAAAGCACTCGCATTCCACAGTGCTCTTACAGCGTCCTGGGAACATCTCATACCAAGGCAGCTGAACGCCGTGTCTTTTCAGCCCTTAACTCGCCAATCTGCAACATCCGCTTCTGCCGCATTTCCACCTTGCCAATCCGGCTCAGAAGAAATGCCTACATCTTCCCCTTGAGCAATGGGGACGAGGCCCAGATGATTGTGGTTCCACATGCCGAGGAAGAGACAGACAATAGGCTTTGAACAAACCGCCTTTGAGCAATGGTTGGGGGAGTGTCAGAAAGCACCAATGTCAGAAAGGCCCTTTACTCTCGGCCGTGCCCTCCATTCCTCTAGAGGCAGGAGGCACAAGGCACTGGCACCACCCCTGAAGGGGATCAGAAAGCACCTATGGCAGAAAGCCCCTTTGCTCTCAGCCGTGCCCTCCATTGCTCTGCAGGTGAAAGGCACAAAGCACTGCCTCCATCCTTCAATGGGAGACAAGCCATAAACTGTCTTGCCTCCAGCTCTTTAGGAAGCTGACAAACAACTCGCTTTCCAAAGTCAAGTTACAGCATACTAGGAACCTCTCATACAAAGGCAGCTCAAACTGCATTTCTTCCCAGCCCTTCACTCGCAGCTTTAGGACTTCTGCTTCTGCCGCAATTCCACCTTGCCAACCCGGCTCAGCCGAAACGCCTACATCTTCCCCTGAAGCCACTGGGCTGAGTCCCAAATGATTGAGCATCCACGTGCTTAGGAGGCGATAGACTGCACGCCTTTTTCCAACCACCATTGTGCACTGCTGGAGAGAGTGTCGGAAAGCAGCTATGTCAGAAAGACCCCTTTGCTCTCAGCCGTGCCCTTCATTGCTCTAGACGTGGAATGCACAATGCACTGGCTCCCCCCCTCAAGGGGCGACAAGCCACAGACAATCTTCCTTCCATCTCTTTAGGAAGCTGAGAAAGAACTCGCTTTCAACAGTGCTCTTTCTGTGTCCTGGCAACATCTCATACAAAGGCAGCTGATATGCCATTTCTTTTCAGCGCTTAACTCGCAGATTTGGAACTTCTGCTCCTGCCACATTTCCACCTTGCAAACCCGGCTCAAACGAAATGTCTACATCTTCCCCTTCAGCAACGGGGAGGAGGCCCAGATGACTGTGCTTCCGCATGCTTAGCAGGAGCAGACAATAGCCTTTTTACAAACCGCCATTGTGCACTGGGTCAGAGTGTCAGAATGCACCTATGTCAGAAAGGGCCCTTGGCTCTCAGCCGTGCCCTCCATTGCTCTAGAGGTGGAAGGCACAAAGCACTGCCTCCATCCTTCAATTGGAGACAAGCCATCAACTGTCCTGCTTCCAGCTCTTTAGGAAGCTGGGAAAGTAGTCGCATTCCACAGTGCTCTTACAGCGTCCTGGGAACATCTCATACAAAGGCAGCTGAACACCGTGTCTTTTCAGCCCTTAACTCACCAATCTGCAACATCTGCTTCTGCCGCATTTCCACCTTGCCAACACGGACCAGACGAAATGCCTACATCTTCCCCTGAAGCAACTGTGCTGATTCCCAAATGATTGAGCATCCACATGCTTAGGAGGCGATAAACTGCATGCCTTTTTCCAACCACCATTTTACACTGCTTAGAGAGCGTCGGAAAGCAGCTATGTCAGAAAGGCCCCTTTGCTCTCAGCCATGCCCTCCATTGCTCTAGAGGTGGAAGGCACAAGGCACTGGTTCTGGATCCACCGCTCAATGGGAGACAAACCACATCTTGTCCTGCTTCCAGCTCTTTAGGAAGTGGAGAAAAAACTCCCTTTCCACAGTGTTCTTACAGCGTCCTGGGAACATGTCATACAAAGGAGGCTGAACGCCGTTTCTTTTCAGGACTTCACTCGCCAGTCTGGGACATCAGCCTCCTGCACGTTTCCACCTTTCCAACCCGGCTCAGACGAAATGCCTACATCTTCCCCTTGAGCAATGGGGATGAGGCCCATTGGATTGTGGTTCCACATGCTGAGGAGATGAGAGACTATAGGCTTTTAACTAACCACGAAGTGCAATGTTTGGGAGAGTGTCAGAAAGCACCAATGGCAGAAAGACCCCTTTACTCTCAGCCGTGCCCTCCATTGCTGTAGAGGTGGAGAGCACAAAGCACTGCCTCCATCCTTCAATGGGAGACAAGCCATAAACTGTCTTGCCTCCAGCTCTTTAGGAAGCTGAGAAAGAACTCGCTTTCCACAGTGCTGTTACGGGATACGAGGAAACTCTCATACAGAGGCAGCTCAAATGCCATTTCTTCCCAGTGCTTAACTGGCCGCTTTAGGACTTCTGCTTCTGCCACAGTTCCAACTTGCCAACCCGGCTCAGATGAAATGTCTACATCTTCCCCTTCAGCAACAGGGGCGAAGCCCACATGATTGTGCTTCCACATGCTTAGCAGGAGCAGACAATAGGCTTTTTACAAACCGCCATTGTGCACTGGGTCAGAGAGTGTCAGAATGCACCTATGTCAGAAAGGGCCCTTTGCTCTCAGCCGTGCCCTCCATTGCTCTAGAGGTGGAAGGCACAAAGCACTGCCTCCATCCTTCAATGGGAGACAAGCCATAAACTGTCTTGCCTCCAGCTCTTTAGGAAGCTGACAAACAACTCGCTTGCCACAGTCCTGTTACAGCAGACCGGGGAACATCTCCTACAAAAGCAGCTCAAATGGCATTTCTTCCCAGCCCTTAACTCGCAGCTTTAGAACTTCTGCTTCTGCCGCAATTCCACCTTGCCAACCCAGCTCAGACAAAATGCCTACATCTTCCCCTTAAGCAACTGGGCTGAGTCCCAAATGATTGTGCAACCATGTGTTTAGCAGGAGAGAGACAATACACTTTTCACCAACCACAGTTGACCACTGGTGGAGAGAGTGTCAGAAAACACCTATGTCAGAAAGGCCCCTTTCCTCTCAGTTTTGCCCTCCATTGCTCTAGACGTGGAATGCACAATGCATTGGCTCCACCCCTCAAGGGGCGACAAGCCACAGACCGTCTTTCTTCCATCTCTTTAGGAAGTTGAGAACGAGCTCTCCTGACGCATAAAAAGGAATCATGCCCCTTAGATGCCAGAAAACCCCGGGAGACATGCCAAAAACACCCTCCGCACACTCTCAAAGAAGCACACATTCATGCCAGAACGACCCAACAGGCATTCCAGAAGCACCCACGTTGCATGCCAGAACCACCTGTCACCACCTGCTGAACACAGTGGAACAACAATTCTGACACTGCAGAACCATCTCTTCAACATGCCAGCTGCACACAACAGACACGACAGAACCAGATTCCAAACGCAGCACAACATGCCAGACACATTGGAAACACCTGATGGATATGCCGCAAACAGGTGCCAGAAACAGTGAAACCTCCTGCAGAGTATTTCAGAACAGGGGGCCAGAAATGCCACCAACACCTGTCTTAGAAGCCAGAGCCACGAGCCCAAAAAGCAGGAAAGACCTGCTGGACATGCCAAAATAACCTGCTGGGGATGCCAGAACCACTTGGTGGACACCCAGGAATCAGCTGCCAGGCTGCCTGAAGCACGTCGCAGACGTGCCAGAACCACATTACAGACATGCCAGAAACACCTACGGGACAGACCGTAAACACCTGCCCAACAAGCTGGGAACACCTCTCAGACGTACCAGAACCACTTGCCGGACAAGCTGGAAACATGTACTGCACAGACTGGAACCACGTGCTGAGCACGCCAGAACCACTTCCCGGACACGCCCAAATCACCTGACGGCTACGCCGGAACCACTTTGAATACAAGGCAGAATACTGTTTTGGGCATGATGGCACAAACTCTCAGACGTGCCAGAACCTCGTGCTGGACACCCCAGAACCACCTGCCGGGCATGCCAGCACAACATCTCAGAAGTGCCAGAAGCACGTGCCGGACAGGCCGGAAACACAGGAAACACTCGCCGGAACCACCTGCTTGACTCACCGGTCCCACCTGCCGGACACGCCAAAATCACCTGCCCGCTACACCAGAACCACTTGGTGGACAAGCCGGAATCACGTGAAGGGCATGCCGACACAACCTATCAGACGAGCCAGAACCTCGTGCCGGACACGCCAGAACCACCTGCCGGACAGACCGGAAACACCTGCTGGACACGCCAGAACCACTCGGCAGACACTCCGGAATCACATGCCAGGCATTCCGGAACCACCTCTCAGAGGTGCCAGAACCAAATGCCGGACACTCCGGTATCACCTGCCGGGCATGCCAGAACAACCTCTCAGAGGTGCCAGAACCACATGCCGGACACTCCGGAATCACCTTCCGGGCATGCCGGAACCACCTGCTGGACATGCTGGAATCACCTGCCGGGCATGCCGGAACCACCTGCTGGACATGCCGGAATCACCTGCCGGACATGCCGGAACCACCGGCTCGACTGGCCGGAACCATTGCAGGACATGCAAAATCACCTGCCAGCTACGCCAGAACCACACCGCAGACACTCCGGAATCAGCTGCCGGGCTGGCTGGAACCACCTGCCGGTCACGCCAACATCACCTTTCAGCTACGCCAGAACCACTTGGCGGACACTCCGGAAACACCTGTCGGGCCAGCCGGAACAACCTCTCAGATGTGACAGAACCATGTGCCTGAGATGCCGGAACCACTCCCCGAACAGACCAAAACCACCTGCCAGACCCACCTGAACATCCTGGCGAGCACGCCTGATCCACCTGCTCAACTAGCCGGAACCACATTCCTGACACGCCAAAATCACCTGCCGGCTACGCCACAACCATTTGGTGAACTCTTCGGAATCACCTGCCGGGTGGCTCCAGAACCACTCGGCAGACACTCCGGAACCACCTGCCGGGCATGCCGGAACCACCTCTCAGACATGCCGGAACCACATGCCAATGACACCGGAAGCACCTGCCGAGCACGCCAGAACCACCTGCTCGACTTGCCAAATCCACCTGCTGGACACGCCAAAATCACCTGCCGGCTATGCCACAACCATTTGGTGAACTCTTCAGAATCACCTGCCGGGCTTGGTGGAACCACGTGCTGGACATGCCGGAACCACCTGCCGGACATGCCGGAACCACCTGCCGGACATGCCGGAACCACCGGCTCGACTCGCCGGAACCATTGCCGGACATGCAAAATCACCTGCCGGCTATGCCAGAACCACTTGGCGAACACTCCGGTATCATCTGCCGGGCATGTCGGAACCACCTCTCAGAGGTGCCAGAACCACATGCCGGACACTCCGGAATCACCTGCCGGGCATGCCGGAACCACCTGCCGGACATGCCCGATCCACCGGCTCGACTCTCCGGAACCATTGCCGGACATGCAAAATCACCTGCCGGCTACGCCATAACCACTTGGCGAACACTCCGGAATCACCTGCCGGGCATGGCGGAACCACCTCTCAGACATGCCGGAACCACATGACAATGACACCGGAAGCACCTGCCAAGCACGCCAGAACCGCCTGCTCGACTCGCCAAAACCACCTGCTGGACACGCCAAAATCACCTGCCGGGTACGCCAGAACCATGTGGCGGACACTCCGGAATCACCTGTCGGGCATGCCAGAATCAACTCTCAGACGTGCCAGAAGCTCGTGCCGGACACGCCAGAACCACCTGCCGGACAGACCGGAACCACCTGCTGGACACGCCGGAACCACCGGCTTGACTCGCCAGAACCACCACCGGACATGCAAAATGACGTGCCTGCTACGCCAGAACCACTTGGCGAACAATCCGGAATCACCTGTCGGGCATGCCGGAACCACCTCTCAGACTTGCCAGAACCATGTTCCGGACACGCCGGTACCACCTGCCGAGTATGCCGGAACCACCTGATCCACTCCCCAGAACCACCTGCTGGACAGGCCAGAATCACCTGCCGGCTACGCCAGAACCAATCGGCAGACACTCCGGAATCACCTGCCGGGCTGGCTGGAACCACCTGCCGGTCACGCCCACATCATCTTTCATCTACGCCGGAACCACTTGGCGGACACTCCGGAATCACCTGTCGCGCATGCCGGAACCAACTCTCAGACGTGCCAGAACCTCGTGCCGGTCACGCCAGATCCACCTGCCGGACACGCCGGAACCACCGGCTCGACTGGCCGGAACCATTGCCGGACATGCAAAATGACCTGCCGGCTACGCCGGAACCACTTGGCGAACACTCCGGAATCACCTGCCGGGCTTGCCGGAACCACCTCTCAGAGGTGCCAGAACCACATGCCGGACACTCCGGAATCACCTGCCGGGCATGCCGGAACCATCTCTCAGACATGCCAGACCATGTTCCGGACATGACGGTAGCACCTGCCGAGCTCGCCGGAACCACCTGCTCGACTCACCAAAACCACCCGCTGGAAACGCCAAAATCACCTGCCGGCTACGCCAGAACGATTCAGCAGACACTCCGGAATCACCTGCCGGGCCGGCTGGAACCACCTGCCGGTCACGCAAACATCACCTTTCAGCTATGCCGGAACCACTTGGTGGACACTCCGGAATCATCTGCCGGACATGCCAGAACCAGCTCTCAGACACACCAGAACCACGTGCCGGACACGCCGGAAGCACGTGCTGATCATGCCTGAGCCAAATGCTCGACTTGCAAGAAACACCTGCAAGACACGCCAAAATCACCTGCCGGGTACGCCAGAACCACGTGGCGCACACTCCAGAATCACCTGTCGGGCATGCCGGAACCAACTCTCAGACGTGCCAGAACCTCGTGCCGGACACGCCAGAACCACCTGCCGGACAGACCGGAAACACCTGCCGGACACGCCGGAACCACCGTCTTGACTCGCCGGAACCCCCGCCGGACATGCAAAATGACCTGCCGGCTACGCCAGAACCACTTGGCGAACACTCCGGAAAAACCTGTTGGGCAAGCCGGAACCACCTCTCAGACTTGCCAGAACCATGTTCCGGACACGCCGGTACCACCTGCCGAGTATGCCGGAACCACCTGATCCACTCCCCAGAACCACCTGCTGGACACGCCAGAATCACCTGCCGACTACGCCAGAACCACTCGGCAGACACTCCGGAACCAGCTGCCGGGCATGCCGGAACCATCTCTCAGAGGTGCCAGAACCACATACCGGACACTCCGGAATCACCTGCCGGGAATGCCGGAACCATCTCTCAAACGTGCCAGAACCATGTTCCGGTCACGCCGGTACCACCTGCCGAGCTCGCCGGAACCACATGCTGGACACTCCACAATCAACTGCCAGCTACGCCAGAACCACGTGGCAGACACTCCGGAATCACTTGCTGGGCATGGCGGAAATCACCTCTCAGACATGCCGGAACCACATGCCAATGACACCGGAAGCAACTGCCGAGCACGCCAGAACCCCCTGCTCGACTCGCCAAAACCACCAGCTGGACACGCCAAAATCACCTGCCGGCTACGCCACAACCATTTGGTGAACTCTTCGGAATCACCTGCCGGGCTGGCTGGAACCACCTGCCGGTCACGCCAACATCACCTTTCAGCTATGCCAGAACCACTTGGCGGACACTCCGGAAACACCTGTAGGGCCGGCCGGAACCACCTCTCACACGTGCCAGAACCATGTGCCTGAGATGCCGGAACCACTCCCCGAACAGACCGAAACCACCTGCCAGACCCGCCTGAACACCCTCGCGAGCACGCCTGATCCACCTGCTCAACTAGCCGGAACCACCTTCCTGACACGCCAAAATCACCTGCCATGTATACCAGAACCACTTGGTGGACACTCCGGAATCATCTGCCGGACATGCCAGAACAAGCTCTCAGACACACCAGAACCACATGCCAGAGACGCCGGAAGCACCAGCTGAGCATGCCTGAGCCACCTGCTCGACTCGCAAGAAACACCTGTCGGACATGAAAAAATCACCTGCCGGGTACGCCAGAAACACTTCGCGGACGCTCCGCAATCACCTGTCGGGCGTGCCGGAACCACCTCTCAGACTTGCCAGAGCCATGTTCTGGACACGCCGGTAGCACCTACCGAGTAAGCCGGAACCAGCTGATCCACTCCCCAGAACCACGTAGTGGACACGCCAAAATCTACTGCCGGCTACGCCAGAACCACTCGGCAGACACTCCGGAATCACATGCCAGGTATTCCGGAACCACCTCTAAGAGGTGCCAGAACCAAATGCCGGAGACTCCGGTATCACCTGCCGGGCATGCCGGAACCACCTCTCAGAAGTGGCAGAACCACATGCCGGACACTCAGGAATCACCTGCCGGGCATGCCGGAACCACCTGCTGGACATGCCGGAATCACCTGCCGGACATTCCGGAACCACCGGCTCGACTCGCCGGAACCATTGCCGGACATGCAAAATCACCTGCTGGCTACGCCAGAACCACTTGGCGAACACTCCGGAATTACCTGCCGGGCATGGCGGAACCACCTCTCAGACATGCCAGAACCACATGCCAATGATACCAGAAACACCTGCCGAGCACGCCAGAACCACCTGCTCGACTCGCCAAAACCACCTGCTGGACACGCCAAAATCACCTGCCGGCTACGCCACAACCATTTGGTGAACTCATCGGAATCACCTGCCGGGCTGGCTGGAACCACCTGCCGGTCACGCCAACATCACCTTCCAGCTATGCCAGAACCACTTGGCGGACACCATGGAAACACCTGTCGGGCCGGCCGGAACCACCTCTCAGACGTGCCAGAACAATGTACCTGAGATGCCGGAACCACACCCCGAACAGACCGAAACCACCTGCGAGACCCGCCTGAACCACCTGCCGAGCACGCCGGAACCACCTACTCGACTCGCCGGAACCACCTACCTGACACGCTAAAATCACCTGCCGGGTATGCCACAACCACTTGGTGGACACTCCGGAATCATCTGCCGGACATGCCAGAACCAGCTCTCAGACACACCAGAACCACGTGCCGGACACGCCGGAAGCACGTGCTGATCATGCCTGAGCCAAATGCTCGACTTGCAAGAAACACCTGCAAGACACGCCAAAATCACCTGCCGGGTACGCCAGAACCACGTGGCGCACACTCCAGAATCACCTGTCGGGCATGCCGGAACCAACTCTCAGACGTGCCAGAACCTCGTGCCGGACACGCCAGAACCACCTGCCGGACAGACCGGAAACACCTGCCGGACACGCCGGAACCACGTGCCAGAGACGCCGGAAGCACCAGCTGAGCATGCCTGAGCCACCTGCTCGACTCGCAAGAAACACCTGTCGGACATGCCAAAATCAACTGCCGGGTACGCCAGAAAGACTTGGCGGACGCTCCGGAATCACCTGTCGTGCGTGACGGAACCACCTCTCAGCCTTGCCAGAACCATGTTCTGAACACGCCGGTACCACCTGCCGAGTATGCCGGAACCAGCTGATCCACACCCCAGAACCACCTAGTGGACACGCCAAAATCAACTGCCGTCTACGCCGCAACCACCGGCTCGACTCGCCGGAACCACCGCCGGACATGCAAAATGACCTGCCAGCTATGCCAGAACCACTTGGCGAACACTCTGGAATCACCTGTCGGTTGTGTCGGAACCACCTCTCAGACTTGCCAGAACCATGTTCCGGACACGCCGGTACCACCTGCCGAGTATGCCGGAACCACCTGATCCACTCCCCAGAACCACCTGCTGGACACGCCAGAATCACCTGCCGGCTACGCCAGAACCACTCGGCAGACACTCCGGAACCACCTGCCGGGCATGCCGGAACCACCTCTCAGAGGTGCCAGAACCACATGCCGGACACTCCGGAATCACCTGCCGGGCATGCCGGAACCATCTCTCAGACGTGCCAGAACCATGTTCCGGACACGCCGGTAGCACCTGCCGAGCTCGCCGGAGCCACATGCTGGACACGCCAAAATCACCTGCCGGCTACGCCAGAACCACTCAGCAGACACTCCGGAATCACCTGCCGGGCTGGCTGGAACCACCTGCCGTTCACACCAACATCACCTTTCAGCTACGCTGGAACCACTTGGCGGACACTCCGGAAACACCTGCAGGGCCAGCCGGAACCACATCTCTGACGTGCCAGAACCATGTGCCTGAGATGCCGTAACGACACCCCGAACAGACCGAAACCACCTGCCAGACCCGCCTGAACCCCCTGGCGAGCACGCCTGATCCAAATGCTCAACTAGCCGGAACCACCTTCCAGACACGTCAAAATCACCTGCCAGGTCTACCAGAACCACTTGGGGGACACTCCGGAATCATCTGCCGGAAATGCCAGAACCAGCCCTCTGACACACCAGAACCACGTTCCGGACACGCCGGAAGCACCTGCTGATCATGCCTGAGCCACATGCTCGACTTGCAATAAACACCTGCCTGACACGCCAAAATCACCTGCCGGGTATGCCAGAACCACGTGGCGGACACTCCGGAATCACCTGTCGGGCATGCCTGAACCAACTCTCAGACGTGCCAGAACCTCGTGCCGGACACGCCAGAACCTCGTGCCGGTCACGCCAGAACCACCGGCTGGACACGCCGGAACCACCGGCTCAACTCGCCGGAACCACCGCCGGACATTCAAAATGACATGCCGGCTACGCCAGAACCACTTGGCGAACAGTCCGGAATCACCTGTCGGGCGTGCCGGAACCACCTCTCAGACTTGCCAGAACCATGTTCCGGACACTCCGGAATCACCTGCCGGGCATGCCGGAACGACCTCTCACAGGTGCCAGAACCATGTGCCTGAGATGCAGGAACCACACCCCGAACAGACTGAAACCACCTGCCAGACCCGCCTGAATCACCTGCCGAGCACGCCGGAACCACCTACTCGACTCGCCGGAACCACCTACCTGACACGCTAAAATCACCTGCCGGGTATGCAACAACCACTTGGTGGACACTCCGGAATCATCTGCCGGACATGCCAGAACCAGCTCTCAGACACACCAGAACCACGTGCCAGAGATGCCGGAAGCACCAGCTGAGCATGCCTGAGCCACCTGCTCGACTCGCAAGAAACGCCTTTCGGATATGCCAAAATACCTGCCGGGTACGCCAGAAACACTTGGCGGACGCTCCGGAATCACCTGTCGGGCATGCCGGAACCAACTCTCAGACGTGCCAGAACCTCGTGCCGGACACGCCAGAACCACCTGCCGGACAGACCGGAACCACCTGCTGGACACGCCGGAACCACCGGCTTGAGTTGCCGGAACCACCGCCGGACATGCAAAATGACCTACCGGCTACGCCAGAACCACTTGGCGAACACTCCGGAATCACCTGTCGGGCATGCCGGAACCACCTCTCAGACTTGCCAGAACCATGTTCCGGACACGCCGGTACCACCTGCCGAGTATGCCGGAACCACCTGCTCCACTCCCCAGAACCACCTGCTGGACACGCCAGAATCACCTGCCAGCTATGCCAGAACCACTCGGCAGACACTCTGGAACGGCCTGCCGGGCATGCCGGAAACACCTCTCAGAGGTGCCAGAACCACATGCCAGACACTCCGGAATCATCTGCCGGAAATGCCAGAACCAGCTCTCAGACACACCAGAACCACATTCCAGACACGCCGGAAGCACCTGCTGATCATGCCTGAGCCAAATGCTCGACTTGCAAGAATCACCTGCCAGACACGCCAAAATCACCTGCCGGGTACGCCAGAAGCACGTGGCGGACACTCCGGAATCACCTGTCGGGCAAGCCGGAACCAACTCTCAGAAGTAGCAGAACCTCGTGCCGGACACGCCAGAACCACCTGCCGGACAGACCGGAAACATCTGCTGGACACGCCAGAACCACTCGGCAGACACTCCGGAATCACATGCCAGGCATCCCGGAACCACCTCTCAGAGGTGCCAGAACCAAATCCCGGACACTCCGGAATCACCTGCCGGGCATGCCAGAACAACCTCTCAGAGGTGCCAGAACCACATGCGGGACACTCCGGAATCACCTGCCGGGCATGCCGGTACCACCTGCTGGACATGCCGGAATCACCTGCCGGACATGCCGGATCCACCGGCTCGACTCGCCGGAACCACCGCCGGACATGCAAAATGACCTGCCGGCTACGACAGAACCTGTTGGCGAACACTCCAGAATCACCTGTCGGGCATGCCGGAACCACCTCTCAGACATGCCAGAACCATTTTCCGGACACGCCGGTACCACCTGCCGAGTATGCCGGGACCACCTGATCCACTCCCCAGAACCACCTGCTGGACACGACAGAATCAGCTGCCGACTACGCCAGAACCACTCGGCAGACACTCCGGAACCACCTGCCGGACATGCCGGAACCACTTCTCAGAGGTGCCAGAACCATGTTCTGGACACGCCGGGACCACCTCCCGAATATGCCGGAACCAGATGGTCCACTCCCGAGAACCACCTAGTGGACACGCCCAAATCAACTGCCGGCTACGCCAGAACCACTCGGCAGACACTCTGGAATCACATGCCAGGCATTCCGGAACCACCTCTCAGAGGGGCCAGAACCAAATGCCGGACACTCCGGTATCACCTGCCGGGCATGCCGGAACCACCTCTCAGAGGTGCCAGAACCACATGCCGAACACTCCGGAATCACCTGCCAGGCATGCTGGAACCACGTGCTGGACATGCCGGAACCACCTGCCGGACATGCCGGAACCACCTGCTGGACATTCCGGAACCACCGGCTCGACTCACCGGAACCATTGCCGGACATGCAAAATCACCTGCCGGCTACGCCAGAACCACTTGGCTAACACTCCGGTATCACCTCCCGGGCATGCCGGAACCACCTCTCAGAGGTTCCAGAACCACATGCCGGACAATCCGGAATCACCTGCCGGGCATGCCGGAACCACCTGCCGGACATGCCGGAACCACCGGCTCGACTCGCTGGAACCATTGCCGGACATGCAAAATCACCTGCCGGCTATGCCAGAAAAACTTGGCGAACAATCCGGAATCACCTGCCGGGCATGGCGGAACCACCTCTCAGGGGTGCCAGAACCTCGTGCCAATGACACGGGAAGCACCTGCCGAGCACGCCAGGACCACCTGCTCGACTCGCCAAAACCACCTGCTGGACAAGCCAAAATCACCTGCCGGCTACGCGACAACCACTCGGCAGACACTCGGAATCACCTGCCGGGCTGGCTGGAACCACCTGCCGGTCACGCCAACATCACCTTTCAGCTACGCCAGAACCACTTGGCGGACACTCCGGAAACACCTGTCGGGCCGGCCGGAACCACCTCTCAGACGTGCCGGAACCATGTGCCTGAGATGCCGGAACCACTCCCCGAACAGACCGAAACCACCTGCCAGACCCGCCTGAACCCCCTGGCGAGCACGCCTGATCCACCTGCTCAACTAGCCGGAACCACCTTCCTGACACGCCAAAATCACCTGCCATGTATACCAGAACCACTTGGTGGACACTCCGGAATCATCTGCTGACATGCCAGAACCAGCTCTCAGATACACCAGAACCACGTGCCAGAGACGCCGGAAGCACCAGCTGAGCATGCCTGAGCCACCTGCTCGACTCGCAAGAAACACCTGTCGGACATGCCAAAATCACCTGCCGGGTACGCCAGAAACACTTGGCGGACGCTCCGGAATCAAGTGTCGGGCGTGCCGGAACCACCTCTCAGACTTGCCAGAACCATGTTCCGGACACGCTGGTACCACCTGCCGAGAATGCCGGAACCACCTGATCCACTCCCCAGAACCACCTGCTGGACACGCCAGAATCACCTGCCGACTACTCCATAACCACTCGGCAGACACTCCGGAACCACCTGACGGGCATGCTGGAACCACCTCTCAGAGGTGCCACAACCACATGCCGGAGACGGCGGAAGCACCTGCCGAGAATGCCGGAAGTTGCTGATCCACACCCCAGAACCATCTGCCGGACACGCCGATATCACCTGCTGGCTACGCCAGAACCACTCGGCGGACACTCCAGAATCACCTGCCGGGCATGCCAGCACAACCTCTCAGAAGTGCCAGAAGCACGTGCCGGACAGGCCGGAGCCAACTCCCGGACAGACCGGAAACACAGGAAACACTCGCCGGAACCACCTGCTTGACTCAAGGGTCCCACCTGCCGGAAACGCCAAAATCACCTGGGCGCTACACCAGAAACACTTGGAGGAAAAGCCGGAATCACGTGAAGTGCATGGCGACACAACCTCTCAGACGTGCCAGACCCTCGTGCTGGACACACCAGAACCACCTGCTGGACAGACCGGAACCACCTGCCGGACACGCCGGAACCACCGGCTCGTCTAGCCGGAACCATTGCCGGACATGGAAAATCACCTGCCGGCTACGCCAGAACCACATGGCGAACACTCCGGAATCACCTGCCGGGCATGCCGGAACCACCTCTCAGACGTGCCGGAACCACATGCCAATGACACCGGAAGCACCTGGCGAGCACGCCAGAACCACCTGCTCGACTCGCCAAAACCAGCTGCCGGACACGCCAAAATCACCTGCCGGCTACGCCAGAACCACTCGGCAGACACTCCGGAATCACCTGCCGGGCATGCCGGAACCACCTCTCAGACGTGCCAGAACCATTTGCCGGACACGCCGGAACCACCTTCCGAGAATGCCGTAAGTGCCTGATCCACTCCCCAGAACCACCTGCCGGACACGCCAAAATCACATGCTGGCTACGCCAGAACCACTTGGCGGATACTCCAAAATCACCTGCCGGGCATGCCGGAACCATCTCTCAGACGTGCCAGAACCATGTTCCGGACACGCCGGTACCAACTGCCGAGCTCGCCGGAACCACAGGCTGGACATGCCGGAACCACCGGCTCGACTCGCCGGAACCATTGCCGGACATGCAAAATCACCTGCCGGCTACGCCAGAACCACTTGGCGCGCACTCCGGAATCACCTGTCGGGCATGGCGGAACCACCTCTCAGACATGCCGGAACCACATGCCAATGACACCGCAAGCACATGCCGGCTACGCCAGAACTACTCGGCAGACACTCCGGAACCACCTGCCGGGCATGCCGGAACCACCTCTCAGAGGTGCCAGAACCATATGCCGGACACTCCGGAATCACCTGCTGGGCATGCCGGAACCATCTCTCAGATGTGCCAGAACCATGTTCCGGACACGCCGGTACCACCTGCCGAGCTCGCCGGAACCACCTGCTGGACACGCCAAATTCACCTGCCGGCTACTCCAGAACCACTCGGCAGACACTCCGGAATCACCTGCCGGGCTGGCTGGAACCACCTGCCGGTCACGCCAACATCACCTTTCAGCTACGCCAGAACCACTTGGCGGACACTCCGGAAACACCTGTCGGGCCGGCCGGAACCACCTCTCAGACGAGTTCAGAACCATGTGCCTGAGATGCCGGAACCACTCCCCGAACAGACCGAAACCACCTGCCAGACCCACCTGAACCCCCTGGTGAGCATGCCTGATCCACCTGCTCAACTAGCCAGAACCACCTTCCTGACACGCCAAAATCACCTGCCGGGTATACCAGAACCACTTGGTGGACACTCCGGAATCATCTGCCGGACATGCCAGAACCAGCTCTCAGATACACCAGAACCACGAGCCAGAGACGCCGGAAGCACCAGCTGAGCATGCCTGAGCCACCTGCTCGACTAGCAAGAAACACCTGTCGGACATGCAAAAATCACCAGCCGGGTACGCAAGAACCACGTGGGAGACACTTCAGTATCACCTGTCGGGCATGCCGGAACCACCTCTCAGAGGTGCCAGAACCACATGCCGGACACTCCGGAAGCACCTGCCGAGCACTCCAGAACCACCTGCTCGACTCGCCAAAACCACCTGCTGGACACGCCAAAATCACATGCCGGCTACGCCAGAACCACTCGGCAGACACTCCGGAATCACATGCCAGGCATTACGGAACCAACTCTCACAGGTGCCAGAACCAAATGCTGGAGACTCCGGCATCACCTGCCGGGCATGCCGGAACCACCTCTCAGTGGTGCCAGAACCACCTGCCGGAAAGACCGGAAACACCAGCTGGACACGCCAGAACCACTCGGCAGACACTCCGGAATCACATGGCAGGCATGCCGGAACCACCTCTCAGAGTTGCCAGAACCAAATGCCGGACACTCCGGTATCACCTGCCGGACATGCCGGAACCACCTGCCGGACATGGCAGAACCACCGGCTCGACTCGCCGTAACCATTGACGGACATGCAAAATCACCTGCTGGCTACGCCAGAACCACTTGGCGAACACTCCGGAATCACCTGCCGGGCATGGCGGAACCACCTCTCAGACATGCCGGAACCACATGCCAATGACACCGGAAGCACCTGCCGAACATGCCAGAACCACCTGCTCGACCCGCAAAACCACCTGCTGGACACGCCAAAATCACCTGCCGGTTACGACACAACCATTTGGAGAACTCTTCGGAATCACCTGCCGGGCTGGCTGGAACCACCTGCCGGTCACGCCAGCATCACCTGCCAGCTATGCCAGAACCACTTGGCGGACACCATGGAAACACCTGTCGGACCGGCCGGAACCACCTATCAGACGTGCCAGAACCATGTGCCTGAGATGCCGGAACCACACCCCGAACAGACCGAAAACACCTGCCAGACCCACCTGAACCACCTGCCGAGCACGCCGGAACCACCTACTCGACTCGCTGGAACCACCTACCTGACACGCTAAAATCACCTGCCGGGTATGCCACAACCACTTGGTGGACACTCCGGAATCATCTGCCGGACATGCCAGAACCAGCTCTCAGACACACCAGAACCACGTGCCGGACACGCCGGAAGCACCTGCTGATCATGCCTGAGCCACATGCTCGACTTGCAAGAAACACCTGCAAGACACGCCAAAATCACCTACCGGGTACGCCAGAACCACGTGGCAGACACTCCAGAATCACCTGTCGGGCATGCCGGAACCAACTCTCAGACGTGCCAGAACCTCGTGCCGGACACGCCAGAACCACCTGCCGGACAGACCGGAACCACCTGCTGGACACGCCGGAACCACCGGATCGACTCGCCGGAACCAGCGCCGGACATGCAAAATGACCTGCCGGCTACGCCAGAACCACTTGGCGAACACTCCGGAATCACCTGTCGGGCATGCGGGAACCACCTCTCAGACTTGCCAGAACCATGTTCCGGACACGCCGGTACCACCTGCCGAGTATGCCGGAACCACCTGATCCACTCCCCAGAACCACCTGCTGGATACGTCGGAATCACCTGCCGGCTACTCCTGAACCACTCGGCAGACACTCCGTAACCAACTGCCGGGCATGCCGGAACCACCTCTCAGAGGTGCCAGAACCACATGCCGGACACTCCGGAATCACCTGCCGGGCATGCCGGAACCATCTCTCTGACGTGCCAGAACCATGTTCTGGACATGCCGGAACCACCTGCCGAGCTCGCCTGAACCACCTGCTGGACACGCCAAAATCACCTGCCGGCTACAGCAGAACCACTCGGCAGAAACTCCGGAATCACATGCCGTGCATTCCGGAACCACCTCTCACAGGTGACAGAACCAAATGCTGGACACTCCGGTATCACCTGCCAGGCATGCCGGAACCACCTATCAGAGGTGCCAGAACCACATGCCGGACACTCCGGAATCACCTGCCGGGCATGCCGGAACCACCTGCTGGACATGCCGGAACCACCGGCTCCACTCGCCGGAACCATTGCCGGACATGCAAAATCACCTGCCGGCTACGCCAGAACCACTTGGCGAACACTCCGGAATCACCTGCCGGGCATGGCGGAACCACCTCTGAGACATGCCGGAACCACATGACAATGACAGCGGAAGCACCTGGCGAGCACGCAAGAACCACCTGCTCGACTCGCCAAAACCACCCGCTGGACACGCCAAAATCACCTGCCGGCTACCCCAGAACCACTCGGCAGACACTCCGGAATCACCTGCCGGGCTGGCTGGAACCATCTCTCAGACGTGCCAGAACCATGTTACGGACACGCCGGTACCACCTGCCGAGCTCGCCGGAACCACCTGCTGGACACGCCAAAATCACCTGCCGGCTACGCCACAACCACTCCGCTGACACTCCGGAATCACCTGCCGGGCTGGCTGGAACCACCTGCCGGTCACGCCAACATCACCTTTCAGCTATGCCAGAACCACTTGGCGGACACTCCGGAAACACCTGTCGGGCCGGCCGGAACCACCTCTCAGACGTGCCAGAACCATGTGCCTGAGATGCCGGAACCACTCCCCGAACAGACCGAAACCACCTGCCAGACCCGCCTGAACCCCCTGGCGAGCACGCCTGATCCACCTGCTCAACTAGCCGGAACCACCTTCCTGACACGCCAAAATCACCTGCCAGGTCTACCAGAACCACTTGGTGGACACTCCGGAATCATCTGCCGGACATGCCAGAACCAGCTCTCAGACACACCAGAACCACGTGCCAGAGACGCCGGAAGCACCAGCTGAGCATGCCTGAGCCACCTGCTCGACTCGCAAGAAACACCTGTCGGACATGCCAAAATCACCTGCCGGGTACGCCAGACACACTTGGCTGACGCTCCGGAATCACCTGTCGGGCGTGCCGGAACCACCTCTCAGACTTGCCAGAACCATGTTCTGGACACGCCGGTACCACCTGCCGAGTATGCCGGAACCAGCTGATCCACTCCCCAGAACCACCTAGTGGACACGCCAAAATCAACTGCCGGCTACGCCGGATCCACCAGCTCGACTGGCCGGAACCACCGCCGGACATGCAAAATGACCTGCCGGCTACGCCACAACCATTTGGCGAACACTCCGGAATCACCTGTCGGGCATGCTGGAACCACCTCTCAGACTTGCCAGAACCATGTTCCGGACATGCCGGAACCACCTGCCGAGCTCGCCGGAACCACCTGCTGGACACGCCAAAATCACCTGCCGGCTATGCCAGAACCACTCGGCAGACACTCTGGAATCACTTGCCAGGCATTCCGGAACCACCTCTCAGAGGTGCCAGAACCACATGCCGGACACTCAGGAATCACCTGACGGGCATGCCGGAACCATCTCTCAGACGTGCCAGAACCATGTTCCGGACACGGCGGTACCACCTGCTGAGCTCGCTGGAACCACCTGCTGGACACGCCAAAATCACCTGCTGGCTACCCCAGAACCATACAGCAGACACTCCGGAATCACCTGCCGGGCTGGCTGGAAACACCTGATGGTCACGCCAAGATCACCTTTCAGCTACGCCGGAACCACTTGGCAGACACTCCGGAAACACCTGTAGGGCCGGCCGGAACCACATCTCAGACGTGCCAGAACCATGTGCCTGAGATGCCGGAACCACACACCGAACAGACTGAAACCACCTGCCAGACCCGCCTGGACCCCCTGGCGAGCACGGCTGATCCACCTGCTCAACTAGCCGGAACCACCTTCCTGACACGCCAAAATCACCTGCCAGGTCTACCAGAACCACTTGGTGGACACTCCGGAATCATCAGCCGGAAATGCCAGAACCAGCCCTCTGACACACCAGAACCACGTGCCGGACACGCCGGAAGCACCTGCTGAGCATGCCTGAGCCACCTGCTCGACTCGCAAGAAACACCTGTCGGACATGCCAAAATCACCTGCCGGGTACGCCAGAAACACTTGGCGGACGCTCCGGAATCACCTGTCGGGCGTGCCGGAACCACCTCTCAGATTTGCCAGAACCATGTTCTGGACACGCCGGTACCACCTGCCGAGTATGCCGGAACCAGCTGATCCACTCCCCAGAACCACCTAGTGGACACGCCAAAATCAACTGCCGGCTACGCCGGAACCACCGGCTCGACTCACCGGAACCACCGCCGGACATGCAAAATGACCTGCCGGCTAGGCCAGAACCACTTGGCGAACACTCCGGAATCACCTGTCGGGCATGCCGGAACCACCTCTCAGAGGTGCCAAAACCAAATGCCGGAGACTCCGGAATCACCTGCCGGGCATGCCGGAACCACCTGCCGGACACGCCGGAAACACCGGCTCGACTCGACGGAACCATTGCCGGACATGCAAAATCACCTGCCGGCTACGCCAGAACCACTTGGCGAACACTCCGGAATCACCTGCCGGGCATGGCGGAACCAGCTCTCAGACATTCCGGAACCACATGCCAATGACACCGGAAACACCTGCCGAGCACGCAAGAACCACCTGCTCGACTCGCCAAAACCACCTGCTGGACACGCCAAAATCACCTTCCGGCTACGCCACAACCATTTGGTGAACACTTCGGAATCACCTGCCGGGCTGGCTGGAACCACCTGCCGGTCACGCCAACATCACCTGCCAGCTATGCCAGAACCACTTGGCGGACACCATGGAAACACCTGTCGGGCTGGCCGGAACCACCTATCAGACGTGCCAGAACCATGTGCCTGAGATGCCGGAACCACACCCCGAACAGACCAAACCACATGCCAGACCCGCCTGAACCACCTGCCGAGCACGCCGGAACCACCTACTCGACTCGCTGGAACCACCTAACTGACACGCTAAAATCACCTGCCGGGTATGCCACAACCACTTGGTGGACACTCCGGAATCACCTGCCGGGCATGCCGGAACCATCTCTCAGACGTGCCAGAATCACATGCCGGACACTCCGGAATCACCTGCCGGGCCTGCCGGAACCACCTGATCCACTCCCCAGAACCACCTGCTGGACATGCCGGAATCATAAGCCGGACATGCCGGAACCACCGCCTCGACTCGCCGGAACCATTGCCGGACATGCAAACTCACCTGCCGGCTACGCCAGAACCACTTGGCGAACACTCCGGAATCACCTGCCGGGCATGGCGGAACCACCTCTCAGACATGCCGGAACCACATGCCAATGACACCGCAAGCACCTGCCGAGCACGCCAGAACGACCTGTTTGACTCGCCAAAACCACCTGCTGGACACGCCGAAATCACATTCTGGCTAGGCCACAACCATTTGGTGAACTCTTCGGAATCACCTGCCGGGCTTTCTGGAACCACCTGCCGGTCACGCCAACATCACCTGCCAGCTATGCCAGAACCACTTGGCGGACACCATGGAAACACCTGTCGGGCCGGCCGGAGCCACCTCTCAGACGTGCCAGAACCATGTGCCTGATATGCCGCAACCACTCCCCGAACACCGAAACCACCTGCCAGAGCCACCTGAACCCCCTGGTGAGCACGCCTGATCCACCTGGTCAACTAGCCGGAACCACCTTCCTGACACGCCAAAATCACCTGCCAGGTATACCAGAACCACTTGGTGGACACTCCGGAATCATCTGGCGGACATGCCAGAACCAGCTATCAGACACACCAGAACCACGTGCCAGAGACGCCGGAAACACCAGCTGAGCATGCCTGAGCCACCTGCTCGACTCGCAAGATGCACCTGTCGGACATGCCAAAATCACCTGCCGGGTACGCCAGAAACACTTGGCGGACGCTCCGGAATCACCTGTCGGGCATGCCGGAACCACCTCTCAGACTTGCCAGAACCATGTTCTGGACACGCCGGTACCACCTGCCGAGTATGCCGGAACCAGCTGATCCACTCCCCAGAACCACGTAGTGGACACGCCAAAATCAACTGCCGGCTACGCCAGAAGCACTCGGCAGACACTCCAGAATCACATGCCAGGCATTCCGGAACCACCTCTCAGAGGTGCCAGAACCAAATGCCGGAGACTCCGGTATCACCTGCCGGGCATGCTGGAACCACCTCTCAGAGGTGCCAGAACCACATGCCGGACACTCCGGAATCACCTGCGGGGCATGCCGGAACCACCTGCCGGACATGGTGGAACCACCGGCTCGAATTGCCGGAACCATTGCCGGCCATGCAAAATCACCTGCCGGCTACGGCAGAACTACTTGGCGAACACTCCGGAATCAACAGCCGGGCATGCCGGAACCACCTCTCAGAGGTGCCAGAACCACATGCAGTACACTCCGGAATCACCTGCCGGGCATGCCGGAACCATCTCTCAGACGTGCCAGAACCATGTTCCGGACACGCCGGTACCACCTGCCGAGCTCGCTGGAACCACCTGCTGGACACGCCAAAATCACCTGCCGGCTACGCCAGAACCATTCAGCAGACACTCCGGAATCACCTGCCAGGCTGGCTGGAACCACCTGCCGGTCACGCCAACATCACCTGCCAGCTATTCCGGAACCACTTGGCGGACACTCCGGAAACACCTGTAAGGCCGGCGGGAACCACATCTCAGACGTGCCAGAACCATGTGCCTGAGATGCCGGAACCACACCCCGAACAGACCGAAACAACCTGCCAGACCCGCCTGAACCCCCTGGCGAGCACGCCTGATCCCCCTGCTCAACTAGCCGGAACCACCTTCCCGACACACCAAAATCACCTGCCAGGTCTACCAGAACCACTTGGTGGACACTCCGGAATCATCTGCCGGAAATGCCAGAACCAGCCCTCTGACACACCAGAACCACGTGCCGGAAACGCCGGAAGCACCTGCTGATCATGCCTGAGCCACATGCTCGACTTGCCAGAAACACCTGCCAGACACGCCAAAATCACCTGCCGGGTACGCCATAACCACGTGGCGGACACTCCGGAATCACCTGCCGAGCTCGCCGGAACCACCTGCTGGACACGCCAAAATCACCTGCCGGCTACGCCAGAACCATTCAGCAGACACTCCGGAATCACCTGCCGGGCTGGCTGGAACCACCTGCCGGTCACGCCAACATCACCTGCCAGCTATGCCAGAACCACTTGGCGGACACCATGGAAACACCTGTCGGTCCGGCCGGAACCACCTATCAGACGTGCCAGAACCATGTGCCTGAGATGCCGGAACCACACCCCGAACAGACCGAAACCACCTGCCAGACCCACCTGAACCACCTGCCGAGCACGCCTGAACCAACTACACGACTCGCTTGAACCACCTACCTGACACGCTAAAATCACCTGCCGGGTATGCCACAACCACTTGGTGGACACTCCGGAATCATCTGCCGGACATGCCAGAACCAGCTCTCAGACACACCAGAACCACGTGTCGGACAGGCCGGAAGCACCTGCTGATCATGCCTGAGCCAAATGCTCGTCTTGCAAGAAACACCTGCCAGACACGCCAAAATCTCCTGCCTGGTACGCCAGAACCACGTGGCAGACACTCCGGAATCACCTGTCGGGCATGCCGGAACCAACTCTCAGACGTGCCAGAACCTCGTGCCGGACACGCCAGAACCACCTGCCGGACAGACCGGAAACACCTGCTGGACACGCCAGAACCACTCGGCAGACACTCCGGAATCACATGCCAGGCATCCCAGAACAACCTCTCAGACTTGCCAGAACCATGTTCTGGACACGCGGGTACCACCTGCCGAGTATGCCGGATCCAGCTGATCCACTCCCCAGGACCACCTAGTGGACACGCCAAAATCAACTGTTGGCTACGCCGGAACCACCGGCTCAACTCGCCGGAACCACCGCCGGACATGCCGGAACCACCTCTCAGAGGTGCCAGAACCACATGCCGGACACTCCGGAATCACCTGCCGGGCATGCCGGAACCATCTCTCAGACGTGCCAGAACCATGTCCGGACACCCATGTACCACCTGCCGAGCTCGCCGGAACCACCTGCTGGACACGCCACAATCACCTGCCGGCTACGACAGAACCACGCGGCAGACACTCCGGAATCACCTGCCGGGCTGGCTGGAACCACCTGCCGGTCACGCCAACATCACCTTTCAGCTACGCCAGAACCACTTGGCGGACACTCCGGAAACACCTGTCGGGCCGGCCGGAACCACCTCCCAGACGTGCCAGAACCATGTGCCTGAGATTCCGGAACCACTCCCCGAACAGACCGAAAACACCTGCCAGACCCACCTGAACCCCCTGGCGAGCACGCCTGATCCACCTGCTCAACTAGCCGGAACCACCTACCTGACACGCCAAAATCACCTGCCAGGTATACCAGAACCACTTGGTGGACACTCCGGAATCATCTGCCGTACACACCAGAACCACGTGCCAGACACCCCGGATGCACCAGCTGAGCATGCCTGAGCCACCTGCTCGACTCGCAAGAAACACCTGTCGGACATGCCAAAATCACCTGCCGGGTACGCCAGAAACACTTGGCGGACGCTCCGGAATCACCAGTCAGGCGTGCCGGAACCACCTCTCAGACTTGCCAGAACCATGTTCTGGACACGAAGATACCACCTGCCGAGTATGCCGGAACCAGCTGATCCACTCCCCAGAACCACCTAGTGGACACGCCAAAATCAACTGCCGGCTACGCCAGAACCACTCGGCAGACACTCCGGAATCACATGCCAGGCATTCCGGAACCACCTCTCAGAGGTGCCAGAACCAAATGCCGGAGACTCCGGTATCACCTGCTGGGCATGCCGGAACCACCACTCAGAGGTGCCAGAATCACATGCCGGACACTCCAGAATCACCTGCCGGGCATGCCAGAACCACCTCTCAGACATGCTGGAACCACATGCCAATGACACCGGAAGCACCTGCCGAACACGCCAGAACCACCTGCTCAACTCGCCAAAACCACCTGCTGGACACGCCAAAATCACCTGCCGGCTACGCCAGAACCACTCGGCAGACACTCCGGAATCACCTGCCGGGCTGGCTGGAACCACCTGCCGGTCAGGCCAACATCACCTTTCAGCTACGCCAGAACCTCTTGGCGGACACTCCGGAAACACCTGTCGGGCCGGCCGGAACCACCTCTCAGACGTGCCAGAACCATGTGCCGGACACGCCGGAACCAACCGCCGAGTATGCCGGAACCAGCTGATCCACTCCCCAGAACCACCTACTGGACACGCCAAAATCAACTGCCGGCTACGCCAGAACCACTCGGCAGACCTCCAGAATCACATGCCAGGCATTCCGGATCCACGTCTCAGAGGCGCCAGAACCACATGCCATACACTCTGGAATCACCTGCCGGGCATGCCGGAACCATCTCTCAGACGTGCCACAACCACATGCCAGAGAGACCGGAAGCACCTGCTGAGCTCGCCGGAACCACCTGCTGGACATGCCGGAACCGCCTGCCTCAAAGGCCAAAATCATATGCCGGCTACGCCAAACCCACTTGGTGGACACTCCAGAATCACCTTGCGGGCATGCCAGAACCAAGTCATGGACAGACGGCAAACACCTGCCGGACCTGCTGGAACCACCTTCCGAGCACTCCGGAACTACCTGCTCGACTCACCAAAGCCACCTGATGGAGACACCAGAAACAACTGCGGGGTACGCCAGAAGCACGTGGAGGACTCTCCGGGTTCACCTGCCGGGCATGCCGGAACCACCTCTCAGACGTGCCAGAACCATGTGCCGGACACGCCGGAACCAACCGCCGAGTATGCCGGAACCAGCTGATCCACTCCCCAGAACCACCTACTGGACACGACAAAATCAACTGCCGGCTACGCCAGAACCACTCGGCAGACCTCCGGAATCACATGCCAGGCATTCCGGATCCACGTCTCAGAGGTGCCAGAACCACATGCCATACACTCTGGAATCACCTGCCGGGCATGCCGGAACCACCTCTCAGACGTGCCAGAACCATTTGCCGGACACGCCGGAACCACCTGCCGAGAATGCCGGAACCACCTGCTCCACTCCCCAGAACCACCTGCTGGACACGCCAAAATCACCTGCCGGCTACGCCAGAACCACTTGGCGGACACCATGGAAACACCTGTCGGGCTGGCCGGAACCACCTATCAGACGTGCCAGAACCATGTGCCTGAGATGCCGGAACCACACCCCGAACAGACCGAAACCACCTGCCAGACCCGCCTGAACCACCTGCCGAGCACGCCGGAACCACCTACTCGACTCGCCGGAACCACCTACCTGACACGCTAAAATCACCTGCCGGGTATGCCACAACCACTTGGTGGACACTCCGGAATCATCTGCCGGAAATGCCAGAACCAGCCCTCAGACACACCAGAACCACGTGCCGGACATGCCGGAAGCACCTGCTCATGATGCCTGAGCCAAATGCTCGACTTGAAAGAAATACCTGCCAGACACGCCAAAATCACCTGCCGGGTACGCCAGAACCACGTGGCGGACACTCCGGAATCACCTGTCGGGCATGCAGGAACCAACTCTCAGACGTGCCAGAACCTCGTGCCGGACACGCCAGAACCTCCTGCCGGACAGACCGGAAACACCTGCTGGACACGCCGGAACCACCGGCTCGACTCGCCGGAACCACCGCCGGACATGCAAAATGACCTGCCGGCTATGCCAGAACCACTTGGCGAACACTCTGGACTCACCTCTAGGGCATGCCGGAACCACCTCTCAGACTTGCCGGAACCATGTTCCGGACACGCCGGTAGCACCTGCCGAGTATGCCGGAACCACCTGATCCACTCCCCAGAACCACCTGCTGGACAGGCCAGAATCCACTGCCGGCTACGCCAGAACCACTCGGCAGACACTCCAGAACCACCTGCCGGGCATGCCCGAAGCACCTCTCAGAGGTGCCAGAACCATATGCCGGACACTCCGGAATCACCTGCCGGGCATGCCGGAACCATCTCTCAGACGTGCCAGAACCATGTTCCGGACACGCCGGTACCACCTGCCGAGCTCGCCGGAACCACCTGCTGGACACGCCAAATTCACCTGCCGGCTACTCCAGAACCACTCGGCAGACACTCCGATATCACCTGCCGGGCTGGCTGGAACCACCTGCCGGTCACGCCAACATCACCTTTCAGCTACGCCAGAACCACTTGGCGGACACTCCGGAAACTCCTGTCGGGCCGGCCGGAACCACCTCTCAGACGAGTTCAGAACCATGTGCCTGAGATGCCGGAACAACTCCCCGAACAGACCGAAACCACCTGCCAGACCCGCCTGAACCCCCTGGCGAGCACGCCTGATCCACCTGCTCAACTAGCCGGAACCACCTTCCTGACACGCCAAAAACACCTGCCAGGTATACCAGAATGACTTGGTGGACACTCCGGAATCATCTGCCGGACATGCCAGAAACAGCTGTCAGATACACCAGAACCACGTGCCAGAGACGCCGGAAGCACCAGCTGAGCATGCCTGAGCCACCTGCTCGACTAGCAAGAAACACCTGTCGGACATGCAAAAATCACCAGCCGGGTACGCCAGAACCACGTGGGAGACACTTCAGTATCACCTGTCGGTCATGCCAGAACCACCTCTCAGAGGTGCCAGAACCACATGCCGGACACTCCGGAAGCACCTGCCGAGCACTCCAGAACCACCTGCTCGACTCGCCAAAACCACCTGCTGGACACGCCAAAATCACCTGCCGGGTACGCCAGAACCACTTGGCAGACACTCCGGAATCACCAGCCCGGCTTGCTGGAACCACCTGCCGGTCACGCCAACATCACCTGCCGGCTACGCCAGAACCACTTGGCGAGCACTCCGGAAGCACCTGCCGAGCACGCCGGAACCACCTGCTCGACTCGTCTGAACCACCTGCCGGACATGCCAAAATCACCTTCCGGCTACGCCAAAACCACTTGGTGGACTCTCTGGAATCACCTGCCGGGCATCATAGAACCACCTCTCAGACGTGCCAGAACAATGTGCCGGACACACCGGATCCCCCTCCCCGTAAGACCGGAACCACCTCTCAGAAGTGCCAGAAGTACGTGCCAGAGACGCCGGAAGCACCTGCCGAGCACGTCGGAACCACCTGCTGATGTCGCCTGAACCACCTGCGGGACACGCCAAAATCACCTGCCGGCTACGCCAGAACCACTCGGCAGACACTCCGGAATCACATGCCAGGCATTCCGGATCCACGTCTCAGAGGTGCCAGAACCACATGCCATACACTCTGGAATCACCTGCCGGGCATGCCGGAACCACCTCTCAGACGTGCCAGAACCATTTGCCGGACACACCGGAACCACCAGCCGAGTATGCCGGAAACGCCTGCTCCACTCCCCAGAACCACCTGCTGGACACGCCAAAATCACCTGCCGGCTACGCCAGAACCGCTCGGCAGACACTCCGGAACCACCTCCAGGACAGACTGGAACCACCGGCCGGACATGCCGGAACCACCTGCTTGACTCGCCAGAACCACCTGCCGGACACGCCAGAATCACCACCCGGCTACGCTAAAACCACTTGTTGCACACTCCGGAATCACCTGCCGGGCATGCTGGAACCACCTCTCAGAGGTGCCACAACCACATGCCGGAGACAGCGGAAGCACCTTCCGAGAATGCCGGAAGTGCCTGATCCACTCCCCAGAACCACCTGCCGGACACGCCAAAATCACATGCTGGCTACGCCAGAACCACTTGGCGGATACTCCGAAATCACCTGCCGGGCATGCCGGAACCATCTCTCAGACGTGCCAGAACCATGTTCCGGACACGCCGGTACCACCTGCCGAGCTCGCCGGAACCACAGGCTGGACATGCCGGAACCACCGGCTCGACTCGCCGGAACCATTGCCGGACATGCAAAATCACCTGCCGGCTACGCCAGAACAACTTGGCGAGCACTCCGGAATCACCTGCCGGGCATGGCGGAACCACCTCTCAGACATGCCGGAACCACATGCCAATGACACCGCAAGCACCTGCCGGCTACGCCAGAACTACTCGGCAGACACTCCGGAACCACCTGCCGGGCATGCCGGAACCACCTCTCAGAGGTGCCAGAACCATATGCCGGACACTCCGGAATCACCTGCCGGGCATGCCGGAACCATCTCTCAGATGTGCCAGAACCATGTTCCGGACACACCGGTACCACCTGCCGAGCTCGCAGGAACCACCTGCTGGACACGCCAAATTCACCTGCCGGCTACTCCAGAACCACTCGGCAGACACTCCGGAATCACCTGCCGGGCTGGCTGGAACCACCTGCCGGTCACGCCAACATCAACTTTCAGCTACGCCAGAACCACTTGGCGGACACTCCGGAAACACCTGTCGGGCCGGCTGGAACCACCTCTCAGACGAGTTCAGAACCATATGCCTGAGATGCCGGAACCACTCCCCGAACAGACCGAAACCACCTGCCAGACCCGCCTGAACCCCCTGGCGAGCACGCCTGATCCACCTGCTCAACTAGCCGGAACCACCTTCCTGACACACCAAAATCACCTGCCGGATATACCAGAACCACTTGGTGGACACTCCGGAATCATCTGCCGGACATGCCAGAACCAGCTCTCAGATACACCAGAACCACGTGCCAGAGACGCCGGAAGCACCAGCTGAGCATGCCTGAGCCACCTGCTCGACTAGCAAGAAACACCTGTCGGACATGCAAAAATCACCAGCCGGGTACGCCAGAACCAGGTGGCAGACACTCCAGAATCACCTGTCGGGCATGCCGGAACCAACTCTCAGACGTGCCAGAACCTCGTGCCGGACACGCCAGAACCACCTGCCGGACAGACCGGAACCACCTGCTGGACACGCCAGAACCACCGGATCGACTCGCCGGAACCAGCGCCGGACATGCAAAATGACCTGCCGGCTACGCCAGAACCACTTGGCGAACACTCCGGAATCACCTGTCGGGCATGCGGGAACCACCTCTCAGACTTGCCAGAACCATGTTCCGGACATGCCGGTACCACCTGCCGAGTATGCCGGAACCAGCTGATCCACTCCCCAGAACCACCTAGTGGACACGCCAAAATCAACTGCCGGCTACGCCGGATCCACCAGCTCGACTCGCCGGAACCACCGCCGGACATGCAAAATGACCTGCCGGCTACGCCACAACCATTTGGCGAACACTCCGGAATCACCTGTCGGGCATGCTGGAACCACCTCTCAGACTTGCCAGAACCATGTTCCGGGCATGCCGGAACCACCAGCCGGACACGCCGGAAACACCGGCTCGACTCGACGGAACCATTGCCGGACATGCAAAATCACCTGCCAGCTACGCCAGAACCACTTGGCGAACACTCCGGAATCACCTGCCGGGCATGGCGGAACCAGCTCTCAGACATGCCGGAACCACATGCCAATGACACCGGAAACACCTGCCGAGCACGCCAGAACCATCTGCTCGACTCGCCAAAACCACCTGCTAGACACGCCAAAATCACCTTCCTGCTACGCCACAACCATTTGGTGAACACTTCGGAATCACCTGCCGGGCTGGCTGGAACCACCTGCCGGTCACGCCAACATCACCTGCCAGCTATGCCAGAACCACTTGGCGGACACCATGGAAACACCTGTCGGGCCGGCCGGAACCACCTATCAGACGTGCCAGAACCATGTGCCTGAGATGCCGGAACCACACCCCGAACAGACCGAAACCACCTGCCAGACCCGCCTGAACCACCTGCCGAGCACGCCGGAACCACCTATTCGACTCGCTGGAACCACCTACCTGACACGCTAAAATCACCTGCCGGGTATGCCACAACCACTTGGTGGACACTCCGGAATCAGCTGCCGGACATGCCAGAACCAGCTCTCAGACACACCAGAACCACGTGCCGGACAGGCCGGAAGCACCTGCTGATCATGCCTGAGCCACTTGCTCGACTTGCAAGAAACACCTGCCTGACACGCCAAAATCACCTGCCGGGTACGCGAGAACCACGTGGCGGACACTCCGGAATCACCTGTCGGGCATGCCGGAACCAACTCTCAGACGTGCCAGAACCTTGTGCCGGACACGCCAGAACCACCTGCCGGAAATACCGGAAACACCTGCTGGACACGACAGAACCACTTGGAAGACACTCCGCAATCACATGCCAGGCATCCCGGAACCACCTCTCAGAGGTGCCAGAACCACATGCCGGACACTCCGGAATCACCTGCCGGGCCTGCCGGAACCACCTGATCCACTCCCCAGAACCACCTGCTGGACATGCCGGAATCATCAGCCGGACATGCCGGAACCACCGCCTCGACTCGCCGGAACCATTGCCGGACATGCAAACTCACCTGCCGGCTACGCCAGAACCACTTGGCGAACACTCCGGAATCACCTGCCGGGCATGGCGGAACCACCTCTCAGACATGCCGGAACCACATGCCAATGACACCGCAAGCACCTGCCGAGCACGCCAGAACGACCTGTTTGACTCGCCAAAACCACCTGCTGGACACGCCGAAATCACATTCTGGCTAGGCCACAACCATTTGGTGAACTCTTCGGAATCACCTGCCGGGCTGGCTGGAACCACCTGCCGGTCACGCCAACATCACCTGCCAGCTATGCCAGAACCACTTGGCGGACACCATGGAAACACCTGTCGGGCCGGCCGGAACCACCTCTCAGACGTGCCAGAACCATGTGCCTGAGATGCCGCAACAACTCCCCGAACACCGAAACCACCTGCCAGAGCCGCCTTAACCCCCTGGCGAGCACGCCTGATCCACCTGCTCAACTAGCCGGAACCACCTTCCTGACACGCCAAAATCACCTGCCAGGTCTACCAGAACCACTTGGTGGACACTCCGGAATCATCTGCCGGACATGCCAGAACCAGCTCTCAGACACACCAGAACCACGTGCCAGAGACGCCGGAATCACCAGCTGAGCATGCCTGAGCCACCTGCTCGACTTGCAAGATGCACCTGTCGGACATGCCAAAATCACCTGCCGGGTACGCCAGAAACACTTGGCGGACGCTCCGGAATCACCTGTCGGGCGTGCTGGAACCACCTCTCAGACTTGCCAGAACCATGTTCTGGACACGCCGGTACCACCTGCCGAGTATGCCGGAACCAGCTGATCCACTCCCCAAAATCACGTAGTGGGCACGCCAAAATCAACTGCCGGCTACGCCAGAAGCACTCGGCAGACACTCCGGAATCACATGCCAGGCATTCCGGAACCACCTCTCAGAGGTGCCAGAACCAAATGCTGGAGACTCCGGTATCACCTGCCGGGCATGCTGGAACCACCGCTCAGAGGTGCCAGAACCACATGCCGGACACTCCGGAATCACCTGCGGGGCATGCCGGAACCACCTGCCGGACATGGTGGAACCACCGGCTCGAATCGCCGGAACCATTGCCGGCCATGCAAAATCACCTGCCGGCTACGGCAGAACTACTTGGCGAACACTCCGGAATCAACAGCCGGGCATGCCGGAACCACCTCTCAGAGGTGCCAGAACCACATGCAGGACACTCCGGAATCACCTGCCGGGCATGCCGGAACCATCTCTCAGACGTGCCAGAACCATGTTCCGGACACGCCGGTACCACCTGCCGATCTCGCCGGAACCACCTGCTGGACACGCCAAAATCACCTGCCGGCTATGCCAGAACCATTCAGCAGACACTCCAGAATCACCTGCCAGGCTGGCTGGAACCACCTGCCGGTCACGCCAACATCACTTGCCAGCTATTCCGGAACCACTTGGCGGACACTCCGGAAACACCTGTAAGGCCGGCGGTAACCACATCTCAGATGTGCCAGAACCATGTGCCTGAGATGACGGAACCACACCCCGAACAGACCGAAACCACCTGCCAGACCCGCCTGAACCCCCTGGCGAGCACGCCTGATCCACCTGCTCAACTAGCCGGAACCACCTTCCCGACACACCAAAATCACCTGCCAGGTCTACCAGAACCACTTGGTGGACACTCCGGAATCATCTGCCGGAAATGCCAGAACCAGCCCTCTGACACACCAGAACTACGTGCCGGACACGCCGGAAGCACCTGCTGATCATGCCTGAGCCACATGCTCGACTTGCCAGAAACACCTGCCAGACACGCCAAAATCACCTGCCGGGTACGCCATAACCACGTGGCGGACACTCCGGAATCACCTGCCGAGCTCGCCGGAACCACCTGCTGGACACGCCAAAATCACCTGCCGGCTACGCCAGAACCATTCAGCAGACACTCCGGAATCACCTGCCGGGCTGGCTGGAACCACCTGCCGGTCACGCCAGCATCACCTGCCAGCTATGCCAGAACCACTTGGCGGACACCATGGAAACACCTGTCGGACAGGCCGGAACCACCTCTCAGACGTGCGGGAACCATGTGCCTGAGATGCCGGAACCACACCCCGAACAGACCGAAACCACCTGCCAGACCCACCTGAACCACCTGCCGAGCACGCCTGAACCACCTACACGACTCGCTGGAACCACCTACCTGACACGCTAAAATCACCTGCCGGGTATGCCACAACCACTTGGTGGACACTCCGGAATCAGCTGCCGGACATGCCAGAACCAGCTCTCAGACACACAAGAACCACGTGTCGGACACGCCGGAAGCACCTGCTGATCATGCCTGAGCCAAATGCTCGTCTTGCAAGAAACACCTGCCAGACACGCCAAAATCTCCTGCCGGGTACGCCAGAACCACGTGGCAGACACTCCGGAATCACCTGTCGGGCATGCCGGAACCAACTCTCAGACGTGCCAGAACCTCGTGCCGGACACGCCAGAACCACCTGCCGGACAGACCGGAACCACCTGCTGGACACGCCGGAACCACCGGATCGACTCGGCGGAACCAGCGCCGGACATGCAAAATGACCTGCCGGCTACGCCAGAACCACTTGGCGAACACTCCGGAATCACCTGTCGGGCATGCCGGAACCACCTCTCAGACTTGCCAGAACCATGTTCCGGACACGCCGGTACCACCTGCCGAGTATGCCGGAACCACCTGATCCACTCCCCAGAACCACCTGCTGGATACGCCAGAATCACCTGCCTGCTACTCCTGAACCACTCGGCAGATACTCCGTAACCAACTGCCGGGCATGCCGGAACCACCTCTCAGAGGTGCCAGAACCACATGCCGGACACTCCGGAATCACCTGCCGGGCATGCCGGAACCATCTCTCTGACGTGCCAGAACCATGTTCTGGACATGCCGGAACCACCTGCCGAGCTCGCCTGAACCACCTGCTGGACACGCCAAAATCACCTGCCGGCTACAGCAGAACCACTCGGCAGACACTCCGGAATCACATGCCGTGCATTCCGGAACCACCTCTCACAGGTGACAGAACCAAATGCTGGACACTCCGGTATCACCTGCCAGGCATGCCGAAACCACCTCTCAGAGGTGCCAGAACCACATGACGGACACTCCGGAATCACCTGCCGGGCATGCCGGAACCACCTGCTGGACATGCCAGAACCACCGGCTCCACTCGCCGGAACCATTGCCGGACATGCAAAATCACCTGCCGGCTACGCCAGAACCACTTGGCGAACACTCCGGAATCACCTGCCGGGCATGGCGGAACCACCTCTGAGACATGCCGGAACCACATGACAATGACACTGGAAGCACCTGGCGAGCACGCAAGAACCACCTGCTCGACTCGCCAAAACCACCCGCTGGACACGCCAAAATCACCTGCCGGCTACGCCAGAACCACTCGGCAGACACTCCGGAATCACCTGCCGGGCTGGCTGGAACCATCTCTCAGACGTGCCAGAACCATGTTACGGACACGCCGGTACCACCTGCCGAGCTCGCTGGAACCACCTGCTGGACACGCCAAAATCACCTGCCGGCTACGCCACAACCACTCCGCTGACACTCCGGAATCACCTGCCGGGCTGGCTGGAACCACCTGCCGGTCACGCCAACATCACCTTTCAGCTACGCCAGAACCACTTGGCGGACACTCCGGAAACACCTGTCGGGCCGGCCGGAACCACCTCTCAGACGTGCCAGAACCATGTGCCTGAGATGCCGGAACCACTCCCCGAACAGACCGAAACCACCTGCCAGACCCGCCTGAAGCCCCTGGCGAGCACGCCTGATCCACCTGCTCAACTACCTGGAACCACCTTCCTGACACGCCAAAATCACCTGCCAGGTCTACCAGAACCACGTGGCGGACACTCCGGAATCACCTGTCGGGCAAGCCGGAACCAACTCTCAGACGTGCCAGAACCTCGTGCCGGACACGCCAGAACCACCTGCAAGACAGACCGGAAACACCTGCTGGACACGCCAGAACCACACTGCAGACACTCCGGAATCACATGCCAGGCATCTCGGAACCCCCACTCAGAGGTGCCAGAACCAAATGCCGGACACTCGGGTATCACCTGCCGGGCAAGCCAGAACAACGTCTCAGAGGTGCCAGAACCACATGCCGGACACTCCGAAATCACCTGCCAGGCATGCCGGAACCACCTGATCCACTCCCCAGAACCACTTGGTGGACACTCCGGAATCATCTGCCGGCCATGCCAGAACCAGCTCTCAGACACACCAGAACCACGTGCCAGAGACGCCGGAAGCACCAGCTGTGCATGCCTGAGCCACCTGCTCGACTCGCAAGAAACACCTGTCGGACATGCCAAAATCACCTGCCGGGTACGTCAGAAACACTTGGCGGACGCTCCGGAATCACCTGTCGGGCGTGCCGGAACCACCTCTCAGACTTGCCAGAACCATGTTCTGGACATGCCGGTACCACCTGCCGAGTATGCCGGAACCAGCTGATCCACTCCCCAAAACCACCTAGTGAACACGCCAAAATGAACTGCCGGCTACGCAATAACCACCGGCTCGACTCGCCGGAACCACCGCCGGACATGCAAAATGACCTGCCGGCTACGCCAGAACCACTAGGCGAACACTCCGGAATCACGTGTCGGGCATGCCGGAACCACGTCTCAGAGGTGCCAGAACCAAATGCCGGAGACTCCGGAATCACCTGCGGGGCATGCCGGAACCAACTCTCAGACGTGCCAGAACGTCGTGCCGGACACGCCAGAACCACCTGCCGGAAAGACCGGAAACACCTAGTGGACATGCCAGAACCACTCGGCAGACACTCCGGAATCACATGCCAGGCATCCCGGAACCACCTCTCAGAGTTGCCAGAACCAAATGCCGGACACTCCGGAATCACCTGCCGGGCCTGCCGGAACCACCTGATCCACTCCCCTGAACCACCTGCTGGACATGCCGGAATCACCTGCCGGACATGCCGGAACCACCGGCTCGACTCGCCAGAACCATTGCCGGACATGCAAAATCACCTGCCGGCTATGCCAGAACCACTTGGCGAACATTCCGGAATCACCTGCCGGGCATGGCGGAACCACCTCTCAGACATGCCGGAACTACATGCCAATGACACCGCAAGCACCTGCCGATCACGCCAGAACGACCTGCTCGACTCGCCAAAAGCACCTGCTGGACACGCCGAAATCACCTGCTGGCTAGGCCACAACCATTTGGTGAACTCTTAGGAATCACCTGCCGGTCTTTCTGGAACCACCTGCCGGTACGCCAGAAACACTTGGCGGACGCTCCGGAATCACCTGTCGGGCGTGCTGGAACCACCTCTCAGACTTGCCAGAACCATCTTCTGGACACGCCGGTACCACATGCCGAGTATGCCGGAACCAGCTGATCCACTCCCCAGAACCACCTAGTTGACACGCCAAAATCACCTTCCGGCTACGCCAGAACCACTCGGCAGACACTCCGGAATCACATGCCAGGCATTCCGGAACCACCTCTCAGAGGTTCCAGAACCAAATGCCGGACACTCCGGAATCACCTGCGGGGCATGCCGGAACCACCTGCCGGACATGGCAGAACCACCGGCTCGACTCGCCAGAACCATTGCTGGACATGCAAAATCACCTGCCGGCTACGCCAGAACCACTTGGCGAACACTCCGGAATCACCTGCCGGGCATGGCGGAGCCAGCTCTCAGACATGCGGGAACCACATGCCAATGACACCAGAAGCACCTGCCGAGCACGCAAGAACCACCTGCTCGACTCGCCAAAACCACCTGCTGGACAAGCCAAAATCACCTGCCGGCTACGCCACAACCATTTGGTGAACTCTTCGGAATCACCTGCCGGGCTGGCTGGAACCACCTGCCGGTCACGCCAACATCACCTGCCAGCTATGCCAGAACCACTTGGCGGACACCATGGAAACACCTGTCGGGCCGGCCGGAACCACCTATCAGACGTGCCAGAACCATGTGCCTGAGATGCCGGAACCACACCCCGAACAGACCGAAACCACCAGCCAGACCCGCCTGAACCACCTGCCGAGCACGCCGGAACCACCTACTCGACTCGCTGGAACCACCTACCTGACACGCTAAAATCACCTGCCGGGTATGCCACAACCACTTGGTGGACACTCCGGAATCAGCTGCCGGACATGCCAGAACCAGCTCTCAGACACACCAGAACCACGTGCCGGACAGGCCGGAAGCACCTGCTGATCATGCCTGAGCCACTTGCTCGACTTGCAAGAAACACCTGCCAGACACGAAAAAATCACCTGCCGGGTACGCCAGAACCACGTGGCGGACATTCCGGAATCACCTGCCGGGCATGGCGGAACCACCTCTCAGACATGCCGGAACCACATGCCAATGACACGGGAAGCACCTGCCGAGCACGCCAGAACCACCTGCTCGACTCGCCAAAACCACCTGCTGGACACGCCAAAATCACCTGCCGGCTAGGCACAACCATTTGGTGAACTCTTCAGAATCACGTGCCGGTGTTTCTGGAATCACCTGCCGGTCACGCCAACATCACCTGCCAGCTATGCCAGAACCACTTGGCGGACACTCCGGAAACACCTGTCGGGCCGGCCGGAACCACCTCTCAGACGTGCCAGAACCATGTGCCTGAGATGCCGGAACCACTCCCCGAACAGACCGAAACCACCTGCCAGACCCGCCTGAACCCCATGGCGAGCACGCCTGATCCACCTGCTCAACTAGCCGGAACCAACTTCCTGACACGCCAAAATCACCTGCCGGCTACGCCAGAACCACTCGGCAGACACTCCGGAATTACATGCCAGGCATTCCGGATCCACGTGTCAGAGGTGCCAGAACCACATGCCATACACTCTGGAATCACCTGCCGGGCATGCCGGAACCACCTCTCAGACGTGCCAGAACCATTTGCCGGAGACGCCTGAACCACCTGCCGAGTATGCCGGAAACACCTGCTCCACTCCCCAGAACCACCTGCTGGACATGCCAAAATCACCTGCCGGCTACGCCATAACCGCTCGGCAGACACTCCGGACCCACATCCAGGACAGACCGGAACCACCTGCCGGACATGCCGGAACCACCTGCTTGACTCGCCAGAACCACCTGCCGGACACGCCAGAATCACCACCCGGCTACGCCACAACCACTTGTCGGACACTCCGGAATCACCTGCCGGGCATGCTGGAACCACCTCTCAGAGGTGCCACAACCACATACCGGAGACAGCGGAAGCACCTTCCGAGAATGCCAGAAGTGCCTGATCCACTCCCCAGAACCACCTGCCGGACACGCCAAAATCACCTGCCGGCTACGCCAGAACCACTTGGCGGACACTCCAGAATCACCTGCCGGGCATGCCAGCACAAAATCTCAGAAGTGCCAGAAGCACGTGCCGGACAGGCCGGAACCATCTCCCGGACAGACCGGAAACACAGGAAACACTCGCCGGAACCACCTGCTTGACTCACAGGTCCCCCATACCAGACATGCAAAAATCACCTGCCAGCTACACCAGAACCAATTGGCGGACAAGCCGGAATCACGTGAAGTGCATGGCGACACAACCTCTCAGACGTGCCAGAACCTCGTGCCGGACACACCAGAACCACCTGCTGGACAGACCGGAACCACCTGCCGGACACGCCGGAACAACCGGCTCGACTCGCCGGAACCAATGCCGGACATGCAAATCACCTGCCGGCTACGCCAGAACGACTTGGAGAACACTCCGAAATCACCTGCCGGGCATGCCGGAACCACCTCTCAGAGGTGAGAGAACCACATGCCGGACACTCCGGAATCACCTGCCGGGCATGCCGGAACCATCTCTCAGACGAGCCACAACCACGTGCAGGAGAGACCGGAAGCACCTGCCGAGCGCGCCTCTACCACCTGCTGGACATGCCGGAACCACCTGCCGGACACGCCGGAACCACCGGCTCGACTCGCCGGAACCATTGCCGGACAAGCAAAATCACCTGCTGGCTACGCCAGAACCACTTGGCGAACACTCCGGAATCTCCTGCCGGGCTCGCTGGAACCACCTGCCGGTCACGCCAAAATCACCTTTCAGCTACGCCAGAACCACTTGGCGGAAACCATGGAAACACCTGTCGGGCCGGCCGGAACCACCTATCAGACGTGCCAGAACCATGTGCCTGAGATGCTGGAACCACACCCCAAACAGCCCGAAACCACCTGCCAGACCCGCCTGAACCACCTGCCGAGCACGCCAGAACCACCTAATCGACTCGCCGGAACCACCTACCTGAGACGCCAAAATCACCTGCCGGGTATGCCAGGACAAGTTGGTGGACACTCCGGAATCATCTGCCGGACATGCCAGAACCAGCTCTCAGACACACCAGAACCACGTGCTGCACACGCCGGACGCAGCTGCTGAGCATGCCTGAGCGACATGCTCGACTTGCAAGAAACACCTGCCAGACACGCCAAAATCACCTGCCGGGTACGCCAGAACCATGTGGCAGACACTCCGGGATCACCTGTCGGGCATGCCGAAACCACCTCTCAGAGGTGCCAGAACCACATGCCGGACACTCCGGAAGAACCTGCAGAGCACGCCAGAACCACCTACTCGACTCGCCAAAACCACCTGCTGGACACTCCAAAATCACCTGCCGGGTACGCCAGAACCTCTCGGCAGACACTCCGGAATCACCTGCCGGGCTGGCTGGAATCACCTGCCGGCCACGCCAACATCTCCTGCCAGCTACGCCAGAACCACTTGGCGGACACTCCGGAAACACCTGTCGGGCCTGCCGGAACCACCTCTCAGACGTGCCAGAACCATGTGCCTGAGATGCCGCAACCACTCCCCGAACACCTCGAAACCACCTGCCAGACCCGCCTGAAGCCCCTGGCGAGCAGGCCTGATCCACCTGCTCAACTAGCCAGAACCACCTTCCTGACATGCCGAAATCACCTGCCAGGTATACCAGAACCACTTGGTGGACACTCCGGAATCATCTGCCGGATATGCCAGAACCAGCTCTCAGACACGCCAGCACCACGTGCCGGACACACCGGAAGCACCTGCCGAGCATGCCGGACCCACCTGCTCGACTCGCCAGAAACACCTGCCGGACACACCAAAATCACCTGTCGGGTATGCCAGATCCACCTGGCGGAAACTCCGGAATCACGTGCTGCGCATGCCGGAACCACCACTCAGACATGCCGGAAGCACGTACCGGACACGCCGGAAACACATACCGGACAGACTGTAACCACCTGACAGACATGCCGGAACCACCTGCTCGACTCGTAGGAACCACCCGCCAGACAGGCCAAAATCAACAGCTGGCTATGCGGGAACCACCTGGCGTAGAGTCCGGAATCACCTGCCGTGCATGCAGGAGCCACCTCTCTGACGTAATAAAACCATGTGCCGGACACGCTGGAACCAAGTCCTGGACAGTCTGGACCACCTGCTGGCCACGCCTGAACCACCTGCCGAGCATGACGGAACCACCTGCCGGACATGCCAAAATCACCTGCGGGCTACGCCAGAACAACTTGGAGGACTCTCCGGGATGACCTGCCGGGCATGCTGGAACCACCTCTCAGACGTGCCAGAACCACGTGGCGGACTGTCCAGAATCGCCTGTTGGGCATGCGCAACCACCTCTGAGACCTACCAGAACCACGTGCCGTACACGCCGGAACCACCTACCGGACACACCGGAATCACCTTTTGGGCATGCCGGAACCACCAGTCAGATGTGCCAGAAACACGTGCCAGAGACGCCGGAAGCACCTGCCGAGCACGTCGGAACCACCTGCTCAAGTCGCCTGAACCACCTGCGGGACACGCCAAAATCACCTGCCGGCTATGCCGAAACCACTTGGTGGACTCTCTGGAATCACCTGCCGGGCATGATAGAACCACCTCTCAGACGTGCCGGAACCACGTGCCGGACACGCCGGAACCACCTGCCGGACCTGCCTGAGCCAACTGTCGAGCACGCCGGAACCACATGCTCGACTCGCTGGAACCACATGCTGGACTTGGCAAAATCACCTGCCGGCTACGCCATTACCAATTGGCGGACACTCCGGAATTCCCTGCCGTGCATGCCAGCACAACCTCTCAGAAGTGCCAGAAGCACGTGCCGGACAGGCCGGAACCATCTCCCGGACAGACCGGAACCACAGGAAACACTCGCCGGAACCACGTTCTTGACTCACCAGTCCCAACTGCTGGACATGCAAAAATCACCTGACGGCTACACCAGAACCACCTGCGGGACAAGCTGCAATCACGTGAAGGGCATGCCCGCACAACATGTCAGACGTGGCAGAACCTCGTGCCGGACACCCCAGAACCACCTGCCGGACACACGGCAAACACCTGCCGGACACGCCGGAACCACCGGCTCGACACGCCGGAAACACCGCCTGACATGCGAAATCACCTGCCGGCTACGCCAGAACCACTTGGCGAGCACTCCGGAAGCACCTGCCGAGCACGCCGGAACCACATGCTCAACTCGTCTGAACCACCTGCCGGACATGCCAAAATCACCTGCCGGCTACGCCCAAACCACTTGCTGGACTCTCTGGAATCACCTGCCGGGCATCATAGAACCACCTCTCAGACGTGCTGGAACAACGTGCCGGACACTCCGGATCCCCCTCCCCGTATGACAGGAACCACCTGCCGGGCACGCCTGGACCACCTGCCGAGCACACCAGAACCACCTGCATGACTTGCAGGACCCACATGCCTGACACGCCAAAATGAGCTGACGGCTAGGCCAGAACCACGTGGCGCAATCTATGAAATCACATGCTGGGCATGCCGGAACGACCTCTCAGACGTGCCACAACCATGTGCCGGAGAGACTGGAAGCACCTGCCGATCTCGCCGGAACCACCTGCTGGACACGCCGGAACCACCTGCCTGACACGCCAAAATCACGTGACGGCTACGCCAAAACCACTTGGTGGACACTCCAGAATCACCTTCCGAGCATGCTGGAACCACGTCATGGACAGACTGCAAACACCTGCCAGACCTGCCTGAACCACCTGCAGAGCACGCCGGAACCACCTGATCCACTCCCCAGAACCACCTGCCACACATGCCAAAATCAACTGCCGGCTGCGCCAGAACCACTTGGCACATACTCCAGAATCACATGCTGGTCATGCCGGAACCACCTCTCAAACGTGCAAGAACCACATACCGGAGACGCCGGAAGCACGTGCTGAACATGCCAGAACCACCTGTGCCACTCCACAGAACCACCTGCCCGTCACGCCAAAATCACCTGCCGGCTACGCCAGAACCACTTGGCAAACATTCCGGAATCACATGCAGGGCATGCCGGAACCACCTCTCAGCCATGCCAGTACCACGTGCCAGAGACACCGGATGCACCTGCCGAGCACGCCAGAACCTCCTGCTCGACTCGCCGGAACCACCTGCCGGAGACGCCAAAATCACCTGCCGGCTAGGCCAGAACCACGTGGCGCAATCTATGAAATCACATGCTGGGCATGCCGGAACGACCTCTCAGACGTGCCAGAAGCACGTGTGGGACACGCCGGAAGCACCTAATGGACAGACCGGAACCTCCTGGAGGACCCGCCTGAAATACCTGCTTAGCACTCCGGAACAACCTGCTCGACTCATTCGAGCCACCTGCTGGAAATGCCAAAATCACCAGCCGGCTATGCCAGAACCACTTGACGGACACTCCGGAATCACCTGCAGGGCATGCCGGAACCACCGCTCAGATGTGCAAGAACCACATTGCCGGGGTCCCGCCCCGGCGGAGTCCAGGTTCCTGAGGGATGGACGGCGTCGGCGCGATGAGGGAGGGGGAAAATAAAGGGGACGTGAGACTTGGGTTGGTGTTAGCAAGTCCGACTTTACTGTGCACAAGTGTCGTTTATATATTTTTCAGGATTAGTACAGAAATAGTTTTACAAATATTCTCGGAGAGATAAGGAAGTAAGAAACGAGCACAAGAATATTTATTAGCATTCCATTCTATAGAGCATAAGGTTAATGATCGTCTTCTCTGCAATTAACTAGTGTTTGTTGTCTCTAAGCTAAAGGAGATAGGTACCTAGGCGTCTGTTGTAATTCATGGTAAAGTTAAATCAAAGAGAGAAGGTCCAGGCCTCCGGACAGGGCAGCAGCCCGTCTGGTTACATCCTGGTGGAGCCATCCCTGCCTCCCTCAATCATTTACGCCATTAGTGTAGATGGTTAATGGGAACAAAAGGTGACTCCAGGGTGTCTTATCCCCAGGGCTATCTGCATTCTCAGCGGGCAGTTAAACATCTTTACTTTTTCGCGCCCTTTAGGGGTGGAAGCATTCCTTTGTCTTTTAGATTGTAGAGCTAACGGTCCCTTAAGTACACTGCCGGAGAAAGTATCATATTGTTAGTAAAGTAAAGGGCTGAAAAGCTAAGCTAAACTATAAATCTTCAAGAATAAAAAAGAGAAATAAGTATACACATAACCTTGATAGAAAGCATGCATATAATTCAGAAAATATCGGGGGTGTTGGCCGGCCATTCTTCACCGAGGGGCATTCTTGCACCCCTCGGCCCTTCTACTCACCAATTATTTATTGTTTATTGCTTTTAGGAGAAAACCTCTATAACATTTTAACAGAAAGCAGAAGGTCAAGAATAATATATAGATACTTCTTGATCATCCAATTAACCAGCAAACTTAGAAGGACGATGCATATGTATATTTAGACAAAGAACTGGAGGGAGAAGGAAACATTAACCAGATGGAGGCCATAAACCTAATTCGACATCTTATCTGGGCAGGATTCCTTTCTGATTGTCTCACATGGGACTGTGTGCGCCTCCATTAATTAACTGAAAAATATCTTGAAAGTTACCTGCAGGTGGTCACATTCACTTACTGTATCTAATTTTCCCGGGAGGTAGTGCCTCCCAAGCAGCCACCCAAAGGAGTGAAAACTGGAGGTTAAGAAAGGAAAAGGAATGAAGGGCAATTAGAAGCAGCACAGGTTTCAGAACTATGTGAGGGGCTGGCCGGTTATTCTTCACCAAGGGGCGGCCCTGCACCCCTCGGCGTTAATCAGCTGGACCCTGTCAAACAGCCGATCAAATGATGTAGCCACGGCTCCCAGCATCTCCCCCTTTTTTACTTTTTAAGGCCAACAGATGTAATTCTGCTGAAACCCGACTTATAGAGTTGAATATTAACTTGAGAAAGACTGGAAAAAGGCAAAGACAAATCATTAGAGCACCAATGGTGACAGCAATATTAACAATAAAGGAGCTCCAATTTTTCTCCCCTACAAAAGAGGTCAGAGAGGTGAAAAAGTTGGTGGCCACTTCAGAAGCAGAAAAGGATTCTTTAGCCTGATTAATATTATTAATTTGTCTATGTAAGTCACAAATGTCTAGACTAAAGTCTGAATGGTTCCATATTCCCTGGATATGATTTTTAATTTTCTCCCAGGAGTGTAGAGATTGATTTACCTTAAGAGGAGTCCCACAGATCCATCTATAGGACACATAACATCGCAAGGCCAGTTTAACCTTCAAATTTGTAAGTTCTTGTCCTATCTGTAATATTGCCTCTTCCAGAGCGTTTCCTTTGCCTCCAGTTTTTCGTCTATTATTTCTTGGGTAGTTAGGGCAAGAGTGGTATTCTTAGAAAGATCGTCTACATAAGAGGCAGTATGTATTTGTTTAGTCAGCGCTACAGCAGATACAGTGAGAGAGGTTGCTAATGCAATCAAGGCTGAGATACCCAATATTAAAGCAGAGATAAACCGGCGGGGGCGCTGTAAAAGATCAGTAGCCTGTTTCAAAGTAAGCAATCCAACATCATCATACCAAGGTCCAGACAGGTGAACAGGCAGCATGAGGCAGGGGGGTTGTTGTAATACGATTACAGCTTGTACCTCTACATCAGGGCTCAAACAATTAGTTAAAAATACAATCTGGACAGGAGATATCATAACGAGAATTATTAAAAGAGATAGACATAGCAAAACTGTGTACAGGAAAGGCCAAGAAAACATAAGGGGCCAGGACACAGGCCTTAACCTTATACAACTGTGATCCTGTTGGTCTAATCAGTACAACATTGTGTAAAGCGGCTATGGCCTGCAACAAGTGTGGTTGAATTTTGCCAGAGTCAGTAGAAAGAATAGGAGGGCGGAGGCGAGTGCGGACGGGGAGCCAGACGTTTAGAAGGTTTCTCGCGGAGTGAAAGTCGTCTCATCTGGGCTACTGGGGGAGATTCATCATCTATCTTGACTCGGAAGCTGGGGCTCGTCTGCCTTGGTGGAGGTGGGGGCAGAGGCTGCTTGCGGTACATGTCGAATCAGATGATCAGGAATCCACCAAGGAGATGAAGTGTCCTGTGGAAATATGCAAGCATATCCTCGACCGATAGTTAAGAGAATATCAGGACCTTTCCACTGTCCTGTAAGCAGGTCCTTCCATTTGACCTGTAGTAAAATATTTTGTTTATTATCATTCCAATGTCTCATCATAGGTGACTCACCATGAAAATCTAAATTGAGAAAATTTATCACAAACAGAGCATGACTTAGTAAAAGACGGGGAGAGCTATATTTGAGCTCTCCTCCTTGTAATTTTTCCAATTGTTGTTTTGGGGGGCTCAGATAGCGAGGAAAAGACAAATGTTTCAATTTTGTTTATAAATTGCTGTAAGTCATAGTTCTTTAAGAGAATAGAGAAAAAGATTTTCTTAACTCTGGAAAAAAGCAAAATATTAAAAATCAGTAATATCTCAATTAAAAAGTCATAAAAATTATAATCATCCCTATCAGTTTATTCTGTCCTGTGTAATTGGTTCTTGATCTTAATCTTCTGTCAGCAGTTTGTGAGGTCATCAGTTTCTCTGTTGGAGTTCTGTAATTTTTACCCAGTTTAGTTTTACAATCTGAGCGTTTATTAGAAACCTGTATTCTAGAGTGTTAGAGTCCTTTCCATGAATTTTCCTGAAGATGAGACATATTTGCAAAAGCAAAAAGTAGAGTAAAACAATAACTGACTGTAAACAATAAAAGACTTAAAAATGATGATTGACAGAGAAACTTGGTTATCTCTGTGATATACAACACCTTAAACTAATAATTAGAATTATGGCTGATAGCCAGGATACATCAGAATTTAGGCATGTATATAATTTCTAAAACACTTATATCAGTAACATTTACCCACATACTACCAACCAAGAAAGATTATTATCACTTTATCTGACAATGTTTCCCATGTAACTTTAGACCAAATAAGCCTGATTAGTTTAGAATTAACAAAACAGATTTGTCTTTTAGGTAGAGTTAGAAACCATTTGTTCCCAATAATGATGTTTAGATTACCCACAAGAACTTTGAGACATTAGACAAACAGCTATCATTTAAAGTTATTATGCTGACAAATTTCTAACAGACAACATGAATTTATTTGACTAGGAAACCCAGGCTGCATATTTGCATATGCAGTGCTAACTCTGAGGACATATCCAAACATTTCAATCAAACCAACAAACTTAAGTTTTCATTAACCAAAGGTTAATCCATATCATCTTAAAAGACAGTGGGTTAATTTCTATTGTATTTAGAATTTATGTGAGCGCTTAATTTAAGCCAATTAAACAGAACTCTTAGTATTGGCCATATCACCCGGAGGTAAAAATATCACACACATATAGACACACAGACACAGAGCCTTCACACCTATTGTTTTAAAAATCACTGCCATCAATCAGGTAATGAGTCAATCTCCAAGAGAGGGCACCCCACTTGGTTGCCAGGGTGATCAGGCCCGGAAACCAGGGGGGGCGCTCCCAGAGGTGGAGCCTATGATATTTTAAAGATTTCTTTGTCTCTCAACTGCAAAGCTCAAAAGGAGCCAAAAATGGTCACTGTAACTTTAAGAGAGAGGAAAGAAAAGGGTCCATTACCTTGCAAATCTCCTGAGCCTAGGGCAGCGTTCTACTTGTTCTGCCTGTGGGATTCCTATAGCAAGGGGTGATGGGGGCATCCCCCTGCATGTATCTCTTGTCCCCCTGCATGCATCTCTTGTATACCTTCCCTATTATGCCTGGCAGTCATAAGTGCCTGGTGAATGATTCCCAGGATAAAAGGATAGAGAAAAACAGTGAGGAACTTTCCGCCAGTCTGGGGGACATTCTACCCAATTGCAGCCTGGAGCCATTCTCCCAAGAAGGGGTTCCCACACTCAACCAAAGGTTAGAGTTTGGTACTTTCCTTGAACTGGAGTCCCGATTGGGACTTTTCCCGCAGTTCAGAGTATGGTCAGGTGCCAGAGGGAGGGGTCCCATTCCAGCCTTAGGAAAAGAAACCTTCCACGGGAGTCTTGGAGATTGGCGGCCGTCCTAATGACTTAAGTGGCCGACCCGTGCCCATTTAAAATTTGTCTATTAGAGATAGAGTCAGGAAGGAATGGATTAATTCATTTTCCATCACCCTCAGGCTTAAGGTACTGATTCTCTTCAGGCTGAATGCCACAATTTGCCCCATAGAGTAGCCATGGGCAGCAAAAGTGGATTCATACAGCTGTCCGAGAAGGTTCCCGATGGAGCAGTGAATTTAGATCCATCCTTGAAAAAGAGAAAGTCACAAGGAAAAAATAGGGCACTTACCAGAACTTGAGCTCACAAGCCGATGAAGCAAGTCCACCAGAAATGATGCAGGGTTGGTGAGCCGAGGAGTCGAGAGAAAGATTTCCTGGGCTCTCAAGATTTGGTGGCAGTGCTCTTTTATTTAGAGAATAGCGTGGAATAGCATGGGGACAGGACCCATGGGCAGGCAGAGCTGCTGCGTGGTGACAGGACCCACGGCCAGAACTTAACAGGTCTTGCTCTTATAATGTTGCACAAGGAAGTATTCCCAGTTAGACATTTTAAAACATACTTAGGCAAAGTTGATATAACCTCTTTATAAAGAAAATCAGCTTCTAAGTTGTGTTCCCACTATCATCCAGGTTTCCAAATTAACAGTTTCCTCTTCGGGGAACCAGGGACATTGTTCTTGTAAAAATGTAGGAATGTAGAAATCTGTCCCAAAGAGGCTTTTATGTCTCTTTTTTGCAAGCATACATGTTATTATTTCTATACAGAGCCTTCTTTCTTTAGACTCAGTATGGCCCAAAACTTCTCAAAAGTTCTTAATACTTCTTATTCTTCCTAACCTTATTTCACGCTCCCTTTCCGGAGAGGGACTAAAACTTCTCTATTATTATTATTATTATTATTATTTTTATTTTTTTATTTCACTCTCCCTTTCTAGAGAGGGGCAAAAACTTCTCAATTATTATTATTATTATTATTATTATTTATTTCACTCTCCCTTTCTAGAGAGGGGCAAAAACTTCTCTATTATTATTATTATTATTATTATTATTTTTATTTCACTCTCCCTTTCTAGAGAGGGGCAAAAAACTTCTCAATTATTATTATTATTATTATTATTATTTTTATTTCACTCTCCCTTTCTAGAGAGGGGCAAAAACTTCTCAATTATTATTATTACTATTATTATTATTTTTATTTCACTCTCCCTTTCTAGAGAGGGGCAAAAACTTCTCAAAGTTCTTAACACCTACTACCCTTCTGTCCTTTCCTCACTCTCCCTTTGGCAGAGAGGGGCTAAAGGGGGCTCTTCTTTCCAGCCCTGGGTAGGATCCTATCCGTCCCGAGAAGTGGGGGGAACTTACCCTTCAGGTCCCTGTTCGGGCGCCACTTGCCGGGGTCCCGCCCCAGCGGAGTCCAGGTTCCTGAGGGATGGACGGCGTCGGCGCGATGAGGGAGGGGGAAAATAAAGGGGACGTGAGACTTGGGTTGGTGTTAGCAAGTCCGACTTTACTGTGCACAAGTGTCGTTTATATATTTTTCAGGATTAGTACAGAAATAGTTTTACAAATATTCTCGGAGAGATAAGGAAGTAAGAAACGAGCACAAGAATATTTATTAGCATTCCATTCTATAGAGCATAAGGTTAATGATCGTCTTCTCTGCAATTAACTAGTGTTTGTTGTCTCTAAGCTAAAGGAGATAGGTACCTAGGCGTCTGTTGTAATTCATGGTAAAGTTAAATCAAAGAGAGAAGGTCCAGGCCTCCGGACAGGGCAGCAGCCCGTCTGGTTACATCCTGGTGGAGCCATCCCTGCCTCCCTCAATCATTTACGCCATTAGTGTAGATGGTTAATGGGAACAAAAGGTGACTCCAGGGTGTCTTATCCCCAGGGCTATCTGCATTCTCAGCGGGCAGTTAAACATCTTTACTTTTTCGCGCCCTTTAGGGGTGGAAGCATTCCTTTGTCTTTTAGATTGTAGAGCTAACGGTCCCTTAAGTACACTGCCGGAGAAAGTATCATATTGTTAGTAAAGTAAAGGGCTGAAAAGCTAAGCTAAACTATAAATCTTCAAGAATAAAAAAGAGAAATAAGTATACACATAACCTTGATAGAAAGCATGCATATAATTCAGAAAATATCGGGGGTGTTGGCCGGCCATTCTTCACCGAGGGGCATTCTTGCACCCCTCGGCCCTTCTACTCACCAATTATTTATTGTTTATTGCTTTTAGGAGAAAACCTCTATAACATTTTAACAGAAAGCAGAAGGTCAAGAATAATATATAGATACTTCTTGATCATCCAATTAACCAGCAAACTTAGAAGGACGATGCATATGTATATTTAGACAAAGAACTGGAGGGAGAAGGAAACATTAACCAGATGGAGGCCATAAACCTAATTCGACATCTTATCTGGGCAGGATTCCTTTCTGATTGTCTCACATGGGACTGTGTGCGCCTCCATTAATTAACTGAAAAATATCTTGAAAGTTACCTGCAGGTGGTCACATTCACTTACTGTATCTAATTTTCCCGGGAGGTAGTGCCTCCCAAGCAGCCACCCAAAGGAGTGAAAACTGGAGGTTAAGAAAGGAAAAGGAATGAAGGGCAATTAGAAGCAGCACAGGTTTCAGAACTATGTGAGGGGCTGGCCGGTTATTCTTCACCAAGGGGCGGCCCTGCACCCCTCGGCGTTAATCAGCTGGACCCTGTCAAACAGCCGATCAAATGATGTAGCCACGGCTCCCAGCACCACATGCCGCAGACTCCGGAATCACGTGCCGGGCATGCCGGAACCACCTCTCAAATCTGCCAAAATCAAGTGCCGGAGACGCCAGAAGCACCTGCCGAGCTAGCCGGCAGCACCTTCTCGAATCATCGGAACCACCTGTGGGACACACCAAAATCACCTGCCTGCTACATCAGAACCACTTGGTGGACAACCCGGAGTCACCTGCCGGACATGCCAGAACCACCTGTCAGACGTGCCGGAACCACGTGCCGCACACGCCGGAACCAACTCCTGGACAGACCAGAACCACCTACCGGCCCTGCCTGAACCACCTGCCGAGCAGGAGGGAACCACCTGCCGGACACGCCAAAATCACCTGCCAGGTATACCAGAACCACTTGGTGGACACTCCGGAATCATCTGCCGGACATACCAGAACCAGCTCTCAGACACACCAGAACCACGTGCCAGAGACGCCGGAAGCACCTCCAGAGCATGCCTGAGCCACCTGCTCGACTCGCAAGAAACACCTGTCGGACACGCCAAAATCACCTGCCGGCTATGCCAGAACCACCTGCCGGCTACGCCAGAACCACTAGGCAGACACTCCGGAATCACCTGCCAGGCATGCCGGAACCACCACTCAGAGGTGCCAGAACCACATGCCGGAGACCCCGGAATCACCTGCCGGGCATGCCGGAACCACCTCTCAGAGGTGCCAGAACCACATGCCGGAGACTCCGGAATCACCTGCCGGGCATGCCGGAACCATCTCTCAGACGTGCCACAACCACGTGCCGGAGAGACAAGAAGCACCTGCCGAGCTCGCCGGAAACACCTGCTGGGCATGCGAGAACCACCTGCCTGACAGGCCAAAATCATATGCCAGCTACGCCAAAACCACTTGGTGGACACTCCAGAATCACCTTGCGGGCATGCTGGGACCATGTCATGGACAGACTGCAAACACCTGCCGGACCTGCCTCTACCACCTGCCGAGCACGCCGGAAGCACCTGCTCGACTCACCAGAGCCACCTGCCGGACACACCAGAAACACCTGCAGGGTACGCCAGAACCACTTGGAGGACTCTCCGGGATCACCTGCCGGGCATTCCGGAACCACCTCTCAGACATGCCAGAAGCATGTGCCGGACACGCCGGAACCACCTGCCGAGTATGCCGGAACCACATGCTCCACTCCCCAGAAAAACCTGCTGGACACGCCAAAATCACCTGCTGGCTACGCCAGAACCACTCAGCAGACACTCCAGAACCACCTCCAGGACAGACCGGAACCACTTGCCGGACACGCCAGAATCACCAGCCGGCTACGCCACAACCACTTGTCAGACACTCCGGAATCACCTGCCGGGCATGCTGGAACCACATCACAGAGGTGCCGCAAACACATGCCGGAGACGGCGGAAGCACCTGCCAAGAATGCCGGAAGTTACTGATCCACTCCCCAGAGCCACCTGCTGGACACGCCAAAATCACCTGCCGGGTACGCCAGAACCACTTGGTGGATACTGCGGAATCACTTGCCGGTCATGCCAGCACAACCACTCAGAAGTGCCAGAAGCACATGCCGGACAGGCCGGAACCATCTCCCGGACAGACCGGAAACACAGCAAACACTCGCCGGAACCACCTGCTTGTCTCACCGGTCCCACCGCCGGACATGGAAAATCACCTGCCGGTTACGCCAGAGCCACTTGGCGAACACTCTGGAATCACCTGCCGGGCATGCCGGAACCACCTCTCAGACATGCCAGAACCATGTGCCTGAGATGCCGGAACCACACCCCGAACAGACCGAAGCTACCTGCCAGACCCGCCTGAACCACCTGCCGAGCACGCCGGAACCACCTGCTCGACTCGCCGGAACCACCTACCTGACATGCCAAAATCACCTGCCGGGTATGCCAGAACCACTTGGTGGACACTCAAGTATCATCTGCTGGACATGCCAGAACCAGCTCTCAGACACACCAGAACCACGTGCCGGACACGCCGGAAGCACCAGCTGAGCATGCCTGAGCCACCTGCTCGACTCGCAAGAAACACCTGCCGGACACGCCAAAATCACCTGCCGGGTACGCCAGAACCACTTGGCGGCCTCTCCGGAATCACCTGTCGGGCATGCCGGAAGCACCTCTCAGACTTGCCAGAACCATGTTCCGGACACGCCGGTACCACCTGCCGAGTGTGCCGGAACCACCTGATCCACTCCCCAGAACCACCTGCTGGACACGCCAAAATCACCTGCCGGCTACGCCAGAACCACTCGGGAGACACTCCGGAATCACCTGCCGGGCATGGCGGAACCACCTATCAGACATGCCGGAACCACATGTCAATGACACCGCAAGCACCTGCCGAGCACGCCAGAACGACCTGCTTGTCTCGCCAAAACCACCTGCTGGACACGCCGAAATCTCCTGCTGGCTAGGCCACAACCATTTGGTGAACTCTTCGGAATCACCTGTCGGGCCTGCTGGAACCACCTGCAGGCCACTCCAACATCACCTGCCAGCTATGCCAGAACCACTTGGCGGACACCATGGAAACACCTGTCGGGCCGGCCGGAACCACCTCTCAGACGTGCCGGAACCATGTGCCTGAGATGCCGGAACCACTCCCCGAACAGACCGAAACCACCTGCCAGACCCGCCTGAACCCCCTGGCGAGCACGCCTGATCCACCTGCTCAACTAGCCGGAACCACCTTCCCGACACGCCAAAATCAACCCCCTGGTATACCAGAACCACTTGGTGGACACTCTGGAATCATCTGCCGGACATGCCAGAACCAGCTCTCAGACACACCAGAACCACGTGCCAGAGACGCCGGAAGCACCAGCTGAGCATGCCTGAGCCACCTGCTCGACTCGCAAGAAACACCTGTCGGACATGCCCAAATCACCTGACGGGTACGCCAGAAACACTTGGCGGACGCTCTGGAATCACCTGTCGAGCGTGCCGGAACAACCTCTCAGATTTGCCAGAACCATGTTCCGGACACGCGGTACCACCTGCCAAGTATGCCGGAACCAGCTGATCCACTCCATAGAACCAGCTAGTGGACACGCCAAAATCAACTGCTGGCTACGCCGGAACCACCGGCTCGACTCGCCGGAACCACCGCCGGACATGCAAAATGACCTGCCGGCTAGGCCAGAACCACTTGGCGAACACTCCGGAATCACCTTTTGGGCATGCCGGAACCACCTCTCAGACTTGCCAGAACCATGTTCCGGACACGCCGGTACCACCTGCCGAGTATGCCGGAACCACCTGATCCACTCCCCAGAACCACCTGCTGGACACCCCAGAATCAACTGCCCGCAACGCCAGAACCACTCGGCAAACACTCCAGAACCACCTGCCGGGCATGCCGGAACCACCTCTCAGAGGTGCCAGAACCACATGCCGGACACTCCAGAATAACCTGCCTGGCATGCCGGAACCATCTCTCAGACGTGCCAGAACCATGTTCCGGACACGCCGGTACCACCTGCCGAGCTCGCCGGAACCACCTGCTGGACACGCGAAAATCACCTGCCGGCTACGCCAGAACCATTCAGCAGACACTCCGGAATCACCTGCCGGGCCGGCTGGAACCACCTGCTGGTCACTCCAACATCACCTTTCAGCTATGCCGGAACCACTTGGCGGACACTCCGGAATCACCTGTAGGGCCGGCCGGAACCACATCTCAGACGTGCCAGAACCATGTGCCTGAGATGCCGGAACCACACCCCGAACAGACCGAAACCACCTGCCAGACCCGCCTGAACCCCCTGGCGATCACGCCTGATCCACCTGCTCAACTAGCTGGAACCACCTTCCTGACACGCCAAAATCACCTGCCAGGAATACCAGAACCACTTGGTGGACACTCCGGAATCATCTGCCGGACATGCCAGAACCAGCTCTCAGACACACCAGAACCACGTGCCAGAGACGTCGGAAGCACCAGCTGAGCATGCCTGAGCCACCTGCTCGACTCGCAAGAATCACCTGTCGGACATGCCAAAATCACCTGCCGGGTACGCCAGAAACACTTGGCGGACGCTCCGGAATCACCTGTCGGGCGTGCTGGAACGACCTCTCAGACTTGCCAGAACCTCGTGCCGGACACGCCAGAACCACCTGCCGGACAGACAGGAACCACCTGCTGGACACCCCGGAACCACCGGCTTGACTCGCCGGAACCACCGCCGGACATGCAAAATGACCTGCCGCCTACGCCAGAACCACTTGGCGAACACTCCGGAATCACCTGTCGGGCATGCCGGAACCACCTCTCAGACTTGCCAGAACCATGTTCCGGACACGCTGGTACCACCTGCCGAGTATGCCGGAACCACATGATCCACTCCCCAGAACCACCTGCTGGACACGCCAGAATCACCTGCCGGCTACGCCAGAATCCCTTGGCGAACACTCCGGAATCACCTGCCGGGCATGGCGGAACCACCTTTCAGACATGCCGGAACCACATGCCAATGACACCGGAAGCACCTGCCGAGCACGCCAGAACCACCTTCTCGACTCGCCAAAACCACCTGCTGGACACGCCAAAATCACCTTCCGGATACGCCACAACCATTTGCTGAACACTTCGGAATCACCTGCCGGGCTGGCTGGAACCACCTGCCGGTCACGCCAACATCACCTGCCAGCTATGCCAGAACCACTTGGCGGACACCATGGAAACACCTGTCGGGCCGGCCGGAACCACCTATCAGACGTGCCAGAACCATGTGCCTGAGATGCCGGAACCACTCCCCGAACAGACCGAAACCACCTGCCAGACCCGCCTGAACCACCTGCCGAGCACGCCGGAACCACCTACTCGACTCGCTGGAACCACCTACCTGACACGCTAAAATCACCTGCCGGGTATGCCACAACCACTTGTTGGACACTCCGTAATCATCTGCCGGACATGCCAGAACCAGCTCTCAGACACACCAGAACCACGTGCCAGAGACGCCGGAATCACCAGCTGAGCATGCCTGAGCCACCTGCTCGACTCGCAAGATACACCTGTCGGACATGCCAAAATCACCTGCCGGGTACGCCAGAAACACTTGGCAGACGCTCCGGAATCACCTGTCGGGCGTGCCGGAACCACCTCTCAGACTTGCCAGAACCATGTTCTGGACACGCCGGGACCACCTGCCGAGTATGCCGGAACCAGCTCATCCACTCCCCAGAACCACCTAGTGGACACGCCAAAATCACCTGCTGGCTACGCCACAACGATTTGGTGAACTCTTCGGAATCACCTGCCGGGCAGGCTGGAACCACCTGCCGGTCACGCCAACATCACGTGCCGGGTACGCCAGAACCACGTGGCGGACACTCCAGAATCACCTGCCGGTCATGCCGGAACCATCTCTCAGACGTGCCAGAACCATGTTCCGGACACGCCGGTACCACCTGCCGAGGTCGCCGGAACCACCTGCTGGACATGCCAAAATCACCTGCCGGCTACGCCAGAACCACGCGGCAGACACTCCGGAATCACCTGCCGGGCTGGCTGGAACCCCCTGCCGGTCACGCCAACATCACCTTTCAGCTACGCCAGAACCACTTGGCGGACACTCCGGAAACACCTGTAGCGCCGGCCTGAACCACCTCTCAGACGTGCCAGAACCATGTGTCTGAGATGCCGGAACCACTCCCCGAACAGACCGAAACCACCTGCCAGACCCGCCTGAACCCCCTGGCGAGCACGCCTGATCCACCTGCTCAACTAGCGGGAACCACCTTCCTGCCACGCCAAAATGACCTGCCAGGTCTACCAGAACCACTTGGTGGACACTCCGGAATCATCTGCCGGACATGCCAGAACCAGCTCTCAGACACACCAGAACCACGTGCCAGAGACGCCGGAAGCACCAGCTGAACATGCCTGAGCCACCTGCTCGACTCGCAAGAAACCCCTGTCGGACATGCCAAAATCACCTGCCGGGTACGCCAGAAACACTTGGCGGACGCTCCGGAATCACCTGTCGGGCGTGCCGGAACCACCTCTCAGACTTGCCAGAACCATGTTCTGCACACGCCGGTACCACCTGCCGAGTATGCCGGAACCAGCTGATCCACTCCCCAGAACCACCTAGTGGACATGCCAAAATCAAATGCCGGCTATGCCAGAAGCTCTCGGCAGACACTCCGGAATAACATGCCAGGCATTCCGGAATCACCTCTCAGAGGTGCCAGAACCAAATGCCGCACAATCCGGAATCACCTCCCGGGCATGCCGGAACCATCTATCAGACGTGCCACAACCACGTGCCGGAGACACCGGAAGCCCCTCACGAGCTCGCCGGAACCACCTTCTGGACATGCCGGAACCACCTGCCTCACAGGCCAAAATCATATACCGGATACGCGAAAAACACTTGGCCGACACTCCAGAATCACCTGCCGGGCATGCCAGCACGACCTGTCAGAAGGTCCAGAAGCACGTGCCGGAGAGGCCGGAACCATCTCCCGGACAGACCGGAAACACAGGAAACACTCGCCGGAACCACCTGCTTGACTCACCGGTCCCACCAGCCGGATACGCCAAAATCACCTGCCCACTACACCAGAACCACTTGGCAGACAAGCCGGAATCACGTGAAGTGCATGACGACACAACCTCTCAGACGGGCCAGAACCTCGTGCCGGACACACCAGAACCACCTGCTGGACAGACAGGAACCTACTGCCGGACACGCAGGAACCACCGGCTCGACTCGCTGGAACCATTTCCGGACATGCAAATCACCTGCCGGCTACGCCAGAACCACTTGGCGAACACTCAGAAATCACCTGCCGGGCATGCCGGAACCACCTCTCAGACATGCCGGAACCACATGCCAATGACACCGGAAGCACCTGCCGAGCACGCCAGAACCACCTGCTCGACTCGCCAAAACCACCTGCTAGACACGCCAAAATCACCTGCTGGCTACGCCACAACCATTTGGTGAACTCTTCGGAATCACCTGCCGGGCTGGCTGGAACCACCTGCCGGTCACGCCAACATCACCTGCCATCTATGCCAGAACCACTTGGCGGACACCATGGAAACACCTGTCGGGCCGGCCGGAACCACCTCTCAGACGTGCCAGAACCATGTGCCTGAGATGCCGGAACCACACCCCGAACAGACCGAAACCACCTGCCAGACCCGCCTGAACCACCTGCCGAGCACGCCGGAACCACCTACTCGACGCGGCGGAACCACCTACCTGACACGCCAAAATCACCTTCCGGGTATGCCACAACCACTTGGTGGACACCCCGGAATCACCTGCCGGGCATGCCGGAACCATCTCTCAGACGTGCCAGAACCATGTTCCGGACACGCCGGTACCACCTGCCGAGCTCGCCGGAACCACCTGTTGGACACGCCAAAATCACCTGCCGGCTACGCCAGAACCACGCGGCAGACACTCCGGAATCACCTGCCGGGCTGGCTGGAAAGACCTGCCAGTCACGCCAACATCACATTTCAGCTACGCTAGAACCACTTGGCGGACACTCCGGAAACACCTGTCGGGCCGGCCGGAACTACCACTCAGACGTGCCAGAACCATGTGCCTGAGAAGCCGGAACCACTCCCCGAACAGACCGAAACCACCTGCCAGACCCGCCTGAACCCCCTGGCGAGCACGCCTGATCCACCTGCTCAACTAGCTGGAACCACCTTCCTGACACGCCAAAGTCACCTGCCAGGTATACCAGAACCACTTGGTGGACACTCCGGAATCATCTGCCGGACATGCCAGAACCAGCTCTCTGACACACCAGAACCACGTGCCAGAGACGCCGGAAGCACCAGCTGAGCATGCCTCAGCCACCTGCTCAACTCGCAAGAAACACCTGTCGGACATGCCAAAATCACCTGCCGGGTACGCCAGAAACACTTGACGGACGCTCCGGAATCACCTGTCGGGCGTGCCGGAACCACCTCTCAGACTTGCCAGAACAATGTTCTGGACACGCCGGTACCACCTGCCGAGTATGCCGGAACCAGCTGATCCACTCCCCAGAACCACCTAGTGGACACGCCAAAATCAACTGCCGGCTACGCCGGAACCACTGGCTCGACTCCCCGGAACCACCGCCGGACATGCAAAATGACCTGCCTGCTAGGCCAGAACCACTTGGCGAACACTCCGGAATCACCTGTCGGGCATGCCGGAACCACCTCTCAGACTTGCCAAAACCATGCTCCGGACACGCCGGTACCACCTGCCTAGTATGCCGGAACCACCTGTTCCACTCCCCAGAACCACCTGCTGGACACCCCAGAATCACCTGCCGGCAAAGCCAGAACCACTCGGCAGACACTCCGGAACCACCTGCCGGGCATGCCGGAACCACCTCTCAGAGGTGCCAGAACCACATGCCGGACACTCCGGAATCACCTGCCGGGCATTCCGGAACCATCTCTCAGACGTGCCAGAACCAGGTTCCGGACACGCCGGTACCACCTGCCGAGCTCGCTGGAACCACCTGCTGGACACGCCAAAATCACCTGCCGGCTACGCCCGAGCCACGCGGCAGACACTCCGGAATCACATGACTGGCATGCCGGAACCACCTGCTGGACATGCCGGAATCACCTGCCGGACATGCCGGAACCACCGGCTCGACTCGCCGGAACCATTGCCGGACATGCAAAATCACCTGCCGGGTATGCCAGAACCGCTTTGGGAACACTCCGGAATCACCTGCCGGGCATGTCAAAACCTCCTCTCAGACATGCCGGAACCACATGCCAATGACACCGGAAGCACCTGCCGAGCACGCCAGAACCACCTGCTCTACTCGCCAAAACCACCTGCTGGACACGCCAAAATCACCTTCCGGCTACGCCACAACCATTTGGTGAACACTCCGGAATCACATGCCGGGCTGGCTGGAACCACCTGCCGGTCACGCCAACATCACCTTTCAGCTACGCCAGAACCACTTGGCGGACACTCCGGAAACACCTGTCGGGCCGGCCGGAACCACCTATCAGACGTGCCGGAACCATGTGCCTGAGATGCCGGAACCACTCCCCGAACAGACCGAAACCACCTGCCAGACCCGCCTGAACCCCCTGGCGAGCACGCCTGATCCACCTGCTCAACTAGCCGGAACCACCTTCCTGACACGCCAAAATCACCTGCCAGGTCTACCAGAACCACTTGGTGGACACTCCGGAATCATCTGCCGACATGCCAGAACCAGCTCTCAGACACACCAGAACCACGTGCCAGAGATGCAGGAAGCACCAGCTGAGCATGCCTGAGCCACCTGCTCGACTCGCAAGAAACACCTGTCGGACATGCCAAAATCACCTGCCGGGTACGCCAGAAACACTTGGCGGACGCTCTGGAATCACCTGTCGGGCGTGCTGGAACCACCTATCAGACTTGCCAGAACCATGTTCTGGACATGCCGGTACCACCTGCCGAGTATGCCGGAACCAGCTGATCCACTCCCCAGAACCACCTAGTGGACACGCCAAAATCAACTGCCGGCTACGCCGGAACCACCGGCTCGACTCGCCGGAACGACCGCCGGACATGCAACATGACCTGCCGGCTAGGCCAGAACCACTTGGCGAACACTCCGGAATCACCTGTCGGGCATGCCAGAACCACCTCTCATACTTGCCAGAACCAAGTTCCTGACACGCCGGTACCACCTGCCGAGTATGCCGGAACGACCTGATCCACTCCCCAGAACCACCTGCTGGATACGCCAGAATCACCTGCCGGCTACTCCAGAACCACTCGGCAGACACTCCGTAACCAACTGCCGGGCATGCCGGAACCACCTCTCAGAGGTTCCAGAACCACATGCCGGACACTCCGGAATCACCTGCCGGGCATGCCGGAACCATCTCTCAGACGTGCCAGAACCTGGTTCCGGACATGCCGGGACCACCTGCCGAGCTCGCCGGAACCAACTGCTGGACACGCCAAAATCACCTGCCGGCTACGCCAGAACCACTCGGCAGACTCTCCGGAATCACATGCCGTGCATTCTGGAACCACCTCTCACAGGTGCCAGAACCAAATGCTGGACACTCCGGTATCACTTGCCGGGCCTGCTGGAACCACCTTATCCACTCCCCAGAACCACCTTCTGGACACGCCACAATCACCTGCCGACTACGCCAGAACCACTCGGCAGACACTCCGGAACCACCTGCCGGGCATGCCGGAACCACCTCTCAGAGGTGCCAGAACCACATGCCAGACACTACGGAATCACCTGCCGGGCATGCCGGAACCATCTCTCAGACGTGCCAGAACCACATGCCAGACACTCCGGAAACACCTGCCGGGCATGCTGGAACCACCTGCTGGAAATGCCGGAACCACCGGCTCGACTCGTCGGAACCATTGCCGGACATGCAAAATCACCTGCCGGCTACGCCAGAACCACTTGGCGAACACTCCGGAATCACCTGCCGGGCATGGCGGAACCACCTCTCAGACATGCCGGAACCACATGCCAATGACACCGGAAGCACCTGCCGAGCACGCCAGAACCACCTGCTCGACTCGCCAAAACCACCCACTGGACACGCCAAAATCACCTGCCGGCTACGCCACAACCATTTGGTGAACTCTTCGGAATCACCTGCCGGGCTGGCTGGAACCACCTGCCGGTCACGCCAGCATCACCTGCCAGCTATGCCCGAACCACTTGGCGGACACCATGGAAACACCTGTCGGGCCGGCCAGAAACCACCTATCAGACGTGCCAGAACCATGTGCCTGAGATGCCGGAACCACACCCCGAACAGACCGAAACCACCTGCCAGACCCGCCTGAACCACCTGCCGAGCACGCCGGAACCACCTACTCGACTCGCTGGAACCACCTACCTGACACGCTAAAATCACCTGCCGGGTATGCCACAACTATTTGGTGGACACTCCGGAATCATCTGCCGGACATGCCAGAACCAGCTCTCAGACACACCAGAACCACGTGCCGGACACGCCGGAAGCACCTGCTGAGCATGCCTGAGCCAAATGCTCGACTTGCAAGAAACACCTGCCAGACACGCCAAAATCACCTGCCGGGTACGCCAGAACCACGTGGCGGACACTCCAGAATCACCTGTCGGGCATGCCGGAACCAACTCTCAGACGTGCCAGAACCTCGTGCCAGTCACGGCAGAACCACCTGCCGGACAGACCGGAAACACCTGCTGGACACGCTGGAACCACCGGCTCGACACGCCAGAACCACCGCCGGACATGCAAAATGACTTGCCGGCTACGCCAGAACCACATGGCGAACACTCCGGAATCACCTGTCAGGCAACCCGGAACCACCTCTCAGACTTGCCAGAACCATGTTCCGGACACGCCGGTACCACTTGCCGAGTATGCCGGAACGACTTGATCCACTCCCCAGACCCACCTGCTGGATACGCCAGAATCACCTGCCGGCTACACCAGAACCACTCGGGAGACACTCCGTAACCAACTGCCGGGCATGCCGGAACCACCTCTCAGAGGTGCCAGAACCACATGCCGAACACTCCGGAATCACCTGCCGGGCATGCCTGAACCATCTCTCAGACGTGCCAGAACCATGTTCCGGACATGCCGGAACAACCTGCCGAGCTCACCGGAACCACCTGCTGGACAAGCCAAAATCACCTGCCGGCTACGCCAGAACCATTCTGCAGACACTCCGGAATCACATGCCAGGCATTCCGGAACCACCTCTCAGAGGTGCCAGAACCACATGCCGGACACAACGGAATCACCTGCCGGGCATGCCGGAACCACCTGCTGGACATGCCGGAACAACCGGCTCGACTCGCCAGAACCATTGCCGGACATGCAAAATCACCTGCCGGCTACGCCAGAACCACTTGGCGAACACTCCGGAATCACCTGCCGGGCATGGCGGAACCACCTCTCAGACATGCCGGAACCACATGCCAATGACACCGGAAGCACCTGCCGAGCACGCCAGAACCACCTGCTCGACTCCCCAAAACCACCCACTGGACAAGCCAAAATGATCCGCCGGCTACGCCAGAACCACTTGGCGAACACTCCGGAATCACCTGTCGGGCATGCCGGAACCACCTCTCAGACTTGCCAGAACCTGTTCCGGACACGCCGGTACCACCTGCCAAGTATGCCGGAACCACCTGATCCACTCCCCAGAACCACCTGCTGGACACGCCAGAATCACCTGCCGGCTACGCCAGAACCACTCGGAGACACTCCGGAATCACCTGCCGGGCATGCCGGAACCATCTCTCAGACGTGCCAGAACCATGTTCCGGACACGCCGGTACCCCCTGCCAAGCTCGCCGGAACCACCTGCTGAACACGCCAAAATCACCTGCTGGACATGCGAAAATCACCTGCAGGCTACGCCACAACCATTTGGTGAACACTTCGGAGTCACCTGCCGGACTGGCTGGAACCACCTGCCGGTCACGCCAACATCACCTGCCAGCTGTGCCAGAACCACTTGGCGGACACCATGGAAACACCTGTCGGGCCGTCCGGAACCACCTCTCAGAAGTGCCAGAACCATGTGCCTGAGATGCCGGAACCACACCCCTAAAAGACCGAAACCACCTGCCAGACCCGCCTGAACCACCTGCCGAGCAAGCCAGAACCACCTACTCGACTCGCCGGAACCACCTACCTGACACGCCAAAATCACATGCCGGGTATGGCACAACCACTTGGTGGACACTACGGAATCATCTGCCGGACATGCCAGAACCAGCTCTCAGACACACCAGAACCACGTGCCGGACACACCGGAAGCACCAGCTGAGCATGCCTGAGCCACATGCTCGACTTGCAAGAAACACCTGCCACACACGCCAAAATCACCTGGCAGGCATGCTGGAACCACCTCTCAGAGGTGCCACAACCACATGCTGGAGACGGCGGAAGCACCTGCCGAGAATGCCGGAAGTTCCTGATCCACTCCCCAGAACCACCTGCCGGACACGCCGATATCACCTGCCGGCTATGCCAGAACCACTCGGCGGACACTCCAGAATCACCTGCCGGGCATTCCAGCACAACCTCTCATAAGTGCCAGAAGCATGTGCCGGACAGGCCGGAACCATCTCCCGGACAGACCGGAAACACAGGAAACACTCGCCGGATCCAGCTGCTTGACTCACCGGTCCCACCTGCCGGACACGCCAAAATCACCTGCCCGCTACACCAGAACCACTTGGCGGAAAAGCCGGAATCACGTGAAGTGCATGGCGACACAACCTCTCAGACGTGCCAGAACCTCGTGCTGGACACACCAGAACCACCTGCTGGACAGACCGGAACCACCTGCCGGACACGCCGGAACCACCGGCTCGACTCGCCGGAACCATTGCCGGACATGCAAAATCACCTGCCGGCTACGCCAGAACCACTGGGCGACCACTCCGGGATCACCTGCCGGGCTTTCTGGAACCACCTGACGGTCATGCCAACATCACCTGCCAGCTATGCCAGAACCACTTGGCGGACACCATGGAAACACCTGTCGGGCCGGCCGGAACCACCTCTCAGACGTGCCAGAACCATGTGCCTGAGATGCCGGAACCACACCCCGAACAGACCGAAACCACCTGCCAGACCCGCCTGAACCCCCTGGCGAGCACTCCTGATCCACCTGCTCAACTAGCCGGAACCAACTTCCTGACACGCCAAAATCACCTGCCAGGTATACCAGAACCACTTGGTGGACACTCCGGAATCATCTGCCGGACATGCCAGAACCAGCTCTCAGACACACCAGAACCACGTGCCAGAGACGCCGGAAGCACCTGCTGAGCATGCCTGAGCCACCTTCTCGACTCGCAAGATACACCTGTCGGACATGCCAAAATCACCTGCCGGGTACGCCAGAAACACTTGGCGGACGCTCCGGAATCACCTGTCGGGCATGCCGGAACCACCTCTCAGACTTGCCAGAACCATGTTCTGGACACGCCGGTAGCACCTGCCGAGTATGCCGGAACCAGCTGATCCACTCCCCAGAACCACCTAGAGGACACGCCAAAATCAACTGCCGGCTACTCCAGAACCACTCGGCAGACACTCCGGAATCACATGCGAGGCATTCCGGAACCACCTCTCAGAGGTGCCACAACCAAATGCCGGACACTCCGGTATCACCTGCCGGGCATGCCGGAACAACCTCTCAGAGATGCAAGAACCACATGCCGGTCACTCCGGAATCACCAGCCGGGCATGCTGTAACCCTGTGCTGGACAAGCCGGAACCACCTGCCGGACATGCCGGAACCACCTGCCGGACATGCCGGAACCAGTGGCTCAACTCGCCAAAACCACCTGCTGCACACGCCAAAATCACCTGCCGGGTACGCCAGAACCACTCGGCAGACACTCCGGAATCACCTGCCGGGCTTGCTGGAAGCACCTGCCGGTCACGCCAACATCACCTGGCGGCTACGCCAGAACCAATTGGCGAGCACTCCGGAAGCACCTGCTGAGCACGCCGGAACCACCTGCTCGACTCGTCTGAACCACCTGCCGGACATGCCAAAATCACCTTCCGGCTACGCCAAAACCACTTGGTGGACTCTCTGGAATCACCTGCTGGGCATCACAGAACCACCTCTCAGACGTGCCGGAACAACGTGCCGGACACACCGGATCCACAACCCCGTAAGACCGGAACCACCTCTCAGAAGTGCCTGAAGCACGTGCCGGAGACGCCGGAAGGACCTGCCGAGCACGTCGGAACCACCTGCTGAAGTCACCTGAACCACCTGCGGGACACGCCAAAATCACCTGCCGGCTACGCCAGAACCACTTGGCAGACACTCCGGAATCACATGCCAGGCATTCCGGATCCACGTCTCAGAGGTGCCAGAACCACATGCCATACACTCTGGAATCACCTGCCGGGCATGCCGGAACCACCTCTCAGACGTGCCAGAACCATTTGCCGGAGACTCCGGAACCACCTGCCGAGTATGCCGGAAACACCTGCTCCACTCCCCAGAACCACCTGCTGGACATGCCAAACTCACGTGCCGGCTACACCAGAACCGCTCGGCGGACACTCCGGACCCACCTCCAGTACAGACCGGAACCACCTGCCGGACATGCTGGAACCACCTGCTTGACTCGCCACAACCACCTGCCTGACACGCCAGAATCACCACCCGGCTACGCTACAACCACTTGTCGGACACTCCGGAATCACCTGCCGGGCATGCTAGAACCACCTCTCAGAGGTGCCACAACCACATGCCGGAGACAGCGGAAGCACCTTCCGAGAATGCCGGAAGTGCCTGATCCACTCCCCAGAGCCACCTGCCGGACATGCCAAAATCACCTGCGGGCTAGGCCAGAACCACTTGGAGGTCTCTCGGGATCACCTGACGTGCATGCCAGTAACACCTCTCAGACGTACCAGAACCACGTGCGGGACACGCCGGAACCCACTACCGGACAGACCGGAACCACCTGCCGGACACGCCAGAATCACCTGCCGAGAACGCCGGAATCACCGGAACAGCTCGCCAGAAACACCTGCCGGACACGTCAAAATCACCTGCCGGACATGCCAAAATCACCTGCCAGCTACGCCAGAACCACTTGCCAGACACTCCAGAATCACCTGTCGGGCATGCCAGAACCACCTCTCAGACGTGCCAGAACCACGTGCCAGAGACACTGGATGCACCAGCTGAGTACTCCGGAACCTCCTGCTCGACTCGCCGAAACCACCTGCCGGAGATGCCAAAATCACCTGCCGGCTAGGCCAGAACCACGTGGCGGACACTATGGAATCACCTGCAGGGCATGCCGGAACCACCTCTCAGACGTGCCAGAACCACATGTCGGACACTCCGGAATCACGTGCCGGGCATGCCAGAACCACCTCTCAGACGTGCCACAACCACGTGCCGGAGAGACCGGAAGCACCTGCCGAGCTCGCCGGAACCACCTGCTGGACACGCCGGAACCACCTGCCTGACACGCCAAAATCACGTGACGGCTACGCAAAAACCACTTGGTGGACACTCCAGAATCACCTTCCGAGCATGCTGGAACCACGTCATGGACAGACTGCAAACACCTGCCAGACCTGCCTGAACCACCTGCAGAGCACGCCGGAACCACCTGATCCACTCCCCAGAACCACCTGCCACACATGCCAAAATCAACTGCCGGCTGCGCCAGAACCACTTGGCACATACTCCAGAATCACATGCCGGTCATGCCGGAACCACCTCTCAAACGTGCAAGAACCACATACCGGAGACGCCGGAAGCACGTGCTGAGCATGCCAGAACCACCTGTGCCACTCCACAGAACCACCTGCCCGTCACGCCAAAATCACCTGCCGGCTACGCCAGAACCACTTGGCAAACACTCCGGAATCACATGCAGGGCATGCCGGAACCACCTCTCAGCCATGCCAGTACCACGTGCCAGAGACACCGGATGCACCTGCCGAGCACGCCAGAACCTCCTGCTCGACTCGCCGGAACCACCTGCCGGAGACGCCAAAATCACCTGCCGGCTAGGCCAGAACCACGTGGCGCAATCTATGAAATCACATGCTGGGCATGCCGGAACGACCTCTCAGACGTGCCGGAAGCACGTGTGGGACACGCCGGAAGCACCTAATGGACAGACCGGAACCTCCTGGAGGACCCGCCTGAAATACCTGCTTAGCACTCCGGAACAACCTGCTCGACTCATTCGAGCCACCTGCTGGAAATGCCAAAATCACCAGCCGGCTATGCCAGAACCACTTGACGGACACTCCGGAATCACCTGCAGGGCATGCCGGAACCACCGCTCAGATGTGCAAGAACCACATGCCGCAGACTCCGGAATCACGTGCCGGGCATGCCGGAACAACCTCTCAAATCTGCCAAAATCAAGTGCCGGAGACGCCAGAAGCACCTGCCGAGCTAGCCGGCAGCACCTTCTCGAATCATCGGAACCACCTGTGGGACACACCAAAATCACCTGCCTGCTACATCAGAACCACTTGGTGGACAACCCGGAGTCACCTGCCGGACATGCCAGAACCACCTGTCAGACGTGCCGGAACCACGTGCCGCACACGCCGGAACCAACTCCTGGACAGACCAGAACCACCTACCGGACCTGCCTGAACCACCTGCCGAGCAGGAGGGAACCACCTGCCGGACACGCCAAAATCACCTGCCAGGTATACCAGAACCACTTGGTGGACACTCCGGAGTCATCTGCCGGACATACCAGAACCAGCTCTCAGACACACCAGAACCACGTGCCAGAGATGCCGGAAGCACCTCCAGAGCATGCCCGAGCCACCTGCTCGACTCACAAGAAACACCTGTCGGACACACCAAAATCACCTGCCGGCTATGCCAGAACCACCTGCCGGCTACGCCAGAACCACTAGGCAGACACTCCGGAATCACCTGCCAGGCATGCCGGAACCACCACTCAGAGGTGCCAGAACCACATGCCGGAGACCCCGGAATCACCTGCCGGGCATGCCGGAACCACCTCTCAGACGTGCCAGAACCACATGCCGGAGACTCCGGAATCACCTGCCGGGCATGCCGGAACCATCTCTCAGACGTGCCACAACCACGTGCCGGAGACACCAGAAGCACCTGCCGAGCTCGCCGGAAACACCTGCTGGACATGCGAGAACCACCTGCCTGACAGGCCAAAATCATATGCCAGCTACGCCAAAACCACTTGGTGGACACTCCAGAATCACCTTGCGGGCATGCCGGGACCACGTCATGGACAGACTGCAAACACCTGCCGGACCTGCCTGAACCACCTGCCGAGCACGCCGGAAGCACCTGCTCGACTCACCAGAGCCACCTGCCGGACACTCCACAAACACCTGCAGGGTACGCCAGAACCACTTGCAGGACTCTCCAGGATCACCTGCCGGGCATGCCGGAACCACCTCTCAGACATGCCAGAAGCATGTGCCGGACACGCCGGAACCACCTGCCGAGCATGCCGGAAGCACCTGCTCGACTCACCACAGCCACCTGCCGGACAAACCAGAAACACCTGCAGGGAACGCCAGAACCACTTGGAGGACTCTCCGGGATCACCTGCCGGGCATGCCGGAACCACCTCTCAGACATGCCAGAAGCATGTGCCGGACACGCCGGAACCACCTGCCGAGTATGCCGGAACCACATGCTCCACTCCCCAGAAAAACCTGCTGGACACGCCAAAATCACCTGCTGGCTACGCCAGAACCACTCAGCAGACACTCCAGAACCACCTCCAGGACAGACCGGAAAAACTTGCCGGACACGCCAGAATCACCAGCCGGCTACGCCACAACCACTTGTCAGACACTCCGGAATCACCTGCCGGGCATGCTGGAACCACATCACAGAGGTGCCGCAAACACATGCCGGAGACGGCGGAAGCACCTGCAGAGAATGCCGGCAGTTACTGATCCACTCCCCAGAGCCACCTGCTGGACACGCCAAAATCACCTGCCGGGTACGCCAGAACCACTTGGCGGACACTGCGGAATCACCTGCCGGTCATGCCAGCACAACCTCTCAGAAGTGCCAGAAGCACATGCCGGACAGGCCGGAACCATCTCCCGGACAGACCGGAAACACAGCAAACACTCGCCGGAACCACCTGCTTGTCTCACCGGTCCCACCGCCGGACATGGAAAATCACCTGCCGGTTACGCCAGAGCCACTTGGCGAACACTCTGGAATCACCTGCCGGGCATGCCGGAACCACCTCTCAGACATGCCAGAACCATGTGCCTGAGATGCCGGAACCACACCCCGAACAGACCGAAGCTACCTGCCAGACCCGCCTGAACCACCTGCCGAGCACGCCGGAACCACCTGCTCGACTCGCCGGAACCACCTACCTGACACGCCAAAATCACATGCCGGGTATGCCAGAACCACTTGGTGGACACTCAAGTATCATCTGCTGGACATGCCAGAACCAGCTCTCAGACACACCAGAACCACGTGCCGGACACGCCGGAAGCACCAGCTGAGCATGCCTGAGCCACCTGCTCGACTCGCAAGAAACACCTGCCGGACACGCCAAAATCACCTGCCGGGTACGCCAGAACCACTTGGCGGACTCTCCGGAATCACCTGTCGGGCATGCCGGAAGCACCTCTCAGACTTGCCAGAACCATGTTCCGGACACGCCGGTACCACCTGCCGAGTGTGCCGGAACCACCTGATCCACTCCCCAGAACCACCTGCTGGACACGCCAAAATCACCTGCCGGCTACGCCAGAACCACTCGGCAGAAAGTCCGGAATCACCTGCCGGCATGCCGGAACCACCTCTCAGACGTGCCAGAACCACGTGCAGGACACGCCGGAACCACCTGCCGAGCATGCAGGAACCACCTGCTCGACTCGCAGGACCCACCTGCCGGACACGCAAAAATCACCTGCTGGCTATGCCAGAACCACTTGCCAGACTTTCCAGAATCACCTGCCGGGAATGCCGGACCCACCTCTCAAATGTGCCAAAATCAAGTGCCGGAGACGCCAGAAGCACCTGCCAAGCTAGCTGGAAGCACCTGCTTGAATCGTCGGAACCACCTGTGGGACACGCCAAAATCACCAGCCAGCTACGCCAGAAACACTTGGTGGACAATCCGGAATCAACTGCAGGACATGTCAGAAAAACCTGTCAGACGTGGTGGAACCACGTGCCGGGCACGGCGGAACCACATCCCGGACTGACCGGAACCACCTACCGGACCTGCCTGAATCACCTGCTGAGCATGCCGGAACCACCTGCCGGACATGCCAAAATCACCTGCGGGCTAGGCCAGAACCACTTGGAGGACTCTCCGGGATCACCTGACGTGCATGCCAGTAACACCTCTCAGACGTACCAGAACCACGTGCGGGACACGCCGGAACCCACTACCGGACAGACCGGAACCACCTGCCGGACACGCCAGAATCACCTGCCGAGAACGCCGGAATCACCTGAACAGCTCGCCAGAAACACCTGCCGGACACGTCAAAATCACCTGCCGGACATGCCAAAATCACCTGCCAGCTACGCCAGAACCACTTGCCGGACACTCCAGAATCACCTGTCGGGCATGCCAGAACCACCTCTCAGACGTGCCAGAACCACGTGCCAGAGACACTGGATGCACCAGCTGAGTACTCCGGAACCTCCTGCTCGACTCGCCGAAACCACCTGCCGGAGATGCCAAAATCACCTGCCGGCTAGGCCAGAACCACGTGGCGGACACTATGGAATCACCTGCAGGGCATGCCGGAACCACCTCTCAGACGTGCCAGAACCACATGTCGGACACTCCGGAATCACCTGCCGGGCATGCCGGAACCACCTCTCAGACATGCCGCAACCATGTGCCGGAGAGACCGGAAGCACCTGCCGATCTCGCCGGAACCACCTGCTGGACACGCCGGAACCACCTGCCTGACACGCCAAAATCACGTGACGGCTACGCCAAAACCACTTGGTGGACACTCCAGAATCACCTTCCGAGCATGCTGGAACCACGTCATGGACAGACTGCAAACACCTGCCAGACCTGCCTGAACCACCTGCAGAGCACGCCGGAACCACCTGATCCATCCCCAGAACCACCTGCCACACATGCCAAAATCAACTGCCGGCTGCGCCAGAACCACTTGGCACATACTCCAGAATCACATGCCGGTCATGCCGGAACCACTTCTCAAACGTGCAAGAACCACATACCGGAGACGCCGGAAGCACGTGCTGAGCATGCCAGAACCACCTGTGCCACTCCACAGAACCACCTGCCCGTCACGCCAAAATCACGTGCCGAGAACGCCGGAATCACCTGAACAGCTCGCCAGAAACACCTGCCGGACATGTCAAAATCACCTGCCGGACATGCCAAAATCACCTGCCAGCTACGCCAGAACCACTTGCCGGACACTCCAGAATCACCTGTCGGGAATGCCAGAACCACCTCTCAGACGTGCCAGAACCACGTGCCAGAGACACTGGATGCACAAGCTGAGTACTCTGGAACCTCCTGCTCGACTCGCCGAAACCAACTGCCGGAGATGCCAAAATCACCTGCCGGCTAGGCCAGAACCACGTGGCACAATCTATGAAATCACATGCTGGGCATGCCGGAACGACCGCTCAGACGTGCCGGAAGCACGTGTGGGACACGCCGGAAGCACCTAATGGACAGACCGGAACCTCCTGGAGGACCCGCCTGAAATACCTGCTTAGCACTATGGAACAACCTGCTCGACTCATTCGAGCCACCTGCTGGAAATGCCAAAATCACCAGCCGGCTATGCCAGAACCACTTGACGGACACTCCGGAATCACCTGCAGGGCATGCCGGAACCACCGCTCAGATGTGCAAGAACCACATGCCGCAGACTCCGGAATCACGTGCCGGGCATGCCAGAACCACCTCTCAAATCTGCCAAAATCAAGTGCCGGAGACGCCAGAAGCACCTGCCGAGCTAGGCGGCAGCACCTTCTCGAATCATCGGAACCACCTGTGGGACACACCAAAATCACCTGCCTGCTACATCAGAACCACTTGGTGGACAACCCGGAGTCACCTGCCGGACATGCCAGAACCACCTGTCAGACGTGCCGGAACCACGTGCCGCACACGCCGGAACCAACTCCTGGACAGACCAGAACAACCTACCGGACCTGCCAGAACCACCTGCCGAGCAGGAGGGAACCACCTGCCGGACACGCCAAAATCACCTGCCAGGTATACCAGAACCACTTGGTGGACACTCCGGAATCATCTGCCGGACATACCAGAACCAGCTCTCAGACACACCAGAACCACGTGCCAGAGATGCCGGAAGCACCTCCAGAGCATGCCCGAGCCACCTGCTCGACTCGCAAGAAACACCTGTCAGACACGCCAAAATCACCTGCCGGCTATGCCAGAACCACCTGCCGGCTACGCCAGAACCACTAGGCAGACACTCCGGAATCACCTGCCAGGCATGCCGGAACCACCACTCAGAGGTGCCAGAACCACATGCCGGAGACTCCGGAATCACCTGCCGGGCATGCCGGAACCACCTCTCAGACGTGCCAGAACCACATGCCGGAGACTCCGGAATCACCTGCCGGGCATGCCGGAACCATCTCTCAGACGTGCCACAACCACGTGCCGGAGAGACCAGAAGCACCAGCCGAGCTCGCCGGAAACACCTGCTGGACATGCGAGAACCACCTGCCTGACAGGCCAAAATCATATGCCAGCTACACCAAAACCACTTGGTGGACACTCCAGAATCACCTTGCGGGCATGCCGGGACCACGTCATGGACAGACTGCAAACACCTGCCGGACCTGCCTGAACCACCTGCCGAGCACGCCGGAAGCACCTGCTCGACTCACCAGAGCCACCTGCCGGACACACCAGAAACACCTGCAGGGTACGCCAGAACCACTTGCAGGACTCTCCGGGATCACCTGCCGGGCATGCCGGAACCACCTCTCAGACATGCCAGAAGCATGTGCCGGACACGCCGGAACCACCTGCCGAGTATGCCGGAACCACATGCTCCACTCCCCAGAACCACCTGCTGGACACGCCAAAATCACCTGCTGGCTACGCCAGAACCACTCAGCAGACACTCCAGAACCACCTCCAGGACAGACCGGAACCACTTGCCGGACACGCCAGAATCACCAGCCGGCTACGCCACAACCACTTGTCAGACACTCCGGAATCACCTGCCGGGCATGCTGGAACCACATCACAGAGGTGCCGCAAACACATGCCGGAGACGGCGGAAGCACCTGCCGAGAATGCCGGAAGTTACTGATCCACTCCCCATAGGCACCTGCCGGAAACGCCAAAATCACCTGCCGGGTACGCCAGAACCACTTGGCAGACACTGCGGAATCACCTGCCGGTCATGCCAGCACAACCTCTCAGAAGTGCCAGAAGCACATGCCGGACAGGCCGGAACCATCTCCCGGACAGACCGGAAACACAGCAAACACTCGCCGGAACCACCTGCTTGTCTCACCGGTCCCACCGCCGGACATGGAAAATCACCTGCCGGTTACGCCAGAGCCACTTGGCGAACACTCTGGAATCACCTGCCGGGCATGCCGGAACCATCTCTCAGACATGCCAGAACCATGTGCCTGAGATGCCGGAACCACACCCCGAACAGACCGAAGCTACCTGCCAGACCCGCCTGAACCACCTGCCGAGCACGCCGGAACCACCTGCTCGACTCGCCGGAACCACCTACCTGACACGCCAAAATCACCTGCCGGGTATGCCAGAACCACTTGGTGGACACTCAAGTATCATCTGCTGGACATGCCAGAACCAGCTCTCAGACACACCAGAACCACGTGCCGGACACGCCGGAAGCACCAGCTGAGCATGCCTGAGCCACCTGCTCGACTCGCAAGAAACACCTGCCGGACATGCCAAAATCACCTGCCGGGTACGCCAGAACCACTTGGCGGACTCTCCGGAATCACCTGTCGGGCATGCCGGAAGCACCTCTCAGACTTGCCAGAACCATGTTCCGGACACGCCGGTACCACCTGCCGAGTGTGCCGGAACCACCTGATCCACTCCCCAGAACCACCTGCTGGACACGCCAAAATCACCTGCCGGCTACGCCAGAACCACTCGGCAGAAAGTCCGGAATCACCTGCCGGCATGCCGGAACCACCTCTCAGACGTGCCAGAACCACGTGCAGGACACGCCGGAACCACCTGCCGAGCATGCAGGAACCACCTGCTCGACTCGCAGGACCCACCTGCCGGACACGCAAAAATCACCTGCTGGCTATGCCAGAACCACTTGCCAGACTTTCCAGAATCACCTGCCGGGAATGCCGGACCCACCTCTCAAATGTGCCAAAATCAAGTGCCGGAGACGCCAGAAGCACCTGCCAAGCTAGCTGGAAGCACCTGCTTGAATCGTCGGAACCACCTGTGGGACACGCCAAAATCACCAGCCAGCTACGCCAGAAACACTTGGTGGACAATCCGGAATCAACTGCAGGACATGTCAGAAAAACCTGTCAGACGTGGTGGAACCACGTGCCGGGCACGGCGGAACCACCTCCCGGACAGACCGGAACCACCTACCGGACCTGCCTGAATCACCTGCTGAGCATGCCGGAACCACCTGCCGGACATGCCAAAATCACCTGCGGGCTAGGCCAGAACCACTTGGAGGACTCTCCGGGATCACCTGACGTGCATGCCAGTAACACCTCTCAGACGTACCAGAACCACGTGCGGGACACGCCGGAACCCACTACCGGACAGACCGGAACCACCTGCCGGACACGCCAGAATCACCTGCCGAGAACGCTGGAATCACCTGAACAGCTCGCCAGAAACACCTGCCGGACACGTCAAAATCACCTGCCGGACATGCCAAAATCACCTGCCAGCTACGCCAGAACCACTTGCCGGACACTCCAGAATCACCTGTCGGGCATGCCAGAACCACCTCTCAGACGTGCCAGAACCACGTGCCAGAGACACTGGATGCACCAGCTGAGTACTCCGGAACCTCCTGCTCGACTCGCCGAAACCACCTGCCGGAGATGCCAAAATCACCTGCCGGCTAGGCCAGAACCACGTGGCGGACACTATGGAATCACCTGCAGGGCATGCCGGAACCACCTCTCAGACGTGCCAGAACCACATGTCGGACACTCCGGAATCACCTGCCGGGCATGCCAGAACCACCTCTCAGACGTGCCACAACCACGTGCCGGAGAGACCGGAAGCACCTGCCGAGCTCGCCGGAACCACCTGCTGGACACGCCGGAACCACCTGCCTGACACGCCAAAATCACGTGACGGCTACGCCAAAACCACTTGGTGGACACTCCAGAATCACCTTCCGAGCATGCTGGAACCACGTCATGGACAGACTGCAAACACCTGCCAGACCTGCCTGAACCACCTGCAGAGCACGCCGGAACCACCTGATCCACTCCCCAGAACCACCTGCCACACATGCCAAAATCAACTGCCGGCTGCGCCAGAACCACTTGGCACATACTCCAGAATCACATGCCGGTCATGCCGGAACCACCTCTCAAACGTGCAAGAACCACATACCGGAGACGCCGGAAGCACGTGCTGAGCATGCCAGAACCACCTGTGCCACTCCACAGAACCACCTGCCCGTCACGCCAAAATCACCTGCCGGCTACGCCAGAACCACTTGGCAAACACTCCGGAATCACATGCAGGGCATGCCGGAACCACCTCTCAGCCATGCCAGTACCACGTGCCAGAGACACCGGATGCACCTGCCGAGCACGCCAGAACCTCCTGCTCGACTCGCCGGAACCACCTGCCGGAGACGCCAAAATCACCTGCCGGCTAGGCCAGAACCACGTGGCGCAATCTATGAAATCACATGCTGGGCATGCCGGAACGACCTCTCAGACGTGCCGGAAGCACGTGTGGGACACGCCGGAAGCACCTAATGGACAGACCGGAACCTCCTGGAGGACCCGCCTGAAATACCTGCTTAGCACTCCGGAACAACCTGCTCGACTCATTCGAGCCACCTGCTGGAAATGCCAAAATCACCAGCCGGCTATGCCAGAACCACTTGACGGACACTCCGGAATCACCTGCAGGGCATGCCGGAACCACCGCTCAGATGTGCAAGAACCACATGCCGCAGACTCCGGAATCACGTGCCGGGCATGCCGGAACCACCTCTCAAATCTGCCAAAATCAAGTGCCGGAGACGCCAGAAGCACCTGCCGAGCTAGCCGGCAGCACCTTCTCGAATCATCGGAACCACCTGTGGGACACACCAAAATCACCTGCCTGCTACATCAGAACCACTTGGTGGACAACCCGGAGTCACCTGCCGGACATGCCAGAACCACCTGTCAGACGTGCCGGAACCACGTGCCGCACACGCCGGAACCAACTCCTGGACAGACCAGAACCACCTACCGGACCTGCCTGAACCACCTGCTGAGCAGGAGGGAACCACCTGCCGGACACGCCAAAATCACCTGCCAGGTATACCAGAACCACTTGGTGGACACTCCGGAGTCATCTGCCGGACATACCAGAACCAGCTCTCAGACACACCAGAACCACGTGCCAGAGATGCCGGAAGCACCTCCAGAGCATGCCCGAGCCACCTGCTCGACTCACAAGAAACACCTGTCGGACACACCAAAATCACCTGCCGGCTATGCCAGAACCACCTGCCGGCTACGCCAGAACCACTAGGCAGACACTCCGGAATCACCTGCCAGGCATGCCGGAACCACCACTCAGAGGTGCCAGAACCACATGCCGGAGACTCCGGAATCACCTGCCGGGCATGCCGGAACCATCTCTCAGACGTGCCACAACCACGTGCCGGAGAGACCAGAAGCACCTGCCGAGCTCGCCGGAAACACCTGCTGGACATGCGAGAACCACCTGCCTGACAGGCCAAAATCATATGCCAGCTACGCCAAAACCACTTGGTGGACACTCCAGAATCACCTTGCGGGCATGCCGGGACCACGTCATGGACAGACTGCAAACACCTGCCGGACCTGCCTGAACCACCTGCCGAGCACGCCGGAAGCACCTGCTCGACTCACCAGAGCCACCTGCCGGACACACCAGAAACACCTGCAGGGTACGCCAGAACCACTTGCAGGACTCTCAGGGATCACCTGACGGGCAAGCCGGAACCACCTCTCAGACATGCCAGAAGCATGTGCCGGACACGCCGGAACCACCTGCCGAGTATGCCGGAACCACATGCTCCACTCCCCAGAACCACCTGCTGGACACGCCAAAATCACCTGCTGGCTACGCCAGAACCACTCAGCAGACACTCCAGAACCACCTCCAGGACAGACCGGAACCACTTGCCGGACACGCCAGGATCACCAGCCGGCTACGCCACAACCACTTGTCAGACACTCCGGAATCACCTGCCGGGCATGCTGGAACCACATCACAGAGGTGCCGCAAACACATGCCGGAGACGGCGGAATCACCTGCCGAGAATGCCGGCAGTTACTGATCCACTCCCCAGAGCCACCTGCTGGACACGCCAAAATCACCTGCCGGGTACGCCAGAACCACTTGGCGGACACTGCGGAATCACCTGCCGGTCATGCCAGCACAACCTCTCAGAAGTGCCAGAAGCACATGCCGGACAGGCCGGAACCATCTCCCGGACAGACCGGAAACACAGCAAACACTCGCCGGAACCACCTGCTTGTCTCACCGGTCCCACCGCCGGACATGGAAAATCACCTGCCGGTTACGCCAGAGCCACTTGGCGAACACTCTGGAATCACCTGCCGGGCATGCCGGAACCACCTCTCAGACATGCCAGAACCATGTGCCTGAGATGCCGGAACCAGACCCCGAACAGACCGAAGCTACCTGCCAGACCCGCCTGAACCACCTGCCGAGCACGCCGGAACCAACTGCTCGACTCGCCGGAACCACCTACCTGACACGCCAAAATCACATGCCGGGTATGCCAGAACCACTTGGTGGACACTCAAGTATCATCTGCTGGACATGCCAGAACCAGCTCTCAGACACACCAGAACCACGTGCCGGACACGCCGGAAGCACCAGCTGAGCATGCCTGAGCCACCTGCTCGACTCGCAAGAAACACCTGCCGGACACGCCAAAATCACCTGCCGGGTACGCCAGAACCACTTGGCGGACCCTCCGGAATCACCTGCCGGGCATGCTGGAACCACACCACAGAGGTGCCGCAAACACATGCCGGAGATGGCGGAAGCACCTGCCGAGAATGCCGGAAGTTACTGATCCACTCCCCAGAGCCGCCTGCCGGACACGCCAAAATCACCTGCCGGGTACGCCAGAACCACTTGGCGGACTCTCCGGAATCACCTGTCGGGCATGCCGGAAGCACCTCTCAGACTTGCCAGAACCATGTTCCGGACACGCCGGTACCACCTGCCGAGTGTGCCGGAACCACCTGATCCACTCCCCAGAACCACCTGCTGGACACGCCAAAATCACCTGCCGGCTACGCCAGAACCACTCGGCAGAAAGTCCGGAATCACCTGCCGGCATGCCGGAACCACCTCTCAGATGTGCCAGAACCACGTGCAGGACACGCCGGAACCACCTGCCGAGCATGCAGGAACCACCTGCTCGACTCGCAGGACCCACCTGCCGGACACGCAAAAATCACCTGCTGGCTATGCCAGAACCACTTGCCAGACTTTCCAGAATCACCTGCCGGGAATGCCGGACCCACCTCTCAAATGTGCCAAAATCAAGTGCCGGAGACGCCAGAAGCACCTGCCAAGCTAGCTGGAAGCACCTGCTTGAATCGTCGGAACCACCTGTGGGACACGCCAAAATCACCAGCCAGCTACGCCAGAAACACTTGGTGGACAATCTGGAATCAACTGCAGGACATGTCAGAAAAACCTGTCAGACGTGGTGGAACCACGTGCCGGGCACGGCGGAACCACCTCCCGGACTGACCGGAACCACCTACCGGACCTGCCTGAATCACCTGCTGAGCATGCCGGAACCACCTGCCGGACATGCCAAAATCACCTGCGGGCTAGGCCAGAACCACTTGGAGGACTCTCCGGGATCACTTGACGTGCATGCCAGTAACACCTCTCAGACGTACCAGAACCACGTGCGGGACACGCCGGAACCCACTACCGGACAGACCGGAACCACCTGCCGGACACGCCAGAATCACCTGCCGAGAACGCCGGAATCACCTGAACAGCTCGCCAGAAACACCTGCCGGACACGTCAAAATCACCTGCCGGACATGCCAAAATCACCTGCCAGCTACGCCAGAACCACTTGCCGGACACTCCAGAATCACCTGTTGGGCATGCCAGAACCACCTCTCAGACGTGCCAGAACCACGTGCCAGAGACACTGGATGCACCAGCTGAGTACTCCGGAACCTCCTGCTCGACTCGCCGAAACCACCTGCCGGAGATGCCAAAATCACCTGCCGGCTAGGCCAGAACCACGTGGCGGACACTATGGAATCACCTGCAGGGCATGCCGGAACCACCTCTCAGACGTGCCAGAACCACATGTCGGACACTCCGGAATTACCTGCCAGGCATGCCAGAACCACCTCTCAGACGTGCCACAACCATGTGCCGGAGAGACCGGAAGCACCTGCCGATCTCGCCGGAACCACCTGCTGGACACGCCAGAACCACCTGCCTGACACGCCAAAATCACGTGATGGCTACGCCAAAACCACTTGGTGGACACTCCAGAATCACCTTCCGAGCATGCTGGAACCACGTCATGGACAGACTGCAAACACCTGCCAGACCTGCCTGAACCACCTGCAGAGCACGCCGGAACCACCTGATCCACTCCCCAGAACCACCTGCCACACATGCCAAAATCAACTGCCGGCTGCGCCAGAACCACTTGGCACATACTCCAGAATCACATGCCGGTCATGCCGGAACCACTTCTCAAACGTGCAAGAACCACATACCGGAGACGCCGGAAGCACGTGCTGAGCATGCCAGAACCACCTGTGCCACTCCACAGAACCACCTGCCGGTCACGCCAAAATCACCTGCCGGCTACGCCAGAACCACTTGGCAAACACTCCGGAATCACATGCAGGGCATGCCGGAACCACCTCTCAGCCATGCCAGTACCACGTGCCAGAGACACCGGATGCACCTGCCGAGCACGCCAGAACCTCCTGCTCGACTCGCCGGAACCACCTGCCGGAGACGCCAAAATCACCTGCCGGCTAGGCCAGAACCACGTGGCGCAATCTATGAAATCACATGCTGGGCATGCCGGAACGACCTCTCAGACGTGCCGGAAGCACGTGTGGGACACGCCGGAAGCACCTAATGGACAGATCGGAACCTCCTGGAGGACCCGCCTGAAATACCTGCTTAGCACTCCGGAACAACCTGCTCGACTCATTCGAGCCACCTGCTGGAAATGCCAAAATCACCAGCCGGCTATGCCAGAACCACTTGACGGACACTCCGGAATCACCTGCAGGGCATGCCGGAACCACCGCTCAGATGTGCAAGAACCACATGCCGCAGACTCCGGAATCACGTGCCGGGCATGCCGGAACCACCTCTCAAATCTGCCAAAATCAAGTGCCGGAGACGCCAGAAGCACCTGCCGAGCTAGCCGGCAGCACCTTCTCGAATCATCGGAACCACCTGTGGGACACACCAAAATCACCTGCCTGCTACATCAGAACCACTTGGTGGACAACCCGGAGTCACCTGCCGGACATGCCAGAACCACCTGTCAGACGTGCCGGAACCACGTGCCGCACACGCCGGAACCAACTCCTGGACAGACCAGAACCACCTACCGGACCTGCCTGAACCACCTGCCGAGCAGGAGGGAACCACCTGCCGGACACGCCAAAATCACCTGCCAGGTATACCAGAACCACTTGGTGGACACTCCGGAGTCATCTGCCGGACATACCAGAACCAGCTCTCAGACACACCAGAACCACGTGCCAGAGATGCCGGAAGCACCTCGAGAGCATGCCCGAGCCACCTGCTCGACTCACAAGAAACACCTGTCGGACACACCAAAATCACCTGCCGGCTATGCCAGAACCACCTGCCGGCTACGCCAGAACCACTAGGCAGACACTCCGGAATCACCTGCCAGGCATGCCGGAACCACCACTCAGAGGTGCCAGAACCACATGCCGGAGACCCCGGAATCACCTGCCGGGCATGCCGGAACCACCTCTCAGACGTGCCAGAACCACATGCCGGAGACTCCGGAATCACCTGCCGGGCATGCCGGAACCATCTCTCAGACGTGCCACAACCACGTGCCCGAGAGACCAGAAGCACCTGCCGAGCTCGCCGGAAACACCTGCTGGACATGCGAGAACCACCTGCCTGACAGGCCAAAATCATATGCCAGCTACGCCAAAACCCCTTGGTGGACACTCCAGAATCACCTTGCGGGCATGCCGGGACCACGTCATGGACAGACTGCAAACACCTGCCGGACCTGCCTGAACCACCTGCCGAGCACGCCGGAAGCACCTGCTCGACTCACCAGAGCCACCTGCCGGACACACCAGAAACACCTGCAGGGTACGCCAGAACCACTTGCAGGACTCTCCGGGATCACCTGCCGGGCATGCCGGAACCACCTCTCAGACATGCCAGAAGCATGTGCCGGACACGCCGGAACCACCTGCCGAGTATGCCGGAACCACATGCTCCACTCCCCAGAACCACCTGCTGGACACGCCAAAATCACCTGCTGGCTACGCCAGAACCACTCAGCAGACACTCCAGAACCACCTCCAGGACAGACCGGAACCACTTGCCGGACACGCCAGAATCACCAGCCGGCTACGCCACAACCACTTGTCAGACACTCCGGAATCACCTGCCGGGCATGCTGGAACCACATCACAGAGGTGCCGCAAACACATGCCGGAGACGGCGGAAGCACCTGCCGAGAATGCCGGCAGTTACTGATCCACTCCCCAGAGCCACCTGCTGGACACGCCAAAATCACCTGCCGGGTACGCCAGAACCACTTGGCGGACACTGCGGAATCACCTGCCGGTCATGCCAGCACAACCTCTCAGAAGTGCCAGAAGCACATGCCGGACAGGCCGGAACCATCTCCCGGACAGACCGGAAACACAGCAAACACTCGCCGGAACCACCTGCTTGTCTCACCGGTCCCACCGCCGGACATGGAAAATCACCTGCCGGTTACGCCAGAGCCACTTGGCGAACACTCTGGAATCACCTGCCGGGCATGCCGGAACCACCTCTCAGACATGCCAGAACCATGTGCCTGAGATGCCAGAACCACACCCCGAACAGACCGAAGCTACCTGCCAGACCCGCATGAACCACCTGCCGAGCACGCCGGAAACACCTGCTCGACTCGCCGGAACCACGTACCTGACATGCCAAAATCACCTGCCGGGTATGCCAGAACCACGTGGTGGACACTCAAGTATCATCTGCTGGACATGCCAGAACCAGCTCTCAGACACACCAGAACCACGTGCCGGACACGCCGGAAGCACCAGCTGAGCATGCCTGAGCCACCTGCTCGACTCGCAAGAAACACCTGCCGGACACGCCAAAATCACCTGCCGGGTACGCCAGAACCACTTGGCGGACTCTCCGGAATCACCTGTCGGGCATGCCGGAAGCACCTCTCAGACTTGCCAGAACCATGTTCCGGACACGCCGGTACCACCTGCCGAGTGTGCCGGAACCACCTGATCCACTCCCCAGAACCACCTGCTGGACACGCCAAAATCACCTGCCGGCTACGCCAGAACCACTCGGCAGAAAGTCCGGAATCACCTGCCGGCATGCCGGAACCACCTCTCAGACGTGCCAGAACCACGTGCAGGACACGCCGGAACCACCTGCCGAGCATGCAGGAACCACCTGCTCGACTCGCAGGACCCACCTGCCGGACACGCAAAAATCACCTGCTGGCTATGCCAGAACCACTTGCCAGACTTTCCAGAATCACCTGCCGGGAATGCCGGACCCACCTCTCAAATGTGCCAAAATCAAGTGCCGGAGACGCCAGAAGCACCTGCCAAATAGCTGAAAGCACCTGCTTGAATCGTCGGAACCACCTGTGGGACACGCCAAAATCACCAGCCAGCTACGCCAGAAACACTTGGTGGACAATCCGGAATCAACTGCAGGACATGTCAGAAAAACCTGTCAGACGTGCTGGAACCACGTGCCGGGCACGGCGGAACCACCTCCCGGACAGACCGGAAACACAGGAAACACTCGCTGGAACCACCTGCTTGTCTCACCGGTCCCACTGCCGGACATGGAAAATCACCTGCCGGTTACGCCAGAGCCACTTGGCGAACACTCTGGAATCACCTGCCGGGCATGCCGGAACCACCTCTCAGACATGCCAGAACCATGTGCCTGAGATGCCGGAACCACACCCCGAACAGACCGAAGCTACCTGCCAGACCCGCCTGAACCACCTGCCGAGCACGCCGGAACCACCTGCTCGACTCGCTGGAACCACCTACCTGACACGCCAAAATCACATGCCGGGTATGCCAGAACCACTTGGTGGACACTCAAGTATCATCTGCTGGACATGCCAGAACCAGCTCTCAGACACACCAGAACCACGTGCCGGACACGCCGGAAGCACCAGCTGAGCATGCCTGAGCCACCTGCTCGACTCGCAAGAAACACCTGCCGGACACGCCAAAATCACCTGCCGGGTACGCCAGAACCACTTGGCGGACTCTCCGGAATCACCTGCCGGGCATGCTGGAACCACATCACAGAGGTGCCGCAAACACATGCCGGAGATGGCGGAAGCACCTGCCGAGAATGCCGGAAGTTACTGATCCACTCCCCAGAGCCACCTGCCGGACACGCCAAAATCACCTGCCGGGTACGCCAGAACCACTTGGCGGACTCTCCGGAATCACCTGTCGGGCATGCCGGAAGCACCTCACAGACTTGCCAGAACCATGTTCCGGACACGCCGGTACCACCTGCCGAGTGTGCCGGAACCACCTGATCCACTCCCCAGAACCACCTGCTGGACACGCCAAAATCACCTGCCGGCTACGCCAGAACCACTCGGCAGAAAGTCCGGAATCACCTGCCGGCATGCCGGAACCACCTCTCAGACGTGCCAGAACCACGTGCAGGACAGGCCGGAACCACCTGCCGAGCATGCTGGAACCACCTGCTCGACTCGCAGGACCCACCTGCCGGACACGCAAAAATCACCTGCTGGCTATGCCAGAACCACTTGCCAGACTTTCCAGAATCACCTGCCGGGAATGCCGGACCCACCTCTCAAATGTGCCAAAATCAAGTGCCGGAGACGCCAGAAGCACCTGCCAAGCTAGCTGAAAGCACCTGCTTGAATCGTCGGAACCACCTGTGGGACACGCCAAAATCACCAGCCAGCTACGCCAGAAACACTTGGTGGACAATCCGGAATCAACTGCAGGACATGTCAGAAAAACCTGTCAGACGTGCTGGAACCACGTGCCGGGCACGGCGGAACCACCTCCCGGACAGACCGGAACCACCTACCGGACCTGCCTGAATCACCTGCTGAGCATGCCGGAACCACCTGCCGGACACGCCAGAATCACCTGCCGAGAACGCCGGAATCACCTGAACAGCTCGCCAGAAACACCTGCCGGACACGTCAAAATCACCTGCCGGACATGCCAAAATCACCTGCCAGCTACGCCAGAACCACTTGCCGGACACTCCAGAATCACCTGTCGGGCATGCCAGAACCACCTCTCAGACGTGCCAGAACCACGTGCCAGAGACACTGGATGCACCAGCTGAGTACTCCGGAACCTCCTGCTCGACTCGCCGAAACCACCTGCCGGAGATGCCAAAATCACCTGCCGGCTAGGCCAGAAACACGTGGCGGACACTATGGAATCACCTGCAGGGCATGCCGGAACCACCTCTCAGACGTGCCAGAACCACATGTCGGACACTCCGGAATTACCTGCCGGGCATGCCAGAACCACCTCTCAGACGTGCCACAACCATGTGCCGGAGAGACCGGAAGCACCTGCCGAGCTCGCCGGAACCACCTGCTGGACACGCCAGAACCACCTGCCTGACACGCCAAAATCACGTGATGGCTACGCCAAAACCACTTGGTGGACACTCCAGAATCACCTTCCGAGCATGCTGGAACCACGTCATGGACAGACTGCAAACACCTGCCAGACCTGCCTGAACCACCTGCAGAGCACGCCGGAACCACCTGATCCACTCCCCAGAACCACCTGCCACACATGCCAAAATCAACTGCCGGCTGCGCCAGAACCACTTGGCACATACTCCAGAATCACATGCCGGTCATGCCGGAACCACCTCTCAAACGTGCAAGAACCACATACCGGAGACGCCGGAAGCACGTGCTGAGCATGCCAGAACCACCTGTGCCACTCCACAGAACCACCTGCCCGTCACGCCAAAATCACCTGCCGGCTACGCCAGAACCACTTGGCAAACACTCCGGAATCACATGCAGGGCATGCCGGAACCACCTCTCAGCCATGCCAGTACCACGTGCCAGAGACACCGGATGCACCTGCCGAGCACGCCAGAACCTCCTGCTCGACTCGCCGGAACCACCTGCCGGAGACGCCAAAATCACCTGCCGGCTAGGCCAGAACCACGTGGCGCAATCTATGAAATCACATGCTGGGCATGCCGGAACGACCTCTCAGACGTGCCGGAAGCACGTGTGGCACACGCCGGAAGCACCTAATGGACAGATCGGAACCTCCTGGAGGACCCGCCTGAAATACCTGCTTAGCACTCCGGAACAACCTGCTCGACTCATTCGAGCCACCTGCTGGAAATGCCAAAATCACCAGCCGGCTATGCCAGAACCACTTGACGGACACTCCGGAATCACCTGCAGGGCATGCCGGAACCACCGCTCAGATGTGCAAGAACCACATGCCGCAGACTCCGGAATCACGTGCCGGGCATGCCGGAACCACCTCTCAAATCTGCCAAAATCAAGTGCCGGAGACGCCAGAAGCACCTGCCGAGCTAGCCGGCAGCACCTTCTCGAATCATCGGAACCACCTGTGGGACACACCAAAATCACCTGCCTGCTACATCAGAACCACTTGGTGGACAACCCGGAGTCACCTGCCGGACATGCCAGAACCACCTGTCAGACGTGCCGGAACCACGTGCCGCACACGCCGGAACCAACTCCTGGACAGACCAGAACCACCTACCGGACCTGCCTGAACCACCTGCCGAGCAGGAGGGAACCACCTGCCGGACACGCCAAAATCACCTGCCAGGTATACCAGAACCACTTGGTGGACACTCCGGAGTCATCTGCCGGACATACCAGAACCAGCTCTCAGACACACCAGAACCACGTGCCAGAGATGCCGGAAGCACCTCCAGAGCATGCCCGAGCCACCTGCTCGACTCACAAGAAACACCTGTCGGACACACCAAAATCACCTGCCGGCTATGCCAGAACCACCTGCCGGCTACGCCAGAACCACTAGGCAGACACTCCGGAATCACCTGCCAGGCATGCCGGAACCACCACTCAGAGGTGCCAGAACCACATGCCGGAGACCCCGGAATCACCTGCCGGGCATGCCGGAACCACCTCTCAGACGTGCCAGAACCACATGCCGGAGACTCCGGAATCACCTGCCGGGCATGCCGGAACCATCTCTCAGACGTGCCACAACCACGTGCCCGAGAGACCAGAAGCACCTGCCGAGCTCGCCGGAAACACCTGCTGGACATGCGAGAACCACCTGCCTGACAGGCCAAAATCATATGCCAGCTACGCCAAAACCCCTTGGTGGACACTCCAGAATCACCTTGCGGGCATGCCGGGACCACGTCATGGACAGACTGCAAACACCTGCCGGACCTGCCTGAACCACCTGCCGAGCACGCCGGAAGCACCTGCTCGACTCACCAGAGCCACCTGCCGGACACACCAGAAACACCTGCAGGGTACGCCAGAACCACTTGCAGGACTCTCCGGGATCACCTGCCGGGCATGCCGGAACCACCTCTCAGACATGCCAGAAGCATGTGCCGGACACGCCGGAACCACCTGCCGAGTATGCCGGAACCACATGCTCCACTCCCCAGAACCACCTGCTGGACACGCCAAAATCACCTGCTGGCTACGCCAGAACCACTCAGCAGACACTCCAGAACCACCTCCAGGACAGACCGGAACCACTTGCCGGACACGCCAGAATCACCAGCCGGCTACGCCACAACCACTTGTCAGACACTCCGGAATCACCTGCCGGGCATGCTGGAACCACATCACAGAGGTGCCGCAAACACATGCCGGAGACGGCGGAAGCACCTGCCGAGAATGCCGGCAGTTACTGATCCACTCCCCAGAGCCACCTGCTGGACACGCCAAAATCACCTGCCGGGTACGCCAGAACCACTTGGCGGACACTGCGGAATCACCTGCCGGTCATGCCAGCACAACCTCTCAGAAGTGCCAGAAGCACATGCCGGACAGGCCGGAACCATCTCCCGGACAGACCGGAAACACAGCAAACACTCGCCGGAACCACCTGCTTGTCTCACCGGTCCCACTGCCGGACATGGAAAATCACCTGCCGGTTACGCCAGAGCCACTTGGCGAACACTCTGGAATCACCTGCCGGGCATGCCGGAACCACCTCTCAGACATGCCAGAACCATGTGCCTGAGATGCCAGAACCACACCCCGAACAGACCGAAGCTACCTGCCAGACCCGCCTGAACCACCTGCCGAGCACGCCGGAAACACCTGCTCGACTCGCCGGAACCACGTACCTGACATGCCAAAATCACCTGCCGGGTATGCCAGAACCACGTGGTGGACACTCAAGTATCATCTGCTGGACATGCCAGAACCAGCTCTCAGACACACCAGAACCACGTGCCGGACACGCCGGAAGCACCAGCTGAGCATGCCTGAGCCACCTGCTCGACTCGCAAGAAACACCTGCCGGACACGCCAAAATCACCTGCCGGGTACGCCAGAACCACTTGGCGGACTCTCCGGAATCACCTGTCGGGCATGCCGGAAGCACCTCTCAGACTTGCCAGAACCATGTTCCGGACACGCCGGTACCACCTGCCGAGTGTGCCGGAACCACCTGATCCACTCCCCAGAACCACCTGCCGGACACGCCAAAATCACCTGCCGGCTACGCCAGAACCACTCGGCAGAAAGTCCGGAATCACCTGCCGGCATGCCGGAACCACCTCTCAGACGTGCCAGAACCACGTGCAGGACACGCCGGAACCACCTGCCGAGCATGCAGGAACCACCTGCTCGACTCGCAGGACCCACCTGCCGGACACGCAAAAATCACCTGCTGGCTATGCCAGAACCACTTGCCAGACTTTCCAGAATCACCTGCCGGGAATGCCGGACCCACCTCTCAAATGTGCCAAAATCAAGTGCCGGAGACGCCAGAAGCACCTGCCAAATAGCTGAAAGCACCTGCTTGAATCGTCGGAACCACCTGTGGGACACGCCAAAATCACCAGCCAGCTACGCCAGAAACACTTGGTGGACAATCCGGAATCAACTGCAGGACATGTCAGAAAAACCTGTCAGACGTGCTGGAACCACGTGCCGGGCACGGCGGAACCACCTCCCGGACAGACCGGAAACACAGGAAACACTCGCCGGAACCACCTGCTTGTCTCACCGGTCCCACTGCCGGACATGGAAAATCACCTGCCGGTTACGCCAGAGCCACTTGGCGAACACTCTGGAATCACCTGCCGGGCATGCCGGAACCACCTCTCAGACATGCCAGAACCATGTGCCTGAGATGCCGGAACCACACCCCGAACAGACCGAAGCTACCTGCCAGACCCGCCTGAACCACCTGCCGAGCACGCCGGAACCACCTGCTCGACTCGCTGGAACCACCTACCTGACACGCCAAAATCACCTGCCGGGTATGCCAGAACCACTTGGTGGACACTCAAGTATCATCTGCTGGACATGCCAGAACCAGCTCTCAGACACACCAGAACCACGTGCCGGACACGCCGGAAGCACCAGCTGAGCATGCCTGAGCCACCTGCTCGACTCGCAAGAAACACCTGCCGGACACGCCAAAATCACCTGCCGGGTACGCCAGAACCACTTGGCGGACTCTCCGGAATCACCTGCCGGGCATGCTGGAACCACATCACAGAGGTGCCGCAAACACATGCCGGAGATGGCGGAAGCACCTGCCGAGAATGCCGGAAGTTACTGATCCACTCCCCAGAGCCACCTGCCGGACACGCCAAAATCACCTGCCGGGTACGCCAGAACCACTTGGCGGACTCTCCGGAATCACCTGTCGGGCATGCCGGAAGCACCTCACAGACTTGCCAGAACCATGTTCCGGACACGCCGGTACCACCTGCCGAGTGTGCCGGAACCACCTGATCCACTCCCCAGAACCACCTGCTGGACACGCCAAAATCACCTGCCGGCTACGCCAGAACCACTCGGCAGAAAGTCCGGAATCACCTGCCGGCATGCCGGAACCACCTCTCAGACGTGCCAGAACCACGTGCAGGACAGGCCGGAACCACCTGCCGAGCATGCTGGAACCACCTGCTCGACTCGCAGGACCCACCTGCCGGACACGCAAAAATCACCTGCTGGCTATGCCAGAACCACTTGCCAGACTTTCCAGAATCACCTGCCGGGAATGCCGGACCCACCTCTCAAATGTGCCAAAATCAAGTGCCGGAGACGCCAGAAGCACCTGCCAAGCTAGCTGAAAGCACCTGCTTGAATCGTCGGAACCACCTGTGGGACACGCCAAAATCACCAGCCAGCTACGCCAGAAACACTTGGTGGACAATCCGGAATCAACTGCAGGACATGTCAGAAAAACCTGTCAGACGTGCTGGAACCACGTGCCGGGCACGGCGGAACCACCTCCCGGACAGACCGGAACCACCTACCGGACCTGCCTGAATCACCTGCTGAGAATGCCGGAACCACCTGCCGGACACGCCAGAATCACCTGCCGAGAACGCCGGAATCACCTGAACAGCTCGCCAGAAACACCTGCCGGACACGTCAAAATCACCTGCCGGACATGCCAAAATCACCTGCCAGCTACGCCAGAACCACTTGCCGGACACTCCAGAATCACCTGTCGGGCATGCCAGAACCACCTCTCAGACGTGCCAGAACCACGTGCCAGAGACACTGGATGCACCAGCTGAGTACTCCGGAACCTCCTGCTCGACTCGCCGAAACCACCTGCCGGAGATGCCAAAATCACCTGCCGGCTAGGCCAGAAACACGTGGCGGACACTATGGAATCACCTGCAGGGCATGCCGGAACCACCTCTCAGACGTGCCAGAACCACATGTCGGACACTCCGGAATCACCTGCCGGGCATGCCAGAACCACCTCTCAGACGTGCCACAACCATGTGCCGGAGAGACCGGAAGCACCTGCCGAGCTCGCCGGAACCACCTGCTGGACACGCCGGAACCACCTGCCTGACACGCCAAAATCACGTGACGGCTACGCCAAAACCACTTGGTGGACACTCCAGAATCACCTTCCGAGCATGCTGGAACCACGTCATGGACAGACTGCAAACACCTGCCAGACCTGCCTGAACCACCTGCAGAGCACGCCGGAACCACCTGATCCACTCCCCAGAACCACCTGCCACACATGCCAAAATCAACTGCCGGCTGCACCAGAACCACTTGGCACATACTCCAGAATCACATGCCGGTCATGCCGGAACCACCTCTCAAACGTGCAAGAACCACATACCGGAGACGCCGGAAGCACGTGCTGAGCATGCCAGAACCACCTGTGCCACTCCACAGAACCACCTGCCGGTCACGCCAAAATCACCTGCCGGCTAGGCCAGAACCACGTGGCGCAATCTATGAAATCACATGCTGGGCATGCCGGAACGACCTCTCAGACGTGCCGGAAGCACGTGTGGGACACGCCGGAAGCACCTAATGGACAGACCGGAACCTCCTGGAGGACCCGCCTGAAATACCTGCTTAGCACTCCGGAACAACCTGCTCGACTCATTCGAGCCACCTGCTGGAAATGCCAAAATCACCAGCCGGCTATGCCAGAACCACTTGACGGACACTCCGGAATCACCTGCAGGGCATGCCGGAACCACCGCTCAGATGTGCAAGAACCACATGCCGCAGACTCCGGAATCACGTGCCGGGCATGCCGGAACCACCTCTCAAATCTGCCAAAATCAAGTGCCGGAGACGCCAGAAGCACCTGCCGAGCTAGCCGGCAGCACCTTCTCGAATCATCGGAACCACCTGTGGGACACACCAAAATCACCTGCCTGCTACATCAGAACCACTTGGTGGACAACCCGGAGTCACCTGCCGGACATGCCAGAACCACCTGTCAGACGTGCCGGAACCACGTGCCGCACACGCCGGAACCAACTCCTGGACAGACCAGAACCACCTACCGGACCTGCCTGAACCACCTGCCGAGCAGGAGGGAACCACCTGCCGGACACGCCAAAATCACCTGCCAGGTATACCAGAACCACTTGGTGGACACTCCGGAGTCATCTGCCGGACATACCAGAACCAGCTCTCAGACACACCAGAACCACGTGCCAGAGATGCCGGAAGCACCTCCAGAGCATGCCCGAGCCACCTGCTCGACTCACAAGAAACACCTGTCGGACACACCAAAATCACCTGCCGGCTATGCCAGAACCACCTGCCGGCTACGCCAGAACCACTAGGCAGACACTCCGGAATCACCTGCCAGGCATGCCGGAACCACCACTCAGAGGTGCCAGAACCACATGCCGGAGACTCCGGAATCACCTGCCGGGCATGCCGGAACCACCTCTCAGACGTGCCAGAACCACATGCCGGAGACTCCGGAATCACCTGCCGGGCATGCCGGAACCATCTCTCAGACGTGCCACAACCACGTGCCGGAGAGACCAGAAGCACCTGCCGAGCTCGCCGGAAACACCTGCTGGACATGCGAGAACCACCTGCCTGACAGGCCAAAATCATATGCCAGCTACGCCAAAACCACTTGGTGGACACTCCAGAATCACCTTGCGGGCATGCCGGGACCACGTCATGGACAGACTGCAAACACCTGCCGGACCTGCCTGAACCACCTGCCGAGCACGCCGGAAGCACCTGCTCGACTCACCAGAGCCACCTGCCGGACACACCAGAAACACCTGCAGGGTACGCCAGAACCACTTGCAGGACTCTCCGGGATCACCTGCCGGGCATGCCGGAACCACCTCTCAGACATGCCAGAAGCATGTGCCGGACACGCCGGAACCACCTGCCGAGTATGCCGGAACCACATGCTCCACTCCCCAGAACCACCTGCTGGACACGCCAAAATCACCTGCTGGCTACGCCAGAACCACTCAGCAGACACTCCAGAACCACCTCCAGGACAGACCGGAACCACTTGCCGGACACGCCAGAATCACCAGCCGGCTACACCACAACCACTTGTCAGACACTCCGGAATCACCTGCCGGGCATGCTGGAACCACATCACAGAGCTGCCGCAAACACATGCCGGAGACGGCGGAAGCACCTTCCGAGAATGCCGGAAGTTACTGATCCACTCCCCATAGCCACCTGCCGGACACGCCAAAATCACCTGCCGGGTACGCCAGAACCGCTTGGCGGACACTGCGGAATCACCTGCCGGTCATGCCAGCACAACCTCTCAGAAGTGCCAGAAGCACATGCCGGACAGGCCGGAAACATCTCCCGGACAGACCGGAAACACAGCAAACACTCGCCGGAACCACCTGCTTGTCTCACCGGTCCCACCGCCGGACATGGAAAATCACCTGCCGGTTACGCCAGAGCCACTTGGCGAACACTCTGGAATCACCTGCCGGGCATGCCGGAACCACCTCTCAGACATGCCAGAACCATGTGCCTGAGATGCCGGAACCACACCCCGAACAGACCGAAGCTACCTGCCAGACCCGCCTGAACCACCTGCTGAGCACGCCGGAACCACCTGCTCGACTCGCTGGAACCACCTACCTGACACGCCAAAATCACATGCCGGGAATGCCAGAACCACTTGGTGGACACTCAAGTATCATCTGCTGGACATGCCAGAACCAGCTCTCAGATACACCAGAACCACGTGCCGGACACGCCGGAAGCACCAGCTGAGCATGCCTGAGCCACCTGCTCGACTCGCAAGAAACACCTGCCGGACACGCCAAAATCACCTGCCGGGTACGCCAGAACCACTTGGCGGACTCTCCAGAATCACCTGCCGGGCATGCTGGAACCACATCATAGAGGTGCCGCAAACATATGCCGGAGATGGCGGAAGCACCTGCCGAGAATGCCGGAAGTTACTGATCCACTCCCCAGAGCCACCTGCCGGACACGCCAAAATCACCTGCCGGGTACGCCAGAACCACTTGGCGGACTCTCCGGAATCACCTGTCGGGCATGCCGGAAGCACCTCTCAGACGTGCCAGAACCATGTTCCGGACACGCCGGTACCACCTGCCGAGTCTGCCGGAACCACCTGCTCGACTCGCAGGACCCACCTGCCGGACACGCAAAAATCACCTGCTGGCTATGCCAGAACCACTTGCCAGACTTTCCAGAATCACCTGCCGGGAATGCCGGACCCACCTCTCAAATGTGCCAAAATCAAGTGCCGGAGACGCCAGAAGCACCTGCCAAGCTAGCTGGAAGCACCTGCTTGAATCGTCGGAACCACCTGTGGGACACGCCAAAATCACCAGCCAGCTACGCCAGAAACACTTGGTGGACAATCCGGAATCAACTGCAGGACATGTCAGAAAAACCTGTCAGACGTGGTGGAACCACGTGCCGGGCACGGCGGAACCACCTCCCGGACTGACCGGAACGACCTACCGGACCTGCCTGAATCACCTGCTGAGCATGCCGGAACCACCTGCCTGACATGCCAAAATCACCTGCGGGCTAGGCCAGAACCACTTGGAGGACTCTCCGGGATCACCTGACGTGCATGCCAGTAACACCTCTCAGACGTACCAGAACCACGTGCGGGACACGCCGGAACCCACTACCGGACAGACCGGAACCACCTGCCGGACACGCCAGAATCACCTGCCGAGAACGCCGGAATCACCTGAACAGCTCGCCAGAAACACCTGCCGGACACGTCAAAATCACCTGCCGGACATGCCAAAATCACCTGCCAGCTACGCCAGAACCACTTGCCGGACACTCCAGAATCACCTGTCGGGCATGCCAGAACCACCTCTCAGACGTGCCAGAACCACGTGCCAGAGACACTGGATGCACCAGCTGAGTACTCCGGAACCTCCTGCTCGACTCGCCGAAACCACCTGCCGGAGATGCCAAAATCACCTGCCGGCTAGGCCAGAAACACGTGGCGGACACTATGGAATCACCTGCAGGGCATGCCGGAACCACCTCTCAGACGTGCCAGAACCACATGTCGGACACTCCGGAATCACCTGCCGGGCATGCCAGAACCACCTCTCAGACGTGCCACAACCACGTGCCGGAGAGACCGGAAGCACCTGCCGAGCTCGCCGGAACCACCTGCTGGACACGCCGGAACCACCTGCCTGACACGCCAAAATCACGTGACGGCTACGCCAAAACCACTTGGTGGACACTCCAGAATCACCTTCCGAGCATGCTGGAACCACGTCATGGACAGACTGCAAACACCTGCCAGACCTGCCTGAACCACCTGCAGAGCACGCCGGAACCACCTGATCCACTCCCCAGAACCACCTGCCACACATGCCAAAATCAACTGCCGGCTGCACCAGAACCACTTGGCACATACTCCAGAATCACATGCCGGTCATGCCGGAACCACCTCTCAAACGTGCAAGAACCACATACCGGAGACGCCGGAAGCACGTGCTGAGCATGCCAGAACCACCTGTGCCACTCCACAGAACCACCTGCCGGTCACGCCAAAATCACCTGCCGGCTACGCCAGAACCACTTGGCAAACACTCCGGAATCACATGCAGGGCATGCCGGAACCACCTCTCAGCCATGCCAGTACCACGTGCCAGAGACACCGGATGCACCTGCCGAGCACGCCAGAACCTCCTGCTCGACTCGCCGGAACCACCTGCCGGAGACGCCAAAATCACCTGCCGGCTAGGCCAGAACCACGTGGCGCAATCTATGAAATCACATGCTGGGCATGCCGGAACGACCTCTCAGACGTGCCGGAAGCACGTGTGGGACACGCCGGAAGCACCTAATGGACAGACCGGAACCTCCTGGAGGACCCGCCTGAAATACCTGCTTAGCACTCCGGAACAACCTGCTCGACTCATTCGAGCCACCTGCTGGAAATGCCAAAATCACCAGCCGGCTATGCCAGAACCACTTGACGGACACTCCGGAATCACCTGCAGGGCATGCCGGAACCACCGCTCAGATGTGCAAGAACCACATGCCGCAGACTCCGGAATCACGTGCCGGGCATGCCGGAACCACCTCTCAAATCTGCCAAAATCAAGTGCCGGAGACGCCAGAAGCACCTGCCGAGCTAGCCGGCAGCACCTTCTCGAATCATCGGAACCACCTGTGGGACACACCAAAATCACCTGCCTGCTACATCAGAACCACTTGGTGGACAACCCGGAGTCACCTGCCGGACATGCCAGAACCACCTGTCAGACGTGCCGGAACCACGTGCCGCACACGCCGGAACCAACTCCTGGACAGACCAGAACCACCTACCGGACCTGCCTGAACCACCTGCCGAGCAGGAGGGAACCACCTGCCGGACACGCCAAAATCACCTGCCAGGTATACCAGAACCACTTGGTGGACACTCCGGAGTCATCTGCCGGACATACCAGAACCAGCTCTCAGACACACCAGAACCACGTGCCAGAGATGCCGGAAGCACCTCCAGAGCATGCCCGAGCCACCTGCTCGACTCACAAGAAACACCTGTCGGACACACCAAAATCACCTGCCGGCTATGCCAGAACCACCTGCCGGCTACGCCAGAACCACTAGGCAGACACTCCGGAATCACCTGCCAGGCATGCCGGAACCACCACTCAGAGGTGCCAGAACCACATGCCGGAGACCCCGGAATCACCTGCCGGGCATGCCGGAACCACCTCTCAGACGTGCCAGAACCACATGCCGGAGACTCCGGAATCACCTGCCGGGCATGCCGGAACCATCTCTCAGACGTGCCACAACCACGTGCCGGAGAGACCAGAAGCACCTGCCGAGCTCGCCGGAAACACCTGCTGGACATGCGAGAACCACCTGCCTGACAGGCCAAAATCATATGCCAGCTACGCCAAAACCACTTGGTGGACACTCCAGAATCACCTTGCGGGCATGCCGGGACCACGTCATGGACAGACTGCAAACACCTGCCGGACCTGCCTGAACCACCTGCCGAGCACGCCGGAAGCACCTGCTCGACTCACCAGAGCCACCTGCCGGACACACCAGAAACACCTGCAGGGTACGCCAGAACCACTTGCAGGACTCTCCGGGATCACCTGCCGGGCATGCCGGAACCACCTCTCAGACATGCCAGAAGCATGTGCCGGACACGCCGGAACCACCTGCCGAGTATGCCGGAACCACATGCTCCACTCCCCAGAACCACCTGCTGGACACGCCAAAATCACCTGCTGGCTACGCCAGAACCACTCAGCAGACACTCCAGAACCACCTCCAGGACAGACCGGAACCACTTGCCGGACACGCCAGAATCACCAGCCGGCTACACCACAACCACTTGTCAGACACTCCGGAATCACCTGCCGGGCATGCTGGAACCACATCACAGAGGTGCCGCAAACGCATGCCGGAGATGGCGGAAGCACCTGCCGAGAATGCCGGAAGTTACTGATCCACTCCCCATAGCCACCTGCCGGACACGCCAAAATCACCTGCCGGGTACGCCAGAACCGCTTGGCGGACACTGCAGAATCACCTGCCGGTCATGCCAGCACAACCTCTCAGAAGTGCCAGAAGCACATGCCGGACAGGCCGGAACCATCTCCCGGACAGACCGGAAACACAGCAAACACTCGCCGGAACCACCTGCTTGTCTCACCGGTCCCACCGCCGGACATGGAAAATCACCTGCCGGTTACGCCAGAGCCACTTGGCGAACACTCTGGAATCACCTGCCGGGCATGCCGGAACCACCTCTCAGACATGCCAGAACCATGTGCCTGAGATGCCGGAACCACACCCCGAACAGACCGAAGCTACCTGCCAGACCCGCCTGAACCACCTGCCGAGCACGCCGGAAACACCTGCTCGACTCGCCGGAACCACGTACCTGACATGCCAAAATCACCTGCCGGGTATGCCAGAACCACTTGGTGGACACTCAGGTATCATCTGCTGGACATGCCAGAACCAGCTCTCAGACACACCAGAACCACGTGCCGGACACGCCGGAAGCACCAGCTGAGCATGCCTGAGCCACCTGCTCGACTCGCAAGAAACACCTGCCGGACACGCCAAAATCACCTGCCGGGTACGCCAGAACCACTTGGCGGACTCTCCGGAATCACCTGTCGGGCATGCCGGAAGCACCTCTCAGACTTGCCAGAACCATGTTCCGGACACGCCGGTACCACCTGCCGAGTGTGCCGGAACCACCTGATCCACTCCCCAGAACCACCTGCTGGACACGCCAAAATCACCTGCCGGCTACGCCAGAACCACTCGGCAGAAAGTCCGGAATCACCTGCCGGCATGCCGGAACCACCTCTCAGACGTGCCAGAACCACGTGCAGGACACGCCGGAACCACCTGCTGAGCATGCAGGAACCACCTGCTCGACTCGCAGGACCCACCTGCCGGACACGCAAAAATCACCTGCTGGCTATGCCAGAACCACTTGCCAGACTTTCCAGAATCACCTGCCGGGAATGCCGGACCCACCTCTCAAATGTGCCAGAATCAAGTGCCGGAGACGCCAGAAGCACCTGCCAAGCTAGCTGAAAGCACCTGCTTGAATCGTCGGAACCACCTGTGGGACACGCCAAAATCACCAGATAGCTACGCCAGAAACACTTGGTGGACAATCCGGAATCAACTGCAGGACATGTCAGAAAAACCTGTCAGACGTGCTGGAACCACGTGCCGGGCACGGCGGAACCACCTCCCGGACAGACCGGAAACACAGGAAACACTCGCCGGAACCACCTGCTTGTCTCACCGGTCCCACCGCCGGACATGGAAAATCACCTGCCGGTTACGCCAGAGCCACTTGGCGAACACTCTGGAATCACCTGCCGGGCATGCCGGAACCACCTCTCAGACATGCCAGAACCATGTGCCTGAGATGCCGGAACCACACCCCGAACAGACCGAAGCTACCTGCCAGACCCGCCTGAACCACCTGCCGAGCACGCCGGAACCACCTGCTCGACTCGCTGGAACCACCTACCTGACACGCCAAAATCACATGCCGGGAATGCCAGAACCACTTGGTGGACACTCAAGTATCATCTGCTGGACATGCCAGAACCAGCTCTCAGACACACCAGAACCACGTGCCGGACACGCCGGAAGCACCAGCTGAGCATGCCTGAGCCACCTGCTCGACTCGCAAGAAACACCTGCCGGACACGCCAAAATCACCTGCCGGGTACGCCAGAACCACTTGGCGGACTCTCCGGAATCACCTGCCGGGCATGCTGGAACCACATCATAGAGGTGCCGCAAACACATGCCGGAGATGGCGGAAGCACCTGCCGAGAATGCCGGAAGTTACTGATCCACTCCCCAGAGCCACCTGCCGGACACGCCAAAATCACCTGCCGGGTACGCCAGAACCACTTGGCGGACTCTCCGGAATCACCTGTCGGGCATGCCGGAAGCACCTCTCAGACTTGCCAGAACCATGTTCCGGACACGCCGGTACCACCTGCCGAGTGTGCCGGAACCACCTGATCCACTCCCCAGAACCACCTGCTGGACACGCCAAAATCACCTGCCGGCTACGCCAGAACCACTCGGCAGAAAGTCCGGAATCACCTGCCGGCATGCCGGAACCACCTCTCAGACGTGCCAGAACCACGTGCAGGACACGCCGGAACCACCTGCCGAGCATGCAGGAACCACCTGCTCGACTCGCAGGACCCACCTGCCGGACACGCAAAAATCACCTGCTGGCTATGCCAGAACCACTTGCCAGACTTTCCAGAATCACCTGCCGGGAATGCCGGACCCACCTCTCAAATGTGCCAAAATCAAGTGCCGGAGACGCCAGAAGCACCTGCCAAGCTAGCTGGAAGCACCTGCTTGAATCGTCGGAACCACCTGTGGGACACGCCAAAATCACCAGCCAGCTACGCCAGAAACACTTGGTGGACAATCCGGAATCAACTGCAGGACATGTCAGAAAAACCTGTCAGACGTGGTGGAACCACGTGCCGGGCACGGCGGAACCACCTCCCAGACTGACCGGAACCACCCACCGGACCTGCCTGAATCACCTGCTGAGCATGCCGGAACCACCTGCCGGACATGCCAAAATCACCTGCGGGCTAGGCCAGAACCACTTGGAGGACTCTCCGGGATCACCTGACGTGCATGCCAGTAACACCTCTCAGACGTACCAGAACCACGTGCGGGACACGCCGGAACCCACTACCGGACAGAACGGAACCACCTGCCGGACACGCCAGAATCACCTGCCGAGAACGCCGGAATCACCTGAACAACTCGCCAGAAACACCTGCCGGACACGTCAAAATCACCTGCCGGACATGCCAAAATCACCTGCCAGCTACGCCAGAACCACTTGCCGGACACTCCAGAATCACCTGTCGGGCATGCCAGAACCACCTCTCAAACGTACCAGAACCACGTGCCAGAGACACTGGATGCACCAGCTGAGTACTCCGGAACCTCCTGCTCGACTCGCCGAAACCACCTGCCGGAGATGCCAAAATCACCTGCCGGCTAGGCCAGAAACACGTGGCGGACACTATGGAATCACCTGCAGGGCATGCCGGAACCACCTCTCAGACGTGCCAGAACCACATGTCGGACACTCCGGAATCACCTGCCGGGCATGCCAGAACCACCTCTCAGACGTGCCACAACCACGTGCCGGAGAGACCGGAAGCACCTGCCGAGCTCGCCGGAACCACCTGCTGGACACGCCGGAACCACCTGCCTGACACGCCAAAATCACGTGACGGCTACGCCAAAACCACTTGGTGGACACTCCAGAATCACCTTCCGAGCATGCTGGAACCACGTCATGGACAGACTGCAAACACCTGCCAGACCTGCCTGAACCACCTGCAGAGCACGCCGGAACCACCTGATCCACTCCCCAGAACCACCTGCCACACATGCCAAAATCAACTGCCGGCTGCACCAGAACCACTTGGCACATACTCCAGAATCACATGCCGGTCATGCCGGAACCACCTCTCAAACGTGCAAGAACCACATACCGGAGACGCCGGAAGCACGTGCTGAGCATGCCAGAACCACCTGTGCCACTCCACAGAACCACCTGCCGGTCACGCCAAAATCACCTGCCGGCTACGCCAGAACCACTTGGCAAACACTCCGGAATCACATGCAGGGCATGCCGGAACCACCTCTCAGCCATGCCAGTACCACGTGCCAGAGACACCGGATGCACCTGCCGAGCACGCCAGAACCTCCTGCTCGACTCGCCGGAACCACCTGCCGGAGACGCCAAAATCACCTGCCGGCTAGGCCAGAACCACGTGGCGCAATCTATGAAATCACATGCTGGGCATGCCGGAACGACCTCTCAGACGTGCCGGAAGCACGTGTGGGACACGCCGGAAGCACCTAATGGACAGACCGGAACCTCCTGGAGGACCCGCCTGAAATACCTGCTTAGCACTCCGGAACAACCTGCTCGACTCATTCGAGCCACCTGCTGGAAATGCCAAAATCACCAGCCGGCTATGCCAGAACCACTTGACGGACACTCCGGAATCACCTGCAGGGCATGCCGGAACCACCGCTCAGATGTGCAAGAACCACATGCCGCAGACTCCGGAATCACGTGCCGGGCATGCCGGAACCACCTCTCAAATCTGCCAAAATCAAGTGCCGGAGACGCCAGAAGCACCTGCCGAGCTAGCCGGCAGCACCTTCTCGAATCATCGGAACCACCTGTGGGACACACCAAAATCACCTGCCTGCTACATCAGAACCACTTGGTGGACAACCCGGAGTCACCTGCCGGACATGCCAGAACCACCTGTCAGACGTGCCGGAACCACGTGCCGCACACGCCGGAACCAACTCCTGGACAGACCAGAACCACCTACCGGACCTGCCTGAACCACCTGCCGAGCAGGAGGGAACCAGCTGCCGGACACGCCAAAATCACCTGCCAGGTATACCAGAACCACTTGGTGGACACTCCGGAGTCATCTGCCGGACATACCAGAACCAGCTCTCAGACACACCAGAACCACGTGCCAGAGATGCCGGAAGCACCTCCAGAGCATGCCCGAGCCACCTGCTTGACTCACAAGAAACACCTGTCGGACACACCAAAATCACCTGCCGGCTATGCCAGAACCACCTGCCGGCTACGCCAGAACCACTAGGCAGACACTCCGGAATCACCTGCCAGGCATGCCGGAACCACCACTCAGAGGTGCCAGAACCACATGCCGGAGACCCCGGAATCACCTGCCGGGCATGCCGGAACCACCTCTCAGACGTGCCAGAACCACATGCCGGAGACTCCGGAATCACCTGCCGGGCATGCCGGAACCATCTCTCAGACGTGCCACAACCACGTGCCCGAGAGACCAGAAGCACCTGCCGAGCTCGCCGGAAACACCTGCTGGACATGCGAGAACCACCTGCCTGACAGGCCAAAATCATATGCCAGCTACGCCAAAACCACTTGGTGGACACTCCAGAATCACCTTGCGGGCATGCCGGGACCACGTCATGGACAGACTGCAAACACCTGCCGGACCTGCCTGAACCACCTGCCGAGCACGCCGGAAGCACCTGCTCGACTCACCAGAGCCACCTGCCGGACACGCCAAAATCACCTGCTGGCTACGCCAGAACCACTCAGCAGACACTCCAGAACCACCTCCAGGACAGACCGGAACCACTTGCCGGACACGCCAGAATCACCAGCCGGCTACACCACAACCACTTGTCAGACACTCCGGAATCACCTGCCGGGCATGCTGGAACCACATCACAGAGGTGCCGCAAACGCATGCCGGAGACGGCGGAAGCACCTGCCGAGAATGCCGGAAGTTACTGATCCACTCCCCATAGCCACCTGCCGGACACGCCAAAATCACCTGCCGGGTACGCCAGAACCGCTTGGCGGACACTGCAGAATCACCTGCCGGTCATGCCAGCACAACCTCTCAGAAGTGCCAGAAGCACATGCCGGACAGGCCGGAACCATCTCCCGGACAGACCGGAAACACAGCAAACACTCGCCGGAACCACCTGCTTGTCTCACCGGTCCCACCGCCGAACATGGAAAATCACCTGCCGGTTACGCCAGAGCCACTTGGCGAACACTCTGGAATCACCTGCCGGGCATGCCGGAACCACCTCTCAGACATGCCAGAACCATGTGCCTGAGATGCCGGAACCACACCCCGAACAGACCGAAGCTACCTGCCAGACCCGCCTGAACCACCTGCCGAGCACGCCGGAAACACCTGCTCGACTCGCCGGAACCACGTACCTGACATGCCAAAATCACCTGCCGGGTATGCCAGAACCACTTGGTGGACACTCAAGTATCATCTGCTGGACATGCCAGAACCAGCTCTCAGACACACCAGAACCACGTGCCGGACACGCCGGAAGCACCAGCTGAGCATGCCTGAGCCACCTGCTCGACTCGCAAGAAACACCTGCCGGACACGCCAAAATCACCTGCCGGGTACGCCAGAACCACTTGGCGGACTCTCCGGAATCACCTGTCGGGCATGCCGGAAGCACCTCTCAGACTTGCCAGAACCATGTTCCGGACACGCCGGTACCACCTGCCGAGTGTGCCGGAACCACCTGATCCACTCCCCAGAACCACCTGCTGGACACGCCAAAATCACCTGCCGGCTACGCCAGAACCACTCGGCAGAAAGTCCGGAATCACCTGCCGGCATGCCGGAACCACCTCTCAGACGTGCCAGAACCACGTGCAGGACACGCCGGAACCACCTGCTGAGCATGCAGGAACCACCTGCTCGACTCGCAGGACCCACCTGCCGGACACGCAAAAATCACCTGCTGGCTATGCCAGAACCACTTGCCAGACTTTCCAGAATCACCTGCCGGGAATGCCGGACCCACCTCTCAAATGTGCCAGAATCAAGTGCCGGAGACTCCAGAAGCACCTGCCAAGCTAGCTGAAAGCACCTGCTTGAATCGTCGGAACCACCTGTGGGACACGCCAAAATCACCAGCCAGCTACGCCAGAAACACTTGGTGGACAATCCGGAATCAACTGCAGGACATGTCAGAAAAACCTGTCAGACGTGCTGGAACCACGTGCCGGGCACGGCGGAACCACCTCCCGGACAGACCGGAAACACAGGAAACACTCGCCGGAACCACCTGCTTGTCTCACCGGTCCCACCGCCGGACATGGAAAATCACCTGCCGGTTACGCCAGAGCCACTTGGCGAACACTCTGGAATCACCTGCCGGGCATGCCGGAACCACCTCTCAGACATGCCAGAACCATGTGCCTGAGATGCCGGAACCACACCCCGAACAGACCGAAGCTACCTGCCAGACCCGCCTGAACCACCTGCCGAGCACGCCGGAACCACCTGCTCGACTCGCCGGAACCACCTACCTGACACGCCAAAATCACCTGCCGGGTATGCCAGAACCACTTGTTGGACACTCAAGTATCATCTGCTGGACATGCCAGAACCAGCTCTCAGACACACCAGAACCACGTGCCGGACACGCCGGAAGCACCAGCTGAGCATGCCTGAGCCACCTGCTCGACTCGCAAGAAACACCTGCCGGACACGCCAAAATCACCTGCCGGGTACGCCAGAACCACTTGGCGGACTCTCCGGAATCACCTGCCGGGCATGCTGGAACCACATCACAGAGGTGCCGCAAACACATGCCGGAGATGGCGGAAGCACCTGCCGAGAATGCCGGAAGTTACTGATCCACTCCCCAGAGCCACCTGCCGGACACGCCAAAATCACCTGCCGGGTACGCCAGAACCACTTGGCGGACTCTCCGGAATCACCTGTCGGGCATGCCGGAAGCACCTCTCAGACTTGCCAGAACCATGTTCCGGACACGCCGGTACCACCTGCCGAGTGTGCCGGAACCACCTGATCCACTCCCCAGAACCACCTGCTGGACACGCCAAAATCACCTGCCGGCTACGCCAGAACCACTCGGCAGAAAGTCCGGAATCACCTGCCGGCATGCCGGAACCACCTCTCAGACGTGCCAGAACCACGTGCAGGACACGCCGGAACCACCTGCCGAGCATGCAGGAACCACCTGCTCGACTCGCAGGACCCACCTGCCGGACACGCAAAAATCACCTGCTGGCTATGCCAGAACCACTTGCCAGACTTTCCAGAATCACCTGCCGGGAATGCCGGACCCACCTCTCAAATGTGCCAAAATCAAGTGCCGGAGACGCCAGAAGCACCTGCCAAGCTAGCTGGAAGCACCTGCTTGAATCGTCGGAACCACCTGTGGGACACGCCAAAATCACCAGCCAGCTACGCCAGAAACACTTGGTGGACAATCCGGAATCAACTGCAGGACATGTCAGAAAAACCTGTCAGACGTGGTGGAACCACGTGCCGGGCACGGCGGAACCACCTCCCAGACTGACCGGAACCACCCACCGGACCTGCCTGAATCACCTGCTGAGCATGCCGGAACCACCTGCCGGACATGCCAAAATCACCTGCGGGCTAGGCCAGAACCACTTGGAGGACTCTCCGGGATCACCTGACGTGCATGCCAGTAACACCTCTCAGACGTACCAGAACCACGTGCGGGACACGCCGGAACCCACTACCGGACAGAACGGAACCACCTGCCGGACACGCCAGAATCACCTGCCGAGAACGCCGGAATCACCTGAACAACTCGCCAGAAACACCTGCCGGACACGTCAAAATCACCTGCCGGACATGCCAAAATCACCTGCCAGCTACGCCAGAACCACTTGCCGGACACTCCAGAATCACCTGTCGGGCATGCCAGAACCACCTCTCAAACGTACCAGAACCACGTGCCAGAGACACTGGATGCACCAGCTGAGTACTCCGGAACCTCCTGCTCGACTCGCCGAAACCACCTGCCGGAGATGCCAAAATCACCTGCCGGCTAGGCCAGAAACACGTGGCGGACACTATGGAATCACCTGCAGGGCATGCCGGAACCACCTCTCAGACGTGCCAGAACCACATGTCGGACACTCCGGAATCACCTGCCGGGCATGCCAGAACCACCTCTCAGACGTGCCACAACCACGTGCCGGAGAGACCGGAAGCACCTGCCGAGCTCGCCGGAACCACCTGCTGGACACGCCGGAACCACCTGCCTGACACGCCAAAATCACGTGACGGCTACGCCAAAACCACTTGGTGGACACTCCAGAATCACCTTCCGAGCATGCTGGAACCACGTCATGGACAGACTGCAAACACCTGCCAGACCTGCCTGAACCACCTGCAGAGCACGCCGGAACCACCTGATCCACTCCCCAGAACCACCTGCCACACATGCCAAAATCAACTGCCGGCTGCACCAGAACCACTTGGCACATACTCCAGAATCACATGCCGGTCATGCCGGAACCACCTCTCAAACGTGCAAGAACCACATACCGGAGACGCCGGAAGCACGTGCTGAGCATGCCAGAACCACCTGTGCCACTCCACAGAACCACCTGCCGGTCACGCCAAAATCACCTGCCGGCTACGCCAGAACCACTTGGCAAACACTCCGGAATCACATGCAGGGCATGCCGGAACCACCTCTCAGCCATGCCAGTACCACGTGCCAGAGACACCGGATGCACCTGCCGAGCACGCCAGAACCTCCTGCTCGACTCGCCGGAACCACCTGCCGGAGACGCCAAAATCACCTGCCGGCTAGGCCAGAACCACGTGGCGCAATCTATGAAATCACATGCTGGGCATGCCGGAACGACCTCTCAGACGTGCCGGAAGCACGTGTGGGACACGCCGGAAGCACCTAATGGACAGACCGGAACCTCCTGGAGGACCCGCCTGAAATACCTGCTTAGCACTCCGGAACAACCTGCTCGACTCATTCGAGCCACCTGATGGAAATGCCAAAATCACCAGCCGGCTATGCCAGAACCACTTGACGGACACTCCGGAATCACCTGCAGGGCATGCCGGAACCACCGCTCAGATGTGCAAGAACCACATGCCGCAGACTCCGGAATCACGTGCCGGGCATGCCGGAACCACCTCTCAAATCTGCCAAAATCAAGTGCCGGAGACGCCAGAAGCACCTGCCGAGCTAGGCGGCAGCACCTTCTCGAATCATCGGAACCACCTGTGGGACACACCAAAATCACCTGCCTGCTACATCAGAACCACTTGGTGGACAACCCGGAGTCACCTGCCGGACATGCCAGAACCACCTGTCAGACGTGCCGGAACCACGTGCCGCACACGCCGGAACCAACTCCTGGACAGACCAGAACCACCTACCGGACCTGCCTGAACCACCTGCCGAGCAGGAGGGAACCACCTGCCGGACACGCCAAAATCACCTGCCAGGTATACCAGAACCACTTGGTGGACACTCCGGAGTCATCTGCCGGACATACCAGAACAAGCTCTCAGACACACCAGAACCACGTGCCAGAGATGCCGGAAGCACCTCCAGAGCATGCCCGAGCCACCTGCTCGACTCACAAGAAACACCTGTCGGACACACCAAAATCACCTGCCGGCTATGCCAGAACCACCTGCCGGCTACGCCAGAACCACTAGGCAGACACTCCGGAATCACCTGCCAGGCATGCCGGAACCACCACTCAGAGGTGCCAGAACCACATGCCGGAGACCCCGGAATCACCTGCCGGGCATGCCGGAACCACCTCTCAGACGTGCCAGAACCACATGCCGGAGACTCCGGAATCACCTGCCGGGCATGCCGGAACCATCTCTCAGACGTGCCACAACCACGTGCCGGAGAGACCAGAAGCACCTGCCGAGCTCGCCGGAAACACCTGCTGGACATGCGAGAACCACCTGCCTGACAGGCCAAAATCATATGCCAGCTACGCCAAAACCACTTGGTGGACACTCCAGAATCACCTTGCGGGCATGCCGGGACCACGTCATGGACAGACTGCAAACACCTGCCGGACCTGCCTGAACCACCTGCCGAGCACGCCGGAAGCACCTGCTCGACTCACCAGAGCCACCTGCCGGACACACCAGAAACACCTGCAGGGTACGCCAGAACCACTTGCAGGACTCTCCGGGATCACCTGCCGGGCATGCCGGAACCACCTCTCAGACATGCCAGAAGCATGTGCCGGACACGCCGGAACCACCTGCCGAGTATGCCGGAACCACATGCTCCACTCCCCAGAACCACCTGCTGGACACGCCAAAATCACCTGCTGGCTACGCCAGAACCACTCAGCAGACACTCCAGAACCACCTCCAGGACAGACCGGAACCACTTGCCGGACACGCCAGAATCACCAGCCGGCTACACCACAACCACTTGTCAGACACTCCGGAATCACCTGCCGGGCATGCTGGAACCACATCACAGAGGTGCCGCAAACACATGCCGGAGACGGCGGAAGCACCTGCCGAGAATGCCGGAAGTTACTGATCCACTCCCCATAGCCACCTGCCGGACACGCCAAAATCACCTGCCGGGTACGCCAGAACCGCTTGGCGGACACTGCAGAATCACCTGCCGGTCATGCCAGCACAACCTCTCAGAAGTGCCAGAAGCACATGCCGGACAGGCCGGAACCATCTCCCGGACAGACCGGAAACACAGCAAACACTCGCCGGAACCACCTGCTTGTCTCACCGGTCCCACCGCCGGACATGGAAAATCACCTGCCGGTTACGCCAGAGCCACTTGGCGAACACTCTGGAATCACCTGCCGGGCATGCCGGAACCACCTCTCAGACATGCCAGAACCATGTGCCTGAGATGCCAGAACCACACCCCGAACAGACCGAAGCTACCTGCCAGACGCGCCTGAACCACCTGCCGAGCACGCCGGAAACACCTGCTCGACTCGCCGGAACCACGTACCTGACATGCCAAAATCACCTGCCGGGTATGCCAGAACCACTTGGTGGACACTCAAGTATCATCTGCTGGACATGCCAGAACCAGCTCTCAGACACACCAGAACCACGTGCCGGACACGCCGGAAGCACCAGCTGAGCATGCCTGAGCCACCTGCTCGACTCGCAAGAAACACCTGCCGGACACGCCAAAATCACCTGCCGGGTACGCCAGAACCACTTGGCGGACTCTCCGGAATCACCTGTCGGGCATGCCGGAAGCACCTCTCAGACTTGCCAGAACCATGTTCCGGACACGCCGGTACCACCTGCCGAGTGTGCCGGAACCACCTGATCCACTCCCCAGAACCACCTGCTGGACACGCCAAAATCACCTGCCGGCTACGCCAGAACCACTCGGCAGAAAGTCCGGAATCACCTGCCGGCATGCCGGAACCACCTCTCAGACGTGCCAGAACCACGTGCAGGACACGCCGGAACCACCTGCTGAGCATGCAGGAACCACCTGCTCGACTCGCAGGACCCACCTGCCGGACACGCAAAAATCACCTGCTGGCTATGCCAGAACCACTTGCCAGACTTTCCAGAATCACCTGCCGGGAATGCCGGACCCACCTCTCAAATGTGCCAGAATCAAGTGCCGGAGACTCCAGAAGCACCTGCAAAGCTAGCTGAAAGCACCTGCTTGAATCGTCGGAACCACCTGTGGGACACGCCAAAATCACCAGCCAGCTACGCCAGAAACACTTGGTGGACAATCCGGAATCAACTGCAGGACATGTCAGAAAAACCTGTCAGACGTGCTGGAACCACGTGCCGGGCACGGCGGAACCACCTCCCGGACAGACCGGAAACACAGGAAACACTCGCCGGAACCACCTGCTTGTCTCACCGGTCCCACCGCCGGACATGGAAAATCACCTGCCGGTTACGCCAGAGCCACTTGGCGAACACTCTGGAATCACCTGCCGGGCATGCCGGAACCACCTCTCAGACATGCCAGAACCATGTGCCTGAGATGCCGGAACCACACCCCGAACAGACCGAAGCTACCTGCCAGACCCGCCTGAACCACCTGCCGAGCACGCCGGAACCACCTGCTCGACTCGCCGGAACCACCTACCTGACACGCCAAAATCACCTGCCGGGTATGCCAGAACCACTTGTTGGACACTCAAGTATCATCTGCTGGACATGCCAGAACCAGCTCTCAGACACACCAGAACCACGTGCCGGACACGCCGGAAGCACCAGCTGAGCATGCCTGAGCCACCTGCTCGACTCGCAAGAAACACCTGCCGGACACGCCAAAATCACCTGCCGGGTACGCCAGAACCACTTGGCGGACTCTCCGGAATCACCTGCCGGGCATGCTGGAACCACATCACAGAGGTGCCGCAAACACATGCCGGAGATGGCGGAAGCACCTGCCGAGAATGCCGGAAGTTACTGATCCACTCCCCAGAGCCACCTGCCGGACACGCCAAAATCACCTGCCGGGTACGCCAGAACCACTTGGCGGACTCTCCGGAATCACCTGTCGGGCATGCCGGAAGCACCTCTCAGACTTGCCAGAACCATGTTCCGGACACGCCGGTACCACCTGCCGAGTGTGCCGGAACCACCTGATCCACTCCCCAGAACCACCTGCTGGACACGCCAAAATCACCTGCCGGCTACGCCAGAACCACTCGGCAGAAAGTCCGGAATCACCTGCCGGCATGCCGGAACCACCTCTCAGACGTGCCAGAACCACGTGCAGGACACGCCGGAACCACCTGCCGAGCATGCAGGAACCACCTGCTCGACTCGCAGGACCCACCTGCCGGACACGCAAAAATCACCTGCTGGCTATGCCAGAACCACTTGCCAGACTTTCCAGAATCACCTGCCGGGAATGCCGGACCCACCTCTCAAATGTGCCAAAATCAAGTGCCGGAGACGCCAGAAGCACCTGCCAAGCTAGCTGGAAGCACCTGCTTGAATCGTCGGAACCACCTGTGGGACACGCCAAAATCACCAGCCAGCTACGCCAGAAACACTTGGTGGACAATCCGGAATCAACTGCAGGACATGTCAGAAAAACCTGTCAGACGTGGTGGAACCACGTGCCGGGCACGGCGGAACCACCTCCCAGACTGACCGGAACCACCCACCGGACCTGCCTGAATCACCTGCTGAGCATGCCGGAACCACCTGCCGGACATGCCAAAATCACCTGCGGGCTAGGCCAGAACCACTTGGAGGACTCTCCGGGATCACCTGACGTGCATGCCAGTAACACCTCTCAGACGTACCAGAACCACGTGCGGGACACGCCGGAACCCACTACCGGACAGAACGGAACCACCTGCCGGACACGCCAGAATCACCTGCCGAGAACGCCGGAATCACCTGAACAACTCGCCAGAAACACCTGCCGGACACGTCAAAATCACCTGCCGGACATGCCAAAATCACCTGCCAGCTACGCCAGAACCACTTGCCGGACACTCCAGAATCACCTGTCGGGCATGCCAGAACCACCTCTCAAACGTACCAGAACCACGTGCCAGAGACACTGGATGCACCAGCTGAGTACTCCGGAACCTCCTGCTCGACTCGCCGAAACCACCTGCCGGAGATGCCAAAATCACCTGCCGGCTAGGCCAGAAACACGTGGCGGACACTATGGAATCACCTGCAGGGCATGCCGGAACCACCTCTCAGACGTGCCAGAACCACATGTCGGACACTCCGGAATCACCTGCCGGGCATGCCAGAACCACCTCTCAGACGTGCCACAACCACGTGCCGGAGAGACCGGAAGCACCTGCCGAGCTCGCCGGAACCACCTGCTGGACACGCCGGAACCACCTGCCTGACACGCCAAAATCACGTGACGGCTACGCCAAAACCACTTGGTGGACACTCCAGAATCACCTTCCGAGCATGCTGGAACCACGTCATGGACAGACTGCAAACACCTGCCAGACCTGCCTGAACCACCTGCAGAGCACGCCGGAACCACCTGATCCACTCCCCAGAACCACCTGCCACACATGCCAAAATCAACTGCCGGCTGCACCAGAACCACTTGGCACATACTCCAGAATCACATGCCGGTCATGCCGGAACCACCTCTCAAACGTGCAAGAACCACATACCGGAGACGCCGGAAGCACGTGCTGAGCATGCCAGAACCACCTGTGCCACTCCACAGAACCACCTGCCGGTCACGCCAAAATCACCTGCCGGCTACGCCAGAACCACTTGGCAAACACTCCGGAATCACATGCAGGGCATGCCGGAACCACCTCTCAGCCATGCCAGTACCACGTGCCAGAGACACCGGATGCACCTGCCGAGCACGCCAGAACCTCCTGCTCGACTCGCCGGAACCACCTGCCGGAGACGCCAAAATCACCTGCCGGCTAGGCCAGAACCACGTGGCGCAATCTATGAAATCACATGCTGGGCATGCCGGAACGACCTCTCAGACGTGCCGGAAGCACGTGTGGGACACGCCGGAAGCACCTAATGGACAGACCGGAACCTCCTGGAGGACCCGCCTGAAATACCTGCTTAGCACTCCGGAACAACCTGCTCGACTCATTCGAGCCACCTGCTGGAAATGCCAAAATCACCAGCCGGCTATGCCAGAACCACTTGACGGACACTCCGGAATCACCTGCAGGGCATGCCGGAACCACCGCTCAGATGTGCAAGAACCACATGCCGCAGACTCCGGAATCACGTGCCGGGCATGCCGGAACCACCTCTCAAATCTGCCAAAATCAAGTGCCGGAGATGCCAGAAGCACCTGCCAAGCTAGCCGGCAGCACCTTCTCGAATCATCGGAACCACCTGTGGGACACACCAAAATCACCTGCCTGCTACATCAGAACCACTTGGTGGACAACCCGGAATCACCTGCCGGACACGCCAAAATCACCTGCCAGGTATACCAGAACCACTTGGTGGACACTCCGGAGTCATCTGCCGGACATACCAGAACCAGCTCTCAGACACACCAGAACCACGTGCCAGAGATGCCGGAAGCACCTCCAGAGCATGCCCGAGCCACCTGCTCGACTCACAAGAAACACCTGTCGGACACACCAAAATCACCTGCCGGCTATGCCAGAACCACCTGCCGGCTACGCCAGAACCACTAGGCAGACACTCCGGAATCACCTGCCAGGCATGCCGGAACCACCACTCAGAGGTGCCAGAACCACATGCCGGAGACCCCGGAATCACCTGCCGGGCATGCCGGAACCACCTCTCAGACGTGCCAGAACCACATGCCGGAGACTCCGGAATCACCTGCCGGGCATGCCGGAACCATCTCTCAGACGTGCCACAACCACGTGCCCGAGAGACCAGAAGCACCTGCCGAGCTCGCCGGAAACACCTGCTGGACATGCGAGAACCACCTGCCTGACAGGCCAAAATCATATGCCAGCTACGCCAAAACCCCTTGGTGGACACTCCAGAATCACCTTGCGGGCATGCCGGGACCACGTCATGGACAGACTGCAAACACCTGCCGGACCTGCCTGAACCACCTGCCGAGCACGCCGGAAGCACCTGCTCGACTCACCAGAGCCACCTGCCGGACACACCAGAAACACCTGCAGGGTACGCCAGAACCACTTGCAGGACTCTCCGGGATCACCTGCCGGGCATGCCGGAACCACCTCTCAGACATGCCAGAAGCATGTGCCGGACACGCCGGAACCACCTGCCGAGTATGCCGGAACCACATGCTCCACTCCCCAGAACCACCTGCTGGACACGCCAAAATCACCTGCTGGCTACGCCAGAACCACTCAGCAGACACTCCAGAACCACCTCCAGGACAGACCGGAACCACTTGCCGGACACGCCAGAATCACCAGCCGGCTACACCACAACCACTTGTCAGACACTCCGGAATCACCTGCCGGGCATGCTGGAACCACATCACAGAGGTGCCGCAAACGCATGCCGGAGACGGCGGAAGCACCTGCCGAGAATGCCGGAAGTTACTGATCCACTCCCCATAGCCACCTGCCGGACACGCCAAAATCACCTGCCGGGTACGCCAGAACCGCTTGGCGGACACTGCAGAATCACCTGCCGGTCATGCCAGCACAACCTCTCAGAAGTGCCAGAAGCACATGCCGGACAGGCCGGAACCATCTCCCGGACAGACCGGAAACACAGCAAACACTCGCCGGAACCACCTGCTTGTCTCACCGGTCCCACCGCCGAACATGGAAAATCACCTGCCGGTTACGCCAGAGCCACTTGGCGAACACTCTGGAATCACCTGCCGGGCATGCCGGAACCACCTCTCAGACATGCCAGAACCATGTGCCTGAGATGCCGGAACCACACCCCGAACAGACCGAAGCTACCTGCCAGACCCGCCTGAACCACCTGCCGAGCACGCCGGAAACACCTGCTCGACTCGCCGGAACCACGTACCTGACATGCCAAAATCACCTGCCGGGTATGCCAGAACCACTTGGTGGACACTCAAGTATCATCTGCTGGACATGCCAGAACCAGCTCTCAGACACACCAGAACCACGTGCCGGACACGCCGGAAGCACCAGCTGAGCATGCCTGAGCCACCTGCTCGACTCGCAAGAAACACCTGCCGGACACGCCAAAATCACCTGCCGGGTACGCCAGAACCACTTGGCGGACTCTCCGGAATCACCTGTCGGGCATGCCGGAAGCACCTCTCAGACTTGCCAGAACCATGTTCCGGACACGCCGGTACCACCTGCCGAGTGTGCCGGAACCACCTGATCCACTCCCCAGAACCACCTGCTGGACACGCCAAAATCACCTGCCGGCTACGCCAGAACCACTCGGCAGAAAGTCCGGAATCACCTGCCGGCATGCCGGAACCACCTCTCAGACGTGCCAGAACCACGTGCAGGACACGCCGGAACCACCTGCTGAGCATGCAGGAACCACCTGCTCGACTCGCAGGACCCACCTGCCGGACACGCAAAAATCACCTGCTGGCTATGCCAGAACCACTTGCCAGACTTTCCAGAATCACCTGCCGGGAATGCCGGACCCACCTCTCAAATGTGCCAGAATCAAGTGCCGGAGACGCCAGAAGCACCTGCCAAGCTAGCTGAAAGCACCTGCTTGAATCGTCGGAACCACCTGTGGGACACGCCAAAATCACCAGATAGCTACGCCAGAAACACTTGGTGGACAATCCGGAATCAACTGCAGGACATGTCAGAAAAACCTGTCAGACGTGCTGGAACCACGTGCCGGGCACGGCGGAACCACCTCCCGGACAGACCGGAAACACAGGAAACACTCGCCGGAACCACCTGCTTGTCTCACCGGTCCCACTGCCGGACATGGAAAATCACCTGCCGGTTACGCCAGAGCCACTTGGCGAACACTCTGGAATCACCTGCCGGGCATGCCGGAACCACCTCTCAGACATGCCAGAACCATGTGCCTGAGATGCCGGAACCACACCCCGAACAGACCGAAGCTACCTGCCAGACCCGCCTGAACCACCTGCCGAGCACGCCGGAACCACCTGCTCGACTCGCCGGAACCACCTACCTGACACGCCAAAATCACCTGCCGGGTATGCCAGAACCACTTGTTGGACACTCAAGTATCATCTGCTGGACATGCCAGAACCAGCTCTCAGACACACCAGAACCACGTGCCGGACACGCCGGAAGCACCAGCTGAGCATGCCTGAGCCACCTGCTCGACTCGCAAGAAACACCTGCCGGACACGCCAAAATCACCTGCCGGGTACGCCAGAACCACTTGGCGGACTCTCCGGAATCACCTGCCGGGCATGCTGGAACCACATCACAGAGGTGCCGCAAACACATGCCGGAGATGGCGGAAGCACCTGCCGAGAATGCCGGAAGTTACTGATCCACTCCCCAGAGCCACCTGCCGGACACGCCAAAATCACCTGCCGGGTACGCCAGAACCACTTGGCGGACTCTCCGGAATCACCTGTCGGGCATGCCGGAAGCACCTCTCAGACTTGCCAGAACCATGTTCCGGACACGCCGGTACCACCTGCCGAGTGTGCCGGAACCACCTGATCCACTCCCCAGAACCACCTGCTGGACACGCCAAAATCACCTGCCGGCTACGCCAGAACCACTCGGCAGAAAGTCCGGAATCACCTGCCGGCATGCCGGAACCACCTCTCAGACGTGCCAGAACCACGTGCAGGACACGCCGGAACCACCTGCCGAGCATGCAGGAACCACCTGCTCGACTCGCAGGACCCACCTGCCGGACACGCAAAAATCACCTGCTGGCTATGCCAGAACCACTTGCCAGACTTTCCAGAATCACCTGCCGGGAATGCCGGACCCACCTCTCAAATGTGCCAAAATCAAGTGCCGGAGACGCCAGAAGCACCTGCCAAGCTAGCTGGAAGCACCTGCTTGAATCGTCGGAACCACCTGTGGGACACGCCAAAATCACCAGCCAGCTACGCCAGAAACACTTGGTGGACAATCCGGAATCAACTGCAGGACATGTCAGAAAAACCTGTCAGACGTGGTGGAACCACGTGCCGGGCACGGCGGAACCACCTCCCAGACTGACCGGAACCACCCACCTGACCTGCCTGAATCACCTGCTGAGCATGCCGGAACCACCTGCCGGACATGCCAAAATCACCTGCGGGCTAGGCCAGAACCACTTGGAGGACTCTCCGGGATCACCTGACGTGCATGCCAGTAACACCTCTCAGACGTACCAGAACCACGTGCGGGACACGCCGGAACCCACTACCGGACAGAACGGAACCACCTGCCGGACACGCCAGAATCACCTGCCGAGAACGCCGGAATCACCTGAACAACTCGCCAGAAACACCTGCCGGACACGTCAAAATCACCTGCCGGACATGCCAAAATCACCTGCCAGCTACGCCAGAACCACTTGCCGGACACTCCAGAATCACCTGTCGGGCATGCCAGAACCACCTCTCAAACGTGCCAGAACCACGTGCCAGAGACACTGGATGCACCAGCTGAGTACTCCGGAACCTCCTGCTCGACTCGCCGAAACCACCTGCCGGAGATGCCAAAATCACCTGCCGGCTAGGCCAGAAACACGTGGCGGACACTATGGAATCACCTGCAGGGCATGCCGGAACCACCTCTCAGACGTGCCAGAACCACATGTCGGACACTCCGGAATCACCTGCCGGGCATGCCAGAACCACCTCTCAGACGTGCCACAACCACGTGCCGGAGAGACCGGAAGCACCTGCCGAGCTCGCCGGAACCACCTGCTGGACACGCCGGAACCACCTGCCTGACACGCCAAAATCACGTGACGGCTACGCCAAAACCACTTGGTGGACACTCCAGAATCACCTTCCGAGCATGCTGGAACCACGTCATGGACAGACTGCAAACACCTGCCAGACCTGCCTGAACCACCTGCAGAGCACGCCGGAACCACCTGATCCACTCCCCAGAACCACCTGCCACACATGCCAAAATCAACTGCCGGCTGCACCAGAACCACTTGGCACATACTCCAGAATCACATGCCGGTCATGCCGGAACCACCTCTCAAACGTGCAAGAACCACATACCGGAGACGCCGGAAGCACGTGCTGAGCATGCCAGAACCACCTGTGCCACTCCACAGAACCACCTGCCGGTCACGCCAAAATCACCTGCCGGCTACGCCAGAACCACTTGGCAAACACTCCGGAATCACATGCAGGGCATGCCGGAACCACCTCTCAGCCATGCCAGTACCACGTGCCAGAGACACCGGATGCACCTGCCGAGCACGCCAGAACCTCCTGCTCGACTCGCCGGAACCACCTGCCGGAGACGCCAAAATCACCTGCCGGCTAGGCCAGAACCACGTGGCGCAATCTATGAAATCACATGCTGGGCATGCCGGAACGACCTCTCAGACGTGCCGGAAGCACGTGTGGGACACGCCGGAAGCACCTAATGGACAGACCGGAACCTCCTGGAGGACCCGCCTGAAATACCTGCTTAGCACTCCGGAACAACCTGCTCGACTCATTCGAGCCACCTGCTGGAAATGCCAAAATCACCAGCCGGCTATGCCAGAACCACTTGACGGACACTCCGGAATCACCTGCAGGGCATGCCGGAACCACCGCTCAGATGTGCAAGAACCACATGCCGCAGACTCCGGAATCACGTGCCGGGCATGCCGGAACCACCTCTCAAATCTGCCAAAATCAAGTGCCGGAGACGCCAGAAGCACCTGCCGAGCTAGGCGGCAGCACCTTCTCGAATCATCGGAACCACCTGTGGGACACACCAAAATCACCTGCCTGCTACATCAGAACCACTTGGTGGACAACCCGGAGTCACCTGCCGGACATGCCATAACCACCTGTCAGACGTGCCGGAACCACGTGCCGCACACGCCGGAACCAACTCCTGGACAGACCAGAACCACCTACCGGACCTGCCTGAACCACCTGCCGAGCAGGAGGGAACCACCTGCCGGACATGCCAAAATCACCTGCCAGGTATACCAGAACCACTTGGTGGACACTCCGGAGTCATCTGCCGGACATACCAGAACCAGCTCTCAGACACACCAGAACCACGTGCCAGAGATGCCGGAAGCACCTCCAGAGCATGCCCGAGCCACCTGCTCGACTCACAAGAAACACCTGTCGGACACACCAAAATCACCTGCCGGCTATGCCAGAACCACCTGCCGGCTACGCCAGAACCACTAGGCAGACACTCCGGAATCACCTGCCAGGCATGCCGGAACCACCACTCAGAGGTGCCAGAACCACATGCCGGAGACCCCGGAATCACCTGCCGGGCATGCCGGAACCACCTCTCAGACGTGCCAGAACCACATGCCGGAGACTCCGGAATCACCTGCCGGGCATGCCGGAACCATCTCTCAGACGTGCCACAACCACGTGCCGGAGAGACCAGAAGCACCTGCCGAGCTCGCCGGAAACACCTGCTGGACATGCGAGAACCACCTGCCTGACAGGCCAAAATCATATGCCAGCTACGCCAAAACCACTTGGTGGACACTCCAGAATCACCTTGCGGGCATGCCGGGACCACGTCATGGACAGACTGCAAACACCTGCCGGACCTGCCTGAACCACCTGCCGAGCACGCCGGAAGCACCTGCTCGACTCACCAGAGCCACCTGCCGGACACACCAGAAACACCTGCAGGGTACGCCAGAACCACTTGCAGGACTCTCCGGGATCACCTGCCGGGCATGCCGGAACCACCTCTCAGACATGCCAGAAGCATGTGCCGGACACGCCGGAACCACCTGCCGAGTATGCCGGAACCACATGCTCCACTCCCCAGAACCACCTGCTGGACACGCCAAAATCACCTGCTGGCTACGCCAGAACCACTCAGCAGACACTCCAGAACCACCTCCAGGACAGACCGGAACCACTTGCCGGACACGCCAGAATCACCAGCCGGCTACACCACAACCACTTGTCAGACACTCCGGAATCACCTGCCGGGCATGCTGGAACCACATCACAGAGGTGCCGCAAACGCATGCCGGAGACGGCGGAAGCACCTGCCGAGAATGCCGGAAGTTACTGATCCACTCCCCATAGCCACCTGCCGGACATGCCAAAATCACCTGCCGGGTACGCCAGAACCGCTTGGCGGACACTGCAGAATCACCTGCCGGTCATGCCAGCACAACCTCTCAGAAGTGCCAGAAGCACATGCCGGACAGGCCGGAACCATCTCCCGGACAGACCGGAAACACAGCAAACACTCGCCGGAACCACCTGCTTGTCTCACCGGTCCCACCGCCGGACATGGAAAATCACCTGCCGGTTACGCCAGAGCCACTTGGCGAACACTCTGGAATCACCTGCCGGGCATGCCGGAACCACCTCTCAGACATGCCAGAACCATGTGCCTGAGATGCCAGAACCACACCCCGAACAGACCGAAGCTACCTGCCAGACGCGCCTGAACCACCTGCCGAGCACGCCGGAAACACCTGCTCGACTCGCCGGAACCACGTACCTGACATGCCAAAATCACCTGCCGGGTATGCCAGAACCACTTGGTGGACACTCAAGTATCATCTGCTGGACATGCCAGAACCAGCTCTCAGACACACCAGAACCACGTGCCGGACACGCCGGAAGCACCAGCTGAGCATGCCTGAGCCACCTGCTCGACTCGCAAGAAACACCTGCCGGACACGCCAAAATCACCTGCCGGGTACGCCAGAACCACTTGGCGGACTCTCCGGAATCACCTGTCGGGCATGCCGGAAGCACCTCTCAGACTTGCCAGAACCATGTTCCGGACACGCCGGTACCACCTGCCGAGTGTGCCGGAACCACCTGATCCACTCCCCAGAACCACCTGCTGGACACGCCAAAATCACCTGCCGGCTACGCCAGAACCACTCGGCAGAAAGTCCGGAATCACCTGCCGGCATGCCGGAACCACCTCTCAGACGTGCCAGAACCACGTGCAGGACACGCCGGAACCACCTGCTGAGCATGCAGGAACCACCTGCTCGACTCGCAGGACCCACCTGCCGGACACGCAAAAATCACCTGCTGGCTATGCCAGAACCACTTGCCAGACTTTCCAGAATCACCTGCCGGGAATGCCGGACCCACCTCTCAAATGTGCCAGAATCAAGTGCCGGAGACTCCAGAAGCACCTGCCAAGCTAGCTGAAAGCACCTGCTTGAATCGTCGGAACCACCTGTGGGACACGCCAAAATCACCAGCCAGCTACGCCAGAAACACTTGGTGGACAATCCGGAATCAACTGCAGGACATGTCAGAAAAACCTGTCAGACGTGCTGGAACCACGTGCCGGGCACGGCGGAACCACCTCCCGGACAGACCGGAAACACAGGAAACACTCGCCGGAACCACCTGCTTGTCTCACCGGTCCCACCGCCGGACATGGAAAATCACCTGCCGGTTACGCCAGAGCCACTTGGCGAACACTCTGGAATCACCTGCCGGGCATGCCGGAACCACCTCTCAGACATGCCAGAACCATGTGCCTGAGATGCCGGAACCACACCCCGAACAGACCGAAGCTACCTGCCAGACCCGCCTGAACCACCTGCCGAGCACGCCGGAACCACCTGCTCGACTCGCCGGAACCACGTACCTGACACGCCAAAATCACCTGCCGGGTATGCCAGAACCACTTGTTGGACACTCAAGTATCATCTGCTGGACATGCCAGAACCAGCTCTCAGACACACCAGAACCACGTGCCGGACACGCCGGAAGCACCAGCTGAGCATGCCTGAGCCACCTGCTCGACTCGCAAGAAACACCTGCCGGACACGCCAAAATCACCTGCCGGGTACGCCAGAACCACTTGGCGGACTCTCCGGAATCACCTGCCGGGCATGCTGGAACCACATCACAGAGGTGCCGCAAACACATGCCGGAGATGGCGGAAGCACCTGCCGAGAATGCCGGAAGTTACTGATCCACTCCCCAGAGCCACCTGCCGGACACGCCAAAATCACCTGCCGGGTACGCCAGAACCACTTGGCGGACTCTCCGGAATCACCTGTCGGGCATGCCGGAAGCACCTCTCAGACTTGCCAGAACCATGTTCCGGACACGCCGGTACCACCTGCCGAGTGTGCCGGAACCACCTGATCCACTCCCCAGAACCACCTGCTGGACACGCCAAAATCACCTGCCGGCTACGCCAGAACCACTCGGCAGAAAGTCCGGAATCACCTGCCGGCATGCCGGAACCACCTCTCAGACGTGCCAGAACCACGTGCAGGACACGCCGGAACCACCTGCCGAGCATGCAGGAACCACCTGCTCGACTCGCAGGACCCACCTGCCGGACACGCAAAAATCACCTGCTGGCTATGCCAGAACCACTTGCCAGACTTTCCAGAATCACCTGCCGGGAATGCCGGACCCACCTCTCAAATGTGCCAAAATCAAGTGCCGGAGACGCCAGAAGCACCTGCCAAGCTAGCTGGAAGCACCTGCTTGAATCGTCGGAACCACCTGTGGGACACGCCAAAATCACCAGCCAGCTACGCCAGAAACACTTGGTGGACAATCCGGAATCAACTGCAGGACATGTCAGAAAAACCTGTCAGACGTGGTGGAACCACGTGCCGGGCACGGCGGAACCACCTCCCAGACTGACCGGAACCACCCACCGGACCTGCCTGAATCACCTGCTGAGCATGCCGGAACCACCTGCCGGACATGCCAAAATCACCTGCGGGCTAGGCCAGAACCACTTGGAGGACTCTCCGGGATCACCTGACGTGCATGCCAGTAACACCTCTCAGACGTACCAGAACCACGTGCGGGACACGCCGGAACCCACTACCGGACAGAACGGAACCACCTGCCGGACACGCCAGAATCACCTGCCGAGAACGCCGGAATCACCTGAACAACTCGCCAGAAACACCTGCCGGACACGTCAAAATCACCTGCCGGACATGCCAAAATCACCTGCCAGCTACGCCAGAACCACTTGCCGGACACTCCAGAATCACCTGTCGGGCATGCCAGAACCACCTCTCAAACGTACCAGAACCACGTGCCAGAGACACTGGATGCACCAGCTGAGTACTCCGGAACCTCCTGCTCGACTCGCCGAAACCACCTGCCGGAGATGCCAAAATCACCTGCCGGCTAGGCCAGAAACACGTGGCGGACACTATGGAATCACCTGCAGGGCATGCCGGAACCACCTCTCAGACGTGCCAGAACCACATGTCGGACACTCCGGAATCACCTGCCGGGCATGCCAGAACCACCTCTCAGACGTGCCACAACCACGTGCCGGAGAGACCGGAAGCACCTGCCGAGCTCGCCGGAACCACCTGCTGGACACGCCGGAACCACCTGCCTGACACGCCAAAATCACGTGACGGCTACGCCAAAACCACTTGGTGGACACTCCAGAATCACCTTCCGAGCATGCTGGAACCACGTCATGGACAGACTGCAAACACCTGCCAGACCTGCCTGAACCACCTGCAGAGCACGCCGGAACCACCTGATCCACTCCCCAGAACCACCTGCCACACATGCCAAAATCAACTGCCGGCTGCACCAGAACCACTTGGCACATACTCCAGAATCACATGCCGGTCATGCCGGAACCACCTCTCAAACGTGCAAGAACCACATACCGGAGACGCCGGAAGCACGTGCTGAGCATGCCAGAACCACCTGTGCCACTCCACAGAACCACCTGCCGGTCACGCCAAAATCACCTGCCGGCTACGCCAGAACCACTTGGCAAACACTCCGGAATCACATGCAGGGCATGCCGGAACCACCTCTCAGCCATGCCAGTACCACGTGCCAGAGACACCGGATGCACCTGCCGAGCACGCCAGAACCTCCTGCTCGACTCGCCGGAACCACCTGCCGGAGACGCCAAAATCACCTGCCGGCTAGGCCAGAACCACGTGGCGCAATCTATGAAATCACATGCTGGGCATGCCGGAACGACCTCTCAGACGTGCCGGAAGCACGTGTGGGACACGCCGGAAGCACCTAATGGACAGACCGGAACCTCCTGGAGGACCCGCCTGAAATACCTGCTTAGCACTCCGGAACAACCTGCTCGACTCATTCGAGCCACCTGCTGGAAATGCCAAAATCACCAGCCGGCTATGCCAGAACCACTTGACGGACACTCCGGAATCACCTGCAGGGCATGCCGGAACCACCGCTCAGATGTGCAAGAACCACATGCCGCAGACTCCGGAATCACGTGCCGGGCATGCCGGAACCACCTCTCAAATCTGCCAAAATCAAGTGCCGGAGACGCCAGAAGCACCTGCCAAGCTAGCCGGCAGCACCTTCTCGAATCATCGGAACCACCTGTGGGACACACCAAAATCACCTGCCTGCTACATCAGAACCACTTGGTGGACAACCCGGAATCACCTGCCGGACACGCCAAAATCACCTGCCAGGTATACCAGAACCACTTGGTGGACACTCCGGAGTCATCTGCCGGACATACCAGAACCAGCTCTCAGACACACCAGAACCACGTGCCAGAGATGCCGGAAGCACCTCCAGAGCATGCCCGAGCCACCTGCTCGACTCACAAGAAACACCTGTCGGACACACCAAAATCACCTGCCGGCTATGCCAGAACCACCTGCCGGCTACGCCAGAACCACTAGGCAGACACTCCGGAATCACCTGCCGGGCATGCCGGAACCATCTCTCAGACGTGCCACAACCACGTGCCCGAGAGACCAGAAGCACCTGCCGAGCTCGCCGGAAACACCAGCTGGACATGCGAGAACCACCTGCCTGACAGGCCAAAATCATATGCCAGCTACGCCAAAACCACTTGGTGGACACTCCAGAATCACCTTGCGGGCATGCCGGGACCACGTCATGGACAGACTGCAAACACCTGCCGGACCTGCCTGAACCACCTGCCGAGCACGCCGGAAGCACCTGCTCGACTCACCAGAGCCACCTGCCGGACACACCAGAAACTCCTGCAGGGTACGCCAGAACCACTTGCAGGACTCTCCGGGATCACCTGCCGGGCATGCCGGAACCACCTCTCAGACATGCCAGAAGCATGTGCCGGACACGCCGGAACCACCTGCCGAGTATGCCGGAACCACATGCTCCACTCCCCAGAACCACCTGCTGGACACGCCAAAATCACCTGCTGGCTACGCCAGAACCACTCAGCAGACACTCCAGAACCACCTCCAGGACAGACCGGAACCACTTGCCGGACACGCCAGAATCATCAGCCGGCTACGCCACAACCACTTGTCAGACACTCCGGAATCACCTGCCGGGCATGCTGGAACCACATCACAGAGGTGCCGCAAACACATGACGGAGACGGCGGAAGCACCTGCCGAGAATGCCAGAAGTTACTGATCCACTCCCCATAGCCACCTGCCGGACACGCCAAAATCACCTGTCGGGTACGCCAGAACCACTTGGCGGACACTGCGGAATCACCTGCCGGTCATGCCAGCACAACCTCTCAGAAGTGCCAGAAGCACATGCCGGACAGGCCGGAACCATCTCCCGGACAGACCGGAAACACAGCAAACACTCGCCGGAACCACCTGCTTGTCTCACCGGTCCCACCGCCGGACATGGAAAATCACCTGCCGGTTACGCCAGAGCCACTTGGCGAACACTCTGGAATCACCTGCCGGGCATGCCGGAACCACCTCTCAGACATGCCAGAACCATGTGCCTGAGATGCCGGAACCACACCCCGAACAGACCGAAGCTACCTGCCAGACCCGCCTGAACCACCTGCCGAGCACGCCGGAACCACCTGCTCGACTCGCTGGAACCACCTACCTGACACGCCAAAATCACATGCCGGGAATGCCAGAACCACTTGGTGGACACTCAAGTATCATCTGCTGGACATGCCAGAACCAGCTCTCAGACACACCAGAACCACGTGCCGGACACGCCGGAAGCACCAGCTGAGCATGCCTGAGCCACCTGCTCGACTCGCAAGAAACACCTGCCGGACACGCCAAAATCACCTGCCGGGTACGCCAGAACCACTTGGCGGACTCTCCGGAATCACCTGCCGGGCATGCTGGAACCACATCATAGAGGTGCCGCAAACACATGCCGGAGATGGCGGAAGCACCTGCCGAGAATGCCGGAAGTTACTGATCCACTCCCCAGAGCCACCTGCCGGACACGCCAAAATCACCTGCCGGGTACGCCAGAACCACTTGGCGGACTCTCCGGAATCACCTGTCGGGCATGCCGGAAGCACCTCTCAGACGTGCCAGAACCATGTTCCGGACACGCCGGTACCACCTGCCGAGTCTGCCGGAACCACCTGCTCGACTCGCAGGACCCACCTTCCGGACACGCAAAAATCACCTGCTGGCTATGCCAGAACCACTAGGCAGACACTCCGGAATCACCTGCCAGGCATGCCGGAACCACCACTCAGAGGTGCCAGAACCACATGCCGGAGACCCCGGAATCACCTGCCGGGCATGCCGGAACCACCTCTCAGAGGTGCCCGAACCACATGCCGGAGACTCCGGAATCACCTGCCGGGCAGGCCGGAACCATCTCTCAGACGTGCCACAACCACGTGCCCGAGAGACCAGAAGCACCTTCCGAGCTCGCCGGAAACACCTGCTGGACATGCGAGAACCACCTGCCTGACAGGCCAAAATCATATGCCAGCTACGCCAAAACCACTTGGTGGACACTCCAGAATCACCTTGCGGGCATGCCGGGACCACGTCATGGACAGACTGCAAACACCTGCCGGACCTGCCTGAACCACCTGCCGAGCACGCCGGAAGCACCTGCTCGACTCACCAGAGCCACCTGCCGGACACACCAGAAACACCTGCAGGGTACGCCAGAACCACTTGCAGGACTCTCCGGGATCACCTGCCGGGCATGCCGGAACCACCTCTCAGACATGCCAGAAGCATGTGCCGGACACGCCGGAACCACCTGCCGAGTATGCCGGAACCACATGCTCCACTCCCCAGAACCACCTGCTGGACACGCCAAAATCACCTGCTGGCTACGCCAGAACCACTCAGCAGACACTCCAGAACCACCTCCAGGACAGACCGGAACCACTTGCCGGACACGCCAGAATCACCAGCCGGCTACGCCACAACCACTTGTCAGACACTCCGGAATCACCTGCCGGGCATGCTGGAACCACATCACAGAGGTGCCGCAAACACATGCCGGAGACGGCGGAAGCACCTGCCGAGAATGCCGGAAGTTACTGATCCACTCCCCATAGCCAGCTGCCGGAAACGCCAAAATCACCTGACGGGTACGCCAGAACCACTTGGCAGACACTGCGGAATCACCTGCCGGTCATGCCAGCACAATCTCTCAGAAGTGCCAGAAGCACATGCCGGACAGGCCGGAACCATCTCCCGGACAGACCGGAAACACAGGAAACACTCGCCGGAACCACCTGCTTGTCTCACCGGTCCCACCGCCGGACATGGAAAAATCACCTGCCGGTTACGCCAGAGCCACTTGGCGAACACTCTGGAATCACCTGCCGGGCATGCCGGAACCACCTCTCAGACATGCCAGAACCATGTGCCTGAGATGCCGGAACCACACCCCGAACAGACCGAAGCTACCTGCCAGACCCGCCTGAACCACCTGCCGAGCACGCCGGAACCACCTGCTCGACTCGCTGGAACCACCTACCTGACACGCCAAAATCACCTGCCGGGTATGCCAGAACCTCTTGGTGGACACTCAAGTATCATCTCCTGGACATGCCAGAACAAGCTCTCAGACACACCAGAACCACGTGCCGGACACGCCGGAAGCACCAGCTGAGCATGCCTGAGCCACCTGCTCGACTCGCAAGAAACACCTGCCGGACACGCCAAAATCACCTGCCGGGTACGCCAGAACCACTTGGCGGACTCTCCGGAATCACCTGTCGGGCATGCCGGAAGCACCTCTCAGACTTGCCAGAACCATGTTCCGGACACGCCGGTACCACCTGCCGAGTGTGCCGGAACCACCTGATCCACTCCCCAGAACCACCTGCTGGACACGCCAAAATCACCTGCCGGCTACGCCAGAACCACTCGGCAGAAAGTCCGGAATCACCTGCCGGCATGCCGGAACCACCTCTCAGACGTGCCAGAACCACGTGCAGGACACGCCGGAACCACCTGCCGAGCATGCAGGAACCACCTGCTCGACTCGCAGGACCCACCTGCCGGACACGCAAAAATCACCTGCTGGCTATGCCAGAACCACTTGCCAGACTTTCCAGAATCACCTGCCGGGAATGCCGGACCCACCTCTCAAATGTGCCAAAATCAAGTGCCGGAGACGCCAGAAGCACCTGCCAAGCTAGCTGGAAGCACCTGCTTGAATCGTCGGAACCACCTGTGGGACACGCCAAAATCACCAGCCAGCTACGCCAGAAACACTTGGTGGACAATCCGGAATCAACTGCAGGACATGTCAGAAAAACCTGTCAGACGTGGTGGAACCACGTGCCGGGCACGGCGGAACCACCTCCCGGACAGACCGGAACCACCCACCGGACCTGCCTGAATCACCTGCTGAGCATGCCGGAACCACCTGCCGGACATGCCAAAATCACCTGCGGGCTAGGCCAGAACCACTTGGAGGACTCTCCGGGATCACCTGACGTGCATGCCAGTAACACCTCTCAGACGTACCAGAACCACGTGCGGGACACGCCGGAACCCACTACCGGACAGACCGGAACCACCTGCCGGACACGCCAGAATCACCTGCCGAGAACGCCGGAATCACCTGAACAGCTCGCCAGAAACACCTGCCGGACACGTCAAAATCACCTGCCGGACATGCCAAAATCACCTGCCAGCTACGCCAGAACCACTTGCCGGACACTCCAGAATCACCTGTCGGGCATGCCAGAACCACCTCTCAGACGTGCCAGAACCACGTGCCAGAGACACTGGATGCACCAGCTGAGTACTCCGGAACCTCCTGCTCGACTCGCCGAAACCACCTGCCGGAGATGCCAAAATCACCTGCCGGCTAGGCCAGAAACACGTGGCGGACACTATGGAATCACCTGCAGGGCATGCCGGAACCACCTCTCAGACGTGCCAGAACCACATGTCGGACACTCCGGAATCACCTGCCGGGCATGCCAGAACCACCTCTCAGACGTGCCACAACCATGTGCCGGAGAGACCGGAAGCACCTGCCGAGCTCGCCGGAACCACCTGCTGGACACGCCGGAACCACCTGCCTGACACGCCAAAATCACGTGACGGCTACGCCAAAACCACTTGGTGGACACTCCAGAATCACCTTCCGAGCATGCTGGAACCACGTCATGGACAGACTGCAAACACCTGCCAGACCTGCCTGAACCACCTGCAGAGCACGCCGGAACCACCTGATCCACTCCCCAGAACCACCTGCCACACATGCCAAAATCAACTGCCGGCTGCGCCAGAACCACTTGGCACATACTCCAGAATCACATGCCGGTCATGCCGGAACCACCTCTCAAACGTGCAAGAACCACATACCGGAGACGCCGGAAGCACGTGCTGAGCATGCCAAAACCACCTGTGCCACTCCACAGAACCACCTGCCGGTCACACCAAAATCACCTGCCGGCTACGCCAGAACCACTTGGCAAACACTCCGGAATCACATGCAGGGCATGCCGGAACCACCTCTCAGCCATGCCAGTACCACGTGCCAGAGACACCGGATGCACCTGCCGAGCACGCCAGAACCTCCTGCTCGACACGCCGGAACCACCTGCCGGAGATGCCAAAATCACCTGCCGGCTAGGCCAGAACCACGTGGCGCAATCTATGAAATCACATGCTGGGCATGCCGGAACGACCTCTCAGACGTGCCGGAAGCACGTGTGGGACACGCCGGAAGCACCTAATGGACAGACCGGAACCTCCTGGAGGACCCGCCTGAAATACCTGCTTAGCACTCCGGGACAACCTGCTCGACTCATTCGAGCCACCTGCTGGAAATGCCAAAATCACCAGCCGGCTATGCCAGAACCACTTGACGGACACTCCGGAATCACCTGCAGGGCATGCCGGAACCACCGCTCAGATGTGCAAGAACCACATGCCGCAGACTCCGGAATCACGTGCCGGGCATGCCGGAACCACCTCTCAAATCTGCCAAAATCAAGTGCCGGAGACGCCAGAAGCACCTGCCGAGCTAGCCGGCAGCACCTTCTCGAATCATCGGAACCACCTGAGGGACACACCAAAATCACCTGCCTGCTACATCAGAACCACTTGGTGGACAACCCGGAGTCACCTGCCGGACATGCCAGAACCACCTGTCAGACGTGCCGGAACCACGTGCCGCACACGCCGGAACCAACTCCTGGACAGACCGGAACCACCTACCGGACCTGCCTGAACCACCTGCCGAGCAGGAGGGAACCACCTGCCGGACACGCCAAAATCACCTGCCAGGTATACCAGAACCACTTGGTGGACACTCCGGAGTCATCTGCCAGACATACCAGAACCAGCTCTCAGACACACCAGAACCACGTGCCAGAGATGCCGGAAGCACCTCCAGAGCATGCCCGAGCCACCTGCTCGACTCACAAGAAACACCTGTCGGACACACCAAAATCACCTGCCGGCTATGCCAGAACCACCTGCCGGCTACGCCAGAACCACTAGGCAGACACTCCGGAATCACCTGCCAGGCATGCCGGAACCACCACTCAGAGGTGCCAGAACCACATGCCGGAGACCCCGGAATCACCTGCCGGGCATGCCGGAACCACCTCTCAGACGTGCCAGAACCACATGCCGGAGACTCCGGAATCACCTGCTGGGCATGCCGGAACCATCTCTCAGACGTGCCACAACCACGTGCCCGAGAGACCAGAAGCACCTGCCGAGCTCGCCGGAAACACCTGCTGGACATGCGAGAACCACCTGCCTGACAGGCCAAAATCATATGCCAGCTACGCCAAAACCACTTGGTGGACACTCCAGAATCACCTTGCGGGCATGCCGGGACCACGTCATGGACAGACTGCAAACACCTGCCGGACCTGCCTGAACCACCTGCCGAGCACGCCGGAAGCACCTGCTCGACTCACCAGAGCCACCTGCCGGACACACCAGAAACACCTGCAGGGTACGCCAGAACCACTTGCAGGACTCTCCGGGATCACCTGCCGGGCATGCCGGAACCACCTCTCAGACATGCCAGAAGCATGTGCCGGACACGCCGGAACCACCTGCCGAGTATGCCGGAACCACATGCTCCACTCCCCAGAACCACCTGCTGGACACGCCAAAATCACCTGCTGGCTACGCCAGAACCACTCAGCAGACACTCCAGAACCACCTCCAGGACAGACCGGAACCACTTGCCGGACACGCCAGAATCACCAGCCGGCTACACCACAACCACTTGTCAGACACTCCGGAATCACCTGCCGGGCATGCTGGAACCACATCACAGAGCTGCCGCAAACACATGCCGGAGATGGCGGAAGCACCTGCCGAGAATGCCGGAAGTTACTGATCCACTCCCCATAGCCACCTGCCGGACACGCCAAAATCACCTGCCGGGTACGCCAGAACCACTTGGCAGACACTGCGGAATCACCTGCCGGTCATGCCAGCACAACCTCTCAGAAGTGCCAGAAGCACATGCCGGACAGGCCGGAACCATCTCCCGGACAGACCGGAAACACAGCAAACACTCGCCGGAACCACCTGCTTGTCTCACCGGTCTCACCGCCGGACATGGAAAATCACCTGCCGGTTACGCCAGAGCCACTTGGCGAACACTCTGGAATCACCTGCCGGGCATGCCGGAACCAGCTCTCAGACATGCCAGAACCATGTGCCTGAGATGCCGGAACCACACCCCGAACAGACCGAAGCTACCTGCCAGACCCGCCTGAACCACCTGCCGAGCACGCCGGAACCACCTGCTCGACTCGCCGGAACCACCTACCTGACACGCCAAAATCACCTGCCGGGTATGCCAGGACCACTTGGTGGACACTCAAGTATCAGCTCCTGGACATGCCAGAACAAGCTGTCAGACACACCAGAACCACGTGCCAGAGACGCCGGAGGCACCAGCTGAGCATGCCTGAGCCACCTGCTCGACTCGCAAGAAACACCTGCCGGACACGCCAAAATCACCTGCCGGGTACGCCAGAACCACTTGGCGGACTCTCCGGAATCACCTGTCGGGCATGCCGGAAGCACCTCTCAGACTTGCCAGAACCATGTTCCGGACACGCCGGTACCACCTGCCGAGTGTGCCGGAACCACCTGATCCACTCCCCAGAACCACCTGCTGGACACGCCAAAATCACCTGCCGGCTACGCCAGAACCACTCGGCAGAAAGTCCGGAATCACCTGCCGGCATGCCGGAACCACCTCTCAGACGTGCCAGAACCACGTGCAGGACACGCCGGAACCACCTGCCGAGCATGCAGGAACCACCTGCTCGACTCGCAGGACCCACCTGCCGGACACGCAAAAATCACCTGCTGGCTATGCCAGAACCACTTGCCAGACTTTCCAGAATCACCTGCCGGGAATGCCGGACCCACCTCTCAAATGTGCCAAAATCAAGTGCCGGAGACGCCAGAAGCACCTGCCAAGCTAGCTGGAAGCACCTGCTTGAATCGTCGGAACCACCTGTGGGACACGCCAAAATCACCAGCCAGCTACGCCAGAAACACTTGGTGGACAATCTGGAATCAACTGCAGGACATGTCAGAAAAACCTGTCAGACGTGGTGGAACCACGTGCCGGGCACGGCGGAACCACCTACCGGACAGACCGGAAATACAGGAAACACTCGCCGGAACCACCTGCTTGTCTCACCGGTCCCACCGCCGGACATGGAAAATCACCTGCCGGTTACGCCAGAGCCACTTGGCGAACACTCTGGAATCACCTGCCGGGCATGCCGGAACCACCTCTCAGACATGCCAGAACCATGTGCCTGAGATGCCGGAACCACACCCCGAACAAACCGAAGCTACCTGCCAGACCCGCCTGAACCACCTGCCGAGCACGCCGGAACCACCTGCTCGACTCGCCGGAACCACCTACCTGACACGCCAAAATCACCTGCCGGGTATGCCAGAACCACTTGGTGGACACTCAAGTATCATCTGCTGGACATGCCAGAACCAGCTCTCAGACACACCAGAACCACGTGCCGGACACGCCGGAAGCACCAGCTGAGCATGCCTGAGCCACCTGCTCGACTCGCAAGAAACACCTGCCGGACACGCCAAAATCACCTGCCGGGTACGCCAGAACCACTTGGCGGACTCTCCGGAATCACCTGCCTGGCATGCTGGAACCACATCACAGAGGTGCCGCAAACACATGCCGGAGATGGCGGAAGCACCTGCCGAGAATGCCGGAAGTTACTGATCCACTCCCCAGAGCCACCTGCCGGACTCGCCAAAATCACCTGCCGGGTACGCCAGAACCACTTGGCGGACTCTCCGGAATCACCTGTCGGGCATGCCGGAAGCACCTCTCAGACTTGCCAGAACCATGTTCCGGACACGCCGGTACCACCTGCCGAGTGTGCCGGAACCACCTGATCCACTCCCCAGAAGCACCTGCTGGACACGCCAAAATCACCTGCCGGCTACGCCAAAACCACTTGGCAGAAAGTCCGGAATCACCTGCCGGCATGCCGGAACCACCTCTCAGATGTGCCAGAACCACGTGCAGGACACGCCGGAACCACCTGCCGAGCATGCAGGAACCACCTGCTCGACTCGCAGGACCCACCTGCTGGACACGCAAAAATCACCTGCTGGCTATGCCAGAACCACTTGCCAGACTTTCCAGAATCACCTGCCGGGAATGCCGGACCCACCTCTCAAATGTGCCAAAATCAAGTGCCGGAGACGCCAGCAGCACCTGCCAAGCTAGCTGGAAGCACCTGCTTGAATCGTCGGAACCACCTGTGGGACACGCCAAAATCACCAGCCAGCTACGCCAGAAACACTTGGTGGACAATCCGGAATCAACTGCAGGACATGTCAGAAAAACCTGTCAGACGTGGTGGAACCACGTGCCGGGCACGGCGGAACCACCTCCCGGACTGACCGGAACCACCTACCGGACCTGCCTGAATCACCTGCTGAGCATGCCGGAACCACCTGCCGGACATGCCAAAATCACCTGCGGGCTAGGCCAGAACCACTTGGAGGACTCTCCGGGATCACCTGACGTGTATGCCAGTAACACCTCTCAGACGTACCAGAACCACGTGCGGGACACGCCGGAACCCACTACCGGACAGACCGGAACCACCTGCCGGACACGCCAGAATCACCTGCCGAGAACGCCGGAATCACCTGAACAGCTCGCCAGAAACACCTGCCGGACATGTCAAGATCACCTGCCGGACATGCCAAAATCACCTGCCAGCTACATCAGAACCACTTGGTGGACAACCCGGAGTCACCTGCCAGACATGCCAGAACCACCTGTCAGACGTGCCGGAACCACGTGCCGCACACGCCGGAACCAACTCCTGGACAGACCAGAACCACCTACCGGACCTGCCTGAACCACCTGCCGAGCAGGAGGGAACCACCTGCCGGACACGCCAAAATCACCTGCCAGGTATACCAGAACCACTTGGTGGACACTCCGGAGTCATCTGCCGGACATACCAGAACCAGCTCTCAGACACACCAGAACCACGTGCCAGAGATGCCGGAAGCACCTCCAGAGCATGCCCGAGCCACCTGCTCGACTCACAAGAAACACCTGTCGGACACACCAAAATCACCTGCCGGCTATGCCAGAACCACCTGCCGGCTACGCCAGAACCACTAGGCAGACACTCCGGAATCACCTGCCAGGCATGCCGGAACCACCACTCAGAGGTGCCAGAACCACATGCCGGAGACCCCGGAATCACCTGCCGGGCATGCCGGAACCACCTCTCAGAGGTGCCAGAACCACATGCCGGAGACTCCGGAATCACCTGCCGGGCATGCCGGAACCATCTCTCAGACGTGCCACAACCACGTGCCGGAGAGACCAGAAGCACCTGCCGAGCTTGCCGGAAACACCTGCTGGACATGCGAGAACCACCTGCCTGACAGGCCAAAATCATATGCCAGCTACGCCAAAACCACTTGGTGGACACTCCAGAATCACCTTGCGGGCATGCCGGGACCACGTCATGGACAGACTGCAAACACCTGCCGGACCTGCCTGAACCACCTGCCGAGCACGCCGGAAGCACCTGCTCGACTCACCAGAGCCACCTGCCGGACACACCAGAAACACCTGCAGGGTATGCCAGAACCACTTGCAGGACTCTCCGGGATCACATGCCGGGCATGCCGGAACCACCTCTCAGACATGCCAGAAGCATGTGCCGGACACGCCGGAACCACCTGCCGAGTATGCCGGAACCACATGCTCCACTCCCCAGAACCACCTGCTGGACACGCCAAAATCACCTGCTGGCTACGCCAGAACCACTCAGCAGACACTCCAGAACCACCTCCAGGACAGACCGGAACCACTTGCCGGACACGCCAGAATCACCAGCCGGCTACACCACAACCACTTGTCAGACACTCCGGAATCACCTGCCGGGCATGCTGGAACCACATCACAGAGGTGCCGCAAACACATGCCGGAGACGGCGGAAGCACCTGCCGAGAATGCCGGAAGTTACTGATCCACTCCCCATAGCCACCTGCCGGACACGCCAAAATCACCTGCCGGGTACGCCAGAACCACTTGGCGGACACTGCGGAATCACCTGCCGGTCATGCCAGCACAACCTCTCAGAAGTGCCAGAAGCACATGCCGGACAGGCCGGAACCATCTCCCGGACAGACCGGAAACACAGCAAACACTCGCCGGAACCACCTGCTTGTCTCACCGGTCCCACCGCCGGACATGGAAAATCACCTGCCGGTTACGCCAGAGCCACTTGGCGAACACTCTGGAATCACCTGCCGGGCATGCCGGAACCACCTCTCAGACATGCCAGAACCATGTGCCTGAGATGCCGGAACCACACCCCGAACAGACCGAAGCTACCTGCCAGACCCGCCTGAACCACCTGCCGAGCACGCCGGAACCACCTGCTCGACTCGCCGGAACCACGTACCTGACACGCCAAAATCACCTGCCGGGTATGCCAGAACCACTTGGTGGACACTCAAGTATCATCTGCTGGACATGCCAGAACCAGCTCTCAGACACACCAGAACCACGTGCCGGACACGCCGGAAGCACCAGCTGAGCATGCCTGAGCCACCTGCTCGACTCGCAAGAAACACCTGCCAGACACGCCAAAATCACCTGCCGGGTACGCCAGAACCACTTGGCGGACTCTCCGGAATCACCTGTCGGGCATGCCAGAAGCACCTCTCAGACTTGCCAGAACCATGTTCCGGACACGCCGGTACCACCTGCCGAGTGTGCCGGAACCACCTGATCCACTCCCCAGAACCACCTGCTGGACACGCCAAAATCACCTGCCGGCTACGCCAGAACCACTCGGCAGAAAGTCCGGAATCACCTGCCGGCATGCCGGAACCACCTCTCAGACGTGCCAGAACCACGTGCAGGACACGCCGGAACCACCTGCCGAGCATGCAGGAACCACCTGCTCGACTCGCAGGACCCACCTGCCGGACACGCAAAAATCACCTGCTGGCTATGCCAGAACCACTTGCCAGACTTTCCAGAATCACCTGCCGGGAATGCCGGACCCACCTCTCAAATGTGCCAAAATCAAGTGCCGGAGACGCCAGAAGCACCTGCCAAGCTAGCTGGAAGCACCTGCTTGAATCGTCGGAACCACCTGTGGGACACGCCAAAATCACCAGCCAGCTACGCCAGAAACACTTGGTGGACAATCCGGAATCAACTGCAGGACATGTCAGAAAAACCTGTCAGACGTGGTGGAACCACGTGCCGGGCACGGCGGAACCACCTCCCGGACAGACCGGAACCACCTACCGTACCTGCCTGAATCACCTGCTGAGCATGCCGGAACCACCTGCCGGACATGCCAAAATCACCTGCGGGCTAGGCCAGAACCACTTGGAGGACTCTCCGGGATCACCTGACGTGCATGCCAGTAACACCTCTCAGACGTACCAGAACCACGTGCGGGACACGCCGGAACCCACTACCGGACAGACCGGAACCACCTGCCGGACACGCCAGAATCACCTGCCGAGAACGCCGGAATCACCTGAACAGCTCGCCAGAAACACCTGCCGGACACGTCAAAATCACCTGCCGGACATGCCAAAATCACCTGCCAGCTACGCCAGAACCACTTGCCGGACACTCCAGAATCACCTGTCGGGCATGCCAGAACCACCTCTCAGACGTGCCAGAACCACGTGCCAGAGACACTGGATGCACCAGCTGAGTACTCCGGAACCTCCTGCTCGACTCGCCGAAACCACCTGCCGGAGATGCCAAAATCACCTGCCGGCTAGGCCAGAACCACGTGGCGGACACTATGGAATCACCTGCAGGGCATGCCGGAACCACCTCTCAGACGTGCCAGAACCACATGTCGGACACTCCGGAATCACCTGCCGGGCATGCCAGAACCACCTCTCAGACGTGCCACAACCACGTGCCGGAGAGACCGGAAGCACCTGCCGAGCTCGCCGGAACCACCTGCTGGACACGCCGGAACCACCTGCCTGACACGCCAAAATCACGTGACGGCTACGCCAAAACCACTTGGTGGACACTCCAGAATCACCTTCCGAGCATGCTGGAACCACGTCATGGACAGGCTGCAAACACCTTCCAGACCTGCCTGAACCACCTGCAGAGCACGCCGGAACCACCTGATCCACTCCCCAGAACCACCTGCCACACATGCCTAAATCAACTGCCGGCTGCGCCAGAACCACTTGGCACATACTCCAGAATCACATGCCGGTCATGCCGGAACCACCTCTCAAACGTGCAAGAACCACATACCGGAGACGCCGGAAGCACGTGCTGAGCATGCCAGAACCACCTGTGCCACTCCACAGAACCACCTGCCGGTCACGCCAAAATCACCTGCCAGCTACGCCAGAACCACTTGGCAAACACTCCGGAATCACATGCAGGGCATGCCGGAACCACCTCTCAGCCATGCCAGTACCACGTGCCAGAGACACCGGATGCACCTGCCGAGCACGCCAGAACCTCCTGCTCGACTCGCCGGAACCACCTGCCGGAGACGCCAAAATCACCTGCCGGCTAGGCCAGAACCACGTGGCGCAATCTATGAAATCACATGCTGGGCATGCCGGAACGACCTCTCAGACGTGCCGGAAGCACGTGTGGGACACGCCGGAAGCACCTAATGGACAGACCGGAACCTCCTGGAGGACCCGCCTGAAATACCTGCTTAGCACTCCGGAACAACCTGCTCGACTCATTCGAGCCACCTGCTGGAAATGCCAAAATCACCAGCCGGCTATGCCAGAACCACTTGACGGACACTCCGGAATCACCTGCAGGGCATGCCGGAACCACCGCTCAGATGTGCAAGAACCACATGCCGCAGACTCCGGAATCACGTGCCGGGCATGCCTCTCAAATCTGCCAAAATCAAGTGCCGGAGACGCCAGAAGCACCTGCCGAGCTAGCCGGCAGCACCTTCTCGAATCATCGGAACCACCTGTGGGACACACCAAAATCACCTGCCTGCTACATCAGAACCACTTGGTGGACAACCCGGAGTCACCTGCCGGACATGCCAGAACCACCTGTCAGACGTGCCGGAACCACGTGCCGCACACGCCGGAACCAACTCCTGGACAGACCGGAACCACCTACCGGACCTGCCTGAACCACCTGCCGAGCAGGAGGGAACCACCTGCTGGACAAGCCAAAATCACCTGCCAGGTATACCAGAACCACTTGGTGGACACTCCGGAGTCATCTGCCAGACATACCAGAACCAGCTCTCAGACACACCAGAACCACGTGCCAGAGATGCCGGAAGCACCTCCAGAGCATGCCCGAGCCACCTGCTCGACTCACAAGAAACACCTGTCGGACACACCAAAATCACCTGCCGGCTATGCCAGAACCACCTGCCGGCTACGCCAGAACCACTAGGCAGACACTCCGGAATCACCTGCCAGGCATGCCGGAACCACCACTCAGAGGTGCCAGAACCACATGCCGGAGACCCCGGAATCACCTGCCGGGCATGCCGGAACCACCTCTCAGAGGTGCCAGAACCACATGCCGGAGACTCCGGAATCACCTGCCGGGCATGCCGGAACCATCTCTCAGACGTGCCACAACCACGTGCCCGAGAGACCAGAAGCACCTGCCGAGCTCGCCGGAAACACCTGCTGGACATGCGAGAACCACCTGCCTGACAGGCCAAAATCATATGCCAGCTACGCCAAAACCACTTGGTGGACACTCCAGAATCACCTTGCGGGCATGCCGGGACCACGTCATGGACAGACTGCAAACACCTGCCGGACCTGCCTGAACCACCTGCCGAGCACGCCGGAAGCACCTGCTCGACTCACCAGAGCCACCTGCCGGACACACCAGAAACACCTGCAGGGTACGCCAGAACCACTTGCAGGACTCTCCGGGATCACCTGCCGGGCATGCCGGAACCACCTCTCAGACATGCCAGAAGCATGTGCCGGACACGCCGGAACCACCTGCCGAGTATGCCGGAACCACATGCTCCACTCCCCAGAACCACCTGCTGGACACGCCAAAATCACCTGCTGGCTACGCCAGAACCACTCAGCAGACACTCCAGAACCACCTCCAGGACAGACCGGAACCACTTGCCGGACACGCCAGAATCACCAGCCGGCTACACCACAACCACTTGTCAGACACTCCGGAATCACCTGCCGGGCATGCTGGAACCACATCACAGAGGTGCCGCAAACACATGCCGGAGACGGCGGAAGCACCTGCCGAGAATGCCGGAAGTTACTGATCCACTCCCCATAGCCACCTGCCGGACACGCCAAAATCACCTGCCGGGTACGCCAGAACCGCTTGGCGGACACTGCAGAATCACCTGCCGGTCATGCCAGCACAACCTCTCAGAAGTGCCAGAAGCACATGCCGGACAGGCCGGAACCATCTCCCGGACAGACCGGAAACACAGCAAACACTCGCCGGAACCACCTGCTTGTCTCACCGGTCCCACCGCCGGACATGGAAAATCACCTGCCGGTTACGCCAGAGCCACTTGGCGAACACTCTGGAATCACCTGCCGGGCATGCCGGAACCACCTCTCAGACATGCCAGAACCATGTGCCTGAGATGCCAGAACCACACCCCGAACAGACCGAAGCTACCTGCCAGACGCGCCTGAACCACCTGCCGAGCACGCCGGAAACACCTGCTCGACTCGCCGGAACCACGTACCTGACATGCCAAAATCACCTGCCGGGTATGCCAGAACCACTTGGTGGACACTCAAGTATCATCTGCTGGACATGCCAGAACCAGCTCTCAGACACACCAGAACCACGTGCCGGACACGCCGGAAGCACCAGCTGAGCATGCCTGAGCCACCTGCTCGACTCGCAAGAAACACCTGCCGGACACGCCAAAATCACCTGCCGGGTACGCCAGAACCACTTGGCGGACTCTCCGGAATCACCTGTCGGGCATGCCGGAAGCACCTCTCAGACTTGCCAGAACCATGTTCCGGACACGCCGGTACCACCTGCCGAGTGTGCCGGAACCACCTGATCCACTCCCCAGAACCACCTGCTGGACACGCCAAAATCACCTGCCGGCTACGCCAGAACCACTCGGCAGAAAGTCCGGAATCACCTGCCGGCATGCCGGAACCACCTCTCAGACGTGCCAGAACCACGTGCAGGACACGCCGGAACAACCTGCTGAGCATGCAGGAACCACCTGCTCGACTCGCAGGACCCACCTGCCGGACACGCAAAAATCACCTGCTGGCTATGCCAGAACCACTTGCCAGACTTTCCAGAATCACCTGCCGGGAATGCCGGACCCACCTCTCAAATGTGCCAGAATCAAGTGCCGGAGACTCCAGAAGCACCTGCCAAGCTAGCTGAAAGCACCTGCTTGAATCGTCGGAACCACCTGTGGGACACGCCAAAATCACCAGCCAGCTACGCCAGAAACACTTGGTGGACAATCCGGAATCAACTGCAGGACATGTCAGAAAAACCTGTCAGACGTGCTGGAACCACGTGCCGGGCACGGCGGAACCACCTCCCGGACAGACCGGAAACACAGGAAACACTCGCCGGAACCACCTGCTTGTCTCACCGGTCCCACCGCCGGACATGGAAAATCACCTGCCGGTTACGCCAGAGCCACTTGGCGAACACTCTGGAATCACCTGCCGGGCATGCCGGAACCACCTCTCAGACATGCCAGAACCATGTGCCTGAGATGCCGGAACCACACCCCGAACAGACCGAAGCTACCTGCCAGACCCGCCTGAACCACCTGCCGAGCACGCCGGAACCACCTGCTCGACTCGCCGGAACCACGTACCTGACACGCCAAAATCACCTGCCGGGTATGCCAGAACCACTTGTTGGACACTCAAGTATCATCTGCTGGACATGCCAGAACCAGCTCTCAGACACACCAGAACCACGTGCCGGACACGCCGGAAGCACCAGCTGAGCATGCCTGAGCCACCTGCTCGACTCGCAAGAAACACCTGCCGGACACGCCAAAATCACCTGCCGGGTACGCCAGAACCACTTGGCGGACTCTCCGGAATCACCTGCCGGGCATGCTGGAACCACATCACAGAGGTGCCGCAAACACATGCCGGAGATGGCGGAAGCACCTGCCGAGAATGCCGGAAGTTACTGATCCACTCCCCAGAGCCACCTGCCGGACACGCCAAAATCACCTGCCGGGTACGCCAGAACCACTTGGCGGACTCTCCGGAATCACCTGTCGGGCATGCCGGAAGCACCTCTCAGACTTGCCAGAACCATGTTCCGGACACGCCGGTACCACCTGCCGAGTGTGCCGGAACCACCTGATCCACTCCCCAGAACCACCTGCTGGACACGCCAAAATCACCTGCCGGCTACGCCAGAACCACTCGGCAGAAAGTCCGGAATCACCTGCCGGCATGCCGGAACCACCTCTCAGACGTGCCAGAACCACGTGCAGGACACGCCGGAACCACCTGCCGAGCATGCAGGAACCACCTGCTCGACTCGCAGGACCCACCTGCCGGACACGCAAAAATCACCTGCTGGCTATGCCAGAACCACTTGCCAGACTTTCCAGAATCACCTGCCGGGAATGCCGGACCCACCTCTCAAATGTGCCAAAATCAAGTGCCGGAGACGCCAGAAGCACCTGCCAAGCTAGCTGGAAGCACCTGCTTGAATCGTCGGAACCACCTGTGGGACACGCCAAAATCACCAGCCAGCTACGCCAGAAACACTTGGTGGACAATCCGGAATCAACTGCAGGACATGTCAGAAAAACCTGTCAGACGTGGTGGAACCACGTGCCGGGCACGGCGGAACCACCTCCCAGACTGACCGGAACCACCCACCGGACCTGCCTGAATCACCTGCTGAGCATGCCGGAACCACCTGCCGGACATGCCAAAATCACCTGCGGGCTAGGCCAGAACCACTTGGAGGACTCTCCGGGATCACCTGACGTGCATGCCAGTAACACCTCTCAGACGTACCAGAACCACGTGCGGGACACGCCGGAACCCACTACCGGACAGAACGGAACCACCTGCCGGACACGCCAGAATCACCTGCCGAGAACGCCGGAATCACCTGAACAACTCGCCAGAAACACCTGCCGGACACGTCAAAATCACCTGCCGGACATGCCAAAATCACCTGCCAGCTACGCCAGAACCACTTGCCGGACACTCCAGAATCACCTGTCGGGCATGCCAGAACCACCTCTCAAACGTACCAGAACCACGTGCCAGAGACACTGGATGCACCAGCTGAGTACTCCGGAACCTCCTGCTCGACTCGCCGAAACCACCTGCCGGAGATGCCAAAATCACCTGCCGGCTAGGCCAGAAACACGTGGCGGACACTATGGAATCACCTGCAGGGCATGCCGGAACCACCTCTCAGACGTGCCAGAACCACATGTCGGACACTCCGGAATCACCTGCCGGGCATGCCAGAACCACCTCTCAGACGTGCCACAACCACGTGCCGGAGAGACCGGAAGCACCTGCCGAGCTCGCCGGAACCACCTGCTGGACACGCCGGAACCACCTGCCTGACACGCCAAAATCACGTGACGGCTACGCCAAAACCACTTGGTGGACACTCCAGAATCACCTTCCGAGCATGCTGGAACCACGTCATGGACAGACTGCAAACACCTGCCAGACCTGCCTGAACCACCTGCAGAGCACGCCGGAACCACCTGATCCACTCCCCAGAACCACCTGCCACACATGCCAAAATCAACTGCCGGCTGCACCAGAACCACTTGGCACATACTCCAGAATCACATGCCGGTCATGCCGGAACCACCTCTCAAACGTGCAAGAACCACATACCGGAGACGCCGGAAGCACGTGCTGAGCATGCCAGAACCACCTGTGCCACTCCACAGAACCACCTGCCGGTCACGCCAAAATCACCTGCCGGCTACGCCAGAACCACTTGGCAAACACTCCGGAATCACATGCAGGGCATGCCGGAACCACCTCTCAGCCATGCCAGTACCACGTGCCAGAGACACCGGATGCACCTGCCGAGCACGCCAGAACCTCCTGCTCGACTCGCCGGAACCACCTGCCGGAGACGCCAAAATCACCTGCCGGCTAGGCCAGAACCACGTGGCGCAATCTATGAAATCACATGCTGGGCATGCCGGAACGACCTCTCAGACGTGCCGGAAGCACGTGTGGGACACGCCGGAAGCACCTAATGGACAGACCGGAACCTCCTGGAGGACCCGCCTGAAATACCTGCTTAGCACTCCGGAACAACCTGCTCGACTCATTCGAGCCACCTGCTGGAAATGCCAAAATCACCAGCCGGCTATGCCAGAACCACTTGACGGACACTCCGGAATCACCTGCAGGGCATGCCGGAACCACCGCTCAGATGTGCAAGAACCACATGCCGCAGACTCCGGAATCACGTGCCGGGCATGCCGGAACCACCTCTCAAATCTGCCAAAATCAAGTGCCGGAGACGCCAGAAGCACCTGCCGAGCTAGCCGGCAGCACCTTCTCGAATCATCGGAACCACCTGTGGGACACACCAAAATCACCTGCCTGCTACATCAGAACCACTTGGTGGACAACCCGGAATCACCTGCCGGACACGCCAAAATCACCTGCCAGGTATACCAGAACCACTTGGTGGACACTCCGGAGTCATCTGCCGGACATACCAGAACCAGCTCTCAGACACACCAGAACCACGTGCCAGAGATGCCGGAAGCACCTCCAGAGCATGCCCGAGCCACCTGCTCGACTCACAAGAAACACCTGTCGGACACACCAAAATCACCTGCCGGCTATGCCAGAACCACCTGCCGGCTACGCCAGAACCACTAGGCAGACACTCCGGAATCACCTGCCGGGCATGCCGGAACCATCTCTCAGACGTGCCACAACCACGTGCCCGAGAGACCAGAAGCACCTGCCGAGCTCGCCGGAAACACCAGCTGGACATGCGAGAACCACCTGCCTGACAGGCCAAAATCATATGCCAGCTACGCCAAAACCACTTGGTGGACACTCCAGAATCACCTTGCGGGCATGCCGGGACCACGTCATGGACAGACTGCAAACACCTGCCGGACCTGCCTGAACCACCTGCCGAGCACGCCGGAAGCACCTGCTCGACTCACCAGAGCCACCTGCCGGACACACCAGAAACTCCTGCAGGGTACGCCAGAACCACTTGCAGGACTCTCCGGGATCACCTGCCGGGCATGCCGGAACCACCTCTCAGACATGCCAGAAGCATGTGCCGGACACGCCGGAACCACCTGCCGAGTATGCCGGAACCACATGCTCCACTCCCCAGAACCACCTGCTGGACACGCCAAAATCACCTGCTGGCTACGCCAGAACCACTCAGCAGACACTCCAGAACCACCTCCAGGACAGACCGGAACCACTTGCCGGACACGCCAGAATCATCAGCCGGCTACGCCACAACCACTTGTCAGACACTCCGGAATCACCTGCCGGGCATGCTGGAACCACATCACAGAGGTGCCGCAAACACATGACGGAGACGGCGGAAGCACCTGCCGAGAATGCCAGAAGTTACTGATCCACTCCCCATAGCCACCTGCCGGACACGCCAAAATCACCTGTCGGGTACGCCAGAACCACTTGGCGGACACTGCGGAATCACCTGCCGGTCATGCCAGCACAACCTCTCAGAAGTGCCAGAAGCACATGCCGGACAGGCCGGAACCATCTCCCGGACAGACCGGAAACACAGCAAACACTCGCCGGAACCACCTGCTTGTCTCACCGGTCCCACCGCCGGACATGGAAAATCACCTGCCGGTTACGCCAGAGCCACTTGGCGAACACTCTGGAATCACCTGCCGGGCATGCCGGAACCACCTCTCAGACATGCCAGAACCATGTGCCTGAGATGCCGGAACCACACCCCGAACAGACCGAAGATACCTGCCAGACCCGCCTGAACCACCTGCCGAGCACGCCGGAACCACCTGCTCGACTCGCTGGAACCACCTACCTGACACGCCAAAATCACATGCCGGGAATGCCAGAACCACTTGGTGGACACTCAAGTATCATCTGCTGGACATGCCAGAACCAGCTCTCAGACACACCAGAACCACGTGCCGGACACGCCGGAAGCACCAGCTGAGCATGCCTGAGCCACCTGCTCGACTCGCAAGAAACATCTGCCGGACACGCCAAAATCACCTGCCGGGTACGCCAGAACCACTTGGCGGACTCTCCGGAATCACCTGCCGGGCATGCTGGAACCACATCATAGAGGTGCCGCAAACACATGCCGGAGATGGCGGAAGCACCTGCCGAGAATGCCGGAAGTTACTGATCCACTCCCCAGAGCCACCTGCCGGACACGCCAAAATCACCTGCCGGGTACGCCAGAACCACTTGGCGGACTCTCCGGAATCACCTGTCGGGCATGCTGGAAGCACCTCTCAGACGTGCCAGAACCATGTTCCGGACACGCCGGTACCACCTGCCGAGTCTGCCGGAACCACCTGCTCGACTCGCAGGACCCACCTTCCGGACACGCAAAAATCACCTGCTGGCTATGCCAGAACCACTAGGCAGACACTCCGGAATCACCTGCCAGGCATGCCGGAACCACCACTCAGAGGTGCCAGAACCACATGCCGGAGACCCCGGAATCACCTGCCGGGCATGCCGGAACCACCTCTCAGAGGTGCCCGAACCACATGCCGGAGACTCCGGAATCACCTGCCGGGCAGGCCGGAACCATCTCTCAGACGTGCCACAACCACGTGCCCGAGAGACCAGAAGCACCTTCCGAGCTCGCCGGAAACACCTGCTGGACATGCGAGAACCACCTGCCTGACAGGCCAAAATCATATGCCAGCTACGCCAAAACCACTTGGTGGACACTCCAGAATCACCTTGCGGGCATGCCGGGACCACGTCATGGACAGACTGCAAACACCTGCCGGACCTGCCTGAACCACCTGCCGAGCACGCCGGAAGCACCTGCTCGACTCACCAGAGCCACCTGCCGGACACACCAGAAACACCTGCAGGGTACGCCAGAACCACTTGCAGGACTCTCCGGGATCACCTGCCGGGCATGCCGGAACCACCTCTCAGACATGCCAGAAGCATGTGCCGGACACGCCGGAACCACCTGCCGAGTATGCCGGAACCACATGCTCCACTCCCCAGAACCACCTGCTGGACACGCCAAAATCACCTGCTGGCTACGCCAGAACCACTCAGCAGACACTCCAGAACCACCTCCAGGACAGACCGGAACCACTTGCCGGACACGCCAGAATCACCAGCCGGCTACGCCACAACCACTTGTCAGACACTCCGGAATCACCTGCCGGGCATGCTGGAACCACATCACAGAGGTGCCGCAAACACATGCCGGAGACGGCGGAAGCACCTGCCGAGAATGCCGGAAGTTACTGATCCACTCCCCATAGCCACCTGCCGGAAACGCCAAAATCACCTGACGGGTACGCCAGAACCACTTGGCAGACACTGCGGAATCACCTGCCGGTCATGCCAGCACAATCTCTCAGAAGTGCCAGAAGCACATGCCGGACAGGCCGGAACCATCTCCCGGACAGACCGGAAACACAGGAAACACTCGCCGGAACCACCTGCTTGTCTCACCGGTCCCACCGCCGGACATGGAAAAATCACCTGCCGGTTACGCCAGAGCCACTTGGCGAACACTCTGGAATCACCTGCCGGGCATGCCGGAACCACCTCTCAGACATGCCAGAACCATGTGCCTGAGATGCCGGAACCACACCCCGAACAGACCGAAGCTACCTGCCAGACCCGCCTGAACCACCTGCCGAGCACGCCGGAACCACCTGCTCGACTCGCTGGAACCACCTACCTGACACGCCAAAATCACCTGCCGGGTATGCCAGAACCTCTTGGTGGACACTCAAGTATCATCTCCTGGACATGCCAGAACAAGCTCTCAGACACACCAGAACCACGTGCCGGACACGCCGGAAGCACCAGCTGAGCATGCCTGAGCCACCTGCTCGACTCGCAAGAAACACCTGCCGGACACGCCAAAATCACCTGCCGGGTACGCCAGAACCACTTGGCGGACTCTCCGGAATCACCTGTCGGGCATGCCGGAAGCACCTCTCAGACTTGCCAGAACCATGTTCCGGACACGCCGGTACCACCTGCCGAGTGTGCCGGAACCACCTGATCCACTCCCCAGAACCACCTGCTGGACACGCCAAAATCACCTGCCGGCTACGCCAGAACCACTCGGCAGAAAGTCCGGAATCACCTGCCGGCATGCCGGAACCACCTCTCAGACGTGCCAGAACCACGTGCAGGACACGCCGGAACCACCTGCCGAGCATGCAGGAACCACCTGCTCGACTCGCAGGACCCACCTGCCGGACACGCAAAAATCACCTGCTGGCAATGCCAGAACCACTTGCCAGACTTTCCAGAATCACCTGCCGGGAATGCCGGACCCACCTCTCAAATGTGCCAAAATCAAGTGCCGGAGACGCCAGAAGCACCTGCCAAGCTAGCTGGAAGCACCTGCTTGAATCGTCGGAACCACCTGTGGGACACGCCAAAATCACCAGCCAGCTACGCCAGAAACACTTGGTGGACAATCCGGAATCAACTGCAGGACATGTCAGAAAAACCTGTCAGACGTGGTGGAACCACGTGCCGGGCACGGCGGAACCACCTCCCGGACTGACCGGAACCACCTACCGGACCTGCCTGAATCACCTGCTGAGCATGCCGGAACCACCTGCCGGACATGCCAAAATCACCTGCGGGCTAGGCCAGAACCACTTGGAGGACTCTCCGGGATCACCTGACGTGTATGCCAGTAACACCTCTCAGACGTACCAGAACCACGTGCGGGACACGCCGGAACCCACTACCGGACAGACCGGAACCACCTGCCGGACACGCCAGAATCACCTGCCGAGAACGCCGGAATCACCTGAACAGCTCGCCAGAAACACCTGCCGGACATGTCAAAATCACCTGCCGGACATGCCAAAATCACCTGCCAGCTACATCAGAACCACTTGGTGGACAACCCGGAGTCACCTGCCAGACATGCCAGAACCACCTGTCAGACGTGCCGGAACCACGTGCCGCACACGCCGGAACCAACTCCTGGACAGACCAGAACCACCTACCGGACCTGCCTGAACCACCTGCCGAGCAGGAGGGAACCACCTGCCGGACACGCCAAAATCACCTGCCAGGTATACCAGAACCACTTGGTGGACACTCCGGAATCATCTGCCGGACATACCAGAACCAGCTCTCAGACACACCAGAACCACGTGCCAGAGATGCCGGAAGCACCTCCAGAGCATGCCCGAGCCACCTGCTCGACTCACAAGAAACACCTGTCGGACACACCAAAATCACCTGCCGGCTATGCCAGAACCACCTGCCGGCTACGCCAGAACCACTAGGCAGACACTCCGGAATCACCTGCCAGGCATGCCGGAACCACCACTCAGAGGTGCCAGAACCACATGCCGGAGACCCCGGAATCACCTGCCGGGCATGCCGGAACCACCTCTCAGAGGTGCCAGAACCACATGCCGGAGACTCCGGAATCACCTGCCGGGCATGCCGGAACCATCTCTCAGACGTGCCACAACCACGTGCCGGAGAGACCAGAAGCACCTGCCGAGCTTGCCGGAAACACCTGCTGGACATGCGAGAACCACCTGCCTGACAGGCCAAAATCATATGCCAGCTACGCCAAAACCACTTGGTGGACACTCCAGAATCACCTTGCGGGCATGCCGGGACCACGTCATGGACAGACTGCAAACACCTGCCGGACCTGCCTGAACCACCTGCCGAGCACGCCGGAAGCACCTGCTCGACTCACCAGAGCCACCTGCCGGACACACCAGAAACACCTGCAGGGTATGCCAGAACCACTTGCAGGACTCTCCGGGATCACATGCCGGGCATGCCGGAACCACCTCTCAGACATGCCAGAAGCATGTGCCGGACACGCCGGAACCACCTGCCGAGTATGCCGGAACCACATGCTCCACTCCCCAGAACCACCTGCTGGACACGCCAAAATCACCTGCTGGCTACGCCAGAACCACTCAGCAGACACTCCAGAACCACCTCCAGGACAGACCGGAACCACTTGCCGGACACGCCAGAATCACCAGCCGGCTACACCACAACCACTTGTCAGACACTCCGGAATCACCTGCCGGGCATGCTGGAACCACATCACAGAGGTGCCGCAAACACATGCCGGAGACGGCGGAAGCACCTGCCGAGAATGCCGGAAGTTACTGATCCACTCCCCATAGCCACCTGCCGGACACGCCAAAATCACCTGCCGGGTATGCCAGAACCACTTGGCGGACACTGCGGAATCACCTGCCGGTCATGCCAGCACAACCTCTCAGAAGTGCCAGAAGCACATGCCGGACAGGCCGGAACCATCTCCCGGACAGACCGGAAACACAGCAAACACTCGCCGGAACCACCTGCTTGTCTCACCGGTCCCACCGCCGGACATGGAAAATCACCTGCCGGTTACGCCAGAGCCACTTGGCGAACACTCTGGAATCACCTGCCGGGCATGCCGGAACCACCTCTCAGACATGCCAGAACCATGTGCCTGAGATGCCGGAACCACACCCCGAACAGACCGAAGCTACCTGCCAGACCCGCCTGAACCACCTGCCGAGCACGCCGGAACCACCTGCTCGACTCGCCGGAACCACGTACCTGACACGCCAAAATCACCTGCCGGGTATGCCAGAACCACTTGGTGGACACTCAAGTATCATCTGCTGGACATGCCAGAACCAGCTCTCAGACACACCAGAACCACGTGCCGGACACGCCGGAAGCACCAGCTGAGCATGCCTGAGCCACCTGCTCGACTCGCAAGAAACACCTGCCGGACACGCCAAAATCACCTGCCGGGTACGCCAGAACCACTTGGCGGACTCTCCGGAATCACCTGTCGGGCATGCCAGAAGCACCTCTCAGACTTGCCAGAACCATGTTCCGGACACGCCGGTACCACCTGCCGAGTGTGCCGGAACCACCTGATCCACTCCCCAGAACCACCTGCTGGACACGCCAAAATCACCTGCCGGCTACGCCAGAACCACTCGGCAGAAAGTCCGGAATCACCTGCCGGCATGCCGGAACCACCTCTCAGACGTGCCAGAACCACGTGCAGGACACGCCGGAACCACCTGCCGAGCATGCAGGAACCACCTGCTCGACTCGCAGGACCCACCTGCCGGACACGCAAAAATCACCTGCTGGCTATGCCAGAACCACTTGCCAGACTTTCCAGAATCACCTGCCGGGAATGCCGGACCCACCTCTCAAATGTGCCAAAATCAAGTGCCGGAGACGCCAGAAGCACCTGCCAAGCTAGCTGGAAGCACCTGCTTGAATCGTCGGAACCACCTGTGGGACACGCCAAAATCACCAGCCAGCTACGCCAGAAACACTTGGTGGACAATCCGGAATCAACTGCAGGACATGTCAGAAAAACCTGTCAGACGTGGTGGAACCACGTGCCGGGCACGGCGGAACCACCTCCCGGACAGACCGGAACCACCTACCGGACCTGCCTGAATCACCTGCTGAGCATGCCGGAACCACCTGCCGGACATGCCAAAATCACCTGCGGGCTAGGCCAGAACCACTTGGAGGACTCTCCGGGATCACCTGACGTGCATGCCAGTAACACCTCTCAGACGTACCAGAACCACGTGCGGGACACGCCGGAACCCACTACCGGACAGACCGGAACCACCTGCCGGACACGCCAGAATCACCTGCCGAGAACGCCGGAATCACCTGAACAGCTCGCCAGAAACACCTGCCGGACACGTCAAAATCACCTGCCGGACATGCCAAAATCACCTGCCAGCTACGCCAGAACCACTTGCCGGACACTCCAGAATCACCTGTCGGGCATGCCAGAACCACCTCTCAGACGTGCCAGAACCACGTGCCAGAGACACTGGATGCACCAGCTGAGTACTCCGGAACCTCCTGCTCGACTCGCCGAAACCACCTGCCGGAGATGCCAAAATCACCTGCCGGCTAGGCCAGAAACACGTGGCGGACACTATGGAATCACCTGCAGGGCATGCCGGAACCACCTCTCAGACGTGCCAGAACCACATGTCGGACACTCCGGAATCACCTGCCGGGCATGCCAGAACCACCTCTCAGACGTGCCACAACCACGTGCCGGAGAGACCGGAAGCACCTGCCGAGCTCGCCGGAACCACCTGCTGGACACGCCGGAACCACCTGCCTGACACGCCAAAATCACGTGACGGCTACGCCAAAACCACTTGGTGGACACTCCAGAATCACCTTCCGAGCATGCTGGAACCACGTCATGGACAGGCTGCAAACACCTGCCAGACCTGCCTGAACCACCTGCAGAGCACGCCGGAACCACCTGATCCACTCCCCAGAACCACCTGCCACACATGCCTAAATCAACTGCCGGCTGCGCCAGAACCACTTGGCACATACTCCAGAATCACATGCCGGTCATGCCGGAACCACCTCTCAAACGTGCAAGAACCACATACCGGAGACGCCGGAAGCACGTGCTGAGCATGCCAGAACCACCTGTGCCACTCCACAGAACCACCTGCCGGTCACGCCAAAATCACCTGCCAGCTACGCCAGAACCACTTGGCAAACACTCCGGAATCACATGCAGGGCATGCCGGAACCACCTCTCAGCCATGCCAGTACCACGTGCCAGAGACACCGGATGCACCTGCCGAGCACGCCAGAACCTCCTGCTCGACTCGCCGGAACCACCTGCCGGAGACGCCAAAATCACCTGCCGGCTAGGCCAGAACCACGTGGCGCAATCTATGAAATCACATGCTGGGCATGCCGGAACGACCTCTCAGACGTGCCGGAAGCACGTGTGGGACACGCCGGAAGCACCTAATGGACAGACCGGAACCTCCTGGAGGACCCGCCTGAAATACCTGCTTAGCACTCCGGAACAACCTGCTCGACTCATTCGAGCCACCTGCTGGAAATGCCAAAATCACCAGCCGGCTATGCCAGAACCACTTGACGGACACTCCGGAATCACCTGCAGGGCATGCCGGAACCACCGCTCAGATGTGCAAGAACCACATGCCGCAGACTCCGGAATCACGTGCCGGGCATGCCTCTCAAATCTGCCAAAATCAAGTGCCGGAGACGCCAGAAGCACCTGCCGAGCTAGCCGGCAGCACCTTCTCGAATCATCGGAACCACCTGTGGGACACACCAAAATCACCTGCCTGCTACATCAGAACCACTTGGTGGACAACCCGGAGTCACCTGCCGGACATGCCAGAACCACCTGTCAGACGTGCCGGAACCACGTGCCGCACACGCCGGAACCAACTCCTGCACAGACCAGAACCACCTACCGGACCTGCCTGAACCACATGCCGAGCAGGAGGGAACCACCTGCCGGACAAGCCAAAATCACCTGCCAGATATACCAGAACCACTTGGTGGACATTCCGGAATCATCTGCCGGACATACCAGAACCAGCTCTCAGACACACCAGAACCACGTGCCAGAGACGCCGGAAGCACCTGCTGCGCATGCCTGAGCCACCTGCTCGACTCGCAAGAAACACCTGTCGGACACACCAAAATCACCTGCCGGCTATGCCAGAACCACCTGCCGGCTACGCCAGAACCACTAGGCAGACACTCCGGAATCACCTGCCAGGCATGCCGGAACCACCACTCAGAGGTGCCAGAACCACATGCCGGAGACCCCGGAATCACCTGCCATGCATGCCGGAACCACCTCTCAGACGTGCCAGAACCACATGCCGGAGACTCCGGAATCACCTGCCGGGCATGCCGGAACCATCTCTCAGACGTGCCACAACCACGTGCCCGAGAGACCAGAAGCACCTGCCGAGCTCGCCGGAAACACCTGCTGGACATGCGAGAACCACCTGCCTGACAGGCCAAAATCATATGCCAGCTACGCCAAAACCACTTGGTGGACACTCCAGAATCACCTTGCGGGCATGCCGGGACCACGTCATGGACAGACTGCAAACACCTGCCGGACCTGCCTGAACCACCTGCCGAGCACGCCGGAAGCACCTGCTCGACTCACCAGAGCCACCTGCCGGACACACCAGAAACACCTGCAGGGTATGCCAGAACCACTTGCAGGACTCTCCGGGATCACATGCCGGGCATGCCGGAACCACCTCTCAGACATGCCAGAAGCATGTGCCGGACACGCCGGAACCACCTGCCGAGTATGCCGGAACCACATGCTCCACTCCCCAGAACCACCTGCTGGACACGCCAAAATCACCTGCTGGCTACGCCAGAACCACTCAGCAGACACTCCAGAACCACCTCCAGGACAGACCGGAACCACTTGCCGGACACGCCAGAATCACCAGCCGGCTACACCACAACCACTTGTCAGACACTCCGGAATCACCTGCCGGGCATGCTGGAACCACATCACAGAGGTGCCGCAAACACATGCCGGAGACGGCGGAAGCACCTGCCGAGAATGCCGGAAGTTACTGATCCACTCCTCATAGCCACCTGCCGGACACGCCAAAATCACCTGCCGGGTATGCCAGAACCACTTGGCGGACACTGCGGAATCACCTGCCGGTCATGCCAGCACAACCTCTCAGAAGTGCCAGAAGCACATGCCGGACAGGCCGGAACCATCTCCCGGACAGACCGGAAACACAGCAAACACTCGCCGGAACCACCTGCTTGTCTCACCGGTCCCACCGCCGGACATGGAAAATCACCTGCCGGTTACGCCAGAGCCACTTGGCGAACACTCTGGAATCACCTGCCGGGCATGCCGGAACCACCTCTCAGACATGCCAGAACCATGTGCCTGAGATGCCGGAACCACACCCCGAACAGACCGAAGCTACCTGCCAGACCCGCCTGAACCACCTGCCGAGCACGCCGGAACCACCTGCTCGACTCGCCGGAACCACGTACCTGACACGCCAAAATCACCTGCCGGGTATGCCAGAACCACTTGGTGGACACTCAAGTATCATCTGCTGGACATGCCAGAACCAGCTCTCAGACACACCAGAACCACGTGCCGGACACGCCGGAAGCACCAGCTGAGCATGCCTGAGCCACCTGCTCGACTCGCAAGAAACACCTGCCAGACACGCCAAAATCACCTGCCGGGTACGCCAGAACCACTTGGCGGACTCTCCGGAATCACCTGCCGGGCATGCTGGAACCACATCACAGAGGTGCCGCAAACACATGCCGGAGATGGCGGAAGCACCTGCCGAGAATGCTGGAAGTTACTGATCCACTCCCCAGAGCCACCTGCCGGACACGCCAAAATCACCTGCCGGGTACGCCAGAACCACTTGGCGGACTCTCCGGAATCACCTGTCGGGCATGCCGGAAGCACCTCTCAGACTTGCCAGAACCATGTTCCGGACACGCCGGTACCACCTGCCGAGTGTGCCGGAACCACCTGATCCACTCCCCAGAACCACCTGCTGGACACGCCAAAATCACCTGCCGGCTACGCCAGAACCACTCGGCAGAAAGTCCGGAATCACCTGCCGGCATGCCGGAACCACCTCTCAGACGTGCCAGAACCACGTGCAGGACACGCCGGAACCACCTGCCGAGCATGCAGGAACCACCTGCTCGACTCGCAGGACCCACCTGCCGGACACGCAAAAATCACCTGCTGGCTATGCCAGAACCACTTGCCAGACTTTCCAGAATCACCTGCCGGGAATGCCGGACCCACCTCTCAAATGTGCCAAAATCAAGTGCCGGAGACGCCAGAAGCACCTGCCAAGCTAGCTGGAAGCACCTGCTTGAATCGTCGGAACCACCTGTGGGACACGCCAAAATCACCAGCCAGCTACGCCAGAAACACTTGGTGGACAATCCGGAATCAACTGCAGGACATGTCAGAAAAACCTGTCAGACGTGGTGGAACCACGTGCCGGGCACGGCGGAACCACCTCCCGGACAGACCGGAACCACCCACCGGACCTGCCTGAATCACCTGCTGAGCATGCCGGAACCACCTGCCGGACATGCCAAAATCACCTGCGGGCTAGGCCAGAACCACTTGGAGGACTCTCCGGGATCACCTGACGTGCATGCCAGTAACACCTCTCAGACGTACCAGAACCACGTGCGGGACACGCCGGAACCCACTACCGGACAGACCGGAACCACCTGCCGGACACGCCAGAATCACCTGCCGAGAACGCCGGAATCACCTGAACAGCTCGCCAGAAACACCTGCCGGACACGTCAAAATCACCTGCCGGACATGCCAAAATCACCTGCCAGCTACGCCAGAACCACTTGCCGGACACTCCAGAATCACCTGTCGGGCATGCCAGAACCACCTCTCAGACGTGCCAGAACCACGTGCCAGAGACACTGGATGCACCAGCTGAGTACTCCGGAACCTCCTGCTCGACTCGCCGAAACCACCTGCCGGAGATGCCAAAATCACCTGCCGGCTAGGCCAGAACCACGTGGCGGACACTATGGAATCACCTGCAGGGCATGCCGGAACCACCTCTCAGACGTGCCAGAACCACATGTCGGACACTCCGGAATCACCTGCCGGGCATGCCAGAACCACCTCTCAGACGTGCCACAACCACGTGCCGGAGAGACCGGAAGCACCTGCCGAGCTCGCCGGAACCACCTGCTGGACACGCCGGAACCACCTGCCTGACACGCCAAAATCACGTGACGGCTACGCCAAAACCACTTGGTGGACACTCCAGAATCACCTTCCGAGCATGCTGGAACCACGTCATGGACAGACTGCAAACACCTGCCAGACCTGCCTGAACCACCTGCAGAGCACGCCGGAACCACCTGATCCACTCCCCAGAACCACCTGCCACACATGCCAAAATCAACTGCCGGCTGCACCAGAACCACTTGGCACATACTCCAGAATCACATGCCGGTCATGCCGGAACCACCTCTCAAACGTGCAAGAACCACATACCGGAGACGCCGGAAGCACGTGCTGAGCATGCCAGAACCACCTGTGCCACTCCACAGAACCACCTGCCGGTCACGCCAAAATCACCTGCCGGCTACGCCAGAACCACTTGGCAAACACTCCGGAATCACATGCAGGGCATGCCGGAACCACCTCTCAGCCATGCCAGTACCACGTGCCAGAGACACCGGATGCACCTGCCGAGCACGCCAGAACCTCCTGCTCGACTCGCCGGAACCACCTGCCGGAGACGCCAAAATCACCTGCCGGCTAGGCCAGAACCACGTGGCGCAATCTATGAAATCACATGCTGGGCATGCCGGAACGACCTCTCAGACGTGCCGGAAGCACGTGTGGGACACGCCGGAAGCACCTAATGGACAGACCGGAACCTCCTGGAGGACCCGCCTGAAATACCTGCTTAGCACTCCGGAACAACCTGCTCGACTCATTCGAGCCACCTGCTGGAAATGCCAAAATCACCAGCCGGCTATGCCAGAACCACTTGACGGACACTCCGGAATCACCTGCAGGGCATGCCGGAACCACCGCTCAGATGTGCAAGAACCACATGCCGCAGACTCCGGAATCACGTGCCGGGCATGCCGGAACCACCTCTCAAATCTGCCAAAATCAAGTGCCGGAGACGCCAGAAGCACCTGCCGAGCTAGGCGGCAGCACCTTCTCGAATCATCGGAACCACCTGTGGGACACACCAAAATCACCTGCCTGCTACATCAGAACCACTTGGTGGACAACCCGGAGTCACCTGCCGGACATGCCAGAACCACCTGTCAGACGTGCCGGAACCACGTGCCGCACACGCCGGAACCAACTCCTGGACAGACCAGAACCACCTACCGGACCTGCCTGAACCACCTGCCGAGCAGGAGGGAACCACCTGCCGGACATGCCAAAATCACCTGCCAGGTATACCAGAACCACTTGGTGGACACTCCGGAGTCATCTGCCGGACATACCAGAACCAGCTCTCAGACACACCAGAACCACGTGCCAGAGATGCCGGAAGCACCTCCAGAGCATGCCCGAGCCACCTGCTCGACTCACAAGAAACACCTGTCGGACACACCAAAATCACCTGCCGGCTATGCCAGAACCACCTGCCGGCTACGCCAGAACCACTAGGCAGACACTCCAGAATCACCTGCCAGGCATGCCGGAACCACCACTCAGAGGTGCCAGAACCACATGCCGGAGACCCCGGAATCACCTGCCGGGCATGCCGGAACCACCTCTCAGAGGTGCCCGAACCACATGCCGGAGACTCCGGAATCACCTGCCGGGCAGGCCGGAACCATCTCTCAGACGTGCCACAACCACGTGCCCGAGAGACCAGAAGCACCTTCCGAGCTCGCCGGAAACACCTGCTGGACATGCGAGAACCACCTGCCTGACAGGCCAAAATCATATGCCAGCTACGCCAAAACCACTTGGTGGACACTCCAGAATCACCTTGCGGGCATGCCGGGACCACGTCATGGACAGACTGCAAACACCTGCCGGACCTGCCTGAACCACCTGCCGAGCACGCCGGAAGCACCTGCTCGACTCACCAGAGCCACCTGCCGGACACACCAGAAACACCTGCAGGGTACGCCAGAACCACTTGCAGGACTCTCCGGGATCACCTGCCGGGCATGCCGGAACCACCTCTCAGACATGCCAGAAGCATGTGCCGGACACGCCGGAACCACCTGCCGAGTATGCCGGAACCACATGCTCCACTCCCCAGAACCACCTGCTGGACACGCCAAAATCACCTGCTGGCTACGCCAGAACCACTCAGCAGACACTCCAGAACCACCTCCAGGACAGACCGGAACCACTTGCCGGACACGCCAGAATCACCAGCCGGCTACACCACAACCACTTGTCAGACACTCCGGAATCACCTGCCGGGCATGCTGGAACCACATCACAGAGGTGCCGCAAACACATGCCGGAGACGGCGGAAGCACCTGCCGAGAATGCCGGAAGTTACTGATCCACTCCCCATAGCCACCTGCCGGACACGCCAAAATCACCTGCCGGGTACGCCAGAACCGCTTGGCGGACACTGCAGAATCACCTGCCGGTCATGCCAGCACAACCTCTCAGAAGTGCCAGAAGCACATGCCGGACAGGCCGGAACCATCTCCCGGACAGACCGGAAACACAGGAAACACTCGCCGGAACCACCTGCTTGTCTCACCGGTCCCACCACCGGACATGGAAAAGTCACCTGCCGGCTACGCCAGAACCACTTGGCAAACACTCCGGAATCACATGCAGGGCATGCCGGAACCACCTCTCAGCCATGCCAGTACCACGTGCCAGAGACACCGGATGCACCTGCCGAGCACGCCAGAACCTCCTGCTCGACTCGCTGGAACCACCTGCCGGAGATGCCGAAATCACCTGCCGGCTAGGCCAGAACCACGTGGCACAATCTATGAAATCACATGCTGGGCATGCCGGAACGACCTCTCAGACGTGCCACAACCACGTGCCAGAGAGACCAGAAGCACCTGCCGAGCTCGCCGGAAACACCTGCTGGACATGCGAGAACCACCTGCCTGACAGGCCAAAATCATATGCCAGCTACGCCAAAACCACTTGGTGGACACTCCAGAATCACCTTGCGGGCATGCCGGGACCACGTCATGGACAGACTGCAAACACCTGCCGGACCTGCCTGAACCACCTGCCGAGCACGCCGGAAGCACCTGCTCGACTCACCAGAGCCACCTGCCGGACACACCAGAAACACCTGCCGGGTACGCCAGAACCACTTGGTGGACACTCTGGAATCACCTGTCAGGCATGTCGGAACCACCTCTCAGACTTGCCGGAACCATGTTCCAGACACGCCGGTACCACCTGCCGAGTATGCCGGAACCACCTGATCCTCTCCCAAGAACCACATGCTGGACATGCCGGAACCACCTGCCTGACAGGCCAAAATCATATTCCCTCTACGCCAGAACCACTGGCGGACACTCCAGAATCACCTGCAGGGCAGGCCAGCAGAACCTCTCAGAAGTGCCAGAAGCACGTGCCGGACAGCCCGGAAACATCTGCAGGACAGACTGGAAAGACAGGAAACACTAGCCGGAACCACCTGCTTGACTCACCGGTCCCACCTCCCGAACATGCAAAATCACCTGCCGGCTACGCCAGAACCACTTGGCGAACACTCTGGAATCACCTGCCGTGCATGCTGGAACCACCTCTCAGACATGCCAGAACCACGAGCCAATGACACCGGAAGCACCTCCCGAGCACACCGGAACCACCTGCTCGACTTGCCAGAACCACATTTTGGACACGCCAAAATCACCAGCCGGCTAAGCCACAACCACTTGTCGGACATTCCGGAATCACCTGACGGGCATGCTGGAACCACCTCTCAGAGGTGCCACAACCACATGCCGGAGACGGCGGAACCACCTGCCGAGAATACCGGAAGTTCCTGATCCATTCCACAGAACCACCTGTCGGACATGCTAAAATCACCTGCCACTACGCCAGAACCACTCAGCGGACACTCCGCAATCACCTGTCGGGCATGACGGAACCACCTCTCAGAGGTGCGAGAACCACATCCCGGACACTCCAGAATCACCTGTCGGGCTTGCCGGAACCAACTCTCAGACTTGCCAGAACCATGTTCCGGACATGCCGGTACCACCTGCCGAGTATGCCGGAACCACCTTATCCACTCCCCAGAACCACCTGCTGGACACGGGAAAATCACCTGCCGGCTACGCCAGAACCACTCGTCAGACACTCCACAACCACCTCTAGGACAGACCGGAACCACCTACCGGACAGACCAGAACCACCTTCCGGACAGACCAGAACCACTGGAAACACTCGCAGGAACCATCGGCTTGACTCACCGGTCCCACCTCCGGGATACGCCAAAATCACCGGCCCGCTACACCAGAACCACTTGGCGGACAAGCTGGAATCACATTAAGGTCATGCCGACACAACCTCTCAGACGTGCCAGAACCTCGTGCCGGACACCCCAGAACCACCTGCCGGACACACCGGAACCACATGCCGGAGATGCCGGAAACACCGTCTCAAGTCGCCGGAACCACCGTGGGACATGCAAAATCACCTGCCGGCTACGCCAGAACCAATTGGCGAACACTCCGGAATCACCTGCCGGGCCTGCCGGAACCACCTCTCAGACATGCCAGAATCACATGCCAATGACACTGGAAGCACCTGCCGAGCACGCCGGAACCACCAGCTCGACTCGCCACAGCCACCTACCGGACACGCCAAAATCACCTGCCGGCTACGCCACAACCAGTTGCTGAGCAATTCGGAAACACCTGCCGGGCTGGCTGGAACAACCTGAAGGTCACGCCAACATCACCTGCCAGCTATGCCAGAACCACTTGGCAGACACCATGGAAACACCTGTCGGGCCGGCCGGAACCACCTATCAGACGTGCCAGAACCATGTGCCTGAGATGCCGGAACCACACCCCGAACAGACCGAAACCACCTGCCAGATCGGCCTGAACCACCTGCCGAGCATGATGGAACCTCCTGCTTGACTGGCAAGAAACACCTGCCGGACATGCCAAAATCATCTGCCAGGTACGCCAGAACCACTTGGCGGACACTCCAGAATCACCTGCCGGGCATGCCATCACAACCTCTCAAAAGTGCAAGAAGCACATGCCGGGCAGGCCGGAACCATCTCCCGCACAGACCCTAACCACAGGAAACACTCGCAGGAACCATCTCCTTGACTCACCGGTCCCACCTGCCGGACTCGCCAGAATCACCTGCCCGCTACATCAAAACCACTTGGCGGATAAGCCGGAATCGCGGGAAGGGCATGCCGACACAACCTCTCAGACGAGACAGAACCTTGTGCCGGACACCCCAGAACCACCTGCCGGACAGTCCGGAACCACCTGCCGGACACGCCGGAACCAATGGCTCGACTCGCTGGAACCACCGCCGGACATGCAAAATCACCTCCCGGCTACCCCAGTACCATTTGGCGAACACTCCGCAATCACCTGCCGGGCATGCCGGAACCACCTGTCAGACATGCCAGAACCACATGCCAATGACACCGGAAGCACCTGCCGAGCACGCTGGAACCACCTGCTCGACTCGCCAGAACCGCCTGCCAGACACGCCAAAATCACCTGCCGGCTACACCACAACAAGTTGGCGAACACTTCGGAATCACCTGCCGGGCTTGCTGGAACCACCTGCCTGTCACGCCAACATCACCTGCCAGCTACGCAAGAACCCACTTGGCAGACACTACGGAAACTCCTGTCAGGCCGACCGGAAACAACTCTCAGACGAGGCAGAACCATGTGCCTGAGATGCCAGAACCACACCCCGAACAGGCCGAAACCACCTGCCAGACCCACCTGAACCACCTGCCGAGCACGCCGGAACCACCTGCTCAACTCGCCGGAACCACCTACCTGACACGCCAAAATCACCTGCCGGGTACGCCAGAACCACTTGGTGGACACTCCGGAATCATCTGCCGGACATGCCAGAACCACCTCTCAGACACACCAGAATCACGTGACGGACACGCCAGAAGCACCTGCTGCGCATGCCACAGCCACCTGCTCGACTCGCAAGAAACACCTGCCGGACACGCCAAAATCACCTGCCAGGTACGCAAGAACCACTCGGCGGACACTCCGGAATCACCTGTCGGGCATTCCGGAACCACCTCTCAGAGGTGCCAGAACCACATCCCGGACACTCCGGAATCACCTGTCGGGCATGCCGGAACCACATCTCAGACATGCCAGAAACATGTTCCGGGCACGCCGGTACCACCTGCCGAGTATGACAGAACCACCTGCTCCACTCCACAGAACAGCCTTCCGGACACGCCAAAATCACGTGCCGGCTATGCCAGGACCACTTGGTCGAAACTCCAGAATAACCTGCCGGGCATGCCAGCACAACCTCTCAGAAGTGCCACAAGCACGTGCCGGACAGGCCGGAACCATCTCCCGGACAGACCGGAAACACAGGAAACACTTGCCAGAACCACCTGCTTGACTCACCGGTCCCACCTGGCGGACACGCCAAAATCACCAGCCTGCTACACCAGAACCACTTGGCGGACCAGCCGGAATCACGTGAAGGGCATGCTGACAACCTCTCAGACGTGCCAGAACCATGTTCGGGACACGCTGGTACCACCTGCCGAGTATGCCAGAACCACATGCTCCACTCCCCAGAACCACCTGCTGGACATGCATAAATCACCTGCCGGCTACGCCAGAACCACTCGGCAGACACTCCGGAAACACCTCCAGGACAGACCAGAACCACCTGCTGGACACGCTGGAACCACCGGCTCGATTCGCCGGAACCACCGCCGGACATGCAAAATAAGCTGCCAGCTATGCCAGAACCACTCTGTGAACAATCCCGAATCACATTCCGGGCATGCCGGAACCAGCTCTCAGACATGCCAGAACCACATGCCAATGACACTGGAAGAACCTGCCGAGCACGCCGGAACCACCTGCTCGACTCGCCAGAACCACCTGCCGGACACGCCAAAATCACCAGCAGGCTACGCCACAACCAATTGTTGGACATTCCAGAATCACCTGCCGGGCATGCCGGAACCACCTGCACGACTCCCCAGAACCACCTGCCGGACATGCCAAAATCACTTGCCGGCTACGCCACTACCAGTTGGTGAACAGTTCAGAATCACCTGCCGGGATGCCTGGAACCAGCTGCCGGTCACGCCCACATCACCTGTCAGCTCCGCCTGAACCTTTTGGGGGGACACTCCGGAAACACCTGTCGGGCCGGCCAGAACCAACACTCAGACGTGGCAGAACCACGTGCCTGAGATGCCGGAACCACACCCCAACAGACCAAAACCACATGCCAGTCCCGCCTGAACCACCTGCCGAGCACGCCGGAACCACCTACCTGACACGCCAAAATCACCTGCCGGCTATGCCAGAAGCACTTGGTGAACACTCCGGAATCACCTGCCGGGCATGCCGGAACCACCTCTCAGACATGCCAGAACCACATGCCAATGACACCGGAAGGACCTGCCGAGCACTCCGCATCCACCTCCAGGACATACCAGAACCACCTACCAGACACGCCGGGACCACCTGCTTGACTCGCCAGAATCACCTGCCGGACACGCCAAAATCACCAGCTGGCTACGCCACAACCACTCGGCAGACACTCCGGAACCATCTCCGGGATAGACCGGAACCACCTGCCTGACACGCCGTGACCACCTGCTTGACTCTCCAGAACCACCTGCCGGACACACCAAAATCACCAGCTGGCTATGCCACAACCACTTGTTGGATACTCCAGAATCACCTGCCGGGCATGCTGGAACCGCCTCTCAGAGGTGCCACAACTGCATGCCGGAGACGGCGGAAGCACCTGCCGAGAATGCCGGAAGTTCCTGATCCACTCCACAGAATCACCAGCCGGACACGCCAAAATCACCTGCTGGCTACGCCAGAACCACTTGGCGGACACTCCAGAATCACCTGCCGGGCATGCCAGCACAACCTCTCAGAAGTGCCAGAAGCACGTGCCGGAAAGGCCGGAACCATCTCCCGGACAGACCAGAACCACAGGAAACACTCGCCGGTGCAACCTGCTTGACTCACCGGTCCCACCCGCAGGATACGCCAAAATCACCTGCCCGCTACACCAGAACCTCTTGGCGGACAAGCCGGAATCACGTGACGGGCATGCCGACACAACCTCTCAGAGGTGCCAGAACCTCGTGCCAGACACCCCAGAACCACCTGCCGTATACACCGGAACCACCTGCCGGACACGCCGGAACCACCGGCTCGACTCGCCGGAACCACCGCCGGACATGCAAAATCACCTGCCGCCTACGCCAGAACCACTTGGCGATCACTCCGGAATCACCCACCAGGCATGCCGGAACCACCTCTCAGACGTGCCAGAACCATGTTCCGGACACGCCGGTACCACCTGCCGAGTGTGCCGGAACCACCTGCTCCACTCCCCAGAACCACCTGCTGGACACGCCAAAATCACCTGCTGGCTACGCCAGAACAACTCGGCAGACACTCCAGAACCACCTCAAGGACAGACCGGAAGCACCTGCCTGACACGCCGGGACCGCCTGCTTGACTCGCCAGAACCACCTGCTGGACACGCCAGAATCACCAGCCGGCTACGCCACAACCACTTGTCGGACACTCCGGAATCACCTGCCGGGCATGCTGGAACCACCTCTCAGAGGTGCCACAACAACATGCCAGAGACGGCGGAAGCTCCTGCCGAGAATGCCGGAAGTTCCTGATCCACACCCCAGAACCAACTGCTGGACACGCCAAAATGACATGCCAGCTACACCAGAACCAGTTGGCGGACACTCCGGGATCACCTGTCGGGCATGCCAGAACCATCTCTCAGACGTGCCAGGACCATGTGCCGGACACACCAGAACCACCTGCCGAGTATGCCGGAACCACCAGATCCACTCCCCAGAACCACCTGCCGGACACGCCAACATCACCTGCCGGCTATGCCAGAACCACTTGGCAGACACTCCTGAATCACCTGTCAGACAGACAGAACCACCTCTCAGAATTGCCAGAACCATATTCTGGACACGGCGGTACCAGCTGCCAAGTATGCCGGAACCACTTGATCCACTCCCCAGAACCACCTGCTGGACACGCCAAAATCACCTGCCGGCTACGCCACAACCATTTGGTGAACACTTCGGAATCACCTACCGGGCTGGCTGGAACCACCTGCCGGTCATGCCAACATCACCTGCCAGCTATGCCAGAACCACTTGGCGGACACCATGGAAACACGTGTCAGGCCGGCCGGAACCACCTCTCAAACGTGAGAGAACCATGTGCCTGAGATGCCAGAACCACACCCTGAGCAGACCAAAACCACCTAGCAGACCCGCCGGAACCACATGCCGAGCACGCCGGAACCACCTACTCAACTCGCCGGAACCACCTACCTGACACGCCACAATCACCTGCCGGGTATGCCAGAACCACTTGGTGGACACTCCGGAATCATCTGCCGGAAATGCCAGAACCAGATCTCAGACACACCAGAACCACGTGCCAGACACGCCGGAGCACCAGCTGAGCATGCCTGAGCCACAAGCTCGACTTGCCAGAAACACCTGCCAGACACGCCAAAATCACCTGTCGGGTACGCCAGAACCACGTGGCGGACACTCCGGAATCACCTGCCGAGTATGCCGGAACCACCGCTCAGCTGTGCCAGAACCACATGCCTGACACTCCGGAATCACCTGCCGGCCATGCCGGAAACATGTCTCAGACGTGCCAGAACCATGTTCTGGACACGCCGGTACCACCTGCCGAGCTCGCCAGAACCACATGCTGGACACGGAAAAATCACCTGCCAGCTAGGCCACAACCATTTTGTGAACACTTCGGAATCACCTGCCGGGCTAGCTGGAACCACCTGCCGGTCACGCCAACATCACCTGCCAGCTATGACACAAGCACTTGGCGGACACCATGGAAACACCTGTCGGGCCGCCCGGAACCACCTATCAGACGTGCCAGAACCATGTGCCTGAGATGCTCGAACCACACACCGAACAGACCGAAACCACCTGCCAGACCCGCCTGAACCACCTAACGAGCACACCGGAACCACCTACTCGACTCGCCGGAACCACCTACCTGACACGCCAAAATCACCTGCCGGGTTTGCCAGAACCACTTGGTGGACACTCCGGAATCATCTGCCGGACATGCCAGAACCAGCTCTCAGACACAACAGAACCACGTGCCGGACACGCCGGAAGCACCTGCTGAGCATGCCTGAGCCACATGGTCGAATTGCAAGAAACACCTGCCAGACACGCAAAAATCACCTGCCGGGTACGCCAGAACCAAGTGGCGGACACTCTGGAATCACCTGTCGGGCATGCCGGAACCACCTCTCAGACGTGCCAGAAGCACATGCCGGACACGCCGGAACGACCTATCGGACAGAACAGAACCACCGGCTCAACTCGCCGGAACCACCACCGGACATGCAAAATGACCTGCCGGCTACGCCAGAACCACTTGGCGAACACTCTTGAATCACCTGCCTGGCATGCCAGCACAACCTCTCAGACATGCCAGAACCTCGTGCCAGACAAGCCAGAACCACCTGCCGGACAGACCGGAACCACCTGATGGACACGCCGGAACCACCGGCTCGACTCACCTCAACCACCGCCGGACATGCAAAATCACCTGCCGGCTATGCCAGAACCACTTGGCGAACACTCCGGAATCACCTGTCGGGCTTGCTGGAACCACCTGCCGGTCACGCCAACATCACCTGCCAGCTACGCCAGAACCACTTGGCGGACACTCCAAAAACACCTGTCGGGCCGGCCGGAACCACCTCTCAGACGTGCCAGAACCATGTGCCTGAGATGCCGGAACCACACCCCGAACAGACCGAAACCACCAGCCAGACCTGCCTCAACCCCCTGGCGAGCACGCCTGATCTACCTGCTCAACTAGCCGGAACCACCTTCCTGACACGCCAAAATCACCTGCCAGGTATACCAGAACCACTTGGTGGACACTCCGGAATCATCTGCCGGACATGCCAGAATCAGCTCTCAGACACACCAGAACCACGTGCCAGAGACGCCGGAAGCACCAGCTGAGCATGCCTGAGCCACCTGCTCGACTCGCAAGAAACACCTGTCGGACATGCCAAAATCACCTGCCGGGTACGCCAGAAACACTTGGCGGACAGTCCGGAATCACCTGTCGGGCATGCCGGAACCACCTCTCAGACTTGCCAGAACCATGTTCTGGACACGCCGGTACCACCTGCCGAGTATGCCGGAACCACCTGATCCACTCCCCAGAACCACCTACTGGACACCCCAAAATCAAATGCCGGCTATGCCAGAACCACTCGGCAGACACTCCGGAATCACATGCCAGGCATTCCGGAACCATCTCTCACACGTGTCGGAGAGACCGGAAGCACCTGCTGAGCTCGCCGGAACCACCTGCCGAGCACGCCGGAACCACCTGCTTGACTCACCAGAGCCACCTGCAGGACACACCAGAAACACCTGTGGGGTACGCCAGAACCACTTGAAGGTCTCTCCGGGATCACCTGCCGGGCATGCCGGAACCACCTCTCAGACGTGCCAGAACCATGTGCCGGACACGCCGGAACCACCTGCCAAGTATGCCGGATCCACCTGCTCCACTCCCCAGAACCACCTGCTGGAGACGCCAAAACCACCTGCTGGCTATGCCAGAACCACTCGGCAGACACTCCGGAACCACCTCCAGGACAGACCGGAACCACCTGCCGGACACGCCGGGACCACCTGCTTGACTCGCCAGAACCACCTGCCGGACACGCCAGAATCACCAGCCGGCTACGCCACAACCACTTGTCGGACACTCCGGAATCACCTGCCGGGCATGCTGGAACCACCTCTCAGAGGTGCCACAACCCCATGCCGGAGACGGCGGAAGCACCGGCCGAGAATGCCGGAAGTTCCTGATCCACTCCCCAGAACCACCTGCCGGACATGCCAAAATCACATGTCGGCTACGCCAGAACCACATGGCGGACAATCCAGAATCACCTGCCGGGCATGCCAGCACAACCTCTCAGAAGTGCCAGAACCATGTTCTGGACACGCCGGTACCACCTGCAGAGTATGCCGGAACCAGGCGATCCACTCCCCAGATCCACCTACTGGACACGCCAAAATCACCTGCCGGCAACGCCAGAACCACTCGGCAGACACTCAGGAACCACCTGCCGGGCATGCCTAAACCACCTTACGAGCACGCTGGAACCACCTGCTCCACTCGCTGGAACCATCTGCTGGATACACCAAAATCACCTGCCGGCTACGCCAGAACCACTTGCTGACACTCCGGAATAACCTGCCATTCATCCCGGATCCGCCCCTCAGATGTGCCAGAACCACGTGCTGGACGACCACGACCACTTCCGTGAAAGACTGGAACCACCTGCTGAGCATTCTGGAAACACCTGCTCGACTCCCGGGAACCGCCTCTGGGGAAACTGTCATAGAAATGCAGGTAAAACGGCCTTTCTTGCCAGCCCTTAACTCGCCACTTTAGAACTTCTGCTTCTGCCACAATTGCACCTTGCCAACACGGCTCAGACGAAATGCCTACATCTTCCCCTGAATCACCTGGGCTGAGTCCCAAATGATTGAGCGTCCACGTGCTTAGGAGGCGATAGACTGCATGCCTTTTTCCAACCACCATTGCGCACTGCTGGAGAGAGTGTCGGAAAGCAGCTATGTCAGAAAGACCCCTTTGCTCTCAGCCGTGCCCTCCATTGCTCTAGACGTGGAATGCACAATGCACTGGCTCGCCCCCTCAAGGGGGGACAAGCCACAGACCACCTTGCTTCCATCTCGTTAGGAAGCTGAGAAGGAACTGGCTTTCAACAGTGATCTTACAGAGTCCAGGGAACATCTCATACAAAGGCAGCTGAAACGCCGTTTCTTTTCAGCCCTTAACTTGCCGATTTGGAACTTCTGTTTCTGCCACATTTCCACCTTGCCATCCCGGCTCCGACGAAATGCCTACATCTTCCCCTTCAGCAACAGGGACGAGGCCCATATGACTGTGCTTCCACATGCTTAAGAGGAGAGAGACAGGCTTTTTACAATCACGATTGTGCACTGGTGGAGAGAGTGTCAGAAAGCACCTATGTCAGAAAGGTCCCTTTGATCTCAGCCATGCCCTGAATTGCTCTAGAGGAGGAAGGCACAATGCACTGCCTCTGGCTCCACCCCTCAATGGCAGACGAACCACACACCTTCTTGCGTCCAGCTCTTTAGGACGCTGAGAAAGAGCTCGCATTCCATAGTGCTCTTAGAGCGTCCAGGGAACATCTCATACCAAGGCAGCTGAATGCCGTGTCTTTTCAGCCCTTAACTCGGCAATCTGCAACATCCGCTTCTGCCGCATTTCGACCTTGCCAACCCGGCTCAGAAGAAATGCCTACATCTTCCCCTTGAGCAATGGGGACGAGGCCCGGATGATTGTGGTTCCACATGCTGAGGAGGAGACAGACAATAGGCTTTGAACAAACCGCCTTTGAGCAATGGATGGGGGAGTGTCAGGAAGCACAATGTCAGAAAGGCCCTTTACTCTCGGCCGTGCCCTCCATTCCTCTAGAGGCAGGAGGCACAAGGCACTGGCACCACCCCTGAAGGGCATCAGAAAGCACCTATGGCAGAAATCCCCCTTTGCTCTCAGCCGTGCCCTCCATTGCTCTGCAGGTGGAAGGCACAAAGCACTGCCTCCATCCTTCAATGGGAGACAAGCCATAACCTGTTTTGCCTCCAGCTCTTTAGGAAGCTGACAAACAACTCGCTTTCCAAAGTCAAGTTACAGCATACCAGGAACCTCTCATACAAAGCCAGCTCAAATGGCATTTCTTCCCAGCCCTTCACTCGCAGCTTTAGGACTTCTGCTTCTGCCGCAATTCCACCTTGCCAACCCGGCTCAGACGAAACGCCTACATCTTCCCCTGAAGCAACTGGGCTGAGTCCCAAATGATTGAGCGTCCACGTGCTTAGGAGGCGATAGACTGCACACCTGTTTCCAACCACCATTGTGCACTGCTGGAGAGAGTGTCGGAAAGCAGCTATGTCAGAAAGACCCCTTTGCTCTCAGCCGTGCCCAGCATTGCTCTAGACGTGGAATGCACAATGCACTGGCTCCCCCCCTCAAGGGGCGACAAGCCACAGACCATCTTCCTTCCATCTCTTTAGGAAGCTGAGAAAGAACTCGCTTTCAACAGTGCTCTTTCTGTGTCCTGGCAACATCTCATACAAAGGCAGCTGATATGCCATTTCTTTTCAGCGCTTAACTCGCAGATTTCGAACTTCTGCTCCTGCCACATTTCCACCTTTCCAACCCGGCTCAGACGAAATGCCTACATCTTCCCCTTGAGCAATGGGGATGAGGCCCATATGATTGTGGTTCCACATGCTGAGGAGGAGAGAGACAATAGGCTTTTAACTAACCACGAACTGCAATGGTTGGGAGAGGGTCAGAAAACACCAATGGCAGAAAGACCCCTTTACTCTCAGCCGTGCCCTCCATTGCTGTAGAGGTGGAAGACACAAAGCACTGCCTCCATCCTTCAATGGGAGACAAGCCATAAACTGTCTTGCCTCCAGCTCTTTAGGAAGCTGAGAAAGAACTCGCTTTCCACAGTGCTGTTACAGCATATGACGAAACTCTCATACAGAGGCAGCTCAAATGCCATTTCTTCCCAGTGCTTAACTGGCCGCTTTAGGACTTCCGCTTCTGCCACAGTTCCACCTTGCCAACCCGGCTCAGACGAAATGCCTACATCTTCCCCTTAAGCAACGGGGGAGAAGCCCACATGATTGTGCTTCCCCATGCTTAGCAGGAGCAGACAATAGGCTTTGTACAAACCGCCATTGTGCACTGGATCAGAGAGTGTCAGAATGCACCTATGTCAGAAAGCGCCCTTTGCTCTCAGCCGTGCCCTCCATTGCTCTAGAGGTGGAAGGCACAAAGCACTGCCTCCATCCTTCAATGGGAGACAAGCCATAAACTGTCTTGCCTCCAGCTCTTTAGGAAGCTGACAAACAACTCACTTGCCAAAGTCCTGTTACAGCAGACCGGGGAATTTCTCATACAAAGGCACCTCAAATGGCATTTCTTCCCAGCCCTTAACTCGCAGCTTTAGAACTTCTGCTTCTGCCGCAATGCCACCTTGCCAACCCCGCTCAGACAAAATGCCTACATCTTCCCCTTAAGCAACTGGGCTGAGTCCCAAATGATTGTGCAACCATGTGTTTAGCAGGAGAGGGACAATACACTTTTCACCAACCACAGTTGACCACTGGTGGAGAGATTGTCAGAAAACACCTATGTCAGAAAGGCCCCTTTCCTCTCAGCTTTGCCCTCCATTGCTCTAGACGCGGAATGCACAATACATTGGCTCCACCCCTCTAGGGGCGACAAGCCACAGACCATCTTTCTTCCATCTCTTTAGGAAGTTGAGAACCAACTCTCCTGACGCATAAAAAGGAATCATGCCCCTTAGATGCCAGAAAACCCCGGGAGACATGCCAAAAACACCCTCCGCACACTCTCAAAGAACCACACATTCATGCCAGAACGACCCAACAGGCACACCAGAAGCACCCACGTTGCATGCCAGAACCACCTGTATCCACCTGCTGAACACAGTGGAACAACAATTCTGACACTGCAGAACCATCTCTTCAACATGCCAGCTGCACACAACAGACACCACAGAACCAGATTCCAAACGCAGCACAACAACATGCCAGACACATTGGAAACACCTTATGGATATGCTGCAAACAGGTGCCAGAAACAGTGAAACCACCTGCGGAGTATGTCAGAACCGGGGGCCAGAAATGCCACCAACACCTGTCTTACAAGCCAGAGCCACGAGTCCAAAAAGCAGGAAAGACCTGCTGGACATGCCAAAATAACCTGCTAGTGATGCCAGAACCACTTGGTGGACACCCAGGAATCAGCTGCCAGGCATGCCTGAAGCACGTCACAGACGTGCCAGAACCACATTACAGACATGCCAGAAACACCTCCGGGACAGACCGTAACCACCTGCCCAACAAGCTGGAACCACCTCTCAGACGTACCAGAACAACTTGCCGGACAAGCTGCAAACATGTACTGCACAGACTGGAACCACGTGCTGAGCACGCCAGGACCACCTGCCGGACACGCCAAAATCACCTACAGGCTACGCCAGAACCACTTTGAATACAAGGCGGAATAATGTTTTGGGCATGACGGCACAACCTCTCAGACGTGCCAGAACCTCATGCTGGACACCCCAGAACCACCTGCCGGACACGCCAAAATCACCTGCCAGCTACAAGAGAACCACTTGGCAGACACTCCAGAGTCACCTGCCGGGCATGCCAGCACAACCTCTCAGAAGTGCCAGAAGCACGTGCCGGACGGGCCGGAACCATCTCCCGGACAGACCGGAAACACAGGAAACACTTGCCCGACCACCTGCTTGACTCACCGGTCCCACCTGCCGGACACGCCAACATCACCTGCCCGCTACACCAGAACCACTTGGCGGACAAGCCGGAATCACGTGAAGTGCATGCCGACACAACATTTCAGACATGCCAGAACCTCGTGCCGGACACCACAGAACCACCTGCTGGACAGACCGGAACCACCTGCCGGACACAACGGGACCACCGGCTCGACTCGCCCGAACCATTGCCGGACATGCCAAATCACCTGCCGGCTACACCAGAAACACTTGGCGAACACTCCGGAATCAGCTGCCGGGCATGGCGGAACCACCTCTCAGACATGCCGGAACCACATGCCAATGACACCGGAAGCACCTGCCGAGCACGCCAGAACCACCTGCTCGACTCGCCAAAACCACCTGCTGGACACGCCAAAATCACCTGCCGGCTAAGCCACAACCATTTGGTGAACACTCCGGAAACACCTGTCGGGCCGGCCGGAACCACCTCTCAGACTTGCCAGAACCATGTGCCTGAGATGCCGGAACCACTCCCCGAACAGACCGAAACCACCTGCCAGACCCGCCTGACTCACTGGCCGAGCACTCCGGAACCTTCTGCTCGACTCGCCGGAACCACCTACCTGACACGCCAAAATCACCTGAAGGGTATGCCAGAAACACTTGGTGGACACTCCAGAATCGTCTCCTGGACATGCCTGAACCAGCTCTCAGACAAACCAGAACCACGTGCTGGACACGCCGGAAGCACCAGCTGAGCATGCCTGAGCCACCTGCTCGACTCGCAAGAAACACCTGCTGGAGACACCAAAATCACCTGCCAGGTACGCCAGAAACACTTGGCGGACACTCCGGAATCACCTGTCCGGCATGCCGGAACCACCTGATCCACTACCCAGAACCACATGCTTGACACGCCAAAATCACCTGCTGTCTACCCCAGAACCACTCGGCAGACACTCCGGAATCACCTGCCAGGCCTGCCGGAACCATCTCTCAGACGTGCCACAAGCACATGTCGGAGAGACCAGAAGCTCCTGCCGAACTCACGGGAACCACCTGCTGGACATGCCGGAACCACCTGCCTCACAGACCAAAATCATATGCCGGCTACGCCAAAACCACTTGGTGGACACTCCAGAATCACCTTGCGGGCATTCCGGAACCACGTCATGGACAGACTGTAAACACCTGCAGGACATGCCTGAACCACCTGCCGAGCACGCAGGAACCACCTGCTCGACTCACTAGAGCCACCTCCCGGGCTCACCAGAAACACCTGCGGGGTACGCCAGAACCACATGGAGGACTCTCTGGGATCACCTGCCGGGCATGGCAGAACCACCTCTCAGACGTGGAAGAACCATGTGCCGGACACACCGGAACCACCTGCCTAGTATGCCGGAACCACCTGATCCACTCCCCAGACACCTGATGGACACGCCAAAATCACCTGCCAGCTACGCCTGAACCACTTGGCAGACACTACGGAACTACCACCAGGACTGACCGGAACCACCTGCCGGACACACCGGGACCACCTGCTTGACTCGCCAGAACCACCGCCGGACACGCCAGAATCACAAGCTGGCTATGCCACAACCACTTGTCGGACACTCCAGAATCACCTTTCGGGCATGCCAGCACAACATCTCAGAAGTGCCAGAAGCACGTGCTAGACAGGGTGGAACCATCTCCTGGACAGACCGAAAACACAGGAAACACTCGCCGGAACCACCTGCGTGAATAACCAGTCCCACCTGCCGGACACGCCAAAATCACCAGCCCGCTACACCAGAACCACTTGGCGGACAAGCCGGAATCACGTGAAGTGCATGCCGACACAACCTCTCAGACGTGCCAGAACCTCGTGCCGGACACCCCAGAACCACCTGCTGGACAGACCTAAACCACCTGCCAGAACCGCCTGAACCACCTGCCGAGCAAGCCGGACCACCTGCTCGACTCGCCGGAACCACCTGCCAGACACGCCAAAATCACCTGCCGGGTACGCCAGAACCACGTGGCGGACACTCCGGAATCACCTGTTGGGCATGCCGGAACCACATCTCAGACGTTCCAGAACCTCGTACCGGACACACCAGAGCCACCTGCTGGACAGACCGAAACCACCTGCCGGACACGCCGGAACCACCGGCTCGACTCGCCGGAACCACCGCCGGACATGCAAAATCACCTGCCGGCTACGCCAGAACCACTTGGCGAACACTCCGGAATCACCTGCCGGGCTTGCTGGAACCACCTGCCGGTCACGCCAACATCACCTGCCAGCTACGACAGAATCACTTGGCGGACACTCCGGAAACACCTGCCGGGCATGCCGGAACCATCTCTCAGATGTGCCAGAACCATGTTCCAGACACGCCGATACCACCTGCCGAGCTTGCGGGAAACACTTGCTGGACACGCCAAAATCACCTGCCGGCTACACCAGAACCACTCGGCAGACACTCTGGAACCACCTCCAAGGACAGACCAGAACCACCTGCCGCACACGCCGGGACCACCTGCTTGACTCGCCAGAACGACCAGCCGGACACGCCAGAATCACCAGCCGGCTACACCACAACCACTTGTCGGACACTCCGGAATCACCTGCCGGGCATGCTGGAACCACCTCTCAGACATGCCAGAACCACATGCCAATGACACCGGAAGCACCTGCCGAGCACGCCGGAACCACCTGCTTGACTCGCCAGAACCACCTGCCGATCACGCAAACATCACCTGCCAGCTACTCCAGAACCACTTGGCGGACACTCCGGAAACACCCGTCGGGCTGGCCGGAACCACCTCTCAGACGTGCCAGAACCTCGTGCCGGACATGCCAGAACCCCCTGCTGGACAGACCGGAACCACATGACGGACACGCCGGAACCACCGGCTCAACTCACCAGAGCCACCTGCCGGACACACCAGAAACACCTGCTGGGTACGCCAGAACCACTTGGAGGACTCTCCGAGATCACCTGCCAGGCATGCTGGAACCACCTCTCAGAGGTGCCAGAACCTCGGGCCGGACACCCCAGAACCATCTGCCAGACAGACCAGAACCACCTGCTGGACACGCCGGAACCACCGACTCGACTCGCCGGAACCCCCGCCGGACATGCAAAATCACCTGCGGGCTACGCCAGAACCACTTGGCGAACACTCCACAATCACCTGCCGGGCATGCCGGAACCACCTCTCAGACATGCCAGAACCACATGCCAATGACACCGGAAGCATCTGCCGAACACGCCGGATGAACCTGCTCGACTCGCCGGAACCACCTAACTGAAACGCCAAAATCACCTGGTGCGTACGCCAGAACCACTTGGTGGACACTCCGGTATCATCTGCCGGAAATGCTAGAACCAGCTGTCAGACGCACCAGAACCACGTGCCGGACACGCCGGAAGCACCTGCTGAGCATTCCTGAGCCACCTGCTCGACTCGCAAGAAACACCTGCCGGATACGCCAAAATCATCTGCCGGGTACGACAGCACCATTTGGCGGACACTCTGGAATAACCTGTCGGGCATGCCGGAACCACCTCTCAGACTTGCCAGAATCATATTCCGGACACGCCGGTACCACCTGCCGAGTATTCCGGAACCACCTGATCCACTCCCCAGAACCACCTGCTGGACATGCAAAAATCACCTGCCAGCTACGCCAGAACCACTCGTCAGACACTCCAGAATCACCTGCCGGGCATGCCGGAACCACCTCTCAGAGGTGCCAGAACCACATGCCACAGACTCCGGAATCACCTGCCGGGCATGCCGGAACCATCTCTCAGATGTGCCACAACCATGTGCCGGGGAGACCGGAAGCACCTGCCGAGCTCGCCGGAGCCACCTGCTGGCCATGCTGGAACCACCTGCCTGACAGGCCAAAATCATATGCCTGCTACACCAAAACCACTTGTTGGACACTCCAGAATCACCTTGCGGGCATGCCGGAACCTCGTCATGGACAGACTGCAAACACCTGCCGGACCTGCCTGAACCACCTGCCGAGCACGCCGGAAGCACCTGCTCGACTCACCAGAGCCACCTGCCAGACACACCAGAAACACCTGTGGGGTACGCCAGAACCACTTGGAGGACTCTCCGGGATCACCTGCCGGGCATGCTGGAACCTACTCTCAGACGTGCCAGAACCATGTGCCGGACACACCGGAACCACCTGCCGAGTATGCCAGGACCTCCTGATCCACTCCCCAGAACCACCTGCTGGACACGCGAAAATCACCTTTCGGATACGCCAGAACCACTCGGCAGACACTCTGGAACCACCTCCAGGACAGACCGGAACCACCTGCCGGACACGCCGGGACCACCTGCTTGACTTGCCTGAACCACCTGCCAGACACGCCAAAATCACCAGCCGGCTCCACCACATCCACTTGTCGGACACTCCGGAATCACCTGCCGGGCATGCTGGAACCACCTCTCAGAGGTGCCACAACTACCTGCCGAGCACACCGGAACCACCTGATCCACTCCCCAGAACTACCTGCTGGACATGCCAAAATCACCTGCCGGCTATGCCACAACCAGTTGGTGAACACTTCGGAATCACCTGTCGGGCTGCTGGAACCACCTGCCGGTCGCGCCAACATCACCTGCCAGCTACGCCAGAACCACTTGGTGGACACTCCGGAAACACCTGTCGGGCCGGCCGGAACCACCCTCAGACGTGCCAGCACCATGTCCTTGAGATGCCGGAACCACACCCCGCACAGACCGAAACCACCTGCCAGACCCACCTGAACCACCTGCCGTGCACTCCGGAACCAGCTGCTCAACTCACCAGAGCCACCTGCCGGACACACCAGAAACACCTGCGGGGTACGCCAGAACCACTTGGCGGACTCTCCGGGATCACCCGCCGGGCATGCCGGATCCACCTCTCAGTCCTGTCAGAACCATGTACTGGACTCGCCAGAACCACCTGCCGAGGATGCCGGAACCACCTGATCCACTCTGCAGAACCACCTTCTGGACATGTCAGAATCACCTGCCGGCTACACCACAACCACTCGGCAGACACTCCGAAATCACATGCCGGGCATGCCGGAACCACCTCTCAGATATGCGAGAATGACGTGCCGGACACGCCGGAACCACCTGCAGAGCATGCAGGAACCACCTGCTCGACTCGCAGGACCCACCGCCGCACACGCAAAAATCACCTGCTGGCTATGCCAGAACCACTAGCCAGACTTTCCGGAATCACCTGCCAGGAATGCCGGACCCAACTCTCAAATGTGCCAAAATCAAGTACCGGAGAAGTCAGAAGCACCTGCTGAGCTAGCCGGAAGCACCTGCTCGAATCGTTGGAACCACCTGTGGGACACGCGAAAATCACCTGCCTGCTACATCAGAACCACTTGGTGGACAATCCGGAATCACCTGCCAGACATGCCAGAACCACCTGTCAGACGTGCTGGAACCATGTGCCGGACATGCTGGAACCACCTCCCGGACAGACAAGAACCACCTACGGGACCTGCCTGAACCACCTGCCAAGCACACCAGAACCACCTGCTGGACACGCCAAAATCACCTGCCAGACACGCCAAAATCACCTGCCGACTACGCCAGAACAACTTGCGGGAGACTGCAAAATCACCTGTGGGGCATGCTGGAACCACCTCTCAGACGTGCCAGAACAATTTGGTGGACAGTCCGGAATCACCTGTTGGGCATGCGCAACCACCACTGAGACGTAACACAACCACATGCCGTAGACGCCGGTACCACCTCCCGGACAGACCAGAATCACCTTTTGGGCATGCTGGAACCACATGTCAGATGCGCCAGAAACAAGTGCCAGAGACGCCGGAAGCACCTGCCGAGCACGTCGGAACCACCTGCTAAACTCGCCTGAACCACCTGCCAGACACGCCAAAATCACCTGCCGGGTACGCCAGAACCACCTAGCGGACACTCCGGAATCATGTGCCGTGCATGCCGGAACCGCCTCTCAGACGTGCCGGAAGCACGTGCCAGACACGCCGGAAACACCTACCAGACAGACCGGAACCACCTGCAAGACGTGCCGGAACCACCTGCTGAGCACGCCTGAGCCACCTGCTCGACTCGCCAGAACCACCTGCCGGACACGCCAAAATGAAGTGCCGGCTACACCAGAACCACTTACCCGACACTCCGGAATCACCTGCCTGGCATGTCAGAACCACCTCTCAGACGTGCCAGAAGCACGTGCCGGACATGCCGGAACGAACTATCAGACAGAACGGAACCACCTGCCAGACACACTGGAACCACCTGCCGAACACCCCACAGCCACCTGCTTGACTCGCTGGAACCACCTGCCGGACAGGCCCATATCAACTGCTGGCTATGCCAGAACCACCTGGGGGACAGTCCAGAATCACCTGCCAGCCATGGCGGAACCACCACTCAGACGTACCAGAACCACGTGCCACACAAGCTGGAAACACGTACTGGAAAGACTGGAACCACCTGCCGGCCACGCCTGAACCACCTGCCGAGCATGCCAGAACCACCTGCTCTACTTGCCAGAACCACCTACCGGACACGCCAAAATCACCTGCCTGCTAGGCCAGAACCACTTGTCGGAATCTCCGGGATCACCTGGCGGGCATGCCAGAACCATGTCTCAGACGTGCCAGAACCAATTGCCGGACACGCCGGAACCACCTCCCGGACATACAGGAACCACCTGCTGGACCTGCCTGAACCACCTGCGGAGCAGGCTGGAACCACCAGCTGAACATGCCAAAATCACCTGCCGGTTATGCCAGAATCACTTGGTGGACTCTCCGGGATCACCGGCCGGGCATGCCGGAACCACCTCTGAGACGTACCAGAACCACCTGCCAGACACGCCAGAACCACATCCTGGACAGACTGGAACCACCTGCCGGACATGCCCGAACCTCCTGCTGAGAATGCCAGAAACACCTGCTCGGCTATCGGGAAAAACCTACGGGGAAACTGTCATAGAAATGAAGGTCAAACGGCCGTTCTTGCCAGACCTTACCTCGCCACTTTAGAGCTTCTGCTTCTGCCACAATTCCACCTTGCCAACCCGGCTCAGACGAAACGCCTACATCATCCCCTTGAGCAATGGGGACCAGGCCCGGATGATTGTGGTTCCACATGCTGAAGTGGAGACAGACAATAGGCTTTTAACTAACCACCAAGTGCAATGGTTGGGAGAGTGTCAGAAAGCACCAATGGCAGAAAGACCCCTTTAATTTACTCTCAGCCGTGCCCTCCATTGCTCTAGAGGTGGAAGGCACAAAGCACTGTCTCCATCCTTCAATGGGAGACAAGCCATAAAATGTCTTGCTTCCAGCTCTCTAGGAAGCTGAGAAAGAACTCACTTTCCACAGTGACGTTATAGCATACGAGAAAACTCTCATACAAAGGCAGCTCAAACGCCATTTCTTCCCAGCACTGAACTCGCCACGTTAGGACTTCTGCGTCTGCCGCAATTCCACCTTTTCAACCCGGCTCAGACGAAATCACTACATCTTCCCCTGAAGCAATTGGGCTGTGTCCCAATGATTGAGCGTCCACGTGCTTAGGAGGCTATAGACTGTACGCCTTTTTCCAACCACCATTGTGCACTGGTGGAGAGAGTGTCAGAAAGACCCCTTTGCTCACAGCCGTGCCCTCTATTGCTGCAGACGTGGAATGCACAATGCACTGGCTCCACCCCTCAAGAGGCGACAAGCCACAGACCGTCTTGCTTCCATCTGTTTAGGAATCCTAGAAAGAAATCGCTTTCAACACTGCTCTTTCTGTGTCCTGGCAAGATCTCATACAAAGGCAGCTGATATGCCATTTCTTTTCAGCGCTTAGCTCGCCGATTTGGAACTTCAGCTTCTGCCAGATTTCCACCTTGCCAAACCGGCTCAGACGAAATGCCTACAGCTTCCCTTTCAGCAATGGAGATGATGCCCAGATGATTGTGCTTCCACATGCTTAGCAGGAGCAGACAATAGGCTTTTAACCAACCGCTCTTGAGCAATGGTTGGGGGAGAGTCAGAAAGCACCAATATCAGAAAGGCCCTTTACTGTCGGCCGTGCCCTCCATTCCTCTAGAGGTACGAAGCACAATGCACTGGCATCACCCCTGAAGGGCATCAGACAGCACCTATGGCAGAAAGCCCCCTTTGCTCTCAGCCCTGCCCTCCATTGCTCTGCAGGCGGAAGGCACAAAGCACTGCCACCATCCTTCAATGGGAGACAAGCCATAAACTGTCTTGCCTCCAGCTCTTTAGGAAGCTGATGAACAACTCGCTTTCCACAGTCCTGTTACAGCATACCAGGAAACTCTCATACAAAAGCAGCTCAAACGCCATTTTGTCCCAGCCCTTAACTCGCAGCTTTAGGACTTCTGCGTCTGCCGCAATTCCACCTTGCCAACTGGGCTCAGACGAAATGCCTACACCTTCCCCTGAAGCAACTGGGCTGATTCCCAAATGATTGAGCGTCCACGTTTTTAGGAGGTGATAGACTGCACGCCTTTTTCCAACCACCATTGTGCACTGGTGGACAGAGTGTCGGAAAGCAGCTATGTCAGAAAGACCCCTTTGCTCTCAGCCGTGCCCAGCATTGCTGTAGACGTGGAATGCACAATGCACTTGCTCCACCCACACGGGGCCATAAGCCACAGACCATCTTCCTTCCATCTCTTTAGGAAGCTGAGAAAGAACTCGCTTTCACCAGTGGTCTTTCTGTGTCCTGGCAACATCTCATACAACGGCAGCTGAAACACCATTTTTTCCCAGCCCTTAACTCGCAGCTTTAGGACTTCTGCTTCTGCGGCAATTCCACCTTGCCAACCCGGCTCAGATGAAATGCCTGAATGGTCTTCCCCTGAAGCAACTGGTCTGAGTCCCATATGATTGAGCGTCCACGTGCTTAGGAGGCGATAGACTGCACGCCTTTTTCCAACCATCATTGTGCACTGCTGGAGAGAGTGTCGGTAAGCAGCTATGTTAGAAAGGCACCTTTCCTCTCAGCCGTGCCCTCCTTTGCTCTACAGGTGGAAGGCACAAGGCACTGGCTCTGGATCCACCACTCAATGGGAGACAAACCACATCTTGCCCTGCTTCCAGCTCTTTAGGAAGCTGAGAAAAAACTCCCTTTCCACAGTGCTCTTCCAGCATTCAGGGAAAATCTCACACAAAGGAGGAAGAACGCTATTTCTTTTCAGCACTTCACTCGCATTTGCATCCTGCGCATTTCCACCTTGCCAACCCGGCACAGACGAAATGCCTACATCTTCCTCTTGAGCAATGGTGACAAGGCCCGGATGATTGTGGTTCCACATGCTGAGGAGGAGAGAGACAATAGGCTTTTAACTAACCACCAAGTGCAATGGTTGGGAGAGTGTCAGAAAGCACCAATGGCAGAAAGACCCCTTTACTCTCAGCCGTGCCCACCATTGCTGTACAGGTGGAAGGCGCAAAGCACTGCCTCCATCCTTCAATGGGAGACAAGCCATAAACTGTCTTGCCTCCAGCTCTTTAGGAAACTGAGAAAGAACTCGCTTTCCAAAGTGCTGTACAGCATACGAGGAAACTCTCATACAAAGGCAGCTCAAACGCCATTTCTTCCCAGCCCTTAACTCGCCGCTATAGGACTTCTGCTTTTGCCGCAATTCCACCTTGCCAACCCGGCTCAGACGAAATGCCTACATCTTCCCCTGAAGCAATTGGGCTGAGTCCCAAATGATTGCGCGTCCACCTGCTTAGGAGGTGATAGAGTGTACACCTTTTTCGTACCACCATTGTGCACTGGTGGAGAGAGTGTCGGAATGCACCTATGTCAGAAAGGGCCCTTTGATCGCAGCCGTGCCCTCCGTTGCTCTAGAGGTGGAAGGCACAAAGCACTGCCTCCATCCTTCAATTTAAGACAAGCCATAAATTGTCTTGCTTCCAGCTCTTTAGGAAGCTGGGAAAGCACTCGCATTCCACAGTGCTCTTACAGCATCCTGGGAGCATCTCATACAAAGACAACTTAACTTCGTGTCTTTTCAGCCCTTAAATCACCAATCTGCAACATCCGATTCTGCCAAATTTCCACCTTGCCAAACTGGCTCAGACGAAATGCCTACATCTTCCCCTTGAGCAATGGGAACGAGGCCCGGATGATTGTGGTTCCACATGCTGAGGAGACAGACAATAAGCTTTTAACCAACGGCCCTTGAGCAATGGTTGGGGGCGTGTGAGAAAGCACCAATGTCAGAAAGGCCCTTTACTCTGGGCCGTGCCCTCCATTCCTCTAGAGGCAGGAGGCACAAGGCACTGGCACCACCCCTGAAGGGTATCAGAAAGCACCTATGGCAGAAAGCCCCCTTGGTCTAAGCCATGCCATCCATTGCTCTGCAGGTGGAAGGCACAAAGGACTGCCTCCAACCTTCAATGGGAAACAAGCCATAAACTGTCTTGCCTCCAATTCTTTAGGAAGCTGATGAACAACTCGCTTTCCACTGTCCTGTTACATCATACCAGGAAACTCTCATACAAAGGCTGCTCAAATGCCATTTATCCCCAGCGCTTAACTCACCACTAAGGACTTCTGCTTCTGCCGCTATTCCACCTTGCCAACCCAGCTCAGAGGAAATGCCTACATCTTCCAGTTGAGCAATAGGGACGAGGCCTGGATGATTGTGCTTCCACATGCTGAGGAGGAGACAGACAATAGGCTTTTAACCAACCGCCCTTGTGCAATGGTTGGGGCAGTGTCAGAAACCAGCAATGTCAGAAAGGCCCTTTACTCTCGGTCATGCCCTCCATTCCTCTAGAGGTAGGAGGCACAAGGCAGTGACACCACCCCTGAAGTGTATCAGAAAGCATCAATGGCAGAAAGCTCCCTTGGCTCTCAGCCATGCCCTCCATTGCTCTAGACGCGGAATGCACAATGCATTGGCTCCACTCCTCAAGGGGCCACAAGCGACAGACCATCTTTCTTCCATCTCTTTAGGAAGCTGAAAACAAACTCACCTGATGTATAAAAAGGAATCATGCCCCTTATGTGCCAGAAAACCCGGGGAGACATGCCAAAAACACCCTCCACTCACTCTCAAAGACCCACACATTCATGCCAGTATGACCCAACAGGCATACCAGAAGCACCCACGTTGCATGCCAGAACCACCTGTAACCACCTGCTGGACACAGTGGAACAACGATTCTGACACTGCAGAGCCATATCTTCAACATGCCAACCGCACACAATGACATGACAGAACCAGATTCCAAACACAGCACAACGACATGCCAGACACATTGTAAACACCTGTTGGATATGCTGCAAACAGGTGTCAGAAACACTGAAAGCAGCTAAGGAGTATGTAAGAATGGGGGCCAGAAATGCCACAAGCACCTGTCTTACAAGCCAGAGCCACGAGCCCAAAAAGCAGGAAAGACCTACTGGACACACCAAAATAACCTGCCGGTGACACCAGAACCACTTGGCGGACACCGAGGAATCACCTGCTGGGCATGCCCGAAGCACCTCACAGACGTGCCAGAACCACGTGCCAGCCATGCTGGAACCAGCTCCTGGACAGACCAGAAGCACCTGCCGGACACGCCGGAACCACTTGCCGAGCATGCAGGAACCACCTGCTCGACACGCAGGACCCACCTGCTGGACATGCCAAAATCACCTACCGGCTCCACCAGAACCACTTGGTGGACACTCTGGAATCTCCTGCGGGCATGCAGGAACCACCTCTCAAACTTGCCGCAACCACATTCCTGACACGCCGGAACCACCCCCCAAAAACACCAGAAGCACATGCCGAGCACACCGGAATAACCTGCTCAACTCGTTGGAACCATGTGCCGGACACGCCATAATCACCTGCTGGCTATGCCAGAACAACATGGCAGATACTCCGAAATCACCTGCCAGCCATGCCGGAACCGCATCTCAGACATAGCAGAACCACGTGCCGGACACGCAGGAACCATGTCCTGGACAGACTGGAACCACCTGCAGGACACCCCTGAACCAAGAGCCGAGCATGCCGGAACCACCGGCTTGACTCGCAGGACCCCCTAACGGACACGCCAAAATCACCTGCGGGCTGCGCCAGAACCACTTGTTGGACACTCTGGAATCACCTGCAGGGCGTGCCAGAACCACCTCTCAGAAGTGCCAGAACCACATGTCGGACACTACGGAATCACCTGCCGGGCATGCCGGAACCACCTGTGAGACGTGCCACAACCACATGCTGGAGAGACCGGAAGCACCTGCCTGACATGCCAAAATCACGTTCCGGCGATGCCAAAACTACTTGGTGGACACTCCAGAATCAACTTCCGGGCATGCCGGAACCACGTCATGGACAGACTGCAAACACCTGCCGGACCTGCCTGAACCACCTGCCGAGCACGCCGGAAAACCTGCTGGACACGCCAGAACCACCTGCCGGACACACCAAAAACACCTACTGGTATGCCAGAATCACTTGCCGGACACTCCGGAATCACCTGTTGGGCATTCCGGAACTACCTCTCAGACGTGCCAGAACCACGTGAAACAGACACCGGATGCACCTTCTGAGCACGCCGGAACCTCCTACTCGACTCGCCGGGACCAACTGCCGGAGACACCAGAATCACCTGCCGGCTAGGCCAGAACCACGTGGAGGACTCTATGGAATCACCCGCCGGGCATGCCGGAACCACCTATCAGACGTGACTGAAGCACATGCTGGACACACGGGAACCACCTACTGGACAGACCGGAACCACCTGCCGGACCCGCCTGAACCACCTGCTGAGCACGCCGAAAAAACCTGCTCGACTCTCTGGAGCCACCTGCTGGACACGCCAAAATCACCAGCCGGCTATGCCAGAAGCACTTGCCAGACACTCTGGAATCACCTGCAGGGCACGCCGGAACCAGTTCTCAGACGTGCCAGGATCCACATGCCGCAGACTCCGGAATCACCTGCCGGGCATGCCGGAACAACCTCTCAGACGTGCCAGAACCACATGCCGCAGACTCCGGAATCACCTGCCGGTCATGCCACAACCACCCCTCTGACGTGCCACAACCACGTGCCGGAGAGACAGGAGGCACCTGCCGAGCTCGCCGGAACCACCTGCTGGACACGCCAGCACCACCTGCCTGACACGCCAAAATCACGTGCCAGCTATGCCAAAACCACTTGGTGGACACTCCAGAATCACCTTCCAGGCATGGTGGAAGCACCTCTCCGATGTGCCAGAACCACGTGGCGGACAGTCCGGAATCACCTGCTGGGCATGCGGGAACCACCTCTCAGACGTACTAGAACCACGTGTGGCACACGCAGTAACTCACTGCCGGACAGGCCGAAACCACCTGCAGGAAATGCCAGAATCACCTGCCGAGAACGCCGGAACCACCTGAACAGCTCGCCAGAAACACCTGCCGGACACGCCAACATCACCTGCCGGACACGCCAAAATCACCTGCCGGCTATGCCAAACTACTTGGCGGACACCCCAGAACCACCTGCAGGACAGGCCAGAACCACCTGCTGTACCCCCCGGAACCACGTCCCGGACAGACAGGAACAACCTGCCAGACACACGTGAACGACCAGCCCAGCTCGCCGGGACCACCTGCTTGAATCACCGGAACCACCTGCTGGACGTGCCAAAATCACCTGCCAGCTACGCCAGAACCACGTTGGGGACAGTCTGGGATCCCCTGCCGGGCATGCCAGAGCCAACTCTCAGACATGGCAGAACCATGTGCGGGACACGCCGAAAACACCTATAGGAAAGACTGGAACCACCTGCCAAAAACGCCTGAACCACCTGCTGAGCCCGCCAGAACCACAAGCTCGACTTGCTGGAACCACCAGCCCAACACGCCCAAATCACCAGCCGGCTACGCCAGAACCACTTGTTGGATACTCCGGAATCACCTGCCGGGCATGCCGGAACCACCTCTCAGACAGGCCAAACCATGTGCCAAAGACACCGGAAGCACCTCCCGCGCAGATGGGACCACCTGCTCAACTCGCCTGAACCACTTGTTGGACACGCCAAAATCACCTGCCGGTTATGCCAGAACCACTTGGCAGACTCTCTGGAATCACATGCTGGGCATGCCAGAACCACTTCTCCTACATGCCAGAACCATGTGCCTTACACGCTGGAACCACCTCCCGGACAGACGGGCACCACCTGCCGGACATGCCTGAACCACCTGCCAAGCACGCCGGAACCACCTGCCGGACATGCCAAAATCACCTGCGGGCTATGCCAGAACAACTTGGAGGACTCTCCGGGATCAGCCGCCGGACATGCCAGAACCAGCTCTCGGACACACCAGAACCACGTGCCGGAGACGCCGGAAGCACCTGCCTAGCATGCCGCAGCAACCTGCTCGATTCGCCAGAAACACCTGCCGGACACGCCAAAATCACCTGCCGCGCATGCCGGAACCACCTCTCAGACATGCCAGAAGCACGTTCCGGACACGCCAGAAACACCTACCAGACAGACTGGAACCACCTGCCGAGCATGCCGGATCCACCTGCTCGACTCGCCGGAACCACCTACCTGACATGCCAAAATCACCTGCCGGCTATGCCAGAACCACTTGGCGGACACTCCGGAATCATCTGCTAGACATGCCGGAACCACCTCTCAGAAGTGCCAGAACCACATGTCGGACACTACGGAATCACCTGCCGGGCATGCCGGAACCACCTGTCACATGTGCCAGAAACACGTGCCGGAGATGCCGGAAGCACCTGCCGAGCACGCCAGAACCGCCTGCTCGACTCGCCAGAACCACCTGCCGGACACGCAAAAATCACCTGCCGGCTACGCCACAACCAGTTGGTGAACACTTCCCAATCACCTGCCGGGCTTGCTGGAACCACCTGCCGGTCATGCCAAAATCACCTGCCAACTACGCCAGAAACACTTGGTGGACACTGCAGAAACACCTGTCTGGCCGGCCGGAACCACATCTCAGACGTGCCAGAACCATGTGCATGAGATGCCGGAACCACACCCCGAACAGACGGAACCACCTGCCAGACCTGCTTGAACGACGTGCCTAGCACGCTGGAACCACCTGCTGGACTCGCTGGAACCACCTACCTGACATGCCAAAACCACCTGCCGGGTACACTAGAACCACTTGGCGGACACTCCGGAATCATCTGCTGGACATGCCGGAACCAGCTCGCAGACACACCAGAACCACGTGCCAGGGACGCCAGAAGCACCCACCGAGCTTGCCGGAGACACCTGCTCAACTCACCAGAAACACCTGCCGGACATGCCAAAATCACCTGCCGGGTATGCCAGAACCACTTGGCGGACATTCCGGAATCACCTGTCCGGCATGCCGGAACCACCTGATCCACTCACCAGAACCACCTGCTGGACACGCTAAAATCACCTGCTGGCTACGCCAGAACCACTCGGCAGACACTCCGGAATCACCGGCCGGGCCTGCCGGAACCACCTCTCAGAGGTGCCAGAACCACATGCCGGAGACTCCAGAATCACCTGCCGGGCATGCCGGAACCATCTCTCAGATGTGCCACAAGCACATGCCGGAGAGACCGCAAGCACCTGCCGAGCTCACCAGAACCATCTGCTGGACATGCCGGAACCACCTGCCTGACAGGCCAAAATCATATGCCGGCTACGCCAAAACCAATTGGTGGACACTCCAGAATCACCTTGCGGGCATGCTGGAACCACTTCATGGACAGACTGCAAATACCTGCTGGACCTGCCTGAACCACGTGCCGAGCACGCTGGAACGACCTGCTGGACTCACCAGAGCCACCTGCCTGACACACCAGAAACACCCACGGGTTACGCCAGAACCACTTGGAGGACTCTCCGGCATCACCTGCCAGGCATGCCGGAACCACCTCTCAGACGTGCCAGAACCATGTGCCGGACACGCCGGAACCACCTGCCGAGTATGCCGGAACCACCTGATCCACTCCCCAGAACCATCAGCTGGATACGCCAAAATCACCTTCCAGCTACGCCAGAAACACTCGGCAGACACTCCGGAACCACCTCCAGGACAGCCCGGAACCCCCTGCCGGACACGCCAGGACCACCTGCTTGACTCACCAGAACCACCTGCCAGACACGCCAAAATCACCAGCCGGCTACGCCACAATCACTTGTCAGACACTCCGGAATCACCTGCCGGGCATGCTGGAACCACCTCTCAGAGGTGCCACAACCACATGCCAGAGATGCCGGAAGCACCTGCTGAGAATGCCGGAACTTCCTCATCCACTCCACAGAACCACCAGCCGGACACGCCAAAATCACCTGCCTGCTACACCAGAACCACTTGGCGGACAAGCCAGAATCACGTGAAGGGCATGCTGACACAACCTCTCAGACGTGCCAGAACCTCGTGCTGGACACCCCAGAACCACCTGCAGGACACACTGGAACCATCTGCCAGACACGCTGGAACCACCGGCTCGACTCGCCGGAACCACTGCCGGACATGCAAAATCACCTGCCAGCTACGCCACAACCAATTGGTGGACACTCCGGAAACACCTGTTGGGCCGGCCGGAAACACCTGCACGACTCCCCAGAACCACCTGCCGGACATGCGAAAATCACTTCTCGGCTACACCACAACCAGTTGGTGGACACTTCGGAATCACCTGCCGGGCTGGCTGGAATAACATCTCAGACGAGCCAGAACCATGTGCATGAGATGCCGGAACCACACCCCGAAGAGACGGAAACCACCTGCCAGACCCACCTGAACCACCTGCCGAGCACGCCGGAATGACCTGATCGACTCGCCAGAACCACCGACCTGACACGCCAAAATCACCTGCCGGGTATGCCAGAACCACTTGGCCTACACTCGGGAATCATCTGCTGGACATGCGGGAACCAGCTCTCAGACACACCAGAACCACGTGCCGGAGACGCTGCAAGCACCTGCCGAGCATGCTGGAGCCACCTGCTCGACTCGACAGAAACAACTGCCAGGCATGCCAAAATCACCTGCCCGCTACACCAGAACCACTTGGGGGACAAGCCGGAATCACGTGAAGGGCATGCCGGCACAACGTCTCAAACGTGCCAGAATCATGTGCCAGAAAGGCCAGAACCACATGCCTAGTACACCAGAAGCACCTGATCCACTCCCCAGAACCACCTGCCAGACACGCCCAAATCACATGCCGGCCATGCCAGTACCACTTGGCAGACTCTCTGCAATCACCTGATGGGCATGGCGGAGCCAACTCTCAGATGTGCCGCAACCACGTACCAGACACGCCAGAACCACCTCACGGAGAGACAGAAATGACCTGCCGGACCCGACTGAACCACCAGCCGAGCATGCCAGAATCACCAGCTTCACTCGCCAGAAGCACCTAACGGACACGCCAAAATCACCTGCCTGCTACGCCAGAACCACTTGTCGGACTCTCCGGGATCACCTGGTGGGCATGCTGGAACCATGTTTCAGACGTGCCGGAACCAAATGCCGGACATGCCTGAACCACCTGCCGACCAGGCTGGAACCACCAGCCGAACATGCCAAAATCACCTGCTGGTTATGACAGAATCACTTGGAGGAATCTCCGGGATCACCGGCCGGGCATGCCGGAACCACCTCTGAGACTTACCAGAAGCACATGCCAGACACGCTGGAACCACCTCTCAGACATGCCAGAACCACATGCCAATGACACCGGAAGGACCTGCGGAGAACTCCGCAACCAACTCCAGGACATACAGGAACCACCTACTGGACACGCCGGGACCACCTGCTTGACTCGGCAGAACCACGTGCCGGACACGCCAAAATCACCAGCCGGCTACGCCACAACCACTTGTCGGACACTCCGGAATCACCTGCTGGGCATGCTGGAACCACCTCTCAGAGGTGCCACAAACACATGCCAGAGACGGCGGAAGCACCTGCCGAGAATGCCTGAAGTTCCTGCTCCACTCCACAGAACCGCCTGACGGACACGCCAAAATCTCCTGCCGGCTATGCCACAACCAGTTGGTGAACAATTCGGAATCACCAGCCGGGCTTGCTGGAACAACCTGCCGGTCACCCCAACATCACCTGCCAGCTACGGCAGAACCACTTGGCGGACACTCCAGAAACACCTGTCGGGCCGGCCGGAACCACCTCTCAGACGTGCCAGAACCATGTGCCTGAGATGCCGGAACCAAACCCTGAACAGACCGAAACCATCTGCCACACCCGCCTGAACCACCTGCCGAGCACGCCGGGACCACCTGCTCGACTCGCCGGAACCACCTACCTGACACGCCAAAATCACCTGCCGGCTATGCCAGAACCACTTGGCGAACACTCCGGAATCACCTGCCGGGCATGCCGGAACCACCTCTCAGACATGCCGGAACCACATGCCAATGACACTGGAAGGACCTGCCGAGCATGCTGGAACGACCTGCTCGACTCGCCAGAACCCCCTGCCGGACACGCCAAAATCACCTGCTGGGTATGCCAGAACCACTTGGCGGACACTCCAGGATCACCTGCTGGGCATGCGAGCACAACCTCTCAGAAGTGCCAGAAGCACGTGAGGGCCAGGCCGGAACCATCTCCCGTACAGACCGGAACCACAGGAAACACTCGCCGGAGCAACCTGCCGGACACGCCAAAATCACCTGCCCGCTACACCAGAACCACTTGGCGGACATGCCGGAATCACGTGAAGGGCATGCCGACACAACCTCTCAGACGGGCCAGAACCTCGTGCCGGACACCCCAGAACAACCTGCCGGACACACCGGAACCACCTGCCGGACACGCCGGAACCACCGGCTCGACTCGCCGGAACCACCGCTGGACATGCAAAATCACCTGTCAGCTACGCCAGAACCACTTGGCGGACACTGCGGAAACACCTGTTGGGCCGGACGGAAGCACCTCTCAGACGTGCCAGAACCATGTGCCTGAGATGCCGGAAGCACACCCCAACAAATGGAAACCACCTGCCAGACCTGCCTGAACCACCTGCCGAGCACGCCGGAACCACCTGCTCGACTCACCAGAGCCACCTGCCGGACACACCAGAAACACCTGCCGGCTACGCCAGAACCACTCAGCAGACACTCCGTAACCACCTCCAGGACAGACCGGAACCACCTGCCGGACACACCGGCACCACCTGCTTGACTCGCCAGCACCACCTGCCGGACACGCCAAAATCACCTGCCGGCTTTGCCACAACCACTCGGCAGACACTCCGGAATCACCTGCCGGGCATGCCAGAACCACCTCTCAGAGGTGCCACAACCATATGCCGGAGACGGCGGAAGCACCTGCGGAGAATTCCGGAAGTTCCTGATCCACTCCAAAGAACCACCTGCCGGACACGCCAAAATCACCTGCCACTACGCCAGAACCACTTGGCGGACACTCCGGAATCACCTGTCGGGCATGACGGAACCACCTCTCAGAGGTGCCAGAACCACATCCTGGACACTCCAGAATCACCTGTCAGGCTTGCCGGAACCAACTCTCAGACTTGCCAGAACCATGTTCCGGACATGCCGGTACCACCTCCCGAGTATGCCGGAACCACCTTATCCACTCCCCAGAACCACCTGCTGGACACGGCAAGATCACCTGCCGGATACACCACAACCACTCATCAGACACTCCACAACCACCTCTAGGACAGACCGGAACCACCTGCCGGACAGACCAGAACCACCTTCCGGACAGACCGGAACCACTGGAAACACTCGCAGGAACCACCTGCTTGACTCACCGGTCCCACCTGCCGGACACGCCAAAATCACCAGCCCGCTACACCAGAACCACTTGGCGGACAAGCGGGAATCACATGAAGTGCATGCCGACACAACCTCTCAGACGAGCCACAACCTCATGCCGGACACCCCAGAACCACCTGCCGGACACACCGGAACCACATGCCGGACACTCCGGAACCACCGGTTCAAGTCGCCGGAACCACCGCGGGACATGCAAAATCACCTGCCGGCTACGCCAGAACCATTTGGCGAACACTCCGGAATCACCTGCTGGGCATGCCTGAACCACCTCTCAGACATGCCAGAACCACATGCCAATGACACCAGAAGCACCTGCCGAGCACGCCGGAACCACCTGCTCGACTCGCCACAGCCACCTGCCGGACACGCCAAAATCACCTGCCGGCTACGCCACAATCAGTTGGTGAACAATTCGGAATCACCTGCCGGGCTGGCTGGAACAAACTGAAGGTCACGCCAACATCACCTGCCAGCTATGCCAGAACCACTTGGCGGACACTCCGGAAACACGTGTCGGGCCGGCCGGAACCACCTCTCAGACACGCCAGAACCATGTGCCTGAGATGCCGGAACCACACCCCGAAAAGACGGAAACCACCTGCCAGATCGGCCTGAACCACCTGCCGAGCATGACGGAACCTCCTGCTTGACTCGCAAGAAACACCTGCCGGACATGCCAAAATCATCTGCCGGGTACGCCAAAACCACTTGGCGGACACTCCAGAATTACCTGCCGGGCATGCCAGCACAACCTCTCAAAAGTGCAAGAAGCACATGCCAGGCAGGCCAGAACCACTCCCACACAGACCGAAACCACCTGTCAAACCCGCCTGAACCACCTGCCGAGCACGCCGGAACCACCTGCTCGACTCGCCGGAACCACCTACTTGACACGCCAAAATCACCTGCCGCGTATGCCAGAACCACTTGGTGGACACTACGGAATCATCTGCCGGACATGCCAGACCCAGCTCTCAGACACACCAGAATCACGTGCCGGACATGCCGGAAGCACATGCTGCGCATGCCTGAGCCACCTACTCGACTCGCAAGAAACACCTGCCGGACACACCAAAATCATCTGCGAGGTACGCAAGAACCACTCGGCGGACACTCCGGAATCACCTGTCGGGCATGCCGGAACCACCTCTCAGAGGTGCCAGAACCACATCCCGGACACTCCGGAATCACCTGTCGGGCATGGGGGAACCACGTCTCAGACTTGCCAGAAACATGTTCCGGACACGCCGGTACCACCTGCCGAGTATGACAGAACCACCTGCTCCACTCCACAGAACAGCCTTCCGGACACGCCAAAATCACGTGCCGGCTATGCCAGGACCACTTGGCGGACCAGCCGGAATCACATGAAGGGCATGCTGACACAACCACTCAGACGTGCCAGAACCATGTTCCGGACACGCCGGTACCACCTGCCGAGTATGCCGGAATCACCTGATGCACTCCCCAGAGCCACCTGCTGGACACGCCAAAATCACCAGCCGGCTACGCAAGAACCACTCGGAAGAAACTCCGGAAACACCTCCAGGACAGACCGGAACCACCTGCCGGACACGCCGGAACCACTGGCTCGACTCGCCGGAACCACCGCCGGACATGCAAAATCACCTGCCGGCTACGCCAGAACCACTTGGCGATCACTCCGGAATCACATGCCGGGCATGCCGGAACCACCTCTCAGACATGCCAGAACCACATGTCAATGGCACCGGAAGCACCTGCCGAGCACGCCGGAACCACCTGCTCGACTTGCCAGAACCACCTGCCGGACATGCCAAAATCACCTGCCGGCTATGCCACAACCAGTTGGTGAACACTTCGGAATCACCTGCCGGGCTGGCTGGAACCACCTGCCGGTCACGCCCACATTACCTGTCAGCTACGCCAGAACCACTTGGCGGACACTCCGGAATCACCTGTCGGGCCGGCCGGAACCACCTCTCAGACGTGCCAGAACCATGTGCCTGAGATGCCGGAACCACACCCCAACAGAGGAAACCAGCTGCCAGACCCTCCTGAACCTCCTCCCGAGCACGCCGGAACCACCTGCTCGACTCGATGGAACCACCTACCTGACACGCCAAAATCACCTGCTGGCTAGGCCACAACCAGTTGGTGAACACTCCGGAATCACCTGCCGGGCATGCCGGAACCACCTCTCAACATGCCAGAACCACATGCCAATGACACTCGAAGGACCTGCTGAACACGCTGGAACCACCTGCTCGACTCGCCAGAACCACCTGCCAAACATGCCAAAATCACCTGCCGGCTAGGCCACAACCAGTTGGTGAACACCTCGGAATCACCTGCCGGGCTGGCTGGAACCACCTGCCAGTCACACCTTCAACACCTGCCAGCTATGCCAGAACCACTTGGGGGACACTCCAGAAACACCTGTCGGGCCGGCTGTAACCACGTCTCAGACGAGCCAGAACCATGTGCCTGAGATGCTGTAACAACACCCCGAACAGACCGAAACCACCTGCCAGACCCTCCTGAACCACCTGCCGAGCATGCCGGAAGCACTTCCTCGACTCGCCGGAACCACCTACGTGACACGCCAAAATCACCTGCCGGGTATGCCAGAACCACTTGGTGGACACTCAGGAATCATCTGCAGGACATGCCAGAACCAGCTCTCAGACACACCAGAATCACGTGCCGGACAGGCCGGAAGCACCTGCTGCGCATGCCTGAGCCACCTGCTCGACTCGCAAGAAACACCTGCCGGACACGCCAAAATCACCTGCCAGGTACGCCAGAACCACTCGGCGGACACTCCGGAATCACCTGTCGGGCATGCCGGAACCACCTCTCAGAGGTGCCAGAACCACATTCCGGACACTCCGGTATCACCTGTTGGGCATGCCGGAACCACCTCTCAGACTTGCCAGAACCATGTTCCGGACATGCCGGAACCACCGTATCCACTCCGCAGAACCACCTGCTGGACACGCCAAAATCACCTGCCGGCTACGCCAGAACCAGTCGTCAGACACTCCGCAGCCACATCTAGGACAGACCGGAACCACCTGCCAGACACGCCAGAACCACTGGCTCAACTCTCTGGAACCACCGCCGGACATGCAAAATCACCTGCCGGCTACGCCAGAACCACTTGGCGAACACTCCGGAATCACCTGTCGGGCATGCCGGAACCACCTCTCAGACTTGTCAGAACCATGTTGCGGAAATGCCGGTACCACATGCCCAGTATGCCAGATCCACCTGATCCACTCCCTAAAAACACCTGCTGGACACGCCAAAATCACCTGCCCGCTACACGAGAACCACTTGGCGTACAAGCCGGAATCACTTGAAGGGCATGCTGACAAAACCTCTCAGACGTGCCGGAACCTCGTGCCGGACAACCCACAACCACCTGCTGGACAGACCAGAACCACCTGCCAGACACGCCGGAACCACTGGCTCGACTCGCCGGTACCAACGCCGGACATGCAAAATCACCTGCCGGCTACGCCAGAACCACTTGGCGGACACTCCGGAATCACCTGCCGGGCATGCCGGAACCACCTCTCAGACATGCCAGAACCACATGCCAATGACACCGGAAGCACCTGCCGAGCACACTGGAACCACCTGCTCGACTCGCCAGAACCACCTGCTGGACACACCAAAATCACCTGCCGGCTATGCCTGAACCACTTGGCGGACACTGAGGAAACATCTGTAGGGCCGGCGGAACCACCTCTCAGACATGCCAGAACAATGTGACTGAGATGCCGGAACCACACCCTGAACACACCGAAACCACCTGCCAGACCCGCCTGAACCACCTCATGAGCACGCCTGAACCACCTGCTCGAATATCCTGAGCCACCTACCTGACACGCGAAAATCACCTGCCGGGTATACCAGAACCACTTGGTGGACACTCCGGAATCATCTGCCGGACATGCCAGAACCAGATCTCAGACACACCAGGACCAAGTGCCGGAGACGCTGGAAGCACCTGCTGAGCATGCCTGAGCCACCTGCTCAACACGCAAGAAACACCTTCCGGACATGCCAAAATCACCTGCAGGCTACGCCAGAACCACTCGGCGGACACTCCGGAATCACCTCCCAAGCATGCCGGAGCCACCTCTCAGAGGTGCCAGAACCACATGCTGCAGACTCCGGAATCACCTGCCTGGCATGGCGGAACCATCTCGCAGACGTGCCGCAACCACATGCCGGAGAGACCGGAAGCACCTGCCGAGCTCGCCGGAACCACCTTCTGGAAATGCCGGAACCACCTGCCTGACAGTCCAAAATCATACGCCGGCTACGCCACAACCACTTGTTGGACACTCCGGAATCACCTGCCAGGCATGCCGGAACCAGGTCATGGACAGACTGCAAACACCTGCCGGACCTGCCTGAACCACCTTCTGTGCACGCCGGAACCACCTGCTCGACTCACCAGAGCCACCTGCCGGACACACCAGAAACACCGGCGGGGTATGCCAGAACCACCTGGAGGACACTCCGGAATCACCTGCCGCACATGCCGGAACCACCTCTCAGACGTGCCAGAAGCACGTGCCGGACAGGCCGGAAACACCTACCGGACAGACTGGAACCACCTGCCTGACATGCCGGAACCACCTGCCGAGTACGCCGGAGTCACCTGTTCGACTCGCCAGAACCACCTGCCAGACAGGCCAAAATCAACAGCTGGCTATGCGAGAACCACCTGGCGGGCAGTCCGGAATCACCTGCCGGGCATGCAGGAACCACCTCTCAGACGTAACAGAACCACGAGCCTGACACGCTGGAATCACGTCCTGGACAGACTGGAACCACCTGCCGAGCATGCCGGAACCACCTGCTCGACTCGCAGGACACTCGTGAGGGACACGCCCAAGTGATCTGCTGGCTTCACCAGAACCACTTACCCGACACTCCGGAATCACCTGCCTGGCATGCCAGAACCACCTCTCACACGTGCCAGAAGCACATGCCGGACATGCCGGAACGACCTATTGGACAGAACAGAACCACCTGCCAGACACGCCTGAACCACCTGCTCGACTCGCCGGAATCACCTGCCGGACAGGCCAATATCAACTGCTGGCTATGCCAGAACCACCTGGGGGACAGTCCAGAATCACCTGCCAGCCATGGCGGAACCACCTCTCAGACGTACCAGAACGACGTGTCGGACAAGCTGGAAACACGTACTGGACAGACTGGAACCACGTGCCGGCCACGCCTGAACCACCTGCTGAGCACGACGGAATCACTTGCCGGACACGCCAAAATCACCGGCGGGCTGCGCCAGAACCACTTGGAGGACTCTCCAGGATGACCTGCTGGGCATGCTGGAACCACCTTTCAGACGTGCCAGACCCACGTGGCGGAAAGTCCGGAATCACCTGTTGGGCAAGCGCAACCACCTCTGAGACGTACCAGAACCATGTGCCGTACACGCCGGAACCACCTACCGGACAGACCGGAATCACCTTTCAGCCATGCCGAAACCACCTGTCAGATGTGCCAGAAACACGTGCCGGAGACGCCGGAAGCACCTGCCGAGCACGTCGGAACCACCTGCACATCTCGCCCGAACCACCTGCCGGATGTGCCAAAATCAACTGCCAGCTACGCCAAAACCACTTGGTGGACTCTCTGGAATCACCTGCCGGGCATGATAGAACCACCTCTCAGACGTGACAGAACGACGTGCCGGACACGCTGGAACCACCTGCCGGACAGACCGGAACCACCTGCCAGAGCTGCCTGCACCAACTGTCGAGCACACCAGAACCACACGCTCGACTCACTGGAACCACATGCCGGACATGGCAAAATCACCTGCCGGCTACACCAGAATCACTTGGCGGACACTCAGATATCACCTGCCCGGCATGCCAGGACAACCTCTCAGAAGTGCCAGAAGCACGTGCCGGACAGGCCGGAACCATCTCCCGGACAGTCCGGAACCACAGGAAACAATCGCCGGAACCACCTGCTTGACTCACTGGTCCCAACTGCTGGACACGCAAAAATCACCTGCAGCCTACACCAGAACCACTTGCGGGACAAGCTGCAATCACGTGAAGGGTATGCCGGCACAATATCTCAGACGTGCCAGAACCTCGTTCCGGACACCCCAGAACCACCTGCCGGACACGCCGGAACCACCGGCTCAACCCGCCGGAACCACCGCCGGATATGCAAAATCACCTGCCGGCTATGCCAGAAACACTTGGCGAACACTCCGGAATAACCTGCCGGGCATGCCGGAACCACCTCTCAGACGTGCCAGAACCACGTGCCAATGACACCGGACGCACCTGCCGAGCAGGCCGGAAACACCTGCCCGACTCGCCAGAACCATCTGCCGGACATGCAAAAATCACCTGCCGATTACGCCAGAATCACTTTGTGGACTCTTCGGGATCACCGGCCGGGCATGCCAGAACCACCTCTGAGACATACCAGAACCACGTGCCAGACACGCTGGAACCGCATCCTGGACACACTGGAACCACCTGCCGTACATGCCCGAACCTCCTGACGAGAATGCCAGAAACACCTGCTCGGCTGCCGGGAAAATCCTACGGGGAAACTGTCATAGAAATGAAGGTCAAACGGCCTTTCTTGCCAGACCTTACTTCGCCACTTTAGAACTTCTGCTTCTGCCACAATTCCACCTTGCCAACCCGGATCAGACGAAAGGCCTACATCTTCACCTTGAGCAATGGGGATGAGGCCCGGATGACTGTGGTTCCACATGCTGAGGAGGAGAGAGACAATAGGCTTTTAACTAACCACGAAGTGCAATGGTTGGGAGAGTGTCAGAAAGCACCAATGGCAGAAAGACCCCTTTACTCTCAGCAGTGCCCTCCATTGCTCTAGAGCAGGAGGGCAGAAAGGACTGCCTGAATCCTTCAATGGGAAACAAGCCATAAACTGTCTTGCTTCCAGCTCTTTAGGAAGCTGAGAAAGAACTCGCTTTCCAAAGTGCTGTTAAAGCATATGAGGAAACACTGGTACAAAGGCAGCTCAAACGCAATTTCTTCCCAGTGCTTAACTCGCCGCTTTAGGATTTCTGCTTCTGCCGCAATTCCACCTTGCCAACCCGGCGAGACGAAATGCCTACATCTTCCCCTTGAGCAATGGGGACGAGGCCCGGATAATTGTGGTTCCACATGCTGAGGAGGAGACAGACAATAGGCTTTTAACCAACCACCCATGAGCAGTGGTTGGCGTAGTGTCAGAAAGCACCAATGTCAGAAAGGCCCTTTACTCTGGGCCATGCCCTCCATTCCTCTAGAGGCAGGAGGCACAAGGCACTGGCACCACCCCTGAAGGGTATCAGAAAGCACCTATGACAGAAAGTCCCCTTTGCTCTCTGCCGTGTCCTCCCTTGATCTGCAGGTGGAAGGCTCAAAGCAATGCCTCCGTCCTTCAGTGGGAGACAAGCCATAAACTGTCTTCCCTCCAGCTCTTTAGGAAGCTGACAAACAACTCGCTTTCCACAGTCCTGTGACAGCATACCAGGAACATCTCATACAAAAGCAGATCAAACGCCATTTATTCCCAGCCCTTAACTCGCCGCTTTAGGGCTTCTGCTTCTGTAGCAACCCAGCACCACCTTGCCAACCTGGCTCAGACGAAATGCCTGCATCTTCCGCTGAAGCAACTGGGCTGACTCCCATATGATCGAGCGTCCACGTGCTTAGGAGGCGATAGAATGCACACCTTTCTCCAACCACCATTTTGCACTGCTGGAGAGAGTGTCGGAAAGCAGCTATCTCAGAAAGGCCCATTTGCACTCAGCCGTGCTCTCCATTGCTGTGGAGGTGGAAGGCACAAGGCACTGGCTCTGGATCCACCCCTCAATGGGAGACAAACCACATCTTGTCCTGCTTCCAGCTCTTTAGGAAGTGGAGAAAAAACTCCCTTTCCACAGTGCTCTTACAGCGTCCTGGGAACATCTCATACAAAGGAGGTTGAACGACGTTTCTTTCCAGCACTTCACTCGCCGGTCTGAAACATCTGCATCCTGAACATTTCCACCTTGCCAACCCGGCTCAGATGAAATGCCTACATCTTCCCCTTGAGCAATTGGGACGAGGCCCGGATGATTGTGGTTCAACATGCTGAGGAGGAGACAGACAATAGGCTTTTAACTAACCACCAAGTGCAACGGTTGGGAGAGTGTCAGAAAGCACCAATGGCAGAAAGACCCATTTACTTTACTCTCAGCCGTGCCCTCCATTGCTCTGCAGGTGGAAGGCACAAAGCACTGCATCCATCCTTCAGTGGGAGACAAGCCATAAACTGTCTTCTCTCCAGCTCTTTAGGAAGCTGACGAACAACTCGCTTTCCACAGTCCTGTTACAGCATACCAGGAACCTCTCATACAAAGACAGCTCAAATGCCATTTTGTCCCAGCCCTTAACTCGCAGCTTTCAGAGTTCTGCTTCTGCCACAATTCCACCTTTCCAACCCGGCTCAGACGAAATGCCTACACCTTCCCCTGAAGCAACTGGGCTGAGTCCCAAATGATTGAGCGTTCACGTTTTTAGCAGGCAATGGACTGCACGCCTTTTTCCAACCACCATTGTGCACTGGTGGAGAGAGTGTCAGAAAGCAGCTATGTCAGAAAGACCCCTTTGCTCTCAGCCGTGCCCTCCATTGCTGTAGACGTGGAATGCTCAATGCACGTGCTCCACCCCCAAGGGGTGACAAGACACAGACCATCTTCCTTCCATCTCTTTAGGAAGCTGAGAAAGAACTCGCTCTCTACAGTGCTCATTCTGTGTCCTGGCAACATCTCATACAAAGGCAGCTGATATGCTGTTTGTTTTCTGCGCTTAACTCGCTGATTTGGAATTTCTGCTTCTGCCAAATTTGCACCTTGCCAACCCGGCTCAGACGAAATGCCTATATCTTCCCCTTCGGCAACAGGAACGAGCCCCAAATGATTGTGCTTCCACATGCTTAGCAGGAGCAGACAATAGGCTTTTTACAAACCGCCATTGTGCACTGGTGCAGAGAGTGTCAGAATGCACCTATGTCAGAAAGGGCACTTTGCTCTCAGCCGTGCCCTACATTGCTCTAGAGGTGGAAGGCACAAAGCACTGCCTCCATCCTTCAATGGGAGACAAGCCATAAAATGTCTTGCTTCCAGCTCTCTAGGAAGCTGAGAAAGAACTCGCTTTCCACAGTGCTGTTACAGCATACGAGGAAACTCTCATACAAAGGCAGTTCAAATGCCATTTCTTCCCAGCGCTTAACTTGCCGCTTTAGGACTTCTGCTGCAATTCCACCTTGCCAACCCGGCTCAGACGAAATGAGTACATCTTCCCCTGAAGCAACTCGGCTGAGTCCCAAATGATTGTGCATCCACATGCTTAGGAGGTGATAGACTGTATGCCTTTTTCCAACCACAATTGTGCACTGGTGGACAGAGTGTCAGAAAGCAGCTGTGTCAGAAAGACCCCTTTGCAGGCAGCCGTGCCCTCCATTGCTCTAGACGTGGAATGCACAATGCACTGGCTCCACCCCTCAAGGGGCGACAAGCCACAGACCATCATCCTTCCATCTCTTCTGATAGCTGAGAAAGAACTCCCTTTCAACAGTGCTCTTTCTGTGTCCTGGCAACATCTCATACAAAGGCACCTGATATGCCGTTTCTTTTCAGCGCTTAACTCACCGATTTGGAAGTTCTGCTTCTGCCAGATTTCCACCTTGCCAACCAGGCTCAGACAAAATGCCTACATCGTCCCCTCCAGCAGCGGGCACGAGGCCCAGATGATTGTGCTTCCACATGCTTAGCAGGAGCAGACAATAGGCTTTTTACAAACCGCCATTGTGCACTGGGTCAGAGAGTGTCAGAATGCACCTATGTCAGAAAGGGCCCTTTGCTCTCAGCCGTGCCCTCCATTGCTCTAGAGGTGGAAGGCACAAAGCACTGCCTCCATCCTTCAATTGGAGACAAGCCATAAACTGTCCTGCTTCCAGCTCTTTAGGAAGCTGGGAAAGCACTCGCATTCCACAGTGCTCTTGCAGCATCCTGGGAACATCTCATACAAAGGCACCTGAACACCGTGTCTTTTCAGCCCTTAACTCGCCAATCTGCAACATCTGCTTCTGCTGCATTTCCACCTTGCCCACCCAGCTCAGACGAAATGCCTACATCTGCCCCTTGAGCAATGGGGACGAGGCCTGGATGATTGTGGTTCCACATGCTGAGGAGGAGACAGACAATAGGCTTTTAACCAACCGTCCTTGAGCAATGGTTGGGGCAGTGTCAGAAACCACCAATTTCAGAAAGTCCCTTTACTCTTGGTCTTGCCCTCCATTCCTCTAGAGGTAGGAGGCACAAGGCACTGGCACCACCCCTGAAGGGTATCCGAAAGCACCAATGGCAGAAAGCCCCCTGGGCTCTCAGTCATGCCCTCCATTGCTCTGCAGGTGGAAAGCACAAAGCACTGCCTCTTTCCTTCAATGGGAGACAAGCCATAAACTGTCTTGCCTCCAGCCCTTTAGGAAGCTGAGAAAGAACTCGCTTTCCACAGTGCTGTACAGCATACGAGGAAACTCTCATACAAAGTCAGCTCAAACGCCATTTCTTCCCAGCGCTTAACTCGCCGCTTTAGGACTTCGGCTTCTGCCGCAGTTCTACCTTGCCAACCTTGCTCAGACGAAATGCCTACATCTTCCCCTGAAGCAACTGGGCTGAGTCCCAAATGATTTAGCATCCACCTGCTCAGGAGGCGATAGACTGTAAGCCTTTTTCCAAACACCATTGTGCACTGGTGGAGAGAGCGTCAGAATGCAGCTATGTCAGAAAGACCCTTTTGCCCTCAGCCATGCCCTCCATTGCTCTAGATTGGAATGCACAATGCATTGGCTCCACCCCTCAAGGGGCCACAAGCCACAGACCATCTTCCTTCCATCTCTTTAGGAAGCTGAGAACAAACTCACCTGATGTATAAAAAGGAATCATGCCCCTATGTGCCAGAAAACCCTAGGAGACATGCCAAAAACACCCTCTGCACACTCTCAAAGGGCCACACATTCATGCCAGTATGACCCAACAGGCATACCAGAAGCACCCACGTTGCATGCCGGAACCACCTGTAACCACCTGCCCAACACAGTGGAACAGCCATTCTGACACTGCAGAACCATCTCTTCAACATGCCAGCGCACACAATGACATGACGGAACCAGATTCCAAACATAGCACAACGACATGCCAGACACATTGTAAACACCTGTTGCATATGCCACAAACAGGAGCCAGAAACACTGAAACCAGCTGAGGAGTATGAAAGAACGGGGGCCAGAAATGCCACAAGCATCTGTCTTACAAGCCAGAGCCACGAGCCCAAAAAGCAGGAAAGACCTGCTGGACACACCAAAATAACCTGCCGGTGACGCCAGAACCACTTGGCGGACACCCAGGTATCACCTGCCGGGCACGCCTGGAGCACCTCACAGACGTGCCAGAACCACATGCCGGCCGTGCCGGAACCAGCTCCCGGACAGACCAGAAGCACCTTCAGGACACCCCGGAACCACCTGCCACGCATGCTGGAACCACCTCTCACACATGCCAGAACCATGTGCCAATGACGCCGGAAGCACCTGCCGAGCATGCCGGAACCATCTGCTCGACTCGCCAGAACCACCTGCCGGACACGCCAAAATCACCTGCCGGCTACGCCAGAACCACTTGGCAGATACTCCGGAACCACCTCCAGGACAAACCGGAGTCACCTGCCGGACACGCCGGGACCACCTGCTTGACTCGCCAGAACCACCTGCCAGACATGCCAAACTCACCTGCCGGCTATGCCACAGCCACTTGTCGGACACTCCAGAATCACCTGTTGGGCATGTTGGAACCACCTCTCAGTGGTGCCACAACCACATGCCGGAGACAGCGGAAGCACCTGCTGAGAATGCCGGAAGTTCCTGATCCACTCCCCAGAACCAGCTGCCGGACACGCCAAAATCACCTGCCGGCTACGCCAGAACCACTTGGCAGACACTCCAGAATCACCTGCCGGGCATGACAGCACAACCTCTCCGAAGTGACAGAAGCATGTGCCGGACATGCCAGAACCATCTTCCGGAAAGACCGTAACCACAGGAAACACTCGCCAGAACCACCTGCTTGACTCACCGGTCCCACCTGCCGGACACGCCAAAATCACCTGCCCGCTACACCAGAACCACTTGGGGGACAAGCCAGAATCACGTGAGGGGCATGCAGGCACAGCCTCTCAGACGTGCCAGAACCTTGTGCCGGACACCACAGAACCACCTGCCAGACAGACCGGTACCACCTGCCGGACCTGCCTGAACCAACTGTCGAGCACGCTGGAACCACCGTCTCGACCAGCCGGAACCAACGCCGGACATGCAAAATCACCTGTTGGCTACGCCAGAACCACTTGTCGGACAGTCCGGAATCACCTGCCGGGCATGCCGGAACCACCTCTCAGAGGTGCCACAACCACATGCCGGAGACAGCGGAAGCACCTGCCGAGAATGCTGGAAGTTCCTGATCCACTCCACAGAACCACTAGCCGGACATGCCAAAATCACCTGCTGGCTACGCCAGAACCACTTGGCGGACACTCCAGAATCACTTGTCGGGCATGCCAGCACAACCTCTCAGAAGTGCCAGAAGCACGTGCCGAACAGGCCGGAACCATCTCCCGGACAGACCGGAACCACCTGCCAGACAGACCAGAACCAAGGAAACACTCGCAGGAACCACCTGCTTGACTCACCGGTCCCACCTGTCGGACATGCCAAAATCACCTGCCCGCTACACCAGAACCACTTGGCGGACAAGCTGGAATCACATGAAGGGCATGCCGACACAACCTCTCAGACGTGCCAGAACGTCGTGCCGTACACCCCAGAACCACCTGCCGGACAGACCGGAACCACCTTCCGGACACGCCGGAACCACCGGCTCGACTCGCCAGAACCACCGCGGGACATTCAAAACAACCTGCCGGCAACGCCAGAACCATTTGGCGAACACTCCGGAGTCACCTGCCGCGCATGCCGGAACCACCTGCTCGACTCGCCACAGCCACCTGCCTGACACACCAAAATCACGTGCCGGCTATGACACAACCAGTTGGTGAAGACTTCGGAATCACCTGCCGGGCTTGCTGGAACCACCTGCCGGTCACGCCAACATCACCTGTCAGCTCCACCAGAACCCTTGGCGGACACTCCGGAAACACCTGTCGGGCCGTCCAGAACCACCTCTCAGACGTGGCAGAACCATGTGCCTCAGATGCCGGAACCACACCCCAACAGACCAAAACCACCTGCCAGTCCCGCCTGAACCACCTGCCGAGCACGCCGGAACCACCTGCTCGACTCGCCGGAACCAACTACCTGACACGCCAAAATCACCTGCCGCCTATGCCAGAACCACTTGGCGAACACTCCGGAATCATCTGCCAGACATGCCAGAACCAGCTCTCAGACACACCAGAATCACGTGCCGGACACACTGAAGCACCTGCTGAGCATGCCTGAGCCACCTGCTCGACTCGCAAGAAACACCTGCCGGACACGCCAAAATCACCTGCCAGGTACGCCAGAACCACTCGACGGACACTCCGGAATCACCTGTCGGGCATGCCGGAACCACCTCTCAGAGGTGCCAGAACCACATCCCGGACACTCCGGAATCACCTGTCGTGCATGCCAGATCCACCTCTCAGACTTGCCAAAACAAGTTCCGGACACGCCGGTACCACCTGCAGAGTATGACAGAACCACCTGCTCCACTCCACAGAACCGCCTGCCGGACACGCCAAAATCGCGTGCCGGCTATGCCAGGGCCACTTGGCGGACACTCCAGAATAACCTGCCGGGCATGCCAGCACAACCTCTCAGAAGTGCCAGAAGCACGTGCCGGCCAGGCCGGAACCATCTCCCGGACAGACCGGAAACACAGGAAACACTCGCCGGAACCACCTGCTTGACTCACCGGTCCCACCTGCCGGACATGCCAAAATCACCAGCCTGCTACACCAGAACCACTTGGCGGACCAGCCGGAATCACGTGAAGGGCATGCTGACACAACCTCTCAGACTTGCCAGAACCATGTTCCAGAGACGCCGGTACCACCTACCGGACACAACGGAACCACCTGCCGGACACGCAAAAATCACCTGCTGGCTGTGCCAGAACCACTTGCTGGACTTTCTGGAATCAGCTGCCGGAAATGCCCGACCCACCTCTCAACTGTGCCGAAGTCAAGTGTTGGAGGCGCCAGAAGCACCTGCCGAGCTAGCCGGAAGCACCTGCTCGAATCGTCGGAACCACCTGTGGGACACGCCAGAATCACCTGCCGGCTACCCAAGAACCACTTGGTGGACAATCCGGAATCACCTGCCGCACATGCCTGAACCACCTGTCAGACGTGCCGGAACCACGTGCCAGACACGCCGGAACCATCTCTCGGACATACCGGAACCACCTACCGTACCTGCCTGAACCACCTGACGAGCATGCCGGATCCACGTCTTGGACACGCCAAAATCACCTGCGGTCTAGGCCAGAACCACATGGAGGAGTCTCCGGGATCACCTGCCAGGCATGCCAGTACCACCACTCAGATGTGCCAGAACCACGTGGCGGAGAGTCCGGAATCACCTGCTGGGCATGCGGATCCCAACTCTCAGACAAAGCAGAACCATGTGCGGCACACGCCGGGACCCACTACCGGACAGACCGGAACCACCGGCCGGACACGCCGGAATCACCTGCCGAGAACACCGGAACCACATGATCAGCTCACCTGAAACACCTGCCGGACACATCAAAATCATCTGCCGGACGGGCCAAAATCACCTGCTGGCTATGCCAGAACCACTTGCCGGACACTCCGGGATCACCTGTCGGGCATGCCAGAACCACCTCTCAGACGTGCCAGAAACACGTGCCAGAGACACTGGATGCACCCGCCGAGCACGCCGGAACCTCCTGCTCGACTCGCACGAACCACCTGCCAAAGATGACAAAATCACCTGCCGGCTAGGCCAGAACCACGTGGCCGACTTTATTGAATCACCCGCCGGTCATGCCAGAACCCCCTCTCAGACGTGCCGGAAGCACGTGCCGGACACGCCAGAACCACCTACTGGACAGACCAGAACCACCTGCCAGACCCGCCGGAACCACCTGCTGAGCATGCCGGAACAACCTGCTCCACTCGCTGGAGCCACCTGCCGGACATGCCAAAATCAGCTGCCGGCTATGTCAGAACCACTTGCCGGACACTCCAGAATCACCTGCCTGGCGTGCCGGAACCACCTCTCATACGTACCAGAACCACGTGCAGGAGACGCCAGAAGCACCTGCCGAGCATGCCAGAACCACCTGATCCACTCCCCAGAACCACCTGCTGGACCCGCCTGAACCACCTGCCAGCTACGCGGGAACCACTTGGCGGAAACTCCGGAATCACCTGCCGTGCATGCCAGAACCACCCCTCAGACGTGCCTGAAAAACGTGCCGGACACGCCGGAACCACCTCCCGGACTAACCGGAACCACCATTCGGAGATGCCTGAACCACCTTACGAGCACGCTGGAACCACCTGCTCGACTCGCTGGAACCATCTGCTGGATACACCAAAATCACTTGCCGGCTATGCCAGAACCACTTGCTGACACTCCGGAATAACCTGCCATTCATCCCGGAACCGCCCCTCAGATGTGCCAGAACCACGTGCTGGACGCCCCAGACCACTTCCGTGAAAGACTGGAACCACCTGCTGAGCATTCTGGAAACACCTGCTCGACTCCCGGGAACCGCCTCTGGGGAAACTGTCATAGAAATGCAGGTAAAACGGCCTTTCTTGCCAGCCCTTAACTCGCCACTTTAGAACTTCTGCTTCTGCCACAATTGCACCTTGCCAACACGGCTCAGACGAAATGCCTACATCTTCCCCTGAAGCAACTGGGCTGAGTCCCAAATGATTGAGCGTCCACGTGCTTAGGAGGCGATAGACTGCACGCCTTTTTCCAACCACCATTGTGCACTGCTGGAGAGAGTGTCGGAAAGCAGCTATGTCAGAAAGACCCCTATGCTCTCAGCCGTGCCCTCCATTGCTCTAGACGTGGAATGCACAATGCACTGGCTCCCCCCCTCAAGGTGGGACAAGCCACAGACCACCTTGCTTCCATCTCTTTAGGAAGCTGAGAAGGAACTCGCTTTCAACAGTGATCTTACAGAGTCCAGGGAACATCTCATACAAAGGCAGCTGAAACGCCGTTTCTTTTCAGCCCTTAACTTGCCGATTTGGAACTTCTGTTTCTGCCACATTTCCACCTTGCCATCCGGGCTCCGACGAAATGCCTACATCTTCCCCTTCAGCAACGGGGACGAGGCCCATATGACTGTGCTTCCACATGCTTAAGAGGAGAGAGACAGGCTTTTTACAATCACGATTGTGCACTGGTGGAGAGAGTGTCAGAAAGCACCGATGTCAGAAAGGTCCCTTTGATCTCAGCCATGCCCTGAATTGCTCTAGAGGAGGAAGGCACAATGCACTGCCTCTGGCTCCACCCCTCAATGGCAGACGAACCACACACCTTCTTGTGTCCAGCTCTTTAGGACGCTGAGAAAGAGCTCGCATTCCATAGTGCTCTTAGAGCGTCCAGGGAACATCTCATACAAAGGCAACTGAACGCCGTTTCTTGCAGCACTTCACTCGCCGATCTGGAACATCTGCATGTATCACATTTCCACCTTGTCAAGCCGGCTCAGACGAAATGCCTACAACTTCCCCTTAAGCAATGAGGACGAGGCACGAATGATTGTGGTTTCACCTGCTTAGTAGGAGAGAGACAATAGGCTTTTAACCAACCGCCCTTGAGCAATGGTTGGGGGAGTGTCAGAAAGCATCATGTCAGAAAGGGCCCTTTGCTCTCAGCCGTGCCCTCCATTGCTCTAGAGGTGAAAGGCACAAAGCACTGCCTCCATCCTTCAATTGGAGACAAGCCAGCAACTGTCCTGCTTCCAGTCCTTTAGGAAGCTGGGAAAGCACTCGCATTCCACAGTGCTCTTACAGCGTCCTGGGAACATCTCATACCAAGGCAGCTGAACGCCGTGTCTTTTCAGCCCTTAACTCGCCAATCTGCAACATCTGCTTCTGCCGCATCTCCACCTTGCCGACCCGGCTCAGAAGAAATGCCTACATCTTCCCCTTGAGCAATGGGGAAGAGGCCCGGATGATTGTGGTTCCACATGTTGAGGAGGAGACAGACAATAGGCTTTGAACAAACCGCCTTTGAGCAATGGTTGGGGGAGTGTCAGAAAGCACCAATGTCAGAAAGGCCCTTTACTCTCGGCCGTGCCATCAATTCCTCTAGAGGCAGGAGGCACAAGGCACTGGCACCACCCCTGAAGGGGATCAGAAAGCACCTGTGGCAGAAAGCCCCCTTTGCTCTCAGCCATGCCCTCCATTGCTCTAGAGGTGGAAGGCACAAAGCACTGCCACCATCCTTCAATGGGAGACAAGCCATAAACTGTCTTGCCTCCAGCTCTTTAGGAAGCTGACAGACAACTCGCTTTCAAAAGTCTAGTTACAGCATACCAGGAACCTCTCATACAAAGGCAGCTCAAAAGGTATTTCTTCCCAGCCCTTAACTCGCAGCTTTAGGACTCCTGCTTCTGCCCCAATTCCACCTTGCCAACCCGGCTCAGACGAAATGCCTACATCTTCCCCTGAAGCAACTGGGCTGAGTCCCAAATGATTGAGCAACCACGTGCTTAGGAGGCGATAGACTGCACGCCTTTTTCCAACCACCATTGTGCACTGCTGGAGAGAGTGTCGGAAAGCAGCTATGTCAGAAAGACCCCTTTGCTCTCAGCCGTGCCCTTCATTGCTCTAGACGTGGAATGCACAATGCACTGTCTCCCCCCCTCAAGGGGCGACAAGCCACAGACCATCTTCCTTCCATCTCTTTAGGAAGCTGAGCAAGAACTCGCTTTCAACAGTGCTCTTTCTGTGTCCTGGCAACATCTCGTACAAAGGCAGCTGATATGCCATTTCTTTTCAGCGCTTAACTCGCAGATTTGGAACTTCTGCTCCTGCCACATTTCCACCTTGCCAACCCAGCTCAGACGAAATGTCTACATCTTCCCCTTCAGCAACGGGGACGAGGCCCAGATGACTGTTCTTCCGCATGCTTAGCAGGAGCAGACAATAGGCTTTTTACAAACCTCCATTGTGCACTGGGTCAGAGAGTGTCAGAATGCACCTATGTCAGAAAGGGCCCTTTGCTCTCAGCCGTGCCATCCATTGCTCTAGAGGTGGAAAGCACAAAGCACTGCCTCCATCCTTCAATTGGAGACAAGCCAGCAACTGGCCTGCTTCCAGCTCTTTAGGAAGCTGGGAAAGCACTCGCATTCCACAGTGCTCTTACAGCGTCCTGGGAACGTCTCATACAAAGGCAGCTGAACACCGTGTCTTTTCAGCCCTTAACTCACCAATCTGCAACATCTGCTTCTGCCGCATTTCCACCTTGCCAACCCGGTGCAGAAGAAATTCCTACATCTTCCCCTGAAGCGACTGTGCTGATTCCCAGATGATTGAGCATCCACATGCTTAGGAGGCGATAAACTGCATGCCTTTTTCCAACCACCATTTTACACTGCTTAGAGAGCGTCGGAAAGCAGCTATGTCAGAAAGGCCCCTTGGCTCTCAGCCATGCCCTCCATTGCTCTCGAGGTGGAAGGCACAAGGCACTGGTTCTGGATCCACCCCTCAATGGGAGACAAACCACATCTTGGCCTGCTTCCAGCTCTTTAGGAAGTGGAGAAAAAATTCCCTTTCCACAGTGCTCTTACAGCGTCCTGGGAACATCTCATACAAAGGAGGCTGAATGCCGTTTCTTTTCAGCACTTCACTCGCCAGTCTGGGACATCTGCATCCTGCACGTTTCCACCTTGCCAACCCGGCTCAGACGAAATGCCTACATCTTCCCCTTGAGCAATGGGGATGAGGCCCATAGGATTGTGGTTCCACATGCTGAGGAGGAGAGAGACAATAGGCTTTTAACTAACCACGAAGTGCAACGGTTGGGAGAGTGTCAGAAAGCACCAATGGCAGAAACACCCCTTTACTCTCAGCCGCGCCCTCCATTGCTGTAGAGGTGGAAGGCACAAAGCACTGCCTCCATCCTTCACTGGGAGACAAGCCATAAACTGTCCTGCCTCCAGCTCTTTAGGAAGCTGGGAAAGAACTCGCTTTCCACAGTGCTGTTACAGCATACGAGGAAACTCTCATAGAGAGGCAGCTCAAACACCATTTCTTCCCAGTGCTTAACTGGCCGCTTTAGGACTTCCGCTTCTGCCACAGTTCCACCTTGCACACCCCGGCTCAGACGAAATGCCTACATCTTCCCCTTAAGCAACGGGGGCGAAGCCCACATGATTGTGCTGCCACATGCTTAGCAGGAGCAGACAATAGGCTTTTTACAAACCGCCATTGTGCACTGGGTCAGAGAGTGTCAGAATGCACCTATGTCAGAAAGGGCCCTTTGCTCTCAGCCGTGCCCTCCATTGCTCTAGAGGTGGAAGGCACAAAGCACTGCCTCCATCCTTCAATTGGAGACAAGCCAGCAACTGTCCTGCTTCCAGCTCTTTAGGAAGCTGGGAAAGCACTCGCATTCCACAGTGCTCTTACAGCGTCCTGGGAACGTCTCATACAAAGGCAGCTGAACACCGTGTCTTTTCAGCCCTTAACTCACCAATCTGCAACATCTGCTTCTGCCGCATTTCGACCTTGCCAACCCGGCTCAGACGAAATGCCTACATCTTCCCCTGAAGCGACTGTGCTGATTCCCAAATGATTGAGCATCCACATGCTTAGGAGGCGATAAACTGCATGCCTTTTTCCAACCACCATTTTACACTGCTTAGAGAGCGTCGGAAAGCAGCTATGTCAGAAAGGCCCCTTTGCTCTCAGCCCTGCCCTCCATTGCTCTCGAGGTGGAAGGCACAAGGCACTGGTTCTGGATCCACCCCTCAATGGGAGACAAACCACATCTTGGCCTGCTACCAGCTCTTTAGGAAGTGGAGAAAAAACTCCCTTTCCACAGTGCTCTTACAGCGTCCTGGGAACATCTCATACAAAGGAGGCTGAACGCCGTTTCTTTTCAGCACTTCACTCGCCAGTCTGGGACATCTGCATCCTGCACGTTTCCACCTTGCCAACCCGGCTCAGACGACATGCCTACATCTTCCCCTTGAGCAATGGGGATGAGGCCCATAGGATTGTGGTTCCACATGCTGAGGAGGAGAGAGACAATAGGCTTTTAACTAACCACGAAGTGCAATGGTTGGGAGAGTGTCAGAAAGCACCAATGGCAGAAAGACCCCTTTACTCTCAGGCGCGCCCTCCATTGCTGTTGAGTTGGAAGGCACAAAGCACTGCCTCCATCCATCAATGGGAGACAAGCCATAAACTGTCTTGCCTCCAGCTCTTTAGGAAGCTGGGAAAGAACTCGCTTTCCACAGTGCTGTTACAGCATACGAGCAAACACTCATACCGAGGCAGCTCAAACGCCATTTCTTCCCAGTGCTTAACTGGCCGCTTTAGGACTTCTGCTTCTGCCACAGTTGCACCTTGCCAACCCGGCTCAGACGAAATGTCTACATCTTCCCCTTAAGCAACGATGGCGAAGCCCACATGATAGAGCTTCCACTTTCTTAGCAGGAGCAGACAAAAGGATTTTTACAAACCGCCATTGTGCACTGGGTCAGAGAGTGTCAGAAGGCACCTATGTCAGAAAGGGCCCTTTGCTCTCAGCCGTGCCCTCCATTGCTCTAGAGGTGGAAGGCACAAGGCACTGCCTCCATCCTTCAATGGGAGACAAGCCATAAACTGTCTTGCCTCCAGCTCTTTAGGAAGCTGACAAACAACTCGCTTTCCACAGTCCTGTTACAGCAGACCGGGGAACTTCTCATCCAAAGGCAGCTCAAATGGCATTTCTTCCCAGCCCTTAACTCGCAGCTTTAGGACTCCTGCTTCTGCCGCAACTCCACCTTGCCAACCCGGCTCAGACGAAATGCCTACATCTTCCCCTGAAGCAACTGGGCTGAGTCCCAAATGATTGAGCGTCCACGTGCTTAGGAGGCGATAGACTGCACGCCTTTTTCCAACCACCATTGTGCACTGCTGGAGAGAGTGTCGGAAAGCAGCTATGTCAGAAAGACCCCTTTGCTCTCAGCCGTGCCCTTCATTGCTCTAGACGTGGAATGCACAATGCACTGGCTCCCCCCCTCAAGGGGCGACAGGCCACAGACCATCTTCCTTCCATCTCTTTAGGATGCTGAGCAAGAACTCGCTTTCAACAGTGCTCTTTCTGTGTCCTGGCAACATCTCATACAAAGGCAGCTGATACGCCATTTCTTTTCAGCGCTTAACTCGCAGATTTGGAACTTCTGCTCCTGCCACATTTCCACCTTGCCAACCCGGCTCAGACGAAATGTCTACATCTTCCCCTTCAGCAACGGGGACGAGGCCCAGATGACTGTGCTTCCGCATGCTTAGCAGGAGCAGACAATAGGCTTTTTACAAACCGCCATTGTGCACTGGGTCAGAGAGTGTCAGAATGCACCTATGTCAGAAAGGGCCCTTTGCTCTCAGCCGTGCCGTCCATTGCTCTAGAGGTGGAAGGCACAAAGCACTGCCTCCATCCTTCAATTGGAGACAAGCCAGCAACTGTCCTGCTTCCAGCTCTTTAGGAAGCTGGGAAAGCACTCGCATTCCACAGTGCCCTTACAGCGTCGTGGGAACGTCTCATACAAAGGCAGCTGAACACCGTGTCTTTTCAGCCCTTAACTCACCAATGTGCAACATCTGCTTGTGCCGCATTTCCACCTTGTCAACCCGGCTCAGACGAAATGCCTACATCTTCCCCTGACGCGACTGTGCTGATTCCCAAATGATTGAGCATCCACATGCTTAGGAGGCGATAAACTGCATGCCTTTTTCCAACCACCATTTTACACTGCTTAGAGAGCGTGGGAAAGCAGCTATGTCAGAAAGGCCCCTTTGCTCTCAGCCATGCCGTCCATTGCTCTAGAGGTGGAAGGCACAAAGCACTGCCTCCATCCTTCAATGGGAGACAAGCCATAAACTGTCTTGCCTCCAGCTCTTTAGGAAGCTGGGAAAGAACTCGCTTTCCACAGTGCTGTTACAGCATACGAGGAAACTCTCATACAGAGGCAGCTCAAACACCATTTCTTCCCAGCGCTTAAATGGCCGCTTTAGGACTTCTGCTTCTGCCACAGTTCCACCTTGCCAACCCGGCTCAGACGAAATGCCTACATCTTCCCCTTAAGCAACGGGGGGTGAAGCCCACATGATTGTGCTTCCACATTCTTAGCAGGAGCAGACAATAGGCTTTTTACAAACCGCCATTGTGCACTGGTGCAGAGAGTGTCAGAATGCACCTATGTCAGAAAGGGCCCTTTTCTCTTCAGCCGTGCCCTCCTTTGCTCTAGAGGTGGAAGGCACAAAGCACTGCCTCCATCCTTCAATTGGAGACAAGCCATAAAATGTCTTGCCTCCAGCTCTTTAGGAAGCTGACAAACAGCTCGCTTTCCACAGTCCTGTCACAGCAGACCGGGGAACTTCTCATACATAGGCAGCTCTCATGGCATTTCTTCCCAGCCCTTAACTCGCAGCTTTAGGACTCCTGCTTCTGCCGCAATTCCACCTTGCCAACCCGGCTCAGACGAAATGCCTACATCTTCCCCTCAAGCAACTGGGCTGAGTCCCAAATGATTGTGCAACCATGTGTTTAGCCGGAGCGAGACAGTACGCTTTTCACCAACCACAGGTTACCACTGGTGGAGGGAGTGTCAGAAAACACCTATGTCAGAAAGACCCCTTTGCTCTCAGCCGTGCCCTTAATTGCTCTAGACGCAGAATGCACAATGCATTGGCTCCACCACTCAAGGGGCGACAAGCCACAGACCATATTTATTCCATCTCTTAGGAAGTTGATAACCAACACTCCTGACGCATAAAAACTAATCATGCCCCTTAGATGCCAGAAAACCCCAGGAGACATGCCAAAAACACCCTCCGCACACTCTCAAAGAACCACACATTCATGCCAGAACGAGCCAACAGGCACACCAGAAGCACCCACGTTGCATGCCAGAACCACCTGTAACCACCTGCTGAACACAGTGCAACAACAATTCTGCCACTGCAGAACCATCTCTTCAACATGCCAGCTGCACACAACAGACATGACAGAACCAGATTCCAAACGCAGCACAACAACATGCCAGACACATTGGAAACACCTGATGGATATGCCACAAACAGGTGCCAGAAACAGTGAAACCACCTGTGGAGTATGTCAGAACTGGGGGCCAGAAGTGCCACCAACACCTGTCTAACAAGCCAGAGCCACGAGCCCAAAAAGCAGGAAAGACCTGCTGGACATGCCAAAATAACCTGCTGGTGATGCCAGAACCACTTGGTGGACACCCAGGAATCACCTGCCAGTCATGCCTGAATCACATCGCAGACGTGCCAGAACCACATTCCAGACATGCCAGAAACACCTCCGGGACAGACCGTAACCACCTGCCCAACAAGCTGGAACCACCTCTCAGACGTACCAGAACCACTTGCCGGACAAGCTGGAAACATGTTCTGCAAAGACTGGAACCACGTGCTGAGCACGCCGGAACCACCTGCCAGACACGCCAAAATCACCTCCCGGCTACGCCAGAACCACTTTGAATACAAGCGGGAATAATGTTTTGGGCATGACGGCACAACCTCTGAGACGTGCCAGAACCTCGTGCTGGACACCCCAGAACCACCTACCGGACAGACCGAAACCACCTGCCGGACACGCCAGAACAAGTGGCTCGACTCGCCGGAACCACCGCCGGACATGCAAAATCACCTGCCGGCTATGCCAGAACCACTTGGCGAACACTCTGCAATCACCTGCCGGGCATGCCAGAACCACTTCTCAGACATGCCAGAACCACATGCCAATGACACCGGAAGCACCTGCCGAGCACGCCGGAACCACCTGCTCGAATCACCAGAAGCACCTGATGGACACGCAAAAATCACCTGCCGGGTATGCCACAACCAGTTGGTGAACACTTCGGAATCACCTGCCGGGCTTGCTGGAACCACCTGCCGGTCATGCCAAAATCACCTGCCAACTACGCCCGAAGCACTTGGCGGACGCTCCGGAAACACCTGTCGGGGCGGCCAGAACCAACTCTCAGATGTGCCAGAACCATGTGCCTGAGATGCCGGAACCACACCCCGAACAGACCGAAACCACCTGCCAGACGCACCTGAACCACCGGGCGAGCACCCCGGAACCACCTGCTCGACTCACCGGAACCACCTACCTGACACGCCAAAATCACCTGCAGGGTATGCCAGAAGCACGTGGCTGACAGTCCGGGTTCAAATGTCGGGCATGCCGGAACCACCTGATCCATTCCCCAGAACCACCTGCCGGACACTCCAAAATCACCTGCCTGCTGCGCCAGAACCACTTGGCACACAATCCGGAATCACATGCCGGTCATGCCGGAACCACCTCTCAAACGTGCAAGAACCACACACTGGAGATGCCGGAAGCACGTGCCGAGCATGCCAGAACCACCTGTGCCACTCCACAGAACCACCTGCCGGACACGCCAAAATCACCTGCCGGCTATGCCAGAACCCTCTGCAATCAGCTGCCAGGCATGCCGGAACCACCTCTCAGACATGCCAGAACCACATGCCAGTGACACCGGAAGCACCTGCTGACCACACCGGAACCACCTGCTCGACTCGCCAGAACCACCTGATGTACATGCCAAAATCACCTGCCGGCTATGCCAGAACCACTTGGCGGACACTACGGAATCACCTGCCGGGCATGCAGGAATCACCTCTCAGACGTGCCAGCACCACGTGCCGGACATGCGGGAACCACCTACCGGACAGTAGGGAACGACCTGCCGGACACGCCGGAAGCACCTGCCCGCTAAGTCAGAACCACTTTGCGTACAAGCTGTAATAATGTTTTGGGCATGATGGCACAACTTCTCAGACGTGCCAGAATCATGTGCCGGACACGCAGGAACCACCTCCAGGACAGACGGGAACCACCTGCCGCACATGCTGGAAGCACCTCTCAGACGTGCCGGAAGCACATGCCGGACACGCAGGAAACACCTACCGCACAGACCGAAACCACCTGCCAGACATGCCTGAACCACCTGCCGAGCACACCGGAGCCACCTGCTCGACTCACCGGAACCACCTGCCAGACAGGCCAAAATCAACTGCCGGCTATGCCACAACCACCTGGGGGACAGTCCAGTATCACCTGCCAGCCATGCCGGAACCACCTCTCAGACGTACCAGAACCAAATGCCGGACACGCAAAAATCACCTGCCGGCTACGCCAGAACCACTTGGTGAACACTTCAGAATCACCTGCCGGGCTTGCTGGAACCACCTGCCGGTCACGCCAAAATCACCTGCCAACGACGCCAGAACCACTTGGCGGACACTCCGGAAACACCAGTCGGGCTGGCCAGAAACACCTCTCAGACGTGCCAGAACCATTTGCCTGAGATGCCGGAACCACACCACGAGCAGACCGAAACCACCTGCCAGACACGCCTGAACCACCTGCCGAGCACGTCGGAACCACCTTCTCGACTTGCTGGAACCACCTGCTGGACACGCCAAAATAACTGCTGGCTATGAGAGAACCACCTGGCGGACAGTCCGGAATCACCTGCCGGGCATGCAGGGACCACCTCTCAGACGTACCAGAACTGCATGCCGGACATGCTGGAACCACGTCCTGGACAGACTGGAACCACCTGCCGGACACGCCTGGACCACCTGCCAAGCACGCCGGAATTACCTCCTTGACTCGCAGGACCCACCTGCCGGACACACCAAAATGAACTGCCAGCTACACCAGAACGACTTACCGGACACTACGCAATCACCTGCCGGTCATGCCAGAACCACCTCTCAGATGTGCCAGAAGCACGTGCCGGACATGCGGGAACAACCTACCGGACAGAACAGAACCACCTGCCAGACACGCCAGAACCACCTGCCGAACAAGCCGGAGCCACCTGCTCGACTCATCGGAACCACCTGCCGGACAGGCCAAAATCAACTGCCGGCTATGCCACAACCACCTGGGGGACAGTCCGGTATCACCTGCCAGCCATGCCGGAACCACCTCTCAGACGTACCGGAACCACGTGCCGGACAAGCTGGAAACATGTACTGCACAGACTGGAACCACCTCGCGGCCATGCCTGAACCACCTTCCGAGCACACCGGAACCACCTGCCGAACACGCCAAAATCACCTGCCAGCTACGCCAGGACCACTTGGAGGTCTCTCCGGGATGACCTGCTGGGCATGCTGGAATCACCTCTCAGACGTGCCAGAACTACGTGGCGGACAGTCCGGAATCACCTGTTGGGCATGCGTATCCAGCTCTGAGACGTCCCAGAACCACGTGCCGTAAACGCCGGAACCACCTACCGGACAGACCGGAAGCACCTGCCGGACACACCGGAACCATCTGCCGAGCACGCCGGAAACAACTGCTCGACTCACCATAACCAGATCCCTGACATGCCAAAATCACCTGCTGGGTATGCCAGAAGCACGTGGCTGACAGTCCGGCTTCAAATGCCGGGCATGCCGGAACCACCTGATCCACTCCCCAGAACCACCTGACGGACACGCCAAAATCCCCTGCCAGCTGCGCCATAACCACTTGGCACAAAATCCGGAATCACATGCCGGTCATGCCGGAACCACATCTCAAATGTGAAAGAACCACACACTGGAGACGCCGGAATCACTTGCCGAGCATGCCAGAACCACCTGTGCCACTCCAGAGAACCACCTGCCGGACACGCCAAAATCACCTGCCGGCTACGCCAGAACCACTTGCCGGACACTCCAGAATGCCATTCAGGGCATGCCGGAACCACCTCTCAGCCATGCCAGAACCACATGCCAGAGACACCAGATGCACCTGCCAAGCACGCCAGAACCTCCTGCTCGACTCGCCGGAACCACCTGCCGGAGATGCCAAAATCACCTGCCAGGTATACCAGAACCACTTGGTGGACACTCCGGAATCATCTGCCGGACATGCCAGAACCAACTCTCAGAGACACCAGAATCACGTGCCGGTCACGCAGGAAGGACCTGCTGACCATGCCTGAGCCACATGCTCGACTTGCCACAAACACCTGCCAGACACGCCAAAATCACCTGCCGGGTACGCCAGAACCACGTGGCGGACACTCCGGAATCACCTGTCGGGCATGCCGGAACCACCTCTCAGACGTGCCAGAACCACATGCGGGAGACTCTGGAATCACCTGCCGAGCATGCCGGAACCACGTCTCAGAGGTGCCAGAACCACATGCCGGACACTCCGGAATCACCTGACGGGCATGCCGGAACCATCTCTCAGACGTGCCACAACCACGTGCCGGCGAGACCGGAAGCACCTGCCGAGCTCGCCGGAACCACCTGCTGGACATGCCGGAACCACCTGCCTCACAGGCCAAAATCATATGCCGGCTACGCCAAAACCACTTGGTGGACACTCCAGAATCACCTTGCGGGCATGCCGGAACCACGTCATGGACAGACCGGAACAACCTGACGGACATGCCGGGACCACCTGCTTGATTCGGCAGAACCACCTGGCGGACACACCAAAATCACCTGCCGGCAACGCCACAACCAGTTGGTGAACACTTCGGAATCACCCGCCGGGCATGCTGGAACCACCTCTCAGAGGTGCCACAAACACATGCCGGAGATGGTGGAAGCACCTGTCGAGAATGCCAGAAGTTCCTGATCAACTCCACAGAACCACCTGCCAGACACGCCAAAATCACAGGCCGGCTACGCCAGAACCACTGGGCGGACACTCCAGAATCACCTGCCGGAGATGCCAGCACAACCTCTCAGAAGTGCCAGAAGCACATGCCGGACAGGCCGGAACCATCTCCCGGACAGACCGGAATCACAGGAAACACTCGCAGGAACCACCTGCTTGACTCACCGGTCCCACCTGCCGGACACGCCAAACTCACCTGCCACGTACGCCAGAACCACTTGGCGGACACTCCGGAATCACCTGTCGGGCATGCCGGAACCACCTCTCAGACGTGCGAGAACCTCGTGCCGGACACGCCAAAATCAACTGCCGTCTACGCCACAACCAGTTGGTGAACACTTCGGAATCACCTGCCGGGCTTGCTGGAACCACCTGTCGGTCACGTCAAAATCACCTGCCAGATACGCCAGAACCACTTGGTGGACACTCCGGTAACACCTGTCTGGCCGGCCGGAACGACCTCTCACACGTGCCAGAACCATGTGCCTGAGACGCCAGAACCACAGCCCGAACAGACCGAAACCACCTGCCAAACCCGCCTGAAACACCTGCCGAGCACGCCGGAACTACCTGCTCGACTCGCCGGAACTACCTCCCTGACACGCCAAAATCACCTGCCGGGTATGCCAGAACCACTTGGTGGACACTCCAGAATCATGTGCTGGACATGCAAGAACCAGCTCTCAGAAACGGCAGAACCACGTGCCGGACACGCCGGAAGCAGTTGCTGAACATGCCTGAGCAACCTGCTCGACTCGCCAGAACCACCTGCCAGACACGCCAAAATCACCTGCCGGGTACACCAGAACCACTTGGCGGACACTCCAGAATCACATGCCAGGCATGCCAGCACAACCTCTCAGAAGTGCCAGAAGCACGTGCCAGACAGGCTGGAACAATCTCCCGGACAGACCGGAAAGACAGGAAACACTCGCCGGAACCACCTGCTTGACTCACCGGTCCCACCTGCCGGACACGCCAAAATCACCTGCCAGCTACGCCAGAACCACTTGGCGGACACTCCGGAATCACCTGTCGGGCATGCCGGAACCACATCTCAGACGTGCCAGAACCTTGTGCTGGACATGCCAGAACCAGCTTCCGGACAGACCGGAACCAGCTTCCGGACACGCCAGAACCACCGGCTCGAATCAACGGAACCACCGCCGGACATGGAAAATCACCTGCCGGTTACGCCAGAGCCACTTGGCGAACACTCTGGAATCACCTGCCGGGCATGCCGGAACCACCTCTCAGACATGCCAGAACCATGTGCCTGAGATGCCGGAACCACACCCCGAACAGACCGAAGCTACCTGTCAGACCCGCCGGAACCACCTGCCGAGCACGCCGGAAACACCTGATCGACTCGCCGGAACCACCTACGTGACACACCAAAATCACCTGCCGGGTATGCCAGAACCACTTGGTGGACACTCAAGTATCATCTGCTGGACATGCCAGAACCAGCTCTCAGACACACCAGAACCACGTGCCGGACACGCCGGAAGCACCAGCTGAGCATGCCTGAGCCACCTGCTCGACTCACAAGAAACACCTGCCGGACACGCCAAAATCACCTGCCGGGTACGCCAGAACCACTTGGCGGACTCTCCGGAATCACCTGTCGGGCATGCCGGAAGCACCTCTCAGACTTGCCAGAACCATGTTCCGGACACGCCGGTACCACCTGCCGAGTGTGCCGGAACCACCTGATCCACTCCCCAGAACCACCTGCTGGACACGCCAAAATCACCTGCCGGCTACGCCAGAACCACTCGGCAGAAAGTCCGGAATCACCTGCCGGCATGCCGGAACCACCTCTCAGACGTGCCAGAACCACGTGCAGGACACGCCGGAACCACCTGCCGAGCATGCAGGAACCACCTGCTCGACTCGCAGGACCCACCTGCCGGACACGCAAAAATCACCTGCTGGCTATGCCAGAACCACTTGCCAGACTTTCCAGAATCACCTGCCGGGAATGTCGGACCCACCTCTCAAATGTGCCAAAATCAAGTGCCGGAGACGCCAGAAGCACCTGCCAAGCTAGCTGGAAGCACCTGCTTGAATCGTCGGAACCACCTGTGGGACACGCCAAAATCTCCAGCCAGCTACGCCAGAAACACTTGGTGGACAATCCGGAATCTACTGCAGGACATGTCAGAAAACCCTGTCAGACGTGGTGGAACCACGTGCCTGGCACGGCGGAACCACCTCCCGGACAGACCGGAACCACCTACCGGACCTGCCTGAATCACCTGCTGAGCATGCCGGAACCACCTGCCGGACATGCCAAAATCACCTGCGGGCTAGGCCAGAACCACGTGGAGGACTCTCCGGGATCACCTGACGTGCATGCCAGTAACACCTCTCAGACGTACCAGAACCACGTACGGGACACGCGGGAACCCACTACCAGACAGACCGGAACCACCTGCCGGACACGCCAGAATCACCTGCCGAGTACGCCGGAATCACCTGAACAGCTCGCCAGAAACACCTGCCGGACACGTCAAAATCACCTGCCTGACATGCCAAAATCACCTGCCAGCTACGCCAGAACCACTTGCCGGACACTCCAGAATCACCTGTCGGGCATGCCAGAACCACCTCTCAGACGTGCCAGAACCACGTGCCAGAGACACTGGATGCACCAGCTGAGTACTCCGGAACCTCCTGCTCGACTCGCCAAAACCACCTGCCGGAGATGCCAAAATCACCTGCCGGCTAGGCCAGAACCACGTGGTCGACACTATGGACTCACCGGCAGGGCATGCCGGAACCACCTCTCAGACGTGCCAGAACCACATGTCGGACACTCCAGAATCACCTGCCGGGCATGCCAGAACCACCTCTCAGACGTGCCACAACAACGTGTCGGAGAGACCGGAAGTACCTGCCGAGCTCGCCGGAACCACCTGCTGGACACGCCGGAACCACCTGCCTGACACGCCAAAATCACATGCCAGGTACACCAGAACCATTCGGCGGACACTCCGCAACCACCTCTGGAACAGACCAGAACGACCTGCAGGACATGCCAGAACCACTGGCTCGACTCTCCGGAACCACCGCCGGACATGCAAAATGACATGCCGCCTACGCCAGAACCACTTGGCGAACACTCTGAAATCACCTGTCAGGCATGCCGGAACCACCTCTCAGACTTGCCAGAACCATGTTGTGGACACGCCGGTACCACCTGCTGAGTTTGCCGGAAGCACCTGAGCCACTTCCCAGGAACACCTGCTGGACACACCAAAATCACCTGCCAGCTACACCAGAACCACTCGGCAGGCATTCCGCAACCAACTCCAGGACAGACCGGAACCACCTTCCGGACAGACCGGAACCACTGGAAACACTCGCAGGAACAACCTGCTTGACTCACTGGTCCCACCTGCCGGACACGCCAAAATCACCTGCTCGCTACACCAGAACCACTTGGCGGACAAGCTGGAATCACATGAAGGGCATGCCGACACAACGTCTCAGACGTGCCAGAACCTCGTGCCGGACACCCCAGAACAACCTGCCGGACACACCGGAACCACCTGCCGGTCACGCCGGAACCACTGGCTCGACTCGCCGGAACCACCGCCGGACATGCAAAATGACCTGCCGCCTACGCCAGAACCACTTGGCGGACACTCCGGAATCACCTGTCGGGCATGCCGGAAGCAACTCTCAGACTTGCCAGAACCATGTTCTGGACACGCCGGTGCCATCTGCCGAGTATGCCGGAACCACCTGATCCATTCCCCAGAACCACCTGCTGGACACGCCAAAATCACCTGCCTGCTACGTCAGAACCACTCGGCAGAAAGTGCGGAATCACCTGCCGGCATGCCAGAACCACCTCTTATACGTGCCAGAACCACGTGCAGGACACGCCGGAACCACCTGCCGAGCATGCAGGAACCACCTGCTCGACTCGCAGGACCCACCTGCCGGACATGCAAAAATCACCTGCTGGCTATGCCAGAACCACTTGCCAGACTTTCCAGAATCACCTGCCGGGAATGTCGGACCCACCTCTCAAATGTGCCAAAATCAAGTGCCGGAGACGCCAGAAGCACCTGCCAAGCTAGCTGGAAGCACCTGCTTGAATCGTCGGAACCACCTGTGGGACACGCCAAAATCTCCAGCCAGCTACGCCAGAAACACTTGGTGGACAATCCGGAATCAACTGCAGGACATGTCAGAAAAACCTGTCAGACGTGGTGGAACCACGTGCCAGGCACGGCGGAACCACCTCCCGGACAGACCGGAACCACCTACCGGACCTGCCTGAATCACCTGCTGAGCATGCCGGAACCACCTGCCGGACATGCCAAAATCACCTGCGGGCTAGGCCAGAAACACTTGGAGGACTCTCCGGGATCACCTGACGTGCATGCCAGTAACACCTCTCAGACGTACCAGAACCACGTGCGGGACACGCCGGAACCCACTACCGGACAGACCGGAACCACCTGCCGAACACGGCAGAATCACCTGCTGAGAACGCCGGAATCACCTGAACAGCTCGCCAGAAACACCTGCCGGACACGTCAAAATCACCCGCCGGACATGCCAAAATCACCTGCCAGCTACGCCAGAACCACTTGCCGGACACTCCAGAATCACCTGTCGGGCATGCCAGAACCACCTCTCAGACGTGCCAGAACCACGTGCCAGAGACACTGGATGCACCAGCTGAGTACTCCGGAACCTCCTGCTCGACTCGCCAAAACCACCTGCCGGAGATGCCAAAATCACCTGCCGGCTAGGCCAGAACCACGTGTCGGACACTCCGGAATCACCTGCCGGGCATGCCGGAGCCACCTCTCAGAGGTGACACAACCATGTGCCGGAGAGACCGGAAGCACCTGCCGAGCTCGCCGGAACCACCTGCTGAACACGCCGGAACCACCTGCCTGACACGCCAAAATCACGTGACGGCTACGCCAAAACCACTTGGTGGACACTCCAGAATCACCTTCCGAGCATGCTGGAACCACGTCATGGACAGATTGCAAACACCTGCCAGACCTGCCTGAACCACCTGCAGAGCACGCCGGAACCACCTGATCCACTCCCCAGAACCACCTGCCACACATGCCAAAATCAACAGCCAGCTGCGCCAGAACCACTTGGCACATACTCCAGAATCACATGCCGGTCATGCCGGAACCACCTCTCAAACGTGCAAGAACCACATACCGGAGACGCCGGAAGCAGGTGCTGAGCATGCCAGAACCACCTGTGCCACTCCAAGAACCACCTGCCGGTCACGCCAAAATCACCTGCCGGCTACTCCAGAACCACTTGGCAAACACTCCGGAATCACCTGCCGGGCATGCCGGAACCACCTCTCAGACATGCCGGAACCACATGCCAATGACACTGGAAGCACCTGCCGAGCACGCCGGAACCACCTGCTCGACTCGCCGGAACCACCAGCTGGACACGCCAAAATCAACTGCCAGCTACGCCACAACCAGTTGGTGAACACTTCGGAATCACCTGCCGGGCTTGCTGGAACCACCGGCTCAACTCACCGGAACCACCGCCGGACATGGAAAATCACCTGCCGGTTACGCCAGAGCCACTTGGCGAACACTCTGGAATCACCTGCCGGGCATGCCGGAACCACCTCTCAGACATGCCAGAACCATGTGCCTGAGATGCCGGAACCACACCCCGAACAGACCGAAGCTACCTGCCAGACCCGCCGGAACCACCTGCCGAGCACGCCGGAACCACCTGCTCGACTCGCCGGAACCACCTACCTGACACTCCAAAATCACCTGCCGGCTATGCCAGAACCACTTGGTGGACACTCAAGTATCATCTGCTGGACATGCCAGAACCAGCTCTCAGACACACCAGAACCACGTGCCGGACACGCCAAAATCAACTGCTGGCAACGCCACAACCAGTTGGTGAACACTTCGGAATCACCTGCCGGGCTTGCTGGAACCACCTGCCGGTCACGCCAACATCACCTGCCAGCTACGCCAGAACCACTTGGCGGACACTCCAGATACACCTGTAGGGCCGGCCGGAACCATCTCTCAGACGTGCCACAACCACGTGCCGGAGAGACAGGAAGCACCTGCCGAGCTCGCCGGAAACACGTGCTGGACATGCCGGAACCTCCTGCCTCACAGGCCAAAATCATATGCCGGCTACGCCAAAACCACTTGGTGAACACTCCAGAATCACCTTGCGGGCATGCCGGAACCTCATCATGGACAGACTGCAAACACCTGCCGGACCTTCCTGAACCACCTGCCGAGCACGCCGGAACCACCTGCTCGACTCACCAGAGCCACCTGCCGGACACACCAGAAACACCTGCGGGGTACGCCAGAACCACTTGGAGGACTCTCCGGGATCACCTGCCGCGCATGCCGGAACCACCTCTCAGACGTGCCAGAACCATGTGCTGGACACGCCAGAACCACCTGCCGAGTATGCTGGAACCACCTGATCCACTCCCCAGAACCATCTGCTGGCCACCCCAAAATCACCTTCCGGCGACGCCAGAACCACTCGGCAGACACTCCAGAACCACCTCCAGGACAGACCGGAACCACCTGACGGACACGCCGGGACCACCTGCTTGATTCGCCAGAACCACCTGCCGGAAACGCCAAAATCACCAGCCGGCTACGCCACAACCACTTGTTGGACACTCCGGAATCACCTGCCGGGCATGCTGGAACCACCTCTCAGAGGTGCCACAAACACATGCCGGAGACAGCGGAAGCACCTGCACACAATGCCGGAAGTTCCTGATCCATTCCACAGAACCACCTGCTGGAGACGCCAAAATCATCTGCCGGCTACGCCAGAACCATTTGGCGAATACTCCAGAATCACCTGCTGGGCATGCCGGAACCATCTCTCAGACATGCCAGAACCACATGCCAATGACAACGGAAGCACATGCCGAGCACGCCAGAACCAGCTGCTCGACCTGCCAGAACCACCTGCCAGACATGCCAAAATCACCTGCCGGCTACGCCACAACCAGTTGGTGAACACTTCCGAATCACCCGCCGGGCATGCTGGAACCACCTCTCAGAGGTGCCACAAACACATGCCGGAGACGGCGGAAGCACCTGTCGAGAATGCCGGAAGTTCCTGATCCACTCCACAGAACCACCTGCCGGACACGCCAAAATCACCAGCCGGCTACGCCAGAACCACTTGGCGGAGACTCCAGAATCACCTGCCCGACATGCCAGCACAACCTCTCAGAAGTGCCAGAAGCACATGCCAGACAGGCCAGAACCATCTCCCGGACAGACCGGAATCACAGGAAACACTCGCCGGAACCACCTGCTTGACTCACCGGTCCCACCTGCCGGACACGCCAAACTCACCTGCCACGTACGCCAGAACCACTTGGCGGACACTCCGGAATCACCTGTTGGGCATGCCGGAACCCCCTCTCAGACGTGCGAGAACCTCGTGCCGGACACGCCAGACCCACATGCCGGACAGACAGGAACCACCTGCCGGACATGCTGGAACCACCGTCTCGACTCGCCGGAAGCACCGCCGGACATGCAAAATCACCTGCCGGCTACGCCAGAACCATTTGGCGAAAAATCCGGAATCACCTGCCGGACATGCCGGAAGCACCTCTCAGACATGCCAGAACCACATGCCAATGACACTGGAAGCACCTGCCGAGCACGCCGGAACCACCTGCTCGACTCGCCGGAACCACCTACCTGACACGCCAAAATCACCTGCCGGCTATGCCAGAACCACTTGGTGGACAATCAAGTATCATCTGCTGGACATGCCAGAACCAGCTCTCAGACACACCAGAACCACGTGCCGGACACGCCGGAAGCACCAGCTGAGCATGCCTGAGCCACCTGCTCGACTCGCAAGAAACACCTGCCGGACACGCCAAAATCACCTGCCGGGTACGCCAGAACCACTTGGCGGACTCTCCAGAATCACCTGTCGGGCATGCCAGAAGCACCTCTCAGACTTGTCAGAACCACGTTCCGGACACGCCGGTACCACCAGCCGAGTGTGCCGGAACCACCTGATCCCCTCCCCAGAACCACCTGCTGGACACGCCAAAATCACCTGCCGGCTACGCCAGAACCACTCGTCAGACACTCCGCAACCACCTCTAGGACAGACCAGAACCACCTGCAGGACATGCCGGAACCACTGGCTTGACTCTCCGGAACCACCGCCGGACATGCAAAATGACCTGCCGCCTACGCCAGAACCACTTGGCGGACACTCCGGAATAACCTGTCGGGCATGCTGGACGCACCTCTCAGACTTGCCAGAACCATGTTCTGGACACGCCGGTGCCATCTGCCGAGTATGCCAGAACCAGCTGATCCACTCCCCAGAACCACCTGCTAGACACGCCAAAATCACCTGCCGGCTACGCCAGAACCACTCGGCAGACACTCCGGAATCACCTGCCGGGCATGCCGGAACCACCTCTCAGAGGTGCCAGAACCACATGCCGGAGACTCCGGAATCACCTGCCAGGCATGCCGTAACGATCTCTCAGACATGCCACAACCACGTACAGGAGAGACAGGAAGCACCTGCCGAGCTCGCCAGAAACACCTGCTGGACAGACGGGAACCACCTGCCGGACACGCCGGATCCACCGGCTCAAGTCGCCGGAACCACCGCGGGACATGCAAAATCACCTGCCGGCTACGCCAGAACCATTTGGCGAAGACACCGGAATCACCTTCCTGGCATGCCGGAACAACCTCACAGACATGCCAGGACCACATGCCATTGACACCGGAAGCACCTGCCGAGCACGCCGGAACCACCTGCTCGACTCGCCACAGCCACCTGACGGACACGCCAAAATCACCTGCCGGCTACGCCACAACCCGTTGGTGAACAATTCGGAATCACCTGCCGGGCTTGCTGGAACAACCTGCCGGTCACCCCAACATCACCTGCCAGCTACGTCAGAACCACTTGCGGACACTCCAGAAACACCTGTCGGGCCGGCCGGAACCACCTCTCAGACGTGCCAGAACCGTGTGCCTGAGATGCCAGAACCAAACCCTGAACAGACCGAAACCATCTGCCACACCCGCCTGAACCACCTGCCGAGCACGCCGGGACCACCTGCTCGACTCGCCGGAACCACCTACCTGACACGCCAAAATCACCTGCCGGCTATGCCAGAACCACTTGGCGAACACACCGGAATCACCTGCCGGGCATGCCGGAACCAACTCTCAGACATGCCAGAACCACATGCCAATGACACCGGAAGGACCTGCCGAGCATGCCGGAACGACCTGCTCGACTCGCCAGAACCCCCTGCCGGACACGCCATAATCACCTGCCGGGTATGCCAGAACCACTTGGCGGACCCTCCAGGATCACCTGCTGGGCATGCGAGCACAACCTCTCAGAAGTGCCAGAAGCACGTGAGGGCCAGGCCGGAACCATCTCCCGGACAGACCGGAACCACAGGAAACACTCGCCGGAGCAACCTGCGGGACACGCCAAAATCACCTGCCCGCTACACCAGAACCACTTGGCGGACATGCCGGAATCACCTGAACGGCATGCCGACACAACCTCTCAGACGTGCCAGAACCTCGTGCCGGACTCCCCAGAACAACCTGCCGGACACACCGGAACCACCTGCCGGACACGCCAGAACCACCGGCTCGACTCGCCGGAACCACTGCTGGACATGCAAAATCACCTGTCAGCTATGCCAGAACCACTTGGCGGACACTACGGAAACACCTGTCTGGCCGGGCGGAACCACCTCTCAGACGTGCCAGAACCATGTGCCTGAGATGCTGGAAGCACACCCCAACAGATGGAAACCACCTGCCAGACCTGCCTGAACCACCTGCCGAGCACGCCGGAACCACCTGCTCGACTCACCAGAGCCACGTGCCGGACCCACCAGAAACACCTGCCGGCTACACCAGAACCACTCAGCAGACACTCCGGAACCACCTCCAGGACAGACCGGAACCACCTGCCGGACACACCGGCAACACCTGCTTGACTCGCCAGCACCACCAGCCGGATACGCCAAAATCACCTGCCGGCTACGCCAGAACCCCTCGGCAGACACTCTGGAATCACCTGCCAGGCATGCCGGAACCACCTCTCAGAGTTGCCAGAACCACATGACGGAGACTCCGGAATCACCCGCCGGGCATGCTGGAACCATCTCTCAGACGTGCCACAACCACATGCCGGAGAGAGCGTAAGCACATGCCGAGCTCGCGGGATCCACCTGCTGGACATGCCGGAACCACCTGCCTGACAGGCCAAAATCATATGCCAGCTACGCCAAAACCACTTGGTGCACACTCCAGAATCACCTTGCGGGCATGCCGGAACCACGTCCTGGACAGACTACAAAAACCTGCCAGACCTGCCTGAACCACCTGCTGAGAACGCCGGAACCACCTGCTCGACTCACCAGAGCCACCTGCCAGACACATGAGAAACACCTGCGGGGTACACCAGAACCAGTTGGAGGACTCATCGGGATCACCTGCCGGGCATGCCGGAACCACCTCTCAGACGTGCCAGAACCATGTGCCAGACACGCCGGAACCACCTGCCGAGTATGCCGGAACCACCTGAACCACTGCACAGAACCACCTGCCAGACACGCCAAAATCACCTGCCGGCTACGCCACAACCACTCGGCAGACACTCCGGAATCACCTGCCGCGCATGCCGGAACCACCTCTCAGAGGTGCCAGAACCACATGCCGGAGACTCCGCTATCACCTGCTGGGCATGCCGGAACCATCTCTCAAACGTGCCAGAGTCACGTGCCGGAGAGACTGGAAGCACCTGCCGAGCTCGCCGGAACCACCTGCTGGACATGCCGGAACAACATGCGTGACAGGTCAAAATCATATGTCGGCTATGCCCAAACCATTTGGTGGACACTGCAGAATCACCTTGCGGGCGTGGCAGAACCACGTCATGGACAGACTGCAAACACAAGCCGAACCTGATACAACCACCTGCCGAGCTTGCCTGAACCACCTGCTCGACTCACCAGAGCCACCTGCAGGACACGCCAAAATCACCTGCCGGCTACCACACAACCAATTGGTGAACACTTCGGAATCACCTGCCGGGCTTGCTGGAACCACCTGCCGGTCACGCCAACATCACCTGCCAGCTACACCAGAACCACTTGGCGGACACTCCAGAAACACCTGTAGGGGCGGCCGGAACCATCTCTCAGACGTGCCAGAACCATGTGCCTGAGATGCCGGAACCACACCCCGAACAGACCAAAACCACCTGCCAGACCCGCCTGAACCACCTGCCGAGCACGCCAGAACCACCACTCGACTCGCAAGAAACACCTGCCGGACATGCCAAAATCATCTGCCGGGTTCGCCAGAACCACTTGGCGGACACTCCAGAATCACATGCCGGGTACGCCAGCACAACCTCTCAAAAGTGCAAGAAGCACATGCCGGGCAGGCCGGAACCATCTCCCGGACAGACCGGAACCACAGGAAACACTCGCAGGAACCACCTCCTTGACTCACCGGTCCCACCTGACGGACACGCCAAAATCACCTGCCCGCTACAACAGAACCTCTTGCCGGACAAGCCGCAATCACGTGAAGGGCATGCCGACACAACCTCTCAGACATGCCAGAACATCATGCCGGACACCCCAGAACCACCTGCCGGACACACCGGAACCACCTGCCGGACACGCCGGTACCACGGGCTCGACTCGCCGGAACCACCGCCGGACATGCAAAATCACCTGCCGGCTACGCCAGAACCACTTGGCGATCACTCCGGAATCACCTGCCGGGCATGCCGGAAGCACCTCTCAGACATGCCAGAACCACATGCCAATGACACCGGAAGGACCTGCCGAGCATGCCGGAACCACCTGCTCGACTCGATAGAACCACCTACCTGACACGCCAAAATCACCTGCCGGGTATGCCAGAACCACTTGGTGGTCACTCCGGAATCATCTGCCGGACATGCCAGAACCAGCTCTCAGACACACCAGAATCACCTGCTGGACACGCCGGAAGCTCCTGCTGCGCATGCCAGAGCCACCTGCTCGACTCGCAAGAAACACCTGCCGGACATGATAAAATCACCTGCCAGGTACTCCAGAACCACTCGGCGGACACTCCAGTATCACCTGACGGGCATGCCAGCACAACCTCTCAGAAGTGCCAGAAGCACGTGGCGGACGGGCCGGAACCATCTCCCGGACAGACCGGAAACACAGGAAACACTCGCCGGAACCACCTGCTTGACTCACCGGTCCCACCTGCCAGACACGCCAAAATAACCTGCCCGCTACACCAGAACCACTTGGCGGACAACCCGGAATCACGTGAAGGGCATGCCGACACAACCTGTCAGACGGGCCAGAACCTCAGGCGGACACCACAGAACCACCTGCCGGACACAAAGGAACCTCCTGCTGGACACGCCGGAACCACGGGCTCGACTCGCCGGAACCACCGCAGGAAATGCAAAATCACCTGCCGGCTACACCAGAACCATTTGGCGAACACTCTGGAATGACCTGCCGGGCATGCCGGAACCACCTGCACGACTCCCCAGAACCACCTGCTGGCCATGCCAAAATCACTTGCCGGCTAAGCCACAACCAGTTGAACACTTCGGAAACACCTGACGGGCTGGCAGGAACCACCTGCCGGTCACGCCCACATCACCTGTCAGCTCCGCCAGAACCACTTGGCGGACACTCCGGAAACACCTGTCTGGCCGGCCAGAACCACCTCTCAGACGTGGCAGAACCATGTGCCTGAGATGCCGGAACCACACCCCAACAGACCGAAACCACCTGCCAGTCCCCCCTGAACCACCTGCCGAGCACGCCGGAACCACCTGCTCGACTCGCCGGAACCACCTGCCTGACACGCCAAAATCACCTGCCGGCTATGCCAGAAACACTTGGCGAACACTCCGGAATCACCTGCCGGGCATGCCGGAACCACCTCTCAGACATGCCAGAACCACATGCCAATGACACCGGAAGGACCTGCCGAGCACTCCGCAACCACCTCCAGGACATACCGGAACCACCTACCGGACACGCCGGGACCACCTGCTTGACTCGCCAGAACCAGCTGCCGGACATGCCAAAATCACCAGCCGGCTATGCCAGAACCACTCGGCAGACACTCCGGAACCATCTCCGGGATAGACCGGAACCACCTGCCTGACACGCCGGGACCACCTGCTTGACTCTGCAGAACCACCTGCCGGACACACCAAAATCACCAGCTGGCTACGCCACAACCACTTGTCGGACACTCCGGAATCACCTGCCAGGCATGCTGGAACCACCTCTCAGAGGTGCCACAACCACATGCCGGAGATGGCGGAAGCACCTGCCGAGAATGCCGGAAGTTCCTGATCCACTCCACAGAACCACCAGCCGGACACGCCAAAATCACCTGCCGGCTATGCCAGAACCACTTGGCAGACACTCCAGAATGACCTGTCGGGCATGCTGGAACCACCTCTCAGAGGTGCCAGAACCACATCCCGGACACTCCGGAATCACCTGTCGGGCATGCCGGAACCACCTCTCAGACTTGCCAGAAACATGTTCTGGACACGCCGGTACCACCTGCCGAGTATGCCAGAACCACCTGTTCCACTCCACAGAACCGCATGCCGTACACGCCAAAATCACGTGCCGGCTACGCCAGGACCACTTGGCGGACACTCCAGAATAACCTGCCGGGCATGCCAGCACAACCTCTCAGAAGTGCCAGAAGCAGGTGCCGGACAGGCCGGAACCATCTCCCGGACAGACCGGAAACACAGGAAACACTCGCCAGAACCACCTGCTTGACTCACCGGTCCCACCTGCAGGACACGCCAAAATCACCAGCCTGCTACACCAGAACCACTTGGCGGACAAGCCGGAATCACGTGAAGGGCATGCCGACACAACCTCTCAGACGTGCCAGAACCATGTTCCGGACACGCCGGTACCACCTGCCGAGTATGCCGGAACCACCTGATCCACTCCCCAGAACCACCGGCTGGACATGCCAAAATCAACTGCCGGGTATGCCAGAACCACTCGGCAGACACTCCGGAAACACCTCTAGGACAGACCGAAACCACCTGCCGTACACGTCGGAACCACTGTCTCGACTCGCCGGAACCACCGCCGGACATGCAAAATCACGTGCCGGCTACGCCAGAACCACTCGGCAGACACTCCGCAACCACCTCCAGGACAGACCGGAACAACCTGCCGGACAGACCGGAACCACTGGAAACACTCGCAGGAACCACCTGCTTGACTCACCGGTCCCACCTGCTGGACACGCCAAAATCACGTGCCGGCTATGCCAGAACCACTTGGCGGAGACTCCAGTATCACCTGCCGGGCATGAAAGCACAACCTCTCAGAAGTGCCAGAAGCACGTGCCGGACAGGCCGGAACCATCTCCGGGACAGACCGGAAACACAGGAAACACTCGCCGGAACCACCTGCTCGACTCGCCAGAACCACCTACCTGACACGCCAAAATCACCTGCCGGGTATGCCAGAACCACTTGGTGGTCACTCCGGAATCATCTGCCGGACATGCCAGAGCCAGCTCTCAGACACACCAGAATCACCTGCTGGACACGCCGGAAACACCTGCTGCGCATGCCTGAGCCACCAGTCGACTCGCAAGAAACACCTGCCGGACACGCCAAAATCACCTGCCAGGTACGCCAGAACCACTCGGCGGACACTCCGGAATCACCTGTCGGGCATGCCGGAACCACCTCTCAGAGGTGCCAGAACCACATCCCAGAAACTCCGGAATCACCTGTCGGGCATGCCGGAACCACCTCTCAGACTTGCCAGAAACATGTTCCGGACACGCCGGTACCACCTGCCGAGTATGCCAGAACCACCTACTCCACTCCACAGAACCGCCTGCCGGACACGCCAAAATCACGTGCCGGCTATGCCAGGACCACTTGGCGGACACTCCAGAATCACCTGCCGGGCATGCCAGCACAACCTCTCAGAAGTGCCAGAAGCACGTGCCGGACAGTCCGGAACCATCTCCCTTACAAACCGAAAACACAGGAAACACTCGCCAGAACCACGTGCTTGAGTCACCAGTCCCACCGGCCGGACACGCCAAAATCACCAGCCTGCTACACCAGAACCACTTGGCGGACAAGCAGGAATCACGTGAAGGGCATGCCGACACAACTTCTCAGACGTGCCAGAACCTCATGCCGGACACCCCAGAACCACCTGCCAAACAGACTGGAACCACCTGCCGGACACGCCGGAACCACCGGCTCGACTCGCTGGAACCACCGCCGGACATGAAAAATCACCTGCCGGCTACGCCAGAACCACTTGGCGATCACTCCGGAATCACCTGCCTGGCATGCCAGAACCACCTCTCAGACATGCCTGAACCACATGTCAATGGCACCGGAAGCACCTGCCGAGCACGCCGGAGCCACCTGCTCGACTCCCCAGAACCACCTGCCGGACATGCCCACATCAGCAGTCAGCTCCGCCAGAACCACTTGGCGGACACTCCGGAAACACCTGTCGGGCCAGCCGGAACCACCTCTCAAACGTGGCAGAACCATGTGCCTGAGATGCAGGAACCACACCCCAACAGACCGAAAACACCTGCCAGTCCCGCCTGAACCACCTGCCGAGCACGCCGGAACCACCTGCTGGACTCGCCAGAACCCCCTGCCGGACACGCCAAAATCACCTGCCGGGTATGCCAGAACCACTTGGCGGACACTCCAGGATCACCTGTCGGGCATGCCGGAACCACCTCTCAGACTTGCCAGAACCATGTTCCGGACATGCCGGTACCACCTGCCGAGTATGCTGCAACCACCTTATCCACTCCCCAGAACCACCTGTTGGACATGCCAAAATCACCTGCCGGCTACGCCAGAACCACTCGTCAGACACTCCGCAACCACCTCTAGGACAGACCGGAACCACCTGCCGGACACGCCGGAACCACTGGCTCGACTCTCCGGAACCTCCGCCGGGTATGCAAAATCACCTGCCGGCTACGCCAGAACCACTTGGCGAACACTCCGGAATAACCTGTCGGGCATGCCAGAACCACCTCTCAGACTTGCCAGAACCATGTTGCGGACACGCCGGTACCACATGCCCAGTATGCCTGAACCACCTGATCCACTCCCCAGAAACACCTGCTGGACATGCCAAAATCACCTGCCAGCTACGCCAGAACCACATGGCGGACACTGCAGAAACACCTGTCGGGCCGGCAGGAACCACCTCTCAGACGTGCCAGAACGATGTGCCTGAGATGCCGGAACCACACCCCGAACAGACCGAAACCACCTGCCAGACCCGCCTGAACAACCTGCCGAGCACGCCGGAACCATCTGCTCGACTCGCCGGAACCACCTACCTGACACGCCAAAATCACCTGCCGGCTATGCCAGAACCACTTGTTGGACACTCCGGAATCATCTGCCGGTCATGCCAGAACCAGCTCTCAGACACACCAGAACCACGTGCCGGAGACGCCGGAAGCACCTGCTGAGCATGCCTGAGCCACCTGCTCGACTCGCAAGAAACACCTGCCAGACACCCAAAATCACCTGCCGGGTCGGCCAGAACCACGTGGCGCACACTCCGGAATCACCTGTCGAGCATGCCGGAACCACCTCTCACACTTGCCAGAAACATGTTCCAGACACGCCGGTACCACCTGCCGAGTATGCCAGTACCACCTGATCCACTCCACAGAACCGCCTGCCGGACATGCCAAAATCACGTGCCGGCTATGCCGGAACCACTCGGCGGACACTCCAGTATCACCTGACGGGCATGCCAGCACAACCTCTCAGAAGTGCCAGAAGCACGTGCCGGATGGGCCGGAACCATCTCCCGGACAGACCGGAAACACAGGAAACACTCGCCGGAACCACCTGCTTGACTCACCGGTCCCACCTGCCAGACACGCCAAAATAACCTGCCCGCTACACCAGAACCACTTGGCGGACAAGCCGGAATCACGTGAAGGGCATGCCGACACAACCTCTCAGACGGGACAGAACCTCAGGCGGGCACCACAGAACCACCTGCCGGACACAAAGGAACCTCCTGCCGGACACGCCGGAACCACGGGCTCGACTCGCCGGAACCACCGCCGGACATGCAAAATCACGTGCCGGCTACGCCAGAACCACTCGGCAGACACTCCGCAACCACCTCCAGGACAGACCGGAACAACCTGCCGGACAGACCGGAACCACTGGAAACACTCGCAGGAACCACCTGCTTGACTCACCGGTCCCACCTGCAGGACACGCCAAAATCACCAGCCTGCTACACCAGAACCACTTGGCGGACAAGCCGGAATCACGTGAAGGGCATGCCGACACAACCTCTCAGACGTGCCAGAACCATGTTCCGGACACGCCGGTACCACCTGCCGAGTATGCCGGAACCACCTGATCCACTCCCCAGAACCACCGGCTGGACATGCCAAAATCAACTGCCGGGTATGCCAGAACCACTCGGCAGACACTCCGGAAACACCTCTAGGACAGACCGAAACCACCTGCCGTACACGTCGGAACCACTGTCTCGACTCGCCGGAACCACCGCCGGACATGCAAAATCACGTGCCGGCTACGCCAGAACCACTCGGCAGACACTCCGCAACCACCTCCAGGACAGACCGGAACAACCTGCCGGACAGACCGGAACCACTGGAAACACTCGCAGGAACCACCTGCTTGACTCACCGGTCCCACCTGCTGGACACGCCAAAATCACGTGCCGGCTATGCCAGAACCACTTGGCGGAGACTCCAGTATCACCTGCCGGGCATGAAAGCACAACCTCTCAGAAGTGCCAGAAGCACGTGCCGGACAGGCCGGAACCATCTCCGGGACAGACCGGAAACACAGGAAACACTCGCCGGAACCACCTGCTCGACTCGCCAGAACCACCTACCTGACACGCCAAAATCACCTGCCGGGTATGCCAGAACCACTTGGTGGTCACTCCGGAATCATCTGCCGGACATGCCAGAGCCAGCTCTCAGACACACCAGAATCACCTGCTGGACACGCCGGAAACACCTGCTGCGCATGCCTGAGCCACCAGTCGACTCGCAAGAAACACCTGCCGGACACGCCAAAATCACCTGCCAGGTACGCCAGAACCACTCGGCGGACACTCCGGAATCACCTGTCGGGCATGCCGGAACCACCTCTCAGAGGTGCCAGAACCACATCCCAGAAACTCCGGAATCACCTGTCGGGCATGCCGGAACCACCTCTCAGACTTGCCAGAAACATGTTCCGGACACGCCGGTACCACCTGCCGAGTATGCCAGAACCACCTACTCCACTCCACAGAACCGCCTGCCGGACACGCCAAAATCACGTGCCGGCTATGCCAGGACCACTTGGCGGACACTCCAGAATCACCTGCCGGGCATGCCAGCACAACCTCTCAGAAGTGCCAGAAGCACGTGCCGGACAGTCCGGAACCATGTCCCTTACAAACCGAAAACACAGGAAACACTCGCCAGAACCACCTGCTTGAGTCACCAGTCCCACCGGCCGGACACGCCAAAATCACCAGCCTGCTACACCAGAACCACTTGGCGGACAAGCTGGAATCACGTGAAGGGCATGTCGACACAACCTCTCAGACGTGCCAGAACCTCATGCCGGACACCCCAGAACCACCTGCCAAACAGACTGGAACCACCTGCCGGACACGCCGGAACCACCGGCTCGACTCGCTGGAACCACCGCCGGACATGAAAAATCACCTGCCGGCTACGCCAGAACCACTTGGCGATCACTCCGGAATCACCTGCCTGGCATGCCAGAACCACCTCTCAGACATGCCTGAACCACATGTCAATGGCACCGGAAGCACCTGCCGAGCACGCCGGAGCCACCTGCTCGACTCCCCAGAACCACCTGCCGGACATGCCCACATCAGCAGTCAGCTCCGCCAGAACCACTTGGCGGACACTCCGGAAACACCTGTCGGGCCAGCCGGAACCACCTCTCAAACGTGGCAGAACCATGTGCCTGAGATGCAGGAACCAAACCCCAACAGACCGAAAACACCTGCCAGTCCCGCCTGAACCACCTGCCGAGCACGCCGGAACCACCTGCTGGACTCGCCAGAACCCCCTGCCGGACACGCCAAAATCACCTGCCGGGTATGCCAGAACCACTTGGCGGACACTCCAGGATCACCTGTCGGGCATGCCGGAACCACCTCTCAGACTTGCCAGAACCATGTTCCGGACATGCCGGTACCACCTGCCGAGTATGCTGCAACCACCTTATCCACACCCCAGAACCACCTGTTGGACACGCCAAAATCACCTGCCGGCTACGCCAGAACCACTCGTCAGACACTCCGCAACCACCTCTAGGACAGACCGGAACCACCTGCCGGACACGCCGGAACCACAGGCTCGACTCTCCGGAACCACCGCCGGGTATGCAAAATCACCTGCCGGCTACGCCAGAACCACTTGGCGAACACTCCGGAATAACCTGTCGGGCATGCCAGAACCACCTCTCAGACTTGCCAGAACCATGTTGCGGACACGCCGGTACCACATGCCCAGTATGCCGGAACCACCTGATCCACTCCCCAGAAACACCTGCTGGACATGCCAAAATCACCTGCCAGCTACGCCAGAACCACATGGCGGACACTGCAGAAACACCTGTCGGGCCGGCAGGAACCACCTCTCAGACGTGCCAGAACGATGTGCCTGAGATGCCGGAACCACACCCCGAACAGACCGAAACCACCTGCCAGACCCGCCTGAACAACCTGCCGAGCACGCCGGAACCACCTGCTCGACTCGCCGGAACCACCTACCTGACACGCCAAAATCACCTGCCGGCTATGCCAGAACCACTTGTTGGACACTCCGGAAGCATCTGCCGGTCATGCCAGAACCAGCTCTCAGACACACCAGAACCACGTGCCGGAGACGCCGGAAGCACCTGCTGAGCATGCCTGAGCCACCTGCTCGACTCGCAAGAAACACCTGCCAGACACCCAAAATCACCTGCCGGGTAGGCCAGAACCACGTGGCGCACACTCCGGAATCACCTGTCGAGCATGCCGGAACCACCTCTCACACTTGCCAGAAACATGTTCCAGACACGCCGGTACCACCTGCCGAGTATGCCAGTACCACCTGATCCACTCCACAGAACCGCCTGCCGGACATGCCAAAATCACGTGCCGGCTATGCCAGAACCACTCGGCGGACACTCCAGTATCACCTGACGGGCATGCCAGCACAACCTCTCAGAAGTGCCAGAAGCACGTGCCGGACGGGCCGGAACCATCTCCCGGACAGACCGGAAACACAGGAAACACTCGCCGGAACCACCTGCTTGACTCACCGGTCCCACCTGCCAGACACGCCAAAATAACCTGCCCGCTACACCAGAACCACTTGGCGGACAAGCCGGAATCACGTGAAGGGCATGCCGACACAACCTCTCAGACGGGCCAGAACCTCAGGCGGACACCACAGAACCACCTGCCGGACACAAAGGAACCTCCTGCCGGACACGCCAGAACCACGGGCTCGACTCGCCGGAACCACCGCCGGACATGCAAAATCACGTGCCGGCTACGCCAGAACCACTCGGCAGACACTCCGCAACCACCTCCAGGACAGACCGGAACAACCTGCCGGACAGACCTGAACCACTGGAAACACTCGCAGGAACCACCTGCTTGATTCACCGGTCCCACCTGCTGGACACGCCAAAATCACGTGCCGGCTATGCCAGAACCACTTGGCGGAGACTCCAGTATCACCCGCCGGGCATGAAAGCACAACCTCTCAGAAGTGAAAGAAGCACGTGCCGGACAGGCCGGAACCATCTCCGGGACAGACCGGAAACACAGGAAACACTCGCCGGAACCACCTGCTTGACTCGCCAGAACCACCTACCTGCCACGCCAAAATCACCTGCCGGGTATGCCAGAACCACTTGGTGGTCACTCCGGAATCATCTGCCGGACATGCCAGAGCCAGCTCTCAGACACACCAGAATCACCTGCTGGACACGCCGGAAACACCTGCTGCGCATGCCTGAGCCACCAGTCGACTCGCAAGAAACACCTGCCGGACACGCCACATCACCTGCCAGGTACACCAGAACCACTCGGCGGACACTCCGGAATCACCTGTCGGGCATGCCGGAACCACCTCTCAGAGGTGCCAGAACCACATCTCAGACACTCCGGAATCACCTGTCGGGCATGCCGGAACCACCTCTCAGACTTGCCAGAAACATGTTCCGGACACGCCGGTACCACCTGCCGAGTATGCCAGAACCACCTACTCCACTCCACAGAACCGCCTGCCGGACACGCCAAAATCACGTGCCGGCTATGCCAGGACCACTTGGCGGACACTCCAGAATCACCTGCCGGGCATGCCAGCACAACCTCTCAGAAGTGCCAGAAGCACGTGCCGGACAGTCCGGAACCATCTCCCTTACAGACCGAAAACACAGGAAACACTCGCCAGAACCACCTGCTTGAGTCACCAGTCCCACCGGCCGGACACGCCAAAATCACCAGCCTGCTACACCAGAACCACTTGGCGGACAAGCAGGAATCACGTGAAGGGCATGCCGACACAACCTCTCAGACGTGCCAGAACCTCGTGCCGGACACCCCAGAACCACCTGCCGAACAGACTGGAACCACCGCCGGACATGAAAAATCACCTGCCGGCTACGCCAGAACCACTTGGCGATCACTCCGGAATCACCTGCCTGGCATGCCAGAACCACCTCTCAGACATGCCTGAACCACATGTCAATGGCAGCGGAAGCACCTGCCGAGCACGCCGGAGCCACCTGCTCGACTCCCCAGAACCACCTGCCGGACATGCCCACATCAGCAGTCAGCTCCGCCAGAACCACTTGGCGGACACTCCGGAAACACCTGTCGGGCCAGCCGGAACCACCTCTCAAACGTGGCAGAACCATGTGCCTGAGATGCAGGAACCAAACCCCAACAGACCGAAACCACCTGCCAGTCCCACCTGAACCACCTGCCGAGCACGCCGGAACCACCTGCTGGACTCGCCAGAACCCCCTGCCGGACACGCCAAAATCACCTGCCGGGTATGCCAGAACCACTTGGCAGACACTCCAGGATCACCTGTCGGGCATGCCGGAACCATCTCTCAGACTTGCCAGAACCATGTTCCGGACATGCCGGTACCACCTGCCGAGTATGCTGCAACCACCTTATCCACTCCCCAGAAAAACCTGTTGGACACGCCAAAATCACATGCCGGCTACGCCAGAACCACTCGTCAGACACTCCGCAACCACCTCTAGGACAGACCGGAACCACCTGCCGGACACGCCGGAACCACTGGCTCGACTCTCTGGAACCACCGCCGGGTATGCAAAATCACCTGCCGGCTACGCCAGAACCACTTGGCGAACACTCCGGAATAACCTGTCGGGCATGCCAGAACCACCTCTCAGATTGCCAGAACCATGTTGCGGACACGCCGGTACCACATGCCCAGTATGCCTGAACCACCTGATCCACTCCCCAGAAACACCTGCTGGACATGCCAAAATCACCTGCCAGCTACGCCAGAACCACATGGCGGACACTGCGGAAACACCTGTCGGGCCGGCAGGAACCACCTCTCAGACGTGCCAGAACGATGTGCCTGAGATGCCGGAACCACACCCCGAACAGACCGAAACCACCTGCCACCCGCCTGAACCACCTGCCGAGCACGCCGGAACCACCTGCTCGACTCGCCGGAACCACCTACCTGACACGCCAAAATCACCTGCCGGCTATGCCAGAACCACTTGTTGGACACTCCGGAATCATCTGCCGGTCATGCCAGAACCAGCTCTCAGACACACCAGAACCACGTGCCGGAGACGCCGGAAGCACCTGCTGAGCATGCCTGAGCCACCTGCTCGACTCGCAAGAAACACCTGCCAGACACCCAAAATCACCTGCCGGGTCGGCCAGAACCACGTGGCGACACTCCGGAATCACCTGTCGAGCATGCCGGAACCACCTCTCACACTTGCCAGAAACATGTTCCGGACACGCCGGTACCAACTGCCGAGTATGCCAGTACCACCTGATCCACTCCACAGAACCGCCTGCCGGACATGCCAAAATCGCGTGCCGGCTATGCCAGGACCACTCGGCGGACCCTCCAGTATCACCTGCTGGGAATGCCAGCACAACCTCTCAGAAGTGCCAGAAGCACGTGCCGGACGGGCCGGAACCATCTCCCGGACAGACCGGAAACACAGGAAACACTCGCCGGAACCACCTGCTTGACTCACCGGTCCCACCTGCCAGACACACCAAAATAACCTGCCCGCTACATCAGAACCACTTGGCGGACAAGCCGGAATCACGTGAAGGGCATGCCGACACAACCTCTCAGACGGGCCAGAACCTCAGGCGGACACCACAGAACCACCTGCCGGACACAAAGGAACCTCCTGCCGGACAGGCCGGAACCACGGGCTCGACTCTCCGGAACCACTGCCGGACATGCAAAATCACGTGCCGGCTACGCCAGAACCACTCGGCAGACACTCCGCAACCACCTCCAGGACAGACCGGAACAACCTGCCGGACAGACCGGAACCACTGGAAACACTCGCAGGAACCACCTGCTTGATTCACCGGTCCCACCTGCTGGACACGCCAAAATCACGTGCCGGCTATGTCAGAACCACTTGGCGGAGACTCCAGTATCACCTGCCGGGCATGAAAGCACAACCTCTCAGAAGTGAAAGAAGCACGTGCCGGACAGGCCGGAACCATCTCCGGGACAGACCGGAAACACAGGAAACACTCACCGGAACCACCTGCTCGACTCGCCAGAACCACCTACCTGACACGCCAAAATCACCTGCCGGGTATGCCAGAACCACTTGGTGGTCACTCCGGAATCATCTGCCGGACATGCCAGAGCCAGCTCTCAGACACACCAGAATCACCTGCTGGACACGCCGGAAACACCTGCTGCGCATGCCTGAGCCACCAGTCGACTCGCAAGAAACACCTACCGGACACGCCAAAATCACCTGCCAGGTACGCCAGAACCACTCGGCAGACACTCCGGAATCACCTGTCGGGCATGCCGGAACCACCTCTCAGAGGTGCCAGAACCACATCTCAGACACTCCGGAATCACCTGTCGGGCATGCCGGAACCACCTCTCAGACTTGCCAGAAACATGTTCCGGACACGCCGGTACCACCTGCCGAGTATGCCAGAACCACCTACTCCACTCCACAGAACCGCCTGCCGGACACGCCAAAATCACGTGCCGGCTATGCCAGGACCACTTGGCGGACACTCCAGAATCACCTGCCGGGCATGCCAGCACAACCTCTCAGAAGTGCCAGAAGCACGTGCCGGACAGTCCGGAACCATCTCCCTTACAAACCGAAAACACAGAAAACACTTGCCAGAACCACCTGCTTGACTCACCAGTCCCACCGGCCGGACACGCCAAAATCACCAGCCTGCTACACCAGAACCACTTGGCGGACAAGCAGGAATCACGTGAAGGGCATGCCGACACAACCTCTCTGACGTGCCAGAACCTCGTGCCGGACACCCCAGAACCACCTGCCGAACAGACTGGAACCACCTGTCGGACACGCTGGAACCACCGGCTCGACTCGCTGGAACCACCGCCGGACATGAAAAATCACCTGCCGGCTACGCCAGAACCACTTGGCGATCACTCCGGAATCACCTGCCTGGCATGCCAGAACCACCTCTCAGACATGCCTGAACCACATGTCAATGGCACCGGAAGCACCTGCCGAGCACGCCGGAGCCACCTGCTCGACTCCCCAGAACCACCTGCCGGACATGCCCACATCAGCAGTCAGCTCCGCCAGAACCACTTGGCGGACACTCCGGAAACACCTGTCGGGCCAGCCGGAACCACCTCTCAAACGTGGCAGAACCATGTGCCTGAGATGCAGGAACCAAACCCCAACAGACCGAAACCACCTGCCAGTTCCGCCTGAACCACCTGCCGAGCACGCCGGAACCACCTGCTGGACTCGCCAGAACCCCCTGCCGGACACGCCAAAATCACCTGCCGGGTATGCCAGAACCACTTGGCGGACACTCCAGGATCACGTGTCGGGCATGCCGGAACCACCTCTCAGACTTGCCAGAACCATGTTCCGGACATGCCGGTACCACCTGCCGAGTATGCTGCAACCACATTATCCACTCCCCAGAACCACCTGTTGGACATGCCAAAATCACCTGCCGGCTACGCCAGAACCACTCATCAGACACTCCGCAACCACCTCTAGGACAGACCGGAACCACCTGCCGGACACGCTGGAACCACTGGCTCGACTCTCCGGAACCACCGCCGGGTATGCAAAATCACCTGCCGGCTACGCCAGAACCACTTAGCGAACACTCCGGAATAACCTGTCGGGCATGCCAGAACCACCTCTCAGATTGCCAGAACCATGTTGCGGACACGCCGGTACCACATGCCCAGTATGCCGGAACCACCTGATCCACTCCCCTGAAACACCTGCTGGACATGCCAAAATCACCTGCCAGCTACGCCAGAACCACATGGCGGACACTGCGGAAACACCTGTCGGGCCGGCAGGAACCACCTCTCAGACGTGGCAGAACCATGTGCCTGAGATGCCGGAACCACACCCCAACAGACCGAAACCACCTGCCAGTCCCGCCTGAACCACCTGCCGAGCACGCCGGAACCACCTGCTCGACTCGCCGGAACCACCTGCCTGACACGCCAAAATCACCTGCTGGCTATGCCAGAAACACTTGGCGAACACTCCGGAATCACCTGCCGGGCATGCCGGAACCACCTCTCAGACATGCCAGAACCACATGCCAATGACACCGGAAGGACCTGCCGAGCACTCCGCAACCACCTCCAGGACATACCGGAACCACCTACCGGACACGCCGGGACCACCTGCTTGACTCGCCAGAACCAGCTGCCGGACATGCCAAAATCACCAGCCGGCTACGCCAGAACCACTCGGCAGACACTCCGGAACCATCTCCGGGATAGACCGGAACCACCTGCCTGACACGCCGGGACCACCTGCTTGACTCTGCAGAACCACCTGCCGGACACACCAAAATCACCAGCTGGCTACGCCACAACCACTTGTCGGACACTCCGGAATCACCTGCCAGGCATGCTGGAACCACCTCTCAGAGGTGCCACAACCACATGCCGGAGATGGCGGAAGCACCTGCCGAGAATGCCGGAAGTTCCTGATCCACTCCACAGAACCACCAGCCAGACACGCCAAAATCACCTGCCGGCTATGCCAGAACCACTTGGCGGACACTCCAGAATGACCTGTCGGGCATGCTGGAACCACCTCTCAGAGGTGCCAGAACCACATCCCGGACACTCCGGAATCACCTGTCGGGCATGCCGGAACCACCTCTCAGACTTGCCAGAAACATGTTCTGGACACGCCGGTACCACCTGCCGAGTATGCCAGAACCACCTGTTCCACTCCTCAGAACCGCCTGCCGTACACGCCAAAATCACGTGCCGGCTATGCCAGGACCACTTGGCGGACACTCCAGAATAACCTGCCGGGCATGCCAGCACAACCTCTCAGAAGTGCCAGAAGCAGGTGCCGGACAGGCCGGAACCATCTCCCGGACAGACCGGAAACACAGGAAACACTCGCCAGAACCACCTGCTTGACTCACCAGTCCCACCTGCAGGACACGCCAAAATCACCAGCCTGCTACACCAGAACCACTTGGCGGACAAGCCGGAATCACGTGAAGGGCATGCCGACACAACCTCTCAGACGTGCCAGAACCATGTTCCGGACATGCCGGTACCACCTGCCGAGTATGCTGGAACCACCTGATCCACTCCCCAGAACTACCTGCCAGACACGCCCACATCACATGCCAGCCCCGCCAGAACCACTTGGCGGACTCTCTGCAATGACCTGCTGGGCATGGCGGAACCAACTCTCAGATGTGCCGCAGCCACGTGCCAGACACGCCAGAACCACCTCACGGAGAGACAGGAATGACCTGCCGGACCCAACTGAACCACCAGCCGAGCATGCCAGAACCACCAGCTTGACTCGCCAGAACCTCCTACTTGACACGCCAAAATCACCTGCCTGCTAGGCCAGAACCACTTGTCGGCCTCTCCAGGATCACCTGGTGGGCATGACGGAACCATGTCTCAGACGTGCCAGAACCAAGTGCCAGACACGCCAGAACCACCTCCCGGACATACCGGAACCACCTGCTGGACCTGCCTGAGCCACCTGCCGAGCAGGCTGGAACCACAGGCTGAACACGCCAAAATCTCCTGCCAGTTACCCAAGAATCACTTGGAGGACTCTCCGGGATCACCGGCCGGGCATGCCGGAACGACCTCTGAGACGTACCAGAAGCACGTGCCAGACACGCCGGAACCACATACTGGACAGACTGGAGCCACCTTCCGGACATGCCCGAACCTCCTGCCGAGAATGCCAGAAACACCTGCTCGGCTCCCGGGAAAAACCTATGGGGAAACTGTCATAGAAATGAAGGTCACACGGCCTTTCTTGCCAGGCCTTACCTCGCCACTTTAGAACTTCTGCTTCTGCCACAATTCCACCTTGCCAACCCGGCTCAGACGAAATGCCTACATGTTCCCCTTGAGCAATGGGGACGAGGCCCGGATGATTGTGGTTCCACATGCTGAGGAGGAGAGAGACAATAGGCTTTTAACCAAGCACCAAGTGCAATGGTTGAGAGAGTGTCAGAAAGCACCAATGGCAGAAAGACCCCTTTACTCTCAGCCGTGCCCTCCATTGCTCTAGAGATGGAAGGCACAAAGGACTGCCTCAATCTTTCAATGGGAAACAAGCCATAAACTGTCTTGCTTCCAGCTCTTTAGGAAGCTGAGAAAGAACTCGCTTTCCACAGTGCTGTTAAAGCATATGAGGAAACACTCATACAAAGGCAGCTCAAACGCCATTTCTTCCCAGTGCTTAACTCGCCGCTTTAGGAATTGTGCTTCTGCTGCAATTCCACCTTGCCAACCCGGTGAGACGAAATGCCTACATCTTCCCCTGAAGCAACTGGGCTCTGTCCCAAATGATTGAGCATCCACGTGCTTAGGAGGTGATAGACTGCACGCCTTTTTCCAACCTCCATTGTGCACTGGTGGAGAGAGTGTCGGAAAGCAGCTATGTCAGAAAGACCCCTTTGCTCTCAGCCGTGCCCTTCATTGCTCTAGACGTGGAGTGCACAATGCACTGGCTCCACCCCTCAAGGGGCGACAGGCCACAGACCATCTTCCTTCCATCTCTTTAGGAAGCTGAGAAAAAACTCGCTTTCACCAGTGCAATTTCTGTGTCCTGGCAACATCTCATACAAAGGCAGCTGATATGCCATTTCATTTCAGTGCTTAACTCGCCGAATTAGAACTTCTGCTTCTGCCAGATTTCCACCTTGCCAACCCGGCTCAGACAAAATGCCTACATCTTCCCCTTCAGCAAGGGGAACGAGGCCCAGATGATTGTGCCTCCACATGTTTAGCAAGAGGAGACAATAGGCTTTTTACAAACCGCCATTGTGCACTGGTGCAGAGAGTGTCACAATGCACCTATGTCAGAAAGGGCCCTTTCATCTCAGATGTGCCCTCCATTGCTCTAGAGGTGGAAGGCACAAAGCACTGCCTCCATCCTTCAATTGGAGACAAGCCATAAACTGTCCTCCTTCCAGCTCTTTAGGAAGCTGGGAAAGCACTCACATTCCACAGTGCTCTTACAGCATCGTGGGAGCATCACATACAAAGACAACTTAACGCCGTGTCTTTTCAGCCCTTAACTCAGCAATCTGCAACATCCGCTTCTGCCACATTTCCACCTTGCCAACCCGGCTCAGACAAGATGCCTACATCTTCCCCTTGAGCAATGGGGACGAGGCCCGGATGATTGTGGTTCCACATGCTAAAGAGGAGACAGACAATAAGCTTTTAACCAACCGCCCTTGAGCAATGGTTGGGGGAATGTCAGAAAGCACCAATGTCAGAAAGGCCCTTTACTCTCGGCCGTGCCCATCATTGCTCTAGAGGTAGGAGGCACAAGGCACTGGCACCACCCCTGAAGGGGATCAGAAAACACCTATGACAGAAAGTCCCATTTGCTCTCTGCCGTGTCCTCCACTGCTCTGCAGGTGGAAGGCTCAAAGCACTGCCTCCGTCCTTCACTGGGAGACAAGCCATAAACTGTCTTCCCTCCAGCTCTTTAGGAAGCTGACACACAACTCGCTTTCCACAGTCCTGTTACAGCATACCTGGAACCTCTCATACCAAGGCAGCTCAAACGCCATTTTTTCCCAGCCCTTAACTCGCCGCTTTAGGACTTCTGCTTCTGCAGCAACCCAGCAGCACCTTGCCAAGACAGCTCAGACGAAATGCCTACATCTTCCACTGAAGCGACTGTGCTGATTCCCAAATGATTGAGCATCCACATGCTTAGGAGGCGATAAACTGCATGCCTTTTTCCAACCACCATTTTACACTGCTTAGAGAGCGTCGGAAAGCAGCTATGTCAGAAAGGCCCCTTTGCTCTCAGCCATGCCCTCCATTGCTCTCGAGGTGGAAGGCACAAGGCACTGGTTCTGGATCCACCCCTCAATGGGAGACAAACCACATCTTGTCATGCTTCCAGCTCTTTAGGAAGTGGAGAAAAAACTCCCTTTCCACAGTGCTCTTACAGCGTCCTGGGAACATCTCATACAAAGGAGGCTGAACGCCATATCTTTCCAGCACTTCACTCGCCGGTCTGGAACATCTGCATCCTGAACATTTCCACCTTGCCAACCTGGCTCAAACGAAATGCCTACATCTTCCCCTTGAGCAATGGGGACGAGGCCCGGATGATTGTGGTTCCACATGCTGAGGAGGAGACTGATAATAGGCTTTTAACCAACTGCCCTTGAGCATTGGTTGGGGGAGTGTCAGAAAGCACCAATGTCAGAAAGGCCCTTTACTCTCGGCCGTGCCCTCCATTCTTCTAGAGGTAGGAGGCACAAGACACTGGCACCACCCCTGAAGGGTATCAGAAAGCACCTATGGCAGAAAGCCATGTTGGCTCTCAGCCGTGCCCTCCATTGCTCTGCAGGTGGAAGGCACAACGCACTGCCTCCATCCTTCAATGGGAAACTAGCCATAAACTGTCTTGCCTCCAACTCTTTAGGAAGCTGACGACCAGCTCGCTTTCCACTGTCCTGTTACATCATACCAGGAAACTCTCATACAAAGGCTGCTCAGACGCCATTTATTCCCAGCCCTTAACTCGCTGCTTAGGACTTCTGCTTCTGCCTCTATTCCACCTTGCCAACCCAGCTCAGAGGAAATGCCTACATCTTCCAGTTGAGAAATAGGGATGAGGCCTGGATGATTGTGCTTCCAGATGCTGAGGAGGAGACAAACAATAGGCTTTTATCTAACCACCAAGTGCAAGGGTTGGGAGAGTGTCAGAAAGCACCAATGGCAGAAAGAACCCTTTACTCTCAGCTGTGCCTTCCATTGCTCTAGAGGTGGAAGGCACAAAGCACTGCCTCCATCCTTAAATGGGAGACAAGCCATGAAATGTCTTCCTTCCAGCTCTTTAGGAAGCTGAGAAAAAACTCGCTTTCCACAATGCTGTTAGAGCATACGAGGAAACTCTCATGCAAAGGCAGCTCAAATGCCATTTCTTCCCAGCGCTTAACTCGCGGCTTTAGGACTTCTGCTTCTGCCGCAATTCCACCTTTCCAACCCGGCTCAGACGAAATACCTACGTCTTCCCCTGAAGCAACTGGGCTGAGTCCCACATGATTGAGCGTCCACGTGCTTAGGAGGCGATAGACTGTTTGCCTTTTTCCAACCACCATTGTGCAGTGGTGGAGATAGTGTCGGAAAGCATCTATGTCAGAAAGACCCCTTTGCTGTCAGCCGTGCCCTCCATTGCTCTAGAGCTGGAAGGCACAAATCACTGACTCCATCCTTCAATGGGAGACAAGACACAGACCATCTTCCTTCCATCTCTTTTGTAAGCTGAGAAAGAACTCGCTCTCTACAGTGCTCTCTCTGTGTCCTGGCAACATCTCATACATAGGCAGCTGATATGCCGTTTGTTTCCTGCGCTTAACTCTACGATTTGGAAGTTCTGCTTCTGCCATATTTGCACCTTGCCAACCCGGCTCAGACGAAATGCCTACATCTTGCCCTTCAGCAACGGGAACGAGCCCAAGATGATTGTGCTTCCACATGCATAGCAGGAGCAGACAATAGGCTTTTTACAAACTGCCATTGTGCACTGGTGCAGAGAGTGTCAGAATGCACCTATGTCAGAAAGACCCTTTTGCTCTCAACCATGCCCTCCATTGCTCTAGACGTGGAATGCACAATGCATTGGCTCCACTCCTCAAGGGGCCACAAGCCACAGACCATCTTTCTTCCATCTCTTTAGGAAGCTGAGAACAAACTCACCTGATGTATAAAAAGGAATCATGCCCCTTATGTGCCAGAAAACCCCGGGAGACATGCCAAAATCACCCTCCACACACTCTCAAAAAGCCACACATTCATGCCAGTACGACCCAACAGGCATAGCAGAAGCACCCACGTTGCATGCCAGAACCACCTGTAACCACCTGCTGGACACAGTGGAACAACGATTCTGACACTGCAGAGCCATCTCTTCAACATGCCAGCCGCACAGAATGACATGACAGAACCAGATTCCAAACACAGCACAACGACATGCCAGACACATTGTAAACACCTGTTGGATATGCCGCAAACATGTGCCAGAAACACTGAAACCAGCTGAGGAGTATGTAAGAACGGGGGCCAGAAATGCCACAAGCACCTGTCTTACAAGCCAGAGCCACGAGCCCAAAAAGCAGGAAAGACCGCCCGGACACACCAAAATAACCTGCCGGTGACGCCAGAACCACTTGGTGGACACCCAGGTATCACCTGCCGGGCACGCCCGAAGCACCTCACAGACGTGCCAGAACCACATGCCGGCCATGCCGGAACCAGCTCCCGGACAGACCAGAAGCACCTGCCGGACACGCCGGAACCACTTGCCGAGCATGCAGGAACCACCTGCTCGACACACAGGACCCGCCTGCTGGACACGCCAAAATAACCTTCCGGCTCCACCAGAACCACTTGGTGGACACTCTGGAATCTCCTGCGGGCATGCAGGAACCACCTCTCAAACTTGCCACAACCACATTCCTGACACGCCAGAACCACCCCCCGAAAACACCAGAAGCACATGCCGAGCAAGCCGGAATAACCTGCTCGACTCACTGGAACCATGTGCCGGACACGTCATAATCACCTGCTGGCTATGCCAGAACAACATGGCAGACACTCCGAAATCACCTGCCAGCCATGCCGGAACCGCATCTCAGACGTACCAGAACCACGTGCTAGACATGCAGGAACCATGTCCTGGACAGACTGGAAACACCTGACGGACACCCCTGAACTAAGTGTCGAGACGCCGGAACCACCGGCTCGACTCACAGGACCCCCCTAACGGACACACCAAAATCACCTGCGGGCTGTGCCAGAACCACTTGTCGGACACTCTGGAATCATCTGCCGGACATGCCGGAGCCAGTTCTCAGACAAACCAGAACCACGTGCCGGAGACGCTGGAAGCACCTGCCGAGCATTCCGGAGCCACCTGCACGACTCGCCAGAAACACCTGTAGGACACTCAAAAGTCACCAGCCGGGTATGCCACAACCACTTGGCGGACACTCCGGAATCATCGGCCGGGCATGCCGGAACCACCTCTCAGACATGCCAGAACCACATGCCAATGACACCAGAAGCAACTGCCCAGCACACCTGAACCACCTGCTCGACTCACCAGAACCACCTGCCGGACACGCAAAAATCACCTGCCGGCTACGCCACAACCAGTTGTTGAACACTTCGGAATCACCTGCCGGGTTTGCTGGAAACACCTGCCGGTCATGCCAAAATCACCTGCCAACTACACAAGAACCGCTTGGCGGACACTGCGGAAATACCTGTCGGGAAGGCCGGAACCACATCACAGACGTGCCAGAAGCATGTGCATGAGATGCCAGAACCACACTCCGAACTTACGGAAACCACCTGCCACACCCAGCTGAACAACCTGCCGAGCACGCCAGAACCACCTGCTCGACTTGCCGGAACCACCTACCTGACATGCCAAAATCACCTGCTGGGTACGCCAGAACCACCTGGCGGACACTCCGGAATCACCTGCCGGGCATGCAGGAACCACCTCTCAGACGTGCCAGAAGCGCTTGCCGCACACGCCAGAAACACCTACCGGACAGACCAGAACAAACTGCTGAGCACGCCGGAGCCACGTGCTCAACTCGCTGCAACCACATGCTGGACATGGCAAAATCACCTGCGGGCAATGCCAGAACCACTTGGAGGAATCTCTGGGATGACCTGCTGGGCATGCTGGAACCACCTCTCAGACGTGCCAGAACCACGTGGCGGACAGTCCGGAATCACCAGTTGGGCATGCGCAACCACCTCTGAGACCTACCAGAACCACGTGCCGTGCACGCCGGAACGACCTACCGCACAGACCGGAATCACCTTTCAGGCATGCCGGAACCACCTGTCAGATGTGCCAGAAACACGTGCCGGAGACGCCGGAAGCACCTGCCGAGCACGTCGGAACCACCTGCTCAACTCGCCTGAACCACCTGCTGGACACGCCAAAATCACCTGCCGGCTACGCCAAAACCACTTGGTGGACTCTCTGGAATCAGCTGCCGGACATGATAGAACCACCTGTCAGACATGCCAGAACCACGTGCCGGACTCGCCGGAACCACCTCCCAGACAGACCAGAACCACCTGCCAGACCTGCCTGAACCAACTGTCGAGCATGCCGGAACCACATGCTCGACTCGCTGCAACCACATGCCGGACAGGGCAAAATCACCTGCCGGCTATGCCAGAACCACTTGGCGGACACTCTGGAATCACCTGCCAGGCATGGCGGAACCACCTCTCAGACGTAACAGAACCACGTGCCGGACAAGCTGGAAACACGTACTGGACAGACTGGAACCAGCTGCCGGCCACGCCTGGACCACCTGCCGAGCACGCCGGAACCACCTGCTCGACTCACAGGACCCACGTGCCGGACACGCCAAAATGATCTGCCGGCTACACCAGAACCACTTACCTGACACTCCGGAATCACCTGCCTGGCATGCCAGAACCACCTCTCAGAAGTGCCAGAAGCACGTGCCGGACATTCTGGAACGACCTATCGGACAGAACGGAAACACACGCCAAACACGCCGGAACCACCTGCCGAACACACCACAGCCACCTGCTCGACTCGCCGGAACCACCTGCCGGACAGGCCAATATCAACTGCTGGCTATGCCAGAACCAACTGGGGGACAGTCCGGAATCACCTGCCAGCAATGGCGTAACCACCTCTCAGACGTACCAGAACCACGTGCCGGACAAGCTGGAAACACGTCCTGGACAGACTGGAACCACCTGCCGGCCGCGCCTGAACCTCCTCCCGAGCACGGTGGAACCACATGCCGGACATGCCAAAATCACCTGCAGGCTACGCCAGAACCACTTGGAGGACTCTCTGGGATGACCTGCCGGGCATGCTGGAACCACCTCTCAGACGTGCTAGAACCATGTGGCGGACAGTCCGGAATCACCTGTTGGGCATGCGCAACCACCTCTGAGACGGACCAGAGCCACGTGCCATGCACGCCGTAACCACATACTTGACAGACCGGAATCTCCTTTCGGGCATGTCGGAACCACCTGTCAGATGTGCCAGAAACACGTGCCGGAGACGCCGGAAGCACCTGCCGAGCACGTCGGAACCACCTGCTCAACTCGCCTGAAGCACGTGCCGGATGTGCTGGAACCAACTCCAGGACAGACCGGAACAACATGCCGGACATGCCTGAACCAACTCTCGAGCACGCTGGAACCACATGCTCGAGTCGCTGCAACCACATGCCAGACATGGCAAAATCACCTGCCAGGTACGCCACAACCACTTGGCAGACACTCCGGAACCACCTGCCGGGCATGCCAGCACCTCTCAGAAGTGTCAGAAGCACGTGCCGGACAGGCCGGAACCATCTCCCAGACAGACCGGAACCACAGGAAACACTCGCCGGAACCACCTGCTTGATTCACCGGTCCCGCCTGACGGACACGCCAAAATCATCTGCCAACTACGCCAGAACCGCTTGGCGGACACTGCAGAAACACCTGTCGGGCCGGCCGGAATAACATCTCAGACGTGCCAGAACCATGTGCATGAGATGCCGGAACCACACCCCGAACAGACGGAAACCACCTGCCAGACCCACCTGAACCACCTGCCGAGCACGCCGGAATGACCTGATCGACTCGCCGGAACCACCGACCTGACACGCCAAAATCACCTGCCGGGTATGCCAGAACCACTTGGCCTACACTCGGGAATCATCTGCTGGACATGCGGGAACCAGCTCTCAGACACACCAGAACCATGTGCCGGAGACGCCGCAAGCACCTGCCGAGCATGCTGAAGCCACCTGCTCAACTCGACAGAAACAACTGCCAGACATGCCAAAATCACCTGCCTGCTACACCAGAACCACTTGGGGGACAAGCCGGAATCACGTGAAGGGCATGCCGGCACAACGTCTCAAACGTGCCAGAATCATGTGCCAGAAAGGCCAGAACCTCATGCCTAGTACACCGGAAGCACCTGATCCACTCCCCAGAACCACCTGCCAGACACGCCCAAATCACATGCTGGCCACGCCATTACCACTTGGCGGACTCTCTGCAATCACCTGCTGGGCATGGCGGAGCCAACTCTCAGATGTGCCGCAACCACGTGCCAGACACGCCAGAACCACCTCACGGAGAGACAGGAATGACCTGCCGGACCCGACTGAACCACCAGCCGAGCATGCCAGAATCACCAGCTTCACTCGCCAGAAGCACCTAACGGACACGCCAAAATCACCTGCCTGCTACGCCAGAACCACTTGTCGGACTCTCCGGGATCACCTGGTGGGCATGCCGGAACCATGTCTCAGACGTGCCGGAACCAAGTGCCGGACACGCCAGAACCACCTGCCGACCAGGCTGGAACCACCAGCTGAACACGCGAAAATCACCTGACGGTTATGACAGAATCACTTGGAGGAATCTCTGGGATCACCGGCCGGGCATGCCGGAACCACCACTGAGACGTACCAGAAGCACGTGCCAGACACGCCGGAGCCACCTCTCAGACATGCCAGAACCACATGTCAATGGCACCGGAAGCACCTGCCAAGCACGCCGGAACCACCTGCTCGACTCGCCGGAACCACCTACCTGACACGCCAAAATCACCTGCCAGCTATGCCAGAACCACTTGGCGAACAGTCCGGAATCACATGCCGGGCATGCCGGAACCACCTCTCAGACATGCCAGAACCACATGCCAATGACACCAGAAGGACCTGCCGAGCACTCCGCAACCAACTCCAGGACATACAGGAACCAACTACCGGACACGCCGGGCCGACCTGCTTGACTCGGCACAACCAGGTGCCGGACACGTCAAAATCACCAGCCGGCTACGCCACAACCACTTGTCGGACTCTCCAGAATCACCTTCCGGGCATGCTGGAACCACCTCTCAGAGGTACCACAAACACATGCTGGAGACGGCGGAAGCACCTGCCGAGAATGCCAGAAGTTCCTGCTCCACTCCACAGAACCGCCTGCCGGACACGCCAAAATCACGTGTCGGCTACGCCAGAACCACTTGGCGGACACTTCAGAATCACCTGCCGGGCATGACAGCACAAATTCTCAAAAGTGCCAGAAGCATGTGCCGGACAGGCCGGAACCATCTCCCGGACAGACCAGAACCACAGGAAACACTCGCCAGAACCACCTGCTTGACTCACAGGTCCCACCTGCCGGACACGCCAAAATCACCTGCCCGCTACACCAGAACCACTTGGCGGACAAGCTGGAATCACGTGAAGGGCATGCCGACACAACCACTCAGACGTGCCAGAACTATGTTCCGAACACGCCAGTACCACCTGCCGAGTATGCACTCCACTCCCCAGACCCACCTGCTGCACACGCCAAAATCACCTGCCGGCTACGCCAGAACCACTCGGCAGACACTCCGGAAACACCTCCATGACAGACCGGAACCACCTGCCGGACACGCCGGAACCACCGGCTCAACTCGCCAGAACCACTGTCGGATATGCAAAATCACCTTCCGGCTACGCCAGAACCACTCGGCAGACACTCCGGAAACACCTCCATGACAGACCGGAACCACCTGCCGGACACGCCGGAACCACCGGCTCAACTCGCCAGAACCACTGTCGGATATGCAAAATCACCTGCCGGCTACGCCAGAAACACTTGGCGATCACTCCAGAATCACCAGCCGGGCATGGCGGAAGCACCTCTGAGACATGCCAGAACCACATGTCAATGGCACCGGAAGCACCTGCCGAGCACGCCAGAACCACCTGCTCGACTCACCAGAACCACCTGCCGGACATGCCAAAATCACCTGCTAGCTACGCCACAACTATTTGGTGAACACTTCGGAATCACCTGCCGGGCTGGCTGGAAACACCTGCCGGTCACGCCCACATCACCTGTGAGCTACGCCAGAACCACTTGGCGGACACTCTGGAAACTCCTGTCGGGCCGGCCGGAACCACCTCTCAGACGTGCCAGAACCATGTGCCTGAGATGCCGGAAGCACACCCCAACAGATGGAAACCACCTGCCAGACCCACCAGAACCACCTGCCGAGCATGCAGGAACCACCTGCTCGACTCGCCGGAACCACCTACCTGACACGCCAAAATCACCTGCCGGGTACACCAGAACCACTAGGAGAACACTCTGGAATCACCTGCCAGGCATGCCAGCACAACCTCTCAGAACTGCCAGAAGCACCTGCCGGACAGTCCGGAACCATCTCCCGGACAGACCGGAACCACAGGAAACACTCGCCGCAACCACCTGCTTGACTCACCGGTCCCACCTGCCGGACACGCCAAAATCACCTGCCCGCTACACCAGAACCACTTGGCGGACAAGCCGGAATCACGTGAAGTGCATGCTGACACAACATCTCAGACGTGCCAGAGCCTCGTGCCGGACAGCCCAGAACCACCTGTTGGACAGACCGGAACCACCTGCCGGAAACGCCGGAACCCGGGCTCGACTCGCCGGAACCATTGCCAGACATGCATAATCACCTGCTGACGACGCCAGAACCACTTGGCAAACACTCCAGAATCACCTGCCGGGCATGGCGGAAGCACCTCTCAGACATGCCGGAACCACATGCCAATGACACCGGAAGCACCTGCCGAGCACGCCAGAACCACCTGCTCCACTCGACAAAACCACCTGCTGGACATGCCAAAATCACCTGCCGGCTACGCCACAACCATTTGGCGAAAACTCCGGAATCACCCGCCGGGCATGCCGGAACCACCTCTCAGACTTGCCAGAACCATGTTCAGGACACGCCGGTACCACCTGCCGAGTATGCCGGAACTACCTGATCCACTCCCCAGAAGCACCTGCTGGACAACGCCAGAAACACCTGCCGACTACGCCAGAACCACTCAGCAGACACTCCGGAACCACCTGCCGGGCATGCCGGAACCACCTCTCAGAGGTGCCAGAACCACATGCCATACACTCCGGAATCACCTGCCGGGCATGCCGGAACCATCTCTCAGACGTGCCAGAACCATGTTCCGGACACGCCGGTACCACATGCCGAGCTCGCTGGAACCACATGCTGGACATGCCAAAATCACCTGCCGGCTACGCCAGAACCACTCGGCACACACTCCGGAATCACCTGCCGGGCTTGCTGGAATCACCTGCCGGTCACGCCAACATCACCTGCCAGCTACGCCAGAACCACTTGGCAGACACTCCGGAAACACCTGTCGGGCCGGCCGGAACCATCTCTCAGACGTGCCAGAACCATGTGCCTGAGATGCTGGAACCACACCCTGAACAGACCGAAACCACCTGCCAGACCCGCCTGAACCCCCTGGCAAGCACGCCAGATCCACCTGGTCAACTAGCCGGAACCACCTTCCTGACACGCCAAAATCACCTGCAAGGTATGCCAGAACCACTTGGTGGACACTCCGGAATCATCTGCCGGACATGCCAGAACCAGCTCTCAGACACACCAGAACCACGTGCCAGAGATGCCGGAAGCACCAGCTGAGCATGCCTGAGCCACATGCTCGACTTGCAAGAAACACCTGCCAGACACGCCAAAATCACCTGCAGGATATGCCAAAACTACGTTGCGGACACTCCGGAATCACCTGTCGGGCATGCCGGAACCACATATCCGACGTGCCAGAACCTCGTGCCGGACACGCCAGAACCACCTGCCGGACAGACCGGAACCACCTACCGGAAACGCCAGAACCACCGGCTCGACTCGCCGGAACCACCGCCGGACATGCAAAATCACCTGCCGGCTACGCCAGAACCACTTGGCAAACACTCCGGAATCACCTGCCGGGCATGCCGGAACCACCTCTCAGACTTGCCAGAACCATGTTCCGGACACGCCGGTACCATCTGCCGAGTATGCCGGAACCACCTGATCCACTCCCCAGAACCACCTGCTGTACACGCCAGAATCACCTGCCTCACAGGCCAAAATCATATGCCGGCTATGCCAAAACCACTTGGTGGACACTCCAGAATCACCTTGCGGGCATGCCGGAACCACCTTACGAGCACGCTGGAACCACCTGCTCCACTCGGTGGAACCATCTGCTGGATACACCAAAATCACCTGCCGGCTACGCCAGAACCACTTGCCGACACTCCAGAATAACCTGCCATTCATCCCGGAATCGCCCCTCAGATGTGCCAGAACCAGGTGCTGGACGCCCCCGACCACTTCCATGAAAGACTGGAACCACCTGCTGAGCATACTGGAAACACCTGCTCGAATCCCGGGAACCGCCTCTGGGGAAACTGTCATAGAAATGCAGGTAAAACGGCCTTTCTTGCCAGGCCTTAACTCGCCACTTTAGAACTTCTGCTTCTGCCACAATTGCACCTTGCCAACCCGGCTCAGACGAAATGCCTACATCTTCCCCTGAAGCAACTGGGCTGAGTCCCAAATGATTGAGCGTCCACGTGCTTAGGAGGCGATAGACTGCACGCCTTTTTTCAAACACCATTGTGCACTGCTGGAGAGAGTGTCGGAAAGCAGCTATGTCAGAAAGACCACATTGCTCTCAGCCGTGCCCTCCATTGCTCTAGACGTGGAATGCACAATGCACTGGCTACCCCCCTCAAGGGGCGACAAGCCACAGACCACCTTGCTTCCATCTCTTTAGGAAGCTGAGAAGGAACTCGCTTTCAACAGTGATCTTACAGAGTCCAGGGAACATCTCATACAAAGGCAGCGGAAACGCCGTTTCTTCCAGCACTTCACTCGCCGATCTGGAACATCTGCATGTGCCACATTTCCACCTTGTCAACCCGGCTCAGACGAAATGCCTACAACTTCCCCTTAAGCAATGGGGACGAGGCCCGAATGATTGTGGTTCCACATGCTGAGGAGGAGACAGACAATAGGCTTTGAACAAACCGCCTTTGAGCAATGGTTGGGGGAGCGTCAGAAAGCACCAATGTCAGAAAGGCCCTTTACTCTCGGCTGTGCCCTCCATTGCTCTAGAGGCAGGAGGCACAAGGCACTGGCACCACCCCTGAAGGGGATCAGAAAGCACCTATGGCAGAAAGCCCCCTTTGCTCTCCGCCGTGTCCTCCATTGCTCTGCAGGTGGAAGGCACAAAGCACTGCCTCCATCCTTCAATGGGAGACAAGCCATAAACTGTCTTGCCCCCAGTTCTTTAGGAAGCTGACAAACAACTCGCTTTCCAAAGTCAAGTTACAGCACACCAGGAACCTCTCATACAAAGGCAGCTCAAACGGCATTTCTTCCCAGCCCTTCACTTGCAGCTTTAGGACTTCTGCTTCTGCCGCAATTCCACCTTACCAACCCGGCTCAGACGAAATGCCTACATCTTCCCCTGAAGCAACTGGGCTCTGTCCCAAATGATTGAGCATCAACGTGCTTAGGAGGCGATAGACTGCACGCCTTTTTCCAACTACCATTGTGCACTGCTGGAGAGAGTGTCGGAAAGCAGCTATGTCAGAAAGACCCCTTTGCTCTCAGCCGTGCCCTTCATTGCTCTAGACGTGGAATGCACAATGCACTGGCTCCCCCCCCCAAAGGGCGACAAGCCACAGACCATCTTCCTTCCATCTCTTTAGGAAGCTGAGAAAGAACTCGCTTTCAACAGTGCTCTTTCTGTGTCCTGGCAACATCTCATACAAAGGCAGCTGATATGCCATTTCTTTTCAGCGCTTAACTCGCAGATTTGGAACTTCTGCTCCTGCCACATTTCCACCTTGCCAACCCGGCTCAGACGAAATGTCTACATCTTCCCCTTCAGCAACGGGGACGAGGCCCAGATGACTGTGCTTCCGCATGCTTAGCAGGAGCAGACAATAGGCTTTTTACAAACCGCCATTGTGCACTGGGTCAGAGAGTGTCAGAATGCACCTATGTCAGAAAGGGCCCTTTGCTCTCAGCCGTGCCGTCCATTGCTCTAGAGGTGGAAGGCACAAAGCACTGCCTCCATCCTTCAATGGGAGACAAGCCATAAACTGTCTTGCCTCCAGCTCTTTAGGAAGCTGACAAACAACTCGCTTTCCACAGTCCTGTTACAGCAGACCGGGAACTTCTCATACAAAGGCAGCTCAAATGGCATTTCTTCCCAGCCCTTCACTCGCCGCTTTAGAACTTCTGCTTCTGCCGCAATTCCACCTTGCCAACCCAGCTCAGACAAAATGCCTACATCTTCCCCTTAAGCAACTGGGCTGAGTCCCAAATGATTGTGCAACCATGTGTTTAGCAGGAGAGAGACAATACGCTTTTCACCAACCACAGTTGACCACTGGTGGAGACAGTGTCAGAAAACACCTATGTCAGAAAGGCCCCTTTCCTCTCAGTTTTGCCCTCCATTGCTCTAGACGTGGAATGCACAATGCATTGGCTCAACCCCTCTAGGGGCGACAAGCCACAGACCATCTTTCTTCCGTCTCTTTAGGAAGTTGAGAACCAACTCACCTGACGCATGAAAAGGAATCATGCCCCTTATGTGCCAGAAAACCCCGGGAGACATGCCAAAAACACCCTCCGCACACTCTCAAAGAATCACACATTCATGGCAGAACGACCCAACTGGTACACCAGAAGCACCCACGTTGCATGCCAGAACCGCCTGTAACCACCTGCTGAACACAGTGGAACAACAATTCTGACACTGGAGAACCATCTCTTCAACATGCCAGCTGCACCCACAGACACGACGGAACCAGATTCCAAACGCAGCACAACGACATGACAGACACATTGGAAACACCTGATGGATATGCCGCAAACAGGTGCCAGAAACACTGAAACCACCTGCGGAGTATGTCAGAACCGGGGGCCAGAAATGCCACCAACACCTGTCTTACAAGCCAGAGCCACGAGCCCAAAAAGCAGGAAAGACCTGCTGGACATGCCAAAATAACCTGCTGGGGATGCCAGAACCACTTGGAGGACACCCAGGAATCACCTGCCAGGCATGCCTGAAGCGCCTCGCAGACGTGCCAGAACCACGTTCCGGACATGCCAGAAACACCTCCGGGACTGACCGGAACCACCTGCCAGACTAGCCGGAACCACCTCTCAGACGTACCAGAACCACTTGCCGGACAAGCTGGAAACATGTACTGCACAGACTGGAACAACCTGCTGAGGACGCCGGAACCAGCTGTCAGACACCCCAAAATCACCTGCCGGCTACACCAGAACCACTTTGAGTACAAGCCGGAATAATGTTTTGGGCATGATGGCACAACCTCTCAGACGTGCGAGAACCTCGTGCTGGACACCCCAGAACCACCTGCCGGACAGACCGGAACCACCTGCCGGACACGCCAGAACAAGTGGCTCGACTCGCCGGAACCACCGCCGGACATGCAAAATCACCTGCCGTCTACGCCAGAACCACTTGGAGAACACTCTGCAATCTCCTGCCGGGCATGCCGGAACCACCTCTCAGACATGCCAGACCCACATCCCAATGACACCGGATGCACCTGCCGAGCATGCCGGAACCACCTGCTCGACTCGCCAGAATCACCTAGCGGACAAGCCAAAATCACCTGCCGGCTGCGCCACAACCACTTGGTGAACACTTCGGAATCACCTGCCGGGCTTGCTGGAACCACCTGCCGCTCACGCCAACGTCACCTGCCAGCTATGCCAGAACCACTTGGCGGAAACTCCGGAAACACCAGTCAGGCCGGCCGGAAACACCTCTCAGACGTGCCAGACCATTTGCCTGAGATGCTGGAACCACACCCCGAGCAGACCGAAACCACCTGCCACATACGCCTGAACCACCTGCCAAGCACGTCGGAACCCCCTGCTCGACTTGCCAGAACCACCTGCTGGACATGCCAAAATAACTGCTGGCTATGCGAGAACCACCTGGCGGACAGTCCGGAATCACCTGCCGGGCCTGCAGGAACCTCCTCTCAGACGTACCAGAACTGCATGCCGGACATGCTGGAACCACGTCCTGGACAGACTGGAACCACCTTCCTGACACGCCTGGACCACCTGCCGAGCACGCCAGAAGCACCTGCTTGACTCGCAGGACCCACCTGCCGGACACATCAAAATGAACTGCGGGGTACACCAGAACAACTTACCGGAAACTCCGGAATCACCTACCACGCATGCCGGAACCACCTCTCAGACGTGCCGGAAGCACGTGCCAGACACGACGGAAACACCTACTTCACAGACCGGAACCACCTGCGTGACATGCCGGAACCACATGCTGAGCACGCCGGAGCCACCTGCTCGACTCGCAGGAACCACCTGCCGGACGGGCCAAAATCAACTGCTGGCTATGCCACAACCACCTGGGGGAAAGTCCGGAATCACCTGCCACCCATGCCGGAAACACCTCTCAGACATACCAGAACCATGTGCCTGAAATGCCGGAAACACACCCCGAACAGCCCGAAACCAACTGCCAGACACGTCCGGACCACCGGGCGAGCACCCCGGAACCACCTGCTCGACTCGCTGGAGCCACCAACCTGACACGCCAAAATCAACTGCCGGCTATGCCAGAACCACTCGGCAGACACTCCGGAATCACATGCCAGGCATTACGGAACCACCTATCAGACGTGCCAGAACAACATGCTGGAGACTCCGGAATCACCTGCCGGGCATGCCGGAACCACCTCTCAGAGGTGCCACAACCACATGCCTGAGACTCTGGAATCACCTGCCGAGTATGCCGGAACCACCTGCTCCACTCCCCAGAACCACCTGCTGGTCACGCCAAAATCACCTGCCTGCTACGCCAGAACCACTTGGCGAACACTCCGGAATCACCTGCCGGGCATGTCACAACCGTCTCTCAGACGTGCCACAACCACATGCTGGAGAGACCGCAAGCACCTGCCGAGCTCGCCGGAACCACCTGCTGGACATGCCGGAACCACCTGCCTCACAGGCCTAAATCATATGCCGGCTACGCCAAAACCACTTGGTGGACACTTCAGAATCACCTTGCGGGCATGCCAGAACCACGTCAGGGACAGACGGCAAACACCTGCCGGACCTGCCGGAACCACCTGCCGAGCACGCCGGAACCACCTGCTCGACTCACCACAGCCACCTGCCGGACACACCAGAAACACCTGCGGGGTATGCCAGAACCACTTGGAGGACTCTCTGGGATCACCTGCAGGGCATGCCGGAACCACCTCTCAGACGTGCCAGAACCATGTGCCGGACACGCCGGAACCACCTGCCGAGTATGCCGGAACCACCTGATCCACTCCCCAGAACCACCTGCTGGACACGCCAAAATCACCTGCTGGCTATGACAGAACCACTCGGCAGACACTCCGGAAGCCCCTGCCGGGCATGCCTGAACCACCTTACGAGCACCCTGGAACCACCTGCTCGACTCACTGAAACCATCTGCTGGATACACCAAAATCACCTTCCGGCTACGCCAGAACCACTTGCCGACACTCCGGAATAACCTGCCATTCATCCCGGAACCGCCCCTCAGATGTGCCAGAACCAGGTGCTGGACGCCCCAGACCACTTCCGTGAAAGAGTGGAACCACCTGCTGAGCATTCTGGAAACACCTGCTCGACTCCCGGGAACCGCCTCTGGGGAAACTGTCATAGAAATGAAGGTAAAATGGCCTTTCGTGCCAGCCCTTAACTCGCCACTTTAGAACTTCTGCTTCTGCCACAATTGCACCTTGCCAACCCGGCTCAGACGAAATGCCTACATCTTCCCCTGAAGCAACTGGGCTGAGTCCCAAATGATTGAGCGTCCACGTGCTTAGGAGGCGATAGACTGCACGCCTTTTTCCAACCACCATTGTGTACTGCTGGAGAGAGTGTCGGAAAGCAGCTATGTCAGAAAGACCCCTTTGCTCTCAGCGGTGCCCTCCATTGCTCTAGACGTGGAATGCACAATGCACTGGCTGCCCCCCTCAAGGGGCGACAAGCCACAGACCACCTTGCTTCCATCTCTTTAGGAAGCTGAGAAGGAACTCGCTTTCAACAGTGATCTTACAGAGTCCAGGGAACATCTCATACAAAGGCAGCTGAAACGCCGTTTCTTTTCCGCCATTAACTTGCCGATTTGGAACTTCTGTTTCTGCCACATTTCCACCTTGCCATCCGGGATCCGACGAAATGCCTACATCTTCCCCTTCAGCAACGGGGACGAGGCCCATATGACTGTGCTTCCACATGCTTAAGAGGAGAGAGACAGGCTTTTTACAATCACGATTGTGCACTGGTGGAGAGAGTGTCAGAAAGCACCTATGTCAGAAAGGTCCCTTTGATCTCAGCCATGCCCTGAATTGCTCTAGAGGAGGAAGGCACAATGCACTGCCTCTGGCTCCACCCCTCAATGGCAGACGAACCACACACCTTCTTGCGTCCAGCTCTTTAGGACGCTGAGAAAGAGCTCGCATTCCATAGTGCTCTTAGAGCGTCCAGGGAACATCTCATACAAAGGCAGCTGAACGCCGTTTCTTCCAGCACTTCACTCGCCGATCTGGAACATCTGCATGTGCCACATTTCCACCTTGTCAACCCAGCTCAGACGAAATGCCTACAACTTCCCCTTAAGCAATGGGGACGAGGCCCGAACGATTGTGGTTCCACGTGCTTAGTAGGAGAGAGACAATAGGCTTTTAACCAACCACCCTTGAGCAATGGTTGGAGGAGTGACAGAAAGCACCAATGTCAGAAAGGGCCCTTAGCTCTCAGCCGTGCCCTCCATTGCTCTAGAGGTGGAAGGCACAAAGCCCTGCCTCCATCCTTCAATTGGAGACAAGCCAGCAACTGTCCTGCTTCCAGCTCTTTAGGAAGCTGGGAAAGCACTCGCATTCGACAGTGCTCTTACAGCGTCCTGGGAACGTCTCATACAAAGGCAGCTGAACACCGTGTCTTTTCAGCCCTTGACTCACTAATCTGCAACATCTGCTTCTGCCGCATTTCACCTTGCCAACCCGGCTCAGATGAAATGCCTACATCTTCCCCTGAAGCAACTGTGCTGATTCCCAAATGATTGAGCATCCACATGCTTAGGAGGCGATAAACTGCATGCATTTTTCCAACCACCATTTTACACTGCTTAGAGAGCGTGGGAAAGCAGCTATGTCAGAAAGGCCCCTTTGCTCTCAGCCATGCCCTCCATTGCTCTCGAGGTGGAAGGCACAAGGCACTGGTTCTGGATCCACCCCTCAATGGGAGACAAACCACATCTTGTCCTGCTTCCAGCTCTTTAGGAAGTGGAGAAAAACACCCTTTCCACAGTGCTCTCACAGCGTCATGGGAACATCTCATACAAAGGAGACTGAACGCCGTTTCTTTTCAGCACTTCACTCGCCAGTCTGGGACATCTGCATCCTGCACGTTTCCACCTTGCCAACCCGGCTCAGAAGAAATGCCTACATCTTCCCCTTGAGCAATGGGGATGAGGCCCATAGGATTGTGGTTCCACATGCTGAGGAGGAGAGAGACAATAGGCTTTTAACTAATCACGAAGTGCAATGGTTGGGAGAATGTCAGAAAGCACCAATGGCAGAAAGACCCCTTTGCTCTCAGCCGTGCCCTCCATTGCTGTAGAGGTGGAAGGCACAAAGAACTGCCTCCATCCTTCAATGGGAGACAAGCCATAAACTGTCTTGGCTCCAGCTCTTTAGGAAGCTGAGAAAGAACTCGCTTTCCACAGTGCTTTTACAGCATACGAGGAAACTCTCATACCGAGGCAGCTCAAATGCCATTTCTTCCCAGTGCTTAACTGGCCGCTTTAGGACTTCCGCTTCTGCCACAGTTCCACCTTGCCAACCCGGCTCAGACGGAATGCCTACATCTTCCCCTTAAGCAACGGGGGCGAAGCCCACATGATTGTGCTGCCACATGCTTAGCAGGAGCAGACAATAGGCTTTTTACAAACCGCCATTGTGCACTGGGTCAGAGAGTGTCAGAATGCACCTATGTCAGAAAGGGCCCTTTGCTCTCAGCCGTGCCCTCCATTGCTCTAGAGGTGGAAGGCACAAAGCACTGCCTCCATCCTTCAATTGGAGACAAGCCATAAACTGTCTTGCCTCCAGCTCTTTAGGAAGCTGACAAACAACTCGCTTTCCACAGTCCTGTTACAGCAGACCGGGGAACTTCTCATACAAAGGCAGCTCAAATGGCATTTCTTCCCAGCCCTTAACTCGCAGCTTTAGGACTTCTGCTTCTGCCACAATTCCACCTTGCCAACCCGGCTCAGACGAAATGCCTACATCTTCCCCTGAAGCAACTGTGCTGAGTCCCAAATGATTGAGCGTCCATGTGCTTAGGAGGCGATAGACTGCACGCCTTTTTCCAACCACCATTGTGCACTGCTGGAGAGAGTGTCGGAAAGCAGCTATGTCAGAAAGACCCCTTTGCTCTCAGCCGTGCCCTCCATTGCTCTAGACGTGGAATGCACAATGCACTGGATCCCCTCCCCCCCCGTCAAGGGGCGACAAGCCACAGACCATCTTCCTTCCATCTCTTTAGGAAGCTGAGAAAGAACTCGCTTTCAACAGTGCTCTTTCTGTGTCCTGGCAACATCTCATACAAAGGCAGCTGATATGCCATTTCTTTTCAGCGCTTAACTCGCAGATTTGGAACTTCTGCTCCTGCCACATTTCCACCTTGCCAACCCGGCTCAGACGAAATGTCTACATCTTCCCCTTCAGCAACGGGGACGAGGCCCAGATGACTGTGCTTCCGCATGCTTAGCAGGAGCAGACAATAGGCTTTTTACAAACCGCCATTGTGCACTGGGTCAGAGAGTGTCAGAATGCACCTATGTCAGAAAGGGCCCTTTGCTCTCAGCCGTGCCGTCCATTGCTCTAGAGGTGGAAGGCACAAAGCACTGCCTCCATCCTTCAATGGGAGACAAGCCATAAACTGTCTTGCCTCCAGCTCTTTAGGAAGCTGACAAACAACTCGCTTTCCACAGTCCTGTTACAGCAGACCGGGAACTTCTCATACAAAGGCAGCTCAAATGGCATTTCTTCCCAGCCCTTCACTCGCCGCTTTAGAACTTCTGCTTCTGCCGCAATTCCACCTTGCCAACCCAGCTCAGACAAAATGCCTACATCTTCCCCTTAAGCAACTGGGCTGAGTCCCAAATGATTGTGCAACCATGTGTTTAGCAGGAGAGAGACAATACGCTTTTCACCAACCACAGTTGACCACTGGTGGAGACAGTGTCAGAAAACACCTATGTCAGAAAGGCCCCTTTCCTCTCAGTTTTGCCCTCCATTGCTCTAGACGTGGAATGCACAATGCATTGGCTCAACCCCTCTAGGGGCGACAAGCCACAGACCATCTTTCTTCCGTCTCTTTAGGAAGTTGAGAACCAACTCACCTGACGCATGAAAAGGAATCATGCCCCTTATGTGCCAGAAAACCCCGGGAGACATGCCAAAAACACCCTCCGCACACTCTCAAAGAATCACACATTCATGGCAGAACGACCCAACTGGTACACCAGAAGCACCCACGTTGCATGCCAGAACCGCCTGTAACCACCTGCTGAACACAGTGGAACAACAATTCTGACACTGGAGAACCATCTCTTCAACATGCCAGCTGCACCCACAGACACGACGGAACCAGATTCCAAACGCAGCACAACGACATGACAGACACATTGGAAACACCTGATGGATATGCCGCAAACAGGTGCCAGAAACACTGAAACCACCTGCGGAGTATGTCAGAACCGGGGGCCAGAAATGCCACCAACACCTGTCTTACAAGCCAGAGCCACGAGCCCAAAAAGCAGGAAAGACCTGCTGGACATGCCAAAATAACCTGCTGGGGATGCCAGAACCACTTGGAGGACACCCAGGAATCACCTGCCAGGCATGCCTGAAGCGCCTCGCAGACGTGCCAGAACCACGTTCCGGACATGCCAGAAACACCTCCGGGACTGACCGGAACCACCTGCCAGACTAGCCGGAACCACCTCTCAGACGTACCAGAACCACTTGCCGGACAAGCTGGAAACATGTACTGCACAGACTGGAACAACCTGCTGAGGACGCCGGAACCAGCTGTCAGACACCCCAAAATCACCTGCCGGCTACACCAGAACCACTTTGAGTACAAGCCGGAATAATGTTTTGGGCATGATGGCACAACCTCTCAGACGTGCGAGAACCTCGTGCTGGACACCCCAGAACCACCTGCCGGACAGACCGGAACCACCTGCCGGACACGCCAGAACAAGTGGCTCGACTCGCCGGAACCACCGCCGGACATGCAAAATCACCTGCCGTCTACGCCAGAACCACTTGGAGAACACTCTGCAATCTCCTGCCGGGCATGCCGGAACCACCTCTCAGACATGCCAGACCCACATCCCAATGACACCGGATGCACCTGCCGAGCATGCCGGAACCACCTGCTCGACTCGCCAGAATCACCTAGCGGACAAGCCAAAATCACCTGCCGGCTGCGCCACAACCACTTGGTGAACACTTCGGAATCACCTGCCGGGCTTGCTGGAACCACCTGCCGCTCACGCCAACGTCACCTGCCAGCTATGCCAGAACCACTTGGCGGAAACTCCGGAAACACCAGTCAGGCCGGCCGGAAACACCTCTCAGACGTGCCAGACCATTTGCCTGAGATGCTGGAACCACACCCCGAGCAGACCGAAACCACCTGCCACATACGCCTGAACCACCTGCCAAGCACGTCGGAACCCCCTGCTCGACTTGCCAGAACCACCTGCTGGACATGCCAAAATAACTGCTGGCTATGCGAGAACCACCTGGCGGACAGTCCGGAATCACCTGCCGGGCATGCAGGAACCTCCTCTCAGACGTACCAGAACTGCATGCCGGACATGCTGGAACCACGTCCTGGACAGACTGGAACCACCTTCCTGACACGCCTGGACCACCTGCCGAGCACGCCAGAAGCACCTGCTTGACTCGCAGGACCCACCTGCCGGACACATCAAAATGAACTGCGGGGTACACCAGAACAACTTACCGGAAACTCCGGAATCACCTACCACGCATGCCGGAACCACCTCTCAGACGTGCCGGAAGCACGTGCCAGACACGACGGAAACACCTACTTCACAGACCGGAACCACCTGCGTGACATGCCGGAACCACATGCTGAGCACGCCGGAGCCACCTGCTCGACTCGCAGGAACCACCTGCCGGACGGGCCAAAATCAACTGCTGGCTATGCCACAACCACCTGGGGGAAAGTCCGGAATCACCTGCCACCCATGCCGGAAACACCTCTCAGACATACCAGAACCATGTGCCTGAAATGCCGGAAACACACCCCGAACAGCCCGAAACCAACTGCCAGACACGTCCGGACCACCGGGCGAGCACCCCGGAACCACCTGCTCGACTCGCTGGAGCCACCAACCTGACACGCCAAAATCAACTGCCGGCTATGCCAGAACCACTCGGCAGACACTCCGGAATCACATGCCAGGCATTACGGAACCACCTATCAGACGTGCCAGAACAACATGCTGGAGACTCCGGAATCACCTGCCGGGCATGCCGGAACCACCTCTCAGAGGTGCCACAACCACATGCCTGAGACTCTGGAATCACCTGCCGAGTATGCCGGAACCACCTGCTCCACTCCCCAGAACCACCTGCTGGTCACGCCAAAATCACCTGCCTGCTACGCCAGAACCACTTGGCGAACACTCCGGAATCACCTGCCGGGCATGTCACAACCGTCTCTCAGACGTGCCACAACCACATGCTGGAGAGACCGCAAGCACCTGCCGAGCTCGCCGGAACCACCTGCTGGACATGCCGGAACCACCTGCCTCACAGGCCTAAATCATATGCCGGCTACGCCAAAACCACTTGGTGGACACTTCAGAATCACCTTGCGGGCATGCCAGAACCACGTCAGGGACAGACGGCAAACACCTGCCGGACCTGCCGGAACCACCTGCCGAGCACGCCGGAACCACCTGCTCGACTCACCACAGCCACCTGCCGGACACACCAGAAACACCTGCGGGGTATGCCAGAACCACTTGGAGGACTCTCTGGGATCACCTGCAGGGCATGCCGGAACCACCTCTCAGACGTGCCAGAACCATGTGCCGGACACGCCGGAACCACCTGCCGAGTATGCCGGAACCACCTGATCCACTCCCCAGAACCACCTGCTGGACACGCCAAAATCACCTGCTGGCTATGACAGAACCACTCGGCAGACACTCCGGAAGCCCCTGCCGGGCATGCCTGAACCACCTTACGAGCACCCTGGAACCACCTGCTCGACTCACTGAAACCATCTGCTGGATACACCAAAATCACCTTCCGGCTACGCCAGAACCACTTGCCGACACTCCGGAATAACCTGCCATTCATCCCGGAACCGCCCCTCAGATGTGCCAGAACCAGGTGCTGGACGCCCCAGACCACTTCCGTGAAAGAGTGGAACCACCTGCTGAGCATTCTGGAAACACCTGCTCGACTCCCGGGAACCGCCTCTGGGGAAACTGTCATAGAAATGAAGGTAAAATGGCCTTTCGTGCCAGCCCTTAACTCGCCACTTTAGAACTTCTGCTTCTGCCACAATTGCACCTTGCCAACCCGGCTCAGACGAAATGCCTACATCTTCCCCTGAAGCAACTGGGCTGAGTCCCAAATGATTGAGCGTCCACGTGCTTAGGAGGCGATAGACTGCACGCCTTTTTCCAACCACCATTGTGTACTGCTGGAGAGAGTGTCGGAAAGCAGCTATGTCAGAAAGACCCCTTTGCTCTCAGCGGTGCCCTCCATTGCTCTAGACGTGGAATGCACAATGCACTGGCTGCCCCCCTCAAGGGGCGACAAGCCACAGACCACCTTGCTTCCATCTCTTTAGGAAGCTGAGAAGGAACTCGCTTTCAACAGTGATCTTACAGAGTCCAGGGAACATCTCATACAAAGGCAGCTGAAACGCCGTTTCTTTTCCGCCATTAACTTGCCGATTTGGAACTTCTGTTTCTGCCACATTTCCACCTTGCCATCCGGGATCCGACGAAATGCCTACATCTTCCCCTTCAGCAACGGGGACGAGGCCCATATGACTGTGCTTCCACATGCTTAAGAGGAGAGAGACAGGCTTTTTACAATCACGATTGTGCACTGGTGGAGAGAGTGTCAGAAAGCACCTATGTCAGAAAGGTCCCTTTGATCTCAGCCATGCCCTGAATTGCTCTAGAGGAGGAAGGCACAATGCACTGCCTCTGGCTCCACCCCTCAATGGCAGACGAACCACACACCTTCTTGCGTCCAGCTCTTTAGGACGCTGAGAAAGAGCTCGCATTCCATAGTGCTCTTAGAGCGTCCAGGGAACATCTCATACAAAGGCAGCTGAACGCCGTTTCTTCCAGCACTTCACTCGCCGATCTGGAACATCTGCATGTGCCACATTTCCACCTTGTCAACCCAGCTCAGACGAAATGCCTACAACTTCCCCTTAAGCAATGGGGACGAGGCCCGAACGATTGTGGTTCCACGTGCTTAGTAGGAGAGAGACAATAGGCTTTTAACCAACCACCCTTGAGCAATGGTTGGAGGAGTGACAGAAAGCACCAATGTCAGAAAGGGCCCTTAGCTCTCAGCCGTGCCCTCCATTGCTCTAGAGGTGGAAGGCACAAAGCCCTGCCTCCATCCTTCAATTGGAGACAAGCCAGCAACTGTCCTGCTTCCAGCTCTTTAGGAAGCTGGGAAAGCACTCGCATTCGACAGTGCTCTTACAGCGTCCTGGGAACGTCTCATACAAAGGCAGCTGAACACCGTGTCTTTTCAGCCCTTGACTCACTAATCTGCAACATCTGCTTCTGCCGCATTTCACCTTGCCAACCCGGCTCAGATGAAATGCCTACATCTTCCCCTGAAGCAACTGTGCTGATTCCCAAATGATTGAGCATCCACATGCTTAGGAGGCGATAAACTGCATGCATTTTTCCAACCACCATTTTACACTGCTTAGAGAGCGTGGGAAAGCAGCTATGTCAGAAAGGCCCCTTTGCTCTCAGCCATGCCCTCCATTGCTCTCGAGGTGGAAGGCACAAGGCACTGGTTCTGGATCCACCCCTCAATGGGAGACAAACCACATCTTGTCCTGCTTCCAGCTCTTTAGGAAGTGGAGAAAAACACCCTTTCCACAGTGCTCTCACAGCGTCATGGGAACATCTCATACAAAGGAGACTGAACGCCGTTTCTTTTCAGCACTTCACTCGCCAGTCTGGGACATCTGCATCCTGCACGTTTCCACCTTGCCAACCCGGCTCAGAAGAAATGCCTACATCTTCCCCTTGAGCAATGGGGATGAGGCCCATAGGATTGTGGTTCCACATGCTGAGGAGGAGAGAGACAATAGGCTTTTAACTAATCACGAAGTGCAATGGTTGGGAGAATGTCAGAAAGCACCAATGGCAGAAAGACCCCTTTGCTCTCAGCCGTGCCCTCCATTGCTGTAGAGGTGGAAGGCACAAAGAACTGCCTCCATCCTTCAATGGGAGACAAGCCATAAACTGTCTTGGCTCCAGCTCTTTAGGAAGCTGAGAAAGAACTCGCTTTCCACAGTGCTTTTACAGCATACGAGGAAACTCTCATACCGAGGCAGCTCAAATGCCATTTCTTCCCAGTGCTTAACTGGCCGCTTTAGGACTTCCGCTTCTGCCACAGTTCCACCTTGCCAACCCGGCTCAGACGGAATGCCTACATCTTCCCCTTAAGCAACGGGGGCGAAGCCCACATGATTGTGCTGCCACATGCTTAGCAGGAGCAGACAATAGGCTTTTTACAAACCGCCATTGTGCACTGGGTCAGAGAGTGTCAGAATGCACCTATGTCAGAAAGGGCCCTTTGCTCTCAGCCGTGCCCTCCATTGCTCTAGAGGTGGAAGGCACAAAGCACTGCCTCCATCCTTCAATTGGAGACAAGCCATAAACTGTCTTGCCTCCAGCTCTTTAGGAAGCTGACAAACAACTCGCTTTCCACAGTCCTGTTACAGCAGACCGGGGAACTTCTCATACAAAGGCAGCTCAAATGGCATTTCTTCCCAGCCCTTAACTCGCAGCTTTAGGACTTCTGCTTCTGCCACAATTCCACCTTGCCAACCCGGCTCAGACGAAATGCCTACATCTTCCCCTGAAGCAACTGTGCTGAGTCCCAAATGATTGAGCGTCCACGTGCTTAGGAGGCGATAGACTGCACGCCTTTTTCCAACCACCATTGTGCACTGCTGGAGAGAGTGTCGGAAAGCAGCTATGTCAGAAAGACCCCTTTGCTCTCAGCCGTGCCCTCCATTGCTCTAGACGTGGAATGCACAATGCACTGGATCCCCTCCCCCCCCGTCAAGGGGCGACAAGCCACAGACCATCTTCCTTCCATCTCTTTAGGAAGCTGAGAAAGAACTCGCTTTCAACAGTGCTCTTTCTGTGTCCTGGCAACATCTCATACAAAGGCAGCTGATATGCCATTTCTTTTCAGCGCTTAACTCGCAGATTTGGAACTTCTGCTCCTGCCACATTTCCACCTTGCCAACCCGGCTCAGACGAAATGTCTACATCTTCCCCTTCAGCAACGGGGACGAGGCCCAGATGACTGTGCTTCCGCATGCTTAGCAGGAGCAGACAATAGGCTTTTTACAAACCGCCATTGTGCACTGGGTCAGAGAGTGTCAGAATGCACCTATGTCAGAAAGGGCCCTTTGCTCTCAGCCGTGCCGTCCATTGCTCTAGAGGTGGAAGGCACAAAGCACTGCCTCCATCCTTCAATGGGAGACAAGCCATAAACTGTCTTGCCTCCAGCTCTTTAGGAAGCTGACAAACAACTCGCTTTCCACAGTCCTGTTACAGCAGACCGGGAACTTCTCATACAAAGGCAGCTCAAATGGCATTTCTTCCCAGCCCTTCACTCGCCGCTTTAGAACTTCTGCTTCTGCCGCAATTCCACCTTGCCAACCCAGCTCAGACAAAATGCCTACATCTTCCCCTTAAGCAACTGGGCTGAGTCCCAAATGATTGTGCAACCATGTGTTTAGCAGGAGAGAGACAATACGCTTTTCACCAACCACAGTTGACCACTGGTGGAGACAGTGTCAGAAAACACCTATGTCAGAAAGGCCCCTTTCCTCTCAGTTTTGCCCTCCATTGCTCTAGACGTGGAATGCACAATGCATTGGCTCAACCCCTCTAGGGGCGACAAGCCACAGACCATCTTTCTTCCGTCTCTTTAGGAAGTTGAGAACCAACTCACCTGACGCATGAAAAGGAATCATGCCCCTTATGTGCCAGAAAACCCCGGGAGACATGCCAAAAACACCCTCCGCACACTCTCAAAGAATCACACATTCATGGCAGAACGACCCAACTGGTACACCAGAAGCACCCACGTTGCATGCCAGAACCGCCTGTAACCACCTGCTGAACACAGTGGAACAACAATTCTGACACTGGAGAACCATCTCTTCAACATGCCAGCTGCACCCACAGACACGACGGAACCAGATTCCAAACGCAGCACAACGACATGACAGACACATTGGAAACACCTGATGGATATGCCGCAAACAGGTGCCAGAAACACTGAAACCACCTGCGGAGTATGTCAGAACCGGGGGCCAGAAATGCCACCAACACCTGTCTTACAAGCCAGAGCCACGAGCCCAAAAAGCAGGAAAGACCTGCTGGACATGCCAAAATAACCTGCTGGGGATGCCAGAACCACTTGGAGGACACCCAGGAATCACCTGCCAGGCATGCCTGAAGCGCCTCGCAGACGTGCCAGAACCACGTTCCGGACATGCCAGAAACACCTCCGGGACTGACCGGAACCACCTGCCAGACTAGCCGGAACCACCTCTCAGACGTACCAGAACCACTTGCCGGACAAGCTGGAAACATGTACTGCACAGACTGGAACAACCTGCTGAGGACGCCGGAACCAGCTGTCAGACACCCCAAAATCACCTGCCGGCTACACCAGAACCACTTTGAGTACAAGCCGGAATAATGTTTTGGGCATGATGGCACAACCTCTCAGACGTGCGAGAACCTCGTGCTGGACACCCCAGAACCACCTGCCGGACAGACCGGAACCACCTGCCGGACACGCCAGAACAAGTGGCTCGACTCGCCGGAACCACCGCCGGACATGCAAAATCACCTGCCGTCTACGCCAGAACCACTTGGAGAACACTCTGCAATCTCCTGCCGGGCATGCCGGAACCACCTCTCAGACATGCCAGACCCACATCCCAATGACACCGGATGCACCTGCCGAGCATGCCGGAACCACCTGCTCGACTCGCCAGAATCACCTAGCGGACAAGCCAAAATCACCTGCCGGCTGCGCCACAACCACTTGGTGAACACTTCGGAATCACCTGCCGGGCTTGCTGGAACCACCTGCCGCTCACGCCAACGTCACCTGCCAGCTATGCCAGAACCACTTGGCGGAAACTCCGGAAACACCAGTCAGGCCGGCCGGAAACACCTCTCAGACGTGCCAGACCATTTGCCTGAGATGCTGGAACCACACCCCGAGCAGACCGAAACCACCTGCCACATACGCCTGAACCACCTGCCAAGCACGTCGGAACCCCCTGCTCGACTTGCCAGAACCACCTGCTGGACATGCCAAAATAACTGCTGGCTATGCGAGAACCACCTGGCGGACAGTCCGGAATCACCTGCCGGGCATGCAGGAACCTCCTCTCAGACGTACCAGAACTGCATGCCGGACATGCTGGAACCACATCCTGGACAGACTGGAACCACCTTCCTGACACACCTGGACCACCTGCCGAGCACGCCAGAAGCACCTGCTTGACTCGCAGGACCCACCTGCCGGACACATCAAAATGAACTGCGGGGTACACCAGAACAACTTACCGGAAACTCCGGAATCACCTACCACGCATGCCGGAACCACCTCTCAGACGTGCCGGAAGCACGTGCCAGACACGACGGAAACACCTACTTCACAGACCGGAACCACCTGCGTGACATGCCGGAACCACATGCTGAGCACGCCGGAGCCACCTGCTCGACTCGCAGGAACCACCTGCCGGACGGGCCAAAATCAACTGCTGGCTATGCCACAACCACCTGGGGGAAAGTCCGGAATCACCTGCCACCCATGCCGGAAACACCTCTCAGACATACCAGAACCATGTGCCTGAAATGCCGGAAACACACCCCGAACAGCCCGAAACCAACTGCCAGACACGTCCGGACCACCGGGCGAGCACCCCGGAACCACCTGCTCGACTCGCTGGAGCCACCAACCTGACACGCCAAAATCAACTGCCGGCTATGCCAGAACCACTCGGCAGACACTCCGGAATCACATGCCAGGCATTACGGAACCACCTATCAGACGTGCCAGAACAACATGCTGGAGACTCCGGAATCACCTGCCGGGCATGCCGGAACCACCTCTCAGAGGTGCCACAACCACATGCCTGAGACTCTGGAATCACCTGCCGAGTATGCCGGAACCACCTGCTCCACTCCCCAGAACCACCTGCTGGTCACGCCAAAATCACCTGCCTGCTACGCCAGAACCACTTGGCGAACACTCCGGAATCACCTGCCGGGCATGTCACAACCGTCTCTCAGACGTGCCACAACCACATGCTGGAGAGACCGCAAGCACCTGCCGAGCTCGCCGGAACCACCTGCTGGACATGCCGGAACCACCTGCCTCACAGGCCTAAATCATATGCCGGCTACGCCAAAACCACTTGGTGGACACTTCAGAATCACCTTGCGGGCATGCCAGAACCACATCAGGGACAGACGGCAAACACCTGCCGGACCTGCCGGAACCACCTGCCGAGCACGCCGGAACCACCTGCTCGACTCACCACAGCCACCTGCCGGACACACCAGAAACACCTGCGGGGTATGCCAGAACCACTTGGAGGACTCTCTGGGATCACCTGCAGGGCATGCCGGAACCACCTCTCAGACGTGCCAGAACCATGTGCCGGACACGCCGGAACCACCTGCCGAGTATGCCGGAACCACCTGATCCACTCCCCAGAACCACCTGCTGGACACGCCAAAATCACCTGCTGGCTATGACAGAACCACTCGGCAGACACTCCGGAAGCCCCTGCCGGGCATGCCTGAACCACCTTACGAGCACCCTGGAACCACCTGCTCGACTCACTGAAACCATCTGCTGGATACACCAAAATCACCTTCCGGCTACGCCAGAACCACTTGCCGACACTCCGGAATAACCTGCCATTCATCCCGGAACCGCCCCTCAGATGTGCCAGAACCAGGTGCTGGACGCCCCAGACCACTTCCGTGAAAGAGTGGAACCACCTGCTGAGCATTCTGGAAACACCTGCTCGACTCCCGGGAACCGCCTCTGGGGAAACTGTCATAGAAATGAAGGTAAAATGGCCTTTCGTGCCAGCCCTTAACTCGCCACTTTAGAACTTCTGCTTCTGCCACAATTGCACCTTGCCAACCCGGCTCAGACGAAATGCCTACATCTTCCCCTGAAGCAACTGGGCTGAGTCCCAAATGATTGAGCGTCCACGTGCTTAGGAGGCGATAGACTGCACGCCTTTTTCCAACCACCATTGTGCACTGCTGGAGAGAGTGTCGGAAAGCAGCTATGTCAGAAAGACCCCTTTGCTCTCAGCGGTGCCCTCCATTGCTCTAGACGTGGAATGCACAATGCACTGGCTGCCCCCCTCAAGGGGCGACAAGCCACAGACCACCTTGCTTCCATCTCTTTAGGAAGCTGAGAAGGAACTCGCTTTCAACAGTGATCTTACAGAGTCCAGGGAACATCTCATACAAAGGCAGCTGAAACGCCGTTTCTTTTCCGCCATTAACTTGCCGATTTGGAACTTCTGTTTCTGCCACATTTCCACCTTGCCATCCGGGATCCGACGAAATGCCTACATCTTCCCCTTCAGCAACGGGGACGAGGCCCATATGACTGTGCTTCCACATGCTTAAGAGGAGAGAGACAGGCTTTTTACAATCACGATTGTGCACTGGTGGAGAGAGTGTCAGAAAGCACCTATGTCAGAAAGGTCCCTTTGATCTCAGCCATGCCCTGAATTGCTCTAGAGGAGGAAGGCACAATGCACTGCCTCTGGCTCCACCCCTCAATGGCAGACGAACCACACACCTTCTTGCGTCCAGCTCTTTAGGACGCTGAGAAAGAGCTCGCATTCCATAGTGCTCTTAGAGCGTCCAGGGAACATCTCATACAAAGGCAGCTGAACGCCGTTTCTTCCAGCACTTCACTCGCCGATCTGGAACATCTGCATGTGCCACATTTCCACCTTGTCAACCCAGCTCAGACGAAATGCCTACAACTTCCCCTTAAGCAATGGGGACGAGGCCCGAACGATTGTGGTTCCACGTGCTTAGTAGGAGAGAGACAATAGGCTTTTAACCAACCACCCTTGAGCAATGGTTGGAGGAGTGACAGAAAGCACCAATGTCAGAAAGGGCCCTTAGCTCTCAGCCGTGCCCTCCATTGCTCTAGAGGTGGAAGGCACAAAGCCCTGCCTCCATCCTTCAATTGGAGACAAGCCAGCAACTGTCCTGCTTCCAGCTCTTTAGGAAGCTGGGAAAGCACTCGCATTCGACAGTGCTCTTACAGCGTCCTGGGAACGTCTCATACAAAGGCAGCTGAACACCGTGTCTTTTCAGCCCTTGACTCACTAATCTGCAACATCTGCTTCTGCCGCATTTCACCTTGCCAACCCGGCTCAGATGAAATGCCTACATCTTCCCCTGAAGCAACTGTGCTGATTCCCAAATGATTGAGCATCCACATGCTTAGGAGGCGATAAACTGCATGCATTTTTCCAACCACCATTTTACACTGCTTAGAGAGCGTGGGAAAGCAGCTATGTCAGAAAGGCCCCTTTGCTCTCAGCCATGCCCTCCATTGCTCTCGAGGTGGAAGGCACAAGGCACTGGTTCTGGATCCACCCCTCAATGGGAGACAAACCACATCTTGTCCTGCTTCCAGCTCTTTAGGAAGTGGAGAAAAACACCCTTTCCACAGTGCTCTCACAGCGTCATGGGAACATCTCATACAAAGGAGACTGAACGCCGTTTCTTTTCAGCACTTCACTCGCCAGTCTGGGACATCTGCATCCTGCACGTTTCCACCTTGCCAACCCGGCTCAGAAGAAATGCCTACATCTTCCCCTTGAGCAATGGGGATGAGGCCCATAGGATTGTGGTTCCACATGCTGAGGAGGAGAGAGACAATAGGCTTTTAACTAATCACGAAGTGCAATGGTTGGGAGAATGTCAGAAAGCACCAATGGCAGAAAGACCCCTTTGCTCTCAGCCGTGCCCTCCATTGCTGTAGAGGTGGAAGGCACAAAGAACTGCCTCCATCCTTCAATGGGAGACAAGCCATAAACTGTCTTGGCTCCAGCTCTTTAGGAAGCTGAGAAAGAACTCGCTTTCCACAGTGCTTTTACAGCATACGAGGAAACTCTCATACCGAGGCAGCTCAAATGCCATTTCTTCCCAGTGCTTAACTGGCCGCTTTAGGACTTCCGCTTCTGCCACAGTTCCACCTTGCCAACCCGGCTCAGACGGAATGCCTACATCTTCCCCTTAAGCAACGGGGGCGAAGCCCACATGATTGTGCTGCCACATGCTTAGCAGGAGCAGACAATAGGCTTTTTACAAACCGCCATTGTGCACTGGGTCAGAGAGTGTCAGAATGCACCTATGTCAGAAAGGGCCCTTTGCTCTCAGCCGTGCCCTCCATTGCTCTAGAGGTGGAAGGCACAAAGCACTGCCTCCATCCTTCAATTGGAGACAAGCCATAAACTGTCTTGCCTCCAGCTCTTTAGGAAGCTGACAAACAACTCGCTTTCCACAGTCCTGTTACAGCAGACCGGGGAACTTCTCATACAAAGGCAGCTCAAATGGCATTTCTTCCCAGCCCTTAACTCGCAGCTTTAGGACTTCTGCTTCTGCCACAATTCCACCTTGCCAACCCGGCTCAGACGAAATGCCTACATCTTCCCCTGAAGCAACTGTGCTGAGTCCCAAATGATTGAGCGTCCACGTGCTTAGGAGGCGATAGACTGCACGCCTTTTTCCAACCACCATTGTGCACTGCTGGAGAGAGTGTCGGAAAGCAGCTATGTCAGAAAGACCCCTTTGCTCTCAGCCGTGCCCTCCATTGCTCTAGACGTGGAATGCACAATGCACTGGATCCCCTCCCCCCCCGTCAAGGGGCGACAAGCCACAGACCATCTTCCTTCCATCTCTTTAGGAAGCTGAGAAAGAACTCGCTTTCAACAGTGCTCTTTCTGTGTCCTGGCAACATCTCATACAAAGGCAGCTGATATGCCATTTCTTTTCAGCGCTTAACTCGCAGATTTGGAACTTCTGCTCCTGCCACATTTCCACCTTGCCAACCCGGCTCAGACGAAATGTCTACATCTTCCCCTTCAGCAACGGGGACGAGGCCCAGATGACTGTGCTTCCGCATGCTTAGCAGGAGCAGACAATAGGCTTTTTACAAACCGCCATTGTGCACTGGGTCAGAGAGTGTCAGAATGCACCTATGTCAGAAAGGGCCCTTTGCTCTCAGCCGTGCCGTCCATTGCTCTAGAGGTGGAAGGCACAAAGCACTGCCTCCATCCTTCAATGGGAGACAAGCCATAAACTGTCTTGCCTCCAGCTCTTTAGGAAGCTGACAAACAACTCGCTTTCCACAGTCCTGTTACAGCAGACCGGGAACTTCTCATACAAAGGCAGCTCAAATGGCATTTCTTCCCAGCCCTTCACTCGCCGCTTTAGAACTTCTGCTTCTGCCGCAATTCCACCTTGCCAACCCAGCTCAGACAAAATGCCTACATCTTCCCCTTAAGCAACTGGGCTGAGTCCCAAATGATTGTGCAACCATGTGTTTAGCAGGAGAGAGACAATACGCTTTTCACCAACCACAGTTGACCACTGGTGGAGACAGTGTCAGAAAACACCTATGTCAGAAAGGCCCCTTTCCTCTCAGTTTTGCCCTCCATTGCTCTAGACGTGGAATGCACAATGCATTGGCTCAACCCCTCTAGGGGCGACAAGCCACAGACCATCTTTCTTCCGTCTCTTTAGGAAGTTGAGAACCAACTCACCTGACGCATGAAAAGGAATCATGCCCCTTATGTGCCAGAAAACCCCGGGAGACATGCCAAAAACACCCTCCGCACACTCTCAAAGAATCACACATTCATGGCAGAACGACCCAACTGGTACACCAGAAGCACCCACGTTGCATGCCAGAACCGCCTGTAACCACCTGCTGAACACAGTGGAACAACAATTCTGACACTGGAGAACCATCTCTTCAACATGCCAGCTGCACCCACAGACACGACGGAACCAGATTCCAAACGCAGCACAACGACATGACAGACACATTGGAAACACCTGATGGATATGCCGCAAACAGGTGCCAGAAACACTGAAACCACCTGCGGAGTATGTCAGAACCGGGGGCCAGAAATGCCACCAACACCTGTCTTACAAGCCAGAGCCACGAGCCCAAAAAGCAGGAAAGACCTGCTGGACATGCCAAAATAACCTGCTGGGGATGCCAGAACCACTTGGAGGACACCCAGGAATCACCTGCCAGGCATGCCTGAAGCGCCTCGCAGACGTGCCAGAACCACGTTCCGGACATGCCAGAAACACCTCCGGGACTGACCGGAACCACCTGCCAGACTAGCCGGAACCACCTCTCAGACGTACCAGAACCACTTGCCGGACAAGCTGGAAACATGTACTGCACAGACTGGAACAACCTGCTGAGGACGCCGGAACCAGCTGTCAGACACCCCAAAATCACCTGCCGGCTACACCAGAACCACTTTGAGTACAAGCCGGAATAATGTTTTGGGCATGATGGCACAACCTCTCAGACGTGCGAGAACCTCGTGCTGGACACCCCAGAACCACCTGCCGGACAGACCGGAACCACCTGCCGGACACGCCAGAACAAGTGGCTCGACTCGCCGGAACCACCGCCGGACATGCAAAATCACCTGCCGTCTACGCCAGAACCACTTGGAGAACACTCTGCAATCTCCTGCCGGGCATGCCGGAACCACCTCTCAGACATGCCAGACCCACATCCCAATGACACCGGATGCACCTGCCGAGCATGCCGGAACCACCTGCTCGACTCGCCAGAATCACCTAGCGGACAAGCCAAAATCACCTGCCGGCTGCGCCACAACCACTTGGTGAACACTTCGGAATCACCTGCCGGGCTTGCTGGAACCACCTGCCGCTCACGCCAACGTCACCTGCCAGCTATGCCAGAACCACTTGGCGGAAACTCCGGAAACACCAGTCAGGCCGGCCGGAAACACCTCTCAGACGTGCCAGACCATTTGCCTGAGATGCTGGAACCACACCCCGAGCAGACCGAAACCACCTGCCACATACGCCTGAACCACCTGCCAAGCACGTCGGAACCCCCTGCTCGACTTGCCAGAACCACCTGCTGGACATGCCAAAATAACTGCTGGCTATGCGAGAACCACCTGGCGGACAGTCCGGAATCACCTGCCGGGCATGCAGGAACCTCCTCTCAGACGTACCAGAACTGCATGCCGGACATGCTGGAACCACATCCTGGACAGACTGGAACCACCTTCCTGACACACCTGGACCACCTGCCGAGCACGCCAGAAGCACCTGCTTGACTCGCAGGACCCACCTGCCGGACACATCAAAATGAACTGCGGGGTACACCAGAACAACTTACCGGAAACTCCGGAATCACCTACCACGCATGCCGGAACCACCTCTCAGACGTGCCGGAAGCACGTGCCAGACACGACGGAAACACCTACTTCACAGACCGGAACCACCTGCGTGACATGCCGGAACCACATGCTGAGCACGCCGGAGCCACCTGCTCGACTCGCAGGAACCACCTGCCGGACGGGCCAAAATCAACTGCTGGCTATGCCACAACCACCTGGGGGAAAGTCCGGAATCACCTGCCACCCATGCCGGAAACACCTCTCAGACATACCAGAACCATGTGCCTGAAATGCCGGAAACACACCCCGAACAGCCCGAAACCAACTGCCAGACACGTCCGGACCACCGGGCGAGCACCCCGGAACCACCTGCTCGACTCGCTGGAGCCACCAACCTGACACGCCAAAATCAACTGCCGGCTATGCCAGAACCACTCGGCAGACACTCCGGAATCACATGCCAGGCATTACGGAACCACCTATCAGACGTGCCAGAACAACATGCTGGAGACTCCGGAATCACCTGCCGGGCATGCCGGAACCACCTCTCAGAGGTGCCACAACCACATGCCTGAGACTCTGGAATCACCTGCCGAGTATGCCGGAACCACCTGCTCCACTCCCCAGAACCACCTGCTGGTCACGCCAAAATCACCTGCCTGCTACGCCAGAACCACTTGGCGAACACTCCGGAATCACCTGCCGGGCATGTCACAACCGTCTCTCAGACGTGCCACAACCACATGCTGGAGAGACCGCAAGCACCTGCCGAGCTCGCCGGAACCACCTGCTGGACATGCCGGAACCACCTGCCTCACAGGCCTAAATCATATGCCGGCTACGCCAAAACCACTTGGTGGACACTTCAGAATCACCTTGCGGGCATGCCAGAACCACATCAGGGACAGACGGCAAACACCTGCCGGACCTGCCGGAACCACCTGCCGAGCACGCCGGAACCACCTGCTCGACTCACCACAGCCACCTGCCGGACACACCAGAAACACCTGCGGGGTATGCCAGAACCACTTGGAGGACTCTCTGGGATCACCTGCAGGGCATGCCGGAACCACCTCTCAGACGTGCCAGAACCATGTGCCGGACACGCCGGAACCACCTGCCGAGTATGCCGGAACCACCTGATCCACTCCCCAGAACCACCTGCTGGACACGCCAAAATCACCTGCTGGCTATGACAGAACCACTCGGCAGACACTCCGGAAGCCCCTGCCGGGCATGCCTGAACCACCTTACGAGCACCCTGGAACCACCTGCTCGACTCACTGAAACCATCTGCTGGATACACCAAAATCACCTTCCGGCTACGCCAGAACCACTTGCCGACACTCCGGAATAACCTGCCATTCATCCCGGAACCGCCCCTCAGATGTGCCAGAACCAGGTGCTGGACGCCCCAGACCACTTCCGTGAAAGAGTGGAACCACCTGCTGAGCATTCTGGAAACACCTGCTCGACTCCCGGGAACCGCCTCTGGGGAAACTGTCATAGAAATGAAGGTAAAATGGCCTTTCGTGCCAGCCCTTAACTCGCCACTTTAGAACTTCTGCTTCTGCCACAATTGCACCTTGCCAACCCGGCTCAGACGAAATGCCTACATCTTCCCCTGAAGCAACTGGGCTGAGTCCCAAATGATTGAGCGTCCACGTGCTTAGGAGGCGATAGACTGCACGCCTTTTTCCAACCACCATTGTGCACTGCTGGAGAGAGTGTCGGAAAGCAGCTATGTCAGAAAGACCCCTTTGCTCTCAGCGGTGCCCTCCATTGCTCTAGACGTGGAATGCACAATGCACTGGCTGCCCCCCTCAAGGGGCGACAAGCCACAGACCACCTTGCTTCCATCTCTTTAGGAAGCTGAGAAGGAACTCGCTTTCAACAGTGATCTTACAGAGTCCAGGGAACATCTCATACAAAGGCAGCTGAAACGCCGTTTCTTTTCCGCCATTAACTTGCCGATTTGGAACTTCTGTTTCTGCCACATTTCCACCTTGCCATCCGGGATCCGACGAAATGCCTACATCTTCCCCTTCAGCAACGGGGACGAGGCCCATATGACTGTGCTTCCACATGCTTAAGAGGAGAGAGACAGGCTTTTTACAATCACGATTGTGCACTGGTGGAGAGAGTGTCAGAAAGCACCTATGTCAGAAAGGTCCCTTTGATCTCAGCCATGCCCTGAATTGCTCTAGAGGAGGAAGGCACAATGCACTGCCTCTGGCTCCACCCCTCAATGGCAGACGAACCACACACCTTCTTGCGTCCAGCTCTTTAGGACGCTGAGAAAGAGCTCGCATTCCATAGTGCTCTTAGAGCGTCCAGGGAACATCTCATACAAAGGCAGCTGAACGCCGTTTCTTCCAGCACTTCACTCGCCGATCTGGAACATCTGCATGTGCCACATTTCCACCTTGTCAACCCAGCTCAGACGAAATGCCTACAACTTCCCCTTAAGCAATGGGGACGAGGCCCGAACGATTGTGGTTCCACGTGCTTAGTAGGAGAGAGACAATAGGCTTTTAACCAACCACCCTTGAGCAATGGTTGGAGGAGTGACAGAAAGCACCAATGTCAGAAAGGGCCCTTAGCTCTCAGCCGTGCCCTCCATTGCTCTAGAGGTGGAAGGCACAAAGCCCTGCCTCCATCCTTCAATTGGAGACAAGCCAGCAACTGTCCTGCTTCCAGCTCTTTAGGAAGCTGGGAAAGCACTCGCATTCGACAGTGCTCTTACAGCGTCCTGGGAACGTCTCATACAAAGGCAGCTGAACACCGTGTCTTTTCAGCCCTTGACTCACTAATCTGCAACATCTGCTTCTGCCGCATTTCACCTTGCCAACCCGGCTCAGATGAAATGCCTACATCTTCCCCTGAAGCAACTGTGCTGATTCCCAAATGATTGAGCATCCACATGCTTAGGAGGCGATAAACTGCATGCATTTTTCCAACCACCATTTTACACTGCTTAGAGAGCGTGGGAAAGCAGCTATGTCAGAAAGGCCCCTTTGCTCTCAGCCATGCCCTCCATTGCTCTCGAGGTGGAAGGCACAAGGCACTGGTTCTGGATCCACCCCTCAATGGGAGACAAACCACATCTTGTCCTGCTTCCAGCTCTTTAGGAAGTGGAGAAAAACACCCTTTCCACAGTGCTCTCACAGCGTCATGGGAACATCTCATACAAAGGAGACTGAACGCCGTTTCTTTTCAGCACTTCACTCGCCAGTCTGGGACATCTGCATCCTGCACGTTTCCACCTTGCCAACCCGGCTCAGAAGAAATGCCTACATCTTCCCCTTGAGCAATGGGGATGAGGCCCATAGGATTGTGGTTCCACATGCTGAGGAGGAGAGAGACAATAGGCTTTTAACTAATCACGAAGTGCAATGGTTGGGAGAATGTCAGAAAGCACCAATGGCAGAAAGACCCCTTTGCTCTCAGCCGTGCCCTCCATTGCTGTAGAGGTGGAAGGCACAAAGAACTGCCTCCATCCTTCAATGGGAGACAAGCCATAAACTGTCTTGGCTCCAGCTCTTTAGGAAGCTGAGAAAGAACTCGCTTTCCACAGTGCTTTTACAGCATACGAGGAAACTCTCATACCGAGGCAGCTCAAATGCCATTTCTTCCCAGTGCTTAACTGGCCGCTTTAGGACTTCCGCTTCTGCCACAGTTCCACCTTGCCAACCCGGCTCAGACGGAATGCCTACATCTTCCCCTTAAGCAACGGGGGCGAAGCCCACATGATTGTGCTGCCACATGCTTAGCAGGAGCAGACAATAGGCTTTTTACAAACCGCCATTGTGCACTGGGTCAGAGAGTGTCAGAATGCACCTATGTCAGAAAGGGCCCTTTGCTCTCAGCCGTGCCCTCCATTGCTCTAGAGGTGGAAGGCACAAAGCACTGCCTCCATCCTTCAATTGGAGACAAGCCATAAACTGTCTTGCCTCCAGCTCTTTAGGAAGCTGACAAACAACTCGCTTTCCACAGTCCTGTTACAGCAGACCGGGGAACTTCTCATACAAAGGCAGCTCAAATGGCATTTCTTCCCAGCCCTTAACTCGCAGCTTTAGGACTTCTGCTTCTGCCACAATTCCACCTTGCCAACCCGGCTCAGACGAAATGCCTACATCTTCCCCTGAAGCAACTGTGCTGAGTCCCAAATGATTGAGCGTCCACGTGCTTAGGAGGCGATAGACTGCACGCCTTTTTCCAACCACCATTGTGCACTGCTGGAGAGAGTGTCGGAAAGCAGCTATGTCAGAAAGACCCCTTTGCTCTCAGCCGTGCCCTCCATTGCTCTAGACGTGGAATGCACAATGCACTGGATCCCCTCCCCCCCCGTCAAGGGGCGACAAGCCACAGACCATCTTCCTTCCATCTCTTTAGGAAGCTGAGAAAGAACTCGCTTTCAACAGTGCTCTTTCTGTGTCCTGGCAACATCTCATACAAAGGCAGCTGATATGCCATTTCTTTTCAGCGCTTAACTCGCAGATTTGGAACTTCTGCTCCTGCCACATTTCCACCTTGCCAACCCGGCTCAGACGAAATGTCTACATCTTCCCCTTCAGCAACGGGGACGAGGCCCAGATGACTGTGCTTCCGCATGCTTAGCAGGAGCAGACAATAGGCTTTTTACAAACCGCCATTGTGCACTGGGTCAGAGAGTGTCAGAATGCACCTATGTCAGAAAGGGCCCTTTGCTCTCAGCCGTGCCGTCCATTGCTCTAGAGGTGGAAGGCACAAAGCACTGCCTCCATCCTTCAATGGGAGACAAGCCATAAACTGTCTTGCCTCCAGCTCTTTAGGAAGCTGACAAACAACTCGCTTTCCACAGTCCTGTTACAGCAGACCGGGAACTTCTCATACAAAGGCAGCTCAAATGGCATTTCTTCCCAGCCCTTCACTCGCCGCTTTAGAACTTCTGCTTCTGCCGCAATTCCACCTTGCCAACCCAGCTCAGACAAAATGCCTACATCTTCCCCTTAAGCAACTGGGCTGAGTCCCAAATGATTGTGCAACCATGTGTTTAGCAGGAGAGAGACAATACGCTTTTCACCAACCACAGTTGACCACTGGTGGAGACAGTGTCAGAAAACACCTATGTCAGAAAGGCCCCTTTCCTCTCAGTTTTGCCCTCCATTGCTCTAGACGTGGAATGCACAATGCATTGGCTCAACCCCTCTAGGGGCGACAAGCCACAGACCATCTTTCTTCCGTCTCTTTAGGAAGTTGAGAACCAACTCACCTGACGCATGAAAAGGAATCATGCCCCTTATGTGCCAGAAAACCCCGGGAGACATGCCAAAAACACCCTCCGCACACTCTCAAAGAATCACACATTCATGGCAGAACGACCCAACTGGTACACCAGAAGCACCCACGTTGCATGCCAGAACCGCCTGTAACCACCTGCTGAACACAGTGGAACAACAATTCTGACACTGGAGAACCATCTCTTCAACATGCCAGCTGCACCCACAGACACGACGGAACCAGATTCCAAACGCAGCACAACGACATGACAGACACATTGGAAACACCTGATGGATATGCCGCAAACAGGTGCCAGAAACACTGAAACCACCTGCGGAGTATGTCAGAACCGGGGGCCAGAAATGCCACCAACACCTGTCTTACAAGCCAGAGCCACGAGCCCAAAAAGCAGGAAAGACCTGCTGGACATGCCAAAATAACCTGCTGGGGATGCCAGAACCACTTGGAGGACACCCAGGAATCACCTGCCAGGCATGCCTGAAGCGCCTCGCAGACGTGCCAGAACCACGTTCCGGACATGCCAGAAACACCTCCGGGACTGACCGGAACCACCTGCCAGACTAGCCGGAACCACCTCTCAGACGTACCAGAACCACTTGCCGGACAAGCTGGAAACATGTACTGCACAGACTGGAACAACCTGCTGAGGACGCCGGAACCAGCTGTCAGACACCCCAAAATCACCTGCCGGCTACACCAGAACCACTTTGAGTACAAGCCGGAATAATGTTTTGGGCATGATGGCACAACCTCTCAGACGTGCGAGAACCTCGTGCTGGACACCCCAGAACCACCTGCCGGACAGACCGGAACCACCTGCCGGACACGCCAGAACAAGTGGCTCGACTCGCCGGAACCACCGCCGGACATGCAAAATCACCTGCCGTCTACGCCAGAACCACTTGGAGAACACTCTGCAATCTCCTGCCGGGCATGCCGGAACCACCTCTCAGACATGCCAGACCCACATCCCAATGACACCGGATGCACCTGCCGAGCATGCCGGAACCACCTGCTCGACTCGCCAGAATCACCTAGCGGACAAGCCAAAATCACCTGCCGGCTGCGCCACAACCACTTGGTGAACACTTCGGAATCACCTGCCGGGCTTGCTGGAACCACCTGCCGCTCACGCCAACGTCACCTGCCAGCTATGCCAGAACCACTTGGCGGAAACTCCGGAAACACCAGTCAGGCCGGCCGGAAACACCTCTCAGACGTGCCAGACCATTTGCCTGAGATGCTGGAACCACACCCCGAGCAGACCGAAACCACCTGCCACATACGCCTGAACCACCTGCCAAGCACGTCGGAACCCCCTGCTCGACTTGCCAGAACCACCTGCTGGACATGCCAAAATAACTGCTGGCTATGCGAGAACCACCTGGCGGACAGTCCGGAATCACCTGCCGGGCATGCAGGAACCTCCTCTCAGACGTACCAGAACTGCATGCCGGACATGCTGGAACCACATCCTGGACAGACTGGAACCACCTTCCTGACACACCTGGACCACCTGCCGAGCACGCCAGAAGCACCTGCTTGACTCGCAGGACCCACCTGCCGGACACATCAAAATGAACTGCGGGGTACACCAGAACAACTTACCGGAAACTCCGGAATCACCTACCACGCATGCCGGAACCACCTCTCAGACGTGCCGGAAGCACGTGCCAGACACGACGGAAACACCTACTTCACAGACCGGAACCACCTGCGTGACATGCCGGAACCACATGCTGAGCACGCCGGAGCCACCTGCTCGACTCGCAGGAACCACCTGCCGGACGGGCCAAAATCAACTGCTGGCTATGCCACAACCACCTGGGGGAAAGTCCGGAATCACCTGCCACCCATGCCGGAAACACCTCTCAGACATACCAGAACCATGTGCCTGAAATGCCGGAAACACACCCCGAACAGCCCGAAACCAACTGCCAGACACGTCCGGACCACCGGGCGAGCACCCCGGAACCACCTGCTCGACTCGCTGGAGCCACCAACCTGACACGCCAAAATCAACTGCCGGCTATGCCAGAACCACTCGGCAGACACTCCGGAATCACATGCCAGGCATTACGGAACCACCTATCAGACGTGCCAGAACAACATGCTGGAGACTCCGGAATCACCTGCCGGGCATGCCGGAACCACCTCTCAGAGGTGCCACAACCACATGCCTGAGACTCTGGAATCACCTGCCGAGTATGCCGGAACCACCTGCTCCACTCCCCAGAACCACCTGCTGGTCACGCCAAAATCACCTGCCTGCTACGCCAGAACCACTTGGCGAACACTCCGGAATCACCTGCCGGGCATGTCACAACCGTCTCTCAGACGTGCCACAACCACATGCTGGAGAGACCGCAAGCACCTGCCGAGCTCGCCGGAACCACCTGCTGGACATGCCGGAACCACCTGCCTCACAGGCCTAAATCATATGCCGGCTACGCCAAAACCACTTGGTGGACACTTCAGAATCACCTTGCGGGCATGCCAGAACCACATCAGGGACAGACGGCAAACACCTGCCGGACCTGCCGGAACCACCTGCCGAGCACGCCGGAACCACCTGCTCGACTCACCACAGCCACCTGCCGGACACACCAGAAACACCTGCGGGGTATGCCAGAACCACTTGGAGGACTCTCTGGGATCACCTGCAGGGCATGCCGGAACCACCTCTCAGACGTGCCAGAACCATGTGCCGGACACGCCGGAACCACCTGCCGAGTATGCCGGAACCACCTGATCCACTCCCCAGAACCACCTGCTGGACACGCCAAAATCACCTGCTGGCTATGACAGAACCACTCGGCAGACACTCCGGAAGCCCCTGCCGGGCATGCCTGAACCACCTTACGAGCACCCTGGAACCACCTGCTCGACTCACTGAAACCATCTGCTGGATACACCAAAATCACCTTCCGGCTACGCCAGAACCACTTGCCGACACTCCGGAATAACCTGCCATTCATCCCGGAACCGCCCCTCAGATGTGCCAGAACCAGGTGCTGGACGCCCCAGACCACTTCCGTGAAAGAGTGGAACCACCTGCTGAGCATTCTGGAAACACCTGCTCGACTCCCGGGAACCGCCTCTGGGGAAACTGTCATAGAAATGAAGGTAAAATGGCCTTTCGTGCCAGCCCTTAACTCGCCACTTTAGAACTTCTGCTTCTGCCACAATTGCACCTTGCCAACCCGGCTCAGACGAAATGCCTACATCTTCCCCTGAAGCAACTGGGCTGAGTCCCAAATGATTGAGCGTCCACGTGCTTAGGAGGCGATAGACTGCACGCCTTTTTCCAACCACCATTGTGCACTGCTGGAGAGAGTGTCGGAAAGCAGCTATGTCAGAAAGACCCCTTTGCTCTCAGCGGTGCCCTCCATTGCTCTAGACGTGGAATGCACAATGCACTGGCTGCCCCCCTCAAGGGGCGACAAGCCACAGACCACCTTGCTTCCATCTCTTTAGGAAGCTGAGAAGGAACTCGCTTTCAACAGTGATCTTACAGAGTCCAGGGAACATCTCATACAAAGGCAGCTGAAACGCCGTTTCTTTTCCGCCATTAACTTGCCGATTTGGAACTTCTGTTTCTGCCACATTTCCACCTTGCCATCCGGGATCCGACGAAATGCCTACATCTTCCCCTTCAGCAACGGGGACGAGGCCCATATGACTGTGCTTCCACATGCTTAAGAGGAGAGAGACAGGCTTTTTACAATCACGATTGTGCACTGGTGGAGAGAGTGTCAGAAAGCACCTATGTCAGAAAGGTCCCTTTGATCTCAGCCATGCCCTGAATTGCTCTAGAGGAGGAAGGCACAATGCACTGCCTCTGGCTCCACCCCTCAATGGCAGACGAACCACACACCTTCTTGCGTCCAGCTCTTTAGGACGCTGAGAAAGAGCTCGCATTCCATAGTGCTCTTAGAGCGTCCAGGGAACATCTCATACAAAGGCAGCTGAACGCCGTTTCTTCCAGCACTTCACTCGCCGATCTGGAACATCTGCATGTGCCACATTTCCACCTTGTCAACCCAGCTCAGACGAAATGCCTACAACTTCCCCTTAAGCAATGGGGACGAGGCCCGAACGATTGTGGTTCCACGTGCTTAGTAGGAGAGAGACAATAGGCTTTTAACCAACCACCCTTGAGCAATGGTTGGAGGAGTGACAGAAAGCACCAATGTCAGAAAGGGCCCTTAGCTCTCAGCCGTGCCCTCCATTGCTCTAGAGGTGGAAGGCACAAAGCCCTGCCTCCATCCTTCAATTGGAGACAAGCCAGCAACTGTCCTGCTTCCAGCTCTTTAGGAAGCTGGGAAAGCACTCGCATTCGACAGTGCTCTTACAGCGTCCTGGGAACGTCTCATACAAAGGCAGCTGAACACCGTGTCTTTTCAGCCCTTGACTCACTAATCTGCAACATCTGCTTCTGCCGCATTTCACCTTGCCAACCCGGCTCAGATGAAATGCCTACATCTTCCCCTGAAGCAACTGTGCTGATTCCCAAATGATTGAGCATCCACATGCTTAGGAGGCGATAAACTGCATGCATTTTTCCAACCACCATTTTACACTGCTTAGAGAGCGTGGGAAAGCAGCTATGTCAGAAAGGCCCCTTTGCTCTCAGCCATGCCCTCCATTGCTCTCGAGGTGGAAGGCACAAGGCACTGGTTCTGGATCCACCCCTCAATGGGAGACAAACCACATCTTGTCCTGCTTCCAGCTCTTTAGGAAGTGGAGAAAAACACCCTTTCCACAGTGCTCTCACAGCGTCATGGGAACATCTCATACAAAGGAGACTGAACGCCGTTTCTTTTCAGCACTTCACTCGCCAGTCTGGGACATCTGCATCCTGCACGTTTCCACCTTGCCAACCCGGCTCAGAAGAAATGCCTACATCTTCCCCTTGAGCAATGGGGATGAGGCCCATAGGATTGTGGTTCCACATGCTGAGGAGGAGAGAGACAATAGGCTTTTAACTAATCACGAAGTGCAATGGTTGGGAGAATGTCAGAAAGCACCAATGGCAGAAAGACCCCTTTGCTCTCAGCCGTGCCCTCCATTGCTGTAGAGGTGGAAGGCACAAAGAACTGCCTCCATCCTTCAATGGGAGACAAGCCATAAACTGTCTTGGCTCCAGCTCTTTAGGAAGCTGAGAAAGAACTCGCTTTCCACAGTGCTTTTACAGCATACGAGGAAACTCTCATACCGAGGCAGCTCAAATGCCATTTCTTCCCAGTGCTTAACTGGCCGCTTTAGGACTTCCGCTTCTGCCACAGTTCCACCTTGCCAACCCGGCTCAGACGGAATGCCTACATCTTCCCCTTAAGCAACGGGGGCGAAGCCCACATGATTGTGCTGCCACATGCTTAGCAGGAGCAGACAATAGGCTTTTTACAAACCGCCATTGTGCACTGGGTCAGAGAGTGTCAGAATGCACCTATGTCAGAAAGGGCCCTTTGCTCTCAGCCGTGCCCTCCATTGCTCTAGAGGTGGAAGGCACAAAGCACTGCCTCCATCCTTCAATTGGAGACAAGCCATAAACTGTCTTGCCTCCAGCTCTTTAGGAAGCTGACAAACAACTCGCTTTCCACAGTCCTGTTACAGCAGACCGGGGAACTTCTCATACAAAGGCAGCTCACATGGCATTTCTTCCCAGCCCTTAACTCGCAGCTTTAGGACTCCTGCTTCTGCCGCAATTCCACCTTGCCAACCCGGCTCAGACGAAATGCCTACATCTTCCCCTCAAGCAACTGGGCTGAGTCCCAAATGATTGTGCAACCATGTGTTTAGCCGGAGAGAGACTATATGCTTTTCACCAACCACAGGTTACCACTGGTGGAGAGAGTGTCAGAAAACACCTATGTCAGAAAGACCCCTTGCTCTCACCCGTGCCCTTCATTGCTCTAGACGCAGAATGCACAATGCATTGGCTCCACCTCTCAAGGGACAACAAGCTACAAACCATATTTATTCCATCTCTTTAGGAAGTTGAGACCCAACTCTCCTAACGCATAAAAACTAATCATGCCCCTTAGATGCCAGAAAACCCCAGAAGACATGCCAAAAACACCCTCCGCACACTCTCAAAGAACCACACATTCATGCCAGAATGACCCAACAGGCACACCAGAAGCACCCACGTTGCATGCCAGAACCACCTGTAACCACCTGCTGAACACAGTGCAACAACAATTCTGACACTGCAGAACCATCTCTTCAACATGCCAGCTGCACACAACAGACACGACAGAACCAGATTCCAAACGCAGCACAACAACATGCCAGACACATTGAAAACACAGGATGGATATGCCGCAAACAGGTGCCAGAAGCAGTGAAACCACCTGTGGAGTATGTCAGAACTGGGGGCCAGAAATGCCACCAACACCTGTCTTACAAGCCAGAGCCACGAGCCCAAAAAGCAGGAAAGACCTGCTGGACATGCCAAAATAACCTGCTGGTGATGCCAGAACCACTTGGTGGACACCCAGGAATCAGCTGCCAAGCATGCCTGAAGCACATCGCAGCTGTGCCAGAACCACATTACAGACATGCCAGAAACACCTCCGGGACAGACCGTAACCACCTGCCCAACAAGCTGGAACCACCTCTCAGACGTACCAGAACCACTTGCCGGACAAGCTGGAAACATGTACTGCACAGACCGGAACCACGTGCTGAGCACGCGGGAACCACCTGCCGGACACGCCAAAACCACCTCCCGGCTACGCCAGAACCACTTTGAATACAAGCGGGAATAATGTTTTGGGCATGACAGCACAACCTCTCAGACGTGCCAGAACCTCGTGCTGGACACCCCAGAACCACCTGCCCGACAGACCGAAACCACCTGCCGGACAAGCCAGAACACGCGGCTCGACTCACCGGAACCACCGCCAGACATGCAAAATCACCTGCCGGCTACGCCAGAACCACTTGGCGAACACTCTGCAATCACCTGCCGGGCATGCCAGAACCACTTCTCAGACATGCCAGAACCACATGCCAATGACACCGGAAGCACCTGCCGAGTACGCCGGAACCACCTGCTCGACTCACCAGAAGCACCTGATGGACACGCAAAAATCAGCTGCCGGCTACGCCACAACCAGTTGGTGAACACTTCGGAATCACCTGCCGGGCTTGCTGGAGCCACCTGCTGGTCACGCCAAAATCACCTGCCAACTATGCCCGAACCACTTGGCGGACACTCCGGAAACACCTGTCGGGGTGGCCGGAACCAACTCTCAGATGTGCCAAAACCATGTGCCTGAGATGCCGGAACCACACCCCGAACAGACCGAAACCACCTGCCAGACCCGCCTGAACCACCGGGCGAGCACCCCGGAACCACCTGCTCGACTCACCGGAACCACCTACCTGACACGCCAAAATCACCTGCCGGGTATGCCAGAAGCACGTGGCTGACAGTCCGGGTTCAAATGCCGGGCATGCCGGAACAACCTGATCCATTCCCCAGAACCACCTGCAGGACACGCCAAAATCACCTGCCTGCTGCGCCAGAACCACTTGGCACACAATCCGGAATCACATGCCGGTCATGCCGGAACCACCTCTCAAACATGCAAGAACCACACAACGGAGACGCCGGAATCACGTGCCGAGCATGCCAGAACCACCTGTGCTACTCCACAGAACCACCTGCCGGACACGCCAAAATCACCTGCCGGCTATGCCAGAACCACTTGGCAGACTCTCTGCAATCAGCTGCCGGGCATGCCGGAAGCACCTCTCAGACATGCCAGAACCACATGCCAGTGACACCGGAAGCACCTGCCGAGCACACCGGAACCACCTGCTCGACTCGCCAGAACCACCTGATGTACATGCCAAAATCACCTGCTGGCTATGCCAGAACCACTTGGCAGACACTCCGGAATCACCTGCCGGGCATGCAGGAATCACCTCTCAGACGTGCCAGCACCACGTGCCGGACATGCGGGAACCACCTACCGGACAGAAGGGAACGACCTGCCGGACACGCCGGAAGCACCTGCCCGCTAAGTCATAATCACTTTGCGTACAAGCCGTAATAATGTTTTGGGCATGATGGCACAACCTCTCAGACGTGCCAGAATCACGTGCCGGACACGCGGGAACCACCTCCAGGACAGACCGGAACCACCTGCCGCACATGCTGGAAGCACCTCTCAGACGTGCCGGAAGCACATGCCGGACACGCAGGAAACACCTACCGCACAGACCGAAACCACCTGCCAGACATGCCGGAACCACCTGCCGAGCACACCGGAGCCACCTGCCAGACAGGCCAAAATCAACTGCCGGCTATGCCACAACCACCTGGGGGACAGTCCGGTATCACCTGCCAGCCATGCTGGAACCACCTCTCAGACGTACCAGAACCACGTGCCGGACAAGCTGGAAACATGTACTGCACAGACTGGAACCACCACCCGGCCACGCCTGAACCACCTGCCGAGCACGCCAGAACCAACTGCCGGACACGCAAAAATCACCTGCCGGCTACGCCAGAACTACTTGGTGAACACTTCAGAATCACCTGCCGGGCTTGCTGGAACCACCTGCCGGTCACGCCAAAATCACCTGCCAACGACGCCAGAACCACTTGGCGGACACTCTGGAAACACCAGTCGGGCCGGCCGGAAACACCTCTCAGACGTGCCAGAACCATTTGCCTGAGATGCCGCAACCACACTACGAGCAGACCGAAACCACCTGCCAGACACGCCTGAACCACCTGCCGAGCATGTCGGAACCACCTTCTCGAGTTGCCGGAACCACCTGCTGGACACGCCAAAATAACTGCTGGCTATGAGAGAACCACCTGGCGGACAGTCTGGAATCACCTGCCGGGCATGCAGGGACCACCTCTCAGACGTACCAGAACTGCATGCCGGACATGCTGGAACCACATCCTGGACAGACTGGAACCACCTGCCGGACATGCCTGGATCACCTGCCAAGCACGCCGGAATTACCTCCTTGACTCGCAGGACCCACCTGCCGGACACACCAAAATGAACTGCCAGCTACACCAGAACGACTTACCGGACACTACGCAATCACCTGCCGGTCATGCCAGAACCACCTCTCAGATGTGCCAGAAGCACGTGCCGGACATGCGGGAACAACCTACCGGACAGAACAGAACCACCTGCCAGACACGCCAGAACCACCTGCCGAACAAGCCGGAGCCACCTGCTCGACTCGTCGGAACCACCTGCCGGACAGGCCTAAATCAACTGCTGGCTATGCCACAACCACCTGGGGGACAGTCCGGAATCAACTGCAAGCCATGCCGGAACCACCTCTCAGACATACCAGAACGACGTGCCGGACAAGCTGGAAACATGTACTGCCCAGACTGGAACCACCTCGCGGCCATGCCTGAACCACCTGCCGAGCACGCCGGAACCACCTGCCGGACACGCCAAAATCACCTGCCGGCTACGCCAGAACCACTTGGAGGTCACTCCGGAATGACCTGCCGGGCATGCCGGAATCACCTCTCAGACGTGCCAGAACTACGTGGCGGACAGTCCGGAATCACCTGTTGGGCATGCGTAGCCACCTCTGAGACGTCCGAGAACCACGTGCTGTAAACGCCGGAACCACCTACCAGAAAGACCGGCAGCACCTGCCGGACACACCGGAACCATCTGCCGAGCACGCCAGAAACAACTGCTCGACTCACCGTAACCAGATGCCTGACATGCCAAAATCACCTGCTGGGTATGCCAGAAGCACGTGGCTGACAGTGCGGCTTCAAATGCCGGGCATGCCGGAACCACCTGATCCACTCCCCAGAACCACCTGACGGACACGCCAAAATCCCCTGCCAGCTGCGCCATAACCACTTGGCACACAATCCGGAATCACATGCCGGTCATGCCGGAACCACATCTCAAATGTGCAAGAACCACACACTGGAGACGCCGGAATCATGTGCCGAGCATGCCAGAACCACCTGTGCCACTCCAGAGAACCACCTGTCGGACACGCCAAAATCACCTGCCAGCTACGCCAGAACCACTTGCCGGACACTCCAGAATGCCATGCAGGGCATGCCGGAACCACCTCTCAGCCATGCCGGAACCACGTGCCAGAGACACTGGATGCACCTGCCAAGAACGCCAGAACCTCCTGCTCGACTCGCCGGAACCACCTGCTGGAGATGCCAAAATCACCTGCCAGCTAGGCCAGAACCACGTGGCGCAATCTATGAAATCACATGCTGGGCATGCCGGAACGACCTCTCAGACGTGCCGGAAGCACGTGTGGGACACGCTGGAACCACCTAATGGACTGACCGGAACCTCCTGGCGGACCCGCCTGAAACACCTGCTTAGCACTCCGGAACAACCTGCTCGACTCATTCGAGCCATCTGCTGGAAACGCCAAAATCACCAGCCGGCTATGCCAGAACCACTTGCCGGACACTCCGGAATCACCTGTCGGGCGTGCTGAAACCACCTCTCAGACGTGCCAGAACCACATGCCGGAGACTCCGGAATCACCTGCCGAGCATGCCGGAACCACCTCTCAGAGGTGCCAGAACCACATGCCGGACACTCCGGAATCACCTGCCGGGCGTGCCGGAACCACCTCTCAGACTTGCCAGAACCATGTTCCGGACACGCCGGTACCACCTGCCCGTATGCCGGAAACACCTGATCCACTCCCCAGAACCACATGCTGGACACGCCAAAATCACCTGCCGGCTATGCCAGAACCACTCAGCAGACACTCCGGAATCACCTGCCGGGCCTGCCAGAACCACCTCTCAGAGGTGCCAGAATCACATGCCGGAGACTCCGGAACCACCTGCCGGGCATGCCAGAACCATCTCTCAGACGTGCCACAACCACGTGTCGGAGAGACCGGAAGCACCTGCCGAGCTCGCCGGAACCACCTGCTGGACATGCCGGAACCACCTGCTTGACAGGCGAAAATCATATGCCGGCTACACCAACACCACTTGGTGGACACTCCAGAACCACCTTGAGGGCATGTCGGAACCACGTCATGGACAGACTGCAAACACTTGCCGGAGCTACCTGAACCACCTTCCGAGCACGCCGGAACCACCTGCTCGACTCGCCAGAAACACCTGCCAGACATGCCAAAATCACGTGCCGGGCATGGCGGAACCACCTCTCAGAGGTGCCAGAACCACATGCCAGAGACTCCAGAATCACCTGCCGGGCATGCCAGAACCATCTCTCAGAAGTGCCACAACCACGTGTCGGAGAGACCGGAAGCACCTGCCGAGCTCGCCGGAAACACCTGCTGGCCATGCTGGAACCACCTGCCTGACAGGCCAAAATCATATGCCTGCTACACCAAAACCACTTGTTGGACACTCCAGAATCACCTTGCGGGCATGCTGGAACCTCGTCATGGACAGACTGCAAACACCTGCTGGACCTGCCTGAACCACCTGCCGAGCACGCCGGAACCACCTGCTCGACTCACCAGAGCCACCTGCCAGACACACCAGAAACACCTGCGGGGTACGCCAGAACCACTTGGAGGACTCTCCGGGATCACGGGCTAGGCATGCTGGAACCAACTCTCAGACGTGCCAGAACCATGTGCCGGACACGCCGGAACCACCTGCCGAGTATGCCAGGACCTCCTGATCCACTCCCCAGAACCACCTGCTGGACACGCGAAAATCACCTTTCTGATACGCCAGAACCACTCGGCAGACACTCTGGAACCACCTCCAGGACAGACCGGAACCACCTGCCGGACACGCCGGGACCACCTGCTTGACTTGCCTGAACCACCTGCCAGACACGCCAAAATCACCAGCCGGCTCCACCATATCCACTTGTCGGACACTCCGGAATCACCTGCCGGGCATGCTGGAACCACCTCTCAGAGGTGCCACAACTACCTGCCGAGCACGCCAGAACCACCTGATCCACTCCCCAGAACTACCTGCTGGACATGCCAAAATCACCTGCCGGGTATGCCACAACCAGTTGGTGAACACTTCGGAATCACCTGCCGGGCTGCTGGAACCACCTGCCGGTCACGCCAACATCACCTGCCAGCTACGCCAGAACCACTTGGTGGACACTCCGGAAACACCTGTCGGGCCGCCCGGAACCACCCTCAGACGTGCCAGCACCATGTGCCTGAGATGCCGGAACCACACCCCGCACAGACCGAAACCACCTGCCAGACCCGCCTGAACCACCTGCCGTGCACTCCGGAACCACCTGCTCAACTCACCAGAGCCACCTGCCGGACACACCAGAAACACCTGCGGGGTACGCCAGAACCACTTGGCGGACTCTCCGGGATCACCCACCGGGCATGCCGGATCCACCTCTCAGTCCTGTCAGAACCATGTACTGGACTCGCCAGAACCACCTGCCGAGGATGCCGGAACCACCTGATCCACTCCGAAGAACCACCTTCTGGACATGTCAGAATCACCTGCCGGCTACACCACAACCACTCGGCAGACACTCCGAAATCACATGCCGGGCATGCCGGAACCACCTCTCAGATATGTGAGAACGACGTGCCGGACACGCCAGAACCACCTGCAGAGCATGCAGGAACCGCCTGCTCGACTCGCAGGACCCACCGCCGCACACGCAAAAATCACCTGCTGGCTATGCCAGAACCACTAGCCAGACTTTCTGGAATCACCTGCCGGGAATGCCGGACCCAACTCTCAAATGTGCCAAAATCAAGTGCCGGAGAAGACAGAAGCACCTGCCGAGCTAGCCGGAAGCACCTGCTCGAATCGTTGGAACCACCTGTGGGACACGCGAAAATCACCTGCCGGCTACGCCAGAACGACTTGGTGGACAATCCGGAATCACCTGCCAGACATGCCAGAACCACCTGTCAGACGTGCTGGAACCACGTGCCGGACATGCTGGAACCACCTCCCGGACAGACAAGAACCACCTACGGGACCTGCCTGAACCACCTGCCGAGCACACCGGAACCACCTGCCGGACACGCCAAAATCACCTGCAAGACACACCAAAATCACCTGCCGACTACGCCAGAACAACTTGTGGGAGACTGCAAAATCACCTGTGGGGCATGCTGGAACCACCTCTCAGACGTGCCAGAACCATGTGGCGGACAGTCCGGAATAACCTATTGGGCATGCGCAACCACCACTGAGACGTAACACAACCACATGCCGTAGACGCCGGTACCACCTCCTGGACAGACCAGAATCACCTTTTGGGCATGCCGGAACCACATGTAAGATGCGCCAGAAACAAGTGCCGGAGACGCCGGAAGCACCTGCCGAGCACGTCGGAACCACCTGATCAACTCGCCTGAACCACCTGCCGGCCACGCCTGAACCACCTGCCGAGCATGCCAGAACCACCTGCTCTACTTGCCAGAACCACCTACCGGACACGCCAAAATCACCTGCCTGAAAGGCCAGAACCACTTGTCGGACTCTCCCGGATCACCTGGCGGGCATGCCGGAACCATGTCTCAGACGTGCCAGAACCAAGTGCTGGACACGCCGGAACCACCTCCCGGACATACCGGAACCACCTGCTGGACCTGCCTGAACCACCTGAGAGCAGGCTGGAACCACCAGCCGAACATGCCAAAATCACCTGCGGTTACGCCAGAATCACTTGGTGGACTCTCCGGGATCACCAGCCGGGCATGGCGGAACCACCTCTGAGACGTACCAGAACCACGTGCCAGACACGCCAGAGCCACATCCTGGACAGACTGGAACCACCTGCCGGACATGCCCGAACCTCGTGCCGAGAATGCCAGAAACACCTGCTCGGCTATCGGGAAAAACCTATGGGGAAACTGTCATAGAAATGAAGGTCAAACGGCCTTTCTTGCCAGACCTTACCTCGCCACTTTAGAACTTCTGCTTCTGCCACAATTCCACCTTGCCAACCCGGCTCAGACGAAATGCCTACATCATCCCCTTGAGCAATGGGGACCAGGCCCGGATGATTGTGGTTCCACATGCTGAAGTGGAGACAGACAATAGGCTTTTAACTAACCACCAAGTACAATGGTTGGGAGAGTGTCAGAAAGCACCAATGGCAGAAAGACCCCTTTAATTTACTCTCAGCCGTGCCCTCCATTGCTCTAGAGGTGGAAGGCACAAAGCACTGTCTCCATCCTTCAATGGGAGACAAGCCATAAAATGTCTTGCTTCCAGCTCTCTAGGAAGCTGAGAAAGAACTCGCTTTCCACAGTGACATTACAGCATACGAGAAAACTCTCATACAAAGGCAGCTCAAATGCCATTTCTTCCCAGCACTTAACTCGCCACGTTAGGACTTCTGCTTCTGCCGCAATTCCACCTTGTCAACTCGGCTCAGACGAAATCACTACATCTTCCCCTGAAGTAATTGGGCTGTGTCCCAATGATTGAGCGTCCACGTGCTTAGGAGGCTATAGACTGTAAGCCTTTTTCCAACCACCATTGTGCACTGGTGGAGAGAGTGTCAGAAAGACCCCTTTGCTCGCAGCCGTGCCCTCCATTGCTGTAGACGTGGAATGCACAATGCACTGGCTCCACCCCTCAAGAGGCGACAAGCCACAGACCGTCTTGCTTCCATCTCTTTAGGAATCCTAGAAAGAAATCGCTTTCAACACTGCTCTTTCTGTGTCCTGGCAAGATCTCATACAAAGGCAACTGATATGCCATTTCTTTTCAGCGCTTAGCTCGCCGATTTGGAACTTCAGCTTCTGCCAGATTTCCACCTTGCCAACACGGCTCAGACGAAATGCCTACAGGTTCCCTTTCAGCAATGGAGACTATGCCCAGATGATTGTGCTTCCACATGCTTAGCAGGAGCAGACAATAGGCTGTTAACCAACCGCTCTTGAGCAATGGTTGGGGGAGTGTCAGAAAGCACCAACATCAGAAAGGCCCTTTACTGTCGGCCGTGCCCTCCATTCCTCTAGAGGTAGGAAGCGCAATGCACTGGCACTACCCCTGAAGGGCATCAGAAAGCACCTAAGGCAGAAAGCCCCCTTTGCTCTCAGCCCTGCCCTCCATTGCTCTGCAGGCAGAAGGCACAAAGCACTGCCTCCATCCTTCAATGGGAGACAAGCCATAAACTGTCTTGCCTCCAGCTCTTTAAGAAGCTGATGAACAACTCGCTTTCCACAGTCCTGTTACAGCATACCAGGAACCTCTCATACAAAGACAGCTGAAACGCCATTTTGTCCCAGCCCTTAACTCGCAGCTTTAGGACTTCTGCGTCTGACGCAATTCCACCTTGCCATCCGGGCTCAGACGAAATGCCTACACCTTCCCCTGAAGCAACTGGGCTGATTCCCAAATGATTGAGCGTCCACGTTTTTAGGAGGCGATAGACTGCACGCCTTTTTCCAACCACCATTGTGCACTGCTGGATATAGTGTCGGAACGCAGCTATGTCACAAAGACCCCTTTGCTGTCAGCCGTGCCCTCCATTGCTCTAGAGCTGGAAGGCATAAATCACTGACTCCATCCTTCAATGGGAGACAAGCCATAAACTGTCTTGCTTCCAGCTCTTTAGGAATCTGAGAAAGAACTCGCTTTCCACAGTGCTGTTACAGGATATGGGGAAATTCTCATACAAACGCAGATGAAACGCCCTTTCTTCCCAGCAATTAACTCGCCGCTTTAGGACTTCTGCTTCTGCCGCAATTCCATCTTGCCAATCAGGCTGAGACGAAATGCCTACATCTTCCCTTGAAGCAACTGGGCTGAGTCCCCAATGATTGAGCGTCCACCTGCTTAGCAAACGATAGACTGTATGCCTTTTTCCAACCACCATTGTGCACTGGTGGACAGAGTGTCAGAAAGCAGCTATGTCAGAAAGACCCCTTTGCTCTCAGCAGTGCCCAGCCTTGCTGTAGACGTGGAATGCACAATGCACTTGCTCCACCCTCACGGGGCGATAAGCCACAGACCATCTTCCTTCCATCTCTTTAGGAAGCTGAGAAAGAACTCGCTTTCACCAGTGGTCTTTCTGTGTCCTGGCAACATCTCATACAAAGGCAGCTGATATGCCATTTCTTTTCAGAGCTTAACTCGCCGATTTGGAACTTCTGCTTCTGCCAGATTTCCACCTTGACAACCCGGCTCAGATGAAATGCCTACATCTTCTCCTTCAGGAACGGGGACGAGGCCCAGATGATTGTGCTTCCACATGCTTAAGAGGAGCAGACAATAGGCTTTTTACAAACTGCCATTCTGCACTGGTGCAGAGAGTGTCAGAATGCGCCTATGTCAGAAAGGGCCCTTTGCTCTCAGCCGTGCCCTCCATTGCTCTAGAGGTGGAAGGCACAAAGCACTGCCTCCGTCCTTCAATGGGAGACAAGCAATAAACTGTCTTGCCTCCAGCTCCTTAGGAAGCTTACGAACAACTCGCTTTCCACAGTCCTGTTACAGCATAACAGTAACCTCTCATACAAAGGCAGCTGAAACACCATTTTTTCCCAGCCCTTAACTCGCAGCTTTAGGACTCCTGCTTCTGCCGCAATTCCACATTGCCAACCCGGCTGAGACGAAATGCCTGAATCGTCTTCCCCTGAAGCAACTGGTCTGAGTCCCATATGATTGAGCGTCCACGTGCTTAGGAGGCGATAGACTGCACGCCTTTTTCCAACCATCATTGCGCACTGCTGGAGAGAGTGTCGGTAACCAGCTATGTCAGAAAGGCACCTTTCCTCTCAGCCGTGCCCTCCTTTGCTCTAGAAGTGGAAGGCACAAGACACTGGCTCTGAATCCACCCCTCAATGGGAGACAAACCACATCTTGCCCTGCTTCCAGCTCTTTAGGAAGCTGAGAAAAAACTCCCTTTCCACAGTGCTCTTACAGCATTCAGGGAAAATCTCACACAAAGGAGGAAGAACGCTATTTCTTTTCAGCAATTCACTCGCATTTGCATCCTGCGCATTTCCACCTTGCCAACCCGGATCAGACGAAATGCCTACATCTTCCTCTTGAGCAATGGTGACAAGGCCCGGATGATTGTGGTTCCACATGCTGAGGAGGAGAGAGACAATAGGCTTTTAACTAACCACCAAGTGCAATGGTTGGGAGAGTGTCAGAAAGCACCAATGGCAGAAAGACCCCTTTACTCTCAGCCGTGCCCTCCATTGCTGTAGAGGTGGAAGGCGCAAAGCACTGCCTCCATCCTTCAATGGGAGACAAGCCATAAACTGTCTTGCTTCCAGCTCTTTAGGAAGATGAGAAAGAACTCGCTTTCCAAAGTGCTGTACAGCATACGAGGAAACTCTCATACAAAGGTAGCTCAAACGCCATTTCTTCCCAGCGCTTAACTCGCTGCTTTAGGACTTCTGCTTTTGCCGCAATTCCACCTTGCCAACCTGGCGCAGACGAAATGCCTACATCTTCCCCTGAAGCAAATGGGCTGAGTCCCAAATAATTGCGCGTCCACCTGCTTAGGAGGTGATAGAGTGTACACCTTTTTCGTACCACCATTGTGCACTGGTGGAGAGAGTGTCAGAAAGCAGCTATGTCAGAAAGACCCCTTTGCTCTCAGCTCTGCCCTGCAAAGCACTATACGTGGAATGCACAATGCACTGGCTCCACCCCTCAAGGGGCGACAAGCCACAGACCATCTTCCTTCCATCTCTTTACGAAGCTGAGAAAGAACTCACTTTCAACAGTGCTCTTTCTGTGTCCTGGCAACATCTCATACAAAGACAGCTGATAAGCGGTTTCTTTTCAGCGCTTAACTCGCCAAATTAGAACTTCTGCTTCTGCCAGATTTCCACCTTGCCAACCAGGCTCAGACGAAATGCCTACATATTCCCCTTCAGCAATGGGCACAAGGCCCAGATGATTGTGCCGCCACATGTTTAGCAAGAACCAACAATAGGCTTTTTACAAACCGCAATTGTGCACTGGTGCAGAGAGTGTCAGAATGCACCTATGTCAGAAAGGGCCCTTTGATCGACGCCGTGCCCTCCGTTGCTCTAGAGGTGGAAGGCACAAAGCACTGCCTCCATCCTTCAATTTAAGACAAGCCATAAACTGTCCTGCTTCCAGCTCTTTAGGAAGCAGGGAAAGCACTCGCATTCCACAGTGCTCTTACAGCATCCTGGGAGCATCTCATACAAAGACAACTTAACTTCGTGTCTTTTCAGCCCTTAAATCACCAATCTGCAACATCCGATTCTGCCAAATTTCCACCATGCCAAACTGGCTCAGACGAAATGCCTACATCTTCCCCTTGAGCAATGGGGACGAGGCCCGGATGATTGTGGTTCCACATGCTGAGGAGACAGACAATAAGCTTTTAACCAACCGCCCTTGAGCAATGGTTGGGGGCGTGTGAGAAAACACCAATGTTAGAAAGGCCCTTTACTCTGGGCCGTGCCCTCCATTCCTCTAGAGGCAGGAGGCACAAGGCACTGGCACCACCCCTGAAGGGTATCAGAAAGCACCTATGGCAGAAAGCCCCCTTGGTCTAAGCCATGCCGTCCATTGCTCTGCAGGTGGAAGGCACAAAGCACTGCCTCCAACCTTCAATGGGAAACAAGCCATAAACTGTCTTGCCTCCAATTCTTTAGGAAGCTGACGAACAACTCGCTTTCCACTGTCCTGTTACATCATACCAGGAAACTCTCATACAAAGGCTGCTCAAACGCCATTTATTCCCAGCGCTTAACTCGCCGCTGAGGACTTCTGCTTCTGCCGCTATTGCAACTTGCCAACCCAGCTCAGAGGAAATGCCTACATCTTCCGGTTGAGCAATATGGACGAGTCCTGGATGATTGTGCTTCCACATGTTGAGGAGGAGACAGACAATAGGCTTTTAACCAACCGCCCTTGAGGAATGGTTGGGGCAGTGTCAGAAACCTGCAATGTCAGAAAGGCCCTTTACTCTCGGTCGTGCCCTCTATTCCTCTAGAGGTAGGAGGCACAAGGCAGTGGCACCACCCATGAAGGGTATCAGAAAGCACCAATGGCAGAAAGCCCCCTTGGCTCTCAGCCATGCCCTACATTGCTCTAGACGTGAAATGCACAATGCATTGGCTCCACTCCTCAAGGGGCCACAAGCGACAGACCATCTTTCTTCCATCTCTTTAGGAAGCTGAAAACAAACTCACCTGATGTATAAAAAGGAATCATGCCCCTTATGTGCCAGAAAACCCGGGGAGACATGCCAAAAACACCCTCCACTCACTCTCAAAGACGCACACATTCATGCCAGTATGACCCAACAGGCATACCAGAAGCACCCACGTTGCATGCCAGAACCACCTGTAACCACCTGCTGGACACAGTGGAACAACGATTCTGACACTGCAGAGCCATCTCTTCAACATGCCAGCCGCACAGAATGACATGACAGAACCAGATTGCAAACACAGCACAACGACATGCCAGACACATTGTAAACACCTGTTGGATATTCTGCAAACAGGTGCCAGAAACACTGAAACCAGCTGAGGAGTATGTAAGAACGGGGGCCAGAAATGCCACAAGCACCTGTCTTACAAGCCAGAGCCATGAGCCCAAAAAGCAGGAAAGACCTACTGGACACACCAAATAACCTGCCAGTGACGCCAGAACCACTTGGTGGACACCGAGGAATCACCTGCTGGGCACGCCCGAAGCACCTCACAGACGTGCCAGAACCACGTGCCGGCCATGCTGGAACCAGCTCCCGGACAGACCAGAAGCACCTGCCGGACATGCCAGAACCACTTGCCGAGCATGCAGGAACCACCTGCTCGACACGCAGGACCCACCTGCTGGACATGCCAAAATCACCTACCGGCTCCACCAGAACCACTTGGTGGACACTCTGGAATCTCCTGTGGGCATGCAGGAACCACCTCTCAAACTTGCTGCAAGCACATTCCTGACACGCCAGAACCACCCCCCAAAAACACCAGAAGCACATGCCGAGCACACCGGAATAACCTGCTCAACTCGTTGGAACCATGTGCCGGACACGCCATAATCACCTGCTGGCTATGCCAGAACAACATGGCAGATACTCCGAAATCACCTGCCAGCCATGCCGGAACCACATCTCAGACATACCAGAACCACGTGCCGGACACGCAGGAACCATGTCCTGGACAGACTGGAACCACCTGCAGGACACCCCTGAACCAAGAGCCGAGCATGCCGGAACCACCGGCTCGACTCGCAGGACCCCCGTAACGGACACGCCAAAATCACCTGCGGGCTGCGCCAGAACCACTTGTTGGACACTCTGGAATCACCAGCACGGCGTGCCAGAACCACCTCTCAGAAGTGCCAGAACCACATGTCGGACACTACGGAATCACCTGCCGGGCATGCCGGAACCACCTGTGAGACGTGCCACAACCACGTGCTGGAGAGACCGGAAGCACCTGCCTGACATGCCAAAATCATGTTCTGGCGACGCCAAAACCACTTGGTGGACACTCCAAAATCAACTTCCGGGCATGCCGGAACCACGTCATGGACAGACTGCAAACACCTGCCGGACCTGCCTGAACGACCTGCCGAGCACGCCGGAAACACCTGCTCGACACGCCAGAACCACCAGCCAGACACACCAAAAACACCTCCTGGTACGCCAGAATCACTTGCCGGACACTCCGGAATCACCTGTTGGGCATTCCGGAACTACCTCTCAGACGTGCCAGAACCACGTGAAACAGACACCGGATGCACCTTCTGAGCATGCCGGAACCTCCTACTCGACTCGCCGGGACCAACTGCCAGAGACACCAGAATCACCTGCCGGCTAGGCCAGAACCACGTGGAGGACTCTATGGAATCACCCGCCGGGCATGCCGGAACCACCTATCAGACGTGCCTGAAGCACATGCTGGACACACCGGAACCACCTACTGGACAGACCGGAACCACCTGCCAGACCCACCTGAACCACCTGCTGAGCATGCCGAAAAAACCTGCTCGACTCGCTGGAGCCACCTGCTGGACACGCCAAAATCACCAGCCGGCTATGCCAGAAGCACTTGCCAGACACTCTGGAATCACCTGCAGGGCATGCTGGAACCACCTCTCAGACGTGCCAGAACCACATGCCGCAGACTCCGGAATCACCTGCTGGTCATGCCACAACCACCCCTCTGACGTGCCACAACCACGTGCCGGAGAGACAGGAGGCACCTGCCGAGCTCGCCGGAGCCACCTGCTGGACACGCCAGCACCACCTGCCTGACACGCCAAAATCACGTGCCAGCTGTGCCAAAACCACTTGGTGGACACTCCAGAATCACCTTCCGGGCATGCCGGAAGCACCTCTCCGAGGTGCCAGAACCACGTGGCGGACAGTCCGGAATCACCTGCTGGGCATGCGGGAACCACCTCTCAGACGTACTAGAACCACGTGTGGCACACGCAGTAACTCACTGCCGGACAGGCCGAAACCACCTGCGGGAAATGCCAGAATCACCTGCCGAGAACGCCGGAACCACCTGAACAGCTCGCCAGAAACACCTGCCGGACACGCCAACATCACCTGCCGGACACGCCAAAATCACCTGCCGGCTATGCCAAACTACTTGGCGGACACCCCAGAACCACCTGCCGGACAGGCCAGAACCACCTGCTGTACCCCCCGGAACCACCTCCCGGACAGACAGGAACAACCTGCCAGACACACGTGAACGACCAGCCCAGCTCGCCGGGACCACCTGCTCGAATCACCAGAACCACCTGCTGGACGTGCCAAAATCACCTGCCAGCTACGCCAGAACCACGTTGCGGACAGTCTGGGATCCCCTGCCGGGCATGCCAGAGCCAACTCTCAGACATGGCAGAACCATGTGCGGGACACGCCGAAAACACCTATAGGAAAGACTGGAACCACCTGCCAAAAACGCCTGAACCACCTGCTGAGCCCGCCAGAACCACAAGCTTGACTTGCTGGAAGCACCAGCCCAACACGCCCAAATCACCAGCCGGCTATGCCAGAACCACTTGTTGGATACTTCGGAATCACCTGCCGGGCATGCCGGAACCACCTCTCAGACAGGCCAAACCATGTGCCAAAGACACCGGAAGCACCTCCCGCGCAGACGGGACCACCTGCTCAACTCACCTGAACCACTTGTTGGACACGCCAAAATCGCCTGCCGGTTACATCAGAACCACTTGGTGGACTCTCTGGAATCACATGCTGGGCATGCCAGAACCACTTCTCCTACGTGCCAGAACCACGTGCCTTACACGCCGGAACCACCTCCTGGACAGACCGGCACCACCTGCCAGACATGCCGGAACCACCTGCCGGACATGCCAAAATCACCTGCGGGCTATGCCAGAACAACTTGGAGGACTCTCCGGGATCAGCTGCCGGACATGCCGGAACCAGCTCTCGGACACACCAGAACCACGTGCCGGAGACGCCGGAAGCACCTGCCGAGCATGCCGAAGCAACCTGCTCGACTCGCCAGAAACACCTGCCGGACACGCCAAAATCACCTGCCGTGCATGCCAGAACCACCTCTCAGACATGCCAGAAGCACGTTCCGGACATGCCAGAAACACCTACCAGACAGACTGGAACCACCTGCCGAGCATGCCGGATCCACCTGCTCGACTCCCCGGAACCACCTACCTGACATGCCAAAATCACCTGCCGCCTATGCCAGAACCACTTGGCGGACACTCCGGAATCATCTGCTAGACATGCCGGAACCAGATCTCAGACACACCAGAACCATGTGCCAGAGATGCCAGAAGCACCTGCCGAGCATGCCGGAGCAACCTGCTCGACTCGCGAGAAACACCTGCCGGACACACCAAAATTACCTGCCGCGTACTCCAGAACCACCTGGCGGACACTCAGGAATCACCTGCCTCGCATGCCGGAATCACCTCTCAGACATGCTGGAAGCAGGTGCCGGACGCACCGGAAACACCTACCAGACAGACAGGACCCACCTGCCAGACATGTCGGAACCAGCTGTCGAGCACGCCGGAACCACCTGCTCTACTTGCAGGAACCATGTGCCAGACAGGCCAAAAGGAACTGGGGCTACACCAGAACCACTTACCCGACACTCCGGTATCACCTGCCTGGCATGCAAGAACCACCTCTCAGACGTGCCAGAAGCACGTGCCAGACATGCCGGAACGAACTATCGGGCAGAACGGAACCACCTGCCAGACATGCCGGAGCCACCTGCTTGACTCACCAGTACCACCTGCCGGACCGGCCACACTCAACAGCTGTCTATACAGGAACCGCCTGACAGACAGTCCGGAATCACCTACCACGCGTGCCAGAACCACCTAACAGACGTGATGGAAGCACGTGCCGGACAGGCCGGAACGACCTACAGGACAGACCGGAACCACATGCCGGACCCGCCTGAACCACCTGCTGAGCACGCCGGAACAACCTAGTCGACTCGCTGGAGCCACCTGCTGGACACGCCAACAGCACCAGCCGGCAATGCCAGAACCACTTACCAGACACTCTAGAATCACCTGCCGGGCATGCCGGAACCACCTCTCAGACTTGCCAGAAACACGTGCCAGAGATTACGGAAGCACCTGCCGAGCACGCCAGAAGCACCTGCTCGACTCGCCAGAACCACCTGCCGGACACGCAAAAATCACCTGCCGGCTACGCCACAACCAGTTGGTGAACACTTCCCAATCACCTGCCGGGCTTGCTGGAACCACCTGCCGGTCATGCCAAAATCACCTGCCAACTACGCCAGAACCACTTTGTGGACACTGCAGAAACACCTCTCTGGCCAGCCGGAACCACATCTCAGACGTGCCAGAACCATGTGCCTGAGATGCCGGAACCACACCCCGAAGAGACGGAACCACCTGCCAGACCCGCTAGAACGACATGCCTAGCACGCTGGAACCACCTGCTGGACTCGCTGGAACCACCGGCTCGACTCGCCGGAACCATTGCCGGACATGCAAAATCACCTGCCGGCTACGCCAGAACCACTTGGCGAACACTCCGGAATCACCTGCCGGGCATGGCGGAACCACCTCTCAGACATGCCGGAACCACATGCCAATGACACCGGAAGCACCTGCCGAGCACGCCAGAACCACCGGCTCGACTCGCCAAAACCACCTGCTGGACACTCCAAACTCACCTGCCGGCTACGCCACAACCATTTGGTGAACACTCCGGAATCACCTGTCGGGCATGCCGGAACCACCTCTCAGACTTGCCAGAACCATGTTCCGGACACGCCGGTACCACCTGCCGAGTATTCCGGAACCACCTGATGCACTCCCCAGAACCACCTGCTGGACACGCCAGAATCACCTGCCAGCTACGCCAGACCCACTCGGCAGACACTCCAGAATCACCTGCCGGGCTTGCTGGAACCACCTGCCGGTTACGCCAAACTCACCTGCCAGCTACGCCAGAACCACTTGGGGGACACACTGGAAACACCTGTCAGGCCAGCCGGAACCACCTCTCTGACGTGCCAGAACCATGTGCCTGAGATGCCGGAACCACACCCCGAACAGACCGAAACCACCTGCCAGACCCGCCTGAACCCCCTGGCGAGCACGCCTGATCCACCTGCTCAACTAGCTGGAACCACCTTCCTGACACGCCAAAATCACCTGCCAGGTATACCAGATCCACTTGGTGGACACTCCGGAATCAGCTCCCGGACATGCCAGAACCAGCTCTCAGACACACCAGAACCACGTGCCAGAGATGCTGGAAGCACCAGCTGAGCATGCCTGAGCCACCTGCTCGACTCGCAAGAAACACCTGTCGGACATGCCTAAATCACCTGCCAGGTACTCCAGAAACACTTGGCGGACACTCCGGAATCACCTGTCGGGCATGCCGGAACCACGTGTCAGACTTGCCAGAACCATGTTCTGGACACGCCGGTACCACCTGCCGAGAATGCCAGAACCAGCTGATCCACTCCCCAGAACCACCTACTGGACACGCCGAAATCAACTGCCGGCTACGCCAGAACCACTTGGCAGACACTCCGGAATCACATGCCAGGCATTCCGGAACCACTTCTCAGAGGTGCCAGAACCACATGCCGGAGACTCCGGAATCACCTGCCGGGCATGCCGGAACCACCTCTCAGAGGTGCCAGAACCACATGCCGGACACTCCGGAATCACCTGCCGGGCATGCCGGAACCATCTCTAAGACGTGCCACAACCACGTGCCGGAGAGACCGGAAGCACCTGCCGAGCTCGCCGGAGCCACCAGCTGGACATGCCGGAACCACCTGCCTGACAGGCCAAAATCATATGCCAGCTACGCCAAAACCACTTGGTGGACACTCCAGAATCACCTTGCGGGCATGCCGGAACCTCGTCATGCACAGATGGCAAACACCTGCCAGACCTGCCGGAAACACCTGCTCGACTCACCAGAGCCACCTGCCCGACACACCAGAAACACCTGCGGGGTACGCCAGAAACACTTGGAGGACACTCCAGGATAACCTGCCGTGCATGCCGGAAGCACCTCTCAGACGTGCCAGAACCATGTGCCGGACACGCCGGAACCACCTGCCGAGTATGCCGGAACCACCTGCTCCACTCCCCAGAACCACCTGCTGGACACGCCAAAATCACCTGCCGGCTACGCCAGAACCACTCGGCAGACACTCCGGAAGCACCTCCATGACAGACCGGAACCACCTGTCGGAGACGCCGGGACCACCTGCTTGACTCGCCAGAACCACCTGCCGGGCACGCCAGAATCAACAGCCGGCTACGCCACAACCACTTGTCGGACACTCTGGAATCACCTGCCAGGCATGCTGGAACCAGCTCTCAGAGTTGCCACAACCACATGCCGGAGACGGCGGAAGCACCTGCTGAGAATGCCGGAAGTTCCTGATCCACTCTCCAGAACCACCTGCCGGACATGCCAAAATCACCTGCCGGCTACGCCAGAACTACTTGGCAGACACTCTGGCATCACCTGCCGGGCATGCCAGCAAAACCTCTCAGAAGTGCCAGAAGCACGTGCCGGACAGGCCGGAACCATCTCCCGGAAGACTGGAAACACAGGAAAACATTCGCCAGAACCACCTGCTTGACTCACCGGTCCCACCTGCCGGACACGCCAAAATCACCTGCCCGCTACACCAGAACCACTTGGTGGACAAGCCGGAATCACGTGAAGTGCATGCCGACACAACCTCTCAGACGTGCCAGAACCTCGTGCCGGACAGCCCAGAACCACCTGCTGGACAGACCGGAACCACCTGCCAGACACGCCGGAACCACCGGCTCAACTTGCCGGAAACCTTGTCGGACATGCAAAATCACCTGCCGGCTACGCCAGAACCACTTGGCGAACACTCCGGAATCACCTGCCGGGCATGGCGGAACCACCTCTCAGACATGCCGGAACCACATGCCAATGACACCGGAAGCACCTGCTGAGCACGACAGAACCACCTGCTGGACACGCCAAAATCAACTGCCGGCTACGCCACAACCATTGTTGAACACTTCGGAATCACCTGCTGGGCTGGTTGGAACCACCTGCCGGTCACGCCAACATCACCTGCCAGCTATGCCAGAACCACTTGGCGGACACCATGGAAACACCTGTGGGCCGGCCGGAACCACCTCTCAGACGTGCCAGAACCATGTGCCTGAGATGCCGGAACCACACCCCGAACAGACCGAAACCACCTGCCAGACCCGCCTGAACCACCTGCCGAGCACGCCGGAACCACATACTCGACTCGCCGGAACCACCTACCTGACACGCCAAAATCACCTGCTGGGTATGCCAGAACCACTTGGTGGACACTCCGGAATCATCTGCCGGACATGCCAGAACCAGCTCTCAGACACACCAGAACCACGTGCCAGAGACGCCGGAAGCACCAGCTGAGCATGCCTGAGCCACCTGCTCGACTCGCAAGAAACACCTGTCGGACATGCCAAAATCACCTGCCGGGTACTCCAGAAACACTTGGCGGACACTCCGGAATCACCTGTCGGGCATGCCGGAACAACCTCTCAGACTTGCCAGAACCATGTTCTGTACACGGCGGTACCACCTTCCGAGCTCGCTGGAACCACCTGCTGGACACGCCAAAATCACCTGGCGGCTATGCCAGAACCACTCGGCAGACACTCTGGAATCACCTGCCGGGCTTGCTGGAACCACCTGCTGGTCACGCCAACATCACCTGCCAGCTACGCCAGAACCACTTGGCGGACACTCCGGAAACACCTGCCGGGCATTCCGGAACCATCTCTCAGACTTGCCAAAACCACGTGCCGGAGAGACCGGAAGCACCTGCTGAGCTCGCCGGAACCACCTGCTGGACATGCCGGAACCACCTGCCTCACAGGCCAAAATCATATGCCGGCTACGCCAAAACCACTTCGTGGACACTCCAGAATCACCTTGCGGGCATGCCGGAACCAGGTCATGGACAGACGGCAAACACCAGCCGGACCTGCCGGAACCACCTGCCGAGCACGCCGGAACCACCTGCTCGACTCACCAGAGCCACCTGCCCGACACACCAGAAACACCTGCGGGGTACGCCAGAACCACTTGGAGGACTCTCCGGGATCACCTGCCGGGCATGCCGGAACCACCTCTCAGAGGTGCCAGAACCATGTGCCGGACACGCCGGAACCACCTGCCGAGTATGCCGGAACCACATGCTCCACTCCCCAGAACCACCTGCTGGACACGCCAAAATCCCCTCTGGCTACGCCAGAACCACTCGGCAGACATTCTGGAACCGCCTCCAGGACAGACCGGAACCAGCTTCCAGACACGCCGGGACCACCTGCTTGACTCGCCAGAACCACCTGCCGGACATGCATGAATCACCAGCCGGCTATGCCACAACCACTTGTCGGACACTCCGGAATCACCTGCCGGGCATTCTGGACCCACCTGCTCGACTCGCCAGAAACACCTGCCGGACACGCCATAATCACCTGTCGGGTACGCCAGATCCACCTGGCGGACACTCCGGAATCACCTGCCGCGCATGCCGGAACCACCACTCAGACGTGCCAGAAGCACGTGCCGGACACGCCGGAAACACATACCGGACAGACCGGAACCACCTGACAGACATGCCGGAACCACCTGCTCGACTCGTAGGAACCACCCGCCAGACAGGCCAAAATCAACAGCTGGCTATGCAGGAACCACCTGGCTGACAGTCCGGAATCACCAGCCGTGCATGCAGGAGCCACCTCTCAGACGTAACAAAACCGTGTGCCGGACACGCTGGAACCACGTCCTGGACAGTCTTGAACCACCTGCCGGACACGCCTGGACCACCTGCCGAGCACGCCAGAACCACCTGCTCGACTCGCAGGACCCACGTGCCGGACACGCCAAAATGAACTGCCAGCTACACCAGAACCACTTACCCGACACTCCGGAATCACCTGCCTGGCATGCCAGAACCACCTCTCAGACGTGCCAGGAGCACGTGCTGGACATGCCGGAACGACCTATCGGACAGAACGGAACCACCTGCCAGACACGCCGGAACCACCTGCCGAGCACACCACAGCCAGCTGCTCGACTCGACGGAACCACCTGCCGGACACGCCAATATCAACTTCTGGCTATGCCAGAACCACCTGGGGGACAGTCCGGAATCACCTGCCCTCCATGGCGGAACAACCTCTCATATGTACCAGAACCACGTGTCGGACAAGCTGGAAACATGTACTGGACAGACTGGAACCGCCTGCTGGCCACGCCTGAACCACCTGCCGAGCATGACGGAACCACCTGCCGGACATGCCAAAATCACCTGTGGGCTACGCCAGACCACTTGGAGGACTCTCCGGGATGACCTGCCGGGCATGCTGGAACCACCTCTCAGACGTGCCAGAACCACGTGGCGGACTGTCCAGAATCGCCTGTTGGGCATGTTCAACCACCTCTGAGACGTACCAGAACCACGTGCCGTACATGCCGGAACCACCTACCGGACACACCGGAATCACCTTTTGGGCATGCTGGAACCACATGTCAGATGTGCCAGAAACACGTCCCGAGACGCCGGAAGCACCTGCCGAGCACGTCAGAGCCACCTGCTCAAGTCGCCTGAACCACCTGCGCGACACGCCAAAATCACCTGCCGGCTACGCCAAAACCACTTGGTGGACTCTCCGGGATCACCGGCCGGGCATGCCAGAACCACCTCTGAGACGTACCAGAACCATGTGCCAGACACACCGGAACCACATCCTGGACAGACTGGAACCACCTGCCGGACATGCCCGAACCTCCTGCCGAGAATGCAAGAAACAACTGCTCGGCTCCCAGGAAAATCCTACGGGGAAACTGTCATAGAAATGAAGGTCAAACGGCCTTTCTTGCCAGACCTTACCTCGCCAATTTAGAACTTCTGCTTCTGCCACAATTCCACCTTGCCAACCCGGCTCAGACGAAAGGCCTACATATTCCCCTTGAGCAATGGGGACGAGGCCCGGATGATTGTGGTTCCACATGCTGAGGAGGAGAGAGACAATATGCTTTTAACTAACCCCCAAGTGCAATGGTTGGGAGAGTGTCAGAAAGCACCAATGGCAGAAAGACCCCTTTACTTTACTCTCAGCCGTGCCCTCCATTGCTCTGCAGGTGGAAGGCACAAAGCACTGTCTCCATCCTTCAATGGGAGACAAGCCATAAACTGTCTTGCCTCCAGCTCTTTAGGAAGCTCACAAACAACTCGCTTTCCACAGTCCTGTTACAGCATACCAGGAACCTCTCATACAAAGTCAGATCAAACGCCATTTTGTCCCAGCCCTTAACTCGCAGCTTTAGGACTTCTGCTTCTCCCACAATTCCACCTTTCCAACCCGGCTCAGATGAAATGCCTACACCTTACCCTGAAGCAACTGGGCTGTGTCCCAAATGATTGACCGTCCACGTTTTAGGAGGCAATGGACTGCACGCCTATTTCAAACCACCATTGTGCACTGCTGGAGACAGTGTCAGAAAGCAGCTATGTCAGAAAGGCCCCTTTGCTGTCAGCCGTGCCCTCCATTGCTCTAGAGGTGAAAGGCACAAGGCACTGGCTGTGGATCCACCCCTCAATGGGAGACAAACCACATCTTGTCCTGCTTCCAGCACTTTAGGGAGTTGAGAAAAAACTCCCTTTCCAGAGTGCTCTTACAGCGTCCTGGGAACATCTCATACAAAGGAGGCTGAATGCCGTTTCTTTCCAGCACTTCACTCGACGGTCTGGAACATCTGCATCCTGCACTTTTCCACCTTGTCAACCCGGCTCAGACGAAATGCCTACATCTTCCCCTTGAGCAATGGGGACGAGGCCCGGATGATTTTGGTTCCACATGCTGAGGAGGAGACAGACAATAGGCTTTTAACCAACCGCCCATGAGCAGTGGTTGGGGTAGTGTCAGAAAGCACTAATGTCAGAAAGGCCCTTTACTCTCGGCCGTGCCCTCCATTGCTGTAGACGTGGAATGCTCATTGCACTTGCTCCACCCCCAAGGGGTGACAAGCCACAGACCATCTTCCTTCCATCTCTTTAGGATGCTGAGAACAAACTCACCTGACGTATAAAAAGGAGTCATGCCCCTTATGTGCCAGAAAACCCCGGGAGACATGCCAAAAACACTCTCCGCACACTCTCAAAGGGCCACACCTTCATGCCAGTAGGACCCAACAGGCATACCAGAAGCACCCACGTTGCATGGCAGAACCACCTGTAACCACCTGCCGGACACAGTGGAACAGCGTTTCTGACACTGCAGAACCATCTCTTCAACATGTCAGCTGCACACAATTATATGGAACAAGTTTCCAATCATAGCACAACGACATGCCAGACACATTGTAAACACCTGTTGGATATGCCACAAACAGGAGCCAGAAACACTGAAACCAGCTGAGGAGTATGAAAGAACGGGGGCCAGAAATGCCACAAGCATCTGTCTTACAAGCCAGAGCCACGAGCCCAAAAGGAAGGAAAGACCTGCCGGACACACCAAAATAACCTGCCGGTGACGCCAGAACCACTTGGCGGACCCCAGGAATCACCTGCCAGGCACGCCTGAAGCACATCACAGACGTGGCAGAACCACGTGCCGGCCATGCCAGAACCAGCTCCCGGACAGACAAGAAGCACCTGCCGGACACGCCGGAACCACCTGCCGCGCATGCCGGAACTACCTCTCACACATGCCAGAACCATGTGCCAATGGCCCCGGAAGCACCTGCCGAGCACGCCGGAACCACCTACTCGACACGCCAGAACCACCTGCCGGACACGCAAATATCACCTGCCGGCTACGCCACAACCAGTTGGTGGACTCTCTGGAATCACCTGCCGGGCATGATAGAACCACCTCTCAGACGTGCCGGAACCACGTGCCGGACACGCCGGAACCACCTGCCGGACAGACCGCAACCACCTGCTGGACATGCCAGAACCACCTGCTCGACCCCCCGGAACCACCGCTGGACATGCAAAATCCCCTGCCGGCTATGCCAGAACCACTTGCTGAACACTCCGGAATCACCTGCCGGGGATGCCGGAACCACCTGCCGGTCATGCCAAAATCACCTGCCAACTATGCCAGAACCACTTGGCAGACACTGCGAAACACCTGTCGGGCTGGCCGGAACCACATCTCAGACGTGCCAGAACCGTGCATGAGATGCCGGAACCACACCCCGAACAGAAGGAAACCACCCGCCAGACCCGCCTGAAGCACCTGCCGAGCACGCCGGAAACACCTGCTCGACTTGCCAAAAAGAGCTGCCGGACAAGCCAAAATCACCTGCCGGGTACGCCAGAACCACCTGGCGGACACTCCGGAATCACCTGCCACGCATGCCGGAACCACCTCTCAGATGTTCCGGAAGCACGTGCCGGACACGCCGGAAACACATTCCGGACAGACCGGAACCACCTGCCAGACATTCCGGAACCACCTGCCGAGAACGCCGGAGCCACCTGCTCGATTTGCCAGAACCACCAGCCAGACACGCCAAAATCAACAGCTGGCTATGCGAGAACCACCTGGCGGACAGTCCGGAATCTCCTGCTGGGCATGCAGGAAACACCTCTCAGACGTACCAGAACCACGTACCACACAAGCGGGAAACACGTACTGGACAGACTGGAACCACCTGCCGGCCACGCCTGAACCACCTGCCGAGCACGACAGAACCACCTGCCGGAAACGCCCAAATCACCTGCGGGCTACGCCAGAACCACTTGGAGGTCTCTCCGGGATGACCTGCCGGGCATGCTGGAACCACCTCTCAGGCGTGCCAGGACCACGTGGCGGACAGTCCGGAATCACCTGTTGGGCATGCGCAACCACCTCTGAGATGTACCAGAAACACATGCCATGCACACCGGAACCACCTACCGGACAGACCGGAATCACCTTTCGGGAATGCCGGAACCACCTGTCAGATGTGCCAGAAACACTTGCTGGAGACGCCGGAAGCACCTGCCGAGCACGGCGGAACCACCTGCTCAACTCTCCTGAACCACCTGCCGGACACGCAAAAATCACCTGCCGGCTACGCCAAAACCACTTTGTGGACTCTCTGGAATCACCTGCCGGGCATGATAGAACCACCTCTCAGACGTGCCAGAACCACGTGCCGTACACACCGCAACCACCTCCCGGACAGACCGGAACCACCTGCCGGACCTGCCTGAACCAAATGTTGAGCACGCCGGAACCACATGCTCGACTCGCTGCAACCACATGCAGGACATGGTACAATCAGCTGCCGGCTACGCCAGAAGCACTTGGCGGACAGTCCGGAATCCCCTGCCGGGCATGCCAGCACAACCTCTCAGAAGTGCCAGAAGCTCGTGCCAGACAGGCCAGAATCATCTCCCGGACAGACCGGAACCACAGGAAACACTCGCCGGAACCACCTGCTTGACTCACCCGTCCCACCTGCTGGACATGCCAAAATCAGCTGCCGGGTACGCCAGAACCACCTGGCGGACTCTCCGGAATCACCTGCCGCGCATGCCGGAACCACCTCTCCGACGTGCTGGATGCACGTGCCGGACATGCCGGAAATACCTAGTGGACAGACGGGAACCACCTGCCGAGCACGCCGCAGCCACCTTCTCGACTCGCCTGAACCACCTGCCGGACAGGCCAAAATCAACAGCTGGCTACGCGGGAACCACCTGGCGGACAGTCCGGAATCACCTGCCGGGCATGCCAGAACAACGTCTCAGACGTGCCAGAAGCAAGTGCCGGACATGCCACCACCACCTCCAGGGCACACCGGAACCTACCGCCAAACTTGAAGTAACCACCTGCTTGAATCTCCAGACACACCTGTTAGACACGCCAAAATCACCTGCTGGCTACACCAGAACCACTTGGTGGACAAGCTGGAATCACGTGCCGGGCATGCCAGCACAACCTATCAGACGTGCAAGAACCACGTGCCGGACACACGGGAACCACCTCCCAGACACACCAGAACCACCTGGCAGACATGCCGGAACCACCTGTTCGACTCGCCGGAACCACCGTTGGACATGCAAAATCACCTGCCGGCTATGCCAGAACCACTTGGCGGACACTCAGGAATCACCTCCCACGCATGCCGGAACCACCTCTCAGATGTGCCGGAAACATGTGCTGGACACGCCAGAAACACATACCGAACAGACCGGAACCACCTGCCAGAAACGCCGGAACCACCTGCCAAGCACGCCAGAGCCACCTGCTCGACTCGCCAGAACCACCTGCCAGACACACCAAAATCAACTGCTGGCTACGCCAGAACCACCAGGCGGACACTCCGGAATCACCTGCCGGACATGCAGGAACCAACTCTCAGACGTACCAGAACCACGTGCCGGACACGCTGAAACCACATACTGGACAGAGTGGAACCACCAGCCGGACACGCCTGGACCACCTGTCGAGCACGCCGGAACCACCTGCTTGACTCGCAGGACCCACATGCTGGACACAGCAAAATGAACTGCCGACTACACCACAACCACTTACCGGACACTCCAGAATCATCTGCCGGGCATGCCAGTACCACCTCTCAGACGTCCCAGAAGCACGTGCCGGACATGCCGGAACGACCTACCGGACAGAACGGAACCACCTGCCAGACACGCCGGAACCACCTGCCGGACAGGCCAAAATCAACTGCTGCCTATGCCAGAACCACCTGGGGGACAGTCCGGAATCACCTGCAAGCCATGCCGGAACCACCTCTCAGACGTACCACAACCATGTGCCGGACGAGCTGGAATCACGTACTGGACAGACTGGAACCACCTGCCGGCCACGCCTGAACCACCTGCCGAGCACGACGGAACCACATGCCAGACACGCCAAAATCACCTGCCGGCTACGCCAGAACCACTTGGAGGACTCTCCGGGATGACCTGCCGGGCATGCCGGAACCACCTCTCAGACGTGCCAGAACCACGGGGCGGACAATCTGGCATCACCTGTTGGGCATGCGCAACCACCTTGAGACGTATCAGAACCACGTGCCGTACACGCCAGAACCACCTACCGGAAAGACCGGAACCACCTGCCGGACACACTGGAACCATCTGTCGAGCACACCGGAACCACCTGCTCGACTCACCGTAACCAGATCCCTGACATGCCAAAATCACCTGCTGGGTATGCCAGAAGCACGTGGCTGACAGTCCAGGTTCAAATACCGGGCATACCATAACCACCTGATCCACTCGCCAGAACCACCTGCCAGACACGCCCAAATCACCTGCCAGCTGCGCCAGAACCACGTGGCAGACACTCTGGAATCACATGCCGGTCAAGCCGGAACCACCTCTCAAATGTGGAAGAACCACATACTGGAGACGCCGGAAGTACGTGTCTAGCACGCCAGAACCACCTGTGCCACTTCACAGAACCACCTGCCGGAAATGCCAAAATCACCTGCCGGCCATGCTAGAACCACTTGGCGGACACTCGGGAATCACCTGCTGGGCATGCCGGAATCACCTCTCAGACGTGCCAGCACCACGTGCCGGACACGCGGGAACCACCTACTGGAGAGAAGGGAACCACCTGCTGGACACACCGGAACCAACCGGCTGAGCACGCCAGAGCCACCTGCTCGACTAGCCGGAAACACCTGTCGGAAATGCCAAAATCACCTTCAGGCTACACCAGAACCACTTGATGGACAATATGGAATCACCTGCCAGTCATGCCGGAACCACCTCTCAGAGGTGTCAGAACGACGTGCCGTACATGCTGGACCCACCTACCGGACAGACCGGAACCACCTGCCAGACTCGCTGGAAGCACCTGCCAGCTACGTCAGAACAACTTTGTGTACAAGCCAGAATAACGTTTCAGGCATCACAGCACAACCTTTTAGGTTGTCAGAAGCACATGCTGGACACGTGGGAACCACCTCCAGGACACACCGGAACCACCTGCCGGACACGCCGGGACCACCTGTGTAACTCGTCAGAACCACCTGCCGGACACGCCAAAATCACCAGCTGGCTACGCCAGAACCACTTGTCAGACACTCCGGAATCACCTGCCGGGCATGCCGGAACCATCTCTCATACCTGCCACAACCACGTGCCGGAGAGACCGGAAGCACCTGCCCAGCTCGCCGGAAACACCTGCCGGACACGCCAAAATCACCTGCCGGCTATGCCAGAACCACGTGGCGGACAGTCCTGAATCACCTGCCAGGCATGCCGGACCCACCTCTCAGACGTACCAGAACCATGTGCCAGACATGCAAGATCCACGTCCTTAACACACTGGAACCACCTGCCGAGCACACCGTAACCACCTGCTCGACTCCCAGGACCCACCTGCTGGAAACGCCAACATCATCTGCCGGCTAGGCCAGAAGAAGTTGCCGGACATTCCGCAATCACAGGCTGGGCATGCCAGAACCACCTCTCAGACGTCCCAGAACCACACGCCCGAGACGCCGGAAGCACCTGCCGAGCTCGGCAAAACCACCAGCTCGTCTCGCCGGAACCACCTGCCGGACACGCCAAAATCACATTCCGGCTACACCAGAACCACTTAGTGGACAATCCGGAATCACCTCCCGGTCATGCCGAAACCACCTCTCAGAGGTGCCAGAACCATGTGCCGGACACGCCGGAACCATCTCCCGGACAGACCGGAACCACAGGAAACACTCGCTGGAACCACCTGCTTGATCACCGGTCCCACCTGCCGGACACGCCGAAATCACCTGCCCGCTACACCAGAACCACTTGGCGGACAAGCCGGAATCACGTGAAGGGCATGCCAACACAACCTCTCAGACGTGCCAGAAAATCGTGCCGGACACCCCAGAACCACCTGCCAGACACGCCAGAACCGCCTGCTCGACTCGCCGGAACCACCTGCCAGAGAGGCCAAAATCAACAGCTGGCTATGCCAGAACCACATGGCGGACAGTCCGGAATCTCCTGCCGGGCATGCAGGAACCAGCTCTCAGACGTACCAGAACCACGTGCCGCACAAGCTGGAAACACGTACTGGACAGACTGGAACCACCTGGCGGCCACGCCTGAACCACATGCCGAGCACGACAGAACCACCTGCCGGAAACGCCCAAATCACCTGCGGGTTACGCCAGAACCACTTGGAGGACTCTCCGGGATGACCTGCCGGGCATGCTGGAAACACCTCTCAGACATGCAAGAACCACGTGGCGGACAGTCCGAAATCACCAGTTGGGCATGCGCAACCACCTCTGAAACGTACCAGAACCATGTGCCGTACACGCCCGAACCACCTACCGGACAGATCGGAATCAGCTTTCGGGCATGCTGGAACCACCTGTCAGATGTGCCAGAAACACGTGCCGGAGACACCAGAAGCACCTGCCGAGCACGATAGAAACACCTGCTCATCTCGCCTGAACCACCTGCCGGGCACGCCAAAATCACCAGCCGGCTATGCCAAAACCACTTGGTGGACTCTCTGGAATCACCTGCCGGGCATGATAGAACCACCTCTCAGACGTGCTGGAACCACATGCTGGACACGCCGGAACCACCTCCCGGACAGACCAGAACCACCTGCCGGACGTGCCTGAACCAACTGTCGAGCACGCCGGAACCACATGCTCAACTCGCTGGAAGCACATGCCGGACATGGCAAAATCCACTGCCGGCTACGCCAGAACCTCTTGGCGGACACTCCGGAATCACCTGCCGGGCATGCCAGCACAACCTCTCCCAAGTGCCAGAAGCACGTGCTGGACAGGCCGGAACCATCTCCCGGACAGACCGGAACCACAGGAAACACTCGCCAGAACCACCTGCTTGACTCACCGGTCCACCCTGCCGGAAACACCAAGATCACCTGCCCACTACACCAGAACCACGTGGGGGAAAAGCCAGAATCACTTGAAGGGCATGCCGGCACAACCTCTCAGACGTGCCGGAACCTCGTGCCGGGAAGCCCAGAACCACCTGCCGGACAGACCACAACCACCTGCCGGACACCCCGGAACCACTGGCTCGAACCGCCGGAACCACCGCCGGAAATGCAAAATCACCTGCCGGCTACGCCAGAACCACTTGGCGAACACTCCGGAATCACCTGCCGGGCATGCCGGAACCACGTCTCAGACATGCCAGAACCACATGCCAATGACACCGGAACCACCTGCTCGACTCGCCAGAACCACCTGCGGGACATGCCAAAATCACTTGCCGGCTACGCTACAGCCAGTTGGTGAACACCTCGGAATGACCTGCTGGGCTGGCTGGAACCACCAGCCTCTCATGCCACCATCACTTGCCAGCTACCCCAGAACCACTTGCTGGACACTCCAGACGCCTGTCTGGCCGGCCGGAACCACCTCTCAGACGTGCCAGAACCATGTGCCTGAGATGCCGGAACCACACACCGAACAGACCAAAACCACCTGCCAGACCCGCCTGAACCACCTGCCGAGCATGCCTGAACCACCTGCTTGACTCGCCGGAACAACATTCCTGACACGCCAAAATCACATGCCGGGTATGCCAGAACCACTTTGTGGACACTCCAAAATCATCTGCCGGACATGCCAGAACCAGCTCTCAGACAACCAGAACCACGTGCCGGACATGCCGGAAGCACCTGCTGAGCATGCCTGAGCCACCTGCTCGACTCGCAAGAAACACCTGCCGGACACGCCAAAATCACTTGCCGGGTACGCCAGAACCACTTGGTGGACACTCCGGAATCACCTGTCGGGCATACCGGAACCACCTCTCAGACTTGCCAGAACGATGTCCTGGACATGCCGGTACCACCTGCCGGGCACGCCAGAATCAGCTCTCAGAGGTGCCAGAACCACGTGCCGGAGACTCCGGAATCACCTGCCGGGCATGCCGGAACCATGTCTCAGACGTGCCACAACCACGTGCCAGAGAGACCAGAAGCACCTGCCAAGCTCACCGGAACCACCTGCTGGACATGCCGGAACCACCTGCCTGACAGGCCAAAATCATATGCCGGCTACGCCAAAACCACTTGGTGGACACTCCAGCATCACCTTGCGGGCATGCCGGAACAACGTCATGGACAGACTGTAAACACTTGCCGGAACTGCCTGAAGCACCTGCAGAGCAAGCCGGAACCACCTGCTCGACTCACCAGAACCACCTGCCGGACACGCAAAAATCACCTGCCGGTTTCGCCAGAATCACTTGGTGGACTCTCCGGCATCACCCGCCGGGCATGCCGGAACCACCTCTGAGACATACCAGAACCACGTGCCAGACACGCTGGAACCACATCCTGGACACACTGGAACCACCTGCCATACATGCCTGAACCTGCTGCCTAGAATGCCAGAAACACCTGCTCGGCTCCCGGGAAAAACCTACGGGGAAACTGTCATAGAAATGAAGGTCAAACGGCCTTTCTTGCCAGACCTTACCTCGCCAATTTAGAACTTCTGCTTCTGCCACAATTCCACCTTGCCAACCCGGCTCAGACGAAAGGTCTACATCTTCCCCTTGAGCAATGGGGATAAGGCCCAGATGATTGTGGTTCCACATGCTGAGGAGGAGAGAGACAATAGGCTTTTAACTAACCACCAAGTGCAATGGTTGAGAGAGTGTCAGAAAGCACCAATGGCAGAAAGACCCATTTATTCTCAGCAGTGCCCTCCGTTGCTCTAGAGCAGGAAGGCACAAAGGACTTCCTCAATCCTTCAATGGGAAACAAGCCATAAACTGTCTTGCTTCCAGCTCTTTAGGAAGCTGAGAAAGAACTCGCTTTCCACAGTGCTGTTAAAGCATACGAGGAAACACTCGTACAAAGGCAGCTCAAACGCCATTTCTTCCCAGTGCTTAACTCGCCGCTTTAGGAATTGTGCTTGTGCAGCAATTCCACCTTGCCAACCCGGCTCAGACGAAATGCCTACATCTTCCCCTGAAGCAACTGGGCCGTGTCCCAAATGATTGATCGTCCACGTGCTTAGGAGGTGATAGACTTCACGCCTTTTTCCAACCACCATTGTGCACTGGTGGAGAGAGTGTTGGAAAGCAGCTATGTCAGAAAGACCCCTTTGCTCTCAGCTCTGCCCTCCATTGCTCTAGACGTGGAATGCACAATGCACTGGCTCCACCGCTCAAGGGGTGACAAGCCACAGACCATCTTCCTTCCATCTCTTTAGGAAGCTGAGAAAGAACTCCCTGTTAACAGTGCTCTTTCTGTGTCCTGGCAACATCTCATACAAAGGCAGCTGATATGCCATTTCTTTTCAGCGCTTAACTCGCCGATTTAGAACTTCTGCTTCTGCCAGATTTCCACCTTGCCAACCCCACTCAGACGAAATGCCTACATCTTCCCCTTCAGCAACAGGGACGAGGCCCAGATGATTGTGCCTCCACATGTTTAGCAAGAGCAGACAATAGGCTTTTTACAAACTGCCATTGTGCACTGGTGCAGAGAGTGTCAGAATGCACCAATGGCTGAAAGGCCCCTTTACTTAACCCTTAGCCGAGCCCTCCATTGCTCTGCAGGTGGAAGGTACAAAGCACTGCCTCCATCCTTCAATGGGAGACAAGCCATAAACTGTCTTGCCTCCAGCTCTTTAGGAAGCTCACGAACAACTCGCTTTCCACAGTCCTGTTACAGCATACCAGGAACCTCTCATACAAAGACAGCTCAAATGCCATTTTGCCCCAGCCCTTAACTCGCAGCTTTAGGACTTCTGCTCCTGCCACATTCCACCTTTCCAACCCGGCTCAGATGAAATGCCTACACCTTCCCCTGAAGCAACTGGGCTGAGTCCCAAATGATTGAGCTTCCACGCTTTTAGGAGGCAATGGACTGCACGCCTTTTTCCAACCACCATTGTGCACTGCTGGAGAGAGTGTCAGAAAGCAGCTATGTCAGAAAGGCCCCTTTGCTGTCAGCCGTGCCCTCCATTGCTCTGGAGGTGAAAGGCACAAGGCACTGGCTCTGGATCCACCCCTCAATGGGAGACAAACCACATCTTGTCCTGCTTCCAGCTGTTTAGGAAGCTGAGAAAAATCTCCCTTTCCACAGTGCTCTTACAGCGTCCTGGGAACATCTCATACAAAGGAGGCTGAACGCCGTTTCTTTCCAGAACTTCACTCTCCGGTCTGGAACATCTGCATCCTGCACATTTCCACCTTTTTCAACCCGGCTCAGACGAAATGCCTACAATTTCCCCTTGAGCAATTGGGACGAGGCCCGGATGATTGTGGTTCCACATGCTGAGGAGGAGAGAGACAATAGGCTTTTATCTAACCACCAAGTGCAATGGTTGGGAGAGTGTCAGAAAGCACCAATGGCAGAAAGACCCCTTTACTTTACTCTCAGCCGTGCCCTCCATTGCTCTAGAGGTGGAAGGCACAAAGCACCGCCTCCATCCTTCAATGGGAGACAAGCCATAAACTGTCTTGCTTCCAGCTCTTTAGGAAGCTGGGAAAGCACTCGCATTCCACAGTGCTCTTGCAGCATCCTGGGAACATCTCATACAAAGGCACCTGAACGCCGTGTCTTTTCAGCCCTTAACTCGCCAATCTGCCACATCTGCTTCTGCCGCATTTCCACCTTGTGCACCCGGCTCAGACGAAATGCCTACATCTTCCCCTTGAGCAATGGGGACGAGGCCTGGATGATTGTGGTTTCACATGCTGAGGAGGAGACAGACAATAGGCTTTTAACCAACCGCCCTTGAGCAATGGTTGGGGCAGTGTCAGAAACCACCAATTTCAGAAAGTCCCTTTACTCTTGGTCTTGCCCTCCATTCCTCTAGATGTAGGAGGCACAAGGCACTGGCACCACCCCTGAAGGGTATCAGAAAGCACCAATGATAGAAAGCCCCCTTGGCTCTCAGCCATGCCCTCCACTGCTCTGCAGGTGGAAGGGACAAAGCACTGCCTCTTTCCTTCAATGGGAGACAGGCCATAAACTGTCTTCCCTCCAGCTCTTTAGGAAGCTGAGAAAGAACTCCCTTTCCACAGTGCTGTACAGCATACGAGGTAACTCTCATACAAAGTCAGCTCAAACGCCATTTCTTCCCAGCGCTTAACTCGCCACTTTAGGACTTCTGCTTCTGCCGCAGTTCTACCTTGCCAACCTTGCTCAGACGAAATGCCTACACCTTCCCCTGAAGCAACTGAGCTGAGTCCCAAATGATTTAGCATGCACCTGCTCAGAAGGCGATAGACTGTAAGCCTTTTTCCAAACACCATTGTGCACTGGTGGAGAGAGTGTCAGAATGCAGCTATGTCAGAAAGACCCTTTTGCTCTCAGCCATGCCATCCATTGCTCTAGATTGGAATGCACAATGCATTGGCTCCACCACTCAAGGGGCCACAAGCCACAGACCATCTTCACTTCCATCTGTTTAGGAAGCTGAGAACAAACTCACCTGACGTATAAAAAGGAATCATGCCCCTTATGTGCCAGAAAACCCCGGGAGACATGCCAAAAACACCCTCCGCACACTCTCAAAGGGCCACACATTCATGCCAGTATGACCCAACAGGCATACCAGAACCACCCACGTTGCATGCCAGAACCACCTGTAACCACCTGCCGGACACAGTGGAACAGCAATTCTGACACTGCAGAACCATCTCTTCAACATGCCAGGTGCACACAATGACATGACGGAACCAGATTCCAAACATAGCACAACGACATGCCAGACACATTGTAAACACCTGTTGGATATGCCACTAACAGGAGCCAGAGACACTGAAACCAGCTGAGGAGTATGAAAGAACAGGGGCCAGAAATGCCACAAGCATCTGTCTTACAAGCCAGAGCCACGAGCCCAAAAAGCAGGAAAGACCTGCCGGACACACCAAAATAACCTGCGGGTGATACCAGAACCACTTGGCGGACACCCAGGAATCACCTGCTGGGCAGGCCTGAAGCACCTCACAGACGTGGCAGAACCACGTGCCGGACATGCCAGAACCAGCTTACGGACAGACCAGAAGCACCTGCCGGACACGCCGGAACCACCTGCCGCGCATGCCGGAACCCCCTCTCACACATGGCAGAACCATGCGCCAATGACCCCGGATGCACCTGCCTAGCACGCCAGAAGCACCTACTCGACTCGCCAGAACCACCTGCCGGACACGCAAAAATCACCTGCCGGCTATGCCACAACCAGTTGGTGGACTCTCTGGAATCACCTGCCGGGCATGATAGAACCACCTCTCGGACATGCCAGAACCACGTGCCAGACATGCCGGAACCACCTCCCGGACAGAAGGGAACCACCTGCAGGACCTGCCTGAAACAACTGTCGAGCATGCCGGAACCACATGCTCGACTCGCTGCAACCACATGCCGGACATGGCAAAATCACCGGCCGGCTACACCAGAACCCCTTTGCGGACACTCCGGAATCACGTGCCGGTCATGCCAGCACAAACTCTCAGAAGTGTCAGAAGCACGTGCCGGACAGGCCAGAACCATCTCCCGGACAGACCGGAACCACAGGAAACACTCGCCGGAACCACCTGCTCGACTCACCGGTCCCACATGCCGGACGTGCCAAAATCACCTGCCGGGTATGCCAGAACCACTTGGCGGACACTCCGGAATCATCTGCCGGACATGACGGAACCAGCTCTCAGACACACCAGAACCACGTGCCGGAGACGCCGGAAGCACCTGCCTTGCATGCCGGAGCCACCTGATCGACTCGCCAGAAACACCTGCCGCACACACCAAAATCACCTGCCAGGTACACCAGAACCACCTGGCGGACACTCCGGAATCACCTGACGCGCATGCAGGAACCACCTGTCAGATGTGCCAGAAACACGTACCGCAGACGCCGGAAGGACCTGCTGAGAATGCCTGAGCCACATGCTCGACTCGCAAGAAACACCTGCCGGTCACGCCAAAATCACCTGCTGGCTACGCCAGAACCACATGTTGGACACTCCGGAATCACCTGTCGGACATGCCGGAAACACCTCTCAGACTTGCCAGAACCATGTTCCCGACACGCCAGTACCACCTGCCGAGTATGCTGGAACCACCTGATCCACTCCCCAGAAGCACATGCTGGACACACCAAAATCACCTGCCGACTACACCACAACCAGTTGGTGTACACTTCGGAATCACCTGCCAGGCTTCCTGGAACCAACTTCTAGTCACGCCAACATCACCTGCCAGCTACGCCAGAACCACTTGGCAGACATTCCGGAAACACCTTTCGGGCCGGCCGGAACCACCTCTCAGACGTGCCAGAACCATGTGCCTGAGATGCCGGAACCACACTCCGAACAGACCGAGACCACCTGCCGGACTCGTGTGAACCACCTGCCGAGCATGCCAGAACTACCTGCTCGACTCGCCGGAACCACCTACCTGACACACCAAAATCACCTGCCGGGTATGCCAGAACCACTTGGTGCACCCTCCGGAATCACCTGTCGGGCAGGTGGAACCACCTCTCAGACTTGCCAGAACCATGTTCCGGACACGGCGGTACCACCTGCCGAGTATGCCAGAACCACCTGATCCACTCCCCAGAACCACCTGCTGGACATGCCGGGAAGACCTGCTTGACTCGCCAGAACCAGCTGCCGGACACGCCAAAATCACCAGCCGGCTACGCCACAACCACTTATCAGACACTCCAGTACCACCGGCCGAGCATGCCAGAACCACCTGCTGGACACGCCAAAATCACCTGCCGGCTACGCCAAAACCACTTGGTGGACACTCCAGAATCACCTTGCGGGCATGCCGGAACCACGTCATGGACAGACTGCAAACACCTGCCGGACCTGCCTGAACCACCTGCCGAGCACGCCGGAACCACATGCTCGACTCACCCGAGCCACCTGCCAGACACACCAGAAACACCTGCGGGGTACGCCAGAACCACTTGGAGGACTCTCTGGGGTCACCTGCCCGGCATGCCAGAACCAGCTCTCAGACACACCAGAACCACGTGCCGCAGATTCCGGAAGCAGCTGATGAGCATGCCTGAGCCACCTGTTCGACTCGCAAGAAACACCTGCCGGACTCGCCAAAATCACCTGCCGGGAACGCGAGAACCACTTGGCGGACACTCTGGAATCACCTGCTGCGCATGCCGGATCCACTTGTCAGACTTGCCAGAACCATGTTCCAGACATGCCAGTACCACCTGCCGAGTATGCCGGAACCACCTGATCCACGCCCCACAACCACCTGCTGGACACGCCAAGATCACCTGCCGGCTACGCCACAACCAGTTGGTGAACACTTCGGAATCACCTGCTGTGCATGCCGGTACCATCTCTCAGACGTGCCACAACCATGTGCTGGAGAGACCGGAAGCACCTGCCGAGCTCGCCGGAACCACCTGCTGGCCATGCCGGAACCACCTGCCTGACAGGCCAAAATCATATGCCGGCTATGCCAAAAACACTTGGTGGACACTCCAGAAACTCATTGCGGGCATGCCGAAACCACGTCATGGACAGACTGCAAACACCTGACGGACCTGCCTGAACCAACTGCCGAGCACGCCAGAGCCACCTGCCGGACACACCAGAAACATCTGCTGGGTACGCCAGAACCACTTGGAGGACTCTCTGGTGTCACCTGCCGGGCATGCCGTAACCACCTCTCAGACATGCCAGAACCATGTGCCGGACACGATGGAACAACAGCCGAGTATGCAGGAACCACCTGATCCACTCCCAAAATTACCTGCTGGACACGCCAAAATCACCTGCCGGCTACGCCACAACCAGTTGGTGAACACTTCGGAATCACCTGCCGGGCTTGCTGGTACCACCTGCCGGTCATGCCAAGATCACCTGCCAACTACGCCATAACCGCTTGGCGGACACTGCAGAAACACCTGTCAGGCCGGCCGCAACCACATCTCAGACATGCCAGAACCATGTGCATGAGATGCCGGAACCACACCCCGAACAGACAGAAACCACCTGCCAGACCCGCCGGAACCACCTGCTCGATTCGCCGAAAACACCTACCTGACACACCAAAATCACCTGCCGGGTATGCCAGAACCACTTAGCGGACACTCCAGAATCATCTGCCGGACATGCCGGAACCAGCTCTCAGAAACACCAGAAACACGTGCCGGAGACGCCGGGAGCACCTGCCGAGCACGCGGAAGCCACCTGCTCGACTCGCCGGAGCCACATGCCGGACAGGCCAAAATCAACAGCTGGCTATGTGGGAACCACCTGGCGGACAGTCCGGAATCACCTGCCGGGCATTCCGGAACCACCTCTCAGACGTGCCAGAACCACATGCCGGACACGCGGGAACCACCTACCGGACACAACGGAACCACCAGCTGGACACGCATGAACCACCTGCCGAGCATGCAGAAACCACCTGCTCGACTCGAAGGACCCATCTGTCGGACACGAAAAAATCACCTGCTGGCTATGTCAGAACCACTTGCCGGAGTTTCTGGAATCACCTGCTAGGAATGCCGGACCCACATCTCAAATGTGCCAAAATCAAGGGCCGGAGACGCCAGAAGCACCTGCCGAACTAGCCGGAAACACCTGCTCGAATCGTTGGAACCACCTCTGGGACACGCCAAAATCACCTGCGGGCTATGCCAGAACCACTTGTTGGATAATCCGGAATCACCTGCCGGACATGCCAGAACCACCTTTCAGACGTGCCGGAACCACGGGCCGGACACGCTGAAACCACCTCCCGGACAGACTGGAAGCACCTGGCGCCCACGCCTGAACCACCTGCCGAGCATGCCGGAACCACCTGCTGGATATGCCAAAATCACCTGTGGGCTACTCCAGAACCACTTAGAGGACTCTCCGGTATCCCCTGCAGGGCATGCCGGTACCACCTCTTAGATGTGGCTGAACCACGTAGCGGACAGTCCAGAATCACCTGCCGGGCATGCAGGAACCACCTCTCAGACGTAACAGAACCACATGCCGGACACGCTGGAACCACGTCCTGGACAGACAGGAACCACATTCCGGACAAGCCTGGACCACCTGCCCAGCATGCCGGAACCACCTGCTCGAGTCGCTGCAACCACATGACGGACATGGCAAAATCACCTGCCGGCTATGCCAGAACCACTTGGCGGAAACTCCGGAGTCACCTGCCGGGCATGCCAGCACAACCTCTCAGAAGTGCCAGAAGCACATGCCGGACAGGCCGGAACCATCTCCCGGACAGACCAGAACCACAGGAAACACTCGCCGGAACAACCTGCTTGACTCACCGGTCCCACCTGCCGGACACACCAAAATCACCTGCCCGCTACGCCAGAACCACTTGGGGGACAAGCCGGAATCACGTGAGGGGCATGCCGGCACAGCCTCTTAGACATGCCAGAACCTCGTGCCGGAAACCCCAGAACCACCTGCCGGACAGACAGGAAAAACCTGCCGGACACGCCGGAACCACCGGCTCGACCCGCCGGAACCACCGCCGGACATGTAAAATCACCTGCCGGCTATGCCAGAACCACTTGGCAAACACTCCGGAATCACCTGCCGGGCATGCCGTAACCACCTCTCAGACATGCCAGAACCACGTGGCAATGACCCCGGAGGCACCTGCCGAGCACGCTGGAACCACCTGCTCGACTCGCCAGAACCACCTGCCGGACACGCAAAAATCATCTGCCGGCTATGCCACAACCAGTTGATGAACACTTTGGAATCACCTGCCGGGCTTGCTAGAACCACCTGCCGGTCATGCCAAAATCACCTGCCTACTATGCCAGAACCGCTTGGCGGACACTGCGGAAACACCTGTCGGGCTGGCTGCAACCATATCTCAGACGTGCCAGAACCATGTGCATGAGATGCCGGAACCACACCCCGAACAGATGGAAACCACCTGCCAGACACGCCTGAACAACCTGCAGAGCACGCCGGAACCACCTGCTCGGCTCGCCGGAAACACCTACCTGACACGCCAAAATCACCTGCCGGGTATGCCAGAACCACTTGGCGGACACTCCGGAATCATCTACCGGACATGCCAGAGCCAGCTCTCAGACACACCAGAACCACGTTCCGGAGACACCGAGCACCTGCCGAGCATGCCGAAGCCACTAGCTTGACTTGCCAGAAACACCTGCCGGATACGCCAGAACCCCCTGGCGGACACTCCGGAATCACCTGCCGTGCATGCCGGAACCACCTCTCAGACGTGTCGGAAGCACGTGCCGGACACCCCAGAAACACCTACTGGACAGAGCGGAACCACCTGCCGAGCATGCCGGAGCCTCCTGCTCGACTCGCCGGAACCACCTGCCGGAAAGTCCAAAATCAACAGCTGGCTATGCGGGAACCACCTGGCGGACGGTCCGGAATCACCTGCCGGGCATGCAGGAACCACCTCTCAGATGTAACAGAACCACGTGCCAGACACGCTGGAACCACGTCCTGGAAAGACTGGAACCACCTGCCGGAAACGCCTGGACCACCTGCCGAGCACGCCGGAACCACCTGCTCGACTCGCAGGACCCACGTGCCGGACACACCAAAATGAACTGCCGGCTACACCAGAGACACTTACCCGACACTCCGGAATAAGATGCCTGGCATGCCAGAGCCACCTCTCAGATGTGCCAGAAGCACATGCCAGAAATGCCGGAAAGACCTATCGGACAGACCAGAACCACATGCCTGACATGCCGGAACCACCTGCCAAGCACGCCGGAGCCACCTGCTCGACTCCCCGGAACCACCTGCCGGACAGGCCAAAATCAACAGCTGGCTGTGCGGGAACCACCTGGCGGACAGTCCGGAATCACCTGCCTGGCATGCCAGAACCACTTCTCAAACGTGCCAGAAGCCCGTGCCGGACATGCCGGAATGACCTATCGGACAGAACGGAGCCACCTGCCAGACTCGCCGGAACCACCTGCCGGAAAGGCAAATATCAACTGCTGGCTATGCCAGAACCACCTGGGGGAAAGTCCAGAATCACCTGCCAGCCATGGCGGAACCACCTCTCAGACGTACCAGAACCACGTGCCGGACAAGCTGGAAACACGTACTGGACAGACTGGAACCACCTGCTGGCCACGCCTGAACCACCTGCCGAGCACGACGGAACCACCTGCTGGACACGCCAAAATCGCCTGTGGGCTACGCCAGAACCACTTGGAGGACTCTCCGGGATGACCTGCCGGGCATGCTGGAACCACCTCTGAGACGTGCCAGAACCACGTGCCGTGCACGCCGGAACCACCTACCGGACAGACCGGAATCACCTTTTGGGCATTCCGGAACCACCTGTCAGATGTGCCAGAAACACGTGACAGAGACGCTGGAAGCACTTGCTGAGCTCGCCGGAACCACCTGCCGGACAAGCTAGAATCACCTGTCGGCTATGCCAGAAACACTTGGTGGACAATCTGGAATCAGCTGCTGGGCATGCCGGAGCCACCTCTCAGACGTGCCAGAAGAATAGGTCGGACACAAAAGATCCACGTCCTTAACACACTGGAACCACCTGCCGAGCACGCCGTAAACACCTGCTCAACTCCCAGGACCCACCTGCTGGACACGCCAAAATCACCTGCCGGCTAGGCCGAACAACTTGCCGGACATTCTGGAATCACAGGCTGGGCATGCTGGAACCACCTCTCAGATGTGTCAGAACCATGTGCTGGACACGCCGGAACCACCTGCCGAGTATGCCAGAACCACCTGATCCACTCCCCAGAACCACCCAACGGAGATGCCAAAATCCCCTGCGGGCTAAGCCAGAACCACTTGGCAGACACTCCAGAATCACCTGCTGGGCATGCCGGAACCACCTCTCAGACGTGCCATAACCAGGTGCTGGACACGCCGGAACGACCTGCCGAGTATGCCGGAACCACCTGATCCACTCCCCAGAACCACCTGCTGGACACGCCAAAATCACCTGCTGGCTATGCCAGAACCACTTGCTGGACACTCTGGAATCACCTGCTGGGCATGCCAGAACCACCTCTCAAACCAGACAGAACCACTTGCTGGAGATGCCGGAAACACCTGCCGAGCAAGCCGGAACGACCAGCTCGACATGCCGGGACCACCTCCGGACATGCCAAAATCACCTGCCGGCTATGCCAGAATCACTTGGAGGACTCTCCGGAATCACCTGCCGGGAATGCCAGAACCCCCTCACAGAAGTGCTGGAACCATGTGGGGGACAGTCCAGAATCACCTGCCAGGCATCCCGGAACAACCTCTGAGACGTACCAGAACCACTTGCTGGACATGGCAGAACCACGTCCTGGACAGTCTGGAACCACCTGCCGGACACGCCTGAACCAACCGCCGAGCATGCAGGAACCACCTGCTCGACACGCAGGAACCTCTTATTGGACATGCCAAAATCACATGCTGGCTGCGCCAGAACCAGTTGTCGGAAACTCCAGAATCACCTGCCAGGCATGCCGGAACCACCTCTCAGACCTGCCAGAACCACGTGGCTGACAGTCCAGAATCCCCTGCCGTGCATGCGGGAACCACCTCTCAGAAGTACCAAACCACGTGCCGGACATGCCGGAACCCCCTACCGGAAAGTCCGGAACCACCTGCCAGACACACCAGAACCACCTGCCGAGCACGCCGGACCCACCTGCTCGACTCACAGGAACTTCCTTCCAGACACGCCAAAATCACCTGCCAGACACGCCAAAATAACATGCCGCCTACGCCAGAACAACTTGCTGGACACTGCAGAATCACCTGCCAGGCATGCCAGAACCACCTGTCAGACGTGCCAGTAGCACATGCCAGAGACGTCGGAGGCACCTGCCGAGCACACCGGAACCACCTGCTCAACTCGCTGGAACCAGCAGCCGGACATGCCAAAATCACCTGCTGGCTACGCCACAACCACTTGGCGTACTCTCTGGAATCACCTGCCAGGCATGATAGAACCACCTCTCAGACGTGCCGGAACCACGTGCCAAAGACACCGGAAGCACCTGCCGAGCACGCGGAACCACCTGCTCAACTCGCCTGAACCACCTGTTGGACACGCAAAAATCATCTGCCGGCTATGCCACAACCAGTTGGTAAACACTTCGGAATCACCTGCTGGGCTTGCTGACCACCTGCCCGTCATGCCAAACTCACCTGCCAACTACGCCAGAACCGCTTGGCGGACACTGCGGAAACACCTGTCGGGCCTGCCGCAACCACATCTCAGATATGCCAGAACCATGTGCATGAGATGCTGGAACCACACCCCGAACAGACGGAAACCACCTGCCAGACCCGCCTGAACCACCTGCGAGCACGCCGGAACCACCTGCTCGACTCGCCGGAACCACCTACCTGACACGCCAAAATCACCTGCCGGGTACGCCAGAACCACCTGGCGGACACTCCAGACTCACCTGCCGCGAATGCCGGAACCACCTCTCAGACGTGCCGGAAGCATGTGCCAGACACGCCGGAAACACCTACCAGACAGACCGGAACCAGCTGCCGCGCACGCCGCAGCCACCTGCTCGATTCGCCGGAACCACCTGCCGGAGAGGCCAAAATCAACAGCTGGCTATGCGGGAACCACCTGGCAGACAGTCCGGAATCACCTGCCGGGCATGCAGGAACCACCTCTCAGACGTAACAGAACCAGGTGCCGGACACGCTGGAACCACGTCCTGGACAGACTGGAACCACCTGCCGGACACACCTGGACCACCTGCCGAGCACGCCGGAACCACCTGCTCGACTCGCCAGAAACACCTGTCGGACAAGCCAAAATCACCTACCGGGTACGCCAGAACCACCTGGCGGACACTCCAGAATCACCTGCCATGCATGCCGGAACCACCTCTCAGACGTGCCGGAAGCACGTGCCGGACACGCCGGAAACACCTACCAGACATACCGGAACCAGCTGCCGAGCACGCCGCAGCCACCTGCTTGACTCGCCGGAACCACCTGCCGGACAGGCCAATATCAACTGCTGGCTATGCCACAACCAGTTGGTGAACACTTCGGAATCACCTGCCGGGCTTCCTGGAACCACCTGCCGGTCATGCCAAAATCACCTACCAACTACGCCAGAACCACTTGGCGGACACTGGGGAAACACCTGTCGGGCCGGCTGCAACCACATCTCAGACGTGCCAGAACCATGTGCATGCGATGCCGGAACCACACCCCGAACAGAGGGAAACCACCTGCCTGACCCGCCTGAACCACCTGCCGAGCACGCCGGAACCACCTGCTCGACTCGCCGGAAACACCTGCCCGAGTCGCCAAAATCACCTACCGGCTACGCCACAACCAGTTGGTGAACACTTCGCAATCACCTACCGGGCTTGCTTGAACCATCTGCCAGTCATGCCAAAATCACCTGCAAACTATGCCAGAACCGCTTGGCGGACACTGCAGAAACACCTGTCGGGCCGGCCGCAACCACATCTCAGACGTGCCAGAACCATCTGCATGAGATGCCGGAACCACACCCCGAACAGACGGAAACCACCTGCCAGACCTGCCTGAACCACCTGCCGAGCACGCTGGAACCACCTGCTCGGCTCGCCAGAAACACCTGCCTGACACGCCAAAATCACCTGCCAGGTATGCCAGAACCACTTGGCGGACACTGCGGAATCATCTGCCAGGCATGCCGGAACCAGCTCTCAGACACACCAGAAACACGTGCCGGAGACGCCGGGAGCACCTGCCAAGCATGCCGGAGCCACCTGCTCGACTCGCCAGAAACACCTGTCGGACACGCCAAAATCACCTACCGGGTACGCCAGAACCACCTGGCGGACACTCCAGAATCACCTGCCGCGCATGCCAGAACCACCTCTCAGACGTGCCGGAAGCACGTGCCGGACACGCCGGAAACACCTACCAGACAGACCGGAACCAGCTGCCGAGCACGCCGCAGCCACCTGCTCGACTCGCCGGAACCACCTGCCGGACAGGCCAAAATCAACAGCTGGCTATGCGGGAACCACCAGGCGGACAGTCCAGAATCACCTGCCAGGCATGCAGGAACCACCTCTCAGACATAACAGAACCATGTGCCGGACATGCTGGAACCACGTCCTGGACAGTCTGGAACCATCTGCCGGAGACGCCTGGATCACCTGCCGAGCACGCCGGAACCACCTGCTGGACTCGCGGGACCCATGTGCCGGACAAGCCAAAATGAACTGCCGGCTACACCTGAACCACTTACCCGACACTCCGGAATCACCTGCCAGACATGCTGGGAACATCTGCCGAGCACGCCGGAACCACCTTCTTGACTCGTGGGACCCATGTGCCGGACACGCCAAAATGAACTGCCGGCTACACCAGAACCACTTACCCGACACTCAGGAATCACCTGCCATGCATGCCGGAACCACCTCTCAGACGTGCCGGAAGCACGTGCCGGACACGCCGGAAACACCTACCAGACAGACCGGAACCAGCTGCCGAGCACGCCGCAGCCACCTGCTTGACTCGCCGGAACCACCTGCCGGACAGGCCAATATCAACTGCTGGCTATGCCACAACCAGTTGGTGAACACTTCGGAATCACCTGCCGGGCTTCCTGGAACCACCTGCCGGTCATGCCAAAATCACCTACCAACTACGCCAGAACCACTTGGCGGACACTGGGGAAACACCTGTCGGGCCGGCTGCAACCACATCTCAGACGTGCCAGAACCATGTGCATGCGATGCCGGAACCACACCCCGAACAGAGGGAAACCACCTGCCTGACCCGCCTGAACCACCTGCCGAGCACGCCGGAACCACCTGCTCGACTCGCCGGAAACACCTGCCCGAGTCGCCAAAATCACCTACCGGCTACGCCACAACCAGTTGGTGAACACTTCGCAATCACCTACCGGGCTTGCTTGAACCATCTGCCAGTCATGCCAAAATCACCTGCAAACTATGCCAGAACCGCTTGGCAGACACTGCAGAAACACCTGTCGGGCCGGCCGCAACCACATCTCAGACGTGCCAGAACCATCTGCATGAGATGCCGGAACCACACCCCGAACAGACGGAAACCACCTGCCAGACCTGCCTGAACCACCTGCCGAGCACGCTGGAACCACCTGCTCGGCTCGCCAGAAACACCTGCCTGACACGCCAAAATCACCTGCCAGGTATGCCAGAACCACTTGGCGGACACTGCGGAATCATCTGCCAGGCATGCCGGAACCAGCTCTCAGACACACCAGAAACACGTGCCGGAGACGCCGGGAGCACCTGCCAAGCATGCCGGAGCCACCTGCTCGACTCGCCAGAAACACCTGTCGGACACGCCAAAATCACCTACCGGGTACGCCAGAACCACCTGGCGGACACTCCAGAATCACCTGCCGCGCATGCCAGAACCACCTCTCAGATGTGCCGGAAGCACGTGCCGGACACGCCGGAAACACCTACCAGACAGACCGGAACCAGCTGCCGAGCACGCCGCAGCCACCTGCTCGACTCGCCGGAACCACCTGCCGGACAGGCCAAAATCAACAGCTGGCTATGCGGGAACCACCAGGCGGACAGTCCAGAATCACCTGCCAGGCATGCAGGAACCACCTCTCAGACATAACAGAACCATGTGCCGGACATGCTGGAACCACGTCCTGGACAGTCTGGAACCATCTGCCGGAGACGCCTGGATCACCTGCCGAGCATGCCGGAACCACCTGCTGGACTCGCGGGACCCATGTGCCGGACAAGCCAAAATGAACTGCCGGCTACACCTGAACCACTTACCCGACACTCCGGAATCACCTGCCAGACATGCTGGGAACATCTGCCGAGCACGCCGGAACCACCTTCTTGACTCGTGGGACCCATGTGCCGGACACGCCAAAATGAACTGCCGGCTACACCAGAACCACTTACCCGACACTCAGGAATCACCTGCCTGGCATGCCAGAACCACCTCTCAGACTTGCCAGAAGCACGTGCTTTACATGCCGGAACGACCTACAGGACAGACCAGAACCACCTGCCAGAGATGGCGCAACCACCTGCCGAGCATGCCGGAGCCACCTGCTCGACTCGCCAGAACCACCTGCTGGACAGGCCAAAATCAACAGATGGCTATGCGGGAACCAACTGGCAGACAGTCCGGAATCACCTGCCGGGCATGCCAGAACCACTTCTAAGACGTGCCAGAAGCTCGTGACGGACATGCCGGAACGACCTATCGGACAGAACGGAAACACCTGCCAGACACGCCAGAACCACCTGCCGGACAGGCCAATATCAACTGCTGGCTATGCCAGAACCACCTGGGGGACAGTCCAGAATCACCTGCAAGCCATGGCGGAACCACCTCTCAGACATGCCGGAAGCACGTGCCGGACACTCCGGAACCACCTACTGGACAGACTGGAGCCACCTGCCTGACCGCCTGAACCACCTTCTGAGCACGCCAGAACCTGATGGACTCGCTGGATCCACCTGCTGGACATGCCAAAATCACGAGCCGGATATGCCAGCACCACTTGCCGGACACTCTGGAATCACCTGCAGGGCATGCGGGAACCACCTCTCAGATGTGCCAGAACCACATGCCGCAGACTCCGGAATCACCTGCCGGGCATGCCGGAACCACTTATCAGATGTGGCAGAACCACATGCCAGAGACTCCGGAATCACCTTTCGGGCATGCCGGAAACACCTCTCAGACTTGACAGAACCATGTTCCAGACACGCCGGTACCACCTGCCGAGTATGCCGGAACCACCTGATCCACTCCCCAGAACCACCTGCTGGAGACGCCAAAATCACCTGCCGGCCATGCCAGAACCACTCGGCAGACACTCCGGAATCACCTGCCAGGCATGCCGGAACCACGTCTCAGAGGTGCCGGAACCACACGCCGGAGACTCCGGAATCTGCTGCAGGGAATGCCGGAACCATCTCTCAGACGTGCCACAACCACATGCCGGAGAGACCGGAAGCAACTGCCGAGCTCGCCGGAACCACCTGCTGGCCATGCCTGAACCACCTTCCGAGCACGATGGAACCACCTGCCGGACACGCCAAAATCACCCGCGGGCTACGCCAGAACCACTTGGAGGACTCTCCGGGATGACCTGCCACGCATGCTGGAACCACCTCTCAGACGTGCCAGGACCAGGTGGCGGACAGTCCGGAATCACCTGTTGGGCATGGGCAACCACCTCTGAGACGTACCAGAACCATGTGCTGTGCACGCCGGAACCACCTACCGGACAGACCGGAATCACCTTTCGGGCATGCCGGAAGCACCTGTCAGATGTGCCAGAATCACGTGCCGGAAGCACCTGCCGAGCACGTCGGAACTACCTGCTCGACTCGCCTGAACCACCTGCCGGACACGACAAAATCACCTGCCGGCTATGCCAAAACCACTTGGTGGACTCTCTGGAATCACCTGCCGGGCATGATAGAACCACCTCTCAGACGTGCCGGAACCACGTGCTGGACACGCCGGAACCAACGCCCGGACAGTCCGGAACCACCTGCCAGACCTGCCTGAACCAACTGTCGAGCACGCCGGAACCACATGCTCGACTCGCTGCTACCACATGCCGGACATGGCAAAATCACCTGCCGCCTATGCCAGAACCACTTGGCGGACACTCCAGAATCACCTGCCGGGCATGCCAGCACAACCTCTCAGAAGTGCCAGAAGCATGTGCTGGACACGCCGGACCCACCTCCACGACAGACCACAACCAAATGCCAAACTCGCCGGAACCACCTGCTCGACTCGCCGGACCCACCTGCCGGATACACCAAAATCACCTGTCGGCTATGCCAGAACCACTTGCCGGACACTCGGAATCACCTGCCGGGCATGCCGGAACCACCTCTTAGACGTACCACAACCACGTGCTGGACACGCTGGAACCACGTCCTGGAGAAACTGGAACCACCTGCTGGCCCCACCTGAACGACATGCTGAGCACGCTGGAAACACCTGCTCGACTCGCAGTACCAACTGCCGGACATGCCAAAATCACCTGCCCGCTACGCCAGAACCACTTGCCAGACACTCCGGAATCACCTGCCGGGCATGCCAGAACCACCTGGCGGACAGTCCGGAAACACCTGCCGGGCATACCGGAACCACGTCTCAGATGTTCCAGAACCGCATGCCTAGACGCCAGAATCATCTGCCGAGCAGGCCGCAGACGCCTGCTCGACTCGCCGGAACCACCTGCCAGACACGGCAAAATCACCTGCCGTCTACACCAGAACCACTTACTGGAGACTCTGGAATCACCTGCCGGGCATGACAGCACAACCTCTCAGACGTGCCTGAAGCACATGCATGACACGCCGGAACCATCTCCAGGACAGACCGGAACGAACTGCCAAACTCGCCGGAACCACCTGCCTGACTCACTGGACCCACCTGCCGGACACGCCAAAATCACCTGTTGGCTACGACAGAAGCACTTGCTGGACACTCCGGAATCACCTGCCGGGCATGCCAGAACCACCTCTCAGACGTGCCAGAACCACGTGCCGGAGACTCCAGAATCACCTGCCGAGCATGCCGGAGCCTCCCGCTCGACTCTCCGGAACCACCTGCTGGACACAGCAAAATCACCTGCCGGCTACACCAGAACCAATAGCCAGATACTCCAGAATCACCTGAGGGCATGTCAGAACAACGTCTCAGACGTGCCAGAAGCAAGTGCCGGACATTCCACCACCACCTCCAGGAAACACTGGAACCTACCGCCAAACTCGACGTAACCACCTGCTTGAATCTCTGGACCCACATGTTAGACACGCCAAAATCACCTGCTGGCTACACCAGAACCACTTGGTGGACAAGCCGGAATCACATACCGGGCATGCCAGCACAACCTATCAGACGTGCAAGAACCACGTGCCGGACACGCGGGAACCACCTCCCAGACACACCAGAACCACCTGGCAGACATGCCGGAACCACCTGTTCGACTCGCCGGAACCACCGCTGGACATGCAAAATCACCTGCCGGCTATGCCAGAACCACTCGGCGGACACTCCGGAATCACCTGCCACGCATGCCGGAACCACCTCTCAGATGTGCCGGAAACATGTGCCGGACACGTCAGAAACACATACCGAACAGACCGGAACCACCTGCCAGAAACGCCGGAACCACCTGCCAAGCACGCCAGAGCCACCTGCTCGACTCGCCAGAACCACCTGCCAGACACACCAAAATCAACTGCTGGCTACGCCAGAACCACCAGGCGGACACTCCGGAATCACCTGCCGGACATGCAGGAACCAACTCTCAGACGTACCAGAACCACGTGCCGGACACGCTGAAACCACATACTGGACAGAGTGGAACCACCAGCCGGACACGCCTGGACCACCTGTCGAGCACGCCGGAACCACCTGCTTGACTCGCAGGACCCACATGCTGGACACAGCAAAATGAACTGCCGGCTACACCACAACCACTTACCGGACACTCCAGAATCACCTGCCGGGCATGCCAGTACCACCTCTCAGACGTCCCAGAAGCACGTGCCGGACATGCCGGAACGACCTACCGGACAGAACGGAACCACCTGCCAGACACGCCGGAACCACCTGCCGGACAGGCCAAAATCAACTGCTGCCTATGCCAGAACCACCTGGGGGACAGTCCGGAATCACCTGCAAGCCATGCCGGAACCACCTCTCAGACGTACCACAACCATGTGCCGGACGAGCTGGAATCACGTACTGGACAGACTGGAACCACCTGCCGGCCACGCCTGAACCACCTGCCGAGCACGACGGAACCACATGCCAGACACGCCAAAATCACCTGCCGGCTACGCCAGAACCACTTGGAGGACTCTCCGGGATGACCTGCCGGGCATGCCGGAACCACCTCTCAGACGTGCCAGAACCACGGGGCGGACAATCTGGCATCACCTGTTGGGCATGCGCAACCACCTTGAGACGTATCAGAACCACGTGCCGTACACGCCAGAACCACCTACCGGAAAGACCGGAACCACCTGCCGGACACACTGGAACCATCTGTCGAGCACACCGGAACCACCTGCTTGACTCACCGTAACCAGATCCCTGACATGCCAAAATCACCTGCTGGGTATGCCAGAAGCACGTGGCTGACAGTCCAGGTTCACATACCGGGCATACCATAACCACCTGATCCACTCGCCAGAACCACCTGCCAGACATGCCCAAATCACCTGCCAGCTGCGCCAGAACCACTTGGCAGACACTCTGGAATCACATGCCGGTCAAGCCGGAACCACCTCTCAAATGTGGAAGAACCACATACTGGAGACGCCGGAAGTACGTGTCTAGCATGCCAGGACCACCTGTGCCACTTCACAGAACCACCTGCCGGAAACGCCAAAATCACCTGCCGGCCATGCTAGAACCACTTGGCGGACACTCGGGAATCACCTGCTGGGCATGCCGGAATCACCTCTCAGACGTGCCAGCACCACGTGCCGGACACGCGGGAACCACCTACTGGAGAGAAGGGAACCACCTGCTGGACACACCGGAACCAACCGGCTGAGCACGCCAGAGCCACCTGCTCGACTAGCCAGAAACACCTGTCGGAAATGCCAAAATCACCTTCAGGCTACACCAGAACCACTTGATGGACAATATGGAATCACCTGCCAGTCATGCCGGAACCACCTCTCAGAGGTGTCAGAACGACGTGCCGTACATGCTGGGCCCACCTACCGGACAGACCGGAACCACCTGCCAGACTCGCTGGAAGCACCTGCCAGCTACGTCAGAACAACTTTGTGTACAAGCCGGAATAACGTTTCAGGCATCACAGCACAACCTTTTAGGTTGTCAGAAGCACATGCTGGACACGTGGGAACCACCTCCAGGACACACCGGAACCACCTGCCGGACACGCCGGGACCACCTGTGTAACTCGTCAGAACCACCTGCCGGACACGCCAAAATCACCAGCCGGCTACGCCAGAACCACTTGTCAGACACTCCGGAATCACCTGCCGGGCATGCCAGAACCATCTCTCATACCTGCCAAAACCACGTGCCGGAGAGACCGGAAGCACCTGCCCAGCTCGCCGGAAACACCTGCCGGACACGCCAAAATCACCTGCCGGCTATGCCAGAACCACGTGGCGGACAGTCCTGAATCACCTGCCAGGCATGCCGGACCCACCTCTCAGACGTACCAGAACCATGTGCCAGACATGCAAGATCCACGTCCTTAACACACTGGAACCACCTGCCAGAAACGCCGGAACCACCTGCCAAGCACGCCGGAGCCACCTGCTCGACTCGCCGGAGCCACCTGCCAGACACACCAAAATCAACGGCTGGCTACGCCAGAACCACCAGGCGGACACTCCGGAATCACCTGCCGGACATGCAGGAACCACCTCTCAGACGTACCAGAGCCACGTACCGGACACGCTGGAACCACATCCTGGACAGACTGGAACCACCTGCCAGACCCGCCTGGACCACCTGCCGAGCACGCCGGAACCACCTGCTTGACTCGCAGGACCCACATGCTGGACACAGCAAAATGAACTGCCGGCTACACCAGAACCACTTACCGGACACTCCGGAATCACCTGCCTGGCATGCCAGTACCACCTCTCAGACGTGCCAGAAGCACATGCCGGACATGCCGGAACAACCTACCGGACAGAACGGAACCACCTGCCAGACACGCCGGAACCACCTGCCGGACAGGCCAAAATCAACTGCTGGCTATGCCAGAACCACCTGGGGGACAGTCCGGAATCACCTGCAAGCCATGCCGGAACCACCTCTCAGACGTACCACAACCATGTGCCGGACGAGCTGGAAACACGTACTGGACAGACTGGAACCACCTGCCGGCCACGCCTGAACCACCTGCCAAGCACGATGGAATCACCCGCCGGACATGCCAAAATCACCTGCCGGCTACGCCAGAACCACTTGGAGAACTCTCCGGGATGACCTGCTGGGCATGCCGGAACCACCTCTCAGACGTGCCAGAACCACGGAGCGGACAATCTGGAATCACCTGTTGGGCATGCGCAACCACCTTGAGACGTATCAGAACCACGTGCCGTACACGCCAGAACCACCTACCGGAAAGACCGGAACCACCTGCCGGACACACTGGAACCATCTGTCGAGCACACCGGAACCACCTGCTCGACTCACCGTAACCAGATCCCTGACATGCCAAAATCACCTGCTGGGTATGCCAGAAGCACGTGGCTTACAGTCCAGGTTCAAATACCGGGCATGCCATAACCACCTGATCCACTCGCCAGAACCACCTGCCAGACACGCCCAAATCACCTGCCGGCTGCGCCAGAACCACGTGGCAGACACTCTGGAATCACATGCCGGTCAAGCCGGAACCACCTCTCAAATGTGGAAGAACCACATATCGGAGACGCCGGAAGTACTTGTCGAGCATGCCAGAACCACCTGTGCCACTTCACAGAACCACCTGCCGAAAACACCAAAATCACCTGCCGGCCATGCTAGAACCACTTGGCGGACACTCGGGAATCACCTGCTGGGCATGCCGGAATCACCTCTCAGACGTGCCAGCACCACGTGCCGGACATGCGGGAACCACCTACTGGAGAGAAGGGAACCAACTGCTGGACACGCCGGAACCAACCGGCCGAGCACGCCAGAGCCACCTGCTCGACTAGCCAGAAACACCTGTCGGAAACGCCAAAATCACCTGCTGGCCATGCTAGAACCACTTGGCGGACACTCGGGAATCACCTGCTGGGCATGCCGGAATCACCTCTCAGAGGTGTCAGAACGAGGTGCCGTACACGCTGGGCCCACCTACCGGACAGACCGGAACCACCTGCCAGACTCGCCGGAAGCACCTGCCAGCTACGTCAGAACAACTTTGTGTACAAGCTGGAATAACGTTTCGGGCATCGCGTCACAACCTTTTAGATGTGTCAGAAGCACATGCTGGACACGTGGGAACCACCTCCAGGACACACCGGAACCACCTGCCGGACACGCCGGGACCACCTGTGTAACTCGTCAGAACCACCTGCCGGACACGCCAAAATCACCAGCCGGCTACGCCAGAACCACTTGTCAGACACTCCGGAATCACCTGCCGGGCATGCCAGAACCATCTCTCATACCTGCCAAAACCACGTGCCGGAGAGACCGGAAGCACCTGCCCAGCTCGCCGGAAACACCTGCCGGACACGCCAAAATCACCTGCCGGCTATGCCAGAACCACGTGGCGGACAGTCCTGAATCACCTGCCAGGCATGCCGGACCCACCTCTCAGACGTACCAGAACCATGTGCCAGACATGCAAGATCCACGTCCTTAACACACTGGAACCACCTGCCAGAAACGCCGGAACCACCTGCCAAGCACGCCGGAGCCACCTGCTCGACTCGCCGGAGCCACCTGCCAGACACACCAAAATCAACGGCTGGCTACGCCAGAACCACCAGGCGGACACTCCGGAATCACCTGCCGGACATGCAGGAACCACCTCTCAGACGTACCAGAGCCACGTACCGGACACGCTGGAACCACATCCTGGACAGACTGGAACCACCTGCCGGACCCGCCTGGACCACCTGCCGAGCACGCCGGAACCACCTGCTTGACTCGCAGGACCCACATGCTGGACACAGCAAAATGAACTGCCGGCTACACCAGAACCACTTACCGGACACTCCGGAATCACCTGCCTGGCATGCCAGTACCACCTCTCAGACGTGCCAGAAGCACATGCCGGACATGCCGGAACAACCTACCGGACAGAACGGAACCACCTGCCAGACACGCCGGAACCACCTGCCGGACAGGCCAAAATCAATTGCTGGCTATGCCAGAACCACCTGGGGGACAGTCCGGAATCACCTGCAAGCCATGCCGGAACCACCTCTCAGACGTACCACAACCATGTGCCGGACGAGCTGGAAACACGTACTGGACAGACTGGAACCACCTGCCGGCCACGCCTGAACCACCTGCCAAGCACGATGGAACCACCCGCCGGACATGCCAAAATCACCTGCCGGCTACGCCAGAACCACTTGGAGAACTCTCCGGGATGACCTGCTGGGCATGCCGGAACCACCTCTCAGACGTGCCAGAACCACGGAGCGGACAATCTGGAATCACCTGTTGGGCATGCGCAACCACCTTGAGACGTATCAGAACCACGTGCCGTACACGCCAGAACCACCTACCGGAAAGACCGGAACCACCTGCCGGACACACTGGAACCATCTGTCGAGCACACCGGAACCACCTGCTCGACTCACCGTAACCAGATCCCTGACATGCCAAAATCACCTGCTGGGTATGCCAGAAGCACGTGGCTTACAGTCCAGGTTCAAATACCGGGCATGCCATAACCACCTGATCCACTCGCCAGAACCACCTGCCAGACACGCCCAAATCACCTGCCGGCTGCGCCAGAACCACGTGGCAGACACTCTGGAATCACATGCCGGTCAAGCCGGAACCACCTCTCAAATGTGGAAGAACCACATATCGGAGACGCCGGAAGTACTTGTCGAGCATGCCAGAACCACCTGTGCCACTTCACAGAACCACCTGCCGAAAACACCAAAATCACCTGCCGGCCATGCTAGAACCACTTGGCGGACACTCGGGAATCACCTGCTGGGCATGCCGGAATCACCTCTCAGACGTGCCAGCACCACGTGCCGGACATGCGGGAACCACCTACTGGAGAGAAGGGAACCAACTGCTGGACACGCCGGAACCAACCGGCCGAGCACGCCAGAGCCACCTGCTCGACTAGCCAGAAACACCTGTCGGAAACGCCAAAATCACCTGCTGGCCATGCTAGAACCACTTGGCGGACACTCGGGAATCACCTGCTGGGCATGCCGGAATCACCTCTCAGAGGTGTCAGAACGAGGTGCCGTACACGCTGGGCCCACCTACCGGACAGACCGGAACCACCTGCCAGACTCGCCGGAAGCACCTGCCAGCTACGTCAGAACAACTTTGTGTACAAGCTGGAATAACGTTTCGGGCATCGCGTCACAACCTTTTAGATGTGTCAGAAGCACATGCTGGACACGTGGGAACCACCTCCAGGACACACCGGAACCACCTGCCGGACACGCCGGGACCACCTGTGTAACTCGTCAGAACCACCTGCCGGACACGCCAAAATCACCAGCCGGCTACGCCAGAACCACTTGTCAGACACTCCGGAATCACCTGCCGGGCATGCCAGAACCATCTCTCATACCTGCCAAAACCACGTGCCGGAGAGACCGGAAGCACCTGCCCAGCTCGCCGGAAACACCTGCCGGACACGCCAAAATCACCTGCCGGCTATGCCAGAACCACGTGGCGGACAGTCCTGAATCACCTGCCAGGCATGCCGGACCCACCTCTCAGACGTACCAGAACCATGTGCCAGACATGCAAGATCCACGTCCTTAACACACTGGAACCACCTGCCAGAAACGCCGGAACCACCTGCCAAGCACGCCGGAGCCACCTGCTCGACTCGCCGGAGCCACCTGCCAGACACACCAAAATCAACGGCTGGCTACGCCAGAACCACCAGGCGGACACTCCGGAATCACCTGCCGGACATGCAGGAACCACCTCTCAGACGTACCAGAGCCACGTACCGGACACGCTGGAACCACATCCTGGACAGACTGGAACCACCTGCCGGACCCGCCTGGACCACCTGCCGAGCACGCCGGAACCACCTGCTTGACTCGCAGGACCCACATGCTGGACACAGCAAAATGAACTGCCGGCTACACCAGAACCACTTACCGGACACTCCGGAATCACCTGCCTGGCATGCCAGTACCACCTCTCAGACGTGCCAGAAGCACATGCCGGACATGCCGGAACAACCTACCGGACAGAACGGAACCACCTGCCAGACACGCCGGAACCACCTGCCGGACAGGCCAAAATCAATTGCTGGCTATGCCAGAACCACCTGGGGGACAGTCCGGAATCACCTGCAAGCCATGCCGGAACCACCTCTCAGACGTACCACAACCATGTGCCGGACGAGCTGGAAACACGTACTGGACAGACTGGAACCACCTGCCGGCCACGCCTGAACCACCTGCCAAGCACGATGGAACCACCCGCCGGACATGCCAAAATCACCTGCCGGCTACGCCAGAACCACTTGGAGAACTCTCCGGGATGACCTGCTGGGCATGCCGGAACCACCTCTCAGACGTGCCAGAACCACGGAGCGGACAATCTGGAATCACCTGTTGGGCATGCGCAACCACCTTGAGACGTATCAGAACCACGTGCCGTACACGCCAGAACCACCTACCGGAAAGACCGGAACCACCTGCCGGACACACTGGAACCATCTGTCGAGCACACCGGAACCACCTGCTCGACTCACCGTAACCAGATCCCTGACATGCCAAAATCACCTGCTGGGTATGCCAGAAGCACGTGGCTTACAGTCCAGGTTCAAATACCGGGCATGCCATAACCACCTGATCCACTCGCCAGAACCACCTGCCAGACACGCCCAAATCACCTGCCGGCTGCGCCAGAACCACGTGGCAGACACTCTGGAATCACATGCCGGTCAAGCCGGAACCACCTCTCAAATGTGGAAGAACCACATATCGGAGACGCCGGAAGTACTTGTCGAGCATGCCAGAACCACCTGTGCCACTTCACAGAACCACCTGCCGAAAACACCAAAATCACCTGCCGGCCATGCTAGAACCACTTGGCGGACACTCGGGAATCACCTGCTGGGCATGCCGGAATCACCTCTCAGACGTGCCAGCACCACGTGCCGGACATGCGGGAACCACCTACTGGAGAGAAGGGAACCAACTGCTGGACACGCCGGAACCAACCGGCCGAGCACGCCAGAGCCACCTGCTCGACTAGCCAGAAACACCTGTCGGAAACGCCAAAATCACCTGCTGGCCATGCTAGAACCACTTGGCGGACACTCGGGAATCACCTGCTGGGCATGCCGGAATCACCTCTCAGAGGTGTCAGAACGAGGTGCCGTACACGCTGGGCCCACCTACCGGACAGACCGGAACCACCTGCCAGACTCGCCGGAAGCACCTGCCAGCTACGTCAGAACAACTTTGTGTACAAGCTGGAATAACGTTTCGGGCATCGCGTCACAACCTTTTAGATGTGTCAGAAGCACATGCTGGACACGTGGGAACCACCTCCAGGACACACCGGAACCACCTGCCGGACACGCCGGGACCACCTGTGTAACTCGTCAGAACCACCTGCCGGACACGCCAAAATCACCAGCCGGCTACGCCAGAACCACTTGTCAGACACTCCGGAATCACCTGCCGGGCATGCCAGAACCATCTCTCATACCTGCCAAAACCACGTGCCGGAGAGACCGGAAGCACCTGCCCAGCTCGCCGGAAACACCTGCCGGACACGCCAAAATCACCTGCCGGCTATGCCAGAACCACGTGGCGGACAGTCCTGAATCACCTGCCAGGCATGCCGGACCCACCTCTCAGACGTACCAGAACCATGTGCCAGACATGCAAGATCCACGTCCTTAACACACTGGAACCACCTGCCAGAAACGCCGGAACCACCTGCCAAGCACGCCGGAGCCACCTGCTCGACTCGCCGGAGCCACCTGCCAGACACACCAAAATCAACGGCTGGCTACGCCAGAACCACCAGGCGGACACTCCGGAATCACCTGCCGGACATGCAGGAACCACCTCTCAGACGTACCAGAGCCACGTACCGGACACGCTGGAACCACATCCTGGACAGACTGGAACCACCTGCCGGACCCGCCTGGACCACCTGCCGAGCACGCCGGAACCACCTGCTTGACTCGCAGGACCCACATGCTGGACACAGCAAAATGAACTGCCGGCTACACCAGAACCACTTACCGGACACTCCGGAATCACCTGCCTGGCATGCCAGTACCACCTCTCAGACGTGCCAGAAGCACATGCCGGACATGCCGGAACAACCTACCGGACAGAACGGAACCACCTGCCAGACACGCCGGAACCACCTGCCGGACAGGCCAAAATCAACTGCTGGCTATGCCAGAACCACCTGGGGGACAGTCCGGAATCACCTGCAAGCCATGCCGGAACCACCTCTCAGACGTACCACAACCATGTGCCGGACGAGCTGGAAACACGTACTGGACAGACTGGAACCACCTGCCGGCCACGCCTGAACCACCTGCCAAGCACGATGGAACCACCCGCCGGACATGCCAAAATCACCTGCCGGCTACGCCAGAACCACTTGGAGAACTCTCCGGGATGACCTGCTGGGCATGCCGGAACCACCTCTCAGACGTGCCAGAACCACGGAGCGGACAATCTGGAATCACCTGTTGGGCATGCGCAACCACCTTGAGACGTATCAGAACCACGTGCCGTACACGCCAGAACCACCTACCGGAAAGACCGGAACCACCTGCCGGACACACTGGAACCATCTGTCGAGCACACCGGAACCACCTGCTCGACTCACCGTAACCAGATCCCTGACATGCCAAAATCACCTGCTGGGTATGCCAGAAGCACGTGGCTTACAGTCCAGGTTCAAATACCGGGCATGCCATAACCACCTGATCCACTCGCCAGAACCACCTGCCAGACACGCCCAAATCACCTGCCGGCTGCGCCAGAACCACGTGGCAGACACTCTGGAATCACATGCCGGTCAAGCCGGAACCACCTCTCAAATGTGGAAGAACCACATATCGGAGACGCCGGAAGTACTTGTCGAGCATGCCAGAACCACCTGTGCCACTTCACAGAACCACCTGCCGAAAACACCAAAATCACCTGCCGGCCATGCTAGAACCACTTGGCGGACACTCGGGAATCACCTGCTGGGCATGCCGGAATCACCTCTCAGACGTGCCAGCACCACGTGCCGGACATGCGGGAACCACCTACTGGAGAGAAGGGAACCAACTGCTGGACACGCCGGAACCAACCGGCCGAGCACGCCAGAGCCACCTGCTCGACTAGCCAGAAACACCTGTCGGAAACGCCAAAATCACCTGCTGGCCATGCTAGAACCACTTGGCGGACACTCGGGAATCACCTGCTGGGCATGCCGGAATCACCTCTCAGAGGTGTCAGAACGAGGTGCCGTACACGCTGGGCCCACCTACCGGACAGACCGGAACCACCTGCCAGACTCGCCGGAAGCACCTGCCAGCTACGTCAGAACAACTTTGTGTACAAGCTGGAATAACGTTTCGGGCATCGCGTCACAACCTTTTAGATGTGTCAGAAGCACATGCTGGACACGTGGGAACCACCTCCAGGACACACCGGAACCACCTGCCGGACACGCCGGGACCACCTGCGTAACTCGCCAGAACCACCTGCCAGACACGCCAAAATCACCAGCCGGCTACACCAGAACCACTTGTCAGACACTCCGGAATCACCTGCCGGGCATGCTGGAACCACCTCTCAGAGGTGCCACAACCACATGCCGGATACCGCGGAAGCACCTGTCGAGAATGCCGGAAGTTCCTGATCCACTCCACAGAACCACCTGGCAGACACGCCAAAATCACCTGCCGGCTACGCCAGAACAACTTGGCGGACACTACAGAATCACCTTCCGGCCATGCCAGAACCACCTCTCACACGTGCAAGAACCACGTGCCGGAGACACCGGAACCAACTACTGGACAGAAAGGAACCACCTGCTGGACGCGCCAAAATCAAATGACAGCTATGACAGAGCCACTGGGCGGACTCTCTGGAATCACCTGCCAGCTATGCTTGAACCAGCTTTCAGATGTGCCAGAACGATGTGCCAGACACGCTAGACCACCTCCCGGACAGACCGGAACCACCTGCCGGAACTGCCTGAAGAAACTGCCGAGCACGCCGGAACCACATGCTCGACTCGCCAGAACCACATGCCGGACATGGCAAAATCACCTGCTGGCTACACCAGAACCACTTGACGGACACTCCAGAATCACCTGCTGGGCATGCCAGCACAACCTCTCAGAAGTGCCAGAAGCACGTGCCGGACAGGCCGGAACCATCTGCCAGACAGAGTGGAACCACAGGAAATACTCGCCGGAACCACCTGCGTGACTCACCAGTCCCACCTGTCGGACACACCAAAATCACCTGCCCGCTACACCAGAACCACTTGGCGGACACTCAGAATCACCTGCCGGGCATGCAGGAACCACCTCTCAGACGTACCAGAATCATGTGCCAGACACGCTGGAACCACGTACTGGACAGACTGGAACCACCTGTTGGCCCCGCGTGAACCATATGCCAAGCACGCTGGAACCACCTGCACCACTCGCAGGACCAACCTGCCGGACATGCCAAAATCACCTGCTGGCTACGCCAGAACCACTTGCCGGACACTCTGGAATCACCTGCCGGGCATGCCGGAACCACCTCTCAGACGTCCTAGAAGCACGTGCCAGAGATGCTGGAAGCACCTGGTGAGCACGCCACAACCACCTCCCTGACAGACTGGAACCAACTGCCGGACCTGCCTGAACCAACTGCCGAGCACACCAGAACCACCAGCCGGACATGCCAAAATCACCTGCCGGGTACACCAGAACCACTTGGAGGACTCTCTAGTATGACCTGCCTGGCATGCTGGAACCACCTCTCATACGTGCCAGAACCACGTGGCGGACAGTCCGGAATCACCAGTTGGGCATGCGCAACCACCTCTGAGACGTACCAGAACCACGTGCCGTACACGCCGGAACCACCTACCGGAAAGACCGGAACCACCTGCCGGACACACCGGAACCACCTGCCTAGCATGCCGGAGCCACCTGCTCGACTCGCCGGAACCACCTGCTGAGAAGGCCGGAACCACCTGAACAGCTCGCCAGAAACACCTGCCGGACAGGTCAAAATCACCTGCTGGACACGCCAAAATCTCCTGCTGGCTACGCCAGAACCACTTGCTGGACACTCCGGAATCACCTGTTGGGCATGCTGGAACAACCTCTCAGACGTGCCAGAATCACGTGCCAGAGACACCGGATGCACCTGCCGAGCATGCCAGAAACTCCTGTTCGACTCGCCGGAACCACCTGCCGGAGAAGCCAAAATCACCTGCCGGGTAGGCCAGAACCACGTGGCGGACTCTATGGAATCACCTGCCGGGCATGCCGGAACCACCTCTCAGACGTGCCAGAAGCACATGCAGGACACTCCGGAACCACCTACTGGACAGACTGGAGCCACCTGCCTGACCCACCTGAACCACCTTCTGAGCACGCCAGAACAACCTGCTCGACTCGCTGGAGCCACCTGCTGGACATGCCAAAATCACGAGCCGGATATGCGAGCACCACTTGCCGGACACTCTGGAATCACCTGCAGGGCATGCGGGAACCACCTCTCAGATGTGCCAGAACCACATGCCGCAGACTCCGGAATCACCTGCCGGGCATGCCGGAACCACTTATCAGATGAGGCAGAACCACATGCCAGAGACTCCGGAATCACCTTTCGGGCATGCCGGAAACACCTCTCAGACTTGACAGAACCATGTTCCAGACATGCCGGTACCACCTGCCGAGTATGCCGGAACCACCTGATCCACTCCCCAGAACCACCTGCTGGAGACGCCAAAATCACCTGCCGGCCATGCCAGAACCACTCGGCAGACACTCCGGAATCACCTGCCGGGCATGCCGGAACCACCTCTCAGAGGTGCCGGAACCACACACCGGAGACTCCGGAATCTCCTGCAGGGAATGCCGGAACCATCTCTCAGACGTGCCACAACCACGTGCCGGAGAGACCGGAAGCAACTGCCGAGCTCGCCGGAACCACCTGCTGGCCATGCCGGAACCACCTGCCTGACAGGCCAAAATCATATGCCGGCTACGCCAAAACCACTTGGTGGACTCTCTGGAATCACCTGCCGGGCATGATAGAACCACCTCTCAGACATGCCGGAACCACGTGCCGGACACGCCGGAACCACCTCCCGGACAGACCGGAACCACAGGAAACACTCGCCGGAACCACCGGCTCGACCCTCCGGAACCACCGCCGGACATGCAAAATCACCAGCCGGCTACACCAGACCCACTTGGCGGACACTCCGGAATCACCTGCCGGGCATGCTGGAACCACCTCTCAGACGTGCCAGAACCACGTGGCTGACAGTCTGGTATCACCTGTTGGGCATGCACAACCACCTCTGAGACGTACCAGAACCACGTGCCGTGCATTCCAGAACCACCTACCGGACAGAGCGGAATCACCTTTCGGCATGCCGGAACCATCTGTCAGATGTGCCAGATACACGTGCCGGAGACCCCGGAAGCATCTTCTGAGCACGTCGGAACCACCTGCTCAACTCGCCTGAACCACCTGCCGGACATGCCAAAATCACCTGCCGGCTACGCCAAAATCACTTGGTGGACTCTCCAGAATCACCTGCCGGGCATGCCGGAACCACCTCTCAGACGTGCCGGAAGCACGTGCCGGACACGCCGGAAACACCTACCAGACAGACCGGAACCAGCTGCCGAGCACGCCGCAGCCACCTGCTTGACTCGCCGGAACCACCTGCCGGACAGGCCAATATCAACTGCTGGCTATGCCACAACCAGTTGGTGAACACTTCGGAATCACCTGCCGGGCTTCCTGGAACCACCTGCCGGTCATGCCAAAATCACCTACCAACTACGCCAGAACCACTTGGCGGACACTGGGGAAACACCTGTCGGGCCGGCCGCAACCACATCTCAGACGTGCCAGAACCATGTGCATGCGATGCCAGAACCACACCCCGAACAGAGGGAAACCACCTGCCTGACCCGCCTGAACCACCTGCCGAGCACGCCGGAACCACCTGCTCGACTCGCAGGACCCACCTGCCGGACTTGCCAGTATCACCTGCCAGCTATGCCAGAACCACTTAGTGGACAATCGGGAATCACCTGCCAGGCATGCCGGAACGACCTGCTTGACTCGCCGGAACCACGTGCCAGGCACGACAAAAACACCTGCCACGTATGCCAGAACAACTTGCAGGACACTCCAGAATCACCCTACGGGCATGCAGGATCCACCTCTCTGACGTACCAGAAACACGTGCCGGACACCCCGGAACCACCTCCAGCACAGACCGGAACCGCCTGCCGAGCACGCTGGAACCAACTGCTCGACTTGCTGGAACCCCCTGCCGGACATTACAAAATCACCTGCTGGCTACGCCAGAACCACTTGTAGGACACTCCGGAATCATCTGCCGGGCATGCCGGAAGCATCTCTCAGACATGCCAGAACCACGTGCTGGACACGCCGGAACCACATCACAGACTGACCGGAACCACCTGCTAGACATGCCTGAACCACCTGCGGAGCACGGCGGAACAACATGCTGGCTATGTCAGAACCACTTGGCGGAGACTCCGGACTCACCTATCGGGCCTGCCGGAAACACCTTTAGATGTGCCAGAACCAGGTGCCTGACACGCTGGAACCACCTCCCGGACAGACGGGAACCAAATGTCGGACACGTCTGAACGACCTGCCGAGCACTCCTGAACCACCTGCTCGACTCGTCAGAACCAGCTGCCGGACATGCCAAAATCACCAGCTGGCTAAGCCAGAAGCACTCGGCAGACATTCCAGAATCACCTGCCAGGCATGCCGGAACCAACTCTCCGACATGCCAGAACCACGTGCCAAAGACCAGAAGCACCTGCCCAGCAGTCTGGAGCCACCTGCTTGAATCGCCGGAAACACCTGCCGGACACGCCAAAATCACCTGCAGGCTATGCCTGAACCACTTGGTGGATTCTCTGGAATCACCTGCGAGGCATTCCGGAACCACCTCTCAGACGTGCCAGAACCATGTGCCGGAAATGCCGGAACAACACCCCAAATAGAACGAAACCACCTGCCAGACCCACCTGAACCACCTGCCAAGCATGCCGGAACCACCTGCTCGATTCGCCGGAACCACCTACCTGACATGCCAAAATCACCTGCCAGGTATGCCAGAACCACGTGGCGGACACTCCGGAATCATCTGCCGGACATGACGGAACCAGCTCTCAGACACACCAGAACGACGTGCCGGAGACGGCGGAAGCACCTGCCGAGCATGCTGGAGCCGCCTGCTCGACTCGCCAGAAACACCTGCCGGACATGCCAAAATCACCTGCCGGGTACGCCAGAACCACTTGGCGGACACTCCGGAATCACCTGCCACACATGCCGGAACCACCTCTCAGACGTGCCGGAAGCATGTGCCGGACACGCCGGAAACACCTAGCGGAAAGACCGGAACCACCTGCCAGAAATGCTGGAACCACCTGCCGAGCACGCCGGAGCCACCTGCTCAACTCGCCGGAACCACCTGTCGGACATGCCAAAATCAACTCCTGGCTATGCGAGAACCACCTGGCGGACAGTCCAGAATCACCTGCCAGGCATGCAGGAACCACCTCTCAGACGTACCAGAGTCACATGCCGGACACGCTGGAACCACGTCCTGGACAGACTGGAACCACGTGCCACACACACCTGGACCACCTGCCGAGCACGCCGGAACCACCTGCTCGACTCACAGGACCAACCTGCCGGACACAGCAAAATGAACTGCCAGATACACCAGAACCACTTACCGGACACTCCGGAATCACGTGCTGGGCATGCCAAAACCACCACTCAGACATGCCAGAAGTACGTGCCGGACATGCAGGAACGACCTACAGGATAGAACGGAACCACCTGCCAGACATGCCGGAACCACCTGCCGAACACGCCGGAGCCACCAGCTCGACTTGCTGGAACCACCTGAGGGACAGGCCAAACTCAACTGCCGGCTATGCCAGAACAACCTGGGGTACAGTCCGGAATCACCTACCAGCCATGCCGGAACCACCTCTCAGACGTACCAGAACCACGTGCTGGACAAGCTGGAAACACGTACTGGACAGACTGGAACCACCTGCCAGACACGCCAGAACCATCTGCTGAACATGCCGGAGCCACCTGCACGACCCACTGGAACCACCTGCCATACAGGACAAACTCAACTGCCGGCTATGCCAGAACCACCTGGGGGACTGTCCAGAATCACCTGCCAGCCATGCTGGAACCACCTCTCAGACGTACCAGAACCACGTGCCAGACAAGCTGGAAAAACGTACAGGACTCTCCGGGATGACCTGCCGGGCATGCTGGAACCAATGCTCAGATGTGCTGGAACCACGTGGCGGACAGTCCGGAATCACCAGTTGGGCATGCGCAACCACCTCTGAGACATACCAGAACCACGTGCCGTACACGCCGGAACCACCTACTGGAAAGACCGGAACCACCTGCTGAACACGCCGGAGGCACCTGCCGAGCATGCCGGAGCCACCTGCTCGACTCGCCGGAACCACCTGCCGGACACGCCAAAATCACCTGCCAGCTACGCCAGAACCACTTGCCGGACACTCCGGAATCAGCTATCGGGCATGCCGGAACCACCTCTCAGATGTGCCTGAAACACATGCCGGAGACGCCGGAAGAACCTGCTGATCACGCCGGAAGCACCTGCTCAACTCGCCTGAACCACCTGCCAGACACACCAAAATCACCTTCCAGCTACCCTACAACCACTTGGTGGACTCTCTGGAATCAGCTGCCGGGCATGATAGAACCACCTCTCAGACGTGCCGGAACCATGTGCCCGACACGCCGGAACCACCTCCCAGACAGACCGGAACCACCTGCCGGACCTGCCTGAAATATCAGCCGAGCACGCCGGAACCACCTGCTCGACTCGCAGGACCCATTTGCCGGACATGCCAAAATCATATGCTGGCTGCGCCAGAACCACTTGTCGGACACTCTGGAATCACCTGCTGGGCATGCCGGAACCACCTCTCAGACGTGCCAGAAACACATGCTGGAGTTGCTGGAAGCACATGCCGTGAACGCTGGAACCACCTGCTCGACTCCCAGGTCCCACCTGCCGGACACGCCAAAATCACCTGCCGGCTCCAGCAGAACCACTTGATGGACGATCTGGAATCACATGCCATGAATGCCGGAACCACCTCTCAGACGTGCCAGAAGAACCTGCAGGACACCCCAGAACCGCCTACCGGACAGACCGGAACCACCTGCCAGACTCGTCATAACCACCTGCTCGACTCGCCGAAACCACTTGGTGGACAATCAGAAATCACCTGCTGTGCATGCTGGAACCACCTCTCAGACGTGCCAGAAACACGTGCCAGAGACACCGGAAACACCCGGCGAGCAGGCCAGAACCACTGGTTCGACTAGCTGGAACCACCTGCCAGACATGGCAAAATTACCTGCTGGTTACGCCAGAACCACTTGTCAGATACTCCGGAATCACCTGCCAGGCGTGTCAGAACCACATCTAAGACGTGCCAGAACCATGTGCCAGACACGCAGGACCACCTCCCAGAGAGTCTGGAACCACCTGCCAGGCACTCCGGAACCACCTGCTTGACTCGCCGGAACCATCTGCTGGACACGCCTGAACCACCTGTCGAGCACGCCATAACCACCTCCTCGACTCTTCGGAACCACCTGCTGGACATGCTAAAATCACCTGCCGGCTATGTCAGAACCACTTGGTGGACACTCCGGAATCAACTGCTGGGAATGCCGGAACCCCCTCTGAGAAATGCTAAAACCACCTGCCAGACATGCCTGAACCACCTGCTAAGCACGCTGGAACCACAGGCAGGCTATGTCAAAACCACTTGATGGACACTCTCGAATCACATGCCAGCCAGGCCAAAACCACTTGGCAGACACTCCGGAATCACCTGTTGGGCCTGCCAGAAACCCCATTAGATGTGCCAGAACCATGTGCCGGAGACGCCGGAACCACCTTCCGTACAGACCGGAACCACCTGTTGGACATGTCTGAACCACCTGCGGAGCACTCCAGAACTGCCTGCTCAACTCGCCGGAACCATCTGCCGGAAACGCCAAAATCACCAGCCGGCTAAGCCAGAGCCACACAGTGGACACTCCGGAATCACCTCCCAGGGATGCTGGAACCACCTCCCAGACGCATCAGAAACATGTGCTGGACACTCTGGAAGCACCTCCCGGACAGACTGCAACCACCTACCGGACATGTCTGAACCACCTGCCGAGCACGCCTGAACCACCTGCTTGACTCGCTGGAACCACCTGCCGGACATGCCAAAATCACCTGCCGGCTACGCCAGAACCACGTGGCAGACATTCTGGAATCACCTGCAAGGCATGCCAGAACCACTTCTCAGAAGTGCCAGAAACACGTGCCGGACACTCCGGAACCACTTCCTGGAAAGACCGGAACCACCTGCCGGACACGACTGAACCACATGCTGAGCACGCCGGAACCACCTGTGTGCTATGTCAGAACCACTTGGCGGACACTATGGAATCACATGCCGGGCATGCCAGCACAACCTCTCAGACGTGCCAGAAGCACGTGCCGGACATGCCGGAAAACCTCCGGGACAGACCGGAACCACATGCCAACTCGCTGGAACCACCTGCTTGACTCACCAGACCCACGTGCCAGTCACACCAAAATCACCAGCTGGCTACGCCAGAACCACTTGGCGGACAAGCCGGAATATTGTTCTGGGCATGCTGGCACAACCTCTCAGACGTGCCAGCTGCACGTGCTGGACACGCTGGAACCACTTCCTGGACAGGCCAGAACCACCTGCCAGACTCACCAGAACCACCTACTTGACTCGATGGACCCACCTGCCGATCACACCAAAATCACCTGCCGGCTATGCAAGAACCACTTGGCAAACAAGAAGGAATAACGTTCCGGGCATGCCAGCACAACCTTTCAGATGTGCCAGAAGCACGTGCCGGACACACCATAACCACCTCCAGGACAGACTGGAACCAACTGCCGGGCACGCCAGAACCACCTGCTCGAATCGCCGGAACCACCAGCCAGACACGCCAAAATCACGTGCAGGCTATGCCAGAACCACGTGGTGGACAGTCCGGAATCACCCTTCACGCATGCCGGAACCATGTCATGGACAGACTGCAAACACCTGCCGGACCTGCCTGAACCACCTCCCGACCACGCCGGAACCACCTGCTCGACTCGCAAGAACCACCTTCTGGACACACCAAAAACACCTGCGGGCTACGCCAGAAGCACTCGGCAGACACTCCGGAATCACCTGCCGGGCATGCCAGAACCACCTCTCAGACGTGCCAGAACCACGTGCCAGAAACGCCAGAAGCACCTGCCGAGCTCGCCGGAACCACCTTCTCAACTCCCAGGACCCACCTGCCAGACACGCCAAAATCATCTGCTGGCTATGCCAGAACCACTGGCCAGACATTCCGGAATCACCAGCTGGGCATGCTGGAACCAACTCTCAGATGTGCAACAACCATGAGCCGGAGACGCCAGAAGCACCTGCTGAGAATCCCGGAAGTACCCGATGCACTCCACATAACCACCTGCCAGACACGTCAAAATCACCTGCCAGCTACGCCAGAACCACTTGTCGGACACTCCGGAATCACCTGCCGGATATGCCTGAACCACTTCTCAGACGTGCCAGAACCACGTGCCGGACACACCGGTACCTCCTCCCAGACAGACCGGAACCACCTGCTGGACCCGCCTGAACCAAGTGCCGAGCATGCTGGAACCAAATGCCAGACATGCCAAAATCAGCTGACGGCTACACCAGAAGCACTAGGAGGACTCTCTGGGATGACCTGCCGGACATGCTGGAACCACCTTTCAGACGTGCCAGAACCACGTGGCAGACAATCTGGAATCACCAGCCGGGCATGCCGGAACCGCCTCTCAGATGTGACAGAACTACATGTCGGACACTCCGGAATCACCTGCCGGGCATGCCGGAACCACCTCTCAGATGTGCCAGAAGCACATGCCAGAGACGCCGGAAGCACCTGCTGAGCACACCGGAACCACCGCCGGACATGCAGTCACCTGCCGGCTACGCCAGAACCACTTGGCGGACATCCCAGAATCACCTGCCAGGCATGCCAGAACCAGCTCTCAGACATGCCAGAACCATGTGCCAGACATGCCGGAACCACCTCCCGGACAGACCAGAACCACCTGCCGGACCTGCCTGAACCACCTGCCGAGCACGGCAGAACCACCTGCTCAACCCGCCAGAACCACCTACCTGACATGCCAAAATCACCTGCCAGACATGCCAACATCACCTGCCGGCTACGCCAGAACCACTTGCCGGACACTCCGGAATCACTTGTCGGGAATGCCGGAACCACCTCTCAGACGTGCCAGAACCATGTGCTGGACATGCCGGAACCACCTCCGGGATAACCAGAACCACCTGCCGGACCCACCTGAACCACCAGCCGAGCACGCTGGAACCACCTGCTCGAGTCGCCGGAACAACATGCTGGACACAGCAAAATCACGTGCCGGCTACGCCAGAACAACTTGCTGGACATGGCAAAATCACCTGCCGGCTACATCAGAACCACTTACTGGACAATCCGGAATCACCTGCAGGGCATGCCAGCACAACCTCTCTGACGTGCCTGAAGCACATGCCGAACACGCCGGAACCACTTCCAGGACAGACCGGAACCAACTGCCAAACTCGCCGGAACCACCTGCCTGACTCGCCAGACCCACCTGCCGGACACGCCAAAATCACCTGTCGGCTATGACAGAACCACTTGCCGGACACTCAGGAATCACCTGCCGGGCATGCCGGAACCACCTCTCAGACGTGCGAGAACCACGTGCTGGAGACTCCGGAAGCACCTGCCGAGCACACCGGAATCACCTCCCGAGAATGCCAGAACAACCTGAACAGCTCGCCAGAAACACCTGCCGGACACGTCAAAATCACCTGACGGACACACCAAAATCACCTGCTGGCTACGCCAGAACCACATGCCTGACACTCTGGAATCATCTGTTGGGCATGCCAGAACCACCTCTCAGACGTGCCAGAACCACATGCTGGACATGCCGGAACCACCTCCAGGACAGAGCAGAACCACCTGCCACACCCACCTGAACCACCTGCTGAGCACGCTGGAACCACCTGCTCGAGTCTCCGGAACCAAATGGCAGACACGGCAAAATCACCTGCCGGCTATGCCAGAACCACTTTGTGGAGACTCTGGAAGCACCTGCCAGGCATGCTGGAACCAGCTCTCATACGTGCCAGACACATGTGCCAGACACACCAGAACCACCTGCTGAGTATGCTGGAACCACCTGATCCACTCCCCAGAACCACCTGCTGGACACGCCAAAATCACCTGCCGGCTACATCAGAACCACTCGGCAGACACTCCGGAATCATCTGCCAGGCATGGCGGAACCACCTCTCAGACATGCCAGAACCATGTGCTGGACACGCCGGAATCACCTACAGGACACAACGGAACCACGTGCCGGACACGCCTGAAACACCTGCCAAGCACGCTGGAACCACCTGCCGGACACGCCAAAATCACCTGTTGGCTATGCAAGAACCACTTGGTGGACAATCCGGAATCACCCACCGGGCATGCCGTAACCACCTCTCAGACGTGCCAGAAGCACGTGTTGGACACGCCGGAACCACCGGCTGGACACACCAAAATCACCTGCCCGATATGCCAGAACCACGTGGCGGACAGTCCTGAATCACCTGCCGGGCATGCCGGAACCACCTCTCAGACGTGCCAGAAGCACGTGTCGGACACGCCGGAACCACCTGCTGGAGACGCCAAAATCACCTGCCGGCTATGCCAGAACCACGTGGTGGACAGTCCTGAATCACCTGCCGGGCATGCCGGACGCACCTCTCAGAGGTACCAGAAACATGTGCCAGACACGCAAAATCCACGTCCTTAGCACACTGGAACCACCTGCCGAGCATACCGTAACCACCTGCTCGACTCCCAGGACCCAACTGTCGGAAACGGCAAAATCACATTCCGGCTACATCAGAACGACTTGCCGGACACTCCAGAATCACCTGCTGGGCATGCCGGAACCACTTCTGAGATGTGCCAGAACCACGTGCCGGAGACTCCGGAAGCACCTGCTGAGCACGCTGTAGCCTCCTGCTCGACTCTCCGGAACCACCTGCCGGACACAGCAAAATCACCTGCTGGCTACACCAGAACTACTTGCCGGATACTCCGGAATCACCTGCCGGGCATGCCAGCACAACCTCTCAGACGTGCCTGAAGCACGTGCTGGACACGCCGGAACCACCTTCAGGACACACCGGAACCAACTGCCAAACTCGCTGGAACCACCTGCTTGACTCGCCGGACCCACCTGCCGGACATGCCAAAATCACCTGTCGGCTACGCCAGAACCACTTGGCGGACACTCGGAAGCACCAGCCGGGCATGTCGGAACCACCTCTTAGACGTACCCCAACCACGTGCTGGACACGCTGTAAGCACGTCCTGGAGAGACTGGAACCACCTGCCCACCCTGCCTGAACCACCTGCTAAGCACGCCGGAACCACCTGCTTGACTCACAGGACCAACTGCCGGACACGCCAAAATCACCTGCAGGCTATGCCAGAAGCACTTGCTGGACACTCCGGAATCACCTGCCGTGCATGCCAGAACCACCTGGCGGACAGTCCGGAAACACCTGCCGGGCATGGGGGAACCACCTCTCAGACGTGCCAGAACCACGTGCTCCAGACTCCGGAAGCACCTGCCGAGCACGCCGGAGCCTCCTGTTCGACTCTCCGGAATCACCTGCCGGACACAGCAAAATCACCTGCCGGCTACACCAGAACCATTTGCCGGACACTCTGGAATCACCTGCCGAGCATACCAGCGCAACCTCTCAGATGTGCCAAAAGCACATGCCGGACATGCCGGAACCTCCTCCAGCACACACCGGAACCAACTACTAAACTCGCCGGAACCGCCTGCTTGACCCCCTGGACCCACCTGCTGGACACGCCAAAATCATCTGCCGGCTTCACCAGAACCAATTGGTGGACAAGCCGGAATCACGTGCTGGGCATGCCGGCACAACCTATCAGACGTGCAAGAACCACGTGCCGGAATCGCCGGACCAACTCCCGGACACACCGGAACCACCTGGAAGACACGCCGGAACTACCAGTTTGACTCGCCGGAACCACCGACGGACAGGCAACATCACATGCTGGCTATGCCAGAACCACTTGCCGGACACTGCGAAATCATCTGCCAGACATGCCGGAACCAGCTGTCAGACACACCAGAAGCACGTGCTGGAGACGCCGGAAGCACCTGCCGAGCACGGCAGAACCACCTGCTCAACTCACCTGAACCACCTGCCGGACACGCCAAAATCACCTGCCGGCTATGCCAAAACCACTTGGTGGACTCTCTGGAATCACCTGCCGGGCATGATAGAACCACCTCTCAGACGTACCGGAACCATGTACCGGACACACTGGAACCACCTCCAGGACAGACTGGAGCCACCTGCTGGACCTGCCTGGACCAACTGCCGAGCACGTCGGAACCCAATGTCGGACATGCCAAAATCACCTGACGGCTACGCCAGAACCACTTGGAGGACTCTCCGGGATGACCTGCCGGGCATGCCGGAACCACCTCTCAGACGTGCCAGAACCACGTGGCGGGCAATCTGGAATCACGTGCCAGGCATGCCGGAACCACCTCTCAGCCGTCCTTGAAGCACGTGCTGCAGACGCCGGAACAACCTAATGGACAAAACGGAACCACCTGCCAGACGTGCCTGAACCACCTGCCGAGCATGGCAGAACCACGTGCTCGACTCACAGGACTCACCTGCCTGACTTGCCAAAATCACCTACCGGCTACACCAGAACCACTTAGTGGACAATCGGGAATGACGTGTCTGGCATGCCACAACCACCTCTCAGACGTGCCAGACACATGTGCCAGACAAGCTGGAACCACCTGCCGAGTATGCCGGAACCACCTGATCCACTCCGCAGAACCACCTGCTGGACACGCCAAAATCACCTGCCGGCTACGCCAGAACCACTTGGTGGACAATCCGGAATCACCTGCTGGACATGCCCGAACCACCTGTCAGACGTGCCGGAACCACGTGCTGGACATGCCGGAACCACCTGCAGGACTGACCAGAACCACCTGCCGGACCCACCTGAACCACCTGCCAAGCACGCTGGAACCACATGCTCGAGTCGCCAGAACTACATGCTGGACATGGCAAAATCACCTGTCAGCTACGCCAGAACCACTTGGCGGACACTCCGGAACCACCTGCCAGGCATGCTGGAACCAACTCTCAGACGTGCCAGAACCACGTGCCAGAGACACCGGATGCACCTGCCGAGCACGCCGGAACCTCCTGCTCGACTTGCCGGAACCACCTGCCAGAGACGCCAAAATCACCTGCCGGCTAGGGCAGAACCACGTTGCGGACTCTATGTAATCACCCGCGGGGCATGCCGGAACCAACTCTGAGACGTGCCAGAACCACGTGCAGCACACGCCGGAACCCACTACTGGACAGACTGGAACCACATGCCGGAATCACCTGCCGAGAACGCCGGAACCACCTGAACAACTTGCCAGAAACACCTGCCGGACACGTCAAAATCACCTGCTGGACATGCCAAAATCACCTGCCAGACACCCCAGAACCACTTGCCGAACACTCCAGAATCTCCTGTCGGGCATGCCGGAAACACCTCTCAGACGTGCCAGAACCATGTGCTGGACATGCCGGAACCACCTGCAGGACTGACCAGAACCACCTGCCGGACCCACCTGAACCACCTGCCGAGCACACTGGAACCACATGCTCGAGTCGCCGGAACCACATGCTGGACACGGCAAAATCACCTGCCAGCTACGCCAGAACCACTTGGCAGACACTCCAGAATCACCTGCTGGGCATGCCGGAACCACTTCTGAGATGTGCCAGAACCACGTGCCGGAGACTCCGGAAGCACCTGCTGAGCACGCTGTAGCCTCCTGCTCGACTCTCCGGAACCACCTGCCGGACACAGCAAAATCACCTGCTGGCTACACCAGAACTACTTGCCGGATACTCCGGAATCACCTGCCGGGCATGCCAGCACAACCTCTCAGACGTGCCTGAAGCACGTGCTGGACACGCCGGAACCACCTTCAGGACACACCGGAACCAACTGCCAAACTCGCTGGAACCACCTGCTTGACTCGCCGGACCCACCTGCCGGACATGCCAAAATCACCTGTCGGCTACGCCAGAACCACTTGGCGGACACTCGGAAGCACCAGCCGGGCATGTCGGAACCACCTCTTAGACGTACCCCAACCACGTGCTGGACACGCTGTAAGCACGTCCTGGAGAGACTGGAACCACCTGCCCACCCTGCCTGAACCACCTGCTAAGCACGCCGGAACCACCTGCTTGACTCACAGGACCAACTGCCGGACATGCCAAAATCACCTGCAGGCTATGCCAGAAGCACTTGCTGGACACTCCGGAATCACCTGCCGTGCATGCCAGAACCACCTGGCGGACAGTCCGGAAACACCTGCCGGGCATGGGGGAACCACCTCTCAGACGTGCCAGAACCACGTGCTCCAGACTCCGGAAGCACCTGCCGAGCACGCCGGAGCCTCCTGTTCGACTCTCCGGAATCACCTGCCGGACACAGCAAAATCACCTGCCGGCTACACCAGAACCATTTGCCGGACACTCTGGAATCACCTGCCGAGCATACCAGCGCAACCTCTCAGATGTGCCAAAAGCACATGCCGGACATGCCGGAACCTCCTCCAGCACACACCGGAACCAACTACTAAACTCGCCGGAACCGCCTGCTTGACCCCCTGGACCCACCTGCTGGACACGCCAAAATCATCTGCCGGCTTCACCAGAACCAATTGGTGGACAAGCCGGAATCACGTGCTGGGCATGCCGGCACAACCTATCAGACGTGCAAGAACCACGTGCCGGAATCGCCGGACCAACTCCCGGACACACCGGAACCACCTGGAAGACACGCCGGAACTACCAGTTTGACTCGCCGGAACCACCGACGGACAGGCAACATCACATGCTGGCTATGCCAGAACCACTTGCCGGACACTGCGAAATCATCTGCCAGACATGCCGGAACCAGCTGTCAGACACACCAGAAGCACGTGCTGGAGACGCCGGAAGCACCTGCCGAGCACGGCAGAACCACCTGCTCAACTCACCTGAACCACCTGCCGGACACGCCAAAATCACCTGCCGGCTATGCCAAAACCACTTGGTGGACTCTCTGGAATCACCTGCCGGGCATGATAGAACCACCTCTCAGACGTACCGGAACCATGTACCGGACACACTGGAACCACCTCCAGGACAGACTGGAGCCACCTGCTGGACCTGCCTGGACCAACTGCCGAGCACGTCGGAACCCAATGTCGGACATGCCAAAATCACCTGACGGCTACGCCAGAACCACTTGGAGGACTCTCCGGGATGACCTGCCGGGCATGCCGGAACCACCTCTCAGACGTGCCAGAACCACGTGGCGGGCAATCTGGAATCACGTGCCAGGCATGCCGGAACCACCTCTCAGCCGTCCTTGAAGCACGTGCTGCAGACGCCGGAACAACCTAATGGACAAAACGGAACCACCTGCCAGACGTGCCTGAACCACCTGCCGAGCATGGCAGAACCACGTGCTCGACTCACAGGACTCACCTGCCTGACTTGCCAAAATCACCTACCGGCTACACCAGAACCACTTAGTGGACAATCGGGAATGACGTGTCTGGCATGCCACAACCACCTCTCAGACGTGCCAGACACATGTGCCGGACAAGCTGGAACCACCTGCCGAGTATGCCGGAACCACCTGATCCACTCCGCAGAACCACCTGCTGGACACGCCAAAATCACCTGCCGGCTACGCCAGAACCACTTGGTGGACAATCCGGAATCACCTGCTGGACATGCCCGAACCACCTGTCAGACGTGCCGGAACCACGTGCTGGACATGCCGGAACCACCTGCAGGACTGACCAGAACCACCTGCCGGACCCACCTGAACCACCTGCCAAGCACGCTGGAACCACATGCTCGAGTCGCCAGAACTACATGCTGGACATGGCAAAATCACCTGTCAGCTACGCCAGAACCACTTGGCGGACACTCCGGAACCACCTGCCAGGCATGCTGGAACCAACTCTCAGACGTGCCAGAACCACGTGCCAGAGACACCGGATGCACCTGCCGAGCACGCCGGAACCTCCTGCTCGACTTGCCGGAACCACCTGCCAGAGACGCCAAAATCACCTGCCGGCTAGGGCAGAACCACGTTGCGGACTCTATGTAATCACCCGCGGGGCATGCCGGAACCAACTCTGAGACGTGCCAGAACCACGTGCAGCACACGCCGGAACCCACTACTGGACAGACTGGAACCACATGCCGGAATCACCTGCCGAGAACGCCGGAACCACCTGAACAACTTGCCAGAAACACCTGCCGGACACGTCAAAATCACCTGCTGGACATGCCAAAATCACCTGCCAGACACCCCAGAACCACTTGCCGAACACTCCAGAATCTCCTGTCGGGCATGCCGGAAACACCTCTCAGACGTGCCAGAACCATGTGCTGGACATGCCGGAACCACCTGCAGGACTGACCAGAACCACCTGCCGGACCCACCTGAACCACCTGCCGAGCACACTGGAACCACATGCTCGAGTCGCCGGAACCACATGCTGGACACGGCAAAATCACCTGCCAGCTACGCCAGAACCACTTGGCAGACACTCCGGAACCACCTGCCAGGCATGCTGGAACCAACTCTCAGATGTGCCAGAACCACGTGCCAGAGACACCGGATGCACCTGCCGAGCACGCCGGAACCTCCTGCTCGACTCGCCGGAACCACCTGCTGGAGACGCCAAAATCACCTGCCGGCTAGGGCAGAACCACATTGCGGACTCTATGTAATCACCCGTGGGGCATGCCGGAAGCACCTCTCAGACGTGCCGGAAGCACATGCCGGACACGCCGGAACCACCTACTGGACAGACCGGAAACACCTTCCGGACCCGCCTGCACCACCTGCTGAGCACGCCAGAACAACCTGCTTGACTTGCCGGACCCACCTGCCGGACACACCAAAATCACCTGCCGGCTACGCCAGAACCAATTGGCATACAAGCCGGAATAATGTTCAGGGCATGCCGGCACAAACTCTCAGACGTGCCAGTAGCACGTGCTGGACTTGCCAGAACCACCTCCAGGACAGAGCGGAACCACCTGCTGAGCACACCGAAGCCACCTGCTCGACTGGCCGGAACCAGCTACAGGACATGCCAAAATCAACTGCTGGCTATGCGAGAACCACCTGGCAGACACGCCAGAACCACCTGCCGTACACACCAGAACCACCTGCTCCACTCGCAGGACCCACCTGCCGGACATGCCAAAATGACCTGCCAGCTATGCCAGAACCACTTGCCGGACACTCCAGAATCACCTGCCGAGCATGTCGGAACCACCTCTCAGACGAGCCAGAACGACGTGCCGGACACGCCTGAACCACTTGGTGGACACTCCGGAATCACCTGCCGGACACTCCGAAACCACCTACAGGACAGACCGCAACCACCTGCTGAGCACACCAAAGCCACCTTCTCGATTCGCCGGAACCACCTGCTGGACACGCCAAAATCACCAGCCGGCTATGCCAGAACCACGTGGAAGACAGTCTGGAATCACCAGCCGGGCATGCCGGAACCACCTCTCAGATGTACCAGAACCATATGCCGGACACGCCAGAACCACGTCCTGGATGGACGGGAACCACCTGCCGGACAGGCATGAACCACCTGCCGAGCATGCCAGAACCACCGGCTCGAATCACAGCACACCCCTGCCGGACACACCAAAATGACCTGCCAGCGATGCCAGAACCACTTGCCGGACACTCCGGAATCACCTGCCGGGTATGCCAGAACCACCTCTCAGATGTACTGAAACCACGTGCCAGACACGACGGAACCACGTCCCAGACCGACAGGAACCACCTGCCGGAAATGCCTGAACCACCTGCTGAGCAAGCCGAAACCACCTGCTCGACTCCCAGGACCAACCTGCAGGACACGCCAAATTTACCTGCCGGCTATGCCAGAGCCACTTGCTGGACACTGTTGAATCACTAGCCGGGCATGCAGGAAGCACCTCTCAGACGTGCCAGAAACACATGCCGGAGACGCCGGAAGCAACTGACGAGCTCGCCATAACCACCTGCTTGACTCGCCAGAACCACCTGCTGGACACGCCAAAATCATCAGACGGCAATGCCAGAACCACTTGGCGGACTCTCTGTAATCACCTGCTGGGCATGCAGGAATCACCTCTCAGACGTGCTGGAACCACGTGCCGGACACGCCGGAACCACCTCCCGGACAGACCTGAACCACCAGCCAGACATGCCTGAACCACCTGCCGAACACGCCAAAATCACCTGTGGACTACGCCAGAACCACTTGACAGACAAACCGGAATGACGTGCCAGGCATGCCGGCACAACCTCTCAGATGTGCCAGAACCACGTGCTGGAGACGCCGGAAGCACCTGCCGAGCTCTCCGGAACCACCATCTCGTCTTGCCAGAACCACCTGCCGGACATGCCAAAATCACCTGCCGGCTACGCCAGAACCACTTGGCAGACACCCCGGAATCACCTGCCAGGCATGCCGGAACCAGCTCTCAGACATGCCAGCACCACATGCCAAAGATACCGGGAGCACCTGCACAGCACGCCAGAGCCACATGCTCGACTTGCTGGAAGCAGCTGCCGGACACGTCCAAATCACATGCCGGCTGCGCCAGAACCACTTGGCGGACTCTCTGGAATCACCTGCAGGGCATGCTAGAACCACCTCTCAGACGTGCCGGAACCATGTGCCAGACGTGCCGGAACCACCTCCCGGACAGACCGGAACCACCTGCCCGACCCGCCTGAACAACCTGCCGAGCACGGCAGAACCACCTGCTCGACCCGCCAGAACCACCTACCTTACATGCCAAAATCACCTGCCGGCTACGCCAGAACCACTTGGCGGACTCTCTGGAATCACCCGCAGGGCATGCTAGAACCACCTCTCAGACGTGCTGGAACCATGTGCCGGACACGGAGGAACCACCTCCCAGACAGACTGGAACCAACTGCCAAACTCGCTGCAAACACCTGCCTGACTCGCCGGACCCACCTGCCGGACACACAAAATCACCTGCCGGCTACCCCAGAACCACTTGGCGGACAAGCCGGAATCACATGCCGGGCATGCCGGAACCACCTCTCAGACGTACCGGACTCACTTGCCGGACATGCCAGAAACACCTACTGGACAGACCGGAACCACCTGCCAGACATGGCGGAACCACCTGCCGAGCACGCCATAACCACCTGCCGGCAAAGCCAGAACCACTTGCCGGACATTCCGGGATCACAGGCTGGGCATGCTGGAACCACCTCACCGACATGCCAGAAACACGTGCCCGAGACACCGAAAGCACCTGCCGAGCTCGCCAAAACCACCAGCTCGTCTCGCTGGAACCAAATGCCAGACACGCCAAAATCACCTTCCGTCTACACCAGAACCACTTGCTGGATAATCTGGAATCAACTGCCGGTCACGCTGGAACCACCTCTCAGAGGTGCCAGAACCACGTGCCGTACACGCCGGAAGCACCTCCCGGACAGACCAGAACCACCTGCCAGACCTGCCTGAACCACCAGCCGAGCACGCTGGAACCACCTGCTCGACTCGCAGGACCCACTTACCGGACATGCCAAAATCACATGCTGGCTGTGCCAGAACCACTTGTCGGACACTCCGGAATCACCTGCTGGGCATCCCGGCACCACCTCTCAGACGTGCCAGAAACACATGCTGGAGTCTCTGGAAGCACCTGCCGAGAACGCCAAAATCACCTGCCGGCTATGGCAGAACCACTTCATGGACAACCAGAATCACGTGCTGTGAATGCCGGAACCACCTCTCAGACGTGCCAGAAGCACATGCCAGACACGCCAGAACCACCTCCCGGACAGACCGGAACCACCTGCCAGACTCGTCGTAACCAACTGCTTGACTCGCTGGACCCACCTGCCAGACACACCAAAATCACCTGCCGGCTACGCCAAAACCACTTGGCATACAAGCCGGAATAACATTCCGGACATGCCGGCACAAACTCTCAGACATGCCAGGAGCACGTGCCGGACACGCCGGAACCACCTCCAGGACAGACTGGAACCACCTGCCGGACATGCCGGAACCACCTGCCGGACACGCCGGAACCACCTGCTCAACTCGCCGGAACCACCGCCGGACATGCAAAATCACATGCCGGCTACGCCAGAACCACTTGGTGGACAATCAGGAATCACCCGCGGGGCATGCCGGAACCACCCCACAGACATGCCAGAAGCACGTGCCGGACACGCCGGAAGCACCTGCTGTACACGCCAAAATCACCTGCCGGCTATGCCAGAACCACGTGGCGGACAGTCCTGAATCACCTGCCGGGCATGCCGGACCCACCTCTCAGACATACCAGAACCATGTGCCGGACACGCAAGATCCACAACCTTAACACACTGGAGCCACCTGCCGAGCACGCCATAACCACCACCTCAACTCCCAGGACCACCTGCCGAACACGCCAAAATCACCTGCCGGCTAAGCCAGAACCATTTGCAGGACATTCCGGAATCACAGGCTGGGCATGCCAGAACCACCTCTCAGACGTGCCAGAACCACGTGCCCAAGATGCCGGAAGAACCTGCCGAGCTCACCAAAACCACCAGCTCCTCTCGCCGGAACCACCTGCCGGACATACCAAAATCACCTGTCGGCTACGCCACAAACACTTGCCGGAGACTCCGGAATCACCTGCTGGGCATGCGGGAACCACCTCTCAGAAGTTTCAGAACTGCATGCCTAGACGCCAGAAGCACCTGCCGAGCACGCCGCAGCCGCCTGCTTGACTCGCCAGAACCACCTGCTGGACATGGCAAAATCACCTGCCGGCTACACCAGAACCACTTACTGGAGACTCCGTAAACACCTGCCGGGCATGCCACCACAACCTCTCAGACATGCCTGAAGCACGTGCCGGACACACAGGAACCACCTCCAGGACAGACCAGAACCACCTGCCGGACCCACCTGAACCACCTGCCGAGCACGCTGGAACCACTGGCTCGACTCGCCGGAACCACATGCCGAACACGAAAAATCACCTGCCGGCTACGCCAGAATAACTTGGCGGACACTCCGGAATCACCTGCCAGGCATGCTGGAACCACCTATCAGACATGCCAGAACCACGTGCCAAAGACACCGGATGCACCTGCTGAGCACACCGGAACCACCTGCTCGACTCGCCGGAACCACCTGCCTGACACTCCAAAATCACGCGCCAGCTATGCCAAAACCACTTAGTGGACACTCCGGAATAAGATGCCTGGCATGCCGGCACAACCTCTCAGACGTGCCAAACCACGTGCCGGAGACACCAGAAGCACCTGCCGAGCATGCCAGAACCACCTGATCGAGTCGCCAGAACCACCTGCCAGGCATGCCAAAATCACATGCCGGCTACACCAGAACGACTTGCCGGACAAGCCTGAATCACATGCCGGGCATGCCGACACAACATCTCGGACGTGCCAGAACCACCTGCTCGACTCACCGGAACCACCTGCTGGACACGCCAAAATTACCTGCCAACTACGCCAGAACCACGGGGCAGTCTCTATGGAATCACCCACCTGGCATGCCGGAACCACCTCTCAGAAGTGCCAGAACCACATGCCAGAGACTCCGGAAGCACCTGCCGAGCATGCCGGAACCACCTGATCCACTCCCCAGAATCACCTGCCAGACAAGCCAAAATCACCTGCCGGCTATGCCAGAACCACTTGCCAGACACTACGGAATCACCTCCGGGCAGAACAGAACGTTCTGCCAGACACGCCAGAACCGCCTGCCGGACAGAGCAAAATCACCTCCTGGCTACACCAGAACCACTTGCAGGACACTCCGGAATCACCTCTGGGGCAGAACAGAACCACCTGCCAGACACGCCAGAACCGCCTGCTTGACTCAGCGGACACACCTGCCAGACCCACCTGAGCCACCTGCCGGCTACGTCAGAACCACTAGGCCGACACTCCGGAATAACCTGCCGTTCATGCCGGAACCGCCCCTCAGATGTGCCAGAACCACATGCTGGACGCCCCAGGCCACTTCCGTGAAAGACCGGATCCACCTGCCGAGCATGCCGGAAACACCTGCTCGACTCCCGGGAACCGCTTCCGGGGAAACTGTCATAGAAATGCAGGTCAAACGGCCTTTTTTGCCAGCCCTTAACTCGCCACTTTAGAGCTTCTGCTTCTGCCACAATTGCACCTTGCCAACCCGGCTCAGACGAAATGCCTACATCTTCCCCTGAAGCAACTGGGCTGAGTCCCAAATGATTGAGCGTCCACGTGCATAGGAGGCGATAGACTGCACTCCTTTTTCCAACCACCATTGTGCACTCTGGAGAGAGTGTCAGAAAGCAGCTATGTCAGAAAGACCCCTTTGCTCTCAGCCGTGCCCTCCATTGCTCTAGACGTGGAATGCACAATGCACTTGCTCCACCCCTCAAGGGGCGACAAGCCACAGACCACCTTGCTTCCATCTCTTTCGGAAGCTGAGAAGGAACTCGCTTTCAACAGTGATCTTACAGCATCCAGGGAACATCTCATACAAAGGCAGCTGAAAGGCCGTTTCTTTTCAGCCTTTAACTTGCTGATTTGGAACTTCTGTTTCTGCCACATTTCCACCTTGCCAACCGGGCTCCGACGAAATGCCTACATCTTCCCCTTCAGCAACGGGGACGAGGCCCATATGACTGTGCTTCCGCATGCTTAAGAGGAGAGAGACAATAGGCTTTTTACACATCACGATTGTGCACTGGTGGAGAGAGTGTCAGAAAGCACCTATGTCAGAAAGGTCCCTTTGATCTCAGCCGTGCCCTGATTTGCTCTAGAGGAGGAAGGCACAATGCACTGGCTCTGGCTCTACCCCTCAATGGCAGACGAACCACAAACCTTCTTGTGTCCAGCTCTTTAGGACGCTGAGAAAGAGCTCGCACTCCATAGTGCTCTTAGAGCATCCAGGGAACGTCTCATACAAAGATAGCTGAACGCCGTTTCTTCCAGCAATTCACTCGCCGATCTGGAACATCTGCATGTGCCACATTTCCACCTTGTCAACCCGGCTCAGACGAAATGCCTACAACTTCCCCTTAAGCAATGGGGATGAGGCCAGAATGATTGTGGTTCCACCTGCTTAGTAGGAGAGAGACAATAGGCTTTTAACCAACCGCCCTTGAGCAATGGTTGGGGGAGTGTCAGAAAGCACCAATGTCAGAAAGGGCCCTTTGATCTCAGCCGTGCCCTCCATTGCTCTACAGGTGGAAGGCACAAAGCACTGCCTCCGTCCTTCAATTGGTGACAAGCCATAAACTGTCCTGCTTCCAGCTCTTTAGGAAGCTGGGAAAGCACTCGCATTCCACAGTGCTCTTACAGCGTCCTGGGAACATCTCACGCAAAGGAGGCTGAACGCCATTTTTTTTCAGCACTTCACTCGTCGGTCTGGGACATCTGCATCCAGCACATTTCCACCTTGCCAACTCGGCTCAGACGAAATGCCTACATCTTCCCCTCAAGCAATGGGGATGAGGCCCGGATGATTGTGGTTCCACATGCTGAGGATGAGAGAGACAATAGGTTTTTAACTAACCACCAAGTGCAATGATTGGGAGAGTGTCAGAAATCACCAATGGCACAAAGACCCCTTTACTCTCAGCCGCGCCCTCCATTGCTGTAGAGGTGGAAGGCACAAAGCACTGCCTCCATCCTTCAATGGGAGACAAGCCATAAACTGTCTTGCCTCCAGCTCTTTAGGAAGCTGAGAAAGAACTCGCTTTCCACAGTGCTGTTACAGGATACGAGGAAACTCTCATACAGAGGCAGCTCAAATGCCATTTCTTCCCAGTGCTTAACTGGCCGCTTTAGGACTTCTGCTTCTGCCACAGTTCCACCTTGCCAACCAGGCTCAGACGAAATGCCTACATCTTCCCCTTAAGCAACGGGAGCGAAGCCCACATGATTGTGCTTCCACATGCTTAGCAGGAGCAGACAATAGGCTTTTTACAAACCGCCATTGTGCACTGGGTCAGAGAGTGTCACAATGCACCTATGTCAGAAAGACCCCTTTGCTCTCAGCCGTGCCCTCCATTGCTCTAGAGGTGGAAGGCACAAAGCACTGCCTCCATCCTTCAATGGGAGACAAGCCATAAACTGTCTTGCCTCCAGCTCTTTAGGAAGTGGGCAAACAACTCGCTTTCCACAGTCCTGTTACAGCATACCAGGATCTTCTCATACAAAGGCAGCTCAAATTGCATTTCTTCCCAGCCCTTAACTCGCAGCTTTAGAACTTCTGCTTCTGCCGCAATTCCACCTTGCTCACCAGTCTCAGACAAAATGCCTACATCTTCCCCTTAGGCAACTGGGCTGAGTCCCAAATGATTGTGCAACCATGTGCTTAGCAGGAGCTAGACAATACGCTTTTCACCAACCACAGTTGAGCACTGGTGGAGAGAGTGTCGGAAAGCAGCTATGTCAGAAAGGTCTCTTTCCTCTCAGTCTTGCCCTCCATTGCTCTATACGTGGAATGCTCAATGCATTGGCTCCACCCCTCAAGGGACCACAAGCCGCAGACCATCATTCTTCCATCTCTTTAGGAAGTTGAGAACAAACTCACTTGACGTATAAAAAGGAATCATGCCTCTTAGATGCCAGAAAACCCCAGGAGACATGCCAAAAACACCCTCCGCACACTCTCAAAGAACCACACATTCATGCCAGAACGACCCAACAGGCACACCAGAAGCACCCACATTGCATGCCAGAACCACCTGTAACCACCTGCCGGACACAGTCTAACAACGATTCTCACACTGCAGAACTATCTCTTCAACATGCCAGCCGCACACAACAGACACGACGGAACCAGATTCCAAACACAGCACAATGACATGCCAGACACATTGGAAACACCTGATGTATATGCCGCAAACAGGTGCCAGAAACACTGAAACCACCTGCGGAGTATGTCAGAACCGGGGGCCAGAAATGCCACCAACACCTGTCTTACAAGCCAGAGCCGCGAGCCCAAAAAGCAGGAAAGACCTGCCGGATATTCCAAAATAACCTGCCGGTGATGCCAGAACCACTTGGTGGACACCCAGGAATCACCTGCCGGGCATGTCCCAAGCACCTCTCAGACATGCCAGAACCACGTGCCGGACATGCCGGAACCACCTGCTCAACTCGGCGGAACCACCTGCCGGACATGCCAAAATCACCTGCCTTCTATGCCAGAGCCACATGGCGGACACTTTAGAATCACCTGCAGGCATGCAGAAACCAACTCTCAAACGTGTCACAACCACATGCCTGACACGCTGGAACCACCTCCCGAACACACCGGAAGCACATGCTGGGTACGCCGGAATAACCTGCTCTACTCGGTGGAACCATGTGCTGGACACACCACAATCACACACCGGCTATGCCAGAACAACATGGCGGACACTCCGGAATCACCTGCAGGGAATGCTGGAACAACGTCTTAGACATGCCAGAACCACATGTCGGACACGCTGGCACCACCTCCCAGACAGACCGGAACCACCTGCCAAGCACTCCGGAACCACCTGCTCGACTCGCTGGAACCACCTGCTGGACAAGCCAAAATCACCTGTCGACTATGCCAGAACCACTTGTCGGACACACCGGAACCACCTGCCGAGCATGCCGGAGCCACCTGCTCGACTAACAGGAACCACCTGCCAGACACGCCAAAATCACCTGCCAGACACGCCAAAATCACCTGCCCCCTTGCCAGAACAACTTGCTGGACACTGCACAATCACCTGTCGGGCATGCCAGAACCAAATGTCAGACGTGCCAGAAACACGTGCCAGAGACGCCAGAAGCACCTGCCAAGCACGCCGGAACCACCTGCTCAACTCGCCAGAACCAGCAGCTGGATTCACCAAAATCACCTGCCGGCTACGCCACAACCACTTGGCGGACTCTCTGAAATCACCTGCCGGGCATGATAGAACCACCTCTCAGACGTGCCGGAACCACATGCCAGACACGCCGGAGCCACCTCCCGGACAGACCGGAACCACCTGCCAGACCTGCATGAACCACCTGCCAAGCATGCTGGAACCACCTGCTGCACACTCCAAAATCACATGACGGCTACGCCAGAACCACTTGGAGGACTGTCTGAGAAGACCTGCCAGGCATGCCGGAACCACCTCTCAGATGTGCCAGTACCACGTGGCGGACAGTACAGAATCACCTACCAGGCATGCCGGAACCACCTCTCAGATGTGCTAGGAGCACGTGCCGGAGACGCTGGACGCACCTGCTGAGCACGCCACAACCACCTCCCGGAGACACAGGAACCACCTGCCGGACCCGCCGGAAACATCTCCCGGGCAGACAGGAACAACCTGCCGGACACGCCTGAACGACCAGCAGAGCTCGCCGGAACCACCTGCTCAAATCACCGGAACCACCTGCTGGACACGCTAAAATTACCTGCCAGCTACGCCAGAACCACGTTTGGGACAGTCTGGTATCATCTGTCGGGCACGGCGAAACCCACTCTCAGACATGCCAGAACCATGTGTGGGACATGCCGAAAGCACCTATAGGACGGACTAGAACCACCTGCCGGAAACTCCTGAACCACCTGCTGAGCCCGCGGGAACCACCAGCCCACCATGCCCAAATCACCAGCCGGCTATGCCAGAACCACTTGTTGGACACACTGGAATCACCTACCGGGCATGCCGGAACCACGTCTCAGACGTGCCAGAAGCACATGCCGGAGACGCCGGAAGCACCTGCCGAGCATGCCTGAACCACCCGATCCACTCCCCAGAACCAAATGACGGACATGCCAAAATCACCTACCAACTATGCCAGAACAACTTGGCAGACACTCCAGAATCACCTGCCGGGCATGCAGAACCCACATCTCAGACTTACCAGAACCGTGTGCCGGACATGCCGGAACCAGGTCCTGGACGGACGGGAGCCACATGCCAGACAGGCATGAACCACCTGCCGAGCATGCCAGAACCACCTGCTTGACTCACAAGACCCACCTGCCAGACATGCCAAAATCACCTGCCGGCGATGCCAGAACCACTTCCCGGACACTCTGGAATCACCTGCCAGGCATGCCAGAACCACCTCTCAGATGTACTGGAACCACATGCCAGACACATCGGAACCATGTCCTGGACGAACTGGAACCACCTGTCGGACATGCCTGAACCACCTGCCGAGCAAGCAGGAACCACCTGCTTGACTCCCAGGACCAACCTGCCGGACATGCCAAAATCACCTGCCGGCTACACCAGAACCACTTACTGGAGACTCCGGAATCACCTGCCAGACATGCCGGCACAACCTCACAGACGTGCCTGAAGCACATGCCGGACACGCCGGTACCACCTCCAGGACAGACCAGAACAAACTGCCAAGCTTGCCGGAACCACCGGTTCGACTCCCCGGACCCACCTGCCGGACACGCCAAAATCACATGTTGGCTACGCCAGAACCACTTGGCGGACACTCGGACTCAACTGCCGGGCATGCCGGAACCACCTCTTAGATGTACCACAACCACGTGCTGGACACGCTGGAACCACGTCCTGGAGAGACTGGAACCACCTGCCGGCCCTGCCTGAACCACCTGCTGAGCACGCCGGAACCACCTGCTCGACTCACAGGACCAACTGCCAGACACGCCAAAATCACCTGCCGGCTACACCAGAACCACTTGCCGAACACTCTGGAATCACCTGCCAGGCATGCCAGAACCACCTGGCGGACAGTCAGGAAACACCAGCTGGGCATGCCGGAACCACCTCTCAGACACTCCAGAACCACATGCCTAGATGCCGGAAGCACCTGCCGAGCACGCCGCAGCTGCCTGCTTGACTCACTGGAACCACCTGCCGGACACGGCAAAATCACCTGCCGGCTACACCAGAGCCACTTGGCAGACAAGCCGGAATCACGGGCCGGGCATGCCAGCACAACCTATCAGACATGCAAGAACCACGTGCCGGACACACCGGAACCACCTGCTGGACAGAATGGAACCACCTGGCAGACATGCCGGAACCACCTGTTCGACTCGCCAGAACCACCACCGGACACGCAAAATCACCAGCCGGCTATGCCAGAACCACTTGACGGACACTCCGTAATCATATGCCAGACATGCCGGAACCAGGTATCAGACACACCAGAACCACGTGCCAGGGACTCCGGAAGCACCTGCCGAGCATGCCGGAGACACAAGCTCGACTTGCCAGAAAAACCAGCTGGACATGCCAAAATCACCTGCCGGGTACGTCATAACCACTTGGCGGACACTCCGGAATTACCTGCTGCGCATGCCGGAACCACTTCTCAGATGTAACGGAAGCACGTGCTGGACACGCTGGAAACACCTACTGTACAGACCAGAACAACCTGCCAGACATTATGGAACCACCTGCCGAGCACGCCGGAGCCATCTGCTCGACTCGCCGGAACCACATGCCGGACACACCAAAATCAACTGCTGGCTATGCGAGAACCACCTGGCAGACAGTCTGGAATCACCTGCTGGGCATGCAGGTACCACCTCTCAGACGTACCAGAACCACGTGCCGGACATGCTGTAACCACGTCCTGGACAGCCTGGAACCACCTGCCGGACATGTGTGGACCACCTGCCGAGGACGCCGTAACCACCTGCTCGACTTGCAGGACCTACCTGCCGGACACGCCAAAATGAACTGCTGGCTACACCAGAACCGCTTGCCGGACACTCCAGAATCACCTGCCTGCCATGCCAGAACCACCTCTCAGACGTGCCAGAAGCACGTGCCGGAAACGCCGGAACCACCTACCGGACAGAGCGGAACCACCTGGCAGACACGCTGGAACCACCTGCTGAACACGCCAGAGCCACCTGCTTGAGTCGCCGGAACCACCTGCCGGACAGGCCAATATCAATGGCCTGCTATGCCAGAACCACCTGGGGAACAGTCCGGAATCACCTGCCGTGCATGCCGGAACCACCTCTCAGATGTGCCAGAACCACATGCCAGAGACACCGGAAGCACCTGCGGAGCACACCGGAACCACCTGATCCATTCCCCAGAACCACCTGCAGGACATGTCAAAATCACCTGTCGGCTATGGCAGAACCACTTGGCGGAGAGTCCGGAATCACCTGCCGGGCATGCGGGTACCACCTCTCAGACGTACCAGAACCACGTGCCGGACAAGCTGGAACCACGTACTGGAAAGTTTGGAACCACCTGTCGGCCACGCGTGAACCACCTGCCAAGCACGCCGGAACCACCTGCTCCACTCGCAGGACCCACTTGCCGGACATGCCAAAATCACCTGCCGGCTACGCCAGGAGAACTTGCCGGACACTCCGGAATCACCTGCCGGGCATGCTGGAACCACCTATCAGACGTGCCAGAACCACGTGCCGGACACGCCAGAACCACCACCTTGACAGACCGGAACCACTTGCTGGACATGCCTGAACCACTTGGTGGACACTCCTGAATCACCTGCCGGACACTCCGAAACCACCTACAGGACAGACCAGAACCACCTGCCTAGCACGCCGAAGCCACCTTCTCGACTCGCCATAACCACCTGCTGGACACGCCAAGATCACCAGCCGGCTATGCCAGAACCACGTGGCAGACAGTCCGGAATCACATGCCGGGCATGCCGGAACCACCTCTCAGATGTACCAGAACCATGTGCCGGACACGCCAGAACCACGTCCTGGACGGACGGGAACCACCTGCCGGACAGGCATGAACCACCTGCCGAGCATGCCAGAACCACCTGCTTGACTCACATGACCCACCTGCCGGATACGCCAAAATCACCTGCCAGCGATGCCAGAACCACTTGCCGGACACTCCGGAATCACCTGCCGGGCATGCCAGAACCACCTCTCAGATGTACTGAAACCACGTGCCAGACATGACCGAACCACGTTCTGGACCGACTGGAACCACCTGCCGGACATGCCTGAACCACCTGCCGAGCAACCCGGAACCACCTGCTCGACTCCCAGGACCAACCTGCAGGACATGCCAAATTCACCTTCCGGCCATGCCAGAACCACTTGCCGGACACTGTTGAATCACAAGCCAGGCATGCAGGAACCACCTCTCAGATGTGCCAGAACCACATGCTGGAGACACCAAAAGCAACTGCCGAGCTCGCCGGAACCACCTGCTTGACTCGCCAGAACCACCTGCTGGACATGCCAAAATCATCAGATGGCTATGCCAGAACCACTTGTGGACTCTCTGGAATCACCTGCCAGGCATGCGGGAACCACCTCTCAGACGTGCCAGAACCACATGCCGGACACGCTGGAACCACCTCCCAGACAGACTGGAACCGCCTGCCAGACATTCCTGAACCAACTGCCGAGCACGCCAGAACCACATGCTCGCCTTGCTGGAACAACATGCCAGACACGGCAAAATCAGCTGCCGGCTACGACAGAACCATTTGGCGGACACTCCGGAATCACCTGCCGGGCATGACAGCACAACCTCTCAGATGTGCCAGAAGCACATGCCGGAAAGGCCGGAACCATCTCCTGGACAGACCAGAACCACAGGAAAGACTTGTCGGAAACACCTGCTTGATTCACCGGTCCCACCAGCCGGACACGCCAAAATCACCTGCCCGCTACACCAGAACCACTTGGCGGACAAGCCAGCATCCCGTGAAGGGCATGCCGGCACAACCTCTCAGACATGCCAGAACTTCGTCCCGGACACCGCAGAACCACCTGCCTGACAGACCGGAACCACCTGCCGAGCACTCTGGAGCCACCTGGTCGAATCGCCGGAACCACCTGTCAGACAGACCAACATCACCTGCCAGCTACTCCAGAAGCACTTGGGGGACTCCCTGGAATCATCTGCTGGGCATGCCAGAACCACCTCTCAGATGTTCTGGAACCATGTGCCGTACACACCGCAACAACCTCCCAGCCAAACCGGAACCACCTGCCAAACCTGCCAAAACCTCCTGCCGAGCATGCCGGAGCCACCTGCTCGAATCACCAAAACCACCAGCTGGACATGCCAAAATCACCTGCCGGCTATGCCAGAACCACTTGCAGGACACTCCGGAATCACCTGTCAGGCATGCCGGCACAACCTCTCACATGTGCCATAAACACGTGCTGGAGACCCCGGAAACACCTGCTGAGCACGCCAGAACCACCTGCTCAACTAGCCGGAACCACCTGCCAGACACGCCAAGATCACGTGCGGGCTACACCAGAACCACTTGGAGGACTCTCCGGGATCACCCGCTGGGCATGCCGGAACCACCTCTCAGGTGTGCCAGAACCACATGCCAGAAACACCGGAACCACCTGCCAAGTATGCCGGAACCACCTGATCCGCTCCCCAGAGCCACCTGAGGAACACGCCAGATCACCAGCCGGCTACGCCAGAACAACTTGACAGACGCTCTGGAATTACCTGCCAGGCATGCCGGAACCACCTCTCAGACGTGCCAGAACCACGTGCCGGACACGTCGGAACCATCTATTGGACACAAAGGAACCACATGCCTGACACGCCTGAACCACCTGCTGAGCATACAGGAACCACCTGCTCGACACGCAAGACCTACCTGTCGGACATGCCAAAATCACCTGCCGGCTATTCCAGAACCACTTGATGGACACTCCGGAATCACCTGCCGGGCATGATAGAACCACCTCTCACACGTGCCGGAAGCAAGTGCCGGACACGCTGGAACCACCTCCCGGACAGACCGGAACCACCTGCCTTACCTGCCTGAACCACCTGCCGAGCATGCCGGGACCACCTGCCGGACATGCCAAATCACCTGCCGGCAACGCCAGAATCACTTGGAGGACTCTCTGGGATGACCTGCTGGGCATGCCGGAACCAACTCTCAGACGTGCTAGAACCACGTGGGGGACAGTCCGGAATCACCTGCCAGGCATGCCAGAACCACCTCTCAGATGTGCTAGAATCAAGTGGGGGACAGTCCGGAATCACCTGCCGGGCATGCCGGAACCACCTCTCAGACATGCCAGAACCACGTGCCAAAGACACTGGAAGCACCTGCCAAGCACGCCGGAAACAGGTGCTCAACTTGCCAGAACCACCTGTTGGACATGGCAAAATCACCTGCCGGCTACGCCAAAACCACTTGCTTCACTCTGCGGAATCACCTGCCAGGCAAGCCAGAACCACGTCTCATACATGCCAGAACCAGGTGCCTTACATGTCGGAACCACCTCCTGGACAGACCAGAACCACCTGCCCGACCTGCCTGAACCACCTGCCGAGCACGCCGGAACCACCTGCCGGACAAGCCAAGATCACCTGTGGGCGAGGCCAGAACTTGGCAGACACTCCGGAATTACCTGCCAGGCATGCCGGAACCACCTCTCAGACGAGCCAGAACCAAGTGCTGGACACGCTGGAACCACCTACTGGACACAACGGAACCACCTGCCTCACATGCCTGAACCACATGCCGAGCATGCAGGAACCACCTGCTCGACTCGCAAGACCTACCTGCTGGAGACACCAAAATCACCTGCTGGCTACGCCAGAATCACTTGGAGGACTCTCCGCGATCACCTGCCGGGCATGCCAGAAACACCTCTCAGACCTGCTAGAACCACGGGGGGGCCACTCCGGAATCACCTGCCAGGCATGCCGGAACCTGCTCTGAGATGTACCAGAACCACGTACCGGACATGCCGGAACCACGTCCTGGACAGACTGGAACCACCTGCAGGACACTCCTGAACCACCTGCCGAGCATGCCGGAATCACCTGCTCGACTCGCAGGAACCACTTACCGGACATGCCAAAATCACACGCTGGCTGCGCCAGAACCACTTGTCAGACACTCTGGAATCACCTGCCAGTCATCCTGGAACCACATCTCAGACATGCCACAACCACGTGCCGGAGCCTCTGGAAGCACCAGCTGAGTACACTGGAACCACATTCTCGACTCGCTGGAACCACCTGCCGGACACGCCAAAATCACCAGCCGGCTATGCCAGAACCACTTGGTGGACTGTCTGGAATCACCTGCTGGGCAAGCCGGAACCTCCTGTCAAACGTGCCAGAACCATGTGCCGGACACTCCGGAACCATGTCCTGGACAGACTGGAACCACCTGCTGGACACGTCTGAACCACCTGCCGAGCACGCCGGAACCACCTGCCGAGCACGCAGGAACCACCTGCTCGACTCGCAGGACCCTCCTACCAGACACGCCAAAATCACCTGCCGGCTGTGCCAGAACCACTCATCGGACACTCCCGAATCACCTGCCAGGCATGCCGGAACCACCTCTCAGATGTGCCGGAACCACGTGCCGGACACCCTGGAACCACCTCCGGGACACACCGGAACCACCTGATGGACCCGCCTGAACCACCTGCAGACCACACTGGAACCACCTGCTAGAATTGCCAGAACCACCTGCCGGACACGCCAAATTCACCTGCCAGCTACACCACAACCACTTGGAGGAATCTCCGGGATCACCTGCCGGGCTTGCCGGAACTACCTCTCAGGCGTGGCAGAGCCATGTGCAGGACACGCTGGAACCATCTCCCAGACAGACTGGAGCCACCTGCCGGACCCGCCTGAATCAGCTGCCGAGCACACCGGAACCACCTGCTCGACTCGCTGGAACCCTCTGTCGGACACGCCGAAATTACCAGCCGGCTACACCAGACCACTTGTCGGACACTCCAGAACCACGTGCCGGGCATGCTGGAACCACCGCTGAGACGTGCCAGAAGCACATGCCGGAGACGCCGGAAGAACCTGCCGAGCATGCCAGAAAGACCTGGTCCACTCCCCAGAACCACCGGACGGACACACTAAAATCACTTGCCAGCTACGCCAGAACAACTTGTCGGACACTCCGGAATCACCTGCCGGGCATGCCAGAACAACGTCTCAGATGTGCCAGAACCACATTCCGGAGACGCCGGAAGCACCTGCCGAGCTCCCTGGAACCAACTGCTCGACTCGCCGCAACCAGCTGCTGGACACGCCAAAATCACCTGCTGGCTATGCCAGAACCACTTGGTGGACAATGTGGAATCACCTGCCGGGCATGCCGGAACCACCTCTCATATGAGTCATAGTCACATGCCAGAGACGCCGCAACCACCTCCCGGACAGACCTTCACCATCTGGCGGACACGCCTGAACCAGCTGCCAAGCATGCTAGATCCCCCTGCTTGACTTGCCACAACCACCTGCCAGACACACCAAAATCACCTGCCGGCAACCTCAGAACCACTTGGCGGACACTCCGGAATCAATTTCCGGGAATGCCAGAACCACCTCTCAGACGTGTCAGAACCACCTGCTGGAAACGCCGGAAACACCACCCGGACAGACCGCAACCACCTCCCGGACACGCCTGAACCACCTACCGGCTACACCAGAACCACTTGGCAGACACTCCAGAATCACCTGCCGGGCATGCTGGAACCATCTCTCAGACGTGCTGGAACCACGTGCCAGAGACGCCGGAAGCACAGGCCCAGCACCCCAGAACCACCTGCTCGACTCGCTGGAGGCACCTGCCGGACACACCCTAATCACATGCTGGCTACGCCAGAACCACTTGGCGGACACTCCAGAATCACCTGCCGGGATTGCCGGAACCACCTCTCAGACGTGCCAGAACCACATGCCGGATACGCCAGAACCACCTACAGGACAGACCGGAACGACCTGATCCACTGGCTAGAACCACCTGCCGGACATGCCAAAATCACCTGCCAGCTACGCCAGAACCACTTGGAGGACTCTCCGGGATGACCTTCCGGGCATGCAGGTACCACCTCTGAGACGTGCCAGAACCATGTGCTGGACACGCCGGAACCACCTAACGGACACAACGGAACCACCTGCCGGACATGCCTGAACCACCTGCCGAGCATGCAGGAACCACCTGCTCGAATCGCAGGACCCACCATCCTGACACACCAAAATCACATGCCGGCTATGCCAGAACCACTTGCCAGACTCTCCGGAATCACCTGACGGGAATGCCGGAACCACCTCTCAAATGTGCAAAAATCAAGTGCCAAAGACGCCGGAAGCACCTGCCGAGCTCACCGGAAGCACGTGCTCGAATCGTCGGAAACACCTGTGGGACACGCCAAAATCACCTGCCGGCTATGCCAGAACCACATGCTGGACACTCCAGAATCACCTGCCGGGTGCGTCAGAACCACATCTAAGACATGCCAGAACCATGTGCCAGACACGCAGGAAACACCTCCCGGACAGACCGGAGCCACCTGCCGAGCATGCTGGAACCACCTGAACGATTTGCCGGAACCACCTGCCAGACACGCCTGAACCACCTGCCGAGCACGCCAGAACCACCTCCTCGACTCGCTGGAACCACCTGCCGGACACGCCAACATCACCTGCCAGCTAGTACAGAACCACTTGTCGGACACTCCGGAATCACCTGCAGGGAATGCTGGAACCACTTCTCAGAAGTGCCAGAACCACCTGCGGGACACGCCTGAACCACCTGCTGAGCATACCTGAATCACATGCAGGCTATGTCAGAACCACTTGGCGGACACTCTCGAATCACCTGCTGGCCACACCAGAACCACTTGGGAGACACTCTGGAATCACCTGATGGGCATGCCAGAACCACCACTGAGACGTACCAGAACCAAGTGCCGGACACACAGGAACCACATCCTGGACAGACTGGAACCACCTGCTGGACACGCCTGAATCACCTGCCGAGAATGCCGGAACCACCTGCTCGACTCACAGGACCCACTTACCGGACATGCCAAAATCACATGCCCCTGTGCCAGAACCACTTGCCGGACATTCCGGAATCAGCAGCCGGTCATGCTGGAACCACCTCTCAGACGTGCCAGAACCATCAGCCGGAGACGCCGGAAGCACCTGCTGAGAATGCAGGAAGTCCCTGGTGCAATCCACAGAACCACCTGCCGGACACCCCAAAATCACCTGCCGGCTATGTCAGAACCACTTGGCGGACACTCCGGAATCACCTTTCAGGTATGCCGGAACCACCTCTTAGATGTGTCAGAACCATGTGCCGGACACGCCGAAAGCACCTGCCGATCTTGCTCAAACCACATGCTCGACTCGCCGGAGCCACCTGCCAGAGATGCCAAAGTGACCTGTCGGCTACACCAGAACCACTTGGTGGACAATCCGGAATCACCTGGTGGGAATGCCAGAAACACCTCTCAGACATGCCGGAACCAAGTGCCGGACACGCCAGAACCACCTCCCGGACAGACCGGAACCACTGGCCGGACCTGCCTGAACCACCTGCAGATCACGCCATGACCTCCTACCGGACACACCAAAATTACCTGCCGGCTATGCCAGAATCACTTAGAGGAGTCTCCTGGATCACCTGCTGGACATGCCGGCACCACCTGCTCGACTCGCCGGAACCACCGCTGGACACGCAAAATAACCTGCTGGCTACACCAGAACCACTTGCCGGACACACCAGAATAACCTGCCCGGCATGCCTGAACCACCTGTAAGACATGCCAGAACCACATGCCAAAGACACTGGGAGCACCAGCCAAGCACTCCAGAACCGCATGCTCGGTACGCCGGAACCACCTACAGGACAGACCGGAACCATATGCCGAGCATGCCGGAACCACCTGCTTGACTAGCCGGAACCACCTACCAGACACATCAAGATCACCCGTCGGCATGCCAGAACCACTTGGCAGCCATGCCGGAATCACTTTCCTGGCATGCCGGAACCACCTCTCAGACGTGACAGGACCATGTGCTGGACACGCTGGAGCCACCTCCCGGACACTCTGGAACCACTTGCCGGACCCGCCTGGACCACCTACCGAGCACGCCGGAACCACCTTCTCGACTACCAGGACCCAACTGCTGGACACACTAAAATCACCTGCCGGCTATGCCAGAACCACTTGCCGGACACACCGGAATCACGGGCTGGGCATGCTGGAACCACCTCTCAGACGTGCCAGAAACACGTGCTGGAGTCGCTGGAAGCACCTGCCGAGCATGCCGGAACCACCTTCTTGACTCCCAGGACTCACCTGCCGGACACGCCAAATTCACCTGCCAGCTACGCCAGAACCACTTGCAGGACATTCCAGAATCACCTGCTGGGCATGCCAGAACCACCCCTCAGACGTGCGAGAACCTTGAACAGGAGACGCCGGAAGCACCTGCTGAGAATGCCAGAAGTACCTGATGTACTCCACAGAACCACCTGCCGGACACCCCAAAATCACCTGCCGGCTACACCAGAACCACTTGGCAGACACTCCGGTATCACCTGCCGGGCATGCGGGAACCACCTCTCAGACGTGCCAGAACCACGAGCCGGACACGCCGGAACCACCTACCGGACAGAACGGAACCACCTGATGGATGCGCCTGAACCACCTGCCGAGCATGCTGGAACGACCTGCTCCACACGCAGGACTCACCTGCCTTACACGCCAAAATACCTTTCGGCTATGCCAGAACCACTTGCTGGACACTCCGGCATAACCTGCCTGGCATGCTGCAGCCACCTCTAAGACATGCCAGAACCACGTGCCAGAGACACCGGATGCACCTGCCGAACATGCTGGAACCACCTGCTTGACTCGCCAGAACCACGGGCCAGACAGAACGGAACCACCTGACAGACGCGCCTGAACCACCTGCCGAGCATGCCGGACCCACCTGCTTGAGTAGCAGGACCCACCTGATGGACACGCCAAACACACCTGTCGGCTATGCCAGAACTACTTGTCGGACTCTCCGGGATCACCTGCCATGCATGCCAGAACCACATCTCAGACGTGCCAGAACCATGTGCCGGACACACGGGGTCAACCTGCTGAGTATGCTGGAACCGCCTGATCCACGCCAGAACCATCTGCTGGACATGCCCAAATCACCTGCCGGCTATGCCAGAACCACTTGGGGGACACTCCGGATTCACCTGCAGGGCATGCTGGAACCACCTCTCAGATGTGCCAGAACCACGTGCCAGACATGACGGAACCACCTGCTGGCTATGCCAGAACCACTTGTTGGACTCTCCGCTATCACCTGACAGGCATGCTGGAACCACGTCTCAGACGTGCCGGAACCAAGTGCCGGACACGCCAGAACCACCTACCAGAAAGACCAGAACCACCTGCTGGACCAGCCTGAACCACCTGCCGAGCACGCCAGGACCACCTGCTTGTCACGGAAAAATCTCCTGCCGGCTACGCCAGAATCACTTGGAGGACTCTCCGGGATCACCTGCCGGGCATGCTGGAACCACCTCTCAGACATTCTAGAACCACGTGGGGGACATTCCAGAACCACCTGCCAGACCTGCCTGCACAACCTGCAGAGCACACCGGAACCACCTGCCGGACACTCCTAAATCACCTGCCAGATTCACCACAACCAGTTGCTGGACACTCCGGAATCACCTGCAGGGCATGCCAGCACAACCTCTCAGACGTGCCAGAAGCACGTGCCAGTCACGCCGAAACCACCTCCAGGACAGACCGGAACCACCTGCCGGACACACCGGAACCACCTGCTCGACTCGCCGGAGCCACTTTGTGGACAATCAGGAATCACCTGCAGTGCATGCCGGAACCACCTCTCAGACGTGCCAGAAACACGTGCCGGAGACACCGGAAGCACCTGGAGAGCAGGCCGGAAGCACCGGCTCAACTAGCCGGAACCACCTGCCAGACATGCCAAAATCACCTGCCGGTTACGCCAGAACCACTTGGTGGACACTCTGGAATCACCTGCCAGTCGTGTCGGAACCACGTCTAAGACATGCCAGAACCATGTGCCAGACACACAGGAACCACCTCCCAGAGAGTCCGGAACCACCTGCCGAGCACTCCAGAACCACCTGCTCGACTTGCCGGATCCATCTGCCGGACACGCCTGAATCACCTGCCTAGCACGCCGTAACCACCTCCTCGACTCTCCAGAACCACCTGCCGGACACGCCAAAATCACCGGCCGGCTATGCCAGAACCACTTGGAGGACACTCTGGAATCAACTGCTGCGAATGCCAGAACTACATCTCTGAAATTCCAGAACCACCTGCCGGACATGCCTGAACCACCTGCTAAGCACGGCGGAACCACAGGCAGGCTATGTCAGAACCACTTGACGGACACTGTCGAATCACCTGCCAGCCACGTCAGAACCACTTGGCAGAAATTCCAGAATCACCTGTTGGACATGCCGGAAACCCCTTTAGATGTGCCAGAACCATGTGCCGGACACGCCGGAACCACCTTCCATACAGACGGGAACCACTTGTTGGACACGTCTGAACCAACTGCTGAGCACTCCAGAACCGCCTGCTCGACTTGCCGGAACAATCTGCCGGACACCCCAAAATCACCAGCCGGCTAAGCCAGAACCACTCGGTGAACACTCCAGAATCACCTCCCAGGCATGCTGGAACCACCTCTCAGACGCAGCAGAAACGTGTGCTGGACACCCTGGAAGCACCTCCCAGACATACTGCAACCACCTACCAGACACATCTGAACCACCTGCCGAGCACACCGGAACCACCTGCTCGGCTCGCTGGAACCACCTGCCGGACACGTCAAAATCACCTGCCGGCTACGCCAGAACCACGTGGTGGACATTCAGGAATCACCTGCCGGGCATGCCAGAACCACTTCTCAGAAGTGCCAGAAACACGTGCCAGACACTCCGGAACCACCTCCCGGACAGACCGGAACCACCTGCCCGACACGACTGAACCACATGCTGAGCACGCCGGAACCACCTGCGGGCTATGTCAGAACCACTTGGTGGACACTCTGGAATCACCTGCCAGGCATGCCAGCACAAGCTCTCAGGCGTGCCAGAAGCACGTGCCGGACATGCCGGAACAACCTCCCGGACAGACCAGAACCACCTGCCAGACTCACCGGAACCACCTGCTTGACTCACCAGACCCACCTGCCAGTCACACAAAAATCACCAGTCGGCTACGCCAGAACCACTTGGCAGACAAGCCGGAATAACATTCTGGGCATCCTGGCAGAACCTCTCAGACGTGCGAGCTGCATGTGCCAGACACGCTGGAACCACTTCCTGGACAGACCAGAACCACCTGCCAGACTCACCAGAACCATCTGCTTGACTCGCTGGACCCACCTGCTGGACACGCCAAAATCACCTGCCGGCTACGCAAGAACCACTTGGTGAACAAAAAGGAATAACATTTCGGGCATGCCGGCACAACCTCTCAGATGTGCCAAAAGCACATGCCGGACACGCCATAACCACCTCCAGGACAGACCGGAAACACCTGCCGGACACGCCAAAATCACCTGCCAGCTATGCCAGAGCCACGTGGCGGACAGTCCGGAATCACCTGCCGGGCATGCCGGAACTACGTCATGGACAGACTGCAAACACCTGCCAGACCTGCCTGAACCACCTGCCTAGCACGCAAAAATCACATGCCAGCTATGCCAGAACCACTTGGCGGACGCTACGGAATCACCTGCCTGGCATGCCAGAACCATGTCTCAGACGTGCCAGAACCATGTGCTGGACATGCCGGAACCACCTCCCGTGCAGACAGGAACCACCAACAGGACAAGCCTGAACCATCTGCCGAGAACGCAAGAACCACCTCCTCCACTCGCAGGAACCACCTGCCATACATGCCAAAATAACCAGTCAGAACCACTTGTCAGAAATTCCGGAATCACCTGCCAGGCAAGCGGGAACCACCTCTCAGATGTGCCAGAATGACGTGCCGGAGATGCCGGAAGCACCTTCTGAGTTCTCCGGAACCACCTGCTCGACTCGCCTGAACCAACTGCCTGACACGCCAAAATCACATGCCGGCTATGTCAAAACCACTTGGTGGACACTCTGGAATCAGCTGCCTGGCATGCCGGCACAACCGCTTAGACGTGCCAAACCATGTGCCGGAGATGCCAGAAGCACCTGCCGAGCATGCCGGAACCACCTGATCGACTCGCCAGAGCCACCTGCCAGACACGCCAAAATCACATGCCGGCTACACCAGAACGAGTTGCCTGACAAGCCTGAATCACGTGCAGGGCATGCCGACACAACACCACGGACGTGCCAGAACCACGTGCTGCACATGCCGGGACCACCTCCCGGACAGACCGGAACCACCTGCCGGACCCGCCTGAACCACCTACCTGACACGCCAAAATCACCTGCCGGCTATGCCAGAACCACTTGTTGGACTCTCCGGGATCACCTGGCGGGCATGCCCGAACCACCTCTCAGACGTGCTGGAACCATGTGCCTGACACGCCGGAACCACATGCTGGAGAGACCGGAACGACCTGCCGGACCCACCTGAACGACCTGCCGAGCATGCCGAAACCACATGCTTGACTCACCAGAACCACATAATGGACACGCAAAAATGAACAGCCGGCTATGCCAGAACCACTTGGACACTCCGGAATCACCAGCAGGGCTTGCTGGAACCACCTCTCAGACGTGCCAGAACCACGTGCCGGACACGCCGGAACCACCTACCAGACAGAACGGAACCACATGACGGACAAGCCAGAACCACATGCCGAGCATGCCGGAAATACCTGCTTGACTCACAGGACCCGCCTGCCGGACATGCCAAAATCAGCTGCCGGCTATGCCAGAACCACTTGCCGGACACTCCGGAATCACCTGCCTGGCATGCCGGAACCACCTTTCAAATGTACCAGAACCACGTGCAGGAGACGCCACAAGCACCTGCCGAGCATGCCGGAACCACCTGATCCACTCCCCAGAACCACCAGCTGGACCCACCTGAACCACCTGCCGGCTACCCCAGAACCACTTGGCCGACAATCTGGAATAACCTGCCACTCATGCCGGAACCGCCCCTCAGATGTGCCAGAAACACATGCTGGACGCCCCGGGCCACTTCCGTGAAAGACCGGAACCACCTGCTGAGCATGCCGGAAACACCTGCTTGACTCCTGGGAACTGCCTCCGGGGAACTGTCATAGAAATGCAGGTCAAACGGCCTTTCTTGCCAGCCCTTAACTCGCCACTTTAGAACTTCTGTTTCTGCCACAATTGCACCTTGTCAACCCGGCTCAGATGAAATGCCTACATCTTCCTCTGAAGCAACTGGGCTGAGTCCCAAATGATTGAGCGTCCACGTGCTTCGGAGGCAATAGACTGCAGGCCTTTTTCCAACCACCATTGTGCACTGCTGGAGAGAGTGTCGGAAAGCAGCTATGTCAGAAAGACCCCTTTGATCTCAGCCGTGCCCTCCATTGCTCTAGACGTGGAATGCATAATGCACTTGCTCCACCCCTCAAGGGGCAACAAGCCACAGACCATCTTCCTTCCAGCTCTTTAGGAAGTTGAGAAAGAACTCGCTTTCAACAGTGCTCTTTCTGTGTCCTGGCAACATCTCATACAAAGGCAGCTCATATGCCTTTTCTTTTCAGCACTTAACTCGCCGATTTGGAACTTCTGCTTCTGCCAGATTTCCACCGTGCCAACCCGGCTCAGACAAAATGCCTACATCTTCCCCTTCAGCAATGGGGACGAGGCCCAGATGATTGTGCTTACACATGCTTAGCAGGAGCAGAAAATAGGTGTTTTACAAACCTCCATTGTGCACTGGGTCAGAGAGTGTCAGAATGCACCTATGTCAGAAAGGGCCCTTTGCTCTCAGCCGTGCCCTCCGTTGCTCTAGAGGTGGAAGGCACAAAGCACTGCCTCCATCCTTCAATGGGAGACAAGCCATAAACTGTCTTGCCTCCAGCTCTTTAGGAAGCTGACACACAACTTGCTTTCCACAGTCCTGTTACAGCATACCAGGAACCCCTCATACAAAGGCAGCTCAAACGGCATTTCTTCCAAGCCCTTAACTCGCAGCTTTAGGACTTCTGCTTCTGCTGCAATTCCACCTTGCCAACCCGTCTCAGATGAAATGCCTACATCTTCCCCTTAAGCAACTGGGCTGAGTCCCAAATGATTGTGCGACCATGTGCTTAGCTGGAGATAGACAATGCGCTTTTCACCAACCACAGTTGAGCACTGGGGAAGCGAGTCTCAGGAAGCACCTATGTCAGAAAGTCCCCTTTCCTCTCTGCCTTGCCCTCCGTTGCTCTAGACATAGAATGCGCAATGCATTGGCTCCAGCCCTCAAGGGGCGACAAGCCACAGATCATCTTTCTTCCATCTCTTTAGGAAGCTGAGAAAAAACTCACCTGATGTATAGAAAGGAATCATGCCCCTTAGATGCCAGAAAACCCTTTGGAGACATGCCAAAAACACCCTCTGCACACTCTCAAAGAGCCACACATTCATGCCAGAATGACCCAACAGGCACACCAGAAGCACCAACGTTTCACACCAGAACCACCTGTAACCACCTGCCAGACACAGTGGAACAACGATTCTGACACAGCAGAACCATCTCTTCAACATGCCAGCTGCACAAAACAGACATGACGGAACCAGATTCCAAACATAGCACAACGACATGCCAGACACATTGGAAACACCTGATGGTTACGCCGCAAACTGGTGCCAGAATCATTGAAACCACCTGCAGAGTATGTCAGAACCTGGGGCCAGAAATGCCACCAACACTTGTCTTACAAGCCAGAGCCATGAGCCCAAAAAGCAGGAAAGACCTGCCGGACACACCAAAATAAACTGCCGGTGATGCCAGAACCACTTGGCGGACACCCAGGAATCACCTGCTGGGCATGCACAAAGCATCCTCTCAGACGTGCCAGAACCACGTGCTGGACATGCCAGAACCACCTCCCGGACAGACCAGAACCACCTGCCGGACACGCCGGAACCACCTGCGCAAGTCGGCGGAACCACCTGCCGGACATGCCAAAATCACCTGCCGGCTGTGCCAGAACCAATTGGCGGACAAGCTGGAATAACCTTCCAGCATGCCGGCACAACCTCTCAGACATGACAGAAGCACGTGCCAGACACGCCGGAACCACCTCCTGGACAGACCGGAACGACCTGCCGAACACGCCAGAACCACCTGCTCGACTCGCCGGAACCACCGCAGGACACACCAAAATCACCTGCGGGATATGCCAGAACCACTTGGAGGACTCTCCAGGATCACCTGCCGGGCATGCCGGAACCACCTATCAGACGTTCCAGAGCCATGTGCCGGACACACCAGAACGACCTGCCTTGTATGCCAGAACCACCTGATCCACTCCCCAGAACCACCTGCCGGACACGCCAAAATCACCTGCCGGCAACGCCAGAATGACTTGGCAGACACTCCAGAATCACCAGCCGGGCATGCCGGAACCACCTCTCAGACATGCCACAACCACACGCCAGACATGCCAGAATCACGCCCTGGACAGACTGGAACCACCTGCCGGACACGCCTGAACCACCTGCCGAGCATGCAGGAACCACCTGCTTGACTCGCAGGAGCCACCTGCTGGACACGGCAAAATCACCAGCCGGCTAAGCCAGAACCACATGTCGGACACTCTGGAATCACCTGCCGGGCACGCCAGAACCACCTCTCAGACGTGCGAGGACCACGTGCCAGTCATGCTGGAACCACCTCCTGGACAGACTGGAACCACCTGCCGGACTCACCTGAACCACCTGCCGAGACCACCGGAACCACCTGCTTGCCTCGTCGGAGCCACCTGCCGGACATGCCAAAATCACCAGCCGGCTACGCCAGAACCACTTGTCAGACACTCCAGAATCACCTGCCGGGCAGGCCAAAATCACCTGCCGGCTACACCAGAACCACTTGGCGGACGCTACGGAATCACCTGCCTGGCATGCCCGAACCACATCTCAGACGTGCCAGAACCATGTGCTGGACACGCCAGAACCACCTCCCGTGCAGACCGGAACCACCTGCCGGACAAGCCTGAACCATCTGCCAAGCACGCCAGAACCACCTGCTCCACTTGCAGCAACCACCTGCCATACACGCCAAAATAACCAGCCGGCTATGCTAGAACCACTTGCTGGACACTCCGGAATCACCTGCCGGGCAGGCCGGAACCAACTCTCGGACGTGCTAGAAGCACGTGCCGCAGACACCGGTAGCGCCTGTCAAGCACACCGGAACTACCTCCCAGACAGACAGGTACCACCTGCTGGACAAGACGGAACCACCTCCCGGACAGACCAGAACAAACTTCCGTACAAGCCTGAACCACCAACCCAGAATGCCGGAACCACCTGCTCAACCAGCAGGAACCACCTGTCTGACTTGCCAAAATCACTAGCCTGCTATGACAGAGCCACTTGTTGGACACTCTGGAATCACGTGCCGAGAATGCTGGAACCACCAGATCGACTGCCAGGACCATCTGCTGGACACGCCAAAATCACCTGCCAGCTACCCCAGAACCACTTGCAGGACAAGCTGGAATCACGTGTCGGGCATGCCGACACAACATCTCAGACGTGCCATTACCATGTGTGGGCATGCCGGAACTACCTCCCGGACAGACTAGAACCACCTGCCGGACCAGACTGAACCACCTGCCGTGCATGCCGGAACCACCTGCTTGAATCGCCGGGACCATGTGCCAGACACAGCAAAATCACCTGCAGGCTACACCAGAACCACTTGCTGGACACTCCGGAATCACCTGCCAGGCATGCTGGAACCACCTGCTCCACTCCCCAGAACCACCTACCGGGCATGCCAAAATCACGTTCCGGCTATGCCAGAACCACTTGGTGGACACTCCGGAATCACCTGCTGGGCATGCTGGAACCAACTCTCAGACGTGCCAGAACCACGTGCCAGACACACTAGAACCACCTACTGGACAGAACGGAACCACCTGCCAGACATGCCGGAACCACCTGCCGAGCACGCCAGAGCCAACTGCTCGACTCGCCGGAACCACCTCCCGGACATGCCAAAATCAACTGCTGGCTATGAGAGAATCACCTGGAGGACAGTCCGGAATAACCTGCCGGGCATGCGGGAACCACATCTCAGACGTACCAGAACCACATGCCGGATATGCTGGAACCACGTCCCGGACAGACTGTAACCACCTGCCGGACACTCCTGGACCACAGGCCGAGCACGCCGGAACCACCTGCTCGAATCGCAGGACCCACCTGCCGGACACGCCAAAATGAACTGCCGGCTACGCCAGAACCACTTGCCACACATGCCGGAGTCACCAGCCGGCCAGGCCAGAACCACCCCTCAGACATGCCAGAAGCACGTGCTGGACATGCTGGAACCACCTACCAGACAGAATGGAACCACCTGCCAGACATGCTGGAACCACCTGCCGAACACGCTGGAACCACCTGCTTGACATGACGCAACCACCTGCTGGAGAGGCCAAAATCAACTGCAGGCTATGCCAGAACCACCGGGGGACAGTCCGGAATCACCTGCCAGCCATGCCGGAACCACCTCTCAGACGTACCAGAACCACGTGCCGCACAAGCTGGAACCACTTACTGGACAGACTGGAGCCACCTGCTGGCCATGCCTGAACCACCTGCCGAGCACACCGGAACCACCTGCTCCACTCGCAGGACCCACCTGCCAGACACGCCAAAATCACCTGTCGGCGATGGCAGACCCACTTGGCGGACAGTCCGGAATCATCTGCCAGGCATGTGGGTACCACCTCTCAGACGTACCAGAACCACGTGCCAGACATGCTGGAACCACGTCCTGGACAGACTGGAACCACCTGCCAGACACGCCTGAACCACCTGATGAGCATGCCAGAACCACCTGCTCAACTCGCAGGACCCACCTGCCAGACTCGCCAAAATAAAGTGCTGGCTACACCATAACCACTTGCCGGACACTCCGGAATCACCTGCTGGGCATGCCAGATCCACCTCTCAGACGTGCCAGAACCACATGTCGGAGATGCCTGAAGCACCTGCCGAGCACGCCGGAGCCACCTGCTTGACTCGCCAGAACCACCTACCGGACACGCCAAAATCACCCGTCGACTATGCCAGAATCCTATGGCAGACACTCCGGAATCACCTGCTGGGCATGCCAGAACCAACTCTCAGACGTGCTAGAAACACGTGCCGGACACGCCGGAACCACCTACAGAACAGAATGGAACCACCTGGCAGACACGCTGGAACCACCTGCTGAGCACGCCGGAGCCAACTGCTCGACTCACTGGAACCACCAGCCGGACCAGCCAAAATCAACTGCCGGCTACACCACAACCACTTGCCAGACAGTCTGGAAGAACCTGCCGGGTATCCCAGCACAACCTCTCAGACGTGCCAGAAGCACGTGCCAGACACGCCGGAACCACCTGCCGGACAGACCAGAACCACCTGCCAGAGTTGCCGGAACCACCTGCTTGACTCGCCGGACCCACCTGCCGGACACGCCAAAATCACCTGCCAGCTATGCCAGAACCCATTGGCGGACAAGCCGGAATAACGTTTCGGGCATGCCGGCACAACCTCTCACACGTACCAGAAGCACATGCCGGACACGCTGGAACCATCTCCAAGACAGACCGGAACCACCTGCCTGCTATGCCAGAACCACTTGATGCACTCTCTGTAAACACCTGCCGGGCATGCCAGAACCACCTCTCATACGTATCAGAACCACGTGCCTTACAAGCCACAACCACCTCCAGAACAGACCAGAACTACCTGCCGGACGTGCCTGAACCACCTGCCGAGCACGCTGGAACCACCTGCCGGACACGCCAAAATCACCTGCCAGCTATGCCAGAACCATGTGCCGGACAGTCCGGATTCATCTGTAGGGCATGCCTGAACCACCTCTCAGATGTACCAGAACAACGTGCCGGACACGCCGAAACCACCTACAAGACAGACCGGAACCATATGCCGAGCATGCCGGAACCACCTGCTCGACTCGCCGGAACCACCTGCTGGACACGCCAGGATCACCCGCTGGCACGCCAGAACCACTTGGCGGACATTACGGAATCACTTGCTAGGCATTCCAGAACCTCCTCTCAGACGTGCCACAACCACATGCCAGAGACACCAGAAGCACATGCCGAGCACGCCGGAACCACTTCCATGACAGACCGGAACCACCTGCAGGACAGAGTGGAACCACCTGCCGGACATGCAGGAACCACCTGCTCGACTTGCTGGAACCACTTGGTGGACAATCTGGAATCACCTGCCGTGCATGCCAGAACCACCTCTCAGACGTGCCAGAAACACATGCCGGAGACGCCGGAAGCACCTGCCGAGCATGCCGGAACCACCTGCTCGACTCGCCAGAACCACCTGCCGGACATGCCAAAATCACCTGCTGGCTACACCAGAACCACTTGGTGGACACTCCGGAATCAATTGCAGGGCGTGTGAGAACCACATCTAAGACGTGACAGAACCATGTGCCAGACACGCAGAAACCACCTGCCGGACAGACCAGAACCACCTGCGGGACCTGCCTGAACCACCTGCCGAGCACGCCGGAACCAGCTGCTCAACTCGCCAGAACCACCTGCCGTATGTGCCGGAACCACCTGCTTGACCCGCAGGACCCACCAGCCGGACATGCCAAAATCACCTGACGGCTATGCCACAACAACTTGCTGGACACTCTGGAATCACATGCCGGGCATGCTGGAACCACTCTTCAAACGTGCCAGAACCACATGCCGGACACGCCAGAACCACCTACTGGACAGACAGGAACCACCAGTCGGACACTCCTGAACCATCTGCCGACCACGCTGGAAGCACCTGCTCAACTCGCCAGAACCACCTGCTGGACATGCCAAAATCACCTGACGGCTACGTCAGAACCACTTGGCACACAGTCCAGAATCACCTGCAGGGCATGCCGGAACCACCTCTCAGATGCGCCAGAACCACATGCTGAAGACACCGGAAGCACCTGCCGAGCATGTCGGAACGACCTGATACAACCCCAGAAGCACCTGCCAGACAGGTGGAAATCACCTGCCGGCTACGCCAGAACCACTTAGCGGACACTCCGGAATTACCTGCTGGGCATGCAGGAACCACCTCTCAGACGTACAAGAACCACGTGCCTGAAACGCTGGAATCACCTACCGGACAGGCCGGAACCACCAACCGGACACGCCGTAACCACCTGCTGAGCATGCCGGAGCCACCTGCTCAACTCGCCAGAACCACGTGCCGGACATGCCAAAATCACCTGCCGGCTATGGCAGAACCACGTGGCGGACAGTGTGGAAAGACATGCGGGCATGCCACAACCACCTCTCAGACTTGCCAAAACCACATTCCGGAGATGCCTGAACCAGCTGCCGAGCACGTTGGAGCCACCTGCTCGACTCGCCGGAACCACCTGCTGGATACGCCAAAACCACCTGCTGACTAGGCCAGAACCACTTGGTGGACACTCTGGAATCACATGCTGAGCACTCCAGAACCACCTTCTAGACTCACCGGAACCACATGCCGGACACGTCAAAATCGCCTGCCGGGTACGCCACAACCACTTGCGGACACTCCGGAATCACCAGCCGGGCATGCCAGAACCACCTCTCTGACGTGCCAGAAACATGTGCCGCACACGCCAGAAGCACCTCCCGGACTGACCGTAACCAACTGACGGACACGCCTGAAGCATCTGCTGAGCACGCCGGAACCACCTGCCAGACTCGCCTCAGCCACCAGCCGGCTATGTCAGAACTACTTGGCAGACACTCAGGAATCACCAGCCGAGCATCCCAGAACGACCTCTCTGACATGCTGGAACCACTCTGGAACCATCTGCTGAGCATGTCGGACCCACCTGCTCAAATCGCCGGAACCACCTGCCGAACACATCAAAATCGCTTGTTGACTACGCCAGAACCACGTGACGGACTGTGTGGAAAGACATGCCAGGCATGCCAGAACCACCTCTCAGACGTGCCAAATCATATTCCGGACACGCCTGAACCATCTGCCGAGCACGCCAGATCCACCTGCTCGACTCGCCGGAACCAACTGCTGGACATGCCAAAATCACGTGCTGGCTACACCAGAACCACCTAGCGGACTCTCCGGAATGACCTGCTGGGCATGCCAGAGCCACCTCTCAGACGTGCCAGAACCACGTGCTGGACAGGTCAGAACGACCTCCAGGAGTGACTGGAACCACCTGCAGGACACGCCTGATCCCCCTGCTGAGCATGCCGGACCCACCTGCTCGCCTCGCAACAACCACCTGCTAGACCTGCCAAAATCACCTGCCGGCTAGGCAAGAACCTCTTGGCGGACACTCAGGATTCACCTGCTGGGCATGCCAGAACCACCTCTCAGACGTGCCAGAACCACGTGCCGGACATGTCAGAACCACCTCCCGTACTGACCGGAACCACCTGCGGGACATGCCTGAACCACCTGCCGAGCACGCCGGAACCACCTGCTCAACTTGCCGGAACCACCTGCTGGACTCGCCTCAACCACCTGCCGGCTACGCCAGAACTACTTGGCGGACACTCAGGAATCGCCTGCCGAGCATCCCGGAACCACCTCTCAGATGTGCCTGAACCACATGCTGGTCACGCCGGAACCGCCTGCTGAGCACGCTAGACCCAGCTGCTCAACTCGCCGGAACCACCTGCCAGAGCAGCAAAAATCACATGCCAGCTATCCAGGAACCAAATGTCGGACACTCTGGAATGACCTGCCGGGCATGCCGGTACCACCTCTCAGACGTGCCAGAAACACGTGCAGTACACACTGGAACCAGCTGCCGGACAGACCGGAACCACATGCCGGACACGCCAGAACCACCTGCCGAGCACCTCAGAACCACCTGCTCCACTCGCCGGAAACACCTGCCGAACATGTCAAAATCACCTGCCGGCTATGCCAGAACCACGTGGCAGACAGTCTGGAAAAACATGCCGGGCATGCCGGAACCACCTGTCAGACGTGCCAGAACCACATGCCAGACACGGCGGAAGCACCTGCCAAGCACGCCAGAACCACCGGCTTGACTCGCCGGAAGCACCTGCCAGAAACACCAAAATCACCTGCCGGCTACGGCAGAACCACTTGGTGGACACTCCGGAATCACCTGCCAGGTGTATCGGACCCACATCTAAGACGTGCCAGAATCATGTGCCAGACACGCAGGAACCACCTCCCGGACAGACCGGAACCAACTGCCAAGCTCGCCAGAACCACCTGCTCGACTCGCCAGAACCACCTGCCGGAAACGTCTGAACCACCTGCAGGTAATGCCGGAACCACCTCTCAGACATGCCAGAAACACGTGCCGGAGATGCCGGAAGCACCTGTCGGGCATCCCGGATTCACCTTTCAGACTTTCCAGAAACACGTACTGGAGACGCCGGAAGCACCTGCCAAGCATGCCAGAACCACCTGCTCGACTCGCCGGAACCACCTGGCGGACATGTCAAAATCACCTGCCGGCTGCGCCAGCACCACATGTCAGACACTCTGGAATCAACTGTCGGGCATGTCGCATCCACATCTCAAATGTGCCACAACCACATGCCGGAGACTCCAGAAGCACCTGCCGAGCTCACAGAAACCACCTTCTTGACTCGCAGGAACCAGCAGATGGACACACCAAAATCACCTGCCAGCTATGCCAGAACCACTTGCCGGACACTCTGGAATCACCTGGCAGGCATGCTGTAACCACCTCTCACACGTGCTAGAATCAGGTGGGGGTCAGTCCAGAATCACCTGCCAGGCATGCTGGAACCACCTCTGAGATGAAACAGAACCATGTGCCGGACATGCCGGAACCACATCCTGGACAGACCAGAACGACCTGCCGGACCTGCGTTAACGACCTAGCGAGCACGCTGGAACCACCTGCTTGACTTGCCAGAACCACCTGCCGAACACGCCAAAATCACCTGCCGGCTATGCCAGAACCACTTTTCGGACACTCCAGAATCACCTGCCGGGCATGCTGGAACCACCTCTCAGATGTGCCAGAACCACAAGCCAGAGACACCAGAAGCACCTGCCGAGAATGCCAGAAGTACCTGATCCACTCCACAGAACCACCTGCCGTACACACCAAAATCACCTGCCGCCTACACCAGAACCACTTAGTGGACAATCCAGAATCACGTGCCAGGCATGCCTGAACCACCTCTCAGACGTACCAGAACCACGTGCCAGAGACGCTGGAAGCACCTGTCGAGCTCGTCCAAACCACCTGCTCAATTCGCCGGCACCACCTGCCAGACATGGCAAAATCACCTGCCAGCTACACCACAACCACTTGGTGGACAATCCGGAATCACCTGCCTGGCATGCCGGAACCACCTCTCAGACGTGCCAGAAGCAAGTGCCAGACATGCCGGAACCCCTCCCAGACCGACCGAAACCACCTGCCGTACACGCCGGAACGACCTTCTCAACTCGCCAGAACCACCTACCGGACACGCCAAAATCAACTGCCGGCTACACCAGAACCACTTGTTGGTCTCTCTGGGATCACCTGGCAGGCATGCTGGAACCACCTCTCACACGTGCTAGAACCACGTGGGGGACAGTCCGGAATCACCTGCCGGGCATGCCAGAACTACCTCTGAGACGTACCGGAACCACGTCCTGGAAAGACTGGAACCACCTGCCGGACATGCCTAACCCACTTGCCGAGCATGCCGGAACCACCTGCTCGAGTCGCAGGACCCACTTACTGGACATGCCAAAATAACATGCTGGCTGCGCCAGCACCACTTGGCGAACACTCCGGAATCACCTGCCAGGCATACCAGAACCACATCTCAACATGCCACAACCACGTGCCGGAGACTCCAGAAGCACCTGCCGAGCTCACCGGAACCACCTTCTAGACTTGCCGGAACCACCTACCGGACACACCAAAATCACCTGCCGGCTACGCCAGAACCACTTGCCGGACACTCCGGAATCACCTGCCTGGAATGCGGGAACCACCTCTGAGACGTGCCAGAAACATGTGCTGGAGTCGCTGGAAGCACCTGCCGAGCACGCAGGAAGCACTTTCTCGACTCCCAGGACCCACAGGCTGGACACGCCAAAATCACCTACCTGCTATGCCAGAACCACTTGCCGGACACTGCGGAATGACCTGTCGGTCATACCAGAGCCACCTCTCAGACGTGCTAGATCCACGTGCCAGACACGCCGGAACCACCTACCAGACAGAACGGAACGACCTGCTGGATGCTCCTGAACCACCTGCTGAGCATGCCGGAACCACCTGCTCGACTCGCTGGACCCACCTGCCAGAGACGCCAAAATCAACAGCCAGCTATGCCAGAACCACTGGCCGGACACTCCCGAAACACCTGCCGGGCATGCCGGATCCACCTCTCAAACATGCCAGAACCACGTGTCGGACACCCCAGAACCACCTGCCGGACACGCCGGAACCACCTGCTTGACTCCCCGGAACAACCGCCGGACATGCAAAATCACCTGCCAGCTACGCCAGAACCACTTGGCAAACACTCCAGGATCACCTGCAGGGCTTGCTGGAACCAGCTCTCAGACATGCCAGAACCACGTGCCAACGACACCGGAAGCACCTGCTGAACATGCCAGAACCACCTGCTCGACTTGCTGGAACCACCTGCCGGAGATGCCAAAATCACCTGCCGGCTACGCCAGAACCACTTGGCGGACTCTCTGGAATCACCTGATGGCATGGCTGGAACCACCTCCCCGACGTGCCGGAACCACGTGCCGGACACGCCGGAACCACCTCCCAGACAGACCGGAACCACCTGCCGTACCTGACTGAACCACCTGCTGAGCACGCCAGAACCACCTGCTCGATTCGCCGGAACCACGTGCCAGACATGCCAAAATCACCTGCCAGCTACACCAGAACCACTTGGCGGACTCTCTGGAATCACCTGCCGGACATGCTGGCACCACCTCCCAGACATGCCGGATCCATGTGCCGGACACCCCGGAACCACCTCCCCGACAGGCCAGAACCACCTGCCAGACTGGACTGAACCACCTGCCAAGCACCATGGAACCACCTGCTCGACTCGCCAGACCCACCTGTCGGACATGGCAAAATCAGCTTCCGGCTACGCCAGAACCACTTGGAGGACTCTCTGAGGTCACCTGCCGGGCATGCTGGAACCACCTCTCAGACGTGCCAGATCCATGTGCGGGACACGCCAAAACCACCTACAGAACAGACTGGAACCACCTGCACGAAACGCCTGAACCACTTGCTGAGCACGCTGGAAGCACCTGCTCGACTCGCCACAACCACCTGTCGGACATGCCAAAATCACCATCCGGCTACACCAGAACCACTTGTCGGACACTCCGGAATCACCTGCCGGGCATGCCGGAACCACCTCTCGAACGTGCCTGAAACACATTCCGGACACGCCGGAATCGCGTCCCGGACTGACCGGAACCACGTGCTGGACATGCCTGAACCACCTGCCGAGCACGCTGGAGCCACCTGCTCAACTCGCTGGAACCACCTGCCAGACACATCAAAATCGCCTGCCGGCTACGCCAGAACCATGAGGCGGACAGTGTGGAAAGACATGCCAGGCATGCCAGAACCACCTCTCAGACATGCCAAAACCACATTCCGGACATCCCAGAACCAGCTGCTGAGGACGCCTGAACAACTCTCGACTCTCCGGAACCACCTGCTGGACACGCCAAAATCACCTGTCGGCTACAGCAGAACCACTTGGCGGACTCTCCGGAATCACCTGCTCGGCATGCTGGAACCATATCTCAGACGTGCTAGTACCACATGCTGGAGACTCTGGAAGCACCTGCCGAGCATGCCGCAACCACCTGATCCACTTCCCAGAACCACCTGCCGGACACGCCAAAATCAACTGATGGCTATGCCAGAAGCACTTGGCTGACACTCCGGAATCACCTGCTGGGCATATCGGAACCACCTCTCAGACGTGCCAGAACCACTTGCCTGACACCCAGAAACCACCTATCGGACAGAACGGAACCACCTGCCAGAAATGCCATAACCACCTTCCAAGCACGCCGGAGCCACCTGCTCGACTCGCCGGAACCCCTTGTCAGACACGCCAAAATCACGTGTCGGCTATGCCAGAACCACTTGGCGGACATTCCGGAATCACCTGCTGGACATGCCGGAACCACATCTGAGACGTAATAGAACCATGTGCCGGACACAGCGGAACCAGGTCCTGGACAGACTGGAACCACCTGCCGGACTCGCCTGAACAACCTGCTGTGCACGCCCGAGCCACCTGCTAGACTCGCAGGACACACCTGCCATACACGCCAAAATCACCTATGGCTACGCCAGAACCACTTGCTGGACACTCCGGAATCACGTGCCGGGCATTCCGGAATGACCTCTCAAACGTGCCAGAACCACATGCCGGAGATGCTGGAAGCACCTGCCGAGCAGGCCGGAACCACCTCCCGGATGTGCAGGAAGCACTTGCCGGACACGCCGGAAACACCACCCGGACAGACCGGAACCACCTGCCGGACCCGCAGGAACCACCTGCCGAGCACACCGGAACCACCTGATTGACTTGCCAGAACCACCTGCCAGACACGCCAAAATCAGGTGCTGGCTACACCAGAACCACTTGCCAGACAAGCTGGAATCACGTGCCGGGCATGCCGGCAAAACCTCTCAGATGTGCCAGAACCACGTGCCGGACACGCCGGAACCACCTCCCAGACAGACTGGAACCACCTGCCGGACACACCTGAACCACCTGCCGAGCATGCCGGAACCACCTGCTCGACTCGTTGGAACCACCTGCCGGACATGGCAAAATCACCTGCTGGCTGCACCAGAACCACGTGCTGGACACGCCGGAACCAACTCCCAGACAGACCGGAACCACCTCGGAACAGACCAGAACCACCTGCCTGACACGCTGGAACCACCTGCTAGAATGGCCGGACACACCTGCCGGACACGCCAAAATCACGTGCCGGAAACGCCAAACACTAGGCAGACACTCCGGAATCACCTGCTGGGCATGCCAGAACCACCTCTCATTCGTGCCAGAACCACAAACCAGACACGCCGGAACCACCTACTGGACCGAATGGAACCAACTGCCGGACACGCCTGAATCACCTGCGGTGCACGCCGGAGCCACCTGCTCAACTCGCCGGAAGCCCATGCCAAACACGTCAAAATCACCTGCCGGCCTCGCCAGAACCACTTGGCTGACACTCCAGAATCACCTGCCTGGCATGCTGGAACCACCTCTCAGACATGCCAGAACCATGTGCCAGAGACACCGGATGCACCTCCCAAGCACGCAGGAACCACCTGCTCGACTCGCCGAAACCACCTGCCGGACATGCCACAATCACCTGCCACTACGCCAGTACCACTTGGTGGACAGTCCGGAATCACCTGTCGGGCATGCCGGAACCACCTCTCAGAGGTGCGAGAACAACGTGCTGGACACTCTGGAACAACCTCCCGGAGAGACCAGAACCACCTGCCGGACCCGCCTGAACCACCTGCCAAGCACGCGGGAACCAACTGCTCGACTCGTGGGAAGCACCTGCCGGACACGCCAAAATCACCTGCCGGCTACACCAGAACCACTTGCAGGACACTGTGGAATCACCCTCCGGGCATGCCGGAACCACCTCTCGGATGTGGTAGAAGCACGTGCCGGAGACACCGGAACCACCTGCCGAACACGCCTGAACCACCTCCCGAACAGACAGGAACCACCTGCCGGACAGACCAGAACAACCTGTCGGACACACCTGAACCACCAGCCCAGTATGCCGGAACCACCTGCTCGACTCCCCATAACCACCTGTCAGACAGGCCAAAATCACCAGCTGACTACGCCAGAACCACTTGTCGGACACTCTGGAATCACCTGCTGGGCATGCCAGAACCACCTCTCAGACGTGTCAGAACCACATACCAGAGACTCCGGAATCACCTGCCAGGCATGCCAGCACAGCCTCTCAGACGTGCCTGAAGCACCCTCTGGACACGCCAGAACCACCTCCCGGACAGACTGGAAGCACCTGCCAGACTCACCAGAACCACCTGCTCGACTCGCCGGAACAACCTCCGGACACACAAAATCACCTGCCGGCTACGCCAGAACCACTTGTCGGAGACTCCGGAATCACCTGCCGGGCATGCCCGTACCACCTCTCAGACATACCAGAACCACGTGCCAAAGACACCGGAAGCACCTGCCAAGCATGCCGGAACCACCTGCTCGACTCGCCGGAACAACCGCTGGACACACAAAATCACCTGTCGGCTACGCCAGAACCACTTGTTGGACACTCCGGCATCGCCTGCTGGGCATGCCGGCACAGCCTCTCAGACATGCCGGAAGCACGTGCCGGATACGCAGGAACCACCTCCCGCATAAACGGGAACCACCTTCTGGACATGCCTCAACCACCTGCCGAGCACGCCGGAACCACCTGTTCGATTCGCCAGACTCACCTGCCTAACACATAAAAATCACCTGCCAGCTATGCCAGAACCACTTGACGGATGCTACAGAATCACCTGTCGGGCATGCCAGAACCACGTCTCAGAAGTGCCAGAACCATGTGCTGGAGACGCCGGAACCACCTCCCATGCAGACCAGAACCACCTGACGGACAAGCCTGAACCATCTGCCGAGCACGCCAGAACCACCTGCTCCACTCGCAGGAACCACCTGCCATACACACCAAAATAACCTGCTGGCTACGCCAGAACCACTTGCCAGATACTCCGGAATCACCTGCCATCATGCCGGAACCACCTCTCAGACGTACCAGAACCATGTGCCAGAGAGGCCGGAAGGACCTGCCAAGCTCACCGGAACCACCTGCTCGACTTGCCGGAACCACCTGCCTGACAAGCCAAAATGACGTGCCGGATATGCCAGAACAACTTGGCGGACACTCCGGAATCACCTGCCGGGCATGCCGAAACCACCTCTCAGACATGACAAACCACGTAATGGAGAAGCCGGAAGCACCTGCCGAGCATGCCGGAACCACCCGATCGACTCTCCAGAACCACCTGCCTGACACGCCAAAATCAGATGCCGGCTACACCAGAACCACTTGCTGGACAAGCTGCAATCATGTTCCTGGCATGCCGGAAAAACCTCTCAGACGTGCCAGGACCACATGCCGGACATGCTGGAACTACCTCTCAGACAGACTGGAACCACCTGCCAGACACACCTGAACCACCTTCCGAGCACGTGGGAACCAACTGCTCGACTCGCGGGAAGCACGTGCCGGACACGCCAAAATCACCTGCTGGCTACACCAGAACCACCTGCGGGACACTGTGGAATCACCCGCCGGGCATGCTGGAACCACCTCTTGGATGTGTTAGAAGCACGTGCCAGAGACGCCGGAAGCACCTGCCAAGCACGCCTGAACCACCTCCCGGACAGACAGCAACCAACTGCTGGACAAACGGGAACCATCTCCCGGACAGACCAGAACAACCTGCCAGACACACATGAACCACCAGCCCAGCATGCCAAAACCACATGCTCGACTCGCCGGAACCACCTGTCGGACACGCCAAAATCACCAGCTGGCTACACCAGAACCACTTGTCAGACACTCAGGAACCACCTGCCGGACACGCCAAAATCACCTGCCGGCTATGACAGAACCACTTGGTGGAAACCCCGGAATCACCTCCCGGGCATGCCGGACCCACCTCTCAGACGTACCAGAACCACATGCCGGACACACAAGAACCATGTCGTGGTTAGACTGGAACCACCTGCCAGACACACCTGAACCACCTGCCAAGCACACCGGAACCACCTGCTCGACTCGCTGGAAGAACCTGCCAGACACGGGAAAATCACCAGCCTGCTATGCCAGAACCACTTGGTGGACAATCCGGAATCACCTGCTGTGCATGCCGGAACCACCTCTCAGACGTGCCAGAAACACGTGCCGGAGACACCGGAAGCAACTGCCGAGCATGCCGGAACCACCTGCACGACTCGCTGGAACCACCTGCCGGACATGCCAAAATCACCTGCCGGCTACACCAGAACCTCTTGGCGGACACTCCGGAATCACCTGCCGGGCACGGCGGAACCACATGTAACACATGCCAGAACCATGTTCCAGACACGCAGGAAACACCTCCCGGACAGACCGGAACCATCTGCTTGACTCGCCGGAACCATCTGCCAGACACGCCTGAACCACCTGCTGAGCACGCCGGAACCACCTTCTCGACTCGCCAGAACCACCTGCAGGACATTCCAAAATCACCTGCCAGCTAGGCCAGAACCACTTGGTGGACATTCCAGAATCACCTGCGGGGAATGCCGGAGCCACTTCTCAGAAGTGCCAGAACCAGCAGCAGGACACGCCTGAACCACCTGCTGAGCACGCCGGAACCACATGCAGGCTATGTCAGATCCACTTGGTGGACACTCTCAAATCACCTGTCGGGCCTGCCGGAAACCTCTTTAGATGTGCCAGCAACATGTGCCGGACATGCCGGAGCCACATCCCGGATAGACCAGAACCACCTGTCGGACACGTCTGAACCAAATGCCGAGCACTCCAAACCGCCTGCTGGACTCGCCAGAACCACCTACAGGACAGACCAGAACCATATGCCGAGCATGCCGGAACCACCTCCTGGAGAGTCCGGAACCACATGCTGGACACGCCAGAACCACCTCCTTGACTCGCTGGAACCACCTGCTGGACACACCAAAATCACCTGCCAGCTACGCCAGAACCACTTGCCGGACACTCCAGAATCACCTGCCAGGCATGCCGGACCCACCTCTCAGACGTACCAGAACCACGTCCTGGATAGGGTGGAACCACCTGCCGGACACAAGTGAACCACCTGCCGAGCACGCCGGAACCACCTGCTCGACTCGCTGGAAGCACCTGCCAGACATGCCAAAAACACCTACTGGCTATGCCAGAACCATTTGGTGGACAATCCAGAATCACCTGCCGAGCATGCCGGAACCACCTCTCAGACGTGCCAGAAGCACATGCCGGACACGCCGGAACCACCTCCCGGACAGCCCGAAACCACCTGCCGGACACGCCGGCACCACCTGCTCGACTCGCCGAAAGCACCGCTGGACACGCAAAATCACCTGCCGGCTACGCCAGTACCCCTTGCTGGACACACCGGAATCACCTGCCGGGCATGCCGGAATCACCTCTCAGACGTGCCAGGACCACGTGCCAAAGACACCAAGAGCAGCAGCCGAGCTTGCCGTAACCACCTGCTCGACTCGCTGGAAGCACCTGCCGGACACACCCATATCACATGCCGGCTATGCCAGTACCACTTGGCTGAATCTCTGGAATCACCTTCCGGGCATGCCAGAACCAAATCTCAGACGTGCCGCAACCACGTGCCGGAAACGCCTGAACCACCTCCCGGATAGACTGGAACCCCCTGCCGGACCCGCCTGAACCACCAGCCGAGCACGCCGGAACCACCTGCTCGACTCACCAGAACCACCTACCGGAAACACCAAAATCACCTGCCGGCTATGCCAGAACCACTTGTCGGACTCTCCGGGATCACCTGGCGGGCACGCCGGAACCACTTGCTCGACTCGCTGGAAGCACCTGCTGGACACACCCAAATCACATGCTGGCTATGCCAGTACCACTTGGCGGACTCTCCGGGATCACCTGGTGGGCATGCCGGAACCACCTCTCAGACGTGCCGCAACCAAGTGCTGGACACGCTGGAGCCACCTCCCAGACAGACCGGAACCACATGCCGGCCCTGCCAGAACCACTTGCCGAGAACCCCGGGACCACCTGCCGGACACGCCAAAATCACCTGCCGGCTATGCCAGAATCACTTGGAGGACTCTCTGGGATCAGCTACCGGGCATGCCGGAACCACCTCTCAGACGTGCTAGAACCACATGAGGGACATTCCGGAATAACCTGCCAGGCATGCCGGAACCACCTCTGAGATGTACCAGAACCACGTGCCGGACACGCCAGAAACACGTCCTGGAAAGACTGGAACCACCTGCCAGAGACGCCTGAACCACCTGCCGAGCACGCAGGAACCACCTGCTCGAATTGCAGGACCCAGTTACCAGACATGCCAAAATCACATGCCAGCTGCACAAGAACCACTTGTCAGACACTCCGGAATCACCTGCCAGGCATGATGGAACCACATTTCAGACGTGCTACAACCACGTGCCGGAGACTCTGGAAGCACCTGCCGAGCTCACTGGAACCACCTTCTCGACCTGGTGGAACCACCTCTCAGACGTGCCAGAAACACGTACTGGAGTTGCTGGAAACACCTGCTGTGCATGCCACAACCACCTGCTCGAGTCCCAGGGCACACCTGCCGAACATGCCAAAATCACCTGCCGGCTACACCAGAACCACTTGCCGGACATTCTGGAATCACCTGACGGGCATGCCGGAACCACCTCTCAGACGTGCCAGAACCATGAGCCAGAGACGCCGGAAGCACCTGCCGAGAATGCCGGAAGTATCTGACCCACTCCACAGAACCACCTGCCGGACACGCAAAAATCACCTGCCGGCTACGCCAGAACCACTTGCTGGACACTACGGAATCACCTGCCCGGCATGCCGGAACCACCTCTGAGACGTGCCATAAGCAAGTTCCGGACATGCCAGAACCACCTAGCAGACAGAACAGAACCACCTGCTGGACACGCCTGAACCACCTGACGAGCAAGCCGGAACCACCTGCTCGACTCACAGGACCCACCTGTCGGACAAGTCAAAATCACCTGCCGGCTATGCCAGAACCACTTAGTGGATAATCCAGAATCACGTGCCAGGCATGTCAGAACCACCTCTCAGAAGTGGCATAACCACGTGCCGGAGACGCCAGAAGCACCTGCCGAGCTCGCTCAAACCACATGCTCGAGTCACCGGAGCCACCTGCCGGACACGCCAAAGTGACCTGCCGGCTACACCAGAACCTCTTGGTGGACAATCCGGAATCACCTGGCGGGCATGCTGGAACCACCTCTCAGACGTGCTGGAACCAAGTGCTGGACATGCCGGAACCACCTCCCGGACAGACCGGAACCACCTGCCGGACCTGCCTGAATCACCTGCAGAGCAGGCCGTGACCTCATACTGGACATGCCAAAATTACCTGCCGGCTACGCTGGAATCACTTAGAGTAGTCTCCTGGATCACCTGCTGGGCATACCGGAACCACATCTGAGACTTACCAGAACTATGTGCCAGACACCCCTGAACTACGTCCTGGACAGACTGGAACCACCTGCCAAGCACGCAGGAACCACCTGCTCAACTCGCAGGACCACTTCCCGGACATGCCAAAATCACATGCCGGCTGTGCCAAAACCACTTGCTGGACACTCCAGAATCACCTGCCGGGCAAGCCGGAACCACCTCTCAGACGTGCTAGAAACACGTGCTGGAGTCGCTGGAAGCACCTGCCGAGCATGCCGGAACCACCTTCTCGACTCACAGGACCCACCTGCTGGACACGCCAAAATCACCTGCCGGCTATGCCAGAACCACTTGCTGGAAATTCCGGAATCACCTGCTGGGCATGCCGGAACCAACTCTCAGATGTGCGAGAACCATGAGTCAGAGACGCCGGAAGCACCTGCCGAGAATGCCTGAAGTACCTGATGCACTCCACAGAACCATCTGCCAGAAACCCCAAAATCACCTGCCGGCTACGCCAGAACCACTTGGCGGACACTCCGGAATCACCTGTCAGGCATGCCAGAACCAGCTCTCAGACATGCCAGAACCACGTGCCGGACATGCTGGAACCACCAACCGCACAGAACGGAACCACCTGCCGGACATGCCTGAACCAACTGCTGAGCATGCCAAGAACACCTGCTCGACTCGCAGGACCCACCTGCCTTACACGCCAAAACACCTGCCGGCTACGCCAGAACCACTTAGTGGACAATCCGGAATCATGTGCCGGGCATGCCAGAACCACCTCTCACACGTGCCAGAACCACATGCCGGAGACGCTGGAAGCACCTGCCGAGCTCACCCAAACAACATGCTCGACTCGCCGGAGCCACCTGCCGGACATGCCAAAATCACCTGCCGACTATGCCAAAACTACTTGGCAGACACTCCAGAATCACCTGCCAGGCATGCAGGAACCACCTCTCAGACGTTCCAGAACCACATGTCGGACACTCCGGAATCACCTGCTGAGCATGCCAGAACCACCTGATCCACTCCCCAGAACTACCTGCTGGACATGCCAAAATCACCTGCTGGCTACGCCAGAACCACTTGCTGGACACTCCGGTATCACCTGCCTGGCATGCTGGAACCACCTCTAAGACATGCCAGAACAACGTGCCAGAGACACCGGATGCACTGGCCGAACACGCCGGAAACACCTGCAGAGCAAGCCGTGACCTCGTAAAGGACATGCCAAAATTACCTGCCGGCTACACCAGAATCACTTAGAGGAGTCTCCTGGATCACCTGCTGGGCATGCGGGAACCACCTCTGAGAGGTACCAGAACCACGTGCCAGACTCGCCGGAACTACGTCCTGGACAGACTCAAACCACCTGCTGGACACGTCTGAACCACCTGCCGAGCACGCCGGAACCACCTGCTCGACTCCCAAGGCCCACCTGCCGGACATGTCAAAATCACATGCCAGCTGCGCCAGAACCACTTGTTGGACACTCCGGAACCACCTGCTTGACTCGCCGGAACCACCTGCCGGACACGCCAAAATCACCTGCCGGCTACACCAGAACCACTTGGCAGACACTCTGGAGTTCCCTGCCGGACATGCCAGAACACCCTTCACATGTCCCAGAACCACGTGAGGGACACGCCAGAACCACCTCCTGGACAGATCGGAACCACCTGCCGGACACGCCAAAATCAACCGCTGGCTACGCCAGAACCACTTGGCGGACAGTCCGGAATCGCCTGCCGGGCATGCAGGAACCATGTCACAGATGTGCCAGAATCATGTGCCAGACACACCGGAACCACCTCCCGGACAGACCAGAACCACCTGAGGGACCAGCCTGAACCACCTGCCAGGCACGCCGGAAGCACCTGGTCGACTCTCCAGAAACACCTGCCTGATATGACAAAATCACCTGACAGCTATGCAAGAACCACATGCCGGACAAACTGGAACCACCTGCCGAGGATGCCGGAATCATGTGCTCAACTTGCAGGAACCACCTGCCAAACACGCCAAAATAACCTGCTGGCTACGCCACAACGATGGGGCAGACAGTCTGGAATCACCTGAAGGGCATGCCAGAACTACCTTTCAGATGTCTCAGAATGACGTGCCAGGCACGCCAGAACCACCTCCCGGACAGACTGGAACCACCAGCCGGGCACACCTGGACCACCAGCCAAGCACTGTCGAACCACCTGCTCGACTCACCGGAACCACCTGCCGGACATGCCTGAACCACTTGGCGGTCACTCCAGAATCACCTGCTGGGCATGCCAGCACCACCTGTCAGATGTGCCAGAACCACGTGCCAAAGATACCGGGAGCACCTGCCCAGCATGCCGGAGCCACTTGCTCGACTCGCTGGAAGCAGCTGCTGGACACGTCCAAATCACATGCTGGCTACGCCAGAACCACTTGAGGGACTCTCTGGAATCACCTGCCGGACAGGCTGGAACTACCTCTCAGACGTGTCAGAACCACATGCCAGACACACCGGAACCACCTCCTGGGCAGACTGGAACCACCTGCTGGACCCACCTGAACCACCTACCAGACAAGCTAAAATCACCTGCTGGCTACGCCAGAACCACTTGTCGGACTCTCCTGGATCACCTGCCGGGCATGCTGGAACCACCTCTCAAACCTGCCAGAACCATGTGCCAGAGACGCCAGAAGCACCTGCCACGCTCGCCTGAACCACCTGCACGACATGCCGGAACCACCTGCTGGACACGTCAAAATCACCTGCCGGCTATGCCAGAACCACTTAGTGGACAATCCAGAATCACCTGCCAGGCATGCCACAACCACCTCTCAGACGTGCCAGAACTACGTGGCGGAGAGTCCGGAATCACCTGCTGGGCATGCCGGAAACACCTCTCTGATGTACCAGAACCACGTGCTGGAGACACAGGAACCACGTCTTGGAAAGACTGGAACCACCTGCTGGACACGACAGTACCACCTGCCGAGCATGCTGGAACCACCTGCTCAACTCGCAGGACCCACCTACCGGATACGCCAATATGACCTGCCGGCTGCACCAGAACCACTTGTCAGACAGTCCAGAATCACCTGCCGGGCATGACAGAACTCCCTTCAGATGTGTCAGAACCACGTGAAGTACACGCCAGAACCACCTCACGGACTGAACTGAACAACATGAGGGACACGCTAAAATCACCTGAAGGCCACACCAGAACCACTTGGCGGAATCTCCGGAATCACCTGTCGGGCATGCCAAACCCACCTCTCAGACGTGCCAGAAACATGTGCAGGACACGCCGGAACCACCTGCTGAGTATACCGGAACCACCTGATCCACTCCCCAGAACCACCTGCTGGACACGCCAGAATCACCTGCCGGCTACACCAGAACCACTTGGCAGACACTCCGGAATGACTTGCCAGGCATGCTGGAACCACCTCTCAGATGTGCCAGAACGACGTAGCGGACATGCCGGAACCACCTACCGGACAGACCGGAACCACCTGCTGGACACGCCAGAACCACCTGCCAAGCACGCCGAAGCCACCTGCTCGACTCTCCGGAACCACCTGCCGGACACGTCAAAATCACCTGCTGGCTATGCCAGAACCACGTGGCGGACAGTCTGGAATCACCTGCTGGGCATGCCGGAACCACATCCTGGACAGACTGGAAACACCTGCCGGACATGCTTGAACCACCTGCCGGGCACGCCGGAACCACCCCTCAGATGTCCCAGAATCACATGTCGGAGACACCGGAAGCACCTGCCCAGCATGCTGGAAGTACCTGATCCACTCCCCAGAACCACCTACTGGAAACGCCAAAAACACCTGCCGGCTACGCCAGAACCACGTGCCAGAGACGCCGGAATCACCTGCCGAGCTCGCCGGAACCACCTGCTCGACATGCCGGAACCACCTGCCAGACACACCAAAATCACCTGCCGGCTACGCCAGAACCACTTGGCGGACACTCCGGAATCACCTGTCGGGCATGCCAGAACCACCTCTCAGACGTGCCTGAGAAAAATGCTGGACACGCCGGAACCACCTCCCAGACAGACTGGAACCACTTTCCCAACACGCCTGAACCACCTTACTAGCACGCCGGAACCACATGCTCGACTCGCTGGAGCCACCTGCTGGATATGCCAAAATCACCTGCCGGCTATGCCAGAACCACTTGGCCGACACTCCAGAATATCCTGCCGGGCATGCCGGAACCACCTCTGGGATGTGCCAGAACAACGTGCTGGACGCCCCGGACCACTTCCGTGAAAGACCAGAACCACCTGATGGACGCGCCTTCTGCACCTGCCAAGAATGCCAGAAACACCTGCTCGACTCCCGGGAACCACCTACAGGGAAACTGTCATAGAAATGCAGGTCAAACGCCATTTCTTGCCAGTCCTTAACTCGCCACTTTAGAACTTCTGCTTCCGCCACAATTCCACCTTGCCAACCCGGCTCAGGCGAAATGCCTACATCTTCCCCTGAAGAAACTGGGCTGAGTCACAAAGGACTGAGCGTCCACCTGCTTAGGAGGAGATAGACAATAGGCTTTTTACAAGCCACCGTTGTGCACTGGTGGAGAGAGTGTGGGAAAGCAGCTATGTCAGAAAGGCCCCTTTGCTCTCAGCCGTGCCCTCCATTGCTCAAGAGGTGGAAGGCACAAGGCACTGGCTCTTGATCCACCCCTCAATGGGAGACAAACCACATCTTGTCCTGCTTCCAGGTCTTTGGGAAGCTGAGAAAAAACTCCTTTTCCACAGTGCTCTTAGAGCGTCCTGGGAACATCTCATACAAAGGAGGCTGAACGCCGTTTCTTTTCAGCACTTCACTCGTCGGTCTGGAACATCTGCATCCTGAACATTTCCACCTTGCCAACCCAGGTCAGATGAAATGCCTACATCTTCCCCTTGAGCAATGGGGATGAGGCCCGGATGATTGTGGTTCCACATGCTGAGGAGGAGACAGACAATAGGCTTTTAACTAACCACCAAGTGCAATGGTTGGGAGAGTGTCAGAAAGCACCAATGGCAGAAAGCCCCCTTTGCTCTCAGCCGTGCCCTCCATTGCTCTGCAGGTGGAAGGCACAAAGCACTGCCTCCATCCTTCAATGGGAGACAAGCCATAAACTGTCTTGCCTCCAGCTCTTTAGGAAGCTGACAAACAACTCGCCTTCCACAGTCCTGTTACAGCATACCAGGAACCTCTCATACAAAGGCAGCTCAAAAGCCATTTTTTCCCAGCCCTTAACTCACAACTTTAGGACTTCTGCTTCTGCCGCAATTCCACCTTGCCAACCTGGCTCAGATGAAATGCCTACATATTCCCCTGAAGCAACTGGGCTGAGTCCCAAATGATTGAGCGTACACGTGCTTAGGAGGAGATAGACTGCACGCCTATTTCCAACCACCATTGTGCACTGCTGGAGAGAGTGTCAGAAAGCAGCTATATCAGAAAGGCCCCTTTGCTCTCAGCCGTACCCTCCATTGCTCAAGAGGTGGAAGGCACAAGGCACTGGCTCTGGATCCACCCCTCAATGGGAGACAAACCACATCTTGTCCTGCTTCCAGCTCTTTAGGAAGCTGAGAAAAAACTCCCTTTCCACAGTGCTCTTACAGCCTCCTGGGAACATCTCATACAAACGCAGCTGAACGCCGTGTCCTTTCAGCCCTTAACTCGCCAATCTGCAACATCCGCTTCTGCCGCATTTCCACCTTGCCAACCCGGCTCAGACGAAATGCCTACATCTTCCCCTTGAGCAATGGGGACGAGGCCCGGATGATTGTGGTTCCACATGCTGAGGAGGAGACAGACAATAGGCTTTCAACCAACCGCCCTTGAGCAATGGTTGGGGGAGTGTCAGAAAGCACCAATGTCAGAAAGGCCCTTTACTCTCGGCCGTGCCCTCCATTCCTCTAGAGGTAGAAGGCACAAGGCACTGGCACCACCTCTGAAGGGGATCAGAAAGCACCTATGGCAGAAAGCCCCCTTTGCTCTCAGCCATGCCCTCCATTGTTCTGCAGGTGGAAGGCACAAAGCACTGCCTCCATCCTTCAATGTGGCGGATGCAAGATCCACGTGTTTGTCACTCATGGCTCACACACGGCTGAGGTGGGGCTCATGCATGGCTGTGGTGCTGCTTAGGCGCGGATCACACTTGAATGTGGCATGGTTGGCACATTGTTCAGGCGTGGCAGGCAGGTGGCTCCAGCGTGGCTGACACGTGCTTCAAGTGAGGCGGGCGTGTGGTTAAATGGGGACTGGCACCTGGTTCAGTTGTGGCTGGCATGTGACTTCGGCATGGCTGAGATGAGACTCTGGCGTGGCTTACACGTTTTTCAGGCATGGCTGTTCATGACTCAGGTGAGGCAGCCACGGGACACAGGCGTGATGTGACATCACGCAGGTGTGGCTCGCACCTGGTTCATGCCTGGCCTTCACGTGGCTCAGGGCTGGCTGGTGGGTGCTTCATACAGGAGTGCCAGGTGTTTCAGGTTTGGCTGACACATGATGCAGGCCTGGCTGACACGTGACTCAGGCCTTCATCGCACATTATCCATGCCTGGCAGACATGTGTTTCATGCATGGGTTACATGTCATTCTTTTGTGGCACACACGTGACTCACTCCCTACTGACACATGGCTCCCACCTACTCAGACATGGCAGGCACGTGGGTCACGCATGGACCAGCCATGATTCATGAGTGGCTCCCTTGTGGTTCACACCTTGAACATGTGTGATTCACAGTTGTTTCCCGTGTGGTACAAGTGTGTCACATGTGGTTCAGTCATGGTTCAGGTGTGGCTCCCAAACTGTTCAGGTGTAACCCAGGTGTCGCTCACACATGACTCATGTGCGTGTCACCTATGGTTGAGGAGTGTTTCACCCGTGATTCAGGCGTGGCTCACACGTGCTGCAGGCATGGCTCAGCCATGGCTCACATGGAGTTCAGGTGAGCCTCAGATGGGGGCCAGGTGTGGCTGACACATGATTCAGGAGTTTGTCACACATGGCTAACATTTGTCTCAGGTGAGACTAACGACTGGCTGGGGCATGGCTCTGGCATGGTTGGCTCGTGGCTCAGGCATGTCTGACATGAGACTCAGGCGTTGCTGACATGTGTTTCAGGCAAGTGATTCAGGTGTTTCGGACAGGGGTTCCAGTGGTGTGTGAGGCTTCGTTCAGGCCACAGTGACACGTGCTTGCTGTGTGGCTGACACTTGGTGTGTCACAGTTGACACATGGCTCAGGCATGCCTGACGTGGTTCAGATGTGGGTGACAGGTGATTCAGGTGTGGCTGGCACTTTTCTGATGCGGGACAGACACATGATGCAGACATGGCTCAGATGTTACTCAGGCATTCATTGCACTTTATCCATGTGTGGCAGGAATGTGGTCACACGGGGGACATGTCATACAGGTATGGCTCCCACGGTGCTGAAACGCGGCGCCCACATACTCAGTCATGGCTGGCACGTGGCTCATGCAGGCCTCAGCTGTGTTTCATGTGTGGCTCCCCTGAGGTTCATGTGTGGTTCAAGCATTGAACATGAGTGCTTCTCATGCAGTTCAGATGTGGTTCAAGGGTGCCTCACATGTCGTTCAGGCATGGTTCAGTTGTGGCTCACACACAGTTCTGATGTAATTCAGACATGGCTCACACATGACTTGTGTGCGTCACAAATGCTGCAGGAGACTTTCACACATGATTTATGCATGGCTCACACATTGTGCAAGTGCAGCTCAGCCAAGCTCACACGTGATGCAGGCATGCCACAGAACTGGGTCACATGTGGCTGATGCAAGATTCAGGCATTTGTCATGCATGGCTTGCACACGGCTGAGGTGTGGCTCATGCATGGCTGTGGTGCTGCTCTGGTGTGGCTCACATTGGATTGTGGCATGGTTTGCACGTGGTCCAGGCATGGCAGGCAGGTGGCTCCAGCGTGGCTGACACGTGCTTCAAGTGAGGCGGGCGTGTGGTTTAATTGGGACTGACACATGGTTCAGTCGTGGCTGGCACGTGACTTCAGCATGGCTGAGATGAGACTCAGGCGTGGCTCACACGTTTTTCAGGCATGGTTGACACAACTCAGGTGAGGCAGCCACGTGACACAGGCGTGACTGTCACATCATGCAGGTGTGGCTCGCACCTGGTTCATGCATGGCCTTCATGTGGCTCAGGGCTGGCTGGTGCATAGTTCACGCTGGGGTGCCAGGTGTTTCAGGTGTGGCTGACACATGATGCAGGCATGGCTGACACATGACTCAGGCATTCATCGCACATTATCCATGCCTGGCAGACATGTGTTTCATGCATGGGTTACATGTCGTTCATGTGTGGCACACACGGGACTCACTCCCTGCTGACACATCTCCCACCTACTCAGACGTGGCTGGCATGTGGCTCATGCATAGACCAGCCATGATTCATGAGTGGCTCCCTTGTGGTTCACGTGTGGTTCAAACCTTCAACATGTGTGCTTGACACGTGTTTCCAATGTGGTTCAAGTGTGTCTCATGTGGTTCAGTCATGGTTCAAGTGTGGCTCCCAAATTGTTCAGGTGTAACGCAGGTGTGGCTAACACACGGCTCGTGTGCATGTCACCTATGGTTCAGGAGTGTTCCACCCGTGATTCAGGCGTGGCTCACACGTGGTGCAGGCATGGATCTGCCATGGCTCACATGTAGTTCAGTTGAGCCTCAGACCGGGGCCAGGTGTGGCTGACACATGATTCAGGAGTTTGTCACACATGGCTGGCACGTGGCTCAGGCATGTCTGACACGAGATTCCGGCGTTGCTGGCATGCATTTCAGCCATGGGATTAAGGCGTGTCGCACACGGGTTCCAGTGGTATGTGATGCTTCGTTCAGGCCACAGTGACACGTGATTGCTGTGTGGCTGACACTTGGTGTGTCACAGTTGACACATGGCTCAGGCGTGGCTGACATGTGGTTCTGATGTGGGTGACAGGTGATTCAGGTGTGGCTGGCAATTTTCTGATGTGGGGCTGACGCATGATGCAGGCATGGCCCACAAGTGACTCAGGCATTCATCACAAATTATCCATTCCTGGCAGACATGTGTTTCATGCATGGGTTACATGCCATTCATCTGTGACTCACTTGCTGCTGACACATGGCTCCCACCTACTCAGACATGGCAGGCAAGTGGCTCACGCATGGCCAAGCCATGTTTCACGAGTGACTCCCTTGTGGGTCTCGTGTGGTTCAAACCTTCAACATGTGTGCTTCACAGGTGTTTCCCATGTGGTTCAAGTGTGTCTCATGTGGTTCAGTCATGGTTCAAGTGTGGCTCCCAAATGGTTCAGGTGTAACGCAGGTGTGGCTAACACACGGCTCGTGTGCGTGTCACAGATGGTTCAGGAGAGTTCCACCCGTGATTCAGGCGTGGCTCACACGTGGTGCAGGCATGGCTCAGCCATGGCTCACATGGAGTTCAGGTGAGCCTCAGATGGGGTCCAGGTGTGGCTGACACATGATTCAGGAGTATGTCAAACATGGCTAACACATGTCTCAGGTGAGACTCACGCCTGGCTTGGGCGTTGATCTGGCATGGTTAGCACGTGGCTCAGGCATGTCTCACATGAGACTCAGGCGTTGCTGACATGTGTTTCAGACATGAGATTCAGGTGTGTCGGACATGGTTTCCAGTGGTGTGTGAGGCTTCGTTCAGGCTGCAGTGACACATGATTGTGGTGTGGCCAACACTTGGTGTGTCTAGGTGATGCATGGCTCAGGTTTCCCTGACATGGTTCCGATTGGGGTGACAGGTGATTCAGGTGTGTCTGGCACTTTCCTGATGTGGGGAGGACACATGACGCAGGCATGGCTGACACGTGACTCAGGCATTCATCGCACAGTATCCATGGGTGGCAGGAATGTGGTCACATGTAGGACATGTCATACAGGCGTGGCTCCCACGTTGCTGAAACGTGACCCCCACATACTCAGTCATGGCTGCCACGTGGCTCACACAAGGCTCAGCTGTGTTTCGTGTGTGGCTCCCCTGTGGTTCATGTGTGGTTCAAGCATCGAACATGTGTGTTTCAGATGTGGTTCAAGGGTGTCTCGCATGTGGTTCATGCACAGCTCACACGTGGATCAGGTGTGTTTCAGGCGTGGCTCACACATGACTAGTATGGGTCCCATATGGTAGAGGACACTTTCACACGTGGTTGCGGCCTAGCTCAGCCCTGGCTCACAAGTGATGCAGGCGTGCCACTGAAGTGGCTCACCTGTGGCTGACACATGATTCAGGCTTTTGTCATGCATGGCTCCCACATGGCTAAGGTGTGGCTCATGAATGGCTGAGGTGTTGGTGAGGCATGGCTCACATGTGTTTGTCTCATGGTGGGCACGTGGGACAGGCATGGTGGGCACATTGTGCCAGTGTGGCAACACGTGCTTCAAGTGAGGCTGACCTGTGGTTCAAGTGTGACTGGCACTTGGTTCAGGCCTGGATGGCATGTGACTTTGGCACGGCTGAGAAGTGACTCAGGCATGGCTCACACGTTATTCAGGCGAGGCTGACACTACACAGTTGAGGTGGCCGAAGGACACTATAGTGCCTGACACGTCATGCAGGTGTGGTTCACACATGGTTCATGCATGGCCTTCGTGTGTTTCAGGCGTGGCTGGTGCACGGTTCACGCATGGGTGGCCGGTGGTTCAGGCGAGGCTGACATGTGACCCAGGCATGTGAGAAACATGACTCTGGTGTGGCTGACACGTCTTATGCATGGCTGACACCCTACTCAGGCCTTTATCGCACAGTATCCATGCGTGGTGTACACTTGCTTCACCCATGGGGGACATGTCATTCTCTTGTGGCTCCCACGTGACTCACACGTTGCTGACATGAGGCTCCCACATACTCAGGTGTGTCTGGCAAGTGGCCCACGCATGGCTCAGCCATGTTTCACGTGCGGATCCCATGTGCCTCATGTGTGGTTCAAGCATTGAACATGTGTGCTTCACACGTGCTTCACATGTGGGTCAAGTGTGTCACATGAGGTTCAGGCATGGTTCAGGGAGGCTCACCAGTGGTTCAGGTGGAACTCAGGTTTGGATCACACATGACTCAAGTGGACGTCTCATATGGTTCAGGGGGCTTTCATCCGTGATTCATGTGTGGCTCACAGGTGGTTCAGCAGTGGCTGGGCCATGGCTCACACGTAGTTCAGGCATTCCTCTACCCGGGGTCAGGTGTGGCTGACACACGATTCAGGAGTGTGTCACACATGGCTAACACATTTCTCTGGTTAGGCTCATGCATGGGTGGGGTGTTGATCCGACCTTGCTCACATGTGCCTCGGGCATTTCTGACACGTGTCTCAGGCATGGCACACATTTTGTTCAGGTGTGGCTGAGGCTTGGTTCAGGCATGGGTGACTGGTGGTTCAGGCATGGCTGACATGTGACTCAGGCATGTGTGAAACATGCCGGGTGTTGGTGACACTTGACTCAGGCATTCATCGCACAGTATCCATGTGTGGCAGACGTGTGGGCACATGTGTGTGACATGCCATACAGATGTGGCTCCCACAGGTCTCACGTGTTGCTGAAACGGGGCTCCCACGTACTCAGTCATGGCTGGCACGTGGCTCACGAATGGCTCAGCTGTGTTTCATCTGTGGCTCCCCTGTGGTTCATGTGTGGTTCAAGCATCGATCATGTGTGTTTCAAATGTGGTTCAAGGGTGTCTCACATGTGGTTCATGCATGGCTCACACATGGATCGTGCGTGATTCAGGCGTGGCTCACACAAGATTAGTGTGGGTCACATGTGGTAGTGGACACTTTCACACGTGGTTCCGGACTAGCTCAGCCATGGCTCACAAGTGATGCAGGCGTTCCACTGAACTGGCTCACCTGTGGCTGACACATGATTCAGGCTTTTGTCACGCATGGCTCCCACATGGGTAAGGTGTGGCTCATGCATGACTGAGGTGTTGCTCAGGTGTGGCTCACATGTGTTTGTCTCATGGTGGGCATGTGGGACTGGCATGGCAGGCATGTTGTGCCAGTGTGGTGACACGTGCTTCAGGCGTGGCTGGTGCACAGTTCACGCATGGGTGGCCAGTGGTTCAGGCGAGGCTGACATGTGACTCAGGCATGTGTGAAACTTGCCGGGTGTTGGTGACACGTGACTCAGGCATTCCTCGCACAGTATCAATGTGTGGCAGATGTGTGGGCATGCGTGTGTGACATGCCGTACAGGTGTGGCTCCCACGGGTCTCATGTGTTGCTGAAACAGTGCTCCCATGTACTCAGTCATGGCTGCCACCTGGCTCACACATGGCTCGGAAGTGTTTAATGTGTGGCTCCACTGTTGTTCATGAGTGGTTCAAGCATGGAATATGTGTGTTTCACAGGTTCTTCAGATGTGGTTCAAGGGTGTCTACCATGTGCTTCCTGCATGGCTCACACATGGTTCGGGTGTGATTCAGGCGTGGGTCTCACACGACTCGTCTGGGTCACATATGGTTGAGGGCACTCTAACAGGTGCTTCAGGGATTGTTCAGCCATGGCTCACACGTGAGGCAGGCGTGCCATAGAACTGGCTCCCAAGTGGCTGACACATGATATAGGCTTTGGTCACCCATGACTCACACATGGTTCAGGTGTGTCATATGCATGTCTGTGGTGTTGGTCAGGCGTGGCTCACACATGCTTTTCACATGAGTGGCACATGGTTCAGGCATGGCAGGCATGTTGTGCCAGTGTGGCTGACACGTGCTTCAAGTGAGGCTGACCTGTGGTTCAACTGTGACTGGCTCTTGGTTCAGGCCTGGCTGGCACGTGACTTGGCGCTGCCAAGCCTTGACACAGGCGTGGTTCACAGGTTGTTCAGGCGTGGCTGACACATGACTCAGGTGAGGTGGTCTCCCATGTGGTTCCCGCATGGCTCACACATGGTTCCGGTGTAATTCAGGCATGGATCTCACACGACTCGTCTGGGTCACATATGGTTGAGGACAATCTCACACGTGGTTTAGGCATAGCTCAGCCATGGCTCACATGTGAGAAGGGCATTCCACAGAACTGGCTCCCACGTGGCTGATACAGTCTTTGGTCACGCATGGCTCACATGTTTCAGATGTGGCTCATGCATGTCTGTGGTGTTGGACAGGCATGGCTCTCATGTGTTTGTGGCATGGGTGGCACGTGGTTCAGGCTTGGCAGACACATTGTGCCAGTGTGGCAGACATGTGCTTCAAGTGAGGCTGACCTGTGGCTGAAGTGTGACTGGCACTTGATTCAGGCCAGGCTGGCATGTGACTTGGTGCAGCTGAGACTTTACACAGGTGTGGTTCACATGTTGTTCAGGGGTGGCTGACACATGACTCAGGTGAGGTGGAAACGTGACACAGGCATGCCTGACACGTGACTCAGGTGTGGTTCACACATGCTTCATGCATGGCCCTCGTGTGGTTCAGGGCTGGCTGGTGAATGGTGAATGCATGGGTGGCAGGTGGTTTTGGCATGGCTGAAATGTGACTCTGGCATGTGTGAAACAGGACTCTGGTGCGGCTGACAAATGTGTCAGGCATGGCTGACACGTGACTCAGGCATTCATTGCTCAGTATCCATGTGTGACGGAAAGGTGATCATGCAGGAGTCACATGCCGTACATGGGTGGCTCCCACGTGACTACAGGTTGCTGATACGTGGGTCCCACATACTCAGTCATGGCTGCCACGTGGCTCACGCATGGCTCAGCTGTGTTTCATGGGTTGCTCCCCTGTGGTTCATGCGTGGTTCAAGCATGGAACATGTGTCTTTCACAGGCTCTTCAAATGTGTTTCAATGGTGTCTCCCATGTGGTTGCTGCATGGCTGACACATGGTTCGGGTGTAATTCAGGCGTGGATCTCACACGACTCGTCTGGGTCACATATTGTTGAGGACACTCACACGCGGTTCATGCATAGCTCAGCCATGGCTGACAAGTGACACAGACGTGCCGCAGAACTGGGTCCCATGTAGCTGACACATTATACAGGTGTGGTCATGCATTGCTCACACATGGTTCAGGTGTGGCTCATGAATGTCTGTGGTGTTGGTCAGGCGTGGCTAACATGTGTTTGTGGCATTGGTGGCATGTGATTAAGGCATGGCAGGCAAGTTGTGCCAGTGTGGCTGACACGGGCTTCAAGTGAGGCGGACCTGTGGTTCAAGTGTGACTGGCACTTTGTTCGGGCCTGGCCGGCACGTGACTTGGCGCGGCAGAGCCTTGACACAGGCATGGTTCACACGTTGTTCAGGTGTGGCTGACACATGACTCAGGTGAGGTGGAAATGTTACATATGCGTGCCTGACATGTCACGCAGGTGTGGTTCACACATGGTTCATGCATGGCCTTCGTGTGATTCAGGGCTGGCTGGAGCATGGGTGGCAGGTGGTTCAGGCATGGCTGAAATGTGCCTCCTACGTGTGTGAAACACGAATCCGGTGTGGCTGATACGTGACTCAGGCATTCATTGCACAGTATCCATGTGTGACTGAAATGTGGTCATGCAGGTGTCACAGGCCGTACATGGGTGACTCCCACGTGACTACAGGTTGCTGAAACGTGGTTCCCACATACTCAGTCATGGCTGCCAAGTTGCTCACGCATGGCTCAGCTGTATCTCATGGGTGGCTCCCCTGTTGTTCATGCGTGGTTCAAGCATGGAACATGTATGTTTCACAGGTTCTTCATATGTGGTTCAAGGGTGTCTCCCATGTGGTTCCCGCATGGCTCACACATGGTTCGGGTATAATTCAGGCGTGGATCCTACGCGACTCATCTGGGTCACATATGGCTGAGGACACTCTCACACGTGCTTCACCATAGCTCAGCCATGGCTCACACGTGATGCAGGCGTGCCATAGAACTGGCTCCCAGGTGGCTGACACATGATACAGGTTTGGTCACCCATGGCTCACACATGGTTCAGGTGTGGCTCATGCATGTCTGTGGTGTTGGAGTGGCATGGCTCACATGTGTTTTTGGCATGGGTGACACGTGGTTCAGGCATGGCAGGCAAGTTGTGCCAGTGTGGCTGACACATGCTTCAAGTGAGGCTGACCTGTGGTTCAAGTGTGACTGGCACTTGGTTGAAGCCTGGCCAGCATGTAACTTGGCGTGGCTGAGCCTTGACACAGGCTTGGTTCACACGTTGTTCAGGCGTGGCTGACTCATGACTCAAGTGAGGTGGAAACGTGACGCAGGCGTGCCTGACACATCATGCAGGTGTGGTTCACACATGGTTGATGCATGCCCTTCATGTGGTTCAAGGCTGGCTGGAGTATGGTGCATGCCTGGGTGGCAGGTGGTTCAGGCGTGGCTGAAAATTGACTCCTGCAAGTGTGAAACATGAATCTGTTGTGGCTGATACGTGACTCAGGCATTCATTGCCCAGTAGCCATGTGTGACGGAAAGGTGATCACGCATGAGTCTCATGCAGTACATGGTTGGCTCCCACTTGACTACAGGTTGCTGAAACGTGGCTTCCACCTACTCAGTCATGGCTGCCACATGGCTCACTCATGGCTCAGCTGTGTTTCATGGGTGGCTCCCCTGTGGTTCATGCGTGGTTCAAGCATGGAACATGTGTCTTTCACAGGTTTTCAGATGTAGTTCAAGGGTATCTCCCATGTGGTTCTGGCATGGTTCACACATGGTTTGGGTGTAATTCAGGTGTGGATCTCACACAACTCGGCTGGTACACATATGGTTGAGGACACTCTCACACGTGGTTCAGGCATAGCTCAGCCATGGCTCAGACATGATGCAGGCGTGCCACAGAACTGGCTCCCCTGTGGCTGACACATGATACAGGCTTTGGTCACGCATTGCTCACACATGGTTCGGGTGTGGCTCACACATGTCTCTGGTGTTGCTCAGGCGTGGCTCACATGTGTTTGTGGCATGGGTGGCACGTGGGTCAGGCATGGCAGGCAAGTTGTGCCAGTGTGGCTGACACGTGCTTCAAGTGAGGCTGACCTGTGGCTCAAGTCTGACTGGCACTTGGTTCAGGCCTGGCTGGCACGTGACTTGGAGCAGCTGAGCCTTGACAAATGTGTGGTTCACATGTTGTTCAGGCGTCCCTGACTCGTGACTCAGGTTAGGTGGAAACGTGACACAGGTTTACCTGACAAGTCACGCAGATGTCTTTCACACATGGTTCATGCAGGCCTTCATGTGGATCAGGGGTGGCTGGTGCATTGTGCACGCATGGGTGGCAGGTGGTTCAGGCATGGCTGAAATGTGAATCTGGCATGTTTGAAACAGGACTCCAGTTTTGCTGACACATGTGTCAGGCATGGTTGACACATGACTCAGGTATTCATCGCCCAGTATCCATGTGTGACGGAGAGGTGATCACGCAGGAGTCACATGCCATACATGGGTGGTTCCCACGGGACTACAGGTTGCTGAAACGGGGCTCCCACATACTCACTCATGGCTGCCACGTGGCTCACGCATGGCTCAGGTGTGTCTCATGGGTGGCTTCTCTGTGGTTCATGCGTGCTTCAAGCATGGAACATGTGTGTTTCCCAGGTTCTCAGATGTGGTTCAAGGGTGTCTCCCATGTGGTTCCTGCATGGCTCACACATGTTTTGGGTGTAATTCAGGTGTGGCTCCCGCAAGAGTGGTCTGGGTCACAAATGGTAGAGGACACTTTCACATGTTGTTCAGGCATAGCTCAGCCATGGCTCACACGTGATGAAGGTGTGCCACAGCAATTGCTCCCAACTATCTGACACATGACTCAGGCTTTTCTAATGCTTGGCTCACATATGGCTCAGGAGTGACTCATGCACGGCTGAGGTGTTGCTCAGGCATGGCTCACATGTGTTTCTGTCATGGTTGGCATGTGGTTCCCCGATGGCAGGCAAGTTGTGCCAGTGTGTCTGAGACGTGCTTCAAGTGAGGCTGACCTGTGGTTCAAGTGTGACTGGCACTTGGTTCAGGCCAGGCCATCATGTGACTTCGGCACTGCTGAGACATAACTCAGGCATGGCTCACACGTTATCCAGGCGTAGCTGACACATGACTCAGGTGAGGTGGCCACATGACTCAGGCATGCATGACACGTCACTTGGGTGTGGTTCACACATGCTTCCTGCATGGCTTTCGTGTAGTTCAGTGGTGGCTGGTGCAGGGTTCATGCATGGGTGGCAGGTGGTTCAGGCGTGGCTGAGATGTGACTCTGGCTATGTTGGAAACATGACCCTGGTGTGGCTCACACATGTCTCAGTCACGGCTGACCCGTGACTCAGGTATGCATCACAGAGTATCCATAAATGGCAGCCATGTGCTCACACGTGTGTGACATGCCGTAAAGGTGTGGCTCCCACCTGACTACAGGTTGCTGAAACGTGGCTCACGCATAGTCAGTCTCAGCTGGCACGTGACTCACACAAGGCTCAGCTGGGTTTCATGTGTGGCTCCAGCATCGAACATGTGTGTTTCACAGGTGGTTCAGGTGTGCTTCAAGGGTGTCTCACATGTGGTTCATGCATGGCTCACACATGGTTCCATTGTAATTCATGCGTGGCTCATGTATGACTCGTCTGGGTCACAAATGGTAGAGGACACTTTCATCAGTGTTTAAGACATAGCTCAGCCATGTCTCACTCATGATGCAGGCGTGCCACAGCACTGGCTCCCACTTATCTGACACATGATTCAGGCTTTTGTCATGCTTGGCTCACACATGGCTCAGGAGTGGCTCATGCACAGCTGTGTTGTTGCTCAGGCATGGTTCACATGTGTTTGTGGCCTGGTTGGCACATGGTTCCGTCATGGCAGGCAAGATGTGCCAGTGTGGCTGACACGTGCTTCGAGTGAGGCTGACCTGTGGTTCAAGTGTGACTGGCACTTGGTTCAGGATGGGCTGACACGTGACATCGGCATGGCTGAGATGTGACTCAGGCTGGTTCACACGTCATGCAGGCGTGGCTGACACATGACACAGGTGAGGCGGCCGCATGACACAGGCGTGTGTGACATGTCACCTGGGTGTGGTTCACACATGGCTCATGCATGCCCTTCGTGTGGCACAGGGGTGGCTGGTGCAGGGTTCATGCATGGGTGGCAGGTGTTTCAGGTGTGGCTGAAATGTGACACAGGCTTGTGTGAAACATGACCCTGCTGTGGCTCACACATGTCTCAGGTATGGCTGACACTTGACTCAGGCATGCATCTCACAGGATCCATATGTGGAAGATGTGGTCACGTGTGTGTGACATGCTGTAAAGGTGTTGCTCCCTCGTGAGTCACAGGTTGCTGAAACGTGGCTCCCACATACTCAGTCATGGCTGGCACGTGGCTCACGCATGGCTCAGTTGTGTTTCATGTGTGGCTCCCCTGCGGTTCATGTGTGGCTCCAGCATCAAACATTTGTGTTTCACAGGTGGTTCAGATGTGCTTCAAGGGTGTCTCACATGTGATTCACGCATGGCTCACACATGCTTTGGGTGTAATTCTGGCGTGGCTCACACACGACTCGTCTGGGTGACATATGGTTTGGGACACGTTCACACGTGGTTCAGGCAGAGCTCAGCCATGGCTCACACGTGATGCAGGCGTGCCACAGGACTGGCTCACATTTGGCAGACACATGATTCAGGCATACGTCATGCATGGTTCATGCATGGCTCACACATGATTCAGTTGTGGCACATGCACGCCTGTGGTGTTGCTCAAGCGTGACTCACATGTGTTTGTGGCATGCTTGTCACGTGGTTCAGGCATGGAAGGCAAGTCCTGCCAGTGTGGCTGACACGTGATTCATGTGAGGCTGACCTGTGGTTCAAATGTGACTGGCACTTGGTTCAGGACCGGCTGGCATGTGACTTCGGCACGGCTGAGCCGTGACTCAGGTGTGGCTCACAAGTTATACAGGCGTGGCTGACACGTGACTCAGGTGAGGCGGCCATGTGACACAGGATAGCATCACACGTCACACAGGAGTGATTAACACATGGTTCCTGCATGGAATTCTAGTGGGTCAGGTGTGGCTGCTGCAGGGTTAAGGCATGTGTGGCAGGTGGTTCAGGCGTGGCTGACATGTGACTCAGGCATGTGTGAAACATGGCTCAGGTGTGGCTCACACATGTCTCAGGTGTGGCTGACACGTGAATCAGGCATTCATCACAAAGGATCCATGTGTGGTAGTCATGTGGTCATGCAAGTGTGACATGCATTACAGGTGTGGCTGCCATGTGACTCACAGGTTGCTGAAACATGGGTCCCGCATACTGAGGCACGGCTGGCACGTGGCTCACGCATGGCTCATCTGTTTTTCATGTGTGGCTCCCTTGCGGGTCATGTGCATTTCAAGAATCGAACATCTGTGATCACAGGTGGTTCAGATGTGCTTCAAGGGTGTCTCACATGTGATTCATGCATGGCTCACACATGATTCGGGTGTAATTCAGGCGGGGCTCACACACGTCTCGTCTGGGTGACACATGGTATGGGACACTTTCACACGTGGTTCAGGCAGAGCTCAGCCATGGCTCACACATGATGCAGGCGTGCCACAGGATTGGCTCACATTTGGCTGACACATGATTCAGGCATATGTCATGCATGGCTCACACATGGCTCAGGTGTGGCACATGCACTCCTGTGGTGTTGCACAAGCATGACTCACATGTGTTTGTGGCATGGTTGTCACGTGGTTCAGGCATGGCAGGCAAGATCTGCCAGTGTGGCTGACACGTGCTTCAAGTGAGGCTGACCTGTGGTTCAAGTGTGACTGGCACTTGGTTCAGGCCTGGCTGGCATGTTACTTTGGCATGGCTGAGCCGTGACTGAGGCGAGGCTCACAAGATATGCAAGCGTGGCTGACACGTGACTCAGCTGAGGCGGCCATGTGACACAGGCTTGCATCACATGTCACACAGGTGTGGTTCACACGTGGTTCCTGCATGGCCTTTGTGTGCTTCAGGGGTGGATGCTGCAGGGTTCATGCATGTGTGGCAGGAGGTTCAGGTGTGGCTGACACGTGACTCAGGCATGTGTGAAGCATGACTCTGGTTTGGTTCAACATGTCACAGGCATGGCTAACACATGACTCAGGCATGCATCGCACAGGATACATGCGTGGCAAACTTGTGGTCACACGTGTGTGTCATGCCATACAGTTGTGGGTGCCACGTGACTCACAGGTTGCTGAAACGTTGGTCCCACATACTCAGTCGTGGCTGGCACCTGGCTCACGCATGGCTCAGCTGTGTTTCATGTGTGGCTCCCTTGCGGGTCATGTCCGATGCAAGCATCGATCATGTGTGTTTCACAGTTGGTTCAGATGTGCTTCAAGGGTGTCTCCCATGTTGTTCACGCCTGGCTCACACATGGTTCGGGTGTAGTTCAGCCGTGGCTCACACACGACTCGTGTGGGTCACATATCATAGAGGACACTTTCACCCGTGGTTCAGGCATAGCTCAGCCATGGCTCTCACATGATGCAGGCGTGCCACAGCACTTGCTCCCATGTGGCTGACACGTGATTCATGCTTTTGTCATGCTGGGCCCACACATGGCTCCGGTGTGGCTCATGCACGGCTGTGGTGCTGCTCAGGCGTGGCTGACATGTGTTTGTGGCATGGTTTGCACGTGGTCCAGGCATGGCAGACAAGTTGTGCCAGTGTGGCTGACACATGCTTCAAGCAAGGCTGACCTGTGGTTCAAGTATGACTGGCACTTGGTTCAGGCGTGGCTGGCATTTGACTTTGGCCCGGGTGAGATGTGACTCAGGAATGACTCACACGCTATCCTGGCATGGCTGACTCGTGACTCTGGTGAGGGGGCCACGAGAAACAGGCGTGCCTGACATGTCATGGAGGTGTGATTCTCACATGGTTCATGCCTTCGTGTTGTTCAGGGGTGGCTGGTGCAGGGTTCATGCATGGGTGGTAGGTGGTTCAGGCGTGGCTGACATGTGACTCAGGCATGTGTGAAACATGGCTCGGGTGTGGCTCACACATGTCTCCGGCGTGGCTGACACGTGACTCAGGCATTCATCACACAGGATCCATGTGTGGTAGTCATGTGGTCATGCGAGTGTGACATGCCATACAGGTGTGGCTGCCACGTGACTCACAGGTTGCTGAAATGTGGCTCCCACATACTCAGTCATGGCTGGCACATGGCTCACGCATGGCTCATCTGGGTTTCATGTGTGGCTCCCTTGTGGGTCATGTTCGGTTCAAGCATCGAACATCTGTGTTTCACAGGCAGTTCAGATGTGCTTCCTGGCAGCCACACCTGTATGATATGTCCCATGTGTTACCACATGCCTGTCAAGCATGGATAACGTGCGATGAATGCCTGAGTCACGTGTGGGCCATGCCTGCATCATGTGTCAGCACTGCATCAGTAAAGTGCCAGCCACAGCTGAATCACCTGTCACCCACATCTGAACCACATGTCAGCCACGCCTGTTCCATGTGTCAACTGCCACACACTGAGTGTCAGCCCCACAGCAGTCACGTGTCACTGCAGCCTCAATGAATCACCACACAGCACTGGAACCTGTTCCTGACTCACCTGAATCCCATGTCTGAAACACATGTGAGAAACGCCTGAGTCTCGTGTCAGACAGGCCTGAGCCACGTGCCTACCATTCCAGAGCCATGCCCTAGCCATGCGGGAGCCTCCCCTCAGATGTGTGTTAGCCATGTGTGACAAACTCCTGAATCACGTGTCAGCCACACCTGGCCCTGGTCTGAGGCTCGCCTGAACTACATGTGAGCCATGGCTGAGCCATGCCTGCACCACGTGTGTGCCACCCCTGAATCACGGGGGAAACACTCCTCAAACATAGATGACACACACATGAGACATGTGTGAGCCACACCTGGGTTACACCTGAAACATTTGGGAGCCACACCTGAACCATGACTGAACCACATGTGTCACTCTTGACCCACATGGAAACCACGAGTGAAGCACCCATGTTCAATGCCTGAACCACACGTGATCCACATGGGCGCCACACGTGAAACATGGCTGGGCCATGTGTCAGACATGTGATAGGCATGTCTGAGTAGGTGGGAGCCATGGGTCAGAAAAACGGGAGTAACATGTGTCCCACACATGATCGACACATAACCCATGCATGAAACACATGTCTGCCAGGCATGGATAATGTGCGATGAATGCCTGAGTCACGTGTCAGCCATGCCTGCATCATGTGTCAGCCACACCTGAAACACCTGGCACCCATGCATGAAGCACAGACCAGCCATCCCTGAGCCACATGAAGGCCATGCATGAACAGGTGCGAGCCACACCTGTGTGATGACAGGCACGCCTGTGTCACATGGCTGCCTCACCTGAGTCATGTGTCAGCCATGCCTGAAAAACGTGTGAGCCACGCCTGAGTCTCATCTAAGCCATGCCGAAGTCACATGCCAGTCATGACTGAACCATGTGCCAGTCCCAATTTAACCACATGCCAGCCTCACTTGAAGCATGTGGCAGCCACGCTGCAGCCACCTGCCTGCCATGCCTGAACCACATGCCAACCATGCCACAATCAAGTGTGAGCAACACTGGAGCAACACCACAGCCATGCATGAGCCACACCTCAGCCGTGTGGGAGCCATGCGTGACAAATGCCTGAATCTTGCATCAGCCACATGTGACCCAGTTCTGTGGCGTGCCTGCATCACGTGTGAGCCTTGGCTGAGCTGCTCCTGAACCATGTGTGGGCCATGCCTAAATCATGTGTGAAAGTCTCCTGCAGCATTTGTGACCCACACAAGTCACGTGTGAGCCATGCCTGAATTCCATCTGAACTGTGTGTGAGCCACAACTGAACCATGATGAACCACATGTGAGGCACCCTTGAACCGCATCTGTACCTTATGGGATGCACCCATGTTCAATGCTTGAACCACACATGAACCTCAGGTGAGCCATTCATGAAACACAGCTGAGGCATGCATGAGCCACGTGCCCACCATGACAGAGTATGTGTGGCCCACGTGTCAGCAACGTGGGAACCACTAGTGTACGACATGTCCCACGTGTGACCACATGCCTGCCACGCATGGATAATGTGCCATGAAAGCCTGAGTCGTGTGTGAGCCATGCCTGTGTCATGTGTCATCCCCGCATCCATAAAATGCCAGCCACAGCTGACTCACCTATCACCCACATCCGAACCACATGTCAGCCACGCCTGAACCATGTGTCAATGGCGCCACACCAAGTGTCAGCCCCACAGCAATCACATGTCACTGCAGCCTCAACGAAGCACCACACAGCACTGGAACCAGTGTCCGACACAGCTGAATCCCATGCCTGAAACACATGTCAACATCGCCTGAGTGTCGTGTCAGACATGCCTGAGCCACATGCCTACCCTACCAGGGCCATGCCCCAACCATGCATGAGCCTCCACTGAGACGTGTGTTAGCCTTGTGTGACAAACTCCTGAATCAAGTGTCAGCCACACCTGGCCCCGGTCTGAGGCTCACCTGAACTACAGGTGAGCCGTGGCTGAGCCATGCCTGCACCACGTGTGAGCCACGCCTGTATCACGGGTGAAACACTCCTCAATCATATGTGACACGCACATGAGCCATGTGTCAACCACACCTGGGTTACACCTGAACCACTTGGGAGCCACATATCAACCATGACTGAACCACATGTGTCAAACTTGAACCACATGAGAACCACGAGTGGGGGTTGCATCTTCAATGCCTGAACCACACATGGTGCACATCGGAGCCACACGTGAAACATGACTGGGCCATGTGTGAGCCAGGTGCCAGGCACGTCTGAGTAGGTGGGAGCCATGGGTCAGCAAAAAGTGAGTCACGTGTGTCCCACACACGGACAACACGTCACCAATGCATGAAACACATGTTTGCCATGCATGGATAAAGAGCGATGAATGCCTCTGTCACATGTCAGTCGTGCCTGTGGCATGTGGCAGCCACACCTGAAACACCTGGAACCCATGCAGGAGCCACGCACCAGCCACCCCTGAGCCACGTGAAGTCTGTGCATGAACGAGGTGCGAGCCACACCTGCATGATGTGACAGGCATGCCTGTGTCACGTGGCTGCCTCACCTGAGTCATGTGGCAGCCATGCCTGAAAATCGTGTGAAGCCACGCCTGAGTCTCATCTCAGCCATGCCTAAGTCACATGCCAGCCATGACTGAACCATGTGCCAGTCCCAATTTAACCACACGCCAGACTCACTTGAAGCACGTGACAGCCACGCTTGAGCCTCCTGCCTGCCATGCCTGAACCACGTGCCAACCATGCCACAAACAAGTGTGTGCCACATCTGAGCAGCACCACAGCCATGCATGAGCCACACCTCAGCCATGTGGGAGCCATGCATGACAAACGTCTGAATTGTGCGTCAGCCACATACGACCCAGTTCTGTGTCATGCCTGCATCACATGTGAGCCTTGGCTGAGCCGCACCAGAACCATGTGTGAGCCATGCCTAAATCATGTGTGACAGTCTCCTGTTGCATTTGTGACGCACACAAGTCATGTGTGAGCCATGCCTGAATTACATCTGAACCGTGTGAGAGCCACAAGTGAACCATGCTGGATCCATGTGTGAGGCACCCTTGAACCACATCTGAAGCCCATGGGAAGCAGACATGTTCTATGCTTGAACCACACATGAACCTCAGGTGAGTCACACATGACACATGGCTGAGGCATGCATGAGCCACGTGCCAGCCATGACTAAGTATGTGGGGGCCACATTTCAGCAATGTGGGAGCCAAACCTGTACAACATGTCCCATTGTGACCACATGCCTGCCATGCATGGATAATGTGCGATGAATAACTGAGTCACGTGTGGGCCATGCCTGTGTCATGTGTCAACCCCGAACCAGTAAAGTTCCAGCCACAGCTGAATCACCTGTCACCCACATCCTACCCACATGCCAGCCACGCCTGAGCCATGTGTCAACTGGGACACACCGAGTGTCAGCCCCACAGCAATCACGTGTCACTGCCGACTCAACGAAGCACCACACAGCACTGGAACCCATGCACGACACACCTGAAACCCATGCCTGGAACACATGTGAGCAACGACTGAGTCTCATGACAGACATGCCTGGGCCATGTGCCTACCATGCCAGAGACACGCCCCAGCCATGCGTGATCCTCCCCTGAGACATGTGTTAGCCACGTGTGACAAACTCCTGAATCACGTGTCAGCCACACCTGGCCCCAGTCTGAGGCTCGCCTGAATTACATGTGAGCCATGGCTGAGCCATGCCTGCACCACGTGTGAGACATGCCTGAATCACAGGTGAAACACTCCTCAACCATATGTGACATGCACATGAGCCATATGTGAGCCAGCCCTGGGTTACACTTGAACCATTTGGGAGCCACAGCTGAACCATGACTGAACCACATGTGCCAAACGTGAACCACATGGGAAGCACGAGTGAAGCACCCATGTTCAAAGCCTGAACCACACGTGAGCCACATGGGAGCCACACGTGAAACATGGCTGGGCCATGTGTCAGCCACGTGCCAGCCACGTCTGAGTAGGTGGGAGCCATGGGTCAGAAAAAAGTGAGTAATGTGTGTCCCACAAATGATCGACACGTAACCCATGCATGAAACACATGCCTGCCACGCATGGTTAATGTGCAATGAATGTCTGAGTCAGGTGTGGCCCATGCATGCCTCATGTGTCAGCTACCCATCAGAAAATTGCCAGCCACGCCTGAATCACCTGTCACCCACATCCGAACAACATGTGAGCCACGCCTGAGCCATGTGTCAGTGGCGACACACCAAGTGTCAGCCACACAGCAATCATGTGTCACTGCGGTCTGAACAAAGCATCACATACCACTGGAACCCATGTGTGACACGCCTTAATCCCATGCCTGAAACACATGCCAGCAACGCCTGAAACTCGGGTCAGACATGCCTGAGCCATGAGGCAACCATGCCGGAGCCACACCCCAGCATGGCGTGAGCCTCACCTGAGACATGTGTTAGCCATGTGTGGCAAACTCCTGAATCATGTGTCAGCCACACCTGGCCCCGGTCTGAGGCTCACCTGAACTGCAGGTGAGCCATGGCTGAGCCATGCCTGCCCCACGTGTGAGCCACGCCTGAATTACGGGTGAAACACTCCTCAACCATAGGTGACATGCACATGAGCCATGTGTGAGCCAAACCTGGGTTACACTTGAACCATTTGGGAGCAACAACTGAATGATGAATGAACCACATGAGACACACTTGAACCAAATGTGAAACACGTGTGAAGCACACACGTTCAAGGTGTGAACCACACGTGAACCACAAGGGAGCCACTCGTGAAACATGGCTGGGCCATGCATGAGCCACGTGGCAGCCTCGTCCGAGTAGGTGGGAGCCATCTGTCAGCACGGAGTGAGTCACATGTGTGCCACACAGGAACGACATGTAACCAATGCATGAAACACATGTCAGCCGGCCATGGATAATGTGCAATGAATGCCTGAGTCACATGTCAGCCATGCCTGCATCATGTGTCAACCACACCTAAAACACCTGGCACCCATGCGGGAACCATACATGATCCATCCCTGAGCCATGTGAAGGCCGTGCATGAAACAGTTGCGAGCCACACCTGTGTGATGTCACAGGCACGCCTGTGTCATGTGGCTGCCTCACCTGAGTCACGTGTCAGCCATGCCTGAAAGACGTGTGAGCCACGCCTGAGTCTCATCTCAGCCATGCTGAAGTCACATGCCAGCCACGACTGAACCATGTGTCAGTCCCAATTTAAACACACACCCACCTCAGTTGAAGCACTTGTCAGCCACGCTGGAGCGACCTGACTGCCATGCCTGAACCACGTGCCAACCATGCCACAAACAAGTGTGAGCCACACCATAGCAGCACCACAGCCATGCATGAGCCACACCTCAGCCATGTGGGAGCCATGCATGACAAACGCCTGAATCTTGCATCAGCCACATGTGACCCAGCTGTGTGGCATACCTGCATCATGTGTGAGCCTTGGCTGAGCTGCACCTGAACCATGTGTGGGCCATGCCTAAATCATGTGTGTCACTGTGGCCTGAATGAAGCATCACATACCACTGGAACCCATGTGCGACATGCCTTAATCCCATGCCTGAAACACATGACAGCAACTCCTGAATCTCGTGTCAGACATGCCTGAGCCACGGGGCAACAATGCCAGAGACACGCCCAGGCATGGTGTGAGCCTCACCAGAGACATGTGTTAGCCATGTGTGGCAAACTCCGGAATCGTGTGTCATCCACACCTGGCCCCCGTCTGAGGCTCTCCGGAACTACAGGTGAGCCATGGCTGAGCCATGCCTGCACCACGTGTGAGCCACGACTGAATCACGGGGGAAACACTCCTCAACCATAGGTGACACGCACATGAGCCATGTGTGAGCCACACCTGGGTTATACCTGAACCATTTGGGAGCCACATCTGAACCATGACTGAACCACATGTGTCACACTTGAACCACATGGGAAACACGTGTGAATCACACATGTTCAAGGTGTGAACCACAAGGGAGCCACTCGTGAATCATGGCTGGGACATGCGTGAACCATGTGCCAGCCAAGTCTGAGTAGGTGGGAGCCATGTGTCAGCAGTGAACGAGTCACGTGTGTGCCACACATGAACGACATGTAACCCATGCATGAAACACTTGTCTGCCAGGCATGGATAATGTGCGATGAATTCATGAGTCATGTGTCAGCCATGCCTGCATCATGTGTCAGCCACACCTGAAACTCCTGGCACCCCTGCGTGAACCACCCATCAGCCAGCCCTGAGCCTCGTGAAGGCTGTGCATGAACCAGGTGCGAGCCACACCTGCATCATGTGACAGGCACGCCTGTGTCACATGGCAGCCTCACCTGAGTCATGTGTCAGCCATGCCTGAATAACTTTTGAGCCACTCCTGAGTCTCATCTCAGCCATGACGAAGTCACGTGCCAGCCACGACTGAACCATGTGTCAGTCCCAATTTAACCACATGCCTGCTTCAATTGAAGCACGTGTCAGCTATGCTGGAGCCACATGCCTGCCATGCCTGAACCACATGCCAACGATGCCACAATCAAGTGTGAGCCATGCCACAGCAGCACCACAGCCATGCATGAGCCACACCTCAGCCGTTTGGGAGCCATGCGTGACAAATGCCTGAATCTTGCGTCAGCCACATGTGACCCAGTTCTGTTGCATGCCTGCATCACGTGTGAGCCTTGGCTGAGCTGCACCTGAACCATGTGTGGGCCATGCCTATATCATGTGTGAAAGTCTCCTGCAGCATTTGTGACCCTCACAAGTCATGTGTGAGCCATGCCTGAATTACATCTGAACAGTGTGTGAGCCACAACTGAACCATGCCTGAACCACATGTGAGGCCCACTTGAACCGCCTCTGAAGCACATGGGAGGCACCCATGTTCAGTGCTTGAACCGCACATGAACCACAGTGGAGCCACACATGATACACAGCTGAGCCATGTGTGAGCCACGTGCCGGCCATGACTTACTATGCGGGAGCCACATTGCAGCAACCTGTGAGTCTTGTGGGAGCCACAGCTGTACAGCATGTCACACATGTGTGAACATATGTCTCCCACACATGGATCCTCTGAAATGCATGCCTGAGTCATGAGTCAGCCATGCCGGAGTCATGTGTGAGCCAACCTGAGTCATGTTTCACACATGCCTGAGTCACATGTCAGCCACGCCTGAACCACCTGCCACCCATGTGTGAACCCTGCAACAGCCACCCCTGAACTACATGATGGCCATTGTTGAAGCATGTGTGAACCACAGCATAGTGACATGTCACGCACGCCTCTGTCACGTGGCTGCCTAACCTGAGTCATGTGTCAGCCACGCCTGCATAAATTGTGAGCCATGCCTGAGTCACGTCTCAGCCCTGCCAATGTCATGTGCCAGCTAGACCAGAACCAAGTGCCAGTCACACTTGAACCACAGGTCAGCCTCACTCCAAGCACGTTTCAGCCACAATGGCACAACTTTCCTGCCATGCCTGAACCACGTGACAACCATGCCACAAACACAGGTGAGTCATGCTTGAGCAGTACCACAGCTGTGCATGTGCCACACATGAGCCATGTGTGAGCCATGCGTGGCAAAAGCCTGAATCATGTGTCAGATACGTGGGAACCAGTGCTGTGGCACGCCAGCATCACGTGTGAGCCAGGGCTGAGCTATGTCTTAACCACCAGTGAAAGTGTCTTCTACCATTTGAGACCCAGAAGAGTTGTGCATGAGCCACGCCTGAATTACACCCGAATCATGTGTGAGCCATGCATGAATCACATGTGAGACACCCTTAAAGCACATCTGAACCACCTGTGAAACACAGATGTTTGATGCTTGAATCGCACATGACCCACCAGGGAGCCACACATGAAACACAGCTGAGCCATGCGCGAGCCATGTGACAGCCATGACTGAGTATTTGGGAGCTACGTTTAAGCAACCTGTGAGAGACATGGCAGAGACACCTGTACGGCATGTCACACAGGTGTGACCACATTTTTGCCACACATGGATCCTGTGCAATGTATGCCTGAGTCACGTGTCAGCCATGCCTACATTTGTCAGCCACACCGGAGACATGTTTCACACATGCCTGTGTCACATGTCAGCCACACCTGGACCACCTGCCACACATGCGTGCACTGTACACCCGCCAAACCTGAGCCACACAAAGGCCACACATGAACCATGAGTGAACCTCACCTGCATGATATGTCAGGCACACCTGTGTCACGTTTTCACCTCACCTGTTTCATGTGTCAGCCATGCCTAAACAATGTGTGCACCACGCCTGTGTCAAGGCTCAGCCATGCCAAGTCACGTGCCAGTGAGCCTGAACCAAGTGCCAGTCACACTTGAACCACAGGTCAGCCTCACTTGAAGCACGTGTCAGCCACACTGGCACAACTTGCCTGCCATGCCTGAACCACATGACAACCATGCCACGAACACATGTGAGCCACGCCTGAGCAACACCACAGAACTGCATGAGCCACAACTGAATCATGTGTGAGCCATGCGTCAACAAAGCCTGTATCATATGTCAGCCACATCGCAGCCAGTTCAGTAGCACGCATGTGTCACGTGTGAGCCATGGCTGAGCTATGCCTTAACCACGTGTGAGAGTGTCCTCAACCATAAGTGACCCAGACGAGTCGTGTGAGATCCACGACTGAATTACACACAAAACTTGTGTAAGCCATGCAGGAACCACATGCGAGACACCATTGAACCACATCTGAAAAACCTGTGAAACACACATATTCCTTGCTTGAACCACGCATGAACCACAGGGGAGCCACCAATGAGACACAGCTGAGCCATGCGTGAGCCACGTGGCAGCCATAACTTAGTATGCCAGAGCCACGTTTCAGCAACCTGTAGTCACGTGGGAGCCAGCCATGTACGGCATGTGACTCCTGCGTGATCACAATTCCTTCACACATGGATGCTGGGTGATGAATGCCTGACTCACATGGCAGCCATGCCTGACACATGTGTCTGAAACACGGGAGACATGTTTCACACATGCCGGAGTCACATTTCAGCCTCGCCTGTTCCACCTGCCACCCATGCGTGAACCATGCACCAGACACCCCTGAACCACACAAAGGCCATGGATCAACCATGTGTGAACCTCACCTGCGTGACGTGTTATGAACGTCTCTGTCACGTTTCCACCTCACCTGAGTAATGTGTCAGCCATGTCTGAACAACATGTGAACCACGCCTGTGTCAAGTCTCAGCCCTGCCAAGTTACTTGCCAGGCCCGCTTGAACCAAGTGCCAGTCACACTTGAACCACAGGTCAGCCTCACTTGAAGCACGTGTCAGCCACACTGGCACAACTTGCCTGCCATGCCTGAACCACGTGCCACCCATGCCACAAACACATGTGAGCCACGCCTGAGCAACACCACAGACATGCATGAGGCACACCTGAACCATGTGTGAGCCATGCGTGAGCAAAGCCTGTATCATGCATCAGCAACATGAGAGCCAGTTGCGTGGCACGCCTGCGTCACGTGTGAGCCTTGGCTGAGCTATGCCTGAACCACGTGTGTGAGTGTCCTCAACCATATGTGACACAGACGAGTCGTGTGATATCCATGCCTGAATTACACCCGAACCATGTGTGAGCCATGCAGGAACCACATGGGAGACACCCTTGAACCACATCTGAAGAACCTGTGAAACACACATGTTCCATGCTTGAACCAAGCATGAACCACAGGGGAGCCACCCATGAGACACAGCTGAGCCGTCTGTGAGCCACGTGGAAGCCATGACTGAGTATGTGGGAGCCACGTTTCCACAACCTGTAGTCAAGTGGGAACCACCCATGTACGGGATGTGACCCTGCATGATCACAATTCCTTCACACATGGATTCTGGGCAATGAATGCCTGAGTCACGAGTCAACCATGCCTGACACATGTGTCAGCTACACCGGAGTCCTGTTTCACACATGCCAGAGTCACATTTCAGCCATGCCTGAACCACCTGCCACCCATGCGTGAACCATGCACCAGCCACCCCTGAAGCACACAAAGGCCATGCATGAACCATGTGTGAACCCCACCTGCGTGACTTTTCAGGCACACCTGTGTCACGTTTCCACCTCACCTGAGTCATGTGTCAGCCACACATGAACACCGTGTGAACCACGCCTGTGTCAAGGCTCAGCCACGCCAAGTCACGTGCCAGCCAGGCCTGAACCAAGTGCCAGTCAGACTTGAACCACAGGTCAGCCTCACTTGAAGCATGTGTCAGCCACACTGGCACAACTTGCCTGCCATGCCTTAACCACGTGCCACCCATGCCACAAACACATGTGAGCCACGCCTGAGCAACACCACAGACATGCATGAACCACACCTGAACCATGTGTGAGCCATGCATGACCAAAACCTTTGTCATGTGTCAGCCACATGGGATCCAGTTCTTTGGCACACCTGCATCACGTGTGAGCCATGGCTGAGCTATGCATGAAGGTGAATGAAGTGCCCATGCAGTGGAGGCAGTGTACCTAAAGTTTTATGCAGTATGTTGTGATGGAGGATGCAGTGCACATGAAGGTGGAAGCAGCATCCCTCCAGTGGTTGCAGGGCTCCCTGCATTGTGCTGGAATATGGATGAAGTGGTCATGCACTGGATGCAGTGTCCCACAATGTGCATGCAGTATGTTGTTATGGAGGATGCAGTGCCCATGAAGGTGGATGCATTGCTCATGCAGTGGTTGCAGTGCCACATGCTGTTTACATGAATATGGATGCAGTGCTCATGCAGTGGATGCAGTGTCCCTCAGGTTGGATGCCTTATGATGTGATGGAGGCTTCAGTGATCATGAAGGAGGATGAAGTGATCCTGTATTCATTTCAGTGCACCTGCAGTGCCACTTCAGCTGGCTGCAGTGTCCCTGCAGTGGTTGCAGTGCCTCGTTCTGTATCCCTGTCTGTGGATGCACTGCCCACGAGTTGGATGCAGTGAGCTGACAGTGATTGCAGTATGCCTTCAGTGCCACTTCAGTTGGATGCAGTGTCCTGCAGTGGTTGCAATGCCCCCTGCATTGTTCTGTAATGTGGATGCAGTGCTCATGCAGTGGAAGCAGTGTCCCACCATGTGGAGCCATTGTGGTGTGTTGTAGTATGCAGTGCCGATGAAGATGAATGCAGTTATCATGCAGTGATTGAATGCGCCTGCACTCCCACTTCAGCTGGATGCAGTGTTGCTGCTGTGGATGCAGTGCCTCCTGCATTGTCCAGGAATGTGGATGCAGTAGTCATGCAGTGGATGCAGTGTCCCACAAGGTGGATGCAGTATGTTGTGATGAGAATGCAGGGCCAATGAAACTAGATGCAGTGATCTGGCACTGGTTGCAGTTCACACTGCTGTGTCCCTGAATGTGGATGCTGTGAACATGCAGTGGATGCAGTGATCCTGCAGTTATTGCAGTGTGCCTGCATTTCCACATCAGCTGGAAGCAGTGTCCCTGCAGGTGTTGCAGTGCTGCCTACTGTGTCCCTGAAGGTGACAGCAGTGCCCATGCAGTGGATGCAGTGTACCTATAGGTTAATGCAGTATGTTGTGACGGAGGTTGCAGTGCCCATGAAGGTGGATGCAGTGCCCCTGGCATTGTCCTGTAATGTGGATTCAGGGGTCATACAGTGGATGCAGTGTCTCACAAGGTGGATGCAGTATGTTTAGTCAGAGGAGGCAGTGCCCTGGAAGGTGGTTGTGGTGAGCCTGCAGTGGTTTCCGTGCCCCCTGCAGTTCCCTGAATATGGATGCAGTGCCCATGGAGTGCATGCAGTGTCCCACGAGCTGAATGCAGTATGTTGTGATGGAGGATGCAGTGTCCACGAAGATGGATGCAGTGAACCTGCATTGATTGAAGTGTGCCTGCAGTGACGCTTCAGCTGGATGCGGTGTTGCTGCAGTGGTTGCACAGCCAACTGCAGTGTCCCTGAACTTGGATGCAGTGCCCATGCAGTCGATGCAGTGTCCCACAATGAGCATGCAGTATGTTGTGATGGAGGATGCAATGCCCATGAAGCTGGATGCAGTGATCTGGCAGTGGTTGCAGTGCCCCGTACAGTTTACCTAAATGTGGATGCAGTGCTCATGCAGTGGATGCAGTGTCCCACAAGGTGGATGCCTTATGTTGTGATGGATGACTCAGTGATCATGAAGGAGGATGCAGTGATCCTGCAAGCACTGCAGAGCACCTGCAGTGCCACTTCAGCTGGCTGCAGTATACCTGGATTGGTTGCAGAGCACCGTTCTGTCTCCCTGAATGTTGTTGCCGTGCCAATACAGTGGATGCAGTGAAACTTCAGTGGTTGCAGTGACCCCTGCATTGTCCAGTAATGTTAATGCAGTTCCCAGGCAGCGGATGCCGTGTCTCACAAGCTGAACGCAGTATGTTATGATGGATGATACAGTTCTCATGAAGGTGGATGCAGTGTACCAGCAGTACATGCATTGCCCCCCACGTTGTCCAGGAATGTGGATGCAGTAGTCATGCAGTGGATGCAGTGTCCCACAAGGTGGATGCAGTATATTGTGATGGAGGATGCAGGGCCCATGAAGGTGTATGCAGTGATCCTGCAGTGGTTGCAGTGCACCATGCTGTGTCGATGAATGTGGATGATGTGAACATTGAGTGGATGCAGTGATCCTGCAGTGATTGCAGTGCACCTGCATTTGCACATCACCTGGAAGCAGTCTCCCTGCAGGGGTAGTACTGCCGCCTTCTGTGTCCCTAAGGAGAATGCAGTGCCCATGCAGAGGATACAGTGTACCTAAAGGTTTATGCAGTATGTTGTGACGTAGGATGCAGTGATCATGAAGGTTGATGTAGTGTCCCTGAAGTGGTTGCAGTGCCCCCGGCATTGTCCTAGAATGCCGATGCAGTGGTAAAGCAGTGGATACAGTGTCTCACAAGGTGGATACAGTATGTTTTGTCCGAGGATGCAGTGCCCACGAATGATGAAGTGGTGAACCTGCAGCGCGTGCACTGCCCCCTGCATTGTCCCTGAATGTGGAGGCAGAGCCCATGCAGTGTATGCAGTGTCCCAGAAGGTGCATGCAGTATGTTGTGACATAGAATGCTGTGCCCACGAAGGTGGATGCAGTGAACCTGCAGTGATTGCAGTGTGCCTGCCGTGCCACTTCAGCTGGATGCAGTGTCCTTGCCATGGTTGTAGTGCCCCCGACCTGGTCCTGGAATGTGGATGCAGCACCAATGCATTGGATGCAGTGAAACTTCAGTGGTTGTAGTGCCCCCTGCATTCTCCGGGAATGTGGATGCAGTAGTCATGCAGTGGATGCAGTGTCCCACAGGGGGATGCAGTATATTGTAATGGAGGATGCCGGGCCCATGAAGGTGGATGCAGTGATGATGCAGTGGTTGCAGTGCCCCCTACAGTTCCCTGAATGTGTATGCAGTACCCACGCTGTAGTTGCAGTGTCCCACAAGGTGGAAGTCGTATGTTGAGATGTAAGATGCAGTGCTCACGAAGTGGATGCAGTGAGATTGTGCTTAAAGCAGTGTGCATAGAGTGCAACTTCAGCTGTATGCAGTGTCCCTGCAGTGCTTGCAGGGCCCACTGCATTGCCTGAGAACGTGGATGCAGTGCCCAGGCATTGGATGCAGTGTCCCACAAGCTGCATGCAGTATGTTGTGACCGAGGATGCAGTGCCCATGAAGGTGAATGCATTAATCCGGCAGAGGTTGCAGTGCCGCCTTCTGTGTCCCTGAAGGTGAATGCAATGCCCATGCAGTGAATTCAGTGTACCTAATTGTTTATGCAGTATGTTGTGACGGAGGATGCATTGCCCAAGAAGGTGGATGCAGTGATCCTGCAGTGGTTGCAGTGCCCCTGCAGTTAACCTCAATGTGGATACAGTGGTCATGCAGTGGATGCAGTTTCCCTCAAGGTGGATGCCCTATGTTGTGATGGAGGATTCAGTGATCAGGAAGAAGGATGCAGTGATCCTGCAGTGGTTGCAGTGCCCCCTGCAGGGTCCCTGAATGAGAATGCCGTGCCCTTGGAGTGGATTCACTGCCCCACAAGGTGGATGCAGTATGTTATGACGGATGATGCATTGCCCATGAAGGAGGATGCAGTGATTCTGCAGTGATTGCAGTGCACCTTCAGCTGGCTGCAGTGTGCCTGTCGTGGTTGCAGTGCCCCCTTCTGTGTCTCTGAATACGAATGCAGTGCCCATGCAGTGGATGCAGAGCACCAAAAGATGGATGTGGTATGTTGTGACAGAGGATGAAGTGCCCATGAATGTGGACGCAGTGATCCTGCTCTGTTTGCAGTGCGCATGACGTGCCACTTCAGCTGAATGCAGTGTCCCTGCAGTCGCTGCAGTGCAACCTGCACCTTCCCTGAATTTGGAAGCAGTGTTCATGCAGTGATGATATATGTTGGGAGGGAGGATGCAGTGCCCATGAAGGTGGATGCAGTGATCCTGCAGTGGTTGAAGTGCCCCATGCAGGGTCCTTGAATGAGAATGCTGTGCCCTTGCAGTGGATTCAGTGCCCCACAAGGTGGATGCAGTATGCTAATATGGATGATGCATTGCCCATGAAGGTGCATGCAGTGTTCCTGTACTGGTTGTTGTGCCCCCTTCTGTGTCCCTGAATGTGGATGGAGTGCCCATGCAGTGGATGCAGTGTCCCACAAGGCATATTCAGTATGTTGTAATGGAGGATGCAGTGCCCACGACTATGAATTCAGTGAGACTGCAGTGATGGCAGTGCGCCTGCAGTGCCGCTTCTACTGTATACAGTGTCCCTGCAGTGGTTGCAGTGCTGTCTGCATTATCTGGGTATGCAGATGCAGTGCCCAGGCAGTGGATGCAGTGTCACACAAGTTGGATGCCGTATGTTGTGTTGGAGGATGCAGTGGCCATGAAGGTGTATGCAGTGATCCTGCAGTGGTTGCAGTGCCCCATGCATTTTACCTGAATGTGGATTCAGTGGTCATCCAGTGGATGCAGTGTCCCTCAGGGTGGATGTCTTATGTTGTGATGGAGGATTCAGTGATCATGAAGGAGGATGCAGTGATCCTGCAGTCATTGCAGTGCAACAGAGGTGCCACTTCAGATGGATGCAGTGTCCCTGCAGTGGTTTCAGTGCACCCTGCTGTGTCCCTGAATGTGGATGCTGTGAACATGCAGTGGATGCAGTGTCCCTGCAGTGCTTGCAGTTCCCCCAACGTTGTCTGGGAATGTGGATGCAGCAGTCATACAGGGGATGCAGTGACCAAAAAGGTGGATGCAGTATCTTGAGATGGAGGGTGCAGGGGCCACGAAGGTGGATGCAGTGAGCCTGTGCAGAATGCAGTGCACCCGCAGTGCGACTTCAGCTGTATGCAGTGTCATTGCAGTGGTTGCAGTGCCCACTGTAATGTCCAAGAATGCGGATGCAGTCCCCAGGCGGTGGATGCTGTGTCCCAAATGGAGCATGCAGTATGATGTGATGGAGGATGCAGTGCCCATGAGGGTGGATGCAGTGATCCGGCAGTGGTTGCAGTGCATCCTGCTGTGTCCCAGAATGTGGATGCTGTGAACATGCAGTGTATGCAGTGATCCTGCAGTGATTCCAGTGCACCTGCATTTCCACATCAGCTGGAAGCAGTGTCCCTGCATGGGTTGCAGTGCCACCTTCTGTGTCCCTGTAGGTGAATGCAGTGCCCATGCAGTGGATACAGTGTACCTAAAGGTTTATGCAGTATGTTGTGATGGAGGACGCAGTGCCCATCAAGGTGGATGCTGTGTCCCTGCTGTGTTTGCTGTGCCCCCGGCATTGTCCTGAAATGTGAATGCAGGTGTCATGCAGTGGATGCAGTATCTCACAAGCTGGACGCAGTATGTTTTGTCGCAGGATGCAGTGCCCCTGAAGATGGATGCTGTGTCCCTGCTGTGGTTGCAGTGCCCCCCGCATTGTCCGGGAATATGGATGCAGTGCTCATGCAGTGGATGCAGTGTCCCACAATTTGGAGGCATTGTGGTGTGTTGTAGAATTCAGTGAGGATGAAGGTGAATGCAGTGATCCTTCAGTGATGGCAGTGAACCTGCAGTGCCACTTCAGATGGATGCAGTGTAGCTGCAGTGGTCCAGTCCCCCGGCCATGTCCCTGAATGTGGATGCTGTGCCCATTCAGTGTCTGAAGTGTGACTCAAGGTGGATGCAGTATGTTGTGATGTAGGATTCTGTGCCCATGAAGGACAATGCAGTGATCCTGCAGTCATTGCAGTGCACCCTGCTGTGTCCGTGAATGTGGATGCTGTGAACATGCAGTGGATGCAGTGATCCAGCAGTGATTGCAGTGCGCCTGCATGTCCTTATCAGCTGGAAACAGTGTTGCTGCAGTGGTTCCAGTGCCACCTTCTGTGTCGCTGAAGGTGAATGCAGTGCCAATGCAGTGGAGGCAGTGTCCCTAAAGGTTTGTGCAGTATGTTGTGACGCAGGATGCAGTGCACATGAAGGCGGATGCAGTGTCCCTGCAGTGATAGCTGTGCCCCCGGCATTGACCTGAGTTTTTGATGCAGTGCCTCTGCAGTGAATCTTCAGTGATTTCAGTGTGCCTGCAGTGCCACTACAGCTGGATTCATTGTAGCTGCAGTGGTTGCAAGCCACCAGCCATGTCCCTGAATGTGGATGCTGTGCCCATGCAGTGTCTGCAGTGTGACTCAGTGTGGATGCAGTATGTTGTGAAGCAGGATTCTGTGCCCATGAAGGACGATGCAGTGATCCTGCAGTCATTGCAGTGCACCTGCAGTGCCACTTCATATGGGTGCAGAGTCCCTCCAGTGGTTGCAGTGCACCATGCTGCGTACCTGAATGTGGATGTTGTGAACACGCAGTGGATGCAGTGATCCTGCAGTGATTGCAGTGTGCCTGCATTTCCTCATCAGCTGGAAGCAGTGTTGCTGCAGTGGTTGCAGTGCCGCCTTCTGTGTCCCTCAAGGTGAATTCAGTGCCCATGCAGTAGAGGCAGTGTACATAAAGGTTCATGCAGTATGTTGTGACGGAGGATGCAGTGCACATGAAGGTGGATGCAGTGTCCCTGCAGTGGTTGCAGGGCCCCAGGCAATGTGCTGGAATGTGAATGCAGGGGTCATGCAGTGGTTGCCTTGTCTCACGAGGCGGATGCAGTATGTTTTGTTGGAGGATGCAGTGCCCATGAAGTTGGATGCGGTGAACCTGCAGTGGTTGCAGTGCCCCATCCTGTATCCCTGAGGGTGGATGCAGTGCCCATACCGTGGATGCAGAGTACCAAAAGATCATTGCCGTATGTTGTGACAGAGGATGCCGAGCCCAGGAGTGGGATGCAGTGAGCTGGCAGTGATTGCAGTACATCTTCACTGCCACTTCAGCTGGATGCAGTGTCCCTCCAGTGGTTGCAATACTCCCTGCATTGTCCTGGAATTTGGATGCAGTGCTCATGCAGTGGATGCAGTGTCCCACAATGTGGAGGTATTCTGGTGTTTTGGAATATGCAGTGCCGATGAAGGTGAATGCAGTGATCCTGAAGTGATGGCAGTGCGCCTGCATTTCCTCCACAGCTAGAAGCCGTGTTGCCTCAGTGGTTGCAGTGCCACCTTCTGTGTCCCTGAATGTGAATGCAGTGCTGATGCAGTGGCAGCAGTGTCCCTAAAGGTTTATGCAGTATGTTGTGAATGAAGATGCAGTGCCCATGAAGGTGGATGCTGTGCGCATGCAGTGGATGCATTGTCTCACAAGGTGTAAGCAGCACGTTGTGAGAGGGGATGCAGTGGACATGAAGGTGGATGCACTGATCCTGCATTGTTTGCATTGCCCCCTGCAGTTTCCCTGAATGTGGATGAAGTGCCCATGCACTGGATGCAGTTTCCCACGAGGTGAGTGCAGTATTTTCTGATGGAGGATGCAGTGCCCATGAATGTTGATGCAGTGATCCTGCAGTGGCCCCTGCAGTTTCCGTGAATGTGGATGCAGTGCCCATGCACTTGATGCAGTTTCCCACTAGGTGAATGCAGTATTTTCTGATGAAGGATGCCATGCCCATCAATGTTGATGCAGTGATCCTGCAGTGGTTTAGTGCCTCCTGCATTGTCCCTGAATGGGGATGCAGTGAAAATGCAGCGGATGCAATGTCCACCATGTAGAATGCAGTATGTTGTGATGGAGGATTCAGTTCCACTTCAGCTGGATGCAGTGTCCCTGCCATGGTTGCAGTGCCCCCTGCATTGTCCCTGAATGTGGATGCAGTTCCAATGCAGTGGACGCAGTGTCCCACAAGGTGAATGCAGTATGTTGTGACAGAGGATGCAGTGCTCATGAAGCTGGAGGCAGTGATCCTGCAGTTGCCGTGATGCCTGCATTGTCCCTGAATGTGGATGCAGTTCCAATGCAGTGGACGCAGTGTCCCACAAGGTGAATGCAGCATGTTGTGACGTAGGATGCAGTGCCCATGAAGGTGGATGCAGTGATGCTGCAATGGTGGCAGTGCCCCATGCAGTTTCCCTGAGTGTGGATTGCAGTGCCGAGGCAGTGGATGCAGTGTCCCACATGGTGGATGCAGTATGTTGTGACGGAAGTTGCAGTGCCCATGAAGGTGGATGCAGTGATCCTTTAGTGGATGAAGTTTTCCTGAAGGTGGATGCAGTATCATGTGACTGAGAATTCAGTGCTCACGAAGAGTCATGAAGTGAGCCTGCAGTGATTGCTGTGTGCCTGAAGTGCCCCGTCAGCTGTATTCCTTTTCCCTGCAGTGTTTGCAGTGCCCCGTACATTGGCCCTGAATTTGGATGCAGTGCCCATGTAGTGGATGAAGTGTCCCACAAGGTGGATGCAGTATGTTGTGACGGAGGATGCAGTACCCATGAAGCTGGATGCAGTGTGGCTGCAGCAGCTGCAGTGCCTCCTGCAATGTCTGGTAATGTGGATGCAGTGCCCATACAGTGGCTGAAGTGTCCCCCAAGGTGGATGCAGTATGTTGTGACAGAGGATGCAATGCTCACGAAGGTGGATACCGTGAGCCTTCAGTGATTACAGTGCACGTGAGGTCAACCTTTCAGCTGTATGCACTGTCCCTATATTGTTTGCATTGCCCACTGCATTGTCCCCGAATGTTTCTGCAGTACCAATGCAGTGGGTGCAGTGTCCCTCAAGGTGGATGCAGTATGTGGTGATGGAGGGTGCAGTGCCCATAAAGGTGGATGCAGTGCTGCTGCAGCGGTGCAGTGCCTCCTGCAATGCCCAGTAAGTTGGATGGAGTGCCCATTCAGTGGATGCAGTGTCCCACCAGGTGGATGCAGTATGTTGTCATGGAGGATGCAGTGCCCATGAAGCTGGATGCAGTGTTTCTGAAGTGGTTGCAGGGCCCACTGCAGTTTCCCTGAATTTGGAGGCAGTGCTCATGCAGTGTCCCACAAGGTGGATGCTGCATGTTTTGACGGAGAATCCAGTGCCCAGGATGTTGGATGCAGTGATCCTGCAGTGAGTTCAGTGTGCCTGCAGTGCCACTTCAGTTGGATGCAATGTCGCAGCTGTGGTTAAAGTGCACCCTGCACCTTCCCTGAATGTGGATTCTCTGCCCATGCAGTGGCTTCAGTGTCACCAAAGGTGGTTGCACTATGTTGTGACGGAGGTTGCAGTGCTCAAGATGGTGGATGCAGCATTTTGTGACGTAGGATGCAGTACCTATGAAGGTGGATGCAGTGATCCTGCAATGGTGGCAGTTCCCCCTGCTCTGTCCCTGAATGTGGATGCAGTTCCCATGCACTGGCTGCAGTGTCAGAGAAGTCAGATGCTGTATGTTGTGTTGGAGGATGCAATGCACCCGAAGCTGGATACAGCGAGCCTGCAGTGATTACAGTGCACATGCAGTGAACCTTCAGCGGTATACAGTGTCCCTGCTTGGTTTGCATTGCCCGATGAATTGTGCCAGAATGTTGCTGCAGTACCCATGCAGTGCATGCAGTGAGCCACAAGGTGTATTCAGCGTGTTGTGACAGAGGATGCAGTGCACAGGATGTTGGATCTAGTGATCCTGTGGTGATTTCAGTGTGTCTCTAGTGCCACTTCAGCTGTATGAAGTGTCTCTGCAGTGGTTGCAGTGCATGCTGTGGTATACAATAATGTTGATGCAGTGCCCACGCCGTGGATGCAGTGTCATAGAAGGTGGATGCAAAATGTTGTGACAGAGGATGCAGTTCCCACGAAGGAGGATGCAGTGAGCCTGCAGTGATTGCAGTGCGCCTGAAGTGCCCCTTCAGCTGTATGCATTGTCCCTGCAGTGTTTGCAGTGACCCATGCATGTCCATGAATTTTGATGCAGTGCCAATGCAGTTTATGCAGTGTCCCACAACGTGGATGCAGTCTGTTATGGCGGATGATGCAGTGCCCATTAACGTGGATGCAGTGTCCCTGCAGTGGTGGCAGTACCCACAGCACTGTCCCTGAATGTGGATGCAGTGCTCATGCAGTGTCTGCAGTGTGAGAGAAGTCGGATGCTGTATGTTGTGATGGAGGATGCAGGGCTCACGAAGGTGGATACAGCGAGCCTGCAGTGATTGCAGTGCACCTGCAGTGAACCTTCAGCGGTATGCAGTGTCCCTGCATGGTTTGCATTGCCTGCTGGATAGGGCCAGAATGTTGCTGCTTTACCCATGCAGTGGAAGCACCGTCCCAACAGGTAGATGCAGTATTTTGTGACAGAGCATGCAGTGCCAATGCAGTGGTTGCAGTGTCACACCAGGTGGATTCAGCATGTTCTGACGGAGGATGCAGTGCCCATGAAGGTGCATGCAGTGTTCCTTCAGTGGTTGCAGGGCCCCATGCAGTTTCCCTGAATTTGGAGGCAGTGCTCAGGCAGTGTATGCAGTGTCAGACAAGTTGGATGCAGCATGTTGTGATGCAGGATGCAGTGCCCAGCATGTTGGATGCAGTGATCCTGCGGTGATTTCATTGTGCCTGCATTGCCAATTCATCAGGATGCAGTGTACCGCTGTGTTGCTGTGCACCCCGCACCTTCCCTGAATGTGGACTCAGTGCCCATGCAGTGGCTTCAGTGTCACCGAAGGTGGATGCAGTACGTTGTGACGGAGGATGCAGTGCTCAGGAAGGTGTATGCAGAATGTTGTGACCTAGGATACAGTGCCCATGAACGTGGATGCAGTGATCCGGTAGTGGTAGCGGTGCCCACTGCAGTGTCCCTGAATGTGGATGCAGTGCCCATGCATTGGACGCACTGTCCCACAAGGTGGATGCAGTATGGTGTGACAGAGCATGCAGTGCCCGTGAATGAGGATGCAATGATGCAGCAGTGATTTCACTGTGCCTGCAGTGCCACTACAGCCGTATGCAGTGTCTCTGCAGTGGTTGCAGTGCATGCTGCAGTGTCTCAGAATGTGGATGCAGTGCCCACGCCGTGGGTGCAGTGTCACAGAATGTGGATGCAATATGTTGTGACGGGGGATCCAGTGCCCCTGAATGAGTATGCAGTGAGCCTGCAGTGATTGCAGTGTGTCTGAACTGCCCCTTCAGCTTTATGCATTGTCCCTGCAGTGTTTGCAGTGCCCCATGCATTGTCCCTGCATTTTGACACAGTGCCCATGCAGTGGATGCAGTGTACCACAAGGTGGATGCAGTCTGTTATGACGGATGATGCAGTGCCCATGAAGGTGGATGCAGTGTCCCTGCAGTGTTGGGAGTGCCTTCAGCACTCTCCCTGAATCTGGATGCAGTGCCCATGCCATCACTGCAGTTTCAGAGAAGTCAGAAGCTATATGTTGTGATGGAGGTTGCAATGCTCAAGAAGGTGGATACAGAGAGTCTGCAGTGATTTCAGTGCACCGTCAGTCAACCTTCAGCGGAATGCACTGTCCCTGCATGGTTTGCATTACCCGCTGCATTGTCCAGAATGTTGCTGCAGTACCCATGCAGTGGATGCAGTGTGCCACAAGGTGGATGCAGTATGTTATGATGGATGATGCTTTGCCCATGAAGGTGGATGCTGTGCGCATGCTGTGGATGCATTGTCCCACAAGGTGTATGCAATATGTTGTGACACATGATGCAGTGCCCATGACGTTGGATGCACGGATGCTGCAGTGGTTGCAGTGCCCCCTGCAGTTTCCCTGAATGTGGATGCAGTGCTCATGCATGGGATGCAGTGAACCTGTATTGGTGGCAGTGCCCTCTGCATTGTCCCTGACTTTTGATGCAGTGCCCATGCAGTGGATGCAAAGTCCCACAAGTTGGATGCAGTATGATATGTCAGATGATGTAGTGCCCATGAAGTTGGATGCAGTGTTGCTGCAGTGGTTGCAGTGACTCCTGAAATGTCTGGTAATGTGGATGCAGTGCCCATGCAGTGGAGGAAGTGTCCCAAAAGGTGCATGCAGTATGTTGTGACGGAGGGCGCAGTGCACATGAATGTGGATTCAGTGTTGTTGCAGTGATTGCAGTTCCTCCTGCAATGTCCGGTAAGTTGGACACAGTGCCCATGCAGTGGATGTAGTGTTCCTGCAGTGGTTGGAGGGTCCCCTGCAGTTTCCCTGAATTTGGAGGCAGTGCTCTTGTAGTGTATGCAGTGCCCCACAAGGTGGATGCAGCATGTTTTGACGGAGGATGCAGTGCCCAGGATGTTGGAAGCAGTGATCCTGCGGTGATTTCAGTGTGCCTGCACTGTCACTTCAGCTGGATGCAGTGTACCGCTGTAGTTGTAGTGCACCCTGCACCTTCCCTGAATGTGGATTCAGTGCCCATGCAGTGGCTTCAGTGTCACCAAAGGTGGATGCAGTACGTTGTGACGGAGGATGCAGTCCTCACGAAGGTGTATGCAGAATGTTGTGACGTAGGATACAGTGTCCATGAAAGTGGATGCAGTGATCCTGCAATGGTGGCAGTGACCCATGCAGTTTTCATGAGTGTGCATTGCAGTGCCGAGGCAGTGGATGCAATGTCTCACAATCTTTATGCAGTATGCAGTGACGGAAGATGCACTGCCCATGACGGTGGATGCAGTGATCCTGCAGTGGTTGCGGTGCCCACGACAGTCTCCCTGAATGTGGATCCAGTGCCCATGTAGTGGATGCAGTGTCCCACAAGGTGGATACAGTATGTTATGACGGATGATACAGTGCTCATCAATGTGGATGCTGTGTGCATGCTGTGGATACATTGTCCCACAAGGTGTATGCAATATGTTGTGACAGATGATCCAGTGCCCATGAAGGTGGATGCACTGATCCTGCATTGGTTGCCGTGCCCCCTGCTGTTTCCCTGAATGTGGATGCAGTGCTCATGCACTGGATGCAGGGAACCTGCAGTGGTTGCAGTGAACCCTGCATTGTCCATTAATTTTGATGCAGTGCCCATGCAGTGGATTCAAAGTCCCACAAGTTGGGTGCAGTATGATATGACGAATGATGTAGTGCCCATGAAGTTGGATGCAGTGTCGCTGCAGTGGTTGCAGTGCCTCCTGAAACGTCCGGTAATGTGGATGAAGTGCCAATGCTGTGGCTGAAGTGCCCCACAGATTGGAGGAAGTATGTTGTCACAGATGATGCAGTGTCCATGAAGATGGATGCACTGATCCTGCAGTGCTTGCAGTGCCACCTGCACTGTCACTGGATGTGGATGCAGTGCCCATGCAATGGATGCAGCATCCCACAAGGTGGATGCAGCATGTTGTGATGTAAGATGCAGTGCCCATGAATGTGGATGCAGTGATCCTGCAGTGATGGCAGAGGGCCTGCTGTGCCACTTCAGCTTTATGCAGTGTCCCCTGCACTGTCCCTGAATGTGGATGCAATGCCCATACAGTGGCTGCAATGTAACACTAGGTGGATGCTGTATGTTGTGATGGAGGATGCAGTGCTCTGGAAGGTGGATGCAGTCAGGCTGCAGTGATTACAGTGCACCTGCAGTGCCCCAAAGAGGCATGCAATGTCCCTGCATGGTTTGCATTACCCCCTACATGGTCCCAGAATGTTTCTGCAGTGCCCATGCAGTGGATGTCGTGTCCCACAATGCCGATGCAGTATGTTATGATGGATGATGCAGTGCCCATGAAGGTGGATCTACTGATACAGCCGTTGTGGCAGTTCCCCTTGCAGTTTCCCTGAATGTGGACGCAGTGCCCATCCATTGGATGATGTGTCCCACAGCGTGGATGCAGTATGTTTTGACGGATAATGCAATGGTCATGAGTTGGATGCAGTGATCTTGCAGTGGCTGCATTGCCCTTTGCAGTTTCTGTGAATGTGCATGCAGTGCCCATGCACTGGATGCAGTGATCCTTTGGTGATTGCAGTGCGCTTGAACTGTCACATCAGCTGGATGCATTGTGCGTGCAGTAGTTGCAGTGCCCCCTGCACTGTCCCCTAATTGGATGCAGTGCCCATGCATTGGCTGCAGTGTCACAGAAGGTGGATGAAGTTTGTTGTTTTGGAGGACGCAGTGCTCACGAAGGTGGATGCTGTGAGCATGCAGAGATTACAGTGGGCCTGCAGTGCCTCATCAGCAGTAGGCAATGTCCCTGCAGGTTTTGAAGTGCCCCGTGCATAGTTCCTGCACAGTGACCATAAAGGGGAATTCAGTGTTCGTGCGTTGATTACAGTGCACCTGCATTGCCACTTCCGCTGGATGCCGTGTCCCTGGAGTGGTTACAGTGACCCTGCAGTGTCCATGATTCAGAATGCCATGCCCTTTCTGTGGATGCAATGCACCACAAGGAGGATGAAGTGTTTTGTGTTGTAGTATGCACTGCCCTGAAGGTGGAACAGAGATCTTGCAATGATGTCAGTGCGCCTGCAGTGCCCCTTCAGCTTTATGCAGTGTCCCCTGCGCTGTCCCTGAAAGTGGATGCAGTGCCCATGCAGTGGATGCATTGTCCCTCAAGGCAGATGAAGTGTTTTGTGTTGTAGCGTGCAATGCCAATGAACGTGGATGCAGTGATCCTGCAGAGATGGATGTGCCCCTGCAGTGTCACTTCAGCTCTATTCAGTGTCCTTGCAGTGGTTGTGGTGACCCCTGCACTGTCCCTGAATGTGGATGCAGTTCCCATGCAGTGGTTGCAGTGTCACCGATAGGTGGATGCAATATGTTGTGCTGGATGATGCAGTGCCCACATAGGTGGATGCTTTGCCCATGCTGTGGATGAAGTGTCCCACAAGGTGGATGCAGTATGCTGTGACAGAGAATGCAGTGCCCATGAAGGTGGATGCAGTGATCCTGCAGTGTATGCAGTGCCCCATGCATTTTCCCTGAAGTTGGATTGCAGTGCCGAGTCAGTGGATGCAGTTTCCCACAAGGTAGATGCAGTATGTTGTGACGGATGATGCACGGCCCCTGAAGGTGGATGCAGTGATCCTGCAGTGATTGAAGTGTACCCTGCATTGTCCCTTAATGAGAATGCCATGCGCTTTCAGTGGATGCAGTGTCCCATAAGGCAGATGAAGTATTTAGTGTTGTAGTATGCACTGGTCATGAAGGTGGATGCAGTGATGCTGCAGTGGTTGAAGTGCCACCTGAATTCTCAGGGAATGTGGATGCAGTGCCCATGCAGTGGATACAGGGATCCTGCAGTGGTTGCAGTGCTCCCTGCAGTTTCCCTGAATGTGGTTTTAGTGACAAGGCAGTGGGTGCAGTGATACTGCAGTGATTGCAGAGGGCCTGAAGTGCCACTTCAGGTGGATGCATTGTCCCAGCAGTGGTTGCAGTGCCCTCAGCACTGTCCCTGAATGGGGATGGAGTGCCAATGCATTGGCTGCAGTGTCAGAGTAGTTGGATTCAGTATGTTGTGACGGAGGATGCAGTGCTCACGAAGGTGATGGAGTCAGCCTGCAGTGATTACAGTGCACCTGCAGTGCCCCTTCAGCGGAATGCCGTGTCCCTGCATGGTTTGCATTGCACCCTGCATGGTCCCAGAATGGTGCTGCAGTGCCCATGCAATGGATGCAGTGTCCCACTAGGCGGATGCAGTATGTTATGATGGATGATGCGGTGCCCATGAAGGTGGATGCACTGATCCTGGAGTGGTTGCAGTGCCCCTTGCAATTTCCCTGAATGTGGATACAGTGCCCATACACTGGATGCAGTGTCCCACAAGATTGATGCAGTATGTTTTGACGGAGGATGCAGTGCCCATGGAGGTGGATGCAGTGATCCTCCAGTGGCTGCAGTTTCCTCAGCAGTTTCTGTGAATGTGCATGCAGTGCCCATGCAGTGGATGCAGTGATCGTGTGGTGATGGCAGTGTGACTGCACTGTCACTTCAGCTGGATGCAGTGAGTGTGCAGTGGTTGCAGTGCCCCCTGCACTGTCCCTTAATGTGGATGCAGTGCCCATGCATTGGCTTCAGTGTGACAGAAGGTGGATGCAGTTTGTTGTGACGGAAGATGCATTGCTCACAAAGGTGGGTGCAGTGAGCATGCTGTGATTTCGGTGGGCCTGCCGTGCCTCATCAGCGGTATGCAGTGTCCCTGAAGTATTTTCAGTGCCCCCTGCATTGTCCCTGAATGTTGATGGAGTGCCGATGCAGTGGATGCAGTGTCCCACAAGGTGGATGCAGTATGTTATGACGTATTATGCAGTGCCCTTGAAGGGGGATGCAGTGATCATGCGGTGATTTCAGTGAAGCCTCATTGCCTCTTCAGCTGGATGCAGTGTCCCTGCAGTGGTTGCAGTGCCCCTGCAGTGTCTCTGATTCAGAATGCCATGCCCTTTCTTTGGATGCAGTGTCCCACAAAGAGGATGAAGCTTTTTTTATGGAGTATGCACTGCCAACGAAGGTGGAGGCAGTGATCCCGCAGTGATGGATGTGCCCCTGCAGTGTCTCTTCAGCTGGATTCAGTGTCCCTGCAGTTGTTGCTGTGCCCCCTGCACTGTCCCTGAATGTGGGTGCAGTACCCATGCAGTGGCTGCAGTGTCACAGAAGGTGGATGCAATATGTTGTGATGGATGATGCAGTGCCCACGAAGTTGGATGCTGTGCCTATGCTGTGGATGAAGTGTCCCACAAGGTGGATGCAGTATGCTGTGACAGAGAATGCAGTGCCCATGAAGGTGGAGGCAGTGATCCTTCAGTGGATGCAGTGCCCCATGCAGTTTCCCTGAAGTTGGATTGCAGTGCCGAGGCAGTGGATGCAGTTTCCCACAAGGTGGATGCAGTATGTTTTGGCGGATGTTGCAGTGCCCATGGAGGTGGATGCAGTGGTACTGCAGTGGTTGCAGTGCCACCCGCAATGTCCTGGAATGTGGATGCAGTGCCCATGCAGTGGATGCAGTATCCCACAAGGCGGATGCAGTATATTGTGATGGAGAATGCACTGCCCATGAAATTGGATGCAGTGATGTTGCAGTGGTTGCCGTGCCAGCTGCATTGTCGGTGAATGTGGGTGCAGTGGATTCAGTGTCCCACAACGTGGATGTGGTATGTTATGACGGATGATGCAGTGCCCCTGCAGTGGATGCAGTGTCCCTCAACGTGGATGCAGTATGTTATGACGGATGATGCGGTGACCATGAGGGGGGATGCAGTGATTGTGCGGTGATATCAGTGCACCTGCATTGCCACTTCAGCTGGATGCAATGTCCCTACAGTGGTTGCAGTGCCCCTCCAGTGTCCCTGATTCAGAATGTCGTGCCCTTTCTGAGGATGCAGTGTCCATCAAGGGGGATCAGGTGTTTTGTCTTGTAGTATGCACCACCCATGAAAGCGGATGTTGTGATGCTGCAGTGATGGCAGTGTGCCTGCAGTGCCACTTCAGCTTTATGCAGTGTCCCCTGCACTGTCCCTGAATGTGGATGCAGTGCCAATGCAGTGGCTGCAGTATCATAGAAGGTGGATGCAGTAGGTTGTGATGGAGGATGCAGTGCCCACGAAGGTGGATGCAGTGAGACTGCCATGATTGCAGTGCGCCTGGAGTGTGGCTTCAGCTGACTGCAGTGTCCCTGCAGTGGTTGGCCTTCCCCTGCAGTGTCCCTGATTCAGAATGCAGTGCCCTTTTTGTGGATGCACTGTCCCACAAGGGGGATCAAGTGTTTTGTGTGGTAGTATGCACTGCCCATGAAGGTGGATGCCGTGATCCTGCAGTGATGGCAGAGGGTCTGCTGTGCCACTTCAGCTTTATGCCGTGTTCCCTGCACTGTCCCTGAATGTGGAGGCAGTGCCCATGAAGGTGGATGCTGTGCGCATGCTGAGGATGCATTGTCCCACAGGTTTATGCAATATGTTGTGACAGATGATGCAGTGCCCATGAAGGTGGATGCGCTGATCCTGCAGAGGTTGCAGTTCCCCCTGCATTGTCCCTGAATTTTGATGCAGTGCAAATGCAGTAGATGCAGTGTGCCACAAGGTGGATGCAGTCTGTTATGACGGAGGATGCAGTGCCCATGAAGGTGGATCCACTGATACAGCAGTGGTTGCAGTTCCCCTTGTAGTTTTCCTGAATGTCAATGCAGTGCCCATGCATTGGATGCAGTGTCCCACAAGGTGGATGCAGTATGTTTCAAAGGATAACGCAATGGCCATGAAGTTAGATGCAGTGATCCTGCAGTGGCTGCATTGCCCTTTGCAGTTTCTGTGAATGTGCATGCAGTGCCCATGGAGTGGATGCAGTGATCCTCTGGTGATTGCAGTGCACTTGAACTGTCACATCAGCTGGATGCAGTGTCCATTCAGCAGTTGCAGTGAACCTGCAGTGTCCCTGAGTCACAATACCATGCCTTTTCTGGGGATGCACTGTCCCACAAGGAGGATGAATTGTTTTGTGTTGCAGTATGCACTGCCCATGAATGTGGAGGCAGTGATCCTGTGGTGATTTCAGTGTGCCTGCAGTGCCACTTCACCTGGATTCAGTGTCGCTGCTGTGGTTGCAGTGCACCCTGCACCTTCCCTGAATGTGGATTCAGTGCCCATGCAGTGGATTCAGGTCACCAAAGTTGGATGCAGTACATTGTGATGGAGGATGCAGTGCTCACGTAGGTGGATGCAGCATGCTGTGATGTAGGAAGCAGTCCCATGAAGGTGGATGCAGTGATCCTGCAATGGTGGCAGTGCCCCATGAAGTTTCCCTGAGTGTGCATTGCAGTGTGGAGGCAGTGGATGCAGTGTCCCACAAGGTGGATGCAGTATGTTGTGATGGAAGCTGCAGTGCCCATGAAGGTGGATGCAGTGTTCCTGCAGTGGTTGCAGGGCCCCCTGCACTTTCCCTTAATTTGGAGGCAGTGCTCATGCAGTGTATGCAGTGCCCCACGTGGTGGATGCAGCATGTTGTTTCGGAGGATGCTTTGCACAGGATGTTGGATACAGTGATCCTGTGGTGATTTCAGTGTGCCTGCAGTGCCACTTCAGCTGGATGCAGTGTCGCTGATGTTATTCCAGTGCACCCTGCACCTTCCTTGAATGGTGAGTCAGTGCCCATGCAGTGGCTTCAGTGTCACTGAAGGTGGATGCAGTATTTGTGACGTAGGATGCAGTGCCCATGAAGTGGATGTAGTGTCCCACCAGGTGGATGCAGTATGTGTCACGGAGGATGCAGTGCCCATGAATGTGGATGCAGTGTTGCTGCAGGGGTTGCAGGGCCCCCTGCAGTTTCCCTGAATTTGGAGTCAGTGCACCTGCAGTGTATGCAGTGTCCCACAAGGTGGATGCTGCATGTTGTGATGGAGGATGCAGTGCCCACGATGTTGGATGCAGTGATCCTGTGGTGATTTCAGTGTGCCTGCAGTGCCACTTCAACTGGACGCAGTGTCCCTGCTGCAGTTGCAGTGCACCCTGCACCTTCTCTGATTGTGGATTCAGTGCCCATGTAGTGGCTTCAGTGCCACCGAAGGTGGATGCAGTACGTTGTGATGGAGGATTCAGTGCTCAGGAAGGTGGATGCAGCATGCTGTGACATAGGATGCAATGCCCATGAAGGTAGATGCAGTGTTCCTGCAGTGGTTGCAGCGCCCCCTGCAGTTTCCCTGAATTTGGAGGCAGTGCTCATGCAGTGTATGCAGTGTTCCACAAGGACTATGCAGCATGTTGTGATGGAGCAAGCAGTGCTCATGAAAGTGTATGCAGTGATGCAGCGGTGATTTCAGTATGCCTGAGGTGCCACTTAAGCTGTATGCAGTGTCTCTGCAGTGTTGCAGTGGGAGTAGCGGTGTCCCAGAATGTGGATTCAGTGCCCACGCCATGGATGCAGTGTCACAGAAGGTGGATGCAATATGTTGTGACGGAGGATCCAGTGCCCACGAAGGAGGAGGCAGTGAGCCTGCAGTTATTGCAGTGCGCCTGCTGTGCCCCTTCAGCTGTATGCATTGTCCCTGCAGTGTTTGCAGTGCCTCGTGCATTGTCCCTGAATTTGGATGCAGTGCACATGCAGTGCATGCAGTGTGCCACAAGGTGGATGCAGTCTGTTATTGCCGAGGATGCAGTGCCCATGAAGGTGGATGCAGTGTACCTGCAGTGGTTGGGTGGCCACTGCAGTGTCCCTGAATTTGGATGAAGTGCCCATGCATTGGATGCACTGTCCCACAAGGTGGATGCAGTATTTTGTGACAGAGGATGTAGTGTTCATGAAGGAGGATGCAGTGATGCAACGATGATTTCACTGCACCTGCAGTGCCACTTCAGCTGTATGCAGTGTCTCTGCAGTGTTGCAGTGCATGCTGCGGTTTCCCAGAATGTGGATGCATTGCCCACGCCGTGGATGCAGTGTCACAGAAGGTGGATGCAGTCTGTTATGACGGATGATGCAGTGCCCATGAAGGTGGATGCAGTGTCGGTGCATTCGTGGCAGTGCCCCTGAACTGTCACTGAATGTGGATGCAGTGCCCATGCAGTGGCTCCAGTGTCAGAGAAGTCAGATGCTGTATGTTGTGACGGAGGATGTAATGCTCACGAAGGTGGATACAGTGAGCCTGCAGTGATACAGTGCACCTGCAGTGAAAGTTCAGCGGTATACAGTGTCCCTGCATGGTTTGCATTGCCCGCTGCATTGTTGCAGAACGTTGCTTCAGTACCCATGCAGGGGAGGCAGTGTCCCACAAGGTGGATGCAGTACGTTATGACAGATGATGTAGTGCCCTTGAAGGTGTATGCACGGATCCTGCAGTGATTGCAGGGCAACATGCAGTTTCCCTGAATGTGGATACTGTGCTCATGCACTGGTTGCAGTGAACCTGCAGTGGTTGCAGTGCCACCTGCATTGTCCCTGAATTTTGATGCAGTGCCCTTGCAGTGGATGCAAAGTCCCACAAGTTGGATACAGTATGATATGACGGATGATGTAGTGCCCATGAAGTTGGATGCAGTGTCGCTGCAGTGGTAGCATCGCCTCCTGCAATGTCCAGCAATGTGGATGCAGTGCCCACGCTGTGGCTGTAGTGTCCCATAAGGTGGATGTAGTATGCTGTGAGAGAAGATGCAGTGCCTATGAAGGTGGATGCAGTGTTCCTGCAGTGGTTGCAGGGTCCCCTGCAGTTTCCCTGAATTTGCAGGCAGTACTCATGCATGCATGCAGTGTCCCACAAGGTGGATGCAGCATGTTGTGACGGAGGATGCAGTGCCCAGGAGGTTGGAGGCAGTGATCCTGTGGTGATTTCAGTGTGCCTCCAGTGCCACTTCAGCTGGATGCAGTGTCCCTGCTGTGGTGGCAGTGCACCCTGCTCCTTCCCTGAATTTGGATTCGGTGCAGATGCAGTGGCTTCAGTGTCACCGAAGGTGGATGCACTAAATTGTGTAGGAGGATGCAGTGCTCACCAAGTTGGATGCAGCATGCTGTGACAGATGATGCAGTGACCATGAAGGTGGATGTAAAGTCCCTTCAGTGGTGGCAGTTCCCACTGCACTGTCCCTGTATTTGGATGCAGTCCCCTTACAGTGGCTGCAGTGTCAGAGAAGTTGGAAGCTGTATGTTGTGATGGATGATTCAATGCTCACGAAAGTGAATACAGTGAGCCTGCAGTGATTACGGTGCACCTGCAGTAAACCTTCAGCCGTATGCAGTGTCCCTGCATGGTTTGCATTGACCGCTGCATTGTCCCAGAATGTTGCTTCAGTACCCATGCAGTGGATGCAGTGTCCCACAAGGTGGATGCAGTATGTTGTGACGGAGGAGGCAGTGCCCATGAAGGTGGATGCAGTGTTCCTGCAGTGGTTGCACAGCCTCCTGCAATGTCCGGTAAGGTGGATGAAGTGCCCATGCATTGGATGCAGTGAACCTGCAGTGGTTGCAGTGCCGTTGCAGTGTCCCTGATACAGAATGCCGTGCACTTTCTGTGGATGCAGTGTCCCACAAGGAAGATGAAGTGATTTTTGTTGTAGTATGCACTGCCCGTGAATGTGGGGGCAGTGATCCTGTGGTGATTTCAGTATGCCTGCAGTTCCTCTTCAGCTGGATGAAGTGTCGCTGTTGTGGTTGAAGTGCACACTGCACCTTCGCTGAATGTGGATTCAGTGCCCAAGCTGTGGCTTCAGTGTCACCGAACGTGGATGCAGTACATTGTGACAGCGGATGCAGTGCTCACGAAGGTGGATGCAGTGTTCCTGCAATGGTGGCAGTGCCCCATGCAGTTTCCCTGAGTGTGAATTGCAGTGCCAAGGCAGTAGATGCATTGTCCCAAAAGATGGATGCACTATGTTGTGACGGGAGAGGCAGTGCCCATGAAGGTTGATGCAGTGATCCTGCAGTGGTTGCGGTGCCCACTGCTGTGTCCCTGAATGTGGATGCAGTGACCATGCAGTGGATGCACTGTCCAACAGGTGGATGCAGTATGTTGTGACAGAGGATGCAGTGCCCATGAAGGAGGACGCAGTGATGCAGCGGTGATTTCTCTGCACCTGCAGTGCCACTTCAGCTGTTGCAGTGTCTCTCCAGTGGTTGCAGTGCATGCTGCGGTGTCCCAGAATGTGGATTCAGTGCTCACGCCGTGGATGCACTGTCACAGAAGTTCGATGAAATATGTTGTGACAGAGGATCCCGTGCCCACGAAGGAGGATGCAGTGAGCCTGCAGTGATTGCAGTGTGACTGAAGTGCCCCTTCAGCTGTATGCATTGTCGCTGTAGTGTTTGCAGTGCCCCATGCATTGACCCTGAAATTTGATGCAGTGCACATGCACTGGATGCAGTGATCCTGCAATGGTGGCTGTGCCCCATGCAGTTTCGCTGAACGTGGATTGCAGTGTCGAGGCAGTGGAAGCAGTGTCCCACAAGGTGCATGCAGTATGTTGTCACGGAGGATGCTGTGCCCATGAAGGTGGATGCATTGTCCCTGCAGAGTTTGCAGTGCCCCGTGCATTGTCCCTGAGTTTTGATGCAGTGCACATGCAGTTGATGCAGTGTGCTACAAGGTGGATGTAGTCTGTTATGACAGATGATGCAGTGCCCATGAAGGGGATGCTGTGTGCATTCTGTGGATGCATTGTCCCACAAGGTGTTTGCAATATGGTTTGAGAGATGAGGCAGTGCCCATGAAGGTGGATGCACGGATTCTGCAGTGGTTGCATTGCCCCTGCAGTTTCCCTGAATGTGGATGCAGTGTTCATGCACTGGATGCAGTGAACGTGCAGTGGTTGCAGTACCCGCTGCATTGTCCCTGAATTTTGATGCAGTGCCCATGCAGTGGCTGCAAAGTCCCACAAGTTTGATGCATTATGATATGACGGATGATGTAGTGCCCATGAAGTTGGATGCAGTGTCACTGCAGTGGTTGCAGTGCCTCCTGAAATGTTCGGTAATGTGGATGCAGTGCCCATGCAGTGGATGAAGTGTCCCACAAGGTGGATGCAATATATTGTGACGGAGGATGCATTGCCCATGAAGGTGGATGCTGTGAGCATGCTGTGGATGCATTGTCCCACAAAGTGCATGCAATATGTTGTGACAGATGATGCAGTGCCCATGAAGGTGGATCCACGGATCCTGAAGTGGTTGCAGTGCCCTCTGCAGTTTATGTGAATGTGGACGCAGTGCACAGACACTGGATGCAGTGAACCTGTGGTGGTTGCAGTGCCCCCAGCATTGTCCCTGAATTTGGATGCAGTGCCCATGGAGTGGATGCAGTGTGCCACAAGGTGGATGCAGTCTGTTATTACGTATGATGCAGTGCCCACGAAGTTGGATGCAGTGTCGCACCAGGTGGATCCAGTATGTTGTCACAGAGGATGCAGTGCCCATGAAGGTGGTTGCAGTGATCCTTCAGTGGTTGCGGTGCCCACTGCAATGTCCCTGAATGTGAATGCAGTGCCAATTCAGTGGATGCACTGTCCCACATGGTGGATGCAGTATGTTGTGACAGAAGATGCAGTGCACATGAAGGAGGATGCAGTGATGCAGTGCTGATTTCACTGTGCCTGCAGTGTCACTTCAGCTGTATTCAGTGTCTCTGCAGTGGTTGCATTGCATGCTGCGGTGTCCCAGAATGTGGATGCAGTGCCCACGCCATGGATGCAGTGTCATAGAAGGTGGATGCACTACGTTGTGATGGAAGATCCAGTTCCCTCGTAGGAGGATGCAGTGAGCCTGCAGTGATTGCAGTGCTGCTGAAGTGACCTTCAGCTGTATGCATTGTCCCTGCAGTGTTTGCAATGCCCCCTACATTGTCCCTGAATTTTGATGCAGTGCACATGCAGTGGATGCAGTGTGCCACAAAGTGGATGCAGTCTGTTATGACAGATGATGCAGTGCCCATGAAGGTGGATGCAGTGTCCCTGCTGTGGTGGCAGTGCCCCTTGCCTTGTCCCTGAATATGGATGCAGTGCCCGTGTAGTGGCTTCAGTATGAAAGAAGGTGAATGTAATATTTTGTGGCAGAGGATGCAGAGCCCACGAAGGTGGATGCAGTGCCCCAGTAGTGGATGCAGTGTCCCACCAGGTGGATGCAGAATGTTTTGACAGAGAATACAGTGGCCATGAAGGTGAAGGAAGTGATCCTGCACTTGTTACATTGCCCCATGCCGTTTCCATGAATGTTTCTTGCAGTGCTGAGGCAGTGGATACAGTGTCCCACAATGTGGATGCATTATGTTGTGACGAAGGATTCTGTGCCCATGAAGGTTGATGAAGTGATCCTGCAGTTGATGTAGAGCCAGCTCCCGTGTCTCATAATGTGGATGCAGTGACCATGAAGGTGGATCAGTGATCCTGCATGGATTTCTGTGCACCTGCAGTGCCACTTCAGCTGGATGCATTGTCTCTGCAGTGGTTGCAGTGCCCCTTGCACTGTCCCTGAACGTGGATGCAGTGCCCACGCCATGGATGCAGTGTAACAGAAGGGGGATGGAGTGTGTTGTGACGGAGGATGCAGTGTTCACGAAGAGGGATGCAGTGAGCCTGCAGTGATTACACTGCGCCTGCAGTGCTCATTCAGCTTTATGCAGTTTCCCAGCATGGTTTGAAGTGCCCTGCTATGTCCCTGAATGTTGCTGCAGTGCACATGCAGTGGATGCAGTGTCCCTAAAGGAGGATGCAGCATGTTGTGACATAGGATGCAGTGCTCATGAAGGTAGATGCAGGGATCCTGCAATTGTGGCAGTGTCCCATGCAGTTTCCCTGAGTGTGGATTGCAGTGCCAAGGCAGTGGATGCAGTGTCCCACAAGGTGGATGCAGTATGCTGCGACGGAAGATGCAGTGCCCAGAAAGGTGGATGCACTGTCCGTGCAGTGGTTGTGGTGCTGGCTGCAGTGTCCCTGAATGTGGATGCAGTGATCATGCACTGGATGCAGTGAACCTGCAGTGGTTCAGTGCCCCCTGCATTGTCCCTGAATTTTAATGCAGTTTCCATGAAGTGAATGCAAAGTCCCACAAGTGGGATGCAGTATGATATGACGGATGATGTAATGCCCATGAAGTTGGATTGAGTGTCACTGCAGTGGTTGCAGAGCCTCCTGAAATGTCCGGTAATGTGGATGCAGTGCCCATACAGTGGCTGAAGTATCTGACAAGGTGGATGCAGCATGTTGTGATGGAGTATGCAGTTCCCATGAAGGAAGATGCAGTGATGCAGCCGTGATTTCACTGCGCCTGCAGTGCCACTTCAGCTGTATGCAGTGTCTCTGCAATGGTTGCAGTGCATGCTGCAGTGTCCCAGAATGTGGATGCAGTGCCCACGCCGTGGCATCAGTGTCACAGAAGGTGGATGCAATATGTTGTGACAGAGGACCCAGTGCCCACGAAAGAGGATGCAGTGTCCCTGCAGTGGTGGCAGTGCCCTCTGCACTGTCCCTGAATGTGGATGCAGTGCCCATCTAGTGGCTGCAGTGTCAGAGAATTTGGATGCTGTATGTTGTGACGGAGGATGCAGTGCTCACAAAGGTGGATACAGCTAGCCTACAGTGAAGGCAGTGCACCTGCAGGAAACCTTCAGCGGTATGCAGTGTCCCTGCATGGTTTGCATTCCCCGCAGCATTGTCCCAGAATGTTGCTGCAGTACCCATGCATTGGATGTAGTGTCACACAAGGTGGATGAAGTATGTTATGACGCATGATGCAGTGCCCATGAAGGTGGATGCTGTGTGCATGCAGTGGATGCTATGTCCCACAAAGTGTATGTATGCAATATGTTGTGACTGATGGTCCAGTGACCATTAAGGTGGATGCACTGATCCTTCAGTGGTTGCAGTGCCCCCTGACGTTTCCCTGAATGTGGATGCAGTGCTCATGCACTGGATGCAGTGAACCTGCAGTGGTTGCAGTGCCTTCTGTATTGTCCCTGAATTTTGATGTAGCGCCCAAACAATTGATGCAATGTCTCACAATTTGGTTGCAGTATGAAATGACCGATGATGTAGTGCACATGAAGTTGGATGCAGTGTCACTGTAGTGGTTGCAGTGCCTCCTGAAATGTCTGGAAAGGTGGATACAGAGCCCATGCAGTGGATGAAGTGTCCCACAAGGTGGATGCAGTATGTTGTGATGGAGGATGCAGTGCCCATGTAGATGGATGCAGCATTGCTGTTGTTGTTGCAGTGCCTCCTGCACTGTCTGGTAAGGTGGATACAGTGCCCATGCAATGTATGCAGTGTCCCACAAGGTGGATGCAGCATGTTGTGACGGAGGATGCTGTGCCCAGGATGTTGGATGCAATACTCCTGCAGTGCTTTCAGTGTGCCTGCAGTGCCCCTTCAGCTTGATGCAGTGTCCCTGCTGTGGTTGCAGTGCACACTGCAGCTTCCCTGAATGTGGATTCAGTGCCCATGCAGGGCTTCAGTGTCACCGAAGGTGGATGCAGTACGTTGTGACAACAGATGCAGTGCTCACGATGTGGATGCAGCATGTTGTGACGTAGGATGCAGTGTCCATGAAGGTGGATGCAGTGATCCTGCAATGCTCTCAGTTCCCCATGCAGTTTCCCTGAGTGTGGATTGCAGTGCCTAGGCAGTGGATTCAGTGTCCCAAAATGTGGATGCAGTATGTTGTGATGGAAGATGCAGTGCCCATGAAGGTTGATGCAGTGATCCTGCAGTGGTTGCAGTGCACACTGCAGTGTCCCTGATTTTGGATGCAGTGCGCATGCAGTGGATGCACTGTCCCACATGGTGCATGCAGTATGTTGTGACAGAGTATGCAGTGCCCATGAAGGAGGATGTGGTGATGCAGTGGTGATTTCATTGCAGTTGCAGTGCCAGTTCAGCTGTATGCAGTGTCTCTGCAGTGGTTGCAGTGCATGCTGCACTTTCCCAGGATATGGATGCAGTGCCCACGCCGTGGATGCAGTGTTCCACCAGGTGGATGCAGTATGTTGTCACGGAGGATGCACTGTCCAGGAAGGTGGATGCACAGTTTCTGCAGTGGTTCCAGTGCCCACGGCTGTGTCACTGAATGTGGATGCACTGCCCATGCAGTGGATAATGTGTCCCAAAGGTGAATGCAGTATGTTGTGACGTAGGATGCAGTGCCCATGTCGTTGGAAGCAGTGATCCTGCAATTTTGGCCGTGACCCATGCAGTTTAACTGAGTGTGGATTGCAGTGCCGAGGCAGTGGATGCAGTGTCCCACAAGGTGAATGCAGTATGTTGTGACGGAAGATGCATTGTCCTTGAAGGTGGATGCAATGATCCTGCAGTGGTAGCGGTGCCCACTGCAGTGTCCATGAATGTGGATGCAGTGCCCATGCAGTGGATTCACTGTCCCACAAGTTGTATGCAGTATCTTGTGAAAGATTATGCAGTGCCCATGAAGGAGGATGCAGTGATGCAGCAGTGATTTCACTGCACCTGCATTGCCACTTCAGCTGTATGAAGTGTCTCATCATTGGTTGCAGTGCACGCAGCAGTGCTCCAAGATGTTGATGCAGTGCCCACGCTGTGGATGCAGTGTCAAAGAAGGTGGATGCAATATGTTGAGACGGAGGATCCAGTGCCCACAAAAGAGGATGCAGTGAGCCTGCAGTGACTGCAATGCGCCTGAATTGCCCCTTCAGCTGTATGCATTGTCCCTGCAGTGTTTGCAGTGGCCCGTGCATGTACCTGAATTTTGATGCAGTGACCATGCAGTGGATGCAAAGTCCCACAAGTTGGATGCAGTAAGATATGACGGATTATGTAGTTCCCATGATGTTGGATGCAGTGTCACTGCAGTGGTTGCAGTGCCTCCTTAATTGTCCGGCAATGTGAATGAAGTGCCCATGCAGTGGATGAAGTTTCCCACAAGGTGGATTCTGTATGTTGGCACGGAGCATGCAGTGCTCACGAAGAGGGATGCAGTGATTACAGTGCGCCTGCAGTGCTCCTTCAGCCGTATGCAGTGTCCCTGCATGGTTATCAGTGTCCCGGATTTGTCCCTGAATTTTGCTGCAGTGCCCATGCAGTGTTTCTTGTATCCCAAAAGGTGGATGCAGTATGTTGTGACGGAGGATGCAGGGCCCATGATGGTGGATGCAGTGTTGCTTCAGTGGTTGCAGTGCCTCCTGCAATGTCCGGTAAGTTGGATGCAGTGCCCATGCAGTGGATGCAGTGTCCCAAAAGGTGGATGCAATATGTTCTCACGGAGGACGCAGTGCCCATGAATGTGGATGCAGTGTTCCTGCAGTGGTTCCAGGGAACCCTGCAGTTTACCAGAATTTGGAGGCACTGCTCATGCAGTTGTTGCAGTGTCCCACAAGGTGGATGCAGCATGTTTTGACTCAGGATGCAGTGCCAAGGATGTTGGATGCAGTGATGCTGCAGTGATTTCAGTGTGCCTGCAGTGACACTTCAGCTGGATGCAGTGTCCCTGCTGTGGTTGCAGTGCACCCTGCAACTTTCCTGAATGTGGATTCAGTGCCCATGCAGTGGCTTCAGTATCACTGAAGGTTTATGCAGTATGTTGTGATGGAGGATGCAGTGCTCATGAAGGTGGATGCAGCATGTTGTGACATAGGATGCATGCCAATGAAGGTGGAAGCAGTGATCATGCAATGATGGCAGTGCCCCATGCAGTTTCCCTGAGTGTGGATTGCAGTGCCGCTGCAGTGGATGCACTGTTCCACAAGTTGGATGCAGTATGTTGTGATGGAAGTTGCAGTGCCCATGAAGGTGGATGCAGTGATCTTGCAATGGTGGCAGTGCCCCATGCAGTTTCTCTGAGTGTGGATTTCACTGCCAAGGCATTGGATGCAGTGTAGCACAGGGTGGACGAGGTACATTGTGACGAAGGATGCAGTGCCCATGAAGGTGGATGCAGTGATCCTGCAGTGGTTGCGGTGCCCACTGCAGTGTCCCTGAATGTGGATGCAGTGCTGAGGCAGTGGATGCAGTGTCCCACAATGTGGATGCAGTGTCCCACAATGTGGATGCAGTATGTTTTGAGGGAAGATGCAGTGCCCATTCAGGTGGATTCACTGCTCATGAACTGGATGCAGTCAACCTGCAGTTGTTGAAGTGCCCCCTGCATAGTCCCTATATTTTGATGCAGTGCCCACGCAGTGGATGAAAGTCCCACAAGTTGGATGCAGTATGATATGACGAATGATGTAGTGCCCATGCAGTTGGATGAGTATCACTGCAGTAGTTGCAGAGCCTTCTGAAATGTCCAGGAATGTGGATGCAGGGCCCAAACAGTGGCTGAAGTGTCCCACATGTGGATGCAGTATGTTGTGATGGAATGTGCAGTCGCCATAAAGGTGGCTGCAGTGTTGCTGCAGTGGTTGCAGTGCCTCCTGCACTGTACAGTAAGGTGGATGCAGTGCCCATGCACTGGATGCAGTGTCCCACCATGTGGATGCAGTATGTTTTCACGGAGGATGCAGTGCCCATGAAGGTGGATGCAGTGTTCCTGCAGTGGTTGCATGGCATCCTGAAGTTTCCCTGAATTTGGAGGCAGTGCTCATGCAGTTTATGCAGTGTTAAACAAGGCGGATGCATCATGATGTGACTGAGGATGCAGTGCCCATGAAGGAGGACGCAGTGATGCAGTGGTGATTTCTCTTCACCTGCAGTGCCACTTCAGCTGTATGCAGTGTCTCTGCAGTGGTGGCAGTGCATGCAGCAGTGTCCCAGAATGTGGATGCAGTGCCCATACCATGGATGCAGTGTCACAGAAGGTAGATACAATATGTTGTGATGGAGGATCCAGAACCCACGAAGGAGGATGCAGTCAGCCTGCAGTGATTGCAGTTCGCCTGCCGTGCCCCTTCTGCTCTATGCATTGTCCCTGCAGTATTTGCTGTGCCCTGTGAATTGTCCCTGAAATTTGATGCAGTGCACATTCAGTGAATGCAGTGTCCCACAAGGTGGATACAGTTTGTTATGATGGATGATGCAGTGCCCACAAAATTGGAAGCAGTGTCACTGCAGTGGTTTCAGTGCCTTCTGAAATGTCCGGGAATGTGGATGCAGTGCCCATACAGTGGCTGAAGTGTCCCACAAGGTGGATGCACTATGTTATGACGGAAGATGCATTGCTGAGGCAGTGGATGCAGTGTCCCAAAAGGTGATTGCAGTATGTTATGACGGAAGATGCAGTGCCCATGAAGGTGGAGGTAGTGATCCTGCAGTGGTTGCGGTGCCCACTGCAGTGTCCCTGAATGCGGATGCAATGCCCATTTAGTGGATGCATTGTCCCACAAGGTGGATGCAGTATGTTGTGATAGAGGATGCAGTGCCCATGAAGGAGGATGCAGTGATGCAGCGGTGATTTCACTGCACCTGCAGTGCCACTTCAGCTGTATGCAGTGTCTCTGCAGTGGTTGCAGTGCATGCTGCAGTGTCCGACAATGTGGATGCAGTGTGCACGCTGTGGATGCAGTGTCACAGAAGGTGGATGAAATAAGTTGTGACAGAGGATCCAGTGCCCACGAAGGAGGATGAAGTGAGCCCGCTGTGATTGCAGTGCCCCTGAAGTGCCCCTTCACCTGTATACATTGTCCCTGCAGTGTTTGCACTGTGCCATGCATTGTCCCTGAATTTTGATGCAGTGCACATGCAGTGGATGCAGTGTGCCGCAAGGTGGATGAAGCCTGTTATGACGGATGATGCAGTGCCCATTAAGGCGGATGCCATGTCCCTGCAGTGGATGCAGTGCCTCCTGAAATGTCTGGTAATGTGGATGCAGTGCCAATGCTGTGGACGAAGTGGCCCACAAGGTTGGTGCAGTATGTTGTGACGGAGGATGCAGTGCCCATGAAGGTGCATTCAGTGTTGCTGCAGTGGTTGCAGTGCTCTCTGCATGTTCCCTGAATTTGGAGGCAGTGCTCATGCAGTGTATGCAATGTCACACAAGGTGGATGCAGCATGCTGTTACGGAGGATGCACTGCCCAGGATGTTGGATGCAGTGATCCTGCCATGATTTCACTGTGCCTGTGGAGCCAGTTCAGCTTTATATAGAGTCCATGCTGTGGTTGCAGTGCACCCTGAACCTTCCCTGAATGTGGATTCAGTGCCCATGCAGTGGATTTGGAGACAGTGAACGTGGATGCAGTACGTTGTGTTGGAGGATGCAGTGCCCTTGAAGGTGGATGCAGTGATCCTGCAATGGTGGCAGTGCCCCATGCAGTTTCCATGAATTTGGAGGCAGTGCTCATGCAGTGTATGCAGTGTCCCAAAAGGTGGATGCAACATGTTGTGACGGAGGATGCAGTGCCCATGAACGTGGATGCAGTGATCCTGCAGTGGTTGTGTGCCCACTGCAGTGTCCCTCAATGTGGATACACTTCCCATGCAGTGGATGCACTGTCCCACAACGTGGATGCAGTATGTTGTGACAGAGGATGCAGTGCCCATGAAGGAAGATGCAGTAATTCAGTGGTGATTTCACTGCACCTGCAATGCCACTTCAGCTCTATGCACTGTCTCTGCCATGGATGCAGTGCATGCTGCAGTGTCCCAGGATGTGGATGCAGTGCCCACGCCGTGGATGCAGTGTCACAGAAGGTGGATTCAATATGGTGTGACAGAGGATCTAGTGCCCATGAAGGAGGATGCAGTGAGCCAGCAGTGATTGCAGTGTGCCTGAAGTGCCCCTTCAGTTGTATGCATTGTCCCTGCAGTATATGCAGTGCCCCATGCTTTGTCCCTGAATTTTTTTGCAGTGCACATGCAGTGGATGAAGTGTGCCTCACGGTGGATGCAGTCTGTTATGATGGATGATGCAGTGCTCTTGAAGGTGGATGCAGTGTCCCTGCAGTGGTGGTAGTGCCCCCTGCACTGTCCCTGAATGTGGATGCAGTGCCCATGTAGTAGCTGCAATGTCAGTGAAGTTGGATGCTGTGTGTTTTTACGGAGGATGCAATGATCACTAAAGTGGTTAGAGTGAGACTGCAGTGATTACAGTGCACCTGCAGTGAACCTTCAGCGGTATGCAGTGTCCTGCATGGTTTGCATTGCTCGCTGCATTGTCCCAGAATGCTGCTGGAGTACCCATGTCATGAATGCAGTGTCCCACAAGGTGAATGCAGCATGTTATGATGCATGATGCTGTGCCCATGAAGGTGGATGCTGTGCGCATGCTGTGGATGCATTGTCTCCCAAGGTGTATGCAATATGTTGTGACAGATGATGCAGTGCCCATGAAGATAAATGCACAGATCCTGCAGTGGTTGCACTACCCCCTGCAGTTTCCCTGAATGTGGATGCAGTGCTCAAGCACTGGATGCATTGAACCTTCAGCGGTTGCAGTGCCCCCTGCGTTGTCCCTGAATTTTGATGCAGTGCCCATGTAGTGGATGCAAAGTACCAAAAGTTGGATGCAGTATTATATGATGGATGATGCAGTGCCCGTGAAGTTGGATGCAGTGTATGCAGTGGTTGCAGTGCCTCCTGAAATGTCCATTAATATGGATGCAGTGCCCAGGCAGTGGATGCACTGTCCCACAAGGTGGATGCAGTATGTTGTCACGAAGGATACAGTGCCAATGAAGGTGGTTTCACAGTTCCTTCAGTGGTTATGGTGCCCACTGCAGTGTCCCTGAATGCAGATGCACTGCCCATGCAGTGGATGCAGTGTCCCAAATGCGGATGCATTATGTTGTGACAAAGGAGGCAGTGCCCAGGAAGGAGGTTGCACTGATCCTGAGGTGATTTCAGTGCGCTTGAAGTGCTACTTCCACTGGATGCAGTGCCCGTGCATTGGATGCAGAGACATGCTAGCTGAATGCAGTATGTTCTGACGGAGGGTGCATTGCCCATGAAGGTGGATGCAGTGATCCTGCAGAGATACAGTTCGCCTGCAGTGCCACTTCAGCTGGATGCAGTGTCCCAGCAGTGGTTGCCCCGCTCCCTGCATTCTCCCTGAATGAGGATGTGGTGACCATGAAGCGGCTTCAGTGTGAAAGAAGGAGAATGCAATATGTTGTGACAGAGGATGCAGCGCCCACGAAGGTGGATGCAGTGCCAAGGCAGTGGATGCCTTGTCCCACCAGGTGGATGCAGTATGTTTTGACAGAGAATGCAGTGCCCATGAAGGTGGTAGCAGTGATCCTGCAGTGGTTGCATTGCCACATGCAGTTCCCATGAGCGTGGTTTGCAGTGCCGAGGCAGTGGATGCACTGTGCCACAAGGTGGATGCAAGATGTTTAGACGGAGGATGCAGTGACCATGAAAGTGTTTGCAGTGATCCTGCAGTGGCTGCAGTGCCCTCTGAAGTTTCTGTGAATGTGCATGCAGTGCCCATGCAGTGGATGCAGTGATCGAGTGGTGATTACATGCGCCTGCACTGTCACTTCAGCTGGATGCATTGTGCGTGCTGTGGTTGCAGTTCCCCCTGCACTGTCCCTTAATGTGGATGCAGTGCCCATGCATTGGCTGCAGTGTCACAGAAGGTGGATGCAGTTTGTTGTGACAGAGGATGCAGTGCTCACGAAGGTGTATGCTGTGAGCATGTTGTGATTTCAGTGGCCCTGCAGTGCCTCATCAGCGGTATGCAGTGTCCCTGCAGTGTTTGCAGTGCCCGCTGCATTGTCCCTGAATGTCGATGCAGTGCCATGCAGTGGATGCAGTGTCCCACAAAGTGGATGCAATATGTCATGACTGATGATGCAGTGTCCGTGAAGGTGGATGCAGTGCACATGCATTCGATGCAGTTTCGCACAAGGTGAAGGCAGTACGGTGTGATGGAGGAGGCAGTGCCCATGAAGCTGGATGTAGTGATCCTGCAGTGGTGGCAGTGCCCCATGCAGTTTCCCTGAGTGTGGATTGCAGTGACAAGGCAGTGGATGCAGTGTCATACAAGGTGGATGCAGTATATTGTGACGGATGATGCAGTGCCCATGAAGTTGGATGCAGTGATCCTGCAGTGGTTTTGGTGCCCTGTGCAGTGTCCGAGAATGTTGATGCAGTGCCCATGCAGGGGCTGCAGTGTCAGAGAAGTTGGATGCTGTATGTAGTGACGGAGGATGCAATGCTCACGAAGGTGGATACAGCCAGGCTGCTGTGATTACAGTGCACCAGCAGTGAAACTTCAGCGGTATGGAGTGTCCTTGCATGGTTTGCATTACCCGGTGCATGGTCCCAGAATGTTGCTGCAGTACCCATGCAGTGGATGCAGTGTGCCAGTAGGTGGATGCAATATGTCATGTTGGATGATGCAGTGCCCATGAAGGTGGTTGCACAGATCCTGCAGTGGTTGCAGTGACCCTTGCATTTTCCCTGAATGTGGATGCAGTGCCCATGCATTGGATGCAGTGTCCCACAAGTTTGATGCAGTATGCTTTGATGGAGGATGCAGTGGCCATGAAGGTTGATGCAGTGACCCTGCTGTGGCTGCAATGCCCTCTGCAGTTTCTGTCAATTTGCATCCACTGCCCATGCAGTGGATGCAGTGATCCTGTGTTGATTGTAGTGCACCCACCCTGCCACTTCAGCTGTATGCATTCTCCCTGCAGTGGCTGCAGTGCACCCTGCACTGTCCCTTAATGTGGATGCAGTGCCTATGCATTGGCTGCTGTTTCAGAGAAGGTGGATGCAGTTTGTTGTGATGGAGGATGCAGTGCTCACGAAGGTGGATGCAGTGAGCCTGCAGTGATTACAGTGCGTCTGCAATGCCTCATCAGCGGTATGCAATGTCCCTGCAGTGTTTGCAGTGCCACCTGCATTGTCCCTGAATGTTGATGCAGTACTGATGCAGTGGATGCAGTGTCCCACAAGGTGGTTGCAGTATGTTACGATGGATGATGCAGTGCCCATGAAGGGGGATGCAGTGATGGTGCAGTGATTTCAGTGCACCTGCATTGCCACTTCAGCTGGATGCTGTGTCACTGCCATGGTTGCAGTGCCCCTGAAGTGTCCCTGATTCAGAATGCCTTGCCCTTTCTGTGGATGCAGTGCACCACAAGGAGGATGAAGTGTTTTGTGTTGTAGTATTCACTGCCCTGAAGTTGGAACAGTGATCCTGCAATGATATCAGTGCACCTGCAGTGCCACTTCAGCGTTATGAAGTGTCCCCTGCACTAGCACTGAAAGTGGATGCAGCACCCATGCAGTGGCTGCAGTATCCCACAAGGTGGATGCACTATGATATGACGGATAATGTATTGCACATGAAGATGGATGCAGTGTTGCTGCATTTGCTGCAGTGCCTCCTGAAATGTGCGGTAATGTGCATGCAGTGCCCATGCATTGGCTACACTGTCACAGACAGTAGATGCAGTAGGTTCTGACTGAGTATGCAGTGCCCATGAAGGTGGATGCAGTGATAGTGCACTGGCTGTAGTTCCCATGCCACGTTGGTGAATGAGAATGTCATGCCCGTGCATTGGATGCAGTGGCCCACAAGGCGTATGAAGTGTTTTGTGTTGTAGAAAGCACAGCCCATGAAGGTGGATGCAGTGCACCTGCAGTATCACCAGCTGATGAGGTGTCCCTGCAGTGGTTGCAGTGCCCCCTGCACTGTCCCTGACTGTGGATGCAGTGATCCTGCAGTGGATGTATTGCCCCATGCAGTTTCCCAGAATTTGGATTGAAGTGCTGAGGCAGTGGTTGCAGTTTCCAACAAGGTGGATGCAGTATGCTGTGACAAAAGATGCAGTGCCCATGAAGGTGGATGCGGTGATCCTGCAGTGGTTGCAGTGCCATCCGCACTGTCCCTGAATGTGGATGCAGTGCCCATGCAATGGATGCAGCGTCCCACCAGGTGGATGCAGTATGTTTTGACAGAGAATGCAGTGCCCATGAAGGTGGTAGCAGTGATCCTGCAGTGGTTGCATTGCCACATGCAGTTCCCATGAGCGTGGTTTGCAGTGCCGAGGCAGTGGATGCACTGTGCCACAAGGTGGATGCTGTATGCTCTGACGGAGGATGCAGTGCCCATGAAGATGGATGAAGTGATCCTGCAGTGATTGCAGTGACCTCTGCAGTGTCTCTGAATGTGGCTGCAGTGACCATGCAGTGGATGCAGTGTCACAGAAGGTAGATGCTCTATGTTGTGATGGATGAAGCAGGGCCCATGAAGGTGGATGCAGTGATCCTGAGGTGGTTGCAGTGCACCCTGCAGTTTCCCTTAATGAGAATGCCGTGTACTTGCTGTGGGTGCAGCTTCCCACAAGGCTGATGAAGTGTTTAGTGTTGTAGCATGCTCTGCCCATGAAGGTGGGTGCAGTGGCTGCAGTGCCACCGGCAAAGTGCGGGACTGTGAATGTGGTGCCCATATGGTGGATTCAGTGTCTCAAAGATGGATGCAGTATGTTGTGACAGAGGATGCACTGCCCATGAAGGTGGATGCAGTGATGCTGCAGTGGTTGAAGTGCCACCTGCATTGTCCCAGAATGTGGATGCAGTACCCATGCAGTGGATGCAGTGATCCTGCAGTGCTTGCAGTGCCCCATGCAGTTTCCCTGACTCTGGTTTCAGTGACAATGCAGTGGGTGCAGTGATACTGCAGTGATTGCAGAGGGCCAGCAATGCCACTTCAGGTTTATACATTGTCCCTGCAGTGGTTGCAGTGCCCTCTGCACTGTCCCTGAATGGGAATGCAGTGCCACAGCATTGGCTTCAGTGTCAAAGTAGGTGGAAGCTGTATGTTGTGATGGAGGATGCAGTACCCATGAAGGTGGATGCAGTGATCCTGCAGTGGTTGCGGTGCCAACTGCAGTGTCCCTGAATGTGGATGCAGTGTCCATGCAGTGTATGCACTGTCCCACAAAGTGGAAGCAGTATGTTGTGACAGAGGATGCAGTGCCCATGAAAGAAGATGCAGTGATGCAGTGGTGATTTCACTGCACCTGCAGTGCCACTTCAGCTGTATGCAGTGTCTCTGCAGTGGTTGCAGTGCATGCTGTGGTGTCCCAGAATGTGGATGCAGTGCCCACATCGTGGATGCAGTGTCACAGAAGGTGGATGCAATATGTACTGACGGAGGATCCTGTGCCCATGAAGGAGGATGCAGTGAGCCTGCGGTGATTGCAGTGTGCCTGAAGTGCCCCTTCAGCTTTATGCATTGTCCCTGCAGTGTTTGCAGTGCACAATGCATTGTCCGTGACTTTTTATGCAGTCCACATGCAGTGGATACCGTGTGTCACAAGCCAGATGCAGTGTGATATAACGGATGATGCAGTGCCCGTGAAGGTGGATGCAGTGTCCCTGCAGTGGTTGCAGTGCCTCCTGCAATGTCCGCTAATTTGGATACAGTGCCCATGCAGTGGATGAAGTGCACACAAGGATGCATAGTGGATGCAGTATGTTGTGTCGGAGGATGCAGTGCCCATGAAGGTGGATCCAGTGTTGCTGCAGTGGTTGCAGTTTCTCCTGCAATGTCTGGTAAGTTGCATGCAGTGCCCAGGCAGTCGATGCAGTGTCGCACCTGATGGATGCAGTATGTTGTCACAGAGGATGCAGTGCCATTAACTTGCATGCAGTGGCCCTGCAGTGGTTGCATTGCCCCCTGCACTCTCCCTGAATGTGGATGCAGTGCCCCTGCAGTGGCTGCTGTGTCAGAGAAGTTGGATGCTCTATGTGGTGACGGAGGATGCAATGCTGACAAAGGTGCATACAGTGGGCCTGCAGGGATTACAGTGCACCTGCAGTGAACATGCAGCAGTATGCAGTGTCCATGCATGTTTTGCATAGCCCACTGTATTGTCCCAGAATTTTGCTGCAGTACGCATGCAGTGGATGCAGTGTCCCAGAAGGTGGAGGCAGTATGTTCAGACCTTGATGCTGTGCCCATGAATGTGGATGCTGTGCGCATGCTGTGTATGCACTGTCCCACAAAGTGAATGCAATATGTTGTGACAGATGATGCAGTGCCCATGAAGGTGGATGCACAGAACATGCAGTGGTTGCAGTGCCCCCATCAGTTTCCTTGAATGTGGATGCAGTGCTCATGCAGTGGATGCAGTGAACCTGCAGTGGTTGCATTGCCTCATGAAATGTCCAGTAATGTGGATGCAGTGCCCATGCAGTGGATGAAGTGTCCCAGAGGTGGATGCTGTATGTTGTGATGGAGGATGCATTGCCCATGAAGGTGGATGAAGTGTTGCTGCAGTGGTTGCATTGCCTGTTGCAAAGTCCGGCAAGGTGAATGCAGTGCCAATGCAGTGGATGCCGTGTCCCACCTGGTGGAAGCAGTATGTTGTCACGGAGGATGCATTGCCCATGAAGGTAGATGCAGTGTTCCTGCAGTGGTTGCAGGGCACCCTGCAGTTTCCCTGAATTTCTAGGCAGTGCTCATGCAGTGTATGCAGTGTCCAACAAGGTGGATGCAGCATGTTGTGAAGGAGGATGCAGTGCCTAGGATGTTGGATGCAGTGATCCTGCGGTTATATCCGTGTGCTTGCAGTGTCTCTTCAGCTTGATGCACTGTCACTGCTGTGGTTGCAGTGCACCCTGCACCTTCCCTGAATGTGGATTTAGTGCCCATGCAGTGGCTTCAGTGTCACCGAAGTTGGATGCAGTACATTGTGACAGAGGATGCAGTGCTCACGAAGGTGGATGCAGTGATCCTGCAATGGTGGCAGTGCCCCATGCAGTTTCCCTGAGTGTGAATTGCAGTGCCGAGGCAGTAGATGCATTGTCCCAAAAGATGGATGCACTATGTTGTGACGGGAGAGGCAGTGCCCATGAAGGTTGATGCAGTGATCCTGCAGTGGTTGCGGTGCCCACTGCTGTGTCCCTGAATGTGGATGCAGTGACCATGCAGTGGATGCACTGTCCAACAGGTGGATGCAGTATGTTGTGACAGAGGATGCAGTGCCCATGAAGGAGGATGCAGTGATGCAGCGGTGATTTCTCTGCACCTGCAGTGCCACTTCAGCTGTTGCAGTGTCTCTCCAGTGGTTGCAGTGCATGCTGCGGTGTCCCAGAATGTGGATGCAGTGCCCACGCCGTGGATGCACTGTCACAGAAGTTCAATGAAATATGATGTGACAGAGGATCCAGTGCCCACGAAGGAGGATACAGTGAGCCTGCTGTGATTGCAGTGTGACTGAAGTGCCCCTTCAGCTGTATGCATTGTCGCTGTAGTGTTTGCAGTGCCCCGTGCATTGACCCTGAAATTTGATGCAGTGCACATGCACTGGATGCAGTGATCCTGCAATGGTGGCTGTGCCCCATGCAGTTTCCCCGGGTGTGGATTGCAGTGCAGATGCAGTGGATGCAGTTTCCCACAAAGTGGATGCAGTATGTTGTGATGGAAGATGCAGTGCCCATGAAGGTGGATGCACTGATCCAGCAGTGGTTGCAGTGCCCCCTGCAGTTCCCTGAATGTGGATGCAGTGCTCATGCGCTGGATGCAATGAACCTTCAGTGGTTGTAGTGACCCCTTCATTGTCCTTGAATGTTGATGCAGTGCCCATGCAGTGGATGCAGAGATGCACAAGTTGGATGGAGTATGGTATGGTGAATGATGTAGTGCCCATGAAGATGGATGCAGTGTCACTGCATTGGTTGCAGTGAGTAATGAAATGTCCAGTAATGTGGATGCCGTGCCCATGCAGTGGATGCAGTGTCCCACCAGGTGGATGCAGTGTGTTGTGCTAGAGGATGCAGTGCCCATGAAGGTGGATGAATTGTTCCTGCAGTGGTTGCAGTGCTCACTGCAGTCTCCCTGAATGTGGATGCAGTGCTCATGCACTGGATGCAGTGTCTCTGCAGTTGTTGCAGTGCCTCCTGCAGTGTCCGGGAATGTGGATGCAGTGCCCATGCAGTGGATGAAGTGTCCCACAAGGTGGATGCAGTACGTTTTGATGGAGGATGCAGTGCTCACGAAGATGGATGCAGCATGTTGTGACATAGGATGCAGTGGCCATGAAGGTGGATGCAGTGATCCTGCAATGGTGGCAGTTCCCCATGCAGTTTCCCTGAGTGTGGATTGTAGTGACGAAGCAGTGGATGCCGTGTCCCTCAAGATGGATTCTGTACGCTGTGACGTAAGATGCAGTACCAATGAAGGTGGATGCAGTGATCCTGCAGTGGTGTCGTTGCTCACTGCAGTGTCCCTGAATCTGGATGAAGTGCCCATGCAGTGGATGCACAGTCTCAGAAGGTAGATGCAGTATGATGTCACGGAGGATGCAGTGCCCATGAAGGTGGATGCAGTGTTCCTGCAGTGGTTGCAGTGCCCCCTGCATTGTCCCTGAATGAGAATGTCGTGCCCCTGCAGTCAATGCCGTGTCCCACAAGGCAGTTGAAGTGCTTTGTGTTGTATTATGCACTGCCCATGAAAGTGGATCCAGTGATACTGCAGTAGTTGCAGTGCCACCTGCAATGTCCGAGTATGTGGATGCGGTGCCTATGCAGTGGATGCAGTATCCCACAAGGCGGTTGCTGTATATTGTGATGGAGGATGCACTGCCCATGAAGGTGGATGCAGTGATCCTGCAGTGGTTGAAGTGCCATCTGCATTGTCGAGGAATGTGGATGCAGTGCCCATGAAGGTGGAGGCAGTGCCCATGCAGTGGATGCATTGTCCCACTAGGCAGATGAAGTGTTTTGTGTTGTAGCCTGAAATTCCCATGAAGGTTGATGTAGTGATCCTGCAGTGATGGGAGTGCCCCTGCAGTGTCATTTCAGCTGGATTCATTGTCCCTGCAGTGGTTGCGGTGCCCCCTGCACTGTCTCTGAATGTGGATGCAGTTCCCATGCAGTGGCTGCAGTGTCACAGAAGGTGGATGCAATATGTTGTGCTGGATGATGCAGTGCCCACGAAGGTCGATGCTTTGCCCATGCTGTGGATGAAGTGACCCACAAGGTGGATGCAGTATGCTTTGACAGAGACTGCAGTGCCCTGAAGGTGGAGGCAGTGATCCTGCAGTGGATGCATTGCCCATGCATTTTCCCTGAAGTTGGATGGCAGTGCCGAGGCAGTGGATGCAGTTTCAAACAAGGTGGACGCAGTATGTTGTGACGGATTATGCAGGGCCCATGAAGGTGGATGCAGTGATCCTGCAGTGGTTGAAGTGTACCCTGCAGTGTCCCTGAATGAGAATGCCATGACCTTGCAGGGGATGCAGTCTCCCACAAGGCAGATGAAGCTTTTAGTGTTGTAGTATGCACTGGCCATGAAGGTGGATGCAATGATACTGCAGTGGTTGCAGTGCCAACTGCAAGGTCCTGGAATGTGGATGAGGTGCCCATGCAGTGGATGCAGTATCCCACAAGGCAGATGCAGTATATTGTGACAGGAATGCACTGCCCATGTAGGTGGATGCAGTGAAGCTGCAGTGGTTGAAATGCCACATGCATTGTTCTGGGATGTGGATGCAGTGCCCATGCAGTGGATGCAGTGATCCTGAAGTGGTTTCAGTGTCCCCTGCAGTTTCCCTGAATGTGGTTTCAGTGAGAAGGCTGTGGGTGCAGTGATACTGCAGTGATTGTAGAGGGCCTGAGATGCCACTTCAGGTGGATGCATTGTCCCTGCAGTGGTTGTAGTGCCCTCTGCAATGTCCATGAATGGGGATGCAGTGACAATGCATTGACTGCAGTGTCACAGTAGGGGGATGCTGTATGTTGTGACGGAGGATGCAGTGCTCCCGAAGGTGGATGCAGTCAGCCTGCAGTGATTACAGTCCACCTACAGTGCCCCATCAGCAGTATGCCGTGTCCCTGTATGGCTTGCATTGCACCTTGCCTGGTCCCAGAATGTTGCTGGAGTGCTCATGCAGTGAATGTCGTGTCCCACTAGGTGGATGCAGTGGGTTATGGTGGATGATGCAGTGCCCATGAAAGTGGATGCACTGATCCTGCAGTGGTTGCAGTGACCCTTGCAGTTTCCCTGAATTTGGATACAGTGCCCATGCATTGGATGCAGTGTCCCACAAGATTGATGCAGTATGTTTTGACGGAGGATGCAGTGGACATGAAGGTGAATGAAGTGATCCTGCAGTGGCTGCAGTGCCCTCTGCCATTTCCGTGAATGTTCATGCAGTGCACATGCAGTGGATGCAGTGATCCTGTGGGGATTGCAGTGCACCTGCACTGTCACTTCAGCTAGATGCATTGTGCTTGCAGTGGTTGCAGTGCCCCATGCACTGTCCCTTAATGTGGAGGCAGTGCCCATGCATTGGCTGCAGTGTCCCAGAAGGTGGATGCAGCATGATGTGATGCACGATGAAGTGCCGACGATGTTGGATGCAGTGATCCTGTGATGACTTCAGTGTGCCTGCAGTGCCACTTCAGCTGGATGCAGTGTCCCTGCTGTGGTTGCAGTGCACCCTGCACCTTCCCTCAATGTGGACTCAGTGCACATGCAGTGGCTTCAGTGTCACCAAAGGGGGATGAAGTACGTTGTGAGGCAAGATGCAGTGCTCACGAAGGTGTATGCAGCATGTTTTCACGTAGGTTAAAGTGTCCATGAAGGTGCATGCCGTGGTCCTGACATTGTGGCAGTGCCTCATGCAGTTTCCCTGAGTGTGGATTGCACTGCCAAGGCAGTGGATGCAGTGTTCCACAAGGTGTATGCAGTATGTTGTGATGGAAGATGCAGTGCCCATGAAGGAGGATGCAGTGATGCAGTGGTGAATTCACTGCACCTGCAGTCCCACTACAGCTTTATGCAGTGTCTCTGAAGTGGTTGCAGTGCATGCTGCAGTGTCCCAGATTGTGGATTCAGTGCCCTCGTCGTGCATCCAGTGTCATAGAAGGTGGATGCAATATGTTATGATGGAGGATCCAGTGCCCACGAAGGAGGATGCAGTGAGCCTGCTGTGATTGCAGTGCACCTGAAATGCCCCTTCAGCTTTCTGCATTGTCCCTGCAGTGTTTGCAGTACCCACTGCATTGTCCCTGAATTTGGATGCGGTGCACATGCTGTGGATGCAGTGTGCCACAAGATGGATGCAGTCTGTTATGACGGATGATGCAGTGCCCATGAAGTTGGATGCAGTGTCCCTGCAGTGGTGGCAGTGCCCCCTGCACTCTCCCTGAATGTGGATGCAGTGCCCATGCAGTGGCTGCAGTGTGAGAGAAGTCTGATGTTGTATGTTGTGACAGAGGATGCAATGCTCACGAAGGTGGATACAGCGAGCCTGCAGTGATTGCAGTGCACATGCAGTGAACCTTCAGCGGTATGCAGTGTCCCTGCATGGTTTGCATTGCCCGCTGCATTGTCCCAGAATGTTGCTGCAGTACCCATGCAGTGGATGCATTATGTTGTCTAGGAGAATGCAGTGCCCATGAAGGTGGATGCAGTGATTCTGCAGTGGTTGCAGGACCCCCTGCAGTTTCCCTGAATTTGGATGCAGTGCTCATGCAGTGTGTGCAGTGTCCCACCATGTGGATGCAGTATGTTTTGATGGAGAATGAAGTGCCCATGAAGGTGGATGCAGTGATCCTGCAATGGTGTCAGTGCCCCTTGCAGTTTGCCTTAGAGTGGATTGCAGTGCTGAGACAGTGAATGCAGTGTCCCACAAGGTGGGTGCAGTATGTTCTGACGGAGGATGCAGTGCCCATGAAGGTGGATGCAGTGATCCTGCGGAGATACAATGTGCATGCAGTGCCACTTCAGCTGGATGCAGTGTCCCTGCAGTGGTTGCCCCGCCCTCTGCATTTACCCTGAATTTTGATGCGTTGACTATGTAGTGGCTGAAGTGTGAAAGAAGGTAAATGCAATATGTTGTCACAGGGGATGCAGCGCCCACAAACGTGAATGCAGTACCCAGGCAGTGGATGCATTGTCCCACCAGGTGCATGCAGTATGTTTTGACAGAGAATGCTGTACCCATGAAGGTGGATGCAGTGATCCTGCAGTGGTTGCATTGCCCCATGCAGTTCCCATTAGCGTGGTGCAGTGCCAAGGGAGTGGATGCACTGTCCCACAAGGTGGATGCAGTATGTTGTGACAGAGGATGCAGTGCCCATGTAGGTGTATGCAGTGTCCCTGCAGTGGTGGCAGTGCCTCCAGCATTCTCCCTGAATGTGGATGCAGTGCTCATTCCATCGCTGCAGTGTCAGAGAAGTTGGATGCTGTATGTTGTGACGGACGATGCAATGCTCACGAAGGTGGATACAGCGAGCCTTCAGTGATTACAGTGCACGTGCAGTGAACCTTCAGAGGTATGTAATGTCACTGCATGCTTTGCATTGCCCGCTGCATTGTCCCAGAATGTTCTGTAGTATCCATGCAGTGGATGTCGTGTCCCACAAGGTGGATGCACTATGTTATGACGGATGATGCAGTGCCCATGAAGGTGGATGCTGTGCGCATGCTGTGGATGCATTGTCCCACAAGGTGCATGCAATATGTTGTGACAGATGATGCAGTGCCCATGAAGGTGGATGCACGGATCCTGCAGTGGTTGCAGTCCCCCCTGCAGTTTCCCTGAATTTGGAGGCATTGCTCATGCAGTGTATGCAGAGTCCCACAAGACGGATGCAGCATGCTGTGATGGAGGATGCAGTGTCCAGGATGTTGAATGTAGTGATCCTGTGGTGATTTCCCTGTGCCTGAAGTGCCAGTTCAACTGGACGCAGTGTCCCTGCTGTGATTGCAGTGCACCCTGCACCGTCCCTGAATGTGGATTCAGTGCCCATGCAGTGGCTTCAGTGTCACCGAGGTGGATGCAGTACTTTGTGCTATAGGATGCAGTGCTCACGAAGTGGATGCAGCATGTTGTGACTTAGGATGCAGTGCCCAGAAAGGTGGATGCAGTGATCCTGCAATGGTGACAGTGCCCCATGCAGTTTCCCTAAGTGTGCATTTCAGTGCTGAGGCAGTGGATGCAGTGTCCCACAAGGTAGATGCAGTCTGTTATGACGGATGATGCAGTGCCCATGAAGGTGGATTCAGTGTTCCTGCAGTGGTTGCGGTGCCCACTGAAGTTTCCCTGAATTTGGAGGCAGTGCTCATGCATTGTATGCAGTGTCCTACAAGGTGAATGCAGCATGTTGTGAGGGAGGATCAAGTGCCAAGGATGTTGCATGCAGTGATCCTGCAGTCCCCATGAAGGAGGATGCAGTGATGCAGCGGTGATTCACTGCACCTGCAGTGCCACTTCAGCTTTATGCAGAGTCTCTGCACTGGTTGCAGTGCATACTGCAGTGTCCCAGAATGTGCATGCACTGCCCATGCCACGGATGCAGTGTCACAAAAGGTGGATGCAATATGTTGTGACAGAGGATCCAGTGCCCATGAAGGAGGATGCAGAGAGCCTGCAGTGATTGCCATGTCACTGAAGTGCCCCTTCAGCTGTATGCATTGTCCATGCAGTGTTTGCAGTGCCCCATGCATTGTCCCTGAATTTGGATGCATGCACATTCAGTGGATGTAGTGTCCCGCATGGTGGTTGCAGTATGTTACGATGGATGATCCAGTGCCCATGAGGGGGGATGCAGTGATCGTGCGGTGATTTCAGTGCACCTGCATTGCCACCTCAGCTGGATGCCGTGTTCCTGCATTGGTTGCAGAGCCCCTGCAGTGTCCCTGATTCAGAATGCCGTGCCCTTTCTGTGGATGCAATGCACCACAGAGATGATGAAGTGTTTAGTGTTGTAGTACCCACTGGCCTGAAAGTGGAACAGTGATCCCCCAATGATGTCAGTCCGCCTGCAGTGCCACTTCAGCTTTATGCAGTGTCCCCTGCACTGGCCCTGAAAGTGGATGCAGTGCCCATGCAGAGGCTGCAGTTTCCCACAAGGTGGATGCAGTATGTTGTGAAGGAGAATGCAGTGCCCATGAAGGTAGATGCAGTGTTACTGCAGTGGTTGCAGTGCCCCCTGCAGTGTTCCTGAATGAGAATGCCGTGCCCTTACAGTGGATGCAGTGTCCCACAAGGCGGTTGATGTGTTTTGTGTTGTAGTATGCACTGCCCATGAAGGTGGATCCGGTGATACTGCAGTAGTTGCAGTGCCTCCTGCAATGTCCGAGTATGTGGATGCGGCACCCATGCAGTGAATGCAGTATCCCTCAAAACGGATGAAGTATATTGTGAAGGAGGATGCACTGCCCATGAAGGTGGCTGCAGTGATGCTGCAGTGGTTGAAGTGCCACCTGCATTGCTGGGGAATGTGGATGCAGTGCCCATGAAGGTGGAGGCAGTGATCTTGCAGTGGTTCCGGTGCCACCTTCAGTTTCCCTGAATGTGGTTTCAGTGACTGCAGTGGGTGCCGTGATACTGCAGTGGTTGCAGAGGCCATGCAGTGCCACTTCAGGTGGATGCATTGTCCCTGCAGTGGTTGCAGTGCCCTCTGCACGGTCCCTGAATGGGGATGCAGTGCCAATGCATTGGCTGCAGTGTCACAGTAGGTGGATGCTGTATGTTGTGACGGAGGATGCAGTGCTCACCAAGGTCGAGTCAGTAAGCGAGCAGTGAGTACAGTCCATGTGCAGTGCCGATTCAGCGGTTCAGTGTCCCAGCATGCTTTGCAGTGCCCCCTGCATTGTCCCAGAATGTTGATGCACTGCAGATGCAGTGGATGCATTGTCCCACAAGGCAGACGAAGTGTTTTGTGTGTAGCATGAAATGCCCATGAAGTTGGATGCAGTGATCCTGCAGTGATGGAACTACCCCTGCAGTGTCACTTCAGCTGGATTCATTGTCCCTGCGGTGGTGGCGGTGTCCCCTGCACTGTCCCTGAATGTGGATGCAGTTCCCATGCAGTGGCTGCAGTGTAACAGAAGGTGGATGCAGTATGTTGTGCTGGATGATGCAGTGCACACGAAGGTGGATGCTTTGCCCATGCCATAGATGAAGTGTCCCACAAGGTGGATGCAGTATGCTGTGACAGAGAATGCAGTGACCATGAAGTTCGAGGCAGTGATCCCACAGTGGATGCAGTGCCCCACGCAGTTTCCATGAAGTTGTATTGCAGTTCCAAGTCAGTGGATGCAGTTTCACAGAAGGTGGATGCACTATGTTGTGACGGATGAGGCAGAGCCCATGAAGGTGGATGCAATGATCCTGCATTTGAAGTGTACCCTGCAGTTTCACTGAATGAGAATGCCTTGCCCTTGCAGTGGATGCAGTGTCCCACAAGGCACATGAAGTGTTTAGTGTTGAAGTATTCACTGGCCATGAAGGTGGATGCAGTGATGCTGCAGTTGTTGAAGTGCCACCTGCATTGTCAGGGAATGTGGGTGCAGTGATCCTGCAGTGGTTGGAGTGACCCCTGCAGATTCCCTGAATTTGGTTTCAGTGAGAAGGCCGTGGGTGCAGCGATACTGCGGTGATTGCAGAGGGCCTGTCGTGCCACTTCAGGTGGATGCATTGTCCCAGCAGTGGTTGCAGTGCCCTCTGCACTGTCCCTGTATATGGATGCAGTGCCAATGCATTGGCTGCAGTGTCACAGTAGGTGGATGCTGTATGTTGTGACGGAGGATGCAGTGCTCACGAAGGTGGATGGAGTCAGCCTGCAGTGATTACTGTGCGCCTGCATTGCCCCTTCAGCGGTATGTTGTCTCAGAGGATGCAGTGCCCATGAAGGTGGATGCACAGTTACTGCAGTGGTTGCAGGGCCCCCTGCAGTTTCCCTGAATTTGGATGCAGTGGTCATGCAGTCTATGCAATGTCCCATAAGGTGGATGCAGCATCTTGTGATGGGGGATGCAATGCCCAGGATGTTGGATGCAGTGATCCTGGGGGGATTTCAGTGTGCCTGCAGTACCACTTCAGCTGGATGCAGTGTCCCTGCTGTGGTTGCAGTGCACCCTGCACCTTCCCTGAATGTGGAAGCAGTGCCCATGCAGTGGCTTCAGTGTCACCGAAGGTGGATGCAGTACGTTGAGACGGAGAATGCAGTGCTCATGAAGGTGGATGCAGAAAGTCAGCAGTGATTACACTGCACCTGCAATGCCCCTTCTGCGGTAAGCAGTGTCCCTGCATGGTTTGCATTGCCCCCTGACTTGTCCCAAAATGTTGCTGCAGTGCCCATGCAGTGCATGCAGTGTCCTTCAAGGTGCATGCAGTATGCTATTACAGATGATCCAGTGCCCATGAAGGAGAATACAGTGATCCTGCATTGTTTGCAGTGCCCCTGCAGTTTCCACGAATGAGAATGCCCTCCTCTTGCAGTGGAAGTATTGTCCCAGATGGCGGATGAAGTGTTTTGTGTTGTAGTATGCACTGCCCATGAAGGTGGATGCAAAGATATCGCAGTGGTTGCGGTGCCACCTGTAATGTCCGGGAACACGGATGCGGTGCCCATGCTGTGGATTCAGTATCCCACAAGGCGGATGCAGTATATTGTGACGGGAATGCACTGCCCATGAAGGAGGATGCAGTGACGCTGCAGCGGTTGATTGCCACCTGCATTGTTGAGGAAGGTGGATGCAGTGCCATTGCAGTGGATGCAGAGTCCCACAAGATTGATGCACTATGTTTTCACAGAGGATGCAGTGGCCATGAAGATGAATGCAGTGATCCTGCAGTGGCTGCACTGCCGTCTGCAGTTTCTGTGAATGGGCATGCAGTGCCCATGAAGTGGAAGCAGAGATCCATTGGTGATTGCAGGGCGCCCACACTGCCACTTCTGCTGGATGCATTCTGCCTGCAGTGGTTGCAGTGCCCCCCGTGCTGTCCCTTAATGTGGATGCAGTGCCAATGCATTAGCTGCAGTGTCAGACAAGGTGGATGCAGTTTGTTGTGACGGAAGATGCAGTGCTCACAAAGGTGGATGCAGTGAGCATGCTGTGATTTCAGTGGGCCTGCAGTGCCTCATCAGCGGTATGCAGTGTCCCTGCAGTATTTGCAGTGCCCCATGCATTGTCCTTGAATGTAGATGCAGTGCTGATGCACTGGATGCAGTGTCCCACAAGGTAGTTGCAGTATTTTATGACGGATGATGCTGTGCCCATTATGAGGGGTTGCAGTGATTGTGCGGTGATTTCAGTGCACCTGCATTGGCACTTCAGCTGGATGCAGTGTCCCTGCAGTGGTTGCAGTGCCTCTGCAGTGTCCCTGATTCAGAGTGCCGTGCCCTTTCTGTGGATGTAGTGTCCCACAAGGAGCATGAAGTGTATTGAGTTGTAGTATGCACTCCCCATGAAGGTGGAGGCAGTAATCCTGCAGTGATTTCAGTATGCCCGGAGTTCCTCTTGAGCTGGATGCAGTGTCACTGCCGTGGTTTCAGTGCACCCTGCACCTTCCCTGAATGTGGATTCAGTGCCCTGGCAGTGGCTTCAGTGTCACCGAGGGTGGATGCTGTACGTTGTGATGGAGGATGCAGTGCCCATGAAGGTGGATGCAGTGATCCTGCAATGGAGGCAGTGCCCCATGCAGGTTCCCTGAGTGTGGATTGCAGTGCCAAGGCTGTGGATGCAGTGTAGCAAAAGGTGGATGCAGTATGTTGTGATGGAAGATGCAGTGCCCATGAAGGTGGATGCAGTGATCCTGCAGTGGTTGCAGTACACACTGCAGTGTCCCTGAATGTGGATGCAGTGCCCATGCAGTGGATGCACTGTCCCACAAGGTGGATGCAGTGTGTTGTGACAGAGGATGCAGTGCCCATGAAAGAGGATGCAGTGATGTGGCAGTGAATTTACTGCACCAGCAGTGCCAATTCCACACTATGAAGTGTCTCTGCAGTGGTTGCAGTGCATGCTGTGGTGTCCCAGAATGTGGATGCAGTGCCCACGCCATGGATGCACTGTCACAGAAGGTGGATGCAATATGTTGTGATGGATGATCCAGTGCCCACGAAGGAGGAGGCAGTTATCCTGCCATGATTGCAGTGCACCTGAAGTGCAGCTTCAGCTGTAAGCATTGTCCCTGCAGTGTTTGCTGTGCCCCCTGCCTTGTCCCTGAATTTTGATGCAGTGCACATGCAGTGGATGCAGTGTGCCACAAGGTGGATGCAGTATGTTATGACACATGAGGCAGTGCCCAGGAAGGTGAAAGCAGTGCAATTGCAGTGGTGGCAGAGCCCACTGCACTATCCTTGAATGTGGATGCAGTGCCAATGAAGTTGGATCAAGTGATCCTGCAGAGATTGCAGTGTGCCCTTAGTGCCACTTCAGCTGGATGCAGTGTCTTTGCAGTGGTTGCATTGACCCTGCACTGTCCCTGAATGTGGCTGCAGTGCCCATGCAATGGCTGCAGTGTCACAGAATGTGGATGCAGTAGGTTGTGATGGAGGATGCTGTGCTCACGAAGAATGAAGCAGTGAGCCTGCAGTGATTACAGTGCGCCTGCAGTGCTCCTTCAGCAGTATGCAGTGTCCCTGCATGGTTTGCAGTGACCCTACATTGTCCCTTAATTTTGCTGAAGTGCCCATGCACTGGATGCTGTCTCCCAAAAGGTGGATGCAGCATATTTTCACGGAGGATGCAGTGCCCATGAAGGTGGATGCTGTGATCCTGCAGTGGTTACAGGGCCCCCTGAAGTTTCCCTGAATATGGAAGCAGTGCTCATTCAGTGTATGCAGTGTCCCACAAGGTGGATGAAGCACGTTGTGATGTAGGATGCATTGCCCATGAAGGAGGATGCAGTAATGCAGAGGTGATTTCACTACAACTGCAGTGCCACTTCAGCTCTATGCAGTGTCTCTGCAGTGGTTGCAGTGCATGCTGCAATCTCCCAGAATGTGGATGTAGTGCCCACGCCGTGGATACAGTGTCACAGAAGGTGGATGCAATATGTTGTGATGGATGATCCAGTACACACGAAGGAGGATGCAGTGAGCCTGCAGTGATTTCAGTGCACCTGACGTGCCCCTTCAGTTGTATGCATTGGCCCTGCAGTGCCCCGTGCTTTGTCAAAGAATTTCTTTGCAGTGCACATGCAGTACATGCAGTGTGCCACAAGTTGGATGCAGTCTGTTATGACGCATGATTCAGTACCCTTGAAGGTGGATGCAGCGTCCCTCCGGTGGTGGCAGTGTCCCCTGCACTGTCCCTGAATGTGGTTGCAGTGCCCATGCAGTGGCTGCAGTGTCAGAGAAGTCAGATGCTGTATGTTGTATGTATGTATGTTGATCAATACCCACAAAGGAGGATGCAGTGAGCCTGCAGTGATTGCAGTGTGCCTAAAGTGCCTCTTCAGCTGTATACATTGTCCCAGCTGTGTTTGCAGTGCCCCGTGAATTGTCCCTGAATTTTGATGCAGTGCCCATGCAGTGGATGCAAAGTCCCACAAGTTGGATAGAGTATGATATGACGGATGATGCAGTGCCCATGAATTTGGATGCAGTGTCATTGCAGGGGTTGCAGTGCCTCCTGCAATGTCTGGTAATGTGGATGCAGTGCCCATGCAGTGGATGAAGTGTCCCACACGTGGATGCAGTATGTTGTGATGGAGGATGCAGTGCCCATGAAGGTGGATGCAGAGAGCCTGCAGTGATTACAGTGCACCTGCAGTGAACCTTCAGCGGTAAGCAGTGTCCATGCATAGTTTTCATTGCCCACTGCATTGTCCCAGAATTTTGCTGCAATACCCATGCAGTGGATGCAGTGTCCAGCAAGGTGTATTCAGTATGATATGACGGAGGATGCAGTGCCCATGAAGGTGGATGCAGTGTCTTGCAATGGTGGCAGAGCCCCATGCAGTTTCCTTGAGTGTGGATTGCAGTGCCCACCCCGTGGATGCAGTGTCCCACAACATGGATGTGGTATGTTGTTACAGAGGAGGCAGTGCCCAGGATTTTGGATGCAGTGATCCTGCGGTGATTTCAGTGTGTCTGCAGTGCCACTTCAGCTGGATGCAGTGTCGCTGCCGTGGTTGTACTGCTCCCTGCACCTTCACTGAATGTGGAATCAGTGCCCATGCCTTGGCTTCAGTGTCTCCGAAGTTGGATGCTTTACGTTGTGACGGAGGATGCAGTGCTCATGAAGGTGGATGCAGCATGTTGTTACATATGAGGCAGTGCCCATGAAGTTGGATGCAGTGATCCAGCAATGGTGCCAGTGCCCCATGCAGTTTCCCTGATTGTGGATTTCAGTGCCGAGGCAGTGGATGCAGTTTCCCACGGGGTGAATGCAGTATTTCCTGATGGAGGATGCAGTGCCCATGAATGTTGATGCAGTCATCCTGCCGTGGTTGCAGTGCCCATGCAGAGGATCCAGTGATCCTGCGCTATTAGCAGTCTGCCTGCAGTTCCACTTCAGCTGGATTCAGTGTCACTGCAGTGGCTGCAGTGCCCCTGCATTGTCCCTCAATGTGGATGCAGTGCCAACGCAGTGGATGCAATGTCCCCTATGGTGAATGCAGTATGTTGTGATGGAGGATGCAGTGCCAATTCAGCTTGATGCAGTGTCCCTGCTGTGGTTGCAGTGCCCCATGAACTGCCCCTGAATGTGTATGCAGTGCCAATGCAGTGGCTGCAGTGTCCCACAAGTTGAATGCAGTATGTTGTCATGGAAGATACAGTGCCCATGAAGGTGGATGCAGTGATCCTGCAGTGGTTGCGGTGCCCACTGCTGTGTCCCTGAATGTGGATGCACTGCCCATGCAGTGTATGCACTGTCCCACGAGCTGGATGCATTATGTTGTGACAGATGATGCTGTGCCCATGAAGGAGGATGCAGTGATGCAGCGGTGAATTCCCTGCACCTCCAGTGCCACTTCAGCTGTATGCAGTGTCTCATCATTTGTTGCAGTGCATGCTGCAGTGCGCGAGGATGTGGATGCAGTGCCCATGCCGTGCATGCAGTGTCACAGAAGGTGGATTCAATATGTTGTGATGGAGGATCCAGTGCCCACGATGAAGGTTGCAGTGATCCTGCAGTGATTACAGTGCACCTGAAGTGCCCCTTCAGCTGTATGCATTGTCCCTGCAGTGTTTGCAGTGCCCTGTGCATTGTCCCTGAAATTTGATGCAGTGCCAAGGCAGTGGATGCAGTGTGCCACAAGGTGGATGCAGTCTGTTATGACGGATGATGCAGTGCCCATGAAGGTAGATGCAGTGTCTCTGCAGTGGTGGCAGGGCCCTCTGCACTCTCCCTGAATGTGGAAGCAGTGCCCATGCACTGGCTGCAGTGTCAGAGAATTTGGATGCTGTATGTTGTGACAGAGGATGCAATGTTCCCGACGATGGATACAGCGAGCCTGCAGTGATAACAGTGCACCGACAGTGAAACTTCAGCAGTATGAATTGTCCCTGCTTGGTTTGCATTGCCCGCTGCATTGTCCCAAAATGTGCTGAAGTACCCATGCTGTGGATGCAGTGTCCCATAAGGTGTATGCAGTATGTTGTGACGGATTATGCAGTGCCCATGAAGGTGGATGCTGTGCGCAGGCTGTGGATGCACTGTCCCACAAGGTGGATGCAGTATGCTGTGACAGAGAATGCAGTGCCCATGAAGGTGGAGGCAGTGATCCTGCAGTGATGTCAGTGTGCCTGCAGTGCCACTTCAGCTGGAGGCAGTGTCCCTGCTGTGGTTGCAGTGCACCCTGCACCTTGTCTGAATGTGGATTCACTGCCCATGCAGAGGCTTCAGTGTCACAGAAGGTGGTTGCAATACATTGGGACGGAGGATGCAGTGCTCACGAAGGTGGATGCAGCATGTTGTGACGTAGGATGCAGCGCACATGAACGTGGATGTAGTGATCCTACAATGGTGGCAGTAACCCATGCAGTTTCCCTGAGTGTGGATTGCACTGCCGAGGCAGTGGATGCAGTGTCCCACAAGGTGGATGCAGTATGTTGTGACGGAAGATGCAGTGCCCATGAATGTGGGTGCAATGCCCATGCAGTGGATGCAGTGTCAAAGAAGGTGTATGCAACATGTTGTGATGGATGATGCAGTGCCCACTAAGTTGGATGCTGTGCCAATGCAGTGGATGCATTGTCCCATCACGTGGATGCAGTATGTTGTGACAGAGAATGCAGTGCCCATGAATGTGGATGCAGTGATTCTGCAGTGTTTGCAGTGCCCCATGCAGTTTCCCTGAATGTGGATTTCAGTGCCGATGCACGGGATGCAGTGTCCAAAAATGTGGATGCAGTATGTAGTGATGAAGGATGCAGTACCCATGAAGGTGGATGCAGTGATCCTGTGGTGATGGCAGTGTTCCTGTACTGTCACATCAGCTGGATTCGTTGTGCATGCAGTGGTTGCCGTGCCCCCTGCACTGTCCCTTAATGTGAATGCAGTGCCCAGGCATTGGCTGCAGTGTCACAGAAGGTGGATGCAGTTTGTTGTGACGGAGGATGCAGTGCCCATGAAGGTGGATGCTGTGTTGCTGCAGTGGTTTTAATGCCTCCTGCAATAACTGGTAAGGTGGATGCAGTGCACATGAAGTGGATGCAGTGTCCCACAAGGTGGATGCAGTATGTTGTCACGGAGGATGCAGTGCCCATGAAGCTGGATACAGTGATCCTACTGTGGTTGTAGTGCCCGCCTGCCTTGCCCGTGAATGTGGATGCAGTGCCCATACATTGAATGCCGTTTCCCACAAGGTGAATGCTGTATGTTGTGACGGAGGATGCATTGCCCATGAAGGTGGTTGCAGTGTTCCTGCAGTGGTTGCTGAGCCCCCTGCACTGTCCCTTAATGTGGATGCAGTGCCCAGGCATTGGCTGAAGTGTCACAGAAGGTGGATGCAGTTTGTTGTGACGGAGGATGCAGTGCTCACGAAGGTAGATGCAGTGAGCATGCTGTGATTTCAGTGGGCCTGCAGTACTTCATCAGCAGTATGCAGTGTCCCTGCAGTATGTACACTGCCGCCTGCATTGTCTCTGAATGTTGATGCAGTGCCGATGCAGTAGATGAAGTGTCAAACAAGGTGGATGCAGTATGTTATGACGTATGATGCAGTGCCCATGAAGAGGGCTGCAGTGATCCTGTGGTGATTTCAGTGCACCTGCATGGCCACTTCAGCTGCATGCAGTGTCACTGCAGTGGTTTCAGTGCCCCTGCCTTGTCCCTGATTCAGAATGCCGTGCCCTTTCTGTGGATGCAGTGTCCCACAAGGAGGATGAAGTGTTCTTTGTTGTACTATGCACTGCCAAGGAAGGTGGAGGCAGTGATCCTGCAATGACGGCAATGCGCCAGCAGTGCCTCTTCAGCTTTATTCACTGTCCCCTGCACTGTCCCTGAATGTGGATGCAGTTCCCATGCAGTGGTTTCAGTGTCACAGAAGGTGGATGCAATATGTTGTGATGGAGGATGCAGTGCCCATGAATGTGGATGCAGTGATCCTGCAGGGATTACAGTGCGCTTGCAGTGCCTCTTCAGCTGGATGCAGTGTCCCTGTAGTGCTTGCAGCACCGCCTGCATTTTCCCTGCATGTGGATTCAGTGACCATGCAGTGGCTTCAGTGTCACCGAATGTGGATGCAGTACGTTGAGAAGGAGAATGCAGTGCTCATGAAGGTGGATGCAGCGTGTCTGCAGTGATTACACTGTACGTGCAATGCCCATTCTGGGTAGGCAGTGTCCCTGCATGGTTTGCATTGCCCCCTTCCTTGTCCCAAAATGTTGCTGCAGTGCCCATGCAGTGCATGAAGTGTCCTTCAAGGTGGATGCAGTATGCTATTACGGATGAACCAGTGCCCATGAATGTGGATACAGTGATCCTGCAGTGTTGGCAGTGCCCCCTGCAGTGTCCCTGAAGGAGAATGTCCTCCCTTCTAGTGGATGCAGTGTCCCAGAAGGCGGATAAAGTGTTTTGTGTTGTAGGATGCACCGCCCATGAAAGTGGATGCAGTGATTCTGTAGTTGTTGCGGTGCCACCTGCAATGTCCAGGAATGTGGATGCGGTGCCCATGCTGAGGATTAAGTATCCCACAAGGCGGATGCAGTATATTGTGACGGAAATGCGCTGTGCATGAAGGTGGCGGCGGTGATGCTGCAGCGCTTGATTTCCCACCTGCATTGTTTGGGAATGTGGATGCAGTGCCATTGCAGTGGATGCAGTGATGCTGCAGTGGTTGCAGTGCCCCCTGCAGATTCCCTGAATTTGGATGCAGTGTCCATGAAGGGGGATGCAGTGATCGTGCAGTGATTTCAGTGCACCTGCATTGCAACTTCAGCTGGATTCAGTGTCGCTACAGTGGTTGCAGTGCCCCTGCAGTGTCCCTGATTCAGAATGTGGTGCACTTTCTGTGGATGTAGTGTCCCACAAGGGGGATGAAGTGTTTTGTGTTGTAGTCTGCAGTGCCCATGAAGGTGGATGCAGTGATCCTGTGGGGAATACAGTGCACCTGCTGTGCCACTTAAGCGGGAGGCAGTGTCTCTGCAGTGGTTGCAGCACCCCTGGATTTTCCCTGAATGTGGATTCAGTGACCATGCAATGGCTGCAGTGTGAAAGAAGGTGAATGCAATATGTTGTGACAGAGGATGTAGTGCCCACGAAGTTGGATGAAGTGCCCAGTCAGTGGATGCATTGTCCCACCAGGTGGATGCAGTATGTTGTGACGGAGGATGCAGCGCCCATGAAGGTTGATGCAGTGATCCTGCAGTTGCTGCGGTGCCACCTGCCATGTCCTGAAATGTGGATGCAGTGCCCATGAAGGTGGATACAGTAATCCTGGAGGGATTGCAGTGCGCCTGCAGTGCAACTTCAGCTGGAAGCAGTGTCTCTACAGTGGTTGCAGTGCCCCCTGCACTGTCCCTGAATGTGGATGCAGTGCCCATGCAATGGCTGCAGTGTTACAGAATGTGGATGCAGTAGGAATTGAAGGAGGATGCAGTGCTCTCGAAGAGGGTTGCAGTGAGCCTGCAGTGATTACAGTGCGCCTGCAGTGCTCCTTCAGCAGTATGCAGTGTCCCTGCATGGCTTGCATTTCCTGCTGCATTTTCCCAGAATGTTGCTGCTGTACCCATGCAGTGGATGCAGTGTCCCACAAGGTGGATGCCTTGTGTTATGACGGATGATAAAGTGCCCATAAAGGTGGATGCTGTGCGCATTCTGTGAATGCATTGTCCCACAAGTTGTATGAAATATGTTGTGACAGATGATGCAGTGCCCATGAAGGTGGAGGCACTGATCCTGCAGCAGTTGCTGTGTTCCCTGCAGTTTACCTGAGTTTAGATGCAGTGCCCATGCAGTGGATGCAGTGTCCCACAAGGGGGGTGCAGTATGTTGTGACGGATGATGCAGTGCCCATGAAGGTGGGTGCAGAGTTGCTGCAGTAGTTGCAGTGCGTCCTGCAATGTCTGGTAAGTTGGATGCAGTTCCCATGCAGTGGATGAAGTGTCACACCATGTGGATGCACAACGTTGTGACATAGGAGGCAGTGCCCATGAAGGTGGATGCAGAGTTGCTGCAGTGGTTGCAGTGCTTTCTGCAATGTCCGGTAAGGTGGATTCCGTGCACATGCAGTGGATGCAGTGTCTGAGCAGGTGGATGAAGTATGTTGTCACGGAGGATGCAGTGCCCATGAAGGTGAATGCACAGTTCCTGCAGTGTTTGCAGTGCCATCTGCAGTGTCCCTGAATGTGGATGCACTGCCCATGCAGTGGATTCAGTGACCCAAAGGTGGTTGCAGTATGTTGTGACAAAAGATGCAGTGCCCATGAAGGAGGTTGAAGTGAGCCTGCAGTGATTTCAGCGCACTTGATGTGCCAGTTCAGTGGGATTCAGTGCCCGTGCATTGGATGCAGTGACACGCTAGGTGAATGCAGTATGTTGTGACAGAGGATGCAGTGACCATGAAGGTGGATGCAGTGATCCTGCGGGGATTACAGTGCGCCTGCAGTGCCACTTGAGCTGTATACAGTGTCTCTGCAGTGGTTGCAGCGCATGCTGCTGTGTCCCAGAATGCGGATGCAATATGTTGTGACTGAGGATCCAGTGCCCACGAAGGAGGCTGCAGTGAGGCTGCAGTGATTGCAGTGCACCTAAAGTGCCCCTTCAGCAGTATGCATTGTCCCTGCAGTGTTTTCAGTGCCCCGTGCATTGTCCCTGAATTTTGATGCAGTGCACATGCAGTGGATGCCGAGAGCCACAAGGTGGATGCAGTATGTTATCACGTATGATGCAGTGCCCATGATGCTGGATGCTGTGTGCATGCTGTTGGTGCATTGTCCCACAAGGTGTATGCAATATGTTGTGACAGATGATGCGGTACCCATGAAGGTGGATGCCGTGACCCTCAGTGGTTGCAGTGCCCCCTGCAGTGTCCCTAGATGAGAATGCCGTGCCCTTGCAGTGGATGCAGTGTCCCACAAGGCGGATGAAGTGTTTTGTGTCGTAATGTGCACTGCTCATGAAGGTGGATGCAGTGGTACTGCAGTGGTTGCAGTGCCACCTGCAATGTCCGGGACTGTGGATGCGGTGCCCATGTAGTGGATGCAGTATCCCACAAGGCAGATGCAGTATATTGTGATGGAGAATGCACTGCCCATGAAGGTGGATGCAGTGATGTTTCAGTGGTTGAAGTGCCAGCTGCATTGTCAGTGAATGTGGATACAGTGCCTGTGCAGTGGATGCAGTGTCTCACAACGTGGATGCAGTATGTTATGAAGGATGATGCAGTGTCCATGAAGGGGGATGCAGTGATTGTGCACTGATTTCAGTGCACCTGCACTGCCACTTCAGCTGGATGCAGTGTCCCTACAGTGGTTGCAGTGCCCCTGCAGTGTCGCTGATTCAGAATGCAGTGACCTTTCTGTGGATGCAGTGTCCCACAAGGAGGATGAAGTGTTTTTTGTTGTACTATGAACTGCCAATGAAGGTAGAGGCAGTGATCTTACAATGACGTCAATGCGCCTGCAGTGCCACTTCAGCTTTATCCACTGTCCTTTGCACTGTCCCTGAATGTGGATGAAGTTCCAATGCAGTGGCTGCAGTGTCACAGAAAGTAGATGCAATATGTTGTGAGGGAGGATGCAGTGCCCACGAAGGTGGATGCTGTGCCCATGCCGTGGATGACGTGTCCCACAAGGTGGATGCAGTATGCTATGACAGAGAATGCAGTGCCCATGAAGGTGGAGGCAGGGATCCTTCAGTGGATGCAGGGCCCAATGCAGTTTCCCTGAAGTTCGATTGCAGCACTGAGGTAGGGAATGCAGTTTCCCACAAGGTGGATGCAGTATGTTGTGATGGATGATGCAGGGCCCATGAAGGTGGATGCAGTGATCCTGCAGTGGTTACAGTGCCCCCTGCAGTGTCCCTGATTCAGAATGTCTTTCCCTTGCAGTGGATGCAGTGTCCCACAAGGTGGTTGAAGTGTTTTGAATTGTAGTATGCACCGCCCATAAAAGCGGATGTGGTGATGCAGCAGTGATGGCAGTGCGCATGCAGTTCCACTTCAGCTTTATGCAGTGTCTGCTGCACTGTCCCTGAATGTGGATGCAGTGCCCATGCAGTGGCTACAGTGTCACAGAAGGTGGATACAGTATGTTGTGATGGATGATGCAGTGCCCACGAAGGTGGATGCAGTGAGCCTGCAGTTATTGCAGTGGGCCTCGAGTGCAGCTTCAGCTGACTGCATTGTCCCTGCAGTGGTTGCTGTGATTCTGCAGTGTCCCTGATTCAGAATGCAGTGCCCTTTCTGTGAAAGCACTGTCCCACAAGGGGGATCAAGTGTTTTGTGTGGTAGTATGAACTGCCCATGAAGGTGGATGCAGTGATCCTGCAGTGATGGCAGAGGGCGTGCTGTGCCACTTCAGCTTTATGCAGTGTCCCCTGCACTGTCCCTGAATGTGGATGCAGTGCCCATGCAGTGGTTGCAGTGTCACAGAAGGTGGATGCAGTATGTTGTGATGGAGGTTGCAGTGCCCACGAAGGTGGATGCAGTGATCCTGCAGAGATTGCAGTGAAGGGGCATTGTGCCTGCAGCTGACTGCAGTGTCCCTGCAGTGGTGGCATTGTGCCCTGCAGTTTCCATGAATGTGGATGCAGTGTCCCACATGGTGGTGGTAGTATGCACTGGCAGATGATGCACTGAACATGAAGTGGGAGGCAGTGATCGTGCTGTGAGTTCAGTGCACCTGCATTGCCCCTTCAGCTGGATGCAGTGTCCATGCAGTGGTTGCAGTGCCCCTGCAGTGTCCCTGATTCAGAATGCCGTGCCCTTTCTGGGGATGCAGTGCCCCACAAGGGGGATGAAGTGTTTTTCTTGTAGTATGCACTGCCCATGAAGGTGGATGCAGTGATCCAGCAGGGATTGCTGTGCTGTACCACCGCCATTTCAACCAGATGCCGTGTCCGTGCAGTGGCTGCAGTGGACCCTGCACTGTCCCTGAATGTGGATGCAGTGCCCATGCAATGGCGGCAGTGTCACAGAAGATAGATGCAGAATGTTGTGAGGGTGGAAGCAGTGCCCATGAATGTGGATGCAGTGATCCTGCGGTGGTTGCAGTGCACCCTGCAGTGTCCCTGAATGAGAATGCCGTGTCCTTGCTGTGGATGCAGTTTCCCACAAGGCGGAGGAAGTGTTTAGTGTTGTAGTATGCACTGCCCATGAAGGTGGGTGGTGCAGTGATACTACAGTGGTTGCTGTGCCACCTACAATGTGTGGGTCTGTGGATGTGGTGCCCATACGGTGGATAAGGTGTCCCACAAGGTGGATGCAGTATGTTATGATGGATGAGGCAGTGCCCATGAAGGTGGATGCTGTGGGCATGATGTGGATGCATTGTCCCATAAGGTGTATGCAATAGGTTGTGACAGATGATGCAGTGGCCATGAAGGTGGATGAACAGATCCTGCAGTGGTTGCAGTGCCCCGTTCAGATTCCCTGAATGTGGATGCAGTGCTCATGCACTGGATGCAGTGAACCTGCAGTGGTTGCAGTGCCCCCTGCATTGTCCCTGAATTTTGATGCAGTGCCCATGCAGTGGATGCAAAGTCCCACAAGTTGGATGCAATATGATATGACGGATGATTTAGTGTCCATGTAGGTGGATGCAGTGTTCCTGCAGTGGTTGCAGTGCACCCTGCACCTTCCCTGAATTTGGAATCAGTGCCCATGCAATGGCTGCAGTGTCACAGAAGGTCGATGCAGTAGGTTGTGATGGAGGATGCAGTACTCACGAAGAGGGATGCAGTGAGCCTGCAGTGATTACAGTGCGCCTGCAGTGCCCCCAAAGCGGCATGCAGTGTCCCTGCATGGTTTGCAGTGCCCCTGCATTGTCCCTGAATGTTGTTGTAGTGCCCATGCAGTGCATGCAGTGTCCCTCAAGGTGGATGCAATATGGTCTGACGGAGGATGCAGTGCCCATGAAGGAGGATCCAGTGATCCTGCGGGGATTACATTGTGCATGCAGCGCCTCTTCAGCTGGATGCACTGTCTCTGCAGTGGCTGCAGTGCCCCCTGCATTTTGCCTGAATGTGGATGCAGTGCCAATGCAGTGGCTGCAGTGTGAAGGAAGGTGGATGCAGTATGTTATGACAGAGGGTGCAGTGCCCATGAAGGTGGATGCAATGATCCCACAGTGGATGCTGTGCCCCATGCAGTTTCAGTGAAGTTGGATTGCTGTGCCAAGGCTGTGGATGCAGTGTCCCACTAGGTGGATGCAGTATGCTGTGACGGAGGATGTAGTGCCCATGAAGGTGGATGCAGTGATCCTGCAGTGATTGCAGTGACCACTGCAGTGTCTCTGAATGTGGCTGCAGTGACCATGCAGTGGATGCAGTGTCACAGAAGGTAGATGCTCTATGTTGTGATGTATGAAGGTGGATGCAGTGGTCCTGCGGTGGTTGCAGTGAACCCTGCACTTTCCCTGAATGAGAATGCTGTGTCCTTTCTGTGGATGCAGTTTCCCACAAGGCGGATGAAGTGTTTAGTGTTATAGTATGCACTGCCCATGAAGGTTTGTGCAGTGATACTGCAGTGGTTGCAGTTCCACCTGCAATGTGCGGGACTGTGGATGTGGTGCCCATACGGTGGATACAGTGTCCCACAAGGTGGATGCAGTATGTTGTGACAGAGGATGCACTGCCCATGAAGGTGGATGAGGTGATGCTGCAGTGGTTGAAGTGCCACCTGCATTGTCCCTTAATGTGGATGGAGGACCCGTGTAGTGGATGCAGTGATCCTGCAGTTGTTGCAGTGCCCCCTGCAGTTTTCCTGAGTCTGGTTTCAGTGACAATGCAGTGGGTGCAGTGAAACTGCGGTGATTGCAGAGGGCCAGCAATGCCACTTCAGGTGGCTATATTGTCCCTGCAGTGGTTGCAGTGCCCTCTGCTCTGTCCCTAAATGGGGATGCAGTGCCAATGCATTGGCTGCAGTGTCACAGTAGGTGGGTGCTCTATGTTGTGACAGAGGATGCAGTGCTCACGAAGGTGGATGCAGTCAGCCTGCAGTGATTACAGTGCGCCTGCAGTGCCCCCAAATCGGAATGCAGTGTCCCTGCATGGTTTGCATTGCGCCCTGCATGGTCCCAGAATGTTGCTGCAGTGCCCATGCAGTGGATGCCGTGTCCCACAATGTCAATGCTGTATGTTATGATGGATGATGCAGTGCCCATGAAGGTGGATCCACTGATCCTGCAGTGGTTGCAGTGCCCCTTGCAGTTTCCCTGAATGTGGATGCAGTGCCCATGCATTGGATGCAGTGTCCCACAAGGTGGATGCAGTATGTTTTGACGGATAAAGCAATGGCCATGAAGTTGGATGCAGTGATCCTACAGTGGCTGCAGTGCCCTCTGCAGTTTCTGTGAGTGTGCATGCACTGCCCATGGAGTGGATGCAGTGATCCTGTGGTGATTGCAGTGCACTTGAACTGTCACATCAGCTGGATGCATTGTGTGTGCAGTGGTTGCAGTGACCCCTGCACTGTCTCTTGATGTGGATGCAGTGCCCATGCCTTGGCTGCAGTGTCACAGAAGGTTGATGCAGTTTGTTGTATTGGAGGAAGCAGTGCTCATGAAGGTGGATGCTGCGAGCCTGCAGTGATTACAGTGTGCCTGCAGTGCCTCATCAGCGGTAGGCAGTGTCCCTGCAGTGTTTGCAGTGCCCCATGCATAGTTCCTGAATGTTGATGCACTGCCGATGCAGTAGATGCAGTGTCCAACAAGGATGTGGCGGTATGTGATGGCAGATGATGCAGTGCCCATGTAGGTGCATTCACTGATCCTGCATTGGTTGCACTGCACCCTGCAGTTTCCCTGAATATGGATGCAGTTCCCATCCAGTGGCTAACGTGTCATAGAAGCTGGATGCAGTATGTTATGACAATGCAGTGCTCACGGAGGTGGATGTAGTGAGCCTGCAGTGAGTACTGTGTGCCTGTACTGCCTCTTCAGCAGTATGCTGTGTCCCTGCATGGTTGACAATGCCTGCTGCATTGTCCCTGAATGGTGATGCAGTACCATGCAGGGGATGCAGTGTGCCAAAAGGTGGATGCAGTATGTTATGACGGAGGATACAGTGCCCATGAAGGTGGATGCACTGATCCTGCAGTTGTTGCACTGCTCCTTGCATTTTCCCTGAATGTGTATGCAGTGCCCATGCATTGGATGCAGTGTCCCACAAGATTGATGCAGTATGTTTTGACTGAGGATGCAGTGGCCATGAAGGTGCATGCAGTGACCCTGCAGTGGCTGCAGTGCCCTCTGCAGTTTCTATCAGTGTGCATGCAGTGCCCATGCAGTGGATGCAGTGATCCTGTGTTGATTGCAGTGCACCCACCCTGCCACTTCAGCTGTATGCATTCTCCCTGCAGTGGCTGCAGTGCCCCCTGCACTGTCCCTTAATGTGGATGCTGTGCCCATGCATTGGCTGCTGTGTCACAGAAGGTGGATGCAGTTTGTTGTGACGGAGGATGCAGTGCTCACAAAGGTGGATGCAGTGAGCATGCTGTGATTGCATTTCGCCTGCAATGCCTCATCAGCGGTATGCAGTGTCCCTGCAGTGTTTGAAGTGCCTCCTGCATTGTCCCTGAATGTTGATGCAATGCCGATGCAGTGGATGCAGTGTCCCACAAGGCAGATGAAGAGTTTTGTGTTGTAGCGAGCAATGCCCATGAAGGTGGATGCAGTGATCCTGCAGTGATGGAAGTGCCCCTGCAGTGTCAATTCAGCTTGATTCAGTGTCCCAGCAGTGTTTGTGGTGACCCCCGCACTGTCCCTGAATGTGAATGCAGTTCCATGCTGTGGGTGCAGTGTCACAGAAGGTGGACGCAATATGTTGTGCTGGATGATGCAGTGCGCACGAATGTGTATGCTTTGCCCATGCCTTGGATGAATTGTCCCACAAGGTGGATGCACTATGCTGTGACTGAGAATGCAGTGCCCATGAAGCTGGAGGCAGTGATCCCGCAGTGCATGCAGTGCCCCATGCAGTTTACCTGAAGTTGGATTGCAGTGCCGAGTCAGTGGATGCAGTTTCACACAAGGTGGATGCAGTATGTTGTGACAGATGATGCAGGACCCATGAAGGTGGATGCAGTGATCCTGCAGTGGTTGAAGTGTACCCTGCAGTGTCCCTGAATGGGAATGCCGTGCCCTTGCAATGGATGCAGTGTCCCACAATGGAGATCAAGTGTTTAGTGTTGTAGTATGCACTGGCCATGAAGTTGGATGCAGTGATGCTGCAGTGGTTGAAGTGTCACATGCATTGTCGGGGAATGTGGATGCAGTGTCCATGCATTGGATGCAGTGATCCTGCAGTGGTTGCAGTGCCCCTGCAGTTTCCCTGAATGTGGTTTTAGTGCCAAGGCCGTGGGTGCAGTGATACTGCAGTGATTGCAGAGGGCCTTCAGTGCCACTTCAGGTGGACACCTTGTCCCAGCAGTGGTTGCAGTGCCCTCTGCACTGTCCCTGAATGGGGATGCAGTGCCAATGCATTGGCTGCAGTGTAACAGTAGGTGGATGCTGTATGTGTGATGGAATATGCAGCACTCACGAAGGTGGGTGGAGTCAGCCTGCAGTGATTACAGTGCACCTGTAGTGCTCCTTCAGCGGCTTGCAGTGTCCCTGCATGGTTTGCAGTGCCCGCTGCATGTTCCTAGAATGTTGTTGCAGTGCCCATGCATTGGATGCAGTGTCCCACTAGGTGGATGCAGTGTGTTACGATGGATGATGCAGTGCCCATGAAGGTGGATGCACTGATCCTGCAGTGGTTGCAGTGCCCCTTGCAGTTTCCCTGAATGTGGATGCAGTGCCCATGCATTGGATGCAGTGTCCCACAAGATTGATGCAGTATGTTCTGATGGAGGATGCAGTGGCCATGAAGGTGGATATAGTGACCCTGCAGTGGCTGCAGTGCCCTGTGCAGTTTCTGTGAATGCGCATGCAGTGCCCATGCAGTGGATGCAGTGATTGTGTGGTGATGGCAGTGCACCTGCACAGTCACTTCAGCTGGATGCACTGTGCGTGCAGTGGTTGCAGTGCCCCATGCACTGTCACTTAATGTGGATGCAGTGACCATGCATTGGCTGCAGTGTCACAGAAGGTGGATGAAGTTTGTTGTGACGGAGGATGCAGTGCTCACGAAGGTGGATGCAGTGAGCATGCTGTGATTTCAGTGGGCTTGCAGTGCATCATGAGCGGTAGGCAGTGTCCCTGCAGTGTTTGCTGTGACACCTGCATTGTCCCTGAATGTTGATGCACTGCCGATGCAGTGGATGGAGTGTCCCACAAGGTGGATGCAGTATGTTATGACGTATGATGCAGTGCCCATGAAGGGGGATGCAGTGATCATGCAGTGGTTTCAGTGCACCTGCATTGCCACTTCAGCTGGATGCAGTGTCCCTGCAGTGGTTGCAGTGCCCCTGCAGTGACCCTGATTCAGAATGCCATGCCCTTTCTGTGGATGAAGTGTCCTACAAGGAGGATGAAGTGTTTTTTGTTGAACTATGCACTGCCAATGAAGGTGGAGGCAGTGATCCTGCAATGACGTTAATGCACCTGCAGTGCCACTTCAGCTTTATCCACTGTCCCTTGCACTGTCCCTGAATGTGGATGCAATTCCTATGCAGTGGCTGCAGTGTCACAGAAGGTGGATGCAACATATTGTGATGGAGGATGCAGCGCCCAACCGTGGATGAAGTGTCCCACAAGGTGGATGCAGTATGCTATGACAGAGAATGCAGTGCCCATGAAGGTGGAGGCAGTGATCCTTCAGTGGATTAAGGGCCCCACGCAGTTTCCCTGGTGTTCGATTGCAGCGCCGAGGCAGTGGATGAAGTTTCCCACAATGTGGATGCAGTATGTTGTGACAGATGATGCAGGGCCCATGAAGGTGGATGCAGTGCCCATGCAGTGGCTGCAGTGTCAAGAGAAGTTGGATGCTGCATGTTTTGACGGAGGAGGCAATGCTCACGGAGGTGGATACAGCGAGCCTGCAGTGATTACAGTGCACCTGCAGTGAACCCTCAGCGGTATGCAGTGTCCCTGAATGGTTTGCATTGCCTGCTGTATTGTCCCAGAATGTTGCTGCAGAACCCATGCAGTGGATGCAGTGTCCCACAAGGTGGATGAAGTATGTTGTGAAGGATGATGCACTGCCCATGAAGGTGGATACAGTGATCCTGCAGTGGTTGTGGTGCCCATTGCTGTGTCCATGAATGTGGATGCAGTGCCCATGCAGTGGATTCACTGTCCCACAAGGTGGATGCAGTATGTTGTGACAGAGGATGCAGTGCCCATGAATGAGGATGCAATGATGCAGCAGTGATTTCACTGCACTTGCAGTGCCACTACAGCCGTATGCAGTGTCTCTGCAGTGGTTGCTGTGCATGCTGCAGTGTCCCAGAATGTGGATGCAGTGCCAATGCCGTGGATGCACTGTCACAGAAGGTGGGTGCAATATGTTGTGAGGGAGCATCCAGTGCCTAGGAAGGAGGATGTAGTGAGCCTGCAGTGATTGAAGTGCACCTGGATTGCCCCTTCAGCTGTATGCATTGTCCCTGCAGTGTTTGCAGTGCCCCATGCATTGTCCCTGAATTTGGATGCAGTGAACATGCAGTGCATGCAGTGTATCACAAGGTGGATGCAGTCTGTTATTACAGATGATGCAGTGCCCAGGACGGTGGACGCAATGTCCCTGCAGTGGTGGCAGTGCCCCCTGCACTGTCCCTGAATGTGGATGCAGTGCCCATGCAGTGGCTGCAGTGTCATAGAAGTTGGATTATGTATGTTTTGACGGAGGATGCAATCCTCACCAAGGTGGATAAAGCGAGACTGCTGTGATTACAGTGCACCTGCAATGAACCTTCAGCGGTATGCAGTGTCCCTGCATGGTTTTCATTCCCCACTGCATTGTCCTTGAATGGTGCTGCAGTAGCCATGCAGTGGATGCAGTGTCCCACAAGGTGTATTCAATATGTTGTGACAGATGATGCAGAGCCCATGAAGGTGGATGCAGGGATCCTGCAGTTGTTGCAGTGACCCCAGCAGTAACCCTGAAGGTGGATGCATTTCTCATGCACTGGATGCAGTGAACCTGCAATGGTTGCAGTGCCCCCTGCATTGTCCATGAATTTTGATGCAGTGCCCATGCAGTGGAAGCAAAGTCCCACAAGTTGGTTGCAGTATAATATAGCGGATGATGTAGTGCCTATGAAGTTGGATTCAGTGTCGCTGCAGTGGTTGCAGTGCCTCCTGCAATGTCTGGAAATGTGGATGCAGTGCCCATGCAGTGAATGAAGTGTCCCACAAGGTGGATGCAATATGTTGTGACAGAGGATGTAGTGCCCATGAAGGTGGATGCAGTGTCCCTGCACTTGTTGCATGGCCCCCTGCAGTTTCCCTGAATTTGGATGCACTGCTCATGCAGTGTTTGCAGTGTCCCACAAGGTGGATGCAGCATGTTGTGACAGATGATGCAGTGCCCATGAAGGAGGATGTAGTGCTGTTTCAGTGATTTCACAGTGCCTGCACTGCCACTTCTGCTGTATGCAGTGTCTCTGCAGTGGTTGCAGTGCATGCTGCAGTGGCCCAGAATGTAGAGGCAGTTCCCACGCTTTGGATGCAGTGTCACAGAAGGTGGATGCAATATGTGTGACCGAGGATCCAGTGCCAACGAAGGAGGATGCAGTGTCCCTGCAGTGGTTGCAGTTCCCCCAGCACTGTCCATGAATTTGGATGCAGTGCCCACACAGTGGCTGTAATGTCAGAGAAGTCAGATGCTGTATGTTGTGATGGAGGATGCAGAGCTCCCGAAGGTGGATAGAGAGAGCCTCAAATGATTACAGTGCAGCTGCAGTGAACCTTCAGCGGTATGCAGTCTCCCTGCATGGTTTCCATTGCCTGCTGCATTCTCCCAGAATGTTGCTTCAGTACCCATGCAGTGGATGCAGTGTCCCGACAGGGCGGTGCAGTATGTTATGACGAATGATGCAGTGCCCATTAAGGTTGATGCTGTGCGCATGCTGTGTATGCATTGTCCCACAAGGTGTATGCAAATGTTGTGAACAGATGATGCAGTGCCCATGAAGGTGGATGCGCGGATCCTGCACTGGTTCCAGTGCCTCCTGCAATGTCCAGTAAGCTGGATGCAGTGCCTATGCAGTGGATGCAGTGTCCCAAAAGGTGGATGAAGTATGTTGTCACGGAGGATGCAGTGCCCCTGAAGGTGGATGCAGTGTTCCTGCAGTGGTGGCAGTGCGCCATGCAGTTTCCCTGAGTGTGGATTGCAGTACCGAGGGAGTGGATGCAGTGTCCCACAAGGTGGATGCAGTTTGTTGTGATGGAAGATGCATTGCCCATGAAGGTGGATGCAGTGATCCTGCAGTGGTTGCGATGCCCCCTGCAGTGTCCCAGAATGTGGATGCAGTGCCCATGCCGTGGATGCAGTGTCACGGAAGGTGGATGCAATATGTTGTGACAGTGGATCTATTGCCCATGAAGGAGGATGCAGTGAGCCTGAAATGACTGCAGTGCACCTGAAGTGTCCCTTCAGCTGTATGCATTGTGCCTGCAGTGTTTGCCTTGCCCAGTGCATTGTCCCTGAATTTTGATGCAGTGTACATTCTGTGAATGCAGTGCGCCACAACGTGGATGCAGTCTGTCATGACTGATGATGCAGTGCTCATGAAGGTGGATGCAGTGTCCCTGCTGTGGTTGTGGTGCCTACTGTAGTGTCCCTGAATGTGGATGCAATGCCCATGAAGGTGGACGCAGTATTCCTGCATTGGTTGCCGAGCCACCTGCAGTTTCCCTGAATTTGGAGGCAGTGCTCATGCAGTGTATGCAATGTCCCACAAGGTGGATGGACAATGTTGTGACAGAGGATGCAGTGCCCATGAATGTGGATGCTGTGCACATGCTGTGGATGCATTGTCCCACAAGGTGTATGCGATATGTTTTGACAGAGGATGCAGTGCCCATGGAGTGGATGCACTGTCCCAGAAGGTGCATGCAGTATGCTGTGACAGAAGATGCAGTGCCCACGTAGGAGGTTGCAGTGATGCAGTGGTGATTTCACTGCACCTGCAATGTCACTTCAGCTGTCTGCAGCGTCTCTGCAGTGGTTGCAGTGCATGCTGCAGTGTCCCAGACTGTGGATGCAGTGCCCACGCTGAGGATGCAGTGTCACAGAAGGTGGATGCTATATGTTGCGAGGGAGGATCAAGTGCACACGAAGGAGGATGCAGTGAGCCTGCAGTGATTTTCAGTGCGTCTGAAGTGCCACTTCAGCTGTATTCATTGTCCCTGCAGTGTTTGCAGTGCCCCGTGCATTGTCCCTGAATTTTGATGCAGTGCCCATGCAGTGGTTGCAGTGTGCCACAAGGTGGATGCAGTCTGTTATGACGGATGATGCAGTGCCCTTGAAGGTGGAGGCAGTGTTCCTGCAGTGGTTGCAGGGCCTCCTGCAGTGTCCCTGAATTTGGAGGCAGTGCTCGGGCAGTGTATGCAGTGTCCCACAAGGTGGATGCAGCATGTTTTGATGGACGATGCAGTGCCCAGGATGTTGGATGCAGTGATCCTGCAAAGATAGCACTGTGCCTGCAGTGCCACTTCAGCTGGATGCTGTGCTCCTGCTGAGGTTGGAGTGCACCCTGCACCTTCCCTGAATGTGGATTCAGAGGCCATGCCGTGGCTTCAGTGTCACCGAAGGTGGATGCACTACATTGATACGGAGATGCAGTGCTCACGAACGTGGATGCAGCATGTTGTGACATAGGATACAGTGCCCATGAAGGTGGATGCAGTGATCCTGCAATGTGGGCAGTTCCCCATGCAGTTTCCCTGATTGTGGATTGCAACGCCGAGGCAATGCATGCAGTGTCAAAAAGGTGGATGCAGTATGCTGTGACAGACGATGCAGTGCCCATGAAGGAGGATGCAGTGATGCAGCGGTGATTTCACTGCACCTGCAGTGCCACTTCATCTGTATGCAGTGTCTCTGCCGTGGTTGCAGTGCATGCTGCGGTGTCCCAGAATGTGGATGCAGTGCCCAGGTCGTGGATGCAGTTTTACAGAAGGTGGATGCAATATGTTGTGATGGAGGATCCAGTGCCCACGAAGGAGAAGGCAGTGAGCCTGCAGTGATTGCAATGCGTCTGAAGTGCCCCTTCAGCTGTATGCATTGTCCCTGCAGAATTTCCAGTGCCCCATGCAGTGTCCCTGAATTTTGATGCAGTGCCCATGCAGTGGATGCAGTGTGCCACAAGGTGGATGCAGTCTGTTACGATGGATGCTGCAGTGCCCATCAGGGTGGAGACAGTGTCCATGCAGTGGTGGCAGTGCTCCCTGCACTGTCCCTGAATGTGGATGCAGTGCCCATGCAATGGCTGCAGTGTCAAAAATGTCAGATGCTGTATGTTGTGATGGAGGATGCAATGCTCACAAAGGTGGATACAGTGGGCCTGAGTGATTACAGTGAACCTGCAGTGACACGTCAGCGGTATGCAGTGCCCCTGCATGGTTTGCATTGCCCGCTGCATTGTCCCAGAATGTTGCTGCGGTACCCATGCAGTGGATGCAGTGTCCCACAAGGTGGGTGCAGTATGTTATGACGGATGATGCAGTGCCCATGAAGGTGGATGCTGTGCACATGCTGTGGATGCATTGTCCCACAAGCTGTATGCAATATGTTGTGACCGATGATGCAGTGCCCATGAAGGTGGCTGCACTGATCCTGCAGTGGTTGCAGTGACTGGTGCAGTTTCCCTGAATGTAGATGCACTGCTCCTGCAATGGATGCATTGAACCTGCAGTGGTTGCAGTGCCCCCTGCATTGTCCCTGAATTTTGATGCAGTTTCCATGCAGTGGATACAGAGTCCCACACGTTGGAATCAGTATGATATGACTGATGATGTAGTGCCCATGAAGTTGGATGCAGTGTCACTGCAGTGGTTGCAGTGGCTCCTGAAATGTCTGGTAATGTGGATGCAGTGCCAATGCAGTGGATGAAGTGTCCCACAAAGTGGATGCAGTATGTTGTGACGGAGGATGCAGTACCCATGAAGGTGGATGCAGTGTTGCTGCAGAGGTTGCAGTGCCTCCTGCAATGTCTGGCAAGGTGGAGGCAGTGCCCATGCGGTGGATGCAGTGTCCCACCAGGTGAATGAAGTATGTTGTCATGGAGGATGCAATGCCCATGAAGGTGGATGCAGTGATCCTACAGTGGTTGCAGGGCCCCCTGCAGTGTCCCTGAATTTGGAGGCAGTGCTCCTGTAGTGTATTCAGTTTCCCACAAGGTGGATGCAGCATGTTTTGACGGAGGATACAATTACCAGGATGTTGCATGCAGTGATCCTGCAGTGATTGCATTGTGCCTGCAGTCCTACTTCAGCTGGACGCAGTGCCCCTGCTGAGGTTGGAGTGCACCCTGCGCCTTCCCTAATGTGGATTCAGTGGCCATGCAGTGGCTTCATTGTCACCGAAGGTGGATGCAGTACATTGTGACAGAGGATGCAGTGCTCACGAAGGTGGATGCAGCATGTTGTGACGTAGGATGCAGTGCCCATGAAGGTGGATGCAGTGATCCTTCAGTGGTTGCGGTGCCCACTGCATTGTCCCAGAATGTTGCTGTAGTGCCCATGGAGTGTATGCAGTGTCCCTCAAGGTGGACGCAGTATGCACTTAGGGATGATGCAGTGCCCATGAAGGTGGATTGTGTGTGCATGCAGTGGATGCATTGTCCCACAAGGTGTAAGCAGCACTTTGTGAGAGAGGATGCAGTGGACATGAAGGTGGATGCACTGATCCTGCCGTGTTTTCATTGCCCCATGCGGTTTCCCTGAATGTGGAGGCAGTGCCCATGCATTGGATGCAGTTTCCCACGAGGTGAATTCAGGATTTTCTGATGGAGGATGCAGTGCCCATGAATGTTGATGCAGTGATCCTGCAGTGGTTGCAGTGCCCTCTGCAGTTTCCCTGAATGTGGTTGCAGTGCCCATGCAGAGTTTGCAGTGACCCTGTACAGATAGCAGTGGGCATGCAGTGCCACGTCAGCTGGATTCAGTGTCACTGCAGTGGCTGCAGTGCCTCCTGCATTGTCCCTGAATGTGGATGCAGTGACCATGCAGTGGCTGCTGTGTGAAAGAAGGTGAATGCAATATGTTGTGAAAGAGGATGCAGTGATCACGAAGGTGAATGCAGTGCCCAGGCAGTGGATGCATTGTCCCACCAGGGGGATGTAGTGTGAATTGACAGAGAATGCAGTGCCCATGAAGGTGGAGGCAGTGATCCTGCAGTGATTGCATTGCCCCATGCAGTTTCCATGAATATGGCTTGCATTGCCGAGGCAGTCGATGCAGTGTCCCACAAGGTGGATGCATTATGTTGTGCCGGAGGGTGCAGTGCCCATGAAGGAGGTTGCAGTGATCCTGCAGTTGTTGCAGTGCTGACTGCCGTGCCCCAGGATCTGGCTGTAGTGCCCATGAATGTGGATGCAGTGATCCTGCAGGGATCACAGTGCACCTTCAGTGCCCTTCAGCTGGATGCAGTGTCTCTGCAGAGGTTGCAGTGCCCCCTTCACTGTCCCTGAATGTGAATGAAGTGCCCGTGCAATGGCTGAAGTGTCACAGAAATTGGATGCAGTAAGTTGTGATGGAGGATGCAGTGCTCACGAAGAGGAATGCAGTGAGCCTACATTGCTTACAGTGCGCCTGCTGTGCTCCTTCAGCAGTATGCAGTGTCCCTGCATGGTTTGCAGCGCCCCTGCATTGTCCCTGAATGTTGCTGCAGTGCCCATGCAGTGGAGGCAGTGTCCCAAAGGGTGGATGCAGTATGTTGTGGTGCAGGATGCAGTGACCATGAAGGTAGATGCAGTGTTCCTGCAGTGGATGCAGGGCCCCAGCAGTTTCCCTGAGTTTGCATGCAGTGTATGCAGTGTCCCACAAGGTGGATGAAGCATGTTTTGACGGAGGATGCAGTGCCCAGGTTGTTGGATTCAGTGATCCTGTGGTGATTTCAGTGTGCCTGCAGTGCCACTTCAGCTGGATGCAGTGTCCCTGCTGTGGTTGCAGTGCACTCGGCACCTTCCATGAATGTGGATGCAGTGCCCATGCAGTGGCTTCAGTGTCATCGAAAGTGGATGCAGTATATTGTGATGGAGGATGCAGTGCACACGAAGGTTAAAGCAGTGAACCTGCAGTGATTACACTGCTCCTGCAGTGCTCCTTCAGTGTTATGCAGTGTCCCTGTTTGGTTTGCATTGCCCCCTGCATTATCCCAGAATGTGGCTGCAGTGACCATGCAGTGCATGCAGTGTCCCTCAAGGTGGATGCAGTATGCTCTTACGGATGCTGCAGTGCCCATGAAGGTGGATGCTGTGCGCATGCAGTGGATGCATTTTCCCACAAGGTGTAAGCAGCACGTTTTGAGAGAGGATGCAGTTCCCATGAAGGTGGATGCACTGATCCTGCAGTGTTTGCATTGCCCCTTGTCATTTCCGTGAATGTGGATGCAGTGCCCCTGCATTGGATGCAGTTTCCCACGAGGTGAATGCAGTATTTTCTGATGGAGGATGCAGTGCCCATGAATGTTGATGCAGTTATCCTGCAGTGGTACAGTGGCTCCTGCAGTTTCCCTGAATGTGGTTGCCATGCCCATGCAGAGGATGCAGTGACCCTGTGCTGATAGCAGTGGGCTTGCAGTGCCACTTCAGCTGGATGCAGTGACCCTGCCGTGGTTGCAGTGTCCCCCGAACTGTCCCTGAATGTGTATGCAGTGCCAATGCAGTGGCTTCAGTGTCCCACAAGGTGAATGCAGTATGTTGTGACAGAGGATTCAGTGCTTATGAAGGTGGAATCCATGATCCGGCAGTGTTGGCAGTGCCCCATGCTGTTTCCTGAATGTCTATTGCAGTGGCGAGGCAGTGGATGCAGTGTCCCACAAGGTGGATGCAGTATGTTTTGACGGAAGAGGCAGTGCACATGAAGGTGGATGTAGTGATCCTGCAGGGATTACAGTGCGCCTGCAGGGCCTTTTCAGCTGGATGCTGTGACCCTGCAGTGGTTGCAGCGCCCCCTGCATTTTCCCTGAATGTGGATGCAGTGACCATGCAGTGGCTGCAGTGTGAAAGAAGGTGAATGCAATATGTTGTGACAGAGGATGCAGTGCTCACGAAGGTGGTTGCAGTGCCCAGGCAGTGGATGCATTGTCCCACCATTGGATGCATTATGAATTGACAGAGAATGCAGTGCCCATGAAGGTGGATGCAGTGATCCTGCAGAGGTTGCATTGCCCCATGCAGTTTCCATGAATATGGCTTGCATTGTGGAGGCAGTGGATGCATTATGTTGTGACGGAGGATACTGTGCCCATGAAGGTTGATGCAGTGATCCTGCAGTTGTTGCGTTGCTGACTGCCATGTCCCAGTATGTGGCTGCAGTGCCCATGAAGGTGGATGCAGTGATCCTGCAGGGATTGCAGTGCCACTTCACCTGGATGCAGTGTCTCTGCAGTGGTTGAAGTGCCCCCTGCACTGTCCCTGAATGTGGAGGCACCACCCATACAGTTGATGCAGTGTCTCAAAGGTAGATGCAGTATGTTGTGACCAAGGATGCAGTGCCCATTAAGGAGTTTGCAGTGATCCTCTGGTGATTTCAGTGCACTTGCAGTGCGACTTCAGCTGGATGCAGTGCCCATGCATTGGATGCAGTGACACGCTAGGTGAATGCAGTATGTTCTGATGGAGGATGTAGTGCTGATGAAGGAGGATGCAGTGATGCAGTGGTGATATTTCTGCACCTGCCATGCCACTTCTCCTGGATGCAGTGTCTCATCATTGGTTGCAGTACATGTTGCAGTGCCCCAGGATGTGGATGCAGTGCCCACGCCATGGATGCAGTGTCTCAGAAGTTGGAGGCAATATGTTGTGACAGAGGATGCATTGCCCATGAAGGTGGATGCAGTGTTGCTGCAGTGATTGCAGTGCATTCTGCAATGTCAAGTAAGGTGGATGCAGTGTCCATGAAGTGGCTTCAGTGTCAACCAAGGTGGATGCAGTATGTTGTGACAGATGATGCAGTGCCCATGAAGGTGGATGCTGTGCACAAGCTGTGGATGCCTTGCATGACAAGGTGTACACAATATGTTGTGACAGATGATGCAGTGCCCTTAAAGATGGATTCACTGATCCTGCAGTGGTTGCTGTGCCCCCTGCAGTTTCCCTGAATTTGGATGCAGTGCACATGCAGTGGATGCAGTGTGTCACAAGGTGGATGCAGTCTGTTATGATGGATGATGCAGTGCCCATGTAGGTGGATGCAGTGACCCTGCAGTGGTGACAGTGCCCCCTGCACTGTCCCTGAATGTGGATGCCAAGCCCATGCAGTGGCTTCAGTGTTACTGAAGGTGGATGGAGGACGTTGTGACGGAGGATGCAGTGCCCAGCAAGGTGGATACAGTGATCCTGCAATGGTTGCAGTGCCTCCTGCAACGTCTGGTAAGGCGGATGCCATGCCTATGCAGTGGATGCAGTGTCCCACCAGGTGGATGCAGTATGTTGTGACTGAGGATGCAGTGCCCATGAAGTTGGATGCAGTGATCCTGCAATGGGTGCACTCCCCTCTGCAGAATCCATGAATGTGGCTGCAGTGTTCATGCATTCTCTGCAGTGTCAGAGAAGTAGGATGCTGTATGTTGTGACGGAGGATGCAATGTTCACGAAGAAGAATACAGCATGCCTGATGTGATTAGAATGCACCTGCAGTGAAAGATGAGCGTTATGCAGTGTCCCTGCATGGCTTGCATTGCCCGCTGCATTGTCCCCGAATGTTGCTGCAGTACCCATGCAGTGGATGCAGTGTCTCACCAGGTGGATGCAGTATGTTATGACAGATGATGCAGTGCCCATGAAGCTGGATGCAGTGATCCTGCAGTTGTTTTGCTGCCCACTGCTGTATGCCTGATGTGGATGCACTGCCCATGAAATGGATGGCGTGATCCTGCGGTGATTACAGTTCTACTGCAGTGCCACTTCTGTTGTATGCACTGTCTCTGCAGTAGTAGCAGTGTTCCCTGCACTGTCCCTGAATGTGGATGCAGTGCCAATGGATTGGAGGCACTGTCCCACAAGGTGGTTGCAGTATGTTGTGATGGAGGATCCAGTGCACATGAAGGTGGATGCAGTGTTGCTGCAGTGATGGCAATGCCTCCTGCAATATCCAGTAAGGTGGATGCAGTGCCCATGTAGTGGATGCAGTGTCCCACAAGGTGGATGCACTATGTTGTCACGGAGGATGAAGTGCCCATAAGCTGCATACAGTGATCCTGCTGTGGTTGCAGTGCGCGCCTGCATGGCCCGTGAATCTGGATGCAGTGCACATGCATTGAATGCCATTTCCCAAAAGGTGAATGCTCTATGTTGTGACGGAGGATTCAGTGCCCATGAAGGTGGATGCAGTGATCCTGCAGTGGTTGCAGTGTTCCCTGCAGTTTCCTGAATGGGGATGCAGTGCCCATGCAGTAGATGCAGTGATGGTGTGGTTATTGCAGTGTGACTGAAGTGCCAGTTGAGTTGGATGCAGTGATCTTGCAGGGATAGCAGTGCGCCTGCAGTGCCACTTCAGCTTTTTGTAGTTTCCCTTGCACTGTCCCAGAATGTGGATGCAGTGCCCTTGCAGGGGCTGCAGTGTAACATAAGGTGGATGCAGTATGTTGTGATGGATGATGCAGTGCCCATGAACGTGGATACAATGAGCCTGCAGTGATTGCAGTGCATGGGCAGTGCGCCTGCAGCTGCCTGCAGTGTCTCTGCAGTGGTTGCAGTGCCCCCTGCACTGTCCCTGAATGTGCATGCGGTGCCCATGCAATGGCTGCAGTGTCACAGACGGTAGATGCAGTAGGTTCTCACTGAGGATGCAGTGCCCATGAAAGTGGATGCAGTGATCCTGCACTGGTTGTAGTTCCCATGCTGTGTCCGTGAATGGGAATGTCCTGCCCGTGCATTGGATGCAGAGTCCCACAGGGCGGATGAAGTGTTTTGTGTTGTGGAAACCACAGCCCATGAAGGTGGATGCAGTGTGCCTGCAGTGTCTCTTCAGCTGATGAGGTGCCCCTGCAGTGGTTGAAGTCCCCCCTCCACTGTCTCTCACTGTGGATGCAGTGATCCTGCAGTGGATGTATTGCCCCATGCCGTTTACCAGAATTTGGATTACAGTGCTGAGGCAGTGTTTGCAGTTTCCCACAAGGTGGATGCAGTGCCACCTGCACTGTCCCTAATGTGGATGCAGTGCCCATGCAATGGATGCAGCGTCCCACAAGGTGGATGAAGTATGTATTGACAGAGGATGCAGTGCTCATGAATTTGGATGCAATGATCCCACAGTGGATGCAGTGCCCCATGCAGTTTCCCTGAAGTCAGATTGCAGTGCCGAGGCAGTGGATGCAGTCTCCCACTAGGTGGATGCAGTATGCTGTGAAGGAGGATGCAGTGCCAATGAAGCTGGAAGCAGTGATCCTGCAGTGATTGCAGTGACCACTGCAGTGTCTCTGAATGTGGCTAGAGTGACCATGCAGGGGATGCAGTGTCACAGAAGGTAGATGCTCTATGTTGTGACGGATGAAGAAGGGCCCATAAAGGTGGATGCAGTGATTGTGCCGTGGTTGCAGTCCACCCTGCAGTGTCCCTGAATGAGAATTCCGTGTCTTTGCTGTGGAAGCAGTTTCCCACAAGATGGATGAAGTGTTTAATGTTGTTGTATGCACTGCCCATGAAAGTTTGTGCAGTGATACTGCAGTGGTTGCAGTGCCACCTGCAATGTGTGGGACTGTGGATGTGGTGCCCATACGGTGGATACAGTGTCCCACAAGGTGGATGCAGTATGCTGTGTCAGAGGATGCACTGCCCATGAAGGTGGATGCAGTGATGCTGCAGTGGTTGAAGTGCCACCTGCATTGTCCCGGAATGTGGATGCAGTACCCATGCAGTGGATGAAGTGATCCTGCAGTTGTTGCAGTGCCCCCTGCAGTTTCCCTGAGTCTGGTTTCATTGACAATGCAGTTGGTGCAGTGATACTGCGGTGATTGGAGGTCCAGCAATGCCACTTCAGGTGGAAACATTGTCCCTGCAGTGGTTTCCGTGCCCTCTGCATTGTCCCTGAATGTGGATGCAGTGCCCATGCAGTGGATGCACTGTCCCACAAGGTGGATGCCATATGTTGAGACAGAGGATGTAGTGCCCATGAAGGAAGATGCAGTGATGCAGTGGTGATTTCACTGTGCCTGCAGTTCCAATTCAGCTGTATGCAGTGTCTCTGCAGTGGTTGCAGTGCATGCTGCAGTGTCCCAGAATGTGGATGCAGTGCCCACGCTGTGGATTCAGTGTCACAGAAGGTGGATACAATATGTTGTGACGGAGGATCTAGTGCCCACGAAGGAGGATACAGTGAGGCTGCAGTGATTGTAGTGCGCCTGAAGTGCCCTTTCAGCTGTATGCATTGTCCCTGCAGTGGTTGTGTGCCCTATGTATTGTCCCTGAATTTTGATGCAGTGCACATGCAGTGGATGCAGCGTTCCTCAAGGTGGATGCAGTCTGTTATGACGGATGATGCAGTGCCCATGAAGGTAGACAGTGTCTCTGAAGTGGTGGCAGTGCCCCTGCTCTCTCCCTGAATGTGGATGCAGTGCCCATGCACTGGCTGCAGTGTCAGAGAAGTTGGATGCTGTGTGTTGTGACAGAGGATGCAATGCTCATGAAGCTGGCTACAGTGAGCCTGCAGTGATTACAGTGCAACTACAGTGAACCTTCAGCTGTATGAATTGTCCATGCTTGGTTTGCATTGCCTGCTGCATTGTCCCAGAATGTTGCTGCAGTACCCATGCAGTGGATGCAGTGTCCCACAAGGTGGATGCAGTACCTTGTGACGTAGGATGCAGTACCCATGATGGTGGATGCAGTGTTGCTGCAGTGGTTGCAGTGCATCCTGCAATGTCCAGTAAGCTGAATGAAGTGCCCATGCCAGGGATGCAGTGTCCCACCAGGTGGATGCAGTATGTTGTCACTGAGTACGAAGTGCCCATGAAGGTGGATGCAGTGTTCCTGCAGTGGTTGCAGGGCCCCCTGCAGTTTCCCTGAATTTGCAGTCAGTGCTCATGCAGTGTATGCAGTGTCCCAAAAGGTGGATGAAGCATGTTGTGACGGAGGATGTTGGATGCACTGATCCTTCAGTGGTTACAGTGCCCAATGCAGTTTCCCTGTATGTGGATGCAGTACTCATGCACTGCATGCTGTGAACCTGCAGTGGTGGCAGTGGCCCCTGCATTGTCCCAGAATGTTGCTGCAGTGCCCGAGGAGGATGCAGTGTCCCAAAAGTGGATGCAGCATGTTGTGACAGAGGATGCAGTGCCCAGGTTGTTGGATGCAGTGAACCTGCGGTGATTTCGGTGTGCCTGCAGTGCCACTTCAGCTGGCTGCAGTGTCCCTGCTGTGCTTGCAGTGCACCCTGCAACTTCTCTGAATGTGGATTCAGTGCACATGCGGTGGCTTCGGTGTCACAGAAGGTGGATGCCATGAGTTGCGACGGAGGATGCAGTGCTCACGAAGGTGGATGCTGCATGTTATGCCGTAGGATGCAGTGCCCATGAAGGTGGATGCAGTGATCCTGCAGTGGTGGCAGTGCCCACTGAAGTGTCCCTGAGTGTGGATGCAGTGCCCATGCAGTGGATGCAGTGTCCCACAAGGTTTATGAAGTATGTTGTGACAGAAGATGCAGTGCCAATGAAGGAGGATGCAGTGATGCAGTGGTGATTTCACTGCACCTGCAGTGCCACTTCAGCTGTATGAAGTGTCTCATCGTTTGTTGCAGTGCGTCAGGATGTGGATGCAGTGCCCACGCCATGCATGCAGTATCACAGAGGGTGGATGCAGTATGTTGTGATGGAGAATGCAGTGCCCTCAAAGGTGGATGCAGTGAGCCTGCAGCGATTGCCGTTCGCCTGCAGTATGCATTCAGCTGACTGCAGTTTCTCTTCAGTGGTTGCAGTGCCCCCTGCAGTTTCCATGAATGTGTATGCTGTGCCCATGCCTTGGATGCAGTGTTAAAGAAGGTGAATGCAATATGTTGTGATGGATGATGCAGTGCCCACGAAGTTGGATGCTGTGCCAATGCACTGGATGCAGCTTCCAACACTGTTGATGCAGTATGTTGTGATGAAGGATGCAGTGTCCATGAAGGTGGATGCAGTGATCCTGCAGTGGTTGAGGTGCCCACTACATTGTCCCTGAAAGTGGATGCAGTGCCCATGAAGTGGATGCACTGTCCCACAAGGTGGAAGCAGTATGTTGTGACAGAGGATGCAGTGCCCATGAAGGGGGATGCAGTGATACATTGGTGATTTCACAGCACCTGCAGTGCCACTTCAGCAGTTTGCAGTATCCCTGCAGTGGTGGCAGTGTCCCCTGCACTGTCCCTGAATTTGGTTGCAGTGCCCATGCAGTGGCTGCAGTGTCAGAGAACTTGGATGCTGCATGTTGTAGCAGAGGATGCAGTGCCTATGAAGGAGGATGCAGTGATGCAGCAGTGATTTCACTGCGCCTGAGGTGCCACTTCAGCTGGATGCAGTGTCTCTGCAGTGGTTGCAGTGCCCCCTGCACTGTCCCTGAATGTGGATGCTGTACTCATTCAATGACTTCACTGTCAAAGACAGTGCATGCAGTAGGTTGTGACGGAGGATGCAGTGCTCAATAAGAGGGAGGCAGTGAGCCTGCAGTGATTACAGTGCACCTTCAGTGGTCCTTCAGCAGTATGCAGTGTCCCTGCATGGTTTGCAGTGCCCCTGCACTGTCCCTGAATGTTGCTGCAGTGCCCATGAGGTGGATGCAGTGTCCCACAATGTGCATGTAGTATGTTGTGACGGAGGATGCAGTGCCCATGAAGGTGGATGCAGTGTCCCTGCATTGGTGGCAGTGCCCCCTGCACTGTCCCTGAATGTGGATGCAGTGCCCATGCAGTGGATGTAAAGTCCCAGAAGCTGGATGCAGTATGATATGACAGATGACGTAGTTCCCATGAAGTTGGATGCAGTGTCGCTGCAGTGGTTGCAATGCCTCCTGCAATGTGCGGTAACGTCGATGTAGTGATCATGCAGTGGATGCAGTGCCCCAAATATGGATGCAGTATGTTGTGACCAAGGATCCCGTGCCCATGAAGGAGGTTGCAGTCATCCTGTGGTGAATTCTGTGCACTTGCAGTGCCTCTTCAGCCGGATGTAGTGCACGTGCATTGGATGCATTGACACGCTAGGTGATTGCAGTATGTTCAGACGGATTATGCAGTGCCCATGAAGGTGGATGCAGTGATCCTGCAATGGTGGCAGTGCCCAATGCAGTTTCCCTGAGTGTGGATTGCAGTGCCGAGGCAGTGTATGCCGTGTCCCACAAGGTGGATGCAACATGTTGTGATGGAGTATGCAGTGCTCAGGATGCTGGATGCAGTGATTCTGTGGTGATTTCAGTGGTACTGCAGTGCCACTTCAGCTGTATTCAGTGTCCCTGCTGTGGTTGCACTGCACCCTGCACATTCCCTGTATGTGGATTCAGTGCCCATGAAGTGGCTTCAGTGTCACCAAAGGTGGATGCAGTACATTGTGACGGAGGATGCAGTGCTCTTGAAGGTGGATGCAGCATCTTGTGACGTAGGATGCAGTGCCCATGAAGGTGGATGCAGTGATTCTGCAATGGTTGCAGTGCCTCCTGCAGTTTCCCTGAATGTGGATGCAGTGCTCAAGCACTGGATGCAGTGAACCTGAAGTGGTTGCAGTCCCCTCTGCATTGTCCCTGAATTTTGATGCAGTGCCCATTCAGTGGAGGCAAAGTCCACAAGGTGGATGCAGTATGATGTGAGGGATGATGTAGTGCCCATGAAGTTGGATGCAGTGTCTCTGCAATAGTTGAAGAGCCTCCTGAAATGTCTGGAAATGTGGATGCAGTGCCCATGCAGTGGATGAAGTTTGCCACAAGGTGGATGCAGTATGATGTGATGGAGGATGCAGTGCTCACGAAGAGTGATGCAGTGAGCCTGCAGTGATTACAGTGCACCAGCAGTGCTCCTTCAGCAGTATGCAGTGTCCCTGCATGGTTTGCAGTGCCCCTGCATTGTCCCTGACTGTTGCTGCAGTGGCCATGCAGTGGATGCAGTGTCCCACAAGGTGGATGCAGTACATTGTGACGGATGATGCAGTGCCCATGAAGGTGGATGCAGTGATCCTGCAATGGTGGCAGTGCCCCATCCAGTTTCCCTGAGTGTGGATTGCAGTGCTGAGGCATTGGATCCAGTGTCCCACAAGCTGGATGCAGTATGTTGTGACGGATGTTGCAGTGCCCATGAAGGTGGATTCAGTGATCCTGCAGTGGTTGCGGTGCACACTGAAGTGTCCCAGAATGTGCACGCAGTGACCATGCAGTGGATGCACTGCCTCACAAGGTGGATGCAGTAGGTTGTGACAGTGGATGCAGTGTTCATGAAGTTCGATGCAGTGATCTTGCAGTGTTTACAGTGCCTGCTGCAGTGTCCCTGAATATGGATGCAATGCCCATGCAGTGGATCAAGTGTCCAAAAGGTGGATGCAGTATGTTGTGACCAAGGAGGCAGTGCCCATGAAGGAGGTTCCAGTGATCCTGTGGTGATTTCAGTGTGCTTGCAGTGCCACATCAATAAGATGCCATGCCCGGGTATTGGATGCAGTGAGATGCTAGATGAATGTAGTTGTTCTGACACAGGATGCAGTGTCCATGAAGATGGATGCAGTGATCCAGTGTGTATTACAGTGCGCCTGCAGTGCCACTTCACCTGGATGCAGTGTCTCTGCAGTGCTTGCAGAGCCCCCTGCATTTTCCCTGAATCTGGATGCAGTGACCATGCAGTGGATGCAGTGTGCCACAAGGTGGATGCAGTCTGTTATGATGGATGATGCAGTGCCGATGAAGGTGGATCCAATGTTCCTGCAGTGGTGGCAGTGCCCCCTGCACTGTCCCTGAATGTTGATGGAGTGCCCATGCCTTGGCTTCAGTGTCAGAGAAGTCGGATGCTGTATGTTGTGATGGAGGATGCAATGCTCACGTAGGAGGATTCAGGGAGCCTGCAGTGATTACAGTGAAACTGCAGTGAACCTTCAGCGGTATGCAGTGTCCCTGCATTGTTCACATTGCCCGCTGCATTGTCCCAGAATGTTGCTGCAGTACCCATGCAGTGGATGCATTGTCCCACAAGGTGTATGCAATATGTTGTGACATATGATGCAATGCCCATGAAGGTGGATGTACGGATCCTACAGTGGTTGCAGTGCCCCCTGCAGATTCCCTTAATGTGGATGCAGTGCTCCTGATCTGGATGCAGTGAACCTGCAGTGGTTGCAGTGCCCCCTGCAGATTCCCATAATGTGGATGCAGTGAACCTGCAGTGGTTGCAGTGCCCCCAGCATTGTCCCTGAATTTTGATGCAGTGCCCATGCAGTGGATGCAAAGTCCCATAAGTTGAATGCAGTGTGATATGACGGATGATGTAGTGCCCATGAATTTGGATGCAGTCTCGCTGTAGTGGTTGCAGTGTCTCCTGAAATGTCCGCTAATGTGGATGCAGTGCCCATGCAGTGGCTGAAGTGTCCCACCAGGTGGATGCAGTATGTTGTCACGGAGGATGCAGTGCCCATGAACGTGGATGCATGTTCCTGCAGTGGTTGCAGGGCCCCTGCAGTTTCCCTGAATGTGGATGCAGTTCTCATGCACTGGATTCAGTGAACCTGCCGTGGTTGCAGTGCCCCCTGCATTTTCCCTGAACTTTGATGCAGTGCCCAGGCAGTGGATGCAAAGTCCCACAAGTTGGATGCAGTATGATATGACGGATGATGTAGTGCCCATGAAGTTGGATGCAGTGTCGCTGTAGTGTTTGCAGTGCCTCCTGAAATCTCCAGTAATGTGGATTCAGTGCCCATGCAGTGGCTGCAGTGTCAGAGAAGTCGGATGCTGTATGTTGTGACAGAAGATGCAATGCTCACGAAGGTAGATAGAGCGAGGGTGCAGTGATTACAGTGCACCTGCAGTGAACCTTCAGTGATATGCAGTGTCCTGCATGGTTTGCATTGCCCGCTGCATTGTCCCAGAATGTTGCTGCAGTACCCATGCAGTGGATGCAGTGTCCCACAAGGTGGATGCAGTATGGTATGACGGATGATGCAGTGCCCATGAAGGTGGATGCTGTACGCATGCTGTGGATGCATTGTCCCAGAAGGTGTATGCAGGGTGTTGTGACGGAAGATGCAGTGCCCATGAAGGTGGATGCAGTGATCTTGCGGTCCTTGTTGTGCCCACTGCAGTGTCCCTGAATGTGGATGCAGTGCCGATGCATTGGATGCACTGTCCCACAATGTGGTTGCAGTATGTTGTGACGGGATATGCAGTGCCCATGAAGGTGGATGCAGTGATCGTGTGGTGATTACAGTGCACCTGCAGTGACACTTCAGCTGGAGGCATTGTCCCTGCAGTGGGTGGCAGTGACCCCTGCAGTGTCCCTGATTCAGAATGCCGTGCCCTTTCTGTGGATGCAGTGTCCAACAAGGCAGATGAAGTGTTTTGTGTTGTAGTATGCACTGCCCATGATGGTGGATGCAGTGATGCTGCAGGGATGGCAGTGCGCCTGCAGTGCCACTTCAGCTTTATGCAGAGTCTGCTGCACTGTCCCTGAATGTGGATGCAGTGCCCATGCAGTGGCTGCAGTGTCAGAGAAGTTGGATGCTGTATGTGGTGACACAGGATGCAATGGTCACGAAGGTGGATACAGCGAGGCAGCAGTGAATACAGTGCACTTGCAGTGAAACTTCAGCAGTATGCAGTATCCCTGCATGGTTTGCATTTCCCGCTGCCCTGTTCCAGAATGTTGCCTGAGTACCCAAGCAGTGGAAGAAGTGTCCCACAAGGTGGATGCAGTATGTTATGATGGATGATGCAGTGCCCATGAAGGTGGATGCTGTGCACATGCTGTGGATGCATTGTCCCAAAAGGTGTATGCAATGTGTTGTGAGAGAGGATGGAGTGCCCATGAATGTGGATGCATGGATCCTACAGTGGTTGCAGTGCCCCCTGCACTTTCCCTGAATGTGGATGCAGTGCTCATGCACTGGATGCAGTGAAACTACAGTGGTTGCAGGGCCCCAGGCATTGACCCTGAATTTTGATGCAGTGCCCGTGCAGTGGATGAAAAGTCCCACAAGTTGGATGTAGTATGATATGACGGATGATCTAGTGACCATGAGTTTGGATGCAGTGTCACTTCAGTGGTTGCAGTGCCTCTGGAAATGACCGGTAATGTATATGCAGTGCCCATACAGTTGATGTCATGTCCCAACAGGTGGATGCAGTATGTTGTCAAGGAGGATGCAGGGCCCATGATTTTGGAAGAAGTGTTGCTGCAGTGGTTGCAGTGCCTCCTGCAATGTCTGGTAAGTTGGATGCAGTGCCCATGCAGTGGATGCAGTGTCCCAACAGGTGGATTCAGTATCTTGTGACGGAGGATGCAGTGCGAATGCAGTGGTTGCAGCGTCCCACCAGGTGGATGCAGCATGTTGTCACGGAGGATGAAGTGCCCATGAAGGTGCATGCAGTGTTCCTTCAGAGGTTGCAGGGCCCCCTGCAGTCTGCATGAATTTGGAGGCAGTGCTCAGGCAGTGTATGCAGTGTCCCACAAGGTGGATACAGCATGTTGTGACTGAGGATGCAGTGCTCAGGATGTTGGATGCAGTGATCCTGCGGTGTTATCTTTGTGCCTGCAGTGCCACTTCAGCTGGAGGCAGTGTCTCTGCTGTGGTCGCAGTGCACCCGCACCTTTGCTGAATGTGGGTTCATTGCCCATGCAGTGGCTTCAGTGTCACCGAAGGTGGATGTAGTACATTGTGAAGGAGGATGCAGTGCTCACGATGGTGTATGCAGAATGTTATGCCGTAGGATGCAGTGCCCATGAAGGGGGATGCAGTGATCCTGCCATGGTAGCGGTGGCCACTGCACTGTCCCCGAATGTGGATGCAGTGCCCATGCATTGGATGCACTGTGCCACAATGTTGGTGCAATATGTTGTGACAGAGGATGCAGTGCCCATGGAGGAGGATGCAGTGATGGAGCGGTGATTTCACTGCACATGCAGTGCCACATCAGCTGTATGCAGTGTCTCTGCAGTGGTTGCAGTGCATGCTTGTGTCCCAGAAGGTGGATGCAGTGCCCACACCGTGGGTGCAGTGTCACAGAAGGTGGATGCAATATGTTTTGACGGAGGATCCAGTGCCCATGAAGGTGGATACTTTGCACATGCTGTGGATGCATTGTCCCACAATGTGTATGCAATATGTTGTGACATATTTTGCATTGCCCATGAAGATGGATGCACTGATCCTGCAGTGGTTGCAGTGCCCCCTGAAGTTTCCCTGAATGTTGAGGCAGTGCTCATGAACTGGATGCAGTGAACCTGCAGTGGTGGCAGTGACCCCTGCATTGTCCGTGAATTTTGATGCCGTGCCCATGCTGTGGATGAAAAGTCCCATAAATTGGATGCAGTATAATATGACGGATGATGTAGTTCCCATGAAGTTGGATGCATTGTCGCTGCAGTGGTTGCAGTGACTCCTGAACTGCCTGGTAATGTGGATGCAGTGCCCATGCAGTGGATGAAATGTCCTACAATGTGGATGCAGTACGATGTGACAGAGAATGCAGTGCCCATGAAGGTGGATGCAGTGATCCTGCAGTGGTTGCGTTGCCCACTGCAGTGTCCCTGAATGCAGATGCAGTGCCCATGCAGTGGATGCACTTTCCCACAAGGTGGATGCAGCATGTTATGACGAATGATGCAGTGCCCATAAAGGTGGATGCTGTGCGCATTATTTGGATGCATTGTCCCACAAGATGCATGCAGTATGTTGTGACAGATGATTCAGTGTGCATAAAGTTGGATGCACTGATCCTGCAGTGGTGGCAGTGCCCCTGCACTGTCCCTGAATGTGGATGCAGTGCCCCTGCATTGGCAGCCCTGTCAGAGAAGTCAGATGCTCTGTGTTTTGATGGAGGATGCAATGCTCATGAAGGATGATACAGTGAGCCTGCAGTGGTTACATTGCACCTGCAGTGAACCTTCAGCGGTATGCAGTCTCCCTGCATGGTTTGCATTGCCTGCTGCATTGTCTCAGAATGTTGCTGCAGTACCCATGCAATGGATGCAGTGTCCCACATTGTGAATGCAGTATGTCGTGACATAGGATGCAGTGTCCATTAAGGTGGATGCATTGATCCTGCAATGGTGGCAGTGCCCCATGCAGTTTCCCTGAGTCTGGATTGCAGAGCCGAGGCAGTGGATACAGTGTTCCACAAGTTGGATGCAGCATGTTGTGCTGGAGGATGCATTGCCCAGGATGTTGGATGCAGTTATCCTGTGGTGATTTCAGTGTGCCTGCAGTGCCACTTCAGCTGGATGCAGTGTCCCTGCTGTGGTTGCAGTGCATCCTGAACATTCCCTGAATGTGGATTCAGTGCTGATGCAGTGGCTTCAGTGTCATCGAAGGTGGATGCAGCATGTTGTGATGTAGGATGCAGTGCCCATGAAGGTGGATGGAGTGATCCTGCAATTGCTTCAGTGCCCCATGCCGTTTCCCTGAGTGTGGATTGCAGTGCCGAGGCATGGATGCAGTGTCCCACAAGGTGGATGCAGTATGTTGTGACGGAAGGTGCAGTGCCCATGAAGGTGAATGCAGTGATCCTGCAGTGGTTGCGGTGCACACTGCAGTGTGCCTGAATTTGAATGCAGTACGCATGCAGTCGATGCACTGTCCCAGAAGATGGATGCAGTATGTATTTACAGAGGATGTAGTGCCCCTGAAGCAGGATGCAGTGATGCAGTGGTCATTTCACTGCGTCTGCAGTGCCACTTCAGCTGTATGCAGTGTCTCTGCAGTGGTTGCAGTGTGTGCTGTGGTGTCCCAGAATGTGGATGCAGTGCCCACGCCGTGAATGCAGTGTCACAGAAGGTGGATTCAATATCTTGTGCTGGAGGATCCAGTGCCCAAGACGGAGGATGCAGTGAGCCTGCAGTGATTGCAGTGAGCCTGAAGTGCCCCTTCAGCTGTATGCATTGTCCCTGCAGTGTTTGCAGTACCCATGCATTATCCCTGAATTTTCATGAAGTGCACATGCAGTGGATGCAGTGTGCCACAAGGTGGATGCAGTCTGTTATGACGGACTATGCAGTGCCCAGGAAGGTGGATGCAGTGTCCCTGCAGTGGTGGCAGTGCCCCCTGCACTGTCCCTGAATTTGACTGCAGTACCCAGACAGTGGATGCCTTGCCACACCTGGTGGATGCAGTATGTTTTGACATAGAATGCCATGCCCATGAATGTGGATGCAGTGATCCTGCAGTGGTTGTACTGCCCCATGCAATTTCCATGAATGTGGCTTGCAGTTCAGAGGCAGTGGGTGCAGTGTGCCACAAGATGTATGCAGTATGTTGTAACGGAGGCTGCAGTGCCCATGGAGGTTGATGCAGTGATCCTGCAGTTGTTGCGGTGTTGACTGCTGTCTCCAGGAATGTGGATACATTCCCACGAAAGTGGATGGAGTTACGCTGCAGGGATTGCAGTGCCCCCTGCACTGTCCCTGAATGTGGATGCTGTGCTCATGCAATGGCTTCACTGTCACAGAATGTGGATACAGTAGGTTGTGACGGAGATGGCAGCTCTCTAGAAGAGGGATGCAGTAAGCCTGCAGTGATTACAGTGCACCTGCAGTGCTCATTAAGCAGTATGCTGTGTCCATGCTTGGTTTTCAGTGCCCCTGCATTGTCCCTGAATGTTGCTGCAGTGCCCATGATGTGGATGCAGTGTCCCAAAACGTGGATGCAGCATGTTGTGACAGAGGATGCAGTGCCCACTATGTTGGATGCAGTGAAGCTGCGGTGATTTCAGTGTGCCTGCAGTGCCACTTCAGCTGGATGCAGTGTCGCTGCTGTGGTGGTAGTGCACCCTGCACTTTCCTTGAATGTGGATTCGGTGCCCATGCAGTGGCTTCAGTGTCACCGAAGGGGGATGCAGTATGTTATGACGGATGATGCAGTGCCCATGAAGGTGGATGCTGTGCACATGCTGTGGATGCATTGTCCCAAAGGTGTATGCAATATGTTGTGAGAGAGGATGCAGTGCCCATGAAGGTGGATGCACTGATCCTGCAGTGGATGCAGTGCCCAGTGCAGTTTGCCTGAATGTGGATGCATTACTCTTGCACTGGATGCAGTGAACCTGCAGTGGTTGCAGTGCCCCCTGCATTGTCCCTGACTTTTGATGCAGTGCCAATGCAGAGTATGAAGAGTCCCACAAGTTGGATGCAGTATGACATGACGGATGATGTAGTGCCCATGAAGTTGGATGCAGTGTCGCTGCAGTTGTTGCAGTGCCTCCTGAAGTGTCCGGTAATGTGGATGCAGTGCCCATGCAGTAGATAAAGTGTCCCACAACGTGGATGCAGTATGTTGTGACGGAGGACGCAGTGCCCATGAAGGTGGATGCAGTGTTGCTGCAGTGGTTGCAGTGCCTCCTGCAATGTCCGGTAGGATGGATGCAGTGACCATGCAGTGGATGAAGTGTCCCACCCAGTGGATTCAGTATGTTGTCATGGAGGATGCATGTCCATGAAGGTGAATGCAGTGTTGCTGAAGTGGTTGCATTGCCTCCTGCAATGTCCTGTAATGTGGATGCAGTGACCATGCGTGGTTGCAGTGTCACACCAGGTGGATGAAGCATGTTGTGACGTAGGATGCAGTGCCCATTCAGTCGTTGCGATGTCCCACCAGGTGGATGCAGCATGATTTGACGTAGGATGCAGTGCCCATGAAGGTGCATGCAGTGTTCCTGCAGTGGTTGGAGGGCCCCCTGCAGTTTCCCTGAATTTGGAGGCAGTGCTCAGGCAGTGTATGCAGTGTCCCACAATGTGGATGCAGCATGTTGTGACAGAGGATGCAGTGCCCAGGATGTTGGATGCAGTGATCCTGTGGTGATTTCATTGTGCCTGCAGTGCCACTTCCACTAGATGCAGTGTCTCTGCAGTGGTTTCAGTGCATGCTTGTGTGCCACAATGTGGATGCAGTGCTCATGCTGTGGATGCAGCGTCAAAGAAGGAGGATGCCATACATTGTGATGGAGGATCCAGTGCCCAAGGAGCAGGATGCAGTGAGCCTGCAGTGATTACAGTGTGCCTGAAGTGCCCCTTGAGCTGTATGCATTGTCCCTGCAGTGTTTGCAGTGCCCCGTGTATTGTTCCTGAATTTTGATGCAATGAATATGTAGTGGATGCAGTGTGTCACAAGGTGGATGCAGTCTGTTATGATGGAGGATGCAGTGCCCATGAAGGTTGATGCAGTGACCTTGCAGTGGTTGCAGTTTCCCACCAGGTGAATGTAGTATGTTGTCATGGAGCTTGCAGTGCTCACGCAGGTGTATGCAGCATGTTGTGATGTAGGATGCAGTGACCATGTGGGTGGATGCAGTGATGGTGCAGTGATTGTGTTGCCCACTGCAGTGTCCCTGAATGTGGATGCAGTGCACACGCAGTGTATGCAGTGTCCCACAGGGTGGATGCCACATGTTGTGATGGAGGATGCAGTGCTCAGGATGTTGGATCTAGTTATCCTGCGGTGATTTCAGTGTGCCTGGAGTGCCACTTCAGCTGGATGGAGTGTCCCTGCTGTGGTTGCAGTGCACATGCACCTTCCCTGAATGTGGATTCAGTGCCCATGCAGTGGCTTAATTGTCACCGAGGGTGGATGCAGTACGTTGTGACGGATGATTCAGTGCTCACGATGGTGGATGCAGCATGTTGTGACGTAGGATTCAGTGCCCATGAAGGTGGAAGCAGTGATCCTGCAATGGTGGCAGTGCCCCATGCAGGTTCCTGAAGTGTGGATTGCAGTGCCGAGGCATTGGATGCAGTGTCCCACAAGGTGGATGCAGTATGTTGTGACAGAGGATGCGGTGCCCATGAAGGAGGATGCAGTGATGGAGCGGTGATTTCACTGCACATACAGTGCCACATCAGCTGTATGCAGTGTCTCTGCAGTTTTTGCAGTGCATGCTTCTGTCTCAGAATGTGGTTGCAGTGCTCATGCTGTGGATGCATTGCCACAGAGGGAGGATGCAATACGTTGTGATGGAGGATCCAGTGCCCACGAAGGAGGATGCAGTGAGCCTGCAGTCATTACAGTGTGCCTGAACTGACCCTTCAGCTGTATGCATTGTCCCTGCAGTGTGTTCAGTGCCCGTGCATAGTTCCTCAATTTTGATGCAGTGCATATGCAGTGGATGCAGTGTGTCAAAAGGTGGATGCAGTCTGTTATGATGGAGGATGCAGTGCCCATGAAGGTGAATACAGTGACCTTGCAGTGGCTGCAGTGTCAGTGAAGTTGGATGCTGTATGTTGTGAGGGAGGATGCAATGCTCATGAAGGTGGATACAGTGAGCCTGCGGTGATTACAGTGCACCTGCAGTGAACGTTCAGCGGTATGCAGTGTCCCTGCATGGTTTGCATTGCCCACTGCAATGTCCCCGAATGTTGCTGCAGTACCCCTGTGGTGGATGCAGTGTCCCACAAGGTGGATGCAGTATGTTTTGACGGATGATGCAGTGCCCATGAAGGTGGATGCTGTGCACATTCTGTGGAAGCATTGTCACAAAAGGTGTGTGCAATATGTTGTGACAGATGATGCAGTGCCCATGAAGGTGGATGCACAGATCATGCAATGGTTGCAGTGCACCTGCAGTTTCCCTGAATGTGGATGCAATGCTCATGAACTGGGTGCAGTGAACCTGCAGTGGTTGCAGTGCCCCCTGCATTGTCCCTGAATTTTGATGCAGTGCCCATGCAGTGGATGCAAAGTCCCACAAGTTGGATGCAGTATGATATGACGGATGATGCAGTGCCCATGAATTTGATACAGTGTCGCTTCAGTTGTTGCTGTGCCTCCTGAAATGTCCCTTACTGTGGAGGCAGTGAACATGCAGTGGATGAAGTCTCCACAAGATGGATTCAGTATGTTGTGATGGAGGATGCAGTGCCCATGAAGGTGCTTGTGGTGATCCTGCGGTGGTTGCAGTGCCTCCTGACATTTCCGTGAATGTGGATGCAGTGTCCATGCATTGGATGCAGTGTCCCACAAGGTGAATGCAGTATATTCTGATGGAGGATGCAGTGCCCATGAAGGTGGATGCAATGTCCTTGCAGTGGTTGCACTGCCGCCTGCACTGTCCCTGAATGTGCATGCAGTGCCCATGCAATGACTGCATTGTCACAGACGGTAGATGTAGTAGGTTCTTACTGAGTATGCAGTGCCCATGAAGGAGGATGCAGTGGTACTGCACTGGTTGTAGTTCCCATGCCATGTCCATGAATGAGAATGTCATCCCCATGCATTGGATGCGGATTCCCACAAGGCGGATGAAGTGTTTTGTGTTGTAGAAAGCACAGCCCATGAAGGTGGATGCAGTGCACCTGCAGTGTCATTTAAGCTGATGGGGTGTCCCTGCAGTGGTTGCAGTGCCCCCTGCACTGTCCCTGACTGTGGATGCCGTGATCCTGCAGTGGATGTAGTGCCCCATGCAGTTTCCCAGAATTTGGATTGCAGTGCCGAGGCAGTGGTTGCAGTTTCCCACAAGGTGGATGCAGTATGTTGTGACAAATGATGCAGTGCCCATGAAGGTGGATGCAGTGATCGTGCAGTGGTTGCAGTGCCACCTGCACTGTCCCTGAAGGTGGATGCAGTGCCCATGCAATGAATGCAGCATCAAACATGGTGGATGCAGTATGTAGTGACAGAGGATGCACTGCTCATGAAGGTGGTTGCAATGATCCCACAGTGGATGCAGTGCCCCATGCAGTTTCCCTGAAGTTGGATTGCAGTGCCGAGCCAGTGGATGCAGTGTCCCACAAGGTTGATGCAGCATGCTGTGATGGAGTATGCAGTGCCCATGAAGGTGGATGCAGTGATCCTGCAGTGATTGCAGAGACTACTGCAGTGTCTCTGAATGTGGCTGCAGTGACCATGCAGTGGATGCATTGTCACCGAAGGTAGATGCTTTATGTTGTGACAGATGAATCAGGGCCCATGAAGGTGGATGCAGTGAACCTGCAGTGGTTGCCGTGCACCCTCAGTGTCCCTGAATTAGAATGCCGTGTCCCTGCTGTGGATGCAGTGTCCCATGAGGTGGATGCAGTATGTTGTGACAGAGGATGCACTGCACATGAAGGTGGATGCAGTGATGCTGCAGTGGTTGAAGTGACACCTGCATTGTCCCGGAATGTGGTTGCAGTACCCATGCAGGGGATGCAGTGATCCTGCAGTGGTTGCAGTGCCCCCTGCAGTTTCCCTGAGTCTGATTTCAGTGAAAATGCAGTGGGTGCAGTGACACTGCAGTGATTGCAGAGGGCCAGCAATGCCACTTCAGGTGGATACATTGTCCCTGCAGTGGTTGCAGTGCCCTCTGAACTGTCCCTGAATGGGGATGCAGTGCCCATGCAATGGCTGCAAGGTCACAGAAGATAGATACAGTAGGTTGTGTGGGAGGAAGCAGTGCCCATGAAGGTGGATTCAGTGATCCTGCAGTGGTTTCAGTGGCCCCTGCAGTTTCCCTGAATATGGATGCAATGCTCATACAGTGTCTACAGTGTGAAACAAGGTGGATGCAGTATGTTGTGACAGTATGCAGGGCTCACGAAGGTGGATGCAGGAGCCTGCAAAGAGTACAGTGCGCCTGCACTGCCTCTTCAACTGTATGTCATGTCCCAGCATGGTTTTCAATGCCCCCAGCATTGGCCCTGAATGGTGATGCAGTACCATGCTGTGGATGCAGTGTCCATCAAGGTGCATGCAGTATGTTACGATGGATGATGCAGTGCCCATGAAGGTGCATGCCGTGCAGGTGCATTGGATGCATTGTCCCACGGATGGATGCAGTCTGCTATGACGGATGGTGCAGTGCCCATGAAGGTGGATGCAGTGATCCTGCTGTGGTTTCAGTGTCCCCTGCTCTGTCCCTGAATGAGAATGCTGTGTCCATGCAGTGGATGCATTGTCCCAAAGGCAAATGAAGAGTTTTGTGTTGTAATATGCACTGAACATGAATGTAGATGCAGGGACACTGCAGTGATGGCAGTGCAGCTGCAGTGCCACTTCAGTGGATGCTGTGTCCCTGAAGTTGTTGCAGTACCCCCTGCACTGTCCCTGAATGTGGATGCAGTGCCCATGCAGTGGCTGCAGTGTCAGAGGATGTGAATGCAGTATGTTTTGATGGAGGATGCAGTACTCACAAAGATGGATGCAGTGAGCCTGAAGTTAGTACAGTGCTCCTGCCATGATCCTTCAGCTGTATGCAGTGTCCCTGCATGGTTTGCACTGCCCCATGCATTGTCCCTGAATGTTGATGCACTGCCATGCAGTGATGCAGTGTCCCACAATGTGGATGCAGTATGTAATGACTGATGATGCAGTGTCCATGAAGTTGGATGCAGTGCGCATACATTGGATGCAGTGTGGCACAAGGTGAATGCAGTATGCTGTGATGGAGGAGGAAGTGCTCATGAAGGTGGATGCAGTGATCCTGCAGTGGTTGCAGTGCCCCATGCAGTTTCCCAGAATGTGGGTTGCAGTGCCGATGCAGTGATGCAGTGTCCAACAAGTTGGATGCAGTATGTTTTGACAAAGGATGCAGTGTCCATGAAGGTGGATGAGGGGATCCTGTAGTGGTGGCAGTGCCGCATGCTGTTTTCCTGAATGTGGATTGAAGTGCCCATGCAGTGGATGCAGTGTCATACAAGGTGGATGCAGTATGTTGTGATGGAGGATGCAGTGCCCATGAAGGTGGATGCAGTGATCCTGCAGTTGTTGGGCTGCCCAAGGCAGTGTCCCTGAATGTGGAAGCACTGCCAATGCAGTGGAGGCAATGATCCTGTGGTGATTACAGTGCATCTGTTGTGCCATTTCAGTTGTAAGCAGTGTCTCTGCAGTGGTTGTACTGTCCCTTAATTTGGATGCAGTGCCCATGCATTGGATTCACTGTCCCTCCAGCTGGATGCAGTATGTTGTGACAGAGGATACAGTGATGATGAAGGTGGATGCAGTGTTGCTGCAGTGGTTCCAGTGCCTCCTGCGATGTCTGGTAAGGTGGATGCAGTGCCCATGCAGTGGATGCAGTGTTGCACAAGGTGAATGATGTATGTTTTGATGGAGGATGCAGTGCCCATGAAGTTAGGTGCAGTGATCCTGCTGTCATTGCAGTGTACCCAGCAGTTTCCCTGAATGTGGATGCACTGCTCATGCAGTGGATGCAGTGATCCTGTGGTGATTGCCGTGTGCATGCAGTGCCACTTGAGCTGGGTGGATTGATCCTGCTGTGGTTGCAGTGTCCCCTGTAGTGTCCATGAAAGAGTATGCCATGCCCTTGCAGTGGATGCAGTGTCGCACAACTTGGATGCGGTATGTTGTTATGGAAGACACCGTGCCCATGAAGGTGGATGCAGTGATCCTGCAGTGGTTGCGGTGTCCACTGCAGTGTCCCTGAATGTGGATGCAGTGCCCATGCAGTGGATGCAGTGTCCCGCAAGGTGGGTGCAGTATGTTGTGACGTACACTGCAGTGGCCATGAGAGTGGATGCAGTGAACCTTCAGCGGTATGCAATGTCCCTGCATGGTTTTCATTGCCTGCTGCATTGTGCCAGAATGTTGCTGCAGTACGCATGCAGTGGATGCAGTGTCCAAAAATGTGGATGCACTATGTTATGCCGGATGATCCAGTGCCCATGAATGTGGATGCTGTGTGCATGCTGTGTATGCATTGTCCCACAAGGTGTATGCAATATGTTGTGACAGATGATGCAGTGCCCATGAAGGTGGATGAACTGATGCTACAGTGGTTGCAGTGCCCCGTGCAGTGTCCCTGAATGTGGATGCAGTGCTCATGCACTGGATGCAGTGAACCTGCAGTGGTTGCAGTGCCCCCTGCATTGTCCCTGAATTTTGATGCAGTGCCCATGCAGTGGATGCGAAGTCCCACAAGTTGGATGCAGTATGATATGACGGATGATGTAGTGCCCATGAAGTTCGATGTAGTGTCAGTGCAGTGGTTGCAGTCCCTCCTGAAATGTCTGGTAATGTGGATGCAGTGCCCATACAGTGGCTGAAGTGTCCCCAAAGGTGGATGCAGTATGTTGTGACGGAGGATGCAATGCTCACGAAGGTTGATACTGTGAGCCTGCAGTGATTACAGTGCACCTGAGGTCAACATTCAGTGGTATGCAATGTCCCTGCATGCTTTGCATTGCCTGATGTGTTGTCCCGGGATGTTTCTGCAGTACCCATGCAGTGGATGCAGTGTCCCTCAAGGTGGATAAAGTATGTTGTGACAGACGGTGCAGTGCCCATGAAGGTTGATGCAGTGATCCTGCCCTGGTTGCGCTACCAACTGCCCTGTCCCAGAATGTGGATGCAGTGCCCATGAAGGTGGATGCAGTGGTACTGCAGGGATTTCAAAGTGGCTGCAGTGCCACTCAGCTGGATGCAATGTATGTGCAGAGGTTGCAGTGCCCCCTGCACTGTCCCTGAATGTGGATGCAGTGCCCATGCAGTGGCTGCAGTGTCAGAGAAGTTGCATGCCGTATGTTTTGAAGGAGGATGCAATGCTAATGTAGGTAGATACAGCGAGCCTGCAGTGATTACAGTGCACCTGCAGTGAACCTTCAGCGGTATGCAGTGCCCCTGCATGGTTTGCATTGCTCGCTGCATTGTCCCAGAATGTTGTGATGGAGTGAGAATGTTGCTGCAGTACCCATGCAGTGGATGGAGTGTACCAAAAGGTGGTTGCAGTATGTTATGAAAGATGATGCAGTGCCCATGAAGGTGGATGCACTGATCCTGCAGTGGTTGCAGTGCCCCCTGCGTTGTCCCTGAATTTTGATGCAGTGCCATGCAGTGGATGCAAATTCCCACAAGTTGGATGCAGTGTGATATGATGGATGATGTAGTGCCCATGAAGTTGGAAGCAGTGTTGCTGCGTTGGTTGCAGGGCCTCCTGAAATGTCCCGTAATGTGGATGCAGTGACCATGGAGTGGATGAAGTGTCCCACAAGGTGGATGCAGTATGTTGTGTCGGACGAGGCAGTGCCCAGGATGTTGGATGCATTGATCCTGCGGTTATTTCACTGTGCATGTAGTGCCACTTCAGCTGGATGCAGTGTCATTGCTGTGGTTGCAGTGCATGCTAAAGTGTCCAAGAATGTGGATGCAGTGCCCAAGCTGTGGACGCAGTGTCACAGAAGGTGGATGCAATATGTTGTGACGGAGGATCCAGTGCCCAGGAAGGATGATGCAGTGACCCTGCAGTGATTGAAGTGTGCCTGAAGTGCCCCTTCAGCTGTATTCCTTGGCCCTGCCATGTTTACAGTGCCCCATACATTGGCCCTGAATTTGCATGCAGTGCCCATGCCATGGAGGAAGTGTCCCACAAGGTGGATGCAGTATGTTGTGATGGAGGATGCAGTGCCCATGTAAGTGGATGCAGTTGGCTGCAGTGGTTGCACTGCCTCCTGCAAAATCTGGTAAGGTGGATGCCGTGCCCATGCAGTGGATGCACCGTCCTTCAAGGTGGATGAAGTATATTATGACGGATGATGCAGTATCCATGAAGGTGGATGCAGTGATCCTGCAGTGGTTGCAGTGCCCCCTGCATTGTCCCTGAATATTGATGCAGTGCCCAGACAGTGGATTCTAAGTCCCACAAGTTGGATGGAGTATGACATATGATGTAGTCCCCATGAAGTTTGATACAGTGTTGCTGCTTTGGGTGCAGTGCCTCCTGCAGGGTCCAGTAATGTGGATGCAGTGCGCATGCAGTGGATGCAGTGTCCCTCAAGGTGGATGCAGTATGTTGTGATGGAGGATGCAGTGCCCATGTAAGTGGATGCAGTTGGCTGCAGTGGTTGCACTGCCTCCTGCAAAATCTGGTAAGGTGGATGCCGTGCCCATGCAGTGGATGCACCGTCCTTCAAGGTGGATGAAGTATATTATGACGGATGATGCAGTATCCATGAAGGTGGATGCAGTGATCCTGCAGTGGTTGCAGTGCCCCCTGCATTGTCCCTGAATATTGATGCAGTGCCCAGACAGTGGATTCTAAGTCCCACAAGTTGGATGGAGTATGACATATGATGTAGTCCCCATGAAGTTTGATACAGTGTTGCTGCTTTGGCTGCAGTGCCTCCTGCAGGGTCCAGTAATGTGGATGCAGTGCGCACGCAGTGGATGCAGTGTCCCTCAAGGTGGATGCAGTATGTTGTGACAGAGGATGCAGTTCCCATGAAGGTGGATGCAGGTTTCCTGCAGTGGTTGCAGGGCCCCTGGCAGTTTCCATGAATTTGGAGGCAGTGCTCATGCAGTGTATGCCATCTCCCACAAGGGGGATGCAGCATGTTGGGACGAAGGATGCAGTGCTCATGAAGAGGGATGCAGTGAGCCTGCAGTGATTACAGAGCGCCTGCAGTGCTCCTTCAGCAGTATGCATTGTCCCTGCATTGTTTGCAGTGCCCCTGCATTGTCCCTGAATGTTGATGCAGTGCCCATGCAGTGGATGCAGTGTCTCAAATGGTGTATGCAGTTTGTTGTCGCGGAGGATGCAGTGCCCATGAAGGTGGATGCAGTGATCCTGCAGGGATTTCAGTGCACCTGAAGTGCCACTTCAGCTGGATGCAGCGGCACTGAAGTGGTTGCAGTGCCTGCTGAAATGTCCAGTAAGGTGGATGGAGTGCCGATACAGTGGCTGAAGTCTCCCACAAGGTGGATGCAGTATGATGTCACGGAGTATGCAGTGCCCATGAAGGTGGATGGAGTGTTCCTGCAGTGGTTGCCGGGCCCCCTGCAGTTGCCCTGAATTTGGAGGCAGTGCTCATGCAGTGTATGCAGTGTCCCACAAGGTGGATGTAGTATGTTGTGACGGAGGAGGCAGTGCCCAGGAAGGAGTATGCAGTGATGCAGTGGTGATTTCACTGCACCTGCAGTGCCACTTCAGCTGTACGTAGTGTCTCTGCAGTGGTTGCAGTGCATGCTGCACTGGCACAGGATGTGGATTCAGTGCCCAAGCCGTGGATGCAGTGTCCCACCAGGTGGATGCAGTATGTTGTCATGAAGGAAGCAGTTTCCATGAGTGTGGATGCACAGTTCCTGCAGTGGTTGCGGTGCCCATTGCAGTGTCCCTGAATGTGGATGCACTGCCCCTGAAGTGGATGCTGTGTCCCAAAGGTGGATGAAGTATGTTGTGACCAAGGATGCAGTGCCCATGAAGTAGGTTGCAGTGATCTTGCGGTGATATCAGTGCACTTGCAGTGCCACTTCAGCTGGGTGCAATGGCCGTGCATTGGATGCAGTGACACACTAATTGAATGCAGTATGTTCTGACGGAGGATGCAGTGCCAATGAAGTTGTATGCAGTGGTCCTGTGGGGATTACAGTGCGACTGCAGTGCCACTTGAGCTGGATGCAGTGTCCCTGCAGTGGGTGTAGAGTCCTCCTGTGCTTTCCCTGAATGTGGATGAAGTGACCATGCAGTGGATGCAGTTTGAAAGAAGGTGAATGCAATATGTTGTGACAGAGGATGCAATACCCACGAAGGTGGATGCAGTGCCAATGCAGTGGATGCATTGTCACTCCAGTGGTTGCAGTGAATCCTGAAATGTCCGGTAATGTGGATGCAGTGCCCATGCAGTGAATGAAGTGTCCCACAAGGTGGATGCAGTATGTTTGTACAGAGGATGCAGTTCCCATGAAGATCAATGCAGTGTTTCTGCAGTGGATGCAGTGTCTCCTGCAATGTCCGGTAAGGTGGATGCAGTGCCCATGCAGTGGTTGCAGTGTCCCACCAGGTGGATGCAGTAAGTTGTCATGGAGGATGCAGTGCCCATGATTTGGATGCAGTGTTTCTGCAGTGGTTGCAGGGACCCCTGCACTTTCCCTGAGTTTGGAAGCAGTGCTCAGGCAGTGTATGCAGCATCCCAAAAGGTGGACACAGCATGTTGTGATGGAGGATGCAGTCCCCAGGAAGTTGGATGCAGTGATCTTTGGTGATTTCAGTGTGCCTGCAGTGCCACTCCAGCTGGATGCAGTGTCCCTGCTGTGGTTGGAGTGCACCCTGCACCTTCCCTGAACGTGGATTCAGTGCCCATGCAGTGGCTTCAGTGTCACTGAAGGTTGATCCAGTACGTTGTGATGGAGGATGCAGTGCTCACGAAGGTGGATGCAGTGATCCTGAAATGGTGGCAGTGCCCCATGCCGTTTCCCTGAGTGTGGATTGCAGTGCCGAGGTAGTGGATGCAGTTTGCCACAAGGTGGATGCAGTATGTTATGACGGAAGATGCAGTGCCCATGAAGGTGGATGCAGTGACCCTGAAGTGGTGGCAGTGCCCCCTGCACTGTCCCTGAAAGTGGACACAGTGCCCATGCAGTTGCTGCAGTGTCAGAGAAGTCAGATGCTGTATGTTGTGATGGAGGATGCAATGCTCTTGAAGGTGGATACAGCAAGCCAGCAGTGATTGCAGTGCACCTGCAGTGAACCTTCAGCGGTATGCAGTGTCCCTGCATGGTTTGCATGGCCTGCTGCATTGTCCTAGAATGTTGCCGCAGTACCCATGCAGTGGATGAAGTGTCCCACAGGATGTCTGCAGTATGTTATGACGGATCATGCAGTGCCCATGAGGGTGGATGTTGTGCACATGCTGTGGATGCATTCTCCCAAAAGGTGTATGCAATATGTTGTGACAGATGATGAAGTGCCCATGAAGGTGGATGCACTGATCCTACAGTGGTTGCAGTGCCCTCTGCAGTTTCCCTGAATGTGGATGCAGTGCTCATGCAATGGATGCAGTGAACCTGCAGTGGATGCAGTGCCCCCTGCATTGTCCCTGAATTTTGATGCAGTGCCCATGCAGTGGATGCAAAATCCCACAAGTTGGATGCAGTATGATATGACAGATGATGTAGTGCCCACAAAGGTGGATGTAGTGTTGCTGCAGTGGTTGCAGTGACTCCTGAAATGTCCGGTAATGTGGATGCAGTGCCCATACTGTGACTGAAGTGTCCACCAAGGTGTTTGCAGTATGTTTTGAAGGAGTATGCAGTGCTCATGAAGGTGGATGGAGTGTTGCTGCAGTGGTTGCAGTGCCTCCTGCAATGTCCGGTAATTTGGATGCAGTGCCCGTGCAGTGGATTCAGTGTCCCAACAGGTGGATGCAGTATGTTGTCATGGAGGATGCAGTGCCAAGGATGCTGGATGCAGTGATCCTGTGGTGATTTCAGTGTGCCTGCAGTGCCACTTCAGCTTGATGCAGTGTCGCTGGTGTGGTTGCAGTGCACCCTGCACCTTCCCTGAATGTGGATTCAGTGCCCATGCAGTGACTTCAGTGTCACCGAAGGTGGATCCAGTACATTGTGACGGAGGATGCAGTGCCCATGAAGGTGGATGCAGTCATCCTGCAATGGTGGCAGTGCCCCATGCAGTTTCCCTGAGTGTGGATTGCAGTGCCGAAGCAGTGGATGCAATGTCCCACAAGGTGGATGGAGTATGTTGTGATGGATAAGGCAGTGCACCTGAAGGTGGATGCAGTGATCCTGCAGTGGTTGCGGTGCACACTGCAGTGTGCCTGAATGTGGATGAAATGCCCATGCAGTGGATGCACTGTCCCACAAGGTGGATGCAGTATATTGTGAGAGAGGATGCAGTGCCCATGAAGGAGGATGCAGTGATGCAGCGGTTATTTTATGGCTCCTGCAGTGCCACTTCAGGTGTATGCAGTGTCTCTGCAGTGGGTGCAATGCCTCCTGAAATGTCTGGTAATGTGGATGCACTGCCCATGCAGTGGATGAAGTGTCCCACAAGGTGGATACAGTATGTTCTGACTGAGGATGCAGTGCCCATCATGGTGGATGCAGTGTTGCTGAAGTGGGTGCAGTGCCTCCTGCAATGTCCGGTAAGGTGGATGCAGTGTCCCACCAGTTGGATGCAGTATGTGTCATGGAGGATGCAGTGCCCATGAAGGTGGATGCAGTGTTCCTGAAGTGGTTGCATGGCCCACTGCCGTTTCACTGCATTTCGAGGCAGTGCTCATGCTGTGTATGCAGTGTCGCACAGGTGGATTCATCATGTTGTGATGGAGGATGCATTGCCTAGGAAGTTGGATGAAATCATCCTGCGGTGCTTTCAGTGTGCCTGCAGTGCCACGTCAGCTGGATGCAGTGTCCCTGCTGTGGTTGCAGTGCACCCTGCACCTTCCCTGAATGTGGAGTCAGTGCCCATGCAGTGACTTCAGTGTCACTCAGGATGGATGCAGTAGGTTGTGACGGAGGATGCAGTGCTCACAAAGGTGGATGCAGCATGTTGTGATGTAGGATGCAGTGCCCATGAAGGTGCATGCAGTGATCCTGCAATGGTGGCAGTGTCTCATGAATTTTCCCTGAATCTGGATTTCATTGCCGAGGCAGTGGATGCAGTGTCCCACAAGGTGATTGCAGTATGTTGTTATGGAAGATGCAGTGCCCATGAAGGTGGAGGCAGTGATCCTGCAGTGGTTGCAGTGCCCTCTGCAGTGTCCCTGAATGTGGATGCAGTGCCCATTTAGTGGATGCACTGTCCCACAAGGTGTATGCAGTATGTTACGACAGATGATGCAGTGCCCATGAAGGTGGATGCTGTGCACATGCTGTGGATGCATTGTCCCACAAGGTGGATGCACTATGTTATGACGGATGATGCAGTGCCCATGAAGGTGGATGCTGTGTGCATGCTGTGGATGCATGGTCCAACAAGTTGTATGCGATATTTTGTGACAGATGATGCAGTGTCCATGAAGGTGGATGCAGTGTCCCTGCAGTGGTGGTAGTGCGCCTGAAGTGCCCCTGTTGCTGTATGCATTTTCCCTGCAGTGTTGCATTGCCCCATGCCTTGTCCCTCAATTTTAATGCAGTGCACATGCAGTGGATGCAGTGTGCCACAAGGTGGATGCAGTCTGTTACTACGGATGACGCAGTGCCCATGAAGGTGGATGCAGTGTCCCTGCAGTGGTTGCAGTGCCTGCTGCAATGTCCAGTTAGTTGGATGCAGTGCCCATTCAGTGGATGCAGCGTCCCTGTAGGTGGATGTAGTATGATGTCGTGGAATATGCTGTGCCCATGATGGTGGATGCACTGTTCTTGCAGTGGTTGCATGGCCCCCTACCGTTTCACTGAATTTCAAGGCAGTGCTCATGCTGTCTATGCAGTGTCCCACAGGTGGATGCAGCATGTCATGAAGGAGGATGCAGTGCCCAGGAAGTTGGATGCAGTGATCCTGCCGTGATTTCAGTGTGCCTGCAGTGCCTCTTCAGTTGGATGCAGAGTCCCTGCTGTGGTTGCAGTGCCCCCTGCAGTTTCCCTGAATGTGGATGCAGTGCTCCTGCACTGGAAGCAGTGAACCTGCAGGGGTTGCAGTGCCCCTTGCTGTTTCCCTGACTGTGGATGCAGTGCTGATGCACTGGATGCAGTGAACCTGCAGTGGGTTCATTGCCCCCTGCATTGTGCCTGAATTTTGATGCAATGCTCATACAGTGCATGCAAAGTCCCACAAATTGTATGCAGATCCCATTAAGGTGGAAGAAGGGATCCTGCAGTGGTTGCAGTGCCCTCTGGACTGTCCCTGAATTTGGATGCAGTGCCCATGCAGTGGCTGCAGTGTCAGAGAAGTCGGAGGCTGTATGTTGTGATGGAGGATTCAATGCTAACGAAGGTAGATACAGTGAGCCTGCAGTGATTACAGAGCACCTGCCATTAACCTTCTGCAGTATGCAGTGTCCTGCATGGTTTGCATTGCCCGCTGCATTGTCCCTGAATTTTCATGCAGTGCACATGCAGTGGATGCAGTGTTCCACAAGATGCATGCAGTCTGTTATGACAGATGATGCAGTACGCAAGAAGGTGGATGCCGTGATCCTGCAGTGGTTGCATTGCCCCCTGCTCTTTCCATGAATGTGGCTTGCAGTGCAGAGACAGTGGATGCAGTGTGCCACAAGGTGAATGTCGTATGTGGTGACGGATATTGCAGTGCCAATGAAGGTTGATGCAGTGATCCTGCAGTTGTTGCAGTGCCGACTGCCATGTCCCGGAAAGTGGATGCAGCTCCCATGAAGGTGGATGCATTGATGCTGCAGGGATTGCAGTGTGCCTGCAGTTTCCCTCAATGTGGATGCTGCGCCCATGCATCTGCTTCACTGTCACAGAATGTGGATGCAGTAGGCTGTGACAGATCATGCTGTGCTCACGAATAGGGATGCAGTCAGCCTTCAGTGATTACAATGCACCTGCAGTGCTCCTTCAGCAGTATGCAGTGTCGCTGCATGGTTTGCAGTGCCCCTAGCTTGTCCCTGAATGTTGCGGCAGTGCCCATGATGTGGATGCAGTGTTAAAAAAGGTGTATGCAGCATCTTGTGATGGAGGATGCAGTGCCCAGGATGTTGGATGCAGTGATACCTCGGTGATTTCAGTATGCCTGCAGTGCCACTTCAGCTGGATGCAGTGTCGCTGCTGTGGTTGCAGTGCACCCTGTACCTTTCTGAATGTGGATCCAGTGCCCATGCAGTGGCTTCAGTGTCACAGAAGGTGGATGCAGTACGTTGTGATGGAGGATGCAGTGCTCACGAAGGTGAATGCAGTGATCCTGCAGTGGTTACAGTGCTCACTGCAGTGTCCCTGAATGTGGATGCAGTGTGGAGGCAGTGGCTGCAGTATGTTGTGATGGAAGATGCAGTACCCATGAAGGTGAATGCCATGATCCTGCAGTGGTTGTGGTGCCCACTGCAGTGTTCCTGAATGTGGATGCAGTGCCCATGCAGTGGCTGCAGTGTCAGAGAACTTGGTTGCTGTATGAGGTGACGGAGGATGCAATGCACCCGAAGGTAGATACCACGAGCTTGCAGTGATTACAGTGCACCTGCAGTGAACCTTCAGCAGTATGTAGTGCCCCTGCTTGGTTTGCATTGCCCAATGCATTGTCGCAGAATGTTGCTGCAGAACCAATGCAGTGGATGCAGTGTCCCACAAGGTGGATGCAGTATGTTATGACGGATGATGCAGTGCCCATGAAGGTGGATGCAGTGTCCCTGCAGTGGTGGCAGTGCCCCCTGCTCTGTCCCTGAATGTGGATGCAGTGCCCATGCAGTGGCTGCAGTGTCAGTGAAGTAGGATGCTATATGTTGTGACATAGGATGCAAGGCTCACGAAGGTGGATACAGAGAGCCTGCAGTGATTACAGTGCACCTACAGGGAACCTTCAGCGGTAGGGAGTGTCCCTGCATGGCTTGCATTGCCCGCTGCGTTGTCCTATAATGTTGCTTCAGTACCCATGCAGTGGATGCAGTGTCTGAAAAGGTGGATGCAGTACGTTATGACAGATGATGCAGTGCCAACGAAGTTGGATGCAGTGTCATGGCAGTGGTTGCAGTGCCTGCTGCAATTTCCGGTAATGTGGATGCAGTGCCCATGCAGTGGAGGAAGTGCCACACAAGGTGGATGCAGTATGTTGTGATGGAGGGTGCAATGCCCATGAATGAGGATGCAGTGTTGCTGCAGTGGTTGCACTGCCTCCTGCAATGTCCGGTAAGTTGAATGCAGTGCACATGTAGTGGTTGCAGTTTCCCACCAGGTGGATGCAGCATTTTGTGACGGCAGTTTCAGTGCCCATGAGGTGCATGCAGTGATCCTGCAGTGGTTGTGGTGCCCACTGCAGTATCCCTGAATGTGGATGCAGTGCCCATGCAGTGTCAGAGAAGTTGGTTGCTGTATGAGGTGACGGAGTATGCAATGCACCGAAGGTAGATACAGCGTGCCTGCAGTGATTACAGTGCACCTGCAGTGAACCTTCAGCAGTATGTAGTGTCCCTGCTTGGTTTGCATTGCCCAATGCATTGTCGCAGAATGTTGCTGCAGAACCCATGCAGTGGATGCAGTGTCCCACAAGGTGGATGCAGTATGTTATGATGGATGATGCAGTGCCCATGATGGTGGATGCAGTGATCCTGCAGTAGTTGCAGTGCCCCCTGCAGTTTCCCTGAATGTGGATGCAGTGCTCATGCACTGGATGCAGTGAACCCACAGTGGTTGCAGTGCCCCCGGCAGTTTCCCTGAATGTGGATGCAGTGCTCATGCACTGGATGCAGTGAATCTGCAGTGGTGGCAGTGCCCCCTGCAGTTGCCCTGAATTTGGAGGCAGTGCTCATGCAGTGTATGCAGTGTCCCACAAGGTGGATGTAGTATGTTGTGACGGAGGAGGCAGTGCCCAGGAAGGAGTATGCAGTGATGCAGTGGTGATTTCACTGCACCTGCAGTGCCACTTCAGCTGTACGTAGTGTCTCTGCAGTGGTTGCAGTGCATGCTGCACTGGCACAGGATGTGGATTCAGTGCCCAAGCCGTGGATGCAGTGTCCCACCAGGTGGATGCAGTATGTTGTCATGAAGGAAGCAGTTTCCATGAGTGTGGATGCACAGTTCCTGCAGTGGTTGCGGTGCCCATTGCAGTGTCCCTGAATGTGGATGCACTGCCCCTGAAGTGGATGCTGTGTCCCAAAGGTGGATGAAGTATGTTGTGACCAAGGATGCAGTGCCCATGAAGTAGGTTGCAGTGATCTTGCGGTGATATCAGTGCACTTGCAGTGCCACTTCAGCTGGGTGCAATGGCCGTGCATTGGATGCAGTGACACACTAATTGAATGCAGTATGTTCTGACGGAGGATGCAGTGCCAATGAAGTTGTATGCAGTGGTCCTGTGGGGATTACAGTGCGACTGCAGTGCCACTTGAGCTGGATGCAGTGTCCCTGCAGTGGGTGTAGAGTCCTCCTGTGCTTTCCCTGAATGTGGATGAAGTGACCATGCAGTGGATGCAGTTTGAAAGAAGGTGAATGCAATATGTTGTGACAGAGGATGCAATACCCACGAAGGTGGATGCAGTGCCAATGCAGTGGATGCATTGTCACTCCAGTGGTTGCAGTGAATCCTGAAATGTCCGGTAATGTGGATGCAGTGCCCATGCAGTGAATGAAGTGTCCCACAAGGTGGATGCAGTATGTTTGTACAGAGGATGCAGTTCCCATGAAGATCAATGCAGTGTTTCTGCAGTGGATGCAGTGTCTCCTGCAATGTCCGGTAAGGTGGATGCAGTGCCCATGCAGTGGTTGCAGTGTCCCACCAGGTGGATGCAGTAAGTTGTCATGGAGGATGCAGTGCCCATGATTTGGATGCAGTGTTTCTGCAGTGGTTGCAGGGACCCCTGCACTTTCCCTGAGTTTGGAAGCAGTGCTCAGGCAGTGTATGCAGCATCCCAAAAGGTGGACACAGCATGTTGTGATGGAGGATGCAGTCCCCAGGAAGTTGGATGCAGTGATCTTTGGTGATTTCAGTGTGCCTGCAGTGCCACTCCAGCTGGATGCAGTGTCCCTGCTGTGGTTGGAGTGCACCCTGCACCTTCCCTGAACGTGGATTCAGTGCCCATGCAGTGGCTTCAGTGTCACTGAAGGTTGATCCAGTACGTTGTGATGGAGGATGCAGTGCTCACGAAGGTGGATGCAGTGATCCTGAAATGGTGGCAGTGCCCCATGCCGTTTCCCTGAGTGTGGATTGCAGTGCCGAGGTAGTGGATGCAGTTTGCCACAAGGTGGATGCAGTATGTTATGACGGAAGATGCAGTGCCCATGAAGGTGCATGCAGTGACCCTGAAGTGGTGGCAGTGCCCCCTGCACTGTCCCTGAAAGTGGACACAGTGCCCATGCAGTTGCTGCAGTGTCAGAGAAGTCAGATGCTGTGTGTTGTGATGGAGGATGCAATGCTCTTGAAGGTGGATACAGCAAGCCAGCAGTGATTGCAGTGCACCTGCAGTGAACCTTCAGCGGTATGCAGTGTCCCTGCATGGTTTGCATGGCCTGCTGCATTGTCCTAGAATGTTGCCGCAGTACCCATGCAGTGGATGCAGTGTCCCACAGGATGTCTGCAGTATGTTATGACGGATCATGCAGTGCCCATGAGGGTGGATGTTGTGCACATGCTGTGGATGCATTCTCCCAAAAGGTGTATGCAATATGTTGTGACAGATGATGAAGTGCCCATGAAGGTGGATGCACTGATCCTACAGTGGTTGCAGTGCCCTCTGCAGTTTCCCTGAATGTGGATGCAGTGCTCATGCAATGGATGCAGTGAACCTGCAGTGGATGCAGTGCCCCCTGCATTGTCCCTGAATTTTGATGCAGTGCCCATGCAGTGGATGCAAAATCCCACAAGTTGGATGCAGTATGATATGACAGATGATGTAGTGCCCATAAAGTTGGATGTAGTGTTGCTGCAGTGGTTGCAGTGACTCCTGAAATGTCCGGTAATGTGGATGCAGTGCCCATACTGTGACTGAAGTGTCCACCAAGGTGTTTGCAGTATGTTTTGAAGGAGTATGCAGTGCTCATGAAGGTGGATGGAGTGTTGCTGCAGTGGTTGCAGTGCCTCCTGCAATGTCCGGTAATTTGGATGCAGTGCCCGTGCAGTGGATTCAGTGTCCCAACAGGTGGATGCAGTATGTTGTCATGGAGGATGCAGTGCCAAGGATGCTGGATGCAGTGATCCTGTGGTGATTTCAGTGTGCCTGCAGTGCCACTTCAGCTTGATGCAGTGTCGCTGGTGTGGTTGCAGTGCACCCTGCACCTTCCCTGAATGTGGATTCAGTGCCCATGCAGTGACTTCAGTGTCACCGAAGGTGGATCCAGTACATTGTGACGGAGGATGCAGTGCCCATGAAGGTGGATGCAGTCATCCTGCAATGGTGGCAGTGCCCCATGCAGTTTCCCTGAGTGTGGATTGCAGTGCCGAAGCAGTGGATGCAATGTCCCACAAGGTGGATGGAGTATGTGGTGATGGATAAGGCAGTGCACCTGAAGGTGGATGCAGTGATCCTGCAGTGGTTGCGGTGCACACTGCAGTGTGCCTGAATGTGGATGAAATGCCCATGCAGTGGATGCACTGTCCCACAAGGTGGATGCAGTATATTGTGAGAGAGGATGCAGTGCCCATGAAGGAGGATGCAGTGATGCAGTGGTTATTTTATGGCTCCTGCAGTGCCACTTCAGGTGTATGCAGTGTCTCTGCAGTGGGTGCAATGCCTCCTGAAATGTCTGGTAAAGTGGATGCACTGCCCATGCAGTGGATGAAGTGTCCCACAAGGTGGATGCAGTATGTTCTGACTGAGGATGCAGTGCCCATCATGGTGGATGCAGTGTTGCTGAAGTGGGTGCAGTGCCTCCTGCAATGTCCGGTAAGGTGGATGCAGTGTCCCACCAGTTGGATGCAGTATGTGTCATGGAGGATGCAGTGCCCATGAAGGTGGATGCAGTGTTCCTGAAGTGGTTGCATGGCCCACTGCCGTTTCACTGCATTTCGAGGCAGTGCTCATGCTGTGTATGCAGTGTCGCACAGGTGGATTCATCATGTTGTGATGGAGGATGCATTGCCTAGGAAGTTGGATGAAATCATCCTGCGGTGCTTTCAGTGTGCCTGCAGTGCCACGTCAGCTGGATGCAGTGTCCCTGCTGTGGTTGCAGTGCACCCTGCACCTTCCCTGAATGTGGAGTCAGTGCCCATGCAGTGACTTCAGTGTCACTCAGGATGGATGCAGTAGGTTGTGACGGAGGATGCAGTGCTCACAAAGGTGGATGCAGCATGTTGTGATGTAGGATGCAGTGCCCATGAAGGTGCATGCAGTGATCCTGCAATGGTGGCAGTGTCTCATGAATTTTCCCTGAATCTGGATTTCATTGCCGAGGCAGTGGATGCAGTGTCCCACAAGGTGATTGCAGTATGTTGTTATGGAAGATGCAGTGCCCATGAAGGTGGAGGCAGTGATCCTGCAGTGGTTGCAGTGCCCTCTGCAGTGTCCCTGAATGTGGATGCAGTGCCCATTTAGTGGATGCACTGTCCCACAAGGTGTATGCAGTATGTTACGACAGATGATGCAGTGCCCATGAAGGTGGATGCTGTGCACATGCTGTGGATGCATTGTCCCACAAGGTGGATGCACTATGTTATGACGGATGATGCAGTGCCCATGAAGGTGGATGCTGTGTGCATGCTGTGGATGCATGGTCCAACAAGTTGTATGCGATATTTTGTGACAGATGATGCAGTGTCCATGAAGGTGGATGCAGTGTCCCTGCAGTGGTGGTAGTGCGCCTGAAGTGCCCCTGTTGCTGTATGCATTTTCCCTGCAGTGTTGCATTGCCCCATGCCTTGTCCCTCAATTTTAATGCAGTGCACATGCAGTGGATGCAGTGTGCCACAAGGTGGATGCAGTCTGTTACTACGGATGACGCAGTGCCCATGAAGGTGGATGCAGTGTCCCTGCAGTGGTTGCAGTGCCTGCTGCAATGTCCAGTTAGTTGGATGCAGTGCCCATTCAGTGGATGCAGCGTCCCTGTAGGTGGATGTAGTATGATGTCGTGGAATATGCTGTGCCCATGATGGTGGATGCACTGTTCTTGCAGTGGTTGCATGGCCCCCTACCGTTTCACTGAATTTCAAGGCAGTGCTCATGCTGTCTATGCAGTGTCCCACAGGTGGATGCAGCATGTCATGAAGGAGGATGCAGTGCCCAGGAAGTTGGATGCAGTGATCCTGCCGTGATTTCAGTGTGCCTGCAGTGCCTCTTCAGTTGGATGCAGAGTCCCTGCTGTGGTTGCAGTGCCCCCTGCAGTTTCCCTGAATGTGGATGCAGTGCTCCTGCACTGGAAGCAGTGAACCTGCAGGGGTTGCAGTGCCCCTTGCTGTTTCCCTGACTGTGGATGCAGTGCTGATGCACTGGATGCAGTGAACCTGCAGTGGGTTCATTGCCCCCTGCATTGTGCCTGAATTTTGATGCAATGCTCATACAGTGCATGCAAAGTCCCACAAATTGTATGCAGATCCCATTAAGGTGGAAGAAGGGATCCTGCAGTGGTTGCAGTGCCCTCTGGACTGTCCCTGAATTTGGATGCAGTGCCCATGCAGTGGCTGCAGTGTCAGAGAAGTCGGAGGCTGTATGTTGTGATGGAGGATTCAATGCTAACGAAGGTAGATACAGTGAGCCTGCAGTGATTACAGAGCACCTGCCATTAACCTTCTGCAGTATGCAGTGTCCTGCATGGTTTTCATTGCCCGCTGCATTGTCCCTGAATTTTCATGCAGTGCACATGCAGTGGATGCAGTGTTCCACAAGATGCATGCAGTCTGTTATGACAGATGATGCAGTACGCAAGAAGGTGGATGCCGTGATCCTGCAGTGGTTGCATTGCCCCCTGCTCTTTCCATGAATGTGGCTTGCAGTGCAGAGACAGTGGATGCAGTGTGCCACAAGGTGAATGTCGTATGTGGTGACGGATATTGCAGTGCCAATGAAGGTTGATGCAGTGATCCTGCAGTTGTTGCAGTGCCGACTGCCATGTCCCGGAAAGTGGATGCAGCTCCCATGAAGGTGGATGCATTGATGCTGCAGGGATTGCAGTGTGCCTGCAGTTTCCCTCAATGTGGATGCTGCGCCCATGCATCTGCTTCACTGTCACAGAATGTGGATGCAGTAGGCTGTGACAGATCATGCTGTGCTCACGAATAGGGATGCAGTCAGCCTTCAGTGATTACAATGCACCTGCAGTGCTCCTTCAGCAGTATGCAGTGTCGCTGCATGGTTTGCAGTGCCCCTAGCTTGTCCCTGAATGTTGCGGCAGTGCCCATGATGTGGATGCAGTGTTAAAAAAGGTGTATGCAGCATCTTGTGATGGAGGATGCAGTGCCCAGGATGTTGGATGCAGTGATACCTCGGTGATTTCAGTATGCCTGCAGTGCCACTTCAGCTGGATGCAGTGTCGCTGCTGTGGTTGCAGTGCACCCTGTACCTTTCTGAATGTGGATCCAGTGCCCATGCAGTGGCTTCAGTGTCACAGAAGGTGGATGCAGTACGTTGTGATGGAGGATGCAGTGCTCACGAAGGTGAATGCAGTGATCCTGCAGTGGTTACAGTGCTCACTGCAGTGTCCCTGAATGTGGATGCAGTGTGGAGGCAGTGGCTGCAGTATGTTGTGATGGAAGATGCAGTACCCATGAAGGTGAATGCCATGATCCTGCAGTGGTTGTGGTGCCCACTGCAGTGTTCCTGAATGTGGATGCAGTGCCCATGCAGTGGCTGCAGTGTCAGAGAACTTGGTTGCTGTATGAGGTGACGGAGGATGCAATGCACCCGAAGGTAGATACCACGAGCTTGCAGTGATTACAGTGCACCTGCAGTGAACCTTCAGCAGTATGTAGTGCCCCTGCTTGGTTTGCATTGCCCAATGCATTGTCGCAGAATGTTGCTGCAGAACCAATGCAGTGGATGCAGTGTCCCACAAGGTGGATGCAGTATGTTATGACGGATGATGCAGTGCCCATGAAGGTGGATGCAGTGTCCCTGCAGTGGTGGCAGTGCCCCCTGCTCTGTCCCTGAATGTGGATGCAGTGCCCATGCAGTGGCTGCAGTGTCAGTGAAGTAGGATGCTATATGTTGTGACATAGGATGCAAGGCTCACGAAGGTGGATACAGAGAGCCTGCAGTGATTACAGTGCACCTACAGGGAACCTTCAGCGGTAGGGAGTGTCCCTGCATGGCTTGCATTGCCCGCTGCGTTGTCCTATAATGTTGCTTCAGTACCCATGCAGTGGATGCAGTGTCTGAAAAGGTGGATGCAGTACGTTATGACAGATGATGCAGTGCCAACGAAGTTGGATGCAGTGTCATGGCAGTGGTTGCAGTGCCTGCTGCAATTTCCGGTAATGTGGATGCAGTGCCCATGCAGTGGAGGAAGTGCCACACAAGGTGGATGCAGTATGTTGTGATGGAGGGTGCAATGCCCATGAATGAGGATGCAGTGTTGCTGCAGTGGTTGCAGTGCCTCCTGCAATGTCCGGTAAGTTGAATGCAGTGCACATGTAGTGGTTGCAGTTTCCCACCAGGTGGATGCAGCATTTTGTGACGGCAGTTTCAGTGCCCATGAGGTGCATGCAGTGATCCTGCAGTGGTTGTGGTGCCCACTGCAGTATCCCTGAATGTGGATGCAGTGCCCATGCAGTGTCAGAGAAGTTGGTTGCTGTATGAGGTGATGGAGTATGCAATGCACCGAAGGTAGATACAGCGTGCCTGCAGTGATTACAGTGCACCTGCAGTGAACCTTCAGCAGTATGTAGTGTCCCTGCTTGGTTTGCATTGCCCAATGCATTGTCGCAGAATGTTGCTGCAGAACCCATGCAGTGGATGCAGTGTCCCACAAGGTGGATGCAGTATGTTATGATGGATGATGCAGTGCCCATGATGGTGGATGCAGTGATCCTGCAGTAGTTGCAGTGCCCCCTGCAGTTTCCCTGAATGTGGATGCAGTGCTCATGCACTGGATGCAGTGAACCCACAGTGGTTGCAGTGCCCCCGGCAGTTTCCCTGAATGTGGATGCAGTGCTCATGCACTGGATGCAGTGAATCTGCAGTGGTGGCAGTGCCCCCTGCAGTTGCCCTGAATTTGGAGGCAGTGCTCATGCAGTGTATGCAGTGTCCCACAAGGTGGATGTAGTATGTTGTGACGGAGGAGGCAGTGCCCAGGAAGGAGTATGCAGTGATGCAGTGGTGATTTCACTGCACCTGCAGTGCCACTTCAGCTGTACGTAGTGTCTCTGCAGTGGTTGCAGTGCATGCTGCACTGGCACAGGATGTGGATTCAGTGCCCAAGCCGTGGATGCAGTGTCCCACCAGGTGGATGCAGTATGTTGTCATGAAGGAAGCAGTTTCCATGAGTGTGGATGCACAGTTCCTGCAGTGGTTGCGGTGCCCATTGCAGTGTCCCTGAATGTGGATGCACTGCCCCTGAAGTGGATGCTGTGTCCCAAAGGTGGATGAAGTATGTTGTGACCAAGGATGCAGTGCCCATGAAGTAGGTTGCAGTGATCTTGCGGTGATATCAGTGCACTTGCAGTGCCACTTCAGCTGGGTGCAATGGCCGTGCATTGGATGCAGTGACACACTAATTGAATGCAGTATGTTCTGACGGAGGATGCAGTGCCAATGAAGTTGTATGCAGTGGTCCTGTGGGGATTACAGTGCGACTGCAGTGCCACTTGAGCTGGATGCAGTGTCCCTGCAGTGGGTGTAGAGTCCTCCTGTGCTTTCCCTGAATGTGGATGAAGTGACCATGCAGTGGATGCAGTTTGAAAGAAGGTGAATGCAATATGTTGTGACAGAGGATGCAATACCCACGAAGGTGGATGCAGTGCCAATGCAGTGGATGCATTGTCACTCCAGTGGTTGCAGTGAATCCTGAAATGTCCGGTAATGTGGATGCAGTGCCCATGCAGTGAATGAAGTGTCCCACAAGGTGGATGCAGTATGTTTGTACAGAGGATGCAGTTCCCATGAAGATCAATGCAGTGTTTCTGCAGTGGATGCAGTGTCTCCTGCAATGTCCGGTAAGGTGGATGCAGTGCCCATGCAGTGGTTGCAGTGTCCCACCAGGTGGATGCAGTAAGTTGTCATGGAGGATGCAGTGCCCATGATTTGGATGCAGTGTTTCTGCAGTGGTTGCAGGGACCCCTGCACTTTCCCTGAGTTTGGAAGCAGTGCTCAGGCAGTGTATGCAGCATCCCAAAAGGTGGACACAGCATGTTGTGATGGAGGATGCAGTCCCCAGGAAGTTGGATGCAGTGATCTTTGGTGATTTCAGTGTGCCTGCAGTGCCACTCCAGCTGGATGCAGTGTCCCTGCTGTGGTTGGAGTGCACCCTGCACCTTCCCTGAACGTGGATTCAGTGCCCATGCAGTGGCTTCAGTGTCACTGAAGGTTGATCCAGTACGTTGTGATGGAGGATGCAGTGCTCACGAAGGTGGATGCAGTGATCCTGAAATGGTGGCAGTGCCCCATGCCGTTTCCCTGAGTGTGGATTGCAGTGCCGAGGTAGTGGATGCAGTTTGCCACAAGGTGGATGCAGTATGTTATGACGGAAGATGCAGTGCCCATGAAGGTGGATGCAGTGACCCTGAAGTGGTGGCAGTGCCCCCTGCACTGTCCCTGAAAGTGGACACAGTGCCCATGCAGTTGCTGCAGTGTCAGAGAAGTCAGATGCTGTGTGTTGTGATGGAGGATGCAATGCTCTTGAAGGTGGATACAGCAAGCCAGCAGTGATTGCAGTGCACCTGCAGTGAACCTTCAGCGGTATGCAGTGTCCCTGCATGGTTTGCATGGCCTGCTGCATTGTCCTAGAATGTTGCCGCAGTACCCATGCAGTGGATGCAGTGTCCCACAGGATGTCTGCAGTATGTTATGACGGATCATGCAGTGCCCATGAGGGTGGATGTTGTGCACATGCTGTGGATGCATTCTCCCAAAAGGTGTATGCAATATGTTGTGACAGATGATGAAGTGCCCATGAAGGTGGATGCACTGATCCTACAGTGGTTGCAGTGCCCTCTGCAGTTTCCCTGAATGTGGATGCAGTGCTCATGCAATGGATGCAGTGAACCTGCAGTGGATGCAGTGCCCCCTGCATTGTCCCTGAATTTTGATGCAGTGCCCATGCAGTGGATGCAAAATCCCACAAGTTGGATGCAGTATGATATGACAGATGATGTAGTGCCCATAAAGTTGGATGTAGTGTTGCTGCAGTGGTTGCAGTGACTCCTGAAATGTCCGGTAATGTGGATGCAGTGCCCATACTGTGACTGAAGTGTCCACCAAGGTGTTTGCAGTATGTTTTGAAGGAGTATGCAGTGCTCATGAAGGTGGATGGAGTGTTGCTGCAGTGGTTGCAGTGCCTCCTGCAATGTCCGGTAATTTGGATGCAGTGCCCGTGCAGTGGATTCAGTGTCCCAACAGGTGGATGCAGTATGATGTCATGGAGGATGCAGTGCCAAGGATGCTGGATGCAGTGATCCTGTGGTGATTTCAGTGTGCCTGCAGTGCCACTTCAGCTTGATGCAGTGTCGCTGGTGTGGTTGCAGTGCACCCTGCACCTTCCCTGAATGTGGATTCAGTGCCCATGCAGTGACTTCAGTGTCACCGAAGGTGGATCCAGTACATTGTGACGGAGGATGCAGTGCCCATGAAGGTGGATGCAGTCATCCTGCAATGGTGGCAGTGCCCCATGCAGTTTCCCTGAGTGTGGATTGCAGTGCCGAAGCAGTGGATGCAATGTCCCACAAGGTGGATGGAGTATGTGGTGATGGATAAGGCAGTGCACCTGAAGGTGGATGCAGTGATCCTGCAGTGGTTGCGGTGCACACTGCAGTGTGCCTGAATGTGGATGAAATGCCCATGCAGTGGATGCACTGTCCCACAAGGTGGATGCAGTATATTGTGAGAGAGGATGCAGTGCCCATGAAGGAGGATGCAGTGATGCAGTGGTTATTTTATGGCTCCTGCAGTGCCACTTCAGGTGTATGCAGTGTCTCTGCAGTGGGTGCAATGCCTCCTGAAATGTCTGGTAAAGTGGATGCACTGCCCATGCAGTGGATGAAGTGTCCCACAAGGTGGATGCAGTATGTTCTGACTGAGGATGCAGTGCCCATCATGGTGGATGCAGTGTTGCTGAAGTGGGTGCAGTGCCTCCTGCAATGTCCGGTAAGGTGGATGCAGTGTCCCACCAGTTGGATGCAGTATGTGTCATGGAGGATGCAGTGCCCATGAAGGTGGATGCAGTGTTCCTGAAGTGGTTGCATGGCCCACTGCCGTTTCACTGCATTTCGAGGCAGTGCTCATGCTGTGTATGCAGTGTCGCACAGGTGGATTCATCATGTTGTGATGGAGGATGCATTGCCTAGGAAGTTGGATGAAATCATCCTGCGGTGCTTTCAGTGTGCCTGCAGTGCCACGTCAGCTGGATGCAGTGTCCCTGCTGTGGTTGCAGTGCACCCTGCACCTTCCCTGAATGTGGAGTCAGTGCCCATGCAGTGACTTCAGTGTCACTCAGGATGGATGCAGTAGGTTGTGACGGAGGATGCAGTGCTCACAAAGGTGGATGCAGCATGTTGTGATGTAGGATGCAGTGCCCATGAAGGTGCATGCAGTGATCCTGCAATGGTGGCAGTGTCTCATGAATTTTCCCTGAATCTGGATTTCATTGCCGAGGCAGTGGATGCAGTGTCCCACAAGGTGATTGCAGTATGTTGTTATGGAAGATGCAGTGCCCATGAAGGTGGAGGCAGTGATCCTGCAGTGGTTGCAGTGCCCTCTGCAGTGTCCCTGAATGTGGATGCAGTGCCCATTTAGTGGATGCACTGTCCCACAAGGTGTATGCAGTATGTTACGACAGATGATGCAGTGCCCATGAAGGTGGATGCTGTGCACATGCTGTGGATGCATTGTCCCACAAGGTGGATGCACTATGTTATGACGGATGATGCAGTGCCCATGAAGGTGGATGCTGTGTGCATGCTGTGGATGCATGGTCCAACAAGTTGTATGCGATATTTTGTGACAGATGATGCAGTGTCCATGAAGGTGGATGCAGTGTCCCTGCAGTGGTGGTAGTGCGCCTGAAGTGCCCCTGTTGCTGTATGCATTTTCCCTGCAGTGTTGCATTGCCCCATGCCTTGTCCCTCAATTTTAATGCAGTGCACATGCAGTGGATGCAGTGTGCCACAAGGTGGATGCAGTCTGTTACTACGGATGACGCAGTGCCCATGAAGGTGGATGCAGTGTCCCTGCAGTGGTTGCAGTGCCTGCTGCAATGTCCAGTTAGTTGGATGCAGTGCCCATTCAGTGGATGCAGCGTCCCTGTAGGTGGATGTAGTATGATGTCGTGGAATATGCTGTGCCCATGATGGTGGATGCACTGTTCTTGCAGTGGTTGCATGGCCCCCTACCGTTTCACTGAATTTCAAGGCAGTGCTCATGCTGTCTATGCAGTGTCCCACAGGTGGATGCAGCATGTCATGAAGGAGGATGCAGTGCCCAGGAAGTTGGATGCAGTGATCCTGCCGTGATTTCAGTGTGCCTGCAGTGCCTCTTCAGTTGGATGCAGAGTCCCTGCTGTGGTTGCAGTGCCCCCTGCAGTTTCCCTGAATGTGGATGCAGTGCTCCTGCACTGGAAGCAGTGAACCTGCAGGGGTTGCAGTGCCCCTTGCTGTTTCCCTGACTGTGGATGCAGTGCTGATGCACTGGATGCAGTGAACCTGCAGTGGGTTCATTGCCCCCTGCATTGTGCCTGAATTTTGATGCAATGCTCATACAGTGCATGCAAAGTCCCACAAATTGTATGCAGATCCCATTAAGGTGGAAGAAGGGATCCTGCAGTGGTTGCAGTGCCCTCTGGACTGTCCCTGAATTTGGATGCAGTGCCCATGCAGTGGCTGCAGTGTCAGAGAAGTCGGAGGCTGTATGTTGTGATGGAGGATTCAATGCTAACGAAGGTAGATACAGTGAGCCTGCAGTGATTACAGAGCACCTGCCATTAACCTTCTGCAGTATGCAGTGTCCTGCATGGTTTGCATTGCCCGCTGCATTGTCCCTGAATTTTCATGCAGTGCACATGCAGTGGATGCAGTGTTCCACAAGATGCATGCAGTCTGTTATGACAGATGATGCAGTACGCAAGAAGGTGGATGCCGTGATCCTGCAGTGGTTGCATTGCCCCCTGCTCTTTCCATGAATGTGGCTTGCAGTGCAGAGACAGTGGATGCAGTGTGCCACAAGGTGAATGTCGTATGTGGTGACGGATATTGCAGTGCCAATGAAGGTTGATGCAGTGATCCTGCAGTTGTTGCAGTGCCGACTGCCATGTCCCGGAAAGTGGATGCAGCTCCCATGAAGGTGGATGCATTGATGCTGCAGGGATTGCAGTGTGCCTGCAGTTTCCCTCAATGTGGATGCTGCGCCCATGCATCTGCTTCACTGTCACAGAATGTGGATGCAGTAGGCTGTGACAGATCATGCTGTGCTCACGAATAGGGATGCAGTCAGCCTTCAGTGATTACAATGCACCTGCAGTGCTCCTTCAGCAGTATGCAGTGTCGCTGCATGGTTTGCAGTGCCCCTAGCTTGTCCCTGAATGTTGCGGCAGTGCCCATGATGTGGATGCAGTGTTAAAAAAGGTGTATGCAGCATCTTGTGATGGAGGATGCAGTGCCCAGGATGTTGGATGCAGTGATACCTCGGTGATTTCAGTATGCCTGCAGTGCCACTTCAGCTGGATGCAGTGTCCCTGCTGTGGTTGCAGTGCACCCTGTACCTTTCTGAATGTGGATCCAGTGCCCATGCAGTGGCTTCAGTGTCACAGAAGGTGGATGCAGTACGTTGTGATGGAGGATGCAGTGCTCACGAAGGTGAATGCAGTGATCCTGCAGTGGTTACAGTGCTCACTGCAGTGTCCCTGAATGTGGATGCAGTGTGGAGGCAGTGGCTGCAGTATGTTGTGATGGAAGATGCAGTACCCATGAAGGTGAATGCCATGATCCTGCAGTGGTTGTGGTGCCCACTGCAGTGTTCCTGAATGTGGATGCAGTGCCCATGCAGTGGCTGCAGTGTCAGAGAACTTGGTTGCTGTATGAGGTGACGGAGGATGCAATGCACCCGAAGGTAGATACCACGAGCTTGCAGTGATTACAGTGCACCTGCAGTGAACCTTCAGCAGTATGTAGTGCCCCTGCTTGGTTTGCATTGCCCAATGCATTGTCGCAGAATGTTGCTGCAGAACCAATGCAGTGGATGCAGTGTCCCACAAGGTGGATGCAGTATGTTATGACGGATGATGCAGTGCCCATGAAGGTGGATGCAGTGTCCCTGCAGTGGTGGCAGTGCCCCCTGCTCTGTCCCTGAATGTGGATGCAGTGCCCATGCAGTGGCTGCAGTGTCAGTGAAGTAGGATGCTATATGTTGTGACATAGGATGCAAGGCTCACGAAGGTGGATACAGAGAGCCTGCAGTGATTACAGTGCACCTACAGGGAACCTTCAGCGGTAGGGAGTGTCCCTGCATGGCTTGCATTGCCCGCTGCGTTGTCCTATAATGTTGCTTCAGTACCCATGCAGTGGATGCAGTGTCTGAAAAGGTGGATGCAGTACGTTATGACAGATGATGCAGTGCCAACGAAGTTGGATGCAGTGTCATGGCAGTGGTTGCAGTGCCTGCTGCAATTTCCGGTAATGTGGATGCAGTGCCCATGCAGTGGAGGAAGTGCCACACAAGGTGGATGCAGTATGTTGTGATGGAGGGTGCAATGCCCATGAATGAGGATGCAGTGTTGCTGCAGTGGTTGCAGTGCCTCCTGCAATGTCCGGTAAGTTGAATGCAGTGCACATGTAGTGGTTGCAGTTTCCCACCAGGTGGATGCAGCATTTTGTGACGGCAGTTTCAGTGCCCATGAGGTGCATGCAGTGATCCTGCAGTGGTTGTGGTGCCCACTGCAGTATCCCTGAATGTGGATGCAGTGCCCATGCAGTGTCAGAGAAGTTGGTTGCTGTATGAGGTGACGGAGTATGCAATGCACCGAAGGTAGATACAGCGTGCCTGCAGTGATTACAGTGCACCTGCAGTGAACCTTCAGCAGTATGTAGTGTCCCTGCTTGGTTTGCATTGCCCAATGCATTGTCGCAGAATGTTGCTGCAGAACCCATGCAGTGGATGCAGCGTCCCACAAGGTGCATGCAGTATGTTATGATGGATGATGCAGTGCCCATGATGGTGGATGCAGTGATCCTGCAGTAGTTGCAGTGCCCCCTGCAGTTTCCCTGAATGTGGATGCAGTGCTCATGCACTGGATGCAGTGAACCCACAGTGGTTGCAGTGCCCCCGGCAGTTTCCCTGAATGTGGATGCAGTGCTCATGCACTGGATGCAGTGAATCTGCAGTGGTGGCAGTGCCCCCTGCAGTTGCCCTGAATTTGGAGGCAGTGCTCATGCAGTGTATGCAGTGTCCCACAAGGTGGATGTAGTATGTTGTGACGGAGGAGGCAGTGCCCAGGAAGGAGTATGCAGTGATGCAGTGGTGATTTCACTGCACCTGCAGTGCCACTTCAGCTGTACGTAGTGTCTCTGCAGTGGTTGCAGTGCATGCTGCACTGGCACAGGATGTGGATTCAGTGCCCAAGCCGTGGATGCAGTGTCCCACCAGGTGGATGCAGTATGTTGTCATGAAGGAAGCAGTTTCCATGAGTGTGGATGCACAGTTCCTGCAGTGGTTGCGGTGCCCATTGCAGTGTCCCTGAATGTGGATGCACTGCCCCTGAAGTGGATGCTGTGTCCCAAAGGTGGATGAAGTATGTTGTGACCAAGGATGCAGTGCCCATGAAGTAGGTTGCAGTGATCTTGCGGTGATATCAGTGCACTTGCAGTGCCACTTCAGCTGGGTGCAATGGCCGTGCATTGGATGCAGTGACACACTAATTGAATGCAGTATGTTCTGACGGAGGATGCAGTGCCAATGAAGTTGTATGCAGTGGTCCTGTGGGGATTACAGTGCGACTGCAGTGCCACTTGAGCTGGATGCAGTGTCCCTGCAGTGGGTGTAGAGTCCTCCTGTGCTTTCCCTGAATGTGGATGAAGTGACCATGCAGTGGATGCAGTTTGAAAGAAGGTGAATGCAATATGTTGTGACAGAGGATGCAATACCCACGAAGGTGGATGCAGTGCCAATGCAGTGGATGCATTGTCACTCCAGTGGTTGCAGTGAATCCTGAAATGTCCGGTAATGTGGATGCAGTGCCCATGCAGTGAATGAAGTGTCCCACAAGGTGGATGCAGTATGTTTGTACAGAGGATGCAGTTCCCATGAAGATCAATGCAGTGTTTCTGCAGTGGATGCAGTGTCTCCTGCAATGTCCGGTAAGGTGGATGCAGTGCCCATGCAGTGGTTGCAGTGTCCCACCAGGTGGATGCAGTAAGTTGTCATGGAGGATGCAGTGCCCATGATTTGGATGCAGTGTTTCTGCAGTGGTTGCAGGGACCCCTGCACTTTCCCTGAGTTTGGAAGCAGTGCTCAGGCAGTGTATGCAGCATCCCAAAAGGTGGACACAGCATGTTGTGATGGAGGATGCAGTCCCCAGGAAGTTGGATGCAGTGATCTTTGGTGATTTCAGTGTGCCTGCAGTGCCACTCCAGCTGGATGCAGTGTCCCTGCTGTGGTTGGAGTGCACCCTGCACCTTCCCTGAACGTGGATTCAGTGCCCATGCAGTGGCTTCAGTGTCACTGAAGGTTGATCCAGTACGTTGTGATGGAGGATGCAGTGCTCACGAAGGTGGATGCAGTGATCCTGAAATGGTGGCAGTGCCCCATGCCGTTTCCCTGAGTGTGGATTGCAGTGCCGAGGTAGTGGATGCAGTTTGCCACAAGGTGGATGCAGTATGTTATGACGGAAGATGCAGTGCCCATGAAGGTGCATGCAGTGACCCTGAAGTGGTGGCAGTGCCCCCTGCACTGTCCCTGAAAGTGGACACAGTGCCCATGCAGTTGCTGCAGTGTCAGAGAAGTCAGATGCTGTGTGTTGTGATGGAGGATGCAATGCTCTTGAAGGTGGATACAGCAAGCCAGCAGTGATTGCAGTGCACCTGCAGTGAACCTTCAGCGGTATGCAGTGTCCCTGCATGGTTTGCATGGCCTGCTGCATTGTCCTAGAATGTTGCCGCAGTACCCATGCAGTGGATGCAGTGTCCCACAGGATGTCTGCAGTATGTTATGACGGATCATGCAGTGCCCATGAGGGTGGATGTTGTGCACATGCTGTGGATGCATTCTCCCAAAAGGTGTATGCAATATGTTGTGACAGATGATGAAGTGCCCATGAAGGTGGATGCACTGATCCTACAGTGGTTGCAGTGCCCTCTGCAGTTTCCCTGAATGTGGATGCAGTGCTCATGCAATGGATGCAGTGAACCTGCAGTGGATGCAGTGCCCCCTGCATTGTCCCTGAATTTTGATGCAGTGCCCATGCAGTGGATGCAAAATCCCACAAGTTGGATGCAGTATGATATGACAGATGATGTAGTGCCCATAAAGTTGGATGTAGTGTTGCTGCAGTGGTTGCAGTGACTCCTGAAATGTCCGGTAATGTGGATGCAGTGCCCATACTGTGACTGAAGTGTCCACCAAGGTGTTTGCAGTATGTTTTGAAGGAGTATGCAGTGCTCATGAAGGTGGATGGAGTGTTGCTGCAGTGGTTGCAGTGCCTCCTGCAATGTCCGGTAATTTGGATGCAGTGCCCGTGCAGTGGATTCAGTGTCCCAACAGGTGGATGCAGTATGTTGTCATGGAGGATGCAGTGCCAAGGATGCTGGATGCAGTGATCCTGTGGTGATTTCAGTGTGCCTGCAGTGCCACTTCAGCTTGATGCAGTGTCGCTGGTGTGGTTGCAGTGCACCCTGCACCTTCCCTGAATGTGGATTCAGTGCCCATGCAGTGACTTCAGTGTCACCGAAGGTGGATCCAGTACATTGTGACGGAGGATGCAGTGCCCATGAAGGTGGATGCAGTCATCCTGCAATGGTGGCAGTGCCCCATGCAGTTTCCCTGAGTGTGGATTGCAGTGCCGAAGCAGTGGATGCAATGTCCCACAAGGTGGATGGAGTATGTGGTGATGGATAAGGCAGTGCACCTGAAGGTGGATGCAGTGATCCTGCAGTGGTTGCGGTGCACACTGCAGTGTGCCTGAATGTGGATGAAATGCCCATGCAGTGGATGCACTGTCCCACAAGGTGGATGCAGTATATTGTGAGAGAGGATGCAGTGCCCATGAAGGAGGATGCAGTGATGCAGCGGTTATTTTATGGCTCCTGCAGTGCCACTTCAGGTGTATGCAGTGTCTCTGCAGTGGGTGCAATGCCTCCTGAAATGTCTGGTAAAGTGGATGCACTGCCCATGCAGTGGATGAAGTGTCCCACAAGGTGGATGCAGTATGTTCTGACTGAGGATGCAGTGCCCATCATGGTGGATGCAGTGTTGCTGAAGTGGGTGCAGTGCCTCCTGCAATGTCCGGTAAGGTGGATGCAGTGTCCCACCAGTTGGATGCAGTATGTGTCATGGAGGATGCAGTGCCCATGAAGGTGGATGCAGTGTTCCTGAAGTGGTTGCATGGCCCACTGCCGTTTCACTGCATTTCGAGGCAGTGCTCATGCTGTGTATGCAGTGTCGCACAGGTGGATTCATCATGTTGTGATGGAGGATGCATTGCCTAGGAAGTTGGATGAAATCATCCTGCGGTGATTTCAGTGTGCCAGCAGTGCCACGTCAGCTGGATGCAGTGTCCCTGCTGTGGTTGCAGTGCACCCTGCACCTTCCCTGAATGTGGAGTCAGTGCCCATGCAGTGACTTCAGTGTCACTCAGGATGGATGCAGTAGGTTGTGACGGAGGATGCAGTGCTCACAAAGGTGGATGCAGCATGTTGTGATGTAGGATGCAGTGCCCATGAAGGTGCATGCAGTGATCCTGCAATGGTGGCAGTGTCTCATGAATTTTCCCTGAATCTGGATTTCATTGCCGAGGCAGTGGATGCAGTGTCCCACAAGGTGATTGCAGTATGTTGTTATGGAAGATGCAGTGCCCATGAAGGTGGAGGCAGTGATCCTGCAGTGGTTGCAGTGCCCTCTGCAGTGTCCCTGAATGTGGATGCAGTGCCCATTTAGTGGATGCACTGTCCCACAAGGTGTATGCAGTATGTTACGACAGATGATGCAGTGCCCATGAAGGTGGATGCTGTGCACATGCTGTGGATGCATTGTCCCACAAGGTGGATGCACTATGTTATGACGGATGATGCAGTGCCCATGAAGGTGGATGCTGTGTGCATGCTGTGGATGCATGGTCCAACAAGTTGTATGCGATATTTTGTGACAGATGATGCAGTGTCCATGAAGGTGGATGCAGTGTCCCTGCAGTGGTGGTAGTGCGCCTGAAGTGCCCCTGTTGCTGTATGCATTTTCCCTGCAGTGTTGCATTGCCCCATGCCTTGTCCCTCAATTTTAATGCAGTGCACATGCAGTGGATGCAGTGTGCCACAAGGTGGATGCAGTCTGTTACTACGGATGACGCAGTGCCCATGAAGGTGGATGCAGTGTCCCTGCAGTGGTTGCAGTGCCTGCTGCAATGTCCAGTTAGTTGGATGCAGTGCCCATTCAGTGGATGCAGCGTCCCTGTAGGTGGATGTAGTATGATGTCGTGGAATATGCTGTGCCCATGATGGTGGATGCACTGTTCTTGCAGTGGTTGCATGGCCCCCTACCGTTTCACTGAATTTCAAGGCAGTGCTCATGCTGTCTATGCAGTGTCCCACAGGTGGATGCAGCATGTCATGAAGGAGGATGCAGTGCCCAGGAAGTTGGATGCAGTGATCCTGCCGTGATTTCAGTGTGCCTGCAGTGCCTCTTCAGTTGGATGCAGAGTCCCTGCTGTGGTTGCAGTGCCCCCTGCAGTTTCCCTGAATGTGGATGCAGTGCTCCTGCACTGGAAGCAGTGAACCTGCAGGGGTTGCAGTGCCCCTTGCTGTTTCCCTGACTGTGGATGCAGTGCTGATGCACTGGATGCAGTGAACCTGCAGTGGGTTCATTGCCCCCTGCATTGTGCCTGAATTTTGATGCAATGCTCATACAGTGCATGCAAAGTCCCACAAATTGTATGCAGATCCCATTAAGGTGGAAGAAGGGATCCTGCAGTGGTTGCAGTGCCCTCTGGACTGTCCCTGAATTTGGATGCAGTGCCCATGCAGTGGCTGCAGTGTCAGAGAAGTCGGAGGCTGTATGTTGTGATGGAGGATTCAATGCTAACGAAGGTAGATACAGTGAGCCTGCAGTGATTACAGAGCACCTGCCATTAACCTTCTGCAGTATGCAGTGTCCTGCATGGTTTGCATTGCCCGCTGCATTGTCCCTGAATTTTCATGCAGTGCACATGCAGTGGATGCAGTGTTCCACAAGATGCATGCAGTCTGTTATGACAGATGATGCAGTACGCAAGAAGGTGGATGCCGTGATCCTGCAGTGGTTGCATTGCCCCCTGCTCTTTCCATGAATGTGGCTTGCAGTGCAGAGACAGTGGATGCAGTGTGCCACAAGGTGAATGTCGTATGTGGTGACGGATATTGCAGTGCCAATGAAGGTTGATGCAGTGATCCTGCAGTTGTTGCAGTGCCGACTGCCATGTCCCGGAAAGTGGATGCAGCTCCCATGAAGGTGGATGCATTGATGCTGCAGGGATTGCAGTGTGCCTGCAGTTTCCCTCAATGTGGATGCTGCGCCCATGCATCTGCTTCACTGTCACAGAATGTGGATGCAGTAGGCTGTGACAGATCATGCTCTGCTCACGAATAGGGATGCAGTCAGCCTTCAGTGATTACAATGCACCTGCAGTGCTCCTTCAGCAGTATGCAGTGTCGCTGCATGGTTTGCAGTGCCCCTAGCTTGTCCCTGAATGTTGCGGCAGTGCCCATGATGTGGATGCAGTGTTAAAAATGGTGTATGCAGCATCTTGTGATGGAGGATGCAGTGCCCAGGATGTTGGATGCAGTGATACCTCGGTGATTTCAGTATGCCTGCAGTGCCACTTCAGCTGGATGCAGTGTCCCTGCTGTGGTTGCAGTGCACCCTGTACCTTTCTGAATGTGGATCCAGTGCCCATGCAGTGGCTTCAGTGTCACAGAAGGTGGATGCAGTACGTTGTGATGGAGGATGCAGTGCTCACGAAGGTGAATGCAGTGATCCTGCAGTGGTTACAGTGCTCACTGCAGTGTCCCTGAATGTGGATGCAGTGTGGAGGCAGTGGCTGCAGTATGTTGTGATGGAAGATGCAGTACCCATGAAGGTGAATGCCATGATCCTGCAGTGGTTGTGGTGCCCACTGCAGTGTTCCTGAATGTGGATGCAGTGCCCATGCAGTGGCTGCAGTGTCAGAGAACTTGGTTGCTGTATGAGGTGACGGAGGATGCAATGCACCCGAAGGTAGATACCACGAGCTTGCAGTGATTACAGTGCACCTGCAGTGAACCTTCAGCAGTATGTAGTGTCCCTGCTTGGTTTGCATTGCCCAATGCATTGTCGCAGAATGTTGCTGCAGAACCAATGCAGTGGATGCAGTGTCCCACAAGGTGGATGCAGTATGTTATGACGGATGATGCAGTGCCCATGAAGGTGGATGCAGTGTCCCTGCAGTGGTGGCAGTGCCCCCTGCTCTGTCCCTGAATGTGGATGCAGTGCCCATGCAGTGGCTGCAGTGTCAGTGAAGTAGGATGCTATATGTTGTGACATAGGATGCAAGGCTCACGAAGGTGGATACAGAGAGCCTGCAGTGATTACAGTGCACCTACAGGGAACCTTCAGCGGTAGGGAGTGTCCCTGCATGGCTTGCATTGCCCGCTGCGTTGTCCTATAATGTTGCTTCAGTACCCATGCAGTGGATGCAGTGTCTGAAAAGGTGGATGCAGTACGTTATGACAGATGATGCAGTGCCAACGAAGTTGGATGCAGTGTCATGGCAGTGGTTGCAGTGCCTGCTGCAATTTCCGGTAATGTGGATGCAGTGCCCATGCAGTGGAGGAAGTGCCACACAAGGTGGATGCAGTATGTTGTGATGGAGGGTGCAATGCCCATGAATGAGGATGCAGTGTTGCTGCAGTGGTTGCAGTGCCTCCTGCAATGTCCGGTAAGTTGAATGCAGTGCACATGTAGTGGTTGCAGTTTCCCACCAGGTGGATGCAGCATTTTGTGACGGCAGTTTCAGTGCCCATGAGGTGCATGCAGTGATCCTGCAGTGGTTGTGGTGCCCACTGCAGTATCCCTGAATGTGGATGCAGTGCCCATGCAGTGTCAGAGAAGTTGGTTGCTGTATGAGGTGACGGAGTATGCAATGCACCGAAGGTAGATACAGCGTGCCTGCAGTGATTACAGTGCACCTGCAGTGAACCTTCAGCAGTATGTAGTGTCCCTGCTTGGTTTGCATTGCCCAATGCATTGTCGCAGAATGTTGCTGCAGAACCCATGCAGTGGATGCAGCGTCCCACAAGGTGCATGCAGTATGTTATGATGGATGATGCAGTGCCCATGATGGTGGATGCAGTGATCCTGCAGTAGTTGCAGTGCCCCCTGCAGTTTCCCTGAATGTGGATGCAGTGCTCATGCACTGGATGCAGTGAACCCACAGTGGTTGCAGTGCCCCCGGCAGTTTCCCTGAATGTGGATGCAGTGCTCATGCACTGGATGCAGTGAATCTGCAGTGGTGGCAGTGCCCCCTGCAGTTGCCCTGAATTTGGAGGCAGTGCTCATGCAGTGTATGCAGTGTCCCACAAGGTGGATGTAGTATGTTGTGACGGAGGAGGCAGTGCCCAGGAAGGAGTATGCAGTGATGCAGTGGTGATTTCACTGCACCTGCAGTGCCACTTCAGCTGTACGTAGTGTCTCTGCAGTGGTTGCAGTGCATGCTGCACTGGCACAGGATGTGGATTCAGTGCCCAAGCCGTGGATGCAGTGTCCCACCAGGTGGATGCAGTATGTTGTCATGAAGGAAGCAGTTTCCATGAGTGTGGATGCACAGTTCCTGCAGTGGTTGCGGTGCCCATTGCAGTGTCCCTGAATGTGGATGCACTGCCCCTGAAGTGGATGCTGTGTCCCAAAGGTGGATGAAGTATGTTGTGACCAAGGATGCAGTGCCCATGAAGTAGGTTGCAGTGATCTTGCGGTGATATCAGTGCACTTGCAGTGCCACTTCAGCTGGGTGCAATGGCCGTGCATTGGATGCAGTGACACACTAATTGAATGCAGTATGTTCTGACGGAGGATGCAGTGCCAATGAAGTTGTATGCAGTGGTCCTGTGGGGATTACAGTGCGACTGCAGTGCCACTTGAGCTGGATGCAGTGTCCCTGCAGTGGGTGTAGAGTCCTCCTGTGCTTTCCCTGAATGTGGATGAAGTGACCATGCAGTGGATGCAGTTTGAAAGAAGGTGAATGCAATATGTTGTGACAGAGGATGCAATACCCACGAAGGTGGATGCAGTGCCAATGCAGTGGATGCATTGTCACTCCAGTGGTTGCAGTGAATCCTGAAATGTCCGGTAATGTGGATGCAGTGCCCATGCAGTGAATGAAGTGTCCCACAAGGTGGATGCAGTATGTTTGTACAGAGGATGCAGTTCCCATGAAGATCAATGCAGTGTTTCTGCAGTGGATGCAGTGTCTCCTGCAATGTCCGGTAAGGTGGATGCAGTGCCCATGCAGTGGTTGCAGTGTCCCACCAGGTGGATGCAGTAAGTTGTCATGGAGGATGCAGTGCCCATGATTTGGATGCAGTGTTTCTGCAGTGGTTGCAGGGACCCCTGCACTTTCCCTGAGTTTGGAAGCAGTGCTCAGGCAGTGTATGCAGCATCCCAAAAGGTGGACACAGCATGTTGTGATGGAGGATGCAGTCCCCAGGAAGTTGGATGCAGTGATCTTTGGTGATTTCAGTGTGCCTGCAGTGCCACTCCAGCTGGATGCAGTGTCCCTGCTGTGGTTGGAGTGCACCCTGCACCTTCCCTGAACGTGGATTCAGTGCCCATGCAGTGGCTTCAGTGTCACTGAAGGTTGATCCAGTACGTTGTGATGGAGGATGCAGTGCTCACGAAGGTGGATGCAGTGATCCTGAAATGGTGGCAGTGCCCCATGCCGTTTCCCTGAGTGTGGATTGCAGTGCCGAGGTAGTGGATGCAGTTTGCCACAAGGTGGATGCAGTATGTTATGACGGAAGATGCAGTGCCCATGAAGGTGCATGCAGTGACCCTGAAGTGGTGGCAGTGCCCCCTGCACTGTCCCTGAAAGTGGACACAGTGCCCATGCAGTTGCTGCAGTGTCAGAGAAGTCAGATGCTGTGTGTTGTGATGGAGGATGCAATGCTCTTGAAGGTGGATACAGCAAGCCAGCAGTGATTGCAGTGCACCTGCAGTGAACCTTCAGCGGTATGCAGTGTCCCTGCATGGTTTGCATGGCCTGCTGCATTGTCCTAGAATGTTGCCGCAGTACCCATGCAGTGGATGCAGTGTCCCACAGGATGTCTGCAGTATGTTATGACGGATCATGCAGTGCCCATGAGGGTGGATGTTGTGCACATGCTGTGGATGCATTCTCCCAAAAGGTGTATGCAATATGTTGTGACAGATGATGAAGTGCCCATGAAGGTGGATGCACTGATCCTACAGTGGTTGCAGTGCCCTCTGCAGTTTCCCTGAATGTGGATGCAGTGCTCATGCAATGGATGCAGTGAACCTGCAGTGGATGCAGTGCCCCCTGCATTGTCCCTGAATTTTGATGCAGTGCCCATGCAGTGGATGCAAAATCCCACAAGTTGGATGCAGTATGATATGACAGATGATGTAGTGCCCATAAAGTTGGATGTAGTGTTGCTGCAGTGGTTGCAGTGACTCCTGAAATGTCCGGTAATGTGGATGCAGTGCCCATACTGTGACTGAAGTGTCCACCAAGGTGTTTGCAGTATGTTTTGAAGGAGTATGCAGTGCTCATGAAGGTGGATGGAGTGTTGCTGCAGTGGTTGCAGTGCCTCCTGCAATGTCCGGTAATTTGGATGCAGTGCCCGTGCAGTGGATTCAGTGTCCCAACAGGTGGATGCAGTATGTTGTCATGGAGGATGCAGTGCCAAGGATGCTGGATGCAGTGATCCTGTGGTGATTTCAGTGTGCCTGCAGTGCCACTTCAGCTTGATGCAGTGTCGCTGGTGTGGTTGCAGTGCACCCTGCACCTTCCCTGAATGTGGATTCAGTGCCCATGCAGTGACTTCAGTGTCACCGAAGGTGGATCCAGTACATTGTGACGGAGGATGCAGTGCCCATGAAGGTGGATGCAGTCATCCTGCAATGGTGGCAGTGCCCCATGCAGTTTCCCTGAGTGTGGATTGCAGTGCCGAAGCAGTGGATGCAATGTCCCACAAGGTGGATGGAGTATGTTGTGATGGATAAGGCAGTGCACCTGAAGGTGGATGCAGTGATCCTGCAGTGGTTGCGGTGCACACTGCAGTGTGCCTGAATGTGGATGAAATGCCCATGCAGTGGATGCACTGTCCCACAAGGTGGATGCAGTATATTGTGAGAGAGGATGCAGTGCCCATGAAGGAGGATGCAGTGATGCAGCGGTTATTTTATGGCTCCTGCAGTGCCACTTCAGGTGTATGCAGTGTCTCTGCAGTGGGTGCAATGCCTCCTGAAATGTCTGGTAAAGTGGATGCACTGCCCATGCAGTGGATGAAGTGTCCCACAAGGTGGATGCAGTATGTTCTGACTGAGGATGCAGTGCCCATCATGGTGGATGCAGTGTTGCTGAAGTGGGTGCAGTGCCTCCTGCAATGTCCGGTAAGGTGGATGCAGTGTCCCACCAGTTGGATGCAGTATGTGTCATGGAGGATGCAGTGCCCATGAAGGTGGATGCAGTGTTCCTGAAGTGGTTGCATGGCCCACTGCCGTTTCACTGCATTTCGAGGCAGTGCTCATGCTGTGTATGCAGTGTCGCACAGGTGGATTCATCATGTTGTGATGGAGGATGCATTGCCTAGGAAGTTGGATGAAATCATCCTGCGGTGATTTCAGTGTGCCAGCAGTGCCACGTCAGCTGGATGCAGTGTCCCTGCTGTGGTTGCAGTGCACCCTGCACCTTCCCTGAATGTGGAGTCAGTGCCCATGCAGTGACTTCAGTGTCACTCAGGATGGATGCAGTAGGTTGTGACGGAGGATGCAGTGCTCACAAAGGTGGATGCAGCATGTTGTGATGTAGGATGCAGTGCCCATGAAGGTGCATGCAGTGATCCTGCAATGGTGGCAGTGTCTCATGAATTTTCCCTGAATCTGGATTTCATTGCCGAGGCAGTGGATGCAGTGTCCCACAAGGTGATTGCAGTATGTTGTTATGGAAGATGCAGTGCCCATGAAGGTGGAGGCAGTGATCCTGCAGTGGTTGCAGTGCCCTCTGCAGTGTCCCTGAATGTGGATGCAGTGCCCATTTAGTGGATGCACTGTCCCACAAGGTGTATGCAGTATGTTACGACAGATGATGCAGTGCCCATGAAGGTGGATGCTGTGCACATGCTGTGGATGCATTGTCCCACAAGGTGGATGCACTATGTTATGACGGATGATGCAGTGCCCATGAAGGTGGATGCTGTGTGCATGCTGTGGATGCATGGTCCAACAAGTTGTATGCGATATTTTGTGACAGATGATGCAGTGTCCATGAAGGTGGATGCAGTGTCCCTGCAGTGGTGGTAGTGCGCCTGAAGTGCCCCTGTTGCTGTATGCATTTTCCCTGCAGTGTTGCATTGCCCCATGCCTTGTCCCTCAATTTTAATGCAGTGCACATGCAGTGGATGCAGTGTGCCACAAGGTGGATGCAGTCTGTTACTACGGATGACGCAGTGCCCATGAAGGTGGATGCAGTGTCCCTGCAGTGGTTGCAGTGCCTGCTGCAATGTCCAGTTAGTTGGATGCAGTGCCCATTCAGTGGATGCAGCGTCCCTGTAGGTGGATGTAGTATGATGTCGTGGAATATGCTGTGCCCATGATGGTGGATGCACTGTTCTTGCAGTGGTTGCATGGCCCCCTACCGTTTCACTGAATTTCAAGGCAGTGCTCATGCTGTCTATGCAGTGTCCCACAGGTGGATGCAGCATGTCATGAAGGAGGATGCAGTGCCCAGGAAGTTGGATGCAGTGATCCTGCCGTGATTTCAGTGTGCCTGCAGTGCCTCTTCAGTTGGATGCAGAGTCCCTGCTGTGGTTGCAGTGCCCCCTGCAGTTTCCCTGAATGTGGATGCAGTGCTCCTGCACTGGAAGCAGTGAACCTGCAGGGGTTGCAGTGCCCCTTGCTGTTTCCCTGACTGTGGATGCAGTGCTGATGCACTGGATGCAGTGAACCTGCAGTGGGTTCATTGCCCCCTGCATTGTGCCTGAATTTTGATGCAATGCTCATACAGTGCATGCAAAGTCCCACAAATTGTATGCAGATCCCATTAAGGTGGAAGAAGGGATCCTGCAGTGGTTGCAGTGCCCTCTGGACTGTCCCTGAATTTGGATGCAGTGCCCATGCAGTGGCTGCAGTGTCAGAGAAGTCGGAGGCTGTATGTTGTGATGGAGGATTCAATGCTAACGAAGGTAGATACAGTGAGCCTGCAGTGATTACAGAGCACCTGCCATTAACCTTCTGCAGTATGCAGTGTCCTGCATGGTTTGCATTGCCCGCTGCATTGTCCCTGAATTTTCATGCAGTGCACATGCAGTGGATGCAGTGTTCCACAAGATGCATGCAGTCTGTTATGACAGATGATGCAGTACGCAAGAAGGTGGATGCCGTGATCCTGCAGTGGTTGCATTGCCCCCTGCTCTTTCCATGAATGTGGCTTGCAGTGCAGAGACAGTGGATGCAGTGTGCCACAAGGTGAATGTCGTATGTGGTGACGGATATTGCAGTGCCAATGAAGGTTGATGCAGTGATCCTGCAGTTGTTGCAGTGCCAACTGCCATGTCCCGGAAAGTGGATGCAGCTCCCATGAAGGTGGATGCATTGATGCTGCAGGGATTGCAGTGTGCCTGCAGTTTCCCTCAATGTGGATGCTGCGCCCATGCATCTGCTTCACTGTCACAGAATGTGGATGCAGTAGGCTGTGACAGATCATGCTCTGCTCACGAATAGGGATGCAGTCAGCCTTCAGTGATTACAATGCACCTGCAGTGCTCCTTCAGCAGTATGCAGTGTCGCTGCATGGTTTGCAGTGCCCCTAGCTTGTCCCTGAATGTTGCGGCAGTGCCCATGATGTGGATGCAGTGTTAAAAAAGGTGTATGCAGCATCTTGTGATGGAGGATGCAGTGCCCAGGATGTTGGATGCAGTGATACCTCGGTGATTTCAGTATGCCTGCAGTGCCACTTCAGCTGGATGCAGTGTCCCTGCTGTGGTTGCAGTGCACCCTGTACCTTTCTGAATGTGGATCCAGTGCCCATGCAGTGGCTTCAGTGTCACAGAAGGTGGATGCAGTACGTTGTGATGGAGGATGCAGTGCTCACGAAGGTGAATGCAGTGATCCTGCAGTGGTTACAGTGCTCACTGCAGTGTCCCTGAATGTGGATGCAGTGTGGAGGCAGTGGCTGCAGTATGTTGTGATGGAAGATGCAGTACCCATGAAGGTGAATGCCATGATCCTGCAGTGGTTGTGGTGCCCACTGCAGTGTTCCTGAATGTGGATGCAGTGCCCATGCAGTGGCTGCAGTGTCAGAGAACTTGGTTGCTGTATGAGGTGACGGAGGATGCAATGCACCCGAAGGTAGATACCACGAGCTTGCAGTGATTACAGTGCACCTGCAGTGAACCTTCAGCAGTATGTAGTGTCCCTGCTTGGTTTGCATTGCCCAATGCATTGTCGCAGAATGTTGCTGCAGAACCAATGCAGTGGATGCAGTGTCCCACAAGGTGGATGCAGTATGTTATGACGGATGATGCAGTGCCCATGAAGGTGGATGCAGTGTCCCTGCAGTGGTGGCAGTGCCCCCTGCTCTGTCCCTGAATGTGGATGCAGTGCCCATGCAGTGGCTGCAGTGTCAGTGAAGTAGGATGCTATATGTTGTGACATAGGATGCAAGGCTCACGAAGGTGGATACAGAGAGCCTGCAGTGATTACAGTGCACCTACAGGGAACCTTCAGCGGTAGGGAGTGTCCCTGCATGGCTTGCATTGCCCGCTGCGTTGTCCTATAATGTTGCTTCAGTACCCATGCAGTGGATGCAGTGTCTGAAAAGGTGGATGCAGTACGTTATGACAGATGATGCAGTGCCAACGAAGTTGGATGCAGTGTCATGGCAGTGGTTGCAGTGCCTGCTGCAATTTCCGGTAATGTGGATGCAGTGCCCATGCAGTGGAGGAAGTGCCACACAAGGTGGATGCAGTATGTTGTGATGGAGGGTGCAATGCCCATGAATGAGGATGCAGTGTTGCTGCAGTGGTTGCAGTGCCTCCTGCAATGTCCGGTAAGTTGAATGCAGTGCACATGTAGTGGTTGCAGTTTCCCACCAGGTGGATGCAGCATTTTGTGACGGCAGTTTCAGTGCCCATGAGGTGCATGCAGTGATCCTGCAGTGGTTGTGGTGCCCACTGCAGTATCCCTGAATGTGGATGCAGTGCCCATGCAGTGTCAGAGAAGTTGGTTGCTGTATGAGGTGACGGAGTATGCAATGCACCGAAGGTAGATACAGCGTGCCTGCAGTGATTACAGTGCACCTGCAGTGAACCTTCAGCAGTATGTAGTGTCCCTGCTTGGTTTGCATTGCCCAATGCATTGTCGCAGAATGTTGCTGCAGAACCCATGCAGTGGATGCAGCGTCCCACAAGGTGCATGCAGTATGTTATGATGGATGATGCAGTGCCCATGATGGTGGATGCAGTGATCCTGCAGTAGTTGCAGTGCCCCCTGCAGTTTCCCTGAATGTGGATGCAGTGCTCATGCACTGGATGCAGTGAACCCACAGTGGTTGCAGTGCCCCCGGCAGTTTCCCTGAATGTGGATGCAGTGCTCATGCACTGGATGCAGTGAATCTGCAGTGGTGGCAGTGCCCCCTGCAGTTGCCCTGAATTTGGAGGCAGTGCTCATGCAGTGTATGCAGTGTCCCACAAGGTGGATGTAGTATGTTGTGACGGAGGAGGCAGTGCCCAGGAAGGAGTATGCAGTGATGCAGTGGTGATTTCACTGCACCTGCAGTGCCACTTCAGCTGTACGTAGTGTCTCTGCAGTGGTTGCAGTGCATGCTGCACTGGCACAGGATGTGGATTCAGTGCCCAAGCCGTGGATGCAGTGTCCCACCAGGTGGATGCAGTATGTTGTCATGAAGGAAGCAGTTTCCATGAGTGTGGATGCACAGTTCCTGCAGTGGTTGCGGTGCCCATTGCAGTGTCCCTGAATGTGGATGCACTGCCCCTGAAGTGGATGCTGTGTCCCAAAGGTGGATGAAGTATGTTGTGACCAAGGATGCAGTGCCCATGAAGTAGGTTGCAGTGATCTTGCGGTGATATCAGTGCACTTGCAGTGCCACTTCAGCTGGGTGCAATGGCCGTGCATTGGATGCAGTGACACACTAATTGAATGCAGTATATTCTGACGGAGGATGCAGTGCCAATGAAGTTGTATGCAGTGGTCCTGTGGGGATTACAGTGCGACTGCAGTGCCACTTGAGCTGGATGCAGTGTCCCTGCAGTGGGTGTAGAGTCCTCCTGTGCTTTCCCTGAATGTGGATGAAGTGACCATGCAGTGGATGCAGTTTGAAAGAAGGTGAATGCAATATGTTGTGACAGAGGATGCAATACCCACGAAGGTGGATGCAGTGCCAATGCAGTGGATGCATTGTCACTCCAGTGGTTGCAGTGAATCCTGAAATGTCCGGTAATGTGGATGCAGTGCCCATGCAGTGAATGAAGTGTCCCACAAGGTGGATGCAGTATGTTTGTACAGAGGATGCAGTTCCCATGAAGATCAATGCAGTGTTTCTGCAGTGGATGCAGTGTCTCCTGCAATGTCCGGTAAGGTGGATGCAGTGCCCATGCAGTGGTTGCAGTGTCCCACCAGGTGGATGCAGTAAGTTGTCATGGAGGATGCAGTGCCCATGATTTGGATGCAGTGTTTCTGCAGTGGTTGCAGGGACCCCTGCACTTTCCCTGAGTTTGGAAGCAGTGCTCAGGCAGTGTATGCAGCATCCCAAAAGGTGGACACAGCATGTTGTGATGGAGGATGCAGTCCCCAGGAAGTTGGATGCAGTGATCTTTGGTGATTTCAGTGTGCCTGCAGTGCCACTCCAGCTGGATGCAGTGTCCCTGCTGTGGTTGGAGTGCACCCTGCACCTTCCCTGAACGTGGATTCAGTGCCCATGCAGTGGCTTCAGTGTCACTGAAGGTTGATCCAGTACGTTGTGATGGAGGATGCAGTGCTCACGAAGGTGGATGCAGTGATCCTGAAATGGTGGCAGTGCCCCATGCCGTTTCCCTGAGTGTGGATTGCAGTGCCGAGGTAGTGGATGCAGTTTGCCACAAGGTGGATGCAGTATGTTATGACGGAAGATGCAGTGCCCATGAAGGTGCATGCAGTGACCCTGAAGTGGTGGCAGTGCCCCCTGCACTGTCCCTGAAAGTGGACACAGTGCCCATGCAGTTGCTGCAGTGTCAGAGAAGTCAGATGCTGTGTGTTGTGATGGAGGATGCAATGCTCTTGAAGGTGGATACAGCAAGCCAGCAGTGATTGCAGTGCACCTGCAGTGAACCTTCAGCGGTATGCAGTGTCCCTGCATGGTTTGCATGGCCTGCTGCATTGTCCTAGAATGTTGCCGCAGTACCCATGCAGTGGATGCAGTGTCCCACAGGATGTCTGCAGTATGTTATGACGGATCATGCAGTGCCCATGAGGGTGGATGTTGTGCACATGCTGTGGATGCATTCTCCCAAAAGGTGTATGCAATATGTTGTGACAGATGATGAAGTGCCCATGAAGGTGGATGCACTGATCCTACAGTGGTTGCAGTGCCCTCTGCAGTTTCCCTGAATGTGGATGCAGTGCTCATGCAATGGATGCAGTGAACCTGCAGTGGATGCAGTGCCCCCTGCATTGTCCCTGAATTTTGATGCAGTGCCCATGCAGTGGATGCAAAATCCCACAAGTTGGATGCAGTATGATATGACAGATGATGTAGTGCCCATAAAGTTGGATGTAGTGTTGCTGCAGTGGTTGCAGTGACTCCTGAAATGTCCGGTAATGTGGATGCAGTGCCCATACTGTGACTGAAGTGTCCACCAAGGTGTTTGCAGTATGTTTTGAAGGAGTATGCAGTGCTCATGAAGGTGGATGGAGTGTTGCTGCAGTGGTTGCAGTGCCTCCTGCAATGTCCGGTAATTTGGATGCAGTGCCCGTGCAGTGGATTCAGTGTCCCAACAGGTGGATGCAGTATGTTGTCATGGAGGATGCAGTGCCAAGGATGCTGGATGCAGTGATCCTGTGGTGATTTCAGTGTGCCTGCAGTGCCACTTCAGCTTGATGCAGTGTCGCTGGTGTGGTTGCAGTGCACCCTGCACCTTCCCTGAATGTGGATTCAGTGCCCATGCAGTGACTTCAGTGTCACCGAAGGTGGATCCAGTACATTGTGACGGAGGATGCAGTGCCCATGAAGGTGGATGCAGTCATCCTGCAATGGTGGCAGTGCCCCATGCAGTTTCCCTGAGTGTGGATTGCAGTGCCGAAGCAGTGGATGCAATGTCCCACAAGGTGGATGGAGTATGTGGTGATGGATAAGGCAGTGCACCTGAAGGTGGATGCAGTGATCCTGCAGTGGTTGCGGTGCACACTGCAGTGTGCCTGAATGTGGATGAAATGCCCATGCAGTGGATGCACTGTCCCACAAGGTGGATGCAGTATATTGTGAGAGAGGATGCAGTGCCCATGAAGGAGGATGCAGTGATGCAGCGGTTATTTTATGGCTCCTGCAGTGCCACTTCAGGTGTATGCAGTGTCTCTGCAGTGGGTGCAATGCCTCCTGAAATGTCTGGTAAAGTGGATGCACTGCCCATGCAGTGGATGAAGTGTCCCACAAGGTGGATGCAGTATGTTCTGACTGAGGATGCAGTGCCCATCATGGTGGATGCAGTGTTGCTGAAGTGGGTGCAGTGCCTCCTGCAATGTCCGGTAAGGTGGATGCAGTGTCCCACCAGTTGGATGCAGTATGTGTCATGGAGGATGCAGTGCCCATGAAGGTGGATGCAGTGTTCCTGAAGTGGTTGCATGGCCCACTGCCGTTTCACTGCATTTCGAGGCAGTGCTCATGCTGTGTATGCAGTGCCGCACAGGTGGATTCATCATGTTGTGATGGAGGATGCATTGCCTAGGAAGTTGGATGAAATCATCCTGCGGTGATTTCAGTGTGCCAGCAGTGCCACGTCAGCTGGATGCAGTGTCCCTGCTGTGGTTGCAGTGCACCCTGCACCTTCCCTGAATGTGGAGTCAGTGCCCATGCAGTGACTTCAGTGTCACTCAGGATGGATGCAGTAGGTTGTGACGGAGGATGCAGTGCTCACAAAGGTGGATGCAGCATGTTGTGATGTAGGATGCAGTGCCCATGAAGGTGCATGCAGTGATCCTGCAATGGTGGCAGTGTCTCATGAATTTTCCCTGAATCTGGATTTCATTGCCGAGGCAGTGGATGCAGTGTCCCACAAGGTGATTGCAGTATGTTGTTATGGAAGATGCAGTGCCCATGAAGGTGGAGGCAGTGATCCTGCAGTGGTTGCAGTGCCCTCTGCAGTGTCCCTGAATGTGGATGCAGTGCCCATTTAGTGGATGCACTGTCCCACAAGGTGTATGCAGTATGTTACGACAGATGATGCAGTGCCCATGAAGGTGGATGCTGTGCACATGCTGTGGATGCATTGTCCCACAAGGTGGATGCACTATGTTATGACGGATGATGCAGTGCCCATGAAGGTGGATGCTGTGTGCATGCTGTGGATGCATGGTCCAACAAGTTGTATGCGATATTTTGTGACAGATGATGCAGTGTCCATGAAGGTGGATGCAGTGTCCCTGCAGTGGTGGTAGTGCGCCTGAAGTGCCCCTGTTGCTGTATGCATTTTCCCTGCAGTGTTGCATTGCCCCATGCCTTGTCCCTCAATTTTAATGCAGTGCACATGCAGTGGATGCAGTGTGCCACAAGGTGGATGCAGTCTGTTACTACGGATGACGCAGTGCCCATGAAGGTGGATGCAGTGTCCCTGCAGTGGTTGCAGTGCCTGCTGCAATGTCCAGTTAGTTGGATGCAGTGCCCATTCAGTGGATGCAGCGTCCCTGTAGGTGGATGTAGTATGATGTCGTGGAATATGCTGTGCCCATGATGGTGGATGCACTGTTCTTGCAGTGGTTGCATGGCCCCCTACCGTTTCACTGAATTTCAAGGCAGTGCTCATGCTGTCTATGCAGTGTCCCACAGGTGGATGCAGCATGTCATGAAGGAGGATGCAGTGCCCAGGAAGTTGGATGCAGTGATCCTGCCGTGATTTCAGTGTGCCTGCAGTGCCTCTTCAGTTGGATGCAGAGTCCCTGCTGTGGTTGCAGTGCCCCCTGCAGTTTCCCTGAATGTGGATGCAGTGCTCCTGCACTGGAAGCAGTGAACCTGCAGGGGTTGCAGTGCCCCTTGCTGTTTCCCTGACTGTGGATGCAGTGCTGATGCACTGGATGCAGTGAACCTGCAGTGGGTTCATTGCCCCCTGCATTGTGCTTGAATTTTGATGCAATGCTCATACAGTGCATGCAAAGTCCCACAAATTGTATGCAGATCCCATTAAGGTGGAAGAAGGGATCCTGCAGTGGTTGCAGTGCCCTCTGGACTGTCCCTGAATTTGGATGCAGTGCCCATGCAGTGGCTGCAGTGTCAGAGAAGTCGGAGGCTGTATGTTGTGATGGAGGATTCAATGCTAACGAAAGTAGATACAGTGAGCCTGCAGTGATTACAGAGCACCTGCCATTAACCTTCTGCAGTATGCAGTGTCCTGCATGGTTTGCATTGCCCGCTGCATTGTCCCTGAATTTTCATGCAGTGCACATGCAGTGGATGCAGTGTTCCACAAGATGCATGCAGTCTGTTATGACAGATGATGCAGTACGCAAGAAGGTGGATGCCGTGATCCTGCAGTGGTTGCATTGCCCCCTGCTCTTTCCATGAATGTGGCTTGCAGTGCAGAGACAGTGGATGCAGTGTGCCACAAGGTGAATGTCGTATGTGGTGACGGATATTGCAGTGCCAATGAAGGTTGATGCAGTGATCCTGCTGTTGTTGCAGTGCCGACTGCCATGTCCCGGAAAGTGGATGCAGCTCCCATGAAGGTGGATGCATTGATGCTGCAGGGATTGCAGTGTGCCTGCAGTTTCCCTCAATGTGGATGCTGCGCCCATGCATCTGCTTCACTGTCACAGAATGTGGATGCAGTAGGCTGTGACAGATCATGCTGTGCTCACGAATAGGGATGCAGTCAGCCTTCAGTGATTACAATGCACCTGCAGTGCTGCTTCAGCAGTATGCAGTGTCGCTGCATGGTTTGCAGTGCCCCTAGCTTGTCCCTGAATGTTGCGGCAGTGCCCATGATGTGGATGCAGTGTTAAAAAAGGTGTATGCAGCATCTTGTGATGGAGGATGCAGTGCCCAGGATGTTGGATGCAGTGATACCTCGGTGATTTCAGTATGCCTGCAGTGCCACTTCAGCTGGATGCAGTGTCCCTGCTGTGGTTGCAGTGCACCCTGTACCTTTCTGAATGTGGATCCAGTGCCCATGCAGTGGCTTCAGTGTCACAGAAGGTGGATGCAGTACGTTGTGATGGAGGATGCAGTGCTCACGAAGGTGAATGCAGTGATCCTGCAGTGGTTACAGTGCTCACTGCAGTGTCCCTGAATGTGGATGCAGTGTGGAGGCAGTGGCTGCAGTATGTTGTGATGGAAGATGCAGTACCCATGAAGGTGAATGCCATGATCCTGCAGTGGTTGTGGTGCCCACTGCAGTGTTCCTGAATGTGGATGCAGTGCCCATGCAGTGGCTGCAGTGTCAGAGAACTTGGTTGCTGTATGAGGTGACGGAGGATGCAATGCACCCGAAGGTAGATACCACGAGCTTGCAGTGATTACAGTGCACCTGCAGTGAACCTTCAGCAGTATGTAGTGCCCCTGCTTGGTTTGCATTGCCCAATGCATTGTCGCAGAATGTTGCTGCAGAACCAATGCAGTGGATGCAGTGTCCCACAAGGTGGATGCAGTATGTTATGACGGATGATGCAGTGCCCATGAAGGTGGATGCAGTGTCCCTGCAGTGGTGGCAGTGCCCCCTGCTCTGTCCCTGAATGTGGATGCAGTGCCCATGCAGTGGCTGCAGTGTCAGTGAAGTAGGATGCTATATGTTGTGACATAGGATGCAAGGCTCACGAAGGTGGATACAGAGAGCCTGCAGTGATTACAGTGCACCTACAGGGAACCTTCAGCGGTAGGGAGTGTCCCTGCATGGCTTGCATTGCCCGCTGCGTTGTCCTATAATGTTGCTTCAGTACCCATGCAGTGGATGCAGTGTCTGAAAAGGTGGATGCAGTACGTTATGACAGATGATGCAGTGCCAACGAAGTTGGATGCAGTGTCATGGCAGTGGTTGCAGTGCCTGCTGCAATTTCCGGTAATGTGGATGCAGTGCCCATGCAGTGGAGGAAGTGCCACACAAGGTGGATGCAGTATGTTGTGATGGAGGGTGCAATGCCCATGAATGAGGATGCAGTGTTGCTGCAGTGGTTGCAGTGCCTCCTGCAATGTCCGGTAAGTTGAATGCAGTGCACATGTAGTGGTTGCAGTTTCCCACCAGGTGGATGCAGCATTTTGTGACGGCAGTTTCAGTGCCCATGAGGTGCATGCAGTGATCCTGCAGTGGTTGTGGTGCCCACTGCAGTATCCCTGAATGTGGATGCAGTGCCCATGCAGTGTCAGAGAAGTTGGTTGCTGTATGAGGTGACGGAGTATGCAATGCACCGAAGGTAGATACAGCGTGCCTGCAGTGATTACAGTGCACCTGCAGTGAACCTTCAGCAGTATGTAGTGTCCCTGCTTGGTTTGCATTGCCCAATGCATTGTCGCAGAATGTTGCTGCAGAACCCATGCAGTGGATGCAGTGTCCCACAAGTTGGATGCAGTATGTTATGATGGATGAAGCAGTGCCCATGATGGTGGATGCAGTGATCCTGCAGTAGTTGCAGTGCCCCCTGCAGTTTCCCTGAATGTGGATGCAGTGCTCATGCACTGGATGCAGTGAACCCACAGTGGTTGCAGTGCCCCCGGCAGTTTCCCTGAATGTGGATGCAGTGCTCATGCACTGGATGCAGTGAATCTGCAGTGGTGGCAGTGCCCCCTGCACTGTCCCTGACTTTTGATACAGTGCCGATGCAGTGGATGCAAAGTCCCTCGAGTTGGGTACAGTATGATATGACGGATGATGTAGTGCCCATGAAGTTGGATGCAGTGTCATGGCAGTGGTTGCAGTGCCTGCTGCAATTTCTGGTAATGTGGATGCAGTGCCCATGCAGGGGAGGAATTGTCACACAAGGTAGATGCAGTATGTTGTGACGGAGGGTGCAGTGTCCATGAATGTGGATGCAGTGTTGCTGTAGTGGTCGCAGTGCCTCCTGCAATGTCTGGTAAGTTGAATGCAGTGCCCATGCAGTGGATACAGTGTCCCAGCAGGTGGATGCAGTATGTTTTGACGGAGGGTGAAGTGCCCATGTAGTTGTTGCAGTGTCCAACCAGTTGGATGCAGTATTTTGTGACAGAGGTTGCAGTGCCCATGAGGTGCATGCATTGTTCCTGCAGTGGTGGCATTGCCCACTGCACTGTCCCAGAATGTGGATGCAGTGCCCATGACGTGGCTGCACTGTCAGAGAAGTCAGATGCTGTATGTTGTGACGAAGGATGCAATGCTCAAGAAGGTGGATACAGCGAGCCTGCAGTGATTACACTGCACCTACAGTGAACCCTCAGCGGTATGCTGTGTCACTGCATGGTTTACATTTCCCACTGCATAGGGCCAGAATATTGCTTCAGTACCCATGCAGTGGATGCCGTGTCCCACGAGGTGGATGCAGTATGTTGTGACAGAGGCTGCAGTGTCAATGAGGGAGGATGCAGTGATGGAGTGGTGATTTCACTGCACATGCAGTGCCACACCAGCTGTATGTGGTGTCTCTTCAGTGGTTGCAGTGCATGCTTGTGTCCCAGGATGTGGATGCAGCGCCCACGCCCTGGATGCAGTGTCACAGAAGGTGGATGCAATACGATGTGACGGAGGATCTATTGCCCAGGAAGGAAGATGCAGTGAGCCTCCAGTGATTGCAGTGAGCCTGAAGTGCCCCTTCAGCTGTATGCATTGTCCCTGCGTGTTGGCAGTGTCCCGTGCATTGTCCCTGAATTTTGATGCAGTGCACATGCAGTGGATGTCGTGTGCCACAAGGTGGATGCAGTCTGTTATGACGGAGGATGCAGTGCCCATGAATGTGGATGCAGTGATCCTGCAATGGTTGCATTGCCCCATGCAGTTTCCCTGAGTGTTGATTGCAGTGCCGAGGCAGTGGATGCAGTGTCCGAAGGTGGATCCAGTATGTTTTGATGGAAGATGCAGTGCCGATGAAGGTTGATGCAGTGCCCTTGAAGATGGGTGCAGTGATCCTGCAGTGGTTGCAGTGCCTCCTGCAGTTTCCCTGAATGTGGATGCAGTGCTCATGCACTGGATGCAATGAACCTCCAGTTGTTGCAGTGCACCCTGCGTTGTCCCTGAATTTTGATGCAGTGCCACTGCAGTGGATGCAAAGTTCCACAAGTTGGATGCAGTATGATATGATGGCTGATGTAGTGCCCATGAACTTGGATGAGGTGTATGCTGTGGTGGCAGTGCCTCCTGAAATGTCCAGTAATGTGGATGAAGTGCACATAGAGTGGATGAAGTGTCCCACAAGGTGGATTCAGTATGTTGTGATGGAGGATGCAGTGCCCATGATGTTGGATGCAGTGTTGCTGCAGTGGTTGCAGTGACTCCTGCAATGTCTGGTAAGCTGGGTGCAGTGCCCATGCAGTGGAAGCAGTGCCCCAACAGGTGGACGCTGTATGTTGTGGTGGAGGATGCAGTGTCCATGAAGGTGGAGGCAGTGATCCTGCAGTGGTTGCAGTGCCCACTGCAGTGTCGCTGAATATGGATGATGTGCCCATGCAGTCAATGCACTGTGGGACAAGGTGGATGCAGTATGTTGTGACAGAAGATGCAGTGCCCATTAATGTGGATGCAGTGTTGCCACAGTGGTTGCAGTGCCTCCTGCAATGTCTGGTAGGGTGGATGCAGTGCCCATGCAGTGGATGCAGTGTCGCACCAGGTTTAAGCAGTATGTTGTCACAGAGGATGCAGTGAACATGAAGATTTATGCAGTGATCCTGCTGCAGTTGCGGTGCCCACTGAAGTGTCCCTGAATGTGGATGCAGTGCCCATGCAGTCGATGCAGTGTCCTACAAGGTGAATGCACCATGTTGTGAGGGAGGATACAGTGCACAGGATGTTGTATGCAGTTATCCTGCAGTGATTTCAGTGTGTCTGCAGCACCACTTCAGCTGGATCCATTGTTCCTGCAGTGTTTGTAGTGCCCTGTGCCATGTCCCTGAACTCTGATGCAGTGCCCATGCAGTGGATGCAGTGTCACACCAGGTTTATGCAGTATGTTGTCACGGAGCATGCAGTGAACATGAAGGTGGATGCAGTGATCCTGCTGTGGTTGCAGTACCCACTGCACTGTCCCTGAATGCGGATGATGTGCCCATGCAGTCGATGCAGTGTCCAACAAGGTGGATGCAGGCTGTTATGACAGATGATGCAGTGCCATGAAGGTGGATGCAGTGTCCCTGCAGTGATGGCAGTGCCCCCTGCAGTGTCCCTGAATTTGGATGCAGTGCCCATTTAGAGGCTGCAGTGTCAGAGAAGTTGGATGCTGTATGTTGTGATGGAGAATGCAATGCTCTCGATGGTGGATAAAGTGAGCCTGCAGTGATTACAGTGCACCTCCAGTGAACCTTCAGCCATATGCAGTGCCCCGGCATAGTTTGCAATGCCCGCAGTATTGTCCAAGAATGTTGGTGCAGTAGCCGTGAAGTGGATGCAGTGTCCCAAAAAGGTGGATGCAGTATGTTGTGACAGAGAATGCAGTGCCCATGAAGGTGGATGCAGTGAGCATGCAGAGGTTGCAGTGCCCCATGCAGATTCCCTGAATATGGATGCAGTGCTCATGCAGTGGCTGCACAGTCAGAGAAGTTGGATGCTGTATGTTGTGACGGAGGATGCAATACTCACGAAGGTGGATACAGTGAGCCTGCAGTGATTTCAGTGCACCTGTAGTGAACTTTCATCGGTATGCAGTGTCCCTGAATGGTTTGCATTGCCCGCTGCATTGTCCCAGAATGTTGCTGCAGTACCCGTGCAGTTGATGCAGTCTCCCACAAGGTATATGCAATATGTTGTGACAGATGATGCAGTGCCCATGAAGGTGGATGCACTGATCCTGCAGTGATTACAGTGTGCCTACAGTGCCCCCTCAGCAGTATGCAGTGTCCAGCAGTGGTTGCAGTGCCTCCTGCAATGTCCAGGAATGTGGATGCGGTGCCCATGCAGTGGATGCAGGGTCCCACTAGGTGGATGTGGTATGTTATGATGGATGATGCAGTGCCCATGAAGCTGGATACACTGATCCTGCAGTGGTTGCAGTGTGCCTTGCAGTTTCCCTGAATGTGGATGGAGTGCCCATGCTTGGATGCAGTGTCCCACAAGATTGATGCAGTATGTTTTGACGGAGGAGGCAGTGCACACGAAGGTGGATGCAGTGAGTATGCTGTGATTTCAGTGGGCCTGCAGTGCCTCATCAGCTGTATGCAGTGTCCCTGCCGTATTTGCAGTGCCACCTGCATTGTCGCTGAATGTTGATGCAGTGCCGATGCAGTGGATGCAGTGTCCCACAAGGTGGATGCAGTATGTTATGATGTATGATGCAGTGGCCGTGAAGGGGTATGCAGTGACCGTGTGGTGATTTCAGTGCACCTCCATTGCCACTTCAGCTGGATGCAGTGTCCCTGATTCAGAACGCTGTGCCCTTTGTATGGATGCAGTGTCCCACAAGGAGGCTGAAGTGTTATTTGTTGTAGTATGCACTACCCATGAAGGTGGAGGCAGTGATCCTGCAGTGAAGGAAGTACCCCTTCAGTGTCTCGGCAGCTGGATTCACTGTCCCTGCAGTCATTGAGGTGCCCCCTGCACTGTCCCTGAATGTGGATGCAGTTCCCATGCAGTGGCTGCAGTGTCACAGAAGGTGCATGCAATATGTTGTGAAGGAGGATGCAGTGCCCACGAAGGTGGATGCTGTTCCCATGCCATGATGAAGTGCCCCAAAGGTGGATGCAGTATGCGATGACAGAGAATGCAGTGCCCATCAAGGTGGAGGCAGTGATCTTTCAGTGGATGCAGTGCCCCAAGCAGTTTCCCTGAAGTTGGATTGCAGTGCCGAGGCAGTGGATGCAGTTTCCCAAGAGGTGGATGCAGTATGTTGTGACAGATGATGCAGGGCCCATGAAGGTGGATGCTGTGATCCTGCAGTGGTTGCAGTGCCCCCAGCAGTGTCCCTAGATTAGAATGCCGTGCCCTCGCAGTGGTTGCAGTGTCCCACAAGGCAGATGAAGTGTTTTGTGTTGTAGTATGCACTGCCCATGAAGGTGGATGCAGTGGTTCTGCAGTGGTTGCAGTGCCACCTGCAATGTCCGCGAATGTGGATGTGGTGCCCATGCAGTGGATGCAGTATCCCACAAGGCGGATGCAGTCTATTGTGATGGAGAATGCACTGCCCATGAAGGTGGATGCAGTGGTTCTGCAGTGGTTGCAGTGACACCTGCAATGTCCGCGAATGTGGATGTGGTGCCCATGCAGTGGATGCAGTATCCCACAAGGCGGATGCAGTCTATTGTGATGGAGAATGCACTGCCCATGAAGGTGGATGCAGTGATGTTGCAGTTGTTGAAGTGCCAGCTGCATTGTCACTGAATGTGGATGCAGTGCCCGTGCAGTGTCCCACATGATGCAGTATGTTATGACGGATGATGCAGTGCCCATGAAGGGGGATGCAGTGATCATGTGGTGATTTCAGTGTGCCTGCAGTGCCACTTCAGCTGGATGCAGTGTCCCTACAGTGGTTGCAGTGCCCCTGCAGTGTCCCTGATTCAGACTGTTGTGCCCTTTCTGAGGATGCAGTGTCCATCAAGGGGGATGAGGTGTTTTTTCTTGTAGTACGCACCGCCCATGAAAGTGGATGTGGTGATGCTGCAGTGAAGGCAGTGCACCTGCAGTGCCACTTCAGCTTTATGCCGTGTCCCCTGCACTCCCCCTGAATGTGGATGCAGTGCCCATGCAGTGGCTGCAGTGTCACAGAAGGTGGATGAAGTATGTTGTGATGGAGGACCAGTGCCCACGAAGGTGGATGCCGTGAGCCTGCAGTGATTGCAGTGCACTGGCAGTGCACCTGCTGCTGACTGCAGTGTCCTTGCAGTGGCGGAAGTGCCTCCCGCAGTTTCCATGAATGTGGATGCAGTGCCCATGTATTGGATGCAGTGTCCCACAAGGTGGATGCTGTATGTTGTGTTGGAGGATGCAGTGCTAATGAAGGTGGATGCATGGATCTAGCAGGGATTTCCGAGCACTTGCAGTGCAACTTCAGCTGGATGCAGTGTCCGTGCACTGGTGACAGTGGTGCCTGCACTGTCCCAGAACGTGGATGCAGTGCCCATGCAATGGCCACACTGCCACAGAAGGTAGATGCAGTATGTGGTGTCAGAGGAATCAGTGCCCATGTAGGTGGATTCCGTGATCCTGCAGTCATTGCAGTGCCCCCTGCAGTTTCCCTTGATTTTGATGCAGTGCCCATGCAGTGGATGCAGTGTCCCACAAGGTGGATGCAGTATGTTGTGACAAAGGATGCAGTGCCCATAAGGTGGATGCAGTGATCCTGCAGTGGTTGCAGTGCCCCATGCAGTTTCCCTGAATGTCGATTGCAGTCCCCATGCAGTGGATGCAGTGTCACACAAGGTGGATGGAGTATGTTGTGATGGAAGATGTAGTGCCCATGTAGGAGGATGCAGTGATCCTGCAGTTATTCTGCTGCCCACTGCAGTATGCCTGATGTGGATGCACTGCCCATGCAGCGGATGCAGTGATCCTGTGGTGATTACAGTGCATCTGCAGTGCCACTCAGTTGTATGCAGTGTCTCTGCAGTGGTTGCAGTGTTCCCTGCACTGTCCCTGAATGTGGATGCAGTGCTGATGCATTGGATGCACTGTACCACAATGTGGTTGCAGTATGTTGTGGCGGAGGATGCAGTGCCCATGAAGGTGGAAGCCGTGATCATGTGGTTATTACAGTGCACCTGAGGTGACACTTCAGCTGGAGGCAGTGTCCTGGCAGTGGTTGCAGTGCCCCCTGCAGTGTTCCTGATTCATAATGCCCTGCCCTTTCTGCGGATGCAGTGTCTAACAAGGCAGATGAACTGTTTTGTGTTGTAGTACGCACTTCCCATGGTGGTCGAGGCCATGATGGCAGTGCACCTGCAGTGCCACTTCAGCTTTATGCAGTGTCTGCTGCACTGTCCCTGAATTTGTATGCAGTGCCCATTCAGTGGCTGCAGTGTCACAGAAGGTGGATACAGTAGGTTGTGATGGAGGATGCAGTGCCCACGAAGGTGGATGCAGTAAGCCTGCAGCGATTGCAGTTCGCCTGCAGTGCGCATTCAGCTGACTGCAGTTTCTGTGCAGTGGTTGCAGTACCCCCTTCAGTTTCCATGAATGTGGATGCAGTGCCCATGCAGTGGATGCAGTGTCAAAGAAGGTGAATGGAATATGTTGTGACGGATGATGCAGTACCCACGAAGTTGTATGCTGTGCCAATGCATTGGATGCATTGTCCCATCGGCTGGATGCAGTATGTTGTGACAGAGGATGCAGTGCCCATGAATGTGGATGCAGTGATTCTGCAGTGTTTGCAGTGCCCCATGCAGTTTCCCTGAATGTGGATTTCAGTGCCGATGCACTGGATGCATGTCCAACAAGGTGGATGCATATGTTGTGATGAAGAATGCAGTGCCCATGAAGGTGGGTGCAGTGATCCTGCAGTGGTTGCAGTGTCCCTGCACTTTCCCGGAATATGGATGCAGAGCACATGCAGTGGATGTAGTGATGGTGCAGTGAATGAAGTGTGCCTGTAATGCCAGCTTAGTTGGATGCAGTGATCCTGGAGTGGCTGCATTGCCCCCTGAAGTTTCTGTAAATGTGCATGCAGTGCCCATGCAGTGGATACAGTGATCCGGTGGTGTTTGCAGTGCACTTTCACTGCCACTTCAGCTGGATTCATTGTCCCTGAAGTGGTTTCAGTGCCCTCTGCACTGTCCCTTAATGTGGATGCAGTGCCCATGCATTGGCTGGAGAGTCACAGAAGGTGTATGAAATTTGTTGTGACGGAGGCTGCAGTGCTCACAAAGGTGGATGCATTGAGCCTGCTGTGATGTCAGTGGGCCTGCAGTGCCTCATCAGCGGTATGCAGTGTCCCTGCAGTGTTTGCAGTGCCCCCTGCATTGTCCCTGAATTTTGATGCAGTGACATGCAGTGGATGCAGTGTCCCACAAGGTGGATGCAATATGTCATGACTGATAATGCAGTGGCCGTGAAGGTGGATGCAGTGTGCATGCATTAGACGCAGTGTAGCATAAGGTGAATGCAGTATGGTGTGATGGAGGAGTCAGTGCCCATGAAGGTGGATGCAGTGATCCTACAGTGGTTGCAGTGACCCAAGCAGTTTCCCTGATGTGGATTGCAGTGCCAATGCAGTGGATGCAGTGTCCCACAAGGTGGATGCTGTATGGTGTAATGGAGGATGGATTGCATGTGACGGTGGATGCAGTGATCTTGCACTGATTGCATTGCACATGCAGTGCCACTTCTGCTGGATGCAGTGTCCCTGCAGTGATTCAAGTGCCCCCTGCACTGTCCCTGAATGAGGATATAGTGCCCATGGAGTGGATGCAGTGTCCCACAAGGTGGATGCAGCATGTTATCACGGAAGATGCAGTGCCCCTGAGGGTGGATGAGGCATCACTGCAGTGGTTGCAGTGACTCCAGCTGTGTCCTTGATTGAGAATACCGTGCCCTTACAGGGGATGCAGTGTTCCACAAGGCGGATGAAACGTTTTGTATTATAGCATGCACTGCCCATGAAGGTGGATGCAGTGATCCTGCAGTGATGGCAGTGCCCTGCAGTGCTACTTCAGCGTGGTGTTCTCTCCCATCCACTGACCCTGAATATGGATGCTGTTCCCATGCAGTGGCTGCAGTGTCTCAGAAGTTGGATGCAGTATGTTGTGATGGAAGATACAGTGCCCATGAAGTTGGATGCAGTGTTCCTCCAGTGGCTGCAGTGGCCCCTGCACTGTCCCAGAATGTAGATGAAGTGCCCATGCAACAGTTGCAGTGTCACAGAAGATAGATGTGGTGTGTTGCGATGGTGGATTTAGTGCCCATGAAGGTGGATGCAGTGGTCCTGCACTGGTTTTAGTTCCAATGCCATGTCCGTGAATGAGAATGTCTTGCCCTTGCATTGGATGCAGTGTCCCACAAGGCGGATGAAGTGTTTTGTGTTGCAGAAAGCACAGCCCATGAAGGTGGATGCAGTGCGCCTGCAGTGTCAGTTCAGCTGATAAGGTGTCCCTGCAGTGGTTGCAGTGCCCCTGCACTGTCTCTGACTGTGGATGCAGTGACCCTGCATTGGATGTAGTGCCCCATGCAGTTTCCCAGATTTTGGATTGCAGTGCCGAGACAGTGGTTGCAGTTTCCCACAAGGTGGATGCAGTATGTTGTGACGAATGATGCAGTGCCCATGAAGGTGGATGCAGTGATCCTGCAGTGGTTGCAGTGCCACCTGCACTGTCCCTGAATGTGGATGCAGTGCCCATGCAATGGATGCAGCATCCCACAAGGTGGATGCAGTATGTAGTGACAGAGGATGCAGTGCTCATGAAGGTGGATGCAATCATCCTGCAGTGGATGCAGTGTCCCGTGCAGTTTCCGTGAAGTTGGAGTGCAGTGCTGAGGCAGTGAATGCAGTGTCCCAAAAGGTGGACTTGGTAAGCTGTGACGGAGGATGCAGTGCCCATGCAGGTGGATGCAGTGATCCTGCAGTGATTGCAGTGACCACTGCAGTGTCTCTGAATGTGGCTGCAGTGACCATGCAGTGGATGCAGTGTCACAGAAGGTAGATGCTCTAAGTTGTGCCAGACAAAGCAGGGCCAATGAAGGAGGATGCAGTGATCCTGCTGTTGTTGCAGTGCAGCCTGCAGTGTCCCTGAATAAGAATGCCGTGTCCTTGCTGTGGATGCAGTTTCCCAAATGGTGGATGAAGTTTTTAGTCTTGTAGTATGCACTGCCCATGAAGGTTTGTGCAGTGATACTGCAGTGGTTGCAGTGCCACCTGCAATGTGCGGGACTGTGGATGCGGTGCCCATACAGTGGATACAGTGTCCCACAAGGTGGATGCAGTATGTTGTGACAGAGGATGCACTGCCCATGAAGGTGGATGCAGTGATGCTGCAGTGGTTGAAGTGCCACCTGCATTGTCCCAGAATGTGGATGCAGTACCCATGCAGTGGATGCAGTGATCCTGCAGCGGTTGCAGTGCCCCCTGCAGTTTCCCTGAGTCTGGTTTCAGTGAGAATGCAGTGGATGCAGTGATACTGCAGTGATTGCAGAGGGTCAGCAATGCCACTTCAGGTGGATGCATTGTCCCTGCAGTGGTTGCAGTGCCCTCTGCACTGTCCCTGAATGGGGATGCAGTGCCAATGCACTGGCTGCAGTGTCACAGTAGGTGGATGCTGTATGTTGTGATGGAGGATGCAGTGCTCAGGAAGGTGGATGCAGTCAGACAGCAGTGATTACAGTGCGCCTGCAGTGCCTCATCAGTGGTAGGCAGTGTCCTTGCAGTGTTTGCAGTGCCCCGTGCATAGTCCCGGAATGTTGATGCAGTGCCGATGCAGTGGATGCAGTGTCCGAGAAGGTGGGGGCAGTATGTGATGGCAGATGATGCAGTGCCCATGAAGGGGGATGCAGTGATTGTGCTGTGATTTCAGTGCACCTGCATTGCCACTTCAGCTGGATGCCGTGTCCATGCAGTGGTTTCAGTGCCCCAGCAGTGCCCCTGATTCAGAATGCCGTGCCCTTTCTGTGGATGCAGTGTCCCACAAGGAGGATGAAGTGTTTTGTGTTGTAGTATGCACTGCCCATGAAGGTGGATGCAGTGATCCAGCAGGGATTGCCGTGCTCTACCAGCGCCACTTCAGCCAGACGCAGTGTCCATGCTGTGGCTTCAGTGGCCACTGCATTCTCGCTGAATGTGGATGCAGTGCCCATGCAATGGCTGCTGTGTCACAGAAGATAGATGCAGTATGTTGTGAGGGAGGAAGCAGTGCCGATGAAGGTGGATTCAGTGATCCTGCAGTAGTTGCAGTGCCCCCTGCAGTTTCCCTGATTATGGATGCAGTGCCCATTCAGTGGCTACAGTGTCAAAGAAGGTGGATACAGTATGTAGTGACGGAGTATGCAGTGCTCACGAAGGTGGATGCAGTGAACCTGCAGTGAGTACAGTGCACCTGCACTGCCTCTTCAGTGGTATGCCGTGTCCCTGCATGATTTGCAATGCCCCCTGCATTGTCCCTGAATAGTGATGCAGTACCATGCAATGGATGCAGTGTCCAACAAGGTGGATGCCGTATGTTATGACGGATGATGCAGTGCCAATTAAGGTGCATGCAGTGCCCATGCAGAGGATGCATTGTCCCACGGATGGATGCAGTCTGCTGTGACGGAGGGTGCAGTGCCTATGAAGGTGGATGCAGTGATCCTGCAGTGGTTTCAGTGCCCCCTGAAGTGTCCCTGAATGAGAATGCTCTGTCCGTGCAGTGGATGCATTGTCCCACAAGGCAGATGAAGTGTTTTGTGTTGCAATATGCACTGCACATGAATGTGGATGCAGGGACCCTGCAGTGATGGCAGTACGGCTGCAGTGCCACTTCAGTGGATGCCCTGTCCCTGCAGTTTTTGCAGTACCCTCTGCACTGTCCCTGAATGTGGATGCAGTGCCCATGCCGTGTCTGCAGTGTCAGAGAATGTGGATGCAGTATGTTTTGACGGAGGATGCAGTACTCACAAAGATGGATGCAGTGAGCCTGCAGTTAGTACAGTGCTCCTGCCGTGATCCTTCAGTGGTATGCAGTGTCCCTGAATGGTTCGAACTGCCCCATGCATTGTCCCTGAATGTTGATGCAGTGTCATGCAGTGGATGCAGTGTCCCACAAGGTGGATGCAGTATGTAATGACTCATGATGCAGTGCCCATGAACGTGGATGCAGTGCGCATGCTTTGGATGCAGTGTGGCACAAGGTGAATTCAGTATGTTGTGATGGAGGAGGCGCTGCTCATGAAGGTGGATTCAGTGATCCTGCAGTGGTTGCAGTGCCCCATGCAGTTTCCCAGAATGTGGATTGCAGTGCCGAGGCAGTGGATGCAGTGTCCCACAAGGTGGATTCAGTATGTTGTGACAAAGGATGCATTGCCCATCAAGCTGGATGCAGTGATCCTGCAGTTGTTGGGCTGCCCAAGGCAGTGTCCCTGAATGTGGAAGCAATGCCAATGCAGTGGATGCAGTGATCCTGTGGTGATTACAGTGCATCTGCAATGCCACTTCAGTTGTAAGCAGTGTCTCTACAGTGGTTGCATATCCCCTGTACTGTCCCTGAATGTGGATGCACTGCTCTTGCAGTGGATGCAGTGATGCTGTGGTAACAGCAGTGTGCCTACAGTGCCAGTTGAGCTGGATGGAGTGAACCTGCTGTGGCTGAAGTGTCCCCTGCAGTGTCCCACAAGATTGATGCAGTATGTTGTGACAGAAGATGCAGTGCCCATGACGGTGGATGCAGTGATCCTGCAGTGGTTGCAGTGCCCACTGCAGTGTCCCTGAATGTGGATGCAGTGCCCATGCTGTGGATGCACTGTCCCACAAGGTGGATGTAGTATATTGTGACCAAGGATGCAGTGCCCATGAAGGAGGTTGCAGTGAGCCTGCGGTGATTTCAGCACGCTTACAGTGCCAGATCAGCCAGATGCAGTGCTCGACCATTTGATGCAGTGACATGCTAGGTGAATGCAGTATGTTCTGATGGAGGATGCAGTGCCCATGAAGGTGGATGAAGTGATCCTGCGGGGATTACAGTGCACCTGTAGTGTGACTTCAGCTGGATGCAGTGTCTTTGCAGTGGCTGCAGAGCCCCCTGCACTGTCCCTGAATGAGGATGCATTGCCCATGCAATGGATGCAGTGTCATAGAATGTGGATGCAGTAGGATTTTGAAGGAGGATGCAGTGCTCTCGAAGAGGGTTGCAGTGAGACTGCAGTGATTACAGTGTGCCTGCAGTGCTCCTTCAGCAGTATGCAGTGTCGCTGCAGGGTTTGCATTTCCCACTGCATTGTCCCAGAATATGGCTGCAGTACTCATGCAGTGGATGCAGTGTCCCACAAGGTGGATGCATTGTGTTATGACGGATGATTCAGTGCCCATGACTGTGGATGTTGTGTGCATGCTGTGGATGCATTGTCCCACAAGGTGTATGCAATAAGTTGTGACAGATGATGCAGTGCCCATGAAGGTGGATGCAGTGATCCTGCAGTAGTTGCAGTGCACCCTGCAGTTTACCTGGATTTGGATGCAGTGCCCATGCAGTGGATGCAGAGTCCCACAAGCTGTATGCAGGATGTTGTGACGGAGGATGCAGTGCCCATGAAGGTGGATGCATAGTTGCTGCAGTGGTTGCAGTTCCTCCTGTACTGTCTGGTAATGTGGATGCAGTGCACATGCAATGCAGGCATTGTCCGACCAGCTGGATGCAGTATGTTGTCACGGAGGATGTAGTGCCCATCAAGGTGGATGCACAGTTCCTGCAGTGGCTGCCGTGCCATCTGCAGTTTCCCTGAAATTGGAAGCACTGCCCCTGCAGTGGATTCAGTGTCCCAAAGGTGGTTGCAGTATGTTGTGATTGAGGATGCAGTTCCCATGAAAGAGGTTGCATTGAGCCTGTGGTGATTTCAGTGCGCTTGCAGTGCCAGTTCAGCGGGATGCAGTGCCCGTCCATTGGATGCAGTGACACGCTAGGTGAAAGCAGTATGTTCTGACGGATGATGCACTGTCCATGAAGGTGGAGGCAGTGGATTACACTGCACTTGCAGTTCCACTTCACCTGGATGCAGTGTCCCTACAGTAGTTGCAGCACCCCCTGCATTTTCCCTGAATGTGGATGCAGTGACCATGCAGTGGCTGCAGTGTGATAGAAGGTGAATGCAATATGCTGTGACAGAGGATGCAGTTCTCACGGAGGTGGATGTAGTGCCCAGGCAGTAGATGCATTGTCCCACCACGTGGATGCAGTATGTTTTGACAGAGAATGCAGTGCCCATGATGGTGGAAGCAGTGATCCTGCAGTGGTCGCATTGCCCCATGCAGTTTCCATGAATGTGGATGCAGTGCCCATGCAGTCGATGCACTGTCCCACAAGGTGGATGCAGTATGTTGTGACGTAGGATGCAGTGCCCATGAAGTTGGATGCAGTGTTGCAGCAGTGGTTGCAGTGTCTTGTGCAATGTCCGGTAAGCTGGGTGCAGTGCCCATGCAGTGGATACAGTGTCCCACCAGGTGGATGCAGTATGTTGTGATGGAGGATGCAATGCTCACGAAGGTGGATACAGCAAGCCTGCAGTGATCACAGTGTACCTGCAGTGAACCTTCAGCGGTATGAATTTTCCCAGCTTGGTTTGCCTTGCCCACTGCATAGTCCCAGAATGTTGCCTCAGTACCCATGCAGTGGATGCAGTGTCCCACAAGGTCGATGCAGTATGCTATGTCGGATGATGCAGTGCCCATGCAGTGGAGGAATTGTCCCACAATTTGGATGCATAGTGCTGTGACGGATGATGCAGTGCCCATGAAGGTGGATGCAGTGTTGCTGCAGTGGTAGCAGTGCCTCCTGCAATGTCTGGTAAGTTGGAAGCAGTGCTCGTGCAGTGGATGCAGTATCCCACAAGGCGGATGCAGCATATTGTGATGGGAATGCACTGACCATGAAGGTGGATGCAGTGATGTTGCAAAGGTTGGATTGCCACCTGCATTGTTAGAGAATGTAGCTGCAGTGCCATTGCAGTGGATGCAGTGATTCTGCAGTGGTTTTAGTGCTCCATGCAGTTTCCCTGAATGTGAATGCAGTGCCAATGACTTGGATGCAGAGTCCCATAAGATTGATGCACTATGTTTTGATGGAGGATGCAGTGGCCATGAAGGTGGATGCAATGATCCTGCAGTGGTTGCAGTGCCCCCTGCATTGTCCCTGAATGTTGATGCAGTGCCAATGCACTGGATGCATGTCCAAGAAGGTGATTGCAGTATGTTATGACGTATGATGCAGTGCCCATGAAGGGGGATGCAGTGATCTCTCGGTGGTTTCAGTGCACCTGCATTGCCACATCAGTTGGATGCAGTATCCCTGCAGTGGTTGCAGTTCCCCTGCAGTGTCCCTGATTCAGAATGATGTGCCCTTTCTGTGGATGCAGTGTCCCACAAGGAGGATGAAGTGTTTTGTGTTGTAGTATGCACTGCCCACGAAGGTGGAGGCAGTGATCCTACGGTGATTTCAGTGTACCTGAGGTGCCAATTCAGCTGGATGCAGTGTCCCTACTGTGGTTGCAGTGCACCCTGCACCTTCACTGAATGTGGTTTCAGTGCCCATTCAGTGGCTTCAGTGTCACTGAAGTTGGATTCAGTACGTTGTGACGGAGGATGCAGTGCTCATGAAGATGGATGCAGCATGGCATGACATAGGATGCAGTGGCCATGAAGGTGGATGCAGTGTTACTGCAGTGGTTGCAGTGCCTCCTGAAATCGCCAGTAATGTGGAAGCAGTGCGCATGCAGTGGATAAAGTGTCCTACAAGGTGGATGAAGTATGATATGACGGATGATGTAGTGCCCATTAAGTTGGATGCAGTGTCGCTGCAGTGGTTGCAGTGCCTCCAGCAATGTCTGGTAACGTTGATGCAGTGCCCATGCAGTGGATGCAGTGTATCACCAGGTGGATGCAGTCTGTTGTGACGGAGGATGCAGTCCCCATGAAGGGGGATGCAATGTTGCTGCAGTGGTTGTAGTGCCTCCTGCAATGTCCAGTAAGCAGCATGCAGGGCCCATGCAGTGTATGCAGTGTCCCACTAGGTGGATGCAGTATGTTGTGACGGAGGATGCAGTTCCCACGAAGGAGGATGCAGTGAGCCTGCAGTGATTGCAGTGGGCCTGAATTGGCCCTTCAGCTATATGCATTGTTGCTGCAGTGTTTTCAGTGCCCCCTGCATTGTCCCTGAATTTTGAAGAAGTGCCCATGCAGTTTATGCTGTGTCCCACAACGTGGATGCAGTCTGTTATGATGGATGATCAGTGCCCATGAACGTGGAGGCAGTGTCCCTGCAGTGTTGGCAGTGCCCCCTGAACTGTCCCTGAATGTGGATGCAGCGCCCATGCAGTGGCTGCAGTGTCAGACAAGTCGAATGCTGTCTGATGTGACGGAGGATGCAAGGCTCATGAAGGAGGATACAGCGAGCCTGCAGTGATTACAGTGCACCTGCAGTGAACCTTCAGTTGTATGCTGTGTCCCTGCATGGTTTGCATTGCCTGCTGCATAGAGCTAGAATGTTGCTGCAGTACCCATGCAGTGGATGCAGTGTCCCACAAGGTGGATTCAGTGGAGTTGTGATGGAGGATGCAGAGCCCATGAAGGTGCATGCAGTGTTCCTTCAGTGGTTGCAGGGCCGCCTGCAGTTTCCCTGAATTTGGAGGCAGTGCTCAGGCGGTGTATGCAGTCTCCGACAAGGTGGATGCAGCATGTTGTGACGGAAGATGCAGTGCCCAGGATGTTCGATGCAGTGATCCTGCAGTGATTTCATTGTGCCTGCAGTGCCACTTCAGCTGGATGCAGTGTCCCTGCTGTGGTTGCAGTGCACCCCGCACCTTCACTGAATGTGGATTCATTGCCCATGCAGTGGCTTCAGTGTCACCGAAGGTGGAAGCAGTATGTTGTGATGGAGGATGCAGTGCTCACAAAGGTGGATACAGAATGTTGCGACGTAGGATGCAGTGCCCATGAAGGTGGATGCAGTGATCCCGCAATGGTGGCAGTGCCCCATGCCGTTTCCCGGAGTGTGGATTGCAGTGCCGAGGAGGTGGATGCAGTGTCTCACAAGGTGGATGTACTATGTTGTGATGGAAGGTGCAGTGCCCATGAAGGTGGATGCAGTGATCCTGCGGTAGTAGCAGTGCCCATGCACTGTCCCTGAATGTGGATGCAGTGCCCATGCATTGGATGCAATGTCCCACAAGCTGGATGCCGTATGTTGTTACAGAGGATGCAGTGCCCATGAAGGAGGATGTACTGATGGAGCGGTGATTTCACTGCACCTGCATTGCCACATCAGCTGTATGCAGTGTCTCTGCATTCATTGCAGTGCATGCTTGTAAACAAGATTGTGGATGCAGTGCCCATGCCCTGGGTGTAGTGTCACAGAAGGTGGATGCAATATGTTGTGACAGAGCATCCAGTGCCCACGAAGGAGGATGCAGTGAGCCTGCAGAGATTGAAGTGCGCCTGAAGCGCCCCTTCAGCTGCATGCATTGTCCCTGCAGTGTTCACAGTGCCCCATGCATTGTCCCTGAATTTTGATTCAGTGCACATGCAGTGGACACAGTGTACCACAAGGTGGATGCAGTCTGTTATGATGGATGATGCAGTGCACATGATGGTGGATGCAGTGTCCCTGCAGTGGTGGCAGTGCCCCCTGCACTGTTGCTCAATGTGGATGCAGTGCCCATGCAGTGGCTGTAGTGTCAGAAAAGTCAGATGCTGTATGTTTTGACAGAGGATTCAATGCTCACGAAGGTGGATCCAGTGAGCCTGCAATGAGTACAGTGCACCTGCAGTCAACCTTCAGAGGTATTCAGTCTCCCTGCATGGTTTGCAATGCCCGCTGCATAGGGCCATAATGTAGCTGCAGTAACCATGCAGTGGATGCAGTGTCCCACAAGGTGTATGCAGTACGTTGTGATGGAGGATGCAGTGCCCATGAAGGTGGATGCAGTGTTGCTGCAGTGGTTCCAGTGCCTCCTGCAATGTCCAGTAAGGTGTATGCAGTGCCCATGCAGTCATTGCAGTGTCCCACCAGGTGGATGCACTATGTTGTCAAGGAGGATGCAGTGCCCATGAAGGTGGATGCAGTGTTTCTGCAATGGTTGCAGGGCCCCCTGCAGTTTCCCTGAATTTGGAGGTAGTGCTCATGCAGTGTATGCAGTGTCCCACAAGTTGGAAGCAGCATGTTGGGACGGAGGATGCAGTGCCCATGATGTTGGATGCAGTGATCCTGCGGTTATTTCAGTGTGACTCAGATGCCGCTTCACCTGTGTGCAGTGTTGCTGCTGTGGTTGCAGTGCACCCTGCACCTTCCCTGAATGTGGTTTCCGTGCCGATGCAGTGGCTTCAGTTTCAATGAAGGTGGATGCATTACGTTGTGAGGAAGGATGTAGTGGTCACGAAGGTGTATGCAGCAGGTTGTGACGGAGGATGCAGTGCCGAGGCTGTGGAGGCAGTGTGCCACCAGGTGGATGCAGTGTGTTGTCACGGAGGATTCAGTTCCATGAAGGTGGATGCAGTGTTCCTGCAGTGGTCGCAGGGCCCCCTGCAGTTTCCCTGAATTTGGACGCAGTGCTCATGCATTCGTTGCAGTGTCCCACCAGGTGCATGCAGCATGTTGTCACGGAGGATGCAGTGCCCAGGATGTTGCATGCAGTGATGCTGCAGTGATTTCATTATGCCTGCAGTGCCACTTCAGCTGGATGCAGTGTCCCTGCTGTGGTTGCTGTGCACCCCACACCTTCCCTGAATGTGGATTCAGTGCCCATGCAGTGGCTTCAGTGTCACCCAAGGTGGATGCAGTACGTTGTGACGCTGGATGCAGTGCTCACGAAGGTGTATGCAGTATGTTGTGAGTAGGATGCAGTTCCCATGAAGGTGGATGCAGTGATCCTGCAATGGTGGCAATGCCGCATGCTGTTTTCCCTGTGTGTGGGTGCAGTGCCTAGGCAGTGGATGCAGTGTCTCACAAGGTGGATGCAGTATGTTGTGACGGAAGATGCAGTGCCCATGAAGGTAGATGCAGTGATCCTGGACTTGTTGCTGTGCCCATAGCAGTGACCCTGAATGTGGATGCAGTGCCCATGCCATAGATGCAGTGTCACAGATGGAGGATGCAATATCTTGTGATGGAGGATCCAGTGGCCAAGAAGGAGGATGCAGTGAGCCTGCAGTCATTACAGTGCACCCCAACTGCCCCTTCATCTGTATGCATTGTACATGCAATGTTTGCAGTGCCCCTTGCATTGTCCATGAATTTTGATGCAGTGCTTAAGGAGTGGATGCAGTGTGTCACAAGGTGGACGCAGTCTGTTATGATGCATGATGCAGTGCCCATGAAGGTGGATGCAGTGACCCTGCAATGATGGCAGTGCCCCCTGCACTGTCCTTGAATGTAGATGCAGTGCCCATGCAGTGGCTGCAGTGTCAGTGAAGTTGTATGCTGTATGTTGTGACAGAGGATACAATGCTCACGAAGGTGGATACAGCGAGCCTGTGGTGATTACTGTGCACCTGCAGTGAACCTTCAGCAGTATGCAGTGTCCCTGCATAGTTGTATTGCCTGCTGCATTGTCCAGAATGTTGCTGCAGTACCCATGCAGTGGATACAGTGTCCCACAAAGTGGATGCAGTATGTTATGTCGGATGATGCAGTGCCCATGAAGGTGGATGCTGTGTGCACGCTGTGGATGCATTGTCCCACAGGGGGAATGCAATATGTTGTGACAGATGATGCAGTTTTCATGAAGGTGCATGCACTGAACCTGCAGTCGTTGAAGTGCCCCCTGCAGTTTCCCAGAATGTGCATGCTGTGCTCATTCACTGGATGCAGTGAACCTGCAGTGGATGCCGTGCCTCCTGCATTGTTCCTGAATTTTGATGCAGTGCCCATGCAGAGTATGCAAAGTCCCACAAATTGGATGCAGTATGACATGATGGATGATGTAGTGCCCATGAAGTTGGATACAGTGTCGTTGCAGTGGTTACAGTGCCTCCTGAAATGTCTGGTAATGTGGATGCAGTGCCCATACAGTGGATGCAGTGTGCCACAAGGTGGATGCAGTCCGTTATGATTGATGATGCAGTGCCCATGAAGGTGTATGCAGTGTCCCTGCAGTGGTGGCAGTCCCCACTGCACTGACCCTGAATGTGGATGCAGTGTCCATTCAGTGGCTGCAGTGAACCTGCAGTTGCTGCAGTGCCCCCTGCATTGTCCCTGAATTTTGATGCAGTGCCCATGCAGTGGATGCAATGTCCCACAAATTGGCCGCAGTATGATATGATGGATGATGTAGTGCCCATGAAGTTGCATGCACTGTCGCTGCAGTGGTTGGTGTGCCTCCTGCAATGTCTGGTAATGTGGATGCAGTGCCCATGCAGTGGATGAATTGTCCCACAAGGTGGATGCAGTATGCTGTGATGGAGGATGCAGTGCCCATGCAGTGGATGCAGTTTTGACCAGGTGGAGGCAGTATGTTGTCACGGAGGATGCAGTTCCATGAACCTGGATGAAGTGTCCCTGCAGTGGTTGCAAGGCCCCCTGCAGTTTTCCTGTATTTGCAGGCAGTGCTCATGCAGTGTATGCAGTGTCCCACAAGGTGCATGCAGCATGTTGTGATGGAGGATGCAGTGCACAGGATGCAGCATCTGGTGATCCTGTGGTGATTTCAGTGTGCCTGCAGTGCCACTTCAGCTGGCTGCACTGTCCCTGCTGTGGTTGCAGTGCAGAATGCACCTTCCATGAATGTGGATTCAGTGCCCATGCAGTGGCTTCAGTGTCACTGAAAATGGATGCAGTACGTTGTGACAGAGGATGCAGTGCTCACGAAGGTGGATGCAGCATGTTGTGACGTAGGATGCAGTGGCCATGAAGGTGGATGCAGTGATCCTGCAGTGGTTGCTGTGCCCACTTCAGTGTCCCTGAATGTGGATGCAGTACCCATTCACTGGATGCACTGTCCCACCACGTGGATGCAGCATGTTGTGATGGGGGATGTGGGGCCCATGATGGTGGATGCAGTGTTGCTGCAGTGGTTGCGGTGCCTCCTGCAATGTCCGATAAGGTGGTTGCAGTGTTCATGCAGTGTATGCAGTGTCCCACAAGGTGGATGCAGCATGTTGTGACGGAGGATGCAGTGCCCAAGATTTTGGGCGCAGTGATCCTGCTGTGATTTCAGTGTGCCTGCAGTGCCACATCAGCTGGATGCATTGTCCCTGCAGTGGTTGCTGTGCACCCTGCACCTTCCCTGAATGTGGATGCAGTGCCCATACAGTGGCTTAAGAGTCCCACTAGGTGGATGCAGTATGTTGTGACAGATGATACATTGCTCATGAAGGTGGATGCAGTGTTGCTGCAGTGGTTGCATTAGCCCATGCACTTTCCATGAATGTTTCTTGCAGTGTTGAGAAGGGGATGCAGTGTCCCACAAGGTGGATGTAGTGTGTTCTTATTGACGACGTAGTGCCCCCGGAATGTTGATGCAGTGATCCTACAGTTGTTGCTGTGCCAACTGCCATGTCTCAGAATGTGGATGCAGTGCCCATGAATGTTGATTCAGTGGTCCTGCAGGGATTGCAGTGTGGCTGCAGTGCCACTTCAGCTGGATGCAGTGTCTCTGCAGTGGCTGCAGTGCCCCCTGCACTATCCCTGAACGTGGATGCAGTGCCCATGCAGAGGATGCAGTGTCCCAAAAGGTGGATGTCGTATGCTGTCACGGAGGATGCAGTGCCCATGAAGGTGGATGCAGTGATCCTGCAGTTGTTGCAGGGCCCCTGCAGTTTCCCTGAATGTGGATGCAGTGCTCATGCAGTGTATGCAGTGTCCCACATTGTGGATGCAGCATGTTGTGATGTAGGATGCAGTGCCCATGTAGGTGGAGGCAGCGATCCTACAATTTTGACAGAGACTCATGCAATTTACCTGAGTGTGGATTGCAGTGCTGAGGCAGTGGATGCATTGTCCCACAAGGTGGGTGCTGTATGTTGTGACAGATATGCATTGCCCATGAAGGTGGATGCAGTAATCATGCAGTGGTTGCAGTGCCCACTGCAGTGTCCCTGAATGTGGATGCAGTGCCCATGCATGAATGTCCTGTCCCACATGGTGGATGAAGTAAGTTGTGACAGAGGATGCAGCGACCATGAAGGAGGAAGCAGTGATGCAGCGGTGAATTCACGTGCCGGCAGTGCCACTTCAGCTGTATGCAGTGTCTCATCATTGGTTGCAGTGTATGCATCAGTGCCCCAGGATGTGGATGCAGTGCCTATGCAGTGGATGAAGTTTCCCATAAGGTGGATGCAGTATGTTGTGATGGTGTATGCATTGCTCATTAAGAGGGATCCAGTGAGCTTGCGGGGATGACAGTGCACATTCAGTGCTCCTTCAGCAGTATGCAGTGTCCCTGCATGGTTTGCAGTGCCCCTGCATTGTCCCTGAATTTTGCTGCAGTGCCCATGCAGTGGATGCTGTGTCCCAAAAGGTGGATGCAGTATGTTGTCACGTAGGAGGCAGTGCCCATGAAGGTGGATGTCACAATCCTGCAGTGGATGCAGGGCCCACTGCAGTTTCCCTGGATTTCAAGGCAGTGCTCATGCAGAGGACGCAGTGTCCCAAAAGGTGGATGCAGCATGTTGAGAGGGAGGATGCAGTGTCCAGTAAGTTGGATGCAGTGATCCTGCATTGAATTCAGTGTGCCTGAGGTGCCACTTCAGCTGGATGCAGTGTCCCTGCTGTGGTGGCAGTGCACCGTGCATGTTCCCAGAATATGGATTCAGTGCCCATGCAGTGGTGTCAGTGTCACCGAAGGTGGATGCCGTACGTTGTGACAAAGGATGCAGTGCTCACAAAGGTGGATGCACCATGTTGTGACGTAGGATGCAGTGCCCATGAAGGTGGGTGAAGTGATCCTGCAATGGTGGCAGTGCCCCATGAAGTTTCCCTGAGTGTGGATTTCAGTGTCGAGGCAGTGGATGCAGTGTCCCACAAGGTGGATGCAGTATGTAGTGACGAAAGATGCAGTGCCCATGAAGGGGGATGCAGTGATGCAGCGGTCATTTCACTGCACTTGCAGCAACACTTCAGCTTTATGTATTGTCTCTTCACGGGTTGCAGTGCCCCGTGCACTTTCCCTTAATGTGGATGCAGTGCTCATGGACTGGATGCACTGAACCTGCAGTGGTGGCAGTGACCCCTGCATTGTCTGTGAATTTTGAAGCAGTGCCCATGCAGTTGATGCAAAGTCCCACAAGTTGGATGAAGTATGATAGGACGGATGATGTAGTGCCCATGATGTTGGAGGCAGTGTCGCTGCAGTGGATGCAGTGCCTTCTGAGATGTCCGGTAATGTGGATGCAGTGCCCAAACAGAGGCTGATGTGTCCCAACAGGTGGATGCAGTATTTTCTCACGGAGGATGCAGTGACAATGAATTTGGATGCAGTGTTCCTGCAGTGGTTGCAGGGCCCCCTGTAGTTTCCCTGAATTTGGAGGCAGTGCTCATGCAGTGTATGTAGTGCCCCATAAGGTGGATGCAGCATGTTGTGATGGAGGATGCAGTGCCCAGGATGTTGGATGCAGTGCTCCTGCAGTGATATCAATGTGCCTGCACTGCCACTTCAGCTGGATGCAGTGTCGCTGCTGTGGTTGCAGTGCACCCTGCACCTTCCCTGAATGTGTATTTAGTGCCCATCCGGTGGCTTCACTGTCACCGAAGGTGGATGCAGCATGCTGTGATGTACGATGCAGTGCCAATGAAGGTGGATGGTATTGCCCCAGGCAGTTTCCCTGAGTTTGGATGGCAGTGTTGAGGCAGTGGATGTAGTGTCCTGAACGTGGATGCAGTGTGTTGTGATGGAAGTTGCAATGCCCATGAAGGTGGATGCAGTGCCCATGAAGGTGGATGCAGTGATGTTGCAGGGATTGCAGTGCGCCCACAGTGCCACTTCAGCTGGATGCAGTGTCTCTGCTGTGGTTGCTGTGCCCCCTGCACTGTCCCTGAATGTGGATGCATTGCCCATGCAATGGCTGCAGTGTCACAGAATGTGGATGCAGTAGGTTGTGACGGAGGATGCAGTGCTCAAGAAGACGGATGCAGTGAGCCTGCAGTGATTACAGTGCACCTGAAGTGCTCCTTCAGCTATATGCAGTGTCCCTGCATGGTTTGCCATGCCCCTGCATTGTCCCTGAATATTGCTGCAGTGCCCATGCTGTGGATGAAGTGTCCCAGCAGTAGGATGCAGTATGTTGTCATGGAGGATGCAATGCCCATGAAGGCGGATGTCGTGATCCTGCAGTGGTTGAAGGGCGCCCTGCAGTTTCCCTGAATTTAGAGGCAGTGCTCATGCACTGTATGCAGTGTCCCACAAGGTGGAAGCAGCATGTTGTGAGGGAGGATGCAGTGCCCAGGATGTTGGATGCATTGATCCTGCGGTGAATTCAGTGTGCATGAGGTGCCACTTCAGCTGGATGCAGTGTCCCTGCTGTGGTTGTAGTGCACCATGCATGTTCCCTGCATATGAATTCAGTGCCCATGCAGTGGCGTCAGTGTCACCGAAGGTGGATGCAGTACATTGTGACGGAGGATGCAGTGCTCACAAAGGTGGATGAAGCATGTTGTGACTTAGGATGCAGTGCCCATGAAGGTGGATGCAGTGATCCTGCAATGATGGCAGTGCCCCATGCAGTTTCCATGAATTGGGATGCAGTGCTCATGCAGTGTATGCAGTGCCCCACAAGGTGGATGAAGCATGTTGTGACATAGGATGCCATGCCCATGAAGGTGGATGCAGTGATCCTGCAGTGGTTGCGGTGCCCACTGCAGGTGTCCCTGAATGTGGATGCAGTGCCCATGCAGACGATGCACTGTCCCAAAAGGTGGATGCAGTATGTTGTGACACAGGATGCAGTGTCCATGAAGGAGGATGCAGTAATGCACAGGTGATTTCGCTGCACCTGCAGTGCCACTTCAGCTCTATGCAGTGTCGCTGCCGTGGTTGCCGTGCATGCTGCAGTGCCCCATGGTGTGGATGATGTGTCACAGGAGGTGGATCCAAATGTTGGGAAGGAGGATCCAATGCCCAGGATGGAGGAGGCAGTGAGCCTGCCGTGATGGCAGTGCACCTGCAGAGCCCCTTCAACTCTATGCATTGTCCCTGCAGTGTTTGCAGTGCCCCAAGTATTGTCCCTGAATTTTGATGCAGTGCACATGCAGTGGATGCAGTGTGCCAAAAGGGGATGCAGTCTTTTATGACAGATGATGCAGTGCCCATGAAGGTGGATGCACTGATCCTGCAGTGGTTGCAGTGAATCCTGCAGTTTCCCTGAATGTGGATGCAGTGCTCATGCACTTGATGCAGTGAACCTGCAGTGTGTAGTGTCCCCTGCATTGCCCCTGAATATTTATGCAGTGGCACTGCAGTGGTGCAAAGTCCCACAAGTTGGATGCAGTATGATATGACGAATGATGTAGTGCCCATGAAGTTGGATGCAGTGTCGCTGCAGTGGTTGCTGTGCCTCCTGAAATGTCCGGTAATGTGAATGCAGTGCCCATGCAGTGGATGAAGTGTCCCACAAGGTGGATGCAGTATGTTGTGATGGAAGATGCTGTGACCATGAAGTTGGATGCACTGTTGCTGCATTGGTTGCAGTGCCTCCTGCAATGTGCGCTAAGGTGGATGCAGTGCTCATTTAGTAGATGCAGTGCCACACCAGGTGGATGCAGTATGTTGTCACGGAGGATGCAGTGCCCATGAAGGTGGATGCAGTGTTCCTGCCGTGGTTGCAGGGCCCCCTGCAGTTTCCCAGAATTTGGAGGGAGTGCTCATGCAGTGTATTCAGTGTCCCAAAATGTGGATGCAGCATGTTGTGACATGGAATGCAGTGCCCAAGATGTTGGATGCAGTGATCCTGTGGTGATTTCAGTGTGCCTGCAGTGCCACTTCAGCTGGATGCAATGACCCTGCTGTGGTTGCAGCACACCCTGCACCTTCCCTGAATGTGGATTCAGTGCCCATGCAGTAGCATCAGTGTCACCAAAGCTGGATGCAGTACGTTGTCACGGAGGATGCAGTGCCCATGAAGGTGTTTCCAGTGATCCTGCAGTGGTTGCGGTGCCCACTGCAGAGTCCCAGAATTTGGATGCACTGCCCATGCAGTGGATGCAGTGTCTGAAATATGGATGCTGTATGTTGTGACCCAGGATGCAGTGCCCATGAAGGAGGTTGCAGTGATACTGTGGTGATTTCAGTGTGCTTGCAGTGCCACTTCTTCTGGATGCATTGCCCGTGCATTGGATGCATTGACACGCTAGGTGAAGGCAGTATGTTCTGACGGATGATGCAGTGCCCATGAAGGTGGATGCAGTGATCCTGCAGGGATTGCAGTGCGCCTGCAGTGCCACATCTGCTGGAAGTAATGTCTCTGCTGTGGTTGCAGTGGCCCCTGCACTGTCCCTTAATGTGGATGCAGGGCCCATGCATTAGCTTCAGTGTCACAGAAGGTGGATGCAGTTTGTTGTGACTGAGGATGCATTGCTCACGAACTTGGATGCAGTGAGCATGCTGTGATTTCAGTGGGCCTGCAGTGCCTCATCAGCGGTATGCAGTGTCCCTGCAGAATTTGCAGTGCTGCCTGCATTGTTCCTGAATGTTGATGTAGTGCTGATGCAGTGGATGCAGTGTCCCACAAGGAGGATGGAATGTTTTTTGTTGTAGTATGCACTGCCTATGAAGGTGGAGGCAGTGATCCTGCAGTGATGGAAGTGCCCCTGAAGTGTCTCGTCATCTGGATTCACTGTCCCTGCAGTGGTTGTGCTGCCCCCTGCACTGTCCCTGAATGTGAATGCAGTCGCCATGCAGTGGCTGCAGAGTCACAGAAGGTGGAAGCAATATGTTGTGATGGAGGATGCAGTGCCCACGAAGGTGGATGCTGTGCCCATGCTGTGGATGAAGTGTCCCAAAGGTGCATGCAGTATGCTATGACAGAGGATGCAGTGCCCATGAAGGTGGAGGCAGTGATCCTTCAGTGGATGCAGTGCCCCATGCAGTTTCTCTGAAGTTGGATTGCAGTGCCGAGGCAGTGGACGCAGTTTCGCACAAGGTGGATGCAGTATGTTGTGATGGATGATGCAGGGCCCATGAAGGTGGATGCAGTGATGCTGCAGTGGTTGCAGTGTCCCCTGCAGTGTCCCTAGATGAGAATGCCGTGCCCTTGCTGTGAATGCAGTTTCCCAAAAGGCGGATGAAGTGTTTTGTGTTGTAGTATGCACTGCCCATGAAGCTGAATGCAGTGGTACTGCAGTGGTTGCAGTGCCACCTGCAATGTCCGCGAATGTGGATGCGGTGCTCTTTCAGTGGATACCATATCCCACAAGGCGGATGCAATATATTGTGATGGAGAATGCACTGACCATGAAGGTGGACGCAGTGATGTTGCAGTGGTTAAAGTGCCAGCTGCATTGTCGGTGAATGTGGATGCAGTGCCCGTGCAGTGGAAGCAGTGTCTCACAATGTGGATGCAGTATGTTATGACGGATGATGCAGTGCCCATGAAGGGGGATGCAGTGATCGTGCGGTGATTTCAGTGCACCTGCATTGCCACTTCAGCTGGATGCAGTGTCCTTACAGTGGTTTCAGTGCCCCTGCAGTGTCCATGTTAAGGAAAGTCGTGCCCTTTCTGAGGATGCAGTTTCCATCAAGGGGGATGAGGTGTTTTGTCTTGTAGTATGCACCGCGCATGAAAGCGGATGTGGTGATGCTGCAGTGATGGCAGCGTGCCTGCAGTGCCACTTCAGCTTGATGCAGTGTCCCCTGCACTGTCCCTGAATGTGGATGCAGTGCCCATGCAGTGGCTGCAGTGTCACAGAAGGTGGATGCAGTATGTTTTGATGGAGGATGCAGTGCCCACAAAGGTGGATACAGTGAGCCTGCAGTGATTGCAGTGCAAAGGCAGTGCGCCTGCAGCTGACTGCAGTGTCCCTGCAGTGGCGGCTGTGCCCCCCGCAGTTTCCATGAATGTGGATGCAGGTGCCAGAAGGTGGATGCTGTATGTTGTGTTGGAGGATGCAGTGCTAATGAAGGTGGATGCATGGATCTAGCAGGTATTGCCGTGAGCTTGCAGTGCAACTTCAGCTGGATTCAGTGTCCGTGCAATGGTTGCAGTGGCTCCTGCACTGTCCCTGAAAGTGGATGCAGTGCCCATGCAATGGCCGCAGTGTCACAGAAGGTAGATGCGGTATGTTGTGTCAGAGGAAGCAGTGCCCATGAAGGTAGATTCCATGATCTTGCAGTCGTTGCAGTGTCCTCTGCAGTTTCCCTTGATCTTGATGCAGTACCCATGCAGTGGATTCAGTGTCCCACTGGTGGATGCAGTATGTTGTGACAAAGGATGCCATGCCCATGAAGGTTGATGCCATGATCTTGCAGTGTTTGCAGTGCCCCATGCAGTTTCCCTGAATGTGGATTGCGGTCCCCGCGCAGTGGATGCAGTGTCATACAAGGTGGATGCACTGTGTTGTCACGGAGGATGCAGTGCCCATGAAGCTGGATACAGTGATCCTGCTGTGGTTGCAGTGCCCGCCTGCATTGTCCGTGAATCTGGATGCAGTGCACATGCATTGAATGCCGTTTCCAACAAGGTGAATGCTGTATGTTGTGACAGAGGATGCACTGCCCATGAAGGTGGGTGCAGTGATCCTGCACTGGTGGCAGTGTTCCCTGCAGTTTCCCTGAATGGGGATGCAGTGCCCTTGCAGTGGATGAAGTGATCCTGCATTGGCTCTGTTGCCTTCTGCAGTTTCTGTGAATGTGCATGCAGTGCCCATGAATTGGCTGAAGAGTCACAGAAGGTGGATGCAGTTTGTTCTGATGGAGGCTGCAGTGCTCACGAAGGTGGATGCATTGACATTGCTGTGATTTCAGTGGGCTTGCAGTGCCTCATCAGCGGTATGCAGTGTCCCTGCAGTGGGGACAGTGCCCCCTGCATTGTTCCTAAATGTTGATGGAGTGCCATGCAGTGGATGCTGTGTCCCACAAGGTGGATGCAGTATGTCATGACTGATGATGGTGTACCCGTGAAGTTGGATGCAGTGCGCATACATTGGATGCAGTGTCGCACAAGGTGAATGCAGTATGGTGTGATGGAGGAGGCAGTGCCCATGAAGGTGGATGCAGAGATCCTGCAGTGGTTGCAGTGCACCCTGCACTGTCCCTGAATGTGCATGCAGTGCCCATGCAATGGCTGCAGTATCACAGACGGTAGATGCAGTAGGTTCTCACTGAGTATGCAGTGTCCATGAAGGTGGATGCAGTGATCCTGCACTTGTAGTTCCCATGCTGTGTCCGTGAATGAGAATGTCGTGCCCGTGCATTGGATGCAGAGTCCAACAAGGTGGATGAAGTGTTTTGTTTTGTAGAAAGCACAGCCCATGAAGGTGGATGCAGTGCACATGCAGTGTCACTTCAGCTGATGAGGTGTCACTGCAGTGGTTGCAGTGCCCCCTGCACTGTCTCTGACTGTGGATGCAGTGATCCTGCAGTGGATATAGTGCCCCATGCCGTTTCCCAGAATTTGGATTGCGTGCCGAGGCAGTGGTTGAAGTTTCCCACAAGGTGGATGCAGTATGTTGTGATGAATGATGCAGTGCCGATGAAGGTGGATGCAGTGATCGTGCAGTGGTTGCAGTGCCACCTACACTGTCCCTGAATGTGGATGCAGTTCCCCTGCAATGGATGCAGCGTCCCACAAGGTGGATGCAGTATGTAGTGACAGAGGATGCAGTGCTCATGAAGGTGGATGCAGTGTGTTGTATTGGAGGACGGAGTGCTCACAAAGGTGGATGCTGTGAGCCTGCAGTGATTACAGTGCGCCTGCAGTGCCTCATGAGCAGTGGGCAGTGTCCCTGCAGTGTTTGCCATGCCCCGTGCATAGTACCTGAATGTTGATGCCGTGCTGATGCAGTGGATGCAGTGTACGACAAGGTGGTGGCAGTATGTGATGGTGGATGATGCAGTGCCCATGAAGTGGGATGCTGTGATCGTGCTGTGATTTCAGTGCACCTGCATTGCCACCTCAGCTGGATGCAGTGTCCGTGCTGTGGTTGCAGTGCCCCTGCAGTGTCCCAGATTCAGAATGCCGTGCCCTTTCTGCGGATGCATTGTCCCACAAGAAGGATGAAGTATTTTGTGTTGTAGTGTGCAGTGCCCATGAAGGTGGATGCAGTGAACCATGAGGATTGCCGTGCTCTACCAGCACCACTTCAGGTGGATGCAGTGTCCATGCAGTGGCTGCAGTGTCCCCTGCACGGTCCATGAATGTGGATGCAGTGCCCATGCAATGGCTGCAGTGTCACAGAAGATAGATGCAGTATGTTGTGAGGGAGGAAGCAGTGCCCATGAAGGTGGATTCAGTGATCCTGCAGTGGTTGCAGTGCCCCCTGCAGTTTCCCTGAAGGGGGATGCAGTGCTCCTGCACTGGATGCAGTGAACCTGCAGTGGTGGCAGTGCCCCATACATTGTCCCTGAATTTTGATGCAGTACCCATGCAGTGGATGAAAAGTCCCACAAGTTGTAAGCAGTTAGATATGATGGATGATGTAGTGCCCATGAAGTTGGAAGCAGTGTCGCTGCAGTGGTTGAAGTGCCTGCTGAAATCTCCAATAATGTGGATGCAGTGCCCATGCAGTTGATGAAGTGTCCCACAGGATGGATGCAGTATGTTGTGATGGAGGATGCAGTGCCCAAGAAGGTGGATGCAGTGTTGCTGCAGTGGTTGCAGTGCCTCCTGCAATGTCCGGTAAGGTGGATGCAGTGCCCATGCAGTGGATGTAGTTTCACACCCGGTGGATGCAGTATGTTGTCACGGAGGATGCAGTGCCCATGAAGGTGGATGCAGTGATCCTGCAGTGGTTGCGGTGCCCACTGCAGTGTCCCAGAATGTGGATGCAGTGCCCATGCCGTGGATGCAGTGTCACAGAAGGTGGATGCAATATATTGTGATGGAGGATCCAGTGGCCACGAAGGAGGATTCAGTGAGCCTGCAGTGATTGCAGTGCACCTGAAGTTCCCCTAGAGCTGTATGCATTGTCCCTGAAGTGCTTGTAGTGCCCTGTGCCTTGTCCCTGAATTCTGATGCAGTGCAAATGCAGTGGATGCAGTGTGCCACAAGGTGCATGCAATCTGTTATGATGGATGATGCAGTGCCCATGAAGTTGGATTCAGTGCCCATGCAGTGTCTGCAGTGTCAGAGAAGTTGGATGCTGTATGTTGTTACAGAGGATGCAATGCTCGCGAAGGTGGATACAGCGAGCCTGCAGTGATTACAGTGCACCTGCAGTGAAACTTCAGCCATATGCAGTATCCCTGCATGGTTTGCATTACCTGCTGCATTTTCCCAGAATGTTGCTGCAGTACCCATGCAGTGGATGAAGTGTCCCACAAGGTGGATGCACTATGTTGTGACAGAGGAGGCAGTGCCAATGAATGGGGATGCAGTGTTGCTGCAGTGGTTGCTGTGCCTCCTGCAATGTCCAGTAAGGTGGATGCAGTCCCCAGGCAGTCGATGCAGTGTCACACCAGGTGGATGCAGTATGTTGTCACGGAGGATGCAGTGTGCAGGAAGGCGGATGCAGTGTTCCTGCAGTGGTTGCAAGGCCCCCTGCAGTTTCACTGAGTGTGGATAACAGTGCCGAGGCATTGGTGCAGTGTCCCACAAGGTGAATGCAGTATGTTGTGATGGAAGATTCAGTACCCATGAAGGGGGATGCAGTGATGCAGCAGTGATTTCAATGTGCCTGCAGTGCCACTTCAGCTGTATGCAGTGTCTCTGCAGTGGTTGTAGTGCATGCTGCTGTGCTCCATGTTGTGGACGCAGTACCCATGCCGTGGATGCAGGGTCACAGGAGGTGTATCCAAATGTTGTGAAGGAGGATCCAGTGCCCATGAAGGAGGATACAGTGAGCCTTCAGTGATTGCAGTGAGCCTGAAGTTCCCCATCAGCTCTATGCATTGTCGCTGCAGTGTTTGCAGTACCCCATGCATTGTCCCTGAATTTTGATTCAGTGCCCATGAAGAGGATGCAAAGTCCCACAAATTGGATGCAGTATGATATGACGGATATGGAGTGACCATGAAGTTGGATGCAGTGATCCTGCATTGGTTGCATGGCCCCATGCAGTTTCAAAGAATGTGTCTTGCAGTGCCGAGGCAGTGGATGCAGTGTCCCACAAGGTGGATGCAGTATATTGTGACAGAGGATGCAGTGCCCATGAAGGTGGAAGCAGTGATCCTGCAGTTGTTGTGGTGCCGAATGCCGTGTTCTGGAATGTGGATACAGTGTCCATGAAGATGGATGCAGTGATTCTGCAGGGATTGCAGTGCACCTGCAGTGCCTCTTCGACTGGATGCAGTGGCAGTGCAGTGGTTGCAGTGCCTCCTGAAATGTCCAGTAAGGTGGATGCAGTGCCAATACATTTGCTGAAGTGTCCCACAAGATGGATGCACTATGTTGTCACGGAGGATGCAGTGCCCATGATGGTGTACACAGTGTTCCTGCAGTGGTTGCAAGGCCCCCTGCAGTTTCCCTGAATTTGGAGGCAGTGCTCATGCAGTGTATGCAGTGTCCCACAAGGTGGAAGCACCATGTGGTGATGGAGGATGCAGTGCACAGGACGTTGGATGCAGTGATGTAGCGGTGATTTCAGTGTGCCAGAGGTGTCAATTCAGCTGGATGCAGTGTCTCTGATGTGGTGGCAGTGCACCCTGCCCCTTCTCTGCATGTGGATTCAGTGCCCATGCAGTGGCTTCAGGCTCAGCGAAGGTGGATGCAGCATGTTGTGACGTAGGATGCAGTGCCCATGAAGGTGGATGCTGTGCGCATGCTGTGGATGCATTGTCCCACAAGGTGTATGCAATATGTTGTGACAGATGATGGTGTGTCCATGAAGGTTGATGCACTGATCCAGCAGTGGTTTCAGTGTCCCCTGCAGTTTCCCTGAATATGGATGCAGTGCTCATGCACTGGATGCAGTGAAGCTGCAGTGGTTGCAGTGCCCTCTGCATTGTCCCTGAATTTTGATGCAGTGCCCATGCAGTGGATGCAAAGTCCCACAAGTTGGATGCAGTATGATTTGATGGATGATTTAGTGCCCATGAAGTTGGATGCAGTGTCGCTGCAGTAGTTTCAGTGCCTCCTGAAATGTCCGGCAATGTGGATGCAGTGCCCATGCAGTGGATGAAGTTTCCCAGAAGGCGGATGCAGTATGATGTGATGGAGAATGCAGTACTCACGAAGAGGGATGCTGTGAGCCTGCAGTGTTTACAGTGAGCCTGCAGTGTCCCTGAATGTTGCTGCAGTGCCCATGAGGTGTATGCAGTGTCCCAAAAGGTGGATGCAGCATGTTGTGACAGAGGATTCAGTGTTCAGCATGTTGGATGCAGTGATCCTGTGGTAATTTCAGTGTGTGTGCGGTGCCACTTCAGCTGGATGCAGTGTCGCTGGTGTGGTTGCAGTGCACCCTGCACCATCCCCGAATGTGGATTCAGTGCCCATGCAGTGGCTTCATTGTCACCAAAGGTGGATGCAGTACGTTGTGAAGGATGATTCAGTGCTCTCGAATGTGGATGCAGTATGTTGTGATGTAGGATGCAGTGCACATGAAGGTGGATGCAGTGATCCTGCAATGGTGACAGTGCCCCATGCAGTTTCCCTGAGTGTGGATTGCAGTGCTGAAGCAGTGGATGCAGTGTCCCACAGGGTGGATGCAGTATGTTATGATGGATGAAGCAGTACCCATGAAGATGGATGCTGTGCGTATGGTGTGGAGGCATTGTCCAACAAGTTGTATGCAATATGTTGTGACAGCGGATGCAGTGCCCATGAAGGTGGATGCAATGATCCTGCAGTGGTTGCTCTGACCCCTGCAGTTTCCCTGAATGTGGATGCAGTACTCATGCACTGGATGCAGTGAACCTGCTTTGGTTGCAGTGCCCCCTGCAGTGTCCCTGAATTTGGATGAAGTTCCCATGCAGTGGATGCAAAGTCCCACAAGTTGGATGCAGTATGATATGACAGATGATGTAGTACCCATGTAGTTGGATGCAGTGTCGCTGTAGTGGTTGCAGTGCCACCTGCAATGTCGAGTAATTTGGTTGCAGTGCCCATGCAGTGGATGAAGTCTCCCACAAGTTGGATGCAGTATATTGTGATGGAGGAGGCAGTGCCCATGAAGTTGGATGCAGTGTTGCTGCAGTGGTTGCAGTGAATCTTGCAATGTGCGGTAAGGTGGATGCAGTGCCCATGCAGTGGATTCAGTGTCCCACCAGTTGGATGCATTATGTTGTCACGGATGATGCAGTGCCCATGAAGGAGGATGCAGTGATGCAGTGGTGATTTCACAGCACTTGCAGTGCCACTTCAACTGTATGCAGTATTTATGCAGTGGTTGCAGTGCATGCTGCAGTGTCCCAGAATTTGGATGCAGTGCCAACGCCGTGGATGCCATATCTTGTGATGGAGGATCCAGTGCCTACGAAGGAGAGTGCAGTGAGCCTGCAGTGGTTGCAGTGCACCCGAAGTGCCCCTTCAGCTGTATGAATTGTCCCTGGAGTGTTTGCTGTGCACCCTGCATTGTCTCTGAATTTTAATGCTTTGCCCAAGCAGTGGATGCATTGTCCCACAAGCTGCATGCAATATGTTGTGACAGATGATGCAGTGCCCATGAAGGTGGGTGCATGGATCCTGCAGTGGTTACAGTGCCCCATGCATTGTCCCTGAATTTTGATGCAGTGCCCATGAAGTGGATGCAGTGATCCTGTGGTGATTGCAGTGCACTTGAACTGTCACGTCAGCTGGATGCATTGTGCATTCAGTGGTTGCAGTGCCCCCTGCACTGTCCCTTAATGTGGATGCATGCCAATGCATTGGCTTTAGTGTCACAGAAGATGGATGCAGTTTGTTGTATCGGAGGACACAGTGCTCACGAAGGTGGATGCTGTGAGCCTGCAGTGATTACTGTGCGCCTGCAGTGCCTCATCAGCGGCATTCAGTGTCCCTGCAGTGTTGGCAGTGTCCTGTGCATAGTCCCTGAATGTTGATGCACTACCGATGAAGTGGATGCAGTGTCTGACAAGGTGGTGGCAGTATGTGATGTCGGATGATGCAGTGCACATGAAGGGGGATGCAGTGATCGTGCTGTGATTTCAGTGCACCTGCTTTGCCAATTCAGCTGGATGCAGTGTCCATGCAGTGGGTGCAGTGCCCCTGTAGTGTCACTGATTCAGAATGCCGTCCCTTTTCTGGGGATGCAGTGTCCCACAAGGAGGATGAATTGTTTTGTGTTGCAGTATGCACTGCCCATGAAGTTGGAGGCTGTGATCCTGTGGTGATTTCAGTATGCCTGCAGTGCCACTTCAGCTGGAAGAAGTGTCACTGCTGTGGTTGCAGTGAACTCTACACCTTCACTGAATGTGAATTCAGTGCGGATGCAGTGGCTTCAGTGTCACCTAAGGTGGATGCAGTATGTTGTGACGGAAGATGCAGTGCTCACAAAGGTGGATGCAGCATGTTGTGAAGCAGGATGCAGTGCCCATGAAGGTGGATGCAGTGTCGCTGCAGTGGTGGCAGTGCCCCATGCACTGTCCCTGAATTTGGATGCAGTGCCCATGCAGTGGCTGCAGTGTCAGAGTAGTCAGATGCTGCATTTTGTGACGGAGGATGCAATGCTCATGAAGGTGGATATAGCGAGCCAGCCTTGATTACAGTGCACCTGCAATGAACCTTCAGCGGTATGCAGTGTTCCTGCATGGTTTGCAATGCCCGCTGCATTGTCACAGAATGTTGCTGCAGTACCCATGCAGTGGATGCAGTGTCCCACAAGGTGGATGCAGTATGCTGCGATGGAGGATGCAGTGCCCAGAAAGGTGGATGCAGTGATCCAGCAGTGGTTGTGGTGCCCACTGCAGTGTCCGTGAATGTGGATGCAGTGCCCATGCAGTGGATGCACTGTCCCACAAGGTGGATGCAGTATGTTGTGATGGAGGATGCAGTGCCCATGAAGTTGAATGCAGTGTTGCTGCAGTGGTTTCAGTGCCTCCTGGAATGTGCGGTAAGGTGGCTGGCATGCCCATGCAGTGGATGCAATGTCACACAAGCTGGATGCAGTATGTTTTCACGGATGATGCAGTGCCCATGAAGGTGGATGTAGTGTTGCTGCAGTCGTAGCACAGCCCCCTGCAGTTTCCCTGAACTTGGAGGCAGTGCTCATTCAGTGTATACAGTGTCCTACATGGTGGATGCAGCATGATGTGACAGAGGATGCAGTGCCCAGGATGTTGGATGCAGTGATCCTGTGGTGATTTCAATGTGCCTGCAATGCCACTTCAGCTGGATGCAGTGTCACTGGTGTGGTGGCAGTGCACACTGCACATTCCCTGAATGTGGATTCAGTGCCCATGCAGTGGCTTTAGTGTCACCAAAGCTGGAGGCAGGACGTTGTGACAGAGGAGGCAGTGCCCATGACTGTGGATGCAGTGATCCTGCAGTGATTGCAGTGCTCCTGAAGATCCCCTTCAGCTGTAAGCATTGTCCCTGCAGAGTTTGCAGTGCCCTGTGCCTTGCCCATTAATTTTGATGCAGTGCACATGCAGTGGATGCAGTGTCTCACAAGATGGATGCAGTGTGTTATGACGGATCATGTAGTGTCCATGAAGTTGGATGCGGTATCACTGCAGTGGTGGCAGTGCCTCCTGAACTGTCCTTTAATGTGTATGCAGTGCCCATGCAGTGGATGAAGTGTAGCACAAGGTGGAGGCAAGGATGCAGTGCCCAGGATGTTGGATGCAGTGATCCTGTGGTAATTTCCCTGTACCTGCAGTGACACTTCAACTGGATGCAGTGCCCCTGCTGTGGTTGCAGTGCACCCTGCACCTTCACTGAATGTGGACTCGGTGCCCATGCAGTGGCGTCAGTTTCACCTAACATGGGTGGAATACATTGTTACGGATGATGCAGTGCTCATGAAGGTGGATGCAGTGATCCTGCAATGCTGGCAGTGTCCCATGCAGTTTCCTTAGTGTGGATTGCAGTGCCAAGACAGTGGATGCAGTGTCCAACAAGGTGGATACAGTATGATGTGATGGAAGATGCAGTGCCCATGAAGGTGTATGCAGTGATCCTGCAGTGGTTGTGGTGCCCACTGCAGAATCCCTGAATGTGGATGCAGTGCCCATGCCGTGGATGCAGTGTCCTACAATGTGGATGTAGTATGTTGTGACAGAGAATGCAGTGCCCATGAAGGAGGATGCAGTGATGCAGCAGTGATTTCACTGCACCTGCAGTAAGACTTCAGCTGTTGCAGTGTCTCTGCAATGGTTGCAGTGCATGCTGCGGTGTCAGAATGTGGATTCAGTACCCACGCTGTGGATGCCATGTCACAGAAGTTGGATGCAATATGTTGTGACAGAGTATCCAGTGCCCAAGAAGGAGGATGCAGTGAACCTGTAGTGATTGCAGATCGCCTGAAGTGCTCCTTCAGATGTATGCATTGTCCCTGCAGTGTTTGCAGTGTCCCATGCATTCTCCCTGAATTTTAATGGAGGGCACATGCAGCGGATGCAGTGTGCCCTAAGGTGGATGCAGTCTGTAATGACGGATGATGCAGTGCCCATGAAGGTGGATGCAGTGTCCCTGCACTGGTGGCAGTGCCCCCTGCACTGTTCCTGAATGTGGATGCAGTGCCCATGCCATGGCTGCAGTGTCAGAGAAGTTGGATGGTGTATGTTGTGACGGAGGATGCAAAGCTCACGAGGGTGGATACCATGAGCCTGCAGTGATTACAGTGCACCTGCAGTGACCCTTCAGCGGTATGCAGTGTCCCTGCATGGTTTGCATTGCCCGCACCATCGTCCCAGAATGTTGCTGCGGTACCCGTGCAGTTGATGCAGTGTCCCACAAGGTGGATGGAGTATGTTATTACAGATCATGCAGTGCCCATGAAGGTGGATGCTGTGCCCATGCCGTGGATGCAATGTCACAGAAGGTGGATGCAATATGTTGTGAGGTAGCATCCAGTGCCCACAAAGGAGGTTGCAGTGAGCCTTCAGTGAGTGCATGCGCCTGAACTGCCCCTTCAGCTGTACGCATTGTCCCTGCAGTGTTTGCAGTGCCCTGTGCATTGTCCCTGAATTTTGATGCAGTGCACATGCAGTGGATGCAGTCTATTATGACGGATGATGCAGTGCCCATGAAGGTGGATGCACTGTTCCTGCTCTGGTTGCAGTGCCCCATGCAGTTTCCCTGAATGTGGATGCAGTGCTCATGCACTGGATGCAGTGAACCTGCACTGGTTGCAGTGCTCCCTGCATTGTACCTGAATTTTGGTGCAGTGCCTGTGCAGTGGGTGCAAAGTCCAACATGTTGGATGCAGTAAGATACGACGGATGATGTAGTGCCCATGAAGTTGGATGCAGTGTCGCTGCAGTGATTGCAGTGCCTCATGAAACGTCCGGTAATGTGGATGCACTGCTCATGCAGTGGATGCAGTGATCCTGTGGTGATTACACTGCATCTGCACTGCCAGTTCAGTTGTATTCATTGTCTCTGCAGTGGTTGCAGTGTTCCCTGCACTGTCTCTGAATGTGGATGCAGTGCCGATGCAGTGGATGCAGTGTCATACAAGGTGGATGGAGTATGTTGTGATGGAGGATGCAAGCTCATGAAGGTGGATACAGTGAGCCTGCAGTGATTGCAGTGCACCTGCAGTGACCCTTCAGCGGTATGCAGTGTCCCTCCATGGTTTGCATTGCCCGCACAATTGCCCCAGAATTTTGCTGCAGTACCCATGCAGTGGCTGCAGTGTCACAGAAGGTGGATGCCATATGTTGTGACGGAGGATCCAGTGCCCACAAAGGAGGATACAGTGAATCTTCAGGGGATGAAGTACCCCATGCAGTTTCCCTGAATGTGGATTGCAGTCACCATGCAGTGGCTGCAGTGTTATACAAGGATGATGCAGTATGTTGTGACGGAGGACGTAGTACCCATGAAGGAGGATGCATTGATCCTGCAGTTGTTCTGCTGCCCACTGCGGTATGCCTGATGTGGATGCACTGCCGATGCCATGGATGCAGTGATCCTGTGGTGATTACCGTGCATCTTCAGTGCCACTGAAGTTGTATACAGTGTCTCTGCAGTGGTTGCAGTGTTCCCTGCACTGTCCCTGAATGTGGATGCAGTGTCGATGCATTGGATGCACTGTCCTCAATGTGGTTGCAGTATGTTGTGACGGAGGATGCAGTGCCCATGAAGGCAGATGCAGTGATTGTGTGGTGATTACAGTGCACCTGCAGTGACACTTCAGCTGTAGGCAGTGTGAATGCAGTGGTTGCAGTGCCCCATTCAGTGTACCTGATTCAAAATGCCATGCCATTTCTGTGGATGCAGTGTCCAACAAGGCAGATGAACTGTTTTGTGTTGTAGTATGCACTCCCCATGATGGTGGAGGCAGTGATGGCAGTGCACCTGCAGTGCCACTTCAGCTTTATGCAGTGTCTGCTGCACTGTCCCTGACTGTGGATCCAGTGCCCATGCAGTGGTTGCAGTGTCACAGAAGGTGGATGCAGTATGTTGTGATGGAGGATGCAGTGTCCACGAAGGTGGAGGCAGTGAGCCTGCAGCAATTGCAGTTCGCCTGCAGTGCACATTCAGCTGACTGCAGTTTCTCTGCAGTGGTTGCAGTGTCCCCTTCAGTTTCCATGAATGTGGATGCAGTGCCCATGCAGTGGATGCAGTGTCAAAGAAGGTGAATGCAATATGTTGTGACGGATGATGCAGTGCCCACGAAGTTGGATGCTGTGCCAATGCAGTGGATGCATTTTCCTATCAGGTGAATGAAGTATGTTGTGACAGAGGATGCAGTGCCCATGAATGTGGATGCAGTGATTCTGCAGTGTTTTCAGTGCACCATGCAGTTTCCCTGAATGTGCATTTCCGTGCCGATGCCCTGGATGCAGTGTCCAAAAACGTGGATGCAGTATGTTGTCATGAAGGATGCAGTGCCCATGAAGGTGGATGCAGTGATCCTGCAGTGATTACAGTGCGCCTGCAGTGCCTCCTCAGCGGTATGCAGTGTCCAGCAGTGGTTGCAGTGCCACCTGCAATGTCCGGGAATGTGGATGTGGTGCCCATGCAGTGGATGCTGTGATCCTGCAGGGGTTCCAGTGCCCCTTGCAGTTTCCCTGAATGTGGTTTCAGTGACAAGGCCGTGGGTGCAGTGATTCTGCAGTGATGGCAGAGGGCCTGCAGTGCCACTTCAGCTGGATGCATTGTCCCTGCAGTGGTTGCAGTGCCCTCTGCACTGTCCCTGAATGGGGATGCAGTGCCAATGCATTGGCTGAAGTGTCACAGTAGGTGGATGCTGTATGTTGTGATGGAGGATGCAGTGCTCAGGAAGGTGGATGGAGTCAGCCTGCAGTGATTACAGTGCGCCTACAGTGCCCCTTCAGCGGTATGTCATGTCCCTGCATGGTTTGCATTGCACCCTGCATGGTCCCAGAATGTTGCTGCAGTGCCAATGCAGTGGATGCAGTGTCCCACTAGGTGGATGCAGTATGTTATGATGGATGATGCAGTGCCCATTAAGGTGGATGCACTGATCCTGCAGTGGTTGCAGTGCCCCTTGCAGTTTCCCTGAATGTGGATGCAGTGTCCATGCCGTGGATGCAGTCTACCACAAGATTGATGCAGTATGTTTTCACGGAGGATGCAGTGGCCACGAAGGTAGGTGCAGTGATCAGGTAGTGGCAGCAGTGCCCTCTGCACTTTCTGTGAATGTGCATTCAGTGCCCATACAATGCCCATGCAGTGGATGCAGTCATCCTGTGGTGATTGCAGTGCACCTGAACTGTCACTGCAGCAGGATGCATTTTGCGTGCCGTAGTTTCAGTGCCCCCTGCACTGTCCCTTAATGTGGATACAGTGCCCATGCATTGGCTGCAGTGTCACACAAGGTGGATGCAGTTTGTTGTGACGGACAATGCAGAGCTCACGAATGTGGCTGCAGTTAGCATGCTGTGATTTCAGTGTGCCTGCAGTGCCTCATCAGTGGTATGCAGTGCCCCTACAGTATTTGCAGTGCTGCCTGCATTGTCCCTGAATGTTGATGCAATGCCGATGCAGTGGATGCAGTGTCCCAAAAGGTGGATGCAGTATGTTATGACGTATGATGCAGTGCCCATTAAGGGGGATGCAGTGTCCGTGCAGTGATTTCAGTACACCTGCATTGACTCTTCAGCTGGATGCAGTGTCCTTACACTGGTTGCAGTGCCCCTGTAGTGTCCCTGATTCAGAATGCCGTGCCCTTTCTGAGGATGCAGTATCGATCACGGGTGATCAGGTGTTTTGTCTTGTAGTATGCACTGCCCGTGAAAGCAGATGTGGTGATGCTGCAGTGATGGCAGCGCACCTGCAGTGGCACTTATATTTATGCAGTGTACCCTGCACTGTCCCTGAATTTGGATGCAGTGACCATGCAGTGGCTGCAGTGTCAGAGAAGTCAGATGCTGTATGTTGTGATGGAGGATGCAATGCTCATGCAGGTAGATACAGAGAGCCAACAATGATTACAGTGCACCTGCAGTGAACCTTCAGCCGTATGCAGTGTTGCTGCATGGTTTTCCTTGCCCGCTGCATTGTCCCAGAATGTTTCTGCAGTACCCATGCAGTGGGTGCAGTGTCCCACAAGGTGGATGCATTATGTTATGTCGGATGATGCAGTGCCCATGAAGGTGGATGAACGGATCCTGCAGTGGTTGCAGTGCCCCCTGCAGTTTCTCAGAATGTGGATGCAGTGGTTATGCACTGGATGCAGTGAACCTGCAGTGGTTGCAGTGCCCACTGCATTGTCCTTGAATTTTGGTGCAGTGCTCCTGTAGTGGATGCAAAGCCCTACAAGTTGGATGCAGTATGATATGTTGGATGAAGTGGTGCTCATGAAGTTGGATGCAGGGTTGCTGCAGTGGATGCAATGCCCACTGAAATGTACGGCAAAGTGGATGCAGTGCCCATGCAGTGGCTGAAGTGTCCCTCAAGGTGGAGGAAGTATATTGTGATGGAGGATGCAGTGCCCATGAAGGTGGATGCAGTGTGGCTGCAGTGGTTGCAGAGCCTCCTGAAATGTCAGGTAAGGTGCATGCAGTGCCAAGCAGTGGATGTAGTGTCCCACAAGGTGGATGCAGTATGTTGTGATGGAGGAGGCAGTGCCCATGAAGGTGGATGCGGTGTTACTGAAGTGGTTGCAGTGCCTCCTGCAATGTTCGGTAACGTGGATGCAGTGCCCATGCAGTGGATGCAGTGTCCCACCAGGTGGATGCATTATGTTGTCACGGAGGATTCAGTGCCCATGAATGTGAATGCAGTTTTCCCGCTGTGGTTGCAAGACCCCTTGCAGTTTCCCTGAATTTTGAGGCAGTGCTCATGCAGTGGATGTAGTTTCCCACAAGGTGGATGCAGTATGTTGTGATGGAGGAGGCAGTGCCCATAATGTTGGATGCTGTGATCCTGCGGTGATTTCAGTGTGCCTGCAGTGCCACTTCAGCTATATGCAGTGTCCCTACTGTGGTTGCAGTCCACACTGCAATTTCCCTGAATGTGGATTCAGTGCCCATGCAGAGGATTCAGTTTCACCGAGTGTGGATGCAGTACATTGTGATGGAGGATGCAGTGCTCACGA